>NC_052016.1:43177542-45677542 GCF_015832195.1 Motacilla alba alba | reverse complement strand
AGTCCTCTGCTTGGTGGTTGCTCAGCAGCATGGACACAGAGGTGCTAAGCATGAGGCAATCTCCCCATGGATGCCAGCTGCCCACTTACTCTGCATGGTATGAGGGGGTGTAGAGGAATGAATACATGTACAAGGAGTCAAGGGAAGGAGCTAGAATTAGCCCCTGCTGTGAACAACCGGCTGTTTTGCAGTCCCTGATCTGTAGGATGTAATGAAACTGAGAAGAAATCAGATCTATGACTGTAATACATGCTTAAGGGATGGACGTTGCTTGGTACTCCTACAGCTCAATCAAATAAGGCTAATGGATGTACAGAATAAGGAGTCTGGATCATTTTTCATTAAAAAACATTTTCTTAAAGGACTCAAAACTCAGCTGTAAACAGTTTCTGTAGATTGAAATTGGGTCTGTTAAAGCATATTCTCAGGGGGGATCTTGGTAAACAAGATGCCCTGATAAACAGAGAATTCTTTCTCTCCAGAGATGGAGCAATAGTTTTTTTCCTCCCTGTGCAACAAAACACTCCATAAACATTGAAGGTGCTGCTCAGAAAGTGTGGTCTGTCTCACCAGGAATACAAATCAAACAGAAAAATGCATGCCAACATATTACACTTTGAAAAACAGCCATCACTGGATAAGCAGATAACTTGCTGCTTACTTAAAAGGCTTTTTCCTATGGAAACTCTTCTACTGATTGTGTATAACATACATATACCTCCCCTATGACTACTTATGCCCTGAAGGACCTACTGCCTGCATGTCTATTAGTCTTACTCACAGAACATGTTTTTCCAATTATCTTTATAAATGCAACACCACATTTGAGCACCTGGGATAAATATTACACCATTTGTATACAGGAAACTATGATCTAAAAGATTGCTATTAAAATATGTTTTATACATCTTTCTCATCCACTTTTATTTCTCTTTACCAGCAGATGATCTGACATGCACAGTAAATATATATTGTCTGAAGGGTTAAGTTTCCTTCCTGTTATTGAAGAAACATGAGTAACCTCTAACTAGAGTGAAAGATGGGAAAGATGGTCTGATGCTTACAGTACTAGACGAAGACATGACAGATCTGCATGGGAATCCACACTCTGTAACATTCTTCCTCTGAGATCTCAAGCAAGCCATTAGTTTCAGGTCTCCATCAGCAGAAGAGGGGTAACGTCATTTCCCTACCTCACACCACTGCTTTACAGATACATACATTAAAGACTCTGTGACATGCCCAGATATCCCTAGCTGTGGGACCATAAAAGCACTTTCATTAATCAGATGGTCATGGGCCTTGCTGCAGAGGGGCTGGGAGGAAGTAATTGTTCCTTGATGGACCTCAAGGAGGAGTAGGGAGAAAAGGAAGAGCTGGCAAGGAACAGAAGCTGGAAAGGGCTTCACTCTTGAGTACTCAGCAGCTGGACTGGCCAGGCAGGGAGGAGAAGGTTTTTCCACCTAACAGGTAAAATTGCTGTCCCCACTCCTAAGTACAGAGAATTCAACTGTCCTTCAGCAACTGTTCCCTAGTGTTTCTGTGATTCCTTGTAGCCACAGAGATGTCAGGGTCACTGCTCAGTCCTCAGAGGGGGTTCTTTGACTATAGCCTGGACCTCGGTACCAAGAAAAGCTGAACTTCAAGCTAACTGAGGGACATTCAAGCAAAAAATACGGGCATCCAATGAATACCCAGGCTCTTGTCCAGGCTCAGCAGTTATCCAGACAAAAACCTCAGTAGCATGGTTGATCTGGTTGAGAGCTGGTAGCGTCAGACTGTCAGTCCAGCACTGAATTTGTGGTGTTGCTTTTTTCATCCATCTATGTAGTGCAACACTGCAGAAAGCCTGAGTTACTCCATCTCACAGCAGACATGTGCAAACTTTGGAACCCCTCACCAGTGCAGCCCATGGCACCAGCAGAAACCCTCTGCACCATGAAAGCAGAGAGATACTGCTTTATCCTAGCTGGGCAGAAAATTCCCACAAAGCTTCCACTTCCCAGAGCTTTCTAGGCTCAGGGTTTAGTTACAGTCTTAGTTATAACAACTGTGACAGGGAGGTTAATGTACACTTAAACATATATGCCACAAGATTCCTCACCTGTAGGGAATTTAAAAGAACAGCGAAGACTCCAAAAGCTGTGGCAATCTGTTACATTTCAATAATTTCATTCAGTGGGCAGAATGGAGCCAAACACATACTGTAAATTATATTAGAATATTAGTCTGGCTAAGATGTTTGGCTAACATCCATATTTGTGTATCAACAGAGGTAATAAAATGATCAAATGGTTCTTCTGAGACCACCTGCAGCTCACACAGTCCATCTGCAGTCAAACACCATGGATACAATATGCTGCCTCCTAATCTATCTGGGGAAATATTTCGTTAGCCGAATTGCATTTCAGGTTCGTTTGCGTAAAACGGTGTATTTAATTAAAACATTACTCGTTTCAACTCCAGCCACAACTGGGATCATATCCAAACTTCAGTCGTATCCAGCATAAGCCATGCAGCAGTAATGCATTAAAATGTGTAATACACACTTAACCAAGCCACGCAAAGTTTCACATTACTGCCTGGACCAAAGAGCATATGCTTGCCTTTTACTGTTTAGCTGCTATATTTATGGCATGATGGGAAAGTCTTTTTTTACCTATTTTTAATCCTTAAAATTTCACAAAACAAGATGAATCTCCATTATATTCCTTGGGAAAAAAAAATTGAATTCTCTTTTGCAATAGCCTTGTAATGCTTTACATGATTAAATCTTACTTTTCTGAGTTAGCTGCTACATAGGTAAAAAGGAAAGAGTGGTACTGGTTTTGTGACATGCAATCTTTCCAAGAGAAAAAAAAAAAGCCAACATTGACCTGCATCTCATTTTGCTCCAATTGTCTTAAAAGCAAGAGAAGGCAACAAAAAAAAAAAAAAAAAAAAAAAAAAAAAAAAAAAAAAAAAAAAAGCCAACCTCTCAAAATCAATGGATGAGTTTTTGCTTTATTTGAAGCAGCTAAATAAATAACATCCTTATTTTATTATAACAATAGAGTGTAGCTGATAGGCTTTCAGCAAAGTAGTAGACAAGCAGTTTGCTCTATGGAATTGATTATTCATCCAGGAAGGACACTGTCTTAAGATTATGAAATATTTCCATCCCTGGAGTTATCACAAATGTATGAGCTTCCAAAATTAAGCTGGCCATCTAAACCACAAAAAGCATATTGCAGCATTAATTTTTAAACAGACTGCAATGGAAGAGACTTGCTTCAAAACAATCAATGCCACTCTGTGCCCCAACAGCACAGGTGTTTCTGCCTGTCTTCCCATGCATTCATACCTTGTGAGTCTAAATTTCTTCCACCTCTGCCTTTATTTGAAGTTCAGTGATGGTGCTGGGCCCTCTGGTGCTAATCCAGCGGATACTTAAGTAGATGCTTAAAAGTAAGGTATGTGAATAGTTCCAATTGGTTTCAAATACAGGAAGTTAAGCAAGTGATTAAGTGCTTTGCTGGAGTGATGCCAGAGTGCTCAAAAGAACACAGGATTTCAACCTTTATCCTCTATTTGGAAAGCTTCTCCTCATGTTTAATTTAATTGAAAGCAATGCTCAAATGATAACAACTTCACATTTATAGACCTCTAATTAATCTGCTTAATGGCCTCATTTCTGAGTGCCTCCCTACCTCCCAACATATGTACCTGGTTAAAGGAAGCCTTACCTCTGGTTTACAAATGAAAAAAATGCGTGTTTAGAAAGTCTAAGCAAAACTTCCTTGAAAACACCTGAGTCAGGGATTCCCAAAGTGCAGTCCATGAGCCATCCCTGAAGAGACCTGACAGGGCTGAATCCCTTGAGCATGATGCCATTTGTCTGCCACAGAGCACGTTTTTTGAGAATTTAGCCTGATACTCCTCGGTTAAAAGACCTTCACAAACCAAACTCTGACAATTCCTCATCTTTTAAGTGATACCATTTCTTAAAAAAACCTATGCTGAATGTAATGATTTTGTTTCCTTTAAACCCCATGCATGCAGAAGCCCAGTGCCAGACCTGGGAAAAGGATTCACTGCAACAGCGAATCTGGCCCTACTGAAAAGCTAAACATGAAGATTTGAGAAGGCAATTCCCTATGTCCTCCCCTGACCAATGCACAGGACAAAGCAGAGGCTTTGCATCCATACACGACCATGGACCTCACTCATCAGATATGTGATGCAGCCACTGCATATGAAGCTCTCTACTTTCTCTTTCTTTGTTTCTTAGACCCAGGAAGCAAAACAGCTTAACATGGAGGCTGCTGACTGAGACTGGAGCACAATAACCACAGCTCTTGTTGCTGCTCCTTGAAGTATCATTTTTAACTCAGCATCTTTCAAAGACTAATTAGGTGATTATGTGAAGTGGGGACTGAAAACATGATTCCTACCTCACAACTAAATACTGAATTCAGGCCATTGTAATTTGGATTGTGATTTGGATTTATTTTTGTTTTGGGTGTGTTTTTTTTTTTTTTTTCCTGGTGTGGGATTTTTTTGTGTGTGTGTTTTTTTGGTTTTTTCTTTTTTAATAATAGTAGTAGCATCAACCTTACTATTTTGGTGGCAAAATTTCCCTGCTTCCACTGGATATTTTCACTCAGTTGTCTATGATCTGGATATGCTGTGCTCCTTAATGATGAGAGCTTTACACAAAAAACTCCAGCAAGATGAATTCTCCTATCACCATTCTAACTCCAATTCAGGCCATCTCTGTATCATCTCCTATTGTTTTCAAGTGGGACATTCCACCAGGGCCATTTCTTTTTTCCCCAAGTATTTTTTGTAATTACCAAATTGCAAACATTACCTACTGACAGATGCTAAGAGCAAGCATGATGAAGACTTCAAAGAAGGTCTTCCAACCTGCAGTTTTGCTTGTTTTTTTTTTTTTTTAAACAAAAACACATGCTTGAAAGTTCAAACTGCATTTCTACGTGTCTCAAAGCAGAGGTTGTCTTGTGCAAATCTGAACAATGCTGACAGTTCCTGGTGAATGACAGACAGTACTCTTGTTCATTAAATACTTCAGTCTAACAGATATAAAATTATTTGCTGTCCATTAATAACTCATCTAACCACTTTAACGTTACCTAAGCTTTCAGCCAAAAGTACCCTAAAGATTGCAAATACAGACACAAAAGGCTCTGTGCCATTTCTTCCACTGCTGAATTATAGAATGTGGTTGAATTACAAATGTCAATGCTTTCATTTGGTACCTTAGAGGCTATAGCAAAAATACTACATGTGCAGGCTCTTGGATGAGCCTAGCACTCCCTTTCCATCCTGCATTTATTTGCCATTCCACAGAAACCAAAAAAAAAACCCCAAAAAAAACCAAACCAAAACAAAAAAAAAAACAACATGGGAAGCTTATCAATTAAATATTGATTTGGAATCAATCTCCATCGACCCCATGACTCTATCAACAAAGAATCTTAATCCACAGGGTGCAGAGATCTTCATATTCAGTAGGAGACACGTTCTAAGCAGCTGGTTCCTGGAATTAGCTCACTAACAGTGAGGGCATATCCTCTAACCACAGCCAGGACAGAAGGGAGGAACAGCAATTTCAGCAGGCTTCGTTTTGACTACATAATCATATAAATGGCCAAATCTTACATCTCGTGCAGACTGGCTCCTGCACACAGACACACATAATGTGCTTATAATGAACAGCACCCAGTGGGGAATTTTCCAAGTAAAGTAGCACTAACAAGCTGCTTTTCTGATCGTTGCTGCTGCTGCTGTTGTTGAAATTGTTTTTCCCTGTTAGAATCAGACTTCATCTTCTCAATCTACAGCTGAAATGAGAACAGCATTCCCCAAATCAAGAGCCAAGAGAAAATACAGAATCGAGAAAAACAACTGCAGAAAAGATAAGTTATTTTAATTACCTTCAGAATTATACAGGGATTCGCTCTGGTGTACATTATAATCCCATTGCTTTGCAGGGTTCGCAGCCGGAGAGCCAACTTGAATTCCTCTTTCTTGCTATTTTCAGAAACACGGTATTTAATGTAGCTATTCCCAGCAAAGCTAAGGGAAGTGTGGCCTGAAACAACCATTTTGAAAAGACACATGTGGTTTTAGTGATATATAAAACAATTCCTCAACTGTTAAATAATTAAAGAATTTATAAAGTTAATGAGAATGACTAGGAAGAAATAAAAAAAAACTCATTTTTGATGAGAGAAAACAAAGCTTGCATCTACTACAAAATATTTCTCCATTTCCTTTTTTTAAAGCTATTTTTCAGGGGATACAGGAAAGTTCTATTTCTCCATATTTAAAAAGAAAAAAAGATATTTCTCCAAGTATTCAGCATTTTTCAGCTTATACACTCCTGGAGGCACCAGTCTTGCCCAACTGATAACAGAGGGAATCAAAGATGACCACACCTGTACATCAGGCAGTTGAGTTATGGGTGTCAAGTTACGTGTGGGCAGATGTCAGCCAAACCCTCACAATGAGTCCCCTGCAACCAGTACTCAGCACCACAGTTCAGTATCTGCCACGCTTTCATCAGGCAAACAGCACAAATCCTCTGTCCTGTAGCCTGGGATGCACTGAAGTCAACAGAAAGGTCTGCTTCACTGCCTGTCCACCTGGCTCTTCATGTCCCAGGGAACATCACAGATGCAGAGAACTAGCAGATATCCTCAAACTTTCTTTTTGGGATAGTGTAGTGTTTTCATTAATAAAGGCTGGAATTTTGGTAATCTAAATAGTAAGCAGAAGAGTTAATTACAGAGCTTTGCCCATGGGCAGGAAAACATCTGGCACAACATTCTCTAGGAAAAATCCTGTTTTCTCAGCAGCCTGTTTTACTGAGCTGGTATTTGAGCAAGCCAGTGGGAATTTCCAAACAGAAAGTGGATCACAGTCTACATACATCCCCTTAGCTGTAAAGACAAGTATTTATAGGGCTTATAAGCACACACCCCAAGCGCCCGTGCTGAGATGGGTTAAGCAGTACATTTTCTGTTAACTTCACTGCCACCTCTGCCCACAAAATGAGAATGGCAGCACTTTATTGTCCAAGTATATCCCCCTTTATGGCTGTGACATGCACCTGAACACTCGCCAAGCTTTCCTGGTGGGCACTGGCAGATGAACGGTCTCCGGTTGGCTTCATACCCCACACACTGCATGTCCCCTGGACACGGCTTCTCTAGACAGGGATCATTGGAACCTGGGCAGAGTGCTCCTGCAATAAGGTAAAATACTGTCAGGGATCCACATTGTGAAGCATGATCTGCTGCAGTACAAGAGTAATGAAAGACAATTATTGATCGCACACTTCAGTACAAGCAAAAAATGGCTTAATAATAAAACCAACAACAAAAAAGCCCCAACAAACCTTCATAGAAAGGAACAGCTTTTGGGCAACTACACAGCAAAAGTGCAATAGTTCTTTTCCAAAGACTGCCCTAAACCCCATGGGAACATATTATAAAAACAAACTATTATGAGCAGTAACTGGTTTATAACTCTGTGTGATAACTCTCAGGCCATTCATTTTCCCACAAAGCTTCCTGCACAGGGGCTTTAGAGATACGAGGAAAAAAAACTGCTTGAAGCTATGCACTCCTCTTCCCCCAGCACACCCATGAGAAACAAATCAAGGAGGTAGAAATGGTCACAGCACCAAGCCTGCCAGAGTTTAAGAAGCATTTGGACAATGCTCTCAGGCACATGATGTGATTCTTGGTGGTCCTGTGCAGGGCCAGCAGCTGGACTTCCAGAATCCCTCTGGGTCCCTTTCAACCCAGGATAATTTGTGATTCTAAGCCATGCTTGGGCACCAGTGACGCCAGGATTTTTCATTCTCATACTACACAGGACATGCTGCCAGCTTGATCGTACAGCACAGGCAAACTTGCCTGTGCTCTTCCTGACATTTCTGAGATTTGCCCTATACTCTTCCTGACATTTTTGAGATCTCATATCCTGTCCAGCTTGCCCAGGCTATCAAAACCTGCCCTCCTTTTTTCTAATCTGCAGGGACAGAACTATACTGACTTTTACATTTTTCTTCAAATACTTGAGCGACACAATTATATGTAGGTTTTTCAAAACCCCCTAAATTCTTTACATCTATCATGCTGAGCATGTCAAGGACTTACTACATAAAGCCTGTCAATGTCAAAAGAATTTTCCGCATTTCACGGGGTTTGGCTAAAACTTCAATGTAAATTCCAAAAGTGTCCAAATAAATCTGTTTTGATTGCCCTAATTGTAAAAGATTTGCACACACTGTCTACAATAATACAAAACATGATACAACTATTGCTGCTTTGTTATATGAATTTTCAGAAATATGTGACTTCCACAACAGGTAACCTCTTCTGGGTTGCAATAAGATACTTGGGAGATGTGGGGTCAGTTTCTACATTTGGGTATCTGTGTATGGCTGTTAGGAAAGCAGTCTTCAAGTACAGGAAAAAAAGGCACTCCCTGCCCTTGCTTTTGTTGATTTGCAGCCCCAGCATGAATGGAGGCAAAGGTAGTTGCTGGGAATGGACAGACACATCTTCTTTTGTTTATCAAGTAAATTTATTTAAGACATGCAGGTAATGAATTTAATGATAATAAGCACCTTCCTACTCATTGCTTTCTGAATAGTGGCAGTTCTTGCATATTGCAGGATCTATATTGTAAGATCCTTATCAGATTCAAAAACCAGTTTACTTTTGAGCACATTGTTTTATTTACAGTTTATATAGGAAGAATCAACTTGTCATGGAGTACATCTCTAAAAGTAATGAAAGAAAGACTCTTACTGCTCTCACAGTTTTGTACAAGCCAAGCAGGGCTCATAGTAAGCATAGCTGAAATTACCTGACACTAAGTATTTTCTGGGAGAAGAAAAATTACTACTGTAGCTTTCAAAGTGGACATGGGCTGACTACAAATATGGCAATTACTGTAAATGTCCTCCTTGATGTACAGCACAGTCAATTTAATGTTTAACATCCTCTCCTCCTTTATCAAACATTTGTTTGAGAGGTCTATGGAGTAAAAGATTTACAGTACTGCCT
Source organism: Motacilla alba alba (assembly GCF_015832195.1). Taxonomy (NCBI): domain Eukaryota; kingdom Metazoa; phylum Chordata; class Aves; order Passeriformes; family Motacillidae; genus Motacilla; species Motacilla alba. The sequence goes on along the minus strand of NC_052016.1, from coordinate 45,668,456 downwards.
GTAGCACTGTAAGAAAATGATGCATGGCAATCTTTATTAATCACATTAGTAGGTAACATTAACAGGAATAACAGCTGCAATACACAGTCACACTTTAGGCCTTATAGAATCAAGAAAAAAAAAACTCTCATAGGGTTCTGGACTACAGATTCATATTTTATTTAAATGTATGATCTGAAGAATTTAACAGAGAATATGATGTTTTCTATACTTTGGTTTGTTTGGCTTTTTTTTAGAATAAAACTCCTCATTTCTTAGAATTCAATAGAAAGTAACAATTATTTCTGAAATTATAATGGGTTGTTAAAAATTCTACAGGCTGCTTTGTATTTTCACCTTGGTTGTTTTAGCTATTTTAACTCATTCTTATGTGACAAATACACAGCATTCTAGTGTCTGCAGAGTAAATCTCTTCTTTGAACAAACTTAAACCTTTTGTGAGGCTGCAATTCAAGTGAGCCTCTGTGTAGCTGACAGACATGCCATTTGGACTAAAGCCCCACAGCTCGTCACTGTGCAGCAGAAAGAGGCACTGAGATTTCCAAATGTGGCTCTGCAAATTTTCACATCCCCTAACCTATGACTGTATCCTTGACATGAAGCAATAAAGGAACAGCTTCCTTTGTTATCCACCTCTGCCAGGCTTTTTTTTTTTTATCTGATTCAAACTCTGATTTGTACTTTAGAGCCATCCTTTCACATTCAGAAAATATATGGAAAAGATCTAATGTACTCCATGCAACGGTGGAGAGAACTGTTTATCCTGAACAGCCAAGAACACTCCTTCTGGTAAACTACAAGGAAACCAACTTTTTATTCATCCTGCTGCAGCAGGATTTCATAGCTGTCACGAAACTTTAAAATATTCAGACTTGCGAGAAGTGCTTTATGCCTGTCTGTATGGTTATAAGTACATAAGCTACAAATCTGCATTATTGCATTGCCCCAGCTAACACACATTTTCAGGCTGATTTCACAACTATGTGGAGCAAAATTGTAAAATTGTTCAAGGTTACGTTGTCCACATCAAAGATTTACAGCCTGAGTTTAAATAAAATTATTCTAATGTTGCATTTCCACTCCAAAGAGCAGTCTATTTTCCATCCAATAAAAGATTCAAGAAATATAGGTTCAAATTGATCTTTTTTTTTTCCGAGGCAGGTCCAGACAATCCTTGGCATTCTCTTGAAACTCACATTAGTATTAATAAAAACTGTTCTTTACAAGGTACCACAGAAACACACGAGCTAGCATCAAGCAGTGCGTGGCAGGAAAAGGTGGAATAGACCCACTTGATTTTGACAGATCATCTTCAGCTTAATTCTCTAAAAGAAGATAAAAGTATTTCAATCTTCTAACCAATATACTGAGGCAGAAAACACTGTTCCATTGCAAGATGAGAGATTTATTTAATTCCTATTCCTTCCAAAAAGGAGCACTTCTGGGATTGTAAATATATTTTGAAAATTGAGCGCTTCAACAATTTTAACTTCAGCCTTGTGATTTTAGGTGGTTTTTTACCAGCCTAGTCTCCTGAATCTGCAGGAGTATTACAAAGACTCTGTTTTTCTCACTTACACACAAAAAAAAAAAAAAGCTTGGAAGGAAGGAGATTCCTGAAAACCAGAGTTGTAGGAACACAGGGAGAAAACCTTCCTTGGACAAAGGTGACATAAAACAGACTACAGCCAGATCTAACCAAGTTATCTGCAGTTCTCTGTTCCCAAGCACAGACCTTTTTCTTCAATTTTCCTTGCCAGGAGAATTCCAGGCTCATTAATATGCATGTGTGTGCTTCCTGAAAATGGGAAAAGCACTGTTGTACACATAAGAACTGGGTTGCTGATGCCCAGTCCTTCAAAGAATTCGGGACTCTTTAAGAGGCAATGTGTGCTCTGTGGAGCTGAGGCTAAAAATCACCTCTGAAGAATAGGTCCTTTATTAACAGCAGATTCTCACAGTCAGTGATTTCCTTCTGTCAGAGCATTCATAAAATACTAAAACTGGCTTCATAAAGTCTGAATTATCTTGTTTCATGATAGAGTGGTCCAAAGCTGCTGTTCTCTTGATTAAGTAACGTGGATGTATCTGCACTTTTGCTGAACGATCCTGGGTCAATTAGAAAATTCTTTCAAACTATTAGGCCAGAACCATGTTAAACATTTGAAATGGAATTCATCTCATCTAACTTTAGGGCATGATTCATCTGACTGATTTTAGACATCTAGGGAGAGATGTATCACATTATTAAAAATACCTCATTCTTCCCACTATCTGAAATGGGGCCTGGAGTGACCAGCACAGATGTAGATATAGGCCCATATTTGTCAAGATTATTTCAATCCATTCCTCTCCCTCATATTAATGTAATGTAATTATTTCAATCCATTCCTCTTCCTCATATTAATGTACCATCACTTTTGTAAGATTATAATGCAAAACAACTCTAGAGCAAAGCAGTCCCAACAAAACCTGCTCTGCCCCTGCACCTTTGTCTCAACACAAAAGAATTACCTTGCATCATGAAAAACCAGGGAATAGATTTTTGCCTCTGAAAAATGAGAATGCCGTGAGAAATGTTTTACAGGAATATATTTATTCCATTCCTCCTACAATTATTTCTCCCAGCACTGACAGATGTTTGCATACCTCATGCCATGTGATGGGAGGTTGGTAATCTCAGAGCCCCTCTGGTCACGCTGACACAAACCCCAGTTTGTGACAATATTTTTCATACAAACACAAACAGATGAGCAAAAAATCTAAGGAGACAGTCTGTTATTGGAAAACTCTTTAGTTCAATTTTATTGATTTAAAAGCTAAGATTGATGCATGTGAACTTTTGAACTTACCCTTCCAGAGATGAGCTGCTGAAACTCTGAAGTTCACCCACTGCCTACTTTACAGTCTCCCTGCATTTTCACATTAGATAACTCTGTTTGCTCACAAAGGTAATCTAGGTAAGTTATGCACAGCTGGCATGCATAAATTGTGCATATCTGTGACATCTGCCAGTAGACAAAAACACTCCAAGTATGATACATATTTCAAGAATGAGTGAATTAGTTCAAACTCAAGCTTTCTGGGCCATAATTGAATCAGATATCTGGAAACATATGCAGTATTTTAATGGATTTTTCATAATTCAAGGTATTAATATTTACTGGATGTGGAACTCTTTTAACAACAAAGGAAGTATAATACCTTTATTATACTGCTAATATCTTGCTAATGCTATCTCGTTAAACAAGCCAAAGTAAATTTGTGCACATTTTCTGGAATTGCTCAATTTGTGCATTTATTTATAAGAACCACCTATGGAAGACTACTAACTCTTTTACTCTAGTCTTTAGCTTTCATGAAAGCAAACTACCCATACATTCTCTATTATGCTCTCACAAGTCTGCGTTATCGTCTGTGTGAGAATACACAGTGTGTTTACCTAAACACCAAAATATTTTCTGTGTCTCCTTTAATTAAAAACAGTAGAAGAGGATTAAGCATTAACTAACAAGGAGAAGGCCCAAAGCATGAATTTTTCCTTCCCACCAAGGTGTATTATTACTCTGCAAGTAACAGACACCAAGGAGTTCACCTTTGGCAACTATACCACATTCAGCAGCTCTGGACATTTTTTTTCCTACAGGCTGTATAGCAGGCTGGATGTGCTCAACCCCACCCCAAATCGTGTGGATCCCGCATGGAAATCCCGGCTTAGTGGCTCAAACAGGAGCAGTGGGAACCCCTCCAGCTTTTCAGCAGGACCAGGACAAGCTGCCTGTTACAAGAGTTCCCACACAGCAGCCTTCAAGGCCATGATAAATGGTCCAGAGGCTGAGGGCTACAGTCGCTCTCAGAACCACACTGCCTCTCCAGCAGCCTGTCATCCATTTTGAGGATTGACTGGTACATGACAGAAGAATTTGGAAATCGCTGTCCCAGCTGAATTTCTGTGCTCCCATTGCAAGCTTGCTGTGCTAAGAGAGCTGCTGGGTCAGGCCTGTGCTGCACTGCAAAGTCCCTCTTTTGGAGTTAAGCTAAGGGATTATGAGGCAGAGGGAATAATACATCATTATTGACTTTAATAGGTAGTGAAATGAAATGATAAACAGTAAAAATTTTGGCTGCCAGAAAACCAGTTTCTGACTATGAGGACTATAACTATCCCCATGGAGATGAGGATTTGTGATTTCTTGATACAAAAGTGAGACTAACGTATAACTTAGAGAATATAAAAAAGTTTGGCAGACAGTGCTCCCGCACTGGCTCCTGGACCTGACTGGAGGATATTGCAGCATTGTCCCTTTTAAATCTGTGAAAATCCTTTACTTTAGAGCCTTTCATGTGTAACAAAATGCTGACTATTGTTATGATAGATATGCCTATTTGAAACTTGTAAGACTCTTACTTAAAAAGTGGACAGATAGTCTGCTCTTGAAAGTACCTCAGATAGGGAATCATGGTATTTTTTTCAGAATTGAACTTCTTTGCCACTATTATCCATGTGCCACAGGAAGAAAAATGATTTCTGGTTAAGTTTTATGCAATTTATGCCTATTTTCATCCCCACCGAGGTCAGTGGTAAAACATGAAGCCCTGCTGACTGCTGCAGAAACAAAGGCTGGTTATTGAGGGATATGGCTGCTGAATTCCTGTATTGCTCTGTGTGTCTGCGCATGTGTGCTTAAGATGAGGGAGACTTAGATGTATTGATTTTACAGCAGCTTTTTTCTCTGCTCTTAAATGAAGCAGAATGAGGAGCAAATAGCTTGGCAAACAAAAGAAACAGAGCCAGTATTGTAACTGCCCAAGGTTTTAAAATGTAAGTGCAGAATCATACAGAAGCTTGGCTCGTGAGTCTATTTGTCATATGCCCATGTGAAATCTCTGCCAAAACGTGTAGCAGCCTGAAACCCACCCTGTCCCCTACTGCAGCATTAAAGGTCAGGAAAAGCACTTGCTAATAAAATACTTCATTGGTTTTTGTGGTTGCCTGCAACAACGGGACTGAGAAAGGCCTTTCCACCTGCCCGGCTTAGGTCAGGGGTACTTTTCCTTGGAGACTGCTGGTGCATTGCTGCAGACCAGGCTACTCTGCTGCGGTCACAATCCAGCTTTATTCCAGTGGTGGCACCAACTGATTGGGAAACTACATCCCTCCCTCTCCTTGTCCTTCCTCTCCCACTCCTTCCCCTCCCCTGGAAGCTGGCTGATGGCTCTGATTGCGGAGCCTCCAGGAAAGCGGTCTTTGTCGTAAAAGGCCAAAGTTCATAAACTTCCATTTACATCAGTAAACACGAACAATTCTTCCCGAGCCTGAGAAATCAATTCCCACAACGCATCAGCCAGTTGTGCTTTAGTGGACTGAATTGAAATGCCCCTTCTAATCTGCATCAGAGGAATAAAATGGATCCTATCGCATAATGTGCAGCGATGGGAGGGGAAGAGGGGGCAGTACTCACCATTGCACATGCAGCGCACATTCCTGTAAAAGCGGGGACACACAAAACTAATTCGTGCCGTGCTGTAAGTCATCAGGGAATGTGAATCAATAGACAGACTTTGCTCACAGTGTTGTTCCTGACAATCCAGTCCAGAGCAATTCTTCTCCAAGATAGCAGAAATACGAATCACATTTTCCAAGTGTCTCCTCGCATTGGTAAGCTTCTGAATCAAATAGGCAGGCTTATAGAAACCACCGCTGTGCATCTGAACGGCAAACAGCATGTCAAGCTGGCTGCTGCCTGCCACCGGCTGAATGCTGATGATGTGCAGGCTGTCCTGTTTCTGGGAGAGCACCGCGTTGCGCAGGGTGCGCCTGAACCCGTGCATGTGGAGACCCACGAAGTCTTCCGGGGAAACGTTCTCAAAGCGGATGGTGACCGTGTTCTGCAGCATTTCTTGCAGCAGCTGCTCAACGTGGACCACAACATCGATGGGCACCTGGAAGCGGCCGTCGCTCACAGAGACATTCAGGACGTACTTGCCATTATCCAGCCCTCCAAGGGCGATGATCTTCCCATCGTGGCTGTTGACCTTGAACAAACTTTTCTGCTCTGATTTCAGTGTGTATGTGAGGACATCGTACACATCCTGATCTGTGGCATGAATTTTCCCAATGACTCCCCCAGGAAAATCATCTTCCATGGTGACAATGAAAATCTCCAGTGGAATGGCCGTTGGTTTGTGAATGCTCTCTTCAATAACCCTCACCTGAACATAGGTATGGGAAACCTGCTGAGGCTTCCCAGAGTCCTTTGCCTAATGTAATTTAGAAAAAAAAAATAGAAAAAGTAAGAAATAAAAACACACATGGAACACAGCCTGCAACCCTAATTTCTTGCTATGTATATTCTCACAGCATCAGTAATTCTGAAAAGAAATTCTCAAAAGAACGCTCAAATGCATTTGCCAAATATATATGTAAAGAAGTGTCTCAACCATTTCTTGCAGTGGAACTTGCAAACTCTTTAGGGAAGCACTGATCTCTAAGTGGATTTCAGATAGAAATGTGTCAGTAGAATGTCTTATTACTTAAACTGAAACGTTCCCAGGATCCCACAGTTATCACTTGTCATCTTCACAACAGAGAATATACCAACAATGTGGTATATTCTGCTCCAAACACAGTTTGGGCTCACTTCTACCCTGGAGAAGAGACTGAATTCCAGTGAAATATCAGCCTTCTGCATTGATTGGTGCACTCCAAAGCACTCCACACCCTGCTTAGCATGAGTGGATGTGAAGGAGTTCAGAATTTTTCTACAGCATTCTCCACTTCTTTACCTAAAGCAACCAAGAATTGGCTTGACATAAATAAAATTTATCATCCTCCAAAAATGAAATAGGTGCTCGTGCTGTTACTAATGATAAAATATGAGAGCAGCACTGCAGTTGGAAAGATGACTGGATGACCCAGAGCAGGTATTATAGCATCATTTGCACTATTTTTATAGAGAGCAAAAGAGCAAGTATGACAAAAAACCCAAGGCCATCTTGACAGAAAAGTGTGCAAACTTGAATCAGGGTCATTTCCTACAATAAGAAAAATGTTTTGTTGCAGTCCCTATTAGGATATTCTGCTCCACACATTTATTTGCTTCAGAGAAGAACAGAAGACTAAACTGCCACTAGGCCGAGATGTAGGACATATTCAAAGATCTTAGTACTTGGACATGGGAGGAAAATTTACAAGCTGAAGGAAAAAATTGAAGGATGACAACAGTAATATGGACACTACTACGAGCAAATTAGTAACTCTAAGACACTCTAAAATTCATTCATCTTCACTCTTAAAAGAGCTGTGTGGAGTATTTAAAATATTTTATATATGTGTGCAGACAAATGCCCATGTACACAGAGAAGAGACTAGGTCTCATTCCATTTTCTATTTTAGCATTAATCCTTAATAAACCGAATACAGCGGAGAAACCTGATAGTGGTGAAGAGAAAGCAGCCCTCTGGCACATATGGATGGAAAGAAACACTTGTATGATCTAAAGACAACAGGAAACTATGAAATATGTTTTCACTGCAGAAATCCCCGAAGAAAATAATACTGGGAGAAATCATGCCTCCACAATACAACAGCATGGTTTTCTGAGCATGTTGGTGCATCTCAGACATGGTGGTCTGTCTAATACTTCATTTATATAAAATATATGGACCTCTGAACCTGGAGGATGCTGCTCAAATTTAACTCTCATGCCCAGTTTTGGCTACACTAGAACTCTGGCTAGCAAATGACCCTGAAAGCAGGATATTTTACTATTAAGGCATGGTAAGAAAGAAAGAAAGGTGATGACTTTTTATTTCCCTACAAGGCTAAAAAATAGGTTTCAAGGATATTAAATGGCAAACTTGTAAAAATATGATTTGAACTGTTAGTTAGCATCAGAGCCTATATTTTGTGAATTGTAACCAACAATTGCCTCTAAGGATGCTACTGCTGTGAACAGCATTAAATGTGCTTGTAAAGGAACAGACAGACTGTGCTTAGAGAGATCTACCCCAGCAAAGCAAGTGGAGGAAGCAAGAATTTCAGACACAGCTTATGGGACCATGACTCATTTCAGTGAAGAGGTTCATTCCCTAGACCTGCATATTTACTGAACACTAATACATCTCTGGCAGACGTGAGAAATGTGGACAAATTACTTTTGGATTTTCAGGTTTTGGCAATCAAAATTACCCTGGTTACAAAGCTTCTCAACAATTACTCTAAAGCTAAGTTCGAGCTGGACTTCAACTTCATGTCTTATTTTGACACTCTTTAAAAGCTAAGTTGACCTTGGAAATGTATTTCATGAATTCTTGGAAGGCTTCCAAAAATTTATGATTAAATTTATGACTTAAAAGAAGAAATTATTTTCGTTCCTAAAGCAGCATTTTGCAGTCACTTGTTCTGGGGTGTATTTATATGTATATAATGCATTTTTTCTCATTTTCCTTCCTTAGCTACAGAAAAAAATGATGAAAATCTTCAACCATAACAGTCGCTGCTCAGGAAATTCATTTCATGCTGAGGAAATTGGAAAGGTGGCTGGCTACCTATTTATATTTATATGAAACCCGGTTTAAGAACATCAAAGAAAATATTCTGCACTGTGCATTTGCAAACTGGAATGTGTGATATTTACTCGTAGAATACAGTCCATTAAAAAAAACCCATACAGGCAAAGTACAGGTTACCTACCACTAAGAGGTTTTTTTGTTTCAGTGTAGAGTGTAGACGTAAAAATCAAGCCTTACCTGCACACAGAGCACATACTCAGTTGAGACCATGTGCTTGAAGATGACCGCAGACCTCAAAACGCCATGAGGGTCCAGTGTAAACTCCTCCTCTTCATTGCCAGTGAGGATGGTGAAGGTAAAAGGGGGGCCATTGTGAAAAGAGTCTTTGTCTGTCACTACCAGCTGCAAAATGCTTGTGCCCACTGGTTTATTTTCCTTTACACATATACACAGCGTATAAAGAAAAGGATTAAAATGATACATATTGCAACCATAAAATACCACATTTTTCTATTGTGAATATTCAACTGAACGCTCTTTGCCCAAGCTGGCATTTCACAAGCTGAGTTTTGTTGACACCGCTTACACCCCATGGACCAGCAGCAGAGATGAAGGTACCTGCCACACCTCCAGCGCCTGCTGGGCTCTCTCTGATACTCTGTCTGATCAGGACTGACTAAAAGTCAAGACTCACACCCAGAGCAAGGTATAAAGAAATGTGAACATATCCCAGAGCAGACATTTTGAGGCTGGAGTACCTGGTGCAGCAGGGATGAATGTTAAAATGTGTGGCAGATGCTGTGGTTAAGGAGACTCAGCAAACAGAAACTTACCAAAAGACTGGACAGATTTGTTTATATTTTCCTTTAGATAAGATCACTTGATACATGTTTTGCAGACAGATCATCAAAAGGTACTTAACTGAAACCAAATGCCCATGCATTTTAAAAGTCAGAGAAGTTTTTGATGTGCAGGATAAACTTACTTGAATTACAGCTGTGTAGTTAGCTGGGGTAAACACAGGGCTGTTATCATTCACATCAGAAATGTCCACATTGACCGTCACAGATGAAGACAAAGGAGGGGTACCACTGTCTCTTGCCTGGACAACTAATGAATAACCAGATATCTGAAAAAAAGGTGAAAACATCAAATCATTGTGAAACCAGTCCTAAATTTTAACGCAGGTTCTTTACATTCAATGCACCACCTTCCATATTCTGAGGAAAGCTGTTTGGCCTCATTACCTTCCTGCCCTTAGTATAACATTATCCTGTTTATCACCACATTGTGCCCCAATTTCAGTTTTATAAGGCTAAACATAACAGCTTCATTGTATTAAAATAACTGCATCAGATAAAGCATTCCTGAAACAAAGGGGCAGACAGAAAATAAATAACAGATAATATCTGAACTCAGCTATTAGTCCTGTAAGCTTACATTTTCATCTCTTCTAGGTGTCTGCTGGGATAAGTGACCTGATTCTATTTATCTTACAGTTGGTTTCCAAGATATTATATAAATTGCTTATTAGAGCCAGCATCAGTTTGACACATACTGTTTCTAAAGCAGTGATGGAGAGCCAAGAAAAAGTTCACAGGCAGTTGGCTTAAACACACTAGAAAACATTTGGGAGTACGAGGGACAACAGTCTCTGTAGCAACAGAATATTATCCACCACTCTGCAGAAGATAAGTGGGCTTGAGTCTGCTTTTTTGCAACAGACACAAACAGCGCAGTGCAGGCAGTTCAGTGCATCATCCACAGGCCCTCTACACACATATGTGCCCGTGTGTGAGGTGTGAGCATATGTGACAACTTGCAAAAGCTCTGTCTATGCACAGTTTATGGATGACAGTTGGATTTTCCGAACTGCATCCTTATGTTGGCTTCCTTAGGTCTTACAACTGCTTTTTACTGTATATTGCTCCTTGCTCTGCACGGAAAGCTGCTGACATGTCTGCCCCTGAATCCTTCCACAGCAGAGCAAGAGAAGGGCAAAACATGCCAGATACAACACTCTGCTCCACCCTCTCAGTGCAGGGCTGGAAAGGGGAAAAGCATGCCCCTGTAGAGGGGAACAAGATGATGTTAAAGGGGCTTTTTTGGGAAGGGTGTGTGAGGGAAGGAAATCCAAATACATTTGAAAGATGACAGCTTTTTTTGTGGTAGGAGGAGCTCAGACCGAGCCCACAAAAGAAGGGGGCTCTTCTGGGATGTAGGACCAATACAAAGCAAAAGGGAACATGTTTTTGGGAGGTTGTATGGAGGAGATAGACTTTGATTTGGTGGGGGAAAAGGGACACAGGAGAAAAGAGGAATTCTTGAGGAAAGTCAAGAAACTTGAGTAAGAGAATTAGTCTCTTTTTTAACTGTAATTTCCACTGCTAGGTAAAACCAGAGAGTTTTGTAGAACCTTTCCCATTTTTTTCCTGTGTTTGCTTTCACTTCGATGTATCCCAGAAAGGTAGATGGCAAAAGTCATGGTCTCTGTGTGATTACAGCTCTGGAAATAAGTTCTCTTAAACCACTGAATCCTGGGAGTCAGCACTACCTTTGGGGATCTACAGCAGATGGGGCATCATATATAATTCTCCCTGAAGGGGTCAGAAACACCTGTGTCTAGGAAACGCGCCAAGGAAGCAAATAAAAAGACAATATCACAGCTTATTTTAACTGAAGGAAACTTTGGAAAATGCAGACCTAACACAGCTGGCATTACACATGCACACTCTTGTGAGAGTGTGTGTCTGAATGCAGCCGCACATGAGTGCACTTCAGAAACTAGAAAAGTCCTATTAAGGAACTCAGCCTGTGCTTTTATTACAGCCAACTTGTAACATGCACAACCATTGTTACTCCCCTGTTTTAGACAGTCTGTGGTAAAGTCATTCTACCACCAAACACGAACAATTTAATCCTGCTTTTGTGATAATACAGAAAGGGGTTTTTGCCACTGTTTTAAGAAGCAGGCTTGCTTCCAGTACAGAGCTTCTCCAGCTGAGCCCATATTCTGAAGGTAGCAATCTGCTTCCCCAGTTTTGTGGGTGCACTGCTGAGAGGCAGGAGGCACAGATTTCCTTATGTGCTGTGATGTTTCTGAAGCCATGTAGCACTCTCCTGCCCTGCTACTAGCACAGGCAACTGCATTTGTTTGTTTTTTTTCCCAAAAGCTGCTAATTGCTAGCAATGGCAAAATGGTGATAAATAATCCTGAATGAATAATGGAGTGAGCAAACAAAGCAGCACAACCTATTTAATGAAGCACTCTTTCACTTTTGGTACAGCCTGGCCACTTCATAACATCCCCTCCCCAGTGACATGTTTTGCAGAGCGCTAATTAATGGCTCAGGTCTCAGCTCGGTGCTCGGTGCCACAATCTGGAGCATTTTGTAACCACTCTGTTGCACACAGAGCTGCACGTGTGCGCTTGCACGCACAGGGGAGAGGACGCAGCTCATTAACACAGCAGCAGCTCCTGCTGGCACCACGGGAGAAATCCAGTGCTGCTCCTCTCCCCTGATGCGACCCCAGCTGCTGTGTGGGTGCAGGGTGGGAGTGGCAGCAGAGCAGTTGGTGTGTAGAAACGCTGGGGACAGGGCTGGCATGGAAAGAAGTGGGGAAACATTAGAAAGACCTATTGGAGCACCTTAGGCTGATTGCTGCAGAGTATAAAAGAAACTCCTTCAACACAAGCTAGCAGCAGAGTAGAGATTGATGCACATCTGTAAGTCATTTCAAGTTAAGAAGTCCCACATGTCTTACCCTTTCTCTATCCAATTTCTTTTTAACCTTCACAAGTCCCAAAACAGGATCAACTGAAAATTCATTGTCTTGATCCCCATTCACTATGGAAAAATGAATCTGACCATTGGGAGGACTGTCCAGATCTTCTGCTATCAACTTTTTTTGAGAGAAAAATAAAAAAAATTAGAAAAACAAATATTAAGTGATCTGTGCAATACATTAATTGCTCAACACACCAAAAAGTAAACTTCACATTCCATCAGACTAATTATACCTGAATTGCACACCTCTAAAGCATCAATCCAATAGGTTTTTGTTAGGAGGCTTCACTTGGGCCTTTTCAAAATTCTAGTCTGAAAACATACAGAATATTTTAATCTTAATATTCCATACAACACTCTCTCTCTCGATCCACAAGTTGCAAGACAAGAATATTGCGAGGTTTGGGGATAGCACACTGCATGCCAGACTATACAAATACTATGTATTTGGAGCTCTGAGCAGCCTGGTGCAGTGGAAGGTGTCCCTGTGCACAGCATGGGGGTTGGAACGAGATGATCTTTAAGATCTCATCCAACCCTATGACTCTATGATTGTATTTCACTGAAAAGTATAATTCTGCCTTTTTAATAAAACCTGTTTCTTTCTAGCTGACTCATGAAATGGAACACCTAAAATATGCCATTGCTCTCTGACAGCATAACAGGGTTAAAAAGAAAGGCTCACTACTACTACTACTTATTTTTGAGGAGAAACTGACAACAGCTTGGGGAGCAGTAGCAGATGCAGAGTATTGTCTAGAAAATGGTTTGGGGGCCTCAAGACATAATAATTATCATAATTAGGCAGTGCAGCACTTTTTTAGGGGCAGAGGGCTTCATCACACCTAAATGGCACCCACGGCCCTGCTCACCATGACCACGGAGTCCCCGACGGCTGCGTCCTCGCTGATGACGGCGCTGTAGACAGCCTGGCTGAACGTGGGCGCGTTGTCGTTTACATCCGTCACGTTCACGTTCACCGTCGTAACCGCGCTCAGGGCTGGCGTTCCTCCGTCCTTTGCTTCCACTACTAAGTAGAAGTCCTTGCACGATTCAAAATCCAAAGCTTCGATAATGGAAATCACTCCTTTGAAGCAAAGGAGGGAATGTCAACGGCCGACAAAAAATAAATAATGCCACAGAGCAAGGGATTTGACCGTAGTAAACAGTACAGCATGCTATTTATCACCATGGCACACATACAACACTAACTGTAAGACTGCCCAATCCAATAAAAATGTTTATTCAGGTTTCTACTGCTGTTGTTTGATTAAAGAATGATGCCAATTGCACTTGGGTTGCCTTTGCAGAAAGGACCTTTACAAGGCATGAGGCAATGAATGGTTCCTCATGAAAATAGCTTTCATTATGTGAGGATCATAGATGAAGAAGTGGGGGCCATATTCATCCATTTACCATCTCATTCACAGAGCCTTTGGGAGAACTGGATGCCGACTCTGGAAATAAGCCCTGACAAGTCAACAGAAATTCACTCCCACACAATTAACTTCTCATGAATTAAATACAAATGAATAGGATATGAATACCTCTGAGAAATCAGTTGTCTATCATTTAAGTGATTAAACAGAGACTTCCCCACTCAACTAGGTTTACATATTTTGTGTTACTTCAGCACTCAACCAAAATTATGATTCTCTGTAACTTGATTCACTGCATGCACCCAGATTCCCTCTAGGACAGAAACGATCTGATTTCCAGTGTTCTTACAAACCTCCAACAATATCAGTTTCCTAACTTTCTTAGGAAATGTATTTCAGGCCTTAATATACATTACAGCTAGGAATTTCTTCCTATAATTTTACCAAAGTAATCCAAATGTAATTTACACCAATTCACAACTTCTTATGACTGGGCATGAACTACAGTTTATTTCCCTCTTCTTCACAGGTAATTTCTATAGGCATGAAAACTAACAGCATGTCTTCTCTTTTTCAGCTTAAACAGCCTTAATTCCTTCAGTCTTTCCTGTTAAGTCACATTTTACAGACCTCAGATTATTCCTCTTAATCTTGTCTGGGCTCTCTCCAAACGAATTCCACCTTTCAGCATGACTTGCTGAAAGCAGGAGCCCTGAAGAGAAGCTTCCAAGTGGCTAGCAGAGAGTTCCCACTGGTAAATGGTGTGAAGGACATTATTTTTCAAGCTCCAATCAGCACGCTACATCACCACGCTGCTGTCTAGAAACTGAGCTCCTGTCTCTAAATGGATAATAATGGAGCTGTCACACATTAATGAATAATATATAGTTTTAGTTTTGTTTTTTTTTTTCCTTGTGTGATTAGGCTTCATTATGGGTTTTTATTGATTTATTTCCTTGGCTTCATTGTCAAATGTGAAGTTAAGTATTGCTGCCTAGGCATATTTATGTTTAAATTTTTCTAGCACTAATCAACATGATGAAGATGACAGACAACACACAGTTATGTTAAGTCCCTCACACGAGAGGCAGCAGCCTCTGCAGAGTGGAGAGCCATTTTTGCACACAATTATAGAAATGACACAATGCATAATTTTGAGATTTTTCATATTACTGGCTATTACAGTTGCACCCAAAGAAGTGCTCTCTTCAGCTTTTAAAGTCAAGACTGCTATGTTCTCAGTCCCAGGTGGCAGACTTGTACTGCTCATCCTGGATGCTATGAGAAAAAGGGGATCCACTACAGGAAGCATAAGAAACAGCTTACAGTTGATGGAATAAAAACTCAGTGAGGATGAAGAATATATCCCGCTAAGGAAATTCAGAGAAAATGAACCATTTACACCAAATATGATACCTTTGTTTGGTATTTCTCATAGAGAAGCAGTGGTGGACTTCTAAAATTTGTGATCTATAACCAAAAAGACCTCAACCCAAGCCATGGCTGAAGTCAAAAAAACAAATCAGAACAACCTAAGTCAGGGAAGCCGCATATAGCTACATAAATGGCAATCACGTATTAGGACTGAAATGGTCCTAACAGGTCCTGGTAGCACTGGTTGATGCTTTCTAAGGGGCAGACAGCGGAGGCTGTACTCAGCTGGTAAGCAAGTGAACATTGCAAGTGTTCAGAAGCGTTTTGCACAGTTTGGCTAATAGGTTGTCACATCTATATTGGCTTCGACAGACTTACTAATGGAGAAAAGTATTCTCCACTTGAGCTGGGGCAGCCATGTGTGACCGTAACTGACATCACTCTCCGACCTAAAATTGCTTTTTAACTGTGTAGTTAATTACACAATGACAAGCTGTGAGTCTCTGGCCTTGGAAGTCTTTTGGTCCAAGAGCCTTCCCCAAAGCACTCATGTTTTTCTGATGCTTTAATTTAGCACTGCAAGTCAGAGCCACTTTACAAACCTGTTTTTGAGTTAATCCTGAACTTCCCTTTCTCATTCCCTGATCTGATGAGATAGGCAATCTCAGCATTTGTACCAATGTCTTGGCTTGTAGCAAAAACAGAAAGGACCTCGGTGCCAGGTGAGGTGTCTTCAGGTACTGTAACAAGATAATCTCTTCTTTCGAACACGGGAGGGTTGTCATTAATGTCCAGCACTGTAATGGTAACGGTGGCAAATGAGGATAAAGTCAGCACAATGCTTTGATCTGAGGCCTTTACAGTGATGTTATAGGAGGACTGAAGCTCTCTATCAAGTGGATGCTCCAAAATAATGATTCCTGATGAGCGGTCAACTGAGAAGTAACCATCTGCAGAGTCTGACAGGGAATAGGTGACTTTTCTGTTCACGCCTGAAAGAGAAGCAAATGGGAAAATGAAAATGAGAAATAAAGAGAAGAAAAATCTCTCCCCATCTAACAGAAACCTTAAGCAAGATCTGCTATCACAATGATCATTTCCAGTGGAGGCAGAGGTGGGAGTGCCTGTGGGTACAATATTGATGAAAGCTGGGAGGTCAGGGCATGCTCTTCTCACATGACAAGTCCCTGTGCATAAGTTATGTTCCTTCCCTCATCATGATACTTCTTTTTAAAGATTACTTTGCAAAACTGTTTTATATTGAAACTTGAAAGCAGAACCCAGATATGGTCCTTGCCCAGAACAGCTTATAATTGAATTAGATGAGACAAGCAGAATGCTGGAATTGGAAATATCTCAGAGCACATCTTGAAGGAATAGAAATGTACATAAGGGGAAAATAAACCTGTAGAAATACATCAGGTGGCACAGAATGTACTTGCTACCAGTGCTGCCTTGATTCCACTGTCGAGCAGAAAAATATTATCATAAGATGATACCTGTTAAACAAAAGCTGCATCAGAAAACTCCTGCCAGAATATGAACATTTTGAAAAGGAAAGTCCCTCTGTTCCCCAGCCTAAGAGCAAAAATTGAGTTGTAAAAAAGATATCCTGCGTTTTTAAAATCCTGCCCGTATTTCCCAATACAAAGCACCTATCCACCCAGCTGCTGAATATGCAGATCTATGCTAAGGTTGTTGTCAGTAATAAGGCCTGAGGGGATGGTACTGACTTGGTTGCTGCACTACAGTGGGATAGCCATTTCAAATCTAATTAAAAGTGAACATAGATATAAGCTAATTCAACTCCCTTGATGCTAGTTTATTTTGTGATTTCATCCTGGGTGCTTCAGTAAGAGATTATAACTAAAACACAAAGATCCACTAAAATGGAGAGTCTCTGTTTTTAACATCTCTCACTTGAGTATTTGCTGCTGTTTTTGTGGGAGAACACACTTTACAAGCCTGACATTAATCAGATGAACAAGAGCTACCAATCCCTTCTAGGCATATTTTGTTAATTTAAAATTTGTGACAGTATTATTCTGCTTTCCAGCAGCAAAGCATTGTAGAAATGTCTGATCAAAAGCAGCACAAATCACAGTTGTTTTCTGCTTGATGTAGCAAGAGTTGAGCATCCACACAAGGGGGAGCTGGGAGACTCTTTGTTCAATCACATGCACATAAAAGCTAGAGCAACTACAAAGTCCCAGACCCTACTTGAAGGGCATTAGAGATTACTATTTGGCTCTTCAGAGAATAAAGTTTTTATGCAGTGCTTGAGACACGAGAGCATATTTAAAAGGTTCAAATGTCTTTAAAATACAGAACAAATTAAATGGCAATGTTGCAGTGAACTAGGCTGTTAGATTTTTTGTGTTGTTTTGTTTTAGTTTTTTAATCACAGCAAAGCCTCTCTATTTACCATGGCATCACAAAGGTGAAAAATAAAATGTCCCACCTTCAGCAAAACAGCAAGGCAATCAAAGAACTGACTCCTGTCTTACAGAGGAGGAACTGAGCCCACGAATTCACAGTAAATTCCTTCATGTTAAAATATGAAGGCTTTGAATACCCTACAGCTGCTGGAGAGCACACCCACCCCTTTCCTTAGTCTCTTGATACATATATCCAAATACTCTGCCAGCTGACAGTCAACCAAACTGACAAACATTTAAAATGAGTAAAACCCTCTAGAAAGTGGAAGATTTTTAGAGTCTGAATGCTTGGAGGTATCTACATTTCCAGGTGGGGAGGATCTCCTTCAGCTGCACATCCTCCATGAACTTTAACTTACAAAAAAAGGACAGACACGACCATAACAATTAACGAGTTAGTAATAACAACTGATACTCAGGGATGCTAGAAAATGGGATTTTTTTTCCCCTTGATTCAGAGCATGCTGCTGAATGCCCAACCTACACATGAGTTTTAAGGTGTAAAACTATTTAGTATTCTGCACCAGCCCCTCTTGGTGCCTGCCAGTTTCTACACAGTATCAAACACTCCTCTGAGGCAGGGGCCCTAACACACACCTTCTACACGTCTGTAACTGGAGGACAGCCTTAGTCTGGTTTGCATTTTTCTCTGGCACGAACTCCCTTTTTGATACTCACTACAGCACACCTGGGCACAAGACAGAAGATTTGTATACCACAGTCCTTGAGAGCACAAACAGCTAGAAAGGAAATGGCCAACGGACGCCTTGTGCCTTGAAACACCACGAAACTTCAGCAAGAGTATCTTGCAACGGGGAATGCGGAGAGAGAATTTGGTGCAGGAGAAACTATGGAGGGCAAGATTATGTACAGGAGGTAATAATTCCAGTAAAGGCAATGTGACATATAATCCAGCCCCTTTTCTTGTATTCTACTTCCTAAAAGTGATGTCCATGAATTAACAAAATATTAATAATGTTTTTTGTAAGCCATTACTGGTGTTCTTACAATGGAGACAGATCAGATACAGATTATAGTGTTCTGGTTGCTCACTCTAATATATGGGCAGAAATGGAGACAGTAAAATCTTGAAGGTAAGTGCTTTTATTTTTCCTTCCTGGAAAATGAGAGAGGAATACAGAAGTTCCAGAGACATAGGTTATCTTGTACCAGTCTGGTATGATGAACAGAACAGTCTTATTTTTCCCATGGGACATGAAAGAAAAGCTCTTACAGGTGAAAGTGCCATTTTATGCAAGGAGAGACAGAAGATTGGGCCAGAAGACCTGAGTGGGCATACAGATACCAACCCTTGGTGGCTTTTGGCCCAAATGCCAAAAGGAGAAAAAAGGAGACATACAGAGGGAGATCTTAGCTGTGTGCTGACCCTCTCATAGAGCGTTTTGAGGGGTGGAATTTAATAGTTGCTTCTTAGGAGTAAAATCAGTGAAAAACTGTGGCAGAAACAGCACTTGGAAGAAAATGTTGTGTTATATCAATAGCTGTTTCTACTGAGCTTTCTGACCCAAGGCTGGGAGAAAAATGGGCATGAGGCAAAGGAATAGCAGGAAGCTATTTCTGTTGAAATTCAAAATGCTTTAGTCCAGGGGCTACCCTATCCTGAGAGAGAAGTGTCCATCAGTGTGTGCCAATGGCATCCCTGCCACAGAGGTGATGGTAGATTCTGTTATAAAGGAGATGCTTTCTGTGGAAAGGAAACAACTGCTTCAATGCCATGGTTCCTGCACTGTTAAAGAGAGCAATCCTCCCACACTGCTTGCCTACAGCTGTTGGGGGGTTAATGTTTGCAAACTGTTTTGTGTCAACTCACTCACTCAAACTTCTCAGCTTTCTAAGGTGCCAATCATGAACATGAGCTATTTGAACAAGGAAAGCCTTTGCAGGAATCATTATTACAATAAGAAAATTGCAGTACATTCCTTTTTAAATAAAGGAATAAGGTAACACATTTTCTATTTAGACTTGTATTAGCATATGATAGAATATTGCCCTTTGCCAAATCTCTGGTGTGACGAGCTTGTAAAACATAGACCTGCCTAGTACCTCAAACGCCATTCTTCAAATAGGCTTTTACTCTTGGTTTCTTCTGTACTAAAACAAAGGGGCACACACTCAATGTCACATCATGACAACTTCTATGTCATTACTACTTTAAATAGCATCAGGAATATATAATAACTTTGTTTCACAATTCAGCACTATCAATATCCTCCTTGTATAAAGCACAGAATCACAGAATCATTCAGGCTGGAAATGACCTTTGAGATCATCGATTAGCTCAGCACTGTGAGGCCACCACTCAACCATGTCCCCGAGTGTCACATCTACACATCTTTTAAATACCTCCCAAGGTTGTAACTCAACTACTTCATTGAGAAGCCTGTTCCAGTGCTTGACAATGCTTTCAGAGAAGAAATTTTTCCTTTTCTCCAATCTAAACCTCCCGTGGCTTAACTTGCTGCCATTTCCTATTGTCCTACTGCTTGTTACTTGGGAAAAGAGTCCGACACTCAACTCACTACAACCTTCTTTTAAGTGGCTGTAGAGAGAGAGAGAAGGTCCCCCCCTGAGCCTCCCTTTCTCCAGACTAAACACGCCCAGCTCCCTCAGCTGTTCCTCACAGGAATTGTGCTCCAAACTCTTGCCCAGCTCCGTTGCCTTTCTCTGGACACACTCCAGCCCCTCAATGTCTTTCTTGCAGTGAGGATTCAGAACTGAACACAGAATTTGAGGTGCAACTCAACTGAAAATGGTGGAGTTACAGCACATTTTGATCCAGATTGACACCAATTAAAGGCTGAGCATTAACACAACAGGCACAATCCCCATATGACAGTAAGTTTCTGCAGTGGGCACAATACCTTTATGCATCACGCATAAAGTAAAAGTTACACATATTAAAAGCTACTCATAGTGCTTCTCCTTTTAGTTTTCATCTGTCCCGCTGAACTCATTATTTAATGTGTTTCCCAAACACAGCTAGACCACTTATTTTAATTTATGTCTGAAAAATGAAATTAACTTTTGTCATCTACTCATTTGCATTTTGAAAACGTATGAAAAGAAATGTAATGGCAAGTATTAAAAATAAGTAAACAAGATGTAGACCAGAAAGCAAGCGAAAAAAAAAATATTTTTCAGTTTAGTAGTGGTTTGCAGACATACAAAGCAAGCTATCTGATTATTGTGCTTCCTCTTGCCTCTTTTATGATGTGATGATTAACACTGGTGTGTACCTATGACCTTTCCCAACTACCCAAATGTTCACCACAAGGCCAATCACTAGAAGATAAAAGTCCACAACTTCGTTAACAGCAAACAAGACAAAAGATGAATTCTAAACCAGATTTTATAGTACTCTACTCCATCACTTTGAGATGAAAGAGAAACCTTGCCTGAAGTACCTTGTTGAACTGTAGAAGAATATATAGCCCCATAGGGAAAATATTTCAAGTGATTTTTACAGCTTAAGCAGAAAACCTGGCCGAGTTCAATCCATAACACCGCTACCAAGATAGACTTTCACTGTTTTTCCCTTTCCTGAGGGAAAAAAATAGCCCTAACCCCAAAGGCCTTTATTCACACTGCTGCTCCAATGGAGTCAGGGTACCATGGGATGAGGGCAGGGCAGACCTGAAGATAATCAGCCCCTTACTGAAGGGAAATACTTGACAGAAATGGGAGGAACAAACTTTTAGCAGTATGGTACCATCCATGGCTGTCCAAAACCTTGCTTTCTATTTCAGCTGGGACAGGAGCTGTCTTTTTGGTGGGAAGTCAAGATCTGGATAGTTGGCTCACCTTCCATCTCTTTCCCACTAGGGATTCACATATTCCTGGGTACTGGTTTACATCTCTTGATATAAACACTTGTTTTCTTCAGTGATCCTGAGTCAATTTTTCTGAAGTTGGGATTTTGGAGATACCTAATTTAGGGTTACACATTGCAGCTGGCAACATAGGCAAACATAACCAGAAGCAGTGGAATGCACACATAGAGACAGATAAAAAACATATATACACATATATGAGCATGACTAGAACCATTAAGATAGAAAAAGACCTCTAAGATCATTGAGTCCAACTGTTAACCCAGCTCCAAACCATGTCCTCAGGCAGCACATCCATGCACATTTAAACATTTCCAGGGGTAGTAATTCCACCCTGGATAGCCTATTCCAATGCCTGTGAAGAAATTTTTTCCTAATATCCTATCTAAACCTTTCCTGGCACAACTTGAGGCCATTTCCTCTTGTCCTTTCATTTGCTACCTGAGTGATGAGACCAACCCCCACCTCACTACAAGCTCCTTTTAGGTAGTTATTAAGAACAAGAAGGTCTCCTCTCAGTCTCCTTTTCTCCAGGCTAAACAAACTCAGCTCCCTTAGCCTCTCTTCATCAGACATGTGATCAAATAGTTTATATATTATATTTTATATATTTGTGTATGTGCATGTACACAGAGAGAGACTATTCATATACATATATGTTTAAGTGATCCAGTTTAAAGACAGGGTTTATTCACTCAATATAATCCAAGAGGTAAAATTCTCCTTTGTCGACTTCTTTGCCTCTATGTTGTTAACGATGTCTTGGAAATCTCAAAAATTAAAGAAACTACTAGAAATGAGAATGTGTGAAGAGAGCCAGAATCCTGAGAGGTCATCTAATTTATCCCTGCACAAAGACAAGATGGATGCAATTTATCCCCAAAGAGAGGCCTATCCTTTGATCAGGAACTTGCATAACCTCCTTGGATGCCCCAGTGCCTCACTTTTCTTACAACTAAAATCTTGTTCTGACTTATTGCTGAGATTGAATAAAATTAATAAAAGACAAGGGAAAGAAAAAAAAGAACAAGGGTCAGCTTCCTTCCTCAGAGCTACTTATCTGATAGCTGAAGACTGTTATATTTTATCATCTCAAGTCTTTTTTCCTGGGCAGACCCTCTCCACTGTTTCAATATTTCCTGACTTTTCTTCCAGACTTGTGATCTCTTTTGTCAATCTCCTACATCTTCCTGGAAAATGCAGCCCACATCTTCTTGGAAGTGCTGCACCCAAAACAATACAGCCTTTCAGGTCAGGATTTGCCAACCCAAATTAAACAGAAAGAACTATTTATTTTTCCAGTATTACTCTGGTTTACCCATCTCATTAGAATATTTGCCTTTTCACACCAGTATGAAAGTGCAAATACCTTCAGCCTGTGGGTCGCAGTAATACAGTTGCACCTCTGCAGTTCTGCTGCCCAGCCAGTCACCACCCAGACATCACCAGCACACTTGGTTTTCTTGCCTAAACACGAGACGTCACATTTATCTTGATGACTTGCACTGGGTTTTTCTATACCACTTTTCCAACTGTTAAATACCACAACTGCAGCTTTGACACTATCCAGGGTAACTTGCAGCACTCTGCTTTCTGACATTTAGCAATACAGTCCTTATACATATATAAATACATGCCTATTTATGTATTCAGGAGTCAAAATAGAAATGCTGCACCCAGTACCTTTCTTAACTTACCCCTCCAGTATAATGGTTGCTACAAACTCCCCTGATAGCAGTTTGGTGCAGACCATGCTTCCCTGGCTTACACATATAAACATGGTGCAGTACAGTGCCATAAAACTCACTAAACCTAAGCCAGAATATTTATTTCAAAAATGGCCTCCTCACATCTTGCAGAAGGAAATGAGATTGGTTTGATGACTTCCAGCTCCTAAACACAGACTAGCTTTTAGTCATCTTGATACACACATCTCATTATTTTAATGCAAGGAGGGTTACTGCATTCCCCTGACTACCCCTGAAGCTTTAAAAATATGGCCCTCTGAGGGATTCAACAGGGTCATGCTGAATGTTTTGATAGAGGTTTTCAAAATCCTCAAATACCTTGTTTATTTACCTCCTAACAATAAGTCAAGTCTAAACTCCTAAGAGCCTATTATTTTTTTATTTGGCAATTTTTCAGGGGTCCAGTGTGCTGTATCTCTGCATTCCTATTAGTGTTTTTGACTTTACTAGGAAGGCAAAATCTAGGTTTTCAGGTTTTCTCCTGAACAGCTCACTGAGTGAATTTGGACTTGCAAGTGTCTGTAGGACTGGCCAGACAACCGGGGAATGTTGGTCATTGCCCTTCCACTCTCCTTATAGAAGACCCTACAGAAGTCTAATGGTGAAGAGAACTTTCCAGGAAGAAGAAGTATAAGGATACATCATCATGGACTATTACTATTGACTGAATAAGCTCTGAGGAACAGTGCCCAGTAGCAAATCAACCACTGGGCCACAGAGCAATGCTCACTCATGTCTTTTGTTTTGTGTTCCCTTTTTTTTTTTTTTTCTTTTTTTTTTTTGTTTTGCTTTGGGTTTTTTGGGCTTTTTGTTTGCTTTGTTTTGTCCTTTGGTTGTTTGGCTGTTTTTTTCTTCCATGGCAGATTCCTGAATTCTTTCTGAAAACAGCTTCAGTGACAGTGGAGAGGCCTCCCTACTTAAACTCCTCTTACTTATGCAGTGCTGTTTTGGATTGCTAGAGTAAAAGAAATTAATAATTCATGTCTCTTTCATATCCTGCATTAGAGCCCTAACCTGGGTACAATTTTAAAAGTCTGTGAGGCAATGATGTGGGTGAAGATACAGGAAGCACCATGTATATTTTAAAGAGAATGAGTCAT
This sequence comes from Motacilla alba alba, assembly GCF_015832195.1. Classification (NCBI taxonomy): domain Eukaryota; kingdom Metazoa; phylum Chordata; class Aves; order Passeriformes; family Motacillidae; genus Motacilla; species Motacilla alba. The sequence goes on along the minus strand of NC_052016.1, from coordinate 45,644,264 downwards.
CCTCTGTAGAGTAGCTTGTAATATTTATTTTACAAAAACTCAGACAATACACAGAAATGCTATCTAGCTGGCTCATTACCAAAGTTAACTACCTATTAGCTGTTGAGTTTTAGTACATCTTCTGTCCTATTATCTCTGTTACTCTTTTTATTCATGCTTTGATTCCTGCCTTCATCTTATTCAGATCCTGAACACTCCAGAAGTTTCTAGGTCCATTTTAAGGGACATGCCCAATATTAACAAACACACAAAGCAAAGGTTTGCTGTGTACTGGTTTTGCCAGAAAATGCCAAAATCAGTACCTACTTCAGCATTTCTATTATTTTGTTACCCACCATTACACGTAATTCAGAGAGCTGCTCTCCAATCAAGCTGTGACTGTCTTACACTTCTATCTGACCCTCCTGCAATCTCACTTGGCAACACTTTACACTTCCCTAAGCCCACTGGGAGGCAGCTGTGACTGTTAACAAGTCCAGATGCCCTAATTCCTTCAAGAGCAAAGCCCACCACTGATGAGGCTGAAGTCTGTACTCTAGTTCCATGCATGTACTCTTGAAAGTGGTGACCCACTGAACAGCCTGAGTGATTTTTTTTCCCATGCTGGGCTCACCAGCATCCTGATGCCACTTTCTAAAAACCAGTGATGAACCTCAGAGAACTATCTATATTCCTTGGTCTCTATTTTGGCAGATACTTCATTTTTATTGTTTTAGTAATTTCTTCTTTTTTTTTTTTCTCATTGACACAAAGAGAGGACAGGAAGAAAAAGAAGATAAAATATGCCTACTTCCCTAACCACTTGGAGGTAGGTACACACTAAGCTGGACTGACTGAAACCTGAACTAGAAGTCATATTACCATTCATCCCTGGTAAAGAAATTCATTATTTCCTGTGCAGGTGCCTTGTGAGCAACACATGGTAAAGAGTAAGGTTTTGGGTTTGGGCTTTTTTTGACAAAGCAAGTCTTTATTGAAACATCAAAATCAGTGAGGTCAAACCTTGCAGGAAAAATATAATTTCTTAACACAGATTCCTTTGAAATCCAACATAAAATTTTCCATCAGAACCTGAAAGAACATGGCATTCCTTTCCTCAGTTTACCAGTTTTCCTATCAATTCTTGTTGGGTTTATTAAGCAGACGTCACCTACTAAGGTCAAAAGACTTCTCCCAGAAGGGCTGAGTCTCTTCTGCTGCAGCTCTTCCACTTTGTATGAAAAGGTGAATAATTAGTTCCACATGCCAAGAATCAGACTGATTACAGACTTGATTTATTTAAACTCTCCAGATTAAACACAAATGCACTAATCAGCTGACAACAGAATCCTTTTCATAAATCCCGGTCCAAATAATATTTAACTCTATAAAACAGCTTAAAGAACAGAATCAAATTCAACCACAATTAACCCATATAACCTGACTGTATAAACATATCTGTGGGAGGGTCTCAAATCTTATTCTGGCTTCCTGAATTAGGCTTTCAACACCCATATTTTCTCTCACATGCACCTAAGTACTAAAGCTTCAAATACTAGGAACAAAGAACAGAAATCCCGGCTCATCATTCAAATCTACTGACCCCAAAACTGGATGTTTTTTTTTCAGAACTGGTGAATAAAACTTAGACCATTCTGCTCGTGAGGCTACAAGCCCTGCAGAAGCTGGGACACATCCAGAAGTCTGGGCTACCTATGCACAGAAGTGAGAAAATGCTTTGAATAAGGTAGCACGCTGTTATTGTTTTTCCAGGTTGCATTACTCAAAGCTATTAAATCTTCAGTAAGATATGGGAGGGTATTTCCTGAAATAACACTTTTTTTCATTTACAACAGATCATGGTGAGGATGTTACACTTTTGTCTGTATCCACAATGCAGGTTTCTGGTTATTCCCAGAGGACCTCTGAGGTGCTCATGCTGCATAGCAGTCAATCCTTGAAGGACAGCACTCTCTGTCCTTGGAGGTAGAGACATCCCTGCTTGTGCAGGATGGTTGGACAAGATGCCTGCTACTCAAGGCAGAAGCAGATCAGTCTCATAAGTGACTCTGAGAAGCTGTCAGATTTGCCTTCCCAAACCAAAACATGGATACCAGGTGGCTCCTAGCAGCATGCATGTTACCACATCTTCTGTGGGATGCACTGGCATAGGCCTTGGGCTGGGGAAGGGCTGTGAGGTTGAGGGGCAGCTGAGCACAGAGCAGGGCAGTCTGCACACTGCATGAACTCTGCAACCTAATAAAGGCCTCTCCTGCCAATTTTTTACCTACATGTCTGTGTTTTCCTGCATGTTGGCTGCATGCAATACAAGGTGCTGGCTCAAAGATGGCCCAGTCTGTCTGTACTGGCTGGTTGTGCAGGGGATGATCTGCCACAGCTTTAAACACCAACTAATGGAGAGAGAGGCTGGAAGGCAGCAGTGGCAGGCAGGACAGAGCTGCCTGACAAGGCTATTCCCATTGTGAGCCAAATTAGAATCTCATATTCATCATAAACCCCCAAAAAATCAATTGGTCAGTGAAATCACTGAACTGACTACAGATCTGGATAGCTGATGCCCCAGTGGTGATGAAGAAGACTGCAGAAGGATGGATAATGCACTGTTCATTTTTAGTACAATAAGTACTTCTGCCTTTGGTAGACTACACCATTAATCATCATGGAAAGAGGCCTGAGCAGGGAGGTCATTCACAAAGCACAGCATCTGCAAGTGAGGCAGGATTTAACCATCACTTAAAGCACTGCTGAGCTTGGATGATGCTGTCATTCATTTTTGTACTCTGTGAGCAAGGCCACAACACCCTGTGCATGCAGAAAACACGAGCAGCACTGGAAATAAATATGTGCCTGCACTTCAGCTTTGGGCTCCAAGTTTATCCTGAAGTTTGTGGCAAGTATGATGTCAAAAAATTGATAAAGTCCCATGTAGGTTTCCTCAGAGTTGCTGCCCTAGCATGACCCTAATTCCTTTGAAACAGGCTGATATTGCAGTTGTGTGATAGGTTTGCTCATGTAATTACACCTCAGCATTCATTCCAGCTCTTCTAGTGCCTTAATTTGAACAAAATGGAGTAATTTGGTACTTTGCTTTGGAGACAGTGGGAGGTGAAAAATTCACTACTTTCTGTGAACCTCTCGAAAAAATGTAGAACCAGCATTTCGCTTTCATTTCTTAGTTTGAACATTTCCAAGCCTGCTGGCGGTAAGTCTCAAATACCATATTGTGGAAATACTAAAACTTTCCAATCACAGCAGTATAGAAGAAAGAATTGTTTTCAATTAAAATCACTAAAATATCCTAGCAAATAGACTTAGGTATATTCTCTCTCCTTCAGGAGTTCGTGTAATTTAAGATCCCCAGATGTACGTAGAGGTTATGGAAAATGCACTTGTGTGCTACTAAACAGTTAAAACTGTTTTCTTCTGTTGAATACTGTGAAGAAGGATCACAACTTTCCCTCAGTGTGTCCAGCTGGTACAGCTAGTTTTTAAGTATGTATCCAAATTATAAATATATTAAACAGCAATTTATGGTCCAATCTTATAATTTCACAGGATATTATGAGACCAGGAACTTCAACAGATATCAAAGGCACAAGGCAGATGTGACCCTATTTTTCTCTTAACTGGAAATTGTCTTAATTATTCTACAGTGTCTGAACACAGTATTCTCAGGGTTCTGCTAAATTGTGTTTAGTTGTGGACCACAAAGGGACTTCTCTCAAATCTTCTCTCAGTGGCTTCAATATTCATGTTCCTGCCTTTACAGTACACAGCCCTTCAAGCCCAAAGCAGAGCAGGCAAATTCTAAGTCTGATCACGAGATTTTTCCTGAATGTTAAAAATTTATTTGTATGATGATTACTGCCTCCACTGATGTTTTCAGGATAACACTTCAAAAAGCCTTAGAGGAATATCACAGCCCATCAGGAATATCAATAATATATTTTTTTTCTCACTGGAACATTACACTACCTGAATTCATTCATTATCTAGCAATAGGGAATCAGTGATTTTAGTAGGGACTAACGGAACAGTAATTAGAACAAAATCCAGGTTTAGGGACTTTTTAGTAATTTACTTATGATACACAGTATGGTTTGATTTTCAGGTCTAAGCATTAATGAAGTCCATAGCCCATTCTCATTCACCATATCCATCCAGCCCTTTGTTTCAGAAGGAAGGTACAGCAACTAGTTCACAGTTTGTGGGTTTTTTCATTGTTAACCATCTTGTTATGTAAAGTTGGCACTAGCAAGAACTTTTCTTGACAACTTTTTATTCTAATTGTGTCCCCTCTCTCCTTGAATGTCATCCCACCTACACGAAAAATGGCAATTAATACAACAGTGGAAAATAACAACACTGTCTCTTCAGATGGTTCAGTAGTTTACCACCAGTAATTGGCTCTTCACTGCAGGACAATATCATAATTTTAATTGCGAGTTTTCAACCATGGCATATAATGTGGCTCTTCATAGATACATTAATGAGTATTTGCTGCTCCTTTATGAATTCCTGTATATCTAAACTATCAGCCTCACAAATAACTGAGACTTCCAGCATGCACTCTACTTGGCAAAATTTTTTTTTTCTCTGAATGAAATATCTGCTTTTTACATGAAACAACTCAGGCCATAGGTTTTACAAAACACCTCCAAAACTCAGGAAGAAAAAAAAAAACAACAAAGTTATTTCAACTCAAGTGAATGACCTAAATATTTTTCTAATATTCAGTAGGTTTTACCACTGTATTACGCAAAATGATTCCCTTTTAAATATTTATAATTGGGCCCACACTTCAAGGCTAAGGTCCTCATATAATAAACTATTACACTTTCAAAGAGTGTGCAGTTAAGTAACCAGAACATTTATAATATACATTCAGAGTGTACAATAGTTTCATGCTAAGGTAACCAGCTGGAACAAATAGGAGCTATTGCAGTATAAAACTCTAGAAAAGCTGTGATTAATCAGGTATAGGTCCCTGTGGCACGCAACTACATTATTTGCAAAAATAGAGGCATGGGTATTCAAAATCATGGCTCAAGAAAAGAGGTGAGACCACTGAAGGAAGAAAGTTGCAATTTAGCCCCAAAATGATCTTTCCCCCCTAAACAGAGCTACTGCTGATCAAGAGACTACATGCTTCTGTGGCTGCTGCAATGCCTTTCTGTTTGTAACACCATTATGTCAAGATTAGACACAAGCATTTTTATGTGAAAAAAGAGAAGAGAAAGAAATGGGGAGGATAAAGAAGAACAAGGAGGAGAAAATTAAGAAATTTAGCAATAGAAAAGCAAATCTGCACTGCAATTCCACCAACCCACAGAATTTTCATAAAACTTTTTTTTTTTTTTTCAATGTTATTTACTTACCAACATCAGGATCAGTTGCTTGGACTCTTGTTAACAAAGCTTTAGTGGCTGTGTTCTCGTAGACACAAGCAGTGTAGTGGTCAGATGAAAAGACTGGTGGATTATCATTAACATCTTCTAAAATAAGATGGATTTCTGACTGGCAAAACCTGCCACCACCATCAGTCGCTCGGGCAACCAAGTTGTAAGCAGGGATTTTCTCTCGGTCAAGAGGGGCCAAAGATTTCAGCTCACCTGAAATTATTTAAAAGCAGCAGCTATCATTATTATTGTAGCAACATCACTAATTCTAGACAGCCTGAATGTCTCAAAACCATGTGTTCCACAGGAATAGGAAAGAGAAAACAAAACCAACATTGCTTATTCCAACAAACCAATTAAAAACTCACAGCGGTGTCACTTCCCCTTCCTTTCTACCAAAAAAAGTGAGGTGCCAATATGAGTGCAGGGATGCCAAGCCATTCATGGTGGCTTTAACACCAGCCTACAGCTTTACCCATATGAACACCACCATGTTTTTCCAAGTCTGTCTTTCTCTCACTCTCAAGATTTATAGACTCCTTAACACAGAAACATTTCCTTTTTAGCAGTACCTGCTGTGATATGACAAATAGTAATAGTTTTAAATTAAAAGAGGGTAGATTTAGACTAGCTATAAGGGAAGATATTTTTTATGATTACGGTGGTGAAACACTGGCACAGCCCTAGAAACCTTAACTGGATGGGTCTCTGATCAACGTGATTTATTTGAAGATGAATCTGCATATGAGTTTGGCCTAGATGACCTTCAAAGTTCTCTTCCAGCCCAAAATATCCCGTCATTCTATGATAAATCTTTGATCTAACTTGAAGTCTGCAGGGAAACAAAAGGATGGATATCCACTGTTCTGATTATAACATCCAACCTGGCCAACAAAGTTGTCCCTCTTTCTCCCTCCTGCCAGCACCGTTCAAATGGTCACCCATATCTGCCAGAACTGGAACAACTGGCTGATAGCCACGTGTAACATAACTCTAATTAAGGAAACCAGTACCCAGATGTAGAGGGGTTAAGACTACCCAGAACATTTGGTTGTCTTCTTACCATTTTCTGGATCTAAGAAAAATTTATTGTTGCCTGAACCATAAAGAGAATAGCGAATTTCACCATTGGACCCGATGTCAGCATCTTTAGCACTGATTTTGAGAATTACTTTGTTTGGTGGAATGTCTTCAGGAAACAATGCAGTGTATGCAACCTAGAGTCAAAAACAGACATGTAAGTTATGCTGTAGCAGTATTTTACAGTCTTTGAACAACCTTTTTTAAAAAAACTATTTGTAGTGCATCTTTCTATACAGGAAACAATTTTCCTTTACACAACACATTCCTAGAAATTCAAATCACTGTTAAGCTCTGAGGTGTCACAGAAACAACGCCAAATTATGACTGTGAATAGGGCTCATCTTAGGAGCTTAATGCAATGCCATTTTGTATCTTCTGTTTATTCCATTGACACCTATGAAATGAAAATCTTGATGAGTGTGCTAACAGAAACAATTGTTTTTATCACCTCATCCAGCAGTTTTGAGGGAAATACAGATTGTGATTCCTCAGAGTGGTAGAGTGGTTCTTGCAATGAGACTAAACCAACAATGAATGATAATGTAACAATGGGAATTATATGAGTATGTGCATGCACACATACACATACACACACACACATATATATTTATACATTTTCTGTGAGTAGTACCATGAAGGAACTCTGGGTTTCATCATGTTTTTTCTTTCACACAGACCTTTCTATTGCACTAACAAAAGTTCCCTGGATTGCCTTTCCACAGAATACAAGACAGCTAGCACTCTGAAAGCTGTGGTCAGGGCCACACTGCATGCATTCCCGACAACAGGACAGCAAGCTACATTCTTCTGCCTTTTCCACTGGATGTCTGGTATCTGGAAAGTTGAGGAAAGCTGGAGTTAAACTAGACTGATGACATTTCCACATGGGTTGTGAAGGGAGAGCTCATTCTTTTTTGCAGGGGAGGAGTAGCTGCCCAATGCCACCTCACAACGCATCATTTGTTGTAAAGCCAGCTAAGGCCACTGCATACAAGACTCCTTTGAAAGCTTTATGAGACCATTATCCTCCAATCTTGGCTTCAGAGGAATGCTTTATCCTGCTTCTCTCCCCCATCACTGCAGATTCTTCAACTAAGACCACAAAGATGAAAATCAGCACTGCCTATGAATATTCTGAATACTTGCAAACAGCAAGAGACACCTGTAGGGAAAGCATTGCTCTCAACACAGTGACCAATTGCCATGGGTGGTGTTAACTCACCTGTTCACAAACTGGATTATTATCATTAACATCAGTGACAGTCACTTCCACAGCAGCTTGGGTCACAAAGAGGCCATCTGTGGCGGTGATGTTCAGATAATAAATGTCTTGCTCTTCCCGATCCAGAGGCCTTTTAACATAAACTTTCCACTCGTTCTGAACCAGTCCCAGAGCAAACTTCCCTTTGGGATTCCCTCCTGCAATAAGACAAGCAACACACAATGAGCTGTGGTGTCCCTTCAGAGCTCCCACATGGTTTAAACACAGAGAAACATCACTAAGCAGCCATCATTTCTTCCACAGCTTTTGATGCTTCCAAACTTGCAGACTCAGGAAATCTGTAATGAAATCACACTCCCTGTGTTTATTGCCCCCTGAATGCCCTGTATGAAAGTGAAACGATAACTTTCAGTGAAAAAAAAAATCCATTTAGCAGAGCTGAAGATGATCTCTCGTTCAGTTCTCCGTAAGGGTAATCAGATTCAAACTGTGAACAATCAATAGTCCTCTCGGGCTGGTACAATTGTCTTTCCACTTAGTCTCAGGAGAGGATGTAATACACCGTAGCTCTTGTTACCAAGACAATTTCATTAGCTGTTGATTATGCAATCAAGGACTGGAAGTGGGTTCTATTAAGGAGTCCCCTAATGAAAGCTTTATCATACAGCTGTGCCATTCTGGTGCTTATTAAAATTCTAGTTTTTAAAAAAGTTTACATGACACAGGAAGACACATTAGTATTAAACAGTCCTAACAAGAGGTCATTTGAGGAACAGTTGGAAGATAAGCAGTACAAATAGATCAAATGTATCCAAGAGTGAAAGCTGGTGAAAGGTGTGCAGGAGATAAAGAAGAAGAGTTTTTTACCATGCCATAACACTGACACTGAATCTGACAACGTTGCTCTTCCACATCATTAAATTGCCTGGTGACAAAAAGAGGTTGTGAGAGGGAAAGTTTTGGTCCACATCATCCTCAGGAGGAAGGGAAGGGAAGGGAAGGGAAGGGAAGGGAAGGGAAGGGAAGGGAAGGGAAGGGAAGGGAAGGGAAGGGAAGGGAAGGGAAGGGAAGGGAAGGGAAGGACATGTCATATACAGAAGTGTGCAGTAATTAAGGTGGGCACAATCATTAATGTTTCTAACAGTTATTTACTCTTTTATCTGAAATGGTACAGTCTCCTGCCTAGTCCATGTAGAAATCATCTTCAATCCTCTCTCTGTGTGTCTGATTCAAACCTCCTGTCAGACCAGACAGTAAAATCTTTTAAACCAATGTTATGACTTTACTGTGCTACTCAGCTAAGCCCCAAACAGCTGCTTGCTCATTTCCTCCCCAGTGGGAATGGGAGGAGAATCTAAAGGGTTAAAGTAAGAAAACTCATGGGTTGAGACAAAGACTGTTTAATAGGTAAAGCAAAAGCTCTGTGTATAAGCCAAAGAAAAAAGAATTCATGGCAGGTGTTCAGCCATCTCCAGGAATGGCTGGAAAGCAGGGCTTTGTCACCCTGACAGTTACTTGGGAAGATAAATGCCATTAACTCTGAACATCTCTCTTTCCTCCTTCTTCCCTCAGCTTTTATATGCTGAGCATGCTGCCATATAGAGTGGAATATCTCTGTGGTCAGCTGCGTCATCTGTCCCAGCTGTGTCTCCTCCCAACTCCTTGTGCACCCCCACCCTCCTCACTCGTGGGTTGCCTGAGGACTAGAAAAGGCCTTGAATCTCTGTAAGCTCTGCTCAGCAGCAACTAAAACATACCCGTGACATCACAAATCCAAATCACAGCTCCATAGCAGATTCTTCTTAGAAGATTAATTCTACCCTAGCCAAAGCCAGTAAAGCCAACTGCCCAGTCTTCTGTGCCCTGTTTGGTCTGTAAAAATGAATCTGCACATTGATTAATTTAGGAGAGAGCACTACACTCACAGCAAACGCATGTGCTACAGAAACCGAGTGAAGAAATATTAAAAAGCATCATGATGCTCCACTGGCTGAACTATAATTGCAGTTAACCCACTACTAGCTCCCTGCCCACCACATTAAGCTTTCTCCTATGGTCTCCATGCAGGAATTCAATCTTAGAACTACTTTCCATGTTGCTCATGTTTAAAAGTGCTATAAAACTATAAAGGGAATGCTTATTCTTTCTTGTAACACGTTCAAGGATGTCAAACATGCTAGTGTGCATTTGCTTACAAATTAATCAGGGTTCTGACATGTATCATGGGACATGTACAAGCTGAATGGAAAGACCAGACCCTTAAACCTTCCCCTCTAGTACTTCCACTGAATGATTGAATAGGAAAGTATTAAAAAAAAATCCAAGGTTGAAGTTATTTGTGTTGACTCTGTTATCAGGCAATTAGTGTCTCTGATATGTTGCTTCTGTTGTCAGAATTCTGTCAGTTGTCAGGGACCTTTTTGTCAAAATAAGAACACAGAGGAGGTCTGAACTTGAAGTTGAGCTTGAAACCAATCAAAAAAGTCAAATGTCCATTCTTTCTGTTCCACGTTCTTTCTACATCAAAAAGCAGGAAAGAGGTCACAGGCTGTAATCTATGCCTTCATCATTAGCTACCAGTGACAAGATGGACTGGTTTCTATTTAAGATGAAAAGTAAGTCAGTTGATTCAGGCTGAGCAAATCTTTCTTGTTAAGAGTCACCATTTGTGCTAGCTGTGACTGTGCCAAAAAAAGCAAGTTGTAATGAATATGATTTCCAGAAAATTAGTCAGGCATTGTAATTATAAAATGCTTTTGAATCATACAGAGCACTAAACTCATGTATCAAATACCGATATTTTCTGTTGATAGAAAACCACCCTTTTTGATCACAAAACCAAGCAGTTTTCCCATTGATTTTTGTGATAGGATAGTCTGGAATAATCACCATTGTTTATTCTGTTGTGTCATATAAACACACATTTCTCCCAGAGAGGGTTACACAGAGTGTTGATGTATACTACTGGCCAGATCTGAATACAATCCAAGGAAATGAGAATCTGTCCACTGACTTAAGCCTGAATGTGACTTCAAAGAAGGCAGACCCCTGCTGATTGACATTAAATTCCTTCTATTCAATTCAACACCAGCATAAAAAAAAGCTTAACTCTCCTTTGTAAAAGGCTGTAATCTTGTCATAGTGAGTTTAATGTTGTAAACCATTAATAAAAGTAGTCTTAAATATTCTTATTTTGCTTCATGATATTAATCAGGGCTTTCCTGCATGTTAGTCCTTTTGTAAAAGGAAATTATTAACTGTCCTGAGCAACTCAGAAGCAATATACTCGAGGTATGGGCATCCCATTGCTAAGAAAAGAGGAAAGGTAAAATCTAATTAAAATCAGCTGGTGGCTTTTATGGTTAGCAGAAACACTACCTTGGAGCAATTTTAAAATCACTGTTGCTTTGTTGCTAATGGAATGGCTTTTAAATCATACCTAGGAATTTGGGGAATATGTACAAAAAAAATGGTCCTTGGGATCTCTTTTCCTCCTTTTTACTCCACTAGAAAAGAATCAACCTGAATGACCAAGAAACCCATGCAATAAGAAGGAAGAGTGGTTTATCTGCATGTCTTTTTTATGAGAACTTTTTTTTTTTTTTTTTTTTTTTTGCTTCTCAGGACTGGCTCTATACTTCACTGATGGAAGGCAAAAGTGGACTATGAAGTATAAGAGACATAATGAGATATAAAACTAAAACACCACCAAGAAAATAAGAAAATATTCTTAAAAATGGAAAGGCAAAAAAATCCACACTGTGGCCCAGGAAACCATTTCCTAGTACTTATACATATGTCTTGATGCAGATCTCGTTCTGCAGTGATTAATTAACTTTTTCACTAATATATGCAAGCAGATTCAGTTTCCTAGGGGCATTCTAATTAATTAGTTTTTCACTCTGAATAATGTAGCTCTTCTAAACGGAAGCCTCCTGACTACATGTATTAATGGATTCTTTAAAATCTTTTGGCAGTTTTCTTATGTTCTACTTTGAATGTCACAACAGTGAAGTGCTAGCTACAAAAAACACTCCAGTAACTTTTTAGAAAGGCTTTGAGGCTAAAAGAATCAGCAGTATCTTTTATCTTTTGTTACTTGAAGTTTAAATAATGCTCTCCCTCCCTCCCTAGTCAGCAAATACTACAAAGCCAAATCAAGCTCAAGTTGAAGTACAGAAAGAAAACAGCCAGATACAAATGAAATGCAGAGACACAGTGATCCAAAATAAACAAATCCTGACACACATCATTACTAAAGCACACACAGAGGCCATTATAGCAACTAAAAGGGAATGGAAAACTAGAAGCCAACAGTATCAGTTTTCACTGCAATGTCCCCAACTGGGAGGGGGAACTGAATATTTACAAACTTATTTATTTAGCTTCTGTCTTACATTTATGCATTTATTTAAGTATTTTCAATTCCCAGTTAGAACTCCAGGCATTTGCATTACACAAAATCAATACGTTTATCCTCCACTCCCAGTTTAAGACGTTGCATGTTTACTCAGCTTCTGAAATGATAAATCCAATCCTCCTAGCTTTACTACCATAAAACTGCAGAAACTGTTCGTCATCTGGCAACACAAGGCCTTCCCAAACACTGAAATATCCATTCCTCCAGATTTGCAGTATCTCAAATATATGATAAAAACTAACAAAAGCCACACTTTTGCTCATACTGGGCAATCAACTCAGCAAATGACCGACCATGTACAACGCCAATTCTTTCTTCCAAAACACACTGTCCATCTTCCTTGTATTCAGCTGAACCAAGCTTAAGGACTGTTGACTCCCTAGCTTTATGTGCCTGAGGAAGCTTAATTAACATGACTGAGGAACACACAACACTTTACTGTACCAATGTCTTGGCAGCTGACATTTTTCTGGTGGCTTTTCATGGTTTGCCATTCTGAAATCTCAGTAACATCTGGCTGGGTGTAGATTGGCTAGACATCAGAAGAACACTGGTTTTAGGCAAACTGCCCCAAATGATACAGGCAATGACCTCAAATGAGCCTTCAAAAGAAAACTACTTTGCTTCCTAAGTGCATTTGTGTCATCTGCACTTCCTATTGATTTTTCTATTAAGATTTATGTATAGTGCTTTTGCTTTGTGAACATCTCCAGCTGCTACTGAACTACAAATAACCAAGAGTAAGAGCAAAATTTTTTTCCCTCACCATCAAATGAAAATGAAGGTGGACTTGGACAATGGTAACTGCTTGCCAGCAACCATGAAAAACAATCATAAACTGAAGGAATCCAAGCAGAGTATTTATTTATCCACACGAATGTATCTACCCCTTTTCAAGACTGACCAGAAGACTGCAATAGGCATTTGTACTTCTCAAAAAGGCATGAAGGACTCTTCAGTGATCACATCTGCCCCAGAATATTTATTTCTCTTATCTTCTAAATAATGATTTCTTCTATGTATCTTCTATGTGCTACTTTTCTCCAGATGCACTTTCACAAAGCTGTTTTTGGTGGATACACATGACAGTCTCATAGTTTGTCTTCTTCTTCCTTTTTGTTAATGTATCATTTTTACTCAGAGTTTACTGTATTCACAAAGTTTCTATGAATCAAAATGCCTCCAGAAAGCCACAGCTTTTGAATAATCATCTAGTTAATCTGATTCCATGAAATAACACAAGTTCACTTCCTTAGATCAACTTGAGGTAAAGTGTGAATAGACTATTTTGTGAGTGAAACTGTATTTTAGATGTTTTGACATTTTAATCAAAATAACCCAATTTTTCCTTGTGCATTTCCCAAGCTCAAATGATATATTCAAAGGAAGTGGAATTTCTGAGCCCATTCTGTGCTTTAGTAATTGTACAGTAAGAAAGTTTTGGGCTTTGACATCTAATGTTTTCAGAAGATAAGAGAACAGCAAAATATCTGTCATATTTTGAACTGTGGCAGAAACTAAGGTACAGAATTATCTACAATTTACGAGTCATATCTGACAGTTGTTATTCAAAAGTCCAGTTTTTGCTAAATTAACAGCACTGGTATGTGAAGAAAAAACACTACCTAACTAAAGGCATAATGCATTGTAACAGATGACTGCCAGACTTCAGAACAAAGCCAATGATCACAGCACACTAACATATCTTTGTTATAAACCTAAGGATTTTAATTTCCCATTGTACTTTCTACACTGGGATCCCCAAACTCTTTCAAATATCCCAAAATCTCTAGGATAAGGCACTACTGATTTATTTTTACATATGTGGGAACTGGGCCACCAGCAGATAATGCACCTTACCCACAGCCTCTAAATCCTGACATTTACACACAGGACTACTTTTGCCTCTACTTCTAATATCCTACAGCACATTACACTATTAACACAAAGTCTTTGCAAACCTTTAAAGTGAATCCAAAATTTCAAGTTACCATTAATTAATAAATTTCTGGTTGCTTTGAAAATGATGCCACTTTTGATGTGTAACACAGGCAGACTGTGGCTAACTGGGGTGTCACACCTCTCTTTACACACCAGCTCACAGCCACTTTCATTTTAATAGCTAACAAAGGGGTAGGAGCTTTACCCTCCAGAGCAAAATACATAAATTATTTTCCCATTAGTTAAGTAATTTTTGTCCACAGCCTGCTTCCTACATGCAGTCTTATATATGTTGAATCCCATCCAGTGTGAAAACTGTGGATTTTTCCAATAATTTGGTTATTACTAGGTAGTTAATAATAGCTCTTGAATTGCTAAGGTTGGGGGGAGTGAAAAAGTTGCTCCCTAACGAAAGCTATTGGACAATGCAAGACGGAAGGAGAAAAATAACTGTAGCACCTATCACTCATAACATCCTCACACAAAAGCTAGGTTGAATCTAGGAGAAAAGAATGATAATAAATACACAATAGGAAAGAGCAACGTTACCATGCTTTGAAAAATGTATTAGCAATGTAATCAAAATTTCCTTATGCTGTGTATAACAATGCATGGCAGCTAACCAGTGCTTCTAAGTATATTGCTATTTCGCTGGCCAGAAATCTGTACTGATAATAAATGGCATCCCTCATTCTGTAATGTAAAATTCATTTGTGTCCCCCCCCCCACTCCCCATTCCAAATAGTGGTATTTCAAAACGGCTCTGGCATCCACTTTCCTATCTCAAAAAGAAAAATGTTATTTCAAAAGAAATTTAAATGCTTGGAAGCAAAAGGATTTTCTCTGTAAGAAGAAAATTTTCCTTTTCCCTTGTTTGAAACATTAATTCATTATAGTTTTCAAGCTGACATATCAATTATGATGGGTTGATGGCTACACTACATTGCACTGCAGCAAATCAGGAAGCATTCATCTTGGAAAATTGAGAGAGCAACACAGACACACACACACATACACATTCCTCTCCCTCTTTTCAGCTTTGCTGCAAATTCTGTCCAAAAAAAAAGGAATGTAATTGACTCATTAACAGTGATAATTTAGCTGAAACCCTGCTAAATATTCGCCGAAAACTGGACACATGCACAGTTCTTCAGTAAGCTGGTTATGGGAAGAAAGCATGAAAGCTGTTTCTCACCTGTAATATGGTAGCTAACCTGCCGATTGACATCAGATGTGTCTTCATCCCAGGTGCTAAGAACAGCCACAACTTCCCCTGGAGGGTCACTCTCCTTCACCGACCCTCTGTACACCTCGTGCTCAAAGACAGGTGCATTATCGTTTATATCTGTCACAGTAACTGAGACCAAGGTGGTTGAGGACAAGGACAAAGTTTCCCCCAGATCTGAGGCCACCACTGCAAAGGTGAAAGCAGAATTCTTCTCGTGGTCCAGATCCTTCAGTGTACTGATCCAGCCACTGTTGCTATCAATGGTGAATGCTTCTGTGATCTTCTGCAGCTCCGATTCCACCGCAAGCGTGTACGTGACCTGCCCATTTGCACTCGAGTCTGCATCAACTGCTTTGACTTGCATAAGTTTTGTTCCTATGGGCATGCCTTCCATTATTACAGCATCATAGCTAGCTGCTTCAAACACAGGCTTGTTGTCATTTACATCCAACACCTTCACCTCCACATCCACAGTCAGCACAATGTCTACTTTGTCTAACTGAATTGTGGCCGCAACTTTGAAGTGAAAGGCGGAATTTATTTCGTGGTCAAGTCTCTTATCCAATTTTATGAGCCCTGTGTCCTTCTCTATGATGAAAACCCCGTCTTTGTTGTTTTCAGATAGCTCACCATTAACTGTGCTATACAGAGCACCCTGATTGGGCAAAACATGCAGAATGTCAATAGTACTGCCTATGAGGGTGTCTTCTGCCACGGTGAAAGAATACTGGGGTTGAGAAAAAGAAGGCAAAATGGTTTCTGGCGGTAAAACATGGATGTAGACAGGAATAAGGGAATGCTTTACAGGAATGCCACCATCGACTGCTTTGACAAAAAATGACAGAACAGTGTTTTTCAGTTGGTTAAAGCTACCCTTGGTGACCATCCATCCATTATCAGGATCAATTTCAAGCAGATCAGCTACTGAAACAGAAGCTTCACTATACAGAGAATAGGTAATTCTGGAATTGGCTCCGTCATCTGGATCTACTGCTTGCACTTGGGTCACCAAGTAACCTTTCCCAACATCTGCTTTGACACTTGCTCTGTATTCGACTGTCATAAATTTGGGAGCATTGTCATTCTCATCCACTACTATCACTCTCACAGTGCAAAACGTAGTCCTGCCACCTCCATCAAGGGCTCTCAAGAATATATCGATATCACTTTCCAGCGGGTTCTCACGGTCTAATCTCTCAGTTGTCAGAATCTGCCCATTTGCATCAATCAAAAATCGGTCCTTGGCGAAATCATTTATTATGGAGTAGCTGATCTGGCCATATATACCTGAATCCCCATCTGTTGCCTTCACATGGATAACCTTTGTTCCAGGAGCAGCATTTTCTCTAACCTCTGCAACATAAATGCTCTGTGAAAACACAGGGCTGTAGAGGTTGGCCCCAAGGATCTGAATGTGCACCTGAGCCGTGCTGGTGAACAGCCCGTCTGACACAGAGACGTTCAGGCTGTACATGGGCTCCATCCTCTGCTTGCGGTGGTTGGAAAGAGTGATAACACCGCTCTTGCTGTCCATAATGAAACTGGTCCGATCATTTCCTGATAGGATGCTGTACTCCAGTCTGTCAAAATCAGAGCTGTCAGCATCAGAAGCTTGGACACAAGTCACAAAATGACCGCGAGGCGCCAGTTCACTCACATACGACTCATATATTAACTGGTTAAAAACTGGAGGGTTGTCATTCATATCTGTTATTGAGATACTAACGAGAACCTCGCTGCTCAGAGGTGGGAACCCATTATCAGTTGCTCTGACTTTCAAGCTGCACTGCTGTATGAGTTCATGATCCAGCATTCGGGCTGTCAAAATTAGGCCACTGCTGCTGTCTATATGGAAATAGTCAGTGCTGTTAAAGGTGTCCTGGACTATCTGATACTGTACAATCTTGTTGTTGTCAGAGTCAGCATCAGTAGCAACAACCTGCAGCACAGGAGTCCCAATCAAAGAAGCTTCAGACAGAGTAGCATTATAAGCTGACTGATCAAAAACTGGAGGATTATCATTAACATCATTAACAATCAGGTCCACGGTTACCTCAGCGCGAGCGCCAGTGAGAGCATCGCTGGCTCGCACCATCAGCTTGAAAAGAGAATTTATTTCATAGTCCAGTGGGCTGATGACACTCAGAACTCCAGTATCAAAGTCGATATTAAACTGGTTGTAGGGATCTCCATCAACAATGATATAAATGATACCCTGGCCTTCTGGACTGGTTGCATTTATGCTTAAAATTGGCATGTGCATTTCTACATCTTCATTCACGGAAGCTGTATAGAAGGGCTTGTCAAACACAGGCATTGCTTTGTTAACAATAGTAATAGGGAGCTCTACCAACGCAGACAATGATGGGTTACCGCCGTCTTTGGCAAGAATGACAACCAAGTACTCTATATTAGATAAATCAGAATTGAAGGCTTCTTTTAGAGTGACGCTGCCAGATTCTCTATCAATTTCAAAATGTCCATAGTCTTCCTTCAGCAGGTATGACACCTCGCCATTGTCACCCTTGTCTTTATCAATAGCTGTCACTCGATATATCAGGGTACCAGGTTCAGCATCAACCTGCACAGCAGCATAGTATGGAAGCCCTACAAACACCGGGGCATTGTCATTTATGTCCTCAATGTAAACTCTCACCACGACTCGAGCAACACGGAGGTGATCTAGCTCACGGCTTGCTTCCACCACCAACTCATACAGCTCCTGTTCCTCTCGGTCAAAGGGGATGCCAGTGGTCTGAATGACTCCTGAGGTGGATTTGATTTTGAATTTGTTTCCTGGGTTTAATATGCTGTATTTCAAAGGCTCGTTGAGGCGGTTGCCAACAGCATTCACCACAGCGATCTTCGTGATATTGGTGCTGTTTTCTGATATAGAAGTGGAATAAAAATTTTGTGTGAAATGGAGTCCACTATCCATAGCTTCTTTTACCATAATTGTCACCATGGCAGTGCTATAAAATTTCCCATCAGATACCCTTACTATTAGCATATAATGGTCTTTGGAGAGACTATTGTTTTTAATGGTGAGTACCCCTGTGCTTGAGTCAATTAAAAAATGGTCCATATTGCCTTCAATTATACTAAATGTTAGTTCTGGAGGGATCTCTGAATCGGGGTCTGAAGCTTTGACTTTCAGAACCTCAACACCAATATATGTGGGCAGGAGCAAGACTGTCTCAAACACGGCCTGGCTGAAGACTGGTGGGTTGTCATTGACATCAGTTACCTCAATGGTCACTTCGACTGGGCTCTCTGCTGTAAGCTGGGGATTCCCACTGTCTCTAACATGAACATGGAAGTGGAAGTGGGCTATCGTTTCATGATCTAAATTTGCAATTGTTCTGATTGCACCTGTGCTGGAATCTACCGTGAAATACTTTTTTGCAGTTGATTCCACAATCTGGTAGACAAGCAAAGCGTTCTGGTTGCTGTCAGCATCGGTGGCACGTATCACCAGGGGACTGTTATTTGCACTCCGGACCACGCTGTTCACAGGAGCAGCTTCACTTATGCTGCCCGAGTACTGAGAGAAGAGAAAAACTGGGGCGTTGTCATTTTCATCAACAATCTGAATGTTCACAGTGGCATTTGATGCCATGCCTGCCATATTTGTTGCCTGTACGATGAGCTGATAGGAGGAAGCACGTTCATAATCAAGGGCCTTTTGACTGGTGATGACTCCGGAATATGGGTTTATGGTGAAGACTCCATCAACATTGCCATCTTTAACCTCATAAACTAACGTGGACTGACTGATTGCAGAGAGAGAAATGACAGAAGTACCAATATCCACATTTTCATTGACCTCTGCTTGGTATTCTTTTAGAGTGAACTTAGGGTGGGAGTTATCTGCCATTGTCACAGATATCCGAACAATTGCTGTTGCAGACAGTACTGGAGAACCTTGATCAGTCACTTTGACTGACAAAACAAACTGTCCCATTGTGGTTAAGTCTGGCTCCTTGAGTAATGTAATGATGCCTAAAACTGGTTCAATCTTGAATGTGTTTCCCGTGTTCCCTAAAACAAAAATATTGAATGAGATTAGAAATATGACTCACTTTATGATAACTGAAACCAGAAGCAACAAGCTGCATTTTTAAAGGTTGTTACTTAAATAAAAAGGCAAAAAAAACCCCCAGTGTAACAGTATGCTGAAGGCCCTTTCAGAAGGCCCTTTCTTTCTGCTAATTAGAGAGCTCAGTAGATGGTATAGGTAATCAAAGCATCAGAAACTCAGGTGTTGCTACCTCTATATCTTGATTCTCAGTACTAGCATCAGAGCAAGAACTGCATGCACATTACTCCTACTGAAGTAAGGAGAAAAATCCCTAAATTAAAGAAATTAGTCAAATACATGTACACCTAAGGCAAAGAAATGAGATCAGAGGCTAACAAGCCAATTACATGACTAAAGGATAACAACTCAGACTCCTAATTGAATGGGATATTAAGAAACCATACAGGAGATTACAGTAGTTCAAGATTCAAGAACTGAATATAAAAAGGTTAAAGTGGCATTTAGAAAAAATAAAACAGTGCAAATAGCATAGAAAAGAGATTCAAGCATCTTGTGGCACAAAGTTTTATCATAGGATCTCTGAGGAGGATGAATCCTGATGAATGAGATTTAGCAGAAAATGTCATGAAATGCCTGTTACAACATGAAAGCATGGATATCACTGACTGCATAAAGGTGAAAACAGTAAGTTTGGATCAGAGAACTTTTTGGGGGCCTTTACTTCTTTCTGATCTTTTTGCCAATCTCTTCTTTGGCAAGACAGATCCGAAACTTTCTGTATGTATTCCTACCCTGTAATTAGAGATCACCTTTAATTGGCAATCCTTATTTTGCTGTTTTACTGAGTGCTTGCTTGAAGTAAGGATGCTGCATATACACATGGCATATATAAACATACAGACTCTTTTTCTAATTTTGATTCTAAATACAAACAGCATATACCGAGTTACAGCAATTTCAATCACTATACCATGTTCCTTCTATTGTAATTCACATCTTCAAATCTAGAACTGCTTCCAATCTATGGTCAAGCATTCATTCAAGGCTGGGAGAGAAATATATATCAGGTGATACACAAGAGAGGTTTTTTTAAGAGTGATTGTTATGGGTGCTGCACAGAGCAATAAACGTGTACGTTGTAGCTGGAATGCCTAAATACATGGAATCCTAAATGGAGTGAGGTAATGTGAACTATTTTTAAGATATGATTCACTATCTGTTGTAAATTCTGGAGGCTAATTTAAGCTACATACTACTCTATGTAGTTCAATACTGGTAGTGGCTTTCTATTTATATCCTTCATTTCAGATCAGTAAAGTTTACTAGCTAAACCAAAAATTGTGCTATTTACCCAGGAGGTGAGATTCTTCCAGAGCTACAAATTCTCATAAAAATAATGGCATCTGTCACATTTACAGACACTACAAATGCTGCTGCTGTTTTTTTCTCAGTGCTTGCTAATACAAATAATTTTGAGCCACTGTCTGCCTCCTGCAAGGCAAGAGCTGTTTCTTCTCCTTTAGGAATTTCTTACAAAATTACACAAAAACTACTTTCTTTATCAATTGCTCTCTTCAGAGCAATGTAAGATGCGGTGAGTAATCCCCCTGAATCAAAGGGCTGTGTACAATCTGAATTCTGCAGCTAAAACCAATATCCTCAACTATATATTTTATGGATCATATTCAGCAGCTGAATACGGAATTTTGAGGCACCTGAGATTGGGACATCTATGGATAATGAAACTGGAGGAGTGTGAGGCTTACAGTAAATGGAAGTTTGAGGTCTGACATTGCAGAGAGAGCTCATGATGAAACAGAAACAGGCTGTAATGAAAAAGAGAGTCTCTAGAAATCATCTAATAGCTAAAGCATCTTTTCTAATAATATTTTCCTGCCTGCATCATATAGGATTCTATTACCAGTGTAATTGGAACAATACTCCTTAGATGTCAGGATGCTCTTTACATTGTGGTGGCACCTCTAGATGATTTGGAACCCATAATAGTAACAAGGTGTCAAGAAAAAGCTGGGAATAGTCTTCAAAAACATTGCCGTAGGAACTTGATCTAGTCTGCTCAGAATTTGTTCCATAAGGACAGTGTTTTCCTGTCTGAGCATGTGTAAGATTGCCCCTAATTTAAGTTAAAGGCCAGTGGAGAATACTGAGAAGTAACTGCTAAGAAGAAACTCAGTACATAAAGGAAATATTTGCTCTGGAGTGCTAACATCTTCCTCATTCTAAGTTCAACACTTTCAGCAGCAAAAGACTTCACCTTCTGGTTTGCTGAAGGTAATCTCCTTCCACAGAGCATACAAGATAATGACAGAAAAATTGTTCCTTGGGTCTTCTCTAAACTTCAGGTTATATCATCTTAATTTAAGGTGTGAGCTTGAATTATATGAAGCTAAATCAGTATCAGATGGTGTAGATATTCTTGTGTCATTAGTCATTGTCATTTAGCCTGCTCCTAACTGACATGAGTTATCCTAGCTGGTAACAAGTCTTTATATAATATAGGGATAAATAAAGATCCAGTAGGATCAGAGCCTAATGCTGGTATAGGCTTGTGATCTGCCTAATATGGATATAATCTGAAGTACCTGTGACTTCTTTTTATGGAAATGTAAGTTTCAAGTTTTGCTAGTATTACAGTGGAAAGATTCATATTATGAATAAAAACTCCTCAGTAGAAATTAAACATCACAAAATTCTAAGTTTACAAATTTCTAATTCTTTCTCTCTTTTTCCAGGCATCCCCCTCTTATATATCTGTCAATGGTTTATCTCAAAGATAATTCTTAACTTCAGATTCATGTGACCCAGAGAAACTTGCATTCACTTGCACGTGTGTGAGAGATAATGCAAATGTTTTACTACTGTGCTGTTGCACCAGTAGAAGAATGCTTTTGCTGGTATAAATTATGTGCTGACTGTAAATATACTCTGTTTAACTGCAAAAGCAATTTTCATCTGGTATCATCGTGCCCTCTCTTAGTTTCAAAGAGACCTTGTGCCATTAAAATGCTATGGCAGAAGTTTTATCATAGCCCTGTTCTTAGTCTCTGCACTCCTCTGGTCTGAATACTGGCAAAGATATCAGCACATACCAGCTGTTGTGGCATTTTTTTTTATGGAGGATCCACTGTACACTAGTCTGAAACCAGAAACCTGAAAACAAGTCACTGGCTGCAGTTTTGAATAACGATCTTCTGTGATGGCTTTGACCCAATCACTTAGAGGTAACAGGCTCTGTAGCCATCTGGTGAAAACGAACCATTCACAGAATAACAGAATGGTTGGGCTGGAAAGCAACCACTGGAGAGCATCTGGTCCAACATTCCTGCTAAAGCAGGTTCACCTACAGCAGATTGCACAGGATCCTGTGGGGTTCTGAACATCTCCAGAGAAGGAGACTCCACAACCTCTCTTGGGAAACCTGTTCCAGAATGAGTTTGTTCTGAAAGGTTTTGAGTATAGTGGCTTCAGAATAAAATTAAAAAAAAACAAAACCAACAAAACAACAACAAGGTGTCTCCTTTGCCCATCTGCACAGGAGAAAGTAGACCAAAGAAGCTGAATTATGTGTCAAGACAGATGACCGTCACATCACTGTTCTGTGTCTGGCATGATCCATGATACTTCATTTTTGGCCTCTGTCCTAACCTGCTTCAATAGTATAGATAAGCTCTGCATTTTCTCCTTTGTCTTTGTCCAGAGCTGTGACCTGCAACACTGCTGATCCAACTGCTGCTGACTCAAACACCGAGGCTTCATACAATGGGCTGGTGAAGTAGGGACTGTGGTCATTGGAGTCTTCCACATTTATGATGACTCTGGCCAAGTTTCTTCTGTAAGGGAATTCTTGATCTCGGACCTATAGAACAAGTGCATAACACACAATTTGACAGTCATCTAGTAAAGCTTCACAAATATTACTTATCTGAGTGTGAATACTGCTTTCAGTTCTATTTAATACGAAGTAGTAAAAAAATCCATTTGTCCCAAAGAACAGTCTGAAATACAGTCATACATGGGATGACAGATAGTAAACTCAAAGAAACAGGGAAGAAGGAAGTTAGTGACTTTTTTTTCACTTGTGAGAAAATGCATTGCAACTAACTATCATGACATGAATTTTTCAAGTGGCAACTACACGAGATCTTAAATTTGGGTTGAGGTTTGCAAGAATTTCCTTTTTTATTAATACCTGCTGAATGGTCATGCCTTTATCTTGCCATTGCCTTCTTTACAGTATATAGGCATGTCTGTCTAGTGCTGGTAGCTGCCAATGGACTACTTAATGATTATATACACAGGTGATCATATCAACAGTAAACAAAGCAGGAATAACTTTATGAAGTGGTAACTGCCAACAGAGGTGTAAGTTACCACACCTGTCTCAACTCCATCCAAAACACCTTTATCCAATCACTCCACCCAATCAACTTCATCCAAATCACTTCAGCACTGCTTTACTGATAATCCTGCTACCACTATCTTCTGAAAATTTTGGTTCTTTTTAAACAGAGGAAAAGACCTGTTGTATCAGGTGGAGATCAAAAGCAAGCACCAGAGAATTACCTCTCTTGGCCATGCATTTCTGTGATTCAGTTTATAGCTATTTCTGTCTGCTTGCCAAAGGACTTGTAACATTTTACTCTGTGAGCAGAGACCAAACTCAGCTGCTCCTTGCTGCATCTCACAGCAGCTTTTTGCTTCCTAGGGTGCCCTGCCAAAGCTGCCCCTGTGCCTAACACACCATGAGTAGTTCCTTAGAAGGCCTCTGCTGCAGAAGTCTTAAGTAGTTTAAGAAAATAGTGGACTACTATGTTTAAACTAACACAGTTTTTTTGGCTTGTTTGTTTTTTAAAAAATTATGTCCATGATATACAATCTCCACTTGAAAACTGACAGATTTATGTTCTGTAGTCTAGACACACCAAGTAAAAATTGGTAATTAACTTTTTTCTGTATACCCAAAGATTTGGAAATGTAGATAAAGGAAAGCTATTTTATGTATCAACAGTTTATGTCCTGAAATAAATCCATAAAAGTAAGCTACAAATGAGGCTTGTATTCAGAAAGGCTGCAGCATTCTCCATGGCAAGAAAGCAGTTATCTCCCTGTGAATAACTTCTCAAATAAATTTCACCCTCACTTCAGAAACTCTGAAAATTACCTTGAGGGAGAGGACCAAATGCCAAGAGATTAAATAATTACCTGCTTGCTCTCCCTTGAGATAGAGAATCATATCATATTCCATACAATGGATTCACAATAAGGTTTCCCAAAAAGCCGAAATAAAAACTGTGAAATAAATACACAGCAGGGCAGGCAAGATTAAATTAGTGGCTACTTAATGCACTGACTCCTTCACTCAAGAGAAGCGTACTCCATGCATGTCCCTGAAGCAGCCATGACTGCGGCCAGACCCATGGGAATGCTGCATTCTTACCATGACATTAAGGATGTGCTTATCTTGAGCTTCGTGGTCCAGTCTCTCAGCCGTATAGAGAACCCCAGTGTTGGGATCAATTCTGAATTTCCTCATGCTGACTGTATCGATGCTGCTGTGAATAGTGTAGCTCAACTTATGCTTTTCATCTCTGTCTATAGCTTCAATTTGCAGAATTTCAGTATCAGGGAGGATGTCCTCTGAAATGGTGACATCGTAACTTGGCTGAGAGAATTCTGGGCCATTATCATTGTTATCCAACACTTTGATAAGAACCTACAGTTAATTAAAAAAAAAGACATTTGAAGTTATTGAAGTCCAGTAAGACTACTGAATAAGCACCTAGAGAAATGCAATTTACTTTGAATGACCAAAGACGTTATGCTGCTGCATGGTGGGACTGAGAAACATTATTTAATATTAAATTCTTACTTTTCAGATCAAAAGAAATAATAAAGATTTGACTTTGGAAGTAAAATGTTCCCAACTGTAAGAACTACTCAGAGCCCTATGAAGAAGCCCATATTTTCAGTACCTGTAGATTGGAAAGTATTTCTACAATGGTCACAAGAAAAGGTTTTGTGCTTCCCTGTAACTGCCTTGGTTACAAGAGACTTCTAGAACTATTATGTAATTTCCTTTCCCCTTCACTACTAATAAAGCTATAGAAGAATCCTTTTCATGTTGCTTAAACCTGCTTTTTATACAATCAAGATTCAGCTGATACCTGTCTTTTCTGCCCAGTATATTGCATTGGGGCTTACTGGCAACGTCAAATGGTGACAGCAATGGAGACTTCAAGTTGCTGTGACACCTCAGATTGCTCTTACACCACTTGAGGTGGGCACAGGAAACACAACCTCACTACCACCCAAGCACACCCCACACAGATCAATACATACCACCAAGGACAGCTGATCTCAGGGCACTGGTGACACAGAAGGATTATTTTTTTTGTTACATCCTTGCTCTTCCTTTGCCAGTGGTGGCTATCTTTATTGCCAACTAATTCACTTTCCCCTCTAACACCTATTTGTTTCCTTTTTATTGCAGTTTATGAATGGTAGAACACTAAAAATGTGAAAGAATGCTGTGCTCTTTGCCTCAAATCTGTCTTTAAAACTTCTGTATTGATCCTGAAGGAAACTTGGAGAGGGTGAGAGTGGGCCAGGGTGCTGCTCTTGCTGCCTATTACACCCATTTCAATATATCACAAGCTGACTCTGATAAATAATAGGAATCACTATTTTTCAAGCTTTGTCTTTCAAAGTTACGTTATACATGTGTCAATCTGATAACATTTTGTGGGCTTTACCATTGGAGAATTCACTCCCTCAGGACAATGTGCTTTCCAGACTTTGTATGCCATAGATTGCTGTGGGCAGTGTGGCAGCAAAACCCTCGACAAACTGTGTAATACTGAAAGCTGAAATGTGAAGTGTTGATTCTTTTTTTCAGTGCTAGAAACAAAAAGTATTTTTCCAGAATATGCCTGTGAGAGCACACATCTAATTTTACAGTAAGTAAAATGGAACAGTCTTTTTATTCAAAGGCTTTGAAATGAGAAATAATCCAATTAATGACTTGGGAAAGGCCACACACAGGACCCTTTGGTCAGACTAGGAGACCTAAACCATCACTCATGATATTTCCTTTGTTGCTTTGTTACTTGGCTCTCTTTTACGTAAGTATTTTATTGTTTTGCTTGATCCAGCCCTGTTCACCCATAGGTTCTTAACAGAAGAAAAACACAGCTATACTTTCACTGCAATATTGCACAAACAGATGTTGGCCTCAGAGAGAAATGAAACTTTAGATTTCCATGATATGTGGGAGGGTTTGCAGAACACATTACCAGAAGGAACATGAGGAGTTGTAAGGAGCAGTTGTAATGAACTAGCCTGGGAACTGTTCAAAAGACAGCTGAAATAAAATGCTCTGTAGTTAAATGGCATAAGACTTGCATTCCATACAATTTCATTTTCACCAGATTATGGCACGCCACAGTGAAGCAGGGTGAAGCCTATATTAAGTTATGCTTCAGTCTTGGACAGATAGCAATAAAACTGGGGGGAAATACACATTGCTAGGCCTATAATAATTATGAAGAGTTACTCAGCTTTTTATACTTTTATTGTTGCTGTAATATATCAAACATGTTTCTGATCTGACTGAGGAAAAAAACCCCACCCAAATCTATGTCTTAAAAATTTGTGAAGAAACCAGTTGTAATATATGAAAGAAAGCCTGAGGAGAACAATAAAGTCTTGAACTCTAATCTAAAGGGACATAGAGCCAGTGCTGAACCACTTTGTTAGTGTAAGGAATAGACAGAGAAGCAATAGGATTTGGGGATAAACAGTATTTGATACTTACAGAAATTTTCTTGAGCAGTTTTGATATTCTCAGTCCTTGACAGGTACCACTATAACATGACTGATAATTAACACAGATAATTTAATTTGCTTTTCATTCATGACCAAAAACTTTGTCATGTATCATTTTAGACAGTCCAACAGAGAAGTAAAAACTTTTGAAATGGACTAAAAATACCTAGAGTGCTTGACTCTGCTGATGCTAGTACAGAACAGGCTAACGTGAGCAAGTAAGCTTCCATGTAAGGGACAGGCTTGTATCTGTGAATTTATTTCTAAAATTGGTGCGTGCAAGCTGCAGCTGTTCTGGAAGGTGAAAAAAATAAATGCATAAAAATGCACCAATGCATCTTAAAAGTACTGCTACAGAAGTGACAGGTTATTTTGTTTGCATGGTATATAATCGTCCCAGAGCAAACTGAGAAAGCAGAAGAGGGCAAAAGGTTTATCCATCTCAAGTTTTCCACTATGACTATCCAAGCCATGGCTCCATGACTTTTGCCTTTACTAGACTGCACAAACTGAACAGGGTGGGACTGGATCAGCATCAGAGACCAAGGGTAATCCATGAGACTGTGGAAATTACAGCACGGATTCTCAGAGCAGCATTTCTTCCCACTGAAAAAAGTGTAAGCTATTGCCCTCACGCACATATGGACATAATCATGCTTGGAGAGTGCAAGGCATGAAGGGAAAAAAGATAAAAAAATTGAGACCCTCATTCACTGTCATCAAACTTACAGGGAGCTATGCTCTTAAAATTGCTTTGAACATTGCCAAAAAACCTCTTATTTTTCCTTCTTTTTCTTTTCTCTCTTTCACTTCACATCTACTGTAAGACTGATCAAGTGCCTGTTTAAGTGGCAGGCATCTTCCTCCCTAGAGATGCCAGTATTTTAATGATTTGTCAAGTGATCCACATTGAAATACACATTATTTATTACATACTTTGCACTTCAACAGCCACTTCCATCTGGAGATGGAAGGCGATGGGTTAGAAATGCTAATGAATAAAGAAGTCATTATTGATTCACAATTTCTTCTATTTAAGCAGTTAAGAGTATTTCTAATTTTTCTCAGCTGTCCCTCAAAATCCCCGAGTGTCAAATGTAATTTTAACATTTCTCTTCTTTAATAGAGGGGGCTGTATTTTCCTTGCAACAAAAGAAAGTTAAGTTATATATGGGAATACTGATTATACAGACCTCTGTTAAACTTATAAATGGAACTCTTTAATGTTCTTAAAAATTGAGCTATCTTGGGAGTTACTTTAAACAAAACCAGGTAAAATAAAATGGAGTTTCAGTCCCATTTAGAATAGATATTAGTCCCTTAGTTCTTCCAACATTTCTGTGGAGCAAGTGACTATCATCCCCGTATTTTGTCCAGGAAAACAGTGCTTTGCAACAAGGTTACCAAAATCCCAGGTGAAGTGCAGTGGTAAAGCTGGGGAAGGTGTTTTAAGTTTATTTTTGAGCCACACCCCTTTTATTAGGTCACCTTAAAATGCCATTCTTCCTATGCAGATTTGCGGCTCCAGCAGGATAATTTCTAGTAAGATGTTACTTAAGAAGAAAGGAAGGAAAATCTGACACAGACATGAACACCAGGCTCATAGAAAACCTACAAACATACATGAAGCTGAGTAAACTGAGTGCCACCAGATTGTTAATATAATGAAAGTTTCTCAAATTCATTTTATGGCTGCCAACCTCAGGCCTAAAATCTTGGTACTATTGGCAAATTTCCCATTGACTTCAAAACGGTCAGCAAAAGGGTCCTTGAATTCTTATGCTTTAGCCAGATGGTAGCACA
Source organism: Motacilla alba alba (assembly GCF_015832195.1). Lineage (NCBI taxonomy): Eukaryota > Metazoa > Chordata > Aves > Passeriformes > Motacillidae > Motacilla > Motacilla alba. Next base: position 45,615,281 of record NC_052016.1, on the reverse strand, counting down.
TCTTTCCCCTCAAATCAAGTGTTACACTACTGAAGTGACTCAAAGACTCCCAATGTCTGTGTAATTTAATATTTTCTACATATTTATTCCCAAATGGAAGATACAGCAAGAATGAGCTGTGTGGCACAAATATCCTTTATTACTGTGTAGGTGCCTGGTGTGTTAAGCTGTGACAATACCCATTGTTCAGAATCAAAGCCAGGCTCTAAAAGTTTCCCAACACATCTCCAAAAGGTTACGAATGGAAATGTTTACTATTTGTTGGCTGCTAAGCAGGGATTCCTCTTTGCTGACTGAACTACTTTTCACTGACAAACATTAGCTGCAAGTCTTTTTTTCCACGCTCATAAAGCCAACATGCAGCAAACCAGTCTCTGCCTGGTTCTTCTTGAAAACCCATATCTTTTCCAGGGCATTGTGGGCTTCAGAAAGGCAGGCTTGCCTCCTTCTGTGTCCATTGTGTGGAGCCTAATTTATAGTCTGAACAAGGTCTTCACTATAAAAGATTTGCTTCTCCCTGCTCACTTCCTATTTCCCACAGTTAAAACAAATTTCAAATAAAGGAATCATGGCCCTCCAAGATTACAAATTAGGCAAAGTAACACTCAGAGCATTAGCAAAGACTTTGTACTCAAAATGGTAAGTGAAAGGCCTAGAGAAGTACAATCAAATCAAAGCAGGACAAAATCTAATGCAGGAAGTGTCTCCAAAGCTGTTTTTAATGTTGCCCATAACAAATACCTTTGGTTTAGGCACAGACATATTTGACTGAAAACTGGGTAAATGCCAGCAGCTGCTTTACAGACATTTGGAGCTGGAACAATCTGCTTGGCTAATTGCTTGGTCTGGGCACCGTGTTGTAGTACAACCTATTAAGCGCCTGAATTATTTAAACTCAGGTTACACTTCTGCACAGGTTTTGAAACCTATTTTAATTTAATTACTGCTTTCAATAGTGATACCACATAGCTTTATTTTCTACTTCCTTACAAATTTTTCTTTCCTCCAAACTCCAACTTTAACATGAAAATTCAGTTTCCCTACCAACATCAGTGGCTAGTTGTTTATACTTTACTGTGTTCTTTGTGTTATGTTTAAATTTAAAGAAAAATCTTTGCTTCATAGGCAAGGCAGTGCTGAGACTACTGGATGAAAAAAAAAAAACAGAAATCAAGGATTGGTTACAGTTTGGAGGAAATGTTCAACAGAGCAAAAGCGAAAAATTGAATTGAATCCCCATGTCTCGTTTTCTGCCCTAGAAGAATCCACAGCCCAGAACTGCTTGTGGCAGGCTCTACTGTCTTACTACGTTTTGGCCATAGTCCTCTAAGAAGAGCATTTCACCATTCATTTAAGAGAACCACCCTCACTCAGGGTGACTGATCAGCTCCTCTTAGGAAAATGTTGTAAAGAAGAGGTGATCTCTGAAAGGTGAGACAGAAACTCAGAATTAAAAGTCAATCCTCAGCACAAGAATAAAATTAATTCCAAAACCTTCTGCAAGAAGAGACAGAAATGGGCAATGAGCAGTAACTTCTGTCTGTTCTTCCAGTCTGGCCAGCTTCAGCAGAGCATATTTCAAGCGAACATCTCTGGATCTGCAAAAACTTCTCAGAGGGAAGTGCACGTTACCCACTGAGTGCTCACTCTACTGTGAGGTTTTGCAGTAAGTGAAACTGAGGTGCCTTTTGCCTCCTAGCTTGGAAGCAAAAGCCCTCATGCTTTAACACATCTCTTCTATAGCAGTTACAATGATGAGAAAGAAGAAGGCAGAAAAACAAGGAGTAAAATCATCTTTTTCACATAGTAACATCACTCCCGAGGCTGTTCTTAAAAAAATATAATTATCTGCTAGGACAACATTGGCAATAAAAGTGAAACGTTATAATAACTTAAATAATAGTTCAGTGATTCCCCCCCGTTCTATGCTTCTGTGGGTATTTTAACAAAGCTCAAGAGTATGCGCTACAAATAAGTAAATAAATGTGATTCTATTCCTCTGTTGCACCAGTATGTATGAAAGTTGTTCAGTAAAAAAAGGGGTTTCGATTAAACCTAACTCATGACCAGGAGCATTTCTAATGTTGCAGAGTCAAAATTTTGGCAGGAGTAGGCATTTAGATGCCATTAAAATGATTTCTTGTGGGGAGACACCTCTCTCTGCTCAAGCAAGGGCACCAAACCCTTTTGCAGGCCAAAGGGAGGTGATGGCCATGGCAGGGAGCAAAGGCACTGCAGCACAGAGGCACTGCACAGAGCCACTGTCCCAGCTCTCTCCAGCACATGGGATACAGAAGGCCCAACCCCTCTGCATGGCCAACAGCTCGCCTGGCAGCTGCAGGAGTTGCGTTTCGTGGGAATTTAGAGCAAATGTATGCATTCAGCCTTTATTAAATGACTGCGTGGCCTCAAGCAATGATGGATAAAAGAAAGGAAAAAAGCAAAAGCTCTCCCTGGCTAAGTCAGGAGACTTAGCCATTCTAGAAGTTAATCACCGTGACTGAAGTTTTATACCCACACTTCAAATATATAAATCAAACAAGTGAAAACTTTTTTGTATTTTTCCTTCTGTATCCCTTCCCATCCCAACTGCTGGATGGTTCAGGCTTAGATGGATGGGCAGCATGGTGAGTGGCAGTGGCTCAACAAGTCCTGGCACTTTGGTTCTCACTTTGGAGACTGTATTTCTCTTGGAAACCTTGATCATGCCCAAAACAAGTAGGCTTTTGGTTACACAGAAAGTTTGTAAATTTTTTTTTTTTTTTAGTACTCCTTATGTTCTTTTTGCCTCTTTTCATTACAGTAATCCATTATTACAACAGATGTAACTTTTAAATCAAAATTATTTCCTTCCTCTCATGGTACAGTAATGAACCACGTGCACAGTAAGGCATGAAGGAAGTGAACAGTTCATTGGAGTTTAAGGCATGCAGGAACATTGCTGAAGAAACTTCACCAAGTCCATGCCAGGGATCAGGTTACCCAAACAAAAATCTTTGGCATTTTTATGCTGTATTTTACCACCTCCAACCGTATAACAGACAGAAGGCCAAGAAGAGATAAAGGAAAACAGCTGGGGTGGAATAAAAAGCAAGAGTGTTCCATTGCACATGGTGATCATCAGCTGTTTCATAATAAACCATCATACTTTGAGGGGGCCTTTAAATTATTTTATTGTTATTCAAAATTGCTTTCTACCTGCTTTGTCTTCTACCACAACTTCCTGCAGCTGCAGTTAAAAATGCAGGTGGTACTGAGTACATAGAACAAAATACTTAAAATGTTGTTTTGGCAAAACTCAGAATAAGGCCACTTAGAGCTATCACTAAAAGATCTATTCTATGACATTTTAAAATTAAACCAATCAGTTTTATATATTTTTAAATTTTTTTATAAAAGAAAATTAAGATGAGGAAGGTAACCAAAGGCTCCAAAGTACAGCCCAAAATAAAGTTGGAAAGTTTTGCAAAATGGAGTGATAAATATGAAGGCCATAATTCTGGCAGTTTTCAGATAACGATCACTTTTGAAATCTTTGTTGCGAAGACCAAAAGAAACACATGCTCAGATGCCCTGGCCACCATTAAATAATTAAACAGTACCCACACAGAGAGAAGGTGGGGGAGGGAAGGGTCTGTACACACCAGTGATTTTTAATGCTATACTCTTGCAATCTGAAACTGTCTTGCATTCCTAAATGGGTCACATCACTGTTAGAAAGAATGCTCAGGCTTCTTTTAGAATGCAACAGCTTTACTGAAATATGTTTTTACCATATGTTTTAATTAAAAATGTAGGGGTTTCATCCAACTAGGTTTTGAGGACTGTTATATAGGTCAATTTATTAAATCAAAAGCAGCAGAAACAATAAACACAATATCCATGAAAAGAGAAATTACTTTAATCCAGCATGTTTGAAATTCCCTAAGCTTTTTAACATTTTTTGGCTGAAATGTTTGCAAGAAAGAAAAAGGGTCACATTAGGCATTCAACACCATCTAAAATGTGGACTAAGAGTGTAGCCAACATTAAAAACAGCATAACAAAAAAAAAACTACTCAAGAGTTGAAGAAAATGCCTTATGGAAAGGGAACAGAAAGAGGTCAGTCATTCTCCTTTGCTTGTCTACCGGAAGACTGGGAGGTGATTTGAGTATTGTGAGTAAGTGACTTCCTGGGGAGAAAATAGTGTTTTTTAAAGAGTTCCTTAATTGAGCAGAGAAAGGCATAATGGGGAACATGGGCCAGATATAATCAAGCTTAAAGTAAGGGATGTTTTAAGCAGAGATGCAATTAATTCTGAAACTAATGGGGAAAACGTTGGATTTCCTACCACCTAACTTACTATCAATTGATGTTTTCTTACCAAGGGAGGATTACTCGGAGAAAACATCAGACATTTTAGGGCTGGGTTATAAACAGGATATATAAATATTAATTCAGATTCAGAAAGCACTCAATGATTTAGCAACTTCTTAGGAAAGCTGATGTTGTGGCTCACTGAATACAGATTCACATCCAAAGCATTTGAGCGAAAAGGCAAGGTACAACAGAAGCATCTGCATGTTTGTGCACATATGTAAACATAAAAAATGTTCAGGCTTTCCTTCTGAATCATAAAAAAGGAAATAACATCACAAATCTATTTTTTTCATTTACACGTGGGGAGTAACTGAGATGTAGAATTTCAGGCCCTAAGTAATCCGAAGCCCACATCTCTACCTCATATCAAAGGTTTTTGCTGTTTGAAGTCTTCCTGGTGCCCCCTGGACCTCAGAGTCCCTGTCCTTGTGCCATGACCCAATTCCAGACTGGTTCCCACTGAACAGATACCGAGGCTCGGCATCACGGTGTCTCCTACAAAGATGTGTCAGAGCCAGCACTGCCCCAGCCCATCACATTTATCTGACCCAACTTCAAAAGCAAGGAGCCTGATAAGCAAGCCTGGTTTTAAAAGGTTCAGCAGGGCTGCTTTGCAGAAGACAGTGTAATCACAGGCAGTGACACTAAAGGAGAGATTCTTGGAATTTTAAGTTTTGCCTCTGAACAATTTCTTTTCTGAACAATTGATCTTGTGTCCCACATTTGGGTCTTTGGAGGATGAGAGGTATAAACTCCATTTAACACAATCAATAGCAATATTCCCTGACACCATGGAAGCACTATTGTATTTTGGACCATTATGGGGAGTCGCAATTGTCACAATCTAGGCTTTGCTGCCTGTGATAGGGACTCCCTCAGCTGGAGGAAGGCAAATTACTTTCATGTGAGCAGGAAGAGAACAAAAGGAGAAATAACGCTTTGAAACATTCAACAGCCGATTCTTTACAGCCAGATGGAAAGGCTCTGAAAAATATCCCCTCCATTAGTTATTGGTGGTCTCAAAGGATGAGGTTTCACTTGAATGGAAAAATTAATAGTTTTTATAGCATATACATTCCAGCAACAAATGAATAGCTTGCCAAGAAAGGAATGTGATATTCTACCTGAGTTGTGGCAATGTTTGTTCCATCGGTGACCTCCACAGTCATATTATACATTGACCTCTGCTCTGCATCCAGGGGCTTTGCAATGACAATCGTGCCCACTCCCTTATACGCGTCGAAAGAACTATCGTAATTCCCTCCTAATTGTTGCACAAAAACACAATCAAATTAGCCATTTCTTGAAAACTTCCATTGCAAGTATTCCTAAAAGTGGGCATATCTGTTTAATGTCATCCATCTTAATGGCCTCTCTTAGCATACACAGTACGTCTAGCGATACTTCTTTGTTCATAAGTCATTTCTATTTCAAAGCACAGTTTGTATATTGAAAAGCAGATATTAAAATGCATTGCCAAAAAGAAAGAATAAAAATCTAGCAGTACATTCAAGTAAACTCTAGCTGAATCTATAAAAAGAATCAAATGGCTATAAGCCCCTAAGATGCGTGCCCTTGTGGTTTAAATAACGAACAAGAATAATAATCTTTTTGAATAAAAGTAATTTCAAGAGGGTTTTATTCTACAAATTTTATTTTCAGGAAACTCTCACTGATACTTCTGGGTGCAAATACCATCATCTGAGTTTTTAAAAATTACAATTATAATCAATTTTAAAAATGCAAATAGAGATTTGTTATGTTAATACCAAGGACAATGATAATTACTGGCAGCAAAGGTCAAATCCTTCCAGTGTTTTAAGAATTATTCAAATAGATCTGACAGGATACACAACCTAAATTCTTTCCAATACAAAAAACCTCTCACAAAGACCTGTTCTAATACTAACATCCCTTTTTCCTGTCACACACTGAATGCTGCAGCAGTGGGAGAACCCTCCTGAGTACTGAGTGAAAGAAAGAAAAGAAAAAAAAATCTATTAACAAGTAAAATAAGGCTATAAATAATATAATCTCAAACATAATTTCAGATTGAAGGGTTACAAGATTTGTCAGCCACAGCTACAGTTTATAAATTTGAACCACTCATTAGTTTCAAAAGCGCAGCACACACTCCCTGCTGATAAGCTGTTTTCCTACTTACTCATCTATGAAGTGTAATTTAGTATTAGTTGAGTCTGAAAATTTTGGAGGCTAGGGACAGGGAGAGGTGGGACACAACACTGCTGACAAACTCTTAAGGTATATTCATAACACAGCAATTCAATGCCAGCCCTGTTCTACAGAGACAAAAAGCCTTTCAAACCCCACTGGTTATGAGACTTGCGTAACAGCTGCTGAAAGCTCTTGAGATGAGGTCCACAAGTAGAAAAATACCCATCCTATTGACTTAGCTCTGGTGAAATATATATAAAGAGAGATACATGTGAATGGCTGGTAGTGTCACAAAATGGCTCGCAAAATTTTAGGGCTGGGGACTGAGTAGAGAAGAGAACAGTGTTCCATACTCTCCCATCTGCATGGTTTGCTGAACGGGAACTGGCATTAGTCTCAGAAGCAGTCGAGCATTTACTGAGAGAAGAATGTCTTGGTATTTGAAGAAGCTGAAGATTAGGAGGTAACACAGCAAAATCACAGCCCTTGAATTCCTTAATGTGAAGGAACCCTCACTTAGACCTCTTGCACAGGCTATTGCAAAGAAAGAGGAAGGTGGAAGAAGCACTGCTCTGTCCATTTTTGCCTTGAAAGACATTCAGAGATGGATAGAAGAAAATGGGAGGAAAAATAAAAATGCAGGTGACTGCTGCAGAGGAAAGGCAGTATTGGTGAACTTCTGGCCACTGAAATGTAGTAATTTCAGATGTGCCATCAGATTTCCACATGTTGAACAGATGTATGTACATATATACAGGTTTAAGCCTAATAGATGAAGTTGTGGTTTTCCAGGAAAACATTGCCACTGGATGTGTTGTCATTTATGGCAGATAGAAACATTGCTTACTCCCTTACCCTCATTCTGCAAGCTGTCCTTGATATCTAAGCAATAGCAAGGTATTTGGACATTGATTATATCTTTGGTTTTTTTTGGGTTTTTTTTTTTCAGTTAGTCTGGAAGAAAAAGTTTCTTTCTCCCAATTAATGTTTTAAATTGATTTACTTGAGAAAAATTGCACCATAAAAACTTCCTTTGAAGAAAAGAGCTTGAGATTCAAGCAAGGAAATCTCAGCTGAAATGAAACTAGCCTTGGGACAGTAGGCACTTCACAAAGAGAATGTTTCATACTGATAACCATGAAAACAAAGTGCAAGTCTACATCGAGTCTATACTGAGATGCTTAATAACCATCTTAATGAGCAATCAAAAATTATATGCTATCAACTGGCACACACTTCCAAAAAAACCTGCCTTTAAAACTTCCAAGAAGTAACATGGAAGGATTAGCAATAAATGTTTTAAAAGACCTTCTGCTGGCTCAGAGCGGGGTTTTCAGGGCACCACATAGTCTGTTGCAAATAGACCAACTTCTTCAAGCCACTTCCATTAAGTGAAGCATACTCTTCCCCTAAAAGAACTGAATCTATCATGTGAATTTTTTATACATTATTCACATCTTCCAAAACGGTCTAGTGACAAACAAATTAATCTTGGTTGCCAGCCACCCCAGCCTGCAACTAACCAGGCAATGCAGTTCATTCTACATTGAATTGTTTTCTATTAAACAAGGCAGAAATTGCATCTAACACTGAGGCAGAGATGGATCAGAGAACATCCTCCTGTGAGATTTGTGATTATAATCCATTTTGGAGTGAAACCCTGAATTATTCATGATTCAGTCTTCTACATTTTAAGAGACCATGGTCAGATGAAGAACCATGCAGATGGATGAACTTCTGGGAATACTGCCTGAGATATTGGGTCCTACCTCTCATCTGCAGTACTAGAGGCAGTCTGCAAATGGTTTGTGCTGCTCCTCGGCCTCCATATACACTCAAAACAGGTCCTCATATGATAAATGCTTCTGAAGCTGAACTAAACACTGATGAATTAATGAATTACATAAAAAAGTTAAACATTTAGAGTCTTACAGATGTGTTAAGTCCATGCAAGGCCTACTATGAGGTTAAGTCTATGCAAGGCCTGTTAGAAGCATGCACCACAATCATCTTTGAAAGATGGGTGCTGTGTTGCATAAAGAGAGAGGAATCATTCTCGTGTAAAAACAAACAGGAGTCTTCTCTTTAAAACTCTTGCAGTTGGGAATTCCATATGAAACCACTTCCATCCAAAGGTGCCCATGGAGAGGTTGGAGGGCTGAGGCCCTAGGAAGTGACAGCTGAGAAGGTGTTGGCTTCTGGGGTGCTGGAGGCTGTTTTCGAAAGCCTGACGCTGTGTCTGTACCAGCCTTTTAGAAGTGAGCTTGTCTGCAGTGCCATAAGCTCCCACAGCATCAGTTTGAACAATTTTACTATTGTCCATTTAATAATTTCTTTGATCACAATCTTCAGATGAAAGAGGGCTAAGGATGATGGCATTTTGTTCAGCTGCTCAGTTTTATTAATGTGAATTTTCATTACTTATTCCACTTTCCAGCATTTGGCACATGCTTTCCTTTTTACTGTCTACTAAACCCTGCTTTCAGATACAAGATACGTAGAAGCTGTCTTTGCTAATGTGCTTACAATTGCATTAGGAAAGAAATATTTCAAATGAAGACAATACATTGCGAGTTCCTCAGGCACTTTGGGAAAATCAGTGACAAAGAAAGCAAGATGATTGCACTGACAATTTGGCTAGACAGGTTGTCCTGAGAAAGAATTTTAATACTGAATAACTCCAGAGAGATATGGATTAGCTGTTGTCTATGGTATAATTTCAGGCTAAAATGTAACGCTGATACATCTTCAATACAGTTTAAAGACTTCCCTTAAAATAATCTGATTAGATTGAAGCACTTTGAATAAGATTTTATGAAAAGCCCACATCTACTTTAAATGCTGTCTTTGGATGAGAAGACTTGCCATGTTGAAATGGTAAAAATTAATCCAGAAAAAATTCATCCACTTTTTCTCTCGAATTGATTGTTAAGATTCCCAAAATCACCTAACAGATAGTAATGTCTACACTTCAGACACCTAAAGTTAAGTGAGATGATTTCCACCCTTACTTTCTTGAGGTTGATCTTAATGCTTTTGCAAAAGTAACTTTTAGAACTAGTAATTTTTAATGTAATTTAAAAGTGTGTTATAGTTTATATATGATTTTACAATTCCAGCTGCTTTCAGTACAGCTGTAGAAACAGCCCCTGGTACAAAAGATCATATGAGCTGGCCCTCACTACAACTCTCTAGAACAATCTTTATTTTCAGTTTAACAGATGGTATAGTACAGTTAAGAAAGAGTTCTCAGGAAATTGAACTGAGACACCTCTGAGCCAACAGACTCTAAGTTGTGTACCTGGTATAGAGTTGGTTACATTTTCTGTCTGAGTCTGGACTTTTACCTTTGTTCTTATGTTTTGGCTTCAGAATCACTGTGAACAATTTTTCTTCTGACAAAAGTCCTGTATACTTTGGAAAGAACAGATTTACCTTCTTACAGAAAAGATATCTAAAAAACCGCACACCACTGAACCTTGTGAGGCTAACAAGAGAGGTGCAATGGAAACGCCAAGGAAAACTTGAACTATCAAAAGGGATTTCTGGGGGTCGGCTGAAGAATTTGCCTAAGGCAAGACACAATCCAGATCTTGCATTCCCACAGGATGTGGGCTCTGTATCTCTGTCCCTTTCTAATTTCAGTGTTGGGATTTTTAATTTTCAAGCATATTCTTCTTATATTGCCTTTTGCTGCAAGCAGTTAATTTTTTTTGGTAGGGCTTTTCCTAGATGTGGTTCCTTTTTGGTACGATGCGAAGCCTTCCCATGTTCCTATCAGTTGCTGATACGCACTTGAGAATGGGTCATGCTGCTGGGAAAAATAATTTTCTCCTCTGAGAAGAAAACACATCAGCAAATCTGGAGGATTTGTACACAAACAAGTCCCATATGAGGACCTTTTTCCATATTTTCCAGTGGGATGATCAAAAAGGCTGGGATTGAATACCACCTCAGAAATATCTGGAGACTGCAGAGAATCAGACTTGTTCAGTCTTAGAGGCAAAGATGGATCACATTGAGCTCTGGAGAACATCTCCAATTCAAACACAGCTAAAACCTACCAGTAGTCTTCCTTCACTGGCAGGTGGCAAACAGCATACAACATTTCATGTTCAAACTTAATAGAGCCACGATATACAACTATCCTCACACAAGTCTCATTTGGCCCACCATGCCATTATGGACAAATGGAGAAAAGAAATACAGGAAATTATTTGATCTAAAGAACAGTCCTCTAAACCACATTTTCTCAGTGCAGAGAAGATTCTTACTTGTCTGTCCCAAAAAAAAAGCTGACAGCAGTGAACAGTGATGATAAACTGGGGGAATTGCTACAATTGTCACTTTGCTCAGGGAAGAGAATCAGAGCAAAACACAGGAAACTAATTCACCCTGAAACTCAGAGGCTAAAGTATCTCTAGAATTTTCAGAGAAAGAAGCAAAGCCAAAATTTTCATTTCTTTTGTTTTCAAAGAAGATGAAATAAACTTAATGACTGTCTCAAAAACCAAAAATTCAACTACAGATTTTTTAAATCATAACATAATAAATATTAGAAAAATGACAGGCAAATATTTATTCTTTTATGTACTATATCATGCTAAGAAGGAAGTAATGCAGACTAAATTTTAGGTAAAACTACTGTAAAGTGACTCAAAGACTTGAGTTTGCTGCTAAGAAGCTGAAAGCAAGGGCATAAAAAGCAAGAAAAAAATCAGGAAGGTATTTTAGATAGTTCTCAGAGAAGATTATTCAAAGAAGGCTAGGGAGCTACATGTTTTTGACTTTAATGAAAACTTGCAGCGCTATGAATTAAATGGACGATTAACTAAAATTAATAGATATTAAAATTATTGGCATTTAAGCACGCTTGGTAAAAAGTGCTGATGTGGTTTCAAAGCTTGGCTGCTGTTATAAAGGCACAGGCTGGGGGAGGAAGCAAAGATAGAGGGAGGACTGTTTGGGGAACCAGAGAGATGTTATGCAACATGCCACTTAAGCAAAGACTAGCACCATGCAGCTCAGCTCCAGTGTTAAAGTAGTCATCCCACCATTCCCATCAGAAACAAAGGAAAAAACAGAAAGGGCTCAATTTACCTGGTACCAATAAAGGTCTCTGACTTATCTGGGAGTTCCCACTGAAAATTAGTTTCTTATTAATGACTAAATAAATTGTAAACTGATACAACTTATGCCTATGTCTTTCACACTGTGGGATGTGCATGAATTGAGAATGGTATTGAATGCAGTCTGAAAACAGAAATCAAGTATGACATCTCAACTATTCCCAATTAAAGAAACAAACAATCATCCAAGTATCCTGTTCCTCTCTAGTCCATCAATGGAAGATGACTTTCCTTCCTCAGTGGCCTTTTCCTCTCTTGGAGCTGATTAACTCAAGAACTTAAACAGTTACCAAAAGTATCTATCATTAAGGTGCAAAGTTAGGCAGACAGGACACTTTAGAACCCAAACTTTATCTGCTCTCCCTCTCTTTTTTTTTTTTTTTTTTGTCTGGGAGAGAGTGGATGTTATGCATTAAAAAAGAGATCGTCTGGAATTCCAATGCCCATTTAGTTTGAAAAGGTCATAAAGATAAAGGTCAAGCTGCAAACTCTATATTAAACCATGTCTCTACATAAGCCTTCAGGGGTTCTGTTGACATTACTGTGAACTATGCACAGAGGTTCAGAATCACGAAATACCAGATGGAGCAGGATCAGGACTGGTTTTACAGCAGCACAGAAACCACCTCGTGTATCAGCAGTCGCATACAGCTTTCCATATATGATGATTAACTTCTCCAAATACCCCATGTCATTCATTGGGCTTTTCAGCACTAGACCTCAATGCTGATGACATCAAGGAACAATGAAAAAAAGTGGGATTTGACTGGCTAAAGGTAGAAATAGTTATCTAAATACACAGTGTTCTGTCCGTAAAACTCTCAGGATGGGTTTTGTCTTTGTTGCTTGCATGCTGAGTGTCTGGAACAACAAGGTCTTCTGCATGCCCAGGATTGTTGGCTATTCCTGTTGCAGAATTTGTTGCTGTTGGGAGTGCAATTATTTCTAACAGCAGCAATATTTAATGAAAACTTTCATATGGTAACACAACCAAACTGGAAGGTCAGGGTCACTGATGTCTCATTAAATCTAGGAAAGCTCTCTCTCAGTGACCTCTGCAATGATGCAGCATCTTGCAACTTCAGAAGCTACAGCCTCTAGGGAAACCATTAGAACTGTTTAAATAGGGAAAATCTTCTAAACTATTTGAACTAGTTTAGGCACAAAGGACACATTATGTGACAGAGGCTAAAATTTCCTAATGTTCTCCCTTATCATCTCTGTTTGGAAGGCAAAAAATCAAATATCATTATAAGACATTGCTTGATTGAAAGTGACTCTTAATAATGTAAAAGAATGTAGCAGAAGAGCAGGGGTTTCCCTCAGGGCAGCATTTTAATGAGAATTGGTCAAGCTGCCATGGAAAGGACCAGAAGAAGTCCAACAAAAGGTTCAAACAGGAAAAAACTGTCAATAACATCAAAAAAGATGGATTTGTCTTGGGAGGAAAGGGTCAGTGAGGAAGGGAATGGAAGTGTAAACATTAGCTTATAAACTGCATGTGGCATACTGAAGCAACCAAGGAAATGGCAGGAAAACTGTAGGAAACATATGCTGTCCTCCCCCAGGGAGTAGCAGGAACCCCAGAACATGGTAGTAGGTTTGGGTTTAATTTTAATATGATTGGCACATCAGAAACGGTGCCACAAATTCTGAGAGGAAATGGTGCTGCTTCTGTCTTTCATCTGCACAAATTGGCAATAAAAGGTGGATGAAAACGACTCTGACAGACCCTTTCTCCTGTGGTCCCTGTCCTTCCTGTTGGCTAAACCCATCTGCAAATAACTATGTTGAAATGGGAGCCAGGCTCAATCCCTGTAAATAAAGACTGCTGATGCACACTTTCTGCTAAGTCCAAGGCAAAGGCTTTTTGTTTCTCTAATCTTTCATATAGCATTTGCTTTAGAACCCTTCATTTAAATAACCACACTTTGTGCTGTTTTACATCCAAAGGTATGCAAACACTACACAGAAGCATCTGCAAATATTAAGAAGCACAATAATTTTCCTGGGGAAATTCTCACTTTTGAGATGTTAAATGAGTTATTTTAAATGACATTAACTGAATCACAGCAGCAGCAGCGGGAAAAAAATGCTTCGGAACATTGACTCCCATTTCTCTACTTCAACCAAGTGAGACCCTTTGCTCCCTGTCATTTTGGCAGCTAATGGCATTTCCCTGCTATTTTAAGACTTCTATGGCTTCTCCTCCTTTTTACTAAGGATGCTTCTCCCTCCCTATTTTTATAAGCAATTTTATGTAAAGCAATTTTGTGGTTGAAATCTCACATCAAAACACATTTCTCTGTTTCAGCTTGCATTCAAGACAAACTTTTGGTGTCTCCATTTGTAACCCATATGTTGAGGCATCCCATTCTGTTTCACAGTTAAATGGATGGCACTGGACTGTGAAAAGTTTGAATTAATTATTTGTGATAAACTGTGGAAAATCCGTGAATAAAATGATAATAATTGGACACAAATACAGTAAAAGCTGTCATAGAAAGAAATGCAGCACATCCATGTGTCGCATCGCATCCTGTCACAGGCACTTATGAAAGATGTAATATAAATTGTCTCAAAAAAACTTGCAAAAAATAAAAGGCAGCCTGGATAGTTGTATTTTAGCAAATGTGTTTGCACTAAGGGTACCTTCTGTTGAACAGTTCTGCCCACAAGCTGTCTGTAGAATATAGAACATCTCTCGAGCATGCTTGCCACCTTGAAGCAGGGCAGTCGGAAGCAGAAAAAAAAAGAACAGAATGCAGAAAAAAAGGTGAAGAAAGAGAGAAATGAGGGACAGCAAGTCTAAGTACCATAAATACATTTAGAAATGAGATTAGCAAAGTATGACAATAGAATTTAAATGACAGACAACATTAAGATTGCAGTAAATAACATAGTACGAAAAAAACCAATTCAGCCATACAGCGCTTTTTTAAGCTTAGCTAAGGAGTCATAACATAAGCAGGAAAATTATTATTATTACAACTGTTATCACTATATTAAAATAGCATCTTCATTTCATCATTAGGAGAATGGATTTAACTGGGGGTGGGGAGGGAGGTGGGGAGACAGTTCACAGTTAGTTTTCTTGCTCTCAAAACCGCACAGCCGTATGCTTTGCTTCTGAGGTGTCCTCCTGACACCACTGGCTCCCAACTTACCGACGATATCGAACCAGAGGGGGATATTAGAGGGCTGCACAGAAACCACCCCGACAATCTCGGTCACTTTATCGCTCTCCATGACGGTGAAGTTGTAAAAGGGCTCGTCGAAAGTCAGGGGCACGGGCGAGGGCGCAGGCTTTTTTATCCACTCAATATGGAGACGTGCAGTGGAAGATTTTTGGGGCCGGCCATTGTCCACTGCTTTTATCTGGCAGGCACAAAGAAAAGAGGGCTCAGGCTGAGCGTCCCAGCTTGGCAGCTCAGAACTAATTCTACTGCAGTGTGATGACTGCTTGGAAAATGGCCTTTGTAACCTTTTATGTAAAATCCCACAAAAAAAAAGAACAACAAACGTTTATTTCTCAATTCTCACTTTTTTTTTTTTTTTTTTTTTTTTGCATAATGCTTTGACTTTTGAATGAAAAAGGTGATTTTAAACTGAAATGTTCCATTTAAGAAGTGCTGGTGTGAGGCCTCCTGCAGACGCAATTCAAACACTCCCCACACAGATCCTCCTCTCCAAAACCATCTTCCCTCTCTGATTTCATCTTGCACTCAGCTCCTTCTTGCAGCAAAGCTGGAAGCTTTGTAATGACCATTTGTAAGACCATGCATTTGCAAAATATGCTCACCCAGAGCATGTCTGACTGCTTTCAAGTGGCATCTGTGTTGCAGATAAGTATTCCCTATATTGCCTTCCTCAGGATCTTTAATTGAATTAAATAAGTTTCAGGTCATTTCCCTCATTCTCCATAAAAAATATAATTCAAATTTTTGTCATGTTTTCATTCTCCTCTCTGTCAAGTTCATTAAGAATTGCTTTGCTTGGTGCTATTTCTTTTTATTACAAAGTCTTCTAGAAAGATGGATAGGCTCGATCTTTGTGTGACATGCTTTATGGATTTAGCACAGCAAAGACAAGATGAGCAGCAACAAACACTGGGCTTAAGAAAAGGCCGAATATGCACATTACAAAATGGGTGCTTTTGTAGTTAACATCAATGTTAACAAAATGTTAACTTTTTTTGAAAAAAAGGTAATGTTTCTGGCTATAATAGATCTACTGGTATAAATATGTCACTGGAATACCTTTTGAAAATGGGAATTACTTTATTTTTCTGAGATCTCATGCCCTACTTCTTCCTCTGGAAATGTGTTAAGCATGTTTGATGCTAGCACTCGTCACTCTGCTCCATTCCAGGCAGGCAGGCCCTTTGTGAAATGATACTGAGGGTGTGATGAGCAGTTTCTAGTAAGAAAATCTTCAGTTGTTGCATTATAAGAAGACTCAGATCTCAAACATGACTTTGAGGTCGTCACAGGGAAAAGTGCTCACTCACTCAAAGGCGGCTCTACTCTGATTCTTAGGTATTTCTCAATGTTTTGTTATTTATTTATTTTCCAGCAACCCACTTTTGTAAGATACATCACGTCCAGATGTCAGACCATGGACCTCTGACATTTTTATTTCAGCTCCTTTACTACAACTTGTTGGCTTATTCCTGCACATGAAGAGTGCACATTCCAGTCTTACATGGCTTTGTATCAACTCAGCCCTATTTTATTCCCTCTTTCTTTCACTTTAACTGTATGGTTAGAGTTTTGAAAGAAGAATTTTGACTGAGCTTTCTTTTAACTGAAATTTCTTCCACAACACAGCGTACACAGTACTCCTCCTCTCTTAGATGCAGCCACCTATCTGGGACAGTAGATACCCTCTGTAAAGGCAAACAATTGTGTCCACACCAAAAGTAAGTACCCTTTTGTAGCTGTATCTGCCCGGGCCAACATGATACAACTTTGAGAGCAGACAAGTACTTGATCTTCATTTCTGCATATTCAAGGGAATGGCTTATGCTAACAATTTGCAGGCTGACTTAACAATCCGAGAATACTTCATGACCTGCAATAGCATGAATGATCTCTCACACTCAACTTTCTGGCAGTAGTTGTATATGAATACTAAATTTCTTAATTTAGGTCTTACATACAGAGCATAAACACAGTTACATATTCCTCTTTATACAGAAGAGCCTATTTCTTAAAAAAATGGAAAACAGAAGTCAGTCAAATCATGGGTCTGTATGTCAATGAAAGAGTGCTTACCGTTAAGATGTCATAACTCCCTGCTGTGAACTGTTTTCTGGAAGAAACCATCCCTGTTTTGGGATCAATGAAAAACTTCCCATCATCGTTCCCATCCACAATGCTGTACGAGATTTCTGCATTAGGGCCTTCGTCTTTGTCAAAAGCAAAAGCTCTGTAGATGGGCTCCCCTCTTTTCTTACGGTCCCTCTCTGGCAGCTTGATCTGATAGACCTTCTCTGGAAACTGGGGTTTGTTGTCATTCTCATCCAGGACCTGCACTACCACCCAAACGGAGGATTGCTTGGGAGATGTGCCCCCATCTGAGACTGTTACCTGAAAAACAGCAGTGCAAGTTATTCCCAACAGCTACAGCGGGACTTCAAAAATTGGAGAAAAACACACAACACAAGGAAATGCCTTGCCTTCCCCAAAGCTAATCTGCATCTTCTGTGTACACAATATGGAATTACCATAAACATGATCAGTGCTTAACTCAATTTGTCCTCAATAGCAAATCCAGGAATCCAGAAGATTTTTTACTTCTGAGATGAACGTGGCATAAGGAACATGCAGACTAGGAAGCTATTTCTCAAAACATTAAATCCTTCTCTCTCAAATTTTGCAAGTTTATTTCAGAAGAGATAACTGGAATTAACCCATTAATCAGGGATTCCTGCATTTTTTGTATACATATTTTAAAGTTTCTTCTGTCACGGAAAGAATTTGAAAGATGCATTTCTTCTTAAACCCTAAAAGAACCTCTGTCATTTTTTTCCCATTAATTATTTGGAAATTCTTAAACAACAAAAGGATTTCTGTCAGCTCTTTTCATTCATTACCCAAGATGTGACAGCTCATTAATTCCAAACCTGCTTTATAAGATTATAAGGAGCACAGAGAGGCAGGTAACAAAAAATTTCTGCTGCATTGTGCAGAGAGTGCACTGTGCTGCCAGAAACATGTAAGAAATAAAATCTTTGAGATGAAAGTTAATTAGTAATTTAGCTGCAACTTAAACAGAATTACTAATAATTTTCAATCTGAAACACTATGAAAATGAAATGATGCAAGATCAACAAGCCCTCAAGAGATTTAGTATTATGCCTTCAAAATGAAATCAATATGTTTCAAACTTCTCCCTCAATATTTCGATTGCATTTTTAATGAGAAAGAAATAAGGCAGAAAGTTATTTTTGTTTGCACGAAAGAAGTTCAAATTTCATTTTCAGCTACATATGGTAACATGCCAAATCCCACAGTAGCAATTTCTGATGATAGTGAGCCAAGATATTACATACCCTTCTCTGCTCACACTGATCACTGCACATTGATTGGTTTGCTGGTAACTTCTTGATGTTTTATTTTTCCTTAAAAGTTCTTGTGTTCCCTTGCAAATCCTATAGTCTTGATGTCCAGTTACTAGGCAAAGCAAAATTTTCTAGGAATACCCCTTGGCATTTTCCCATCCTTGTGTAAAGTTTAAACTTAGAGTAACCCCAGTTTAACACTGAGATCAGCAGAAAAATTGTTTTTTCTATGAGAAAGGTAAAAGACATTATCCCTTTCCTGCATTTAACTATGTGTTTAAAAACTGATGCAGTGGAAGGGAGCAGACTGACAGCCTCAGGGACTGAAACAGCTCATTTACAGAGAAGTGAGGAGCATGGCAACATACAGTGGCAATGTAAATTCCCCAAAACAGCCCAGAACCCACTTGGAGAGTGGAACCACCCTCCCAACCACACATACTGGCCTCAGGCCTCTGTCTCCCAAGATTGGAGTAGAGTTTCCTAAGTCCTGAGTCACTTTGGCAATTAGCAGTTGTTGGGATCACTACTCCTGTGATGGGGACGGCTCTTTGCAGAGTGCTGGATGGGGATCAGACCCATCCTGCAACGTGACATCTGCCAGTCACCAGCAGAGGTGTGTGGGAGGAAGACCCAAATCATTATCAGTGTGCTGAGCTATCCAGCTCCCCCTACCAACACTTTCCAAAACAGCATTTCTAGTGCTGAAAGGCTGTACACACAGCTGTGAATCTGCCTTTCCATGTGGTGAGAGCCACGCCACCAGGCACCTCAGCCTCTCCACTTCACTGATGATCCTCTCTGTTTCTGTTCTACTCTGTTGCAACTGGCCAAGATCTAGGCAAGACCACATGTCAACAAAGGAAAACCTTTTTTGGGTTTCTCCACAGATAAAATAACCATTGATGACAAGAAGTACAGGCTGTATTGCACAGAAACACTAACTCAAACTCAGAAAATATCAAGAAAATGCTTTCTAAGGGAGTAAGGTTTTTGCATTAAAAATACTAGCAAGATTCTGGAAACTCTTGTTCTCTGAAAAAATATAACTTTTTTTAAGACATTTTCTTCAACCTGCTAGCAGTAATCAACCAAAAAAGGTGTGTGAGTGAGATAAAGGGTTTATAACCAACTATGTCAATAAAATCTGTGAAAACCACAGTGGTATAAACAGTCAAACAACTATGACGAAAAAACCCTACCTAAGTCATAAAACTGCTCAAAAAGTGAAGCATCCTTCTGTCTTAACAGTACATTCTCACAGTTTGTCACGTTACTGCTGAATCCTGACTAGTATGGTGTTGTGGCAGCAAATATTTGCATGCATTTGTTTGTTCTGTAAGCCCAAACTTGGGGGGAATCTATTCGGTAAAAGAAATGTTGCACTGAAACTATTTGCTGACAGCTAACAGGAAAGAGTAATGGCAGTAACACAAAATGACAGCTAATTAATAAAGAATAATGAAAAATGGCCTTAAATTAGTAAATTCTACTTGGGCTAAAACTTTATATCCCTGGAGAGGAAAATGTTATGCACCAGCTAAGCCTTTTTCTCTGGGTGACACTCAAACCTTTTCAAAATTACAGGATACACTTCCACTCAAAAAGCTCTGAGTGACAGACACAGGAGCTGAAGTACTCTCTTTGCAGGCATGTAAATTAATTAAGCCTCCCTCACACCAGTGATGTGATTATTTCCCCAACTGTAAATCTGCACCCTGGCTGATCCCTTTTCTGTGCTCCATCATCCCGACCCCAGCCTGGCTATTCAGGTTCCAGCCATAAACAACGTAAAAGAGCTGCAAAAATTTCCTCTGTCCCTACAGAAAAAAAACCACCATGACAACACATTAAAACAAACCAAGAAATTGCTGCCAGTTCAGAATTGTTCCCAGACAAAAACGGGGAGAAGCAGAGAGGTCATTCAGCTCATCACTCCGCAAATACCATTTCCATCAGGACACAGTATCACACCAGCACTTAGGGGCCCCTCTAACTAAGGCAATTTCAATTCAAACATTACCACAGTTCTTAGCTAAACCCTTGAACAGCTGGAAATTACAGTAAAAAGTAACCAGGGAGGGGAGGGAGGCTAGGATGTTCATAGGACAAAGCTAATTCACAGCTGGTATCTCTGGAAATGCAAAAGGCAGATGTGCAAGGCACAGGAGAGCTTGCAGGAGAGAAGCAGTAATTTAGGACCAGTGACGTTCTTTTGTTTAGAAACATGCAGGTAGCATGTAGGAAAAAGAACACAGAGACGAAAGGTAATGCAGATGAATGACATCTGTCATTCATCTGTCAGTCTGAGACAGACTGTCTCAATACATGCTTGTCAAGATGTGCCACTGAAAACACAACAAGAGGTGACTCTCATAGTAATCAGTATGGGAAAAGGGTAAGGACAAAACCACAGCTTTCCCAGCAGAGATGGGGAACAGCTGCTTAGTCAGCATGTGCTTTCCTAAACGGTGAACACCTTCTCCTGTCTGTGTGATGAGTACGGTATCCAGATCCAACTGCTGCAGACAAGCTGCTGCTTGACCATATGCAGCTGAGATGGACCAGGACAGTGCCTGTCCCCTCTGCTGCACTGGTTAGATATTGCTGCTCATGCTGTGTCAGGACAGCCTAAACAGAGGACACAACCTCCCAAAGCTGGGATTTAGCCATGAAAGCAACTGAATTTGGACTCCCTGACTAATCAGACAAAAGGCTGGTCCATTCAGTAAGGGTGGAATGTCTTAAAATGTATGTGATTACATATTTAGTAGGGCCTGAATGTAACAGACAACAAAAATAACACGAACTATTATATATTTTCATGGTGAAATCCTAAGCATCGCTGCTGTTCTCTCACAACCAGTTCCACTACAGTTTTCTCCACGAAATGAACATTTTCCTCTAGGAATCTATCTACCCATTGGCTTTAATGCTTATGACTTAACCAAAATATGTCTGTCAATACACATACAGATACTGGTTACCTGGTAATTTCTTTGCTAAAGTAACAACAGTCACACCTCCCTTACAATGTTTCCTTTAGCTGAATGGATCAGGACAAGGTCTCCTCAAAATCCCTCTACTTCTATCAGACGTGTATTTTCTGAGAAAAATGCATTAAAATATCTCCTTCTGCAGCATATGACAAATTCAGTGTAACAACAGAACTTTCTCTCCAAATAAAACAATTTCCACTTCTTCTGCAGGATCTACTTCAGCAGGTTTGGTCTATAGGCATTAACACTCCCTTCCCTGCAGGACTGAGAGATATTCATGTTTTTGTTCATGTCCACAGAACAACTACAAAGGGATTTCCATAGAAGTGGACCTTCTCAGTGAAAATGAAGACTGACACTGACTGTTAACACACCACAGCTGGAATGTTAGATGTGAGAAGTCCTTCTTTTTATGACTATGGAAAAGGCATGGAGGAGACATCTACTGTGGAAGTATTGCCTAATAACCCAGCCTAATCCAGCCTAGCAAACCTCAGCAATGGTCACAAGAGGAATTTTGCCTTGAGACAGTCACTCCTCCCGTGAGTCAGACTGTGACACTTAATTGGAGAAGGTGTAGTTCTTGAATCTTTCAGAATACAGATACAACTGTGAGGACCACCCTCCTGAATTAAGAGCACTATACTGAGTCTCATTTATAAAAGCTCATGACTTCCAAGGTAATTATTAACTCAGCTGGAGGGAGTAGCTAGCAGGGATGTTACTTCAACAAGTACAAGACAATTAGCAGGTGTTTAATGTGAGTCATCAAGCCTTGAGAAGAACAAGTATCTTCTTCCATATCATCCTTTGGCAGGAAAAAGTACTTAGCCTACCCAATATTTAAGTTATGAGGAGCTGTCACATCACTGTCATTAGCATTGCAAAAAAGCTGAAGATGCCATATTTGCTTGTTTATTTTTTAGTGTGATAACTGCTTAATGCAAAATAAAGTGAGCTGAGATGCTTGTGCCTCATCAAAGGAGCGTGCACAAGGAGGTTTTCAGGTAAAAGCCTGTCCCTTCCCCCAAAAAGAAATGCTAATTTTGCTTCAGAAAACCTTAGAAAAGAGAATCTGGTTGAGCTACTGAAGGCAGAAAAATGATCAAAGGGAGCGGGAGAGTTAAGGCATACCCCTGCTGTTAGTGACTAATGGGTTTGTTTCTTCTGCCAACGTGTAAACGAGCTGCAATACCTATTGTAAGTCTCTGGAATTCAGCCCGAGTAGAAGTGAAAGATTATAAAGGAGAGCTCATCGAGGGATGAATACAACTTTAAAGTCAAACGCACTGAATTACTATCTCTGCCGACTTCAGAGAGACACTAAACTCGTGGCTAAATTCTTACAAGGAAATATTTTTCTGAAATGCATGCTGTTCCTGAACTACATGTCAGATTATTGCTACAAAGTGAAGACAGTGTAGCTCAAAGACCTACAAAATACGAGAGAAAAATAAATGTACTTTTTTTCTTTTCTTCAAAATGAGTACTGAGTTAGTTGTAGCAAACTAGATACCTCATCTTTCTAATCCTTTATCTAGCAACTGTGGGAAAGAAATGGGTAAGTGCTTATTTCTCTTATTCTAATAGGATGTGGTGCTGTCCCAAAAGACAAATCATATTTCTTGTCCAAAACAGTTCCAATCATATCAATATGATCCATCTTTCCTTATTTCCTTTACAATGTGCTCATCGGGGAAATCTTTGTTTGTAAAAAAATATTAATACATTCACTCTGGCCAGGTATGAGAAATAAATAATTTAGAGTACATTTTAAATAGAGATTATTACTGACATAAACACTCTAGGTGTTTGATTAGGAATGTCAATGGCTTCCAGCCACATTCAAGCTAGAAAATGATGCATAATGGTCTGTTAAACCATTTGAGAATTAACGATGACATCAGGTAATTTCAGTTCTGTATTGCCAAAAGACAGGAAGAAAGGAAGGAAGGCAGGCTTTTTCATTTGGAGTTAAATGCTCCCTGTAGTATTTGCAAACCTAAATATTAGAAGAGTGTACTGAAGAAAGCCTCAGAGGCTTCAAATCTTCACTTCTGTCAGACTCAGATCAGTAGATGGTAACCAAAGGACCTGGCAGAATGCAGTATCAGAACGGGTGATTTAAAAGTCCAAAACCACTACTACTACATCTATTACATTTATCCTGTGTCACATTTTATTCTACAAGCTTTTTGGAATCAGAAACAGTAAACAAGTCTCTGTAAAGAAACTAAAGACTTCTATTTCAGATTTAGTAGCAATAAAATGAAGAATCTGCATAGCTCTTGACAGTGACCCTCTAAAAGAAAAATAGCAGTTTTCCACAAGCATTACTCTTAAAGTTTATTAGAGCTTGGAGATCCTGATGACCTTTGTGCATCAGGCTTTATTTACAATGCTCTTCAATCAATACATGCTAAGTGCAGAACCGAGCATTACTCCACTAGACTCCCAGAAAACAGAGCAGCCTGTCATGTGTTAAGGGAAACTCCTTCAAGCAGCCCCGGAAAACACCTTCCCTATCCTTTCCCTGAGTAAAAAGAAAACTATAATCCTTAGGAATGCTGAGCTCATGATTTGTATTTGATGAAATGTAGATTAAACTTTGTCCAGAAGTGACTCTAAGGCAGTCACTTTCTAGAAGTCCAGAAGTGCCTTTTATTTCCACCGGTGGAAATAAATACAGAAAAGCTTTACCTCTACTGCCTAACTGTACTACAGTCACCTAAGATTCAGCAGAAATCCTCTGGTAAGGAAAAGCATTGCTCAACCAGGACTTTTTCTGACCTTCTAGGTGATAACAGCAGCTTGAAACTGCATGTATCATATCCCATACCCCATGAGCAGTTTGCAAAGTTTGAAACAAGAAGATTGGAAAATTTGTGATGATCACAGTAAGAACATCAACCTCAGTCTCTAAATAACAATTGTAAAGGTCTTTTGAGTACATTGTGAGCTTCCTCTCTTTGCTCATGAGGCTAGTAATGAGTCTTGCTAAATATATAATGAAGAAAGACTTGAAAAGCAGAAGAATACACTCCAAACTGTTCCCTATTAATGCCTGTTGAAGGACATTTACCCATCTTCAGACTGGGACCTTACAAACAAGATAAAGTATGATATGCAATTGCTTAAAAACTATTTTTTCAGGCATATGAAACCTCTTGAGGAACAACCCATCACTAAACAGAAGTATAACTATCATCATAGCCCTTAAATGAGGAAGAAGATGAAAGTTGCCTATTGATCTTCACAGTAAACTTTGAAGAAGGTGTTTAGTTCCTGCTGAAAGTGAAGATTACAATCTGAGAGTTTTGTGAACAGAAAATGAATAGTCAAATGTGAGAATATTTCACTTCAAGCAGATTTAAATAACATAAAGCTTGCAGATCAAGATATGCATGCAGTTTAATGTTAGTAGTACTCTCTATGTCAATTTTAATCTCATTCATACCTCAATATCTACTTCAGCCATTTGTGGATTTTGCTTTTCTTGTAAAAAGAAACACCTGTGATTAAATATTGATAAGTTCCCCTCTATCAGATCTACCTCTACAGATAATGCCCTTCCCTAAAAATCAAATCTTAACACTCAGGAAATACAGTAGCTCAGTTTTTGTGCTTCAAAAGAGGTGTGCATCAACTTGTGAGCTCACCACACTGCTGTTTTCTCAAAGATTCAATTACTCTTCATTTTCTATCCACAAAAGTTACTTGATTCTCATCTTTACTATAAGAAGGAACCAAACATCTTCTTCAGTTTCCCCAAAATGATGAAGATTGTTACACGTCTCCAAACTTCCATTTTTTCATACTAGACCAGTCAATATGTGAAATCATGTAAGAAAAACATTCTGGCTATTAATAAAGACAGAATATGTTATCCATGCTTCCAAGATATTTTCCTACTATTAATAATTTATGTTATGTTTTAACTATCAACAGACATGCCCTGCTCAAAAAATACGTGCTGACTTATTGCCAAAATTTAATCAAGCTATAGTACTAGTCACCATGGAGTTAACTAATCAACAGTATTTACTTTACCTCCTTGTTTGGGTGTGCAGCCATGTCAGTTTGTAGCAGGGGTCCCCAGATACCAAAAGTGACAGGGAATTAACTCCCAGCTCCTTTAGCAGAAACTCTTGGATTCAGAGCAGGTGTGGGGCAAGAGCCCTCCATCTGTCTGGCACTAGTCAGCAGCACTGCTTCATGCTAATGTGGTACAAGCTGCTGAAGGTCCTCTAGGAAAAGGCATAGTGTGAAAGAGCTTGCTCTGTACACCCTTAAAAATACTGTGGCAGAAGCTTCTGTTACAACAAAGCAATAACTTCAACTAAAACTTTCAGTCTTCAAAGGGAATAATCATCTCGTGTCCTAAACTACAGTTTAAAAACCTATTTCTAAACTATTTTTGTCACACTGACATCTACTGCACTACGATGTTGGATGAAACATCCTCAGGTGAGGCTCTGTGATGGTCAGTTTCAAAACAATATTGCCGTTCCTGAGGAGGTAAAATGTTTATTTGGCCAGCAATGAGATGAAAGATATACACTGTAGTTCCTTAGATTTATTTACTTTATAGGAACACTTTATAGGATCACTCCAAATTCTATGCTTCTACATAAAGCAGAACCAGGGTTTTTCAAAAGAAAGGCAACAGTTTCTTTTTTTTTTTTTTTTTGCCTCAGCAGAACTTGGTTGTGCTAACAGGGGATGACACTGCTTTGTCTCTGGCCGAAAATGACATTAAGACACATCCAGCCCCATCTCCAGCTCCTCCTCCAGATGTTCCTCCTGTCATCCACTTGCAGCCACCTCCACCCAACAATAAACTGTTTGTGCATCTGTGCCATCAATAGGGCTACAGAAATAATCAGGGTTTAAAAGGAACTGCCAAAAGAAAACAAATCCCCCCAAAAGGTAGATAGGAGTGAGTACTGGCAATGAGAGAGCAAAAGGAGGAGAGGCATGCCAGCTCCCCAAGTCAGGCTGGGGCAAGTTTACCAAGGTCTTCAGTCACTGAAGAACATGCATTGTACAACTACAATTTTGGTGACTAATTATACAATTTTTACTACAGATAGAGTTCACCCCCAAACCCTCTCTCCCAAAAAATCTCTATCTTTGACCTCATCACTTACCAACAAGCCTTTGATCAATACCAAAGCAGGCAAAACCAGAACCATTAATATTAATGCAAAAGCCTTCATGTCCCATCAGTAATGCTGAAAACATCCAATTTTCATCTCACACTGTTTTTCCACAATATGCAAGAAATGAGTGCTCTCCATCCACACACAGAGGTAAAAAGTTTCAAAGAGAGTTTTACAGCTGACAGACTGATGAGTAGCCTCTGACATTTAAATGCAATTTAGTTTTTTCACAGTAAAAAATGTAGCTTCCACAGTTTTATGTTCAAAATAAAGCTTACCCATTAGAAAATTGATAAATAAAAAATTGATTTTGTAGCTGGGTAGAAAATATATAAATCAGACTTTTAAGCGATACAGGCTTTTCCCAATTTTTGAATATCCTTTAGAGATATTTTAAATTGCAAAAAGCAAAAATGTATGGTTTAGGCCTCAGAAATTTATCTGCATTTACTGAATAGTCACCCAGGAAGATTGCAGTGACTGTTTTCATTAATAAAAAAGGAAAAAAAAAGAGAATATATGATTTTTTTGGTGATATTCAAGTCATTTGACAATCATTTCTTTGGTTATCAAGGAGGTGCAAAGTAAAATTTTAATCAAATTAGAGGACTATATCATAGCAATTATTCATGCATGTTGAATAAAGTAATTTTTGGAGTCAGATGAAGATTCCATCCTAAAATATCTTGCAAAATAGTATAAAAATTCTCAGAAAATCAGTATGAAAAGGAATTAAAATAGGGTGAAGGAGATAAGCATGAATGAGGAGCCTTGTTGTTGGGGTTCTTCCCAAGGCAGATTTTTTAATCACAGTATCATCCTGTTTTTGTCAGACCAGGTTAAAGTAATTCACATCAATAGTTGCTTTGATTTTAGTAATAAAAAGTTCTACTTGACTTCTTGGTGCCTACTTCACAACTTTCTGTTACAAATCAATTTTGGACAGATAAAAGGCATTAATTGGGCCATATTTAATCACACTTTCATCTAACAGGCAACACAGACAAGCCTTATTATCTCAACCTCTACTTGTCTTTGATTTTATATGTCCTGTTAATATCTACTAGCTAATTTATATTGGCATGGGGTCAATTTTACAAGCTGGTTGAGAATCAATCAGCACGGGAAAAAAAAAGAAGATTCCAATTTTGAAGTAAAACTCACATTCTTGGACTGATCACCTTTTTTACTTTTTCCACATTGATTTCCCAGCTGGGAAAATTCAACCTGGAAAATGGGCTGGGATGTTGTGTCCACTACAGAGATATGAAACTAAAGTTCAGGTAACTGTTCTGGTGATAAAGAATGAGAGCTATCATCCCCTTCCCTGATGGGTGCAGCAGGACTCTGTGTTTCACCAGACACAGTACAAACCTTGCTCTTTCTCACTAGACAAGACTGACACAAGCTAAGCATACCTTTAGAGAAAGGTTCCCTGTAACCCTCTTTTTCACTATGTCAGTTTAGCTCTTTTCTCAGCTCTGTTGAATCTCTAAAAATCACTACAAACACATGACAATAGTCTCAGCCTCCCCAACCATGCTGTGGACAGTGTGGTACACAGATACTGCACAAGTGGAGACAAGCAGAGCTAGTGTAAAGACAAAAATTACCCTAATGTTGTCTGGGCAGCAAAATAATTACAGATACTTTCCTGGTAGGGAAGCACTGGCCAGATGCGAAACCCTCAGACTCAGAAATCAATGGGAATTTTCCCATTGACTTTGGTGAGAATAGGGTGGTATGCAGAACTCAACAACTTAATTTCAGTTCTTTTAATTCTCATTGAGCTTTTGCCCAGCCCTGGTCTTCAGTTGCACGAGTACCCAAAAGCTGTGAGCCTTCAGCTACAGGGTAGGGAAGGTGTGCACTACTGCAGCATCACCATTGTGTGCCTGAGAAATGACTGGGAACAATCTTACTTAGCGCCCAGGCAAATGTGGGAATTTCTGTTTGCTTTAAGGAAACAGCAATTTCACATGCAATTATTTTCTTCAGCACGATTTTTTTTTCCTGTTCAATCTGTTACACACATAGCCAGTGATCCTGTGAACAGCGATGCATACGAAAAATTTTCAGAATGTGTCAAGACCATACTGCCAACATAAATAACTAGGTGTGTGTATGGGAACAAAGTCATTTTGGGGTAATGATACAACAGGAAAAGCTGTCCCCAACTTTTAATATCCCAAATGTGTTGAAAAGAAAGAATCCATTCTCAAAACCTTAATTTCCCAGAGTAACACTTGGAACACATTAAAATGTTCAGGTTATTAATATTAATTAATCAATTAATACTATTATAATTAATTAATTGCATAGTGCCTGGAGTCCTGGAAAGGGATCTTTATGTGTCGGAATAATAATAAGATGGTATTCCACTCCTGCAGTGCAGAAGGAATTTTAAAATATCGCAACTTCTAAAATATTCTTAGCACTTCAATTCTTCTGCAGAATTAGTCTTTAACATGCATTTGGGTTTTGTAGCCACAGGATGGCAATCACTGCTGTGTAAAGGGTCAATAAAATGTAAAATGTGAGTAGAGCTTAGGAAGCATACTTTTTATCTGCGAAAAGGAAATATTTAATCAAGAATGATTAATATAAATTTACTGCTTTCTACTGATGACATCCATTGATTCAAGAATGTAATACAGAAATCTTAACATGCATAGCCCTTAAGGTTCATTTTCTTACTGCATAAGCACCACAGCCCTCAATAGATAGCTATCTTGCCTGACTTCAGTAAGCTGTGACACTCTGAAAATACAGAGCAGCAATTCCAGCCTAGGATACCAGCAAAATGCACCTCAGTTTCACTTCCATGGTTTACAGAGTCAAAGTCACTCTTTACTGGATTTTTACAGGCTCATAATTTACTGTTTATTCTCCCATTAGGACAGTGTATGGGGTAGGTGTTGACACATAGCATACCAACAGGAGGACAATTGGACCAAACGGATGGCCAAGGTGACCTGTAATTGGACTGCAAATGTCAGAGAGTGCGGTTGAAAAGACAGGTATATCAACCCACACATACTTTTCCCAGTTGTGGAATGAAAGTTAAGAGCAGGGACAATCAGCTACTAGTAGTTACAATTTATAGAACAAGGTTTGAAGTCAGTGGGAAGCAGCACCCAATTAACGGCAGCAGAAGCGTCTAAAGCGACTGGTGAAACGACTGGATTTAGAGTGATGAGCAGGAATGTCAGATGGAGAGACAACCAAGTAATGCTATTAACCTTTGTGAGATTGCCTCCCTGATAATGTGGTCTGGGGGACAATAAAACACTGCATGAGACAATATGCCCAATTTGGGAGTGCAGGACTGATATATGGGAGAAGGTGGTGAATTTCCCTCGATTCATTTTATGGGCCTCCAATTAGCCCTCACTAGGTGAAGGAAGCAAAAGGAGGAATCAGAAAGAAGGAACCTCTAATGAGTTGCTCTGTTGGCTTTTAGCAAAAAGATTGAAAAAGTAAAGTTTCAGGAGCTGCTTTGCTTTTGAGACTGTCTCATGAAGTGTTAAAGGGACAGGGCACTCTGTTGGAAATAGCTGTGAGAAATCTCCTGATTTATGTGAGGTCTTGAACAGCACAAGTACATCCTGTCAGGACCAGTGCAGGAGGTGTGATCCCTTGGCACAGGCAAATCAGATATGCCAGCCCCAGGCACAAATCCCCATGGCCAATGCTGGGTCACTACCGCAGATGTTTGCTCATGATACGGAGCCCTGGTTGACACTACCTAGAGATGCTGCCATTGCTCCCTCTGAGAAATCCCATATAAAATAGAAACAAACTTGTTCTCCAAAAGCGCATCCAGTTTTAGAAATGGAGTATTAGGAGCAGATCTAATCGACAGATTACTCATATGACAAAACATGTAAAACTGATTTACAGGCTTAGTGAGGCAGTTTGTCAATCAAGAGAAGTTCAAGTGCAGTTCCTGTTTTGGTACATAAATGTGGTGAATGTGCTCGCAATAACCTCTAGAAAATAGAGCACAAATGTGTAATTTATTCAGCTACTGCCTTTTAGGCATTCAAGGGCTAGTGGAGCTTATTGCACCCCAGAGAAACCAGGGATGTGTCTCGAGTTAGGAAGTCATGAGGTAGCTCTCAGCATAGCTTAGAGGAGAGGGAAGGGGACACCAAATTAACTCTGCAAGAACTGAGCGGGCTGAAAAACAGCCCACAGCCCTGAGCTGGGTAATGTGCTTTGTCAGGAAGCTGGATAAATGACTGCCTCATGCTGAGCACTGTGCTGCAGCAGCAAGGATTTCTTTTGGGACCTGAGCAGCTTGCTGGAAGTTGGGCATCCCATCACCACTGTGATCCATCATCAGGCACCCTCCCAGGGCTGCAGAAATAACACATCTTCTGTACACTTCCGACTTCTTTTTATTAAAAAAGCCACAGCTTTCAATTGATACTTTCACACTGAGAGTCGGATATTATGAGGATTGAATGCCTGAAGAGAAGGCATTCAAAGAAAGTATTATTTTACTTTTTAAATGTCATTCCCCAGCTGAGGTGCTGCAGAGAAGACTGCACTCAGGCAGTATTTAGTGTGTTGCAACAAAAATAGTGAAAGATTCTTAACTGTACACACACTTGGTAAATGCCAGTGGGAAAGACAGAACAGGCTTTAGTATTCAATTCAATCCCACAAACATATGTCCAAAGCTACACAGAGAGAGTTTGTGCAAGTCCATTTGAACAACAGGGTTTTGGTGAGGGGGATAAGGAGTAAATGCAAATTAATCTCACGTGTCAGTTAATATTTTGATTCCTTCTGCTACAAATTATGGTCTATTGAGACCATGCTAACAGACATCCCTCACTGCCTTCTGTCCCTCTCAGTCATCAGATATCATGCCATTTTGGCATACTTTGGTGTACCAGAAAATAAAGCTCTGCTTAGCTAAAATGTGTGGTCTAAAATTTATGATTTTGTGGAAATTTTCTAAGTGTTTTTTAAACTGTGGTCAAGTGTTAGGGTTTTAAAAAAGTGTGGTAATGTAAAAACCATGTTTTTATATTCTCCCCATTTTTTTTTCAATTAAGCCTTTAACATCTGAGAGTTAAGAACACTTGTTTTAGCTTATACAACACCTTAATAACTATCTGGAAGGACAGTGGAAGACAACAAAATACAATGGGAAAACAAGATATATTTGAGGTTGTGGAAGAAAATATTAACTTATTTACTGGGTATTAACTTATTTACTGGGTATCTGGATTAAAGATATCATGCTGGATCTCAGGAAAGTCAAAGCCATGAACTGACAGACTGCTATTAGCAATATTTGTATTTTTTACTTTCCCAGGGAATGTGAGAAAAAATCACTCATTATTTTGATTCTGACATTTTTGCTCTCAAGTGCTCATGTTAATCCTTGCTTTTGAATATTTAGAACATTCCTTGCCAAAGAAAGTATTATTTTTTGCCAAACCATAAAATGCACTTTAGGACTGCTATGATAACATTCTCAATGTCTCTGTATCATGAGAGATTAGCAAACAGCAATATTACATTTGAGAATGATGAGATGAATCTGTTTCTTGACAACTGAAATTTGTTAGACTGTGAAAAGAAAATTACTGGTTTTGAGGGCCAATTTCTTTGCACTTGATGCTTCAGGGCCGTTGTACTTTTCTGTTTAAACCATACCTTCATAAAAAACAAAATAACTGTTTGGTCTCTGATTATGATCAAGCTGAATTCAGATAAGAAAAACATTAGGATTCTTATGTTCTGTGATAATATATTTAGGGAGGAAAAAAGTGTCAATTATGCTTAGTAAACTGATTCTCAACCCGATTAGAGGTTTTATTATCTCTAGGTATCTTGTAAATACCTTAATTTGTGTCATGTTACAAATTATGCTGAGAACTCCCATCTTATTTCAGCACATTTCACACAATGATGCACTTTTGCCATAACAAATAACTTTAAAAATGAAAAAAGAAAACCCCAAACGGCACAATTTTTTCAAACCACCATGATTTTCCTATCCTGTTCAGTATATCCTTCTTGATCAATATGAATGTTTAAGGATTATATGGTGGAGGGACTGTGTGGTGATGTGGGAAGATCTGAAAGATCAGAAAAATAGGGAAAATACATTATATTGAAGGACATTACAGGCTACAGTGAGAAGACTGTGGGATGTGATGAGGCTCAAAGAAAATGTTGTGCATTCATTGTGTACTGGGGAAAGGTTCTCATCAAGTGCGCGGACTGGTGGGGGCAGTTTTGTGAAATGT
Source organism: Motacilla alba alba (assembly GCF_015832195.1). Classification (NCBI taxonomy): domain Eukaryota; kingdom Metazoa; phylum Chordata; class Aves; order Passeriformes; family Motacillidae; genus Motacilla; species Motacilla alba. The sequence continues at coordinate 45,582,618 of NC_052016.1, read as the reverse complement.
GAGTTTTTAATGTATGAAAATGATAAACTCCTGAAAAAGAAAAGCACTAAGAAGGGAAAGACAAAAAAAAAAAAAATAGAGGACAGAGCTCTGACAAAACATGCATGTGTCAAATCAACCCAAAGGCCACTCAAGACAACAGAATTGGAGAGTTAGTGCTGGGATCCCTAAACGGGGAATTGCAGGGTGGTTGGATTTAGTGCATATAAATGGTGGTGTCAAGTGAAGTTGCTGTGAAAAAATTCCAGAATCAACTTTTTTTTTTAGCAATAACAAGCCTGAATTTGGAACAGCTGAGAACAGATCACCCTGGGAGAAAGAACAAATGGATGCAAATCTTGTTTAAGGGCATTTTTCTAAATGATGGATTAATTAAAAGGCATACTAGGGTTTCCTGTGCCCAGAAAGGATTTTAGTACAGATGCAATGCATTCCTAACTGAGGAAGAAGATGCTCCCCTGCCCTAAATTTGACTCTCAGCTTGGTCTTAGCTGAGAAGGCAGGAATATGAGACCTCTGCAAAATGTGTATATGTGCATGCATGTTTGTGTGCTTAAACGTTACAGACATAAATTAACAGTCTGGCAGCTGATGGGTATTACCCATGCTACAAAAAAACATGATATTGCACTAAAGCAGACAATTCACACAACACAAAGGCTCTGTATATCTAAAATAGATTTGAATCATGTGAAAGATTTCCTGTGGCTTCTGCAGAAGATTAAAACACTGGTACATTCATATAAAAATGTGAAGATTTAGCAAAGCAGTGCAACCTGCACAATGAGTCTTTGTTTCACCAAGCACAGAGCCTGGCAAGAGAGACACCCTGAAAGAATATATGAGACCAATTTGGGCATGGTAGGTGGGCTTCTGCCCATAAAAAAGGGAGCTACAGATCTTAAGAAACATACAATGAAGAAAAAACCTGTTAGCCCTGAGCTAATCTGTGAGCTAATCCCTCAGTGAGAAAGCAACATTAGACTAAACTTCTTAATCCTGACTGAAAAGAAAAGCTTGATAGAGATTAACCACAGAATTTGCCTGCACAAGCTTAGCATGAGGAATGATTTATAAAACAAGAAGGAAGACCACTAATACATCCCTCTCTGTTTCAACAACATTTAACACATGGGTGCAGACCTAATTTTCGAAGCATGCAATAAAACTTGATGTTTTAATAATACTTTTCCATCCATTTGCATTGATCTAATGCTCTGCTATCTCACAGTTCTGCAAAGAAAAGAGAGAGGTATTGAGTATATTTTAAATTGCTTTTCTCTCATGTATTCACTCATCCATTTCCAACACACCTGAGCAAATGCAGCCATGGGCACCAATGTCTAATTCTTTTATCCTCGGATTATTAGGGATAAGTTTAGGAAAATCATTGCTACTGAAGCCAGACTAAGCACACCACTCAGGATAAGCAAAGGAATTGAACTAGCCCCCAGCATAATACTTTCCCCTCTCCACAGTGACTTCACACGTCTTAATATAATGCTAGTTAATCATAAAGTAACTTTCTTGCATTACACCATGATGCTGAGTCCAGTAAGATTTTTATTAGGTCCAGAGGGTCAACAAAGTGCTGATACATCCCTAGGCTCCCAGGAGATGCTCAGAACCTTGCAGGGTAGCTGACTGCAGGCTGGATTTCCTTCCTGGCACAACTGCATTTTTTCTGTGATGCCTTTAAAAGTTTTGGAAAATGCCTTATAAGATAGCATGCAAAGTCTATAAGCTGAATAACTCCTTCCATGCTTCTATGCTGAGGTGCTTAGAGCCAATACCTGCTGCTAGAATGCTGTGGGTCTACAAGGAAAATCCTAAAAGAGGCATTTGATGCCCAGCATGAAAAAGCCAACAGAGCTGTGCTTTGTGGATATTCATTTCTTCATTTCATTACCCAATGGTTCAGGTCAGTGATTCATGAAATCTGTAAAACAACCTCCCTCCCTTTGCAAATGTCAGATATATGCAAATCATTCCTTGACTAAAGCAAGACTCTAGGCAATCAGAAATGTGATTTTTTTAATGAGACACTGTGGCAGACAGCAGTGTGTGAACCAAAGCCTCAGCCCTGGATGACTCTGATCTGGCCAAGCTCTTCAAAACATGAACCTGAATGAGTATCTGCAAAATCATCTCTGTCTTGATACTGGGCCAGATTTTCATCTAAAAAGGTAATTAATAGGTTTTTTATCCTGGATCATAATACCAATTGTTCCCTGCCCATTTCTAGCAGGCTCACTGTCCAATGAAACATGATTTAGTAAAAAATATATTTGGGGCAGTATTCCACTGTAGATGATGTATCTCTCATCATATGTCAGTGAATTGGGAAAATCAAATATTTTCCATGAGCTGAGGAGGGAATAAATAATATATGAGCTGTTTTTTCTTATTTTAATACCAAAGAAATTAACACAAGCTTACACTACACTTATAGAAAGTCTGTAAGCTCTGGCTCATTCCTGTAATCATCAAGCATTCACAACAAAACCCCACAGTTTTGCATATTGAGTTTTGAACATTTTTTACTTAGGAAGCTCATTAGAGACAGAAAAGAGAAATGCTTTTCTTCATTACTATTGGTATTTGGTATCAATAAAATAGATTAACCAAACAAGCGTGAAATTTTTAATGCTGGACTAAAATCCTGCCATGTAAGAACTTTCACACAGTATCAGATTAGCTGGATGGCTTAAACACTCTCCAAGAGAGGCCAGAGTCAGGTACTCTGATATAAATGATGCACTGATGGAACTGTCAGTAGTGTATCTGTCCTTGACATCATCCTGGTGTCAGCATGTGCAAAACAATTTTAAAAGAAGGAAACTAATGATGAGAAAGTGAAAAGATTGTGATGATTATTATAATCTAAAAATAAAGATTGAAATCAGACATTAGCATAAGGCAAAAAAGTAAAGCATCCTCAGCAAAAGCTTGACTTAAAAGTCTACAAATTTTATGGGAATGTCACAGACATTCTTTGCACACTCAGTCTCTCAAGGCTATTGGTATTTCATTGAACAACTGAAATGAGCTGAGGGTCACTGCTACTATTTGATATACACAGACCCATTCTTGCCCTTTCCCTTTAGTATATATATTGTGTCATCAGAATTGTGGGCATATTTTCCAATGGCTATCTGACTTTAACATGGAATACTAAGGACTTTAAACACACAATTCTTTATTTTTTTCAATCCAAGTTTAATTTGCCCCATTAATTTAAATTTATAAGGAGACATTTTTTCTTATTTAATAAGAAAACAGAATTATTATTCCATGTGCATAAAGAAAAGTGCTATTAAATTCAGTTTTCCCAATGCTTAGGCTCTGTTACTTGTGTTACTTCTCAAGACATTATCTAAGATAATAGGACATTTGGGAGCAATTGAAATTTGTAATAATAAAAGAGAGTAATCTGTAAAAACACGATGCCTTAATTCTTCTGCTGTTTAAAGTTTCTGGTCATATCTCCTGCACAGAGACCACTCATTTAACAATGGAATTAGTAATATTTTCAGTGATGCACTTGATAATTCTTCATCTTATCAGACCACATAAGTTAGAGACAATAGTCTAGCTGGGGAGACCAGTTGTCACTGCAGACAGATGGATCACACCAGGACTTTTCCCTCATTTTGCTGTGTAAGATGTTCTGCCCATATATACATGAGAAGCAGTGTGCAATGTCATATGTAAATCTGCCTCTGAAGGATAGTTCTAACCTCCAGTTACCTCCTGCCCTTGGAAAGTTGTTGGCTATTTCTGAAGACAGCAGCAGAACACAGGAAGGAAACCTGCATCATGGGATGAGCGAGCTCACTTTGTGCCTCCTAAGCCCAGACCTTGTGTCTCTGCTAGATCTAACACCACACTGGCCAGGTGGATTTCCTCTCTGCTCACAAACCCATGGAGAGTTAATATGAGACGAACATGTTTTTGATTTTCTTTAGAATCGCTTGTTTTCTTCCCTTTTTTTCCTCCCCACCCTCCTTCTTTACTTTTTTTCCTTCCTTTCCTTTTATCCTTTTCCTTTTTCCCCTTAACTTTGAAGTTGACATTAAAGTTCAGTGTCACCATTTGAAGATGACTTTGATACATCTTCCATTGTCCTTTTAGAAAGCTGCCTCTATAAACAAACTGTTCAACCAGAAATACTTTCAGGTGTCTCAAAAAGAATTAAAATAGTTCTCTTATTTCCAGCAAGCACAACCAGTAATACTTTTCGAAGTCAAGCTGGAAAGAAGAGGCTGTTTACCTATTTTTTGAACTTCCCTTGCATTTTCTGATAAGCTTCAGTGTTAAAAAGGGAAAGGCATGTGCCTTTGGACCCATTTAAACCTCAGACAAAATGTTCAATCAGACACACTGCCTCATTTTTACACCATCACCAGCATGTCACTGAGAAAAAATGCAGCTTTCTCTGCCAAATGTGGGCAATGCTAAAGAACCATGAAACAAATGCTTACACAGACTTGTAATCCAGGATTTAAGCAATCAATGTGCTGTAGAGCACTATTCAGCTACATAAACCCAATGAACTTCAGCTTTTGTAATTCTCCTGTAAAAATATACATGAGCATATTGTCACACAGCTGCCTATATTCTTCAGAAAATGTTGCAGCTTTTCACAAAGGACCACCGACTTCAGGCATCACCACTACCAAAGGCTACAGCCCAAGTGAGCAGGCTCAAAAACAAAACAAAGTTAAATTTGTGAAGTTCTTGTGTGGGAGATGGTGCTGGAAAAGAGGAGGCTGGTGGAGAACACAGGCTGGTCCAATGCTGAGCCACCAGAGTGGTGCTTGTGGGAAGAACTGAGAGGTAGTGCTATTTTTAAATGCCCCATAGCAAGTTCTTAAACTCCTCCTCCCCTGCAAACTGTGGCCATAAACTTCACGGCAGCAACTTCCACAGTGATATTCTGGACCAAATTCCAAGTGGAATAAAATTATAATCTCTCTATCAAAATTCCCCTCACATTTACAGCTCGCCATTAAATGAGTGGAAATTTGAATTCTTTTTAGAAGGCTCCAATTACAGCAGATTATCATGTTTCCCTCTAATTACTGCATATAAATACATGCCATGTAACACAGTTTATTGTCCCCTTAGTGTACCTACAGTAAATAGAAACCAATGTGTTTCATTCAGCCCATGTATTTTGACACTCACATCAGATTTAGCAATTTGTCTTCATTACGACCCCTTGCACTGTTACTGCCATCCTTCTCCGTGCTGTGCTGGAGCTTCACAGCAGAAAGATTGATGAAGCTTGTGTATACTGATTTGTGACAAAAGCAGGGCACTTGAGAGGCACTTTTACCATTCTGATAGCACTAAGAGGGCTAAAAATTAGCTGCAGTAAGCCAATACTCTGCTCCCACTTCTCCTCCTCTTCAATTAGGGTACATGACTTGGACCTTGAAAGGCTAAGGCTGCTGTAACACTATTTTTAAACCTATTGCCTTCAGTTGCTTTGTCACTTGTGAAGAGATTTAAAAGTTCTGACCATACTTATTAACAGCTACTTTTATTCTTTAGAGACACTTTGAATAGACAGGTTTTTTACCGTGACAAATGTTAAAAGATATTTTCTGAATGAATCTGCAATGGTAAATTTAAATAGCTATTTCAGTGTTTTGGACTGACAAATACTATGGATATAATTTTCAAAAATGGCTAAATGTCTGAAGAGCCCACACCACATGTGCTCATCAGGGAGAGACTAAACAGCCTCAGCACTTTGAAAGCACCAACTTATTATATACCATTATCAAGAGGATGGAGAGGTCATCTCTCACTACAGACAATTCACCCCTTCAATCATGAAGTTTCAAAGACTGTTGCTAGAATTGCACACTGAAGCCTGTAACTCTTCTGGCTCATTCTTTTGCTAAACACAGGTCTTGACACAGCAATTCCCAACCAGCTGAACTGCTCAGTGGTGGGTGCATTTTGCAGAGGCTTTGTTGGTAGCATGAGTAACAAAGGCTCTGTAACAGAGTGTTTAGAAACTGCTCAGGGCGAGAAAATGTGCTCAGATCCATTTTCTGGGCTGAATGTGCAAATTAATGAATTGTAGTCTGGATTCAACAATCCTCTCCCATCAAGTCGCCCATGTACACTGGAAAGCAGACCAGGAATTATTCATGTTCTGGAAATCTCAGAATCAGCTGACACCACACAAGGGCGCATATCTTGCATGAAATGGTTTAATTTTTATGCTTATTATAGGACCTCCACCACTCCTGCAGCTGTTTCAATAAAATCACGCAGCAAAATCGCTAGAGTTTGTAAAACTGTCAACCAGCATTAGGAGGCATCTGCAAAAACTGAGGGCAGAAAAAAAAATTACAGACTACTTTTGTGAGGGTTTTTTTTCCAAAGCTCAAACTCCACTGACATTCTCCACTCCTAGCTTCTTCTTTTTAGTAAATGAGCATAATACGAGAAAAGAATGTGAAGTATTAACATAGAAGTTACTAGAAGACAACACATGTCCTGAAGAAGGAGGAAGTAAAAGAAGGAAAGAAGAGGATGATGTATTCAATTATTGAAGGAGAATAAAGCCAAATCATCTGAAATTTGCACCTCACTTGGAAATACATCACTATTCTCATTCACTTGCAAAACAAGCAGGTAGCTCTCAGGATTACCATTCCTCCTTCAGACTGTTATTTAAATACTTCATCCTAATGCCAAAATTTTTGAGACTGTCTGTGAAATAGAACAAATGCTTTTGTCTTGCTTCATGTGAGAAAGTAATGTAATCAAGTGGTCATTTTCCTCCCATTTCAGGCAGAACCAGTCCATTAATAAGAATTCACTAAAGCAAGAGACCATCCTGTATAAAATCCAGTGACATCCAATTTAAACCTTAGCAGTAAAATTTTACCTGATAGCAAGCACTGAATACAAGCTGCAGCTTTGCAGGGCAATATAAATGTGTCAGAAAAAATATTAAGCCCTCAACTTGGGAGCTTAAAAAAAAGCATTGACAATGTCACAATCAATGAAAAAACAGGGAGAAGTAATTCTTTTTTTACCCCCTTGTTCCAAAATGCCAAAATAAACAAACAAACAATACCCAAAAAATATCACTGAAGCAAACAGAAAATCCCAATGATTATAAAGGGGAGTCAATTTCTGACTTCTTCGTGCATCTTTTGGCTCAGGGTCTAGACATGTTTCTGTACGCACTTTGGAACATACTCCTAGTAAGTGTAAGTCCTGTGACAGCAGCCTGAGGTATCATTTAAAAAATCCATGTGGACACAGCTCCATACATCTAAAGACAATTAAAGGAGGAATGAAGAAGAAATGCACATCTGACCTTGGCCTCAGTACTTTGCAACAGAATTCTTATGCAACTTAGAAGGAAAGTCACTTAGATTCACCTTTCCTAAGCATGGAAGCCCTAAAAATACACCCCCCATCCTTGCTGATAATTCATGTTTCCTCTGTTACAGACAGGGACAGACAACTCCAGAAGAACAACTCTATGCCGTCACCAGTGGTGGTCTGGAGACAAGCACTGGCACTACACACAACTACAGTGACTAACATCTGCTACCTTGTATCACTTCATTTCCTAACAGCTTCGGAGAAAGAGGTGGAAATACTGTTAACAATGAAATTTGCTAAGTAAATACTGGCAGGTACTTACAGGGTATACCATCTCTGTCAAAGACAGGCTTATTAAAAATAATTAAAAAGTTGTATCTAGGAAAGGTCTGTCAGTGGCTCACACAGACACTGGGCAAAGGGGAGCAAGGGTTGCTAGGTCAAGTACTAATCAGAGTTTTTTAAAGGGAGCCACGTTTGCGCTCCTTTACACCAGACAGGCTCCTGGAAGAAGGGTATGAAATGAAGCCTGAAGGGAAACACTGTACTACTGGGAAACCACGGCTGTCCAGGCAATTAAGGGCTCCCCAGGGGTTAATTACACACAGACAGACAGGCATTTCAGAAAACATTTCTCAGTTTGCCACAAGAACAAGCACAGCTCGGCCAGCCCGGCTCTGGACCCCAGCCTACGCGCGGATGTGCAGCCGGAACGAGCCTCCCAGGAGGCAGCCATGGGCAACGTTTCAGCAGCAGCTCAAAGGGGCAATTTGACCACCGTGGCTGTGTCTCCACCAGAGTCCAATTCCCTTTCCCACTCACTGTTTCCAGGTAGGATTTACAATGCGGTCACATGCACGCCTCTGCAGGACACCCTGCTCCTGTGTTTCTCCTCTCCGTAGCCTGCCCTCCACCTCACTCCCATTCACAAGCCTTGGAGCAGTGTAAGACACAAGTTTCTCTCTACTGCATCTTCAGCCCCTAAAATCTTGTAGACTGTTATTCTTTCAAGCAAGATACAATTCAGGGGAAAGAACAGATTAACTTGTATTGATGACTAAAGCTAAATTCCTATAAGTAACTAATTTGTTTTCTTTTTACAATTAATAGTAGCACTCCCCCATCTGTATGGGAATCCCTTGGAAAATGTGTATGTGGCATGTTTCGCTGAGATCACTGAGGCAAACACATAAATCACAGAATTACAGAATCACGGAATCACAGAATGATTAATGTTGGAAGGGACCTGTGGAGCTCATCTAGTCCAACTCCTGCTAAAGCAGGTTCATCTACAGCTGGCTGTGCAGGATCACATCCAGGCAGGTTTTGAGTATCTCCAGAGAGAGAGACTCCACAACCTCTCTGTGCAACCCGTTCTAGTGCTCTGTCACCTGCACAGAAAATAAGTTTTTTTCCTCATATTCAGATGGAATGTCCTGTGTATCATTTTGTGCTGACTTGTTGTCCACCAGGATTACCTGGTCCTTCTCTGCAGAGCAAAGGAGACCTAGAAACCCAAGATTCTCATCAATAGACACATTTCAAAATCAACACCCCTTTCATTCCATTTGTGATTTTTTCTGACAGTATAAACTGGAAAGCTTGAAGTTATTGGAATACATGATTACTTTACTAACTCTACAACTTAAATCCTAAAAAGGGAAAAATCCTTGTATTTCCCTCCTTTTAATTATGACATGCAATGTGTAATAATCTACAGTGAATTATCAAGAAAAAACGCCACCCAAACTTGTATAGTAATAATCAACCCTTCTCTCCTGTGTTCTGCACTCGCCAAAATAATTTGGGATTTCTAGCAAATAAAAAAACCTAATGAGTATGCTAATATATATATTTTACTACATTTTGCTGTCAGACAGTGATTATACTGGGAACTGTTGTGTCCAGATGTTTTTTAGCTTGTATGGATTTGAAGGATTTCCTAGTAGGGGTGATTGATTATGTGGGACAATATGGTTCTTTTTGCTTGTACCAACAGGAATCAAGAATTCCTTACTTCACAAAAAGACAAAAGAACAGAGTCAAGGAACTTCTACCCAAAGTTAAAAAAACCCACAGCATGGTGTACAGCAGTGTAAAAGAAAACACATGTGGCAAAACCAGTAGTTCACAAGTGTATCACTCCATGCCCAACACATGTGAGCTCCTTATAAAGAGAAACATTCATCACAAGGGCCAAGGGAATGGTTTAGATACTCTTTTTTAAAAGGCAATTTCTAACATGAAAATTGTTGTTATCAGTCCCAATAAGCGAAAATTAAAAAAAAAAAATCATTGATTCTGATAATGCAGTGCATGTGAAAAAGTTAAAAGTTTGCTTTCATCCAAATTATCAGGTTGCATATTAGATCCAAGATGGAAAATTTAAATCGGTTTAACCTGAGAGACTAAAATTCTTGGCAGGGTTGGGGTCATTCCACATATTTTTTAAAAAACATTTTGCTCTGGATATTCTAAATTTCTGTCAGAAACAAAATTTAAGAGCGACAACAAAAGACTTAACTGAAGTAGATTAGAGGTGGAAAATAAATGTTCAATTTTTTTTATTTTTTTCCCTGTGCTTGTGAATTGCAAAATATTTTATTTCTTCTGTATCATCAGGCAATTACCAGCTTTGTGTGAGTCTGTTATGAAGAGGAGAAAGGACAATACCACTCTCCTGGAACAGCAAGAAGTGATTTTAAACTACAAAAATCAGCTAACATCTTAACATATATTTTGCACTTAAACTTACCTCTAAAAAATGTTCTGCTTGCTGTTCCCGATCCAATTTTCTTGATGTTGTGGTAATCAGACCTGTGGAAAAAAAGGATGATATTTGATTGTCAATATCATTGAAAAATATATATCTTCAGCAACCTGAATACATTCTTACACATTGCCTGTTTAATTTTTAAAACAGTCAAAGAGAAAAAAACCTATTTGAAGCTAGATCAGACACAGATCTCTTTGACATCTGTCAAGCAATTTATTTCTCAGTCCAACCATTATCACTTTCTGACCAGCAATGAATCTTTAAAAAAAATTGCTGTGAGAAAAATAACTGAGAAACAGTTAACTGTGTGTCTACAGTTAACATGCTACATTTATTACAGTGAATGAAAAAAACTCACTAAAGAATCACTATTTGTCTTATGATTAAGAGTTTCAATGAATCATTTGCATATGACTGAAATTTTTCTGTAAAAAGCCTCATTAAAGATTTCAGAGTTCTCAAACAATTAATGGGATAGGATGCTGATTACTTCCATGCCAAGAATACTTGACAAAGAAGGTTATTTCTGTAATAATGATTTCCATATATAATAATTGTAATGTATTAAAGGTTTTGTTCTACAATTTCATCAATTTGTTCCATGCTCAAATTGAGTCTTTAAAATAAAGTACCTTTTTACATGAGGATGATCAAGATATCTTTTTAAGGCAATGTACCTCCACAAATTATTAAACTGTTGTGAGATTTATACTGTGGAAAGAAAAGGAAACACCTCAATAGTTCCCTTAAGAAATGGGATGCATACCTTCTAGGAACATAGCTTAGTTTTTTATTTTGTTCTTACTAGAGATTTGAAGGGCAGATTTGGGTTTTCCCTCATAAAAACATTTTTTTTTGATAGGAAAATGCCTTATGTTCTTGTTTTTTGATAGACCAACTTTTCCTGGATATAAAGATGATTTTGGAGACAATGTCAGTTGTCCAAGTTGTTCTCAAGAATTTGTCATCTTTAGGATTAGCAAAGGAAACAAGAAAATAAATTCTTCCTGGATGAACTATTCTACTTATTGAATTAATCAGACCAGCCAAGCATCTAAACAAAAATCCATGATGACAGTGAATCCTTAAAACACCCCATCAGCAACATCTACATAGGACTTCTAGTCCCAGAAGGCTTCTAGAGCTACAGCTCCTCATATGCTATTACCTTCTCCTTGGAGAAATCCATTTACCTATTTTGGTGAAAAGGAGAGAAATATTACTTGAAGTAATGGGCTGAAATGAATAAAGGGAAGTGCACTCTGCCTCCAGGATTTCAGACTCGTTAAAAGATATATCAGACCACAGAAGTGACAACCAAGGGGAGGTCACAGAAATTAAGAGTGGATCATTATCATTACGTGGAAGAAGCTGGTGCTGGCAAAAAGCTGAAAAAACAAACTTGCCTGCATCAAGCAGTTGTAGGTATTCAAAACTGTTACACCATATGGTAGACATCTATCTACTCACTGCATCAGTTTAAACAGAAATGACAGCACAGATGATAAATTGGTGCCATTCACACACCCCATGTCTGAAGAGATCTCAAAGATACAGGCAAGTAATTCCTAGTTGTGAAGGAAGTTCAGGCCCAATAAATTGATAAAGATTTCAGATTTGAAATATCCCTATTCATCATATGCATGGCCACTATGGATATTTATCAAGCACAACCTAATCACAGTACAGAATATGATAATTTTTATATTATCTTCCACTTCCTTCATTCCAAATGTGCCACTGTGAACTCTACCTACTTTATTCTTAAAAAAGTGATCTCTAGCTGTAAATAATAGAAGGTCCCTGTCCTCACCATCTTCTTCAGGCAGAGAAGTTCACATTCCTTTTCAAGACCAAGAGCTAATGCTTGGAACTGAATATCATGAACTCTTAGTACTTGTCTTTCAGTGCTAAAACTAAAACAACTACTACTACTGCTCCTCCTCACAAAACTACTGTTATCACAAAGGAGGTCCCTTTGTTGATTGTAGAGCCTTTTTGACTGCAGTAATTGTCAGAGTGCCTTCTGAATTTTCTTCCAAAAGAAAACATACATGAACACATAGAAAGTCTCTACAACAGAACTGCCTGTATTTTAAATGCAGCAGATCTTGGAAGATTTATCACTCAGTTTTCACAGCTGATCCTAAAGTGGACAGGTAGCAGACCATCACCCTCAATTCTGCAGACTTGATTGTGAAGTATGCTGATTGTGAACCATCACAGCTTCTTGTTTTTGCTTTAAAGGCAGGCATACAATGCCCATTCTGGGCAGTTTCATTAGGCTGTTAAATTAATGTGTAGAAATTACTGTTCCTATGTGTGTGCACTTATGAGGCTTTGGTTTCCTCTCCTGTTCGCTGTCCCACCTGGCACCCATGATGGCCTCACTGCAGTATGCTGGCTGCTCACTGTCACATACATTCCTGATGCCAGGGACAGATCACACTGTCCAACACATGTCCAGCTCAAAATATAACTATACATAGAATCAGGTCTCAGTTACTTGATATTAATATTTACTGAATTATTGCAATGTAGTGGTATGGATATGAATCTGGTTCTTTCAGGTTACAAAACTGTATTTCAAGAAATTATGAAGAGTAATCATCAAAACTGAAAAGAAAAATATGACAGTTATGTCTAAGACTACCCACAGCTTTATCAGTCCAGTCTCAAAGAAATTAACTTCCTGGGTTTTATGAAAATCTTACTGTGTTCCTCCCTCTTGTGTTAACTACTCCATGTCACAGATACATAATAGCAGTATTTAGTAGGATGCAGAACTTTATTTTCCAGACACTGCAGTAACTGAGAAAAACTTGCCTTTGCACAAGAGACCATATCCCAGTGTTAGCTCTTATCTAACTGCTTTAAATTGTCATACTCTGTTACGGTGTAAAGGTATTATCTAAAGAAAATAACTTTCAGAGAAAAATAAACCTCAGGAAATTATGTTAGGCTGTGCTCCTGCCTATGAGAATGTCACAAGGGGACAAGGATAAAAGATGACCCTTCCTTTTTTTTCCTATCTTCAGCCATATGGACAACCTTTCAAAGCCAGCTGGGAAATACAGCACACATTTATTAAAAATTAGTCAAAACCACTAACAAGCTTCAGAAATTGTTGCACACTTCTCAAACAGTTTTTTCTCAAACTTGCAGGGAAACATCATGGTCCTGCTAAGGGCAGGAGATATTTATAACTGTGATCTTTAAGAACATCCACAAGAGTGAAGAGGAAAATTGTATTCACTAGAGAAGCTATTTAAAGTAACACCATCCACTAAAAAACAAGGTTATGTCATTCTCCTCACAATATTTCATATTTTTCTTTGATTTTGTGAGTTAAAACATCTCTCTCTTCATCCTGGCACATCTGTTCCTCAGACCACATAAATGAGTTCTTTTGTGAAATTCCAAAACATTGCTTGACCAAGTATTTCAGCTTTGAGGTAACTTGCTATATTACACCTTGGGGGTCTTATACAACTTGCTTTTCTATGATACCTTCCACTTTTGCTGTTGGAGTATTTTTCCCATCTTAACAAATGAATAATTATTGTTCTATTGCTGTTACAGAGTTGGAAATGCTGGAAGGTGAACATGCTCAGTCTACACATGTCCTGTAATACTGCATGACACAGTCACAAGTCCCAGCTGACACTGACAGGGGAATATCCTACCAAAACCTCACTGGATAAGACACTTTACAGTGTGTCCCAAATCAGTCCCCTGTAAAAGGAAATTCAAATTCAGCATGCAGATGGAGAAGAAACAGCAATGTTCTTCATCTCATCACTTTATAATGTGGATGGGGAAACCAGATATGTAGGGTAGGTAAAAAAAGTAGACTTGCCTTAGTGCTTAGATGCAGCCTTAGTGACACAGAAGGAAAAACAGGACCAACACAAAGACATCCTGAAAATTTAGCCAATACATCAGCCTATACAATCTTCAGCCAAGGCATCATCTTACAAACCACCAGTTATAAGGGCTCAGATGTGTGATCGAGACATTTGAACACTTACCACTGATGCTTGGGATAATGTTTTTAGCACGTTGAAAGGTGCTAAAGAAGGGAAAAGTACAGTGAAAGATCCAAACCCACCTGAGATACTTTGGACTTGCAATTAGTAAAGCCTGCAGCTACTACAGTGCAAATGAAGATATAGAATTAATCAGCAAACAGTATCTTGGTCATAGGAATAATGCCAGGCATGTGTGTGGATGAATGCACACGTGTGTCTGTATCACTGAACATGACATAAAACCTGGAATAGTTACAAATTCAACAGTATGACTAATGCTTTATAGTTTTAAAAAGTTTTTTTTAGAATTTGATCAAAGTGAAGGATTTAATCCATGCTCTACCTTCAGTTAGCTCTCATTTCCCAGAAGGGTGCTCATGGAAATAAAACCTCTGTGTGCCTGTGTGTGCTGAAGTAGACAGGCAGTGCTATGCAAATACATACATATATACTGTATGTACAGTCAAATATTAGACTATGTATATGCACATGTGTGACATTTTGCATCTACCCCAAAAGCTGAATATTAAAAGTTACCCTAAAATGCACAATATTTACAGAGGTATATTTAGCTCTAAGGTTTACTGATGTTTATTCTTTCCATATATATGCATTATTTGAGTATTTTTGTTGTAAACAAATAAATTAGTTAATCTACATTTCTTCTGTGGACTTAGCCTCAGAAGAAAAATTCACAAAGGGCTGTTAAGTGCAAAGGCTCTGACAGAGGAAATCTTAAACACTGGAGATTTTAAACAGTATTAAATAGACACAAGCACTGCTCTGGGTTTGCTTCTGATGCTTATTCTCTACACATCCAGAACAGCCCATGGCTGTAGGTGTGATAATAACTGAACTGACCCTTGACTTAGAAGAAATTCACATATTTTTCAGTACTATGGCACTTAGGGTCCAAAAATTAGTTTGCTACAGGCTATATTCGGACAGAGATTGAATTTCCCTAATATGGCTGTGAAGCCAAGGAGAGTTCAATAGCCTTCTCCTTATGAAATTAAATTATTTTCATTCAACCTGCAGATGGATAACCTTACCTGAGCTTTTTCCTGAAGTACTGCATAAAAGATAACAGAATCCAGTATGGAGAGACAGCATATTTTACTGCTATCTCTGGAAGTGCTGCAAATTTTATAATATAAAGAACATTTTCTTTAAAAAAATGAAATTCTGAAGAACTCCTTTATTGATTTTTCTTTCTCAAACTTTGTTTAGGTGAAATATGAAAAACGTGTAGGACAGGTAATAAGCAGGCTAAAGTAAAAGAAACCAAATAAATTTCTGTTTTAAGATGAAGGCTGAGTGTCTTCACAGAGAAAGGAAGCTGAGAAAGAAAGCAACATCATCCCCTTTCCTGGCAAAAGATTAATGGGATACATTTACTGCATGTTTTACTGTACATTAATATTTTTCTTGCTCTTCATATTCATAAAAACATTTATTAAGAAAATACAAGTGGGGAATGGATGGATTGAAAGTGCTATAGGGGACTTCAGGTTATTATGCAGGCCTTAAAAACAAGCTCAGAACATACTGCCTGGCTCCAAGTCATAGCACTACATGCTTTACACCCTTGCCACTCACTGTGGAGCAAGAATCTGTGCCTGGGACTTCCAGGCGGCACAGGACCATGTGTGTCCCACGAAACACACACACACCCACGGATGGTCTGGATGGATTAGCCGAGGTTTAATCTGAAAGATTTCTAGTCCCTAGGTAATGATGGACACTTTCTCCTCCTTCAGGTACTGATTCTCATTTTCAAAGAGAAAAATTTTAGAATGGAAGAAAGAATATAAAATTAGACACCTTTCTCAACAGAGTTCTTGTGCCCTGTGAGATGCTCTGAGCATCCTGCAACACTGCTCCTATCCTGTCACAGTCCAAAGTGGATGCACTTCCCAGTTTGCCTTTCTCAAATACTGTAAAGAACAAGTACACGGAAAGAAAACTTCAAGAAGATATCAAAGGAAACATTCCGTAGAGGTACCCTTGAAAGCTCTGCTTGGAAAAATACTGCCTTGGGATTGTTTGCTGGAAATACAGCCCTTTTAACCCAGCCTGTTAAACAGACAAAAGGAATAAGTAAAACAAACACTATTTTTACAAAAATGTTCTATAAATTCAGTGACTGGTTATACACACTGCTCATTCACCAAAGCCCTAGGGCTGAATCGGCAGAAATTCATATGGGAGTTTATAGGTTTACTAGAAATCTACAATATTTATTAACATTACACACAAAGGTATGAAACAGCCTCTCCACACATTTATGAACACAGAAGAGAGTACATAGCTGCAGAGAAATACACCCATCAGTTGTCAGCTGTCCCACTACTCTTTGAAAGTAAATTTAAGTCTTTAGATGGATTAAAGAAAAAAAAAAAGGCAGCCACAATAAACAGCATCAGGATTTTCACCATATATTCAGGAACGTAAAACTATTGCGCATTCCTGACCATAGAAATGTCGAAATGAATAGCAATAACCAGGGTAATTCTATTATCCACAGGCAGCGAGAGGCATTGTAAACACTCTAACAGCACATTCATCTCCTGCAATAAATTAGGGATCGACAAAGCAAAATTGAATTTCAAAGATAAATGATAGAAAACGACGTGCATTTTACTTGGAGATGTAAACAAACATATCATTTTATATAATTACACATGTAAACCTCTAATTTAGAAAGACTGTATTCTGATCTAAATGAATGATACTTCATTGAACAAGAAAGAGAACCCACCAGGCGAGCCTGTGCAATTACGTGGAGGACTGCTGCTTTATTGTTTTTCCTGAGGTGACAATGAAAGTGGAACGACCTTTTTGAAACAAGCTAGGTATAAAAAATGATTGCTTTTTAAAAACAGTTGCATTTTCTAATGCATGGTTATGCCTAAAAAAAAAAAAAAGGAGAAGCTGAAGCAAAACCTTTTTGTTCTTTCGTTGTCCCTTCTGCCTCTCGTTAAGAGTTCCGTCAGCTTATTGCTGAAAATATCAAAACTCTCAACAAAATGCACAGCAAACATTCACTTCAATGAAGATTTTGGATTATGCTTTCCTTTAAAGGCAGATTCTGGCTTTTTTTTTGTTCCTAGAATATGTTTAAAGTGACAATATGGTGTGCCAGTCTGTTCTGCCTGTAAAACAGGGGACTTAAAGGGACTCCCTTTCATTCTTTAAAACTCAGCCAGTGCAGTCCCAAGGAACTGTAGGCAAAGCCACTACTTTTTAAAATATTTTTCTCCACTTGTGGAGTAGCCAGGTTTTCTGTTCTGTGTATTCCTCCTGGAAGGTTATTTGCACTCACGACTGCTGAATACCCAGGTTTCCAGACTGCATTTATGAATAATTTGCACCTTTATTTTGGTCAACTCAACAAGACAAGCTGTATTGGTTCTTTCTCACCTAATAAATTTGCTGTTACCTTTCCTGCATTACAGTTCCAACCTTCATCCCTCCTAAGACTCATGGATGGAGAACACTGTGCTCCAGATAAAATCTACACATCCACACTAAAGCAGCCTAACTACTGATCCCTGTGGATGCATCTAGCAAGGAGCAGCAATCTTGTATTAGTCTACAAATACATTGTTTAGTTTACTCCATTAATGAATTTCTACTCTTCAAACTCCTAGAGAGCCTTTCTTGGTTTTTTTGTTGGTTTTTTTTGTGGTTTTTTTTTTTCCTTCTTTTTTTTTTTTTTCCTTTTCCCCAAACGCTTCAGTGTGGATGACGCCTTCCAACCCTGGATGAGAGCAAACTCCCTCTTTTGAAGCCAACACCACTGAAGAAACCACCAACTAAGATCATTTGTCTAGCCAATACTTGAGATAATCTGTTAACGTATGCCCTTCAGCATGCAAATTCCTTATTCAAGACTCATAATTTTTATTTCCTCCTCAGCCAGGCCCATACGCAATATCAATTCAACAATTAATCTCCGTGTCCTCGTGCCTCATAAATTCTGCAGTGCAACCATATCAAATGCATTACTGAAGTCCACGTAGATGACATACAAAGTATTTCTTAGAACATCATTTATCTTATCCATGACATCAAGATAGGCTGATACGATTTACTTCTGGTAAACCCATGAGCACTTTTATCCCGTTTTCTATTTATATTCATGTTTTTAATTATACTGTCCTTCAAAATACTTTTGAAAGCCTTGCGGTTGACAGAGGTCAGACAAATAGTTCTGTGACTGCAAGGCTGATTTCTTCACCCTGTCTTCCTGCTCTTTGCTGCTGACATTTTATTTGTTATCTTCCAGCTGCATGGCTTAAATCTCAAATTTTATAATACCCCGCAGTATTTACCTGCTACAGGAGTCATATTTAAGGTGCCAATTCTTTCACATATTTGGAGCAGAAATTATCCTTATTCTTACTTGATATAATAGTGATGGCAGTGAGTTGTGTTTGGCCAGGAAGAAGCCAAATCCAAACTCGCTGTGGATAGCAGGATAAGGTCTGCAAAGGTTGCTATATCAAACCACAGTCACCACCTGACTATGGTCACTTTGGACTGAAAATGGCTTCAGGCATCTCACAGTGATGTACTTCTTGAACTCAGGTGGGATGAAACTCAAAGTGCAACCCAAAATGCCTACCCTCTAAAATGATCCCTCAGGACCTACCCTTAACATTGCAAACACTCTGCAGTCCATAGCTGCAATATTATATGACAATATTCAACGTGCCCAAGCTGCACTGGCCCCTGTAGCACAACTGATGAGCAATTTCTTCGCACTGTCATTGTCGCCTGAGTCATCTCTTGGGGCTGTGATGCTCTGGAACAAATGAGCAAATGCCCTTGAGGGACTGTCCCACAGGGGCTTAGGTCTTCTAAAACACTTCACAGATAAGTTCATGCTTTGGAGGATAAGAAGGTTTTCAAGTTCAAATGCTTTATTTAGGCTCAAACAAATATGTAAGAATAGAAATAGCACTCATATCTTCTTTTGCTTTCTTCCCTTCAGAAGTGCAGTGCCACCTAAAAACCTAATTGCTAATATGATGCCTCAGCACAGATTTTAACATCTCCCTGCATCGCTTCCATTTTCAGGGAGAAATTACAGAATTCTATTTGGGCTATAATTAGCATATCATTATTAGAGGCAAAAATAGCTATAAATATATCTAACTGGTGGCTAGCTTAGTAACCAGCACACATCATCATTAAACAATTTTCTTTAATTTTTTTTGTGCACAAAGGCCTCATAATTCTGCAAAAGCAACAACTAAGCCTAACTAGACTCTGGATGCAGTTTATGCTAATTAACTTCACTGTTCGCAGGAATAAAGACATAAAATATCTGCAGCGAGGGTGGTGGTGGTGGTGTCACTTTCAGTGGAAAGGGGCAACGTAAATATTCTGTACCTTGGACCTGGATACATCATGACTTCTTGTTTGATCTCTTTTTCTGGCATATTATAACAAAAGAAGGAAAAAAGAATAATAAAAAAGTCTCCAATTAACACTTTTGTATAAGATATGCACAGGTCACAGCATGATGAAGTCCTGGTATTTTCCCTTCTCAATAGAGGAGGTGCGAAGGGTTTGTGGGGCACAGCTGTCAGTTTCGCCCCCCAATCTACACACCCCCATTACCTTTCAAAGAGAAGTGGTTTTGCCTTTTTTCCTCAACCAAGCACTGTTCTGACCAACAGAAAACTAGAGATTTTTCCCAAAATGCGTTAAAAAAAAAAGGTGCAAATCCCTCATGACCATTAACTGTCTCCAGCTCAGTAAAGCACAATGGTGAGAGTGGTGCCCTGTGCTACCTGCAGATTCCCCAGGTCAAGTCAATCTCATCTTCATCTATAATAAGAAAATGATTCATTGGCGAGGTGATCTCACTGGTGATTTGGAGGCAGAACACAGAGATGTGGAAAGAAGCCTCACAGAAAAGATATACAGCCCTCTTTCATGACATGCAACTCAACACTCAGCACTGTCAAGATCTGCCATCTTTCCCAAGGTGGTCTCCTGCCTGAGGAAGCATACTAAGACACCTCTTAGATTTCCAGCTCACCCTGTGTCTTGGTCTGTAACCTTACATGGGACATTTTATGTCTCTGTGCTTCAGCTTTCCCTCCCATAAAACTGGGATAATGGGTATGTTTCTTTCTAAAGTGCCTTGTGACCTAAAACAAAAAAAATTACTTCTTTTAAGATATTATTAACTAACAATTTCATGAAGTTCAGAGATAACAGCACTAAGCATTTTCTAAAATTTGTCCTTTTTTTGCTTCTCTGAGCACAGACTTATAAACTGTTATCAAAGGGTAAAATACAGTATTAGGTGTGACCCCTACTTCAGTGGCTCAGCGCATAGCAAACAGCAAAAATGCACAACAAAACTAGAAAAGGAACACTAGTTGCTTTTCTTTGTGAAGCCAGCCCAGTGCCCCAGCCTTGTGGAACAGCTCAGTTCTTTAAGTAAATCCAAGTCTCCTTAGATGCCTGCCTCTTGCACAGGTCCCTTTTAGAAATATGATGGATATGGATGAAACAGGAATGGAAACGTGTATGCCTGAAAGCACTCAAAGAAACGACATTCGGGTTTAAAGGAATGGTCTATACTGCTAACCAAGGAGATGTCCGGGGAACATGCTTATTACATCTGGGCACTTTGCTAAGGTCCCAGCATGGACCTGTCAGCAGGAGATCTGTGGTTTGGTACCTGGAGGAGGGCAACAATGTTCCATCATATCACCTATACTATCATGCTAAGAAAAGGACAGATGACGGCCTTAAAGAGATGCAAGATGAGACAAAGACAGTCAGCAATGAGTTACAGAAGCAGAAATACCCCAAATTGCAATGCAAAGTTCTGTTAAGCCCTAAATGTTTTGGAAGACCTGTTTGAAACAAGACCTGTTCAGTGCCTTTTAAATCAAGAAGAACCAAAGAGACACAGTGAGGACTTCAATTTCCCACAAGAGTCATTTTTGTCACAGTACTTGGATACCTATGCCTTGGTGTGCAGAGTACAAGAGAATAAGAAAAAAAACAAGTTCCAGATCAAGTTAAATAAAATAAAATGGCCTTCTCCCTTCACAAGATCTCACACTGAGTTTGTTACAATTAATTCTGACACTCTTATTTCATCTAGTTTTAATCTAGGCCACTTCTCACTGAAATGGATGCCATGTTTAACTACCCTGCTGACCACAAGCTGAGGAGAACCATGAGGATAATACACACACCCATTGTGAAACCTATTCTGTGCTAACCTATCATGGCTCAAAAGCTGGTTGTTATTGCACTACTGGATACAAAGGCTCCAAGGCAGAGTGGGATGCTTGGTGTGCTCATTTGCATCTCATTACCCAGCATGCTCTTCCTTCTCAGTGCTATTTTCATAGCGGCATTGTTGTCCGAGCCCTGGGAACAAGTGAAAAGATTTGGTGACTTTGGATGCATGCAGTTCTTTTCTACTTGCTTTGCTCTCCCTTTATAATGAAAGGCTTTCCAAAGTGGTAAAAATTAATTGATTTTCCATTTTTAAGGCTGTATGGGTGTGGGTTTGTTTTCCTTGTTTTTCTTTTTTTTTTTTTTTTTTTAATTTTTATTTTTGAGGGTTTTTTTTCCCAGTAGTTTAAGCTATCAGGAGCAAATCTTGAATAACAAATAAGATTACAGAAATGTGAGCCTAATGTTCCTCTCTACAAGGCGCTCAAGCATGAAGGTTTTGATCGAAGAGTAAGAAATGAGATTTAACTTCCTTCTGATTTAAGTTTCATTTGTACAAAGAACCTGTTTCAGCAAAATGTGATTGCAAGCTCATTATTCAGTGAAGGGCAAATATCTTCAATTGCAATCTAGTAAGATCAGCAGCTTTTTCTGTGTTACAAGCCTCAGTGAAGAGAACTGAACATACTGGCTTCTGTCATTGTCTACATCTGAGACTGTGATGATTTCACCCTGTCCAATTCATTTCAAAAGCTGTAGCTTCCAATTAAATGTATAAGTTGTCAGCCAGAGTAAGTGTCTATCATTTGAGCCAGATCAGTTTTGGTTTCTGGCAGTTTCACTGCATCAAAGGGTTGATTTACAGATCAGTTACTTTTTTTTTTTCAGTACTGAAGGGAATAAAACTGCCTCAAACATGGGACTCAAAACAAGCCTGAGTTACCTGTTTTCCACACTTTTCAGTGTGTTTTAACAAGTTGCATATAAAACTTCATTCCTCAGTGACTTGATAGTTTTCAACATGCACTTAAAAATAATTAAAAAAAAAGAAACTCCAGGCAAATCTAAGAACCTTAAAGTAATGTTCTTTAACAACATGTTGCACACAAAGATTACATTTACTCTATAACTGTCAATGAACTCAGCACCAAAAGCTTGTGTGAGGTATGAGGTTAGGTCCTTCTCAGCTTAAAAAGACTCCTCCCATTTCACAGATAAGGAATCTTAGCTATAAAAGTAAAACTATGTGTTGAAAACTGTTGCTGTGCATAGCAGAAGCACATTTAAAGCACTTCAGTCTCTCAGGTTCAAGTTTTAAGAATCTGAGCAATTTTGAGAGTCCTTGAGATAAAAAATGGGTAAATGTAGGTAAAAATAAAGAAAAAAAATACTTGACATGGAGTCTCTATGCAAGGAAAAACTATGAGTTTTGGGGGTTTTAAGGCTAAGACTCAGTACCTCCTTAAAATATGCACAGCATTTGCTCCTTGGGCTCCTTGTGGCAGGAGTCTGAGTGGCATTTCACAGCAGGATCCTGATGATGCTTTGAAGTGTTTGTGCTGTATAACCCTTGATGAATCAATTAGGCTTCCTCACTCACCCAAATTATTATTTTTACTTGCAGTATTGTTTTTACAGCAATAGCACAGCCCTAAACCTAGAAACTGGTCCGGTAGGATCCAAAAAGATCAGGTTGTAACTACTGTAGGTGGTGATTGGTGAAACTGAAACACCCGGAAGTAAAAGGTAGATGGATTCAGTTTTTAAAACATTTAAGATGTTTTAAAATCTTAAATCACAATCAGGTAGCCTCTTAACAGTCTGTATCTACTGAGGCACACTGAGCTAAGAGCCACTGTGTGGGGAAATCATGGAGACATGCAGGAGTTGGGAACAGGGACTGGAGACTGTGTGGCAGCTGGGATGGGGCAACATCAGTCAGGACACCCACAGATCTACTCCCAGGAACTAAACCCCACTGTTTTCAAAGGGGCCATAATGTCTGGTAACAGTGACAGACAGAGCTGAGTGAACTGCTGAGGACCTGGGCAATGCTGGTAGCTACTTCAAGAGTGGTGATGGTGGTCCAAAACCAGGAGTGCATAGAGCTACAATGGCCTTTTCTCTTCCAGAAGAAATACTTGTGTGAGCAAGCAGAAATGATTCAAGGTAGCCACAGTGTAAAGTAGCAAAATAATCAAAAAGAGTTCAATAAAAAGTGAAATGAGCAGTTAATTCAAAGTTCACTAAGACACCCAATGCCCCAAAATAGTTTTGTTTTGTCAGTTAAAGGAAGGAGGACAAAGAAGTGAGTGCAAACACATTTTTAGTACATGGATTTTTCCAAGAGTCAGTAATATTTCTGCAGCCACACCACCAAAACCTCTCTCACCATGGGCCAGCACAGGTGCCTTGGAACAGAACAAAACCCTGCTTAAGCAGGACAGGCAAGAGTCACTGCACCTCCATCCTACCTGGCTAACAAACATCCTTGTAGAGTCAAAGCAGAGAAGCAGGCACCTCTTAAGCATGATTTATATGGGATGTTTTTAGATATTCAAGCTAAGAGGAGATAAAATGTAGTTTAGAGGTATCTCTCTCTCTCTCTCTTTAGTCACTAAAAAGGCATTTTACAGATGGTGCAGATCCCTACAGTTTGGGAGGGGGAGTCAGAGCCTTTATGTCCCAAGAAAAAAATCCCCATGAGGTAGATGAGGGAGGCAAAATGGGATTGTCTCTTATTTTCTCTATTGTCTCTTATTGTCTCCAGGTCCTACTGGATTTGGGGCTATCGGCCCCAGAAAGAGCAGCCCCAGAAAGCTATGAAGCAGCTCTCCACCTCCTATTTTAGGCTACATCACTCTCTTTCCCAGCACTGATATTTCTCTGGGAGGGTCTGCTGGCTGGCCTTTGCCTGTCTCTGCGCAGGAAAGGACCTCTCCCGTGCCGTGGCTCTGATGGTTCCTTCATCCCCCAGCCCCCGGAGTTCAAGGAGGGAAGATAGCACCTGCGACCCCTATTTCTGCTGCCGCCATAAATTCAACTTTCCATTAAATTTTTATTTCTAGGTCAAGACAAGAATGATAGATTAAAAACAAAAATAGCTGAGCATTCAGTATGGGAGCTGCTGCAGCACAGCACTTCAAGCCTGCCAGACCCCAGACAGCCTCCAAGTATGCCAGTTATTGATTTTTGTACCAAAACATTTACATTGGCACAACCCCCAGTGAGTGCAATTATATGGGTATAAAGGTGCTTTATACCAGCATAGATTATGAGATAAACAAGCTCATTTATACTGCTGTAACTGCATTCACTTCGGGGTATTTGTACCGCTTTAATGATACCAGTGTAGTTAAAGCAGTACAACTTGAGTCTACAGACAAGACCTCAGCCTGATGGTAATTAACACGGGCATTTCCAGCCACCCCGAGCAGCTGAGGTTAGTGTTGGAAATAGCAACTGACCCATAACAATTTGCAACAGCATCAGAAGCCTCTATAAAATAGCTCCACCTTCCACTCCCGCTTTTTCCACATTTGCGGGAAGGATGTTTATTGTGCCCTTTTTACCAGGCAGCCCCAAGAGCTAAAAGTTGCTTGTGGCCACTTTTCTCTTGCATCTGGACAGCAAAACAAAACAAAAAAATAATCAATTCACCCGGTGACATTTTGCTGTGAAAGAGCGAAGGCAGCACAAAAACGCTGCTAGAAGTGGTGGTTAACCCTGTGCTACCCTTATTGTTCCTTATTCACCAGTCCCGAGTGCTGGAGCAGCCCGTGGAGCACGGGAAAAGGGGCTCTGCCATCTGTTGCTAGGGCTGACATCACCCCTGTTTGCTCAGGCATTGCTCCTCAGGGCTGTGTTTGCATCATTAATCAGCACCAGCCCTGTGCTGGCCCATTCAGCAGCGCCTCGGCTGTCAGCTCTGGAGAACCTCACTGCAAAAAGGAGCTGCCAAAGTGCTCGGCCTCATTCGGAGAGAGGTTTGGATATACATCAAGATTGTTTTAGACGCAGTATTTGTCAACTCATCCTGGGAGAAAGTGTGCCCTGCACAGTACACAACTTGACAAAGGGAGGAAAAACAAACCCAGAAAACCACCCCCATCTTCCATATGCACTCTCCACAGGTTAAACTTCAAGCCACAGAAAACCAAACTGCTCTTTCCCTGAAACCATGCTTGCCAAGAGGCTGCTTAACCCATCAAACTGATAATGGATACACATCACTTAATTTTTTTTTCCTGAATAATACTAGCACAATCTCACAGGAAACAACAAGAAATTCCTTAACCCGAAAAAAAATAAAAGAAGATTTAATAAAAAAATGGGCTGCCAATGCAGACAGGGAGCAATGTTTCCATAGGAAACCTTGGGGAACAGAGGCACAGAGGGGCTTACAGATTTCCTCAAGGTCAAACACAGAGAAATGCACAAGCAAGGAATGACTGAAGCACTGGCTACAAATACTGCAGCAGCACAGACACCAACCAGACACACAGACCCCCCATTTCCAATTATCTTCTATCTTCCCAAATGTCCGAGTGGGTCATGCAATATCAGCATAAACAAAGGGCATGTCATGTTGGAAACACATAGGGCATAAACATGGAAAATGCTGAACAGAACTGACATATATTGAGCAGGTTTCTGGAAATACTCAAATGTCTGGAAGGAGTTGTTTTGAGTTCTTTTCTTGGGGAAGAAGAGGGAAACACAAATTTCTTTTACAGGCAGCAGATCTATTTGAAAAATTAGTAATTGCTTAAACATGAAACATCAGATGAGAGTCATCTTGAGACTAAGGCACTTGAATTTAGGTGTCTGCATGTGATCCAGAGAGCTCATCAGTGTGTGTTCCACTTGGCTTTCTACACATAAGCATCTATGGCTTTGGGTACATCTGGCTCCTAGACGTAGCACCCTCAGGACTTCTCATTTAGTACTCCATGCCCACATCCCGAGTACTCTTCTTTCAGTCTGAAGGACAGAAAGAAAATGGTACATTTCACACATGCTCCTGCAACACAGCGATGGGGACAAATCCTTTAAATAACAATTTTGTTCCTACTTTCAGTGATTTTAATTTAATTTTCATCTTATATGGCTGTTTTCCAGACCCTACCTGGAATCAAGCTAATTCATACCTTCCTACACAGCTCAGCACAAGTGAGAGACTCTTTCCCAAGTGGTTTTGACAAAATTGAGCATCAAAGGAAGTACTTTTCTCACTTTCCAGCAGTTGTGAAGGGTTTTATTTTTTGTTAAAAAAACCCAACAAAAACTTACTCACACCTTTTCATTACAGTGTTTTTAATTTCAATATTTTTTCTCTAAAACTAGGTGTTTGGATTTGAGGATCCCACTGTGCTGTCTAACAGTCTCTCTTCATGCCTTGATGCAATCCAAGTTCTCACAGAATCTCAAAGAGACAAAACCTACTGCTCAGAGGAAGCTGTCTCAGTGGATTGCCCATCCCAGAGGGGTGGAAGCTGTAGTAAAGGCAATTAGACTGCTTCTCAAAAAGAACAAAGAAGTGTTTTAAATGCTGATTTTTGACCCCCCAAAAATCAAACTTGTATTTTTTAATGGAAAAAAAAAACAAACACCAGAAGAAAACCACTCAGTCTTCCCTTGCTTTATACAGTGATATATTGGATAATGCTCTCAGGCACTTGGTGTGATTTTTGGGGGTGTCCTGTGCAGGCCCAGGAGCTGAGTTTTGGTGACCCTTGTGGGTCCATTCCAACTCAGGGTATTCTATAATTCTGTGATTCTATATAACTTTGAGGCATGTCACCAACTGAAAATCCTCCTCGCAAAAGTAGTTTCTTGGCTGGTAATGTTTGGTTTTTGTAGTACTGTTATCCCCTGACAAACAGGTCCAACCTCAAAGGACAAAGAAGCCAAGTTAGACCCCAACTAGCCCTTGAATGAGTGTGTTCTCAGGGCTGTAAGCAGATATATCTATTTTCTTGCTTTTCTCAATACTCAGCCACCATAACAGGAGTTTCTGAGCACTAACAGCTCACTTTTTCTCTGTCCTCTTATCCTTAAGGAGGAAGCCAAGGGTTGGCATTGGACAAGGGTCTGCAAGAGGGTACTGTGTCTCCATTCTTGCTCCGCACTGCCCTTTCCACAGGAATGAAGTCACCAGAATATACAACCTTAAGTGGAGTTGTTTGATAGCTCTGCATTAAAACTTCTGAGAGTGAAAAAATCACACTCAGTAATTTCATGAGACCTACATCATGGCAGCACCATGCTGTCACAGGAACAGTATTAATATTTCAGTTGACATGATTCCAAATACCCCAGAGAACAAAAGCCATCTTGTCTGGTTTGGGCTAAGTAAATCTGGGTGTCCTGCCTAAGCCTGTAATCCAGATTTCTGCTGTAAAACACACAGAAGGGCCTGCTGGGCAGTCTGGACTGCCTCTCTCTCTAGTACCTACAGATCAGCCTGCATGCCTGGCTTAGCACAGAAGCCTAATTCTGAAAAAATGACACTAATTAAATAAGAGGAGACTGAGGGGAGACCTTGTGGAAGTCTACAACCTCCTTACCAGGGGAAGCAAAAGGCAGGCGCTGATCTCTCTGGTGACCAATGACAGGATCCAAGGGAACGGGCTGAAGTTGTGTCAGGGGAGGTTTGAGTTGGGTATCAGGAAAAGGTTCTTCACCCAGAGGGTGGCTGGGCAGTGGAACAGGCTCCCCAGGGAACTGGTCACAGCCCCAAGCCTGACAGAGTTCAAGAAGTGTTTGGACAATGCTCTCAGGCACATGGTGTGACTCTTGTGGATGTCCTGTGCAGGGCCAGGAATTGGACTTCACAATCCTTTGTGAGTCCTTTGCAATTCAGGATGTTCTGTGATTAATCCCATCCTTCAGTGCCAGCATCATCACCACAAAAGCTGTCCTCATCAATCTTTGCTCTCCTCTCTCCCCCCTTGCCCATTCCATATATTCAGTAGACACCCTGGGCAGCAGTATGCTGGTATTCAGAAGTCTTGATTTCTTTTTGGCAATTTAGTCCTGAGTTTTAGCTGTTTATACAGGAAGACTTAATGAGTACAGTTACTTGTGTGAAAACACAAGCATCTGTGGTTGTGATTATGGCTAAATTCAGCCTGCAACCTCAGCTGTCAATAGCTTATTATCTTTAAAAAAAAATAATAAAATGAAATTACATCCTCTAATTATAAAGGGACCATTTTGAGAAGCCTGAAAGAGGTGACCTGCACCTTCTGGGCGGGAGTGCGCTTGCTGTGCGACCTTCCTGTCACCCGAAGCCTAACGAAGCAGAAATAATTGGGAAATTCCCTCCGATGTCACCTCTCAGATTGCGCTCTCCACTTCTCCAGGCTGTCATCGCGCTGCCGCCTGCTCGCAGTAATCGCTGCTGGCACAGGACGTGCTCGCACCACGCTGCATTATTAGCAAGCTGTCAGACACCGGCACCGCAGAGCCCCCGTGCCAACACGCAGGGAGTTAGAGGGGTAATAATGCTGTTTGGTAGGTAAAAATAACTGAACTCTTTGAGTAAAAATAAAACCACAACACAAAACTCTACTCTTTGGTTGAATGTTGTTTTCTTTCTTTCCCGGTGCCAAGCTCAGGAATGGGTTTATGAGGTGGGTACAAGCTGATGTTGAAGAGTAGTGATTTATTTGCTGAGTTCTCTCTGCAAGCCCACAAGGGTTGCTAGGGGCAAATACTTGCTATGTTATAATTGCTTTTTATAGGCCAGATAGTGCCTGTAACCCAAGCCCTGAGTAAGGACTTGAACTCAACCTCCACCCCAGGGAGAGCAGCTAGGAGGCATGATGGCTCAGACGCACACTCCCGGGTCCCACTTACCCGCACACATCCCTGCCACGTCCCCAGGGCAGTCACCCACCAGGGACCCATGACAGTAACACATCGTGGCACAGCTCCCTAGGCCCTGGCACCCTGGGAAGCCCAGAGGCAGGAGGAGAAGAATCCCACACAGCCCTCATTCCCCTGCTTCCAGCACAGGAATGGAACAGTGAGCAGTGACCCTCTGCACACTAGACCCTGTGTTTGGAGTAGCTGAAAAAGGAGCAGGGGGATTCGCACTCTCCTGTAAAAAATATCCATCAAAAGTCAAAGCCCAGCTGTCAAACAGTTAACTCCTTTATACCATCTTCCCCTACATAAGGAACAGCCTCTCAGTACAGTTTTCAACCTAACACCTCATTCAAATCTCTCCTGGAGCCCATAAAAAATCCTGTGAAAGGCAGTAAATATTTCAGGAAGAACAAGTCCAAGTTCCTTCCCTCTAACCAGCTCCTCAACATACAGTCCTGCTTCTTCTGTTTCAATTGTAAACCCAGGATACAGGAATACTATCAATTTGCAGCAATGATGACTGTTGAAGTATCACAAAGACAACAGGATAATAAAACAATTTACAACTAAGTTGAAACACTTAGCAGCTGACTTCCTCTCTGTGCCCATGACATCAACAACTAAAATTTCCCCTTCTAAAATAACCTAGCTTAGGAGCTTGGATCCTGTACCTCACTGCACCATTTCTGTATCTGTGCATGTAGCATGTGATGGCATTTTTCCAAAGGATATGCATTATATTAAATGGAAATAAAATATGACCGTATACTTCCTATCCTCTCCAAATGACTGAATTTAGGATTCATTTACAGACACAACCCAGAAAACCACACAAAATCTGTGTCATTTCCAGGACAAACTGAGAAACAGGCACTTGGTCTATTTCTTGGGGTATACTGCACAGGGCCAGGAGTTGAACTAGATGATCCTGATGGGTCCCTTCTGACTCAGCACATTCTATGATTCTGTGATGTTTTTCTGA
The DNA here is from genome assembly GCF_015832195.1 of Motacilla alba alba. NCBI lineage: Eukaryota > Metazoa > Chordata > Aves > Passeriformes > Motacillidae > Motacilla > Motacilla alba. The sequence continues at coordinate 45,552,374 of NC_052016.1, read as the reverse complement.
AACATTTGTTGCTTATACAAATGGTCAATACCTGATCTGAAAGCAGCATTTAAATCACCATCATTTTTAAAGTGGCACTAAGGAGAACAGTTTCACATAGGGACATCCTGATACTGAAGACCTATTTTACTAATATGTGCAGAAGTTGGGTAGATGCTGGATCTGTGAAAATGATATTTCTTGATCCAAAAATGGTGAACAATATAGTGGGCTTAGGAGTTTGGCTCCATTTTATCAACTCACTGGCTCCTTGACAAAGAGATAAATGATCAGTCACCTGCATCCATTCTGTCAAATCTCATAATGTTTCTTAACATAGGAGTAAGAACTGATGTGCTGCTGATGTTTTCACCTTTGCAAATCAGTGCCAAAGGCTAAAAGGAGTGATCACCAATAACCAGGGCTTGCACCTGCTGAGCTGCTCCATTCTCTTCCACACCCATGCAAGATCCACAGAAACATCTAGGTCAAATTTTGCTAGAAACCAGAAAAGGCTGCAGCCCTGAATAGCAGCAGCAGCACATTGGAATGCTGGCAATGTCTCCCTCTTAGCCAGCTCACCAAGCAAACAAGTCTGCACCTGAAAGAATTGTAAATAACTGATATTAAGGCCCAGCAAAAGAATTAAGAGTTATTGTGCTCTTAAGCATAAGGGTAAAAGCAGTATTTCAACAACTACTTTTAATTTTCAGATGTAATAATCTGGGATGCCGCAACTGAAGGTACCTTAAAAACGTTTTTAGAAGACAGAAAAATGACATCTTCTGAAATCAGATCATTGCTTCATTTTGGGTGCTCCTAAACTGAAGTAAGTGAAGTTCCAAATGAACTCTTTCCATAATTGCTATGAATTAAACTAATGACTTTAAATTAAGGAAAGTAAATACTTTTGTGTTAATATCTGGCACGTGGGCACAACTCTTAGGAGTCAGTCCTATCTACTGAACTCCTCTTTTCCCGGTAAGGTCAGGCACAAATGTTACCATATCCAGTGCTCCTCCTTTCCATCAATGAATGTAAATTTGCGCTTTCTGTCTGATGATGATCTTAGAGGTCTTCTCCAGCCTGAATGATTCTGTGATTTTATGCTTAGCTACCAATGGTTACAGGGAAGGACAATCTACAGCTGAAAGCCACCCACTGCAGCAGAGCAGGCTTACTGCTTGGGCCACTCCTTCATACCCAGTGCTTGGGAATACTGCTGGGAGAGGTCTGGGCAAGAGTGTCCACCTCTGCTGGCAATGGAAAGAAAAATCCACAAGGAGATAAAAAGATGAAAGTTCCTGAGTGATCTTAATGCACATTGAGGCATTATGAGAATCTTGGCTGCGGCTGCTGCTGCTGCTTAGACAACCTGGGGAGCATGTAGAATGGGGCAGAGTGGAGCAGAACAGCTAAAACTACTGCTCCTCTTTGGGTAGAAAAGCAGCGGAATCCAGACAAAGATATGAACATATCTGTATACACACACAAATAATGAATGCAAGAACAGAGCTCTGAGGCTTTATAGGGCTTGTGGAGTATAGATCAGGCTTCTCTCCTGAACAAGGATGGGAGGAAAGCAAGAAACAATGAAGACGGTGGCCTCCCTACATGTAAGGCAGCTGATGGGTGAGACAGACCTGTCTGACTCTCCTATTAAGAAAATTTTACAAACATCTGTACTTGATACACTTGTCAGAACATGATGAGTCCAGATAGTCGGTGATCAGGCTGACAACTGCATCAGTTTATCTTTCGCTTGGTTAGCTCCAAGGAGCAATCAAAGCTGCTGTCAAATAGAAGTCATTATTTAAATTTGGGGATCAAGCATATCTCTTCTCAGTAGCTCCACAACCATCCAGTTCAGTGCCTGTTTGCAAATGAGATGGTATTTTCTCAGCATAAGTTTATCTGAGATTTACACTTGGCTTATTCATCTGGTCTTATGGGATAATTCTTGGACATATTTTTTTCTCCTTACTCCTAATGCATTCTTTGCTTACTTAGTTAATTTGAGGAGTATATAAATTTATTTTGCCCTTAAAATTAAGCATTACAGAAATCTTCTTCTTCCTTTGAAGATGCTAAGCTGTCCCTTTAATACAGAAGGATTATGAAGATCATGAAAAATCCCTATGCCATTAAGATATTTTCACATGTTAACAGCAAAATTAGGAGGTTAACGTGTCATTTTGACAGTACTGGTCTTTAGTGGACAGTATCATTGTGTCCCATCATCTCTTTTTCTACTAAACCACTGGACCATCAAGAAAAGTTACAAAAAGCCTATCCTCAACCTGGGAAGACAACTTTCTATATCTGTGGATAAGATGCAGTTTACGTTAAGGACAGGAATGGCATATATGAAGTACAATGAACTACCACCACTTTTAAGACACCACAGTAGAAATTCAATGAAATATGACATCCATGATGGACCAACAGGAAGGATTTCCACAAATTTGACTTTAAGCTTCCATATCTACACATTTTGTTTTTCAGTTTTTGCCCAGAGTATTTTTCTTCTGTCTCATACACACACACATAAGGATGTAAAAATGTGAGTAAACTGTAGCTACATGGACCAATTTTTTTTTTTTTGTTTTTCAGGTTTTCAAGAAGACATAATTTATACCTGCACGTATGAAAGTAAAGGATCTGTCATGCCCACACAACATAGCTAGCAATCAGTAGCTCACTAGATCTCTATTCAAAGTTGTAATTTTATTTGCATCTGCCATGACACTAGGGAAAAGGTGAAGAGAAGCAAAAAGGCAGGCTGGTAACAGACTAAGTTATGGCTGTTGGGCAGATCTTCCCTTCTGCAACCCTGTAAGGGTGGCTTTGTGCTGGGGCCACTGAGATTTGAAAAGAACCATAGAATTGTTTGGGCTGGAAGGGACCTTAAAGAACATCCAGTTCTAAGCCCCCTGCCATGGACAGGGACACCTTCCACTAAATCAGGTGGCTCTAAGACCCATCCAACCTGGCCTTGAGCACTTGCAGGGATAGGGACTGTGAACAAAAGGGACAAAAACAGGGGTTAGGAAGCACTTCTCTCTTCCTCACTGTGAAGATCTCTTAATGCTTGCATTAATGCAGAATACACTGTAAGAAATCTTTATTGATTCAGATCCAAACATGAGATACAAGTTTGAGAAAAGTGTAGGGGGGGTCAGCATATCTCAAGACCAGACCCTGGGGCATTAAATATAAATACATTAAGTTTAGTAATAAAAACACTGGAAAAGTGAGCGGACAAAAATATTAGTTTCAATTTGTTAGGTTTTGTAGAGAAAAATCTTCAATAAGATTTATTATTTGGCAATGAAACTGAAGACAAAAGCCCTCATTCTCCAATTTTACACTACCCTAACTCTGCTGAGTCCTCTGTGGCCACTTCCCATTCATGCTATTGTAATTTGGATGAGAATTAGACCAAGCACCCTCATGAAATTTTAATTAAACACTCAGCACAGCACTCAAGAACATTTTTAAAACTGCAGCAAGTGGAGACAAGTACAGAGCAACCAGTTGGGAATGCTGCTGTAGCACCACGACAGAGATGCTGCGTCAAGCCTGTTCTTGAAAGACTGAAGCAGCCCCAAAAAATACATCACTGACACAGAAAATTACCAAACATTTATAAATAATACAGTATGCTCAAACCTATCACACTGCAAACAAAACAGATCAGCAAGCTATCAAGCAGCTGATGAGAGAGGAAGACACAAAGTCAGCCAGCCTGAAGTCAGCCAACTGATGACAACTGGTGTCAGTGACAGGGCAGGTGAACTGAGATTTTAACAAGGGCTGTAGCAAGGGGGGCTGCAATTGTGTGAGGTGCCTTCATGGTCCTGACTCTTCTTATAACTGCTTCAGGCTCCTAAAGCTACAGCCATGGCTGACACCCCTCAGCCGCCGGCAAATTCTGCGAGAAAAATCGAGGTAGAGGGAGTGGAGTATGAAGAGTGAAAGGAGAAGTGTGATGCCAGAGATTATCTCCAGCAGCAGAGTGGAAGTGACATTGAAAGCAAGCTTCACAGACAAAAGGCAAATGCAGTCAAGGAATTTAAGTACTATTAAAAGGCTCTGCAAACGGATATGCCTATTGTGAGAAGCAGTGTAATTGGCTCTCTTTAAGTCTGAAAGTCACTCAAAGTATTTAGCAAGATGCAATAAATTATATCTGCAAGGAGATTCTTTTCCAGAACAACTGCTTCACAGTAATGTTAGATAATAGGTCATAATGCTACAGCTGAGTGCTCCCGTCAGGCAGAAATTTAGGTAAACTCACATTGCTTTATTTACAGGATTTGACCGCCAGGGTCAAATCATCACATCAAATGAAAATTGGTAATGAAAGTTAATGGATTCTAGCTATAGTAACTAAACCATGATGTAAAATCCACCTCCCTTCTCTTGCTGACATCCATGTGCCACAGGCAGACTGATGTTCACTCAAAATGTGCCCTTAATTCAGCCTTTTTTTCTGAGGTAACAAGATGACAAGATTGCACTGCCCGCTAAAAGCCCATGATAATTTTTGCCCTGCCTTGTAAAAGCCCTCAATTATATTTGTATAGGTGATTAAAAAAAATAACAGACAAGTACAGATCTCAATTATATTAATTTCATATAACTTTTTATAGAATTCAGAAAAAAACCCCAACTGTAGACAGGTGAGGCACAGCAAACTGAAGCCAGTGATGGTGGATCCACCACATTTGGCGCAGCAGGTCAAAGCCTCAGTACTAGGGGACACCAGCAGGGATGGCTAGTCCTGAGCTCCTGACTCTATCAGGGGTGTGAAGCCAAAAACCTTACATTCCCTCTCCTCAGAGATCACCCAACTCAAACCTCAAGGCATGTGTGTGGAACCGCAATGAAACAAACTATCTGGTTCCCCCTATAGGTATTGCACCAAAGCAAAACCAAATACCTAAAATTTAGTGGCTTTGAGAGAAAGCTTAAACTGGATGACCAGTCTTTGGTGGAGCTCTTTGGTGGAGAACCTCACCTTGGAAATTCTCCAGTATTATGTTTGCTGTGTTAATTCAATTGAGGTTCATCAAGGAACACCAGGGCTGCCTCAGCAGCAGAGTGTTTGAACATTCCCTTCCAGGTAAATACTCACAGTCCTGTAATAGAAAGCTGTATTTTCTCTTGCTCCCTCTGCAAAGCTTGCTGTGCTTTACTTGTCTCCTTCCATTACAGAAAATCATTAATTCTTTTTTTTGCACTGAGAGTCACCATAAAAGAAAGGGTACTGAAGGTATCATTACAGTGTCTCTGACCTAGTACACTCCTGGAAGAGGAGAAATGCCATCTTGAATCTTTGGGATGAGAGAACATTAAGGTTCCTGGGTAAGTGCTATAGCTCCTGTACTATTTCATCAAAATCCCTCCACCCTTCTTACTCCCTTCAAAAATAGCCTGGCAATGAAAAGATGCAGGCTGCCCAACCTATCCAAAAGACTTTCCTTTCCTAAACCTTCATGGATCAAGCTCATCCAGTTTATATGTGAATTACAATCCAGGCTGATTACAATCCAGTCCTGTGTGGACCAAAGTGGACTCCAGGACCCTGGGGCAGGATGAGCGTACACTAGTAACACAAATGAGCTGAAAAGCTGAAGAGACCTCAGGGTAGTGTGCAAGTCATTACAGCTTTGAGACTGCAATATTAGATTTATATCTCTAAATTCTAAGTCTCATTTCAGGCAACCGATGTTTTCAGGATCTAGTCCCTTGTGACCAGTTAGCTGAAGCAGATTTCCTGTTGCCTAAGCATATAATAATGATGTTTCACCAGGGTAACACCCCAACTGTCCCTTCACAGCCTTTGGAACCTGGCTTCAGAAATGCTGACTTTCTAGAGGTCCATACAAAGTCAAGCAAATCCCATTCCAGGTGTTAATTTCACATGCGAAAAACCAAAACTAAACCACATCTTCTGTGGCCTGGAGGAAGTGCACACAGATCTGGGGATTCTATTAAGAGGGAGGCAGATGCTGGATGCTCGGATGCCTGCTGGGAGAGCTGGAATGACCACAGGAGGAGGAAGGGGATAGCAAAAGGGAAGTTTTGCCACACAGTCTGAATGCTCCTTCCCCACCCCAGCCCAGCCTCAGGCACGCTGCACATACTGGGCTCACCTGCACGCACCACAGGTCCATCGGTCCATGCACAACTCTACTCCCAAGGCTAATCCCAAGCAATTTCCTCCAGACAGTTATAACACTCAAACAAGATGATTCCACAAAAATCTTCAAAGCTATTTAAGTAGTAAAACAGTGTTACGATTTTCCTGACAGTCTGTATTAGAGAGCAAACTCACCCTTTGTGGCTCCTGCTGCACATCTTAACCTTTTGGATGCCACGGGAGGTGACAGGGCTGAATGAAGTCTAGGTTTGAGAATTCACATGCTTCTGTGGGATAAAATTGTTATTTTCCCAAGCTGCAGCCTCTACCTACAGACTCTGGGTGAGGTCCAGGAGCTATCTGTTTTCTACTTGTCCTTTACAAAAACATGGTGACACAAAAGTGGTGTGAGCTAGTTTCAACGCCTGGAAGATCTGGGTCCTGGTTTTGCAGTAGATAGAAAGTAGATGCTTCTCACATGAAAACATGAGATTAGACATGAAATTTTAGGACATTCATTGGCATTTACTTAAGGAACATTGTCTACTTTAAACATGATCCCTGAAAAAAAGAAAAAAAATAGATATCTTGTAGCTAATATACAAAGCCTGCCACCAGTGTGTTTCAAAGCAGTTAAATAAAAGAAATAAACAATACACCCACCTAAGACTTCTTCCAAACACACTCATTTTCTAGTCATGTTAAGCTACTTAAATACAAACAAACTCCTATGCAGATACAGATCTTTATCTTCTTTACTCAAACCCAAGTTTCATGCTGTGGTCACACAAAGGTTCCTTCAACCCAGGCTAAAACAGAGTTTTCCTGCCTGGGATGGTGATGGGATGGAGGTTGTGAGGACAGGCAGAACCTGATGCCGTGGCCTGGGAAGGCTCATCCTCCTCAGTACAGAGCTGAGAGGCTGATGGTACACAAGGTGTATGAGTCTGGACACCAGGATTGCACTGGGGGTGAAGCCTTGCACAAGCACAGTGCCATTCACAGTATCCACACAGGCCAGGCTTTCCAAGACAAAGGACCACGTAAGCATGGAAAACCCATGGAAAGTAACGGGGCATATATATATAACAGTCCTGTTCACACTGCTTGCACTGTGCCTTTCCTACTCTGTCCTTTCAAAACAGAAAGATCACACAGGGCCTAGTCTGGTTAGAGATTCTGTGCACTGCTAAATGAGATGATGCAATTATAGGGAAACAGACTCTATAGCACTAGAGATGTTAGATTCCAAACTTTGTGAGTAACAGAAAAAATACTTGGAAAGAAAATCCCTTAAATAAAGAGTAGTAAAGGCACCTGGTATCAAGTAATTTTTTTACACAAGATTCAATTTCAGGACAATTTGTTACTTTAAACATGTAATTCTTGTCAGATTTTAGGATTTGGACTGACGCATGACCCCAGACAGCATTTAGGCAATTAATTGATTAAAAGGTATCTGGAATGAAGAGAACTAGGACTGGATTAAAACACTTCTAATTTCAGTGAAACAGATCCTAAACTTGATGATAAGTGTCCGATTTACACTTGGATTTGCACAGGCAGATCCCTGAAGCCTGCATGGGCCCCTGAGCAGCACCTGCAGGATTGACTACTTCGTCCTTGTTTGACTGAGGAGAGCTGTCAGAAGGCATCAAATCAGTGACAATTTTCATAAATAAGGAATTGATTAAAATTCTGCACAAGAATCTTCCTCTTAGAGAAAAGCTCAGAGAACCCTCAAGATGACACAAAAAGCAGCTGGCAGCGTCTCTCTCTGGATCTCTGGTAAATCACTCAGACTGAATCACATTCAACACCTCCCTAAGGCTTGGAGGCAGTCCTACCTCCCTGTGTTTTGTAGGGCTTGACTAAAGCTTTCCACAGGATCTGTGGTCACTCCTGCAGCACAGGAGCCTGGGAGAGATCCTGCTGGGACATCCTGCCTGCCTGGGCTCATGGTATGGAGGTGTGGAGAGCCATCCCTACAGCACAGAAGGGACTAAACACGTAACTTCACAGTGATAACAAGGCACTTTTGCAAGGCCACACATGGACTTATGTTGGAGCAAAAGCAGAGGCAGCTCTGGACAGCGAGCTCTAAACCTGGAACAAGGGCACTGGAATTAGTCCCTATATTACTGTGGAACTACTTCACAGCCTGATAAAGCCTTATATTCACAAATTGTTTTTGAACCCCTAGAATGCTGGAATAAGCAGATGGAAAAATTTAGATTAAAACCTCACAATAAAACTCAGTTTAAAACACTGACCCATTTGCAGTGTAAACAATTGAACTCCAGATTGCTTCACTGCACTCCTAGAGTCAGACCATGTCTTCAAACGCAGGAGAAAACCCAAACCCATCAACAACCAAAAAAGCATTTACAGGTTACTCCCTAACCATGGCTAGATGTATTGCATCATAAAATGTCAACATCAAAACAATATAGAAAAAATAATTACAGACAGTGTTAGTGTTGTAAGCTGATAAGGACCAGATGGTCTTTTGTATTTATGGTTTGCCTTGTGCATACAAATGCTTTTGGGATCTAATTAGCCTTCTACAAAACTCAAACTGGGTAATTACTATCATTATCCCCTTTTCAAATAAATCTGAAGTCTAAACTGCAATTAAGTTTTTTATCTTACAATTCATAACCACGTATTTTAAGGATTGTTCCTTACTATCTTTTCACAAATCTTCTTCCAGTGATTGACGTAAATAAAATGGAAGAACTTAAAATAATTTTTAAAAGGATGATTTTGTACAAAAAAGAGTTTTTTGGTTAGTGCAGTTAAAGCCTTCCTGAGAAATGTCACATTTGGAGTGAAAAGGTTGCTGCTTTCCCAACTATCTAGACCTGGCACCTTCATGGTCGTTGTGTGTCCCATATTCCTATCGACAGCAATGATTAAAAACAAAGAAGGGGGCACAAGTGGCAGAGCTGCTGACAGACACGTATAAGGAGGTGCATAACTCTCCTGTACATACAGTAATCATCTTTCATACAACATGAAGTGGCAGTCATTCTAATTAACTTTGAACTTAGGCAACACATAGGCTGATGATGGGCTATCAAAGGGTAGTGGTGCAAATAATAAGCAAGAATGTCATTTTTATTGGTTTCTTGCCCTCAGGACAGCTCATCGCATGACACAGGTAGCATGCTACAGAAAAGCCTGACACTATAATAACGCACACCACTGAATTTGCTTAATAGGGAATTAATCAAAATCTGTCCAAAAATAGATAGCAGATGAGATTACCGTGTTATGAGCTAATCTTTTCCCACCCCCATCTCCGACAAATGATTATAGGTTACAGAACTGTACTGCCATTTCCTTCTTGTAAGAAAGAAAGTACTGAGTAAAAAGCTCATACTAAAAAAATAAAAAAAACCCACCACAATTCTGGCAACTATGGGAAGACATACTAACTGTTTAAAGTTTTGATGCAAATTTCTATTTTCCTGATGAAGTATTTTTATTTTATTTTACTGCTTCTGTGACGATCATTAGTAGAGTATCAAAATCAGTACTAAAATCAGAGTAAATGCTGTTTCAATCTGAACTGGCTTTCTAATAGCAATAACAGTGATTTCTCAAGATAAACTGAAAATATTACTGTCTTTCTCATGTGAACTGAGTGAAAAAAAAAAAAACAAACACTGAAATTGTTCTCTTCTGTAAGCAAGAGTTTAACCATTTTTAACCCCCCCGACACTATGCCAGTATTGCAGACATAAGACCACAGCAGATAATTCAGGCTGGAAGAGACCTCAGAAAGTCTATTTTGTCACATTCACTACGGGACTGCTTCTTGATGTTCAATGCATGCCTTGGTGCAAACCAGGGTAAATTTTTATTAAACTATTTATTTTTTCAACTTTAAACTTTTTGCAACACCAAGCATTGAACTCAGCAGATAAACACAGGCTCCTATGCTGATACAAAGAGATTCCCAATACTCCTGCTCCATTTCCACTCAGACAAAATCCCATCAATGCCTGCATTCCTAAGCCCACATCTGTCGTGTGAGGAGCAAACAGTTTCACGCCTGGCTGAGTTTTGATGCAACTAAAATTAGTCACCTGCTTGTCTATCAGCTTATTTAGCTGCAGCAGTGATGGGTAAGTGCGCTTACAGCTTGCCTAAGCACCCAGGCAAGGACAGGCAAGTGTGGCCATCTTGCCTCTCCCACCTCCTCATTCAGAGATTAATTCCTTGTGCTAACACATGCAAAATCGAAATTCAACTCTTCCCTTGTCTTGCTGCTCGGTAAGGACAAGAGTCTGAATCCAGGCCAGAAGAAATACTGCAGCTACCTGGCAGGAGTTTTCTGGGATATCCTCTCCTAGTGCATTTGTTTCATTAGCAAAGAAATAATTGTATGTTCATGGGAGCAGGGACAGAAAAATAGATTTCTCTTTTCCCAGATGAGTGCCTGTATCACCTGGCTACTGAGTCACTGTCACTCTTTGTGGCCTAATTCTGATTTCCATGACAACAGAGCTGTTTGCAATTTGAATATTGTAGAGCCTGAAAAAAAATCTTTACAGATAAAAACCCAAAGAAATATCACAGACAATATTAATAAAAAAGAATAAATGGAAAAACCAGCCACTACTCAGGAAGCAATATCCGTCTCTGACTTCAGTAGACGATTTCTCTGTGTTTTAAGGTAGCAACAGAGACTGTTTATGGGCATAAAATTTTCTGCCATGGTGAGATAAATACATGCTTAGTTGCTGATTTCCTAATCTTCAATTAAGACAAAAACACCAAACCATAAAAAACCATATCTGGCAGACCTTAATCTTTCCCTAGATAATACATCTAAACAGAGAGTTCCTGTCTTGGAATGTCCTATTTCTTTGTAATGATTATAGGGTCATAGAAATGTAGTATAATTCAGGTTGTGCATTATAGGAAGGGACATGTGAATGGCATATAGTGCATGTCACTACACAAATCAGGAGGAAAAGATCAGGTGGCTCAAGGACTGGCTGAATTTTGAGTGTCTCCAAATACAAAAACTCCGTAACCTCTCTGGGCACCTGTTCCAGCATCTGAGCATCTCCGAGTAAAAAAGTCTCTTCTGATCTGTATCTGAAATTTCCTGTATTGCAACCTGTAAGCCTGGACTGACAAGGATAGGTAGACTGCAGATGCCTAAGAGCAGGGAGGTGAATGCTACTCCAATTCTTCTTCTGCAGGTAGAGCAAACAATATTCCTTCCAGACTGTCACTACTTCCCAATTGCACATGTCCTGCTTCTGCAGGAGCTATTATCTCAAAAAACCAAGCAAGTTTCCTGGTATCTTGGCATTGCAATCCAACACAAAATCAACACAATCCTGTTTTGTGGTTGTTTTGTGGCTTGTGGGGTTTTTTTTCAAAATTCTCCTGCCTTTTACCCCCCATTCTTCTAGTTTCATCCTTATCTTTACAATGCTACACGAGAGTCTCATGCTTCTTTTGGCCATGGGAACCACTGAAAGAAAAGCTGTAAGAAAGAGGTCCACAGCCTTGTAAAGGGCTTGCCAGACTTCTGCTTGTGCGAGTCATGAGTGGCAGACTGCCTGTTCTTGTCCTTGTTCTCCCACAAGAGCATGGGACTAACTGGGTGAGGGCTGACTGGTGCAAATGTATGCATGCCTGAGTTCACATGCAAGCTTCTCGAATCCCTCCATGGGAATCTGTAAAGCTGGACTTCTTCTTCATGCCTTCCCGCATGCCTCAAGAGATAGCCACCTGTTACACTGATGGAGTGATGACTATTGATCCCAGGAGGAAGATGAGTCAGACAATGTGCCCAGCAAATCAGAAGACTTGTCTTGTGCTACAGTGATGGAACATAAAAACCAAGTGAGGGAGGGCTTACAACATGAAGCCCATACATCCTTGGTCATGTGATGTGCTTATGGAGTCAAATCTTAAGTGGAAGGAGGGCCCACAGCCAAAAGAGTCATTTCAAGGCAAAGGGTGTCTCCAGAGCCAGAACACTAGGGAGGGTGAGCTGGCGGCAGACAGGCTCAAAGGCTCAGGAACCTTTCTTTCAGGGGACTCCCATGCCTTCTGTGAGAGATGCTCAAATCTACAGGACTTATCAGCATCATAGGGAGCATGCTAATGGAATAAGAAGGAGGAAGAGTTTCCAACTAGATTTGGAAAGATGAGGTTAATGTAGTTAATTCTTCTGGACCATCATGAAACTTTAGTGGTGCAATTGCAGCTACATAATTTGTGACCAGAGTTCAGTGAAATGAAGTTACACCTCCAAAACCATCAGTTCTGATGGAGAAATGTGGGGAGACGCCTACCAGTATGGAACACTAATATTCACAGTTCAAGGCTGCAAAGCCATGCTGGTCTCAGACAACTGTCACACTGAAACCAGGCTCTGGCCTTGGATTTCAGTACAAGTTTGTGCCCCCCCCCCCCCCCCCCCCCCCCACGTTACTGCATGCAGCTCAGTGCTCTGCTACAGAAGCAGAGGATGACTCCACTAGGAAAACTATAGTCAGCTCTTCACATGCTCTTTTCTGACCAAAAAGTGGACAATAAATGGACAGCACAATTCCCACAGACACAGGAGTCTGTGGACATGGACTCATAAACCACTTATCAGGTTGAGTTCATGAGAACCATGATAGTGACCAAAGGAGTGTTTGAGTAAGTCAGGAGAAGATGAAGGCGTCCTTATTTACAGAAGCCCCTTGATACCTGATGGAAAGAAATCACATCTGAATTGGTGCTGACCTAAAGTGGCCCAGTTTCTTGAACAGGTTGGGCTAGAGGACTTTCAGGTTCCCTTTCAACATAAGCTTTTCTGTGATTCTGAAGATGAAAACAAATAAATTTACAAGTGGAGAGGAAAAGAACAGAACAGAACTCATCCACAGGACACAGGCAGGCTGGGAATGCTCTCTCTCAAAAAACAGCAGTTGAGAAGAGCAGGAATTATGCAGTACCTTTCATGCCCCTTTGCATGGGGTCTTTGAAGCATCTGGATAGACACATGACAGACACATACACTAAGGAAAACAGTCTTGGCACTTGTGTGCTGGGTGTGTGGAGGTCTGCAGTGCAGTGCGCACACAGACAGGCACTGTTAAGGATAACTGTATTTTACTCCCCAGCATAAAACTCAATTGTCCCAATAACGGCATGGCTTGCAGCCAACTGCACTGTTGTGTTTTGCTCCAAACAATAATTGAGTTGACAGTCCATTTTTTCAGTGGAGGTTGAAATATCAAATTTGATCTGATATTAGTACTGATGCTGCTGCATTTTGCCAGCTTGACAGTTTTTCTGGATGACAGGGGGATTTGCGATCACAGCACCATGACTTGAGAGCCACAGCTGTGGCAGGAAATTGCCTTGGTCATGGGTTTGGAACATGTGCTGCAGAATATAACAGTGCAGGAGTGGGAAAATGGGTCAAACAGAAAGAACTCAGACCCATGAGTGACAGGTGACTCTGAATTCATTGAGTCACTGAAAATTATGTGGTCTGAGATGCCTTTCCTGCAATTGTCCAATCAAAATCCTGCCTGTTCTGGACTTTGGATGAATTTCTAGCAAGAGGGAAACACAACACAGATAATGAAAATTACAATATGTGTCTTTTCTGCAGCTCGGTTAAACTTGAAGTTGGTGATTATATTTAAACCTTTGCAGCCATTGGTTTTCATATTTTTTCAAGCTTTTATTCAGGGAAACACACTGTGCATATGGTTTTGTCTCCTTGTTTTCAAGAACATGCTTAGCTTTAGAAGTGTGCTTAAATGCCTTCTCAAACTGCTTTGTGATATGTGCCTTAATGTGGGCTGGCATAAGTGCTTAGCCACGTAGCAGCTCACCCAGAAAGTTCTTACTACCCATATGGCTCATTACACCTCTCTCCTGCAATCTCTGGCGGATGCCAAATGGCTCCTGTGTGAACCTTAAGCACTGGTACTCGACCTTCTAATGCCATGTGTAGCTGGTACTATTTGGGAAGCTACCCTTCTTCCCCTTGATCAAAGCCAGGCAATCAGACTCTCCTGATGCAGTGGTGGTGAACCAAATTACTCAGCATAAAAGCTTCATGACTTGCAAAGAATGCGGGCAGATAGGGAGTTCCTAAATATGTGCATCTTAAAGAGGCTTCCTGCATTGTGAAATGCAGCTTTGCCCATCAGAAGCTGCACCTGCTGACATGCTGAGAGCCTCAGACAGACCCCGCTCCCCTAGAACTGAAAGTTAAGTGAATACATTATGTGTGCCTGTCATTCTTTCCCAATAACTTTTTTTTTTTTTTTTCTGTCTTAGCTGATTTTCACCTTCATTTGACAGGAAGAGAGAACGCTCTATCCCTGTTCCTGAGAGTCTGCTAAAAAGCAAGCAACTGAAGGACAGAGAGCCATTTTAATGCCTCCCTCTGCTCAAGCTGAGCTTGGCAGTGGTCAGAGAATCCACGTGTCTAAAAATGAATTATGAATGGAGGAGCCATAGGAAAAAAGTGACTTCTGAAGCCCCAGCAACACAAGATTATTTTTTCCCTGATGACCACAGTATGCATAATCATGTTTCATGCACTTGCTGCATCCTTGATCCTCTTGTGTTTTTTAAACTTTTTGGATGGTATTAGCAAACCATGGCAGAGGAGCAGCTAGAAAAAGGAGAAAAATACCCAAGCATTCCTTTCAGTTCACTTCCAAAATCCTATCTGTAAATCTTCACAGTTCCATGTAGGAGCCTGTATGTCACTCTCAGAATACTCTGAGAATGGAAAGGTAAAAGAGAACTTCAGAGACGCAAAGACAGAGAAAATTCTGTTTTCCAAACTTCAATTTAAAAGAATCTTTAAATGTTTTTAAGCATGATTTAAATGAAGAGAACCACCTCCCTTAGTTGTGGATCTTCCCGGTACCTAACCTTTTTTTGAGGAAATCTCCTCTAAGAAGCAAGTTCCCAGATGATGTTCATAGGCTTATGGCCCTGTCTGGACTGGAAATGTATTTAAGCCTGCAATCTGGGAAGAGGCCTCTGGCCAAACTCTCAGCATGTGCTCTTGATGCTGGCACAGAGCCAAGTCAGCAGCTTTTCCAGGTATTTAAGGACTCTCTCTGTCTTGTTACAGTGCCCAAATCATTCAAATACAGGAATGCAGCAAGGTGCAGTTTACAATACTCCCCCCAACCTCAAAATATTTGCCCCCCTAGCCTAACAAATTGACCAAATGTAAGCAGAATCTTAAACTGATCTTAAACAGGAAAAATAAACATTAAATCCTTTTCCTTCAGTCAACACTAAGGGATAAACTTAGTGTATACCCTACTGGCTCCTGTAGTTCTTAAGGAAAAAACTGGGTTTGCATTCCAAACAATGGCACATTCACAAACATTTGCTCCAAGAGATCTCTTCAGAGGAGAGATGATGACACAGTTATTACAAAGTCTCTTGCTTCATTTGCCAGGTTGATTTGCTTCAGAGAAATGACAGAGCGATAAACTCAGCAGAGTTTTCCACAGGACTTTGAGCTCGAGAGGAGACAGGGAGGCCAAGCTGTGCATCAAATGGAGCATGCTGCTAATCCAAAACTACCAGTGCTGGCTTTCCAGTGGTTCAGAGCATGGGTGCTTCAAAATGAGATTTAGTGCAAATTTAAAGGGAATAGAGTATTGATACAGGAGCCAGGGCAACACATAAGGTTTCGTACTAATACAAATGCTTTGGTTCAGCCTCTGGTCCCTACGCACAACGTATCCCACTTTTTTGTTTCTGCCTGATGAAGGGGTCCTTGACACCTCAACACAGGATACTTCATGTTATGCAACTGCTCTGCCAACTCTCCAGGATTTTCCATTCATATGTCAATCTACTATTTGCCGACTTATTCCAAATTTCTCCAAGAGTTCAAAATTAGTGCTAAGGTCAGAGCTTTGGCAGGCAGAAATCAGCTCTGCTTCAGTGAAATCTCTCATCAAACCAGGCTGTAACACAGCAGAGCAGATCGACTGCACAGCTCTGGTCAGAAGGGGAGCATCTCTAATGTTCCTCTTCACTCGGCCCATACTCCCAAATGTTACAAGCCTGATGGCATCTGCTACCACCGGTCTGAGAGCAGTTTTATTTCTGTCCTCCAGATAGAGACTGTTTTTAGGCTATTTTATGACCATTCCCACCCAGTCAACAACCACCCCCGTTTCAGTACTGGACCTGGAACATTAACGGGAAGGATGAGGCTGCCTGTGCTCATTCCCTACCCACAGACTGTCTCTCTTGAAGACCAGCTCTCCCGAGGAAGCAGGAGGTGTCCCTTGAGTCGAAGCCAAAAGACAAAAAGAGGACTAGTGCTACACAAGCCTCTCCAAACATTTTCCACTAAAAATGCCTGGCAATATGCAGGGAAGCCCAAAACAGTGAAATAACACTGTGTGCTTCAAGCATGAAAGTATAATGTGAAAAGACTTTCAACTGAGAATTGTCTAAGACAGAACCGGGGCTGCCAAAGAATTTAGGTTCCTAGCAGTCCCACTCTTTCATGACAGTGCCCTCTCAAATGAACATCTGTATTTTATTAGATTGTATAGTAATCTGTGTGCAACAACTTTAAGACAATAGACCTTTGTATTTGAAAGTGCTCCAAGTATGAAAGCATACAACCATGGGTAGCCTGCTACTCAGAGCACGTTGTCTGCACTCCAGCTTCAGGAGCTTTCAATCTGTTAAAATACCACAGAATGTATGTCAATATATCCATGGAAAGGGGCCATAATCCTTTCTATTACCCTTCCTGCTTCATTGCCAGTCACTTTTGGAGCCAGGGAAGGACATTTCTTTGAACATTTGTGTTTCACCGTGCCTTCATTTCCATCAAGACCCCCATAACACATATTGCAGTCTGTTGCAGGCTTCTTTACGCCCTGAGGGAAGAGAGGGGTGCGAGCTGTTCAAATCCAAATCCTCGAATAAACATGATGCAGCCTCAGCAACTGAGGCCCTGCTGCCAGAGGGAAAGCTGCTGCACACCCAGCACCATTGGCTGAGGGAGGTTTGGTCAGTAATAAAACTCTGTGTGTGACACTGCTGGAGGAGCCTCTGTCTGGATTTAGCACAGAGAGAGCCATGGACTAACGTGGGACACAGCTTGGTGGCCAGGATCCTTCCCGGGAGCAAGAAGACCTTGCAGGCACAGGAGAGAACTGAACCTTAGGGTTCTCCCTTAAGGAGGATTTCTTTAGACATCAATTAATCATGATCCACAGGGGTAATACTGTCATCTCCTTCTTGCAAATGTTTTTGTTATGAACCGGTTCTTCCCAAACTCACCTTCCTGCAATCCCGGGAATAGTAGGGTTCAGACTACCACACACAGGAGTGCCATGACCCAGCCAGAGCCCTGTTGGTAAATGCTGGTGCTTGTACCACATCTCATGTTTTACAACAATAATTAACTGTATGAGCCACATGTGTCTCCAAACCCTGTAAGACCTTGTGTGGTCTTGCACTGGTTTTAGCTTGGTGTTTGCTGCACCTACAGAAGTCAAGAAATCCTTGCTGCTGGCCCTACCATCAGATGCTTACTGCTGCATTTGACCAGCTGTAAAGTAAAACTTGTCTGTGTTTATTTGCCTGTCGACTGTCTTTTGGTTTTGAAGTTGTTTTAGTTGCATCATTGCCTAATTTACCTTTACTTACTTCAGTTCTGCTTAGCTTTGTGCAATTGCAGATTCTTTTCCTGCTTCTGTTTGTACAGAAAACTGGCAAAAGTAAGTAACTGTGGCTCAAGTAACCTCGTGAGCCAACAGGAAAGCACAACCTGTGAACTACTGTGCTATTGAAATATGGAGACAGAATAATTTTGAGTGAACCAAAAATTCAGGAGAAGGAAATTCCCATCATCAACATCATACTCCTCTTGCAGAGTATGTGATGCTGACAGCACCACCTACTAATTAGAGAATGGAAGTGTAAAATCGGACAGATACTTGGGAACACAATTTTACTGTACTACTAATGACCCTTAAAAGAAACCTGGTGATCTAGATTCTTGTTATAATTGGTCTAATGATAAGCAGCTGTTGTTGCATTTGATTACACTGAAAAAACATTAATCAAAATTTTAAAGATTCTGAGATTTGCATTCTTGTGTAATATGTGTTCTTTTGGTTGCCCATAACTTGTATGAACACATTTGGAATTCTATATGTAAAAATATGCATGTGCATATATACATATACAGTGATTTACAGAACACTTTTATTATACATGAGTGCAACTGTGGAAACTATCACAAGGTTGATTCATGGAATTTGAAGTAAATCAGACCAAGTGAATTGCTGGAAGATCTCTATGCTGCTATGAAATGCCACAGAGAAAGTGCATAAAATATCTGTGAAAATGATCCTACAAATCCCAGAGTTAATATATTTTATTTAAGTGGACTATAAGGAATTATATTTTTTCCCCTACTTAAAAATATTTCAGTATAATTTGCGTTGCAAGGATCACATCTCCTTCTCAGAAGAGATGATACAGGACAAAGCAGAGGCAAAATCTGCTTTTATAGAAAAAAGGGACCAAACCAATCAGTTCAGCGCTGTTCTGAAAAAGAGCTAAGCTGTGAATCTAGGCCTTGCCCCACCCAAAATACCTAAACGAAAAGTCTGTTATGTCATTTATGTTACTTACAAGAGTCACAACCAAAGGGATGCTAGTTAAATGAAAAATCGTAATGCAATTTTCAGTGCTGACCCTTCCAGTGCTTTTAATTTTTTGTGTCGTATCAATCTCACTCTCATCATAACTATTATCATCAAGCAAAGATGAATACTCTTTATCAGCAATCAAAAGAGGCTTCTGAGGTTTGCCAGCCAAGAACACTTAGGGAAAACTTTGCCAATTAATAGACTATTTTCCTTTTCCTCCTGAAGTCAGAAGGTTATAAGATTTCCTTTAAAAAAATAGATTAAGGTAAAAAGAAGTCATTGTGACTATGGGACAAATTTCATTTGAGATGAGGTCAATAAGTGCCTTCTCAATTCATTATTAGGCTGTGCAGCAGAGGACCGGATGGTCAGCCCCCAGCTCTAGCCACAATCATCTATCACAAGGTAAAATCAAGTCTTTCATTTCCCCTGCTGTTTCATGTTGTTCAGAGGGCAACGTAACAACAGTTCAATCCTCTGCAGGTTTGTTCTAGGCCACCTCTTGCCCTGGCATGTGATTACTGGAATTATTACAGAGGTAGTCTGCTGAAGGATTTATTCAGGCTGGTAAAGTGCACCCATTTAACCAACGCTTTAATCACCAAGTAAAACCCACACTGCTGTTATCAACTCACTACAGGTTTATCTAAAGTGAAGAAAACCATCAGTTTGCTCCTGGTCTACAAAAAGCAACAGGAATGAGCAGCACAGGACTGGCTGAGCTAAACACTAGCTCTGCTTTTATGAAGATAACCATGTCAAGGGCTGGATAGAAAGCATCTAATTTCAGGGACTAGACAAATTGCTTCTAAATGCTTCAAGGTAAAAAATCTTTCAAAATACTCTTCAGTCTATCTCATGATGTGGCAGGTACTGTAGACAATTATGAAGCAATACCAAAGTCATGATCTATGCAGACATAATGGTGAGCTGAAATCCTAAGCCACTAAGGGTTGCTTAACAGTATATGGTACAGCTGGTTTCACTACAGCTTCTTTCTTTGTGCATCCTGCTTCCTATTTTATTTATATCCTGATCACTATTACATCTGTTGGTTTAAGCACGTATCTGATTTTCTGCTTCCAGTCCTATACCATCTACTTTTCACATATTTTTTCCCCAAGGAAGGGGAGTCGTTCCTCCACTGACTAATTAAGAAAACTCACATCCACATATAAAACTAATGCTCCATATAGCTGCCAAATAATGTGCAATTGGCATCTTCATCTTTAAATTTATGATATCTGACTGGTGCCCTGAGCAATTCTCAATTCTACCGCCTTCACTTTAACAGGGATGAGCACCAGATGTTCCTGAAGAAGTTACAAGAAGACATCAAAATACTTACCCTGTGCACTGTGGAAGTTTCTTCATACCTCCCTCTCAATTAAGGGCTGGCTCTAAAGCATGAGGGTTTATAATTCTTGGGTATTTTTCTCCTTATCCTACATAGTACAACTGTGGATATTCTCATTAGCTGGTTTCCTATCAAGTCCCATACCTTAAGGCCACAAGCAGCACAGGCTCATTATCTCACATTACTTCTAATTCTGATTGTTCAGAGCCTGAAAAAATGAACAGTAAAAATTTCTAAATGCCTAAATGACATGAGATTCACTAAGGGCGCTTCTAATGGGAAATAAAGCCACCTTTTTCACAAGGAATAAAGTACCAAAGGTGGAATAAAGCTTACCATGATCAGTGAACATGACTTAGAAGCCATACAAATGCTTTTACATTCTCGAGTTTCACACTAAACATTTATTATGTGGGTACAACTCCTCCAACCCTACATCCTTGCTGAATGTATTTAAAAATCACTTAAATCCCTAACAGCTTTAGTTTCTTCTTTTTCTAGTTCTGCAAGCAAAGCAGCAATTTAGGTCCACATAACAGACACAACAGATTTGTATTAAAAATATGTGACTTGACTTGAAGACAAAAAACAAGGAGCCTTTTGACAAGCTCAGTCTACAGACTGATGAATATGCTATACCTAACTGTGATTAAATATTTAATACTATAGACTATTCGCAGTTCACTTATAAAAAGCCACTGACAACTCTGAAGAAACTGTGAAAAGCACACTGAAGAATTCTGCTGATGAACTACATTTTCAGAGGGAACAGTTATTCTTCTATTTTCCTAACCAACAAGGTTAGCATTAAGAAACTGCTTATTGTGACTTCAACAATACCCTCCTGTGGTTTCATCCTCACGTGTCTTCGTAAACCGTGTGCTTGTGACTGTGCAATCCCAAGTACTGCACTGGGAACAAAGAATCACAGACATGTGAGCAAAAAGTAGCAGAACATTTGCTGCAGACAAGGCCTACAAAGAGTATTTGTTCAGAGTAGCCTTATCTCCCATATATCCAAACACAATACGAGTTTCTTTCAGTGTTATAGCTCCAAATTAAATGACAAATGTGACACTGGGAGAAGAAGCTGGAAATTACACAGGCAGAAAGAAAGGGCTCAGGATAAGCAGAAAGAAGAAAGTTGTCCCTTAGAAACTATCCAAAATGAAGCTGAACAGCCAAGATGTTTTAGAAGAAGAAACCTAGAAAGAGAGCTCAAACGAGATACTGAACTGCCAGCACAAGGTTTGCATCCGATGGTTCACGAGAGACAGAGGGCAGAAGCCCTCAAACCAAAAGCAGGCACGTACAGTGCAGATCTCTACAGCTTGCTTAGCAACCCCATGTAGGTTTGCAGTCAATGAGGAATATTCTCCCATAGATGACTCACTTGGGTCTTGTTTGTTTTCAGTAAGCATTTAGGGAATCCTGGGGAACAAGCTCAAACGTAAATACCACTATTACCACATTTCAAAAACTAGGTGACATTAATTCTGCAACAGGCTCAGCAACATAGCTGTTCTGAAAACAGATGCTTGGGAAACTGTTGGATACAAATTTTGGAAATTTGGAAATTGTTTCCAACTAAGAGCAGTTTTTAGGAAATGTCAGTGAATTATAAAATTTAAGAGGTCTCACAATTTGTTTTCAGTCAGTTAGAATTGCAGATTCCTATTAAATAAAATTCCCAGGAGTAATCAGAATGTTCATGTAGATCAAGAAAATATAAACCAAAACTTTAATGTGATAAAGCAAAAATAATCCAACTGCTAATACCTACAGTCTACAAACACCCGCTAAGAGCACAACCTTACCACAAGGCATGACCACATGAAATGCAGATTTGATCGTTCTCACTGTTACTGACATGGACATACAGCCTGGATATAATGACTTGAGTACTGTAATCTGTCAGTGCCTTCAAACCACTGACCTGATTTACCTTGTCACATGCCTCATTCCATTGTAGTTGGAACTCAGAGCTGTGAATGCTGTCATAACAAACTTGTCACCTGTAACTGCTTGAGAGCTGTATCAAAATGGGGCATCAAACCTTCCCTTGAGCCCAAATTAATTTTATATCCAAACTAAGACCCAACATCTGCAGAGTGCCAGGGATGAAAGGTTGAGCTCCCAGCAGGACCTGGATGGAAACTGAGGCTTGCAGACCAGACAACCAGTTGGAAGACTGCCCAAGCAGGTGAACTCAGTCTAACACCAGGCAGCCCATACCAACTTCCAAGCACAGCATCTACAGAAGGCAACCAAACTGATACAGGATCTCTACAAAGGGGGCCGAGACTGCAGAGAAGCATTACGTGATGTGCAGGCCCCCAAGCCATGAACATCCTGGGGCAATAGGGATCCCAGCAGGGATTTCTTGAGACCAGTCCAAGGGTTTTACTCTCACTCAGGCCTCTCATATGGCTTGGGCTACATGCAGTAATGCAAAACAGTCACTGAGGACAAGAAACTTGTCATCTGGGACCGGCCACCTCACTTCAGTTTTATAGCGGTGCTGAAACCACCCTACTTCTTGAGTAAAAACACCCTCATGTAAGTCAACATTTCAGTAAATTATCTGTGCTGCAGAACACACATCCTTACACAAGGAGGATGAGGAGATTTCATTGTAGGGATTGTGAAAATATATCTTACTTAAATCAGCAACTTTCCAGATCTGACCATTAGTACTGGGGAGGAAAAGGCCATATTACAGAGATATACAGTTTTATTTATATAATCCAACTATATATTTATGTGACAACAGCAAACAAAAATAAAGTAACAGTAAACAATATTAAAAATTAACACATCTGAACAAAGCTGCCAGTGTCACTTTCAAATATTGTTTGTAAATTCTAGCCATGGGCACTTCAACACAAGCACAGAAACATCACCAATTATAAAATCAGAGATGGTTTCCAAGGAATAAAAGCAAATTTAATAATGCACTTGAGTATTCACTTCTATCAAGAATAGAACCAGCAAACTTAATACTTACACAGGATCAGTTGCATGACTGCTGATACTCAGTGGCCTACAAATGTTCCATGCTTGGGAATATTTGTTATTTATTGAGCTCTATTTTTACAATGAAAGCCTTGCTAGCTGTGTAGGAGTCATTAATTTATATGCTGCATTTCAGAATGTCTGGACTCAGTTCTTAACACTGAAAAAATTAAAGATGCCCTATTTGCTGGGCCTGGTAGAAATACAGAAGATTCCAGTGTTTGGCAGCAAGCAAGTCAGTAGCAAGACTGTTTTCTCTCAACAGGCTTTAGAGACGCTGGCAAGGCTGGATTCTCTCTAGTTCTTCCCAGAAGCTCCTTTACTAACAAAAATGGCCATTTCTCTTTGGAAATCTCTAGTGTCTTTCTCAAGGCCTATTAATACCACCATTACAAACTCCCCATTCCAGTTACTCTTGTCTTTGAAAATTCACAGGTTCAGATATTCATCATACCAGCAGCTGTAAAAGCACACCGCTTATGACACAGCTTAGGTCAGGTATTGTCTCAGTCATCCTTAAAAATCCTTACTGAAATCCTCTTCCTAAGCATCAGGGAGAGTAAAAAGCCTTGCATCTGTATGAATTTGAGGTTCAATTTGCATGCTTAGTCTACTGAGTCCAGAGACAGGGAAAGATAGATAGATAGATAGATAGATAGATAGATAGATAGATAGATAGATAGACAGATAGGTGGATAGATAGATAGGTCGCCCTCCCTGATCTTATCTTTGCAAAATTTAT
The DNA here is from genome assembly GCF_015832195.1 of Motacilla alba alba. NCBI lineage: Eukaryota > Metazoa > Chordata > Aves > Passeriformes > Motacillidae > Motacilla > Motacilla alba. The sequence goes on along the minus strand of NC_052016.1, from coordinate 45,528,432 downwards.
CACTGCCTCTTAAAAAGCCCCTTACAATGACCTCCTTTATAGTACACATTTCATTGCTCAGACACCCACATCCAGGGTGCACAGTATGTTCAGAACAACCCATTAATTAACAAATTTAATAAGAGAATATGAAAACAGGACCAGAAGAACTTTAAGCAGTTTTGTCCATCTCAGGGCCGCAAACACAGATCAGCAATATCTAATCCTTTCCCAACAGAAATTCTCTTTACCACTCTTACTGCTCCAAATATTCCCTAACTACTCAACTGCTCCTGAAGACGTTTCATGGCACTTCACATTTCATCACTGAAATGGACAGCTTAGCTGTCCTTATGGTTAAAACGTTTCCCCTAAAGTTTAGCCTAGATATCTTTCATTGCCATGACACTTGCTGAGAAAATGAGCCTGACATTTTCTTTTGATCACAAGTCCAATGAAAAGGTGTCACATAAAAATTGATGTAAGAAAATCCCTTGGAAACCCCCAGCTTGAATATCAAGTAGAAGAGAAGAGCAGGAGTGATAGGAGCTGTTGAGGCAGAGCACATTTACAGATGGGGCAGCAGCATCACCATCTGCTGGAAGAAGCGAATTTAGCTAATGTACCAGTTGCCACCAAAGGAGGAGTGAGAAATGCCTTTGGCAGATATGCAACATAACGAGAGGAACAGAGAGATGCCACGTGCTGCCCAGTTCACAACAAGTGAAAAAGCAAATGGCCTTCCCATGCCATGGAGCAGAATGAGTCTACCCTGACAGTCTACAGTAGTTTCACATGTTTAATCTATTAACCACAATTTAGATTGAAAGCCCAGCCTTTTTAAAATTCACCTCCCTTCAGGAAGAGGTCATCTGCTGTGATTGAGGATTCCTGATCTCCATAGCTCAAGCAGAGCTGGGGCAAACCTCCCCTCACTGAGACAGAAGGTCATCTCCAAGGGATCAAGCTAGCAGGCGTGTATGTGCTTTGGGATCTGCCCACCCGCTTGTGAGGAGCCAAGACCAAAGGGAGTATGAAAAGCTGATAATTGTCTCAGGAACAGATTGGGCTCCTGACGAAGAGGAATTTCACACTTCTCCACAGGCACCGCCTGGTCAGATGGTGTTTCTTTGTGCTGTCTGTGTGTGGCCAGGCAGTGAACGCTCACAGGTTCTTGCTAATATCTGTTCTCCCCTTCTCAACGGCTGAAATAGCTCCAGGAGCTCTGCAAGAGTGGGAACAGGAGGCGTCCATGCACAGCCGGACGTGGGACACCCTACAGCAGAGCATAGGGGAGATGCCTCTGGGGCTACTGCGGGAGTGCAAGGCAGCATGGTGCTCTCCACAGGGACTCATGGCATCACTGGTGACTTCAAAGAATACCAGGGAGACAGTAGCGTCCCAGGGCACTTGGCTGCTAGATTTCACAGGAACAGACTGGCTCCTAGGGCTGCTGGTCAGGCCTTTCCAAGGGCTCACACTGACAGGGCAATGGAGGCAAATTTCTATTGTGCTGATTTCAGTAGCCTGTGGTGTCACTTTTGGTGGTGAGCCCAGGCTTGGAGAAGTGTTGAAGATGGTTACTACATGAATTGATGTCACCTTTCACCACTGATGAATGGTGTTGAGAGGTGTAGTGAGAGGAAAGCCTGCAGACATTACACAGGAACAGCTATTGGGGCTCCAGAAGACACTTTCTGTTGGGTGTATTAGTAGAGGAAGCTGGGAATTGAGGGTAGGTAGGATGCAAATCACCCTAAGTCATTCATGTGACCCTGCTCATCCCTCACCCTCACTTCATACTCTTGGACCTTTTCAAAGCTGTTGTCAGGGAACCCCCGCACTGAGCACCAAAGCCAATAAGCCAGGAAGGCGTATATTTTATCTGCAGGACAACCTGTGTAATTTATCCCTGTGCAGCACTGGTGACAAGGTCTTTTGACTGCTGTGGAGGTATGGAGGTTGACTGCTGGTTAGAGTGCTAACAAGCAGCGCAGGGAGGTTGTCACCAGCAATGCTTTTACAGCAAGGAAACCACTGTATGATAGCTGCCTTTGGGGAAAAATAAAACACCTCTGGCTTTGTGACAGTGGAGATGGGCCTGGTGTCTCCATAGTCCTGCCAAAGCAGTGTAGGTTTGCAGCATTGTCTCTCGTATGTTCTGGTGAACTGCCCAAACCCACAGCCCCAGCGAGCTCCACACCAAGCCCTAACACACTTATAATGCTCTTCTGACAACTCACTTCCTATCACAACTGCTTTCCTACTCTTACCAGGGCAGTGTGTGTCAAGGAGCTCACTCCTGCCCTTGAGATCTACCTATGACATTGCATGTAAAGTATCTCTGTGGTATTGAAAAGTTGTAGCTGTCAGCAGCCCGCATTCTGCAGGGTGCTGAAAGCTGCCTTTGCACTTCACCAATATTTGATGTTGGAGTTATTTTTAAGACACATTTGTTTCTTGCTGTAAGAAAAGACCAAAACCTCACCGCTTAATTCCTCCTCAGAGCCCAGAAGCAAAAGCTATTATCACCATGTGTCTGAAATTGCTACCTTTTATTAAGCTGGCATGTCACATCCAAAGGAATTGCAGCAAGCAGTCTGCCTCATGGATGTTATTACAGTGGAATCGCAAGTGTGAGCATGGCCCCACTCCACACACTGCTAGGAAAGGAAGACTGATCAGATTTCACATCTAATAAAAGGTGGGGGACTGAACTTCTCTTAGCTCTTAATGCTAACTGCAAAATTGTGCTAATTGAGAAACATGTACTGAAATTTCCAGTCCTGAGACTTATAAACACAAAATCAAACATATCAATAATGTCATTATCACCTTGATGTGCTCTGTTATTGTCCAAGAAGCATGTAATGTAAATCAAAATGTGGTCATCCACCATATACATTTGAGGTGATACCTCTGCATCCATATTGTCAACCATTGTTGGTGTTACCCTTTTGTGACCCGTACTGTCACAGTCTCCTGAGCTACGCTGGACTGAACGGGTGCTCTGAGAGCAGAGATGAGATGTGACAGTGCCCAGAAGTGTATCACTAACACTGTGATGTGTTACAGTGATTCTACATGCCTGTGGCAGTGTTTTAAGTATTTGGCAGCTCCCAGCTAGATCCAGGAGTACCAGAACTAAGTGTGTAGACTTCAACGCATAGGCTGGCACCCAGTGCTTAAGACTGCACCATTAAGCACCAAGTAACACCTCTGAAAATGTGGATTTTAGGCTTTCCTGAGACTCCTACTCACTGTCCCTTTAGTTGAGCACAGTAATGGACTGCAAAAGAAAAACCTCTCCTGGGGAGGTATCAGCAATTTTCAAATAAATACTTTGCCCTGTTCAGAAGGTTGTCTGCTGGTCACTGTGATGTGACAACACCTTACAATAACAACGATGCTACGGTAAACAGGCTGCCAAATGATCATGTTCTTATTTCAATGACTTTCAGTATGAATCTCTACTGGTATTACTGCCTTCAGACAATACAAGCATGTATTGTTACCCTAGTCACCAAGGAACCAGTGATTCCAGTGTCGCCACACATCTGGGAAAGAGATTTCAAGAGTGGAAAAAAACAGAGGAATAAATGATATATCAGCTGGAAAGGAGAAACTCAAAAAACCATGTAGCTGTTTATACATTCAAGAAATATCAAATATCTGCTACAGAGCAAACTTCCTTACATGAGGTAAGACTGACCCAGACTTTCCAGAGCAGGTCCCTAGAAGGTGGGCTAATTTCAGCAGTGCTGGAAAGCTGACATTTCAGCCCTTCCAATGGCCATTTACAAGCTACTCAGCACCGTTGAAAACTGAACCTTGTAGTCCGTTGTCCACCAGCTGATAGAAGAGTCTGCCAGTGCAACTACAGATTTCCCCATCATTTTTCATAAAAATAAATAAACCTCCAACCATAAACTTCTGCCCAAAAGGAGTTTTTCCTATTAAAAGGAGAAACGTCAAAGACTTTGCAACAACCACTTAGGTCTTTGGCTTGTGAAAGAGTTTTAACAGAAATTGTGGTGGTATCTACAATGGTGGAACCTGTAATGGCATCAGATTTGATCACCAAGACCTCCAGACCTATAGTTCTGGAGTGCCAGACAGAGGTACCTGCACAGCCAGGACAACCAGTGGGTGCAGCACCTGAGGGAAGCTTTCAGAGCTCTGGCTTGAATACAGCCCTCAGCATAAGCCTGCGGATGAGCAGCCTCACTCAACAAACTACTTGGATTTTTAATCACTCTTGAATTCAGACATCAGAGCAGGTGACTAAGTTTGACACAGTAAATCAGCTGAATATGAGCTGTGTAATTGCTTCTGACTTTAAACAGAAAAAAGCTTTTGTAATGTTGAGAAGGCTATCAGAGACATTTGAATAATGTTGTGTTAAAGCAAGTGAAGTTCATAAGCAACAGAAAACAATGCTCACAGAAAGGAAAATGCTCACAGAAAGGAAAATGTGCAAGAGTGTCAGGGGGAAGCTCTTCACCAGAGAGTTCACCAAGTCCCATTAGACTCAGAAACCATTACCCTGCATCTGTGTGTTAACGAAGCAGTTGTTCCACTGCTAATTGCTGCTCCAACAAATTGCTTTTGCAATTACAATTTTATTATCAGATTTATCACTGCAAACTGAAATAGATGCATTTCAATTTCAGAAAGACAACAGAATGGTGCAATTAAACACCAGTCCTCCAGAAAGGCAAAAAAAATCAGTCTGCAATTCCAAGGCTTCCCAAATTCTTTAGAAGCTGAGCAGTTACCTTGGTACACGAGTCTTCTGTGAATGTCCGCTTCCACAAGCATGCCTATATTAGCCCCTTTTAATTGGTTTGCCTGGATAAAATCCAGACATTTTAAGACTTATCTAGGCATTTAAGTAAATGGCTTAATTTTAAAAAACACTAATATGAACCCCATATCCATTTCAGTTTGGTAGTCTTGCACATTCGAGGCCAATAGGTGAACTAATCTTTAAGTAGCATTACAGTTTTCCCAAAAAGTCCTCTACTATAAAGCTCTACTATCAATGAGGTAACTAGACGTTCAAATTAAAATTAACAGACTTTTAAAAGGCTTACAGCCCTGAATTCATCACTACTTTAGAAATATGAGACCTGACAGACCTTTTAGTAAGTGTAGACACCAAAGTTCCTGCGATGGCCCATCATGGCTGGCAGAACATTTCTCTGGGTACTATTTCTAAATATAGTGACTAATAGGAAGACAACAAACACTGTGCTAACCACAGCAGCAGCGTAAGTTGGTTTTCTTGGACAGGAGGCAGTGGCCGCACAAGCCTTTTTCTAGCTCATGCAGGTGCTGTGGTTTGCAAGGAGCCCCAATGAAGACAGTATGAGAGCTGTGCTGAACAAGAACACAGTCAACTTTGCTGCATGGCTGCGCATGGATACTTGGGACTCTGAGGGATAAAACAAAAAGAAAGGAGACTAAAATGTTAAGCAGCAAAAAAATATGAATCTGGCAGCTTCAAAGACTCAAGCACATGGTTTTGGGAGAATAACATATATAACAATCCTGAGGTGATCTCAGGAGGAGAGAAGAAGAAAATTTCTAAGACATCTATTTTTTCCACTGTAGAAAAGAAACCGTGCTTTATAAACATGGCCCTAGCTTGCAGAAATGCAAAGAAAATTCATGCAATACAGGGAATTGATATCAAGCATTCTGTTCTTTTGTTGTGTACTGTATGTATTTTTCTTAATATTGCCACCAGGTCCTAAGATTGTCTCTTCTCTGGTCTGAATGGGTAACAGCATTTTCTCTTCAGAGGAAAGTCAAATGACTATCACAAAAATAAAGCATTTATCATCCTTGCAGAAAGATCTGAAAAACAATATCCAGGTTCAGAAGGGGGACGCAAACAAAATGAATTTCAAGGACACACCTGATTCCCACTACTCCTTACAGCAAACATCTCTCTGAGAGGGCCAAAACAACCACCTATAATACTACTCTATTTTCACTACTTTACTGCTACTAAAACTACAGTAAGGACAGCCAGTGCTACAGAACTGCCCCTCTACCATCAGTGATTAGGGAAGATTTTGGTTGTGTTTAGAAAAGTCAAATCACTTAGGACCTCTAAGATCATTGGGTTCAACCCTTAACCCAGTACTGTCAAGTCCATCACTAAACCATGTCCCCAAGTATCACACCTACATGTCTTTTTAAATAAAAACAGAACTGTTATTCTTCATATTAATTGCTTTTTTCTTATTCTTTTCATGAACGAAGAACATATTTTGTATTTTAATACTTCAAAACACTCCATTTTCTAAAAAGGTTAGGCTAGCTTTTCAGAAGCTGGAAATAACTCTGACACCAAATTTATAACAGGAGAAATAACTGCTTTAAATACAAACAGGGCAATAACCATCCATCTATCAAACATCAGCTTAGAGTAATGGATTACAGAGAAGAGCCACTTTAGTTAATCAGGTTGGACTTTGAAATACTTCTTTGTTCCATAAATAATATTCTAACAGGAGCTTTACTGTTGGAGACCACTTTGAGCAAATGGTGGAAATGAGTCTGCCCTTTTCCAGAAAGTATCAAATGAGAAGACACACTGATGGCTATCTCTGCCCTTTGAAGCAAACTATTAGAAAATTAATCTTGTTGAAGATGACCTAAACCAGCCCTAGCAAAAACCTAGCAGCTTCAAAATCACATAGTGACAGTCTGAAATAGCAAGGCTAAAAGGGGTAAGTCACAGACATGCAAATGGGGTTATTTTCTCTACTTAAAAAAAGGGGGAAAAAAACACATAAAAACTTTCAAGGTCTCAGAGACAATTACTTGGAAAAACAGCATTCACCAAGGAACTTAGCTGGAGACTGCAAGAGATATGACTAAGTGGTCATGTAAGACCATGCGAGCTGGGGTCCTTTTATATATTTGTTTACACCAAACTTGCCTCTAATGCATCACATTGAAGTATGGCAAGGCTGACAATTTCCTAGACACTCTAGAAAGTAAGTTTTCCTAAACAGGTAAACCCTTTGACTCCCAAGGGACAGTTTCTTGAGCTTCCTCTAGGAAGCTTTCCTCTAGGAAATCTACCAGTAATGTAACAAAATTAAAGTGAAGAATCCATTTATGGCAGAGGAATCCAGAAAGCTTGGACACTACTTGTAGTCCTGACACCTTCAAGCATGTCTTTCAGAAGAAGGGAGCCTGTAGTGATGATCAGATCCTCAGTGTCACTCAATGGGATCTGTACTGCCAAAGAGGCATTCCCCTGATGGATAGCTACTACAGCACTGAAGGCCAGAGGCAATTAGTAAGCAGCACATCGTGCAAGACTAAATTCTGTCTAAAGTGACTTGGCAAATTTCCACTGTTACAGAAAGTGGTAATGGAATGTAATGGCTACGTATATCAGATTGGGTCTCAGTCATTAAGATCTCATTCCGAGAGAATAAAACACAATAAAATGGGTAGAGTCTTTCATCTACATAAAAAGCAAGGATAAACACTGAGGTGATTCTGCCAAGATTTGTGGTTCCAGGAAACCAAGGTATTTTTGGTTTAATGCTTAAGGTTAACAATCAATCTCATGTGACTATCCATGTATCATCTTTCATCTTGAAGTATTCTATAGCACTTAAAAAATAATATACAAATCAGAATCCCTACTCACAGGAGCATTCATTTCTACTCTTCACGTTTTAAGAGCTCCTAGCACATGCAACAGATAAGTAATGGGCAGAAGCAACTTGATATGTTAAGGCCAGAACAGTTCCATTTCTGCCACTGGTACTATCAAATAAACATACAGACATTCAAGCTCCTCCACTAACAGGCAAGCACAACTCCATCTGGCTCTTGGGTTTCTGCAGCTTTCTTTCTCTTGCTTGAACTTCAGTCAATAATCAAAATGGAAACACACTGAGATTAGGCATAAATAAAACGACAATCCTGGATGAAAGAGTTGGGTGAACACATACATTCCTCTCCACTTTCTGGAATGTTGAGCATTAGCCAGTGCCACAGAAAAATGACAGCTACTCTGATAGATCTATTATGAAAGCAACTGAGGTTGCATGGAAAAAGTCCATGATGTAAGGTTATAACTTACAACAGTAAGGCAGGATCAAAAACCCCCCAATCCCTCTCTTCTATGCAATTGGTTACTATTTCACAAACTTATGTGAACTAATGCTTTTGTGATCTCTCTGTTGGGAGTGAGCCACAAGGACTTCTAAATATCCACAGCCAAAAGCCACGAGGGTGTATATATTTTATAATGAATGAGCCCTGCATTCCAAAGTATGTACATTTTTAATTTAAGTAGCCCATGTAATGAAATCCTTCATTATTTTTTCCTCTTAGTTTACCTGCTTTGATGGACATTATCTCCCTCATATCATTTTTAGACAGTAGCACGATTATTTGAAAGAAATGAGTGGTTGACTGAGAATAATCTGGTATTATACTTCCAACAATGCCCAGTGCTGCATGCTTCCTACGGAGATGCAAGGCACCTATAGATGGAAGACTTGTCTTCACGGAGGAAAATAGTGGTTTTAACATTATATCAGAAGAATGGAATTACTTTCCATTCTAAGCATAAAACCTGGTATCAGTTATAACTTTCATCTTACCAAATGTTACAGTGATAGTAACAACAAATACTTTTTTCTTTTTTCTTCAAATGGATCTACTTCACATCACTAGAATTTCTGAACAAGGTCACAGGAAACTCTAGTACATTAGGGATGTATGAGAGGATACACAAGTTCTTGACCTGAAGGAGAATGACACAGTCCCTTCTGATCCTAACATAAAAATCCTTTAAAGTGTAGGTGAGTCACTTGGTTAATTTAGGGACACTGACAACATAATATCTGCTCTTTGAGCCCCAAGTGTCTGGATTTGCTTCCTTTTTTCTTTAAAAATTCCCCTTTCCTTGAGGAGACTCCACTTATTACTCACTAGGGCAGGATCCCACTAAAAGACTTCTAGGATCAAATTCCAGCCATTCTACGAAACTGCCCCACGTAATTATAGTATGTGATGAGAGGACAACGTTCTGAACATTCTTAACCCCAGGAGTGTCATTTCTGCTCTTTGAAACAGAAGTACAAAAAGAAGAGGACACTGCATTTCACATTCCCTTTTGCATTACACATCATCATCAAATGTACTTATCAGAAGAATTATGAATGTTTCAAAAAGGAAAAAAGTAACCTTGGATGTTTGAGTGAACAAAATCTGCACATTTTGTCCCTCTTTAAAATCAGTTAGAGAGCTTCTCATATTTATTCCTTCAGGCTTTAGGCAAGTGATATTCAAAAAACCTGAAGATTTCATTATGATCTCTTGTATCTCCTGTAATGGTGTGATGGAGATTAACCTCTAGGTTACAGTGAAAGCCTTCATGCCTTCTGTTTGCCATGACTACAGCTACTCTCCAGCTGCACAAGACTACTCCCTTAAATGAAACTGAAAAGTTCACACAAAAGTCTTATCATACAAAGTCACACCATACCATACTAAGCCACACTTAACCTACAGACATACAAACAGCCAGCCATAGGCAAGGTCAGTGCAATCAAAATTACTGCACTTTACAAATTTATCACTGAGGAATTGTGTGCATGCTCCTACCCTGCCGATGCAAAGGAAATCATGCAAGCTTTAAACTACCCCGTGGTGATTTTTGTTTTGTCATCAGTCAAGAGCATCTGATGTCCATCATCACCAGGGTCTGCTGATGAGAGCAATTCCTTAAGCCCAGCAGCTCCAGTATTAGTATCTATCCGTTGCATCCTGCTCCAAGTGCTGGCAAGAGTTGTCAAGGAAGGTGCCATTGCAGTGGGCAAGGACAAATAAAACAAGTGACATTTCAGACAAAAAAACCCCAAACCCAACAGTATGCAGGCTGCATGAAGAGGCCAAGGGAAACAATAATTAGGCAACTTGTGGTATCAATGTACTTTATTTAAGCAGAGGGAGAAAAAAAAAATTCCTGAGCCAGTGAAGACAAGAGGACTCCAAAACTTAACTGTGGTTTACTAGAGGCAGTTCTGTGATTCTGGAACAGGAAATAACACCTCCGGACTTGGACTGTAAGTCTCCACACTGCACAATATGATATAAATAAAAGAGACTTAAATCACCCCTTCTAATCATGATTTAAATCAGCAAGCAGGAAACATTAATTTAATTAATCAATTCTAATCTTGCTTTGCAGCTGTACTTTTTAGTTATTTTTCTAAAGTAAGTTTCAGTCCAATGGCTGGTAATCATTACAACACACTGAATTGTAACTAAATACTAAATTGGAAACCTGTTTTTAACCAGGACAGTACATTAAATCTGCACACACTTTAAAGAAGTTCTGCGCTTTCCTATAGTACATTTGTAATTTTCTTTTTCTAGATTACTTTTATTACTTTATTTTGTATTTTATTCCAGCATCAAATTGCCCTGAGAGGCTAACTAGAATTCAATTACAAAGTTCATAAATAATATTTTTAAATTAGGTATTACTTACTGTGAAACGACAGATTAAATATAGGAAAAATATAATACTAGCTAATTTCTTAAATTAATGAAATGCTAGTCAGAGAACTGAACTGCTGATTTCTAGTCACTATGTGAAAACGACAGATTTTGTGAACATCCCAGTACCTGAGCAAGGGGCTTGTCACAGGTTTTGGTAGTTTCGGGATGGATGAACTAATTTGGTTTTCTAATAAATTTCTGGACGAATCACTATTTCAAAAGGTCTGCTGCCATACAAATATCACTGGATTGCTCTAGGAGACAGTGAGAAGAAACTGGCAGTGAGATCAATGTATAAACAGATTCATTATTCCAGAAACAGTTGTCCTTTTGTGATTGTGCTTCTGCATAAGGCATAGATAAGATACTGGCTCTTAGGCACTTGGAAAGAGGGATGTTAAAGAACATCACATAAATTTACTGCTCATCTTACAAAAAGCTGGCCGAATCCATACAATATTGACTATCACTACATCATTTTCATGGATTACAAATAGATTGGGATCACGCTGAACACTAGAGTGACATCGTGTATAAAGTATACCACTCATACAAATTTATTCTTGCTTGCACTCAGTGTATCTTTGTTCAAAGACAGTCTCAGCCAGGAACAAAGACCTCACCAATACAGGGCAAGATGCAGCCCAGGAGACCCTCCCAGCCTCCTCCCGTGCAGCAAAAGGCTGTGCTGAGACAGAAAACATCCTCCTAATGGCCTGACAGCACCAACACGCAAATGCAGCCATTTAAAATGCAAATGTCATTAATTTTAATTAATGATGCACCATGCTTCAGTTTGAATATTTACCATTTGAGCTCAACTTAGTATTTTATGCCCCTGCTCTGAGCACTCAGCAAATACAAGCAGTGAAACATGTGAAGGGGCACAGAGGTTACACAGGCTTGCTTAATACGTGCTACTGAACAAATGTGACATAATTACTACTACCAAAAGAATTAACTGCTTTACTATGAAAAAAAGCCCATTTTCTTTGACACATTAATGTTGGAAATTTCAAGTACTTTTTTTTTTCCCCCACATATATGCATAAGGTTTTAACTGCATTATGCAATGGGGGAGGATTCAAAACAGCTTTACAGCCATTTGTGAGAGAAGATACAAACTACACCTTATCTTCAGCTTCTGCAGAGAAAAATGACTGATGTGAGGAAAACAACAACACCATAACAACAAGATTTAACAACCTCATGTTTCATGAAAGATGGATTCTCCTCCAAGTTTGGAACTGTGCTTCAAAAAAAAAACCAACCACACAAAATAAAGCACACTTGCAGAGCAATACCTCAAAATAAAGATTTCATATAGTTCTTTGCCTACTAACCTATAAATTAAGTGCACGCAGAAGCAAAGCAATCAGAAGCAATCTCTGGGGCTTTTAAACATGATCCCATGGGGAAAGGGCTCTTTGGAGAATGCAACACATGCTCAGGACACATTTCATAATTATAACAGCAGAATATCACAATTATACACATTCTAAAACACTGTGATAACTGCTACCTCTCATTTTGGAGTGGGACTACTTGATTTTTAAATTGTGTTGGATCTAAACCTTTGTGTGGGTTGCAAACCATAAACCACAAGGGACATGGTAGGATGCTGGAACACTGCTGCTGCTTTCAGGATTTTAATGTCATCGCCTTGCTTATTTTCAGCTTAAAAATGGTCAAATAAAACATAAGGTTTTGGTTCTGCTAATTCAAAAGCCACTTTCAGGATAGCAGTTCTGAGTTTTAATAAAGGAAAATATTCAAGTCATACTTATCTTCAGTTATTAACTATACTTAGCAATGTTCTTTTATATCTGCACTTTCTATAGAACACTCTGCATTATTAAAGGAATAGAAAATTGTATTTATAAGGTACTGACAATATGGAGGGCTTTTTTGCACACATTTAGAATTACGTATCTATGGATTCTAAACACAAAATAAAATACTACATGAGACAGAAATCTGCCAAAGTACACATTATTCCCATTTTTTCCCAGGTACTTTCCAATTTTTGTATTCACCTCACGAAAACAATATGTATAGTAAGGGTCACACACACACACACACACATATATATATATATATATATATATATATATATATATATATATAAAAATATATCTGGTGAGGCCATATCTTGAATGTGTGCTCAATTCAGTTCTGGGCTCCTCAATACAAGAAAGACATGAGGTGCTGGAGCAGAGGGAAGGGCAACAGAGTTGGGGTAGGGTGTGGAGCACAAGTTGGATGAGGAGCTGCTGAGGAGATGGGGATATTTCTCCTCCTGGAGAAAAGGAGGTGGAGGAGGGACCTTACTGTCCTCTTCAAATCCCTGAAAGGAGGCTGATGTGGGTCAGTGTGTAGCCAGATGTGGGTCAGTCTCTTCTCCAAAGTAACGAGCCATAGGAAATTGCCCTCAAGTTGCTCTCACATGCCAGAGAAGCAAGTGATGCCCGTTACAGTCGCTCACCACTCGATGACCAACACCCAGCCTGTTCCCCAAGCAGAGGCAGCACCTACTGGCCAACGTCCCCCAGTTCATAAACTAAGCATGATTATCTGTGGCATGGCCAGCTTGGGCCCTGTACTCTTTCCCAGCTCTTGTGCACCTCCTCCCTGGCAGAGCACAGGACACTCTAAGTCCTTGACTTAGGGTAAGCACTGCTCAGCAGGAACTTAAACATCAACGGGTAATCAACACTATTCTTCTACTAAATCCAAAACACAGCACTGTACCAGCTAATGAGAAGAAAATTAACTCTATACCAGCTGAAATCCAAGTAAAAAAGTGAGACCTTGAGGTCCTGTCTTCCAGCAGATGCATAACACTTCATTCAAAGAACTTCTCTCTGTCCATCGGAACTTTTGCAGTTGATAAATATATTTTGGGTTGAAGGAGTAGTCTTCTTTAAAAAAAAAAAATTAAAAGTTTAAGACACTGAGGCTTGTAGAACAGGTACCATGCACAACAGTGGGAAAAGCTGTAAATGCCACTTCTGGTTGACTGCCTTTGTGAGTAAATGCATTAGTGAATTTTGGTTCAAACAGTCCAATAACACTAGCACAGAAGATGCTGTCGGTGAAAAGATTTCCCTTAAATCAGAACCCAAAGCAAATCTAAAATAATTCCACCATGTACCATGTAGCTACTTTGTTAAAATAGTCTCAATGATGTCTCTGTCTTGCACTGATGCCCACTTCTATTTAAAGAAAAAATAAAGATGCTTAACCTTTATGTGGATTGTATAGGGAACAAGTAAAGTGATTAAACAACAAAATACATTGTCTATCTTGTCTTGTACTGAAGAAGTGACTGGAATTCCTAATGAAGTTCAGCACACCTTTCTCTTTTATATGCTCAAAATGCCCTACTTTCCTCATGGTGCCTCCTGCACTAGAAATGTCAGTCATGCAACCCAGCTTCTTGCATCCAGCACTCTGCACTCCCTTCCAAAAAAACTCATCTACAGCAACAGACACTGCTTCTTTCACTTGACTGTTTTTACTGCATCCTTCTCTCCTTTATCTTCATGCAAACTTGAGATGAGAATAATGCACATTTGTACTCTGATCCAATGCACATGTCTCACCAGAAGTTGCTGGTATTTTCTATGTGCTGGCACCCGAGTAATATTTTGGAAGCCTCAGGCAAACTCTCTCTTAGATTTAGACATTCCTTATTTGTTGAAGATGTGCCTCTCCTGGAACAGCTCAATAACTGCATTACAAAGTGTTTCTTCAGCTGTTGCCTGATAACAATTAATGAAAGTAGAAACAGAAAACCTAGACAAATGTAAGAGGGATTAAAATAACAACAATAAGAAAAGGTGTGCTATGCCTTTTCAGTGTATATGGCAGTGAATTCAGAGTGTGGTGTCTCTTTATCCTTATAGAAATAATCCTCTATAGTGAGGTCTCTGAACAATGAATTTTACAAAGCTGTTTCTCACAAAGTACAATGAGAAGGGCTAAAACTTGTTCTCTAGTGACATTTTGGCACCAGATTACCAGACCGCCTTTAATGTAGAACAATTCTAACCTTTCATCTTACACTTGCAAACTTTTTTTTTTTTTTTTTTTTTCTGGTAACACTAAATCAAATAGATTTAATATATGACACTCCTTTCATGCATGCTGTATTTTCTGCATTGAATCTCATCTGTATCTGTATTCAGAGTCCTAGCACTTCAGAACATATTTAGCTAGGCGTGTAAAAGCGATGACCTAGAAAGTTTGCTCTCCAAACCCAGATGCCCACAGAGCTACAGCACACACTGGAATAAGGCAGCAAATAGGAAAAGTACTGTATATATTGTGACACAATGATTTTGTTTGAGTGCCAGCAGTTGGGCCTGATGATCTTAAAAGTCTTTTTCAAGTTAAACAATTCTATGAGTTTCTGACATAGCTGACTTTTCACAAAATCAATGCCTTTTAACAAAGAAATGCCTCATTTTCTCTCATTCAGATTTTGTTACAGAACGCTAGAAAAACTTGGTGTGTTAAAGAACCCTAATGTTTACACTGCGTGTTAAAAGACTGTCCAGAAATAAATTGTTTTCAATTGAAAGGTCATAGAAATTGAGGTCTCCTTCTGTTATTTGAAATAAAAGAGGGGAAATGCTTTGACACCTCCAACCCCCTCCACATACATGCTATCTCTTTTGCAACAAAGAACAGACCACCTACTTTTTATGACTGCTAGTACAACTGCAAGGATCTTCACGTCCAGATGTCTTAGCAGAAAAAAACTCTAAAACATACTTAAAGTGGAGCAAAACAAAGTAGGCATGCTGTTTGTGGTGTGTGCCTGTGTGGCAAGGCACCACACTGACAGACACAGCTGCAGCCTGTGCTGTGAACCTTCTTCACCTTGTTGCTGAGACATTAATCAGGCACTTCAGGACATTTTTGTCAGTGTCAATGCTGGGAAAATGAGAAGTGTGCCCTTTTGTCAAACTTCTTGCCTTGAGAGACATCTTCACCAATTATATCCAGGGGCTGTTCTGAAGAAAGCTCAAACTGTGTATGATTTGTACGAAGCTACTTGACAGCATAAAAAATGACCAATAACTCACAGCTCACAGAGTTCCCTTCCCCGTGGTTTACTGTCTCTTTATATCTTGTTCAAAAGTACTATGCAAAGCGGTAGTGTTCATCATCATTCCACTTTCCAACAGGTTACTGTGGCACTGAAGAAAGCTACTCAGCATGCTCTGAAGCTGTGCACTTTGTTCTTTATAGCCCCAGAAGTGATTCTGATCAAGAGGACTATGATGCTGGGACTCCAGACCTAGGAAGTAATTTTAAGCATCAATAGAATGAAAGGACTCTTCTCGGCATGCCAAAACAGAGCAGGTGAAAACCACAAAGAACATTGCTCCACTGATACCAGCACAGCCAACCTGGAGAATTCAAAAACCTTGTGGTTGCTCCGATCAGAATGAGATTTCTAAACGAATGTAAGCAACAAAAGAGATGGGGTGGGCAGATAAGCTGTCTTCTCCCTTTGATTTCTGATGACAGTCTCCTGGACCTCACAACACGAAGTTCAGCAAATGTTCCTCATCCCACTTTTCAGGCCCTTCTCTACCACTAACTTCCTTCTGCACCAAAATGGGGGTGAACTGAGCCTGAGCTGGATCTCTTACACTGCATCCACTGCAAGTTCACAGTGCTGGTGAGTGCTACCATGCTGTTTGTGGACAGTTTGGAAGACAAAAAGCTTCCTCTCATAATGAACCTTCACCATCACCAAGTCTTCCCACCCATGCCCCATCCTCTGGCCTTCCCTCCATGCCTGTGCACTCAGCCAAAGCTGAGGCACTCCCTATGCGACATCTCTGAAAATGCTGAACTGTGGTTTCAGAAGCCTGAGGAACAGTAGTTGGTGCAGTATTTGGCTTTCAGCTTACCTACCTGATGCCTCCAGAGCTGAATTTATCCAGGCTCTCAGTGTCCCTCAAGGCAATAGCTAAGTGCTGACTACCTGGGTGAGCTTCAGCAGGGTATGGTTCAAAATTCTGACACGCACTTCATGTGAGAATGGCGGAAGGTGCATTAATGAAATCATGTGACTATAGCCCAGAAGTGAAGATGGCAAATATAACATGAAGCTATTTGTTCTGTTGCTAGAAAACTACTGTGAGATGCCTGACAAAGCTGAGGCTGAGATGCAAGACAAGTGCCAAGCAGGACTGAAGTTTTATGTAGTGTGCTTCCTTGGGCTGGTACAGAGATTCTCCCTTGTTAGACAAGTCCTTGCTGTGGAGACCTCAGGGAATTCAGACGAAGGCTGAGGCCAACATGATCTACAGGAGTGTCAGCAGCACAGACCCCTGGAGAAGCCCACAGCCTATTTATACACCGACAGCTGCAGCAGAGGCAGAGGAGGCTGAACAGTTGCATACTCAGGAAAACCACACAGACTCATTTCAGGAGATCATTGTGATATATAAAATGTACAGTGCTTTTTGTTCACCTTCAAAGAAAGAGATTAAACTAATCAATCTGTTCTTAGAAATGGCTAAGTGTTCCTCTTTAATGCCTGCTGAATAGCGAGCACTCGCTAGAGCCCAGAGCATCTGGGGAGAAAAAAATATTGAGACCCTGATTTAAAAAATGCCTGGCAATTTTATCTGCTTCAATACCCAAGTGGTGTATGTTTGCAGTCGATTAGTCATTACAGATCACTTTTCAGCCCACATGGCAACAGTTGCTTATTTTTTTAATCTGAGAACAAGGCAAATCAGTCCTGAATGGTGAAATTGAGCTCTAAGTTTTTGATGTCCTTACAAATAAAAAACTGTCTGTTTACTTGTAAAAAAAATACAGCTACAGCTATCTAGACTATTATGATAGTGATTAAATTCGTGATTAAAAAAGAACTTTAAATCTTTATTAATATTCTTTCAACACAGAAAAAGGAAAAACAAACAAACAAACAACAAAAGGCCAACTAAAACCCCTACCAATTCCTGTCACTGTATTCCTCTCAGTTTTCAAGTCTTATCATTATGTAGCATCAAAAGAATATTCTTTCTCTGGACAGTGTCTTACTGTGTTCTGGTAGACAATTTAGGTAATAACCAAATTTGCTATGTAAATGAAACCTTGGTAAGTCTCACAACCATTTTTCTTCTCTGTAACCTCTTCAGAAAGATGGATGCTCCATTCTACATTTTTCATTAATGCACCAAATCACAGGAGGTTGAAAAGGTTAAAGATGTTTAATTGTTACTAGATGATAATCAGTCAGAAATTATATTCTAGCATGTAGCTGGCTGGCAAAGACGTTGTATTTTCAGATACATCCCTCCTAATTCTTCCTTTCCCTTTGGAATTTATCATTAAACTGCATTTATCTGTCTCACATGACACATCCGGGCAGGAATCAATCTGAAAAGCCAAATCTGAAAGCTCCTTGCCATTTCTCATTTTCTGTGACCAAATAAGGAATAAACCTGCATGACTTTGGTGGCAGAGACCAGCTTTTCTATTTACATCATTTATACTAAGACAGCCCTAAATGTGGACCAAGACTAATTGTTCCAGACTCAGGACAAACAAAAAATGAAAACAAGCAAGATGTCAAAAAATAAATATAATTTCACACCTCTCTTTTCCTCTCTCTTTTCTGAAAGTCTTGCCAAACTGGGTCTAGAGGGGAAAACGAAGGAAGGGTAAAGAGATTTCTCATGCTACTTGTCCTGTGATGCCCAGAAGTGGTGGGAGACAAGAGACAGATGGAGAGCAATAGAGATGAAGTTTTGGCAATTCCTGCCCCAAAATCTCTCCCTCCTTTTTATATTCTCCTAGTCTGGAGCCACAGATCCTACCTTCCATACTGGCATTGAGTTTCCAAATAGCTAAGTTCTTTTTCTAGAACCTTCGAAGGTCCACTCACACCCTCCAAACTGAAATCAGAATGGGAAGATCTGCCCTCTCTCTGCTTTCATTACAGAGGCATTCTGAAGAGGTTTTTTTAAGTTTCTGGTTTATATATACGTTAATGCAACTTGAGAATTTAACAGTATATTAGTATTTCTTATAAAGAACAAATCTGTATCTTATTGGAAATGTTAAATGGAATGGTTAATGCATTTTTGAAAGGTATTTAAATGATGTGGCATAAAAGAATAATGTAAAAATCTGAATACAGAACAAACTGTGAGATGCTACAGTACAGACACTACAGTAATTCAGGCACCAATTTAAGTGGTAAATGGTATTTTTTGATTACCTTACATATGCCTTTGTTAAAAAAAAAAGGAGATAATAGGCACAAGAGCACAATAGCCTTGAAAGCGGAAAAATACATAAAAGGTCACATAACTGGATGGAAAAAGGATGTTTTGAAATTTTCTTTTCTCCAGATACTGAGCAATACTGCAACACCTGCAAAACTCTCTGTGACTGGGCATGAGCTCAGGTCCTTGGGCAGACTGGCAGCACCACAGGCAGGGAAAAGCTGGGGAGCTGGCACAGCACCCAGATGGCACATCCACATAGAGAGCAAGAGCAGCCTCAGAGGTGGGAGCTCAGCTACCAGTACCAGGAAACCTGTCCTGTGGGTGTGGGCCCTGGGGAGGCAATGAAATCACCATGTTCCCTCTAAAAACAGGGAAGATGACTGGTTGTCTGAAACCACAAAAGCTCTTTCTGGTGTTGAAGTCTGTGACAGAAGGTATTGCTTCCTCCTCAAAAGCCAGTAGACCAAGCTGCAAGAGGTGATCTCCACCTAAGAGTAAAGTCACAGTGAAACCTGAGAAAGCAATCACAGAAATGTCTATCTGGAGTCAGGTGCAGGGATAATCCAAACAGTATCACAGCAGCCTCCCAGCATGGAGCAATATAAAACCAGGCAATAGTGGAAACAAGAGGAGAAGGACAGGTGTCCTGAGGCAAATCCCCTTGTCCCAAACCGGAGAGCTCTGAATGCAAATATCTCAGTGCGAACAGAGGATGGGTGAGAACAACCTGTCCTGCCATAGAGCCAGGGACTGGACCATACTGCACCTTGAGCTCCCCAAAACCTGCTGAAGATGGAGCAGCAGCAATGCCAAGTGTGACTTTGACTCTGGGAGTTGACTTTGGTGATGGAGAACATTTCCGCTGAATGCAGATTGTGTTTCCATGAAAGCCAGTGCCGCAGCATACTGCATCCTTCTAAACAGTATTATTAAACTACCATAATAATCACCCTGCTCTTCAATCCAAGGTCTGAAAGCACATTACATGCAGTAATGAAATAACTCACACAAGAGCACTGTGAGGAAGAAGGGGACCATTACTGCTGCTGCTCACAGTCATAAAATCGTGCTTTCAGACACAGAATTTCATTGCAAGGACCGAGTGCACAAGTGTCACCACATACTTCACTGCCAGTTATGGGTCCTGTCAAGGATTTGTCATTGCCTTCCCGATGCTCCATATTTAGCCAAAGTCTTGAGACTCTTGGTAATTGCAAGAGACTCAGCTTTCATTTACAAGAAACAAAATGAAAACAATCCCCAGAAAAAAGCTGTATTTGTGGATCTGAAGTTTGAAATCTGTTCAGTCTGCCCTAAACCAGAAGGCAAATGAAAACAACAAAAATGTATTTTCTTTTTGTGCTTCTGATACTCCCATTCTCTTAGGGGCTGCAACTCCTTCTGGGGGCTGAGTCAGGCTTTCTGTCCGTGTGTGGGCACCAGCCTTGCACTGCCGGCGTGAGGTCAGCTGGATGGGGCAAAGTCCTGGCCTCTGTGCAGGGGAAGCTGCTGCAAGAGATACTTCCAGATCATGCACAAGCCTTATGGCAGAGTTAAGGAGGGAATCCAGGTCTTAATTACCCCACATTTCAGGTTAACAAGGAAGTGTTAACACACAAGTGAGTTAACTGCCAGCCTGCTAGAGCAAACACTGCAGCATCTTGTGGCTCCAACTTGTAACTGGAATTCAGAGGAGCAAAGTTCTAATTTGTGACTCTCCCCCCACTTTCCTTCATCCGACTAAAGACAACCCCTCACCCATGATAGCTTCTTTTCCAAAAAGACAATTACCTATGATCTATTGGTTCCTGTGCCATTAGCAAGGTCTTGCCAGTGGGCAAGGAAGCCAGCACCATCCTGTTTGTAGGACAGAGGCCATGAGCTGGATGGGAGAGCACCAAGGGACAGCAGGGACACCAGTGCCTGCCAGTTTGGTGAGCAAACGTGCTTGCAGTGCTTAGGTCATGGCTCACACTGCACCTCTTCTGTGCTATACAACACTGCTCATCATCTGCAGCTGATAAACCCGCATTAGCTGTGCTCACAACGGGCATGAATCTGTGATCAGTGGCAGCAGAGCAGAAACAAAATGGAGTTTCTAAGAGCATCCACTGTACATTCTGGAAATATCAGAACTTGGGTCTACATTTTTTTTTTTTCTTTAAATATATACTGTGATGTTTAGAAAGCTTACCTCTATCTACATTCTTTACTCCAAAGATGCTTCCTACATATTTGCAGACAGCACCAGATTTTCCATCTTTTGACCGCAAAGGAAGCATTAAAGGGGATAACTGGCCCCAAGCCAAGAACCTTCCATCTCTAGCCATAAAAACAGTGGGGTAATTTGTCCTTGAAGAAGGGGGGAATAGCCATGGTGGGTGACAAATGGCTAAGCCATATGCATTTACTTCCTATCTACAACAAAAAGAAATTAAGCATCTATCAGATTACTGTAGAAGCAGCACCACAAGCAATAATTTTTGTGAACAATAAGCTAGAACAACTTCTTTGCTGCATTGGCAGCTGCTGCTGCTCATGTTGAGAAGGTCCTCAGAGCTACTTCATACCCGCCTCTGCACCTGACCCCGGTTTTTCCTGCATGTTTCAGAATTGAACAGGGAGGATTCTGAAAGCCACATTTAGACTGTGACCACAAATGGCTTAATGGAGGCAGAACAGCCTGCATTTTTCTACATGGAAATCAATGACAATATGGCACCAATTAAATCAGTGCTTCTTTTCCTCGGTGCATTAAAGACTATACTGTCGTTAATTAATTAATAATTGGATTAATGCATAGAAGCACTTGCACAGGGAGAAATTACTAGGGAGTAAAGGGTTTTTTATTCCAGCAGAGAAAAGTACAATGGAATCTAACGGTGGAGAGAAGAAGCAGACAAATTCAATGAAAAATAAACAAGACATTTCAAACAATACAAGAGATAAGGTCTTGTAGCCTTTAAATTGGTATCTTCCTGGAATACAGGCTTTAGTCAAATACCAGTTAGATGCCCCAATGTAGGAGTAATTAGGTGATTTGCTATCATGTCTACCATGAAGAGGTCAGAGCAGGTGATATAATACCCCTCTGACCCAAAGCCTATGAATCTGTTTATTCACTGTCCTGTAACACTGCAAAACCTCCTCAACGACTCTGCTTCCATCTCTAAACCACAAAATATCACAGGCAGGGAAAAGAGAGGAGCTCTCATGCACTATGCTAGAAGGTCTAGGGAAAAAATATCACATTCGTCAACAAATAAATACATAGACTTAATTACATTACAACAGTGAATAGAACAATAGCATAAAAATTAGTAATAAAATATAGTAAAAAGAAAATTGAAAATAAATAAATAACTATCTTAAACTACTTATTTTTTCCTAAGGTCAAAGTAATTTCTTAAATCCAGTAAACTGGATCCAGTAAACTGCCACTCCAGTGGCAGAGACTTCAAATATTTTTTCTATGTTAAATTATAATCCCTTTAAATGGAGGAGGTACATATGGAGGGAAGGGGATATTTAATACTCATGACATGATTTATGGTCAATATGCTGAAAGGCCATGGAAATCAGCTCCAACTGTTACCTTAGATGAGAATTTGTCTCTAATAATTTCAAATGAACCTGGCTAAATATATTTTCTCATTTCACACTCAGACAATCACTAAGGGTTCAATCCCACACCCATCTGCAGCAATGGCAAGAATCCCACTGACTTCACTGAAAGCAGGATGAAGCTCTTTCCTTGAAGGTATTACATTTATAGCCCATTTTTTCCAAAGTATTCATGAGATAAGAGTGGCGTTTGTTTTTGGTTTTTTTGGGTTTTTTTTTGTTTGCTTGTTTTAATTATTAAATTAACAGAGAAAATGAAGTTGGGGTTCTTCTACACCAGCTCTGATGGAGACAGTCTGCTGCATGTGCCACCTACACAGCACCAAAGCATTCAATCCAGGAGCCGTGTGAGGAGACCACACCAAAATCAGGGAAGAATGTATTTGCACAGGCAACTAAAATGGATTCTCAAAAGTCACTTCTAAAAATTATTTCCAGACATTTTTGGTGATTTCACTGGGAGTCGCTGTGTCATCTATCCTACAAATCAGTTTTGACCGAATGAAAGATTGCAACACAATTCAAGGTGGGGAAAGGATAAACTCTAAAGTAATAAGATCAGACTGTTATTCATTTAGAGTACTTTCACATCCTGACAGCTCCACAATTTCTGGGAAAGATTTATCTGGTCCTAACAAAATAATTTCTCAAGTGCCATGACTCAAGTGGACCTCTAGCAAAGACAGGGCTGAGCACTGGGTGCCAGGCAGAGTCAGCACCCTGCGTTTCACACCACACACACCATGGACACAGTGATGCAGGGGGAATGTCTCTCTTTGGAGAGCTGGAAAAAGTGGTCCTGCAGTGATTCTTAAACCACAACAGCATGGAAAAACTAGCAAATCTGAACGATTCAGTCTTATCTTAGGAAAAAAGAAGTACATGCAATTTGCAATTGGAATTCAATGAATATTTTTGGCAAAGACCCACTTATGAAGGGCACTTCATGGGCTCTAGAAATAATTTTTAAGACTCACATTTTTATCTACACCTTTTCTCTTTTTAATGGTAACTGAATATTCAAATGCACGTTTGTATTTTAAATGCAATTTCTAATTGCATGCACAATTTCTAATCCATCTGTTTACTACATACTGTAAATGCCTGTTCTATATGCTTGAATAATTATTGAAAATTAAATATTGTAGACAGTCAAATTAATTTCTCTCAGCGTACCAAACTGCAAGAAGGCTGTGAGATGATAAAATATTACATGCCCCCAGAAATGGAACAAGTCACTCCTACCTCACACCTCACTAAATGTGCTTACTGATGTTTTGTAACAGATAGGAAACTTTTTAATCCAAAAATTTGCAACAACAGTCTGAAAAGCTCCATTACACCTTGCTATCAGTGACACAGTGTTTTAAAAGAAATATGGTCTTCAATGTTGTAAGCTCTGACAGAGCAAGAAAATCATGTTTCTTATGTGAGGCAAGTTGGTGCTAATGTTTTCTTATTTTTATCCTATTGGAATCAATATAGAAATATATATAACAATTTCTTTTCTTTTGTTGATTTATTTATAACATTTCACAGCAATAATGGTATTCAAGTAGCCCAGAGGAGAAAAACATGGGACAACACTGTATTTGAATATATATTATCCATTCCCAGAAGAGACATGGCCTCTCCTCCTAGCTTTTTTGTGCAAAACAGAGCTGTGCCATAAAGCCCCTCTACTGCTATGGTAATTTTTGGCTTAAACTGTGTTCATTAATGCATTAATAGGTTTTTAGGCCATTAATAGGTTTTTAGGCCAGATCAGATAATCTGTTTTGTTCTCCTGGATATTAATGGTCAGGGAATTTTGGCGCTTTGCCTCTACGTCTGGACCATAAGCTTGGAATACCATCTTTACAGCTACAACTATGCTGAGCCAGAAATATAGGACTCTTTTTAGTCTGAATTTCTCTAACTTCACTGTCTTTTATGACTTTTATCTGTTAGATGAAAGAAAACCTTCATCATATATTCTGTCTCCATGCAGGCACACACAAACTATGAAGCCACAACCTCTTCAATTTTTCTTGACAAATTACACAGACTGAAATTCTTCAGCTCCCCATGGTATGGTAGTACAAATTTAAGTTTAAAAAAAAGCACTTGAGTACCTCAGTGATGTGATCCTTTTAAGTACATGGACTGACACAGGATCCAGTCATGTTTAAAAAGAGATGAGAATCTTGCTCTAAATGTCTGACTCTGTCATTTAACATTGAGTCCCTCTGCCCACACAGGTAGACAGGTGAAGAAAAGGCAGGATTTTAACCCTGGTACACCTGTCTACATGCACATCATTACCAATGAGAAAACCAAGTATTCAGAGACCTTCCTGGATCCTACTCTGCCTGTAGACAGCAAATGCCTCTATAAATCCCCACTTCAAAACCCCAGGATCTCCAGTGTAGGAGGAAGGGATGGGGATGCTCCATTAGGTATTTTTTTAACTATGGTGAGGCCAGCTTTTCCAGACCATAAAGGAATTTCACCTTTCAGGAGCAGAGCTGGACATTATGTTTGAAAAGTGCAGCCTTTCCAGGAGAGTATGCCCTCATGTCCCACTTAAAGGGCAGCTTAACCCTTCTGTTGTAAAACTGCCTCTATCTTTCTTTTCTCATGAAAACAGAGAAAGAGAACAGAGAAAAAAGACCTTCAAACTTATAGACATTCCAATAAAGAGAAAAAAATCCACTTTGAATTTTTTTTTGCTGAAAATTCCTTTAATTAAAAAAAAGAAAACAACCCCAAACATAACAAAAACAAAAAAGAAAGAAAAAAAAGCCAAAACTGAAACCCACCAGTATCAATCCTTTGCAATTTGTGTTCAATTTTGGAAGAAATATAATTTAAAATTGTATCTATATATACACACCTCAGAGAGAGGGAGGGAAATCTTCCCATAGATACAGATGCAGAACATATATATATATATCCTGTATCCTATTTGGAGTCAATCCCTTGCAGTCCCTTCCTGCAAGAGGCTGGGAGCTGCAGCCCCAGGACGAAGCCCATGGCACACAAGGGCACCTTGCCAGCCCATGTCCAAAGAGCCCCATACTCCATTTTCAGGAGCCTGCTCTCCACTTCTCCACACACCGAGAGTGCCCAGCAACAAACTTAGCACTGATCAATACCGCCTTGGTTTTTTTGACGCATCTCCATCTGCTTTTCCCCATCTGTTGTCTCAGGCTCCCCCTAAACTGCGAGCTTTTTCGGTGTAGCAACCATCTTTTACTCCACTCATCCTGCCAAGCACAGCAGGGTGCTGCCTCGCGGCTGCAGCTACGAAGGTACCACAAGATTGTAAATAAATATTTAAAAAAAATAAGTCACCGTTTCAGCTTACCAAAAGGCAGCACAGGTTTTGCTTTTCCTGACTGAGTTCTTAGGTATGAATTATTTTGTTTTTATCATTAAATGATTGAAATAAAAGCACTAAAGAAAATCCACAAAAACTTGTGCAAAAAAAACCAAACAAACAAACCAGAAACAAAAACATAAAACCAAACCCAACCTGAACCCCCACAATTCTTCTTACTTTTCTTGCAGAACTCAATATGCAGAAATTAAGGTATCTTGAGTATATGATTCTGAGTTGTTTAGGAACTATTAGTGATGAGGGTGGACATTCATGTTGACAAAAGCCAAGTCCATACACATAGATGGGTGAAACAGTTTTCATGGACATGCAATATTTTCTGTGTCATGCAACTGTCTTTATCCAATCCCTTCAACAAAACATGTACTATTTTCTTCATGTTTTCATCTCCTTTCCTCATGTTTGTTTATAAGCAAAAATAATGTCTCTCTACATAGGAATCTTCCCATCTCTGAAATTTTTGTCTTCCCATTAAATCTTAATTACATTCTCAGTGCTGCACTTCTGTTGTGAATAAGGCAGTAAAGACATTAGACTAATGCTTTGCAGGGTGCTTGTAAAATCACAGCCATTTTGCACAATGACTTCAAGCAGAAAGTACAGACAGAAATTTTGGAGGTGGAGAGGAAACCTCCTCCTATAGGCTGAATACAATAAAGAGTCCTTGAGATCCTCCCTGCTCAACATCAGGCTGCAGAGGGAGAGATGCACCGACAGATTAGAGCTAAGTTTGGGAGTGGGGTATGAAGCCCCCTCATGCAGCTGACCAAACAAGGACTGTATCCAAATCCTGCCAATTTGCTTCTCTGATGCTGAGCTGTGCATCCTTCTTAAAGGACTCTGTCCTCTGCAAGTGAATCCAAACCAAGCCAAGGGGTTTTCACACATACAAATGCAGAGCACAGGCATATTATTGAGTCAAAGCTGCAGCTCACCCAGTGGACTACTCAAGTTAATTCTTAAGCATGTGTTTGCCTTATTTTTCTTCCCTCTAATGCATAGCATTCCCTTAATCAGTTTGGATTACATTAAGTGTTAGAAGAAAGAAATAAAAAACCTGAGAGAAATCCCCTAAGAAATTACAGACTCTCATGAAAAATATCTCAGCATCATGTATATCTAAGCTTTTAATACAGTCTAACATTTTTCCATCCATGTAGCTACTTTGGGTAATCTTGTGTGTGTTTATTCTCTGTTTAATTAATCTAATTCACACCTCCTCAATAAATTAAATTTAGCAGCAATTATTCCTTGTGTCATTTGCAGTGCATTCCCAGGTCGTGTCTCAAGAACTGCCTCAGACACAGAATAACAAGGACAAAGAGAAGATTCTTCATCCCTATCTGCCTCTCCTAAAACATATGCATGGGCTTACAGCATTTCTTCAAAGATTTAAAAATAATCTCATTCTTCCATTAACAAAAATACCTGCAATATCTTTGAGCAATGACAGCACCTTTCCATAGTAATAACTTCTTAAGGATACAATGGTCATATTCTCAGGTGGCACAAACCACATAATTCAGCTGAAGACATAGCACCACAAGCACTTGTGCTTCTTTAAGCAACTTTTGTTTTAATACTGCACATTTTATTACACAGAGTCTGTGAATAAAATGAAGGTCAAAAAATAAAAGCATATGGTGAATGAAGCAAAATTAATTATAGCCAAAATATTCTCTTGCAGAGCAGACTTACATTTATCTTTTGGGTATTGTGGCTACATTAAAAAAAAAAGTGCACGTGCACTGCTGTTCATACACTGTTGATAAGTTAAAATTCAGGAAATAATACATACTTTTTAAACTAAATCCCTTTAAGTGCTGCAAAGCTACTTGCTAATTACCATATAAATAGATCACTGCAGCACAGATTCCTTGCATGCAACTCATCTGACACAAACATTAAATTTCTCTTAGAAGGCCACAAACCCACAGCATGTCATGACATTGACTTATATACACAGGAAGCAATGAGGAAACGTTCCTGCACAGAAAGTACAAGCCAATGTAGTATTGACAAAGAAAGAACATGATTACTGGGGGTAGTGGGAGACTTGGAGTACTCTGGGTTTGCTTCCTTGCTCCATGACAGCACCAGCACGAACACTTAGGCTTGTGCCTGTCTTAGAGGCTGATGGAGAAGGGGGCTCCTTCATCCACCCAAAAGATAAGTCAGCTCTGTCCTTATACGCCCAGGTTCCAACAGAGCCATCTGAGATGCCCTGTCCCTGTGCAAACTCTAATTCTTTCTCTCCTGTGGGCAACCCAGGCTTGCTTTTGAGCCAGAGAGTAAGAAAGGCCAGGAAGGACTGAAAGACAGGGATGGGAAGTGGGAACAGGATAGGAAATAGATCCTGCTGGGTCTCAAACATGCCCAGGTAAGTTCTGTATACATGGCAGAAAACACTGGTGCCAGGGCTGCCTTGCATTTAGCAGGGTAGGATGGGCTAGACCCATGCCATAAGGCTTTGCACCACATGTGGCCATTGGCTTTAAAGGCAAATTAAGACCAAATTTTTATTGCTGGCATTGGATGAGTTAGCTGCTTCTTTTGCCTCAGTTCCTTGCTTGTAAACAACTAAAAATGGTCCTATTGTATCTAACCAAGCAGCATGAAGGACTTAGCTACCACAGGGGGGAGAAACCAAGTAGGAACAACATGCAAGGAAGTAGAATCCACATGACGATCAACGTTAAAAAAACAAGGTTACAAGTGCACGGTCCCATGTAAAGAGTGTTTTTCAAAGATTTAACTTCAGAGCTCTTCAAGCTCTGTAGAAAGCTGTGTATAATGTGAAAGCTGTGATTAGGGGGCTCTTCTGATATTTAACCCCCAGATACTGCTTTATTTTTACACATGTATGTCTCCGGTTAAATTAAGCTCTGTGCATGTAGACATATGGCAGCACGATCTGTACAATTACACAGATAAGGTCACATACTTAACTGGCAACAACACTACTAATTTCAAAGAAGTTGTGTCAGTCTTCCCAGCAAACGAAAAACACTCTCATTAACATAAGGGGAAGGGGAAAGGAGGAGAGAGTAATTTCACAGAAAATAATTATCTTTGGTTATAACAGTGTAAGTCTGATGGAAACAGAGTCAGAAAAAAAAGGGAGGAAAAATAACACAATCCACTGTTAAGCTTAATTTTTGAACAGACTAGTTTAGCTGAACTATGAGGTCATGAGACTTTGGGGGTATAAGAGGTGCTGACACAATCTCCTGTGTGATGGAAGACAAAGGAGAATTAATAGTTGGTGATTACTGACATCGTTATGGCTTATGCAAACACACCTGCCTTCCCAGTTGCCTTCTCTTTTTATTTCCCTTTCTGTGCTTTGTTTTTTTTTTAATACCCATATGCAGCATAGGTCAATCTAATTCTCCAAACAGGAAATATCACCGTTTGTACCAAGGATCACATGTTAACTAAGAGTAAACCAGAACTACATTC
The DNA here is from genome assembly GCF_015832195.1 of Motacilla alba alba. NCBI lineage: Eukaryota > Metazoa > Chordata > Aves > Passeriformes > Motacillidae > Motacilla > Motacilla alba. Next base: position 45,499,167 of record NC_052016.1, on the reverse strand, counting down.
CTTGCCTCTAACTTCCAGTCCACTGCGATTTTAGAAATTCCTCACACAAGGTGAAACACTACTCAAGCCACAAAAAGTGTCTGATCTAAGAAGACAGTATGACTGTATCCACTGCAACTGAGCAAAAGGGGAAAAAGCTGGTTTAATATTGTCTGCTTGGGATTTGCACTGTCCAACATCACAGACACCAGTACTAACTCTGACTGTTGAGCAAAAAATAAACACAAGTTCCTTGACTGATTAAAAAGCAGTAGGAAATAGAAAGGAAAAAAGAACCCCCTCAACTACCCCCATCCCAAGCTTTCACCTCCTCTGGGCTAACATCACAGCTTTATTTTCCTCCTTAGAAGCTCCCTGCTCCTGCACAAATGCCATGCTCACAGGCTCCACACCTCAGCATCCCTAACTCACCAACCCAATTCCTTCTGACAGAGTTCAGACTTGGACCACAAGCAATTACTGTAATGCAGGGACATTTGCTGACGTTATCATCATAATGTATGGCAGGATATGACAAGTATCCGTAGTGTATGCATTGTGCATACATTTAACAGGGCTGTTACTCAGTACTGGTGGTACAATTTCACCCAGTAAGCTAAACTGCGCTTCTGCCATTGATAATAATTCTAGCAAGAGAATCTGACTACCTGGAAGTAACAGCCCTGTTTAAAAATTAGTGCAGGAATAGCACAGCCTATTAAAAAGGTGATTTCTTAAACAGTTCTGCCTAGCTTCTGGAAATTTACGAATAGAGAAAATGAACTGACAGACCAGGTAGAAAAATGAGTTTCACAGCTAAGCTGATAGGTGAAGTTACTTCTGAATAGGCAGAAGATATGCTCTGCTGATGTTTGTAACAATAACAAATGATTGATGTAATGCACAACAACATAGATTTATGAGATCAGTGGAAAAATTGTTGCCGTTCCAGAATTAGTGCCGGGACAGGAAACAAGGGAGCTGTCTGGTTATTGGGCAGCAACTTCTTCCATCAGAAAAAACTCTGTCCCACTGGCCCTTGCCATGCTTATGCCCTTCAGACGTAAGTCTCTACTGAAGCAAACAGGGAGCTCGGATTAAAAACTGGTGCTGCATTGAGTGAGGACACAAGTATCCAGCTAAGGCAACAGGAATACTCCTTAAACTTCTTACCACGAAAGAGGGCTAGAGAAGTCATCATGGGCATCTAAAGAAAGGTTAAAATTTCTATAAGTCGAGTATAAATCTGCTGATTACAAAAAAGTGGCATTTATAAGAAATACTGTATCTTTAAATGTCATTTTAAAAGAGGAACTTGATACCAGAGACATCCAGCAATCTCAACCATATTCAGTGCTTCATGAATAAAAACCCACTGCTAGCAGAAATCAGGTCTGTTCAGGAGAAATGATAAAACTGGATTTATTATTTTATTAATAGCAGCATTACTGTAGCTGCAACTGAGGTGACACAGCTCACACCTTTATCCTCTCCACAGATAACATATACAGATTGTGAAGGAAATCGCTGCCAGGGAGGAAGGGAGGAGGGAAGAGACATGCTGGCTGAGCCCAAATTTTGTCATTTTCAGTGGAATTAGTGGTCTGGCCATTAGACAATACTTACGTAGTCTTACTTAGTCTAAAATTCTTTTATATTTTTCTTCATCCTACTGGAAGTGATGCTTCTCTTTTTTTTTTTTTTTTCTTTTTTTTTTTTTTTTTTGGGTCTTTTGTATGCCTGTGAATACATGACTGTGAATGCACATCTATTAATGCCATGATACCTGAAAAATCAATAGCTTGCATTCCAGAGCATATTTGATTCCCAAACTGTCTGCTAAGAATTAATTTACAGAACAATCACATAAGGGAAGAAAATACTTCCACTTACAAAAAAAAAAAGCCCAAAAAAACTTAAAAAAAAAAAAAAGAAAGAGAAATCATGAGGTGAGGTGACTCAAAGTCAAAAGAAGAGTTTGTGTCCCTGCTATACTGCAGCTCAGGATCTAATTGAAAATTTCCTCTGGGGAACAAATGTGCCCCGGCAAGCAGATGGACTTGATTTACAACCTTCTCCCTATTTTTTTTTGTCTCCTCTTTTTTCTTAATTATTACTATTATTATTGTTATTATGACAAACTCCTTAATGCAGGAACTTTTTCTAATATGCTGTACAGTGTCTAGCACACTTATACGTCCCACTACGATTAAGCACACAACTCCAAAATCCACGGTCCTTTGATTTTCCAGCTGTTAACCCTGGGCTCAAACCACTGATATGTGGTGTCTAGTAAAGAATAAGCGTGCCAAAGCAGAAATTAAAGCTTTTAAAATGCTCCAAAGCTCAATTTTTAACAGTGAATTCATTACAAAGAAGTCCTTAAGAGCCACACTTTTAAATAATAGAGAAGTGAAAGCAAAGAAAGTAGATCATTTAGTGTGTGTTGATACAACATAAATTACAGAGGATGGAAGCCAGCTAATGTGGTAGGGGAATTACATTATAAAATTCTGTATTAGTTATGGTCCCACATCAGTGATGGAGATATCAGGCTGGACTCTGCAACTGTTGTTGAACTCAGCATTTGTACAAACAGTGTTCAAGAGCACGGAAGGAAAGTGAGACCAATTCCTCAAATTCACCACTGACTGGAGAGCCCCATGATCAATGTCTTTTGCCCCTGCAAGGTCCTCTCTGCTCTTCAACAGGGCAAGGACACTTACAGGCTGAATAGCATTGAGCTATTCATGCTATCACATGATCTGCAGAGCTGATTTTCATCACACACACGAGCTGCCAAAAACAGCTCTCAACATACATGAGGGAGACACCCTTCAGGAGGAGCATCCAGTGGGAGGGAGCTGACCTGCAATGCCATCAAAATTCAAAAATACACTTTCTAATTAGATCACAATAGCACCTAAAACACATCCTGGAGAAACACTGCAGGTTAGACTTAAAAACCAAAAAAAAAAAAAAAAAAGCTAATGGCCTTCATTTACAAGATATGGAAGATCTTATTTCAGAGGAAGTTTACTAGGAGTTTAGCACCATGGATGCAGCAGTCAGGACAGGTGAGTTCCCCTTGACTACAAGAAGAGGCTGAGAAACATAGAAACTCTCCATGACCACCGAGAAACCCTCCAGAGCTGCACAGAGCAGCCCCCTCCTCAAGGTCTGCTCTAACAGCAACTATAATTTTTAGGTGTGATAGAAGGATAATCCCTGCTCCATTCCTGGAAATGTTCATGGCCAGGCTGCATGGGCTTCTGAGGAACTGGTGGTGGTGGAAGATGTGTCTGCCCGTGGCAGGGGTGTTGGAACTAGACAGTCTTTAATGTCCCTTCCAATCCAAACCATTCCATGATTCTATGATTTCTGGGCTGAAAAGAGACACCGGGTACCCAGCATCTGTACTGCTGGCATCCATCAGGATGTGAAGCAGCAGCAAACCCCTGGATTTGTCTCAGTCTGTGAGAGCAAAGACGTGCAGGGATTTCTCAGGACAAGGCAAAGAAAAGCAGCTATAAAAATCAGGATGCGTGACAGGAGGGTGAAGCACTATTTTGGTATGGCAGAGCAAACGTGGCTTTCAGACCCAGCAGGATTCTACGCCAGCTGGCTTTGTGAGTGCAAAAGAAAGCAAAGCCCAGCCTGCTGAGAAGAGTAGCATTTGTACCAATTAAATTCTGACATTCACTAACCCCGTATTAGCTTATATAAATATTAATACTACTTCAGTGTGAAAATATCCAGAGTCTTTCCAAAACTAGGTGCAGATGTGACAGTTCAGAGACAGCTTCCAGAGGCAGAGTATTGCTGCTCTGCAAAGATGTACTGACCTACATGCACTATTTCTAAACCTACAAGTGTGTCCTGCCTTAACCACTGCAGCAAATACTATTTCAGTGGTGCCACGGGTCTGCCTCTGTGTAAATGGTGCCAGCAAAAGGCTAAGCAAGGTGTAAGCAGATTTTCCAGACACACAAGCATAATTTTAGAGTAAATTAATTAATAAGAATTTGCATAAGAGTTAAATTTGGTCTGTTGGCAGGTTAGTTAAAGGATCTCTTAAGTAATCTACATTAGACTGAAGAGAAGCTTACTGGGTTTGTTCAAAATATGTTAACACTTGACAAAGTAATGCAATGTCTTGAATTAAAATTCATTTTTTTCCAGAGCGCAGAAACATTATAAATCAACACAGTAAATTACCCCTGTGCTGTGAAATTAACACCCATATACATGAAATAAAAGTAAGAATTTACAGCTCTGATCAATCAACTTTTTATTAACTCCATCTTCTGTTTTATTTACCTTCCTCCACATGCCTCTCACCCAAGAGTAACAGACTCGGCTTGGGCTGAATGCAGCACTCCTGGGAGCTGGTCAGCCCAGCTGCTCTGGCAGCAGCTCTGCCATGCTCCCCATCTCACACCACCCACAAAGGAGCACAGCCCAGTGACCCCGTGCTCTGCCAAAGCAACCCTAAGCCCTCCCAGGCACAAAAGTCAAGCTATGAGGAAAAGGCCTGGCTCTCCCAGCAGCCACATCAGGGTTTAGGCTGACTTGCAGCTGCTGAAGATGCTGAGCTCCAGGAATGCCTCCCTTGCTGCTATGTGTATACACAGCTGGGAAACAAATGCCCAGGGGAATGCCTTTCCCTGTAGTCATGTAACCCCTAGAGTCACCTCAGCTTTTTGAAAAAACATGTTTCCTACTCTCCTCACAAAACTGTGCTTTTGCAATATATTCCTCTTGGCCACTGTAAAGGAAAATCCCATCTTACTCTCTTGGACCTGCTACACTCAGGCTGCAGTGTCCACCAGTTAGCAGAACAAGGCTGCCTTGCTCTCCAGTGTAAATGATTTATGGTTTCACACGTGCTCATGTGCTTCATTATTCACTTAGTACTTGTACCTCTGAGTATCAGCTCATGAGATAAAAGTGCGTACCAAGGCGCAAACTGATGCTTGGCTGTATTTCAATAAAAATATCAAGGTGAGAAAAAAAAGGCCTTCATGGGAGGTTGCCCACACTGCCTTTCCAAACCTGACACACATGGGCGGGCTGCTTCCCTGGAGCACCCATATAAACCCCAAGCCCAAAGAGGAGGGCCCTTGCCACCATGTACTTGTGCCCCCACAGCAGAGTCAGCCCCCAGTGAGAGCATGCCCAGGGTGACTTCAGTGCCAAATCTTGCTATCAGTGGCTTTTTAGCAGTTATTCATTCCTGCAGGAGCGACTCTTCATGTCTCTAAAACCCACAGAGCAAACTGCAGGTAATAATCCTGAAAGGTCTGAAGCCTGCCTTCAAACAGATCCAAATGCACACGATACATTTGCAGTTGGACTGCCTAAAATAGCCGCCACAGAGCTGTGCCAGTCTATAAAAATGTAGGAAGTGACAACTTGTCAATATATTAAGAGGTTTCTTCTATATACAGATATACAAGGAGTAATGTTGCTTCTGCTATCCAGATAATCAATCACGAGTGTAAGACTTGGCTGCAATTATGATCCTGAATTAGAACCAGGAACAAAACCTGGACTCCCTGTGTCCCTGCTTGATCAGACATGTAATGGTCCATGTGCCTCCAGAAACCTGCCTGACCTGCATGAGCTACAAGGCAGCTGAAAGTGGGCTCCAGAGGAAAGCAAACACGGTCACTGCTGACCTCCAAAGACAACAGAAAAAATCCCTATGCTCCAGCAAACTCCCCATCTCTTCTGTCACTTCCCACCAAAAGACGTAAAGAATGCAGGATGCTGCCTTCGTGTTGACTCTCAGCAGTGGAATACTCATAGGAGTGAGAATGCCAGTTTGCTGGCAGTGTTGAAACTTCCGAAGTGACACAGAAAATAAAAGATCTCCTTTCTCAAATGACTGTTCTCCCCCGGCAGCAGGAGCATGCTCATTCAGCCCACGTATACAGCAATCGCAGCATATTTGGGTTCACATTAAACCTTTTCATCTTGATTATACAGCATGCTGTCGCATTTAGGGCTGCTGTGCAACGCTCTACGTGAGTTACTGCTGTGCTGAATCCCAGCAAGGGGATGGGGCTGGCAGGCTATGAACCTCTTCTGTGTGTGCAGAAGTCTTCTGTACAAAACAACTGGAGTGTAAATTACTGTCTTAGAGAAAACTAGTGCACTGCAGGGAGACGGCTGAAAGGAGCCTTGTCAGAGACCCCCAGGGGCACTCTCTAGGAAAATCCATTATGCTTTTATTTCTCGGACATCAGCATCCCATCAGGAGAAAGCCTTCTGATGTCAAGGCCCGCCGCTCCCCTTTGGGAAAAGGGATCTCTGCACACACACTCCGTCAGCCTCATCCTTTTCAAAACAAACTCCAAGAGGCCACCTTGCCCAGTTCTCACTGCTCTACGTTTGGCACTGAGTTGGACAGAAAAGGGATGATTTATCCTCTTTATAGCAAATCACAGCCAGTCACTAGCAAGGATGCTCGCTGAGTGTAAGGGGGGCCCTTTGGGAGTTGCCCAAGCAGCAAAGTTACTCATCCTGAAGCCTTTAAGCTCTCAGACAGCAATTTCCACAGTGCAAATGAAGATTAACAACTGTCAGTGTTAACTGTGAGAATAAGATCTCACTGTGAGGAAAAAGTATCCTGCCTGCTCTCCAGAGGGACAAAGAGCCAGCCCATGGGGTGTGCCCCCAGGATAGGGTGCTGCAGGGCTGCCACTTGCCCTGCTCCAGTCCTTGTCACAGGCTCACCCTGGCAGATAAGCAGGGCTGTGCTGAGCAGATTGCTCTGTGAGAGGAGCTGATGGAAGGGAAGCACAAGCATTAAACACTGTGAGTCCTAACTATGCTACTTTGCCCAGATGGGATTTATGGGGTGGGGAGGGGGAGAAGGGATGCAGATGGAAGAGCATCTTCGGCCATTCCAAGTGTTAAAAATAAGTGTGATATGCGCCTTAGGGCTCAGCAGATTGAACACAGTGATTATACATTCTCCATAATTCTTCACCTGGGCTTATGCCTGAGAAGATCCTGACCCTTTCTTATGCCACACATTGCAATAGGATTGCCCAACCAAATGTTGAAAACCTATTAATTTCCATACACAAAATTAAAAATCCTCCCTCTCATGTCAATTCCTTCTAGTTTTTTAGCTGTTTAGAAATTTGCAGAAGATATAAATAAACTTTAAAAAAAAATCAAAACCCCAGAACAAAACTAGGAGCATGAAAACAAGCAGGAGTACTGTGTGAATTCTCCGGACTACCTTCATAGAGATCAGCATATTGCTCTGAAAGATCCCCTTGACTCTCCAGCTCCAGATCATGCTGGAGGGTTCCCAGAAGCCCAATGAGTGAAAAAATCTGGGTACATACTGGGGTGAGGAACACCAGCTGCCAAGCACAGGTAGGCACCCAGCAGGTGCCCACCCATCCAAGACCTCAGGCTACATTTCCTAGGGCAATTTCTTTATCAGCCTTATTCAGCAAAGGCACCTGGAGTACAGGCATGTGCAAAGCTGCTCTGCATGGGTGCCGTGCTCCACTGCCAGCTATCAACAGTATTTTAACTTAAAACAATCACCATCTCTGCCATGCTGCACCCACAGGCTACATCCCCAGCTGTTATAAATCAATGCAAACACACAGATTTTTTTTTTAAAGGCCAGAGGGATGTTCAGGTCACCTAAACTATCTTTTTGTGTAAAGCAAGCTGTAGAATTAAATCCACCTACTTTAACGTGGGGCCTTATTACATGTGCTGGCCAGCCATCATGTCACTCACTCCATGGTGCTAGACCAGCTAATAAAGAATGAAACAGTGTTCTGTAACCTGCAACAGCTTGAATCAGCTTCCTGGCACTGCTCTGCAGACTCAGGGCAGCAAAGTCTCATCCCTGTAGACGCAGGGAAGAGGCAACAGCCAGCAGCGATTCAGTGACCCAGGGCAGAGTGACTGCTGCAGCAGCACATCTGCAGCACATCATCTGCCAGCACATTCGCACACCGATGCAAAGCAGAACGCTTCAGACACATAAAAGATGCTTTAGTCACAGAAGCCACCTGAAAACAGAGGTTTGGAAAGCAAACCAGTGCATCCTGAAGGGGTGAAAGCCAATAAATATGTAAATTGTATTCTCCCACTGCCCTGAGGCGACAGGGTTTTGTTACCTGTTTTGGGATTGATTACAAAGAAGTTCTGGGGATTTCCACTTGTAATCCGGTAAGTCAGTTTGTCATTAGTGCTGGAGTCAGGGTCCTGGGCTTGGATCTGAATGACAGATACATCCTTTGGGGAGTTTTCCATGATGACTGGGTAATAGATAGGCTCAGAGGTGAGAGGGGCATTGTCATTCACGTCCTCCACTTCAATGTAGACTTCAATGGTAGTGTAGAGTGGGACAACACCGTGATCAGTCGCATACACCGTCAACCAGTAGGATTTGGTCGTCTCCCGGTCAAGAACATCTGCTGTGTAGATAACTCCTGTAGAAAAACAGCAAGCAGAGGATGTCACAAATAGGATCAAAAAAAATCACATCTATTTTCATCTGGCTGTACTACAGAAATGTGTTCAGCATATAACAAAGCATGTAACAAAAATTCAAGTTGTCCAACAAATGAAAACAGAAGCCTGAGAGCAGGAATTGTTTTGTGAACTCAGCTCAACATCTCAATCTTTTGTCCCAAGGAACTGAGAGGGAGGGAAGGTAAAAGGATGGCTCTTCATAAATGCCCTAATGCCACAGCCATTTCTTTGCTAGAACTGCAGCTGGTGGAGTAACAGAAGAAACACCATCATTTTCTGCTTTGTGATGCAAACTTGTATAAACATTGGTAGGGAGGGATACAACCACTGACAATGAAATGCACAAAAAAAAAAAAAAAAAAAAAAAAAAAAGTGGCTTTTTTTTTCTAGTTCCTGCCTATGCCCTTGCTAAAGAAGAAAACCTAGGAGGCAATTTAAAATGAATCCATCCAAGTTCAGAAAATAGACAGTAAATTTAAAATTGAGCTCCTTCATTGCACAATGCCAAAATCCTGGATAAGAAGCAATCAAAAGCTCACACAGTAGCCCTTAGACATTGAATATAACAAATGCATTTCTATCCTCTTTTATCACAGAGGAAGGAAAGGCTTGGCCACTTTATCTACTCGTGTAAGAAAACATCAATTGGTTTTCCACCTGGTCCTAAGAAACAAAAGAGAAAGTCTGTCTGTGCATAAGGAGATGAAAATGTTCTTGATATATGTATCAGCGAAGTGGTGAGGAAGTGCATTTTCTTATTTTGATGCTGGTGTGACTCTGGCTCAGAGCCACAGAGAGAGACTGAATTACCAGCCCCGTGTCTGAACTGTCCTGGCATGAAGGGCTTCCACCCACCTCATTTCTGCCTGAAGTGCTGTCAAAATCTATCCTCCTCCTGACAGGAACACCTGGTTTATGTCTGGTTGGAACCAGATGACCCTTCAGGTCCCTTCTAAACCAAACCATTCTGTGATTCTGTGATAAAGCAGAAACTCTGCCACTCTAAGACTTGCTTGTATTGCAATAGTCCAAACCTTCACTGGCTTAAGCACTAACCACGAGCGCACAGAGGACCAAATACACCAGTACCACACACAAAATCACACCAGCATCAAAATAAGCAAATGCACTTCCTCACCACTTCTATGACACATGTATCAAGAACATTTTCATCTCCTAATACAGCATTGTTAAATCTTGAGAGGCACACTAATGCAGTGGATCTCAAGCTTGAGAAATACTCAAAAGGACCCTTCGACAAACTATCAAATTAGTAGATGGCAAATGATGGAGAAATTGCAGGGCAAAACAGGAACCCTTAAAACCTGAATTCAGTCTCAGTTGTGTTTGATGCTATTTAGAACAAAATTATCAGTTAATCTTGAGGACAGAGCTGCACTAATGTTAGCACTAATAAAAGATATGTGTGTCCTTTTGGCTTTGGGGGTTTTTTAAGGATCCAACTGGACTGTTTCCATGACAGCTTCAAGTCTTAGAAAAGTTTTCAAGGCAGCACAGAACCCAATCACACAGTCACAGAGATGCCACATGCTCTTGTCTTGTAAGATACTTTTTTTTTTAAAAAAACTACTTTTTTTTTTTCAAGTTTTGGATTCTTTTAATGTCTTTTAATGCTAGTTTGAACTGAAAAGTATACTCCTAGCATTTGATCAGCCATATAATAGAGGAAGGGGAAAGGAGCAGCACTGATTCTGGTCATGTATGGGCTCAGGTCATTTTGTAGTAACCTCAGATCCATGTCCTTCTCACTCAGATGTATTATTCACCCATTGGAGGGGAGCAGGGCAGCACTGGAGGACAAAAGCAGTGTGTATTCTAAATATTCTTGTTGGCAGCAATCTGTGCTATGTAATGAGTTTCTGTAGAAACACAGGTGAAATATATGCTGAACTGTGATGAAAAAAGCCTGCAAGTCCAGAAGGGAAATTACACTGCAAGGATGAGAAGTGCCCATAACAACCCCAAAAAATTAAATAAATAAAATAAATCCACATAGGAAAGAATCAGGAAAAAAAAAAAAGATGACTATTAGTGATACTAGAGATGATGATTTATTCAGAAGACAAGAATTATTTTACATCTTTAAATAAAATTTGAAATAAATAGGGTTCTCTCCCAGTGAGAGCACAGAAGGTTTTAGCAGATTAACCTATGTTTATGAAGCTGAATTTCACCGATACTGAGGTGATAATAAATCTATCTTCTGAGTCATTCCTTCATTTTATAACTCCTGGCAACAGTCACTTTTCATTTCTGTATTTCAGAAGGGAAGGATCATTGAACAAGCATTAGCTACTGCCAACAGGTCTGCTACACTGGTTCTTACTTTAACTTTTGATTTATTAAAAGGTCCCAGATACAATTAATTCCTTTTCCTCAATAAGTCTTGTCGTTTCACCTGTCAACACCGCACGGCAGCCTGATAAATAAGAAGACTTTTGTTCACTTGCAGGTTTTCCACATGGAAATCCTTTCAACATCCTGGGAATACCTTCTACCACACTCTTCAACGTTCTGTACAAAATGCCTCCCTGCTGTACACCCACATATGGATATAAAGGTAGCACCCATAAGAATATACAAGCTGCCCAAATACTTAATGGATCAATCCACACAGGTGTGGATGACATCCTTCCAGAGGAACGTTAAATGCCAGCTCCACATGAGGTGTTAACCCTTGAGAGTAAATGATGATATTTGGTCATCGACCCTGCTTCTTCATCACTATGGCATGAATGCAAAGAGGCTGACAGAACTGACATCAGGAGCTGCAAAACATTCCCCCTGGGCAGTCCACAGATAGGCTCTCACTCACTTTAGCTGAGAGAAAGGAGGAAATATCCTTGGATAAAATCACAATAAATTCAGAAAACACATCACTTACTTCAAAGCTCATAGATATCAACAGGCAACAGCTCCTGCCATTATAGGAGCAAAAAGAAGGAGAGGCCTTTGGGAGCAGGTCTAAGGGCTCTTCTTGGATAGGTTTTTGTGGTGCACCCTTACAGCTGCTTGCCAATTAAAAGAGAGATGTGTACAAAATAATGATGCCTGAACTAAAAAAATCAAGAAGAAACAACTGCAGAAATCATGAAAATTTCAAAGGGACTAAAAACCATAAAATTTCAAGATTTTGCAGACACATTTCTGAACAAGACAGATAAAACAGATGTTCTCATCCACTGGGATGCTACATCATGGAGGCACTACAATGTTTTTTACATGAGACAGCTGAAATCCAACCACACATCTGTGAGCCAGCTCTTTATGTCGCCCTCAGCTGGATTTTGCAGTATCCCTGAAGGCCTGGAGCCAGCACTACCTGAGGCCCAGGGCAGCCTCAGAAATAAAGCCAACCAACAATCCAAAAAGCAGTGCCACTAATATGCCTGCCACTGCATTCCTCCAAGTACATATGCCTCATGCAATTTGCCAACCACCACGTGCATTACAAACACTGTAAGTGAAAAATAACAACAGAGTGCATTAGTTGCTGAATAAAATCCTCAGCACATCTATATGTAAATTAAGTGCAGCCCTTTGGCTCAGCAATGTGCCAGTAATGCGAAGGTTGTGTGCTTGTTTCTCTTTAAGGCTTGTTTTCCCCCTTTCCCTGAGAAAATTATGGGATAATGTTTTTTGTATGGCTCCTGCAATTAGACACGATGAGACATAGCATTATGAAGGACGAAGGTTAAAAAAAACCCCAAACTATTAAAGAGGATGAAGAATTGGCAAACTGGGTTTCCCTCTTTCCTCTCCCACTGATTTGCTGTACATCTGTCACCAGACCACTTCAAATGATGTGGTCCACCCAAAAAATATCTCAAAGTCATGTATTTACTATCACAATGAGAAACCTGAGAGGCTCTTAAAACAAAAAGGGATTAGAGAAAAGCATTATTTCTTTCATCGCCTCTTTTTTGCCCCCTGTTTGTTTACTTTACATATTTGACAGTACTGTGTATATAGGTAGTGTGATGGATGGACCTGCCACAGCTCTTTAAGAGAATGTTTACTGGAGCTGTCAGCCTGGCTGTTTACATAGGTGCCCATCACCATGGATATCTGCTACACACATACGTTCCTCCTAAAAGTCAGATCATCCTTCATGAATACCTTCAATAGCACAAACATTGAAAGGAGTTAAATTCTGTTTAGTTTTTTCAAGGCAAGATTAAAAGACAACTTGGTGGTCTGTAAGAAGCTGTGCATGGAAAAGTCAAAAGAGAGTAACAAAGCTCTTTAATCTAGCTGAGAAAAGCAAACTGAGGTCTGATGGCTGGAAGTCAATGGCAAAAAAAAGAGAGTGCAAATATTCAACAAGGAGGATGTCTAGCAGGAGCAACTGCTTGTCAGGGACAGGCCAGAATCTCCCATCATCTGGCACCTTGGTACTGAGACAAGACAATAGAACCTATTCTTCTACCCAAGTTATTGTCTTAGCTGCAGAAACTAACGTAGAATGTGATTTTGCTGAGTGACTCAGTAGCCCATGTTATAAAAGTTGCCAGTAGAAGTAGTCATACACTCAGTAAATGATGAACAAGATATGGGGAAAGACTGACTATGAAGTATCTGCTACTCTTCCAAAAACTATCACACAGAAATGCCTCACAAAAACACTTAGTTCTCTCCTTTTCAAAATACTGCAGTAGTTTTGTAGGGAGACATATTGCATCAGTAATCAATTGAGAAGAGTCTCAGTGACAAAAGATGTTGCTTATTTTCCTCAACCCTTTTCAGGAGCATGAGTTAAGTGCACAAATGTGCATCTTAGACTGGGAAATCAAGGAAGGTTAGATAAGGTAAATGGCCCACTTATTTCCAGAGCCTGGCCCAGGAGCAGTTGTAGAGGCGGGCAGGAGGAGTGGGAGGCAGCAAAGGCAGAACATACCCTCATCACAAGCTGCAGCACAGGACAGAAGTGCCTCTGCAGTAACACACTCCCAGATACTCCCAGCTACCAGAGTGCAATACGCCCATTTCCACCCAAAGCCAGTTCCTTGCTAATGCAAATGCAAGGTATATAAAAATTATATAGCCTTCAGGGGGACTGAAGCACCTGTACCCTTGTACGGCATGCACCTTCCTGACTCCAGACTCCACAATATCAGCAAACTCCCTCCATATGTCCAAGGGCCATGTCAGTTTCTGCCATGAAATGCTAGGAAAAAACATTTCCAGAGCTCCCATCTACTTCTCCCTCCTCCAGCTTGCAAACAAAGGGTCTCAGTGCAAACAAGCTACAAAGCAGAAGCTGGTTTGTCCCCAAATTAAAATGACAGAAATAAGGCCATCAGGAATGCCGACTAACAGTGAAGTACTCAGGGCTGTTACATCTCTCAAAGTAAGAAAGAGAAAAATCACTGATTCCAAAATGCTACTGATTATTCATGATCCTTTATCAAAGACTCTGTGAGTCTCCTGGAAGCAAACACAACACCTTGGTTGTCACTGAGCTGTCAGCCAAAGGTCCTCGTTTACATTGCCTTGCTGGGAAAGAAGTAATAAATAAAAGTAGCTTGAGAAGAAAACAGTTGAATAATGAGTTTTTAATTTTTTTTTTCTGTCTAAAATACAGAGGGGAAGAAAGAACTTACATACCTCATCTGACTGCACCAAGGTGAAGGCTTTACAAACACCTACCCACACTCCTATCTCCAAGATCTGGCTGGAACCTTCCCTCACACATCAGCGCACAGGGGAGCTATGGAAAGATCTGTGAGTGCAAATGCAAGTATCACAGCTAATTCAGATTCCTTGCATTGAGCAAAGATGTGATTTTTGAAGGATACTTATTTGAGAGCTATTGTAGGCAGGAAGAGTTTAAAAAATGTTGCAAGCCCCATTATTCATCAAACCAGTGAATGTAAAATCCACCAAAATGTCATGATTTGCAGACAGGAATTTTACACCCAATTAAGGAAGAATATTTATGATTTCAAGAAAACTAATATTTTACCTAACTGATTGTTTGGGTTTTTTTTTTATTTAGGTCCTTCACACAGAACAGTTCTGCGTGCATGAAAGCAGAGTGCATACATCTTTTGGGAGATATTTTATTCATTAAAGGGTAAATTGTGAATATAACCCAAAGGATTATGGAGTTTTAGCATAAGAAAGACATGAACCTGAGCGCCAATGCCAGACCGATTCAGCACACTGGGGCCACCGAAGCCAGTGGGAATCAGAATAAACCATGGATTATATTGACCCCTTTTTAAAGTCTTCTCCATAAACAACCAGGGCCAGCTCTGAATGCGGGCAGCGCTATCACATCAGCCACAAACTCAACCGGAGCATGAAGGAGACCTATCGCTCATCCCCCCCACCGCTCGCAGCCGGCAGCTTTGAAAATCTGCCTCCTTACCCTGGTGATTAAACGCTATTTCAAGGCCTTCATTTAAGGCCCCCCACTGCGCAAAGTGTGCCCTCACGTTTTTATTTTATTGCACAAATTTTGTAGGCTTTACTGCATATTAAAACACAAACTCAATTCCTATTGAAGCAAGAAGAAAAATCTCCACTGACTTAAATGGAGATTAGATCATGCCTAGGAACGAGTCCAAAAGCAATATTAACTTTGTGATGCTATACATACCTACAACTTCCTAATATTCTTATGTCTGGTTGAAATACAAAACATATATCATAAACCGCTCTTGTCAGATAAGGAAAGGCAGGTTACATTCCTGTCTAGGGCTTAACTTCTGATTTTCTCTTTTCTACTGATGTTTTGAATGTACAAATTTACTGTTACCTCAAAGTGCAGTTTCTGTGGTGAGTATCACATCTGAGTTCCCAGAGCAGTAAAAGAGAATTAGAAAGCCAATCCTCAGCAATGCTATTTCCAATACTGAATTAGCCTGCAAATAAACCTTTTACCATGATATTACACACAATATCATGACCATCACAACCAGCCCGAGTCGTTGCAAGGATATTCACCGTGTTAATAAATGTAATATATCTGCATTCAATAGATAAGTAGGTAAATAATATACAGTTTACAACTCAGACTAGACACAATGTGCCAGCATGTGTTTCAGAGGCATGTTCAAGTTGTTGGCTCTTCCCAAGGGAAGGAGCACTGCTGCTGCTGTGAGCAGAGCACCAGCACACAGAGGGGCTGTAAACCACTCCTGCTCACAGAGCAAACCACCACCAGGCAATGCTTTAGATCAAACACAGCCAGCTGGATTGAAATCCAGCTCAGGTATATATGGAAACTCCCAAATTTTAACGGCTGGAGCTGATGGTCTTCTCCAACCTTAATAATTCTGTGATTCTTCTGACCTCTGAGGTGTTAGTCCAGCCAAAGTTAGGGAAGGAATACTCATGTGACTTAAATGCAAAGTGCAGCTGCAGTTGTGTTCTGTCAGGGCCATTAAATCAGGTACAGCCCATCAGCACAGCTTAAACTGGCAAGACCTCGACACCAGGCTGGGAAGGGCATCCTGCCTGAGCAGGAATCCTGGCCAGCCCTGCCTCAGGCTGCAAAACATTAAAATAACCTAATTTTCTACAGGTAGAGGGGAAGTTCAACAAACTAAAAGCAATAGTCAGGTTCAGGTCTGGCCACTACCTTTTCAAACAAAAATAATTATTTTAAAATGTACTTCATTTTTTAATATTCATATATGAACACATTAATATTTATATTATTATTTATGAAGGCATTAGTATATTTACATATATATATGTGCATGTGTGTGCATATATATATATATATATATATATATATATAAGCAATGTGATTCTAAGGGTGAATGATGACTGAGTTTTCTCTGGAGTCATATCACATCTCCTCAGGTGTCCCAAGGCTGACACCGGGGTTGGGGGACTGCTGCCACAAGGGCAAACTTCCCAGTGAAGCAGCATTTTAATAGCACTGAAACAGAGGCACATCTCAGATTAGGTGCTTGACCTTCCAGGCTATTTATATTTTGAGTTTTGAGGAGAGTTTCTTCCCTCTTTACCTTGAAATTACTTAAATTCAATGCTGAGTTCCTTTGCTTGCTTTATTTGAGGCCAAGGGGGAGGCTTACAACTCCACATCAAAATGAGTTATCACTTAAATACGACATCTTCAAGGTCACTTACACATCAATTTCAGAGCAATTTTCCAAACATATCATCAAGACACTGAACCAGAGGCTTAGTCAAATAAATTCTCTATCTTCTTCCACTTATGAATGAAATGAAATAAGATGTGCCAACATTTTTACCTGACTAGGCTTTATTACCATTTTTGTGTCTTCCATCACATCCCTCTACTTATTTTAAGAAATATCCATATTCATCTTGCCTTCATATGTTTTGCTTGGGGAAAAAACATTAAAAAAATCTTATATGGATGAACAAAAAATAAAAAATGGACAACTCTGGAACAAACTGCCTTCAAAAGCATAAATACAGGAAAGAAACCTCTCATTTATGAACAACCTCTATCAAAGCTTAATACACTCCATCACTGCCAGACAATGCAATAAAACCAGGCTGAGAAGTCATGAAGCCCCACTGAAGACTAAACTGCCGCCACGTTCCATTCCCTACTTGCTCCAAGTGCTCTAGAACAACGGGGCAAACCATGATGCTGCTCTGACAAAAGGGATTTGTTGCCAACCTGCATGGCTTGAGCCATATTGTTCAACTTCTAGGAATCTGGGCTGCTACCGGCATCCCTTTCGTGTGGTAGATCCACCTTACCCTTTGGTCTCAGAAGCACAGCAAAATCCAATGCCAATGCGCTGAGTGAACTTTGTGCTATTCCCTGGATATGCACAGGCTCAACTTGTCAGCCAAATGGGCAAGAAAAACAAAAAGCACAATTTTGTGGCAGTGGCAGATGTAATGTAAAATTCAGATACCTCAAACTTTTACAAAATCTTACAGGAAGATCTACTGTGGGAATACATTCTTAATGTAATTCAGAAGAACAACAGTTGATGGTATAATTTCACTCTCCTGACTATGCCTTTTTTTTTTCCCCTTTTTTTTAAAGCAGTTGTGGGCACAGCATTTCTAGCCACACATGAATTACATACTGTGAGCTCTCTTCATTATTATAACTTCTTTGTTTGTATTTTTCCCCCTGTATCTGATTGTCCCCACAGCAAATGACAACTTCTGTCTTATTTTCTGAGCACTTCTGGGATTTCAAAACCCTTGCATGCCTTGTGCCCACCTCTGCAGCCTTCCCAACCAAACCAAATGTGGGAATGGCACCAGCAGAAATCCTCACCAAGGATGAAAGCTATTAACTCTCAATAATAATCTGTTTCAATGGGGGCATTTTTTTTTTCTCAAAAGTTCTGGCTAATGCCCAGAGTAACCCAGATTTTTCACACATCCTCTTTAGCAGATTAATAAAGAGATCAAAGTCTGACCCTCTGCCTACAGGACTGGGAAGCTATTTTAAAAAGAAGGGTTTGCTCCTGGTTATTTTAGAAATAAGATCAAAAGTGCAGCAAAGCTGAAGCAGAAAGAAAAGATAGAGAAAAAAGGCAAAGGATGCTCAAAAGGATTCTGATGAAAGTCCTGGCAAGGGACTTCTGTAAGGGGTCCTCTTCCTTTACACAAAGATCTGCATCTTTTGTAGTCCCTACAGTACAAGACATTGCTTTGGGAGCCCTTCTGCAAAATCTGTGCCAATCTGCTTCAGGTGTTTTGTAGCAGTAGTGAGAGAGGTGGAGGGAAGCAGAGGCAGCTCTGCAGGGGAGCCTGGCTGCTGGGGAAGGCTGCCCTGGAGGCCAAGTAATCCTGCACACCAAGCAGTACTGGCCCAGGATGGTTGGCCAGAGCAGACAAGGAAGTATTGGGACATTCCAGCTAGAAAATGTCTTTCCCTTTTCAGTTAAATATATTATGCTGCAATCAGAGTATGTATATTTTACTGGAAAAAGAGTTATTTCCCACTCACTCCCCTGGCTCTGTCCTTCTTACTTGTTTCTCTTGGCCCACAGCAAAAAGCACCCTAGGAAAAAAGTAACATTACCCTGGAATCTGCCTTTATCTCTCTATCCAAACATTAACCCAGAGGAGCAGTCAAAAAGGAGAGAAAGAGTACCTCTTAAACGGCTTAATAGCCATGCTGCTCCTGAACATGAACACAGCAGGAAAGAAGAGTGTGATGCACAAAGCCAGCACAGGAGCATCATTTAACCTGTCCGTGTTTCCCTTTCTCAGACATACCACACATGACCCTGGAGTCTATTTTACAAAGCATGTAAAAAAATAGGAGAACATGAACAAAAAAAGGCTTCAAAAACAGTCTGAGGAGCAGAGACAATGATTTATGATAAAGGAGTTTAAGATTTCAATCTGCTAAGCTTATTAAAAAGAAGATGAAGAGGCAACTTGATTAGAAAAATCCATGTAAGGTTCATGGGGAAATACTACTGGGAAGCAAAGGGCTCTTTAATCTAACAAAATAAGGTGGAGCAACATCTAATGATTGGAAACTGAAGCCAGGAAAAATAAAATTAGCAATCAGCTTGATACTCTTAATTTTTATTTTTTTTTAAGCAGATGATTAATTCCTGGAATAATCTCAGACATCTGCAAATGAGAGCTACAAACTGCTGAGGGAGAAATATTTCACAGCAAATATATGCTATGGTATTGTTTGAAAAGGATCATTTAGTAAAGATGTATAAAAGTAACATAGAATAGACAGAGATATAAAACGGATGAGATCAAATTTTCTTGATTTTTTTCTGGTGTGAACACTGTCCAGCTGTTTACTCCAAGGAGCTTGGTAAAGAAGAATTTCACTGTGTGATGCTGGGCTGCTGCAGGGCTCCCAACATGCCCAGCTCCACTCCCATGGTCATTTTATGCTGTCCCAACAGCTTCATTGCTAATGCCACAATGGGGAGAAAACACATTTGATGAAAAAAAGAAGTTCCCAGTATCTTCTTGCTTCACATATGAGGGCATGAAAGAAACTGAAGAGCCTGTTCTAGAGATGTGCATCAGAAGCAGCACAAGAGCTGGATGTGACCACTGGAGAGCCTGGAGCAATGCCCCCTGCTCCTGTCCGGGCAGAGCATCAGGTGGGAGGCGCTGCAGGGATGGCAGACAGGGAACAGCTTGGTCTCAAACTACAAGATGCTCTCACACAGGCAACTCTGTGGCTTTGTGAAAACAACCAAATGTCCTTAGTCTCTCTGAGTGAAATTTCGAGTGGTAAGGACAGTATATACTTCATCAGTATCGTAGCAAAACGTTTCTGCTTTGCAAAGAAGACACTTGACATTTCACTGTGACATGCAGAATGGACACATTGATACCTGAAGTTACCCATTCTCAGGAATTTTCTCAGATCCATAAAATGAAAGTTTTTTTTTTCTCTAGATCACACTGGTTTTGTGTACCAGGCACCAAGCTACTCCATGGTAAGCATGTCAAAAAAAAGAAGAAAAAAAAAAAAAAAGAATGGTGACTTGTTTTGAACTGCCTGGAAGTAAAGTATTTCAGTTTTTCTTAAGTATGCTTTTAGGTGTAGTCTATCCTCTCTTCTCTAGAGAGGCTGACCAGGAGACCCACCACCTTTCATCCTTCTTATCCAGAGCATGTAAAACACCTCAAGCTGGTGCTTCTGCCCTGGGCAGAAGTTTCAGAGACTGCAGCAGAAAAAAATTCAAGAGGGTTGTCTGGATGCCAAAGTTCTGTTCAGATCACCTGCTGACATTGAAAGATTAGGAGCATTTCTTTTGTTTGTTTCAGAAAGGACAGGAGATCTGCTTCCCTTGTTAAACATATACAAGACTCTCTCTGGTAGCATAACTAAGAACACAAATGGTTCCAACACCCCATACCTAGTTCACTAATGGGAAATTAACCTCCACAAAGCAGTCCTCATGAGGCACCTTTTGCAGGGACGCTGAACCTCTGCAGGGAAACCACACTAGCATCATGTTTCCACTCACAATGTCATTCTGGATTTAACTAAGTCGGGTCACAAGCCCCTGTGGGTAGCTGGTAACTGATAGTTGAAAAGCTGATACCCACCAAATCATACCAAAATCCACCTTCCTTGAAAGTCTGTGGGTTTTGTTTCATTGGGGTTTTCTTTAATGTTCTTATTTTGTATGAAGATGTCATGATGTCCCCTCAACTTCTCTTGAAGCTCCTTTTCTGATTTCCCAGTTACTATCCCACCAGCATACGCCTTTCACCAAAAACTCCCATCAGTCTTCAAAGACTTCTCACAATTAAGTTGACTCTCTCTTAGTATGGAATAAATATCTACAAAAATTACCAAGTGCATCCCCTGATGCTTCTGAGTGTCCTTCTAATAATAAAGTCTTAGAGACAGCTACAAGCTTTGTATGGAAGGCACCTCACCTACAGCCCTATCTGTAACTGCAGAAAGTGAAGTAAGTAGGATTCATTTCCATGTTGGATTTTTTCCAAATCCCCTTGAGCAACCTCGCAGTACCTCCACAGGAAAAACTGCACATGATCACTGAGATAGTCAGAAGTTTAATTTTCTACCTTTCATACAGGAAATAGATCTGGGGTTATAACATCAAACCTAGCGCAGACCCTGCACAAGCAGACCATAATTACACTTCTGTTTCACTCTCCATACTCTGTGTGGTAATAAATCCAAGGTTCAAAGAGTATATGGGAACATGACAGAGTATACTGGTGGTAAGCTCCAGTTTTTTAATCTTGGAGAAGCACTAGTCTTATATTTATCTTAAAAAATCTTCCACCAGTAGGATATTCTTCTTTGGACAAGGGAACAGAAGAGAGAAGAAAGCTGAGATACACAAGGGACTGTGGCAAATAAGAGCCATACAATAAAAGCCTTGACTCAGACAACTCTATTATGATTACTGGGAACAATGCCAGTGACTCTGTGGGGGCTTCCTTTTGACTCTGAAGAGAGAAAAGCCAACAAATGTGCTCTGGCTGCTGCACTCCAAAGTATAACCTTTCCTGTAAGACATAAAGGTCAGCCTTTATGCCACTAGAATCTTCCAAAGTCATCACACTTCCTACCAGCTTTACCTGTTCACAGTTCCAGGAAATGTTGTGGCTCTACTCACGTCACTGGGAAGCAAAGTGGGCAGCCTGGCACTAAAGGGGTGCTGAGACTTCAGCATCCACCCAGATGTTCCCTTGCTATTCAGGACAAGGCTCAGATGCAGTCTGTAGGAGTAAGTATTGCCTTCCCCAGGTGGTGTATATATACATGCACATCAACCACAGCAGCTCAATTTTAAAGTGTTTTATGATGCGGCGAAGTAAGGTCCCTAAAGAGACAAGGCAAGTGAGCATCCTGATAAAGTAAATAATGAAATGTTGCAGTACCAATATACACTGTGTGATCCCTTGAGGGAAACCACAAGCATGAGCCCTAATGAAATAAGACACAGAAAATAAGGACTTTGCCGTGGACACAACATTTATGTGCTCATTATGCACTGCAGCGAATTCTATCACTGTATCACACTTAATCATCACGATGAAATGCTGTATATACGTACAGACAGGTATGATATGTATAAAAATACATGTACATACATACTCACAGACATATATATTTCAAAAGAAAGAGGGGAAAAGGAAAGGTGATTTATTTTATTTTCTGTAAATGGCCAGAGATAAATGCATAGGATGCTTTCTATTCATGGATTGCCTTGCAAATCTATCACTGGATGCAGTTAAATCCATCATTGTAAGCTTTCATAAACAGTTAGCATTTGAATCTGATTTGTGAGTATTTCAGCTTTTTAAAATATACTTGTATTTTATGTTTTAGGTTCTTAAACACTCAGTAATACCAGTGCCTTTGCCTTTGCCTAGGGCAAATTGATAGGCTGCACTTATGAAAAGTCTATTTGCCTATTTACACACCAATCTGAAATGGAGATTATATTTTCACTATTTGAAATGCATCAGTTTGAGCAAATCATAAAATAGAATGTAATTATTTATTTATAATGCAACTTTGCTGACTGTGAAAGCCATAAACCCTATCAAACAAAACCCAGGAAATTATCCCTGATCCAAGAGTGGAAGCATGGCTCCCTCTAATTGAGTTTCCTTTGCTCTTATCTTCCTAAGATCCCTTAGATTGTTTTCCAATTTTCATTTCCATTTCTTCCATTAAATGCTCCTAACCCATGACCTCCATTTACTGCCATCCATTTATCTTCCATTCTTAATTGAGATGCAACATGTCCACTTGTCCAGCACTAAGCACTAAAACTCTGACAGCACGCTTGATAGGTACTGGCTTCTTCAGGAAAGCTTACTTGGGAAAGTGCAGTTCAAGACTTGATTCTTGAACACGTTAAGTCTGTTCCATTAAACCTGAGTTTACCTTATAAACATACTGGGGTGAGGACCAAAACTCCAATAAATATAATCATATCTTTGGTTTTATTTGCTTTTACTGCTACAGGATGGAATCATATTTGTCTTGACCCTGGGAGGGTACAGCGTAGCAGGGCCAGTGGGAAACAAATATATAAAGCAGCTTTCAGCAGTCAGTCATTTTTTTACTTTTAGTTTTAAATGTGATGGTTTGCAATCAAACTCTCTCCCTCAAGACCCAGTGTACAGGAATTTTTGAAGGATGGCATTCTTTGGAAAATAGTTAGACTTTAGACAGCATCACTTCGGAAGCTCTTGACAAACATTAATAAACTACCAGTACCCAGGTGCTTCTGCACCTATTTAATGGAGGGGTAAGCTCAGCACAAGTCAGAAATACAACAGAAGGGAAAGAGTAAAGCTCCAGCTACCAAGCAGGCATTATAATCTCACACAGAACTGCTAAGCTAAAGCATGTCAGAACCAAACAGCCATATCTTAGCCTCTTGGAGCAGTAAAGTAAAATTAATACAGCACCCCAGGCTACTATTAAATTGTAAAATGTAAGAAAACATACTGTGGTCAGGCATTCAACCTCTCAAAATAAATAGATGAATCACTCTGTACTTATTCTAAACTATAATGTTTGCACCAGTGATACTAAGTAAAACACGAATTCTCTGAGATCCTGAAGATGAACAAGAAGAAAATTTGTCATTCAAAACCATCATACCAGGGACTAGGCTGGAAAGCTCCACAGCCAAAATGCCTGAGTGGAGCACACTCCTACTTCATACTCCAGGGGTGCGAGTAAGAGCCCGAATAAGAGATGCGGGACTCCAGGGGGATCTTCAAAATGCAGTTTATTGTAGCCAAGATGTTACAGCAGTCCAGGGTCGTGGGCGACAGAGCCTGTGCCTACAGCTATCAACTCCAGCTGCAGACAAGCCTGAAGACCCTTTAGTTTAGGTTACATTACATTATATACTTTTCTTTGCTGAGCATCTTAATACAGAAGAACCAATCTATACCTTAACTTTTACCTATAGCCTATCATAACGACTATAATCACCATATTTACGTTACTGTTCTCCAATCACTAAAAGTGAGTATGCTACAGTTTAAGCTAGAAGTTGTTTTTCGGTTTTCTTGCAGTGGAAAATTCTGAGACCTTTTTTCCACTTGCAACATCGGCGGTCTTGTTTGCCTGTGGTGTCTTTTTACTTGGTTCTTAAAAAAACATCTCGTTTGAGGTGGGTTTATCCTTTGCTCTAAGCCATAAAACCCCCTTCTAACTAACACGCCCTTTGCCTTCTTAGTTATCCATTAAGACTGGCTCAGCAATTCTTTTCTTCTATATCAAAACTTGCTTCCATCTCTATTTTGTTCTCAGACTCTACATTCAGAGGTCTTTCTGCCAAGCATACATAACTGTTAAACTTTCTTTTCCAACTTTCATCCTTCCCAACAGGTGTGAACTGCAAATGGTGCTGACATAGCCAGATGTCTTTAATTCTAGGTACTGACAGACTGATACCGGTGCCAGTCAGGCCAGGAGCTGGCTAACTGGACAGCACAAGGCTGGCTGTGCCCCAAGGCTGCCCAGCAGCAGCACAGGGAGTGAGTGAGTGCCAGGCATCTCCCCAGACACTCTCAGGATCAGTCCAAAGTTGAAAAAGGTATCTAATGAGGTTGCAGCATTTCAAGGAATGTCTAGAGGAAGACAGGGGCAAGAAATATGGGCTGCTCTTACTTTTTGAAAGAAGGTGACAGGCAAACTTCTCTGTTTTGCAGTAGAGTCTCCCCAAACAGAACCAAGGAGTATCTTGCTATGTACAGGTGCCATTTCCACACAGAACAACCATCAGGTATCTATATGGCTCCCAGCTGAGCAGAATATTAAACTTACAACCATCTATAAGATACACAGTATGCTGGAATTACTGCTGCTGTCTCCTTGTATCTGGATGTGTGATGGCCCCAATGAATCCTACCTCAAGCTATGTCATTCACTGCCTGTATGCCCTAAGTGACACTCAAAAGCTCATGTGTGAATAGCTGCTGTCACAGGAACAAGCTGGCTGAAAGGATCTCTTGAACTGTTAACTGGAACTGTGACCATGCCACTGAAAGACAGCACAGACTTTCTTTAATCTCAATTTGTAATGCCAAGAGGAACTGTGGTATCAAGGTTTCTGATCCCGAACGCTGCCAGAGAAGATCCTGGCAAGACACAAAAGCATTACTCTGGCTCGGCAGTAAGTTTTAACCATTGCACTGGAGCACGCAAACCAAGCTCTGAAGGAATGTTCCTTGCAAGGGACTTGAAGGCACAACCTAGAAGTAAAGCACAGGCTGAGAATGAGGAGAGAGTGGGGATGTTCAAACTGGGGATGCTCACTGCAGAAGGCACCACTTTGAGGATGAGAGGGGAAGCAGCAATGGTATTGCAATGACATTGGCATTCCCAGCATGAGCGTGCCTCTACTCACTCACTACCAAACAAGCATCTGGTGCCACCTAATTAAACCACCAGTTCCAGGACGTGACATCCAGCATCATGAATCAAATGAAACATCTGCTAATTCTTACAACAGCCAGACAAAACAAGCCTAAAAAAGGCAAAACAAATACGCACACACATTACTAACTTTGGCACTGACATCCCGGCTGAACATAAGAACCATATAAAATTCCCACATTATTAACCAGTGCATCTTCAGTTTAACTGACTGACTGTGCAAATTTACTACAACACATGTTCAGCTGCTCAATGGGCAAAACTGAATCAAGTTTTACAAAAGTGGGCAAACACGCCTCACCACACAGCACTGCTCTGTGGAGGGAAAGCCTCCCTTGAGGTCACACAGTCTAATGGTGCAGGCTATTAACTCAGGTGATTAAAGGACTGGGGACTGCAGAAATCTCAATACATGGATGGCCTGTTGTAGCACAGTGCGGGGAATGTTTTCACCAGTGACAAACAGATGCTTCGTTTTTATTTCTGCTATAAATAATTCTGGGGTTTTTAATAGGTATACATAATCAGGCATTTACATGGTTTCCAGCAGAGAAGCAATATTAAGCTACTACGTTACAGCTATTCATATACTGAATACAATGCTGAAATTACTTTTTATTGTCATTATTATCCAACAATCTTTACGATATGCGTTGTTACCACAGCAGTAAAATGATTAGATTCTGAGAATTGCTGGAAGTCTGTAAGTAACACCATGGAGGTGAATCCTTGGCAAAATGAAGTACTTCAGATGGTCCCATTTTCTGAACACTGTGGGCCCCTGAAAACAGAGCAGGGACACAGTTCGTGGACTCAGTTCTGTCATCTTTTCCACGATTTTTTATACCAGCAATATTTCCTGTACATGGTTTAACTCTACCAGTGAATGTAACCTACACATGTGTGGTGACATTTCTTGAAGTGTTCCATCCTCAATAAATCTCACTAGCAATTTTGTTCATCCTTGCCTTCTTTCTTGCACAAGCTTGATGTCCATCTTGCTTGGAACCTATCTTTCTTCCTAATTCTCTACTGTAAGACTTTGCACACAAAGGCATCTGAAAGTGCTGCAGAAGGAAAATCTACAGTAACTCTTAATGACCTATTTATTCTCAGTCAAAGAGAAAGAGTCAGATTTTGCTCCCCCCCCCTCACCCCCATGATGAAAGAAATAGGAATTTCATGAAGGGATAATACACAAGCTGATTGCAGCAACTTGCAAATGAACTAGCAGGGGGTGTCTGGGAATAGACAGCAATTTTCATTCCAACCGGAATGGAAATTTCTGCATTAAAAGGTATTACTTCTGATCAGCCAGCATGGAGGGGGAAGCTGGTGCAACAAAAAAATGTGAAATTTCTAAGTGATTGGGACCAAGAAAAGAGAGAAGGAAAGCAACTGAAGCTGCAGCTCTGCTAAATGCTAAGATGAGAGGGATATGGAGAAGATGCAGCTGCCAAGGCAGTCACTGAACAACACACTTCAGAGATAAGAGACACCAGCCATTCTTCGAAGTAATTGTAGCTGCCAAGAGCTATTGAGAAAAGAGTGAATTGAAGGGGATAGAGGGGTCAACTGCAGTGAATATGGAAACAAGTCAAGGCCAAGGACAGGCATGATGCTTTGGGATTTGGCCAGAAGTGATAATTTGTGGGTTTAGTCAACTGCAATCTCAGTGGAGTAGAGAGGGCAAAAATTCTGAGAGCTGGCAGTAGGAAGATGAAGGCAGCCAGAACACAGAGGAGGAATAAGGAGCTTGGGTAGGAGAGAAAAGGCGAAGGGGCGCCTGGCAGCAGCAGATATGCTTGGAGAATTGTGAGGTTTTTCCTGTGCAGGGACACAAAGGCAGAACTGAAAGCTGAAGGGATGCCAAGAAAGAAAATAGGGTTAAGTGAGGTGGCACGAAGAACAGTGAATAAAGGTCACTAGGGATTGAAGGAGGAGAAAGTCAAGAGCAGGAAGAACGAGGTTTGTCCATCGTGGGTCTCACAAGAAAGAGTTAAAAAAAAGGATTTCTATCCCAAGGCATCAGCAGTCGCTGCTCCTTGGCCATGAGGAAGAGCTGTGCTCTCCACTGCTCCTTCCTCAGCTGGTACTCTGAGGCTCGTGTGAGCCTGTAGTTTGGGGAAAGGGGTTACCAGAATCTCTCAAAGAGGAACAGAATCCTTTCACATCTTCTGTTTTAAAATATAAACTAGATTCACACAGCATCTGGGTTAAACAAGGTACAGTATAATCTTAACTTCCTTTCCCCTCTAGTTGAAGCTCTGTCAGGCTGTAAGAAGTAATGACTTTGATTCGTTTTCATCTGCACTTACTACACTCAGAGAGGTGTAACATATACCACTCCTGAGAAGTCTATTTACCTCATTTTCCATTAAGACCACAGCAATAACCTCTAAGCAAATGTTGCATGAAATCACAACACCATTCATATCAATGTTGAATCTCTCGTGCCTCTGAAAAAAAATCCAGATCTCACCCTCTTGTTTTAAAAGTATCCTGTAAGGACAGCTATAAAACTTCTCCACTGCTAATATCATATCATCATATATGTGTCAACCAGATCTCTGTTTTCAGTGGACATATTTATTATCAGCCTTGGGATACAATTTCTTATGCTATTTACATAGGTAGGATAGAAAAATATATCCTGACAGTTTATAGGGAAAAAGGAGTGTTATGATTAGACAAGGACAACACCATTACAACCACAATTACAACAAAGCTGTACTTACTGACCCCAGTAACAAAGGAAGAGTTGGAGGGAAATTCTATGAAATATTTTATATCCGGAACTAATTAAAGATCTCATTCCCCAAACAGCCAGATAGAAAACATAAGCACTGCCTCCAGATGAAGGATTCCTATTTTGATGGTTACTGTAATGAGCACATTCCCAAAGGAAAGAGCCAATAAAAAGCATCTCCTATCTGGAGGATGCTGAATGGAAGTTGGACTTTTCTTAATTTTACTGCAATTCCTTATTGCATCGTATCAGCCTCCACCAAAGGTCTCAGTTCAATTTTTCTGTAATGAATTTGGAGACTCAAAAGAAAAATTCCATCCCGTCTCAACCAGCTAGATTTCTCTCCTTGAGCTAGAGCTGACAATGACTACGAGTAAAACACCATTTTTACATCACTCTATGAAGCTTTAATTAAAATTTATTAACTTGAGAGAAATTATCTCCTTATCACCAACAGACATTTAGAACATAAATGCCCTTTATTGTGTTATTAAACAGTTTCAGACAGAACCATCACTAGAGCACACTGCAGTTCAGCTACCTAGTAGCAAATCAGACTGATCTTTTTCTGTGCCCTGCTTTTCTGTTCACATGAAGTGTGCCTCAGACAAAAAAAAAAAAAAATCACGCTACTGCCTTTGTAAAATTTTGTACCTACATTGATAAAAACATCTATGTACCTTGCCCACTTCTTGTAATTAAAAAAAGCAAACAACAGGGGCCAAGCTGGGGTGCACCAAGACCTGGACCATATGTGCTTTGAAACAATCTTTGGAGTCACTTATAGAAATGATAGCTGCAGCTAAGATAGTCAGAGGGAGAGTACATAGGAGTAAAAACATTTAAAAAACTTTTAGAAAAGGAGAATGTTTAAATTGCCAGTGAGTATTATGGGGGTTAGGCAATAAGGAATGATGAAAGGAGTTGGAAATGTAAACAGCAAACCAGGAGAACACGAGACTCCGAAACCCAAACAGGAAGAGATGAACATGTTGGGTAGATTGGCAAGATGCTACTTGAGATGAGGGATGAAAGTAAGAGTTATTAGTGACCTGACTAGGACCTTCAGTGACAAGGAAGAGACAGAAGAAACTAAGGAAATCCCTCACCTATTTGAGGAACTTGAAGGGATGTGCTAGATATCTGATTACAAATGAAACTCAACCCAGCATAAGAGTAGTGAAGTAAAGTATGTCACCAGAGCAGGAATCAGACAGGAAAGAGAGAGAAGGAGAAGAAAACAACAGCGATTTCCCAGGTTAGATGCCACAAGAGAGCTGTGGGACCAAAGGTTGGTCAGCCAGAAGAGGCATGATGGGACACAGCTAGAAGTATGATGAAAACACAATCAGCACAGTAACTTTTAAAATATGATTTTACATGTGGGGTTCCTTCATAGCGTCCCTTTTGCACTGCATGGAGAGGAATGAGGACCACAGACAAAAATATAACCATCATGACCACTTAAATGTTTTGGGTTTTTTTTAAGAAGTAAAATTGAAAAAAAAAAAAAAGAGGCAAAATTGGCAGAGAGACAAGGAGAAAGTTTTTCTCTTTGGGGGTGAAAAGATGCTAGGTACTGAGTAAAGCACAGATAAGCACAAAAAGGGAGAGGTTTCCCAAAGCAGGGAGGCTCACTGGGCTGAAGTGGTTAAGATTATCAAGAAAAGCAGAGCCAGGAACCAAACTGTTTCAGTGAGAGAGGGAGAACATTCAAGGTGAGAGACAATACACTGGAATAGGTATTTACCATGACAGAGTGAGTGGAGTGGGATCATTTACGAGAGCTTTGAAAAACTGTACAAACAAAGCAAGCAATTACACCACAATAAATAAACCAGCAGCACACGTGCAAATGAGGCATCTAACAGAGTGTGCACTGCAGATACAGCAATTGCCAGGAGAGTTGATATTTGAGAGGCCCCGAGGGTACAACAGGGATGCTGTCCCCAGCATAGGCAGAACGAAGCAAGTGCTGCCCTGCACATCCCTTCCTCTGCTAATCTGCTGCATGCAGATAAAAATGTCAAATGCCTAAATTGGGAACAAAAAAGGATGTTTTCTATTCTCCTTCTCACTGCCTTGAAGATACCCTGCAAAGTTATGCAAACACTTAGTTCAGGTTGCTGATCATAAAAATCAATCCATTTCCATTTAATGGGATTTAGCAATTAGTCACATTCTGGTTCCAGTAATTTTGCATGGTTTTCTAACAATTTCTCAAACATTATTGTAAAAGCACAAATATCTGCAATATCATAAACCTACCTCCTGCAATGTGGTCCTTGTCTCACTCTTTAAATTTATAGCTAGAAGACTAGCTATAAATTTAAAGAGAGACTCAAGACGACCCGAGTCCTATGCATGGACTCCCGTCTATGTATGTGCTACCAGCCACAGTTCTCTTGAGTTTGGTCTCATGGAATATGGCTATTTTCATACATTATCTAATATTACCAGATCTTAACTCACATTTTTAGCTGGATTTGAAATCCCCTCCTGGCAATCTCATCACCTGCTGTGGCTGGTAGCACTGCACAACTCACCATTCCCAGGCCTCACCTCTTCCACCAAAAGCACGCTTGTTGCCTGGATAGGTTAACAGTTGATAAAAATAACCATCCTCTTGCAGTAAAACCTAGGCAAAAACCCACAGCAGCATGACCAAAAAACTTTCTATCTGTATCTCTATTTCGAGTTCAGGTAGTCTCAGGTGAGGGCTGAAGTTGAGGATGATCCCAGGCACTCTAGATAAAATTTCCCAGTGAGAAGATGAAGTTTAGAGAATTAGTAATTATTAAGAATACTTTTTTTTTTTTTTCCAGCATCCATCATTTTAATCCTTTTTTACATGGCTGATCATGGAAGGCAATATGAAAGCATTCTTAACTTCATGGCTTCCCTGGAAATTGCTAAACAAGTCTGAAGCCCCCTTTTATCTCCCTACTCATTTACATCTCTTTATGTATTGGCTCTTCCTTTGGCTGCTTAGTGTCTGGGAGATAAAACAGGATAGGTTCATGCCTAGCAGAAAAGAAATCACATTGGACAGAAAGGGTGGTAGTTGAAGTGACAATCCCTCAACCCCTCACTGCCCCTCTCCAAGCCCTGGAGGATTTGCAGCTGTCCAGTTGCGGCGGAGCTGGTGGCAAATGCTGCTCGCTTGTCGGAGTCAGGTGTGCAGCATTCCCCCCTCACTGCCTGCCCCCCAGCAGCATCTCCTCCTTAGGACCTGCCATTTACACATGCACAAGGCACCTACCCTCACAGCATTTCTGGGACTCCCACATTTCATGCTGCACTGCAAAATGTCTCTAGAAATTCTGTCACCTAAATTAATAGCATAAATGAGTGTTTGATATAAACAGGACATCATCTACCTACTTTTTGCCCATTTATGATGAGGCTGGTGAGGGGAACATACCTTCTCTGATGTAAAGCTTATATGCAGCTTCACTGACTGAGCTAGAGAAAAGCCTCTGTGTCTTCTTTACTCACAACCATCACTACTTTTGTCAAACTGTCTCAACTGAAAACAATCCTCGTATTGATTGGCACTGAGATGGGGTTTAAGGCTGGCAGGAGAATAAGCACTTCCCCACCTTAAGCTCAGTGATTTTAACAAAGAAATGTGCTTGGACAGTTACAAGTCTCCTTTTACAAAGTCAGTTTTCAGAATAAAATAACCCAGTAAAGGCTCTTCACTGACAGTCACAAATAATTCCAGCAGCATAGTTATAAAGTGTCTAAAAGATGTTTTAACCTGTCTTGAAGAACCTGTATGACATCTTTGGCCGTCATGAGAAAGAGAAGGAATAAAAACATAAGTCACAAGCATGAGGGGTTACTCTCGGAAACTGGAATAGTAGGCAGTCTAAAAAAGATATATAGGAAAAAGCAGAAAAACAAAACAAACAACAACAACAAAAAAAAAAAAACCAAACCAAACCAAAACAAAAAACCAAAAAAAAAAACCCAAAAAAAACCCCACAGCTAGGGGAGTCTGTCATGATGAAGCAGAGGCTAGAGCAATAGGCTTCTCCAACCCAAGAGTTGGGTGCTACTTATTGCCCCTAGGACAGAGAAATTCCACAAGAAACAAGATGCTCATGTCCCCACATCAGCCATCTGTAGCTGTCAAGAAGTGAGCACAGCATTAAACTTTTCTACCCTGAATACAGCTGGGGAGAGGCATGCTATGGAGTGAACTGAAAATGAGCCAGGCAGTCCTAAAAATAGTAATTTCAACTTTTCATTAATCAACCCCTCATCTCCTCCAGCTCTAAAAACCTCTCACAGTCTTGTCTTCGCCCCTACAAAACACACGTCTCTATGCTGACCACTAATGTGCCACAGCCACAATGAGCCTGGAACACAAAACACAACCATTCAAATCACAAGCACAGGGAGAGCCTGCACTCAGGCTTATCATTGTTACTTAATCACATGTTAAACAAGCTAAGAATTAACAGTTAACACAAGAAAAAAGTTGGCTTTCCATCAAAAGCAATTATAATTAATTCCTAAGAAACGTATTTCTGGATGCCAAATCAGATGGAGGAATCAACTGGGGGATAGATACGCTCCTTCCATAGCTCCACTCGAAATTCTAATTAAGAACAGAAATACAAAAGTGGTTGTGGTGGAAAGGTTAATAGAAGAGGAGGGAATCTCTAGAGACACCATGCCAGATACTCAGTCTCTCTTTTTGGCTCTTCTACACTTTTCCCTTAGTAGACAGACCCTAGAGACACAGCTATGCAAACACACACAAACATACTCTACCACATGGATATTTTAGCAAAAATAGGATGACCGCAAAATCATGTGCTCTGCCATACTAGAGATCTTGTGGACAATGTGGCGTTGAAATCATGGACTCTGCTGTAGTCAAATATCAGCTGTGTCAGAGAAGTTGAGCTGCTGGGGAAAGGAGAGAGAGATCTGTAACTCAGGATGCTGAGTGTGCAACCTACTCCCTACACAACAGCGGCGCTGAACAATTACAGCTCAGACAATAGGAAGACGGTGCGCAGCTCAGAACAAAGAATGCTTTTCGGCTAAAAAGCACCTTTCTTTTGCACAAATTCTGCTGAAATATTCATAAGATAAAGAGAACCTGCACAGAAGAAAAAGCTTTCTTGATGAATCCTTCCCCAGACTGGGAGCAAAAATAAGAGGTAAGTGCTTCCAGCAAAGTTTTTCAAAGCTAATGGTCTCCCAACAAGCATGCAGAAAGAATGCTTTGAGATATGGGAGAGGAGAAGACTTTCCTGACCTCCCTAAGACAAGTTACCCTTATAAAAACCTTCAAGACTGAGCTGGGTGTCCTCAGTTTGCAATTCCTGGCTAGGTTTGCAATAAACCTGACTGCAATACCTCTGAGCCATGAACTACGCCTTGTATCTGAACTGCAGCTATTCCAAATACTGAGAAAAATACTCAATAACACTGCTGTGAAAACCTGGGATTGCTCACCATGAGTAAAAGCAGGCAGACATTTTTGAGGACAACAAAAAAAAAGGTTTCAGGGGAAGCTATCAGAAAGATTTTTTTTTTCTTAATTTTTTGTTTTTTAACAAGTTCTCCCATTCCTCACTAACGCAGAAAACAAACTAAAGCATCCAAATCAATCTCTACTGCCATCTCCCAAATCCTTGTGCATATGCTGCATAGTCAGGAATTCTGAGGGAAGATAAAGCTTACAAAGACCTATGAAACATTGTTTTGTGAGGAAGAATCATAGGACAAAGGTATTTTTATAAACTTCCACTTAAGATATTTTCATCCCATGAGGAACCTACCCTGAAAAATCACACCGCCACAGTCACTCAGACCCACCCATGAATAGTGTAGTGGTCACCTAACAGCTTAAATTAATCTTGTAAAAATCACCCTGGTTTAATATTCGTATTTTGATGACTCAAATGTCATTCATCTGGAAATAAAGCAACATGGAAGTCCCACTGCCTGTCATTTCCATAAGTATTTAGGCTGTTTAACCAAAGTATTGTGCATAAAGGTATCTTAAGGATTATTCTATACTTGTCATTTTATCAGAAGAAATACTTTCCTTCCTGCTATTTATCTTCTATTAAAGAAGCCATTGTGCTGGGTTGTTTTTTTGCTATTTTAAGAATAATTTATTGGAAATTCTCTTTCTGCATTAAGATTAATTGAAGACCACTAAAACCAATAAACTGTTGTTATTGGCCTCAATCCAGACTACCTTTTAAATCTTTGGATTTTCATTCTAGGGCTCTGATGAAAGATTCATTCCAAGTACCTAAAGTAATCTTTGCTTTCTACTCTCTCTCCTACACACCACATTTCTCCTGTATAATCCATTTTTTGCCTTCAGTTATAAATACATAGTTCTGTCTACCTGGCACTTCAGATAACAGAGGTCCCCATATAGCACAGTGTGCCTAGACCATGTTTAATGTCAGTCACGAGGACCTGCTCTCTTACTGATGCTGGTCATCTCACCTGTGGTGTAAAGCCAGAGTGATGAAGTATTTCCATATTCAAGGCAGAAAGACAGAAGTCACAACTCCATCAGGTTTCCACGCGTCAGTAAAACACCATAAATAAAACATTATTAATCTAGCAGTTTGGGGATCAAACCCAGTAAAAACTGACATCCAGAAAAAATGGATAAATTTCATGCAAATTGAGGTTATTTCATGCTTTACTTCTACTAGTTCAACTAACTGAAACAGGTAAACCAAGTGATAAATAGGGAACTGGCTGCCACAGAAAGCTGTGAAACCAGGTGCAGGGCTTTGTTAAAACCACATTTTCAATGACATGATTCTTTTTTACTTTTAAATTTAAAATCTCATCACTCTGGAGAATTTCTAAGGCCATGGAAAGCAATAATCTGCAAACAAAGTGTGCCCAACTTGTAGCGCACACACACTGGTGTACAGAAACCAACACAGTATCACACTGAGAATTTTAACTTCATTAGGTGTATAGTTGAATTAAAGCACACACACAGGCACTTAATGTTACACCACACAGGCAATAAACCTAAACTAATATTTAGCATCCTATGATGTAGGGCAACAAAAACCAGGTCACAAATGTTGAAACTTCCTAACGCAGTATTTATAGCAATCAACTTTATTTTTTATGACACCTTGCAAGACATAAAATGCTTTAGAGGGTTAAATAATAAATGATAGGAGAGGAATGAGAGGGAGAACATTGTAAGGACTTAAATTTGTATCGTCTGATGAAATATAAACCGACAGGAACTCATTGAGGGAGGAAAATACAAAGAGGCTGGCCCAGATAGGGAAAACTGCAGAGGCCCTTTAGTGTTAATAGAGCCTGTTTCTTTGTTTTTATCTTGAATCTTATTTCATTCTAGGATAATACAGTATTCAGAGGCCAGCTAAAGGGTAAGAGCTTTGTCAAAAGACAGCATTTATTAAGATATTATCAAATATTCTCCTATTCATGTTCTGTGGTGTTTTCAAATCTTGAATCAAATTTTGTGCTTTTTTTAAGAAGCTTTGCAGCTGGCAGGTTGTTTGTTCACTGTCAGTGCACACAGTGGAGAACAATGGCACACAGGCACCACCTGACCTTACTGGAGAATGGTGGCTCAGATACACTTCTTATAGCTATCATCATAACATAATTTATTATTACATCATTGGTGCTATGTTATTGATTATTTTATTTGATTTAGCATTATATAATTGCTTATAGTGTTATATCATCAATTGCCACTTGTGCCCTCAGGATCACATGCTCCAGTGATGCTGAAATATCACCTACACAGTGATATCAGTCTCCATTTCATTGACAATCAAACTCAAAAAAACATTGTCACAAGATCCAGTGAATTACTGAGTTACAAAAATACCAAGTTTCCTACCTGTAAGCATATTAAGACTTCTCAGTGATGCCACAACAGGCTGGTTGTGCTACCGCACGCAGCACTCATAAGGTGATACTGCATAAATAACAAGTATTTTCTTAACTGGGTCTTTCAATTATTTAGAGATACTTGGTGAATGCATCGCTAACAGCTGTTTTATAACATATTTCATGGTACCACACACCTGGTGCTAATGCTCCAGCATGTCTAAATGGTTTTCTAAAGATTACACAATCAAACATCGTAAGATAAAATCACTGTAATTGGAGCCCTCATCAAAGAAGAAATTACCATTACACTTTACAAACTGAACACACGACTTTCCAAGGCTGAGCAAAAGGTAATGTTATGATGCTCATACAGCTAAAAGAGCTCTCCTAACCTTACCCCAAATATAGGGATCCCATTTCTTGCTG
The DNA here is from genome assembly GCF_015832195.1 of Motacilla alba alba. NCBI lineage: Eukaryota > Metazoa > Chordata > Aves > Passeriformes > Motacillidae > Motacilla > Motacilla alba. Next base: position 45,462,733 of record NC_052016.1, on the reverse strand, counting down.
TGATTCTATAGCAGGCTTACAGGGTCTACATGATAATATGAAACATAAAACCTATCTCTGATTCACCTACTTGATTTTGAGCTAAATAAATATTCTAGCTCAATGTCCAAAGCAGAATAATATTTCAAACACTGTGTCGCAGACCCATTTTGCTTTTCTAGAGGAAACTCTAAGACTCAAAATTTATTAGTGACCTTAGAGTCATACCTTAAAAATGGATTTTCTCAGCACTGGTACTATGCTGAAAGCAATTATTCAGATACCTAAATACTACATAAATAAGTGAATATTTTTTAGATGCTGAATAGCGAATCAATGCCAGATAACTGTAGGTTTCCCACAGGTGTTTTCAATAAAGCAAGCTGCATTAAAAGTAATGCAACACAAACTTGCTGAATCTGGTGATGGCTTTAGGGAATTTACTATTAAAACAACACATAGGAATTGCACGTGTATCTCCAGGTTTAAAATCTACCAGGAAACCCATGAACAGGAAGAGAATTTATAACTATGTAAATTTTTGCATGTGTTTGAATGCTGCGAGATTCTTGTGACTGTGATTTGCACAGAAATGGTGTCTGCAGGTATTTAGGTGTGCAAATATCCATATTGGGAGAAATCTTAGGTTTACCGAAACTAATACCAATCTTGCCACTAACTTCAACTGGGATTCTGAACACAATTAGATTACGTTAGATGAGATCACATTAGATCACTGCAGATCAAAGACCACACTGAGCTGAATAAAACAGAAAGGAGATAATTGATGGGCAAAGCCACGGACGTGCAGCCATGTGGGCAGCTTCTCCTGAGCTCTGAAAACCCACGGGGTCAACTGTGGGAAGTCACCATTCTCCACAATTACACAGGGGACCTGCAGAGTGAAGCAGCCACCTCAGTGCAGACCTTTCCACGACCACCAAGATTAAACACAGCGTCTGAGGCTGGTGTGAGTGAAACTGAATATCCACTGGCTCCTTGAAGTGACTCTGTAACACTGACTGAGTTAAAAGAAAAGTTATTCTGATTAACCTCCCTCTGTTTTCTTCTCTTTGGGGAATTGCACGCCCACTCCAAAAGGCTGGAAATACACTGTTTTTATTAAATCACATCCAATTACAATGGTATTTATTAAAACCAATAACTGCAACTGGTAAGAATCCCCCTGTGCTTGTTTCTAGGTATTTAAATTAAGTTAAATGCACAATAAACTTTGCATTGTTTCAATTTACATGACCCCTGAGTTTTTAGACATCCCGTAGGCAAAATTCACAGACTTATAAACTTCTATTAAACATGAACATATGGTGGGCTCGGCATCCTGCGCTGTTTCTGCTCTTACTGAAGGGTTATGAAGTACCTTGCTGCTGCTAAATCCACTAAAGCAGCCTTACACCAAGCCAAAATCCTCTTAAATCCCAAGGAAAGGTGCTTTACTTCCAGCAACAGCTCTGGCAAAACAGTGACAGTCCCACCAGTGAGACATTTGCTTCCTCTGTGTCCTGGCACATGACAGGTTCTGGATACACCCTGGACCTGTATTTTACATAGCAGATAGGCCAATGTTCTGGTATTTGGGCCACTGCACATTTCACAAATCTCAGAATTCACCAAGGACATGGATTTGCACAGGCTCAGTAACATGAGAAAGTTTCCTTACAGAGAGATTTCCCCTCAGCTGCAGCTGAGTAGCTGTTTGCCATGGCTTCTTTCCAGTACTGTCTTACTGAAGGCTCTCAGAGTGGTACCCAGGCTCTCTCACCCACCCAACAAACTGCTTGTATTCAAGGAGAGATTCCTCACCTTCACTTGGCAACTCAGTCCTCTGTGAGCCACCACTCTGCATTGGCTTTCCCTGCATTTGCATTCAGGATAGAAGCAAATCACTGAATTTCTCTGGCCAATTCTTGATGTACCTCTTCTTTCCACCCCTCTTTTTTATAATCTCATTGCAGGGTTCAAGTCGATATCCCATTCAGACAAATACCTATTTTCATTCCATTCCCTTGGTAATTCTGTCTATAACATTTTTCTCATGTTCAGAATTTCCCATAGTCACTTTTTCAACACTTTACACATCTGTCACAGCAGAAGTGCCACTTACTTCCCTTAAACTAGTTTGAGTCCTGCACTGAAAGCAAAGACTGCACTACACACAATGCAGCACATCTTCCCTGTACAATAGACAGCTCAGACCAAATTTTCTGAGAACTCACAAATAGGGTCATTTGTCATTTTGTGAACAAAAATGTGAAAATACATTGGTAGTAACCTTCCTCAGGCACTACTCTTAACCATATCTTCATCCCCCAGGCAAAACTTAGGAGGAAAACATAATGTAAAAGACTAATTTAATCTGTTTCAGGACTTTAAAAATAACAAAACCCTATTATTCACTCACAATAATTGTATAGCTATTACATGACCTCAGTACAGAACAAAGTCAAGATTCTTTGGGTGAAGCGGCTGTGCATTTCCATTCCTGAACATCTTTGATTTATTTTAAGGTTAACCTTAATTTTAGATATGTTTCATCTACTAGGTTTATTTTAGAATATTTGCAGTATTCCTGTAATGCGCCCAGCCCTAAATTGCTTTCAGACACTCCTAATCCTTATCTGCATTTTAATAAAACTTTAATTTTTTAATATGTTTTAAATTATCCCTTTGCAGAACACAAAAGAATTTCAAGTTTATTTTGACTCCGTGACTCCTAGGAAGCTTTTATTAGAAGCTGAAACATTCTTCAATGTGCCCAATCATGCCTATTTTGCTTTGCTAAGTCCCCACCTCACTCCAACAGTTTAAGAGCATCTAACTATTTTCTTCTGCTGAAAACTCTACTGTTCCTGCTTATGCCATTTGCTTCCTATGCAGTTTTCCCTCTCCTACTGATCTATAACACTTTGCAAAAAAAAACAAAAAACAACTCATTCTACTTCCAGCAACTGAACACCACAATATTTGTACCGGTAAAGAAAGAACAATGCTATTCATTCAGTCATCTACGTGATCAGCTGTAGTACCTGGATCCATCACTAATGGGCTCTCCCCAAGTGCTGATTAAGTCACATAGTGCTTATCTTCTGACAGCAGGCATTGCACAGTAAAACTCAAGGAAAATAATAATCTTAGCCCATCTCAAGAATTTTAAAATGTCCTTGCTAATAATCACTATACTCCTTTCAACAAACTTTATGTGGCAGCAAGACGAATCACCAAAGCCAGAGTCTGTATCAATATTAAAAATAAAAGACTATGGGAAATTTCCCCAAAGAAATCTGGTGCAAAGACATAAAACTCAGATTCTACTTATCAATTTTTACATTTTTTCTCCAGACAAATAGTATCATAACTATGAACTGCATGTAACAGATGTGGGTTATCCACGTCTAAAACAGAAAATGGCACACAATAATAGCTTTTAAGGTAAAAAGGAATCACAAGATCACATAATCCAACCTCCTATATACAGACATAATAATTTCACTGATCTGAGCCTTGACTGGACTTCAAAATCTGCACTGTGCTCCTTATATATTTGCTTAAGGCTTATATTCCTGATATCATGGGGAGATGGGTGGTAGGTTTCTAAAGTGGTGGCTCTGACATTCAAGCGCAACCCTCCCTTCTCTGGGGTCTTTCCCTTCTTTCTGTGCTGCACTGAACTGTCTCAGAGCACCTGGCACTGTCTCTGGGTGAAGGCTTCTATCAGGCCAATCAATACTTTATATGTTTAGATAAACCAAGCAGAAAATATTCTACAGTTTTAAGACTTCTCACTGAAAAACAGTCTCCATTACTTCCATGACTTCAGTCATTTTTCTGTTTCCTTACCAGGTTTTCTGACTCAGGTGGGGGCACAGATATCCCCTCCTAGTCTTTGTGGACCATGGAAGAAGTCACTGAATTTTCTTTTTTCTCTTGTTTCCTTACGCTGTCAGTCAAAGACGAATCATTTCATTAGGGTTTCAACCAAGCCAAAACTTAAAACAGTCAGTTCTGACCTATATAGAACCAGTCACAATGTAAGAATAGGTCTAGAGAAACAATAAGTGGGCTTAAACTCCTGTGAGAGCTCAAGCCAAAAATGCTGAACTGCTTCCACACCCCTAACGCCACACTGGGTGCTGCCAGCATCCATGCTGGTAAACTTCATTTTCCCTTTTGAGTCTTAATCACAAAACAACCAACCAAAGGCAGTGTTCAGCAGCTGTGAAATGCATGGGAAGATATAGGAAAGTGTGCTGCTGTAAATTGCTTTATTTGATGTTAGTGCTGAACACTCTAAACAGTAATTGTCAGTAGAGAAGGATAAGGAGAAACAAAGGTAAAATTATAGTTCTCGCATGTTGCTTCCTTTTAAGCTGTAAATGTAGAATTATACATGCACCTTATTTCAGATGGTCTTAATAGTCTGGGGTGTTTATTTTCTGACCCTCTGCTACTGAAACCTCTTTATGCCACCATCTGCTTCCAAAAGTCCATCTCACCCTTCCTTGGGCTGAGAAGTAGTCTCCTGCTCTGGCAGGCCTTACTTTTCAGACAAAATCTAAACCAAAACAATATAAAAAAAAATTCCCTGGCTAGCCATAATGCTGAGGTGAAGAAAAACCATCTGCAAGCTTTAAAAAGCCCATGTGCATGCACACATACAGATAAAATAAAGAAACCATTTGAAAGCTATAATAAGAGCAGCTTTTATTAAAGTCGGTAAAAAATACGGCAGAGGCTTGGAAGAGCCAACAGCAAAGGAAAAAGTATCCTCTTAATTTTTTTCTTTTGATACCTTAGATTCAAATACATATTTCTTACATGTTTATAAAAAAAGAGGGGGTAGCAGCTGCTAGCTGCTGGGTGCAGCCATAAATCCAAGGGAGTTCACTGACATTAGAAGCAGCATTTTCCTTTGGTCTTGCTTCCCAGAGGAAGGAAGGTGATGCTGCTCATTTAGTCTCCAGTTGCTGGAGGGAAAGAAATTCAATGACTTGACCAAAAGCAAAATTACTTTTGGGGTGTTGCAGGAGATGCCCATTTTTCAGCCTTTTTTATTAATTCTTTTTTTCAAAATTGGGGAACTTAGTGAACTTGATTATGTGTATAGATTGACAAACATAATCTGTGAACTGACACACTGACTGTGGAGACTTGTTACAGTAAAACTAAAATAAATAATCATATCTGTTGAAGTCTGTGTGTTATCTGTTGAAGTCTGTGAGTAGTATACACAACTGTTTTGCTGTTTGCTCACTGCCAGCCTGTTGGGACAGTGGGGAAGAGAGCCCAACCTGTTCTGCAAGCCCCTGGGGTGAGCACCAATCCCACATCCTGCCTGGGCTCACCCCATGATTTCCCAACCACGCAAAACCCAGTTAATGCACAACAAGAAACTCCCAGATCTCTGCACATGGCTTTAAAATATCCTAGCACCCTCTACGCAGACTAAGTCTTTTATTTGGGATTTTTTTTACTGGAAAGGTATTCTGAACTTGAAGTCTCCCATAAAAGACCATGAAGAGGATTTAGAAATACAGTCACATATAATTTCCAGTGACTCACCTCATGTGAGATAAATGATTTAATATTAGCCCAATTATATCTTACAAATTTTTATCTTCTGCTTCTTCGCTTTGCCAAGGAAAGGCAGATGGTAAGTCAGCCTACAACTAAGACATGAGAAGAGGAAAAAAAAACCCCTTCAAGACAAGTAAGCGCAAAGTGACCTACTTCTAAACGAGAGTTTTAAAGAGTTCTGGGGTTTAATTACAGTTATATTAAAGCAGTGCCTTCTCAGAAACTTCCAAAAATATTAAAAAGGACTAATTTAAAAGCTCAGCAAAACAACAGGCACAAGGAGGTCTGGACTGAACCAAACCATGAGCTCATTTTTGCTGCTGCTTAGAGCCAGATGTAAGCCTATGGCATGAGAACAGGGAGACCTCCCCGGGCAGGCCTTGCAAGCTTCTGGCAACCTAAAATTAGGAGGATTCTTGAACTGTGAGGAATAACTGTTTCTTGGTTAGTAATAGCTCCACAAAGGCTTTTCATCTGTACCTCTCTGTAGCCCTTTTGTGTGCCCATTTTGGCCCTGGCAGGCAGAGCAGCCAGGGATGCAGAGCTGCACAACCCCAACACATGGTGCTGGGGAAAACGGGGTCCCCCTTTTTTGCTCTGAACTTGCTGCCCAGTTATTTCATCTGACACATCTATACCTTTTAGCAGGCATACCCATGAAAAATCACTTCTTTCTACCTTCTCTCTGCCCCATGGAAATGGCATCTCCACGTGCCAGAGTCCCTCTCTATTTAATTTCCTCTCACACAAAAGCCATTTGACAAACACGAGCGTCACTGTTGCCTTGCTGCAGCTTCCCCATGGCACATCCTTTTGATCTAGCAACGGGGATATTTTTACATGCATTTCTCATTTTTTTCAGTCTCCATGCCTTGGCAAACAGTGGTACTGATGACTCAGCCTTGCACGGTGCACACACAGACGTATGCATTTGCTCACATGCTACAGAAGGGGAATGTGCACTTCAAGCTCATTCACCAGTAATGCAGAAGCTTTTTGGCTGTGGGACTCTGCTCCTCCACACTTTGCCAAACTTAAATGACTCAGTATTTAAATTTTCACACTGGAGATCTGTGTCATCAGACTAATTACCATCACTCTTTATTGCAGGCCAGAGCAAAACCAGCTACCAGTTTTCTGATGGGAACGCTTTGCTTTGTACACGTGGTGAGGTGAGGCTGTGTCTGGTCTCCTAGCTTCCATGGGATGGGTGGATACACATTTGTGCTTGACTCTTTGGGATGCTTTTGGTGCATGAGCTGTGGATTCAGGGTGGGATGTCCCTGTAGCTGCTACTCTGGCTGCAGCAGTGCTGGTCACTGTGGAGGGGAGCAGTGGTATTTTCATATGGTATGTTAAGTGCTGTATGATTCATAGAATCATGGAATTGTTTAGGTTGGAAAAGACCTCTAAGATTATTGGGTTGAACTTGGTTGAACTTGGCCCAATGCTTGTTGGCCCAAGCATTGGGCCAAGTTACCAATAAACCATGCCCCCAAGAGCCACAAATACACATCTTTTAAATGCCTCCAGGGATGGCAACTTAATCACTTCCCTGCTCCACTGCTAGACCAGGAAAAGGAAAACTTGGGAGCAGATCAGAAAAGGGAAAATTTGGGAGCACTGGATTGGGTAGAGATGGACTAGGACAGACAAATGAGATTGGGACAGTGAATGATTGTGACAACCCCTCTCCCCACACCTGAGACTGGAATATGGGAATCTCAAACTCACCACTGCAGAGTTTCTGCAAGTATCTGAAAAACCCAAAGGCAGGCCTTGCCCCACTGCTACCCCTGTGGGGCTTTCCAAGCATATGTAACAACAACAACAACCACCATCATCACCTTCACCATCATCATCCTCAATGCTAAGAATTACTGCAAAATCAAGCAGTCTAACTTAGAAAATGCCAGTAGTTGTAATTATACAAAAATTTTTCATCCCCACTTCAAACTTTATATTTTCTTTCTTTTTTTGTCCCCCTAGCAGTTTGTATCTTTTATTAGAGACCGGAAGTAGCATCTGTTCTTCGACTTGGGTCCCACAGTATTATCCCACCATAAACATACACATTTCCCCACCACATACAAACTTAGTGGAAATTAACAGCACAGAAAATTATCACCTTGTTTACTGCCTAGCACACAAAGGCATCACAGCTTCTATTCCTACTATAACAAAAAAAAAAAAAAAAAAAAAACCAAACCCAAAAAACCCCCAACAAAAACCAGAAGAAATACAATCAAAATCAAAATCCCAGAAAGAACAACAGAAAAACCCTATAAATCCTTTAAATTGTGCCTCTGTGTAAGAAATCACCAGTGTGGTGCTCTGCAAGGAGGGGTGTATAGGAAAGGGATAAGTATACACACACACACACAGAGCTCTAGATAAATGCTTGCACACAGGCTCAAGCTGAAGAAAAGGGGGCAAGGAAAGTAACTCCTTACAAAACAAACCCTACCAGCAGTAATGCATCATTTCTTCCATAGCACTACAATTTTGTTGTTTCCCATGCTCTGGGCTTTTTCACTTCTGTTTTGAAACAGAGGGAATAGATGAGGGACCTCTTCTATAAAATGCTTCTGTGTACTATGTTAAGAAGCTCATTTGCGCTTTAAAAATCCTGTTAGTGTTACTGGGTTTGCTTGAACTTTGTGGTGCAAAGCAAACAGAAGTCTCTCTAGACTTTCAAAACTCAAACATAATTCCATTAATTTTCAATTAGTAGTTGGTCCACGTACATGCAAAATAAATGATTTAGCACCTGAGTCCTGAGATACCAAAATCTAAATGGAGGGGTTTTTCTTCCTCTATTGTATCCGGTCTGCAAATATTAGTTACCATAACAGAATATCACGTAAATCAAATAACTGCCTCTTTTTCATAATCGTGCTGGCAGCTGCAAGTGCCATGTTTCAATGGCTATCCACTGGAACTCATTAAGAAAGCATTATGTATAGTAAATTAAAATGCAGGGTCTATGATCTGCAGACAAAAGAATGACAAAGCTTATCAAATGTGTGCTGTGGACTTCTCATTAACTCAGGGCTTTAAAAGGCATTGTCCTCTCCAAGTGGGCTGCTGTGCTCGAGCGTCTCTCTGTTTGCAATGAACAGCCTGTATCTCACAGAAAATGCTCTGAAGAAAAGTCTGTGTTCCTTATTCAAAATAAGATGAAATTTTGATTCGGATGAGATTGCACCCTGAACCAGCTATTAGAAATATCCATGCATGTGCAGAGCCCCAGCACACAGTCTGACTTAAAGCAATGGGTGCCAAGCAGAGATGAGCAGCATTTGTGAGGACTTTTTTTTGCAATCTGTTGTAACTTTAGGGGAGCAAGAAGCATGGCCTGGCCGCAAATGCAAGGACAGCCAAGAGATTGGTCTGACTGAAAACTTCCAGTTTCAGTCACCAGTAAACTTCCAGCCCCACAGACACCAAGGTCAGTGCAGAACAAGTGGCAGGAGGCGCTCCAGGCACCAGAGCTGAGATTCCCCTGCAGCCCATGGTGAGGCAGCTGTGCCCCTGCAGCCCATGGGGATCAAATAGTGAGCAGAGATCCACCTGCAGCCCCTGGAGGATCCCATTCCAGAGCAGGGGGATGTGCAAAGGAGGCACCTTGTGGAAAGCCCACAATGGAGCAGGCTCCCGGCAGGACCTGTGGGACTTGGGAGAGAGGAGCTCACACTGGAGCAGGTTTGCTGGCAGGACTTGTGATCCCATGGGGGATCCATGCTGGAGCAGCCTGCTCCTGAAGGACTGCAGCCCATGAAAGGACCACACTGGAGCAGTTCTTGGAGAACTGCAGTCAATGGGCAGGACTCATATTGGATAAATTCGTGGAGAACGCCCACCAGTGGGAAAGACCCCAGACTGAAGGAGAAATGTGTGAAGGAGTCCTGGCTGAGGAGGAAGGAGCAGCAAAAACAGAGTGTGATGAACTGACTGCAGGCACCATTCCCTGTCCCTCTGTGCCACTGGGAGTGAACCTAAGCCGAGGAAGAAGGGAGAGATGGAGGGAAGCGGTTTTAGGATTTTGGTTTTATTTATCTTTATCCTACTCTGATTTGATAAGTAATCAATTGCAATAATTCCCCCAGCTTAGTCTGTTTCACACATGATGGTCATAGTGAGTGATCTCTCTCTGTCCTTATCTTGACCCACAAGAATTTTGTTAATTTCCTCTGTCCAACTGAGGAAGGGAGTAACAAAGCAGCTTTGGTGGGCATCTGGAGTCCAGGCAGCATCAGCCCACCAACAACTCTTGATTTTGTGTTACAGATCATTCTGTTTTACATTACAGATGGTGCACAAAGCAACTACACCTCACAACAAGGTATGTTACTGTGAAAGAAACCTGAAATTCAAACAGCTGACACAAATTTTCACAAGTTTAACACAGGGATGTAAAGAGCATTTGTCAGAGCATCTGACAGATGCATAGTTATCTCTGCCCATAAGCTTTACCATAATGCTGCTGGACTTGAACTGAACGTGACAGTGAAGACAACACTGGTTGTCACTTCAGTAAGCTCTGATTTCCCCAATGACCACTATTCAAAGAACATCACTCACTCACCAGAAAATTAAAAACACATCAACAAACTGCCCAGACCCTCACAAGTGCTTAATTATCTACAGTCTTCTTAATACAAATTGGGGCATTGACATTGATGCTCCTTGACTCAGCTTCAGAAAGATAAAGAAATAATTTATTAAAAAACAGTCATTCAATATTCATCTGGGCTGCAAAACTCACAAGCAGAAAAATGTAAGGAAGTGGTAGGGACAAAAAGGTTAATAGCTGCTGTTTAAACACTAAGAAATGAACACATCTTAGACCTTAGTAATTGAAAGAGAAAATTATCTATTTTTAACTGATATTTCTATCTATTTTCAAAGCGTCTGAGTAATTTCTTTTTGTTACTCCCCAATGCTAGGCACACTGATAGGCAGTGCTACATAAAATACAGCAGCAGGACAAATAGCACAGAGCAGTGTCATATCTTGAAACAGCACAAGGCTTTGGCACCTGTTCAGACACCAACATAAGCAGAGGTTTCCTGTTAGAGGCAGCCACCACGATGACTGTGAAGTAATGCCCAGGAGTCCCAATTCCAGCTCTTCCAGCCTTCACATATGCAGGTTAAGACACCAGCACAAAGGTACCCCTGTAGCTGTTCCACTCCATGTGCTAACACCTCCCTCCTGTAGGCTCTGCACCACAGGTAGGTCTCCAGCCCATCAATCCAATTGGATGTCCACATCAAAGTGACCACCCGAGTTCTCCCTATTTTCCACTGCTGGCTCTTCAAAAGACCCTGACCAGGCCTGATGCTGTTGAGATTCACAGCCAGGTGCCCTCACATCAACCCAGCCTCTCTGCATCTCTGGCCATAGAGCATCATGACAGGTCCACAGAATGGACCTCCCAGAGCTTATGACACCAAACCTTCAGCACTTAAAATGTGGAGATGGAAGTGAAATCCTGAATTATTTAAATTTGTTCCTAATTCCATGGTGTCATCAGAAAGAATTTAGAAAGAATTTCTGTTCAGCAAAAAGGCATCAGAGGCTTTCAGGAGGAAGATGCTAAACAGATGCTCCTTGGCCCTAGCCTGCAGAACACACAAGGTGTGGGAGATGGCATCTACAGCCCATTTAGAACCCAACTCCCCTGCATCACAGCCAACACTGTCCTATAAAGCAGTTATCGGAGTCATCCCAGAGCCAAAGTTTTGTACAACTCTACTGTATGGACAAAGACTGAATTTGAGCCTGTCAGCCCCCAGAGTGAAGGGCATGGGTCAGACCACACTGGCCCAGCACATGGATTAGTCTCCTGCTTCATCTACAAACAGAGCCCTATAAAATCTACCTCCTCAGTGACATCTAAAACATGTATGATTCTCACCATTCCTTTTCCCTTACCTTTTGGCTATCCTTCTGCTATGAGACTGAGAAGACCTTTGTATTTATTCCTATTTAAGTGAGATATCAACATAGCTGGAGAAGGAAAAAGAAAATGAAGATTAAAGCCCCCAACCTTTGCCAAATGAGCGAAGCTTTTGCAAGCGCTATAGTTTTCATCACTGTGCACAGATGTGACTGAGGATATGGGGTTATTACTACTCTTCTTATAGGTAGGGCTGAGAGCTAAGATACCCCTTGGCCAGCCCCTGAGTCTGAACAGGCATTTTCACAGGGCTAACAAGCAGTAAGCATCCCCGTGACCATCCTGCTTGGCACTTCACTGGCATTTGATGTAGTGGTCAACTCTTGCATCCAGGGTTTCCAGTGGAGATAGTGACCTGCTCCCTGCGTGATCCAGCTGCACAGGAGCCTGGTCAGGCTGCTCCCTGGCGAGAACCAGAGGTTGCAAACATGCAGCCCAAACGTGACACACGTTCCTGGCGCAACACGCTTCTGGAGATAAAAGAGGAGGAAAGAAACAGCTTTGGAAGAAGGGATGAGATGAACTCATGGACACTCTAAGACCTGTATTTTAAGATTTCACATGTTTTTCAAGACTGTGCATTTGAAGACTTGGTTGGCTGTGTGCCTCCCCATGGACAAGGCACTGCTGTTCAGTTCTGCTTCCCAGATGTACAGAACAGGGCCCCTATGGAGTTAATCATCAGGCAAAGGTTCAGCTGTCTTGGCAGAGTAAATATTGAAAGCAGTAAAAAAACTTAGTGGTTTTAATCTGCATGGATCTCCTGGCAGGCCTGAGGAAACTAAAGCTGGACTGTGCCATCAGACAATGGCAACACCACTGTGCCTGAGTCATTTTGTTCGTTTACCAGTCATAGCAAGCAGGTTTCAAAAATAATCATATGAGGGGTTTGGTTTGTTTTTGCAAACATTTCATTTTTTCTTGTGGGTGTCACTAGATGGCAGAGCCCATCACAGGACTCCTACAGCTACATTCCTGCAGCTTTCAATATTTGGATTTCAATTAAGCAGTGCATTCTTGGGGTTTTCAGTGGCTATCTCTGGGGTAATTGCAAAATCAATGTCCTTTAAAACAAACAAAGAAAGCTTACAAGTTAACAATATGAATGACCGACCTATCTTAATATACTCCATGTTTAAGAGGATGACATAAATTTAACCTTTGACTCAAAAATTATTTGAAATACCATGCCTGAAGACTGAGTAGCCTCTGAGAAGGCACTATTTGGTGCTGCAAGTGGCTCTAACATCTGAATCTCTGTGACACTCTGTGGAGCAATGGCAGCCAGAGAGTTCAAGCTCCTCATGCTGGGAATCTGCATTTCAAATGCAAAGAAAAACGTCCCAGCCTGGATGGTTAATCTGCAGTTCATTTATGGACTGAAGTTACTGACAGCAGAAGATGAAAAGGACAAGTCACAGAGAAGCAGATAACCTGGGAAGCAACCTGCACAAATCCCAGCATGAAAAGCTTACAGTGGCTGTGTCCTGCTATTATTTAAACTACCTGGGCTGAAAACAGGCTTTAACAAACTGCTACTCATTATGTTAGACTCATTTAAAATATTAATAACACAGAATCCACTTTCTCAAGAGCCTGAACCACATTCTCAGCAATTACTGGCAACCACCCATCACCTGGGGAAGGACCTTCACTGTGAAGCTGAGTGTCTCCAACACAGGCCCACGACTGGCAGTCACCACCATTCAAACAGGCACACAGAGACACACAGAGAGGTAGGTCTGTGTTCTGGTGCCAGCCAGGACAGAGTTAAGTGTTGCAGTAGCCAGGAGGGGGTATGGCCAGGACCCATCTGGAGGTTATTCTATACATCATTTTCCAGGGGTAGGGGAAGGGCTCCCCTCTGGGTGGCACAACATAGCAGAGGGAGCAGTGTTGGGGGTTTCCACGTGAATCATTTACCTCTTTCTTGTACCCTCTGTCATTAGTATTGTTGTCATTACAATTTGTTCTCTCATCTCATTGCTTTGTCCAGTAAATTGTTCTTTTCACAGCTTGCTGTGATCTTTACTTTTTGTGCTTCTATACCCTCTCCCTCCCTCTGCTCTCCTATAAATTGGAGAATATCATTCCTAAACAACAACAATATGACATATCTATACACACACACTACATGTGTAGAAGCAGAAGAAAACAGCTTAGCCACCAAATACTGCTATGAACAATGGATTGCTCAAAAATGGCACAATACCGCTGCACACATCTCCAAGTTGTTTTGAGTTTATTTCTACCTATTTTTCAGTAAAGGCTTTACAATATAATTTACCGTAGGAAGCTATATATATCAACCGGTTGTTAAAGATCTCAGAAAGGAAGACAGAGGCAATCTTTATGTCAGTCAGAGTTCAGCTGGAAAATTTTGGCTTTTCCCAAAAAACACAGAAACCAACGTGTTTTTCATATAGCTTTGGAAAAGCTAGGAAATTTGGAAAACTGTTCTTCAGGAAATTAAATCTCTGCAACACCTTCATGCTGTTAGTCTACTTGACAATCACTTCCCTCCCCAGGATTGCGATGCTCTCAGAAAAATGAACAAACTGGAAATAGGACATGCACCTTTTATATGTAATTGACTATCATTACCTTGCTCCTGACAAGCCAAAGTCCTCATGTTTCAAAAACTGCTCTTTTTTTTACTTTCTGAGTGTTACCTATAGGGACAATCAAGCAGGCCAAACCCTCCTTGTTCACAGTACTGCAGGTGGTCAGGGAGAACTGCAGGAATATATTCTCCTTCCTACCCCCAGGACGCCTAGGGGTGCTGGGAAGGTTCTGCACACTGGGGTGCTCCCACATTGCCAGTCTTCCCCACTCCTCAGCAAAAGCAAAAGAGTGCAAAGGAATACAATTATCCCTTAAAATCCACCAATTTTAATTAGCATTTATGGCGTCAGAATAGCTCCATAGTCAAATCCAGGGACTGTAGATTCAGCTTTAAGTAACCCAGCAATGCCACAACAGAAGAGCAAAAAGCTTCAAAGAGACATTTGGGGTAGAAGATGCATCTTTGAAGACCAATACTACATGGCCCCTTAAGGATGTGGCCTACATTGAAACCTTCAGGATGTGAGCTGAATCATCCAGTAGCCAGCACCAAGGGTGCCGATGCCAATACCTATAGGAAAAAAGACAATTTCAGAAAAAAAAAAAAAAAAGAGCCAGCTGTGTTGTTGTGTTACTGACTTAGTCTCTCTCTTTCCAGAAAGCTGCTTTTCCAGGGTATTGCTTTAGGGCTATTTACTCCTAACTACTGGCTTTCAATTTCCCCAGGATTTCTTTTGTTTTGAGGAAAGGCAGCATTGATCACTAAATGCATCCACAGCTGTTGTCTGGTTATCTCTTGGAGAGAATCATGTATCCTTAACCTTTCTCCACTTTTTCTTTTTCTTTTTTTTTAGCTTCTTCACAGGGCTCATCAGAAAAGCCTACTAGGGATAATTAAGTACCTAAAGCGCCTTAGATAACCAAAATGGAAGAGCTCCTTGAATATGCACAATACACAATCATAGGAGGAGTTTTGAAGGACATGAGGATAGCTGACAGTATCTTTTGCATGTGCCGTGGAAAAAAACACAAAACAACAAAACCCCAAGCACTTGAAAATGCATATTCACCATTAAACCTCATCAGAACAAGGAGGAGCAGGAGCATTTTCTAGCCAGCTCTGGGGGGAATGAGTGAATGTGAAATGTTCACTCCATGAAGTGTGCGAAGGTATTAGTATTAGCCTTTCATCTTTCAGCCTGCGAGCGTGAACCCCAGGTTAGCAGCAACAGGAAATACAGCTCTCACAGGGCACAGGTGGTAGCAACAGCAAAGGTCTAAGCTGAAATAGTATAAAGAAATACTGTGCTTTCTGCAGGCTACCCTGTCATGCCCTGGTTTTTTTTTTCGGAAGCAATCAAAACATTTGTTCTGCATTGATGACATGCGCCTGTTTATGGGAGAGAAATTCTGTGAGCTGAAGTGTCCTTTTCCATTTGATTACAAACTTCCTTTCAAACATAAATCGAAGAACAGAAGGAAATTGCACACACAATGAAATGCTTACAACCGACACCCAGATATACATGCATTTTCTATGCATTTTCTCAGCAGATGCCTTTGTCACTCATCTTTGGGAATATCACTTGCCATCCCCATTTCAAACACTTTAAGGAATGATTTTACCACAAAAGCTTTCAAGAGACCTCATGTTACTCTTTGTGGCTTCTCCCTGCCATGCCCCCTCCCCAGTCTCTCTCCGGTACCTGATCAGCCTTTTAGCTGCTCTTCTGAGATCCTTAAACCAAAATATTTCATCTTTGCTATGCCTATATGTAAAAAGAGTCTTTAAGTAAAAGTACTATTTTTATACAGTCTGGATTTTAGTATTTGTATCAATGTGGTACTCTCAGCAAGTAATACCTCCCAGTATTTGGAAGCGAGGATAATGGTATCAAAGTTATTGATAGCAACAAGGCTCCTTCCTTTCACCAGTGCATAGCTCTACATGGCCATGCAGGGAAGCCTCTGCAAAAGGGCTAAAACTCTGAGATCTGCCATTAAGCCTATGTCTCAGCTGCTCACTGGGCACAAGTATCTTCATAAATCTCCCTGAGGCTGCTAAAGTAGGTTATTTATGGATGTGAGGGGTTTTTTTTCCCTTTTTTTTGTTGTTGTTTTGTCAGTTTAGGTTTGTTTTTTTTTTGGAGGGGCGGGGGGGGGGGGAGTTGTTTTGGGTTTTTTTTCTGTAGGTTTGAAGGCTATGTCAGGCTCGCAAGGTTCACTGCTTCGCAAGGAATGAGCCCAAAGGGCAGGCAGTATGGGTATCATCCAAGCAGAATGTAGCTGGAGCACAAGCACGGCTTATAATGATAATGGCTCAGATACCCCCACCTCAATAGTGGCTCGGATATCACTGTTTCCAGTGGCACAATCTAGCGGTTGCATATTGGTGTAGAAAAAACTTGTTAAAGATTTCTTTGCAAGTGGCAAGACTTCTTTGTAAGCAGGAAGGAGGACTGTTGAAAGATGCTAATACACACACATTTCATGTGATGTTAGAAACACGAAACAGCTCAGGTTGGAAAGACCTCAAAAGACCATCTGGTCGAATCTTTCATGTGAAAGAGAACTGAAAAATGTGGTTTGAAATCTAATGTCATCCACAACTAGATAAATAAGTTGTCCACATCTTTCAACTGCTGCATATTTAAACACTATGAAGAATGTTGAGGAAAGGGATAAAAATACTACTAATTGTTTTATTTACCTAATGATCATCCCTTGATATGCTCACGATGATACACTTACTCATCCAGTAAAAATTAGCAAATGTCCAGCTAAAATCTGAAAAACTCCAAAATACTAATTTTACCCAAATAAAAAGCATCAATACGGTAAAAAAGGAATCAAAAGTATAAGCAGAACAGTATCCCATCCATCCAGATGAGTAACAGATCTTTCCATGATTTTTAAGTGGGATTGAATATAGGAAAATTATTTGAAGGCCTAGAATACATTGTCTAATTTCATCCCCTGGAAGCATATTCAATCAAGACCTATTTTTGGCTCTCCAAGCAATGCTGCTGTCTCCACTGACCTCAGGTCTGGACCTGCATGCCTTCAGCCATGCCAGTCCTTCATTGCCTCTGGAGGGCCCCTCTTAATTCTCAGTTGTTGCACAGGATCAGGAAAAGCCTGGGCTAACACGCTCTTGCTAAGGTTTTCACACTTCCTTTGAGCTTGCAATTTAATTCAAATATGGAGACAGTAGAAAAAAGTTTTAACTCTCAGTTATGTATTCCAGTGGTCTTCTGGACTAACTCCTTCCTGCCCCTGCAGACCCACAGCTCCTCCTGGGCAGATGGCTGATGGTCCAAGCAGCCCTGGCTGGTGGGTTCCAGGTGACACCCACAGCACTGTCCCCTGACGTTATTAAAAATTAGGGACTCGATGAAAATGTATTTAATGAAATTATAATTTAAATAGTATCACATGGACTCTTCCTCTATTGTTCCAACTTTCTGTTATCTCACAAACACTGATGTTCACATGCTGGCAGCAATTTTAAAGATTTTTGGGTTGTTTCATATACCAAGACAGAACTTTCATTTAGTTTAACAAAGTTCAGCTGTACAAGGTATCTGAGTGTGTTGCCTGTGCTATAAGCATCTGCTTCAGAGGTCTTCACAGGTCAGCAGCAAATGCATTTCAGGAATTGCAGTTACTGGCATCATCTGACAAGTGCCCAACTGCTGGACAAAAAAGGGGAAAGGTCATTTTTAGGAATGAAAAAAAATATTTTGCATTAATTTTTCTAATGGTGATATAACAGTTAATATTCATAATGTAAAATCACGGCAGACCAAATTATTCTTATAGGAAACCAGTATTCTTACAAACTTCCACAGCCAGATGGTTTTGAGGGTTATTACAGAGCATGTGTACTTCTCCCCAAATCCCAGAACATTTGTAGGAAGAGGCATCAAACCCAATGGAGGTGCTTGGCCAATCCAAGTCTCCCTTCAGGTCCCTGCAAAGACCAAAAACCTTCTTCCCTCCACACCAACAGCTCGTGAGGCAAGACCTGCACCTAGTTCCAGGTGATGCAAGGCACCAACCCTCCCAGTCACAGCTGAAATGAAGCCTGGCCAGACAGAAGCACACAGAACTCCTCAGCTTTGTTCATGGGGCACCTTTCCCAAGATGCCATGTCACTAAGCGATGGGCTTGCCAGGGTGCTGGCCAGTGATGATTTAAGGTGAGGTGTGATCCATGACTGGTGTTGAACACCTTTAAGCATTGTTTACTGTCTCTGGGTGATGATTTACAGGGTTTGATTACCCATTTTTCAAAATGACCAAAAGTGAGATTAAAAGGTTTTAGAGGCAACTGCTCATATTAATCTCTGCAGCAGGGGCTGGGAGCAGAGCTGTCACTCAGGGACAGGATGGCAGCCCAGCTGCCAGCACTGCTACAAGGCAAGAATCATTAAAAACAAACACCTTCTCATAAGATAGACTGGCAACAGGGAGAACCACAGCCAGGCAATGAAGGTTTCTGAAAGGCAGCCAACACACACACAACAGCAGTCAGAATTCACTGACCATCCTCTGCTGACTACATCTCAAAGGAAAAAAAAAAAAAAAAGCACTACAAAGCTGCCAACATTTTTAGAAGTATAACATAGGCATTTTAAATATCTGTATTTAAATTACCTTCTCCTTTGCACCTAACGGGGGAAAAAATTAAAAGTCCAGGCAGAAGTAATAAACTGGGTTGAAAGGAGTTGGGAGGGCCCAAGAATGGGATGGAAACTCCAGATATGGAATGCTGAGATGTGAACAGGAGTGGAGAAGCAGTGGGCAACCTCCCTCTTTCCTCCCAATCTGAGCCCTCTCTAGGCAGGACTGGCAAGAATTTATCTTAGCTTTCCTGGGGGAAGAAACAGGAACAAAGAGGGAGAGAGATCATCAAAGTAACTTCTCACTAGACTTCAAACTGCACAATAATATCCTCTCCATGAGAGAGAAAATATATTAAGAAAAGCCCAAACAAGCCTACCAACCTACAAGTCAATATGCTGTTTTCAAGGGGTTTTGCAAATACCTGAACAATCAAAATTATTAACAACAGCTACATTTTTGTGCCTAATCCAGAGAAGCAAGAAATGCACAGAGGGAAGTTCAGTGTGCTGCACATCAAAACTAAATAAATCATAATTACAGACTGCTCTGTTCCATAACAAGGAGAGACAAACATTACTTTCTCTGCTGGTCTGCCTACCCCCCTGCCTGCACCACCTTTTTTTCATTCCTGAAAATAAAATTAAAAAAAAAAAAAAAGCATCTACTGTAATAATTTGCTGCTGAGGTCAAGAACATGCTCCAGGGGTGGTAGTGGCAAAGAGGAACTACAGTAGGAATACAAACAGATACTTTCCTCCTAAACTGCTTTGATGTGCTGTTCCTGGATGACTGGCTTTCTTCCCTTTTTAGCTTCAGGCCTGTGAGGCCTTTACACTTTTTCTTTTCTTTTTTTTTTTTTTCTTTTTTTTTTCTCCCAGATATCCTTAACATAGGACCTTTTCCTGACCTCACAGTAATAACAAACAGGAGATGAAAAAAATCTACGTGCCACCTTATCAAAGCCATCTGCAGAATTTGAGCTTTCATTTCAAAAGAAAAATTAAACTTCTAGCCTTTAAAGGTTGCAGAGATAACCTTCTCTATGTGAACTGATCCACAGCCATCCTCTATTTCTATCCTCCTTTGTCAGACTTCCCTGAGGTCCGTAACTGTTCCTCATGATCAAATGGACTATTTGGGAAAAACTATTTCACAGATAATGGTTGTCTTGTCTTTCCCAAGCGAAATACCATTGGTTTCTCACTGCTGATATGTAAAGCTGATAAGCAGACACAAAGCAAGGCTTCTGCTGTACCTTCCATAGATTCACAGCACCAAAACACAGACACCTATAACACACTGGTATCTAAGCTAAATGCTCCTGAGCCTCATTATAGCTCACCAAGAGAAAAGACCACTTTTGGGTGGAGTTCATCTTGCCAGCCTGCCAGGTCTGCAGGGAGAGGCAGGCACTACCGGGTGTGACTCCTCAGGCACATCACAGACACTAGCCTTGAGGTGAACTGCTCTCAGGCTGCCTGGCTCTGATGGGAAAAAATGGCCTTGGTGCTCACTGTTCCTGCTAGAGACATGGCAGGGAAATTATTAGGGAAGATAAAGGCAAAAATGACTGCTGCAGATGATGGATGAGCCCTGCTGCAGAGATGATTTTTTTCCAAATTCTCTGTTAATCATGTGGCGGGAAAATCTCTCCTCCCTTCAAAGAGCTATCGCTGTGATCTTGACCACAGAAACAACCCTCCCTGGCCAAACTGGCAGGACTAAGCATTCGTCCATCATGTTCAGTTTCTTATCTCCAAAGGAGGTCCCTCTTTCTCCAAGGAACAGAAAAGAAGAGGAGAAAAACCAAAAAAACCTCAACCAAACCAAGAGAAAAACAGACAGAGAGACGCAGCACATCGCCAGTTAATTATGTATTGATAAAGCAGTGATTGATCCATTCTGAACCTAGTGGACAAGTCTGAGAGAAGAAACACAACTGATTTTATTTATCAACTGCACAGAAAGCCTCAAGTACTAGAAATTTCCTGAAGACAACCTACTAATCTTCATTCTTGTCAAGGGTGATAAAAGGTCAGGATGAGCAGGTAGAGTTGGTGCATGTACATATATACATATGCTTTTCTTTTTCGAAGTAACTCTTTTTAGATTTTCCAAGCCATAGGACTATCACCTTCCTTTGCAACCATTCTGGAACCTACTGACTTCAATTAGTAAGCAGCAGTCCTAATTCAAAATAAAAGATTTCTCACAAGGACTTTCAGTCATTGGATCTTCTAATGAGTTCACCAGGAGAACCACAAAGACGCTGGCCTTCAGTAACTATTCTCTGTGCAACTGCATGGAAGGACGAAGACACCAAACAATTTTTTTTTGGATAAAAACCAACTATATTGAGCTCCTTGCTTTTGTATCTCCCTACAATGACTGAAGTCTCCTCTCATCTCTGCTCAGTACCCCACAGCCAGCATCAAAATACAATACCTTTTTTTTTTTTTGTTCTGGACTGTGTATTTTTTTATGCTTCAGGAATTAGCTGGTTTTAACCCACACTGACAAACAGCCTCCTCATCTTTAGCACCCTCACCTATCTTTATCACATCTATAAATATTTCAGACCATTTTCTAGGTTGCTGCCAAAAATACTGAGTAGCATCAGGACAAGAACTGCTCCCAGGAGTACACAGTGAGAAGTGACCGCCTCACTGATACCCTCTCCCTAACAATGACATTTTGACACACATCATTAAACCAGTTTTTAATCCATCTAGCATGTGCTGTTATGCCTACACAAGCCAAAACAAAAGACCTGGTGGTACCAAGACCAAAGCCTTGTAGAAATGCAAGTACACTATAACAGCAGATTTTATGTTAGAACATGTGTCTCAATCCCAGATTGGCAGAAATCATCTTTACAGACATAGTAGCTTCATAATGAAGTGACATCAAAACTTTCTGCTTTACCTAAAGAAAGTGAAGCATGCAAGAACACGCAGAAAATTAAGTAATAAACCCCCAAAACAGTGTCAAAAATCAGGGGTCAACAAATACAGGAATGAAGAATAAAATGTCAGCAAATTCAGAGTAGAACTGAGTATTTTATTCACAATAAGAATAAAAAAATCCAGCAAATAATTCTGTAAACTATTCTACTCTTTCCTAGACCAAAACTTCCTAAGCTATATGTGCTATCACAAAGCTGGAAAAATCATAGAGTAATGTATTGTTTCCATTCTTCAAAAAGATGAATAATGATCCTTTCAGGTCTTAAATTCCCTGCCTCTAACAGACAAAATAAACCTTGCCTATGCCAGCAACAGTATGATGCAACTGGTGCATGTCTGTACAGCAAAGTAAGGAGGAGCCCAAACCCATACTCTGTGCATGGGGTTTGCTCCAGCCTGATCCCATGGCTGCACACCCATGCTACTGGAGTGCACCAGGTGCTGATCTCCCAGTTCAGTTTTTCAAAAAGGCAGCGCATTTGGGCCCCGTGAGACCTTCGCCCAATCTGGATCAAAGCTCAGTATGTGGGGACAAACGAATTTGCTTCCAAAAATCCCTCAATCCAAACATACCCAGCAAGACGCTGGATAGATCCCAAACTGCAGTCTGGATGCAGAAGGTGATCAGGGATCATTTAAAATGAGCAGAATGTTTTTACGAGTCAGAAAAGCCATACCTTTACTAGTGTGACATTTTGGGGCTGACTCCACACTGATAAAATTAAAATCTATTAGTAACAGATGTGAGCAGAGGAACATCATCACTAAGTTTACTGAAAACAAAAATGCCTGTAGGACACATCTGGCACTGGCACTGGTCCTACCACAGCCACCACTGCAGGAATGGAGATGCTGCCTCAAAGGGAGCAAACAGGTTGGTGATCTAACCTTAGGATAATAAAATACAGACACCTCTGCCTGGATCTGGGGGAATAACAGTTATTTTCGTGTCATGCACA
The DNA here is from genome assembly GCF_015832195.1 of Motacilla alba alba. Lineage (NCBI taxonomy): Eukaryota > Metazoa > Chordata > Aves > Passeriformes > Motacillidae > Motacilla > Motacilla alba. Next base: position 45,440,076 of record NC_052016.1, on the reverse strand, counting down.
TCCCCCAGGATGGGCCCGAGCACTTACTCCCACAGCTCACCACCTCCTGTAACCACTGTGTAGGAGAGGAATGTGGTCTCACCACAAAGCCCTCAGTGTAGATGAGAATGAAGCATAAGGTACTTGGACTCCCACTAAATATCACAGTATTTCCAAACACTCTTCCCAGCTTTAAGCCAATTTTCTGAGCTTTGGCCAATGTATTTGATTATTTCTAATTTTACAAACAAAAAACGCATGATCCACAGACTGGTCTGCACCCCCCAGCTTTCTTTTTTTTTTTTTTTTTTTTGGCTTTGGAAGCAGCCATTTTCCCCATTAGATCATATTTGTTTGCTTTAGACTTCAGAAATAAATAGCAGATGACATTATGCGGCAGTTAGTGTATGTGTTTGCTTTATCCGTTTTTTTTTAATTTATTGAAATGACAATTTCCATGCATGAATTTTTCCCCAAATGATAACACCCTCCCGCACACGTTCCTATTTATTTTACACTCTGGAAATGACGTTTCTGGAGATAATCCCACACCTTTCCTAACCACTGTGGCTAACTGTTTATAATGCCCTTAAAGTACTAGGGGGTCTGTCCTTATTTTATCATATTTTAATTAAAAGCTTTTTGAATTTGAAACTGTTCCTTTAACCCTGTCCTCCTTGAGGAATGAAAAAGAAACAGGCCTGAGTTAGTATCAGATGAAATATTGCATTTAAACAATTCTCAAAGGATCCCACTGGCAAACAAAACAATAAAATCCCCAAACAAATAAAGCTCAGTCTTTGCCTGCTGCTAGTGTTCTTTGCTGGTCTGTGACACAGCACACTCTAGAAATGGGCAAAAATCCCCAAAACAAATCACAAGAAGCAAAAAAATTCCATCACAGAACAACAGCCCTGAGAATCCTACCCCTGAAAACAGGACCTGTTTTTGTGCCACAGCAGGTCTGAAGGCTTTGACTCAAGGTCTGAAGCCTGGGATGAACCGAGGTCCAGCTGATGGGCAAAGCCTTGAGCAATTTCACAGCAGCCAAATGCCCATGACCTGCAGGCCAGACTGTTGTGTGTGGTGAGGAGATGGCAGCACCTTTGTCACCCCACCTCCCCACACAGCATCCTGCTCCTCACAACAACCTCCAAGTACTGGGCTTGTCCTTAGGGAAAAGAGGAAAACGTGTCCTCTTTTTCTCTGTAATAATAAAGCAGGACTATACAAAAAGGAACCCAACACAGATGACTCTTCCATCCTGCTTTTGCCCCACCAGCAGAGGAGATACGTCTACCGGGAGAGTTAAATCAATGAGTGATACAGTAAAAGCATTCTTGGGGCCCAATCCAAGACCACAAATTTAATTCCTCCAGGAATAGAGGCATGGAGCAGACATGTATATTTAAAAACAAAAAGCAAAAACTCTACCAAGCAAAACATCTTCCTGCACGCACACACTGCTCCATGCAGGCAGGGAATAAACCACAGAAGAGAAATCCTGGCCATCCCACTTAATGCCCAAGATGATAGTTATGAAAAGGGAGGCAGCTGAGCCAGATGATGCAATCTCACATTACAGCATCATCACTGAGGTCTTGTGCAAAGACAACAAGACTGCATATCAGATGTCCACTTAGACAGGAGAGAAAGCACTGTCACTACAGAAAACCCAAGAACATACAATGGGTAACATGCCATGGCGCTGTACTGTCTGCAATGCATATTTGCATGCCACATGACCAGACTAATATCATCTTGCAGACAATGTACAAATAGAGAGGGCTGTGGGGGACAAAAGGGTTTCACTCATTTTTCTTTAGATGTCTAATTGCTTTTGGTGTTTAGAGATATATAAATAGCTACATCATCACAAGGCAGAGATTAGATTTACAATATCTCTTGGATTGTGAAAAACAGATTCTTAGAAAGCTCTTCTTTGTTGAAGTGTGTGGAATAAGGCCATCATTTGATACACTGCCCAAACAATGAATGCCCATGGCATTTCATGGAGGAAAGATTCATGTGAGCATTCTTCTTTGAGACAGCAAAGACAACACTTTGTTCCTCAAGAAAATAAAACGATTACTATCTCATCTGGAGCAAGAGTGATTTCACTCTTTAATATTCATGTAGAAGGCAAATAGTTCATCCTTTAAGGTTTGCTTGTTTATCCACGTAATGAATGTCATGCTTCACAGAAAAAACTAGTTCAGTGATGGTGCAATTTCTCTGTATGCTGCTTTAGTTCTCCCTTTTTTAAGAAAAACCCTAGAACACCAATATTAATTTTCTGCTAAGTCATCAGTGATCCATTTAATATCATCTGTTACAGAACAAAGCAGCCTTAGGATGGGCTTGCTGAACTTTAGCAGATTCAGTATTGAGGTCTCTGTTGATTTCTTTCTCACTTCCTCCAGTGCATCTTAGAGCAGGATACCTGGCAAGTTCTTAAGCACTTAAACTGTTTTTCCCAGGATGATGAGTCACACTAAACACACTTATAGTGAAAGCCCTGATTAACGTTTTCTTCAGAAATTCTGACCAGTGGCATTAATAAGTCTTTTAAAACCTTGAGAACTGTGGATGCTCTCTCCCACCTCACTGGCAAAGCAGCGTCATCCCAAGTAGGAGGATGTCCAAACACTGTTTTTAGAAGCAAAGATTCCCACTGGGACAGTGTGGCCAAGCCTGTCGCTTGTGTGTGGGAGTGAAGGCAGACTGGAGCTTCAACAGCTGAATACCTACCACAAAAAAGCACATTAACTCTGCACTGCTGTACCTGGGATCAGCATCACAGCTGTTGACATCTGCTGCTCCCCTTCTTTCTGCTGATCCATACAATGAAAGACAGTCAATTTTGAAAGCTTATCGACCCTTACAGTTATGACAAAGTATACCCAGGAGAAAGACTGAATTTGCATGAGTATTCCCCAGGGAAGCTGATGTTTCACTGTCCCAGCCAATTGACTACAATGGAAACATCATCAAGCCTCAAGAGTACTCTTGTCCTGAGAGGGCTCTCATCTCCCTGGTACTAGAGGACTTTATGAAAGATAATGTATTCACCACCAGCATCGCTTCTGTAAAAGAATGCTTTTATTCTTGCTCACAGAGAGAGGCATAAATCCACAGAAATACTCCATACCAAACTGCAACCAAGATCACGAGGAACTGTCTATATACTTGTCAGGGGATCTGAATCTGCAGATTTGCTGACAATGCTCCAATATATAATTTTCAGGTAAGAAAAGGGACTTGAAGCCCCCACCCTGTAGCACCTCATCCTTTCCAGAGGATCCACAGTCCCATGAGCAGGAGGCTAAAGGTGACTCGCAGGGTGCAGTCCCCAGGTTCTGAGCACTGTTCACATCACATCAATCCACCCCAATCTGTCCACAGATGCTCTCAACCATGCCCATGAACTGTGAAAAGAATAGAGGCATCAAAGAAGCCTGTGACAGGCATGTCATCACAAAAGGCAGGGATGTGTTGGGTCCACCCACTAGCTGAGCTGGAAACTGCCTTATTTATTTGGAGAACACATGACTGTCCTCCTTCCCCATGTGTAGGCTGGAGGACTTCAGACTGGAACAGTATTACAACTGAGGAGTGCAGGAGTCCAAAGTCAAATGTGGGCAATTTGCTTAGTTACCCCCAGCTCAGTCCTAACTAGCCTTGCCAGGGCAGCACTTACTTTAAAAACACTAAAAGGTATAAAAAGGAAACAAAAAATATGATGTTTATAAGTTGAAACAGAGTTATAAATAACTGTCCATCAAGCACACTGAAAGCTGACTGGCAAAAATGGGTTACTCAGGTCCTCTAGATGTGAGGCTCAGTTTCTGCCCAGTTCTTGTGCAATACTGTTTCCTTTCAGCTGCTCTCACTTTCACAAGCTAAGGATCACCAGATTCTTGGGTAAAACAATGTACACGCAGGACACACAGAGCACACAGAGAGCTCGACAGATGCAGGTGCACAGTGAGGTTATGTCCCTCTCATCTGGTTCACACACCTTCAGCACCACAGCTCTATCTAGTGCAAACAAGGACATTGTCGAAGAAAACTGAGCACTGAGATCTCTTCTTAATGCAGAAGTACTAATACTCTGTTGAACAGGTCTCAGTTTTGAGAGGAAAACATGTATTTTTGAGGCAAACTCAGAAATATCAGATACCACAACTAAAAACCCTTATCTGGCATGAGTTTTTTACTCCTACATTATCTGTTTACTCATAATAACCAAGAAAAGTTAAAAAAAAAAAAAATTCTGTCTGTAGGTACCAACCAAGATACCTGTAGGTGCCATTAAGTCTGGAAAATGCTACAGCTTTATTTGCGGAAGGAAGGACATGGCAGGTTATCAGTTCTCCATCAGTAAAAAATAACTGTTTATACTGCACCTCTATGGGACTGTCAGATCTCAGGCTTCCTCTAAACTGAAAATACCATTCATCTAAAGCATGCAGTCAACTGAAATATCACATATCAACTCTGTGTGGTACCCAGACAGGATCCCAACCTCAGTCTTGCAAGCAATTTATGGAGACCTCAAAGTTTCTGTTCCCAGTGCTGCTGGGAGACCTTTCAAACAAGGAGAAGTGTGGAAAGCACGTTATTTTTATTGTGTAAATCCAATGATATAAAGCAGCATGATTGATGAAGCCACTTGTAAGACCAGTCCCCAAAAATAGAGTTGATGCTCTGCATGTTTTTTCCACTCTGAGTTGCAACAGACTATTCAGCTGGTTTCTCACTCCCCCCTTCAATTTTCTTCCTTTTTTTTTTTTTTTTTTAAATCCCTTGGGGCAGAGCCAAGAATCTCAATGTGCCACAATAACCAAGTTCACTTATTTCCAACTCCTGTCTGTAGTATCATATCATATCAGCTCAACCTGGCATCAACACGGCGCTCTTCACTGACGAGCCCAGTAAGGAATCCAATCTGTTCCTCATTATGTGATGCTTGGGAGATATGGGAGGGTGGGGGAAAAAAAAAAAAAAACAAAACATAAAGGAGAGAAAGGGGATCTAACCAGGGCAGCAGTGGACGGAATGAGATATAGGAAGCAAGTAATGACTGACAAAAGTTCGAAGGAAGAACATGACACAGGTACGTAGAAAGAATGAAAAAATAAAAACATGAAGCAATGAGGGAATGGGACAGGTGTGAAGCAGTAAAGCAACAAGACAGAGTTAGAGTAAGGGGAAGTGAGAAATCCTAAAGAAAACAAACACTCCCAGAACAGAGTCCCATTGCTTCCTAAAGCATAGGCTTTTTGAATAATTCTTCCCAGAGCTTAATTCAGTGATGGAATTGAAAAAAAAAAAAAACAAAAAAACCCAACTTCCAAGGCCAGTAAAAAGTGTTCCCACACTAACCCACTACCAACTGGCTGTGATTTCTTCTAATTGCAAGTGAATAATCAGGTCCCCCCCGGGCAAACCATTAGTGAAAAAAGGAGAGTGAGCGAGGAAACACCTGCTTAATTGAGCGGATTTGCCTTTCCAGAAAGGCTGGTGTATTGGTGCATTATGGAGAGTCACAGCAGAGTTAGGTGTGGGCGTAAGCTTACACAGTCTATTAAGCATCATTTCATTGCATTTAAATAATTAATAATGACGCATATTTTAATTGCATATAATTTCTTTGTTGTGCAATACTGTGCACCTTGCAAAGCTCAAGTCACAAACACTCAGCAATGCCATATCACAGCATGCCCAGGCTGTCTGCAGTCACCACCCATGCCTTTAGACCTTAGGTACAATTAGCCCAACATGTGTAATTACTTCCTGCACAGCCCTGACTCCCCCATGGGCCACAGAATGGGAATGGGCTCCCAAAATAAAACTGCTGTTCAACATATCTCTGCTATCCAGAGGAGCTTGGACCTGCTGGAGAGGTGGTCCAATATGACTTTCATCAAGTTCAACAAGGCTAAGCAGCCTTGAGGGCAAGGGCCTGGGCATGCTGGTGGATGAGCAGCTCAACATGACCCAGCAATGGGCCCTCACAGTCCAGAAAGCCAACTGTGTCCTGGGCAGGGGATTCTGCACCTTTCCTCCCCTCCAGTGAGACCCCATCTGGATTGCTGTGTCCTCCTCTGGGGCCCCCAACATAAGAAGAACATGGACCTGTTGGAGTGAGGCCAGAGGTAGCCATGGAGATGATAACTGGGCTGGGGCACTTCTCCTATGAAGACAGGCTGAGAAAGTTGCCATTTTTCAACCTGGAGAAGGCTCTAGGAAGAACTTCTAGTGGCCTTCCAGTACCTAAAGAGGCTACAAGAGATCTGGGGAGGGACTTTTCATAACAGAATGTATGAAAAAACAAGGGGGAATAGCTTTCAATGGAAAGGTTTCAATGTTAGGTTTAGATAAGGTATTATTAGGAAATTCTTTACTGTGAGGGTGATGAAGCACTGGAACAGGTTGCACAGATAATCTGAGGATGCCCCATCCCTGCAAGTGTTCAATGCCAGGCTGGATGGGGCCCTGAGCAACGTGATCTAGGGAATGGCATCCCAGCTCAGAGCTGAGGGGGTGGAACTAGAGGATCTTTCAGCTCCCTTCGAACCCAAACCAGTCTAAGATACTATTAGCACCTGACATTGTGTGCCACCTAAAAGCTGAAGGCAGAGGCAACAAGACCTTGACTTTCTGGGTAAACTGAGCTTAAACTGGCAGTCAGGTAAGTGCATGCATGTCATCCCAAAAGCCTGCTCCCTGGTATTACCTAAAACTAGAGGTAGCTCCCAAGAGTTTCCTTCTCAGTCCCCCAAAAAGGCACCCTGCTCAGCCTATGCATTCTATGATCATTCGTTCTTTAGTAATAAACATTTTTCCCCCTATTTTTTGGAGGGATACATTAAGGGAATCCAGATGCTCCATTTCATTTGTCTGCTGCAGCTTCACACTTAGAACTTAGGCTTTATTTAGTATCAAAAGTATGTAAGTATGGCTCTTGTCCATATGCTTTAAAGTCTCCCAAAGATTTCGAAAGCAGCTGCTTACTCAGTTTGCCATATATGGTTTGCATGATGGTGTGATTAATATGGGTCTCCTTGGAACTGGCTCAGGTTGGTTTCCACATCTCACAGCCAATTAATCAACAAGCAAAAGAAGCCCTTTCAGGCCAGAGGCTGATACAGAGTGCATGATAAGGGCACTGAGAGATGCCTGAGGTATCTGCATTACAGGAAAGCAGTTATTTCCTTCCTTTCAGAAACCATCACACTTAGACCTGCTATGATCAGACATGGTGAGGCCCCAGATCAACTGAATTGTGTCAGAACCTTCTAAAAAAAAATAAAAAACTGTGTCTGTGCATCAACATGCATGTATAAGTTACCTAGAAACCGAGGGAAGAGACATGGCAGACACCTTAGGAAAAAGTACAGATAAGCATTTGCCACTAAATTCACAACACAAGTTCAGAAAACTCCATCAAATAATGTAACTCTATCTTTACGTTACAGCTAAACATACATCTCCCAGCTACTCCCCCAACGATTCCAGTATTTTCTGTTTCACCGAAGATCAGTTTTGTTGGGCTAAAACAAGACTTAACTTGAAAACAGAAATAAAACTCTCACATTTCTAACGATATTTTGTTCCAATGGATTGCAACTCTGTCAAAAATGTGTCTCACTTTCTGTGCAAATTTGTCTCCCCCCAGCTTTCAGACACCCCCTTGTGCTCTTCTTCTCCACTAGGTTGAAGAGCCCTTTAGTGCTTAGTGCTTTAGTGTTTTCTCTCCCTGAATGTACTTAATGCTTGCAGTGAAGAATCGCCATTTCAGACAATTTTCCTTTCAAAGCCTGTTATTTCAGAGTAACCACATACCGAAGTTAAAAATCACAAAAAGTGTCTAGACTAGCGTATTCCTCCTGATAATACGCTTAGTAAGCAGGATTACTGGCTAAAGCTCAACTTAGCTGGTCAACTGTATAATAATGTCTTGTGTATTTAATACTATTTCCAAAGGCTTTACAAATTGCTTGTATGAAGAAGTCTGCACGTCACTGAAATGGTCTTATTCTTCACCACAAATTGGTGTCTGGATGAGCCTGAGCATTGCTCTGCAACAGGGAGTGAACTGGCTCTACCCAACACACTGTGGACACCTGTGTCTTGCTTTTCTACACTGCTTCCTGAATAGACATTAACTATCACAGGGCTTACAGTATTCCAGTGTAACAGCTATCTAAAACCAGGCTGGTATTCTGATCTTCATTCATAGCACTGTACACAAGAAAGCATCTTGTTGATTGCCAGCTGCATTAAATGCTACACAGGAAAAACCGGTTGTGCTATGAAGATGCACGAACAAACCCACATGCGTTAGCTGCTGGTACCAACACCTGGTGTTATGGTTGCCTGAAAATTCCTTCTACAAACACTGTTTTTGATGGCTTACTCACTACTCATCCAGACCGTAACCTGTAACTGCCTGAGGTTTTCCAGGCCAGACTGCCTGCACCATGGTGAGGACCTGTGAAACTTACTGAATACAGAACAATTCCTTTTTTATGACTCATAATAAATCAGAGCTGTCTGAAGATTTCTACTGTCCGTGTCATTTGCAAGATGTACTTTGAACTGCCATGGGGGCACCCTTCAAGTCCCAGTATCTTCTCTCTGTTAAATACTGCCCATTTTCTCTCCCAAATTACAAGCCCTCAAAAAACTCTCACTGACGAATAGTTGCTGCTCATTTCCCACAAGATCAGAGGGGATCTGTGCAATGTCCCTGCAAACCAGATGCAATCCACTCCCTATCACAGCATGTCACATGTGCTTGCTGCTGCTGGCTGTACCTGGCTTTGCAACCTCTCTGTCCCAGAGATCAGTGCAGGCACTGTGTGCATGTCAGTGCTCTCGGCAGTCTCCTAAGGCAGGAAGGGAGAAGGATGGAAAAAGCTATACCAAGGACAGTCAGAAAAAGCCTATGCCTAATAAACTCTCTTCCAAAGCCTACAGTGAGAAAATGCCTGCACTTCAATATTTCAAAGAAAACCACTGCAAAATCCTATGGAAAAGTGTGTTGCATGCATGTCTAATGACAGCTGATGTTAGACAGTCTGTTACTAAATGGGTTAGCTATTTCTCACTACCACACAAGGGTACTTCATATTTATCTTTCCCAACCAAGAAGTTACATGCTGAAACAACAATCACTATTGTGTGCGCCCAGGAGCAGCCCAAGCTCTTCTCCCCTCTGTCTCCTCACCTGCAGGCAATGAGGCTGCTTTCTGGTAAATCAGGACCACAGAGCTGTGAGAGCTTCGTGATCACGAGGGTGCTCATACCACCTGCTGCATGAGCTGGAAGGCAGGCAGGAGGACAAAAGGGCATTAGGAGAACAGAAGCTCAGCTGAAGGCTCCGTGGGCAACTGCTTCCCAACCCTGCTGTCACAGACATTCTGAAACAAAGGCTTCATGAGCAGCTTCTACTTGCACACACCACACCTCCACCTACCCTGGTTCCTCCAGGTGTAATGGTCCGTAGCACATCCAGCTTTTTCCAGCACACATCTGGTGCCTTCTAGGGGTATGTGTTCAGACAAGTCAGACAGCCAAAATCATCTACAGAAAGATGCCTTTGGGATGTTAATCATTCTCTATTCAAATGCTGTTCTACAAATTCAGTTGGGCTATGGAAGAGAAAGTTGAACAGTCATTCAAAGCCCAAGCACCACTCAAGAGGGGAATAGAATAAGGTAATTGGTTTGCAGTAAAGGCAAGTGCTGGATTCTTTAAATTCAAACCAGGGGATACTGCAGGGCACAGAAGAGGAAGGAAGGGCACCATGGGCAGCCTTCACCCTGAAACCACTTAAGCCTGAATGCTTGCATTCTCTGTCTTATTCACCTTCTTTCAACATAATTGTTTGCAAAGAATAAGCAAAGACATGGTCTGTTCTCCTATTGACAGGCAACTTGATTCCTTTATGACTGTGACACCTTTCTTTGTATTTTATTTAGACAAAATAATAAATGTATATCACTGGTTTGAAATTTACCTGCCCAAACCTAGACACAAGCTGTGTTTGCTTTTACTTTGAGACATTGTTTCCTAACAGGAAGGCAGAATTATCTGATAGAAAACACAGTTAATGCAGCACAAACAAGTTATTAACTGGAGTCCAACAGGGCACATGATGAGCAATCCTTAAACCACAATTCAATGGGGTAAAACACCACCATGCAACTGAGCAAAATAACCTGCTTCCAAGGCTTTGAGACTGCGTGGGATAGAAATAATTTTAAATCAATTGAGTTACTGTTTCTTGGCAATTTGATAGAAAGGAGAAACAGTGTAATTGGCAATCAAGTACTCCTTTGGGAGCTTCCAAACACAGCCAGCTGGATTTGTAAATGCATGTTAATCTGCCAGGGCCAAATTCTGCAAGGTGCTTAGAGCAGTGGGGTAAATTGCAAGCTGGGTGTACATTATTCCAAACACAGATGTAAGCAGTAAAGGAGTACAACTTGCATGTCAGAGGAATGCTGCTTTTGTCCCAAAAAGTAAATATAAACCCGCTTTCACTCCCTTGCCAACACAGAGAGTTCTTTCAGTGTAATCAAGCACAGATCTACTCACCCTTTACTTGCTAAGCAGTAGCCAAATATAGCTCAGGGACAAATATGCAGTCTGCATGATTAATTAGCTGGTGTCTTTATCTAACTTTCCTTCAACCTTTATACGCTAAATAATATCTATTTATTAAATCAATGAGCTTGTATATAAAACTGAATCCATTCGTTTATTTTAAGTTACTATAAATAGACAGGCTTTCGTTGCAGGAGCAAACACTATGGGCAAACTATTGGAGTCATCTGGATCCATCACTTGAAAGTGAGGGGGGACACTGATAATGACCTCAACTCAAAGGCACAGTTTTTAGAGTCCTTCAAGGATTGTTTCAGGGTTTGCATGGAAAGGAAGAGCATTCTAACTGAACTAATAATCTTCTTGCATTCCTTGAAATAATTTCCTTCTAGTATTGCTTGCCTTTATCTGAAAACTATGAAGTTTTCCTAATACCCTGTGCTGAGAAGGAAGATGAACTAGAAGTGACCTTTCTTGCTCACCAACCAGACTATTCAGATAAATAAATTTGAAGACAAATTCCCTTCACAGAGAGATATGCTTCTTGCTCATGACTGCATCTCTAGACCATTCAACCAACCAATCATCCTGGGTATTTCATTTGGGAGAGGTGGCACTGAGGCAGAGGGCTCTCCCTAAAAATACTCATCTACCTTCCAGATGGCTAAAGTCAGGTGAGATGAATCCTGCCTCCTTTTGGCCATGTGTCTGAACAAATGGCTGGCATTCTGTAGAGCATCTCCAAAGAACTTCTCTTTAGAATCATAGAACAGAGTCATATCCTGAGTTGGAAAGGATCTACAAGGACCATCAAGCCCAGCTTCTGGCACTGCACAGGATAGCCCAAAGAATCACACTGTGTGCCTGAGAGCATTGTCCAAATTCTTCTTGAACTCTTGTGAGGCTTGATACTGTGACCACCTCCCTAGGCATCCTGTTCCAGTGTCCAACCACCCTCCGGATAAAGAAACATTTTCTAATATCCAACTCAAACCCTGCCCAACACAGCTTCATGCCATTCCCTTGGGTCCTATCACTACTCAGCCCAGAAGAGAGATCAGTGCCTGTCCCTCTACTTCCCCTTGTGAGGAACTTTGATTTCTGACAAAACCCCCACTTCTACATAAAATTTGTGATAGTTTCTTCTGTATTTTTTTGTCATACACGTCCTCCAACAGTACTGAAAAGGAGACAGTGCTGAACCCCAGTCCTATTGCTGTCCCCTGAGAGGCGTATGAAACCATTCATAAAACCAGACCTTGCAGATGCAGGGACAGGCAAGCTGCAAATAAATCCTCCAAGGTTGCTGGGAGAGGCCAGGCCAGCATCTTCTGGATGTCCCAGGCAATCTCATTTCCCACAAATGCACTCCTGCACTGAACACAAGTTGTTTCTGAGGGATTTGCTAGCCAATATGTGTTAAATATGAGCAGTTTGGGGAATGACAACTACTTTGGGACTGGTACTTCAAATGCAACACATAAGGTGTGGAAGAATAAATTCTTCCCATGTGAAGAATAAATATAATTATATCATGCTCCTTGCATTTCTCCCCTAGTAAAGAACAGACACTTCAAGAGACCAAATTTTCTCTGACCCATTAATATGCAGCCCTTCACATTAAACAAAGCAAACCGAAATTCTGCAACTGAAAAGTAATTCCTGAGGGGGCAGGAGGGAAATAAAAATCAAAACCACAGAAAACTTCCACCAAAGTTTCCTAGGTTTCACATGCTCTGAGGAAGCAAAATCGTGATATCCATGTCAGTTCCAAAGGTACAGAGTGAAATTAGATGCCTCAAGGGATAGCAATTCAGCAACATGAATGTCTTTTGTTATTCCTGTGACATTTCAGAAAGACCACTCTATTCTGCATCTGGCCTGCAATTATTATCTGAATGCATCTCAAGGAAAAATGCTGTGACATGCACAACAAGGAAGTGTTTTAGAACTAAACCAGACTGAACAGTAGAAAATACAACAAAAATAATCTCTGTTTCCCCAGAGATGGCTCCATTACAGCCTCCAGTAGTGCAAAGTACCAGAGGATTACTTCCTTCCTCCTGGTTATGATTAAATGCTAATTTGGGAAAATGTGCCATAAAAAACCCCAAACCGTAAGACTTGAGAAAAGACTAGTATGGTCTGAAGCCCAGTGCCAAATCCCAACACAATCAATGCAAGCTGCTGCCTTCCTTCATTTGCAGGTTCTTTTTTCATTTCATCCTCATACCTTTGATACCATGTGAAGGCTGACCTAGAACAGAGACTAGACTAAGTTAAAGAATAAAGCAGGTATTTATTAGGAGGCCTCAATGGATACACCTTGGGGCAGCACAAGAGCCCAGCCAGGGCTACACCCAAGATGAACCCAAAATGGTCACAAAATGGATGATGGGTCACGGGGTCTCTCACTTTTATAAGTTCTGGCCTATTAGAATATTGGAGCTAATTGTCCAATTACAGCTTTAGGGTATGAAGTCCCATCCTTCTTGTTTTTTTCTTTTTCTCTTCAGTCCACCATTGTTATGCTCTTGGGCCTGAAATTTGGATCATTTGTCCTTGGTCCCCAGCTAGAGAAGGAATTGTTTTGTCTACCTACTGTGTGAAGAGAGCTTACTATCCCCTTATATGAAGCTCAGAACTACACACTAAAGCAGTACAGAATCTGAAAAATATAAAAGCTAAAGCATGAGGCATCACCTTTTTGTAAGTTACTTTGTTGGCAAGCCTCCAAAGAGTTCCTTCTGAGCCCAGAGCTTGCTGGAAGATCTCTGGCTGCTCCTGCTGTACATCACCTACCCTGTAACTAAAAGGTCAGGTCAGTAAATCTGCTTTGGCATGCCAGGAGCAGGGCTGCAGGAGCAGCACCCTGGGGCTCTGCAGCAGGATCCAGATGCCAGTGCGCAGGAGCAGCCCAGCCAGTCCCCACTGCTGGGTGACCATTGCCATGACTAAACCAGGCACTTCAGAGGGACACAGCCAACACACAGTTGCTGGGGTGCATCCCCTGGCCTCTGTCAAGCACAGTGTAAACCAGCAGGCATCGGCAGGTTGGGATGGAAAGTAAGGAGATCCACTTTTCTCATATGAGGAACAGGTATTTGCTAAAGACTGAACTGCAGCATGCCACCAGGCAGCGGAGCTGTAGCACGGGTCTATCACAGAAACATGAAACCCATGAGTCTTCTGAGATAACGAGCAGGAGGAGAGCTCCCCAGAAGACATGGGAGGAAAAGGAGCAGGATATGACAGTTTATTTTTGACTATGACTAATATAGCATTCAAAATAAGTGCTTCAGACCCAACTTGAAAGAGGAAGAAAAAAAAATCATTTATCTCTATTAACAACTCTAAATACAGTACTTCACTAACTGCAGTTACTCTTTGACTACCACTGTGATTAAAAAAGTATATAAAAAGGGCAGGGATTTTGCATTAGAAGCTGAACAGCAGGGATGAAAGTCATCCTATTTTCACTGTATAAAGATTAGGAAGTCTATTGTAAAGTAATCAATTTCATTTCAATTATAATTCCTGAAGAAAGTAGCCCCCCATGCATGCCTCCAAAACACAGCTTTTTAACTTCAAGCATTAAAATCTCAAGAATACTGTTTTTGCAAACCTAAGAGAGACAAGTGAAACAGTCAAAGACTTTCCTCTCAGTATGGCAGCTACTTTCTCTCCATTTACTCACAGGAAGCCTTCTTCAGTGGAAAAACTGGAAATAGTTTGGAATTTTACTCCAGAACTGTGGTGCAACTGGACACACCTCTTCCCTTTGTTTCTTTCTCTTTTCCTTGTTTTTCTTTTTTTGTTTTTGTTTTTTTTTTCTGACCTAAAAGTACAACTAATAAAATGAATTTAGAATTGGGAAGCTAAAACCCTTACAATTATAAGAATTTTCTACTTTGAGAAACTCAGAATGAGAAATTCCATTTCTCAGTTCATTGTAAAAGCTTAAAATCAGCTTAAAATCTAATGTAAACTACAATTTAAACACTGATCTGAATTAGTTGACAATCTTGAGCTAGATTTGCTGGATTCTTAGTTTGTGATAATGTTCAGTTTGGGCTTTTTGGATCAATCCAAGAAAGAAGAACCTTCAAAATACAGAAGATACTCGTGGATTAAAAAATTCTTACCAAGGCAACATATCTATAGATCCTAGTCCCTAAATATTTAAAGCAAAAGTAAATGCAGATCACCAATTTTCTTGTTTGTTCTTTGGAATTCCATGTCTAGAAACTTCAGAGGGAAGAAATAAAAACAAAACCTACCAGAGCTTCCTCCCATGTCTTACAGGGTGAACCAGAGTTATCGCTGAACTCAGCCCTTCATTGTACAATGCCAAATGGACTGTGAAATTGTTTACCTTAATGGACAGTGCTACTTTCTCTTGGAAACAGAATGAAATTTATGGAGTAATCTAAAGCAAAATCACCAGATTTTATTCCCTTACAATGGAATTGCTTCTGTTCCTTCTCTGCTCACATGGCCACTAACTCAGCTGAGAAGGTGAAACGCCAGCAGTCACATCTGAACCTCCGTCACACAGAGACAGCACCAACAGAAACCCACCAAACCCTTGGCACGGGAACCTGCTAATGTGGGCAACATGTCCTGCTAGATGGAACACTGGGAAGAGCCTCTGGACTTGAACTTCTGAGTCAAGAATTGTCCTTTTTCAGTGGCTTCACAATTTTATATACTTAAATCTTCAGCCATTAAGATAAAATCTGAAGGAATGTAAATATAAAATGAAAAATAAGAACTGAAAAAAACGCTATGTTTTCATCTCAACAGGATCAGACCCAAAATACTTCCAGTTTACTGATCTTCTTCAAGGATTATATATCAGCAGACACCTAGAGAAACATATGGAATAATCTCTTTTTAACTACTGTGTCTGGACAGCAGAAGACAGGCATTGGTTCAACCCAGAGTCTAGGAAGCACAAGCAGGTTCTGACAGTGACAAATGGGGTTACAAGCCATCCAGACTTCAATCTCATTTGATATTTAGGTTATTATTAAAGTAACTCAAGACCACAACAGAAGATAATTCAGAAACTGGATGAAACTCTGAAGCACGAGATCTAATATCCCTCCCAAAATTCTTAACATTAATAATGATAACTCTTCATGGCTTTCAAAAATCTGGTTTAAAATACAGGATACCTTCAAATTACTTTTTGCAGGTTATCAAGCTGACATCAGACAGCAATGTTATCAGCCCAGGGCTATAAATTAGTAAGTCTATTTCTACCAACAATGCCAAAAACCTTTACAAATTTGTTCAAATTTCTCTTTGGAAGTTCTGCCAGAAGTAATCCTGTGACACAAGACTAGTACATGGCATCCTCCATAAATCCAAGCACCTCCCTGGAATCTCAGGAAGCACAGTAAACCTAAGTGCTAGGAGCTGCAGACCTGAGCACAGACTGCAAGAACTTACTGAGAGCAGCCCTGTGGTGAAGGACTTTGGGGGTTCTTATGAATAAATAGTTGGACATGAGCCAACAGTGTGTGCTCACAGCCCAGAAAGCCAACCTCATCCTGGGCTGCATCCAAAGCAGCACGGGAAGCAGGGTGAGGAAGGGGATTCTGCCCCTCTGCTCTGCTCCCTATGAGACCCCACCTGAAGTGATGTGTCCAGCTTGGCGGTCACGGGAGGACACGGACCTGCTGGAGCAGTTCAGATGAGGGCCATGGAGATGATCAGAGGAGTGGATTACCTCTCCTATGAAGACAGGCTGAGAAAGTTGGGGTTGCCCAGCCTGGAGAAGAGAAGGCTCTAGGGAGAACTTCTAACAGCCTTCCACTACCTAAAGAGACTACAAAAGAGCAGGAGAGGACTTCTCACAAGGGCATGTAGTGCTAGGACAAGGGGGAACAGATTTCAGTGGAAAAAGAGCAGGTTTAGATTAGGTTTAGATTTATGAAGAAATTCTTTACTGTGAGGTTGGTGAGGACCTGGCACAGGTTGCACAGACAAGCTGTGGATGCCCCATCCCTGCAGGTGCTCAAGCATAGGCTGGATGGGGCCCTGAGCAACCTGATCTAGTGAACAGCATCCCAGCTCAGAGCAGAGGGGGTGGAACTACAGGATCTTTCATTCCCTTCCAACCCAAACCATTCCCTGATTCTATGATTCTAAAGCTGCAAGCTGTGGCATCTGCGTTCTTCTTTATTTCATTTTACTTTCTGAGGGAATGTAAGAGGGAAAGAAATTTGAAATTGCTAAAACTGCTATAAATACCAGATGGACGAAATACGGCAAGCTGTAAAAATCAAGGGTAGAGAAAGAAAACGGGGAACACTCCAGGATAAAGGATTCTCAGATTCTCCATCTGCCCTGACTGTCCAACTCCATGGAAATAAAGAAAACCAGGAACCTCACAGCATGAAAAATAATGAAAGCGGAGAGCAGATGATTTTCAGTATAATGTAAATGCCACAAATGATACTCTCTAACTTCTGAATAAACAAGTTCGAATCCATGGAAAATTAGAAGGGAAGAGTTAAAGCTCTCTGCTATTTATTCTCTTATTTATTCAATTTATACAAACAATTTACAGAACATACCCAAGCAGTCCTATAAGCTTTGCTTTTAAATCCATCTTCCTTTCAAATTAAAAGAAAATAACATACTTTGATTTCAAATGCATTTAAATTAGCGTCTTAACCTGAAATCTGCTATGGAAGAAAATGCAAGACCTTATCTTGAAATCTTAAAGAATAAAAGCTCCTTTTTTGAGCTCACAAAACTCAAACATGATTCTGGGTGAAAGACAAGGAGAGAGAAATCCTATTTTGCTTTTTCTGTAATCTCAGAAATGTAAAACTATAGTCATGTTTTGCCAAGACTAACAATAAAAAAAGACCTTATAATGCATCTAAAATTGTGGCAAGGAAAAATACAGTGAACAAGAAGAGGTGAAGTTCATTCAAATCAGATGGTAGCATAACAGAAACATTCACCAAACCTGGAAATGGTGGGAGACACAGCTAAACCTCGATCACTCAGGGTTGACTGATCGATATGTATCATCCGTAAATCTCTCTTGATGTGTCCAGATGGGTAAGAAATTCCTGGACAGTATTCCAGTTACTCCCATCACTTTTGCAAGCGCATCAGCTCCACTGCATGTACTGCCCATCCTGCCTCAACACCAGGGCTCAGTTGGGCTCTGCTCCATGGACTAGGTACATTTTACCCAACTGATGTGATTTGGCCACAGCTAAATAAACTGAGGTTAACTAAAGCTGCAGATCACAGAGCCTACACAAATCAAAAGGTTTCTAGGTCTGGCTTACTAATGAAAAAGGCAGATGTTAAGCAACAAAACTGGTGTCATTTCCCACCGTCCTAGAAGTCAGTTTATATTTTATTTAAGGATACAACTCCTCTACAACTATCCTTACATGTCTAAAAGTTTGGTGTCTGGTGCAGCCTGGTCTGATAGACTCACTGTGCATTCAGAGCAGAGAGAGAGTCACTTCCAGAGGGCAAACCATCCTCAGAAGATCCTGTTATGGAGGAAGCTCAAGGGATTGGACACAACAGGCAATTTCCAGACAAATGACATCAGGTGAACACATGCTACACCATCTGACTGGCAAAACACAGTGTCAACAAGTGTATCAAATACCTAATCCAGACTAGGCTGCAAATAAACTTCTGGATGCACTCTGGCTTCCACGGCCAGGCAGAGCTTGGCCCCTCCCACCCCATGGGGCTAAGATCAAGCCTGTATTCCACAGAGATGCTAATACCACCTATTAGAAGTTTATGAGGGACAAAACCAAAGTGTGCTGACACTTACAATCATACTACTGTGAAGAAGTTTCCTAGTAAATATGACTATTTCAAGTAACATCTAATAAGAAAGAATACATCTGCTGATTAATAATCAAAACTCTCATTACAAGCATCACAAGTCACCTTTTCAGTTCAATGTTATCTTTGCAACCATGTCTGCTTTCCCTTTGCAATCATCACCCTTCCCAGCCATCACAGAAAGCAGTTTATTTCTACACATAACTTAGGGAAAATCACCAGTTTGTGAGATGGGAAGTCCTCACACTTGGCATTGCTCTCACATCATAAAGTAAGTGAACACATGCCATTTTATAAACACATTTTATTAGCTTGGCTAAAATACTTGGGCTGCAGTGCTGACATTAAAATTGCTTGAAATTAATTTTAGAAGTATTTCTCTTCATTTGTTTGAAAGTTTATCCAATTACTAAGCATTTCTTCACTAAGCCCTCTATGCCACATACCTGCCTACAACTCAACCTTTTCCTACAGTTTAGCTAAAATTAATAACATGTTCAACAACTGCATTGGTGAAAACAACTTTAAAATGTTAAAAAAAGTTAAAATAATTTCTATGACAGGTCTTGGCATTTCCACGATTCACACTGGAAAAGGGGTCAGAAGCAGCAGGCAGGTATATAGATGTACCCAAAGTTTCTGGAGAGCTTGGCCTAGGCTGCTGCTGCCCAGGGTGGAGCCCAGTCAATAAAGGAGGATGTGGGAGAGCATCCCATGCTCACAAAGTGAGCAAATTGTGTTCAGCAAGAGGCAGTAAGGAGTTGCCAACTAAGAAAATAATTCTACAAGGGGTAAAAACAGCCTCAAGTTGGCCTTTCCACCCAACCAGGAGCATGCAGGGATGTACCAATGGGATGTGCCAGTGGGATCCAGGTCATTATAGGAGGTGCTGGCATGGCTGCCAGCTGAGGCTGCAGCGCTGGATCTGTATGGAGACACCACGCTTAACATCTGCAACAGGCTGTCCTCTAAAAAAACCATAAGGTGGGTGGAGATCTCTTTCAGCTGGAAGACAGCCAAAGTCGTAGTTTTGGTACTCAAGTGGATCTGGCAGTGGCCAAATCGAAGCTTTACTTCAAACACAACTCAGTACGGTTTTCCATAGTCCTTGCAGCATAATTTAAGGGATTTGGACTGTTTAAGTGGACAAGGTGAAGTAACTGGCTGGACTGCTGGACACAAATAACAGAGGTCTGTAGTTACAAGAGTTCTGGCTCATCACACATCCAAGGGTTCATTGTGACAAGAGATCCTAAAAGGTCAGGAGTGGAACTGTTGCTGTTCAGCCACAACCTGGGTGGTGGATAAAAGCCAGCCCCACCCAGTTCACAAATGATAACAGTTTAGAAGGAACAATGGATATTGTGGGGGGCTTCTCTTCAGAGGCACTGCAGTAAGATGGAAGATTGACTGACATTAACAGCAATTGACAAGAACCACCCAAAACTGCAATGAATAAAATCCTGCACTGGGATTTGCTGTTCCTCCACTGGAGCCCAATAGGAGCAGGTCAGAGGAAAATGTCATGGTGATTCTGGTGGGTAACACAGAACGAGCCAGCACTATCTCCATGCAGTGATGACAGAAGAGCAGACCCAGTTTTAGACTCCCCAGTGCCAGTGCCCCTAATGACAAACTGATGTCTCTCCCGTAAGACTGTCAGAGGACCCAAGCATGCAGTGGATGAGAAGAAGATAAGGGAACTGGGTCTGTATAGATTGGGAAGAAAAGGCCAGCAGTGGCAGAGGGAAATCTTGCAATCTTCCCACCAAAAGAGGTTGCAGAGAAGACAAAGCACAGAGAGCAAACCGTCATGAGTGGCAGCACAACAAACTCCTGTTGGAATTAAGTGAAAACTCATTGCCAGAAGTGTAGTAAAGCACTGGAACAGCCTTCCCAGAGACATTTGCTCAACCAATTTGGATAGGGACTGCCTGCAGTAACTGAGGTTAGATGAAGCTGGAGGAAGAGGACCTCCTAATCTAAAAGGTTCTGCCATTTTTTTGATGTGCTTTGAAACACAGATTGTTGCATTTTCTGAAAAATCAGGCCATAAAATTTCTGTCTATTTCCTGTTTTAATTTCTTCGTGCCTCTGTTTCCCATCTGCAATGTGTTATTAACATTATTACCAAGGATGGAGTCCAAGTCAGACTCAGATTCTTAAATGTAGGTGTCTCGACAAGAGCCAAACACCTACGCTCCCCTCATGCTCAATGAATATCTGAAAAATCAGTTCCCTCCACACTGTCATTTTTTCCATTTAAGGTTCCTCAGCATATTACCCGAGGCATCCTCAAGGGACTGACAGATATGACAGAAATTATGCATGGATTGATACCCCTCTGCAGTTCAAGCAGGAGACTGGGTAGGCAATGCTGGGACACACGAAATGGCCCCAGTAGCCCTTCAGCTGGACAAATGCAAGCTCACACTCAGAAATGCCCGTCATCATGCCCACAGGGTCTCCACTTTCAAGTCCCAACTCTAGCTGAATCCTAACCATGATTTCCACAGCCAGGCAGAGTCATCTTGAAAAAAAAAATTTAAGATATTAGATACAGTGGAGAGTGAAGAGCATCATGGGAATTTGAGTTAAATACAATGGAATTTACCTTGTTTAAAAATATGTTAAAAAATAGTGAATTGGGCTACAATAAATAAAAGACAAGGGAAAAGCAAAATAATGAACAGTCCCCAAAATACTGTGCTTTGAATAATAAAGACCATGCAAAAATACTACTGCTACCACTAATGACTGTATAATTAAAGTACCTGATAATACAGAGTGGACAGACTAGATTCACACAGGTATTTCCCTAACTTGCAAGTTTTCTGACTTTCTCATTTTAATTCTATTATTTTAATGCACTTTCAGTGTGCAGTGTTCCAGGCACAGTCATGAGTATATGAATACTAAAGGGTGAAGTTTTCAAAGACACTCAATGTTGGATTAACATTTCTCTCCCTGAAGACCAGGGTAATTTCTTTATCCTTCTGACATCTTCCTCCCCCTCCTCCCCTCCCCAGCTTAAGATTTATAATGTAATTTTATACAGCCTTACATTTTCTTCTTGAAATCATTCTTGCTGCTTTATGAATTACATCCATAATATCATGTTCTGAATACCTATTTTAAGGAGTTTCTTTTGTCCTAATAGTTCATACAGAAAGTAGGTTGAGGCTGGCAACACTCCAGCAAAATCCACATGCAGTTACTCCATTAAGGAAAGAGTGAATACTTTTGCATATGCACTTAACCTAAAATATAAACTAGCACATGGCTGTGAAATAAAGCCATTATTTTACAGCACCAATATTGTTTTCTACCAAATGCCCTAAAATGAAGGGTTTCTTCAGGGTACAAAATAAAAGCACTTAACCCTAAAAACTGTAATTTGTCAGCAATTAAATGTTTAAAAATATAATTTTATTTCCTATCATATTAAATAACACAAATTAACAACAGCTCTACATGCTGAAAGCATCCAGATGCATTTCCTGACTGTGAAGAATCAGCAATATAATGTAGCAAGAGACTGGTATTGTGCTCATTAGATCACTAAGCAGCAGTGCTAACAGAATATTTAACTACACTCTACAAAGATATTCAAATGTAGCTGTCAGAATGTGCTTGGAAAATTTCCACCTAACACAAAAATGCAAAAGATGAGAAATTATCTCCCTTTAAAGGAAAAAAGTTCAAGGTGAATGTTACCTGATTAGCTCTCTTTGTTATTAATTAAATTCAATAAAAATCCCAAATATGGTATGCCATCTTTTATTAGCATTTCTGCAGAAATAAGAACTATGCTTATAATTTAAGAAAATTTAGTCAGAATTAATGAAATATCAAAGAATAATAACACAGCAGATGAAGGATTTAAGTTCAAAATATGACACTGAAGGGATAAAATTTAGTATCTCCTAGAGAGATTTATAAAAACCCCTATGAATATTAGTATTATGCAATTTGCATATATTTATTACATACTCCATATATATTGCATGCTGTAGAAATAGCAATTTCTTTAAAAGTGCTTAAGGTATTTTAAGGGGGAAAATGCTCACCTAAGAGCAACATGACACCAGAAACATGGTTTGCCAAGAAATGGCCTGAGCAGTATTTGTCTGTGAAGTCACTCCAGTTTCAGCATTCACATTAGCCTACCACCTAACCTAGCACACCCTTCCAGTAGAGAAGACAGATCTGCTTTAGCATGGAAAATGGGCAGCATTGCCCCATTCATTCTGGACATTAACAATGAAGATTAGCCTGGGAACCTTGTATCTTTGTTGCTCTGCTGAGCTTTTAGGGTATAAACACAGAAGCAGCTGTCTTCTTTCAACAACACAGAAATGAACACTATAAATATTCCATATAAATCTGCATTTTCACATAAAGGGAATTTAAATTAGTTAAAAACATTCTTTTAATCTCAAAATACTTATTCTATGAGAAGGCATATTCCCAGTCGAAAGAACTTTCCATGGTAGAGCCTTCTAGCATTAGGACAAAAAAGGAAATCTCCAGGTATCTGATCAGTAGTAGTAATAGAGAAAGACTCACTTAATAGTTAGCAAGAATTAAAGCTCACTTAATCAAAAAACACTGGTAAATCTGTGGCTTACCAGAAAGCTTTAACGGGTATTAATTGATGTCATCTGTACACAAGGAAGAATCCATTTGTGACCCAAATGTCATGAAAATCAGCATAATTACACACTTTATAGTGCAGGTGATTTTTTTCATTAAATTAGGTGTTCGAAGTGTGACTAGAGTTTCATCATTTGATTAGGCTTATCTCATGGAGAGCATTTCCTTCCAGCTAAACCCAGAGAGCAATGCTGAGAGCTAAAAATGTATGTGCCAGCTGTTAAACATACAAAGGACATTAAAAATTGAAATACAACTTTTTTCAAGTTAAGGAACTGGTAGTCAACCAGAAGGTAACAAAAAGCTACAGAATTATACTACATTGCTGGAATATAAGAAATAACCAGCTCAAACAAGGAGAATGGGACTCTTAAATGACTAAGGAGACCATCAGGGGTAACATTAGGAAACCCCACCCCATGCCTCCCCAAGGACTGAGACAGTGATAGCCTTCAAAAAAGAGAAACCTCAAAAAATGCGATATTTGATTCAAACCATAAACATGCCTCAAGCTAAGAAGTTATGAAAAATGTTCTCAGTAAGTTTTTCTGCAAGACAAATCCATCACTCCTATGAAGCACAAACAGATTGTATTTGGGAGACAGAGAACTGTATTCCCTCATGGTGCAAGTGATTTGGGAGGCACCACGGTATTTACTTAGGGAATGACTAATAAGGTATGAAGACAATGGGGAGAAAAAGAGGGGGCCTTCTAATGTGGTGGAAATATAATTATTTTTAAAAATGCGTGAACTGCAGTTTTAAAAATGGTCTTAGGGAGGGATCAGGCACACCTCAGGATTCAGCTTAAGCTCTCTGAGCCAGCTGAGTGTTAAAAAGGTTTATCTGTCACCATGCCAGACACTGGGACATCACTGAGGTAATGATGAGGTTGAGGAAGAAGGGACCAAAGTGGCAAAAAGGAAACCCTCCTTTATCAGCCCAGCATGCACTGTGGGAAAGAGGGGCAGTCTCTGGGCATGAAGGCAGCCCCAAGATGGATGATAAGGGAGAAGGCTTCCTGAGACAGAGAGAGGAGAAGCACTCTGCAACTGTGTCCAAAAATATTTGTAAGAAAAGGTAGCATGAATTTCTACCTGCTGTCCAAGCACAGTCACAGATCCCTGCGCTAATAAAAATCTTCCAGAATAAATGTCACCACACTTGGGATATTTAAAATGAGGGCCTAAGGTCATAATGCAAGGGGTCAGGAAGATTATTAAATTACCTGCAAGGTCAAAGTAATTATGATTGAAACTTACCACTTCATCATGTACTCAAAAAAAATCAGGAACTGAATTGTTGCTATTAAAAAAATACACCATTCAGCAGGTTTCTATACACCCACACATGTACTTATCCAATGCGCCACTACCCAAACAGAACAAAAATATATTTTAACAAAATCTTGCACAAAGTCAAAACATGATTTCTTTTACAGACATGTTAGTCCACAAATCTGCTTTTTCATTCAGCTTACAGTGCTAGAATCACTTATGGACATCTCTTACAGAGATCTGCCAAATCCATAATTTGCTTCTTGACATTAAGTAATAAATACATAATGCAGAGACACATTTGTCCTTTTCAAAATTCAGCTGAAATCCATTTCTTTAGATAAGAGCATGACCTGTCCAAGTCACCTTCCAAAATTCAGAAAATCTTCCTCCACAGAGGCATGCACGCCAATCTTCATATCCTGGCTCCTACTTGAAAGAGGAGCTATGTACATCCAAGCATTTGACATTAAAATAGGAATTTATGACTGCTTTGAGTGCCATTGGCATGTGGAAGTGCCATTCATAAAGCAGACATTCATGGCAGGGCTCACTGTTCAGGCAGAACCAGAGGACATCAAGATCCATAATTAAAATTTTCACATGGAAAACCCCACGCTGGCTGCTCCTAAGCCTGGAAAGTGTTTCACTTTAATCTGTTCAGCCTTACATGATACCTACTAGCCTGGGTTAAATTAGTGGTGAACTTTGTATTTTGCAAACAGTTACACTCAAATTGTCTTCTTAAATTTGCTTTTAGGAAGGGACGTTGATGCTGAGACCAAAGTTCATATAAAGCAGTATCTGGCTCTGTATTGCTTGAAAGTGCTGCCTTTTGGTGGCTAATGTAGCTGGAAAGGGGTCTGTACTATATAACACTTACAAAACATCCTGGACACCAGCCCTACTGATTAGTGCTTCAATTTCATAGTCAAATGGAGGTCACTGCAGTAGGTGTTTTTCAAAGGAAATTATTAGGATGGAGAAGGATGTAGGGAGGATTTGCTAGAGATGAAAACAAATGACACTAGCCTTGCAATAAAAATTCTGAGTGCAGCAGGGAGGGGAAGATGTATCATCATTAGCTCATTTACCGGTTGTGAACTAGCAAGGGCTCATATCCATGAATCTTTTCATGCTGCATGCACAATTTCAAGAAGGCAGCAAGCTCTAGCACACACAAGTGAGATCAGACCCAGTGATCACACAAGTAAATATGCACCCAGAGATAAAAATAACAGTGGAAGTTTTCTAGCTGGAATACTGCTGAAGTCTTGTCGCACTGCAAGCAGAGCAAGAGCCACAGCAGACACCTCTGAAAAAATAAGCTGTGCTCTACTGGGGGAATTCTCACAATGGAAGAGGCAGAGCCTTTGTCAGCTACTGCCGGGCAAAATTAGAATCACAGGACAATAGAATGGCTCAGATCAGAAGGCACCTTAAAGATGCTTTATTTAACTAAAGTTCTACTTCCAACCCTCCCACCATGGGCAGGTGTATTGAGTTTGCATGATAAGGTATCAGTAGCAGGGTGGGCTACAAGAGTGGCTTCTGTGGGACAGTGCCAGAAACTTCCCCCATGTCTAGCAGAGCCAGTTTCAGGCAACTCTGAGATGGATGTGCCACTGTCAAGGCTGGGCCAGTTGGAAATGGTTGTAACAGCTCTGATAAAATACTGACAAAAATGGAAAAAATAAAAAGTACATTTTCTTGTTAGATGATGTGAATTAAAATATTGGCATGTACAACAAGGCGAAGCTGACTGTTAACTTCTTCCCCCATGCCCAGTGACGACTTCTCCTTAGGTATGAAGATTGTGCTGGTGAAGAGGAGAGGGACCCAGCAGGATGGACCACTCTTGTGACTCCTTCAGTGGATTTGAGTTCTGGAAACAGGCATTTGGACTTATAGACAATTTAAAAGCCTAAACCATACAAACAGAAGACTCTTCAACATTCAGAGGCTGCAAACTGACTGCAAGCACATCTTAATTTTCAGTGTTTTCTTATCTCCGGCTAAACTCTTCATCTACACAATTGTAGATGTAGACTGAAACACTGCTTTCATAATAAAGGGCTGTAAAGCTAATCCCCTTCCAAAACACTCAGATAGGTATTTAAATCCCACTGGCTTCATTGGGTTAAAAGCACTCAGCTAAATAGAAGGCCAGTACTGATGGCAGAGAATAAAAATACATGACGGACAGACAGGAAGAGAGGACATTCCTGGGTAAGTGCAAATTTGCTAGAGAAGGCTTTGGAAGAAAATAAAAGACAGAATTAAAAAATGGGAGAAAGCTTTCTACTTAATTGAAGATTAAGAACAAGTAGAAATAGGAAATGCCACTCAACTGAAGGTATGACAGGTTGACAGAAGAGGGCAGGAGATTACTTATGGTTTTACACAATTAAATTAATTCCTTTTAATCTTTTTATACATATTGTAAACAAGATCTCTCTATTGCATGAAAATTACATTTTAAAGACTGGGTAAATACACTAACTAATCCTAAAATCCCAAAAAGCTCAATTTTTTTAAATTTTTTTTTTAAATTTTTTGTGAAAGCAAAAGCGAAGTAGGGAAGAGTGCTATAAACAGTTCTGACCTTCAGACAGCCTGGCTTTCTCGTTAATTATTCCAAAAAAGAAACACTGCTTCAAGCAGCTAAAGAAAAAAAAAAAATCATTCAAATGGAAATGGCTGTACACCTCATTTGAAGTGACCAGGAGGATACACCCTAAACATTCACAACAAGACACAAAACCAAAAAAGCAGACAAGGGTACCAGCAATTCTCATTTCCTTTTTTTTTTTCTTTTTCTATAGTTTAGAAAGCAGTCTAAAGCATCTAGCAAGACACGGGAGTAAAACGAATTTTGATGATGGCTCTGAATTTAGTATTGAGAGTTACCTAATTGCTTCTATTCCTTCACATGCTCACTTCCAAATACTGTAATTCCTGCTAGCATCATGTACTTGTGCCCCAGGTAAAACAGCAGCACCCTGCACCAGCATGGGGGCAGACTCAAGGGGTGCTTGCACACCAATTCCAGATATCATGGAGGAACCACGGCCACCCTCAAGGCCCATCACTGCCACAGGCTGAGCCCACAGGGCTGGGGGGGGCATGGCACAACCCAACTCCATGCTGATGGAAAGCAACCTTGCCACCACCACCACGACACAGTCATTTGAATTGCATCATTTAATTTTCAAAGACTGATTTTCTCAAACAGAATATCCCGATGAATAATACAAATAGACTACATTATTTTCTTCTGCTCACTCTATATACAGATATACAAGAATTTTGATTACAGCCTAAACAGTTCCTGTTTCACCCTAATATCAAGGGTACAACCCATCATGCTCAGCAATACGGAAATCTCAGTTAACAATAAAATAGAAATGTTAATTCATCGAGGAGCTGCTTCATGAGAACAGAGATATCCATCTACTGCTTACTGTCCCATGCTCATTCAAGAGAGAAACCACATCTAAACAAATAACTAGAGATGAAAATGCCAATACCTCCCAGAGTAAAGAGATCTAAAAGCAAATTGCAGGAAGCCTACAGGATACAAATACTGCATTAAGGAGAAACGTGGTCTGGAGGATTTTGTGTTGAAGTTTCAGGAAAATAAAACTCGAATTCAGCAGCTGCTGTCATGATATAACAACTGGCAAGACAAATACTTTTCTTTTATATTTCTTTTTCATTTGTGGCACTATACATTTTGTTGCCATGACAACTAAATGTTTTCTGCCCATCTGTATGGTGACAGAATACACGCATACATCTGTTCACAGATCTTGTTTTTAAAAGACAGATAATATTTTCCCAACTTCTGTAGGTTTTTAAAGCTCTCTTTAGTAAGAAGCAGAGTATCGCAGTTTCTCTAAAATAGTGGACCATAAATCACACCACTGAGGCAGTATGTTGCCCAGGAGACACTCTTAACATCACTCATTGCCAGCACAAATGAAAAAGTCAAAACAGAGGCTGGTGACAAGGACCCGGAACACTGCTTTCAGCATGACTTTTTCTGAGTTGCATTTGCTTATCACCATTAGCAATATCACTACCAAGAGACCAACTTTTTCTGGCTGATTAGAAACACAAAGCCATTTTCACCCAAAAAAAGACAATATACGAATGATTAAGGATAGGGTAATCTTTTTTTATTGCCATGAAGTCTAATAACTGTCTAAAGTCTTTGTAATATTTTCTATTCCAAAGATTCCACATCTTCTGAACACGTAATTCAATAAATAAATAAATAAACTTCAGTGACATCAAGCAACTCAACTAAGGTTGTAGAGTCAATAATATTTGTGTTTGCCTAAACCTTAGGTACCTCCATTAAATAAAAAAAAAATTCTTTCCTGCATTAACTAGCCCTGTTCATACAGATGCCAGACTGTGACACTGGCAAATGAAATTATTCCAAATCACTACAGACTCCTGAAATCTTTAGGAAGATTTCCAGTCCTGCACTTAGCTCTAGTTTGTAAAAAAAACAAGAAAAAACCCACCCAACTGATTCTGCAGTTAAAGCAGTGCAAGGCAGAGACAACAGGGGTTTGATCAGGAATTGCTCGGAATTTAGATTGCACTGGGAAGAGAGACACTTCCACAAGAAGATAAAACCATAAAAAGCCAAGAAAAACTGAGAAGGTCAAGCATCACACGAAAGGAAGGAAAGGTTTGCAATTCTGCTTGTGGGGTAGAAGAAATGAGTTTAACCAAAATGGGAGGAATATGAGATGGCAGAGCATGCTTACCTAAAACAACTACTACCCTCTATGCCACAAAACACAGCAAGCGTTGGCAAGGCAGTGAAGTCATGGTAGACACGTCTTCCTTCAGCACATTTTTGAGCCAAAATACCATGAGCTGCAGGCAGCACTAATCTGCTTCCTCAGCTTCTGCATGCTGCCTCCAGCTTCCTTGCCTCAAACCCAAAAATGGGAATTAGTAGCTCAGATTAATTTCTGTCACTTCTGGTGAGCCTCATACTGGATTTAGAATGAGGACACCCTGGCAGTGCTCCTTACTGACATGGAAAATACTCTAAACAGGCAAGTTAGCTAGCAGCTGCCAGAACTATTTATTTAGGTAAATAGAGAGAATCTTCAAATGAGTTTCTGCTGCGCTTTGTTTTCATCTACAGCTTTCCCTCCATGCTATGCTTACATTGCACCCATTGTATGGACACAAAACCTGCATATTTCTGGCACGCTTTGCTGTCTGCTGTCCTGCAGCTGAGCACCTGGGCTGAAGGTGCTCCTGCTTTCTGGGAAATAATATGGCACAAAAATCCTGGTTCTGGATAACAGAAGAGCCCCATCTTAGCATGTTCCTTAAATAAATTATGTATGGTATCACTAAAAAGTATTACCTGTCTCAGGAATACTGAAGTGGCCTTTTCCCATGGTACCTGGAGGTCAGAAGCATAACTCCAAAAAATTCTGTGCCCACCAAAATGGTCTCCCATTATGTGTTAAAAGGAATGCTTTCCCAAGGCAGAAGTTCAACAGCTCTATCCACCTATGGCTATCAGCTCCATAACTGGGAAGAATGGCTAAAAACAATACTGTAGCTTAATTTTTTTATCCATTTAAAATGATGCATCATAGGACTACTTGCAACACGAAATCTCAGCCAGCCCCTTGGCCAGGTCAAACAGAGACACAGCAATTATGGCATGCAGGGAGCAACAGTAAGGATTTGTCTCATTTCATCCTGAAATTTATTTAGCATTTTGTTTCCACCCACTGCACTGCAGTGAGCCAGGATTTGAAGCACCCCTGGAAGGCTGAAAGGAATGACTGGGCAACCTGAGCACATGGCTGTTGAGTACATCCAGTGCAGTCAGTGTAACATTTCCATCGTTAATTATTTGGAATAAATGTACTGGCTTAAATAGGTCACTGTGATACTACAGTTCTCCTGAGAAATCAAACTGGGAAGAAGTGATTCCTGAAGGGACTTCTCTTTTAACACCCTCCAAATACCAAGTGACTGCATTACCCAGTTGTTGCATTGCATTTTGATACGTGTTTCCATCAAAATCACTCACAGCATTTTAAAGCCATTAAGCATGCAAGCATCACAACTGGCACAAAACTGCCTTTGACAATGTGATGATCATTAGACTTATTGTACAGACAGGTAACGCGAGGCATGAAAAGGTTAGTTATACTGCCAGAGGGATTTTGTCTCTCTCCGTGACATGTAGTAAGCATCTCTAGCCATCTGATAGTTGTTCTGACTTGTGATTGCAGCTCGAGGCCCAGGGACCCACACCATAACCACCATGTAGCAAATAAGCACCCTAATCAGCTAACACACCAAATCCCCACGTTAGCACACATCTTACTCGTTCCATCGCAGCTGCCTCTTCCACACCAAAGCCAGGACAAGGCAGTAGCTCTCACACATGTTATTTCCAAGCCACTCCTCCATCCTGCTAAATTCACGTCTGGTTTAGCAGGTCTCCACCAAGCAACTTCTACAAAACAGGAAATTAAAAATTTCCCATATCGACAAGTAAATGTCTACTTTGTCTCAGTATGGATATCAATGACATGAATTACACTGCTGAAGCTGTGGGCATGGATGTTCCCAAACCCTCAGGGCCAGAAGCATCAAAAGGGCAATGCAATACTTCACTTTACACCTGATCTCCTCCTCTGGGTCCACCCAAACGGCTTGTGTTTGCAAGACCTGTAAATGCAATCAGGGAACTGATCCCCCCACTCTTCCTCAAAAAATGAGTTCTTCCCTAATGGCTTTCCTGAGCTGGTACACCAGTAGCTGTGGGAAAAAAGAGCCACTGAGGGGAGGTAGTAGGAAACAGCACTCAGGTCTAGGAATGGGCTTCCCCTGTTGCTTTCAGAACAGATAAATGCTGGGTATAAAGGGAGTGGAAATCACAGCCTTTTTTAATTGAAAACATGGGATTCTTCAGAAGCAATTCAAGTTGCAAAAGCTGGCTGGCTGTTACAGTTTGCTTGGCTGAGGGAATTTTATTTGTGTATACATCAACCCTTTAGGAACCCTGCCAGTAAGATTGTCTCTCCTAGATTCAGGTGACCAGGGAAAGGGGATCCATGGCCCCTTTTCCAGAGGTTCCCATACCCTCCAGGGACTTGCCAGCAAAGTCTAAACCATCTTGTTAAATGGACTGGATTATGATTGACAGTGTGACCACACAGTTATTTGTGACCACATTCAATGTCTAGATAGAGCTTCCAACTGTTATCAGATGAGTTTTAATTTGTGGGTACAGAGAAAGAAAAACAGATTTTCTGAGAATTAGCTGGATTTTATCTTTGCCAGTGACAGATTAACGTTCATTATGAAAGATTAAGCAATTAAAGGAAATCCCCCATGAAAGAGCAGAAGCATATGCAAAAAGTTTTAAACACTGGAATGTTTACACAAAGACAACAGGAACCCTTCTGTGCTCCTAACAATATAGGAGTAGAGCACTTTGCAATGCAGCAATGTCTACAACCAGCAACATCCACCAGCTGAATGGCTTTTTCCACCTCCACAATCAACAAATTCAATCTTTACAGTTGATAAAATGTTAACATTATTTAGGTATTACCTTCATTTTTAGAGAGAAGCTGCTACAGGTTTTGGCAATGAACGGATGGAGGGACAAACTTTAAAATCAGCAGCCATAAATTCATTAGGTCACATTTATGAAACAGATTTTGCTATTTACCCTTTAGCCAGCACAGCTAAATGCCAGTCCTGGCCCTGCCTCACAAACAGCTCCCATTTCCTTTACAAATGTCACTATGGGCACAATCTTCCTTTTTTGATTATTTTGCTTGTCTCCAGCATGATACTCTGTACCTCAGAAGCAGCTTGCTGCCCACACTAAACTACTGCCCACACTGAATGTTCCAAAAAGGAAGATACCTCATTAAAGGCAGACCCACACTGGGTTGCAAAGGAGCCACACAGTCACAAAAAGCATCTCATCTCATCAGCAAATGGCTGGTGCAACTGCTCCTCGTGGAGATGAAGACACAATACTAATTTGAGGTACAGAAGGCACGGAACAGACTGCCCTATCCTGGTACTGTGGGGGTGAAAACAGCACATTAAATGTTTGCTAGGTTTCCAATGGAAGCTGTTTCCAATGGAGCTGTATTGAACTCACAGGGGCTCAATCTGCTGTTTTCAGGATTTCCTTAAAGAGAAGAATGAGGCAAGTGTCTCTGAAGGGCAGTGCTGCGAGAGGGTGAAGTGAGGGAGGCCACTCCATACCGGGAAGTCTGCCCCATACTGGGAAGGCCCCAACAGCCACTCAGAGCACTCAGTGCCACCCAGAACAATCAGCCCCAAAGGCCAGCTGAGGTTTCTGTCCAGCTGCCGGTCCTGTGGGCAGCCCAGGGAGGCTGGTTATCCCTGGATTGACCCTCACTGCTGGTACTTGTGGCTATCCACTGCTCCTTCCCCCACAGCAAAACAGAAGGTTATCATCCCAGAGAAAGCTGCATTAGTCATTGACAATGGCTCATGCTACAACCTGCCATCATCAAACAGTTACTGTAAAATGAGAATTATAGCACAGTAAAAAAACAAAACAAACTAATACATCCAGTGGAAGTAGAGCAAAGCAAACCAAACTAGTTCATCCTTACAAATTATCACAAAAAGAAATCTAACCCTTTTTAAAAAGGTTGGTAAAATCCAACCCTTTTAAAACCAGCTCCAAGATCCTGTACAGTGTAAGAACGTGGTCTCACATGGACTAACAGGCTGGGACTCAGAGGAATCTGTCCCATCCACCCCTATTTGCTGTGGCTAAGTACAGTTTCATCACGGAGATGCCAAACACCTGAAGTTCCCATGGCTTTTAATGAATTTGTGCATTGTCATTCCCCCGCTCCCAAAAAAATAGAAAAACATGTCAAACTATTAACTTATCTACACCTTTCAGTAAAATGGAAACTACATAGGCATTGTACATCAAAGAGCTTCCTTCATTAAAATGTGGAAAATAATTTGTGTACTTTAGATGAAAGGTGTTCTGGGACTGTGAAGTATTCTGGCAAATTTAATTAAAGCCCATAGTTATTCTCTTGCAAAAAAAAAAAAAAAAAGTTTTTTGGGCAAAAAAATTAACTGATTCACAGTATCAGTTTGTTTTCTTCTTTTTGCCAAATCTTTACCCTATAGAACGAACCACCAGTGTGAAGCAAAACCATTTTTAATGGCACATACATGAAGTTACATTTCCAGAACACAAATTCTCAGTAAGATTTTCAAATGAAGACAAAAAATTCCCCAATAAAGATGCAAATAATTCATTATGGGCTGCAAAGATCTAAAATCAGAAATTCATTTGCTATGCATATTTTCGCAAAACTGAAAAACCAAAAGCTTCAGCTGTGAAAGATAGGCAGACCTTGCCATCACAGTGGAAGCAGAGAGCTGTTGAAACCACACAATGAGACTACTCTCATCTTTCCGGTCCATCACCTTGAAGAATCGTTGCTCATGTACAGTGAGCACAATTTGCTCAACTCCAAGATTATCATCAAAGTAATTGAAAAACACATCCTAAGAGAAGTAGCTTCAGGCTGCCTCCCTCTCAAGGAGGGTTGCGGTAACCAGACTGCCTCCAGTGGGTAACAGCTGCAAAGTTGAGACATCTAAGAGCAAAAAAATCACACATGTATCTCAGTGGAAGGGGGGTAAGTGCCACAGCAGGTCCTGATACTCCCAGTCATTTAGGTGGGAATGTGCTGGCACCTATCACAGCTCCCAGCACGGAGGAAACAAAGCACAGTCCTGCACCTTCCATACACTTCCCCGCTCTGATGGAACACTGCAGCAACACTTGGGACAAACTTCTTGCCACAACTCAACAGATCTACCCCTTTTGTTCACCATGGACAAAAGGACCAGGTCAATGCCAGCAACTTCACTCTGACATACACAGAGACGTATTAGTGCAAACACCTAATGCAAACCAACTGCAATGAAAACCCCCTCCCCACATGCACTCTGTTTGGTTTTCTCTCAGTTATTTCTTACTGGCAACACTTCAATGCTAATAAGACACCATAAGTGTATAAAATGCAATAAAGATGTTTACATTAAACACCAGACTACAGATTGAAATAATCTGTTCCATGAGCTACAGAAGCTCATCTCCAAACATCTATTTTCAGGTAAATAAGTATATGCTAATTCAAAGAGATCTGACAGTGGAAGGGCTTTTAAATTTTATTTTATTTTTACCTTGTTGGCAAACACCTAACGATTTCCAAGACTTGAACACTGAAATTAGCCAAACAGCCTTACAATATGACACAATTTTTAGCAATGAGAGCAATGAAAGCTTGGAAAAGCTTTCCAGGCAACTGACTGATTAACCATTACTTGTAGTCCTTGAACTGCAAACAGCTTTATAAAAAGTGCCCTTTAATCCAGCTTCCAAGGTAAATCCTTGAGCCTACCTACATATTCAAGCAAGGCAAGAGACACGTGATCAGCTCAGTGTTATCACTCCAAACCATCTCTACAAATTCCAAATTAACTCTGTCCAGTTCTACTGCTCCCTAAAAAGCCACACAGCCTGCTGCAAGGTCAGATAGCAAAACGTGTCCTCAGTTTTATTGGTCAGCGAAGATTTCTCTCTTGGACTTATTACAGCAAAGGATTAGGCAGTGCAACAAAACGGCTCCATGTAATCTTAGACATGTCCAAACATCCTCCTCTGTGTACCCCCAGAAGAGGATATTGCCCTCCATATGCTCATAAGGTTGCATTTCTGCATGAACAACATCGCTTCTCAAGGCTGTTGGCTTCCAGTGGTGCTTTGAAACAGCTAAAATGGATTTTTCTCTGGTTTCCTCTGAACTATCATGAACTGCTGCTCATGGTCTGAAGTGATGCCAGGATAAAGCTGGTGCTCGTGTGCTCAGACTGAACACCAAACACTGGAAGTCAATTTTCCTCTAACATCATCAAACTCACTACCTTGTGGCTTGCTCCCTTTGCTGGCACCTTGGAGATAAGCTTTCTGCAGGAGTACCTGGGTATAATTTAATGGATGATGATGCATGAGCTAATATAGAGGTCACTTCTGGGATTATACACTGAGAATAACAGAAGATATAACACAAAATGCTCTTGGAAACATCTCTCAAGGGTAATAAAGGTGTCAGGAGGAAATATAGACTACACATTTCTTTATTAATAAATAAACTACTCAGAGATTGAGACAAAACTTCCTATCACCAGGAGCATCCTGAATAATAAAGGATATTCTCTAAACATTTTCCAAAGAAGGGAAAGGATGCAAATTACAGCTAGCTATAAAAATTGTATGTTGTGAACTGTTTTATGGGGTATGAAGCCTAGAGAGCTGAACAGCTTGAATAAAACAATTCTGCATGACTGGCCTCACTTCGGAAACTTTGAAAGTATGTCAGAATGATACTCATAGCCTTTTAAAGTAAATATTTTCATAAGCTGATGCATTGTTTTAGGGTTCATATTACTAAAAAAAAAGTTAAACAAATTTGCTCCAGTGAAACTAAGACAAACCCTGTTCCTTACTAATTTACATCTAGAAATCATGGGGAAATTATAAACACACAGACACAGAATCTGTATAAAAATTACTGGCTTTCTACCACAACCAATTTTAAAGAAATAGAAAAGTGTTAGTGATTGTTGTCCTAAAACTAGAAATCGTACATGAAGGAACACTTACACTGTTAAAAACTGGCAGAGATAACACATACCATAGGCTCAGAAATGGCTGCTTTCAGGAATGCCTCATTCCTGCCTGACACAGATACAGGCTGACAGACCAGATTTTGGCCAGGACTGTGCTCTGCAATCCATCTGACACACCCCTCCCCAAAGAGGCTGCTCAGGAGAGACACCAAGGACAGGCTGAGGGCTGATGATCTTGTCATGAGTGACTGTGCCAAGTGTCTCCCCTGTGAGCAGCCCTCTTTTACCAAGCCACCTCCCAGCAGCACCCACTGGCCCTTCTCTTGTGGTATGGCTTGAAGTTACCTTGAAAACTGGGTTTAGAAGCCTGAGATAATACAGAGGCTCCAAAATATTGTCTATGGGTAATGAAATTTGCCTATACTCTCCAGGAAGATGAATAACATCTGTAATACTAGTGTCTCCAAACTCTACAGAGTATTAAATTCTGCCAGTGAGTCCACCCAGATCCACCCACTAGCTCCTACACACCTCCATAAAATTAAACAACTGAGACAGAGAAAAAACATGTATCACAAATGATTTTCATTTTACTTTACTTTGTTTCAAGGAAACACTAGAAATGGTCCCACATAGATATTTATCAAACCACTCAAGTTATAATTAATGAAAATATCCTTCAACTTGCATACAAAGTAACTGAAAACTATCCTAAGATACAGCAAGAAGATGCAAGGAGTCTGAAGCAGTAAATTCATCTCCTTCTGCCAAATAGATTGAACAGTGCAGGCAGGTCTGGAGTATTGTAAGCTATATCATCTAGTGTTTCTAGTTTCCATTGAGTCCTTTTAAGCCATGATTAGGGTTTTCCAGCACCAACTGCCTTCTCTAGCCACAGTTTGTTAGGAATTTCTATCACTTTTGAGGTATCCAAATAGAAGATAAGATCATTATCCTTACCACCATAAATAAACCCATGGAGTCTGTATCTGTAATAATTTGAACTCTACATCCATTTAACAGTACCTTCAAGCTTGCAGCACTGTGAAAGACAGGATTGGCTTATTAATGTGAATTTCAGGGCTAAAACAGCTAAAAGTTAACAGAGTCATCTACAAATTGCATTCTTATCAGAGGTCCTCTACAGAGTTAGAAATTAGTGCAAGCTAACTTCTAAATATAAAACTCCAATGAAAGTTAGGCGACTCAGTTTCCTGAACAACCCTAGGAAATAAAGTTAGTGAGTTTTGAAAGCATTCCATGCTCATGGTCTTTGCAAGAACATTAACAATCCCATGAGTATT
This sequence comes from Motacilla alba alba, assembly GCF_015832195.1. NCBI lineage: Eukaryota > Metazoa > Chordata > Aves > Passeriformes > Motacillidae > Motacilla > Motacilla alba. The sequence goes on along the minus strand of NC_052016.1, from coordinate 45,402,680 downwards.
TCATTAACACCACTGTTTTATCTTCATGTTCAATTTCAGCAGGACTTAAGATGTTTCTATGCTTTCCTGAGAACAAGCAAAAAACTTGTTGCTTCGGTTTTCCCACCTATGCAGTGAATTTAGTAATTCCTTGCATGTCAGGATGCTGCTCCACCACCTCTGACAAACCCTACAGAAGCCACTGATTTTGTCTCATCTCTCTGCTCCTCTAGAACTCACTTTGATCATTTCCTATTACCAGTATGTCCATGGGTAGTGTAAGGGTAAAAATATAGATACTCTTTGTGTGCAAGGCTGTTACATTAACATGTAGAAACAGATGCCAGACTAAAAAGTAGAGCTAGAGTAAAAATGCAGTTTAGCTGAACTACAAATCATCAAGAAAAGAGAAGGAGGATTCCAGCATTTAGGCCCGATCTCACCTAACTCAACCTTTCAAAAAGTAAGGAACTCCCACTAGTTGTTCAGATTGCCACTGCAGCCAGAAAAGAGGCTCTGATAGATGGCATTTAATCTCCCAAGGTGGGTGATATCATAAACCCATATGCATTTGTTAGACTCACCACCAACTCCTGAAACAACAAAAATACACCATTTGCTGTGGCAAATCGGCACTGTGAGGGTGTACATACCGGAGCTAAGAAAATTCAGGTTTTTAATAAAGGAGTGTAGGACCTCTGACAGAGACCATTTCTACAAGAGTAGTCATAACTATTAGAGCTAACCTGTGATGGAAACTCAGAGCATACTCTCATTCCACACATTTTTTTACCACATCACTGCTCATTTGTGTCATAACAATATGGAGATAAAAGAGTGCATTTTACACAATCTTCTTCTAAGAAACTGCAATTAGCAGACTGGCAAAGAGAGTGGAGATGCACACCATGCAGGAAGTAGTACTAAAGGTGAGGACACGGTTCCAAGCTTCTCTTTAGCACAGAAGTTGCACAAGGGGAAGGTCAGCAGTCTGTTCTGCAAGATCCAAATATAAGATATTGATCAATTTCTGTAGGTAGAAAAGAGGGTCAGACACTTTAACACTGTATTGTCAGAAAATGAAAAATCATAAACTGTTATTTACATTACTCTCACCACTACACTATTATATTTTTTCCCCTTTTTATTTCTAGAAGTGCACTTAGGTGTAGGTTTCTGAATGAAAGATACTTCCCAGAAACTAGATTAAAACCATGAATCTGGTAGAGAGGAGTCATAACAAATTACCTAGCAGTAAGGCTGACAGTTTATCTTCTTGTTCACAGTTAACAGGGATGGGCTACATCTGACCAAAGCAAGGCACTCAGCATAGATCTCTACCTGAGCTAATCTCACAAGGACCTTTGCACATTTTTAGAGCATGAGTCACCCAACCCATTTCATATTTTTACATTAGGGTGAAATGAATCATCTTTCTCAGTGACTTGTTTCCTTCTGTTGACTTGAAGAAGCTTGCAGTGACTCGTTCTCATTGTAGACGACCATATTTTATAACAGATTACATATCTGGATCCCAAAAAAATGAACATGATGGGGAAAAAAAAAGGGCAGTTCTGAACAGGAGACAGAAGGATCACATTACATGTTCCTAAGTGCAAGGTTTTTAAATGGCATGTTTGTGACATTTATATCAACAGTCAATAAATTTTAAAAAGTTCCTCCATCTTTTTTTAACTTCTAGAAAAGTCTGAAACCAGATTTTTAGTTATAAATCACGACTGACTTCTAAACCCATGAGAAATTTCATTTTCTATCTAAGGCAGTGGGAAACCACAGATGGAGTTGAAAGGTCAGGAATTGCAGCAATCCACTTCAGGACACTTTCTATTTATTTACAGATTTGTACTGGCTCAGACTCCTGGAAATAGAAAAAAAATCCACTGAAGCAAATCTGGAAGTGATTCACACTTTTATCTGGCAAATACTTGCTATTCCTCTGGTCACCACTGTGCATGAACTGGCATATTCAGCACTGAATGCTGTAACAACAATTCTCTCCAACCTATCAATTCCACATGACATGAGGCAAAGAGCAGCACTGTAGTAAGGGAATTCCAGGCTCACCCCCATGGTACAACTCTTGCCAAACCACAACAGCACCCAAATTTGCACTTTTACACTACACAGAAGGATCCGTAAGGACCAATACAGAGAAGACTCTCAAGCTCCCTGACTGCAATCCACTGTTCTGACCTGAATGGAGAAAAGCCTGTTGTGAAAAGCCAAAAGCTACATCAAGCTTGGTGGAGATAGATCACAGAATCATAGATTTATTTAACTTTAACAAGACCTCCAAGATCATTGAGTCCAACCATTAACCCAGCACTGCAACGTCAATCACCAAGCCATGATTACAACATCCACACGTTTTATGAACACTTTCAGAGATGATGATTCTACCACATCCCATCCCTGGGCAGCCTGGTTCCAATGGCTCACAACTTCTTCAATGAAAATATTTTCCCTAACACCCAATCCAAACCTCTCCTGGCCATTTCTTCTTGTCCTGACACTTGTTGCTTGGAGAACAGACTGACCCTCACCTCACTACAAGCTCCTTTAAGGCAATTGTAGAGAGTGAGGTGATCTCCCCTGAGTCTTGTATTTTCCAGATGCACCATTATGCACCTATAGACATCTGTAGTGGAAGAAGAAGACACCATGAGAACAAATGTGCAGCTGCATAGTGCAGGGGGTATCCATCACAAAGGCCTGCTTCTCCTCATTCAAACTTCTCAGTATCAATGTGCCTCGGGAAGCAAAAGCACATCCCACCCAACACACAGGGCAACACCATTAACATGTAATTTCTCAGAAAAATAAAAACAATGCATTTGAGCAAAATTTTGCTGAAAGCACAGACGTGCTTGCAGTCCAGCCTGCTCATATATCAGGATGAATTTGGCCCAGTTTATATCCTAATGATTATAATGGATGCTGCAGTCATCTTTTCATTAAGGCAGCAGCCAAAAATATTGATTTGTTGTACTTCACACTCCTGCTTACCTTCACAAATTTCAGGAGAGACGGTACATAAGCCAATAGAGTTGGTCAGTTTAAAAGTGACAAATGAACTCCACTGAAAGTAAATAAACAGCTATCTCTTTATAAATTAATTCAATATGTGACTTAAGCCCTTTTCTACAGCTAGAAAGCTGATTCATCATTCAGCAGCATTTAAGTTGCCACCAGTTCAATAGCAGAGTATTAACGTTGCATTCTATTTGACACAGAAGGTCAAATCCTGCATTCAGCTTACAACAGCATGACCCGGAGTAACCCTGAAGCCCTGCCCTCCACATCATCCTGGCTGCAGCTCAGCACCCAGTGTTCTTCAAATTGCTCTCAAGAAGGCTTACATGGCATTGAATATTTGGGGAAATCAGAAACAAGAATCCCAAATCTTTCAATCTGCTGGATTATCTTCTGGAATGATTAAGTGAAATCGCACAGGTTGGCTCATTTTCATATAACATGAAAGAGTGAAAGGCAGAAAAATCATTGCATTTTGGGAGATTTGGGGTGTTTTTGCCTCCAGAAAATATATTTCAATTTTAGAATGAAAGTAAGTATACCTAATGTGGAACACTGAGTACAATTTCCATTCCTGTTAAAACATGATTTGTGCTTTACTGAACAAGGGACCTAACTTATTGTAGGCCACCACCTCTACTAGGGTAGGCACAGGGTAAAAAACCTGGTTATTTCACTTATGAGTGACACACAGTGAGTTACTTTCCCTACCAGCTCTTTTAAGTCCAATAAATGTCGAATGCTGAGACTTCTGTATCAATACTGCAACATTGGCACCAATCTCCTCGTGCTTTACAAAAAGCCCATTGAGATGAAGTTGATACTACTTAATAAATAAGTGGGATGACATTTTCAAATGCAGGAGCTTAATATTTAAACACATGTCCAAATGTCTAAATAATATTGCCTGAATGCCTTCCGCTACTACTAGCACTGTAGGATATGTGAGTTTCTAACATTTCTGGAAATTACACTAGGTGCCCTCTTGACTTCTGACACTCAAGTCTGATGTTTCTGGACATAAGGTTTTGACTGCAATCATCTGTGTACAGCTGTAGCAGCAAGGCTGTAGCAAAAATAGAATAAAAATATTTTTCTCTGCTTATACTATGAGAGCCACAGCATTTGTGATGTCGTCTGTTTTTCATAATGTTCAGTTTAGAAAGTTGACATTTGATTAAACAGTTTGAATTTGCCAAAACATACATTTTAATCTTATGTTTAATACCACATTCTCAATTAAAAGCTTCAGAAGAAGACATACAAACCACAGTAAACTCACAGACCTAACATATTTAATATAATTTCTGAAACTGTTGACTAATATTTTCTAATTTCCTCACTACTTCTAGTGGTGCACAGCTGCACCATTACTCCCAACAACCCTAAGACATTTAAACAGCCAGTTTTTAAGTGTTTCACTAAACACACTTTCATATTTAGTATTTTGAACATTTTCCAATAGGGTAGTATGGTAATAAAGTTCAGCATCTGAAGAACCTTCACTGTATTGCTTTCTAACATCAATGTTTATAGTACTACCAGCACCAAAGAAAAACTAGCACAGGTCCTTTACTGCTATGAACATTGCCCTGGATTTCTACCTTCTACACAAGCACACCAAGACTGATAAACACAAGAAAGTGTATTACAGAGGATGGTATGTCATTCCAGAATAATTCCCATGAAAAATTACTCCCAGCAACAAGAGCAAGGCCACAAATAAGTTTTAGGACAACATAATCTTTCTTTCATGCTCCTTATTTCCTTTCATTGGGTTTAACACTGGATTTAACGTCATGAGTATTGTGACATTGTGGAGTTGGCCTGAGTAATGTACAGTGATCAACAGATAATGCAGTGACTGTAAGCGAGTCATTCTCTATCACAGCCCGCTAAATGGAACCCTCACATAGCCGCTGAAAAGAAATGTGTATAATTTCATATCCACTAAGTGATGAATGTAACCAGGTAATTAAATCATGTCATTGCTGTGCCTGGAAAATCCTTACTTATAATTTTATCTTGCCTGTTAAGAAGAACTGAATTTCTTGTTAAGGGCAGAACAATTATGCCTCTGCTTTGCTTTTGAGAAAACCTCTATGAAGGAGAAATTAGAAACAAAACTCACCAGTTTCTTCATCAATACTGAATCTCCCCAGCCCACTGCCATCCCTGATGGAATACTGGATCTCCCCATCTCTTCCAGAGTCCTCATCTCGAGCAACAACTTGCAGAACACTTGTACCAATGCGGGAATTTTCCTTTACAGATCCAATGACAGCAAAGTCAGGAAAATAAGGGGTATAAAGATTTTCGTTAACATCCACCACTTCCACTTCCACAAAAGAAAGCGAAGAGAGAGAAACTGGGCGCCCCTTGTCCTTGGCACGCACAGTCAGGTTGTAGAACTGCTGCTTCTCATAGTCGAGCTCCTTGTTCAGGCGGATGGCGCCGCTGGCTTTGTCGATCTCAAACCGCCCGTTGTAATCGTTCACCAGTGAGTAGCGGACTTGGCCTCCCAAGCCCAGGTCTGGATCGTGAGTTTCCAACCAAGCTATGACAGTGCCAACTGGCAGGTCCTCAAGGACCTTCACGTTGTAGCTGGATGGGATAAAGGCTGGAGAGCAATCGTTAACATCATCCAAAAAAACCTTCAGAGGCACAACGGAAAACTGCTGATGGCCACTCTCTGCTCTGTCCCTAGCCTCAATCTTCAGCGTGTAGTTTGCTTTTGCTTCCCGGTCTAGTTGATCTGCAACATACACCACTCCTGTAGAACTGTTGATAGCAAATTGATGGGTGTCTGTCAGTACTGAGTAAGTCACTTCACCATTAGACCCCAGGTCTTTATCTCTGGCTTCTACCTGGATAATCTCTGTACCAAGACCTGTACTTTCTAAAATATTAACCGAGTAACTGTCCTGTAGAAAAACAGGCTTGTTATCATTTGCATCCTCCACAGTGACAGTCAGCAGTCTCCATGCAGATTTCTGTGGATTACCTAAATCATAAATTGTAATATTAAGGAGATAGAGCTCTGTTTTTTCACGGTCCAAGGGCATGAGAACACTAAGTATCCCCATCTCCATGTCAATGTTAAAACAACTATCTACATTACCATCAGAAATTGTATAAAGTACTCTTCCATTAAAGCCTGAGTCAGCATCATAGGCTTTTATCCTCAGGATGGTGGCACCAACTGGCAGATCTTCTGAAACCTTTACATCAGTAGGAAAGGATTTGTCAAAATGAGGTGCCTGTCTGTTGACTGAATAAAAATCAAGAAAACCATCTTCCAAATTCAGCTTCACATTTGCTTTTGCCTTTTTGAGCAATTTTTCTGCTAGCTTCTGAGCAACTCTAGTTTCTCTACAGCTAAAGGTCTTTGAAGACACTTTACCATGAACTACTGAAATATTAACAAACATAGCATCAGCAAAGTTCTCTCCATCAGTTGCCGTTATCTTAAGGCCAAAATTGCTATTCTTTATGCCAGAGTTAACAAGAGATTTTTTAAGTTGCAGGACACCAGAGTCTGGACTTAAATAAAAAAGGCCAAGTTCATTTCCAGAGATTATTTTGTACTTCACAAGCTCTAACTCATCTATGTCTATTGCAGAAACAGCAGTGATGTGACCACCAACAGGAAAATCAGATGAAATCACTCCCTGACAGGCCACTTTTTCAAAGAGGGGCTTGTTGTCATTGACATTGCCTATGTATATGGTGACATTCACCTCACTTTCGTGGCGGTAGGGAGAACCCCAGTCAGATGCTCTCACAATGAACCTGTAACTTTCTGGTGAGGACTCAAAATCCAGTTCTTCAGATGTGCTGATGACACCTGTAAACTGGTTTATTGTAAACGGCAGTGAGTTCAGACTGGCAATACTGTAGGTGATGTATCCGTTCTCTCCCCTGTCTTCATCAACCGCTGACACTGCCAAAACACTGGACCCCACTGGGACACTTTCATTGACAAATGAGCTGTAGGAGAGCTGCTGGAACTCCGGAGTGTGATCATTGGCATCCTCCAACCTGACAGTAACCTGTGCTTTTAAATCACCACCTTTGTTTGCATATACTTCTAATTCATAGAGGTCCTTCTCAATGATTTTCAAAGGACGAGAAGTAGTAATAAGGCCTGTGTTGGGATTGATCTTAAAATACTCAGCGTCCTCACTTGGAGATATTCTGTATTCCACACCCTGCGGCTCAGGCATCAGCTTAACTACTGCAACCACCACACCAGGAGGTGAAAATTCACTGATGTAAATATCATATGCTTCCTTTTCAAACTTCAGGGGGATACTTTCTTTCTTGGGACTAGCAATGTGGACCAGTTTGACCGCAGAAAATTTCTGAGGAGATCCTTTGTCCTTAGCTTGGAGAGTGAGGTTGTAACCATAAGGGAAGCTGTCCCAGTCAACAGGCTTTCTTTCCTTGATTTTGTACTCATTCATCCATTTCCCTTCTTTAGTCAGAAAGAATTGTTCCAGAGGATCTCCAGCAACAATAGAAACAGATTCTATTTCTCCATTGGCTCCTTCATCTAGGTCATCAACATTAACAACTGCATAGGTAGGTTCCTTGTCTGATGGGAAGGGAATGTGGGTTACTACACTTATTGTTGGGGCATGTTCATTTATACGTTCAATGTGAACATAAAGCTTGGCAGTGCTGCTTACGCCATTGTTTCCATACAGCTTCATCCCACGGTCCACTGCCAGAATCTCAAGGTCATATCTGTTTTTCTCATCATAATTTAACCGGCCACTTAAGGAGATAACACCACTCGTAGGATGAACTGAGAAGAGATCAACTTTACCTTTAAAGTAATAATAAAATTCACCATTGGACCCAATATCCGCATCTGTTGCGGTCACCTGTGCAATGCTAGTCCTTAAGGGAGTGCTTTCTGCAATTGTGACAGAGTACGTGGTTGGTGAAAACAAAGGTCTTAGGTCATTCATATCCAAAACCTGGATGTTCACTTTTGTCCATGTTTCCAAGTCCTCTCCTCTGACAGAGCCTTTTACCATCAATAAATAGTTGTCCTGGATTTCTCTGTTCAATATCGCAGAATTCCCACCTTTAGTCCTTATTCTGAGGAAGCAGAAGTCAGCAATGATAACTTCCTCTGCTTTAAAAAAGCCCTCATCATCACCAGACACTATTTTGTACTTGATATCCCAGGAAAGGTCAGCCATGGTAATGCCCATCCTTGTCTGACTGTTGACATAGGTCCTGGCTGCAGAATTCTCGTACACTGTGGCATTGTAAGTGGAATGTGTGAAGTGAAAGCCAAGCGGGGCAGTCCCGTGAGCCACCTGGCAAACCAAGGCCAGGACCTTGACAATCAGAAAGGTAAGGCATGATGGAGGTAGCCGTGAGCCTGACCAGCGGCCCATATTCACGTCCATCACATCATTCTTTCACCCTGTGACAGAGAGAAAAAACAGGAAATAGTTGATCAAGAGACAAAAACTGTACTGTGAAGTGACATGTCAAAATTAGTTACTAAATTTCTAATTGAAAGTAAAATCTATGTGATATCAATTCACCACATCTTTAACAAAACAGAAAGGGAGGACACTATACACGCACATACACAACCACACCAACTCTGGGTATTTTCACACCTGAGTAGTATACATGCATGTCCACATATATATATACATATATATATACAACTACATATATGCATGTGTGCACATATTTTTAACACAAAAGACCCTACCACATCCATATACACATACATACACTCCAGAATAATAATCACAGTAAAAAAATAATTAAAATCTGCTGTACATATTTGTATAAATTCATATTCAAGGATGAATCCCATACAAAAATAATTTTTTCTTATTTATCAGCAGCTCCAACTAAGCCTAAACTTGTTTATTTTCAGATCATATTGGAAAATTCCTTTTCAGTCCCAACATTTGGAAGAGAGACAGGATTTTCATATGTATGTAACACTGTCATAGTCAAATGTTACCTTTTCTTTTTATGGTCAGTTAAGAATGATGAAATTTGAGCCATCAAGAACAAGTAGAATAAGAAAGTCATTATGCAGTCATTACTTTAAATACAAATAGCTTCAGAAAAGGCACAGTGCCTCACTTCAAGAATCTAAATTGTGAGGTTAAGCAGAGACAGTAAGTGGAGGCACTGGCTGAAGGTTGCTGGAGGGTACTGCAGAAGGTGGGAGCCAAGTCCTGCTTATCTATCACTTCCTCCTTGAAAGCAGAGGAAAGAAGCCTGAGGAAGCTGGGCAGGTGCTACCATAAGGCAGTGGGAATAATTAGCTTTGTTACAGAGTTCATGCACTGCTACTTGTGAAAATCATAAAAAATCAATTTTAAAAGGCAACTATTGAATGACCCACTGCACACACATGTTGTTCTCACTGTCGTTTAAAAGCTACTTTAAAATGTAGTTTTCTCCAAGGGAGGAAAAGGATAGGAAAAGTTGCCAATGACACAGGTTAATTTAAACTTCCAACAAGATTTCAACTTCCCAAAGGAGATTTATAAATTGCATGCAAGTTTTGGAATATGAATTCATATTAGTTATCACCTCCAATGTAACAGAGAGACTACTGCAGTTTCAGTACTAACAACAATACTGATGTTGCCATACTGATGTTGCAATGTCCACACACAACACTTAACTTCCTGATCCCACAGTCTATAGCCCATTGTTTAAGACGCTGATCAATTTGGTCAATTCTCCCAAGTGTTTGTCAAAGCACTCACCTTGCAATACATTTATTTTCACATGCACTTCTCCCCCTGCCTTTGTCTCCTTATTTTCTTTTCCATTATATATATATATATATATATATATAAAACTTTTAAAAAAGAGAATAAAAATGAAAGATCATATCACCTTCTGGACCTGCATTCTCCATTAGCTAGCGAATTTAATTTGTGGCAGTTCCTTTTCTGAATATGCCCACTCAATTACTGTGCACATAGCATGTGAGTCCTATGATTAACATCTTGCTCCATACAGTTCATACATCAAATAAGCACAATTCTCCAATATGCTTAGGGTACATGAGGGAACAGGCTGACCTCCAGAAGCCCCAGGATGGAATTCGTCTACTTCACATAGAAAAGATTATTTTATTGTTACCATTTCATTCAGTTGAAATACCAGCAGTGGCACCTTATTCTTCAGCACAACAAACATTCATCAATTTAATCCACTAGTATGAAAATATCAAAGTCCCTTATTTTCACGGGGCTTTATGGAATCACTTCTGAGTACTGAAACTAAAAGCTGTTGCTTCAGACTAGGATGGGAGATGATGCTAGTTGTATTTATATATATATATATATATATATATATATATATATATATATATATATATATATATATATATATATATATATATATATATACACACACACATGTATATATGAATTTACACAACATACAATAAACTGCTGAGGAAATTCAGCCAATGAAAATGAGAAATTCTAATGAGACACAACTCACGGGAAAATAAAGAGCTGGACCTCTTCTGTGATGTGCATTATTAAAACAATCAACAGACAATCACTGTATTGCTGCCTTTTATGAAGAGCACTTCAGCATCCTTTGTCTACACCACAATACCCGTCTCTCCCTCTGCTAAGAGAGAGAATTTTTGCTGGCTTACAAAAGAGACTGATGTTACGTTTCATATGAGCATCTAGACTTCTTACACCACAGTTCAGCAACTTCCTAGAAATTCATTTTCCTATTCTTTGAAGTGAGGAAAGGAATTGTCTTATCCTATTTGTCTCATTTGGTGGTCTAGTTTCTCCTGTCCATGCCATGGTTCAGCATGAGCAAGTTTCTCTCTACCTTTCAGGGTCATCAACATCAGGTTTTCAAGTCCAGCATAACTGGAAATCAGTTTTCCTGAGAATATCATTGCTAAAAAAAAAATATTTGAAACTTTACTTTCAGCCCTACCCAATGTTACAGACTGCTGTGGCAGACAGGCATCAAAGTAGATATTTACAAAGCTCTGTGATTAGGCGAACCTAATGAAAAAGTTGTGTATATCCTAGGCAATATAACACGACAACCTGATACTTCTATTCCATTTATCTTATAATTTTTAAAGAAAGCTGGGGCTAAGACCTTATCTCAAATACACTGCTGCAAGCTCAGTCATGTCAATAGTCCACCAAGCTTTAGAGGCTCAGTGCAATCAATATCAGACCTGAAACACTAAATTCCACCTGGAAGCAGCATATTTATATGTATGCTATTGAAAGCATGTTTTAGCTATGTGTACATATGTACACAGACACACAGATTATGTATTTTTAGGTAGAATTTCATGGTTGGCACTGGAAAAATTGGACCTTTACAGGCAGCATTTTCAGGGTTTGATTTCATCTCAAATGTGGTATGCAGAGTTGTAACAAGCTCCCCATTGAAGTTATTCATCTATCCATCTATTTATATGGCTATCACCATAATATTATATGAAAGTCCCAATGGATGAGCTATTAAGCTGCCACTTGGGCAACCCAAGAATGTTTTATTTATTTACTGAATTAATTTCTTCTGGGATATTTGTTTTTAAGAGTTCATAATACATACATACTTAACACACAGGAAATGTAACGAGATAGGTTACAGAAACTAAGTACAAAGCAACCCGCTGTAAATTAGGAGGCGTTTCTTTAAAGGCACTTCTTGTCAAAAAATGTTATGTTGAAAGTGAAGATAAAGGTTGTGATTACTTTTGCTTTATTTTAAAATGTTTGGGCAGGAGCTGCTAAAGTAAAAATTTCCTAGTACTGCTCAGCATGGTTAGTATGAAGGGGGAAAAGGGGAAAAAATAAGGGAAATTAAATTAAAAGGTAAAAGCTTTCTGAGAGAAGAAAGCTGCTCTACAACAGCAGCAGAGACTTAAAGGAACAACTCCCATCTAACTACCCAACAAAGTGAAAAAAACAACACAATATAGGAGTCCAGAATCTTTCCACTCTAGCTCTCATAAAATTCTCTGGCCTTGAAGTGGGAAGGAAAAAATGGAAAAATATAACAGTGTGTCTTGATTTTTAATACTCTTTAAAATAAACTTGAATATCATGGAGAACTCTATGATTTTAAATTCAATCCATCATTTGAGTCATTTTCCTTTGCTCCTTGAACAAAGTTGGCTAACTATGCGACCCAAACCTTGCACAATAGCTGCAAGGAACTCTAGGTGGCTGGTGCTCCTCAGAGGAATCGAGAGAGGTATGATCACCATTCCTTTATCTCATCTTGGCACTGGGAACCTCCAGTATGGGCTGCATCCAAACATAACACCCCACCAGACAGAGAAGGAAGACTGAAGTCCCAGGAACTGCCAGGATTCCTGCACACCAAAAATGTGGCTCTAACTCAATGTGTAGATATAAAACAAGTGCTATCTGTTCCTTGTTTGACTCCCTCTCCCTAGGCTAATTTTTCTAATTCCAAAGATCTCCACATCATAAAATACTCAAAAAAGAAAACAATGCATATGTCTCTTGGGTAAACAAGAGCCAAAAGGTCTTTTATACAATATAAGGAATATAGCAGACAAATTTCTTCAGCAAACAGGAGGAATAAGCTTTTAGTAGGCAACAGAAGGGATAACAAAAGAGCCTTCTCCTCTCTCCCTACTTTGCCTCCAAGCCCAGTTATACTCTGAGAGTATGTTTCCGGTAGGCCATTAGGCAAATTAATACAGGCAACGTGACTAGCTAATACAAACCAATAACTTTTTAGGTGTCCTTTCAAGACAGAAGAAACTCATTTGAGCTTTGACTTCCAGCTTCAATGAAGGGTGAAGAACCCAATGGAGCTCATATATAGGTCCTCTGGGCTATGAGAAAGAAAAAACAGTTTCTCTACTTCAGATACATTTCTGAAAGTCAAGGTATTTATGCACCTATGCATATGGGAAAAAAAAAGGGGGTCAAGAAACCTTGACTGAAAGGTTTCCATCTTAATTTGCATTTCTCTTGGTGAAGCTGGGAAAGGATGCATGTCTCCTCACACAAGACAGGATTAGAGACCTCATGGTATGGACAAATACTACAATTTGGAATTACTATTGCTTCCTTGAGAGAGTTGCCACAATTTTCTAAGCAGCTTTACAGCAAAAACGGTATATTTGAAAATGTAAAGGTATTTTTGGGAAGTAGAAGAACAGTAACATCACGTGCACGTGAAGTCTAAGTAGTATGTAGAGAAGTCATGCATCTGCTCCAGAACAGAGGCTCTTGATTTCTTTGGAAGTGGCCTTAATCTTTCAAGGTAACTCCCATCATTCAAACACCAACATCAACAACAGCTAATCTATTCTCATGGTCTAACCATAAAAACACAAGGCATGAAACCTCTTATCTGTGTTCTTTTCTATCAACAACAGCAATTTGACTACACAAAAACTTCTGTATGACCAGGCCATTAGGATCTGCAAAAAGGATACAAGAAAGATTGCAAAGCATTGGGGTAGGTTTGTAGTTGTCACCTATGAAAGGCTTGCATCAAGCAGCATCAGTGATAGAAAAAGAACTGTCAACAAATCCATTTTCAATATTGCAACCAGGAGGTGAGAGTCCATGTACATCAGTGCCCTCTTGGAAGAGGTCTCTTCCATAGCGCAGAAAAAGCTCTTCTGAACTCATGGAAATTATTATTTGGGCATATGGAAGGTGTCAATGGAGGAGTTTAAACACCAAGATGTCATTCTACCTGCAAAGCTGAAACACAGACTAGAGAGACATGGATTTTTAAACTCTCCTCTCACACAGGCAATATCATCAGCATGTTGTCAAATGAATAGTGAGTAAGGGAAAAAAAGCATGTTTGAACAACACTTTCCCTAGCCGGACAACTTCCTTGCATTCCACAATAATTCACCCAGCTAGGAAATGCTAACAATTTACTGGCCAGGGAAAGAAGTCAGAATACAGAATAGGAATTTAGAACATGTGCCATACAGAAATGAATTAAAGATTTGTGTTCGAGTCTAGGCAGGAGGCAAAAAAAACCTTACTGACACTGACAGATTTACAACAGGAGATATATTCATGGAGCTACCTGCTCCCTGATGAGCACGAAGATCTGCTTTTCCCCATATATATGATTATATCATGATGTGTTTATCCCCAAAAGAGAAGGTGAAAACAAAATGATCATTTCTGCAGAGTAAGCCCTTGCAAGAGACAGCCCTATAAATCCTAACCTTTCTCAGAGCTGCAAATCCTCCTGCTGCCTGCATGTCATTCCACACAGGAGACAGGCCGCTCAGCATGTAGCAAGTGTAATTCAGGCCGTCCCTAGGAAGTGAAGATTTAGCCACCCAGCCGTATGTTATGAATAACTTTGTTTTGCTAGCAGGTGCTGGGGATTTTTTCCATACAACACCAATTTTTGCCAAGTATCAGTTTATCAGCAAATGCTTCCACTTGCAAACAGGGGCCGAGCATCACTCTTCTTCCCAAATAAAGGGTGCAAAGGCTCTGTTGGACTCTTCCTTTCCCCTAGAGGATGAAATGTGGCCTGAGGAAAATGTAGGAGGAGGGGGGAGGAATAATTTGCCGCCATGTGAGATCTGTCAAAAGTGAATTCCTGGGAGCCACCTTACAAAGGATTTGAGCTTGTCCCTTGGTGGTCTGCCTCCAGGGAAACAAAGGCTGCTATCCAGTTTTCATGCTTTGTGTATCCTAAATCCCCCCTGGCTCCTGCTTCTTAATCACTGTAAAACGGGGATGCTTTGGAGCAGTTTCAAAATGAGCCAGTTATTTTCATGGGGGCTTCCTTATGGAACATATTCAATGATAATATTTCTTGCTTATCTGGTGCCTTTTTTTTTTTTTCCTTATGTGTTATTCATAAATCTACTTTGACCCCTGTCCAAGGAGTCCTAGCTTTAAAGTTCTTTCAAGGTGCAATGTCAGCAGCAAAAATCCAGCACCTATGAGTCCCACTCCTATCACTGCTGGTCTTTCCCCAGCTCTCCCTTCAGCATAAGTAAATCTGGATCCTCTCAAACAGCCAGTTTTTTATCAAGCTGCACCTCTGATCCTTAGGGGCAACAGCTCTACTCATACACCTAGAGGCTGCTGAGGATGGGGAGCAGGACCACAGCCTGCCATGGGGCACATTCCAGCCGCATACAGTGGGACTTGAGAAGTGATTTGACTGGGTTTTTTGCAACTTCACCCTTACCATAATGCATATAATGCTAAATAATAATAATAGTACAACAATTGAAATGAGATAGTTTGTGTACAAAACACTACAGCAATCTGAATCTCAGCTTTTTACAATATCTGGTGAAACACAGCAATGAAACAAGCACTTTTTGAGCTGCAGCACTGATGTGAAGGTAGTGTACCTGCAGCTTAAAAAGCATATTCCACCTTTGCCACACAAGGCTCAGTTCCCACCATGAACTCTCTTCCATGGTTGTTTTCCTGCAAACTCACGCCGCAGCTGCTGGTTGCTGCCTCTGGTCTGCCCTCTGTTTGGGATACTGCACATACTCCTCCTGACAGCTTGCAGAGGCTTGTATAAACTATTTGGATACAGTTTATAGTAAGAAAGAACTCCATGAGATTTACAACTACTGTTTCCAGGGCCATAAATAGGTATGTAGGTATAAGGACAGCAGTAAGCTGTTACCCTCAGAGGAAAAAAATACTATATATCTCCCTCAGACACTCTGTGTGGGGAGGCAGGGCTGCTCAAATGGTCCAGACCTTTATAGATGGGCAAATGAAGGGAGATTGAAAATAGAGATGCATATACAAAAGCTTCTTCACCATTGACAGCTCAATGTAAAACGCACAACATAAAATGAAGATTAAGGAAAAACACTGTCAGGTTGGACTGGATGATATTTTAAGACCTCTCCCAACACTAACTATTCTATGATTATGAGATGCCAAATCAAAATAAAGTCCTGTAAGGACTTTACAAAGAGAATGTAGGATAAAGCTTTCACTCTACACCAAAAAAGACATACAAGTGCAGCCAGGTGCCTTTAAATAAAAACACAATTAAACAGAACAACCACTTGCGAACTAGCTAGATCTTATTAACCTAGTCAGGAAGAAAGAAAGAAAAAAGAAATCTTTCTTGAGGCTAGGAATTGGATTATTGGTTTTGCAGTGCCATATCTCTTCAAGAGAGCTGTGACACACAGCAACAGAAAGAGATCATGATGGAAGTGGAAAGAGAAAATATTTTGATTGAGATTCTCAACAAGTTTGAGATTTGAGAACAAAACCTAGATTTAGCAATGAACGTTTTTCTTTTAGTAGGGCAGGAATCTGCAGGGTGCTGGCACTTGCTGTTGTGTCATGTCACAGGCTGACATGGAGCTGCTTCTGGAGCAACACACCGGAGTTGTCTACAACCAGCTAGAGATCTCTAATGGGTCTGGCTGCTAGGCATTGTAGAGCAGCCACCTTTCTGAAAGCCAGCACCCCAAAATCTGCCTCTCAGTAGTCCTCTGATGAAACAGTCTCTGAAAACTTGGACAAACTGTAAAAGGTCACAACTGTTCACAAGAAGAAAGAAATAAACAAAAAAAAAAGTGATTGATGATAAATACAGTGGCTGCTCTCCAACTTTTCCAGAAAAAATTACCAGAAAGTTTGTCACTTGTTTAAAGAGGCAATATTTAGAGAGAGGGCTCTTGCCATTACTTTTTAAAATTACATCCAGCTCTGGCCATAGTAGTTGGTTAAACTGTCTAAGTAAAAAGCAATGCACAGCTTTATCAGGTCAAATAAATCATACTTTCTCTCAGATAAGGGAAATACACACTGCACACATCATGGGGGAAATAGAAGAGTAGATGCAGTCAGCCTTAAACCTAACAGTTCTGAGAGAAACCGAGAAATTTCCTTCCAGCTCATGTGTTAAGGTTCAATCACTGCAAGAAGAAAAGATCTCCAAAAAGCTGGCCTTGGACAGCTATCTGCATTAGAAATGTCCAAATCGATACAAGGTGCTAAATTCAATTATTTTGAAGGGAATATAACAACATACTATTTTTGATGCACACAAGGGTGTGCTTATGGCACTCAGAGAGACAGATCTGTCTTGGCTGTGTGGAAGAGCCTCTGGTGCCACTTCCACCAGTCACCACCACCCAGACAGCAACCCTCAAGGAAAAAGCACAGCACTGGAAGCCTTCAGCATCCTGTTACTCCTTCCACATTCAAACATTTCACCCGTACTGAAACCACTATTCTGCTTCCCCTCCAATGGTCAGCTCATGCATAGATATTTGAGATGATTACCATTTTTTAGCTAACCATACATTAACTCAAACCACGACAGTCTCAGCTTTCCAACTCGGCCAGTTCAGTCACCACAGCTGGGAGTCCCTCAAAGCCAGTTGCGTGTTTGGAAACGTTCAACTCTGCAGACACGGCTCAATTAAAAGCTCCACAGAGCACAGATCACTATTTAAAGCTGAACTGTTCGCTTTTGTTTATTTATAGCAAAACCATTAATTGCTAATCACATATTTGTTTGCTGGAAAACCAACGCTCCAAAATAAACACCAAGTTTAAAGACTGTTCACAGAACACTGAATGGTATCAGGAACAGTGCTAAAAATGTAAATCAGAAACATCAAAACACATCAGGACTTGAACTAAAGGAACAAACAACCCATTATTTCTGTGCCAAAAAAAAGGTTACCCTTAAGCCACCAGTTACCCACAGAGCCATCTACAGTCCAGCAGTTATTTATGTCTTGAAGAATAACAGACACCATGGCAGAGTATGTGTTGAAAATATCTTCATGGCGATCAGCATATGTTAGATTGAGGTATCTCTTAATGCAGATATTTGGTAATCGCCTTGGAAAAGTGCCTTTAAAATATTTGGCAGAAGAGGCAACCTCAGAAAAAGAGTATTTTCATTTATGATCTAGTTTCAAATGTCAAAATCATACAAAATTTAAAAAATAAAAAAAAAGATGCTTGGCTTTCTTTTAGCTCTCCTCACTAACAGAGGTCCACACTTCCCTCCAGAGAAGCATGTTCCTCAAATAGCTACAGGAGCAGTGCATAGAAAATCAGGGGAAACAGCCATACAGAGCTACGATCTGCTCTTTATGAAATGCACTTCAAACAAGCATAGCAGCCCAGGCTTCATGGAGAGCCTCACAACCAGGCACGCTGGGAAGCAGGAACAAACTTCCATGGCAGACTGCTATCTACCTCCTGAAATCCTTGTGGGTAATGGACTTCTCTGAGGCACCCACACTCACTGGCTATCACATAAGCTTCAACTGCTAAGTGGCTCCACCTGCCCTGACAGCACTGCCCTTGAGGTCCCTGATTTTCATGCATACTTGAAGGTCAGGTTAGTGCAAACGCTTAGCCCATCTCCAGCTGAGGAAACAGGCACAGTGTCTCAAGCCCTTTGCTCCAGGGTTCACAGGAGAATCCTCCCACACATACTCCAGCTCTCAGTGCCTCGCTATGCTGCCCTTGGTACCTGCAAAATCTAGGGCAAGAAGGTTTCCCTACAAAGCAATACTCACCAGCATTTATGGCCTAAATTCCCAGAACAGAGGATCATACAGTTGTGTTTCTCACCACCACTGCCATGGCTACCATTCAAAACTCATAATTTATTCACCAAGCTTGGGCTTGGTCAGGAGTTTGGGTTTAGTCTTCAAAATTACATGTAGATCTTGGAAAGTTAAGTGGACACTGATCATGAAATGGAGACCAGTAAGGCAGAGGTAATAATAATACCACCAACAACAGGGTTATGACTCCATTATGTTGTTTACAATGGCAGCCACCAAGAAAAACAGTCACATCTCAATGTCTCACCCTTTTCTATTTGTTCTCCTGGACTAAGGATCACATGCAGCCAAAGGCCAAGTTGCAAAGCCTGTGCTCCCAAATCCTGGGCGTGCACATCAAACACTGGCTGGAGTAAATCACCTAAACACGCAAGGCAGGGTCAGGCCCTGTGGTCTTCAGGGCAGCCAGGACAAGGTAAGAGACGGAGAAATCTTGACTCCATGTTTCAGAAGGCTGGTTTATTATATTATGATATATATTATAATAAAAATGCCACACTAAAACTATACTAAAAGAACAGAGAGAAAAATGCATCAGAAGGCAAGACAGGAATAGAAAGGGAATGTATAACAGAAGCTTGTGACTGACCAGAGAGTCTGAACCAGTTGCATCCTTGATTGGTTATTAAGTAGAAACACCTCACATCAACCAATCAAGGAAGCACCTGTTGCATTCCACAGCAGCAGACAGCAATTTGTTTACATTTGTTCCTGAGGCCCTCTCAGCTTCTCAGGAGAAGAAAATCCTGACAAAAGGATTTTCATAAAATATCATGGCTACAAGGCCCAGTCCCCCTGACCATGCATTCATCATGTCTCCTTCCAGTGTATCAGTTTGCTGTCAGACTCTTTGGTCTGACTGCTCCCTGCCTGCTGCTCCCGGCCTGCCACACGAAGTCCCTGTGGATAAATCTTCCTAATAAAGCCACCCCATCCTTAGACCCTTTGACAAGCAGAGAAATTGCTAGTGAAGTGACCACATCACACGCTGAACATCCAACCTCACGCTTGCCAATAAATGGGGCAGATCCCATATCCCCAACCTACTGACACATGTTCCGAAAACACAGCCAGTCACTGGCTCTACACCTTGTGTTTGTCCACCAGAGGGGAGTAATCAGTTATAGCACCCCCATACCATCCCACCCGTTCTCTCAAAACCCAGGCATGGCTATGCCATGCTGCTCCATCACTCCTGACTCATCCCAAAGGTGCTGTGATGGTGTGCAGCTCCCAGGAGCTGTGCTAGGCAAAGGTACATGGATGTTCCCTCTTACAGCATCCCACAGAAGCAAGCTCAGGCCACGTATTCACCATTCTCTTACCCTTTTTCTTCTGACAAGAGAAGGGGAAAACTTCTCAGATGAAATAAAAAAGGACTCTAGCCTAAATACCAACTCTTAACTCATGCCCAGTGAGGCTTGCTGCTCCTGAATTTGAAACCTCAGTTTAAAATGAAATTCCACATAACAAGGCACTACTTGCAAATAGCTCTTCCTCAGGCTCCACCATGCACTGACTGAAATTCAGCTGCCATTTCAACCTGACCCCTGCAAACCTCCAGAAAGGTAAAAAACCAAAATAAGTTGCTTCGGAGAGCATCAGGTCAAAGATCAACATCACTGGGAATAATTTAACCAGTTTCCTCTGAGTTTTTAAGATGGAACTATGCAGGGGGGAAAAAAAAGTTACATGAAATAGCAGTGCATAAGCTTACAAAGCAAACTTATAGATCCAAAACTAAGGGGAAAAAATGCAGCATGCCTCACTTGTGAAACTATTATGGGTAAGGACAAAATATCTGCATATAATATTTTTCTGTACCACTTCGATGGGAAAAGACTGCCAACAGCTTTTGGCATACGAAAGCTGCTGTGAGGACTTCAATAAAACTGAGTATACTGTTAAAAAACTTCTCATATGCATCCCTAGAATTTATCTTCAAATGCCACTTTATTAAATTTTGTATTCTCTGGCTTTTGTAAAAATGCTTTTATTTTATTAAATGAAACTACACAAGATATGGTTTCTCTGAAGAAAAAGCATCAGTAGGAATATAAAGCAGTTCTTTCAACAATAAAAAACACACAACGTTTTGAACTTGAAACCAGCTTCCATTAAGAGAGCACACTTCTAGTTTAACTGAGGGTGTACACACACACTCGTACAGCCCATTTCATCATGCCCAGCTGCCCTCATACCTCATGTAGCTAACACAGCCTGTGACAGTTACACACATTTCAGAGTTTAAACCCTTGCTGCTGTGTTTCTAGGGAATATCCCAAGGTCTAATGGGTCTTGAAGAACATGAAAGTATTAATTCTTTTTTTGACATGCAAAAACACTGCTCCTAAGCAGATGTTCCTCAAGTGCATATGAAAGCATCCTCTGCAGCCAGTGGAACAATGAAATGTGCAAAAACCATGGAGGTAACAGACACAGAGCTTCGTGCTGCATGCAGCATCAGTGAAGGGCCATGACAGACGGTGCATCGCCAGGTGAGCACCACAGCCTGGAGGCTCCTTCCAACTTCTTTGCAAGAGTTGCAGACACTCTGCACAACTAAATCTAATTATATTCAGGCATAATCCTTTCATGCCACAGCTTGGTGATCACTTTACAGCAGGATAAGCCACCGTGGCCACCAAAGCAGCTGTCCCAGGCTCAATGCCCCTGCTTTTTCCTGTTGTTTCTTTTTCCGTTTTTATTTTTTGTTGCTTGTGTGTGTACATGTGGTTTTGGCATTGGTTTTTTCTTTGTTATTGTTGTTTTGGTTTAGTTTGCGTTCTGTTTATTTGTTTTCTGTTGATTTTATTCTCAGTGGGGACTGAGCTGCCCTATTGCAAATATGCCTGTGAACAAAAGGAAGGGAGGGAGATAGGAATGGGTGCCTGGGGCAGGCAGGATCCTTTCCATGTCCACGGCAGCTCAAACTGTTTGTTAAACAACAGCCGGAGTTGAGGCAACCAAGATGGTGTGTAAAGAGCAGAAAGTACCTTTGAGAAACATACTGAACACTATCAAAATACCCAAGCCTTAAATAGACACATGAAGTATTTAAATGCTTTCACACCCATAACAAGTTTTGTTTATTGCCCAGCATTCAAACAGCTTTTTCTTTACTATTGTAAAATTGTTCCCAAACAGTGTGAATTCCATGTTACAATGAATAGTAGCGCTCTAACCCCTATTTACAACCCATTCAGCAACATAATTCCAGAAATAGCATGCAGGATTTCCACACTCTAAAAAATAAAACCTGTTCTTGGCTCAAAAGAATTTGTGCAAATTAGCTGACAAGAATCACTTCCTTTTGTTCTTCCTCTCCAGTATAGAATATTAAAGGAAAAAGAGAATCACTAACCAAGTAATATGAAAAACTTTTAATAAAACCATTAGAACCATGAAGCATTGTTAACGTCCCTCTCATAATTATATGCAAAATGTTCAGTAACCAAGGAAACAGCGTAGTAATGAAGTTGGAGACTACTGTATAAATGCACCTTCTAAATCACCACCAAGAATGTCTATTCTGGAGGAACTGGCCAGTTTATTAGTGTGTGACACCCTGATCACTTAGACATGCTACAGCTTAAAAACAAAAAGCTAACAAGCTACTTTTACAAAAAGGGCCCTTTTGTTTCCCATGTATGAACAGCCTCTTCTTAGCATCTAGTTACAGAGTTCCTCTGCAGAGCTGAAGATTTCCCTAAGCCTGTATTCACCTTCATGGGAGTTGCTCAGTAATGATGGGCACTAATTAAACTGCATAGCCAGCAATAAATGAAGCAGAGATGCTGTCCTTTGCCTCAGGTTCTCAGCAAACTGAAAAGTGCAATAGGAGAAATACTGAAACTGCATTCTTCTCCGGACCCCATTGGTCTGAAATCCACTTCATTGGCACCAAGCACTACTGCATATTGACTCATTCCCACATTATTAAAATTAATTCAAAAATTAATACTTATGCTCAATATCAACAGCTCATGCTTTGGGATATTTCGGAGGAAGGCAGGCTACAGTAAGGAAGCCAATGCAAAATTAACTCCTGCTTTTTGGTGTAAGCACTTAGAGCATCATGCCAAACCCCTGGATCCTCAGCTCAATTTCAGCAAGCATTCATTTATTCTCCTGATTTCTGCAGCAGCTTATTCCTCCAACCAACCACCGAATATAAAGCAGTTTCAGTGGGTTCAACCACTTTGTCATGCTAAGGATGAACTTTGGTATTCCTCTCTTCCAGTACGTGTGACAGTTTATAGGAGCACATATCTCAACATCCCAGCTTCTCCAGATGCCCTCGCAGTCTTTCAGTGTGACCTTTACATTCCTTTTTGGCTCATTTTTTTCCATAACTGACCAACAACACACACAGCAACAGAACTCTGTCGCTATCCTAGATGCTTTCAGGGATGCTGATTTGGTAAAAGACGTTCCACCAGTACCTTCATGCTCCCTCCTCTTTAAGGCCTTGTCTCTTCTGTTTTCCCACACTTTACTCCTTTCCCAGTGTAACCCTCTTCACCTCTGTGAAATCTAAAGACAACTTGTCTGTCTTGCTCTTTCCATTCACACTGGTTGGTTTGTTTCTGTTTCCTTTTCTTTTTTTTTTGGGGGGGGGGTTGGGTCTTATATCGTTGTCAAGGTTTGACGTTGGCCCAATGCCAGTGCCCCCATGAAAACCCATCTTCCCCTGGTGTCCGCTGTGAGATGTGATCAGAGACAGAGCAAAGCAGGCCTCCACTTGTAAACAAGAAAAAAACTTTATTATCACATAACTACAATAAAATTAACACACAGAGCAGAATGGAAACCTTTTAAACATTTCTCCTCCCCCCACTCAATTTCCACAGAATGACACAAAACCTTAGATCTCTTCCCAGTCCATCACCCTTCAGATAATCAACTCAATCCATCTCCACCCTTCCGACAATCACTTCTCATTTCATCAAGGAGAGAAGGAGCCCTCCTTGTGCCACAGGTTTCCCCTGGAAAAACACACAGCCAAATCCAGCTGTGTTTCCCCGTCACTCAGCCATCGCCTTCGTGACTTCTTCTCTCCATGTTCAGTGCTCTCACCACTGAACATGGACCAGAGCTGCTTTTAGGGTTTCCCCTTTCAAGGATGCCTTGCCCAGTTCCAGAAGAGAACGACAGTCTCTCACCTCTTTTCGGGACACCAGTCCCCCCCAATATTTCACCCCCTGGGGCCGAGGGGTCTCACCATCACTCATCACCTGTCGTATCCACTCACATAGCTCCTTTGGCACCACCTCCCCCTAAAATGCAGTCTCTGTATTACAGGAAAAGGTTCTGTCCATGGCTATACAAGAAAAGTCCAGCCAAAAGCCACTCCATCATCTCCTCCACTTAGGATTTCTCAACATCTCTCAGTACTTCTTCACTTGCACAGCTCTCATCACACTTGCACATTTCCTCTTATCCGTCTCTTTTTCCCTCGACTCCCGGAGGATCAGCATTTATAAGGTTTCCATTGTCCCACAGAAGGGTTAAAATCACAGTCTCTGCTCATTCCGAACTCCCACACTAGCTCGCCGGGCACTCTTCCCTTGTCAGCCCCCCCTTCTCTTCCTCGGCCAGGCCGGTGCTTATCAAGTTCAAGATAGCACTGGCACCTCTCTCTTTCCCGCTCTCTCCCGAGGAGGGGGGGGCTGCCCGCCACCTTTCTGAGTTCTTCCACCCTTCCATCTCTGTGGGGAACTCACTCTTGTCTAAACCATCGCCTCCCGTCTCTGCCCAAGGCTCCGGCCTACCTCCCTTGGCCGCATGGCTTTCCCCTCCCCCGCCCAGCCCGCAGCTGGGCAGGGGAGGTCTGACTCCTCCATCCACCGGAACCAAGAAGAAAGTTCCCCTGGGAGTTCTTCGCTTTTAACCCCTGTGTTCTCAGAGGCGTATCCATATCCTCAATGGTCAAACCAGGTGTCAATATCCACATCTGAGCACCTATTGGTTTGACCACCACCACCTCCCAAAAACTCATTTCCTCTCAAACCACGACAATCGTTTAAAGAACTTTCACATCTTATTCTGTTGCCTTTTTTACAGTTCCCCTCTTCCAGATTGTGTAGGGTTGATCCTCATTTTTCCACCCTGAACAGCTTCATCTCTGGAATATCTCCTCACTGCTTTGTCTGCTGCTTTCTCTTCTCAAGCTCCGAAGCTCACTTTCATATACCACAAAAAAGATCTCGCCCAATTAACCTTTTAACTAGCTCCTATGCCTAAAATGCTTCCTTAAAAGGCTGTACAAGTTAGGGTCATACTCTCTATCACTATATCCCAGTTGTACAGCATGTCCTAATGGGAATTTCTGCATTGTAACAGTAAACCTAAAAATCTGGCTTATAGCACCATAATTATCTGATTAACAGACTGGAGAAACCCTTTATTTTCTAAAGGCATTGCCCTGTACTCTTGTACTTGAAGTAGCTGTGCACTCAAAGCATTTAAGTGAGTGAACTTTCTCATTCCCATTCCATTTTACTGTATGGTCAGCTCATCCACTTCAACAGCATTGTATTTTTATTTTGCCTATGACCAACAGCCACGACAGCAGCAACTCCAAGAGTATCAAACCTCTTTTAAAAGCCACATCAAAGGTGGAATACCAAGAAACACTACATCAATGAAGTCAGAACCCAGTAAGGGTCACAACCTGTCAGTGCTGTGAGAGCTGGCTCACCTTTGTCAGGCACTTTCTACTTAATGCAAAAAGTTACAATTCCAATCAAGGCTGCTTAATTCAGAAAACTTGAGTTAAAAAAAAAAGTCTGGAAGAACATGAGGACATTTCAGTAACTTCCCAAAATGATACTGCTTATGCACACTCACAAAGAGCTCAGCAGCAAGGAAATGCTACGGCGATTTGAATTAATTCAATCTTTAATGGGCAGGTGCTGGAACCAAAACTGTAAATACCTTCACAAAATCCACTGCCAAAAGGGTAGTTCTCCCAGCCAAGTCAACAACATCCTCATTTTCAGAGGTACATGGCATCTATAACTTGGTTCAGTAGGAACAGCACTGTTCACTACCATGGGAAACTTGAGTTCTTCACCTCTTCCTGTTTTAGTTTACTTATTGTGGTTTATGCTTATCTGTCTGCCATGAATGTCATGAGGTTTAATTAGTTTTGGTCTACAAAACACCCTGAGTTCCCCTGGAAAAGCTGTATATGCAATCACAGTAGGATCCATGTAAGATAATTTTCTGGGCATCCCCAGTAGATCCAGCACAAGCAGCCAGAGGACAACTCCGAAGACAAGGTACTCAAAGCACAAAATTCTGCAATCTTCTTCCGAAGCTCAAAAATCAAAAGTTTCAGGGACAGTATTTTGGTGCAACATACAACAGAACTTCTACGAAAGTTACAGAAAAGTGCTGGTAAAAACATTATCAACAGCATCTTTCAGCATAAATAAGGCAAGTAAAAGAAAAATCAACACAACAAAAACCTTAAAATGGAAATATTAGGGGGAAAATTGAAATCAACGATACTAACAAAAGCACCATTTGGGTTTCTTAAATATGCCAAACAGCTTAAAGTTGCCCAGACTCCTGCATTCATTAACTGTTCAGGACAAAGATTTATTTATTTATGGCTCAGAAAAGAATTCCCAGCTCTGAAGCTCTCCAAAGAACAACCCTCCCCAGTTCTGCATGGGCACCTCAGCCAACTTGCCCGGCCATTTCTTATTCTGATGCTAATGCAGTTCAAATAACCCAACCCTGCATTTTTTATTTATGCAATAAGCCTATCTTTAGGTCACTTAGTTGTGTCAGTTTAAATCAAAACATTCTCACAGAGAAAAATTTCTTTTTTTTTTTTTATTTTATTTCTGGGGAAAGAGAAGGCAGAAGAAAATAAAAAATGCTTATTATAAAAACACTATTTTTTGTTTGTGGTGCCTAATTCAAGCCCCTCTAAAACCTGGGTGAATTTAAACAGCAGTTGAACCACAAGAAACAATATATTTTAATTAAGATTTGAAGTTACCTTCAAGACAAGGTACCCTGAGAAAACCTTACCATGCACAGGCCTATCATATAATCATACAATATCATTAGGTCTTATCCAAAGTCTGCCGGAATAAAGGCCAAGATTCTATTGATCTCTGTGGGTTCCAGTTCCCTCTCCTTTGTAAAATAAGCCTGGATTCTGCTACTCCAGCTTTCACAAGCATCCACACAGGAATAGTCACAAGGTTTCTCACAAGAGGGAAAAACCGTGAAGTTGAAGCCATCCATAAAAGGTACTGGATTTATTCCAGATGTGGAACTGTTTTTAATTAATTTGGAAGCATTTGAAGTACTCCCTCATTAAATATGCTTTGCATTTTGCACATGCACATAAGAGAGTAAGAAAACCCAGAACTGAAGCCAAAATCATAATGTCTTATTAAAAAGACTCTGACACCACTTTTAGCAAAATTAGGCTCATATGAAGACAAGATTTACAGCACTGCCATAATACACCAACATCCAAAGCATGCAGGTCCTGCACTGCCCATCCATCCCTAAGCAACCTCACCTTGTCTTGGAGGACTCACTGGTTGGGAGCTCTCCTATCTCCATTCAGCCCTGCACCTCCCCACACAGAACACTTCCCACTGTGCCGATCTTCATCACACAGAGCAATCCTTGAAGTTCAAGATACCAGTTCTCATCGCAGCATATGCCACAGCACAGTCAAGAGGGCTGCCACGCACAAAGTATCACCACAATATCAGAACGCTTCAACCCACAGAGAGTAACACAACAACTCATCAGAAGGCTGCAAGCGTCTGCCCTTCCTGTTCTTCAGCCAGCCTTTTATACCCCTGATTGTTCATGCATTGCACCTGTGTGCCCTCTGTTCCCTTTGCCATTGGTCAGTGCACTCCAGGTCTCATTGCCTCTAATGCTGCTCACCTGCCCTGCACAGCTGCAGCCCATTGGGATGAGGCTCAGTGCACCCGGGCACTCCAGGTCTCATTGCCTCCAATGCTGCTCACCTGTCCTGCACAGCTGCAGCCCATTGGGGATGAGGCTCGGCCACAGCCCCACTCCCAATTACCACAAACTGTGTGCCTACAAGTTCTCTAAAGAAGAATAAACTTATGGTAAATCTATGTACCAAATCATCATTACTGGTAAAAATCATAGGATATCCTGAGTTGGAAGGGACCCAGAGGGATCACTGAAGTTCAACTCCTGGCTCTGCACAGGAGAGCCCCCCCAAGAGTATGACTACATTCCTGAGAGTGCTGTCCAAATGCTCCTTGAACTCTGTCAGGCTCAGTGCTGTGACCATGTCCCTGGGGAGCCTGTTCCAGTGTCCAACCACCCCCTGAGTGAAGAACCTTTTCCTGATAACCAACCTAAACTCTGCCCAACACAGCTTCATTCCATTCCCTCGCATCCTGTCACTGGTCACCAGAGAGGAGAGATCATCACCACCTGTGCCTCTGCTTCCTCTCACGAGGATGCTGAAGACCACAATGAGCTCTCCCCTCAGTCTCTTCTTCTGCTGGCTGGAGCCCGGCAAGAGGGAGGCTGTGCACAGAGGCAGGTCCACAGGCAGAAACTCCAGCGCAGACGAAACGTGGACACGTTTCTGCTCCGTCTAAACCTGTCTCAGGACACCACCCACCACAGCAGCGGGACGCTCCTTGAGAAGAGCACCCCGATCAGCCCACACTACCGGACTGGATGCTTGCGGCACCCAGGGGATGCCGGCTGTGTCCGGCTGTGCGCTCGGCGCACACCCACCCGTGGACAAGAGGCTCCCGGCGTTCCCCGGCGGTGCCAGGCACCGGGATCAGCGGCTCTCGCCTCCCCTCTAGCGGCTGACCCCGCCGCCGCTGCCGGTCCCGCTGCCCGCGGCCACGGGCGGCGCGGAGCCGCGTCCCGGACCGGCACTGCCACCGCCGCCTGCGCTCCGTGCCACGGCCGGACAGCAGCACGGCTGCACAGGGACAACGCACAGAGCGCAGCTGAGCACATCTGGGAAGAAGCGCAGCTCTCCTGCTTCCACGGAAGCCCAAGACTTCCAGTTTTGGGAGGAGGTGAGCCTAACTGCCTAACTTGGTTAGCATGAAGAACCACAGCTAAGTCCAGTTATAGTTTTAATTGTCTCTCTTAGGCATCCAAAAGAATCATCTATTTGGTGACAACAAAACTCTCAAACTTTTCCTGCCCTAAGACTAAGTTTTATATCAGACAACAATGGTTTTGTCTCCAAGGGTCAAATATAATTCTAGTGATCATCAAGCAGGTCAGTTTCTCAGGGATCACAATTCTTCCAAGTGCTACCAAACTGTGTGTGATGTTCTGTTCATAACCAGCACAGAAACATTAACTTCACACTTCTTCACAAGTCATATTTTTTTTTCCAAAAAAAAACCCAAGTAGGAACATTCCAGTATCTTTCCTTTGGTTGCCAGTGCTAAAATATGCTAACAGCATTAAGGCAAGGGACGACTTGAAGAGCTCACAATCTGTATTCAGCATAATTAGCAGATGCCAATTTAACTTATTACTGCTTCTTATACTGCTTTCTATGTTAAAAAAAGGATATCAATGAAAACCTGTTATCTAAATGACTGTTTTCTCAATGCTGATATAATGCAACAATAATGGGAAAATAAGAGTCACAAAGCATGTGTTAGGAAATACCTGATTTTGAAATAACATTTATAACAGCCACAGCAGAGAAAGAAATGAATGCCTGCAGACAGGACTTTTCTCTCTTCCTTCACACTTTGTATTTTTAGACTGTTTTCAAAGTAATTACATATTTGGTGGCATTCCTGGTTATTCAAATAACCAATGCAACATTCCTGGTAAAGCGACACCACTAAATCAGGTTACTCAACTGTCTCAGCCACTTATAATTGCAAAGCATGAGAAATGAGCACACTTAAGATACATTTTCCATGCAGAGAACTAACAGCTCAAAAGTAAGAACACAAATAATTGAAAGAAAGCAAAGCAAGCCCTAAAATCAGCCCTTTCCAAAATGCCAAATAATGGGCTGTGTCACAGCTAAAGGGGACAGTTACAGAGGGCACTACTGCCTGCCTGCAAAGCAGAAACACACTAACACATTTTATGAAACAATGCCCTCTTGAACTAAAAGGTTGTTGAAAGATGTATCCAGCACACACGCAGAAAAAAAAGCAGCGCTCACCAAGGTTGTGGATTAAACAGGTTTCTAACACATAAATGACATAACGATCCGGTCCAGGCATCATTCACTGCTAATTATTCTTGCTGAAGATGCCTTCCTGCTTACAATTCTGCATATTACAATGCAGAGCAAAAAAAATATTTTAATAAAGTATCTTCTGACTTCTCAGGCTAAGTTGTAGAGCCTTGTAAGGCTATGCTTCTCCACAGCTTTAATCGATTTCAGCTATAACTTCATTTGCTATGCCTAACAGACAGTGTAAACTTCACCCTTCCCAAGAATTAAGAAGAAAATAACATTTCATACTCCCCCACAAGCAGTGTATGGAAAGCACAAAACAGAACCACTGCACACATACCCCCCAATTAAACTGGTCTCTGTGGAAACTAATAACTTTCCACAGTATGCACTGTAATCCAAGTAATAATTTTAAACAGGCATAAGCTGCAGTGTGCTGAACTAAGGCATTCTTACCTTGAGAAGGGTGCTTGAAGACATTTAGTTACACTTAGAGAGGAGAATGTGCATGTTGCCAAGTATTTGCCATGCACCAGGGCTATGCCTTAGCCCACATCTGTGCACACACACACACACCAACTGGGTACGTGTGCTCCCCAGGCAGAGAAAGATCACCAGAAAAAGATAAGCAGCAGTGATAATGCCCCAGCTTTATGTCTCAATCAGTAGCAAGCTAAGCTGGAGAAACCATTTGAGATGAAAAGGGAAACAATTCCAAGAAACAAGATCTTTTTTTTTTTTTCTCCTCTGGATGCAAAAAGCTTTGCTTGGGTGACCTATAATACCTTAACACAAAAATCTTCACAACCCACCTCCCTCCTGAGCCACGGAGTTGCACATGTCAAATGACACCACAAAAACAATGCACAAAGACTTTAACAAAAATACTAAAGAACTCCTTACCTTTTAGTCAGAATAAGTGACAGATAACAGTCATGAGAAACTCAGTTGGCACAGCTGCTGTACGTATTTCTCTGCAGACTTCTTTTTAGTGGTCCCAAAAGCACTGAACATAAAAAACCTCCAGCCTGCCTGCTTCATTCTTCAGCAACAGAGATACATGCTGTCACGGTAACGCAAAAAAAAAAAAAAAAAAAAAAAAAGGCAAAAGGAACTATAGATCTTAGTTTTTAAAGCCTTTGTGCTTATAGGAAAGAAAAAGAGAGAGTAGGGAAAAGAAGGAACAGAGCAAACACTTTTTCTAAGAGAAATGTGGTCTTGGCTATATAAGTAACCACACCACAGAGACATTCAGTTTGAATTTCCCTGTTTGCAAGCTCCTTTGGAAAAATAAAAAAAAAAATCGGTCTTTAGGGGAAAAAAATCAAATGCATGGTTGGGGGGAAGGGAGAGGAGGAGGGTACTGCTCCTATGTGACATACATATGGAATGAGCATTAGAACAATGCTGACAGGACAGCTAAGCAACTGCACTCTGGGGCAGTAGTTTTCAAAGCAGAGCTTTTGCAGCTTTGCAGAAAGGAGAGGAAAACAATTCAAATAAAAAAAAGCCCTCCACGAATGGTGGGGGGGGAAGAAAAAGCAAAGAAAAATAAAAGAAAGGAGCTGCTAATTCAAGAACAACTACCAGACTTAAAAAAAAAAAAAAAAAAAAAAAAAAAAGAAGAACAAAAATAGTTGGCTAATTTCTGAAAGGGGGGCGGGTAGGAACAGCCGCGACTGCTTCCCAGCGATGCAAGCAGAAGCCTTGATGTCTAGTGCACTTACATTTTATGCTGCGCACAGTGGGTCCCCTCCTCCCTGCCTGCCTCCCTCCTCCTCTCCCTCCCTCCTTCCCTCCGCCCTCCCTGCCTAGGAAGCTCTCTCTCCCAGGGGACAAGAATTCCAGTGGACCCAATTAACACTGTACTTTGTTGGCTCCTTGGTATGATCGATATTAAATAAGAGGACTTTTAGCAGCACTGAAAAATAAAGCAGCCATATAATGTGTGGCTGATGGAGACCGCATTTTTCCTCCTACGTCTCTACACCCCCAGTCTCGAAACGATCCAACGCAGCAGAAAAAAAACAATTTCAAAAGCATGTGCCAGTACCAGTGATCCAAGCTGCATCAGATATTTGTTAGGAACTTGATGGGAGCCCTCGGCTGCTCATTTCACTAGCTTCGGCAGTACTTTAATAAAGTGGATTTACAAATCAATGGAAGGAATCCAAAGGTTCACAAACAGGCTCTTTCATCAGGTCCGCTGCCTGACCGTACAGGAAGTTTGCTGAAGGGGTCTGGGGACTGTTTCGCCAGCACACTTGTTTT
The DNA here is from genome assembly GCF_015832195.1 of Motacilla alba alba. NCBI lineage: Eukaryota > Metazoa > Chordata > Aves > Passeriformes > Motacillidae > Motacilla > Motacilla alba. Next base: position 45,370,551 of record NC_052016.1, on the reverse strand, counting down.
CAATGGACTCCCAACAACACGACTTGTTTGGTTTGGTGAAAGAAAGGCAGTAAGAGGTTCACTGCTTTAAGGGAATGCAGCCTAGTGTGTTTACTGCTTCATTCCTGTAGCACGTGTGGCAAGGCATCCTACAAATTGCAAATTATCTTCATTTGAAGAGGAAAGTTGTTGGGAGGCAGTAACCTTCTTTGGTCCTGTTTTCCCTGATCTATCAATCACAGATTGCTATATAAAAACAACCTACTACAGGCTCTTTCTATAGAGAAAAAGCAATTACTAGCATTAACTCTTGCAGTTGCAAATTAATACAATACAGTCCACAACTGATAGAGTCTGCCTGCAAGCCATTTATCTAAGAATAAATGGGTAGTTTGCTTAAATCCAACTGGACTGAAATTCACAGGTTAAGTAGTCCCCTTTCCCTTTCCATATTTCTATTTGTATTTGTAAAACTCAGTGGAAAGGAAATAAAGCCATATTTATTTGCTGTGGCCAGTACAATTCCAAGCTGAGAGTATCCATCAGTGAAACTGCCTACAATTACAGGATTTCAGCACCAGTAGCTGCTTTTCCTTTTTTGTTTCTGGGGTGGCCATAATCTTCAAATTAAACACAAAAAATATCACGGTGCAATATCCTTGACTGAGCAGCTGGGTTGACCACTGATTTGAATCCATCTTGTTAAATTAATGTTAGATTACATTTCCATACAAATAAGATCAATTAAAAATACTCATAAAACCATGCGATCAAAGGCAGTGAAGAGTTAAATTAATTAACTCAAAAGGCCTCCAATTAAATACTGTTAAGGTTATGATTCTCCCTCTAGCTAACCGAGGGGAAAAGCCCAGCAGCAGGACAAATTTCTGTTAGTGACTATAAGAGTAGGTCCAAGTATCACACCATGTTACAAATTCTCTACTATGCCAAGTAACATCCTTTATAGTTAAACGTGGGGCATGCAGAAATCTCAAGGAGTTGTTAACTATCCCAAGAAATATCACAAATCAAAGGTTTATTTACATGGGAAGATCCAAAAGAATGTAGCTATACTGCTTACAGACATGAAGGCATGTTTCTTGAGCTACAGTAATTTCAGGCTCATGTACTTGCACCTGTATTTGTTGTGAAGATGCTGCACTTCACAGGAATCCTTTAGCTGACATGGTTTTTTTGAGCAAAGGAAGAAGCAGGATCAGGGAAGAAGCACCCCGATTAGCAGGCACTAAGCAGGACAACACCCGGCGACAATTTGAAAGACAGGGATATAAAAAACCTTCACTGGAAATCACAAGAATTTATGTAGATCATCATGCTTCACAGTTGTTAGTGATCCAGCACCACAGCATGGCAAACTGGATTTGAAATGTGATACAGAGATCACTGGTAATACCAACCTGATAGTTAGAGTTGGCAAAATTACATTTCTCTTTCAGTCCCCTACCCTGAATTAGGGGGCAATGTTAATTGGCTAAAGTGCCCCTGAAAGTAGCCTAAACCTTGTACACAACACCTCTCTCAGCAAGGGGATCAAATCACTTTGCATTTGCTTTGGGACAACATCAGAGTGAATGAACATATACATACACTCTTCCTGGCAATCAAATTGCTTACACAAAAAAACCCAAACACCACTTTAGTAAGGATATAATGCACTGAATCTACACAGGCTATGGAGACCCAGTGGGTAGCTGCATTTTGGGATAGGTTGAGGTTTACAGCCACACAGGGGCACATAAGGGCTCTTCGAACCCATAAATGATCTATCAGTTGGTCTGTCATCTCAAGACTCCCAGGCTCTAAGAATGTCTTTATTATCCCAGTTTTGGAGATGATGATTTGATAACTGAAAGCCTAAATTGCCTCCCCAAGGAGATACAAAATGTGTTGGAGAATAGCAGGAAACTGATTCCAGACTTTTCAAGTCCCTTACTTGCAAAGAATGTTCTTCTTTCAAACGCAATCAACTGAATTTGATATATTTTTATGTAAAGCTTTGTTCCTTAAAAAAATACCAACACCATTCTAGACTACTCAAGTCTGAATCAAAGCACTATTCATGATATTAGAGGAACACCTGCGCTCCTTAAAAATTCTGCATGTGTATTCTATCAAGTTTTATTGCAAATAAAAAGCCACACTATTTTACTAGAAATTAATTTAAAGATTGTTCGACAGTAAGAATTACAGTCCCTGTTTGGTAGGACATTTCAAGCCAGTGGGGAATTCAGTGAATGGATACCTCTTCTGTGTGAAAAAAAAGGGATAGAGAGCATTTCTTAAAATAAGCCAGTACACCAGGATCAGTCCAAGTTATTGGCCAATGTCCTCTTAAAGTAAAAAATCTTGAACACCACCATGAAGGCCCCAGTCCCTGGCTGTCAACAAAACAGGCCCTTCTGTTGCTGAAGGCAGGGAAAGATGGATGTGCCGCGGTCCTGACCCAGGAAAGAGGCTTCTAAAAAGAATCTGCCATGCACAGAGATCTTGGTGAGCTGCCTGTGCTGCCTTGTTCGCCCCGGACAGCCTCTGCACACCCCACCTGACAGGAACAGTCCTTGCAGATCAGCATCACCCCACACACAGCCACCACTGCTGCCACCATCAGACAAAGGCCCTGATAATCACACAAACAGAATCCACAGAACAGGACATATTTAGCCTAAAATTATTTGGAAGAAGAACTGTGCTCAGAATTCGCTTTATTCACTTGAAAGGCAACTCCATGTAAGCTGTAAGGAGTACTTAGCAGAAGTCCAAGATGGAAAGATGCATCAAAGAAAAAGAGTTGCTACCAAAAAAGAAAGAAGTCAGTATTACTACCTGAGGGCAGGAACTAATGATTGCTAAGGGGGCAATACTATGTGATACAGAGGAAAAGCTATGAAAATTTTTCTCGTCTCCTTTGGAAACTACACTGGGAAGTGCCAGTATTTTGGACAACCAAAATGTGCCCTCTTTTCTGGACAACCACAATCTATCTGGGTACCCCCAAGCACATATGACTGAAATTGCAAGCATGGAAGATAAAAGATAAATGGTGTAACAGAATTTCTAACAGCTAATCCACTTTATTACAGGCATCATCAACTCTGTTCATTATATAAACCTCTCAATTCAACTGTTCTCAAAGACTACAGCCTTTGGCACTATTTAAAGTTGCTTACACTTTCGTTCTAATATACTCATTTTGATTATTAAAAGGGAAATAAATTGGTAGGCTTTTCTCTCTTTCTTTGTATCTGTTTTCATTATAGTACAATAGATACTAGAAATTACAAAATGAGAGAAAACATTTAACACACCTCAGCTTCATAACATCAATACTCAAAAACAGAAACAAGGCTGAACACGTGGCAATGTGGTCTTTGCTCAAGAATGTGAAAAAATGTCTGCAGATATTTTAAATATTTACCAAATGAAGGGGATGTATATCAGGTTGCAGAGCTCTGGATTAAACACACTTTCAAGAGATGATGATTCATGTTAATGTACATCAGTAGGGTTGAAGGTTTGCTTTGTTCTTTTTAATTTCTAATTACATTTTAGTATCAGAATAAACAGAGAGAACACATAAAGCCAGAAACTAAACCTAAACTAAAACAAAGGAAAACCAACCTTTTAAGGCACTTAACATCAGAGAAGGTTAGTCAGCCAATTACAATTTACAACCAGGCAGTAAACCATGGTGAGGTTCAGCTGACTAATGCTCTGCACCATTATGTAGCAAGTACCAAAGATAAAAGGCCAATTTCCTATTTGAAAATTGGGTTTCAGTAATGTGCAGCTGCCAGTCTGTGGGGCTGGGTGATTACCTCCTGACGGCATCCACCACGGAGGTCCAACAATTCCGAATGAAGCTGCAGTGCCCACAGCATCCCTCCCATGCCCCAGCTCTTGAAAAGGTGTTCATAATCCCAACTAGACATGAGGGGCTCGCTATACTCAATGCCAAATCAATCATGCTTTGGTGAACTGGGAATTGGGAACTCTTGTTGACATCATCATGATGGTAACAAACTCTCTAAAGGCACTTTATTTCAAGTGACCAAACAATCTTGACTGGTTCTAATTTTCACATTTTTGAAGTCCTTATTCAGTGGGTCTGCAAAACATACCCTCCTGAGAAAGGTCCTACAAACTATGATAGAACACAAACTTAGAAAACAATAGTTATTTCTTACCATTCCCACCAGAGATGCTCTCACTCTGCATGAGCAGTGTGGTAAAGGACACTGTACCCCAAATCTGACTGCAGCACAAGAGAAGCAAACCTAACCTGATTTTAAACAAGACTTAACCGCATTGCTGTTCACAAAAGTGAAGCTACAAGTATCAGCACAGACCACATAAATCTAATCAGGGTCCAAGCAGCTATGACCACTGACCATACCACGATAAAGCATCTGTTACTGTGGCTTCATGGCAGACACAATCACTCAGGCAAGCTTGGTTAAAGTAGCTGACACATTTCTCATGCTTCTGACTGTGGCATTAGAAAGATCTGTAATTTACTGGGGAAGATGGAGCTCCTTCTAGAATGAGATGAAATGAAAACAAAATTAAAAATAACATTGGAAGAAATTCATACTATTCAACTGTAAGTGCTTGGTTGGTCCTAAGGCAGCTACAGGTAGTGCAGTACAGCTCCTGAGGCATCTGCCTGCCCCACTGAGTCAGCCCGGGCTGATGCTGTTGCCAACTTGATGCAGTCAATCCTACCGGGCATTTAGGGTTCCATGATGTATATCTCATCCCTATCTCTATTCCATGCTCACTCTGATTATGAACACAGGACTGAGCTCTTCTCAAGCAGTTTTTTTGTACACCACCTCCAATCACTTCTCCCAATTCAGACTGAGTTACCACGCCTTGGTTTCTTCTCTGCAGAAAGGAAGCCTTCCCCCACTGCTCTAGCTTGGCAGCTTAGGGACAGAGCTGGCTCAAAAGCAGAGAGAGACTTGTATCTTAACAGAGCCAAAAGAGCCTGCAGTCACGGTTAGGACATACCAGCCAAAGTCTACTGAAGAAGCAACTACATGGGATAGTGGGAAGGGAAAATAAGTATGCATAAGAGCATTACAAGTACCTAGGAAAATTGCTATGTAGTGGTCTGTGATTTCACTGAGAAGATTATATGATAGTATGGCTCCATTGCTAATTTTGGTTACTGATACATCAGGCCTTTCTATAGGATATTGGCATACAACACGGAATATATTTTAAGTGTCACTTTGCTTGAATATATATCTACAACACATGCTAATAACAGTTCAAATTAAAAACTCTGCCACATCACAGATGCTCACATCTATTACCTTCGAAGACAGAAAGTAACTGCTAAGCATCATTCCTCAGAAATGGAGAGAGAATGTGGGAAAAGAGATGGATAAATTTGGCAAGAGATCGCAAATGCCTAGGATATCTGTCTCCCGCTCACTGCAAGCTTGCATCCTCTACTCCTTCTCCAGTTTTATTTTAGCAGCAACTTTTCTAAGCACCTTTTGCAAGCCAGCACAAGAGAACTCAAAGTGTGTTGGCACATCCCACCACCATCACCCTGTCACTTGGTCAAGCAGTCAAAACCTTCATCAGCATATTTTCAGGATATGCGTTGCACCAGAGTAGTCAAAACCACTCCTTGTTTTATCTGCACACCTCCTCTGAAAGTCTCCTGGGAAGATTCTGGAAAGTACAACTTGTGGGGGATCTCAGGCACACCAGGATGGGTAGACTACTGAGCTCACCCTCCCATTTGAAGCTCAAGCTGGAGCTCAAGCATGTTAGTTCCAGATTAATAAGTAAAAAGACAACTTTGTCCTCTGATGGGTCTCCACTGGTTTAGTAATGCTTTGCTCTCCAAAGCTATTCCCCACTCCTTTCCTCTCTTCCTCTACCCGCCCTCCCCCCAGAAATGCCTCATATTCTATGTTTTGCCTATATAGGTCTTAGTTACCATTTAGGGAGGAAGAAAGGGAAAATAGAGATATCACTCTGAAAAACCATCTATTTCTAACAGGTTTCCAGCACAGCCAGACTGAGGTGCCCATTATTAAGAGAGGTTGCATTGTCTTACAATTTCGACAGTTTCTGTCATTCTCAGAACAAATGTTCTACAAGTTCTGCCCTATTTCCTAAATGTCATCAAGTCACAATTTCCATCCATTTTGGGGAGATCTTCTGAAGCAAAGTGCATGGGTCTTTAAAATGACTTGTGCTCAGGACTGCTTCTTCAAAGGATACAAAGCTGGTTGCTATGGTTGCTAAAGGTTAAAACTCTCAGGGCTGATGCCTTTATCAAACCCAAGCACCAGTTGTAGGAATTAGCCCTGAAGTCCTGAAGCAGCTTCAGGGCTAGAGGTCCTGGCAAAGGGAGCAGATGAAAAAATGTGGCACCCTGTAAGAAAAAGGCAGCTGGGATGGTCTAACCTGGGCGGATTGGTAGAAGAGAGAACATCCCAGTAAAAAGATAAAATAATAAATGTTCAGGTCTACCCTTTCAACTTAAGTTTCAATGTACGTGACTCCAAGTCTGGTACAGTCTGGTACAGTCTGGTATGTATCAGCCCTCTGGTAATTGTGGGACTAAATGGGATTCTTCAACATGGGCTTCAAATCCCAAAGGCAGGGAGGATGGTAACTCAGCAGGTACAGTCTACTTTTCAAGGCAAACTTCAGCCAGACTCAGGAAGACCTCTGATCTCATGGTTTACTTTCTCCAGCAAAGATGAAAAAACAAAGCCCAGAAGAATCCATTTTCCTTAGATTCTACAGTATTGAGAAAAAAATTCACAGATTCATCCAATCTTCAACTCCCTAAACCAGCACAAGGAAGAGGGGAGAGGAGCAGGGGTGAATAAATTTACATCACCCTGGTTGCCACTTTCCTAACTCATTTTGAACTCATCCTTCCTCAACAAGCAGAAAGGTCAAGAGCAGTGCTAGACATCCAGGCCAAGAGATTCAATGAGAAGAAGACAGAGAAGCACCATCTCCACCAAGTGTGCTGTGATTCAATTTGGCTCAATAACCTCCACTCCAAAATTCAGGCTGGGGTCTTTACCTTATACACTGTTATACAGTCCAAGACTTCACAGTTCCTTAACTTCTGATATTTTACACAGAATAAAAATGTCAGAGTAAAGGACATCCATGTCACTTGCACTGAGCAATCTCCCACCCCATCTGACGTTGGTAAACCAAGTGAAAATGTAACAAAAGTCAGAACTGCAGCCCATAATATCCAGCAATATAAAAAAATGAGGGCAGAAGAAGATAAATGGGATAAAATATAGCATATTCTTCAAGGTTCAGGTTGTGGCAAACGATGGAGACAACAGGTCAAGGTTCACCACATAGATCACCACATAGAAAGCAAAGACTTCAGTTTAATTGTTACTAAGCTACGTGGTACATGAATAATAGGGTTTATGGATGTTCCTGGCAGACACAGAGGGAAACCCATCCTCTTGGGGCAGCTAAGTGCTTGACTTCTGTGTATTTTTATGTGTTTGTCAAACACTTAGACACTATAGGCACTTAGAATCCTTTAAATAAATAAAATGCATTGTGCTAGTTCAGTGCAAAAAGCCACTGTATCACTGCATGTTAACTACTTTCAATGGAAATTATAACAGGGAATGGGCCTAAGTGCAGCCGAAAGAAAAGACTAATAAAAATCAGGTAGCAAGGAGAGAGGGAAGGAAATGTAAGGCTGGCAGAATTGCAGCCTAAAAAAACAATCAGAACAGTAGATCTGAGAATAGTTCAGATCATAAGACAAGGAGGGAGAGAAGGCACCTCCCGTTTTACTGCAATTGGACCAGCTTACATTTCATTAGAGGGAATCCAGGATAGGCAATTGTGTAATCAAGAGCCAGACAGCTTTACTCATTTATAATTAATTCAGAGTACTTTGAAAGCGAGCTCAGAAAATAGCCAAGTGCTTCCCTTTAAGGAAACCTCTTGTAATGTTTCTGCAGGGCATCGCAAGCAAAGCAGAAGTTGTTCAGCTGAAGACAAAAGGTTTTCTCCCGACATAAATGAATAAAGTGTTACCACAGGCAGTGAAGCACAGAACATGGCCCATCTTGAAGGAAGGCTTTCATCCAAGCACTGTATTTTTACAGCAAGAAACACCGTATGACTCTTTTACACCATTTTAAGGGTCAAGAGAAGTCTCAATACATTACGGACTGAGATCCAAAATATTCAGTCTTCTATTTACTGTACACAGACAACTGTTCCTTAGAGGCAAGCACAACTTTTGGCTCAAAAACCACAACCAGCACTTCCACCTACCCATAGCACTTGCCAGAAGAGTGGGCCTTAAAACCCAGCAGAGTTGCACTGCCCCCCATAGAGCCCATCTTCCACAGCCACCATGCTGTGAACTGTGTTGACAGTGGAGCCCTGCATGCTGGCACTGCCTGTTTTGTTCAGATCCTCAGGTATTCATTAGCTGTCCTGTGCCCACACAAATAATTCACAAAGTTAAATGCCGCCTTCCGTTTCGTGTAGTTACTAATTTATCCACACTTAGCCTCTCATCTGTAATTCACATTGACATTAATGAAGAGACAAATATGTGTGTAACAGAAGAGGCAGTCCAAAATAAATGAGAAAAAATGTGGTCACCAGAAACCAATTATACATTCAGAACTGTATTGTGGAAATCACCAGAGTGTTGAAATCAAGTGAGAAGGAAAACGTACCAAAACCACACACTTGGACTGGGGGAATAAGGGGGGGCAGGGATGAAGTTGCTAGCACATACAATCAGTCTCAGCCTCATGGAAAAGAATATAAATATTTAGACATGAACAGACCTCTTAAAATACAGTTGCAGAGTCTGCTGGCACATGGACAAACATACAATAAGCCCACCAATGTGGAGACACAAATCAGGTAAATCAGACATGAAATTGGCAGGCAACATGTGCAAGATGCATTTTGTAGAGGCAAAAATGTGTTCACGACCAAATACAAAGATGATTTTTCCAAGACAATCTGAATCTGCACTTGTAAGAGAAATAAATATTAAATATTTAAGGCTGTGCACCTAAATGCTATAAACTGAAGCACATGGTGGTGGCTTTTTCTTCCACCAGCACTCTTCTTGCTACAACAAGAAATGAAGGATTTAAAGAGAAATACTTGAACAGTCTTGCTAGTTGGAAAGCTGAACATCTTCAGAGATGGCCCTGAAAGAGTTAACTCCTTTAGAGCTCAGATATTCTCCTTCCCATGTCTCACGGTAAGCATTAGAAGATTTATGTGCAATGAATTTCCAATTACTGATCTGCACCAGCTGGGCTGTCAATCAGCCTGCCTATACAGCGCGCATCATCACCTCACCATGTTATCCTTGCATGTAGAAGCACACACAAAAGCACGTAATTCCTATATTCCTACCAACTGGAGTAGGTGAAATGTTGCTTTGGACTTTCCTTGCTACTCCAGTCAAAGACAGGCATTATCTTCTCACCATGGTGTCCAAGAGAACAATTCCAGTAATGACTTTGAGACATCAAAGAGTATTTCAAAAGTGGAGTGACATTTCCTCCAAGGCTATTCCCATTAGCAGTCCTTTGCAGGGAATGCAGGTTATGAGGGAAATCTGGGAGGGATGCCCTAGGATCAGGACACGAAATTCTCCTATACTGTTATATGAGGTCCAGATACAAGAATTAAAGAAAAGAAAAAACTCCCCGTGGAAATCTTTATTATGATTTTGCCCAGATAAAAAAGTACAAATTTGCCATACAACCAGATATATAGTAACTTCAGGATCTCCAAAAAGCTCATCAGATTTCACTCAAAAGGTATTATCTCCCAATAAATACTAAATTCCTTCAGGGGTGTGTCACAGTTTCAGCTCAGTATACATGGAAAGTTCATGAAAACAGGTGTCCTACTCAAGGTCATCAACTAACCCATTTTAATTGATTATAATTTATTTGTTTAATGCTTGGAGTTGTTCTTAGCCCCACCACACATTTTTTACTTCATTTCTCAGCCACATGACTAAGGGAAATGCTTGAATCAATAAACCTTCACAGAACAACAGTAAGCAATATAACCAGTGATTAAATCTTGGTTTTGATGTAGAATTCAGCCTGAAGAAACATAATTTAAAAAAAAAACAAACCCAACCACAAAGCTCAGAAAAAATATTTTCCTCTCCTGTTTTCTAAGATTTCACTAAGCCATATCCCTGAAATAAAAAAAAAAAAAAAAGAAAACATCATAGACATGGCATCATCCTTGAGACTTTGTCTGTTACAACATGATATTACCCCAGGCTGTTGTTCTTGCACCTGCATTTCACTTCCTAACCTGGGTTACAGGGAACATGATTCCTGAAATGTTAATAAGCAGCTATGTAAACAGCAAATCCTCGCTATGTATCAGAGTGAGTGTGTTTTACTGCAAAGGTTGAGCATCCTGGAAAGGGCAGGACTTTTAGATACAGCAACAAGGCAGATCCTTTAGCAGGACCTGTAAGTTTTTTGTGCCTGTAGAGGCGTTACCAGAGCATTCTGGAGATTTTCGCCCAGGCTTGGCTGCCTACAAACAGAGCTGCAGCTCCTGGGGGCTGTGTGGTTGTGTGCTGCTGGTGTGCTCCGAGTTGCTAAGGAGATGGCAGAGCGAAGGCACAAACCGCGTGGGGAACCGAGAGGAAAGCAGCAGCACTCCAGGGTCTGGCTGGGAGCCAGGGAGGTATCCTCCTGCAGCTATCCTCTGGATCAGAAGGGAGGGGAAAAAAAAAAAAAAAAAACCCAGAAAAAAAAACGAATGGAGCTTCCCTCTCAGCCTGACACAGGCCAGATGCAGGGAACACCATGGCAGGCATTCCCATCAACAGACTCCTGAATAATTATAACAAACCATCAACCTTCTGGGCTCTCGCAGCATCCCTGTTTCCTGAATCCAGAACTGAGTTCTTTAAAACAGAGGAAAGTAATTATAGCTTATATTTCAAAGCTCCAACTAAAGGAAATGGAACTTTTGAATCCTTTTATTATTTTGCATGTAAACCAATAAAAAAGACAGATAGGCCAGAAGTCAAGCTTTGAATTACAGCTGTGGAACAAACTACCTAAAGGAACTGAGACTAGTATGACTCCTCAGACAGAGTTTTCAGATCTGAGCCAATTAATTTATCATTGACTAGAGGATGTCTGACTGGACTCAGAGTCCAACTCAAGACAATGAAGGAAAATAAGGGTTGTCCTGATTTAAGACCGGATGCAGATACTACTGTCCATTTTAGCTGGTGAAACTGCATCCTCAAACAGGAGATGACTCAAATCACTGTGATGGTAGCAACCATTAGCAAGACTGAGTGCACACCCTAACAAGAGAAGGTTTTGCATTTTCAGCATGAATGGAATTACAATTTTACAGGCATGTATCAGGCTTACTTGAAGCTTATGCAGAAGCAACTCTACAAGTCCTGGTGGACTGGGAAACTGCTTGAAGATAACTACAAGAAAAATGTAAAAGTAATTCCTAAGAACAAAACCCTTAGGAAAACAAAAATGATGAAGCAAAGTGTAGGAAGTCCTCAAAAGAAAAAAAGGCAGATACAAAAAGAGTCAAAGTAGTTCTTGCAAATGCAGCAGAAATGCTTTGTGGTGTTAGCTGTAGTTTCTCATAAGATCACTTGGTTGGGATAGAAAACTAAATGCTTTTGTTTCCTGATACTCATCCACAGCTAGAGTGATACATCTTAGCAGAACAAAGGCAGTCTCTCTTGCCAACAGTATAAACTCATCTCTCACTGGAAAACACAAAGACCTAGCAGAAAAGGTGTATTTTTCTTTGTGGTCACCTCTGTTTCAAGCCAGGGAAGTATCAAAGTGTGTCTGACAGTTTCTCAATATTAGGTGAAAGAGAAAACTGATTTTTTTTCCCTGAGACAGCAGTGAAACCACACTAAGAACTCTTGAAATAAAAAGCACGTAGAGCACGACTGATTTGAACTCTTACTGTCTTCCATTTTTCACAGACGCTAATGCTAACAGCGACTTGCTAGCAACAAATTGATGGAAAGAGAAGGAACGTATGATCACGGCTTATTTCCCAGTGTACATATTTCTTAATATAGAAAAGTGTATGATAGATCTGCCACCATCTGATCCTGATTGTTGTAAAACCAGTCTTTCTGCCTTCATCTGCCAAAGAGTTTGAGAATTACTGGGGATATTTTTGGCAGCCTTAAGAACACAGAAGCACTAAGGCATATTCCCAGAGGACAGCTGAAAGTTTCTTAATAATTTCTATCTATTAAATGCCACTTATACACATTACTTGAGGATAGTCCAGTGCAATTTTAAGTTAATTAAGGAAGAGGAAAGTGCGGAAAGAAGCTTCAGATCTTACTACTGTTACTGCCTTTCTTTTTTCACCACAGAAGTTTTATTTTTTTATGACACTCTTAAAAAATCAGAAATCTGATCTTGTATCTAATAAATTTTATGACATAATACATACACTGAAGAGGCAACTTATAATAAAGATCTTATAAAATATTATTTGCTCATAAATATAAACCTTAATGCGGTGGTGAGGGATCAACAAGTCTTTCACATATAAAAATGGGGGTGTGGAGGGGAGGCAGGCAGAAAATGGTGAGAATTCTTATTCAATGATATACACTGGTTTTTGAAGACCTAACTTCCTATTTCAATTTCTGGGGAAAAAAATATTTCTGCCCTGATTCAGCCACATTCCCTATGAAAAAAATTAATTCTCTTTTTTTTTCAGGAAATTACAAGGATGAATGAGCCAATATAATTTAACAAAAGGCTGAATACAAATTATTTACATGAGAAATATTATTATGGCCAAGACACAATGGGAACAAATTTAAATACATGAAACTCTTTTTAAATGTAAGAGAAAACCACAAAATCACTTTTCCACCATGAGGGTGGTCAGGCACCAGCACAGGTTACCCAGAGACATTACAAAATCTCCCTCCATGCGCATGTTCCAAGTTCAGCTGCTCATGGCTGTGAGCAACCTGCTCTCACTCGCCCTGCTCCGAGCAGAGACTCGGACTAGACATCCTTCAGAGGTGCCTTCCCACCTCCGTCAGTCTGTGATTCTTTGGCTATTAAGAACAAAGATCCAAATTTACCAATTGTTTTAGTGATGAATATCAAATTTAATCTAATATCAACTATACAAATAAAGAATTTAATTTTGGAAACTTAAGCCATAAAACTGGTAATAAAGTGTCCTTTTAATTGAACAGAAGTCATATGTAATCGTATTTCCCATTTGCTAGCCCACAGAAGAGTGTATAAAAAAGAAAAATACCATTTCTTTTTATATAACTATACTTCCAACATTTCAAGTACTGTGCCAAGAAATTCTCCATTTTCCAATTAAAGGAACAATTTTGCAACATGGATTCTGGATTTATCTCTGCACATTGCTATAATAGTGTTGATGGCTATGACCTCTTTTCCTGTCAATCTTTATTTCCATATGCTATCTGATTGACTGTCACAATTCCTCTATTTCCCTTTATATTCTCTCCATTTCCTAATCTTTAAACTCATGTAAAGTTATTCAAAACCAATATCACAAGAAAGCTAACAAACCACGCAGCCCTTTGCAAATGTACAAGAGCTAGTAATGAAAGCCTCCTCCAGCCAAGTCAGAAATGCATTTCACATCACTAAAGTATGCTCTGTCCAGCACTCACTGTGTAATTCTTCAGTTATTACTTCTCCATTATTGCCAAAGTTGGAATTAAGCGGCATTAGCAGTTTTGCCATCAATTCCACACATTCAGCACAGGTAGATTCACAGCTCTCTCAGGTGTAAAAGGGACAGAAAAAAGCTGCAGGAGCTCAATCTCTGCTATGAGCAGAGGGCTTGAGCATGGACAGGCAACCAGAATTAGAAAAGCTAAGCTGAACAGCAACAGCTGAACAAGCAATATCTAGGGGGCACACAAATCTGAAAGATAAGAGCGAGCACAGCAAACACAATGGTGCAAGTCACTAGAGTGCACTGTTAGCGAAGGCAAGTATTTAAGGGCCAGCAAATTAAATTCATAATCATCTGAATTCAGGTATTTCTAGGCTGCCAGACAAATAAACTTTTCAGTCTTGCTTTAGAACACAGATGTTAGAAATAATAAAAAATGGTGAGTGGGGGTGGGGAAGTGTCCAGTTAAAATATACTCAGGATAGTAACATCCTCACACACATTGCAGAAACTCTCAACTCTCACTGTGCTAGTTCACTCTGCACATTTCTCTCAGCTAGGCTTCTGGGAGAGTAGGGAACTGTGGGCAGACTCAATACAACTTATAAGTTTGTGTGCATTAGCACTGTTAAAACATCCAAGATGATGAGATTTAAAGAGTTTATTTCTCTGCTGAAGCAAAATCTTTCACTGGGTCAAAACTGAATAAAATTTGCATAAATGTGTGGATTCATACAAGCCTATTTGATAAAAAGGCTTAACTGACAAGCATGGGCTCCTTCTGAGCATTCACTGCCATCTCTCCAGAGGTTCAAGTTCCCTCTGCTGCCCTGATAAAGAGGCAGGGGAAAAACGGGAGCAGCAAATATCACTTGGCTGAAAATCAGCTCACAAAGCTTTCATAGCTTATTGCTGTGAGTGCAAAGAGTTAAACTCCACAAGGCATGCTCTGATCTCACACATCAGTGAAAAAACAGCAGCAGTTCTACCCAAAGCAATGCCGCAAAATAAACATGAGGCTGAATCAGACCCATAAGCTCTTAAAGAGAACAGGGAGCTAGATATAGATATGAATTCCCCAAGGTGAACCATTTTTGTACCAATGCAACCTCCAGAAATTATTTTTCAACCTTCTTCAAGAGTTAGGTTTGATTTCAGGCTAACAACAACCAGCTGGAACAGCCATACAAAGTAAAGCTGAAGAGTGCTTAAAAGGGATGGGAGAATCCACCTGAAACAAACATTTGGTCAAACCTCGGGTCTGAAAAATAAAACTGCGGTCAGCACAGTGGAATCAACTTCAATTACACTCTTAATGATAACACTGAATTATCCCTTTACCATCTGAAGTTGATACACGCTAAGAAATTAAATCATGAAACTTTATAGGTGCACCTTTCCCTATCTAGGCAAAGGTGAAAGGGTGCGCTTAAATGCAGTGCTGCATTTAAGCTACATATTTAAGCTACAAACAAAGCTCTTAAAATTTCTCCTAGTATTAACACTGCCTACCTGCAGCCTGCACAGGGTTAAAGTTGGAGAGCACAACCCTGCTTCTCAGTTTGGAGCCTTCTACCCCTGTGACCAGCTGTTAGAGCTTAGGCACATCATCAGGAATCCAGTGACACAGCAAAGGTCTGAATGCACACATACAAATGCACACATACATTTGCGACTCCCTGTAAGTCAAAAGCTGACCAAAAAATTATGCCCATGACTAATAAGTCCCATCATGCCTTCTAAGCCACTCCAGTACAAAGTGATATGAGAATGCAACATTCTTCAAAAACAATAGCTTTTCTTAGTAAACCTTTTTGTTTACGTCAAAGTGGGCAATTCATGCTTTTTTATTTTGTTGAAAGTATCAAAGATACTCAACTGTGATAGAGACACAACCACTTGCAAATCAGATTCTGTTCTGAATCTTGCAAATACAACTAATTTTGTTCCCTGCATTGCTCTAAGGAGTGAGAAAGAAGTCAGAAGTCAATCACTAGTGCGATCTGTAGCACATTTCTCTCTCCAAAATAGCTGTTAGCCGGGGGCACGAGGCATGCCGGGCCTGTGAAGCGAGTCAATCTCCACGCACAATGGCTGTGCTGCAGCTTCTTCATCCACCAGGCGTGGGAAAGGTGTGACACAAAAGCAAGGGGACAGAACTGGCGGGGGATGGAAATGTGAATGAAGATTAGAATCAGGGAATTAATGTCAAGCAAGAGGCAAATATTTCCTTTTTTTCCTCTGTTTTTCTCTATTTTAACTTTCAAAACACTGTCAAGAGAAGGAAGGGGAAAAAGTTAGTGAGCATGACAGCTTCGCTGGAAGACTCAGACTGGGAAACGGGCAGCTCAGACATGCCAGGGCATGGCCCAGGCAGGGACATAGCAGTGGGTTGTGGTCCCAGCCACTGGCCATGCAGGAATAGCATATACGAGCTGACAGGGTTTCCTCGCAGAGCTGGGCTAGGCTACTCCACAAATGACAAATAAAATCGGGTTTAGAAAGTGAAAAGTGGGTCATAGCTACAGAGAGGAGGATGAGCCCAATGCAAGGGCTGTGTGCAGTGGGTGATGGAGAAGCAATCAGCAGGGACCTCAAGGCCTTTATTAGTGGTGCTATTATGTAAATGTGGCAGCACCCATCAGCCTGTCAGTCTGGTAGCAGCGAGCTGCCCTAGGAAAATGCCATTAAATGCCCCTTCTCTAGTCTACATTTTGCAATCTTGCTTTACCCAACAATGGCCATGACTCTCCTCTCCCAGCACTGTCACTCCCATCCTGCCTGCCCTGTGCTGCCTGAGACCTCTCTGCACCAAAACCCCAGGCAATCTACTCCTTCCATGAGAGCTCATTTTCAATCCCACATCCCCACGCATCCCTGCCACTGAGCAGAGGGGTGGCCTGGAGCAGAGGACACTTGGTCCCAATCACTTCCCCTATGGGCTTTGCCTCTTGCAAAGCCAAAGCACAGGGGGGCTGGCAAGCATAAGTCTGAACTCTTTATTTCAAGCATCACATTTTCCCCCACAAGGCTGAAGTCCCCAGAAGCACATGGGAAAAGGAAAAGGGCACAACCAAGTTTCTGGAAGAAACATCCATCTCCCTCCTCCCACCACTGGGAAAGACACAAGCACTGAGGCTGAGCACAACAGCCCTGGTCACACTCTCCCAGTCCTCCCCTCAGTTATCATTATAATCTCCACAAGAAAAAAAATCTGGACTTTTTAAACAGTGCTTAAATGATTCTCTCCCCCAAAGAATTAAATTACCATTTATAGCCTG
Organism: Motacilla alba alba; assembly: GCF_015832195.1. Taxonomy (NCBI): domain Eukaryota; kingdom Metazoa; phylum Chordata; class Aves; order Passeriformes; family Motacillidae; genus Motacilla; species Motacilla alba. Next base: position 45,353,542 of record NC_052016.1, on the reverse strand, counting down.
TTCTTCTTATTAAAAATTTATCAATTTATTCATCACTTCTAGGACTGAAACCTTTCATTTGTTTTACAATGAAGAAACCTTTGATCTGCAATTCTCCAAGGCTACCATTTTTTATTCTTTAGTTCTTCTCATTAAAAATAAAACACCTCTATTCTCCAAAATGCCTTGATGGTACTCTCAAAATGCCTATTTCAACAACGAGAAACGTTTTTTATCCTTGGCTAGTGATAGGCACTTTGGAAGTTTATGTGAGGTTTTTGGGGGTTTTTTTAAATCCTAACAGCATGTACTGGGAAAAAAAAATGAAGAGGGTTTACATTCATGATCACCTTCTCTCAAAGACACAGAAGTAAATAGGTAAAATAAGAGTTTCACAGTACTTCTTCCTCTGGCATGCTGCTTTAGGCTAACGTGAAATGAGTTTGCCCTGAGCCTCTGCAGTACACCTGAGCCCTGCCAGCCTGTCTCCAAGGGGCAAGTCTTAAATGGAGCCTAAGCCAGAGCATGCATTAAGACTCACAAGCACAAGCTGCAGAAGAACATTTGGAAACTCTATTTTAGCATTTTTTACCCCTTGTTCATCCTGTTTTCCACAGCTGGACACACAAAGACCCCTTTCAGCAAAACAATCATTAGCAGTTGGGTGTGACTAGGACTACAGAAAGCAGATTTACCCCTACCCAAGCTGCAAAATATGTGTTTCACATCAGTGGCTCTCAGGATGCTCCCACCAGGAGCAGGACAAAATGTCAAAGTGGATTTGTCTTCCTGCATTCCTGCTGCAACTCACATCTTACCTACTGCAAGGACCACACACTTTGCACTGGTTTAGAGCATAAAGTCTTCTTCATTAGAGTTATTAAAGGCAAAAAGGTTACACACTACTGATCAGTAGAACAGGGCCAAGGAGCTTCCACCCAGCTTCAAGTTGTGTGGCACAGCCTGGCTGTATCCATAAGATAAGACCTTGGCATCATATAGGACACAGCTACTACTTGGCTGTTGGGTTTCAGAACGGAAACCTGAAATGACCCAAGTTTTATCTCTGTTGTTTGGCAGAGGCTTCTTCCTATGGTGGAGAAGGCTGCAGAGAACCCCAGGGTACAAAGTCATGAGCAGGGAACTGGGCCCAATGCCATGCCAAAGTGCCTTTGATGAATGGCCCATGGGATGCAGGACAGCCCTGGCTGCTGTGGGTCAGGCAGTCAGCCAACACATCTTTGAGCTTGTCCCTCCCATGTGTGAGGTCCTGCAATAAGGGTTCCACTGTGAGCTATTCCCTGGCACAGGAGCATCTCGTGGAACCATGCTGGTCCACCACACACAGTTCTGCTCTATGCCTCAGTGCAACACAAACTTCACCAAAAGTTTCAGAAAGGGTATTTTCCAATAGAGCTAAGCAAGAATTTTCCTTTATGAGCACCTTTTCAGGAAAAATTGGATTTTTATCTCAAACACACGTTTTCCTACATTCACTCGCCAGGGAAACTCTGAGGCCTGTCAGGAAGAATGCTTGAAAAGCAAAATGTGCTGCTTGCAATTTGGTTTTTAACATAGAAGCCTTTTCTGTACAATTAAATGCTACTTTCTGCACACCTCTATCACAGACAGCTGAAGAACAAGCTAAAACTCCTAAGAGAATTCCTAACCCATTCTAAACCTGAGTTCAGCTTGGATGCAATGCAGGATCAAACTCACAGTCATCTTCTGAGGTCAAGGAAAATAAAAACCTAAACCACCCCATTCCCAACACTTGTCTTCAGCAACACCAAAGCAGAACAACCTACTAACTTGGTAGAGAAATAATAATATACTCCACTACTGAAGCAGAGCATATCAGAGGATCAAAAAACACTCAGTGTCCAATCCTCTGTTTAGTGCAATGTAAACTCTCCAGCTGCTGGAGGGAGAAAAGAGCCATCCTTTGCCAGCAGACACATTTTTTCAGAGCCCCAGTTACGATTACAGGAAACTGCCAAGTATACCTGTGCTCCCTCCTCCTCATCCCAAGAGTTGTAGCTACGTTCATCAGGAAGGAGCAGAGCCAGCAAGAAGCACAGAAATCTGTAAAACTGCTCCATAAAATAGCACATGGCTGGCTAAGTGCAGTTAATTACACTTTTGTCACCAAATACAAGATGGACCAAAAATATTAGTCTTGAAAATCACTTGCCTATGCCAGAATATTTCCACTTTGCATAAGTGGATTCCATTCAAATATTGTGAAAATGAATTCATCCCCAAAAAAACATGACAGGCCTAACTGCATGTCACCAGATGTCATCCAAGCTATGATGAAGCCACTTGAGTATGCTCTTCACCAGCATTGCCTAAGAGCCCTGAATGTCTGATGAGCCCCAGGAACATGGGTTTGCCAAGCACTTGTCAATCCCCAGTGCATGTTACTCCTCTTCAGTAATCCAACATCGGCATCTTGTTCCTGTGTCTGTGAAAGCTTGCTCAGCGTGTTCAAATTGCTGCAATTCTGACAGTCTAATCATTTGGTGAAATGCTGCCACATTAACAGATAACAGCTTGGCCTCTCCGCAACCAGGAGGCTCCTACTCTGCATCATTCGTTTCAAGGATGATGATGGATGAAGGAATTTCACCTCCTGATCCCCTTGGATAATTGGTGGGATAATAGCATCTATACTTAATGCCCACTTGCTCCAAAGCAGTGCTCAAATATATGTTGGGGGCCTGTTTTTTTTATATGAAATAAAACACACACAATCAGAGAAGAGCTATTATTCCTATTTTACAGAGTGCTTCACAAAGACAGAAAAGAACTTTATGTGAAATGGTAATGTGTGGACTGAGATCGAACACTGAATTAATCCCACCCAGATATAGTCCAAGTAACCATAATATTACTGAATTAGTGCTCTGTTAAAAATGAGTGGGGATCGGAGGTTCCCAAAGTGAGGTTTGCAGCTGACCTTTGCTCCATGAGTCACAGGAATGACTGACAGAGGTCAGGCCAAAGGTTTTCCTAACCCAAATACTGCCCGATAGTGACCCACAACAAAATGTGTATGGTGGAGTAAAAGCAGGCAAAATCCATCGTAATAACTAAAGACAGCAACAGAGCGATTTGCAGCTCCCACATTTCAGGAACTAGAGGGGATTTTTTCTCTTTTTAAGAGTATCTGACAGATTTCTCTTTCACGAATTTGTACAGATGCTATCTAATAGCATGAAAACTTCTGGCATCCACAAGATCCAGTGGCAGAAAACTGGACAGCTTCATTACAGATCTCCAGCAGGTCACTTTAAGCCTGATGCCTCATACGTGAAAGAGCTGGGACAAAAAGTAAGTAATCCTTCACTTTCCAGCTAAGCAAGTTTGCCTTTCTAATAACAGTTATTTTAGATCCCATTACGGTGCATACAAAGTTAAGGTTATTCTTTGCATAACTCTGCATTCAGGTCCACCCTGAGGAACATGCTAATTTTTTTGCACCAAAATGCAGCATAGTTTTAAGGCAGATGGTAAATTTTGAAGGAGTTATTTTTGTTTTCTTTTACTATTAATGTCTTCCCCCTTCCACAAAGTATGTATGAACTGTTCTGTTCCAGTAACTCCTGTTACAGGACTCTTGCAGTAGACCCTCCCACTACAGTAAGCAAAATGCTTGGTAATTTAGGCCAATGGTTCCCAAATGATCTCTTCTAAGAGTGAACAACCTTCACCCCACTGCACTTCTTTCCACAGAAACCCCTCCAGGCATTCTTTCCTTAAATAGGTGATCAACTCCATCCTCATGTTTCTTTTTTGCATTTACTCCACGACTGGATACCCACGTTAGTGCTCACAATACTGTTGTCAAATCCAAGGCCTCTCACAGAGACCAGTAAAGGGAATGAATACCTTTACTATATCAACAATGCATTGATCAATGTATAAGCTGGTTTGTACAGGAAATAAACAACCTCCATCCTGATCAAAGGTCCTGAACATGGAGCCTGACAGACTATAAGGAAGTGTTTTAAACACTGCAGGGCACTGTGTTTGCATTTAATCTTTTCTTTTTTATTACTTTTTTAAAAAAAACACTTTTCCCCAACCTGTCAGTGTTTGCTTTCCAATATTTGTTTATGCTATGTAAGCTGTAGGTTATTTCTGTTAGAGACCCTAATTTCCTCCTCTGCTGGGACTGTGGCGATAGCCCCAAGGAAGTTTACACTGAGAGAAGAGCATGGCAGGCAATGAATTAAGTGGTTCAGAAAGCGATACAATTAGCTTTCTCAGTGGAGGAAAATGAAGATAAAAAAGAAATTCTTGGCAGTTCTACTCTCCTGTCTACGTCTCAACTTCAGAAAATGGACATCAAGAGACAGTCAAAGAAAATAATTATCAGTATTTGAAACTTGATATGACATGTGATTTATTGACACAGGACTAATACCAAGATCTGTCCTTCTTTTTTTTTTTTTTTTTCTTCTTTTTCTTTTTTGGTAGCCAATTCATTTGCTGACTGAGCTCAACTCATTTGCTTCTACTAAATGTTTGCTTTTCAAGCTGCCCTAAAATTAGATGGCAGGAAGCCTAGAGCTCCTGTGTAGGCATCTTCCTTACCAACTCCTAAGCTGTGAAGCACAGAAATGGTGTGTTTGTTCCAGTGAAGAAAGCCTGGCCAACATTTGCACAAGACTAAGAGATGCTTTGAAACCCAGCATTGGTTTCAAAGCTCCTAGACTGATCAGGACTCATATGCTACAGGAAAAAAATCAAATCCCAACCTAACAAAACAGTAACACCAGTATTGAGGAGACAGATCTTGAGAGGCGTTCAAGTCCTAATTTTTGAAAATGCCAGATATTTCTACATCTGATGACTAAACTACTAAGCTTTCCCATCAGGCATTGGTGGAAGTACTTATTATTATTTTTAATACATGCTGCCTCGAGGCAGAGGCAAATAAAACAAAAGAGAAATGACAAGTGTCCCTTCAAATAATAAAGCTGTATGTATAGTTCAGACTTTGCACTATCAAATGCATGTGGCACCTACAGAGAAGTCAAAGCTTTACAATCATGCTATTCGTGAGACCAATCATTTCTTTGCATTTCTAAACGCACAGAATGCCATCAACATTATTATTCTTTGATGGCACACTCTGGCCTGGAGAAACGAATGCAGGAATATTAAAGACATGGGTTGTTACTGAAAATTGAAGGCTTCTCATTAAATTTTTTTTTAAAAAGAAATGTGGAGTAGTTAGGAGAAAGTGTCCATTTTTAAGTCCCTTTTTTTCCTCCCTCCCAACTGCGCTCTGGACCATAAAGATTAAGAAAGTATTATTAATGCTTAATAAAGGATTTTTCTTAACAGCAGATTGCAAAAAGTGTAAAGGAAGTTTAATTTGATTAAAATAATAATGACATTTACCAAAGCAGAGTCTGTTTTTCAATAAGGAAGTCTATATGCAAACCAGTAATTTTCACACTTTCATGAACAGAAGGCTATTCAATGACAGACTATAAAAGGCTGTGTTCAGCTGTCCTTGGGATTTACAAGGCGCTAATAACATCTCCCATAAATTGTTTACCACACCAGCAATACATTCAGATAAATGTCACCATGGTCTGTGAGTGATGCTACTCTGAGAGGGCCCAAAGTACCATGGAGTCAATGCACAACCTTTTCACCATATTCTTTGGTGATGTCATATCTGAAACAGGACAGGCACAAAACCTTGAGCCCGTTAGAAACAAAGGCATGACAGATGAGACATGTACTTTATGAAGACTAATCTGTGAAGAAACAGTAAGTTTTTCCATAGTTGACCTGCTCTGAGCCCCACAGAGTTCTGCACAACCGATGGTGGCGGTGCGCAGCACAAACCTCCCAGGACTGATCCCAAACACTCCAGAAGATATGCCCAAAGCTGGAACTTTTAGCATTCTATGGACTCTGCAAAAGGCAGCAACTCTCAGCTTCCACTCAATTTTTAGTGGCTCATGCAAACTCTAATTTAGGAAAAAAAGGGTAAAGAGCGGCACACTCTCACTTAAAAAGTGCCAACACCTACTTTACAATAGCCCTTTTAAATTCCAGGATCTCTTCTAGCCAGTTTCATCTAACTTCCACTTAATTTTATTTCTACAGTCAACAGCCTCTTTGCTCAAAAACGTTTTAAGCCATTATTTCCTGAAGTGAAAGATAATGCATCATTATCCTATATCATAAGAAAACACAATACAATACCAGATACTAAATCGATATCTCAGTCTGCTCAGCCAGCCACAAATCTTCCTGTCCTTATCACTCAAATAGTGAAATACCTCATAGGATTATAGAACCATTTGGCTTGGAAGGGACCTTAGAGATCCTCTAGTTCCAACCCACTCACCATGGGCAGGGACACCTTCCACCAGATCAAGTTGTTTATAACCTCATCCAGCCTGGCCTTGGTAGAGATACCTAAGGTTCTTCTCTTTCACCAAAAAAATGCTTCCATTTGTTATCTTTCTCACTTAGTGGCTTTTTTCCTTGAAGTCAGTTGCACATATTTGAACGATGCATTTCCTCTATCACCTCCCCATCTGCAACTTATGCATTTTTATGAATTTAACTCTGGTGAACAGTAAATTCAGAGCCAGAAGAAACAGCAAGCAGTCATCATACAAACTTCTTCAAATGCATCTGCCTTCATTTTGGTACAAGACCTGTTAAATATCTAGTGCTCAGTGCAGATCCATGCTCTGTTCCTGACATACCAGAGTCTCTGATGATGAGGCCAGTGAGAACAAAACTTCATCTTTCCTTTAGCAAAAGGCTCTCAAACTTTGTTCTGCTCCATGCATCTCATGTTGGTCACAACTGCCACCCCATGGTAGCAAGCTTGATCCAGTGCTTTTCCAACCAGACGTGAAGTGCCCACCAAGATGGTATCATTAAACATGAAATCACAACCTGGATGGGGATGCTCCAGACTTTATTTTATATACAGCTCACTTGGAGAATGGGGCTCCTTTGGAAAGGAAATGTACAGAGGATATTTGCTATCATAATACTATTACAACAGTGTATTAAAAATTGAAAACAGTGATCACATGATATGATTCCTTACCAGTTTACAAGTCTTCAAATATTGAACCTGTTTCATCTGTCAAAAAAAGACTCCTACAGACTAACTGCAATCATTCTCTTTTGTTTCAAATAAAACCACATCTGGTTTCCAAGCACATGCATTTCCTTCTAATCTGAAGAGTTTTACCAGTCCTGGCCTTTAGTTGGTTGGTTGGTTGAGCTTGCTTTTTGCCCAGCTATTTAAAAAAAAAACATATAAACACTGGGAAAGGTTGACAAGGAATGACAGAAAGTGATATCCCAAGTCACCAGGTCATGAACCTTTCTACCCCATGGTCCCAGTAAGGCAGAGTCTTAACGTATCTTTAGAAAATCTTCATAGCTTCCTTACTGACAGCACAGGACAACTAGTCCCAGAGAGCTTATGTCCAGAAATAATAATAAACAAAAAAACAAACTCCAAACCCAAGAAACACCCCCACTTGGTTTGGATAAAATTATTAGTGCTCCACGAGAGCACATCAGGGGACAGGTCTCCTCAGGCTTCAGGGCATGCTATGGCTGTGACCTTCCCCAACTACGGCTGACACCTGCCCTGGCATTCCTGCACATGCTCCCTCTGGATTCTGGAGACGGGAGTGAGAAAGAGACACAACTTCAGCAATCAAGTCTTGATCCTGCTCACCAAGATGACAGGATTTCTCTTTGACAAAGATCCACCACTCCAATTGTGTCTACAACTACCTGAAAGAAGGTTACAGGCAGGTGGAGATAAGTCTTTTTTCCCAAGGAACAAATGATGGGACAAGATAAACTGGTCTCAAGTTGCATCAGGGAGGGTTTAGATGAGATATTAGGAAAAAATTTCTTCACTGAAAAGGTTGTCAGACATTGGAGCATGACCAGAAACACCATGAAAAAATTCCAGCAGTATCAGTAAAGACTCTCACACCATGCAAATGATCAGATTACTTTGTCTTCGAGTGCCCCTGGGGCCCTTAAGGGGCAGGGGGCAGGTCCAAAGCCTCCTGCCCTCCCCTCCCAGCTCTCCCATGCCAAGCCCAGGCACTGCCAGCAACACAGCATAGGCTCACTGCTAACTGGCACTTTCCCAGGAAGAAAAAGTTCAGCTTGGTTTCAATTAAAGAAACTATTCTGAAGACAATTTAGTCCCATTTCCAGACACAGTGGTTTCCAGCTCCCCCTTTTAGAAAACTCCTCTCCAAATACTGCCAGTCTCTGGCCGCTCCACAAGCAGTGCTCTTTTTAGGCTGTGGACGTTAATCAAGCTCTTTATTTTTAGATTTTCTTCATATGACTTTACGCCACAAACTCTATTAACATTATGCCTTGGAACATCAGAGTTATTCACAGATCAATCAAACTGACAGAAAATGTTCCTCCTGCCTTGGGAGAACTGAACTCAGCTGGCTTTTTAAGAGTAAAGCTGAGAGAAGAAAAAAAATATTAAAAATACACCCCTCACACCATAAATCAACCAACTGGACATCCTGGCTGTGAATGAAATTTCTCTGAGGAGGTGGGGAGGGAGTGAACAGAGCACCAGTTTCCCCCCCCCCCCCCCCCCCATGCCTGTGTGCACAGATTAAAGATCCCTCTGCACAGAGGTTTGACTTCAGGGCAGTGAGCAGTGCAGGCAGAGGAGCAAGGACCCACCTCTGTATTTCCAGTCCATTTAAAAATACACGGTCTCACACTCTTGTTTTCTTATTCTGTCTCTCTCAATATACCGAAGGGAATTGCAGATGCAAGAAAACTCAACTCCTGATCTCACCCCCGCCTAACAGGAACCTTCTAATTCACCCAGCTCAGCACCGAAATACTCAGCTGATGGGCTGTGACCTAGGGCTGCTGCAGGTATGGTGAGCCCTGCTGCAGGGACGAGGGAAGGACTGCAACGCTACACTGCACTCCAGCCACCTGTCTAACCCGTGCCTAATCAAATGCTTCACTCTCCCCTTCCCCAAGCAGGATGAAGAGAGACTTAAAATAAAAAATATAATAACTTCAAACCCTGTCTATTCTGTTTACTGTACTGAGGCCAGCTCTTGAAAGAACCCCCCTCCCCCTCTCCAAAAACAGAAAGAAGTCACAGATCAGCAGTACGCCCTGTACAAGAGGCTGAATTGTATGTAGATTTCCTCACCAACACTTAAAAGTGCTTGGTAAATGTCTTCAATGTAGATTTTTGTTGACACTTGGAGGCATAGAGGTAAACCATTAATCAGGAACATAAACTACTACATATCTCAACTGATGGAAGAGTAAAAAACATGCCAAATTTGTAGATGCAAATAAAGACTAAAGGTATGCTGCACCATTTCTGATTGGCAAATTCAGATCTGCTGCTGTGACCAGTGAAACCTTAGATTATACAGAAGGAACAAATTATACACTTATTTTTTCCTCCATGTGTTTACACTGAGCACAGCAGCATAGCCAGCGACTCTCACGAGCCCCATGCAAGTGCTCACAGTGCCACAGGCAGATGGGGAGAGACCAAAACCAAGGAGTGAAGTTCCAGCTCCTACAGATATTAACAACTGTAGTACCATCAGAGATATGCAGGGAAGTGTTAGCAGCTACACACCGTCTGCTCAGACCCAGCAATACAAAACCAGCCTGGGAGTAACAGGACACTTTTTTCCTCTTTCAAAGCACAAGTCCATGGCTTACTGAATGTTCCTCTGTACATGATTTCCTTTCCATTCACTGGACAGTGCTGAGTACTTTTGCCTGCTTTGCACCTTCAATTTGAGACATCTGACAAGCTTGTTCTCTGCTACCATTTGAAAAAAAAAAATCACCTAAAACAAACAAGCCTCAAACACAAAACATTAGAAGACAGTAAATATCAAAGACACTTCCCAATCCCTTGCTAAATTAATGCAGACTGAAATTCCACAGAAGAAAAAGGATAGAAAAGTTTGGCTATGGAAACATTCCTCTGGAATTCCATGAACTGACATGTAATTGGTTTTGTCTTAAGACTGCAGGACCTTAAGTAACAACTTTTGTCAAAGCTGCAAACTTTGGAAAAACTCTGTCACAGGGCAAAGCAAGGTGACATTGTCCAACACTTCTCCTTTTTCACATTTATAAAGAAGGGGATTGCTCTCAAATTTTTAACCATGAGCAACTTCACAAGAAAAACCACAGTCCAGAAAAATACATTCCTATTCCAAAGGTGTTTCAACTGATCTGTGAGCTATCCTCCAAGCCATGGAAATAAACAAAAAATGACCAATAGCATATAGCAATGACCATAACATACAGCAATAAGCTATATGTTCACACAGGCAGCTCCAAGAAGATACAAGTTTCTCCTCTGAATATTTTTTGTCCTTTTACCAGCCAGGAATTACTGGTTCTGCCATGTCAAAACAAACAGGGTTTTTGTTATGCTTTCTGAAGTGTCATATTTACCCATCTTGGTTATATTTTATCTTTTGGCTGCTCATCTGATGCTTAAGAAATGATAAGGATTCTTTACTGCATTAAGGAGGTTTAAAATGCAGTGCACAGCCAAGCAATTTGGAAGCAATTGCTATGTTTCTAAAGTGAACTTTAATCTAGAAATGCTCATAAAAATCATATTATGGCAAACGGAAACAATAACGTTAATTAAATAATTTGCATTTGCATAGCAATCGGTCCCGAGGGCGAAGCATATAGTAGCACAACTCACATGAAGTACACCACGTGCTCAGCAGCAACAGATTTTTAAGGTTTGACATGAAGAAACCCAAGTGCATGCAACACCTGCTTTCTCTTGTACCTTCTGCCCTCAGCCCCTGCATAGGCAATGGCAGCCACCAGTTTTTGGCTGCCTCACATTATACAGCAGGACTTTCATGCTTGGTGGTTAGCTGTCTGAGAAGCATCCACTCCTCTGGGCCATTCTGTTTTGTTTTGCTAAGCCACAGTACACAAGGGTCAACAGGTTTTTGTTTAGCAAGATGCTCCTGACAAGGACAGGCACCTTGCTTAACTTGTCATGCCAGGTCCTCTTCAACCAGCTGGGCGCAGGACAGCTCCTCTCCAGGAAACACAAACACCGACAGGACCTCCCACCCTTAAGCTTTCTTTCCTTTCTTCAACACAAGCAAAGGTATCTGCGGAGACACTCAACACCAACAGCCAGCTCTAATTCAGTATTCCTGGTCAGAGCGGTTTCTGAACATGACAGAGACAGAACTAACTGCACTGCAAGAGAAATTAATTCTTTCCAAGATCCTGCCCATTTAAAGAGCAATGCCAAGCTCCTTATATTTTTGTGAGTCTCTTAACAATTTAGGAAAATAATTTGCAGTGGCAAGAACCAGAAACTCCAAAAGCATGATTGTTTTTAAATGACACTGTCAAGCTTTGAAAAAATAAAAAACATTTATATATACATATAGAGAAATATAAATATAAATATAAATATAAATATAAATATAAATATAAATATAAATATAAATATAAATATATATATTACAAACAGAGTGTCTTAAAAAAAGCACAGACAACCTCATCTTCATTTGTGGTTTTTGTTATATTTTCTGCCCCATTTATTAGCTCTGTCAGGGAAGCAGCACTAGCTAATTTCATTATTTGTTCTCAGCCAATTTGACTTTTTGGCTTCCCTCCTATGCCCTAACAGAGTTGCTCTGTTTCCAAAGAAGGGAAAACAGTCATTGCATTACTGAAGATCAGACAACTCTCTCAAGTCCACTCTAGCTCCATGGGAAGAAAGCTCCAAGGCATTGCTGGGAGAACACATCCAGTCCTCATCTTCTTTTGGCTTCTTCTGGCTACACAAACACACCACAGGGACAGAGGTGCAAAATGAAACACCTGCAGGCTTTCCTCCTAAGTGAGCACTTGACACTGCATTAATGCAAAAGACTTCACAGACTACAGGTAGCTCCACACAGGAGTAGCTTTAATCTACACCACCCAGTGAAACTTCATTAAAACAAAAGGATGCATTAAGTAAGGCAGATCTTCATATGCAGGGAAGATCCAGATGTTTTGTAACACACCCTTTCAGCAGGACTATCTTGCCTCTCTGTTTTGTTTCTGGAAAAAAATTAAAAAGTCAAAAAACCCTAAAATAAAAAAAATCAAACAAACAAAAAACAAACAAACAAAACACACAAACAAAAACCAATAAAAGATAGGCCTTATGTAAGTCCCACAAGTTTAAAAGGGATTTGCATATGGCCCAGCGCTGCCATAGCATTTTTCACTTCTGTTGGGCATTAAAGGAAATAACCAAATCTTGAAATTAGAGTGGAGTGTTCCTTGTGGCAGTGTTAAGGAACTTTTTTCCTTGCCCCTTCATTTTCTTTTCATCTTCAATTTTGTTTGCCGCTGCTAACTTAATATACAGAAGTTAATTTCTTTCCTGACTCAAGGTATCACTAGGGGAATATTGAGTGTTACTGTGGCGGCTGGAAGTCATTACCTTTATACAAAAATTAACCCGTGGCACTAATCTCTTTACTTTTTTTCTCTTCTTTTTTTCATTTTTTATTTATACAAAAGCACCTACCTTATTAATACTGGAGGTGAAGCAATTGCTAATGCAAATAACTGAAATTCTAACTACATTAAATATGCAAATATAACCCCCTAAGCTTTTCCTTAAATCAATATAAATAAAATCTTGTTTCGTGAACTGCAGAAGTTCAAGTTTTCCTAAAGCAATGCTGTGTACACCATGAAGAGAATGGTTTTCTATCCTACCCATCTTTACAACAAACTTTTCATATGAAATCAGGACTCTTATTTAGGACAGCCTAAAAGGAAAAAGGGAAACAAATATTTATAGTTCAGAAATGGGTATTCGACTAAACCCTTAAGGAAAAAGAGGAAATAATGGACAGAAAACAACTGAAATTGTTGAATACACTGAATATAGTGTTTATATAAACTTAAGACATTCAACCCATTAATTCTAATTTCTGAAATGAACTCTTCCATGCCCAAGCACCTACCAGGTGTAAACATTCACCACCACTCCCAAAGACAGCTAATCACAGTAATTTTATGTATAACACTCTTCTTCCATAAGTGCTACAAGTATGTCTATACTATTTTCCAAGATGTTTGGTGCACACAAGCAGCAGGGAAAATGAGCTTGTGCTGAGCTCCGTGCTGCCTCTGCTCGATTGCAGCTAGCTCTCAACATATCATTCAAAGCAAGCTGAGGTGTTCCTACACTGCAGTGTATTTTGGAGACTGCTGTACTCATACCAGTGAGGTCATCCTGTAAAGAAACAAAACTTTCAGGCATGTGCTCATCCCAGAACCATATAAAAAATTATCCACCTATTTATTCTCCATTCAGTACCATTTAAACAGAGAGTAGATTTAGATTAGACATTACAATGAAATTCCTCCCTCTGTGGATAGTGAGGCACTGGAACAAATTGCCCAGCGAAGATGTGGATACCCATCCTGGGAATATTTGAGACCAGGTTGTATGAGACCCTGAACAACCTGGTCTAGTGGAAGGTATCCCTGTCCACAGGGGGGGGAATGGAACTAGATCCAATCCCCCAACTAGACTGGAACTAGATCCAATCCAACTGGATCAGGTCCCTTCAGACCCAAACAATTCTATGATTCTGTGATTCTATGAAGTATGTTCAAACCAACACAAAGGAACTGAACAGTTTTTAACCAGAGATTAACTACTCCCACTTAAAACCAATCTATGTTAAGGCTTGTCCTGGGGAATGCTCTCACCCTCAATAGGGAAAAGCAACCAGCACCTCAGCAAGGCAATGCATCCCACCTCAAAAAAGATGCCTCAGAAGAATGGACAAAACACTGCTGGGTACCAACTTTCTTTCTCCACAAGGGAGAGAGGGGAAGCTGGTGTGGCTGGCTCATGCTACACTGCCCTCTTCACAAATACTGATGTTCATCCAGATGGAGCCCAGCCTGCTGGACAGCCCACACAGCTCGGCAGGACAGCAGAACTTTCCATATAGTTAGTATTGATTCGGGTTAGAAAAATTAATCCCTGGGTCACTAAGGGGCAGCTAAATGTTTTCAAAAGAAGCCAGACATAATTAAAAGCATATCTGTGCAAGAATGTGAGGTGGGAAATTAGAGTGCATCTCTAACAGCTCTTGTGTATTTTGCTACATCGAGATTAAAGGGCAGGTCACTCCCCTGCCAGCTCTCAGAGAGAGGAATAGGTATTTACTAAACAGAGCAAGTTACAGCTGGGAAAGTAATGCACTACCAGTCACCACCTTGATTTACCCTCTGTAAGCCTGAGAGTTTACCTGACACTTAGAAACCACAACACACACTCTTGCCAACCCTGCACGCCCTTCTCCTGCATCCTCCTTCACCGTTCACTGAGCCCACTTGCAGAGACTTGTAATCCTCTTTAACTGGGAACTCCTCCAGCCTGGGGCACATCCCCTTCCTCTGAGCATGGAGTGACTCACACCCCCAGAAACAGTGCCCAAGACACAAATTTAAGGGCAACCCAAAAGGACATCTCCACACCAGATCTGCAGGGAGACACGAGACTGCACTCCCAGGCAGTCAGGAGGAAGCTCTTCATTGTGTGCCAAGCAGAGATGGGGCTGTCAGGTCCTGGGGCGGGACAGGGCATTTTGGCCAGGACTATTAGCCATGCCTCAGATCAACATCCTTCCCTCTGGTTTGGCATACAGCTAGAAGGGAGCCTTCAGCAGCCCACCAGCCATCACAAGCCTTCAACAGACTGAAATGCTATTCTTTAAGGCAATGGTGTTACTGTTATCACTCATAAATGAAAGTGATCAGGCAACCATTCAACATATAGAGTTTTAAACGTTTTTCTTAATTTCACAGGACCAATATCTTACATACTGTATTTCAGCAAAAGCTCTGACTCATTCTGTGTCCTGCAGCAGATGCATTCATCTGTCCTGCAGCAGATGAAGAATCAAACATTGCAGCACCTAAGTAGCTTGAAGCTAGAGTCTGAACTTGAACATCGCTGCTCTCTTCTAAAGCTATTTGCAAAGCAGCTTAACAAGTGAGAACTTTTTAACATATTTAATTTTCTGCATCTTTTCCAATTCTACCATTCTTCAAAAATACTATCCTTCAAAAAAAGCTCTAGAGATCCCACCTTTTGATTTTCTGGGGTGATACTGTAGTGAAAAAGCACAGGGTCAAAGTTTGAGGATTCAAAAAGTGATACAACTGCTCTTCCCCTGACTCCTCCTTTTCTGTAATAAACTACTACTGGACTCCCCTAAGATAATAAGACTGCTTTCTTCTCACTATCCTAACTGCTTTGTACCCACCCACAAAACATGAACTAGCTAACTCTTTACTGATGTTATTTGGCATCTTTCACAGTGGCACAAAACTTAGGAATTCCAATGCATTTCTTAGGTTTCATTACTCAAGCTGCCATTAGCATAATTTTGATGATCACATAAATTTTCTGTTTATTTATTTTTGCTATATCAGATCCAGTTATGGCTTATTACAGTCAATCTAAAGTAGCAAGGTTGCTACTCCTTGGACCCAGCAAATCTGTCAAATAAGTGAAGCAAGGACCACCAAGAACAGCGGGGAAGACAGTTTTTTTTCTGGGGGTTTACTTAGGGATGACATTTAACCAACAAACAGTTTATTAACTCATAACTCTATTATAAAAGGTATGGAAAATCAATTCCTCCATAACTTCACTGCAATCTGTTGTTCTTTATCATCTCAGAATAGGAGGCCATCAGATCCTACATAACCTGTCCAAAAAATGTGGTGCAGTCCACGGCATCCATATCATGAAATTCTACTTTTGACAGCTTATAGAAAGCTGGGATAAACCCTCTGTCTTTTCCCCGCACTGGTTTTTACACTGAAGATTTCTGACATTGGGCTTCAAAATGAAGCTGTCCTGTTCTGTATCTAGATAATGGGAGCCTATGTTCAGATGCCAAATCTGCAACATTAGGATCATCTCCTGGCTTCTCTTTTGCACAGGCTGTTTGTCTGGGTCTGTAACTACTGGTCTGTGTCCATACATACTTGCACAGCTGAACTGGCTTTGACTGGGAATAAGAGTTAATTCCACTGAAAACAAAACTACTCCCTTTCTCCCAGAAAAAGAAGATTGCCCTGCTCAGAACACAATGTAAGAGAACAAGAGACACAAGTGCACATTATGGGCTGAATCTACCCCTGAAGTGTTAGTGAAAGCTAGGTAAACCAGAAGTCAGACTTCAAGTTCTTAGTGCATCAGTACTCATAATTTCAACCAAATGTACGAAATGCAGGATGGACTAACTTCCTCCTTCTTTCTAAAAATGACCTGCCACTCTGATAAAAGCAGTATTTATAATTCAGGTCTACCTTTCAGAACATGAGAAGCTGAAAACAGAAGAAAGAAATAAAAACACATGACAGACTGCCTTTCTCTCTGCAAAATCCCAGAGAGCTCCCTCCAGGTCACAGAGATAGCAGTTTGTGAAGCCAATGACCCCAACACTGAAGAGCACTTGCCCGTGGCTCGCAGGGAAGAACCTCTGAGACTCCTTCTGGACACAAGAACCACAAAACCAAGCAATGCCTGGGCCATGACTGAAGGAGTGCCATACTGCTTGCCACATGTAATTTGTTTGCTGCTCTGACCCAAACGCCAGGGAAGGTTAGTATACACAGCTTTGACTCCCTGCAGAAAGGCAATGCTTCTACCTTGATGGCACCAAAATTCCACAGAGGAACCAACTGGAAGGTAATGATAGCTCAGAAACTAAAGAATTCCCAGCTTACATTTAAGACAGAATCACACTATCACTCAAAAATTCTGATGGTTTTGTCAAACGCTCTGTTACAACTACCTGAACAGATACTCTAGAAAGGTGAGGGTCAATCTTTTCTTCAATGTAACAAGTGACAGGAGACGAGAAAAAGGCCTCAAGTTCCAGGGAGATTAGATAGGAAAAAATTTCTCCTATGAAAGGGTGGAACTGGCTGTCTAGGGCAGCTGTGGTGGAGTCACCATCCCTGGAGGGATTTAACATTTGTGTAACTGGCACTTAAGGACGTGGTTTAGTGGTGGACATGGGTCAATGGTTGGAGCCAATGATCTTAGAGGTCTTTACAAATCTTAATGATTCCATTATTTTGTGATTCTATGAAATCAAGCATAAAATGCAGGAGCTCCTGGCAAGAACAGAAAACACTGAGTTCAGGGTAATGACTTTGGATGTTTTGTGCTCTTTCCTTTTCAGCCTGGAGGCTTGCAACATCATTTCTGTTGGAAAAGGTCATTGCCAAGGGGTAGCTAAGCAACAGCTGAAGAGTTGTGGTGGTCAAAAAGAGCCACAACATTTTAAGTTACCTTTTTAGTAAGTGATGGACAGTCCTCAGAACACCCAGTGACTTCCCTCAGAAGAAGCAAGCTAAGGGGACTTCTTTTTATTTCTTAAGCAGTTTCCATATTTAAGCCAAATAAAAAAAAAAAAAAGAAAAAATACTAAATAAACATAGCAGAGGTACTTGAATTGCTCCCTGGCCCTGTTTTGTATTACACCAAAAATTCCAACTTACCTGAGAAAATACTGTGAGGCCAGTGCTGAGGAGAACATGATCTGTGCTCCCTTTTGTGCCACTATGGAGCCCCCATGTGCTCCAGCCAGGGCAAGGAAAAACAGTCTGTCCATTTCTACTCTGCATAGGTGGAGGAGTGTCCAGGGGCACCAGCCCCAAACGCTTCCTCAACATGGAGCACAGGTCAGCGTGGCTGGAGATCTTCCACTCTTCTGAGCTCCAACTGCTGATGCATGAATGCAGATCTCCGTTCCAGCTGTGCATCCAAGGGTTTGCCAGACAGTTCTCTGGTTACCTGTACAACGACTGCATTGACCCAGTCTTTGCAACACTCTGGTCATGTTAAAGCTTCAAGCTATACAACTTTGAGTTACAGGGTTGAGTCCCCACTTTGTTTCTCTCCCAACCCTCAGACCACTGCCTTACCACAGCTTTAAAGGAAGTGCAGGGCATGTCCATTGCCCATGCAGTACCACTGCTGAAATGCAGATGCTGCTCTGCTGTCACTGCCTCTGGGCTGGAAGGCCTTATATTGGTATCCTGAAGCACCTTCTGCAATTCAGGCACATAGATACTAAGCACATACTTCAGCAACCAAAACTTTAAATGCCTCTTGTGCTTTACCTGTGCTGTAGCTCATCCACCTAAAGCATTTCCTCTTTGGCACATGGGCAATCTGACCAGACTGCACAACGCTTGGTGCCCAGTCATACCAAAAACCTTTGGGACCTACTGAAACAGTACTAACGATAGCAGGCAAGTCAAACAAACCTTCCAGTATCTCTTCTCCAGTCAAGTCCCATGTCAGAGCCAGAGACAAAGGAAATGGGTGAGAAACACAACACATTCTGTCTGCTGGATCCTCAGTGCCTTCAGCTCCCAGCACGGCCCTACAGCCATACAAACAAATGCCAGCAGGGCAGTCTGTGACCTACTTTCCCTCCCTCGCACGGGGAGCTGTGCCATTGTGAAACTGCCACTGAATTTCAGCTTCACAACGATGACAAGAGGGAGCTCAGGCGGCCACACGCTGTGTGACTAACACTGACACAGCGGCTACTGCCCTGGCATCCATGTCTTCTACCGGGGAGCCTCCGCCGTGCCAGGCTCCAGCTGCTGCAAGAGGCTGAGGTATAGCTCTCCAGGGCAGCATGGCAGCAACCCACAAACCTTCCCAGAAGCTCTGTTTCTCCCTCTTTCCCCACAGGAACTGCCTGGAAAACTACCCCTAAGTAACTGCTCTGGTGTTTCTTGCAGACCCTCTCTGCCTTTGAAGACCTTTACAGTGCTGGGACTACTGCTGCCTGCCTGCTGTCTGGCATGGAAATGACCATTCCATTCCATTAATGCCACATCCAGCTCAGAGAGCCAACTGTATCCCGGCTTGCATCAAAAGAAGCATGACCATCAGGTTGACAAGGCAATTCTCCCCTTCTACTCTGCCCTTGTGAAACCCCACGTGAAGTACCTCACCCAGCTCTGGGATTCGACCAGAAGAAGGATGTGGATCTGTTGGAGTAAGTGCACAGGAGGGTCACAAAAATGATCAGAGGTCTGGAGCATGTCTGTTATGAAGAGAGGCTTAGAGAGTTAGGATTGTTCAGCTTCAAAAAGAGAAGCCTCTTGTGAGACCTCATTGCAGACTTCCAGTACCTAAAGGGGCCTTATAAAAAAGAGGGAGAATAACTTTTTTCATTAATAGACAGTGATCAGACAAGGGGGAACTGTTTTACACTAAAAGAGGAGAGATTTGGGTTGTGTCAGGTTGGGTTAGGAAGAAATTCTTTACCCAGAGAGCAGTGAAGAACTAGAAGATGTTGTCATTGTAGAGAAGCTGTTGAACATTGTTGCTTAGCACAGTTCTGAAACAACCCTAATGGATGCCCAAGTATGGATTTGAGCCTAACTTGAAGCACACAAATTTGACTAAGCAGGCTGAGAGCTCACATTAGGATCTCCAACCCATCTGTGCAGCATCTGCCCCTTAGAGTTCACACCAGACAGCTGAGCCTCCTCCAAGCACCAGGAAGCTGGTCCTGCAACAGGAGCTCCCTTGCCCACTATGCCCACATCACATCTGAGCATGGCATTGTTGGGCACATATAGGCCACTGCTATGCCAGTGACACATCCTCCAGACAGAGCAAGTCCACTGGCTGAAGAGGGTGAGCTCAGCCCATCTGCACAGACACGCTCCCACTACAACAGCTTCTGCATAGCAAAAATGCCTCCCCTTTGTCCAGGCAGGTCTGAACTCAGGCTCACGGAGACCTGGCCATTTTCAGTTCCCAAATCTTGTCCATCTTTGGGAAGGATGAGCTGGTCAGGCAGCCTGAGGGCTGATGACAGTACTTCCCTGCCTTACCATTTACCACTTAGCCTTGTAGCCCAGGGGGAAATTTCAAGTCTGTACAGACTTAAAGCCAGTACAAATGGGGGTCTATTATGTTACTTTCAAGGCCTCATCCAGCACCTCCATATAATATTAAATTAAATGAAAGGGGAATAAGAAAGGAAGTCTCCTCCCAGTTTTAGAATAATAGATTGATCTTTACATGTTTTCTTTTACCTCCCATGATTGCAGAATAAGAAACAGCCATTAACTCCCACTAAACATTGCACCTAACTATCCCAGTCCACATGCACTGAAAGCTATTTTAATATTTCGTTAGTTTGATACCTACTGAGGGTAGCAGAGGCCCTGAAGAACTCCTCCTCCCTCTCCCGCATAGGGACATGTTGTGCAATACTAACTTGGTATTCCACAATCCTTTTCTTGAAAAGAACACTATGCTATTAGTGTAATTATCTGATTAATCTTTCAGCCTCACTTTGCATTAAAGAAACACCTGGATGCAAAATGCTTTTTCCTCAGAGAGTGCACCTCAAGTGTTTATCCAGCACACTAATGCAAGGGATACCACCAGCAGTCCAACTGGTGGTCAAGGAGGAAAGCAAGTACTACTGAGCACGCCAGGGACAAGCAGGTATTAAAAAATACTTCCAAGTAAAACCACAATATTCATTGCTTCATACTTACCACCTCCTCAGGATGGGACAATTACCATTTTAGAACTATAAAAAAAAAACTTTAAATTAATATATTGAAAATACACACACACACACAAGTGATTTGCATGCCTTACAGAATTTAAGGTCAACAGCACACTGCTTGACTGCTCAGTTCAGGCCAAATGGTTCCTGGATCTAGTGCACCATTTTGAACTGAGCCACACCACCTCTCAAAGAGGCACCCAGTTGTAAAGGCAGCTGACAGCCATGAATCTCATTTTTGGATGAGTTCTTCCTAATCATTAATTGCACTCACTGTGAAAAGAAAAAATTGAGTGTGCCTTATTTTCTTCAGCGCTGCTAGTACCACCCAGTCTGAGTAATATTCTCCCTATTCTGGTACAAACAGACCAGAACAAATACCTTTTTCATTACTACTTTCAATTCCATCTGAGAGTGGGATGTAGGGTTGTGGGGTTTTTTGGGTTGTCTGAAAAACAACGCCTACTTTCTGGCTTGCAAAATTACATGGTTCGGTCATCAGGTACAATTTCCTTAAGCTCCCAATTTTCATTCACATTACCTCCTCCAAAGCTTTTGCTTTTAAATCATTTGCTCATAAATGGGGTAAACAATATGAGATGCTGAGATGTTCCTCCCACTTCCCATCCAGCAAAGGTGAGTGGAGCACACACAGCAATCAAAAGGATATGGAGCAATGTCTGCTACTCACCATTAATAAAATGCTGGGTTTGTAAAGGTCTTCAGAGAAGGGAAACCTCTGATACCTCAACTGAAAGATTTCCCTGAATCAATGGTCAGGATAAGGCCCGGCTGCAATGTTTTAAAACTTACTCTGAAGCTATTTAAAAAAATAAAAGCTGTCAAAACACAAGATAGCTAGAAAGCATAAACATTCATTCTTCAGACATCACTAAGACAGGATAGTTCAAGATAATTATTGCCAGTAATATGCTACCAGTGTACCAGCACCTTCTGCTGTTCTCTACTCCTGGATGAGGCTGCAAGGCAGCCCAAATGGCTCTTGTAACTTAAAACAATTCTGCTTTCCACTTTTGAAAGACAGTCAATATTTTAGAGAAGAAAGCTCATCTTGTTTCTCCTTTCACATTAACCTAGTGCAAAGGAATAAAATGAAGTGGGAGTTAAGTATCCTGCCACCAGGACAGGAACCACAGGGCACCCAGAGGACTCATACACCTCTCTCCTCACTCAGCACAGTATCCATTACTTATCCATTTTCTTTAGTTATATAATTAATGTAGCGATGCACAATAGGCCAGTATCTTTGGAGCAGAATGTCCCTGTCACTCATACAGGGGAAGAAAAAAATTCAAATTGATTTTATTACTGTGTTTACAAAGTAATAGGCACCAGAGTAAAAGGAAAAGTATTTAGTTCTCCTGAAGCAACAATCTGCCCCTCTATCTTCAGTACTTCAAGCAAAACACACAAACAAAATCACATTCTCCATCTTCTACCTTGCTTTTGCTGTTGTTGATAAGTTTCAGCAAAATCCCTTCAGGCACATCAGAATGCTGCAAAGGCATAATTAAACCTCCAACAGCTATGAATAATATTACCTTTCACAACAGGAATAGGTAAGAAAGTTCTATACATCTGTAAGGACCAGATCTGCTAGGTGAAGCAAGAATCAGCCCCTCACTTGATCCTTCACTGTGTGAATGTGTAGCTAACTGTGATCAATACTAAGCATAAGAGATGTAATGGCAACCCTCATATAACAGCAGCACTGGGACAATGGTGAGCCCCGAAAGACTGCCAAGGAGTGCTACCATCCATCCATAATTCCCTCAGATTCCCTGCAGAAATCTCCCAAGGCTGGATGAAGCTCCCTCTATTCATCTTCTTAGTTATTGTTTCGTTTTAAATGAACTCCTGAATCCCAGTCTCTCAGCATATTTGTAAATTTCATCTGCATTTATCAAGATTCAGGCTTTAACCAAGATATTTAATATCTATGCCTATTTGTTACCATTCCTAGTGCTAAAATCCTTTCAGCCCTACATGCTTATTTGTCAGACTAGTTTAGTAAGCACAGTGGATATAATGAGGCACAGTGCACTTCAGGTTCATCTTAACATTAGAGAGAGCTTCTGTCCCATGTAATCACAGCAGCACACAGGCATATCTTCAATGAAGGAAGATCTAAAGGCTGGAACTCAACATATCCCCAGTTTCCATTTATACTATCAACATAATCATCTGGTCACCTTTCCCTTCTTTTGACAGCTGTAATATCTGCAATTAAAATCTGAATCAGTGGAGGCTATTTTAAGAACAAAGAAGGTATTTCAGCTCAGTAGAACACTGCCAGATTGGGTAGGATATGCTACAATTGGCATTCCAGCTCATTAAAACAGCTTTGCTGTGGACTATTCGTTCTGAAAACGTTCTGCAACTTTATATATATACTCAACACGAGCACCACTCAGCCCCAGCATTTGCTGAAACTCAGCCAGCTTCATGTTGCCCTTGCACATGAAGGAACTTGTCAAAACAGTCCTTCAGGGTCAGATGAATGACTGAAGCAAAGGAGAATTCAAAGGAAGCACAATTGCTCTCTGAGGACTGGGAATGGCAGTAACATCCCCTTCTGCATGAGGCATCCCAGGAATACTGTTGTAGTAACCAAACTGGTCAGGAATTTACTCCACACTACAATTGGGAGTCACCCTATGAGGTTCTCCTGCTTCTCCTCCTTTTCCATGGCAATGACAGCTACTGCTTTCCTCCTCAAAAACTCTACACACCACACTGAATCCCATCAATAACTGAATCCCCCCAAAAGACTTAAAGGCAGAAGATAATTTAGATTGGAAAAGACTTTCAAGATCATCATGCTCAGCCATTAACTTTAAAACTCGTTTTAAACACTATAGTACTTTTTGTCTGTAAAGATACTTATGAATGTGGGGGGAAAAAAGTACAGATCTCAGGTAAGATCCATAGTCCTGCTTGGAAGTGTTTTCAAAACGGCATTTGGAAGAACACACAATCCCAATCAGGAAGAGTGAAAACAGGTATATCCTGTGAGCTGAAGGAGCTTCGTGAAGTTGAGAAAAACAGAAAAAAGAAAAAAAATAGGCTCAGCTTCACTCACTTTGGGAACCCCAGACAGAGAATCCAAGTCAGTATTTATATTCATTTGCAAATTCTACCTATTTAGAAAAGGATTCTCATGGGGCAGATACAAAATGCCTACTACAGTGCCAGATTTAGGTGGACAGGTTTTTTAACATTTTTCAAAAGGGGGAAAGAAAAAACAAATTAAAAAAAACCCCAATCCTACAGAAAGTTGGATTCTTCTTTCATTTCGTTTTTGAGCTCCTTTCATTTATTTTTTTTTCACCTTCCCTTTCCTGAGATTTACTTTCACAATATCCAGTTATTAAATGCACCAGATAGCATGAGAGGAGAGATAAGTTTGCAAGACATGACAGTGAAGCAAATTAAAATAGTGGAACCCATCAATGCATGCCTAATGCCAGTGTAATGCCAACCCCCAGTCCTGCTGTGATGGTACACGACTGAAAATCTAGATGCAAGCACATCCCAAGAAGTTTATCACAATGAATTTGTTTTAATACATTGCAACATTTAACTTGTCTTTAGTGCACTTTGTCCTACAAAAAATAAAACAACAATATTCCAACTTCCTTAAAAATAGATATTGCTAATGTTGGATATGTTGCTCAGACAAGTTCTGGATTTCCCATTCCTAGAAGTGTTCAAGGTCAGGCTGGATGGGGCTCTGAGCACCCTGGTCCAGTGGAACGTGTCCTTGCCCACGGCAGGGGGAAGTGGGAACTGGACGGTCTTTCAATGTCCCTCCCAACCCAAGCCATTCTATGATTCTATCATATATTGAACTAGCAAAATCAATCAAATAAATTACTGTTTTATCAGGAAAGTATAAAAATTTGTGAAGCATCACACTGCTTATCCCTCTCACACAGCAAGTTATCATTTAATTAAAAGAAGCCTACAAGAGTTTATCTGCCCAGTCACCAGGGCACGGTGGCACCCGAGAGGCATCTTGGAAGCTGAGAGATCCATGGCCTTTTGAAACACCAACGATGTACTATCCTAAAGCTCCTAACATGGCAGCAGATATCTCTGTTTAGGCAACACAACTCCAGCCTTCATGCCCATTTAAGCATTGCAGTGCTCATTGAGCATTGCACCCGTTGGCTTTGGGCCTCAGTCATTTGCGTGCCCTCCAAAAAGAGCCCATGAATTCTGCCAGTACAATGGATACCAGTCAGAAGCTCTTAAAAGGAGTCGAGATGGAAGAGGAATACAGACTGCATCCAGACACTGTCAGCATCCAGACACTCTCAGAATGACAGACAGCTGATCAGATAATTCCTTAACCCAAAGCAAAATAAAATCCTCATGAATTTTCATAATGCATAAAGTCATTACAAAGAGCAAGGATGGGATAACGTGCTCTCTGCCAGTGTGGGAGTACTGTTTGGGTCCCTGTATTTGGCACCATCCACTGCACCCATCACTTGTCTTCCAGGAAGAGATTAAAAACTGAAGCTCTGAGAACAGGCTTTCACTAGATTAGCTCACCAATTCTCTTTTGCTTGCAGATCACATCAATTAAGCACAGAGCAAAGACAAATGTACTGACCTGCTATGAGGACAGCCCAAGTTCAAGCCCCCACACAACTTGATTCAAAGTAAGCAAGCTGAAAAAATGGGCTTGAGTCAAAAATCGCATCTGAATTGCAGTACCCTGACACTTGTGGTTTTATGGAAGGGAGGGAAAGCAGAACATATCTGTACTGTTACAGAGTAAAGTCTGATTTCAATTTTTCCAAGTTACTGAAAACCCAACTGCATTTCTCCCATCAGCTTGACACTTCCCAGCAGAGACAGTACAGGTAAAGAGCACCTGGGACTAACCTGATCCTGCCAAGTTGCCAAGATTCACAATGACCATATGTCTATATAATCTTTTATATAGTAGTTTCCTCTTCCTTTCATGTCCCTGAGTGAATAGCCACGAGGACTTTTTGACTTTTTCACTGCTGGGTCAAACACATCTCCAATTCTTTGCCAGCAAACTAGGAAATTCATTCCCTCATTCATGCATCCAGGGAAAAATGGAGGAAAGCACTGGAGAGCTTAGTGGTATTTCATGAAAAGTGGGAGGGTTACCAGCTTGAGTGAGAGCAGAACATGGGCACTGAGCCACCACCAGCACAGCCAGCTTGAAAACACCACTGCACGCAAGGAGGGGTTTTCTGTGTGGGCACAGGAGGAGTGAGACAAGCAAGCAGGAGGCAGAACATATTCTGAAGTTAGGGATGTTACCAGTGAGCTGGGCCAACCTGCTGCTTCCCAGAAGTGGTCACAGAGAAGCTGCTTATGCTTGGTCAGCACAAGCAGTACTGCTGAGTGCCTAATCTCGGCAGCAGAACTCAAACCCAGAAATTCTGATCCTAGTCCTCACCTGTGCAGCATCAATAGTTTAATCACAGCAGTCATTTCTCTCACAGAAGGATAAAAAATTGGCACCAGTGATGCAACGCTAACCACTAGAAATGCCAACATCATCAGTTTCAATGGTCTGTCTTCATGGACAATTTCTCAAAAAAAACCTCTCAGGAATAAGGTTTAAGGAACAAGAACAGCAAGAAACAGAAGTCATTTGTTTAGCTGTTTTTTTCCCCCAAAGATATCCTTAGTTGATGTCAGGCAAATCTTACTACTGCCGTGCCTTAAGGAGAAGCTTTCTCACCTCCAGTGCTATCTGTCCCCTCAGGTAGTGCTTAAAAGTGAGAAATTAAGGTCACAGTGACAATGCTGGTAACAGATCAGGCACTGTAACAGAGAATGTGTAATTTAAAATGAAGACTCTCTTGAATTACCTAACCTCAGGTTTAATATTGTAAGAATTTATTCTTGAGGACAGTATAGGTCAACTGGATTTGCCTGAATAGCCTATGCATGGTATCTCTTTATTTGGAGGCTTTGAGCTTCCTGGCTCACTGCTCCATCACCCTACGGTAGTAAAATAGAAAAAAAAAAAAAAAAAAGAAGCTATTAATAATCAAGCAAAGAGAATAGTCAGGGTGCAGAGGAGGAGAGGTAAACCTTTGGAGACACAAGTTCACACACTTCCCCAAAAGCCACTTGCTGTCAATCCACACAAAGCAATAATCACACCCTTTTCTGCATTTCATCAGATTCTGAAACTGGTGGTTTTAACCACACTTCACCAATGGACTAGAGAAGTTCAGATAGTTCTGAAACCTTTTGCTGCCTCATACAAACAGGAGCAAGCCGTTGCCTTCTCTAAGACAGTATTTTCATTTTCATTCACCTGTGGCATTTGGAGACTTGCCAGGCACACCCTGAAAAAATTCATCAGACTCCCTATTTCTCATAGCCTCCCCTGCTGGCTTCAGCTTCTTGCAGAGAAAGGAAACAGTTAACTCTTGCACTTATTCTTAGCAAGTGTTTTTGACTACACTTTGCTATGGCATGCAATAGCTGCCCTCTCCTCATCTCATTAAGGCTGTACAGACGCACTACACAGTGATGAAATAGATCTTGCTTTATTTTCATTCAATGCTATGCCAAGTTCAAATTTAAGATGGTCACAATGGTTTCTCCAGCACAATCAGAAATGAAGAATAACTTAAAAACAAACTACAAACCCAAAATGTTATTTCAGTTTTCCTCTCTCAAGTCTAGCACTTTAGAGTAAAAATGTCTGGATCATTTCTACAATGAAAATATGCAAATTAATTACCCTCTTATGTAGATTGATGCAAGTTATTTTGGTTGAGAACAATGCAAGTCACCCACAGTTTACAAAACAATATGTCAATAAAATGAGCTAGACCTGCTGAAAAAAGTATTTGTTGTAGCTATTTTTGCACATGCGTAACCTTGAATTACCATTTTTAGAAAAAAAAACCACTTTCATGTTCTGATCAGCAACTAGGAAGTTGAAACTTGCTTTTCCTCACATATTAATGAAGCTATTAATGTACTAGACAAAAATACACATAAGAAGGTTACACAGAGCATATTACCACCCTTCATGATCCCAGGAAATGACAAGTGATAAAATCGAAAAATTTACAGAAAAAGCTTTATCATCAAGGAAAAAATGGTTCAAGGCATCAAGCATTACTCTCTCAGTGAGCTTTCTCTTCCTCCAACCCCCCAGTATATTTGCATGAAGAACATAAACCTGTATAAACAAAATGTCACTACAGATGAAGCCTCACTTTCCATTAGAGCTCTACAACGCTTCATATGACCTTCTGTAAGGGCCAGAGCTGCTTGCTGCTACAGCCTGACCTGCGACACCAACACCCACCCCCCCAGCCGGGTCAAGAAGCTGGACACAATGCCACAATACCACACCCATGCTGGGGAGGGCAAGAGGGACTCAGAGAGGTGTTGGTAGTACACAGGATCAGAGTTGGAGATGATGAGACAGAGACGGTTAAAGACACTTCACACAGTCTGAGTTGTGACTACAGCTCTCCATAAGGTGCCAGTGGTTAGGACCTGCATGTACACCACCCTCCCAGCATGCCCAGCTCAGGGCATGCATCTCGAAGCCCTTACACAGCAATCCCATAAAAATTAAGGGCCTTGACAGTTTGCTCTTTTTAAAATTTCGGCAAACTAAAATGAGTCATAAGTACCAGAAATGTTCAAATATGCAAATATATACTGCAAGGAATCAAAACATTTACCCGACACCTGCTTGCTAGAGGATTTAACTCAGTCAACAAAATTTTCGGGCAACTCTCTGCTGAGTACCCAGCTTCTTGTCACCACCTCAGTTTCTGGGGATGAAGAATCTGGGATTCCTGTCAGAAAACTGTCTCCCACTCCTATCCCTTGTGTTAACTTGCAAGAGCAAGATGGGAGAAAACTGTGAAGTTTCACATTCCTCCGCAATCCAAGTTTCTGGAGAAAGCTCACTTCATCACCTCCTCCCTACTCTGAAAGCTCCTCCTGAGCCAGAGGTATAAGAAATCTGATTTTATTCACTCCCCTGAACTTGCAGCATCCTACATTACCACCTCTCCTGAGGATAGCTCTGGTATCACTCAGTGCTGCTTGCTGCTCCCCAGAGTGACACCAGCTACGAAGGGCAGCTCAGGGACAATCCCCACCAGCCGCAAAGCTCCCAGTATCAGCTGCAGAACAGACCGTGGGTCTGCTAACTCCACTCTACAGCTGCTAGGAGAAGTATTTCAGCTGCTGATCTGCATTACATGAAGTTGTTGCCCTAGAAACCTAAGTGATATTACAAATTCAAGCTAAAAAAAAAAAAATTGTTTTTGCAAAAACTTTGTACTTCTTGCTATACCTTTCCCCTTTCCCCATATTTCTGAAAAGGCCTAAAACCCAATAAATGCAAATAAAATCACAGAAACACATGAAGAAGCCTTCCAATTACAGACAGGGTGCAATTTCCAAGCACTAATACTACCTGCATCCTTTTGGACATCATATTGAGACTTGGCAAACTAGAACAGTTATTACAATGGGGTTATATTACTCAGGTCCAATTAACAGTGGATGCAGAAGTGAAATGAGATAAACACTATTTTATGCTAGCAGTCTTACTGAGTCTGTGACATTACCAAAGATCAAAAGAACCATCTTCAGCAAGATATTCTCACTGCAAAATAAATAAATACATTTTAATGAGAAGGAAAATATCCTCTGTGTCAAGAATTAGCAAGTTGAATGTGGAGCAAGACTCCCTGACTGCAATGGAAAACAGACCTTAAAAACATCAGATTAACCAGAAGCTTGCAACAACAGCTCACCCTATCACTTCTTAAAGCTCAAAATACAGAAGGAAATGTAAACTAATACATATTCTATTTCTGCAGGATACGTATTTTTCCCTACTCACCTCCATACAGAAGGATATTACTTCTCCATAGGTGTATTATCTCTCTGTATTTCTATTTCCAGAAAGTAATAAAAAAATGTTTTATCTGAGGCCACCATAGAAACAGGAAAAAAGTTTCAAAAGTCATCTCCCTGCCTCCACAAAAACTTAGACCAGATGTATCACATTGAAGATGCTACGACAGAAAATCCAAAATAAAAAAAAATCTGAAACAATCTAAAAGTCTAAATAACTAAATAAACAAGAAATAAAAAGTAAATAAATAAATCAGAAAATCCAAATAAAGAAATGCCCACAGAAAATTTTAAAAGGATGTGACCTGGTTTTTCATATCTTTTATAAAATAGGCGAAGATAAAAACCTTGAATGTTTGAAATTAATTTTTCAAAAATTTTTTATAAGATGACTGAATAAGATCACAAATTATGGGTTATACCTTTACTGCATAAAAAGGCAGAAAGGACAGAAAAAACACCCAAAATATATTCCAGAATTCTTTTCAACCACTGACTTGCTAAAGCTACACGAGGCAAAATCATGCAACCATCACAGGAAGGAATACTCCAGCCTAACTGCAACCTGGACTTGCATCAGAAATAGCCATACTTCCTCAAAATAAAATCCACACCAAACCACATATTATTGTGATTTTTATCTATTGGTTTGACTCCTCCTGAAGTGAAACTCAGCTCTAGAGCTGCATTATAAAATCAGCGATATCACAGACTCCAGTTTCACATGCTTTGTTTTCATGAACATGCCTTTTCAATTTTAGGCTTAGATTTTATAACAAAGCTAAAAGTTCTCTCACACAGCTACATCTCATACTAGAGATTTTATTAGGCCAGTTTTTCACTTGTATTTGCACACTACCACATGAAATCCATAGTTCTGCAAAAACATAACTCCATGCTTACAACAGGGAATACCCAACAACCTGATGCAACCTAAAGAAGTTCATGCCATGTCAGATGAGAGATGTTTTCAGTTGGCTGGTACTGGAAGGCTGAAGACAAAGTACCAGTGAAGAGGGATACAGAGCAGACAAGGAAAAGGCACTTCCCTTTTATTGTAAATTCACTGTGATACTTCCAAAGCCACTGAGACATATAAATATGACACTCAAAAATACCAGATTTACTTTGAGAGACAGCTGTGCAATGAGGCTGTTCTAAATTTCCTTGTAGGATGGGCTGCAGAGACAAGACCCTATGGCAAAGATAGACTTCCACCTCCCTCTGGAGATAAGAGAGCCACACCCACATCTCTAATAATTTATTTAATTTATATCTTACATTAATGTATCCTAACCCTTCTATGGATTCATTTGATACTTTGAAGAAGATTGGACTTACCTTTTTGTCCCAGTCATTTGGCAGATTTGATTTTCAATACTCCTGCAACTGATTCCACCACATAGCAGTGCATTAAATAAAGAATAATTTCTTCTCAGAAACTCCCAAAATATAAACCTGTTATACACCAAGAAATTATTTTAATATCTCATATGCCTTTAGTACTGCATCACTAGTTTTACAAACCTCTAGAAGACTCCAGAAACTGTCTGTATAACTTCCTTAGCCTGCAAAGTAACAGGATGACTCAGTTAATTTATTTACATTTTCTTTAATTTGGCATGTTAGCCCTCAGAGACATTACTTTGTTGTCATCTTCACTAAAATTCTGCCTTGTTAGTGTCTAGAGGAATCAATGCCATGAAGCACTTCATTTTTATAACTTCATCTTCTTTCAACCTAGAGCTTCATTAATGTGATAACTAAACAGGTATACACAGCTCGCTGCCTCTCTACGTGTTAAGTAAATTTATACAAAAATAAAAAGAGAAAAATTAGATGAGGATGCTTTTTACTTCTGTGCATGCACACACTTATTTTTTATTAAAGCATCTTATTAAAGTTTCTGTAAGTTTTTTAAACTGTTTGGAGAATACCTAGTGGGTTTCAAGATGCAACAACCATCTCTTGTTCTTTTCCACCTTGTTGCCTAAACCATTGAAAAAAATTTGGAAAATGGGAGAAAAACACTTTTGATTTTAAAAAGTGTTCTAAAACAACTGTATTTGGGCAAAAATCCTTTTCTGTCAAAGCCAAAGCAACCAAACAAACATAAGTGAAGATTCAGAGGTTCCAAAGCATTTCTAGAACAATGGCTCATTCATGATTTCACACCATATTTTCCACTGAAGCAGCAGATATGGCTTCCCAGGGTGCTGACAGGTCTACAGCTGCAGCTTTGTACCCACCAGCCAGCCTCAGAGCATTCCTGGCTCACCAGCACCAGTGCATACCCCACCCACTGCTGTCATTGCACTAGAGTCCCATCTCCAGTTCAGTTCTTCCATTTGCTTCAAGTTTCTTAGATGGAAATGTCATTATTTGAATCCCTCATTCAATAATCATCAGTTTGCATAAAGACAGGTTTGTAATTTCCCTTCCTTAAAGAAATTAAAATAAGTAAAGGTTAATAGTAATGGACTTGATCCTGTTTTGTATTGACACGTCTATATTCTGACCCATGAGTTACTCCTCCATCATCCCCAGGATGTTTCCAAAAAATGCTAAGTTACATGGTCAAAGCCTCTTTCCTACTCTACCTTACATGATCCCCAGATATACCACAACAATCACACCATCCTTTCAATTACTTCAAACCTCAAGAGGCAGAACTACAACCATAATCACATAGTGAAATAATGAGGCTTCCCAGGGCAAAATGGAAGCAAGAGAGCATTCCCATTTTGCCTTGCCAAACTCCAGTCCTTCTTTCAGTGACCTCCTCATTATGTGCAAAATAATTGGACTCTTACCCTCACGCTCATTGGGGAGCGGGAATCGTGTCGTCACTTGCTCATCACACAAATGGCTTTCTGAATCAGGGCACCTCAGCTCCTGCACACCCCCTGTGACAGCAGCCCTGAGCAGGGGGGGTCTCACAGTCCCTCTGCCACCCACGCTGTGGCATGGCACACAAAAAGAGACAGTGCCTCGCACCAAGGTCAGCAATCACATGTGCAACACAATAATCTTGCATGGCCTCAATTAATCTGCTTTTGTCCCTCCATCCATAAACCCAAAGACAAAGGGTTTGGCTATCTCTGCATGGGAATGCAGGACTGACACAAGTTTGATCTTTATTTTCAACAACCAAAATAAAACATGTTTTCTGCAATTCTGACTACTCTTTGCTTTATACAACCAACCCCTGATTAAATTGCCATCTCATCCTCCATACTGCATGAGGTCTGCAAGTCGGTTTAGAGTCCTTTTCAGCTCACTGACCTACTTGCTACCAAAAAGACAGGCATTAATACAATTTCCTCTCTCTTTTAATTTCTGCTATTGCCTTCTTCCTAATTGTTGTTTCCTAAATAGAGTTCCTGTAAGTTAAGCGTGCTTACCTCTATCAAAAACTTTCACCCAGAACTTCCACAAAACACAATGCCTAAATCCCCTCATGCTCTCAACAGCAGATATCTATAGAAAGTATATTTGCAATTTCTAACCATCCTGGATCTTCAAATCAAGAGAAGCCTAGTAGTAACACAGTCTCTCTCATTTGTTTTCCTAAATATCTTTCTTTTTTATTTTCTCTCACCAATACAGTTCTCTAAAAGATGCTAGTGTGGTAGCACTACTGGAGGTCACTAAACTCACCCAAGATGATAAGTGTGGAATTTTTCTCATCCAATTCAGCCAGCTAAAATTTATGAATCTAATCTAAAATCATCAACTCCACTGCCACAGTAATCAATGTAAGCAGCATGAATCACCCACCCCGAGTTCCTGGCCAGATACATGGGAAGGAAGGAATGAAACCCACCTGGAAGTGCTTATCATTAACCATAGAGGGAGGCTGTGTTACTAAGCTGGGGTGACCTTTCATGCATGGAATTCCTTTATCTCTAGCTGTGCTGATGATAAGGAGGCCAAGAGACCTGTCTTCTTTGGCAGTGAGGGCATCAGTTCCCAGGACTCAGACAAACCGCAGCTCATGGGTTGTATTTGACTACATCAATATCTGAACCAGTTTTCTTTAGAAAAATACAACTTCAATGCTGTTCTCAATAGTCTCTTATAAGAAAGGGAAAAGCAGCAGGGAAACCTGAAGTTAAATCAACATGCACTGTGCCCTAACCAACATGAGTGACTTTTTAAGCACTGCAGTGCTAGATCAAGCTTATGTGTCTTCTTCCTCTTGGGCAGAATTGCTGAGCATAGTCTTCTGCACATCAAAAATCTGAGGACAGCTGGGTCCCAGATCTCACTCAGCCTCTAGTACTGTGAGGCCATGGAGCAAATCAGTTCACCTGCCTCTGCCTTGATTTCTTCATTTCTAAAATGGGAGCAAGTCAGGATCTTGTCCTAACTCACGAAGCCTTTTGATATGTATCAGTGAAACAAACTACAGGTTTGTGGGCTGGAGCTGTGTCTCCACAGGCCTCCATGGGATGACCAGAGAGACCATACCAGATAGCAGCAGCTCAGGGCTGCTTACCAGCATTTTCACTTGTTATCAGTCATTCCTATCAAACTGTTCCATCATCTCCCTCCTTCTAAAGGTTCATCTTACACAACACTAAATACCAAGATATAGCAGATGTTTTCTGGGAACTCATTAAAGAAAGCAACAGCTAGAACAAATCAGGATCCCTGTGCAGTCTGTACAGTACTACTACTACTGCAGGTCTGTCCATTTAATTGGAGTGTGAGGGCTTGGTACTAACCCCTTCCAAGGAGACAGCTTTGGGACTCACTGCTAAGGGTGAGACAAGCTAACATCGGTACTGAAACCTTGACCCTCAGAGATTCTGCAGACTTGTAAAATATAAGACATGCAAGACCTGAAGGTAATAGGCAATAACATTTCTCTCCAAATGAATTTGGGAAATATTCCCTAATGTGTCAGAGTTTCAGGGTTTCCACTTTTCCCTTCAGTTTCTTTTTTCAGTGGAAAAAACGTGGGCACATGGGGACAAGGATGGTAAAATGGTTTCCTTGGAGGGACTGTTGGTACCTTATCAGACCTTAATGTAGACTTATTTCTTCATACCGTAACCACTAAGTGACTATGTCAGGGTAGATTTCAAAGTCTTGGTGTCATAAAAGATCCCAAACCTTTATATGTTCACAGCACAGTCAGCAATGAAGTCTGCTCCAACTTAGGGTCCACACTCTTGGGAAGAAGAGTTACTGGTTATGTAAATGGTGGAAAACCCCACATACCCCTCATTCCTGTTTTTGTCCCAATGATCTAATTAAGAGCTAAAAAAGAATCAGTACAGGAAAGCAAGCTCGAAAAAAGGTTTTTCTTTTCAATTAACAGACTGATTGATACCTTTAAAACATACAGCCTGGTGTGTTTTTAGCTTTATTGTGTGGTTTTGTTTGGCTCATGATAAAATAACATTACTGTAAATGAAGTGTTCCTGCTGGCAATGGCAAAGACATGATGAGTTCAGTCTACAGCACTTCTGCATCTAGATCTCAACAGCCACCTGATTCCTCCAGCATCACTTGGGGTCGACCTGCTGGAATAAGCAGGTTGAAGTACCTCTATTTACAAGGGATGGCATGCAACTCTGCATTATGATTGGTTTGAAACTCCTGCTCTGTAAAACAGCAGGTGCCCAGCAAGCACTCTGCAAAGGGCTCTGCTCCCATCTCCACCCACGACATCAGCTCCAGCCTTATGCTCATTGCCCAAAGAAAGGAAGGTAAGAGCAAACCAACCAGCCACATCTCCCTCAGGAAACACACCCAGAATTAATCCAACTTTGCCATTTCCATGGAATCTCAGCCCTAGGACTTCCTAGAAGGTATATGAAAAGCAGATACACTCAAAGACTTCATTTTTCGTTTGGATAGGAAACCTGGCACTGACTTTATTAAGGCATATTTGAGCAAATGCCATGCCACAGGCAGCTCTGGCTTTAGAAGGCTGTTTTGATAGACCCAGAGCTGAGTATTACTGCAGATAAAGCTATCCTAAAAATCCAGCCCTGAGCTGTCATTTCATTACACTCAGAACTGTATAACCAAGAGAACTTTTCAATTACAAGCCAGGCTAATATTTTTGAATATTTATTTTAGTTAGCCCTGGATATTTTGGTGTGAAACTTGATCAACATGTTGATATATGCAGAGATTAAGTCATCCAGCCTCTACTGGCAAGGAAAAGAACATTCACAAGAAGTCACCATTCCTTTTGTCTGAAATCCAAAGAAACAGATTCTAATCTCAGTTTCACTCTGGTGGATGGAAAATGACTCCAAAACTGCCAAGAACTACTTAACCAAGAGGACAGCAGAAACCAGGACTTCTGCTGACCTTCAGCTACAAACACGGTTACACTGTCAGTACAATAAAGACAGCCCACGCATAAAGTGCACCCTGAAGGTGGCCAATCCCATTAGGAACAACTTTAAACATGTAAGAGCAACATTACTTAAATCCGGTAAGGACATACCACAATAACAGCCACAATCCTCAACATACACACACGCTGCACAAGAACTCCCACTCCACACAGGATAATGACCTACATAATTTCTGCTTAATGACTCCTATTAGAGCCAGTGCGTATCTCCATATAACCCCTGAAGGGCATCTGTGAGGATGGCCGTGAGCACAGCATGCTCTGTGGCCACGACAAGCTCCCTGCCCAGCCTGCCTGCTGTGCAAGCCCCAGCTGCCCAGGAGCACCAGCCACCAGCACGGGCACTTGGGTTCACCATCTCAGGAGAGGGCTTCACCTCCTGCTGCAGTTTTGGTCTTAGCAGCAACACATGAACAACCCTCGAAGCAGGGTTGACACATGCAAGTGAGTAACACTGCTCCTACAGCTCCAGCAACACATCAATCAGGAGAAAAACTACTTTTAATGTAAGAAGCTAAGCTCTCTTTTGCACTGGTACATGGAACTGCGGCTGGGCATGGGAGAAGAGCACACAGTAGATAAAAAGCAACAAAAGTGAGAAAGGCAAATTATATGCACAAAGGATCACTGCAGGATACTTCAATTTCCCTCCTTTTGCCAACACCCTCTTAATGTGGATGCGAGCCAGGCCAGTCACACTGCAGGTGAATTCTTTGCAGGGCATACACTGCAAGCTGTGATAGACTGTTACATCTGCTGGAGTCACAGAATACTAAATTCATCTTAAACTTGGGTTGAGGAGAAGTTGTGCATCACAGCAATTGGGAAGCCAAAAGGAAATCTCTCAGAAGAGTTAGTGAGAAAAGTGATGTGAACTTCAGAAAGTGCATTTCTTTAGCTCATCTGCCTATCATAGTAATGCCTTAAAGTTTCTGGGAACAGGTGGAAACACTGCTTTTATTATTACTATCACCATCATTTTTATATACAAAACAACAAACCAGTCATGTAATGGATGAAGCATTCCCAAAGTTACTAAATTTTGAAAAGTCAAATTTGATTCAATCTCAGCCAGATCCTTTGTACAACACTGTCTCTCAGAATCTACGTCCAGACAGATTTTCCACTTGCATGTGGTTAGATAATGAAAAACGAAGTCTGAAAGCCCATTTTAGGCTTGTCAATCTAAGAACACCAAACAAAGACATCAACTATGTTGTTCTAGCCACGCTGAAAATCTCAGGTATTTATGACAGCTTTAAAAAAATAAGCCAGTAAAGGCCAATATAGCTGCAGTTCCCTATCCATCTTTCTCCTTCTCCCCATTCTCCAGTCAGGTACCTAGCATAGTCCAGGACCCCAAAACTTCCATGTTCCTTTACTGAGTTGCCACCATCAGAAAACTGCATCCTCCCACTGTTTCTTTTCCCCACCCTTTACTCCTCCACATCCATTAACCCATGCCCAGACAGAGCAGTACATTCTACTCACAGAAGATAACCTTGCAATATTCTCCCTTTCACTTTTTCCTTAGTCTTTCCATACACACGTGAACACGTGAACAACTCAGCTGTGGATCAGCTGATATTTGTTAATGTTCAAGAATCATTTTAGCTGTCACTAAACCACTGCAGAGAGAAACAGCTCTTTGAAGGGTGTTTCAGAATGCAGCTTCTCAAAACAGCTGAGGAAACAGAGAGAAAGGAACAGAATTCTGCATCCTGCTGCTTTAACATAGTATGCAGGTCTTTTTCCCTACACCATGATAATCCATAGGGAATCACCACTGGTTTGTTATTCCAGCAGGACCCTTCAGGCTCTCGCTGTCAGTGTGATCTGCTGGTTTACTCCAGAGCAGAACTCAGGCATGCACTGTGCAAGCTCAGAGGAGCAGGGCCCAGGATGAGTCCAGCTACACCTCACCATATCAATTCACCCAAAGATAAACCACAGCCAAACAATTTCATCACAGATTGGCAAAGGTCAATTCTCAAAGCCCCAACAGCAGCATACACGTGCCTCACCATTTACTCCTGATCTCACAACATGGCTGCAAAAGCACACAGAAAATTTGCTTATAGTCCTAAGGATTTGAATCACCATGGTTTTTACTCATGCAGTAAACCACACCAAAGGAGCCTTGCAGGCATCTTTAAATATTCCCTGCACCAAACCTGCTGGGTAAAGAACCTCCCAAACAGATGGCCGTGCAAAGCCGAGGGATGCAAGCCAGCAGCCTGCACCGGGCAGCAAGGCAGGCTGGCAAAGTCTCATCCAATGCACCAAAGGTGATCCAAAGCTCACACATCATTTGAGAGAACTGTGTTCATGCATGGAAGGTAAACAGTAAGACTTTAAAACCAACCTGCTCCCTGAAGACTCACAAAAATCTCAGAATTATTCAGCCCCCTGGGTCCAGGCAAGTGACAGAAGTGTCAAGAGGCTTCACCATCATGATGACATTTCTTGGCAACTGGAAAGCTACGTTTGCCTTTTAAGTCTGTTCGCATCCAAGCCATAAATTAAAACTTCCAGACTTCCAGCTTGAAATAACAACAGTAACAATGACTCCTGCTGTTGTTTGACCCAGTCCTCTAGCTTCTCAGCCAGAGGGACACTTCCTTCTGGATAGGGCTTGTCTAAACCTAGACTTGTCTAGGTTTGGACTCAATATTATGAACACACTCTACCAAGGATAAAGCAGAAGCAACACTTTATTTTTTTTTTTTTTTTTACAAAGAGCAGGAACAAAGAAAAAAGCTAGTCTTCTCTAAATGAAATCAGCAGCAATTATGCTTCCTTGAAAATCCTAGCAGTGAATAGTAGTGGTGTCTCAATTTTGACTAAAAAGTATCACAACTAACCTATGGAAAAAAATGTTCATGTAAAACCTCAGCTCTGAGTTTATTGACTACCAGTGTATCCATCACTGCACTACAGCAAAAATCCATAAAGCTAGGTCATCTCAACACAAGCTGGCAACTCTACCTCACATGCAATCACACCACAAACATGCAGCCATGCAAGCAGTGACTTCACTCACCTGGACTGCAGCAAGAGATGCCATTACCTAATCACCACACAGAGGATGAATGAAAGACTTTCCAACATCAGCTTTCAAAAAAAAAAGTCAAAAAACAAATCTGAACAACCAACCTAACCAAACCCACCCCACACGTGCATATCTCAAAATTATTAATTGCTTATTTAAATATGGACACATGGATAGACAAGAAGCTCCTGGACAAACTCAAACACAAAGAGGAAGCCTCCAGAGGATGGCAGCAAGGACAGGCAGCCTGAAAGAAATACAGAGAGACTGTCTGAGCAGACAGGGAGCAGGTTAGGAAAGCCAAAGAACTAACAGAATTAATTTTGGCCAGGGATGTAAAGGGCAACAAGAAAAGAGTCCATAGGTAGAGCAGTGAACATTTTCAAGGGCATGTAGTGATAGAATAAGGGGTAATGTATTAAAACTGAAAGGGGTCAGGTTTAGATTAGATATTAGAAAGAAATTATTTACTGCAAGGGTGGTGAGGCACTGAAACAGGTTACCCAGCAAAGCTGTAGTTACTTCATCCCTGGAAGTGTTCAAGGCCATGTTGGAAAGGGCTTTGAACAACATGATCTAGTGGAACATGTCCATGCCTATGACAGGAGAGCTGGAACTACCTAATCTTTAGGGTCCCTTCCAACCCAAACCATTTTAGGATTCCATGAAATGTGAGGAGTCATCAAAAAAATTCACCCTGCAGCAGAATACAAAGGCATCCTCTTAAGACTCTGGGTGCCGTGATTTGTTTAAGCAATGTTGGACATAATCATGTTTAATATTAAGAATACACTAGTGTTACACATCTGATAGCAAAACTGGCATTTATATGTCATTATATGCACTTACCAAGAAATATAACCTGCACAATCATGTGAAGTGCTCAAATGGTTCAAAGGCAAAAATCATCTATGTTCAATGTTATTTAGGAATATTAATAAGCTCCTTTATTTTTAGATTTAAACCATTAACAGCTGTTCTGAAGAGGGCTCACTTTTAACCTCTGACAACATTCAAATGTCTGTAATTTTTATCAGATTGTTTGGATTTTGATAGAGCTAAAGTCCTGAAGCTACAATTAAACTTGCAGCTACCTTCTCTCACTAGGCTTCCTGCAACAGCTGGAAGACTCTTTGAAGTCTGCAAAGACATGGAAGAAAAGTTATTTATGGCTTGCACAGTGCAAGCAGAAACAAGTTGTGTTTCTGGTGCATTTCCAGTGCTGGTGACAGACTATTTCTCACCAGCACTACCGGAAGCCTTCAAAAAGATTTCCCTCTACCCAGATGCTCTACAGGACCAAGCTAAGAAGCTGGAAATGCTGCAGAGTAGAATTTCAAGAGCTCTGAGTGGTCCAAAAGCAATTCCTGCTAGAGTCAGCATTAAATCCCACCACCAGCTCCACTGAAGACAGAAGTGGCCTAACTCAGCCTGTTGATGGCTACCTGCCTAGAAAGCTCAGAACATCTCAGGATGGCCTCCTAAACTCATTTAAAAATTTAGTTGTTTTTTTTTTTAAATCAGGGATGCATTTTTAAAAAAGGGGAGAAGTCAGCTTAGCTAGTAGAAAAGGAAGGAGGATTTCAGTCCAGAGAAGCCACCCCACATATTGCCACAACTCTCAGAGCAGCTCCACATGCAAGGCACAGAGCTGTGGACTCTGCAGGAGGAGAGGGAAAGCACTACTGAAGCCCTGCAGCAGGGGCTGCACTGTGTTGGCACATGTGTAATGACCAAGCCAACACGCACTGATGTCAAAGGAAGTTATCATCACGCACTGGAAGCTATACAATTAGTAGTGCCATCATCTAGAAGAAAGAAATAAAATATTGTTTTCTCCCAGGCAAAGCCACTGGTGTTTTTCATTTGGGTTAAATTGCTTTAAGTGCCTGCAGGGTCCATGCCTTTGATTTACTGTCCATGCCTTTGATTTGTACAGGCATAGACATATTTAGGTATAATTATTATGGTAACCAGGCTCATACACCAAGAACAGCAGCAAAATCAACAACAGCTCGATAAGATGATGGAGGATTTTCCAACACAAAACCCTACATCTCTCTACATCCCTGCAACCCTACTCAAGGTCTGCTCTCGACTCTTTGAAGAAAAAAAACGAGCGAAATCAGGAAGTTTTCATATCAGTGGAAACATGGCTACTAATCCCATGCAACCCCAATTTCACCCAAAAACCCCTATATTTTGAAGTTTTTGTAGAGAATCATAGAATCATTTGAGTCGGAAAATACCTCTAAGATCATCCAGTCCAACCACTAACCCAGCACCACCAAGTTCACCACTAAACCATGTCCCTAAGTCTACATATACACATCCTTTAAATCCCTCCAAAAATGGTGACACTTCCCTTGGCAGCCTCTTCCAATGACTGACAGCCCTTTCAATGAGCCAATTCTTCCTAATATCCAATCTAAATATCCCCTGACATAAATTGACACCATTTCCTCTTGTCCTATGGCTTCCTACATTGTAGAAAAGATAGACCTCCACTAATTACACACTCCCTTCAAGCAGTCATAAGAGTGATCAGGTCCCACCAAGCCTCCTTTTCTCCAGGCTGAACACCCCCAGCTCCCCTCAGCAGCTCCTCTTAGGACTTGTGCTCCAGACCCTTCCCCAGTTCCACTGCCCTTCTCTGGACACACTCCAGCCCCTCAATGTCTTTGTGGTAGTGAGGGACCCAGAACAGAACACAGGATTTGAGGTGTGGCCTCACCAGTGCTGAGTACAGGGGGACAATCACTGTCCCAGTCCTGCTGGCCACACCATTGCTGATCCAGGCCAGGGTGCCACTGGCCTTCTTGGTCACCTGGGCACTGTGCTGGCTCAAGTTGAGCCACTGCTGACCAGCACCCCACACCCTTTTCCACTGGGAAGCTTTCAAGCCACTCTTCCCCCAGCCTGTAGCACTGCACGAGAAGTTAAGAAAAACAAGCAAGCTAAGAACAGCATCTCTCTCACACTGCATCACTTAATGCATATTCTAGTCCAGCACACAGCAAGTCCTGTCTCCAGCTCAGCCTTCAAGTTCAAGCACTGAAGAGAATACATTACTTAGGGCTTAGAACCAGAGCAAAGATACAATGATGGTTATCATCAACTCTTTGATTTGCGATTATGTAAAAAAAAATAAATAAAAAAAAATCAAACTGAAAACCCAGAAGCTGGAAGTCTGGAAGTCCATGCAGATCCCAGAGCAGAGGTTTGAACGACCGCCCAGCAGGGTTTGCTCAGATCCCTCTTCACAGCACTGCCATCTTTTGCATCCTGACAGTACTAACAGTGCCCAAAACTTACCTGCATTAATACACACATCCAGATGTTAACCACTCATATGACTTCAGGGTCTAACACAATGACTTTTTATACTGGGACAAAATTAGGTCTGTGCACTTACATAAAGTAAATAAGAATTAGTACCGTTTTGTTTATTGCTAGATGCATAAATCCTCATAGCAAACAAGCTAGGAGACATTAACAAGGTATAATTTATAAATGCTCAACATATTCTCCTTATTAAAGTCTGTTAATGTAAGGATGCACATGCAAGAATGCACATGCAAGACAGGCTACTCAGCTTCACATTAGTTAATAGTTTCATTTCTTTCATCATCATATAGGAGCAAAATACCTAAAAGTCTGGCATAAATGCAAGGTAGAAGAATGCACTGTAAAAGAAAACTGTCTACACTGGAACTGCAGACACCACAGTGTTTCCACTAGAAAAAAAAAAAAAATCAGACAGATTCAAATACCTCAATCCCAGTCAACGTTTTTGGTATATATTAAGAAACCCTCTTCTGCTGAATATAATAAACTGAAGCAACACATTCTTGCTATGACTATCATTTTTATTACATGGCCATGACCTGGACTAGCTTTCAATCGGCACTGATTAAATGCATATTCTGATATTCTGTACCAAATACACTTCAAGTTGTGGGAAAAATGTGGCAAACACTTCCCATTTGTCACTGTCATGTAACACGAAAATTTATCTAGATGCTGGATATATGAAGTGTCTCTTAGAATAACTCACTAGATCACATACATACAGAAAACTCAGTGTGCACAGGCTAAGTAGGGTTGAATTAATGAATGTACTGTTGCTTCACATATTGAATGTCTGTCACTAAACCGATAATTTGCAAATGCAGAAGCAGGGACTGGGAGATGCACTGGCTGCAGGCATTGACAGATCCCTCCTCTGCAGTTTCAAGAAGCTAATTGTGCTCAGTTCAGAGTTCTTGATCCATGTTCCTGGGAATGACTCAGGACACAAGCAGCAAGACAGTCAGCATGTGTCCACATTTGGGGTTTTGTTTCCACTTCTATCTGCCCTGATTTCCTTCCCAAGAATGTTGTGCTTGTGAAAGGCACAGCATGACATCCTAAGAGACTTCTGTCTTCTCTGCCTCACAGACTCAGTCTGGGTGGCAACCAAAAAGCAAAAGCTTCCCTAGAGAACTCACCAGGATTACCAACAAGAAGGGAGAACTACTTCTGGGTTGAAGCTTTGGCCCATTGTCATCTATGGCAAAACTCCCACTGAAGTCAGCACAGCCAGTATTTCACCTCT
This sequence comes from Motacilla alba alba, assembly GCF_015832195.1. Lineage (NCBI taxonomy): Eukaryota > Metazoa > Chordata > Aves > Passeriformes > Motacillidae > Motacilla > Motacilla alba. Next base: position 45,309,914 of record NC_052016.1, on the reverse strand, counting down.
GTCGCAGCAATTTTGAGTCCATGCCCATTCTGCCTTGGAACTTCCAGCCAGCACAATAAGGGTCTTAACAGTGCCAAGAGCTTTTGTATTATGTACTGCAGGCAGAAGTCATGAAACCTTTCACATAAGCAAGCAAATACTCATCAAACAGGTAGGAGATTTAAGATACTGTTGAACTGTAAGGGATTCAGACCTGTATGCAGAAGCATGATGTTTCACACTGGCACATCATTCTAAAACAAACCTTATCCTAACCAACTTTCTGTCCTTCACAAAAACCTGCCTGTAAATACAAGCTGTATGACTGCGGTTGGCATGTGTTTAAAGACATTTTAGAACTCAGCACAGAAATATATCTGTAGTGGAACAGCACCTACAAACTGCTCCTAACAAGCAATGGCTAAACACCCTAACCGCCTCCTAATTGTTCATTTCATTGTATTTGACAGAATCCATCAACCAGAGTACATCAGGTCACAGTAGTGCAACACGGCAGGAGCCACGACAACATAACCTGCTGGAACAGAAGTCCCTTGTGTGAGAAACAGAGCAAGCCAGCAATTTAGGGAAACTGGGGGGGGCTATACCCCATCCCTGTCCACCACACAGGATAACAACACAGTAACATAACACACAGGTCAGGAACCATCCTACACACTGTTGGCATGCGGGTATGGAGCGCAGTCATTACAATGCCAACAGATGCTTTGTTAAGAATCAAGCTTAAAAATAAACAGGAAAAAAAGTAAATAAAACTACGGTTTACTGCATCAAGACAAGTACTGCCAACCTGCTGATTTTCTACAACACTAGCACCACCAAAGGATCAGACAGAGGGATATCTATAGTTTGCAGTCCTGCAGTACATTGTCTCCTATCTGGCTCTCTCAACAAGACTCTAGTGTTTTTCAGAACACAACGATCACACCTGTAAGCTCTTTCTCAGTAACACTCTGCAACAGCAAGTTAGATCCAAGGGAACACTCCTCCTCTCCTTGCACCTACCACCAAGTCCTCTCCAAGCAACAAAAGGAAATTTTTGTTAACTTGAAGGAGCAGCCCTCTGAAGGTCAGCAGGAAGAGGCAGACAAGTACTAGCCAGGCATTCTGCCTTGTTCTGCTTTGCTTTCCCAGCTAATGCTTATGTCCTCCCACAGCTGCTCCAGAACCAGGAATGAATCCTCAGTGAAAGCAGAGCACCCAGGCAGCAAGTAGAATGGTGCAGCAACTCTCCTCTACATTCCTCATAGTTCATCCTCTCCTGATTTTTAATTCCTTTGCTGAAGACTCAAACCAAATTTCATAAAGCATTTGCCAAAGGAGAGATACATTATAACACCTGTGCCTGTGGAGAGGACTTCTTCTTTCTTTTTTGGACAGAAGTTGGTTAAGAACACACAAACCCTGATCAAAAGATACACCTCTCTAAGCTATCTGACAGCACTGCAAAGGGAAAGCGAACGGGTATGAACAGAAGCATTCATTTCCTCGAATCCCTTTCTTTTAACCAAACTCGATGCTTTAGTGCCTCTGCCAGGATGCCAGTGCTGACTTCCCTTTATGTCCCATGTATTTGTATTTATTTTAATTGAATCTGGGACTAAGGACACTCGGCAACGCTTAATCCTCTCGGCAACAAAGCAAGGGCACTAAGCCACCATAAAAAATAGAAATTAAAAAAAAAATTGGAAAGGTAAAAGACACCCACTGATGCATTCCTTGGGGCACTGCGGCTCTCTTTTCCTCCTGCAAATAATCCAGCGGGATTCAAAAAGTGGGTAGGAGAGGCTGGATGACTTCCTTTAATAGCAGAAGTTAGAGCTGGGAGCACCACGTTTAACCCATCGCCAGCCGGAGCAGGCTCCCTTCCCAGGGGTGCACACCCCAGCCCTTGCACACACACACACACACACACACACACGGACACACACACGCGGTCCGAGTGTCGGGACATGGAAGGGGGTGGGAACCCGCAGCGAGCAGCCCCAGCAAAGCCCGGCAGGGACGAGGGGACACGGCTGCTGCCCCCGCTGTCCCGGACAGAGCGCTCCCCGGCTCCGGAGCCTGCGAACGGGGAGGGCAAGGCGAGCCCTCCCTCCTAAAAACATTGAGGGAAAAAAATAGATGGACAGACAGACAGACAGACAGATAGAACAAGCAGTTCCTCCGGTAACACCCGGCTCTCCCCAACCCAAGCAGCTGCAGCCGGTCCCCAGGCTCAGCCAAGAGCAACTGCAGCTGAAGAGCAGCGACAGACACGCACACCCCCTCGCCCTAGCTGCCACAAGTTTAAAAGAAAAAAAAAAAAACAACAAAAAACTACAAAATCAAAGCACTTAAAAGGCGGCGGGAAATTCTTAAAACACGAAAAGCCAGCTCTTGCCTGCTTGCGAGCTAAACCCCGGTGCGAAGCGGGAAGCGCAGCCGGGGCAGCCGCCCACTGCTGCACCTTGCGGGCAGAGCGGGAGCAGGAGCGGCCGCTGACAGGGAGCGGCGCGGGGATGGGAGCGGGACACGGGCACAGCGCAAGGACGCTGCCGGAGTCCCCGCGGCAGAAGTTTCCCCGAGTCGCGGCCGCAGCCCCCCGAGCGCCCGCGCACCGCCGAGTTTGCCCGGCAGAAAGTTTCTCCGCCATCGCCTCCGCGCCCCTTCCCGAGCCCCAGGCGGGTACGCACCGGCCGGCTCAGCTCCGGGCGCTGCCCCGCGGTCTCCCGCGCTGGGTCTCCATGCCGCCTTCGGCGCCGCCGGGCTGTGGCGAGAGTCAGGGAATGAGAAGAGTGGGGCGCTCCCCGCCCGGCGCCGCGCCGAGCTCAGCGCAGCCCAGCGCAGCCTGCCGGGAGCGCGGCCCGCGCCCGCCTCCCGCCCGCGGGGAGGGACCGCGCCGCCGCCGCCCGCCCCGGCCCCAGCCCCGGCCCCGCCCGCCGCGGGGCTCCCACCGTGGACCCGGCCCACGGGAGGTCGAGGAGGCGCTCGTGGAATGCCCGCCCTCCAGGGGACTCGCCCAAGGTCATTCGCTCCGGGCAGGGCGCTGCGCCGCGCCGTGCCGTGCCGTGCCGTGCCGTGCCGTGCCGTGCCGTGCCGTGTCCCCCGCTGCCCTCGGGGGTCCCCGCTCCTCTCCTGCCGCCGGGCGGGCGGGCAGTGGCTGCGCTCACCGGCCGCCGCCGGCCCTGTCCGGCGCCGCTTCACATGCACCCCGAGCCCTGCCGGGAGCCGCGCTGGGCGGGCGGCGGGAGCCTGGTCCCCGCGCTGAGTAGCGCCAGCCCGATACCCTCCGACACGGTTCCCCCGGGGGGCCGCTGGCTGAGCGCGGGGACACGCTCCGGGGTGGCAGCCCGATCGCAACCTGCCTGTAAGGGCAGTCGGATGGCCGAGCCAGAGGTCTGTAAGAGCCTGGGACTCTGCTGCGAAAGCTACACCTGTCCAAAGAGCTGGTCCCTTTAGCTTTAGTAGGGAGGAAATATATTTAGTGCCTTCTGCGCTTGTGAGTTGCTATCCAAGTTCTCACTCTGCTTGTTTTAATAGGATGTCGTGATGAGGCACCTGTTTGATCATCTGTTCAGTTTGTTTCCTTCACTAGCAGTAGAGCCCAGGCCCCTGCCTGATCAGGTATCTCATTCAAGAGAAAAAGAGAGGGATCACTTTAACATCTTTTTCCTTTTTTTTTTTTTTCTTTTTAATAATGTCTACCTTCAGCTATTCCCTGCTTTGCAAGAACTCTGAAATGCTATTACTTTTGTTTGCTTTCTAGTCTGCTGCTCTCTCACTTTGCCCATGACTCCCACTGGGCTGCTGGTCACAACTGCTAAAGCCAGGTACAGGTAAGAAGGTCCCTGTGAAGACCGGCAGCATAGCACCCGTGACTGGTTCCATAAAATACTTGTGCGCCGGGCAATTTGCTGCTGTCATTTAGAGTGAAGGTGAAAAGACAAGTAAGCGAATGGATCAGCAGCTCCATACTAATCACAGGGACCAGGGAAATAGCCACAAAGCAGGAGAACATTGGCTGCACTGTGAAAAAGAGAAGGAAAATATATACAAAAACTGCTTGTAATATTTAGCAGCTGAAATAAAAAGTTCTGTAACGGAAACATGTAGTGAAACCCGGCTTTGTCTGAAATCTACAATAGAGCTAATGATTTTATACACCCCAGCTGGTTACACTGGTCATGGAAGGTGATCTTGATGCATTAAAAAGCTATTTAGGAGTCACAAGTTCAGAACCTCACTGTGCCACTCACTAAATGAACACAGCAAGGAGATGTCCTATTCCAAAAGGCCCATAATCCACATCAACAAGACAAATTTAGAGTGGGAGGAAAGTGTATTATGCTGCAGATGGCACTGAGAAAGAAACCGATTTGCCCAAGGTCATGCAGGAAGTCTGTGGCAGAGCCAAGAACTAAACACAACTCTCCTGAAACCCAGACTAAAAATAGTGCTTGATAATTGCACATAAACTCCAGAAAACACACATTACGCAGATAATCATCTTTTGACCCGTATTTTGAAATTATTTGGCTTCATTTCATTATAATTTTCAACTGCACTGATAACTGAATGGTCACTTTCTAAATTTAAACCACATTATTTGAAAGTCCTTTACACAGAAATTCATACTGTGAAACAAAAGGCACTAACAGATAGCATCTGGGCCAACACAGATGCTTTCTGAGTGTGCCTGCTTTTGCTATCCCATTCCTCAAACGGAACCAGAGCGTGTCCAAATCTTAGACCTTGGATGGGAGAGATGATCCTGCTCCTCACTTTGTTTTCCTGAGGCTCTAAAGGGGCTGTTTAGTCCTTACCTACACTTTGCCTGGTAGCAGCACCCTGGATCTATTCCTATATCCCTCTGTCCCCTGTCTGGCCACATTAAAATGTGCCCTGGCATACAGCTTTCGTGTGTTCTTATGTCAAACCTGCCTCATGTCTCAGAATGTGCCTTCTGTGTGTTCTCTTCCTATTCCAGCTCTCTCTTACAGGTTTTCTTAGCCAATGTAGAAACATTTCTTATGACACAAAACGCACACAAGCAGAAAACATCTTGTGGCACCCTTCAGGCACCTTTAGTTGTCACTTTAGGAAAGTTATTTACACATATATTTAGTGGATTTTACAATGTATAAATGCTAATGAGTATTAGTAGAAGCTGTTTTCCTAATTAATCAATCCTACCAGCATGGTAATGATTTCTGTTGTTCTTATGGAGCTTCCTCCAGCAGGGAGTGAGCTCTGTTGATTAACAAGACCATTTTGCATGTATATAACATTTTTGTTCATCTATAACAATCTCTTTTTTTTTTTTTCCTCAAGGAGGTGAGCAGTTCTCAAATTATGCTTAAGGAATAACTGGGGCAGAAAGAATCATATTGTCTCCCATGTCACCATTTTATAGTTGTGTATCTGTCAGATTCAGTAAAATTTACACTATTGTGAAAGATGATTTAGAGCATGTTGAATAAATTCTTTACTCTGAGGGCAGTGAGGCACTGGTACAGTTGCCCAGAGAAGTTTTAGATGTCTCTGAAGGTGTTCAAGGACAGGTTGGATGTGGCTCTCTCTATGTTCTGGTGGAAGGTGCCCATGGCAGTGGCACTGGAACTAGATGGTCTTTCAGGGTCCTTTCTACTCAAAGCATTCTATCATATGATATTGGAAAGGTGGTGATGTGATTAGTCTCAAGAGCTGGCTCAGTGGGGACCTGCTCACTCTCTACAGGTACCTGAAAGGAGGTACCTGAAAGGAGGTTGTGGTGAGGAGAAACCCAGTCTCTTTTATCATGAGAGGACTAGAGAAAATGGTCTTAGGCTGAAACAGAGGAGATTCAGATTAGATATTAGAAAAAATCCTTTTACTGAAAGGATGCCCAGGGAGGTGGTGAGTCACCATCCCTGGAGGTGTTTAAAAGGCATCTGGATCTGGTCCTGGGTGGTAGTTTACTAGTACAGGGGTTACACTGGTGGTGCTGGTTTGACAATTGGACTTGATGATCTTAAAGGTCTCTTGCAACTCTGACAATTTTATGATTCTATAACTCTATGTCTGATTAGTAATGCCAGCATGCTCTACAGATAGAAACCAGGAAACAGCTTTTAGATTCTCATATCCTGAGAAGCAGGAATTTCTCCTCATTTTCCTGCCAAGACAATCAGATTCAAGAAGATGTGAGTAAACCACTGCAACAACAGAGTATTTTGCATTCTCTTAACTCAGTAAATTGCATTGAAATTTTCATAAATAATTCAGATAGTATAAATAAATATAAATCCAAACAGAAAGGAAAGGTTTTCCCAAAGATTCAAGGTTCAGGAGACAGGAAGTTTTAGACCTGATGTTAACTGAACCAGTAGTGAGCTATTGAAGCTTAATCTCAGCATAATATCATAAATTATGAAACATTGACATTTCACTTTGAATTAATGCACAGGGCTATTTATAAGCAGCTTTAGAGGCAGTTGCTTGGGCAAATTAATACACTTTTTCCATCACCAGGCCAAATGTTAACAACACTGCTATTTTTCAAAGTATCAAACTATTTGCATATTGGAACTGTTTTAATACAATCTGTCCCCCAAGGCTGCTGTGTGAGTTACTTTGAAAAGGTAATCAGTCATAATTCACTGGCTCCTTAATCCATAATCTAACTTGATTCAGTATACTACCAGTGATTTTCAGTGTGAGAGATTGCTTGTTTTCATGCAATTGCTTTCTGTTTGAGAGCCACAGGCCACCAACATAGGAAGAGGCATTCAGTGGGCTACAATTGCCTTTCTGGGCTTGCTAACAATAAAAGGTCTGGATAGCAGATAGCAGTAGAAGAACAAGGCATAATCATGAAGCAAAAATATTCCATATACTTGCCTGAATTTTGAATTTTGAAGGTGACTACATAGCAAGACACCATTATTGCTCATATATATTGACAATTCTTTTATCTTTTTTAACCCCTTTTTTGAAGGGTGAAAAGTACAACAATGAAGTTACTTTTTGTGAAACTGTTTTTTACAGAACTGTGTTTTAGTTGCAATTTCTGTAAAGTATTGGTTAAGAAAGTGCTTTAGTACTGGATGGTCAGACTTAAAAACAGTGCTTAAGTACTTCACTAAAACTAAACTGAGGTTTAAAATAATTAAAACAATTACTTGAAATGTCGATCAAATTATACAAAAATCATTTGTCACCTTTTACAAATTCCATGAGCTTCACTATGAATCTTGTTCATTACTAACAAGATACTATAGTATCTCCTGCTCAGAGCCTCTCCTTTATCCTACAGAGAAAATCTGATTCAGAAGTGCCTCAAGACTGATGTTAATCGAATCACAGTCCAATATCCCATACGTGAGTTTCTCTCTGACTATCTGATTCCCTGTAGAGAGGCAGCCTCCTGGTCATACCAAGGACTTCCCTACAAATTTCTTGCAGCTTTTTTGTCTTTTCTCACTTTTCCTGACCATGAGTAGCACTAGCGCAGTGTTAGGAAACTTAACAAGTAGTGACAGCGCTCATAGACTTCTCTAGAAACATGATGTGGCAGCACAAGACAGCTTGATGGTGACGACACCAGAGATTTGCTTCAAGGCCATTCTTCACGTTTCCTCAAGAAGCAACATTCCTACACAAATCTTATTCAAGGGCATTGCAGGAGGGTCAGCAACAGAGGGTTTGCAGGAATAATTAAGGGGATAGGTACAGCACAAAGCTTATCACTAGCTTATGGTGCCATTCAACCAGAAAGATCTGTTAATGCAAGGAAAACTGGATCAGGGTTTTGCCAGATATCTCCATCTCTTTTAGAGGCTGCAATGGGATCACACATCAAAAGATCCATTTTGACAGTGCATATTGAAGTATTGCCTTGTATTATGCCGGATTATGCCTTGCAGCACAAAGTTATTAGCATTTCTAGCAGCTGAATGTCAGAGGTTTGACTTAAACTCACAGAGTGAGATCATCCCATGTAGCAGGGAAACTTTCAATCTGGTGTGACCAATTTTTTTCATTTAAAGGATACAGTAATAACAGAACCATAGAATATCCTGAGTTGGAAGGGACCCACAGAGGTCATTGAGTCCAGCTCCTGGCTGTGCATAGGACAATCCCAAGAATCACTCCATGTGCCTGAGAGCATTGTCCAAACCCCTCTTGAGCACTGTCAGGCTTTGTTCTGTGACCACTTTTTTAGACAGCCTATTTGTGAAGGACTGGGTAACCTCTGACTGTTTAACTTAAATAAAGTTTGCTTTTCTCTCTGCTCTACTTTGCTCATCTCAGCCATAACCCAGTCTCATTCAAGCCCAGCTGTGCTCAGTGCTGTCTCAAAGAGGAGTGCATCAAATCCACAGACTCCTTTCCCATGGAACAGACCTGCCAGTCAGAGAGGGTTGCCATGTCATCAGTGAGCTGAAGGCAAATCACAGGAGGTGATGCTGGAACGCTTACCCTCCATCAGGGTAATAGTGCATTTGATGGCTGGATCTAACAGATCAAATCCTGTTCACAGAAAATTGAGAGCAGGTTTTGTGGCTTTTTTTTTTTTTTTTTTTTTTACTTTATTTCATTGAAACAGATCTGAGAGAGGAAGGAAGTGCTGTGTGGAGCCAGAAGTTTCCATTTGTCTCAGTTCTGCCAGCGAATTTCTAGGTAGCTCTTGACCTTTACCTTAACCTCCTTGAGTTTGATTTCCCATTTTGAAAAATTAAATACAGAGTCACTGGAGATCATAAGATAAGAAAAGATATAATTTTGCAAGTTTACCAGTCAAATTGCAGTTTGATTCCCTGTTTTACTACATGTATCTTGTGAGATTTTAGAGAAACCATGGTTTGTGCCTCAGTGTTCTGACTGTGATACAAACCCAGAAACACTTTTTGTCTGTCTTTTTTTTTTAGACAAATAAACATATATGTTGTTTAGTATTTTAAAGTGATTTACCTTCTTAATGTCTGACATTGACTAAGGTCCTTTAATATTATTAACAGTTACAATAAATAGTTCTGAGATTTCTCTTTGGAGCACTTTGAGGTCAGTGGAAATGTGCACCATCACTATGTTATATTCGTTAATTCAAGAGACAGAATTAAATGAAAGCAACTCGATTTTATAAAAATTTTGAAAGGTTCTGCAGCCAGACAGTAGAAAGCCATAAGGATCAGGATACCATGCAGCATCAGGGAAGGATTGATCTTACCCACAATAGCTTTGTACAGCTTTTACTGTTCATTGTACAAAGAACTGACTCCAGTAAACATTTAAACATGTGCTTAACTTGATAGACATGAATGGCTTTTTTACTTCAATGTTAATGCACATTTAAGCTTAGGGTTGGCTGTTTGTGGGGTGGGGATTTAGTATGGGATTCCCTGATTCTTTGCACACATGATTTCATTAGGTGTTGTCTGTTTCTGTAGCACTGCCTTAGGGCATGAGCCAAGCCTGGCTGAAGTCAGGGGAATTTCTACAGATTTTTGATGGCAGTTGGACTGGACTCTTTATAGGAAATAAAAACAGATTTTGTGGAACATAAAAGCAAAAAAAAATCCTCCTAAATTTGTGGGGATGAAATAGTCATTTCCTGTTTCAGGACTAGAGACTTTATAAATCAAGCTTCTAACCAGAGAAAAATTTTACCAGCTGTACACTGAGCTGCTGAAAATAAAGAGGAGGAATAACACAGACTTAGCAAACCCTTAGTTTTAAGTGAGCAGAAGGAATTGCTTGGCTGTGCATAACAGTTCAGCAGGAGGTAATGATCATGTTTATTTGAGTTCACAGGTTCTTTTGCTGTTGTATGCTTGCATGGTACCTGGTTAAAAAAAATCTAGAAAGTATATATTTACAAATGCCAGCTTATCTGTGGTTGCATGCCATAGCTGTCATCTCACATCAGGTGAGATGGCTTTCAGTTGCCATGCCAAGCAATCCTAGCTTAACTTGTATCACAGCTCCTGTTTTCTGTTGACATCAGCTCATAATAGAGTTACAGGATTAAAATCTTGTCATTCCTAAAAGCCTTCTTGGTAATGAGCAGAGTATGAGATGTGAATTTGAGTCCTGTTTGGTTGCATTGTTACTCCCCCTCTTTTGGTGGCCACATTAATGACAGGTAGTCAGGTGCATTTTGTAATTCCAGTGCTGGCTTTGTATGCTGCCCTCTGTCCTCTGCTTCCAGCTGAATCATTCCCAAACCAACTGCAATCCCTGGTGCTTGCACTCAGTGAGATAACAAACAGAAATGATGGAAAGCAAGGAGAAAAGAGATGATAGAAAAGAGAGGGGGAAAAAACAGATAAAGGCTGGTCAAATAAGTGCATCATATATGCCAGTGTTGGATGACTTCAGCTGTATAATAGGACACAAAGAGGAAACTAGAGACCATAAAAGATAAAAGAACATTGGAAATGAAAGGATAAAATGTGATAAAAATCAATCAAGACAAATATGGCATTGTCATCTTGAGGTGTCACTGTGTTTTAAGTGCTGCTACCTACTGCATGCTGCTGCTTCACAGCTGCTCCAAGTCCCCAACAGACCAGGGAAGATGATCCAGCTTGGGAAGGATTCTGGTTTTTCCTGGTATCATTTCCCCAGTTTTCTGGAGATAGCTGCAAAGGCTGCTACTCATCATACACCTGGAAGGTTAGTTACTCCCTGGGGGTTAAGGGAAGATCCAAAGGAAGTACGAGGGCTAAAGATGTTTAATAGTGCCTAGTTACAGATGATGCAAGTTTTGGAGGGCAGTTTGCAACTGGAAAGGGACCTGGTTAATTGTTGGCTGCTTAATACCCGCTGAAAATCGGGAAGCTATATCACTTCCTTCCATCTGGGAATCTGGATCATAGTTGCAGCTCTTACCCCGGGGCCACAAGGGCAGAAATGGATTCTCTGGCTTCTATTAAGATGCAAATTGAGATCTTTTTCACTTTAGAAAAGTGATGGTATCTCTTTGTAGAATGAATTCTTTAGTATCTAGTAAGTTTCTTTCAATCTTTTTCTCCTTTCTTGCAACATATTTTTATAACTCTTACAGGAATTTAATATCTTATAGATCCCTATGCTTCTAAACAGGGATTCAGAAGTTTTGGGAGCAGACTGCCTGACAGAGGCAGTAAGGCCCAGTGTGACTGAACAAAGCCTTGTCTCAGCAAACCAGTGTGCAAGCACAGAAAGCAGAAGATTCATTGAGATGTGAAATAGGGAAGCCCTCGGTGTGTTTGACTTTTGTTACTTGCACCTACTGCAAATTGGGCCCTTGACTGATGTCACTTTGTTTTCAGTCCTCCTTGGTGGTGAAATGGCTGTGATCTTCGGTGTGACCAACCTGCCCAAATCAATACTAAATGCAGCGGTACAAAAGGCTCTGCATCACAAACCACACAAACCAGATGCTCTTCACTTTCCCCCATCCAAATATACTTCACCCAGCCACCCATAAAAAGGCAACAGAATCCAACACTCTTATCCAACCAAAAAGAGATCCCATCCTTTTCCCTTGCAAACCTTTTTTTAGACAGAAAGGTGTTGCAATCTGAGTGGGTTGTTAGATGAGATAATCGCTATTTCTGTCTCATGGAAGAGGTAGCAACCTGTGGGAAAGCCATATCCTGAAAGCAGCATGAACTTCCTTGCTATATTTAGGAGACTACCTTACAAAATAACTCAGTAAATTCAATTAAAGAATGTATTTTATTGCCAAGAAAAATCATCTTTCTAGTAGCAAAATTTGAAGCCTTTTAATGTCTTTATTCCACTCTGCAGTTGCTCCATATATTCCACAAGGCTTCTGGAGCCATTAGGGTGTGTGACAGTCTCACAATAAGGTTGTCAAGTCACTTTTATTTCATACATGTCAATTAGCTGCTGGGATTAACTACACACTAGGGAGAAGCAGTGAGGACAAAGCTAACATCAGTCTTGGGACAAGAGGAGAGAGAAGAGAGGAGAGGAGAGGAGAGGAGAGGAGAGGAGAGGAGAGGAGAGGAGAGGAGAGGAGAGGAGAGGAGAGGAGAATTAAGAGATGCACTTAGGAGAGAGTTGGGGAAAATGAGAAAGAACAAAGCTTGAGGAACATATGTAGGGCCACCTGGGAAATGATGCTTCTGTGAGAGATAAGCCTAGAACAAAGTAAAACCTGACAGGACTGTTTCAGACACTTAAGGCCTGGCTTTCAAGAGGATAGCTCAGCGGGTGGTTTGGAAAGCTTGAGGCAATTTTTTGGGTTGTGTGTATCATAAAGATTGGTAATGCAGTGTTGTGATGTAAAGAAATCCCAACAGATTTTACTGGAATCCCAAGGCAAAAGCTGAGACTGTGTCTCTCTGGACTGCAAGATTCATCATACTGTTATGATGAATAACACCATCTGAAATGCAGGCACTTATTGTCATTTCATCTGCTACTTGAAGGGCTTGAACATAGCAAGGAAATGTCGTGAACTAAACCAATAAAAAGCTGAAAAAATATCTAGATATTTGTATCAAGCATTAATTTCCTATAATAATTCCTAGGTTTGTCTTCACTGGAGATCACTCATTTGATAAAGTGAAATGTCACACTTCAATTATACATTGTGACAAGAGCTGGGGATTTTCTAGACTGGACCCAACCAGACCCCATCAGGATTCAACAACTTGGCACTGAGCATGACTGTCTCCTGATGTTTTGCAGATGGAGGCAAGAAACAGCCTAACAAATGATGAAGGAATAACTTGAAAACAGAAAGTTTCTTCTGGTTAACTCGAGAGCCATTGATTGGCTTCTGTCCTGAGGCATTACAGTTTATATCCCTAATATATTTTTATATTGCCTAATAAAACTGTTGGCTGTTGCCATTACATGGGTAATGGACATTTATATAAAACTCTTTATGAGCTGTAGATGGGGATCATCCTCTTCACCACGCACGTGAAGCCACCTCTGGAGTACAATGCAGTAGGTCTTTGATAGTGTTGGCTCTATAGATAAACAGCAGTTATATCAAAGAGGAAGAATGACTCCTCATCAAGCATGCCTAAGAAATTTAGAAAACCAGATTTTGCTTCTCCTAGAAGAAATTAGACCAAAACAGGGCCTCTCTAGGCTTCCTGGAAATCAGTAAGTCCAAGGGGTCTGGATTTGTGTTGTATATTGATTTTAGAAAGCTAGAAAAAACATAGCATTTCAAGTGTAGCATGGAAGAGTTCCTTTCCAAGCATCATCTGCTGCAGTTTGAGAGGGATGGAAGATTCCAGCATCCCCTAAATTAATCCAAACATGTTTCTGTGGTGAGATTTAGTGTAGAAAAAATGCCTGCTTCAACACTTTTGCCTTTTTAGTCATTTTGTACTCCTAATCACTTGAAATAATTTAAATAATTTTCTGTGTTTTTTCTTTTAATTTGGCTTTTGTAGATCACAATAAAGTATTCCTCTAGGAATGAAGAAAAGTCATAATTGAAACTAAAAGTAGCAAGGGATTGCCATTTCCTTTCACAGAACCATGCTTCAAAAGACAGAGTCAAGCTTAGCAACAAAAGCTATGAGGACCTTGCTTTAGGTAAGGAAAGTACTGTCTGAAAAAGCGATGCAAACAACAAAAATTACACTTAAAAAAATCAATTCGGGCAGTATTTTCAAAAAATCAACATAGCACTCAATACTGTGAGAAAACAACAATTTCTACCTTGCTTGGTTTGCACAGTATATAACATTTGATGCAAAAATCCGTTTCAAAAATAAAGTATTTTTTTCCGTCATTGCTTTTGTACACCTGATAGTATAGAGCACGCATGTTAAGATTTCTATCTTCAAAAGATGGGAGTTAAGTTATAATCTCTCAAGGATAAATATTCCCTTCCTATGTCATTTGGGAAGCTGAGAACAGAGCTTAAGTGGATTGATGAGGACTTCCTGTACCTGAGCCAGCATTAGAACAGGAGAGTCCTTGTCTCACGGGTTTTCCATCTAAAACGGTAGAGGGGAGTTATGCCCATACCATTAATTTCCCTGTCTTTCTTAAATACATGCCATCATTATAACATATCTTACCCATTTGAGTTAATCGGATATAAAACATTAACTTTTGCAAAGGTATTAGAGCTTCACCAAAGAGCACTCAGAGATATTACAGGGTAACATCAAAATTAACATGGAAGCAATTTAGTCCTTCAGTTTAAATGCCTTCAGCAAAGATTAAGACTTTCCCATCACCACCCAAGCACTTCCTTACATAGTCCTTGCTTATCATGCTCCCCTCATTTACTGTGCTAGTTACTTTTTTAACATGAAAGTTATGCTGGGAGCCTTTCCTTTCATTCCTGGTAGCTTCATCATTCAATTGAAAAGAAGCAAGTGACTGTTTTTATCAATGTGTAGCTTATGCTTTTCTCTAGAAATTACCTATAATGTCCAGATGACTTACTATCTGTGAGGCATCACCCCATTGAGGGTAAAGACTGAAATTAAATGCTCATATGAAAAGGGTTATTGGGTGGTGAAGGCAGCATGTATTAATATGTCCCATTCTTCTGTGAGACTACATTAGTTTAGCATAGGCAGTGAGAGAGCATAAACTGGGAGCACTGAGATGGCAACTTGGGATGGACTGGGACAAATAACAGGGAAGGTGTAGTCAGGAATATAGTCCTGTATTGCACAGAAGAGGAAATGGAATGATGTCATGGCAGGCAGAGAATAGAAGAGAGAATTGATTCCAGGAGGCTGGAGTCACCTCAAGGAAAAAGAACCTGTATAGGAGAGGAGATGAGATTTAATCAGTGCTTGGACAGGCGTGTTGATTGGGCAGAGCCCCATCACCTCACTGTTTGAACTGGATATCATCTGCACCTACAAGTATTTGTTGAAATTTGTACACCTTAATTTTGATCTGAATTTTATCCCTCACCTCTCAGACCACAGAGCGGGTGCACAAGTTTGTTAAATTGAGAGGGAGGGTCTTCTCACTTTCAAAAAGTGACATTCACTTGGTGGGTGGCCAAAGCTGGTGGCTCAGTGATGAGGTAGATACACATTTCTGAACTTCATATTTTCTTGTCTGCAAAGGTAGTGACAAGAGTGGCTCCATGATGTGGTCATTGCCGTTCTGTGTGGTTCAGAAGATGCCCTTAGTGTCTGGGAAGGGACCTGGAGTTTGGGATTTTCCTACAGGAAAAGAGCAAGAAGTGGGGAAGCAGATTTGGAAAGAGAACTTGCATCAGTGCTAGGTGTGTTTGTACTGTCCTATTTCCCAAAATTTTGCCCATTAAAAAAAAGTAAAAAGAAACAAATTGAGTATAACAGCTTGAATCTGCTTTCCATGGTGGTGTTCTCCAGTGTTGAGGCTGTTAATCAGCCCTGTCTTAGAGTTTATTTAGGCTTAAGAGGCACTTGCAGAGTGTCAGGGTGCAAAGCTGGAGAGGCCTCCAAGGGACAAGATGAACTTTACGTAGTTTGGGCTGCTACCAAGGGGATGTCTGAATTTTCTCTTGGGGGGTGCTTGTAAAGATTGTTGAGGCTGGGAAGGGGGGGGGATTTATATGGATACTTATTTCCCACTTCCTCCTCTCCAAGCTGCATGATATCTCTCACAAATTCAGGTGATCTGCAGTGATGTGGTACTCACTTTTTCCCACAGCATCAGCAGGCTTTGGTCTGGCATTGGGCTTCAGTGCAGAGTATGTGGCATCTTTCCTTCAACACACGCTGGTGAGATCAGCTGGAGAAGTACTGCTCTGTCGTGCTGGGCTGCCTCCAGACTATTAAACTTTTTTCTTTTTAAACCTTATAAAACTGGGAGGCTGCCACCAAGCTGTCCATTGGCCTGTGATCCATGCTAACATCTAATCCATGGCTGGAAGAAGGTACTTGGCCTGGGCTGCATGGTGTCAGGGATTCTCTGACAAGTTAGCAGTCTAGAGGACTGATTTCCAGTACTTGAGAACATTCCTGGCGCTATTTGTAAGCAGAAGTGTATATAAGCTTACAAGCATATGTGTAAGCATACTCTCTAACTACTGTTTTCCCACAAACCCTGTCATTTTTCAATGATCCTTCATTTATTCAATCCAGATAGGAGCTGGTTCCTTTGATTTAAATTTTTTACACTCTTTCAAGCTCCTGCATATTTTAGATCTGCAGAGAGTGTTTGTGAACTTCCAGTCTGATTGCCCACGTAACACTGCATTTCCCCATCAGTTGACAAAAGTGATAGTTAAATGGTTAAGGCGTTCCCTTTATAAGCAAACAACCTGTTCTTTTGGCGCTTTTTGGTGCACTTGGAAGTGTTCACTGATAGATTTAAATTAGCAGGATACCACTTTGAATGCAACTACACCAGCTTTTAGTCTGCTTTCATTTTGAAACAGGGCTTCTGTGCTCATATTCTCTGTGCGTCTATCTGTCACTCTCCTCCCCTGGGTTTTTTTGGCTTGTGCAATCTCAATCACATTTAGCAATGGTCCCAAGGAGATTATTTTTTGACAAGTTCTAATATAACAGAGGGTGGATTGATGAGAGAGATGCTGTTAATATCCCTGGGATAAGGGCCACAACATGAACTCAAGTGTTATTAAGGCACCAAGAATACATCTGCAAGGCACAGATCCATAGGAGACAAGGCTGCCTCAGTTTCACTGCCAGCAGATATTACATGTTTTGTCTATATTTACCAATCTGACCATAATATAGATCTCCTGGATTTTTTCCCCAATTTATATTCAAATTCATTCTCAATGGGGGTCCTGAATGGGTGGGATTTCTAATTTTTCTACTCCTATGTAAGTCTGAACAAAATTACTGGATTTGATTCCAACAGGCATTTTTCCTTGAAAAATTTCTGATATGAATACAAAAGTAATATCACTAGGCCAGAAAAGCTCAAAACTTTGTTTTTCATGAGAATAAGTAAGAATCTTTCAGCAATTTTCAGCTTGAATGTCTATTCTGTTTATGGATCACAGCAGAAGGAAAAGAAGGAAGTCATAAAAATATTTTTGGAATTTAATTATAAATGGAAGAGATGTTCCAGAAATCACCTCTGCATCACTCAGTCTCTGGTGCTGGCACGCTGTGCCTCAGGACTTGCTGCTGGGTTTTTGAACAAAATCTGTAAACTGGAAAAATGAACCAGTTTGCGGCTCCAATTTTGTGATGTCTATGCACTGAACTGGATCCTATCAAGATGGAACAGCCTTCTTCTGTAGCAAGTGGCAGAATATGAAGCAGCTGGTAGCAACAAAAAAAAAAAAAAAAAAAAAAAAAAAAAAGGCATGAAAAAAAGAAATTAGAAAAGTCTCATGCAAACACCAGAGAATCATCTCCACAGGCTTTCTGCTTGCCCAGTATGCTTTCGGAGTGCCAAGACCAAGGAAAATCACACCACTTTATTAAGGTAAGCTGCTTTCCAAATGCAAGCCTGGCATCTCTAGGCTCTGTCTGAGAGAGCATGTTGCAGCCTTAACACACCATGAATATGCCCAGATGATGGCAGGTGGTTTTGGGTTTTTTTTATGAGAAATACTACCAGATTGATAGCACAGGGTTTACTGTCCTTCTCAGCCCTACTCTTGATGACAAGTGGCCTCCTTTTAGATTAACCCTATTGAGATCACTCTGCTGTTAGATTGTCAAGAGAGTCTCAGCATGCAGGAAAACCTTGTTTCATGGATTTCTTTCTTCTTGTGTGACTGGCACTGTGAAAATTCACCCAGATAAACCCACAGGTTTCATGGCTGGCACTCAGAGTAGGACTTGTGGGCTTTCAAGAGCTATTTCACCCATTTTAGGCCTCAAAAGAAGATAAGGATTCATGTGTCAGGAGCAAAGAGAGAGGGTTGCCTGGCAAGCAGTATTGCTCTGGAAGGTGCAGGCAATGTTGCTGTGAATCAGTGAAGCCAGGGGATGATAACTCTGGTTACAAACTAGATCTGGGACCATATGCTTGCTGCCAGACAGGAGACAGGCTGAACTCAAACCAGGTCAGAAGAGTGTCAGAGTGGTTTGGTTTGGTTTGGTTTGGTTTGGTTTGGTTTGGTTTGGTTTGGTTTGGTTTGGAAGGGACCTTCAAGATCGTCTAGTTTCATCCCCCTGGCGTGGTCAGGGACATCCAATAGACCAGGTTGCTGAGAGCCTGGAATTGTACACTTCCAGTGATATGGCATCCATAGCCTTCTGGACAATCTGTGCCAGTGCCTCACCACCCTCATGGTAAATAATTACTTCCTAACATGTGATGCAAAACTACTCTCTTTCAGTTTAAAACCATCCCCCCTTGCCCTAACACTTCTTGCTCTTGTAAATAGTGTCTTTCTTGTGGGCTCCCTAGGTGCTGAAATGTCACAGTTAGGACACTCTTTTCCAGGCTAAACAAGCCTGATTCTCTCAGCCTTTCCACTTAGAAGTCAGGCTGATTTTTTTTCCTTTTATTCTGGTGGATGTATCTAGCATGAGAAATGACCAAAGTTCATCTGGTCTATGCTGGGATGAGGATTGCTTGGGAAAAACTAATTTTTACAGGTGCTGTCTCTAAGGGCACTCAACTGCTTGCAAGTGCCAAAAGCACAAATGATGATAACTTCAAAAAGCACTCAGAAGGTTGAGTCAGATGGGAGTGGTTAACCCTTGGTTAACTGAGTGGGCTTTATCACCACTCTGAGGAGTCTGTCATATTTGATGACTTCCTTCTGCTGCTTTGTGTAAGCAGTGGTACAAGGTGTGGTCAAGCATCAACCCTGAAGGATGCTCCTTTTATGAAAGTCATCGTGTCTGGTAAAAAGGATGCATGTGTGCTGTGTTTGAGAAAGGTTTATGCTGCTGGTGTGCAATGGTGATTACAGAAGAGTTCAAAATGACAAGTTTCTCCACACAAAATACAGGCTGAGAAAGAAAAGTTCAGATTTTGGGACATGCCTTGTCAACAAATGCTACTCCAGGCACCAGAAACAGGTCCTGGTGATGATTGCCAATACAGTATGAATATGGGAGGAAACAAATAGCTTTCTGTTAGATATCACTGCAGCTTGCTGGTAAATGCACCCTCAGTTTCTGGAAATCAGTAGCTAATTATGCTGAAAAATCATGATTCTTTAAGAGTGTAAATATCTTTAAACAGCAATTAAAAATAATTACTACTGAAAATCTATCATGTATTTGAGAATAAGAATCAACCTATCTGGACGAGTACATGCTGCAAATTGAAAAAAATTATGCTTTACATTTTGTGATAGTTTTTCTAGTATCAGTTTTGTTCATGGATATGGATTGCCTCTTAAATGCCTGCCTGTTGATCATGTTTAAGCGCCCCATGCCAGCTGAGAAGGTCTTAGAGTATCCCTGTCCTTTGCAGAATGGTGGGAAGCAGAGCTGGTTTTCTGGGATTCATGCTTGTATTTTGAGTTGCAGCCCCTCCAGCAGGTTTTACTTCATCAGTGCTTTTGAGGAAAGTTTTCTGGGAAAGCATGGGGTTTTTGTCTGTCAGAGTTACTGAATTATTTTTTGAAGAACTAGGCAGGCTTGAAATTAAAGCAACAAGCAATGAGTTAGCAAGATTACCTGCTTAGTTGTGAAATTGGTTACAGAAGGAAGAAACTCATGGAAGTTAGCCTTTGATTTTACTTAAATGAATGCTTGTGCTCAGCTCTTCCAGTGCCTCAGTTAGGCACCAAAATAGGAAGCTGCAACATTGTTGAAGTGTGCCCACCATTGTGCTGGCTTGGTTCCGGAGACATAAAGCTTCAATTTCCTACTTCTTTGACAAAAGATAATTTATTCTTTAATTTTGTTATATGTCTTACTCCTAACTTCTCCTGGTCATTTTCAATAGGAATATGATATTAAAATTAGTGCAAAATACGATCATGATGACTCACAGTCCATGGGACTGTGTTTCCCTGCTGCATGTAGTTCTCTTGTAATTGAATTGGAAAATACAGATAAAGCAAGCTGGGCCTCCTCTCTGCTCTCAAGGTGTTTCTCCACATTTACTTCTTGGTTCTATTGCACAGTTGCACAAATTTTTGCCATACTTTTTAAACCCCATGAGAGTTTCATCTTACAAATCATTTGGCTCAAGCATTTTCCTTTCTTTACTCTGGGTATTTTTTCTATTCCCAGGCTGTGGTGTGCTGCCTTTCCTCCTGTTGACAGAGCTCTTGTGGGATCATCCCATCAACTGCTTCAAGAAACTAGGTTCCCTTGCTGGTGCAGCACCTGGCATTGTGAAACCACATCCTTACATGTTATAAATGGCCATTTCTAGTTGCTGTTTATGAAAATCACTTGAGAAAAAGATGGGCTAGATTAAACAATATGTATGTAGCTACAGTGCTAATTTGAAATGCATGTAGGTACATAAACTACAAATGCAGGTGCATAAACTTTAAAAGTATCTCACATTCTCCTTAAAATTTGCATGCATAGCTGATTTATTTTGGGGATGACATGGGTCTGTGTGCCTCATACAGCCCCGTGCATAAGAGGGGAGGAGGATTCAAGTCCTGCAGAAAACTATGAAGAATTTTGTCTTATTCTTGAAAAAGTTTTGAAGAGGGCCACTGTCCTGCTGTTTGTCACAAATTGTGAAAATGGCTGTAAATGGCATTTGTGATCCTTTTCCAGCCCTATTTCCTACAATTTTGATTATCCCTTTCAAGTAATTTTTCAATTTCACCTTGGCTTTTCTTTGAAAAAACATGTACTGTGTTAATAATACAGATGACAAATAAAGCAGTTTGAGTAATTTTTTTAAGTTACCTCTTCTGTCTGACAATCATTTTTTGTCAGGTTTGGGTTATGCCATCACATCTATATCATTTCAATTACACACAAAAAATTGGCTCCCACTTCATCAAGAGATGCCCTAAAAATACCCCTGAATCCCAGACTGTGGATAAATGATGCCTGCTCTGCTTTTGTGTCTGCTTCTGTTCAGTCTGTGAGGTTCATTGTTATGGACACCTGTGGCCCTAACCTCTGTGTGTCTGTTTGTCTCTCTGTAAAAGCCACTGTGTAGTTTGGCCTGGCTGTTGGGTACTGGGCAGGCAAAAGTTAAACTGATTTAGCAACATGCAGTGAAAATGTCCGTGGCTAGTTAGGCAGCTTGGATCAAGGCAGTTCTGACAGCAGGCAAGGAAAGAACAAGTTTTTCCAAAAGATTGGGAGAAGATATGGAATTGAACGTGGCTGTGAAAATAATCACACCTGCATAGCGGGGCCAAAAAACAACAAGAAGGTGTGAGACATGTAATATGGTGGGTCCATAAAGGCTGAGAAAGACTGGAAACAGTGGGAAAAGGTCCAAGGATAGAACTGTGCTGATGATAGGTACTGCCATTGAATAAAGCTCAACTGGCTGATTTTGCTATTTCAGCTTTTTGAGAAAACTTTGACCAGAAAGACTTTGTGTTTTCAGTATGGCTACAACTATGCTGATTCTACATGCCCTAAAGTCTAATTTGCAACCTAGAGCTGAGTCATTCCTTGCATTGGAGAAGCATCACTGCAGTGCAACATCATTGTCTAAAGTCAAGGAAATCCCCAGACTTGTCCCTCAGCCTTGGGCTCATTGCAGCAGAGGAGCTTAAAAATAGATCGGATGCATGAAAGAGTCCCTATAATGAGGGCACCTTGTGCTTCTCCAGGAGGTATGGTTAATCTTGTGTCTTGCTGGATGTGTGCTCCAGGATGAATCCAAAGGCATGAAGTGGGCATAAAAAATGATTAACATTTTGTGTTGCTCTCTTTTACATTGGAAAGGCTGCATGGCTTGAGTGACAGTGCAACTCTTCATTCATAGGAAGATGAATTCCTATAGATGTGATACCCACATACGCATACAGAAATGTAAAAAAGGAGACTTTTCAACACAACATTGGCCCTTAGTAAGCCCTTAGTTATGAGCAGCTGAATACAGGAAGCTGAAGGCAAAGTGGGACCATTAAATCACTGAACTTCCTGCACATAACAGGGTATTTAATTTCATTCAGTTACCCTGCATGAAGCCCAAAACCTGTGTTTGTCCAACACACAAATCCAGGAAAGGTGTAGAGTCCTGTTCCAAAGACCCCAAATGGTGGGGAGTTCGCCACTTCTTTTAGTAGTTTGTTCAGGATATTAACACTTTCAGGGCTTTAAAAATGTGTGCTTAATTGTAGTTTTGTTTTGTGTTTTTGTTCTTTAATTTCAAAGGTTCATATTTTGCTTATTTCTGGTAGGATGATAAGGTTTCTATAGTTCATACTGGGAATGTTTAATGGCAAGCTTCACAAATAAAGGAATAAATTATTGTGTCCTAATTAAAAAAAATGAAGTGAGGAATATAATGACTGGAGAGCCTTTGTTCTTTTTCTAATCCTTGAAGTTACTACAGCACTGTGCCACCTCTTCCCATGTAGAAGGAAGGAGATTGGTCCTATTGTGACCCAGAAGGTACACCAGGGCCACCTACCAGGAACCTGGCAGAGGTCACCAGTCACGCAGCCGCACAGTGGGCTGGTCCTGTCCATGCTGTGGAGACTGGAAGCAGTATGATCACTGATGGCAGCTTTGGACCCAAGTGCTTAGTGCTGCTTAGTGCAGAGCAGATCTTCTGGCTGAATTACTTTTTTGATGTATCTGAGCTACTTCTGCATCTAGGAAGACTCAGATGGAATTTCCATGCAACCCAGCGCTGTCCCATGGCACAGCATGGGAGGGGATGGGTGGGCCTGGCTCAGGAGCAGCATATGTACTGGAAATGCACACCAGCTGCTCCTTTGGAAGGCCTCCTGGGCACGCTGAAAACCGATGCAAAAGCGCTCGGCACAAACTGTGCAGAGCTTCGTAGGCTTACTCCTGCGCTCTGGTGGGCCATGAAACAGTTAACAGTGTTAGCATATGAGCATCTGAGTTAGCATCTTGGATGTGAGGAGTACAGCAGTTTATATTTCTTGGAGGGATTGTTTCAGGCTGCTCTGCTGTTCCAAGCCCACGCCGTTGCTCTAGTGAAGCTCAGCTTGGATTTTCTTCACAGTTGTGACAGCCAGAGATGACTAAAAATACAGAGTGCTGAGATTCCTCAGAAGAATTGTGAATTTTGTCCCCCCTTTCTTCCCAACTATTCCTTCTGCTTGCTTGGGAGAAAAGTTGGGTTTGAGGGGGGAGAGGGTTAATTTCATTCCCTTTGTGTTTTTAAAGGTTGCTTTTACATTAAGGCCCTATGGGAAGGAAACAAGTGTCCTGATAGATGCACCATCTATAAATATACAGTGAGCATGAAACACAAACAGCTTTGGAGATTTATTCCATGTTTCTAAAGATGGGCAAAACCCTTGAATTAATGTGTTGGTATGTAGTATAATATATAATTACACTTTAGTAAATCTGAAACTTAAAATTATATAGGTCAGATATATTTTAAACTTAGGAGGAAAAGCAAGAAAGAGATAATTTTTTTTTTTGCAATTCTTTCTTCCAGGAGTGTAATGCCTTCTCAGTCATGGAAGGATTTTTAGATTCTTTTTCTTTGGATTCTAAGTACACCTTTGCTTTGCCTTTTCTTCTTTTCTTTTTTTTTTTTTTTTCCCTCCTGGGAACCATACTGCCATAAGCTACAAGCTTTGATTCACTGTTAAGAGTGACATATGGTTCCTCGCTTTAAGGAATTTGATAAGCATACCACTTGATCTTTCATGTTTAGCAGGAATTCAAGAAACAAAAGAGATGCCAGGATGCTGGTTGGTAGCAGAGGATCTCTGACTGGATCATTCCTGCCAGTTTATTATATGTGTTGTGCTGTAAATCGTTCCCAAGGCAAAAACAGAAGAAGAGCAATAGAGGCACAAAGTAACTGAAGGGGACTGCCCAGACATTTAGAGGGAGGATGGGTAAAGTGAATTCCCACAGGGTTTAGTCTAAGCACACTGAAGTTCATGCTCTGTCATGATTCCTTAATGTTAATGCTCTAACTGCTTTTGTGGCAATTGTTACTTTTTTACATTTCTAAGCCATAAAAAGAGATGCACTTAAAAAAATGGCCACCCTCAAGCAAAAGAATGAACACTTGTTTGCATTTAATAATCACTAAAAGTTGAAATTCTAAATTGGATTAATTGTGTCTATTATAAATTGATGGGGGAATAGCTATGCATTAGCCCTGAATTCTGATTACCTGAGAGGTTCCACTTGGAGTATAATTAAGAGCAACTTCATAGTAGTGGTAGGTGTATGATTGAATAATGCATGCATCCCCTGCTGATGAAATTCAAGGCAAAGTGTTCATGGAGAAGGAGAGCTTTTTTTTTTCCCTTATTCCTGCACTTAAAATGCTGAAGGATTATTGCAATTGCAGCCCGTGCTTACACTATTAGCAAAGATACACCAAAGCTCTTGATGCAAACACTCTCAACGTTAAATAGGGCTGGCAAAAGAATCTCAATTTTGCAGCTCCGCCCTTGTTCTGTAGAGCATTGTGTTCCTGTCGTGGCTGGTTTAATTAGGAACATAGATCAGAGCTTGAAAGAGGCACATTTTCCAATAATACAAGGGACACCACTTTGTTGACAGCTCATTGCTTAATACATACGCCCACTAGATGGCTGTAATTGGTGTGGTCATTTATTAATTATAAAGCATTAAAATATTAAATTATAAATTTACAAATATTGAAAAGTGTTAAATTAATTATAAAGTATTTTACACGTGCCTGTTCTTTAATATCTCCTTGTGCTTTCTCAATCTATAAAGATACCCTCTCCATGCATTAAACTCCATCATCTTGCAGCCATGTACCAGACTGAAGCAGCATTATTTTCTGGACAACCCCCTTGGATGCTGCAGTCTGACCCCTTGTAAGAGGGGGGTTCACAGCAGCATACCCACAAACAGGGGTGCTCTAAGTCCCCCGTCCCTCCCATAAAGGAGGCAGCACAGCCACATCTGTTCCACCTCAAGTGGCCAGCCTCTGTCTTTGTGAAATTGCTCCTGCTTGCCGAGATGAAAGGATTCAGGAATCACAGCCTGAAGTGATGGGAGAGGTGAAAAGTGAACCATGAGAAAGAGACAGAGCCTGTGTGGTGGCTCACGGAGGCTGTGTTGGGTGCACCCATAACACAGGACTGCTCATTCCTCAGTGCTTTGCTCTGAGCTTTTCGTTTTCTGCTCTTCTGTCCATAGATTTTTAATTTTGAAATTATGCATTTGTCATGCTTGTCGTCACAGAGGCAAGACATTCAGCTAATCTCTTAATTCACCATGTATCATTATGGTGAAGAGCTCAGCATCAGAGTGAAGGCACATCTAACCATGTTTTACTGATATCAAAGTGGGAGAAGTGAGATAATGCTTAGCAGTTTTGAAGCCCCAATCATGAATTTCAGATAGAGAAGCATGGAAAAGTTATCTTGACATTGCTGACTTTCAGTCTCAGTGTCAGAATCCATCCTCAGCAGTGAAACAGCAGGTTTTGTGCTGCTTTAGTAATTCCAAACTGTGCTGTGGTGACCCAAGGGAAATTGCCCACTGACAGCTTGGGCCATGATTCTGAGCACGATTTAACAAAAATCCTTCAGTCAAAAGCTGAATATAGTGGAAAATGATCATCCGCAAGGGCTTCAAAATTCTATTGGTCCAGAAAGTTTGAGAAGCACCATGAGTATTTGTAAATATATATTTACACTTGTCATGCATAGACAACAACCTATCACAGAAGCCTGGTTAGGTATTTTTGAATTCAGCAGGAAGAATACCTTCCTCTAGATCCAGCGTGTTGTAGGACAGTTGGTGCCCAGTCTTTTGAAATGTTGATGACTTCAACTTTTTGTGACCTTCTTGGCATTTGATGGCCCTGTCATCCTGTTGGCACAGTCATGCTGGCAGCACTAAGATCTCTCCTGAGGTACAAAACCAAACACCTGCAGGTCCAATAATCTCAGTGCCATCTAACCTAGGCTACCACTCTGGATTTTAGTGCAGGTAAGGTGAAACCTTGGAAGGCTGCTATCAGTACATGAACCCTGAGCCACCCTGCAGAAGACAAGACACTTGTGCTTAAGAGGAGGTTGGCAGCCATGCCTGCATGGTCATTGTACCTTCAGTAACTTTGTCAAAGCAGTAACAGGAAATCTCCTTTTTTATCACTTGATTTTCTTAGAAATCTTACTACATGCTCTCTGCAGGCTGAAATCTCAGATGATCTGATGTTTTCAGCTCTGTCAGCTCACCTTGTGTTCAAGCATCCTGGTTTTTGCACAGATATAGGATTTTCATAATCCCTGGCAAATATACTTTTTTTTTCTCTATACAAGGTGTGTTTTCCAAGAGTATATTTTCCAGTTACCTAAAACTTCCAAGTGATCTGTGCTCTAAGATTACCTTTTAACTACTTATCCCTTATGTTGTTGGCCATACATTAGGTACATAAATGAAATAGAAAACAAAACAGAAACCCCTAATTTGACACATTTCCAGAGTCTAATTATATCATGGCAAAAGCGTTCACTTTGTTTTAATAGGCTGAAATATTTTTTTTCTCTTTTTTTGGCTGGAAATGTGTAATATGCCTGTGATAGATACTTTGACAGAAAGAGCCAGCCAGCACACTTTCTTCAAACTGACTGGTTCATAACCCAGTGGTACATTTTCCAGTGTTTTTGTCTGAGCAGTGAAAGTGGAAATTTGCAAACAAGACTCTCTGTATATGCAGCATATGAGGATAGGAAACAGTAGAGTAAGTCAGCAGCAATTTGTTTGTGAGAGACAGCATGCCATCAAAACAATCCTTACCGTCTGTGTGTCTGCAAAATGTTGCTTTGTCTTTATGCTTCTTTTACCACAAAAGTAGTATGTAATGAAACAAAAATGTGGAAGAAGAAAGTGTCTCATTAAAAAGAATATCAGGAAAGAATTTTTTAAAAAGGTGAAATCTTTTCTTACATATGGTAAAAGTAAAGTCCAGCGATTAATCTTGCATACAGTCGCACAAAGAAGTGAATAGAAAAAACCTTGGAATTAGACATCTCATGTGCTAACTCCTGTGTTGGTCCCAGTTCTCTGCCTCTTAAATGTTGCATAGCACCTATGCATCATTAAATTTCTCTTAGTCCCATTGGTTTCCAGGGGGAAGTTCAACACCTTCACTTCAATGGAATTTCTTCAGTGTGGAATACATGCTATTCATTGAAGAAGGTGCTTCATGCAAAATATTTAATGCATTCCAAGGCTAGAATACTGTCATCTTTCCCTACAAATTGTCATATTCCCCACACAGCCTTGGCCCACTAAATTTTGATCCAATACACACTCTCTTTCATAGCCATTTCCATGTTTCTTGTTCTCCTTGTGAGTAAATCATCCTCATTTGGTAGATGGGGGTTGCACCACAGACATGTAACTCTGTGAGGATCAGAGGTTCTGTTGGCTGAAGTGAAAAGTCTTCTGCAACATTTTCCCCTGGGCATGTTCTTATGGCAGTGAGGAAGCATCACTGAAAAACATGCTCCTTTTCTACTCCTTGCGGCACATGCTATGGCCAACACAAGTGGGGTTACAGCTGCAGTCACTGGTCCAGAGCAGCAGGGCCTTTGATTTAGAGATCAGTCCTTAAAAACTGACATGTTCCTGCCCATTTTAGGTATGCCAGTATCTAAACAAAGGTCTAGTCTAATAGTAGAGGGGAGACGTGAAAATGGGAGGATTCTTTGGCTTATTCCATACTAACAAATCTGATCTCTTTCAAATATGTGTATCTTGGGCTGTTTAATACTATTCTCCCACCTCAGTGCTGCACAGTCTGGACATTGAAAATCCAGGATTCACAGATGCCTTCCAAATGCATGAGATAAATGCAGGAGACTATCAAATTGCTGAAAAGCCAATCCTTCCTCCCACCTCCTACTGTGTTCTTGACTTCCTTTTTTGTATGTCTTCATATTTTTCAAGCTTCAAATTTCTTCTTCAGCAATAAAAAAATAGAATCATTCTTGAAAAATGAAAATAAAACTGATGTATAGACACCAAACCCAATGAGCTGAAACTTTAAGTAAATCAGTAAATTTCCCAAGCTTCAATAAAAAGCAACAGTTGGCAGCCCTGGAGCACTAACCATGCAACCATATTTATTTTCTTTTATTTCCTTTTTATGCATGTGGCCAGAAAGCAGCACAGCATGCTTAGGCAGTGAAAAATCTCTGAGTCTTGAACCTTCAGTGCTACCCATAGCAATCCCATTTTCGCATATGCAGCTGGAGAGAGAGTCACATCACTGACTGGATCAAGAGCCCAGCAATTTGTGCGCCTCAGTTAGGAACAGCCATGTTATGCTTCTGCTGCCATCAGCAATGAGGCTGTTTCTTACAATGTTTTGGGTTATTCCAGACCTCGTATGTGTAAGGCCAAAGAACAATGCAGTCATTTTGACCAGCAAAGTACAGATGTGCCTCACTCATACTCTATATCCATGATGCCTTTACAGTGTATTTGTTATTATATTTCAAACCATATGTTTTTTTCCTAGCATGGACAGAGTTAAAGGAAGTTTTGTCCTCTCAGCTCTTCCTTGAACTTTTGCATAAGCATATATTTCCTCTGGGATAAAGAAGATTTTAGAAGCTACTTTTATGCTCCCTCTGCTTTGGAGACATGAGGACTTTTCAAGTTTTGCATGTTGAAAGGTGATGTATCAATGGTAGAAAATGTCACATCCCTTGACATTTGAATAAGCTAATGGTTGCTTCCCTAGGGCTCTCTAGCATAGGAGAAACCCCAGGAATTCTGACATTCAACTTGCTAGAAGTGGAATTACAGATGGTTGCTGAACTTGTTTCAGTGGGTATGAAAATTGAAGGCAGGGAGTAAGGAGAATTGCACAACAGCTCTTTATTGCCTGCTAATAAAGTAGAAATCTCCAAACACTATTTAACACAGAAGTTTAGAATGTAGAATGGAAGAATCCTCCTTCCCTTTCACCCAAAAGATATGAAGTTAAAACTGTTTTGGAGGTAAAGAGAGTGGGGAAAGGATATATTTTCTTTGGTAAGCAGGGACAGCTGGAATATGCTGTACCCTATCCACAAAATCCAATCGATCTTTCTTCTGGGCAAGAGTAACAAGTTATTTGAGCAATGACCAATTTCCAGGAGAAGAGTGTGAAGTAGTTAAAAAAACAATTTCTAACTCTTTATAGAAATGTTGCTGTACTTTCTCTTCCTGGGGTACCCAAAGGCTGCTGACAGAACCATGCAAACTGCTGTTTCTCACTGCAAGTTGGACTATGCCGGGCTTATTCTTGGGGGATTCATTTTATTTCCTTCAGTTTCCGCAAATCTTTCAGGTAAGTCCCTGACCTCCAACTTCTAATGCATGTCTTTGTAAGGGAGAAAAAGAAAAAAAGACTTGCTCTGTAATAGCTTCTTATAAAATGTTCATGTCATTTTGAAAAGCTTGGAAAAGTAGTACCAGGTAAAACAACTACTTCAAGATGTCTGCTGAAAGATGAGCAATTCTGACAGTAGTCAGATAATCTTGGCAGCAATATTAGCTCTACTGCATCTTAGGCAATAGGCACTGACTTCCCTTAGATGAAATTCATACTGCAAAATCTGTTTCTGATCATGTTGCTGGGATTTGTTGGGTTGAGAATGCGGCATCAGCCTGCAGTATGCAGAGCATCTTGGCACTGATCCAGCACAGCATGTGAAAACCATGTTTCTATAAATATGTGTTTAATCCCCATTTTCAGCGCTGAAGCTTAAGGGAACAGTCCTACTGCTGTTGAGGACAGTAGCAAACTGCTACGTATTTAAGGGTGAGAATGTGGTCCAGGGTCTCACCTTGCTATGTACCAAATGGCCCCAAATGTTACCAACATAATGGGGTAAAACTATCACTTAAAAGCTTTGTAGTACTTAGTTCTATCCAGCATTTGTCTAGAAGGCGCTTAAACTTTCCTATTTAAGCTGGAGATACTGTGAATGTTTATATTGTGAGGATTCATCTTAGATGAGGGTGGAGATCACAATTGATTGTATATTCTTGTGCTCCTCAATGGGCACCTTTTCTCAGCTGCCCTGAACAAATCCTCCTCGTTTCTGGGGCACTGGGGCAAGTTAATGCTGTCAGAATATTCCCAGATGTGAGTTGCCAACTTTTGTTTTGTGCCGTCAAGCCTGTCTAAGATCATTAGTTTAAATCCCAATCTAAAAAAAAAAAAAAAAAGGAAGTTGGTCCTTCCTTCAATCAATGTTTTTTTTTTTTTTTTACTCCAAGGGTAAATGTGAATTGTGTTCATGGGCTGTGTAATTGAAATCTCTTGACTGAAGAACTCATATAGTAGACAGAAATGATCGTTTTGTGGTGAAATGAATGGGTAAATACCCAGGAGACTCGCTGTCTATTCCTGCTTCAGCAACAGATGTCAGGAGTGGTTTGAGATGTGTTACTTAATATTTCTCACCAGCCTGTAATAGCCTAAATCCAGAGTGGTGGTGAAAGTGTTTGAAGAGCAGCAGTTATTTAACTCGCTTGTGACAAGCGCTGTAACAATGCAAAACGTTATTGCTATTACTGAATTTTTTTAATATGCTGCTCCAAAGTAAGCCTGTGCAGAAGGAAATTATGTCATGAACTTCTGGAAAGAGCATCTGGGCATTTCCTTTTCTTAGTCACTACATATCTGCAATGTCAAGTTCAAGTTATAAATCTTCAATTCAAATTCTGCTTCTATATTAACATACAGATGAAGGATGGACATTCGTCAAAGTCATACCCAGGTGCCATAAGTGCCATTGAAGGCTGAAGAAAATTATTAGGTGCTAAATAGATTTATAAAAATGTTGAAACTCATTAAAGAGCTCACTGACCTCCTTATCTTTAAAGTTATGCACCAAATATCTGGGACATGTTAGAAATGAGCCCAGAGTCTCAGCTGTGGGAGATGTGCTGTTGCACAATGAGAGTCAGAGGGGAAAGATTAAGAACCAGAGGGAGAGGATTGTAGAACTTCCTTTGATTTCCTCCAGGGAGAAATATAACCACAGTGGTGACTTGCAAGGTGTGTCTTAGCTGTGCTTGGTGCATCAGGTCTTTCTGTCTTATGCAAACAGACTCCTGGTGAGGCATGATCTGAACATGAGAAACTTGAATCTCCTTCCCTTTCCTTGTGTTCCTTCTTTCCCCGCTCTTAATCTCTTTTCCATGCCAGGTGCCAGGAGATTCTTTCAGTTTCTAGCACTCATATAAGCCTGAGGTCTCATTTTCTGGGTATTATCAAAAACCTGCACTGAGGGCTGAGTGTATTTATTCCTATTAATTCCTTCTTTTCCTGTCTCTTCTTACAGTTCCATAAGCAGTGCCTTGTTAGGCTGAAGGATACCAATTCCAGGTCTGTGGGAATTTGTCTATTGGAAACATTGGTAGTGTTGTGATGAATTTATGGAGCATGACTGGAGCCACGTTTTACTTCAGCAAAAACATTTTTTTGGCCATGCATAGGAAGAAATTATTGCAGTTAAAACTAATTTAGTATATCATACACAATTGTGAAAACGGATATGAAAAGGAACTGGAGTTATCTTGCAAAGACCACAAAATCCATTGGTGATTGTTTAAAAATCACCAGTGGCAGAGAGCATGTTATAGCCAAAGATGAGTTTTATGAACATATCTTTCCTTGCTAATGAAAATACAGCCCCTGTGTTTGAAGTCTTCTACCTAAACCTTTCAGCCAGAGGTGGTTACTCTGTCTATGGCACTGAGAGGCTGTTACCAGTTTTGTGCATGCACACTTCAGCAAGGAGAAACTGCCTGATGTTGTGGTCACACTGCTGTGATTACAGACAGTACAGGTTCCCTTTAATTAGAATCCCCTTCTAATCACTAGGCAATTTTGAGATCTAAAAGAATTACCAGCCTGATCACTTAACAAATCATAGTAATTTTCTGTTTCTGTCAGATTTTTGAGATTTTTTTAGAGAATCTTTAGTTCTTAACTGTGACATGCTGAATCCAAACATCCAGAAGCATTTTATGATTCAGTAAGGGGAAGGATTTTTGTTTGTTTCTTTGTTTATTTTAAATAAAATCAACAGTTTTGATGCCATTTGCAAATGATTGTGTCTGGAACTGATTGAAAATTTGCAGTTAGGAAAATCTTTGCAGGAACTCAAGTTTTAGTGAAGCAGATATTTTTATGAGTGTTATCTGCTTTCCATAAAAATCATGCTTGTGTTGTGGTAAGAACCACAACAAACCATTGAAAAGGAATCTTGAAACACTGTGGATCTAATTGCTTTTAGTTCCAAAATCTCCTCTCCTCCTGTGCATGCCATGGGCCTGCACTTGGCTTGCTTTCTCTGATACACAAGAGGATTATTTTACTCCTACTGAGACAATCTTTCTTCCCTTCAAAAATATAATGGTAATCAGAAGTCAGAGAGAGAGTTTTTTGAGTAGTTCTGTTGCTAAAGAAGTGTGGGATGTTGAGGGAGATGGATAAACCCATGCAAAGTGTGTCCCGGGTTTGATTTCCTTGCTGGGCACCTGCATGCAAAATACGGTCAGCAGAGTGAGACCAACTCTCTCCAGTGCTTCTGTCTTCCCACTGTGTTTTAAGTGGCACCTCGTGGCTGTTGATATTCCTCACACACTTAAGGTACTGACAGGCAGTGAATTCCTTGCCTGGAGTGTAGTTATGTGGGGGCTGTGCTCAGAGGCAGCAATGGAGACTACCCAGAGGAGAGACGAGAGGAAAGCACTGGAGGATGGCATGAGAGGGACAGCTGAGGTTTTGATTCATCCTGGTGCTTAAGCACCTATCTGATTAGGGCATTGTGAGGGCAAGGAGGCTTTCATGTGTTTGAATATAGTACTCAATGGAAGGTTTAACACAATCAAGAGAAATGGTGGTGGTATATTGAAGATATTGCACATATGGTTTTCTATAAATTATATATATATTTTCTGTTTGTAATTTCAATATGAACCTCCCTTTATCCCATAATTGTTCATGTCTCCTCCAGCCCTACATATGGTTTGTAGTAAAATTTAGGGTTTCTCTTTCTAGGGCACATTTACCCCTCTAGCAAGGCTCTGTGTGCATATGGCTCTGGACTGAGTGATGCATCAGTTACTCTAATGCTTCATTTCAATTAATTATTTCCCTTGTCATATTCCACATTATGCAGCTCCAGTCTTTTGTCATCTCTTATATCACTTTCCACACACCTGGAAAACAGAACTTCAGCTTTTTTTCTCCCTCTCCTTTAAATATAACATGATAAACAAATAAATAAATAAATAAAACCATAAATACATTAGTTAAAGTCCTTGGGAATCAAAACTGGCCTCTGAAATGTTTTCCCAGTTAAACTTTTTTCCAGCTTGAATATAAAAGGTCCACTTGTAGCTCCTTTTTGTGTGTTTATTGTTTTATGCAGCCAGATTTTGATAGAGCCAGAACCAGCAAGTTCTCCTGCAATATTCATTAGACATTAACTTCACAAGGAGAACCTTTCTGAGTATGTACTTGAAGCTGAAAGGCTCCAATGGCTTTTGCAACCCTTTTGTTTGTTTTTAACTGGGGCACTGACATAGCTGAGAAGTTTCAGCATTTAGCTGGGTTGGGAAACATTTTCTCTTGTTTACTTTGGAGGAGTAATAAGTTTCTTTCCTTGTTCTAAGGACATAGTTGCTATGTCTTTGCTGCATTTGCAGAAATTAGGAGCTTTGATGGGTTTTTTTCAGAATGATAGTCCAAATATCTATCCCAATGAGAACCAATTGCTACAAATGAAGACCCAGTACACAACCACAGATAAATTGATAAGCAGATTATGTTTGTGCTCTTCCAAAAGGAAGTTGTAGTATATGCATATGTGCATTTTTAAAATGTTTCTTTGATTTGGGGGTTTGGTTTTTTTCCCTGTATGAACAGCCTTATCTTGTTCGTTTAGTGCTGTTTGCATAGTCAATATACCCTGCTGCTGAAGGAGGTTAAAGATAAAAAGTACTGCATTTGTTTTGGTATTAGAAATTCACAAGTTTTGTGTGGATTGTTTGGTTTGGTTACTGGAAGTTTTTTGGGTTTTTTTAGTTTGTTTTTAGTACTCAGGAACAGGAAAAGGAGAAGTCATATTAAAAAATACATAAAATTTCTGCGCATTTTATGAATAACAGAGTTGAAGAAGAAATTATTAACTACCACGCATGCAATAAATGAAAGACTGTCATGGTATTCAGTATTCTTCATCTCGAGTGACCAGTGATCTCCACATGCTAACAGATGTATTTAAATTGCACATGTAGCCTCTTTTTTCACCACTGAGGGGAAGCTTCTTGAATATTTGTCAATGGTGTTTAATATCATCACAGAATGATGTTTTAAATAAAAATGCAATTGTAAGTAGGAATATAATCAAACATTAAGATGGAAGCTGCATTCTTACATAAAGTGTTCAGGGATCTTCAGTTACAATTGCCAGAGCTATTATTTTATTTCATATATGAAGAATAGATGTATCATATCTTGCTTTTTCCTCTCCTGGTGAGCTCGAGTTGACCTTAGAAATGCAAAGAGCACCAAATCAGACAAACTTCACAGGTGATGAAACAAAAGCACAAAGGTTGGCTTTATAACCCAGCTATCTCACAGCATCATTTACCCCAGTTTAAGACAAGTGCTTAAGCTGGCTGTTCTGATTTAAAGCCCTCTTGCACTAAGCCACTTTGTTGTGACATAGAGAAGGCACAAGGCAGAGTAAAGTACAAATTTTCTTCCCCCAATTCCCACAGATATATGGAGAAAACAATTTAAATAATTTAAATAACCCAAATCTCTGGCCTTCAAGATGAAGTGCAAGTGCACCAATCTTTCCTTCTGAGAGATCCAGGTGCCTAAACACCCATAGAGGATCAGGTAAGTGGCAATTTCACCTGATATAACCTGGCAGCTAATATAAATAAATAAGAAAGAACAAACTCCTCTCCCAGTTTGAAACTCTCCTTCAAAGTCCCACATAAGTGTGAATATGTAGTCTAAGTGCAAATCAGAAACTCAATGTGATTTCCCGGTCCTCTTTGCAGATATAAATGCAAAGGAATAAAGGAGAAACTTAAGCTGCTGAAAAATTCAAGGAGCTCCTGAGCATTCAGACATTTCTCTTTTGTGGGAAGGGGAAGAAGCCATAAGCCTCTCAGAGCTGTGGTGAGAAATAATGGCCTGATCCTTGTCTGCTCATATATGAAAGGTGCCATGCAAAAGATCAGTGGAAGAAACCTGGAGCTGAGAGAAGGTGTTGCTTTCCATTTGTCATAGGCAATGAGCAGACAGATGGGAAAGAGGAGGCATTTTCTGTGGGCTGATTAAAACTTGTTTTTGCAGAGGTAAAGATATTTCCTTCTCCTTTTCTCCCTTCCCCCCAGTACCTGTGGCTATAATTCATAGGGTTGTGGTGACTTAGGGGTGTAGTGCCATGGCTGATCTCTGTCTCAAGAGCAGCTCAAACCTGTCTCTCAGATCAGAGAAGCTGCTATGCTGTGTGCATGTATGTGTGTGCATATGTGCAGTGTGAAATCCAAATTTAAATCAAGTTCACTTCATCCCATCTGTGGCCTTAACTTACTTGGATGCTCTTCAGAACCTGCAAAAATTAAAGTCTTGAATGAAGTTTGAAGTATCAGAGTCATTGACTCTTTTCCAACCTGCAGGACACTCCCTTCCCTGAAAATTGTCCCCAGAACTTCAGCCCTGTGAGTCACCATTGTCTCCAAGTCAGAGGACTGCAATATGGCCAATCCCTCCAGCTTTCTGGGCTGGCTTTTGCCACCAGCTACTGCCTGTGCAGAGAAGGAGGATGGACACACCATTCTGTTTGACAGCTGCTGGATCTGCTGCCAGCATGCCCGGTGCTCAGCGCTCCCTAAGGGATCTCTCTGAGTCATGCTTCCACCCCCAGACGTGTGCAAGGCTCTACTTGGGAGAAATGCAGAACAGCAATATTTACACACAGGTGTTTTAATTTTGACGGGAGGGAATTGGGTTTTCTCATCTCATAGAAGGCTGCAAACACGATTGTTATCCAAAGGTGCACCAAAACATCCACAGTGTGCAAACATGCATATGGATCTCCAAATTGTGGGTTCTTTCCTGCAAAAAGCTTTTCCTGAGTCAAGCAATTTATCCGTTTAACTGTGCAGGTAAGTGGGTACCCAAAGATTGTCCCCTCTGCAAGACCTCCTTTGCTGATTGATATCTCCTCTGGGAGCCTCTTATTTCTCAGCTTGCAGACAGGAGTTAGTGGCCATCATCCTGTTTCGCGATCCTGTGTTCTGTGGCACAGGATGCCAGAAGTCTCAGAGTGGAAAAGAGGCCCCAGGCTTGTATTTCTGGACTGTGGGGAGAAATAAAGGGAGGAATAAGGAGGAGCATGGCAGTTCCTCAGCTCGGCTTTGGCAGGACTTCACATGTATGCTCTGCGTGGCTGCGGCTGCATGTGCCTGCAAGGATTCGCTACTTGGCAGGCATGATTTAGCTCCCTTCCTCTGAAAATCTGACTCTATTTTTCAATCAAAAAAAAAAAAAAGACTATTATTTTTTTCCTTTGGATATTGCATTTTATAGGATATTGCTACCAATGCCAGATGACAACATTCCTCCTTGCCACTGTGGAATGAAATGAAGGCGAAAATGTGGAGGCAAAAGGAAAAATTGTTTTGATTTGGAAACATTTGTTAATGATTCCCCCTTTGGTTTCAGGCTGGAATGATTTTCTTCCTTCACTGTTTTGTATGTATCTAGGTATGGAGAGACCACATCAGGCAGTCCTAGTGCCAGGGATGCCATAATTTGACAAGACAATATTGCAGACATGCCGTTAGCATTCATGATTATCAAAGAGATGGTAGAAAAGAAATTGTCTTCCTCTTACAATATGAATACATCTATTTCACAGCTTTTTCAAAGGCAAATATGATGTAATCAGTTGTGAGGCTGGATTTTTAGGTTTTGCAGCCACTCTGCCCTATTTTTATCTGTCGCTTGAGACTTCTTGTCCCTGGAAAATCAAAAGAATTTTAAGATGAAAAAAAAATTCTCCATCACTTTTGAAATGGCCTCATATCTTAGTATCAGTGGCGATGTTGCATCACTGGCAAATTCAGCGTTTAACATACACATTGTTGCTTGCCCTGGGGAGGTGGGAGAGAGAACAAGTTATTTCATCAGATACTATCAAGTGATGATTTATGGCCTACTATCTTTTTTCTGACATTTATCGAGACTTTTCATTGTTCATAACCTTGCAAATGCCTGTCAGGTTTCTCTTGCTCTTCTATGGGGACAGCAGAATTTTAAATAAGAGCACAATTAAATGGAAATCTGAATTGTAGGCAGCAGGATGTTCGCAACAATCCAGTACACTGGGGTGCTGTGCAGTATTGATCTCCTGATGTTTCACTGGATGGTGACTTAAAGCCAAGCTTCTTTGTAAAGTTTCAGGTTTCCCTTGAAACCTCCTTTCCATTGTAGTGGTGAGTTGTGCCAGGCTCTAAGTTGATATAATTAGTTCTGATGCAAAACAGACGTTTGAGATTTTTAAAAAAGTCTGTCTGGATTACTACTTTATCATAGTTAATGACTGAGCTCTGATGTCTGTGACAATTCCCACGTAACATCATTTAAAAAAAAAAAAAAAGAACCAAGAGCATGGCTTTCTTATGTTTAAAAACAATTACTGGCTGCAGAGAGAAAAGGAGTGAGAAATTAATCCATGTAATGATGTGTAAGAGTAGATGGTTTCATGAGCAACGTACTTTCTACCTCAAAACTAAGAAGCTGCAAAGAAATAAATTTCCTGATGTAAACTTTGTTAAATTTTCTATATAAAGGCACTAAACTCACCTACATGAGTTACAATTTTCACATTTTCTATATTTATTCAAAAAATGTTGGTATGCCCAGTAAAGGAAGAAAATTACTACGCATCATTCAGCATAAATCACACCTAGGGCACCTTCTGTTTGATTTTTTTCAATGTAACAAACCAAACAAAAGGTAGGGCATAGTCTCTTATTTTTCAGCTCTGAGGTACAGCTGGGAGATTAGTGTGCATGAAAAGATGGGCCTTTGTCTTTACAGAGATGCAGCATTTAAATTGACTTTTGACACGTATTTGTGGGAGAGGAAAAGTGAGATGGGTAGAAGTTCCCCAGTTTGGATTTAGACCTCTCCAATAGAATTGTCAATGTGAGAAGAAGTCAGTCTTGAATCCTTGCTTATTAAAAGAAGAGGAGCAAGAAACTCTTCATTTCTTTCTCAGGTGAATGTCTAAAACAGATGATATGAAACATGCCTTAGCAGAGGCAATTTCTCCCCCACTTCCACTGGGCTCTTGATCTGTAACCAAAGATCCATCCATCCATCCATCCATCCATCCATCCATCCATCCATCCATCCATCCATCCATCCATCCAGTGCATCCTTCAGCACATGACTTTATGATTTCAACATAGGGTGTCTATTAAGTCAGATGTCAGAACTGTTCATGGGTGTTTAGTTATGAGACCAATGGCTACAGCAGATACCTGCCAGCTCTGTCTCAGATGCTGAAATCAGAACAGCAGAGGACTAGCAGGGAGATAAATTGCCTCTATGTGCTTTGGGGAAGAAGTCTTAGTTTCAAAGGAAGCAGCTATCTTCTATCTTATTTCTGGTAGGTGCAGATCCAGTGAATCATGATGAAGACAGAGGTGAATTTGGCTTCCTTTTTGAAAAAAAAAAAAAAAAAGATGTGTTTTCCCTGGATTAGTTTTTAAAATAAATAAATAAATAAATAATTGATGACAGTACATGACCTTGTTCTGTTCCTTGGTGCTGTTGGAATAGAAAATCATTTATGTTCCTTCCATGCTGAGAGTTCATTCAAGACTTTAAATTGCCGTTGTCACCTAAGACTTAGAAATTAGGAGAATATCCATCTAAAGGTGCCAAAAAGTAGGAGGGAGATAGGATCCTAAATCTTTTTCTTTCAGTGACAGCTAAGGAAAAAGAGAGTTCAAAAGATGGGCCATAGCCACACCATAGAGTCTATTGCAATTTCATCTGAGAATAAAAAATGAAAAAAGTGGTTTTCAATGACAAGCTCAGAAACAGGGTTAGTACATTTCATTATATGGGATCTAATCAGTCATATGGCCAAGGTTATGGTGCTGTGATTAATCACCTCACTGGTTGCAGGTAGCTTCTGTCTCTACCTAGTGCCAATACAGATCAGTAGCCCCTGATGTTCAGCCACAACTCCCAAGATTCACTTAGGATTCTCAAATGTCCAGCAGTTTTGGGCTAGAAAAGAAGCATGGACATCTGTCAGTTTTAATTTAGGAACAAATCATTGGCATGTAAACTTGGATGTACCATGGCATGGGAAATTCACAGATCAGAAGCCTTTTGTAGGTATCAAGCCCATCTGTGTACACCTCTGGCAAGCCTCATTTCTCCTGCCCACGTTTGTGAATGGTCTTACCTGTCAGAGTGTTCTCTGCAAGGTAGAGTGATCTCAGCATTGTGGCGCCAAATGCTCTGGAGGGGAGGTGCCATATATAAGCTCCACTAGTATCATTTAAGCTCAGTATTAATTGAGGCTGATCCTGTCGAGTGCCTGGGGTTCAAGGCAGGTGTTTCTTATCCTGGGAATGCATAGCGAATCTATGAAATGAGTGCATGTATCAAAATGGACCATCTTGACCAAAGTCTTACACATTCCTTTAATGAGTGGCCCAGATGTATGTCCATCACATAAACCAAACTGGTCTCTTGTGTCTCAAGACAGGACTGGATCAGGCCCTGTGGGAGGAAGTGCAGCAGTTCTTGTGCATGTGCTCCAATGTCCACAAGCATTACTGTCTGCCTGGATGGATGGATGGATGGATGGATGGATGGATGGATGGATGGATGGATGGATGAATGGATGGCTGGATGCACTTGCTCCATATGTTGAGCTGTTAGCAACATGTGCCAACAGACACTTTGGAGGAATGGATGAATCTACAGTCCAGAAGTTGAAGAGACTCTGAAGAGCCCTCAGGAAACAGAAAGATGAGGCCCAGGCTGGAGCCTGACTAAGTAATTAATCTGTTTTTCAGCTCAATCTCAAGTACATTCAAGAAGCTGATTAGAAAGAAAGCAGCTGGCTTGGGCTCTGGGCAAATGGTTTGGCTCTGGCAGCTTTGTGGTGGTACTACTGGAGGCTGCAACACTGCTTGAGAATGAAAATTCAAAATGTTGAAGCCTTGAAATGAAGTAGAGAGGTATATCTGAAATTACTTTGGCAACTGAGTCAGTTATTGATTGATACTTCAGATACCCAGGGAAAGACCTGAATCAGTAGTTGGGGGCAAGACATAAATCCAAGGACCTGCGTACCTGGAAATATGTCATGAGTCTTTTCTTTTCTTCTTTTTCCCTATTTTAACTCTGAACAATTGATGATCCTACTAGAAATCCTGTTAGAGGCCTGGCTTTACTCATGTTCCTGAGCCTTGACAAATTGCTTTACACAGGCTATGGAAACTGCAATATCTCAGTCCCCAAAC
This sequence comes from Motacilla alba alba, assembly GCF_015832195.1. Taxonomy (NCBI): domain Eukaryota; kingdom Metazoa; phylum Chordata; class Aves; order Passeriformes; family Motacillidae; genus Motacilla; species Motacilla alba. The sequence continues at coordinate 45,269,388 of NC_052016.1, read as the reverse complement.
AGGCAGCAAAATTTCCTGGATTTAAGGCCAGAACTGGCCAGTTCATAATCTAACCTGACCTCTGCTATACTTATCTCAAGCTAATAAGCTTCATCCAGTTTCCACCACACAGTCCCAGTAACTTGGCTTAGAATAAAGCTGTTATTTCTGGTCTGGAGGTGAATGACTGCTGAGTTAAGCTGTGTATGATCAACATTTTCTCTTTTCTCAGTCACTAGGCAATGCTGATATATTTTGCTTCATTCCAAAATGGAATGAAAGCTATGCATATCTTTAAATAATATCCATAAAACTCCTTAAAAAAAACCCCAAAAGCAACAAACCAACTATCCCAAACTTCAAGGAAAACATTTAATATAAAGAAAATGGAAAGGATTTGTTTTGATAACAAAATATAAAGCATTCCATTTTTTTGAACTTTCTTCACTTGCCTAATGTGTAATACAGAGGTTAAACAGGGAAACAAAATATCATTGAAGGTCAGAATGTTCTCAGAATCACAGAATCACAGAATAATGAGGTTGGAAGAGACCTCTAAAATCATCAAGTCCATCCTATGCCCTAACACCTCAACTAGACTATAGCACCAAGTGCCATATCCAGTCTTTTTTTAAACACATCCAGAGATGGTGATTCTACCACGTCTCCAGGAAGACAATTCCAGTATTTTATTATTCTTTTGGTGAATTTTTTTTTCCTTATATCCAATCTGTACCTTCCCTGACGTAGCTTGAGACTGTGTCCTCGTGTTCTGTCACTTGCTGCCCGGTGGAAGAGACCGACCCCCACCTGTCTACGACCTTCCTTCAGGAAGTTGTAGAGAACAATAAGGTCACCTCTAAACCTCCTCTTCTTAAGGCTAAACAACCCCAGCTCCTTCAAATGTTCCTCATAGGGCTTGTGTTCCAAGCCCCTCACCAGCCTTGTTGCCCTCCTCTGGACACGCTGAAGCATCTCAACGTCCTTCCTAAACTGAGGGGCCAGAACTGGACACAGCACTCAAGATGCGGCCTCACCAGCGCCGAGTACAGGGGAAGAATGACCTCCCTGCTCCTGCTGGCCACACTATTCCTAATGCAGGTCAGGATGCCATTGGCCTTCTTGGCCACCAGGGCACATTGCTGGCTCATATTCAACTGGCTGTCGACCAGCACCCCCAGGTCCCTTTCCACCTGAACACTGTCCTGCCACACTGTCCCCAGTTTGTAACGTTGTAGGGGATTTTTGTGGCCAAAATGTAGAACTCGGCACTTAGACTTATTAAACTTCATGCTGTTGGACTCTGCCCCTCTATCCAACAGATCTAAGTCTCTCTGCAGAGCCCTCCTTTCTTCCAGTAGATCAACACAAGCTCCCAGCTTAGTGTCGTCTGCAAATTTACTAATGAAGGACTCTATGCCCTCATCCATGTCGTCAATAAAAATACTAAAAAGAACTGGTCCAAGTACAGACCCTTGAGGGACACCACTGGTGACTGGCCGCCAGCTGGATGCAGCACCATTCACCACCACTCTCTGGGCCTGGCCATGTAGCCAGTTCCTAACCCAGCGAAGAGTGCTCCTGTCCAAGCCATGGGCTGCCAGTTTCTCCAGGTTGGTCAGACATGACCTACCTGTCACAAACCCATGCTGACTGGGTCTGATACCCTGGCCATCCTGTAAGTGCTGTGTGATAGCACTCTCTTCCATTTTTAAAGTGAAGTCACACCAAAATCAAGATGTGATGTTTAGATATAGACAAAGATAACATTGTAGTCTTTTAAATCTAGGTTCCAAGGATAACTAGCTCGCCTCTGGCTGAACTTGTAGTTTTTGGGTAAGAGAAGATGAGTCAGAGATCAGGAAAACCTGCTTTTCTATGGACTATAGGTAAAGCTGCAGTGGAAATGACGTAGATAAGTTGGCCCAAAGATGGGCGCTCTGATTACTTGCCTTAAGGGTATTTTTGGATAGTAACCCAATCACGGGAAAATCCCTCATCAGTCCATCTGCTGAACTCTCACATGAGTAGTTCTCAGAAGTACAGGAGCCTGTGGTCATTTGGCATAAAATTTATGTAGGTGGCGAATCTCCACAGGATTTTGTTGTGTGATGCTTTCCCTTTCCCAATTAATGTGATTTTCTTCATAGGTCAAAAAGGATGGATCACTTAGTGGTTAAGAAGGATGGCAATCCAAATACATTCAGCACATTTCTAGTTGGTCTGTGGCCTAGTCCCTGTTGCTTTTCTCAGCCTGTTGACTCAGCCAAAATGGTCCAAATGTCTTACTGCAGGGAACTCAAGACTTAGGGCCTGTATCCAAGACAAGTGGGGGTGACAACATCTCATACCATCCTTGGTGAACTGCAGATTATTAACATTGAGTGTCCTGCAAGGAAACTGCAGTGCCCAACCTGTGTTAATTAAAATATTGCACGTTATATAGCATCAGAGGACTGCAAGTGTTTTCAAGAAGGATGTACTTTTTAAAGAATTAGCGTGTACCTAGAATTTTGAGGCCATATCTTCATATTTGCTTTTACAAAGTAAATTTCAATGTTGAGGTTATTAGCAACCAGACAAGAAGAGTCATTGTAAGTCAGGGTTTTGTTTGAAGTTCATCTTTCCTGAGGGTTTTGCTAAGTTATTCTCTAAAGGCGTACATCTCACACCAAGAAATCACTCTGAAAAGGCAACCTGGGAAGTTCTGCAGCTCAGTTTCTTGTTGGAACATTGGAATTTATGCAAATTGGACACTTTATTTCCCACAACTTTGCATTTAAAATTCCAGCTGCCACTAAATTCTGTTCTGACTGCAAAGGAAGTCAGTCCTAAATATGCCTGATGTGTGTTTCCTATGAAACCATTTTAAGCATGTTAATGATATTTTAAAGAATTAAATATAATAAACTGGATGGTCATGAGCCTTGATCAGTCCTGATAGTCAATGTTTCACTGAGAGCCAGCAGAAATGAACAAAAAAATGACATCTGTGCAGTATGTTTAAGTTGAAATATTTTTTTTTACTGTATGAACAAAACCAACAAATGCTGTTGGAGAATTTCCCTTTCATACAGGTGTCTGTGCTGCTCTGCTGCTGCTCTTTTATTTAGATTCTTGTCCCAAGTTAAGCTGTAAACTGGAAATCAGAAACAGCCCCATGAACACTGATCTGGGAAAATTTGGGTGAAGGAATCATGACCTACTCCGTGATGTCAGTGATGTGTGGTTTTGATCAGTAATTACACCAGCACAGAGTGTTTTGCTCTGCTTGGTGATGCAGGCCTGTGGCCCCGGTAATGATGGGTGAGATTAGACCTGCCGTCCTGCCAGTCCCAGCTGTTCTCCTGGCCCTGGGGAAACCCAAGCACCAAGAGTATTTTGAGACTGGTGTTCAAGGGGAGTATAAAACCCTGTCTAAGAAGTGACTGCCTCTCTGCAGGATCTATATGAGGATTATCGGCTGTGTTGGCAAAAGTCTAATTTCTGATTGGGCTGGTTAGAAAGGGGCTTGAATTCTCAGGACATGCCTGACAACAGTGTTCTCTGGGGCTCTTCAATTGTACTCCAATCTTTTAAATATTTTGGACTAGGAACCACCAAAGAAATAGCTGGATGAATGCCAGTGTGCTATTTGCTGATGCAGTCTGTTTTTTAAATTGAATTCCATTCAATGAAACATTACTCCTTTTGTTGTGATAAAGTATCGTATTGCTGGACACATCCATACATATCATTTTCAACTTGTTAATATGACACGAGGATTTCCTGTATGAAGTAAGTGTAAATTAAATTGTTCTAAGTGAAGGAAATCCATTCCCCTACATGAGCTCAGTGCAGAATACATTCACTTCTGACTTTCCATTTATGGTAGCTAGTGAGTGTTTTTAAAGCTTGTCATATATAGGTCACAGAATAATTTATGTGAGTGAGAATATAATTTTTCCATGTAGAAATGTAAAGCACTATCACAGGCTTACCACTTTAGTAACACTTATTCAGAGAGTAGAGAGCTCACATTTCTGAATTTTAATAAAAGGGCCCTGCCTCCTATGTGAAGCAAGGCCTCAGGTGGTGCATGGTGATATATGAACCATTTATTGATCTTCCCTAATGGGATGAATTTTGCCTATCAGAATTAGTGAAGAGCAATCCAAATTTTAACTCAGTGTCTCATCTGTGCCCCTAATTTTAATTTCATTATTATCAGCAGTTTGGAGTCTGACTTGGTTTGATATTAACAACAAGTATTTGTATGGGAGTCTTCCTAATTAAACTGAAATGTCAACTTTATGCTTCTATGTGATTTTATTTTCTAATTTAAAGTTCTGTTCCACAGGAAGTGCTTTAATTTAAATAAATCTCTTGGGAGATATTTATTTATTTTGTGAATTTCAAGTAAGTTTTTGTCTTTGAAATAAACAAGCCTTGCAATGGGACGATATTATCTCAAACATATGAAATGAAGCTGGAGTGTTGCAGAACTGCTGACAAGGGGTGTCTCTAGTCCTGACCAAAGGGCTGCTCTCCAGATGGGCTGCTGCAGACTCCGTAGGTCCACAGGCTATGAGGCTGGAGATTTTAGGGCTTCCTTGCTTTGTTGCTGAGAAACTGCAGAGATTAGATAGGGAGCCCATAGATTTCTCTTTTTCAGAAAATTTTTAAATATTGGGACTTGTTTTTTTCTGAATCTGGATAGAATTTCCACATGTCTGCATGCCCCCATGAAATATGGTGACCTTTCCACACAAAGCTCTGATAAGCACATGCTTAACTCTTTTTTGAATCAGGACTACACAAGGAAAGGCTGAAAGAGCTAGGACTGCTCAGCCTGGAGGAAAAAAGTGCAGAGGAATTCTATCTATAAGTATTTGATGAAGGAGATTAAAAGACAGAGTTGGACTTTCTTTGGCAGTATTCAGTGTGTGTACGAGAGGTGATGGGCCTAACTGAAATACAGGAAATTCTTTTTAAACATGAGAAAAGACCTTTTTCACTGTGAGAGTAGCCAGACTCGGGGACTGTGGCCCAAGTTGCCCACAGAGGTTATTTGGACCATTTGAATTATAAAAAAAAAATAAAAAATCAGCTGGACACAGCCTTGAGCTGCCTACTTTCACTTACTCTGCTTTGACCAGGGAAATTAACTCAATCTCCAGAGGTGACTTCCCACTTCCATCATTCTGTGATGCTTAACTGCAGGGGATATTAGTCCTTCCTCAACCATCCCCAGCTGGGGTTGCTGAAGGAAGGGAATTTTTTAATCTGGGAGCTGATGTTCATCCTTCTTAGCCATTCCAGTATGATCCAGATGATGCAGTACCATTGCTTTCTTGTGAGTTTTGTAGTGGGAATCTGTGCCTTAAACATTAAATCTCCTTTTCACTGGGGGGTGTTCCTAAATCCTCAATGGTTCTACACTAAAAGAGAACAAATTGTTGAAATACTGGCCTCAGACAGGTCAGTGGCAAAATTCCCAGCAACTTTAATGGGTCCGAGAATCCACCAGTCAAGGTACTTGTAACAGCAATGCATCTATGTTATGTCTGAATCATGTTTACAACCTTCTGGAGTATTTATCTTCGACAAACAATCTTTGCAGAGCATCTAACTAGAGTGTCTAACTGCCTTGAAGCAGAGCCATTTGCCAGCGATTACTGAGTATTGTATTTAAAAATGAAACAATGCCCTTCACAGTGGGACTATATTTATAGCTAAAAGAAAGGCACCGGACATTGAAAAATTACAAAATTTTTCATTTCTGAACAACTGAGAGACTTACATAAGCAGCTTGGGAAATCTGAAAGACAACTCCAATATAATCCTAAAAGCTGGATTAATAGTTTTATTTTTATATATGCAATATTAATAGCTGGTTAATATTACATCTTAGTAAACAAGGGGAAGTATATGTATTGAAAGTTATCACCTTGAAAAGTTTATCTTTGTTTTCTCTAATTTCATGCCCAGAATTATTATACTAGGTTCTTGCACTACGTGTTTCTCAGAAAAATACTATGGGATGTATTGTATCTCACCATTGTTGCTGGTGAGATTAGCTGTTTTTTCAAACTGGAAGTTTAGAGAAGCAGGATTTGCACACATGTAACCATTGAAGGTGCAATAATAATACAGCGCATTTGCAGTCATCACAAACAGCTCAATGCAATGTAAAATCCTTTCTTAATTAGGAGCACCCTTTGGATTTCAGGGTCTTCAGCGCCTTAGAGTGGGGTGCTTAAATCATGTCAAGAGCTGAAAAGTTGTCCTGGAAATACATAACCCAAGCATAACCCAGTTGTACTCGACACTGAAAATTGTCAAACATTTGCTAGATAAAACAAAGTTTATCTGAAAAACAGCAAAGTTAAGTTGTTTTCTTATATTTTAATTTTCTGACAGTTTATTACCAAAAATTTGTTAGGAAATTTTAAGAATAATTGGCATTGGAAATAAATATTTGAAATATTTAAGAATAGTTGTTCTTTATATATAAATATAAAGAACACATAAAGGGTGGAGATTAGAAGCAGTGGAAGTTTAGTCACAATATTTTTTTTCTTGGTTCAACTGAGTGAGATAATCTGTGGCCTTGCAGAGCAGCTGCAGTGGGCTGTGTCTCAACCCCAAGTGCAGTCTGTCCCCTTGCCCCTACAGCTCCTTCAGCCTGGGCACAGCTTGTCCCTGGCTGTGTCATTTCAGGAACAGAAAGAGGCTGAATCACAAGCAGAATCAGGTGCTTTCGGGTCCACTTCAAGACATATAATATTTAGAAAACTTTATTTGTTTTCACAATATTCAGAGAATTAATTCTGTATGAGAAAATGTTAAGCCTTTTCCTTCCTGCCTTCCCCATCTCCTTGAGAAGTGTTCATAACACTCACTCTGGGGTTCTGAGTGATGGGAGATATATTTTGATAGATATTTTCTTGAGCAAGATATCAAACATCCATAACAATTCTTCACAGTTATTAGATTTAGCCATTTCCAAAAAACAAAGCAGAGGATTAATTCCCTAGCTAATTTGTCTGCTCTTTAATATGTTCTCTTTTTACAATACAAATTTTAAAAACAGCCTACAATCCACCCATGTTCTCTAAGTAATATCTGTAATGTTGTTCCTTACAGAGAGTGACAATGGCAGCAGTTGTTCCTTGGCTGTATTCCCAGCAAGTATAATTTAACAGGTGAGAAATAAAGTATGTGAGTGAGAAAACAGTGTGATACTCTAAATTTAGATGCTAGTGAGGGCTTTTTTGTAAATTGTAAATATTCTTTCTGTTTTTTCTCAGTAGGCATGGAAAGTCTCAGTATCATCTTAATTAAAAACAAAGAAGGTTCAGGAGTTTGGAAAAAAAAGTTCTATCTTTTTGCAAGTTGTTATAAATTAAAGAACAATTTTTGTTTTGTTTTGATTTGTTTCTTTCACAGCTTTCTTATGAAAGACAATTGCTTTGGAGCTAGTGTTAGGAAAGATAGCCAGGAGCCAGGGTGTTAAGTAAATTTTGCTTATAGATCATACTTGATTAAATTCACATTTTAGCTGACTGAAGAGTTCATTTCTCTGCAAGAAGTCTGGTGGAGGGTAGTGAAGGCATTTTATTTTCTGCCTTGACTCAGCTTGGACAGATCCAAGAACACTTAGTCTATGCAGTACATTCTGGAAAATCTTGCCACCTAAATACTTCTTTATTTTCATTTTTTTAACCTTTCTGTGTTTTGATGACATCACTGGCTGTATTCTGGGATTCTGTGTTGATTCTTGCTTTTTTCAAGACTCAGTAATGGTATTTTGGAAAAGAGGAATTTGGAAAAGCTCAAGGCATGTATTAGGTTTCTGTGGAGGAGCCTACCCGTGTCATGTGCCCAGTAGGAAATCTTGTTTGGGTGCCTCTTACACAAAGTAAGGTGACCTTCCCCAGAAGGTCAGATCATTTTCCATGAACACAAAAGCCTCCTTTCATTTGAAAAGGCACATTTTGAGGCACAGCAGAAGACACTGTTGTAGCCAACTGATAAGGCTAAAAGTAGATTTAGTTGTGATGGATTTAGGATTCTGGAGCTGCTATCCTAAATAGGCAACAAGGCCACTTACCATCAGGGCAAAACTTGATATTAAGACACAAGAACTTACAGTCCTACATCTTTAGATACTTTTGGAAGTCTTATCCATTGACTTCATGGCCAACAGTAATTATACCTTGTAGATTCTTTTGAAGGTCCATTGGCTCAATGACCAAGAGTAACTATGTAGTAACTGTGATTATCAGATTTTGCCAAAATATTAATATAGGCTGTTCATAAAGAGACAATGGTCAATGTTTTCCAAGACAATAGTCTATCAGATCTTACACAAAATTCTATCCAATCCAACGTGTAAAATGCTAATTGTCACTGTGTTGGAGAGGAAGTCAAAACTCCAATATTCTGCATCATTGTATCAGTTCTATTACAGTGAAAGATGGTATGTAGCTCTTTGTGAGGTGTATCTGTTGATTTCCAAAGGCTTTTTGTTGCAGAATTGGAAATAAAAAGATTCTCAAAAGGATTTCTTCCTGAACTTGTTTAATGTGTCTACATTTTGTTAATTTATCTGGAAGTAAGTTTTTAAAGCCAAATATTATTACACAATAATGTGCAATACTGAGCTTCTTTGACTAAAGATATGTTATTACTTGGAGCGTATTAAAAAAAAATTAGACATCTCAACCTTGGATTTTGAATTGAAATATGTAATGATCCATGAATTCTCTGCTTTGAGTAGCCTGTCGATCGATATGGATTTCAATACTCTTATATTTTAATAGCTCCCTTTCTTACCTTTCGTTAGCATTCGTCATTTTGATAGTCTCCACAGCTATCTTAAAACCTAAGTACCTTCTCAAAATTTTATGTAGAGAGTATAATACTAAAACTCAAACAACAGGAAGTCATAAAACTTATATTCATGTTTTCTTTCCATTTTAGCAAGCCAGAGTTTGATATTTTTCTTTTACCACTATCTCATTACCCCAGGAGTGATCCCAATGGTTTCAGTAAGAAACCTTGGAGAACAAAGTAGTATTCAGTCAATAAAATGGACTCACAATGCATCTATTTTTCAGTGTTATGTATTCCCATTGTAAGCATCTTTAAAAATAGGAAGAAGGAAAAAGGTATAGAAAAACTCTGATTCTAAACTTCCCTTCATATTAATGGATAATCTAAGGGATAAGAGAGAAGATGATCACTAAGACAGTATTTTCAGTATTAGCAATCTTTTGCATTAAAAAAAATGAAACAGTTTTTTTAGTTTCAGCCTCTGAACTCTTCTTTCAATGATGGCTGCCAATTTAGTTTAGAATATCAACTGCTATGTAGTTATACAATTCATCACAATTACTGAAATTAGATAGAAGTAGAATTATATGACTTAGCATTTCAGAATCCTTCAGCTGAGTTTTTTATATACAATATCTGGTTATATGCCAGACTGAGAAGGAAGCTGGATCCAAAACCAAACTAATCTGTGGATATCTTTGCAATACTTCTTTATTGCCTTCAAACCCAAAGAAATCAGTTTGTAGATTCTACAGTTTCATGAAAGCATCTTAACTGGAGAATGGGAAAGGACCTAAAGCTTTGAAAATACACAGGTAGACACTACTGTGGATTTTGACCAAGATGCTCAGTGTCGGGGATTATTTTTGTCAGTGGCTAAGGGAACTGTATTGTAAGCAGCTTGATCAGTCTTTGCTCTGACTGTTGCAGCCTTCTGTAGGTGGTTACACTTTATTAGCTGGCAGGACATTGGTATGTTTCCTTAAGAAGGTCCAGAGAATATTAGTCTGCCAGCTGAAAATCCACAGTGTTGTCTGAAAGGAAAGCATGGTGTAACAACTCTGCAGTGCTGGCAATGAAGGGTTGAGATCTGAAGGGTTGATGCTTTTATAGGACCTGGCTCTGAGAATATAGTGAGCTGGTTTATTGACCTTGTTTCCCTTCTTGTTGAATGATCTTGCCTTATGGTAAACTTCTGTGTCTTATATCTGCATAATTCTGTCATAGTGTGACTCAGTTTTGCACACAGTCATGCAAGTAAGTACCATATAACCATTATATCCATTAAATACCTCATCTATTACCTCTGGTGGGTGTCTGACCCACCAAGAGGGTTCATCTGGACTCTGGTCTGCTACTGAATTCCATTTAAGGTCTCCCAAAACTGAGCAGGTCAAGAAATTTTATTCAAAGCCTTTTGGAAAGAAAATGAGCTGTTGTGCCTGCTGAGATCAACTGCTCACTCTAAACACATGCCGTCATATTACTCCTCATGGCAGGAAATTTAGGCTAAGATATATCCCATGGCAAAAATTTGGGCACTGCTGGCCTCCCACTAGCTGGACAAGCTCTCCTGGCTTTTTCACAATTCATACATTAGTGTCACAGCTCACCACAGATATGGGTTGGGAGAGTAAATATTCATATTGCTTACCACAGAGAAAGCCAAACTGTCAAAGGAAAGGTTAAACAGAACTTTACCTGAAAATGCAAATATCAGTATGCTAAGAAGCTCCAAAATAAAGTAATATGAGAGATGAGGTGGTTTATCCATGAATGAAATATGCAGTCTACTGACAGCAAGAAAGAGAGAGAAAAACAAACATTTAATATACAGAGGATTCAAAATTCCTCCTTAGAAATCACTGTCAACTTGGCTCACCTAAGAGGTGAAAAAGAGTGCTGTTCAGAGATTGAGGTTTGGAAAAGGTCCTGAGGCAGTGTAGGTGAGACCCTCTGCACCAGGCTGTTCATTGAAAGCAGAGCAAGCAGTATAAATGTGTTTACTTTGGCGAGTTATTTGTGCACAGGTTTGTTTTCCCAGTCTTGATATTGGAAGGTGTCAGCTTATCTCTGACTCTTCATATCTCTGTTCCGATGTTTTCCTGTCATTTTTTGACATGACAAATGTGAGTTGCTCTGGGGACTTAGGCTCCAGCTATCTGCATTGTGCAGCTCTCCCAAATGGCCAAGCCTGCACTGGCTACTGTCCTGGGGATGGACATGGTGTCTCTGCTTCTCATCAGTGCTGCCAACAGCATTACTTCCAGGCTTGAAACAGCATTGGAAAGGAAAAGTGGAGCTGACAGGAGTTTGTAGGCTGGAAAAATGCATAGGTTTCCTGTTGCTAAGCATGCTGTGAAGAAAGAGGGGGGAATTTGTGGATATATTTTTATTCAGTCAGCTTTAAAGTAAAAAGAAACATTTAAAATATATATAGTTTCATTGAAGGTCTCCAGTCTGACTTTCAGGTGTATGATTTGAGGATGGTGACCTTTCGGGAGTGTCAATCTGGAATGAATTGAGTACTGGGGTATAAACCCACTAATGTCACTTCTTTAACCAGAGAAGGAGTGGTTAAGTGACAGAGGAGTTATAGTGGCTGCAGGCCACCTCTGTTAAGGAGATGGATGTTCACCTGGTTGTGGGGAGGAGCAGCAGCTGAAGGGCTGAACCTGGTCCTGTTGTGGCTGCAGCTGATGGCATGAGTCCTGCTGGAGTGGTGGTGAAGCCTCTCTGTAATGTGCATGTTTTAGTTGTACCATTTCTATATTCTTCGTATTTTTCCCCTGTGGGAGTAAACAAACCAAATGTTTCTGTGTGTAAAAGTGGATCAGCTGCAGTTAGGAATGCCTTCTGCACCAATAGCTACAATTAAAAGCAGATTCTTTGCATGAGTGGGAATGTCTGACAACTGTCACCTTTTGGGTAAATTTATAGCAGTTTATTTTGTTGTTATGGATATGAAAGACGTATCAAGTAAGTTGGTGCTAAATAGAGTTATAAAACAGACAGAAATTTCATGCAAAAGGCTGGCAGCAATACCTCAAGACCCAATCTATCAGGGAGCTTGAGACACAGGCAAGTGGACAGCACATCTAAAGGACAAGTCAAACACACATCTCCTCCGGGTGCTCTCCTGGGGGATGTCAGTTGTTCACTGTCCATGTGCACCAAAATCCTCCACCTGACTCCCTTCCCACCAGCATCTCTTGCCCCACTGAAGGGACACAGGCTCCTGCATTTTCTGCCTTCTTCATTCAGTTCCACAGTTGCCTTTTTGTGCCTAGTGCCAGCAGTCCTTTTCTTAAATTGCTGGAGGGTTTTTACCGGCCCAAGTGCATGGTGCCTGGTGGAACAGGGTACCAAGCTCTGTCTGGGAAGGTCAAGCTCTCTTCCTTACTCTCCAGCCAGCGCTCCCACTTCCCTCGTGCTTTTGTTTCTGATAACACAGAGGAAAGAGCACTTCCAAAAACACAGTTATTCCAGGCCTATACTAAAGGGTCCTTGGAGCTGTGGAAGCCATGGCCTTCAGGAGCTATGGAAACATCTGAAATAACAATTTTTCCAGCTGCAACTGAAAAAAGCACAAGTTGCAAATACTTTTGTTAAGGTGGCTGATCTTCATGCTTGACAAAGAGCTGGCTGATGAGCAAGCATTCTCTCCCTGGGAGAGCTACTCTCTACTGGCAGGGAGCAAAACCATTTGCTATCCAGCCATCAGAAAACCAAAGAAAATAAAGACACACATTTTTTACAGAACAAGAGTACGCCATTCTGGGGAAAGGAGGGAAGTTATAAACGGGATTCTGAGATTAAGAATATGTTTGGGATCCAGTAAGAAATTCCCTTTTGGTAAGCCAGGTTTTTGTGCATGAGTTTCTGGTAGGTGGGATCCACACTGCACTGGGTTCTCTGCCTCTTGTGATGGAAGCCAACACAATGCTGGTGGCTGGCTTCGAACATAGGCCATAGGAACAGAATATAAAACTGTGGAAAACAGGGAATATCACTGGGAAGCTTCTTTTATTGGAATTAATTGTCAACTGATGTACTCCTCAGCTGCAGTTTGGCTAATGCCCACAGGCTTTGAGGGTGCTTATCAGATTGAGCTCTTCATGCTTTCCTATGTCTTTATCCAATCCCTTTCATTACTGTAGCTGGTTTACCACAAAATAGATAATGCGTCATGGTTCAAGTTGTTTTTTCCTTTTTAAAATCCCCCCTTCCCAATTAAAAATGATAACCCAGAGCAGACTCATTATTAATTTGAGAGAAGAATCTTAAGAACCACACTTACTTTAGATGCTCATTCAAAAAGTTTATAGTAATATTATCCAGACACCTTATATACATCATTTTTATTCCTTGTCCAACCCATTTAGTTTTTGTGACCTTCATGTGATGATTAAACTATGCCTGGAAGCTCTCACAGCGATTTGAAGTAGGAGATGTGAAGACCTGTGAAGACTTATGCTGGTACATCCATGAGAACATCTGGATTGTTAATTTTCTTTATTTTTGAAGATCTGGCCCATCATGACTTAACTGAGTGCTATTTGTAGGGCTTTTTATTTTATGCCAGGTTTGGGTATTTTTTTTTTCATAGTTACTATGGATATGTAGAATGAAATTAGGCAGTCTAGAAGCACTTGAGCAACACCATAGTCAGAAACAGTGATATTGATATATCTGAATACCTTGTAGGTTGCTCTTCAGTCACGATGCCTCTCTACAGACATGGTTCATTTAAGACTGCTATAAAGCTGGAAATATCTTAAAGATCATTGACTAACACAGTTTTCAGAGCAAAGATAGACCAAATAAAAGTGTATTCACTTCATCAGAACAAGGAATGAAAATCTGGAAATCCAGAGAGTGAGTTTTGGCTAAATGTCATAAATATGCAAATTTTAAGACTTGGAAACAGACGGAAGAAAGAGAGGAAATAATCCTTATGGCTCTGACTCTGAAGAAGAAATCTTCCCTTAAATTTTCTATTCTCTTTGTCAGCCAGGTCAGTTAAAGAAGCTTGTGACAGGTAGTGGAATGGATTGGTGGCAATAACTATTAAGAAATGTGATAGTTGCAATAACGTCTAATTGCCCCGGTGTGTATGCAATGAACGTTTATCGTACAAATGCAATGGAAAGAAATATGTCTTGTACAAGACATTAAAAAAAATGTAACTGTAGCAGCAGTCCTCAAGAATTGCTTTGAATCACAGGTTAATCTGGGGAAAAAAAAAGCTTAAAAACCTTAGGGTGTTGTGGTTTGTTGGTTTGTGCTGTTATTGTTGCTGCTGTTGTTTTGGTTTTTTTTTCCTTCCTTCCTTCCTTCAGTGTTTTGGTTGGGAAATTCACACTTGAGTCTGAAGGAAGGGTTACACTGTGCCAGTGAAAGAACAAACTCTGCGGTTTACAAGGCTGAGCTATGCACAGACACTTCTCCACATGGTTAAACACTGCTGCAAGTCCTAATAGGTCAGTGACAGTGTTGCAGGAACATCTCTGAAGCACATTGAAAATGTCTTGTCTCCATTTCATCACTAAAAGCATTTACATTCTTTTTCTCTTGCAGCTAAAAACTGTTTGCTTTCCCAAGGTACATAGTTGTACTTCCCAGAACATGCTCACTTGTTTACTGGGAGTAAACTGTCGCAGGGAATGAGTGCTCAATGTGATGGGCAGAAATGGGATCAAGTGAGACATCTCATGATTCCGGATGCAGTAAAAGCTGTACTTTTGCTCAGAGTGAATGTTAATGATGTTTCCATGGTTCATGAATAAACTCAGTCAGAACATAAAGTTCTCAGGGGAAAAAGAACAACCTTTCCTATTAAAGAAATATGTCCATGTTGCTATTGAATCAGAAGTCAGCAGCCGCAACAACAGTTGCTGACAGTAAAATAAAGAGAAAAAAAAAAAAAAAGAAAGCTTTTTTTACACAATCAGTTCAAAGTCCTAAAGACATCAATGCAGAAATATCCTATCTCTGTATGCTGCCAGTGTTTTGTCTAAGACCTTAGCATCAGGATATCAGCCAGCTCAGATCTCTGTGTCAAGATTTGTTGACTTTTCTGGATCCAGTTCAGGGCTTTCCTGGCCAAACCATATGCCCAGATTGTCCTTCTGTAGGTAGCAGGGAAACGAGACATACTACAAAGTATTGTACCAATATGCAGCCCAGCAGCTAAAGTGGAATATGCTTAAAACCACACCCATGTTCTGATCTTTCTTCTCTCTGTCACTGTGACATCCTTGACCTGCTCAGCCCTTCCCTTTACTTTTTGGATGTGGAAGTAATCAATGATCTCTTCTATCTGAATGAATGGTATCTTCTATCACTGGCTAGGAACTCTCTAAGCAAGATGTATCTGTGCATTTACAGCTTGGAGAAAAATATATTTTGTATGTGATTTGGATTTTGGTGTGAAACAGCTGCAGTCTGGAGCTAGTGAAGATTTTCATATCATAGAGCTTTGGTCAAAGATCAGATCAGGAAGCTCCAGGGAAGCCACAGCATGCAAGTTCAGACCAGCACATTTTTCAGTTGTTCTGGATTAGAGTGGGAGAGATGAAGATCTCAGGAGCTCTCAGAAAGGTGAGTTGTGAGGATTTTTCTGAGTGCCACTTGATTTTCATGTCGACAGTGGAGGTTTCTGAACACTCTAAAATTCAGTGCATAATTCGGACATCAAAGAGGGGATTTGGGTGATTTTTATCCCTTCCTGGTCTGATGTTGGTGGCAACATAATGCCAGTGGCCCTGCTGTTCTTTCTTTGTCATCTCACAGTGGCACTCACGAGGTTCTACAGGCAGTGTGCCACACGTGGATCTCTTTTCCCATCAAGCTCCAGGAGCAAGTAAGAATCACGAAGATGTAACAGCATGCTGTGTTCTCTTAAAATGATGATAATTTCTAAATGCTGAATTATTTTGTTAAGTCTGCTGTCTGCTTGTCTTTTAAGTGTAAGAATTATTGGTCATTTCTGAAATACTGCCCCAAATCTGCCTTTAGAGAGCAGACTAGAGAGCTGCAGCCTAAAGCTTTAAAGTGCAAAATATTAACCCTAAGTCAAATCTCTGAGATTTCAGTTCATGTCCACTGTGATAGAAATATATTTATATAGACTATAATGCATATAAATTCATTGTGATGGACATAGAGCCTTGTTTTCCTCCTCTAAATATTAAGTTTAATTAAGGAAGTATTAAGTAAGAATGAGCTTTTCTAGCTATAACTTACAGGAAAAGCATGCTTCAGGATGAACAGGAGATAAAAGCTGCCTTGAACAGCTTACAACCTAAACAGACAGATAGCATAGCTGGAGACAGGCTCAATCATTCAATAAAGGACCAAAAAAGTGTTTTTTATTGAGTGTGGATTTGATTTTACTCAGTGTATTTTTGTATCAGGAAACCATTCAAGTGTGGGTATTCAGTCTCCTTATCTGAGTTATTGAGTAAGGCAAGTTTTCCTAAACAGGCTGCATCAATCCAGGCAATCCAGCTAAAATTCTCAGCGCAAAATCCTGCAAACTGCTGGAAATAATTCATTATTAGACATCCTTTATAATTTCTGAAGCAGAGCAGGAGATATCAAAAGGAGCATCACATAACATTTTAGTGAGGCTTTTATTGGGCAGAAAGAAAAATATGTCTAACTTTCTTAGTTGAAGGAATTGCTCACAGTTATGTAGTTAACTTCTAATTCATTGCCAAAATTTATTTTATGTTAGTTGACATTGACTGCATTGACCAATGGCTCAGATTATTTTTTAAGGAACAATTTTATAGCTGAAAAGACCACATATTACAGAGCCATTTATAAAGTTTAAATGTCTTACGCTAACAGTATGTGATTGCACAGCCAAAAGTGAAAACATTATGGCTTGCTAGGAGAACTCATAACTTTAAAACATGGTTATGAAACTGGGCTCATGACAATGAAAACACAGCTTATGTCAGCACAGTCTCTGTAATGAAGCAGCAATTGTGATAGAAATCTCAGTGTTTCATTTTACCTAGGTGCTCAGCTTGTGCCTGTTCCCTGATTGTTCTGATTTCATGCAGCCACACTGTGAAGCTTTTGTATGAATATTTAATACCACAATTTGCATTACACTGGTGCAATTGTGCGAGGGACTGTACAAACCACATAGTGAGAGCCAGTCTTTCTGCAATGAGTTTAAATTTTAAATTGACAAGAAGACTGAGAGAGTGGAAGAGGAAAGACGAATAGACTGAAGAAAGGGGCACATCTACAGTTTCCCTGAAAATATGAAGTGGAGACAGAGACACACACAATACTTCTGAGCCTTGTGTCCTACTCATTCCCTCTTATTAATGTCCTTGGGTTGTGATAACAACATTAAGCACACTTGATAATTTACATCTTTATTCATTAACAAGATATTGGCTCCTTCAAAGTGATATCTGTTCCTGTTGTAAGGAACATCTCATCACCAGAAAAAGCAATAAAATATTTCATTCACAAGAGGAAGCCCACAAAGAGCCCATTTTAAAGCCACAGGACTATCATATCTTCTTCTGATTTGTGGGCTTTTGTTTATGGTCTAACTCAATTTAGTTAGCTCAATTTTTGTCTTATCTTGTGCTTATCTGCCAGTACACAGTGACACCTGCAATTTCACAGCAAGGCAATGAAGCCACTGAAAAATTTAACACTTTTTATATGGATGACACTGATAATGACACCAGTGGTTTCTATGCTGAGGTGATAATCTTTTCTTCACTTCTTTTTAATCAGCGTCATTCATCTATGTCATCATGAGTGCTAGAACTACCTTCAAGAGCAAATTTATTTTGGGAACTAGGTACAGAAATTTGTAATTTGGTATTCCCAGACCATATTTTATTAATGGCTTAGATGTTGCCAGTGATTACTTCAATAACCTTCCATTCACGCAGTTAAAATGCAGATGATATATTTGTCTCATAATGGTTCTTCTTCAATTAATTGGCAAGGCTGGTGATGCTTTAAGCCAAATGATAGAAAAATGCTCTGATGAGCTGTAAGATTGAAACACAAATGCGAGTGAGAAGCACTAGTTTGGGATGTATATGAAGGAAAGTCAACTGAAAGCTACATTTTTGAAAAGAAAAAACAATTCAGGATTAAATTTCACAGTGATATAGGCACTAGCTAATAGGCTTTTTAGTTTTCTTCAGTGTATCCTGATGTTTCTGCTGTGTATTCAGAACTGAGGGAAAAATTCACTGAGTATACAGAATGGAACAGAATAGAATAGAATAGAATAGAATAGAATAGAATAGAATAGAATAGAATATTTCAGTTTGGAGTGACCTAAACTGGACACCTATTCCAAGAAGCCTGACCAAAAATTAAATCTTATTAGCATGATTTAATACAATTTTATTATTATATTTTGAAACAGGCTGCCTAGGGAGGTGGTTGATACCCCAAGCCTAGTGGGATTTAAGTGACATTTGGACAACGTCCCTAACAACATATTTTAGAGGTATACAATCTTGCAGAAAAGTGTATATGCTTTTAAGAGCATGCATGGGTGGATGTAGCTGTCTGTCTATCAACCTGCAGCCTTGTCCACTTGAGGATTTAAAGGCTGTCTCTTTCCTAAAGAACATGATCACATAAAACTTAACACCAACAGCAAAGGGAGTGCTTAATCCATACACAACAGTACATCTGCAACGTGTGGGTAGATCTAATCCTTCCTAGTGCAGAGAAGTGAGACAAAGGCTTTGTACTGCTATATCTATATATTGCTATTAAATATATGTTTACACCTGTACATGTGCTTCCATATATAAAAGGAAGTGCTTCAGGAAAGCTTTTCAAAGCTCAGTCTAAGGCTGGAGATAGTTTTTCATTAGGGTAGCAAAGGGTTGTATTTACCTTTCATACAATTGAAATGAAGAAATTTTAGGGTCCACCCCTGTGGTTCTTTTTTTTTTTGTTAGCCATGTAGCTTCTGGAATCATGTTACTACATCATTGGCCTGAATTTTCTCACTTCTTGCCTCTTCTTCTAGCCATACTTCTAAAATGCATAGGAAACAAACTTGGGCTTCTTTGTCATAAAGTCCTAGCAGTTAGTTCTAAAGCATTACCCATACATACACACCAAAGATCAGTGTTTAAGCTGAAAAATGAATCATATGTGTCAGGGTAGAACTACTACAGGACTTTTTGTTTTAAAAAATCTGTAAAAATGTGATGCCAAAAATGTAAGCTGTGTCCTGTTCTGCTAAAAGGTGCCTAAATTACTGGTCTTTTCTAGCATTTTATATATTGTTATAACCACTTCTGCATAGCAAACAAATAGTATTATCATCTCCAGGAGAAAGAAATTAAAGAAAAAAAACCGAAAACCCAACAACAAGAGATACTTCTTAATCATCTTGCTTTAAGAGATATGCTAGTTGTGAGCCAACAGTGTGTGCAGAGAGAGATAATTAGAAGAAAAGCAGAGATTAGACAAGAAAATTTAATTTATGTGTAAAAAGGCTAACACTCTTAAGATAAATGCTTAATCCAGACTATTTAACTGTTTCATTGTTCAGCTTGCTAGTTGAAATGGAACTAAAAGCAAAGAAACAGAAGCTCGTGGTCTCTTTGTGCTTTCCTGACTGTATCCACTTGTCTCTTGTTTTGTTTTGGGATGACAAACTAAAAGTCAGGCTCTTTTTCTTCACTTTCCCACTACATTAGATGAGGTCTTTTGAATGCCAATATAGAAATGCATGTGAGTATTTCTAAAGATGCAGAGTAGCTACTCTTCAACATAGTTTGACACATTATCAATACACTGCCCAGCAAGTAATTTTTTCCAGGCGAATCAGTTTCTTGAGTGAAAAACCAGCCAGAGAAGAGTCCTGGACAGTGTGATATGAAGTGCTTTTAGAGAGATTGATAGCTGCAGCAGCCCCCAAGCCCAGTTAGGCTTTGTACTCCTTGGCTATTGAACTTAATTCCTATTCTTGACCTCTCAGACATTTTTAAATATATTGTAAAAAAAGGGGCGTCTGAAGTTTCAGGGAAACAGAAAAGCTGAAACTACTGTGTGAAAATGATGCTGGTTTTGGATAGCCATAGGGCATGAGTTGAGGGACCTATTCAGATGTGTTGCCACCGTATCTGTTGCTGTTTAAAGACCATCCAAGGATTGGGGTGCTTCCCTTAAGAGTGCTGCCAGATGGAGAATAAATAATAGGACAGGTAAGGCCTGGCTGCAGAAGATATTACTGAGCCAGAGAGAGATAGCGTTGGAATCCTAATTAATTAAAGGTCTCTTTCCTAAATCAACCCTGTTGCCAAAGAATGAATATTAAAAAAGAACAAGCTGAAAAGTGTCAAATTAATCCTGAGATACATCCCTAGAATACAGTGACAACATCGTATCTTGGGTTTTATGTATATTTCAACTTCTGCTATCTGACTGGATGATAATTCTTTATCTGCCATGCTGCTTTACACTCTTCTGTAATCTAGGATTATTCAGTAGCCAAAAAATGCACCCATTAAAGTCAAACACTCTGGAAGCATAAAAATACTTGCAACACCCAGTGAAATTCAGGATGTTCAGAGCACGTGGGACATTGTAGCTTTGAGAATGGAGGCTCATATAGATCCTGTAGAGGTTCCAACATTTCTTGACTGTCCTGCTTCTGTGTAACATTATTGACCAGGTCATGATGTACAGCAGTGTAATCAAATTGAGAAGCCAGACCTAAGCAAAACGAAAACACGAAGGACTCTGACTAGCTCTGAATCTCAACACATGTATTACTTTACTGTTAGGATTATTTGAATATTTATTGGGAAAGGGAAAACGATAATTAAAACCATAATTTTTGATTATAATTGATGTGAATCTAGAGTCCACCTGGAAAAAAAAATCTTAGTTCTGTCTGGTCTTGTTAACCTGCTACTGAAGTAAAAACCATTAAATACAAGGGGGATCTAGGTTGGGTTTTTTGGGTTTTTTTGTGCTTTTGGGGTTTTTGGAGTGTTTTTTGTCTTTTATTTAAATTGAATTTTTTTTCTTTTTTATTTAAATTAATTTTTTTCCTAAGGCCTATTGAAATACATGCCACACTGAATCATTCAAAACTGGAGGGGAAAACAATTTTATGAGAATTCACTGAATTGCAGTTTTTTTTATTCTCTGCCCAGAGGAAGGTGACAGGTTCAGCTGTAGATGCTGCAGGTGAAGGCTTGCTCTCAGTCAGAGGAATCTCACCAGTATGATCTGGGGCACTTGCTTCTAGTCATGGTAGAGGGCTTAGGGATTTCCTGGTTTCAGTGAATTAAAAATTA
This sequence comes from Motacilla alba alba, assembly GCF_015832195.1. Classification (NCBI taxonomy): domain Eukaryota; kingdom Metazoa; phylum Chordata; class Aves; order Passeriformes; family Motacillidae; genus Motacilla; species Motacilla alba. The sequence continues at coordinate 45,248,263 of NC_052016.1, read as the reverse complement.
AAAAAAATGAAAACAAGTCTCAGCAGGACTGTGAGATGGAGTGATGGAAGTATGACAGGAGCGCATTGCTACATGTGTTAACAATTACCATCATGTGTAATTTCGGGTAAAAGAAAAGGCAAACAAGCAAAAGCTGTTAAAAATCAATACTGATCCCAGGCCCACTTATATTCCTCAGAGAGGAATTTTTCTAGTCTGATGTGTGGTGCAGTCAACACTCTGGAGGGAAGGAATGCCATCCAGAGAAACCTGGATAGGCTTGAGAGGGGGGCCTATCCAAATCTCATGAAATTCAACAAGGTGAAGTGCAAGGTCCTGCACCTGGGTTGGGACAATCACAAGTACAAATACAGGCTGGGCAGAGAATTCATCCAGACTAGTATGGAGAGAAAGACTTGGGGTTGCTGATAGGTAAGAAATTCAGCATGACCCGCAATGTGCACTGGCAACCCAGAAAACCAGCCATGTCCTGGGCTGCATCCAAAGCAGCGTGGGCAGCAGGGCCAAGGAGGGGATTCTGCCCCTCTGCCCTGCCCCTGTGAGGATTCTTGTGAGACTTTGCCTAAAATACTGTAGGCTCTGTGGCCCCCAAAATAAGAAGGACACGGACTAGTTGGAGTGAGTCCAGAAGAAGCCACAAATATGAGAGATCTGGAGCATCTCTACTATGAAAACAGACTTGGTTGGTCCCACCTGGAACTTGGAAGAGTTGGGGTTGTTTAGTTGGGAGAAGAGAAGGCTCCAGGGAGACCTTAGAGTACCTTCCAGTACCTAAAGGGGGCTACAGGAAAGCGGGAGAGGCACTTTTCACAAGGGCCTGTTGAGACAGGACAAGGGGGAGTGGCTTTCAATGGTAATAAAATAAGTTTATATCAGGTATTAGGAGGAAATTCTTTACTGTGAGGGTGGTGAGGCACTGGCACAAGTTGTGCAGAGAATCCATGACTGCCCCATTCCTGGAAGTGTTCAAGGCCATGTTGAATGGGGCTTTGAGCAAGCTTTTCTAGCAGAAGCTGTCCCTGTCCATGTCAGAAGGATTGGAACTAGATTGCCTTTTATGTCCCTCTTCCAACTCAAACCATTCTATGATTCTGTGCTATTAAGTCTGCTGTTAAAAAAAAAATAAAATTGCTAATTTCTGCTGAAATCAGCTGCTAGTATACATGCATGAAATATCAATGCAGGTGAAGAAATGGATGTGCACAGGCCGTGGCAACTTGTTGTGAAGTGCAGGATGTGGGTTTGTCATACCTAACTTTCAATGCCCTCAGTACAGCTTAGTTGGCAATGAGCTGAGCATAGGCACTCATCAGCACCTTAGCACAGAGTAAATGACTACTTTTGTTTGTGCCTATAAACTCTACTCGCCATATTGACTCCATTTACTCTGTATGGATCTCAGTTAATAATGCAAGTATATTAGGCATACATCAGGATAGGACCTATATCTCAGTGGATAATATGGGCTTTCTGTAGATAATGGCACTCTGTCTACCATCTGATTCTATGATTCTATGTCTACCTTCTAAATCTATGATACAGGTTTGATCTTTTTTTCTCTGCAACTTAGATAATTAATCCAAACATTGCTAATGTGTTGGCTCTGTGCCATGGAAGACCGCTCCATTAGGTTATGAGCCTCATATCCCAGCAGCTGTGTATGTGTGTGTGTGGATAAGGCAAAACTCACTTTAGTTCATGCAGGTGCCTTGTGCAGGTGTCCTGAACCCTTCAGAGGGTCAACACCATCTGCAGATAGTGCTTTATGTGATGTCTGTCAGGAATAGCTCATTCTCTCCCATCCCAGCCTCAGGGCAGAATTACATGATGACAGGCTCATTGCATTTTTTTCCTTTTTTTTTTTTTTTTTTTTTTTTTTTTTTTTTTGTTTGTTTGTTTGTTTGTTTAATATTAGGTAATCTGTTTTTCTATGATAAAGGAATGCCCAGGCAGCACAGGTGTATTCTCAGTGACTGAGCATCACAACACCAACACCTAGTGCTCTATATCATGTGAGACAAAAAGGCCTGCTGTGGATTATATTCAATAACAAGGCCCAAAGTCAAGTTTCAGAAGCAAAATATGGCTTTTTAAGGTGAGGGGAATATGGCTCCTGCTGTTTTACAACACCATGGCTTGTCTCCTGTACTAGTGCTTTATGCATCCAACACAGCTGGCTCTAAAGAGGCTGTGAAACCTATGAGCTTCCAGCCTTGATGCAGAATCCCAGAGGGAATTGTGTAGGAGCAAATGCTGGACTCCATCTTGATGGAAGATTGATCAGGTTTGAGGGCACATCTGTCAGGGATGTGTCTGTGTCTTCCCACCTGTGCCTTGAGCCATCTGGACCCCATCCATTTCTGATGTGGAAGCCATGCACTCACAGTTGATTAGAGAGCACCTGAGCCAGAGCTGGCTTGTAGCCGGCTAGCTTTGAGTTACAAATGAGTGCCATCACCTTCTGGTACATTCCAAATGCTCTTCTACTCAGCTCTTCTTGCTGAATGCAAGCTTTGGAATTCTCTGTGGATTTCTTTAAGCAAATTTGTCGCAGAGATTGACATTGCCTTTCTTGAATCTCCATTGCCTTCAGACCCGAAGATTTTCTCAGAGCTGAACCCTCTGTATCTAAAGGGCTTTCTTTTTCTTTTAGAGTTTTGGGTGTATAAGTCTGGGTCAATAGAAAATCTGTAGCATTTGTGAGTTTGGGAGAGCTGACCTTTTTCAGAAAACCACTTTGGGGAAAAGTCAGGCCAGTAAGCTGACTTCTCCAAGGCCAAATAGCAGTGTGGTTCAGCAGCTATGCTCTACTCATGCTAACTATGCTCTAGTCTAGCTATGCTCAGGCATGCTTTGAGTTCTGCAACAACTTCCAAGTCCAAGCAAGTAGACGTTGCTGTCTATTAGGCCTTTGATAGCCCTTGTTCTTAGGCTGGTATTTGAAATAGGAGGAGGAGGAGGAAAAGAACGATTTTATGCTCTTCTGTGTGCCCATGCAAGGATCAAGGCCATGCTGAACTGTTCATTTTGTGCAGAAGGAAGGTCTCTGCTTAGGTGCTTTACTTGAGGACCTTCAGGGATAAATCCTTTTATTGTGACCCCTCAATCTATTTGTTTGCCATTCAATAATGCTAAGTAAATGCTTTGGATATGCCCCATAGGTTTTGTTCTTTGTTAAGCTCTGACAGTGGCTTTGGCAGCCCATAAAAAACAGCAGAAGATGCTGCTATCAGGAACTGCCAAGGTCGAGAATGTGAGCATGGAGCATTGGCTGTGGCCTGGGCCCAGCTCTCGTGTTTCTCACAAAAGTGGATGTGACATCAGCAGCAGGGTCTTTCTGAAGCACTGAACTGCAGAGCACTCCAAGTGCTCTGAAAGAGCCAATCCTTCATCTGGGACTTCATGGTGGTGGACTTGAGCATCTGCTCAAAGATTTTCAGGATTGCTTTTGCAACAGGGCTGCCAAATCCAGCTGGAAGACCTAACTCCTAATTACTATTCCTGTAAAGAACAGTCCATCTGTCACCAAGATTTATTTGGGAATAAATATTAAAATTTACTTCTGATTTGATGGGACAGTATCTATCTGGTGTATATTCTCTAAGGATGGCAGGCTGACTAGAAGTCAGTGTGGTCTGAACTTGGCCAAAAGGGAGAAAAAGGAGAGAGATATAATTTTGTATATATATGCATACATGTATATGTACATATATATCTCTGTGTATTCACATATGTGTGAATATACTAATAAAAGTGTATTTATGCATATTGCAGGCAAAATCAAGATTCCTGTCAGTCCTTGAAGCATGAACATAGGGAGGGTGAAAACATCTGAAGTTCTTCTTCCCTGGCCATTTTTTCTCCCCTAAACTCCTCTTCCACCAAACTATTGGAGTGACAGTACCATCCAGCTGATTTCAGAGAAATAGATATTTCTTTTAAAGAAACAATATGCACCTTGAGTTCAGATATGGACTCTGATTTGATATAAAATATCCTAATTAATAGAAATTGATTGCTACAACTATTTACAGTTAAGTTGTATTTGTATTTTTATGTTATTCAACTTCATTTTGACAGCAGTAAATTTTAAATCTGTTTCTTTATTCTTTTGTATTCGTTTCATTGGTGAAAGATATATATTTTAAAAGACTTTACAGGATTAAGCTTTTAAGATCACAAAAATGAATCTACCAACTTCATTGTACTGAAATGTGACCTTTTCCTTCTGAAAAATCTTAAAATAATTAGGTCAAAGTTTTTATTGTTGGTATTTGTGCTACAGTAATTCATGGTTGATAATTTAATTGAATTTTCATATGTATGAAGCAGATGTTATAGGTTCTCTGCTACATCACTATGGTAGTGTTAGTCATGCAGATTTATAATAAAGCAATCCCTTATTGTTCCTTCCCACATTTATCTACATTTTTTGCTACAACTGATTTCACAATTGTCTCATTTAATTATGAACATTGACATCATTTACAGGATTTATGCATCTAATTAAGTGGGCTCTAATAGAGAAGCTTCAGAAATAAAGCCAAGAGACTAATATATGTTTGCTAGTGGTTACATCGGTTTCTATTGTTTCTCTTCAGAAGGAGGACTGAGGAAAAAAATAAGGTATTCATCTCCTAATATCAGAAGGAGTCTCAAAATAAAATATTTTCAGTCTTAGCAGTCACAATATATGTGAAGGGATATTTTAAAATGTTAAATTTATTGTTAATAGTAAATACCATGTAAAAGTAACAGAGCAGAGTACAAAAAGAGGAGTGGTAGTGAGAACTAAGGAGCCATGGTATACAGGCAGTCTGTTGACCAAGGTCAACAACAACTGGTAAACTACTCATTAAAGTGTACATTTATTCATTGAATATGACTTTATAAACTGTATGTGCATGACACTAATACAAAGTGTGAACCTTTTCATTTTCTAGGCAAAGATAAAATGAAAGAGATTTGTTGATTAATGATCCTCTAAACTGGTGGAATGGCCCAGCAAGGTCAGGAATGAGGAAAATATCCAGTTCATTAGTTAGCAAGTTTTCTCCTCTCATGGTTTAATTGCTCAAGCTTGCTTGTTTATTGGTCAAGAGAAGAGAAGTGAACAGGAAAAGTCCATCTACACTATCGTTGAAGTCTGCAACAGGCAGATATAGTTTTCTGCCCTTCAGGAGTTTCCATTTCTGCTCTTCCCCAAGCCATCAAGTGTTGGTGCCGACACTACTCACTGGAAACCACAAGTAATATTACTTTAGCCTGACCTCCATCACAGACAGGACAATAACTGTGTTTTTCCATGTTAATAAATCTGTTTGAGCTTGATGGTCCTTCCTGTTTTAAAGACTTCGTGTGAAGGGACAGTCTGCTATGACCATAAATGGTATGTTTGGTCATTTATTCAGGACCAGGCTCATCACCAGGAGCCCTTTCTCATTAAAGATGGCAGTGAGCTAATTGGAATGCCACTGATGGGAGTAAAGATCTTCTGTCTCATGGTAATGCCTCTTATCTTAGTAAGTCTTAAGGATGTAAAAGGCATTCAAAAAGATTTTAACATAGAATAGCTCACAACTGATGAATAATGGTGTTTAGTGAATCACAAAACAGCAGAATTCAAAGGGACATCACTCATCTGCCTCAATTGTTATCCTTCTTTACCTATGATAACCTTCCTCTTCTCTTTCCTCAGTCACAAAGTTGTTCACTCTCTAGGCAATCTGTTTTCATGAATAATATTTGTGAAATTCTGGGAGTTTAGAATGATTCTGTATTGTATTGACATAATTCTATAATTTTTATGTCTACTCCCAGAAAACATGAAAAACAATTTATCGCCTTCTTTTAACATTTTTGAAAGTTCATATGTCTCCTTTCAGTCTTCTGTACACTGAGCAGGATTAATTTTTTCTAGTAGAGAATGGAGAGAGGTATTCAATTCCCATGAACTAAATACTCATGTGTAGAAATTTTCAATTACGTAGATGCCATCTGTCTCCCACAACTTTTCAGTGTAATTACAGTGATGAGCATTTCTTTCTATTCTGATCTTGTCAACAAAATCTTGGTGTTTCTTTTGTTTTCATGAGAGGTAGAGATCCAGCAGTCATGACATCATTTGAAACTTTCAACTTCTATTAGACAAACTTTTCAGAGAATTATAGCAGGATGGGAGAAGGGGGAATTTTTTCTGGGTCAGTTCTTCTTCTTCCGCCTTATCTCTATGAATGACTTTTTTTCCTCTCTCCTTAAAATTACAGATCAGCAAGAGCTGTTGTTTTGCTTATTTTAGCAATTTACATGAAAGAACATTGGCTAGAATTGTGTTGGCTAGAAGACCACACAAGAGGTGTGAAAGCTTCCCAGCACTTATGGTCAGGTAGGAAATGACAACAGTACTAGTTGACCAACTGCAGTGTTTTTGAGAACCTCATTACCTCCAGGAGAGCTGCGGTATCTTTCTCAGAACGGAGGAAAATCGGTTGGCTAGGGTATGATATTTTTCATCTACATGCTTTCAAATTGAAAGAAAAACCAGAGGCAGATGTACTAACTTTCATTCATCTTAATATTGTCACCCTATCAGCAAGCTGAGTTGATAATGCATTGAAAAACTGTAGCTGGGTGGCTATTAAATTTAATCCTCCAGCAGTTATTCCTGCCCTGTTGTTTCTCATCCTTACAAAGACTGCCTTACAAATGCCCCATGGTTTATCCACTGCCTCCAAGCACGTATTTCTGGTGGAGTTCTCGTGTGATGACACAGAAGGCAGATCAGGCTAGCTGTAAAGTAAAAAAAGGATCAGCCTGTGTGAGAACCACAAGGTGACTTTACAACAAAAACTCTATCAAAGAAGGAGAGGTGTGACTAGAATTAAGCAGAAGACTGTGGCAACAAGGTGCCAAATGACAGGATCTAGTCATCTGTCTGAAAATATCTTAATGTCTGCCACTTAAGCATACACAAGTGCTTGAATAGGTAATTTATTACTACGTTAGTGTATTGCATTTCTTGTTTCTTTAAGCATTAGAGGAGAAACCATGTTTCATCTTAATATGCTGAATGTGTTTTCCTTCTGTCCACAATCCACAGTTAAGTGATTTAATTTTCATGTCTGACTTCTATTTCTTCCATGGACCCAGAAATGTTACATCTGTAATGGCCTGATGAAAAATCCTTTAGAAGTCAGTGGAAAGTCTTCCGCTGACATTAATGGCCTTTAAATCACACTTTAAATCAAAGTTTTAAAGTGAAGAACTGAATTGGTAGCCTCTGTATTTCTGCAGATTAGTTTGTTGATGACATTGGGCTGATTTTTAAGAAATGAATATTCACTTTACCATGAAAAAACAGCTAATTTCTCTTCTATGTAAAATGTCTGAAAATGAGCCCACTCTTTTTTGAAAACACTTTTTTCTCTTTTTTTAATGCATTTCCATTATGTTGAATCAAGAGAAAAATTAAATCATTCTATTGCTATAAGCTATTCATATTGTCATCATCTGTGTCAACCTTGAACATTCTTTTAGGGGATAGTGTGAGTGGGGAATAAACTCATCTGAACTCAGCAGGAAATTAAGGATGCATTTGCAAAAGAAAGTGAGCTACAAATAGAAATGCTTTCAAAGAGAGAAGCAAGAACTCATAGAGAAAGCATCTAAAAGTACAGAAGAAAGTGTTTACTGGTCCTGAGCTAAGGGACCATGCCCACAGTAAGATGAGAGGGCATAGGTGGGATGTGGGGACTTTGCTTTCTCATAGGATCTAACAATTAGTATGAGAGGGATCCTGAGGTTACCTTCCTGCATGGTCTACTGTGCTCTGGTTTTGGAAATGTGTGAATTGCCTGCAACTGTCAATCTAACAGAGGCTTTTGCATTCCCCTTTTCTGTTTTTTGTGAATGCCTATGAATCCTAGGACTTCTGTTCTTTTGTACATTTTGTCTTGTCTCTCTGGAAAGGGAATTGAGGGGAAAAAAGGTACTTGAAATATACTTAAAAGAGACTGGTTGGATAGAGTAGCTGAGAACAGGTGCCCCTGATGCACATCACAGACTCTCAGGCGCTAGTGCTGCCGTGTAGCAGTGATAGCAAGAAAGCAGTTCAAAGCTTTTTGAGCTTCCTTCCTCCATCTGTATTTATACCGATAGGTATTCTCATTCTGCTGAGAGAACTGTATTTAGAGAGGCGATTTTCACACCTGTAATTACCACTCATTGTTCCCACCTTGGAATAGAAATGCGAACATGCGAGGACACAGACTATATTTGGGATTATTTCAGGGGAGCTAATGAACGCTTTGGAAACAATTCCAAGCATATTCATATCTTTCACAATGCATACAGCAGGCAAAGGAATGTTCCAGAAGATAGTTGTGTCCCCTATCTAAACACAGTAGTATGTCCATGCTAAACTATTTTGTGCATGATAACTATTTTGTCTGAAAAGCAATTTCTCTTCCTGAAACAGATCCCAATTTCCTGCTGCCCTTCCAGCCTTCTTCCATCAACAGCAGGAAGATGAGCTAAAAACCAATCTACCAGACAAAGCAAACCAGTCCCTTGGAAACAGAGTGGCAGAACTTGTTAATTAGACACAAGGCTTTCCACAATACCCCACATGCTTCTGTAATGTTGAGTTCAATCATCTTGAGTCTCTAAAAGCAAATGCAGGTGAGCAGCACATCCATAATTCTGTCATCTCTAAGTGGTGTGCTGTGCCTCTACCACACGTGTGCTCCCTGTCTTGGAAATGAATAGAGTGGGAAATGCCTGATGTAACATACTTTCTGTGCTCTGAAAAAGCCACACATCTGCTATTATTTAGGATTCTTCACTTTCATTTGGTAATCCCCTCACCTTTCATATACAATGCCATCTAACACCCCTCTTTCATTTTCCAAGGATAAAAATCCACAGATTTCACTCATCTCACATTTAATGGATTATAATCCCCAAGACAAAAAGAGAAATTATGCTAAACTCCTGGCATAATCTATTCAGCACGCTGCTGAAATGAGGCACCACAGCCCCTGCTGAGGTACGTTTGCAGCTCTTCCTTTCTCCACACACACAGGGGATGCCTGAAGCACTTCACATCACAATCACAGCTCTCCTGATTGCTCCATTTTATCTTCAGCCCTTCAGGACACTTATAGCTAATAAACTGAGTGCAGCTAAACTACTGGCAGGTGCTTCTTCCTTTCTATCATTTCAGTGAGGGTCAGCAGAATTAAAGTTGTTTGGGTAAATAAGGTATATCTATGGCTTATTTCTGTTATTTCCTGGTTTTCAGAGGTCCGAAATGTAGGAGTTACAGAAAATACTGTTAACAACTGCAAATACCTTTGAAGAATTATAGATCCTGATGACTCTGAGTATTTTACAAGAAAAGAAAACTTCTTCCTAAGTATACATCCTGGGCATATTTTGGACTCCAACAGCTAGAAGTGAATCTGTTCCTGGGTGGGTAGTGGATGGTATCCCTGTCTGTGGTAGGGAGTTTGGAATTAGATGATCTTTATGGGCTCTATGAAGAAAAATCTTGCTATGATTCCATAAATTATGATTTGACAATTCTATTTTTCTTCCCTATCTGAGCTATAGTTGATGTCTGCACGAGAAACAACATGATTCTTGTGTAACATTATTGTCTTGCAGATTTCATATGTAAAGAGGGAAATTATCTTCAAGCTCTTGACCTTCAAATACCAGTTCCAGGCACCAAGTTCTCACATTTCACACTCTATGAGTCACTTCACAATGCTGAACGTGTCTTTCAACAGATGTGCACAGCCTGGATTTACTTGAACTTTATCAGACATTAAGGAGCCTCAGCAAGTTCCAGGAGTGCCTGCAGCAGTGGTGGCTGCCCCTGGAATTTCTGTGCCAGGCATAAGCCCAGGAGGAGCTGTTTTTTGTGGTGCTATGTACTGCTCCTGCACAATGCTGTCCCATGTCACTGCCCACAGCCTCAGCAAGCAGCCTCCTCCTTTGCCATTAGGAAAGCACAGAAGGGATATTTGTGAGAGGGGTTGCAATCACAACTATGCCTTTAAGGAAGTGAGACATAACCTGTCTTTATTTGGTTTAATAAGTAACTTATTTTATCACTTTTCACATTAATTACCTTAGTATTTGAGGCCTCTCCTCTTATGCCACAGGGAAATCCTATGAAGCTTGTCTAAAGGAAAACAACCTTTTCTGCAAACCTTCACTTTTGGGGAAGAGTTACTTTTTCATTAACAGATGTTCTTAACCTGTAATCAGAGAGTTCTTGATAGAGCTGTACTGAGCAGTACCTAGGAGTCAAATATCTGTTGCATATGCTTTTCAAATCCAGAATACAGCTGTACTGGTTCTGCTGTGTCCAAGACTGATCTCCCCTTTCACTCAAGGCAGACTCAAAGCCAGGACAATGTGCCACATCATATTTTCTTATATACCTCAGGTGTTTTTTTTTTTTTATGGAAATACAATCTGTCCTACTTAACATTTACCAATTTTCCTCTGTATGCTTTGAAGTGAAGAACATTTACCTGACCTGCATCTGGAAATGGAGTGGTACCTCTTTAGACAAATCAAGGATATCATACTGCCTGACTTCCAGGAACCACTGTATTCCCATAGATCACTTGTGTGATGGCTGTCTGAAATCATATACAATGACCTAATTCTTTATTTCATAGAAATTTTAGTATGGATTTAGCTGCTGCAGTATTTATTTTTTGAGGGAAAATTAATTGTTTCAACATACTCAGAATCCTGTCAGTAATATTAATTTAGTCCATATGAAGCAGAACCATAAAGACCTCAATTTCTAACAGAAGCCACCAAGACTCTGGCTTTTGCTACAGCTCTGTTGGACCACTTTTCTAGTCCCTTTGGCTAATCTTTCATATTCATGTCCTGTGTGCTTGCAAAACACTTTTGCAGTTAATTTTGTGTGAGTGGTAATCCCCACAATTCCCATCTCACCCCTATGCTTCTGCAATTACTCTTATTCCTTCACTACAGAGAATTATTCCCACATTTTCATATTATTTTTGAAACATTTTGCACACACAACTCTGCTTATGGCTGCAGATTTAAGACCTGTTCCGGCTTGTTATACTTGTCCTGCCCTTGATTTACTATTTGAAATGGTAAATGTGGAACATTTATGTAACACTTTGCCTATGGAGGCTCCAATGTGCAGAGCAAAGGTAGCAGGTAACACTATCCCTGTTTTACAAGTGGTAAAATCTGATATAATAGCAGTTTCAGCTGATTCAGGCAGTCCTAAAATGGGGGAGGAACTCGCTGGAGTTGTGCTTCAGCAAAGTAGTGTTGAATAAAGCATTTATAAAGCATCAGCCCTGTGATACCTCTTTTCCCTGACACAGGGCTGAAGAACAGCAGTGTTGAAATGGGGGAGAAAAAGTGCCAGAACAAGCATGTATTGCTGGGTATAAGTGTAAACTGGGAGAGGAGTGCCTGGAGAGCAGCTCTCTCGGGAGCAATCTGGGAGCGCAAGTCAGCAGCAGCTCAATGTGAGCCAACACTGTGCCCTAGATGCCTAGAGGGCAAACCACATCCTGGGGTGCATCAAACACAGCATAGCCAGCTGGTCAGAAGAGGTGAGTGTCCTGCTGTATTCAGACAGGTGTTTCACATACCTTTCCCCTGCCCCTTGACACCCCTGCTATGTGTATTGAGGGCTTAAGCCAGCCTAAAGCAGCGTAACTCCATGAAAACTACGGAATGACACCATTTAGAGCCAGCTGACAGCCTCGATCATAAGTGACCATCTCCCTCTGTGAAGGGTGAGTCAAGCTTGCTTTTTGAGATGCAGATGGAATATCGATTGAAGAGGAGTTAAGACCACCAGGATAGTTTTGTTTCCGGTACAAGCATCAGTCTTCATTACAGATGAAAAGTACTGTGTCCATGCAATTGCTCCATTTCTCTCAGCATTTATTTTAATCACTGCTGACTTTCTGTTTTGCCTCCAGTCACTTTCCTGTGACAACAATGATTAATAAGGATACTTCAGACAGATATTCATGTACAAAGTAGGATTTTATTTCCTGGCAACAAACATTTAACTTACCTTTTAAATGGAGAGGTCTAAAACTGAATTTAATTTTTAAAAATATTGTCAATTCTGTAAGCCATGCTGGACTTATATGTGACAAGCACACTGTAACCCAATTATGCTAGTGAATCACTATATAGTTTGCACCAAATAATTAGAAAGACATGAGGGACCAAATTAAAAATGAGCAGGGGTTTCATTTTGGTTAATCGCCGGTTATTTTCAAGACTGAGTCCATTCTGCAATTCCATGTGCAAGTCCTGTAAAACTACATTCAACCTGGAAATGAGGCATAAACAGAGGATTTTAAAAAGAATTATTAACAGCCATGGACTGGAAGCCAAAAATCCTTTTCACATTTTATATACTACTGGGTGTGACAAAGAATACCCACAACTTGCTTTTTATTTCAAGAAACAGATGCAAAGCATGGATTGCAAAGGCTTTGCTCTATTTTGTTTCAGAATTCATTATCCCACTGCTGAGAATTTTGCAGTTAAGATTCAAATAATACACTTCCTATGCCACACAAGACTAAATTTTCAGCCACATTCAAGTTCTGGTAGTGCAAACATGTCAGCCTTGTCTTTTGTTGGCAAATGGGTATTTGTACAGCCAACATTAGAGAATGTCACACAGAGTTTGGTCAAAATGTCCAACAGTATAATCAGACTTCTCAAATTCTGCTCAAATAGAACTAAATTAATTTATAGGGACATTAGAGCCCTGTCACTGCTCTTGACCTTAGCAGTAATTGGATACTCCAGGACTGTGAGAATGAAGATACTTTTAGTTGCCTGTTAGATATTAATTTAGCACCTTAACCTATTTGATCTATGTCTATCTCACCAGGTTAAGCATGGTGGTGAAAAGTGTTGGATGTGGAGATATATTGCTCTGTTCCCATTTACAGTAGGTACGTGCTCAAGCCACCAAGACAGGGCGAAGCCAGCTATCTTTTGGGAATGGTTCCTGGGCAGTTAAACATCATGGATGTACTTGGTACTTCAGTAAAAATGATGGGGTGAAAAGCCCATGTGTATATCTAATGGTTTATTAGCAAAGAGGACTTTGTTTCAGGGTGCAAGAACTTTTATGAACATATTTGGATTTATTACCATAAGTGAAGTGTTTTGTGTCAAACTTTTGCTTACACCTCTTAGGGGACTCAAGTATAAGGTAGTACACTGGGGTAATCCTGTGGTTTTTACTCTGTTGAGAAACAGCTTTCCAGGAAGGTAATTTTTAGAAAATTAAATCCATCTGGGTACTTCAGTGTTCTCAGCTACCTGTTGGTCTAAAATCTCCCATGTCGGTGAAAGACCTTGCTTCAGTCCATGTGATAGCCAAGAGGAAGCACTTGTTCAGGAATAAATCATTTATATGGGGAGCTTAGCAAAAAGCTGCATGTAAGCAGAAAAGCAGAAGAATTTATGTTGATGTGAGATTTCCCATACTACACAAGAAACTATCAGCCATCTCACTCCTTTGTCTCCTCCTCCTTTCCAAACACAGTTGTGGGCTTCTGGTGTTTGGTGTGGGCCCTGCTATTTGTTGTCTCACACTTCACTCAGTGCCTTTACTTGTGGGCTGGCAGTGAAAGTAGAGCCTTTTCAGGGAAAGCTGTCACCTCTGGGCTCCCAAAGTGGTGTGGCAAGGGCAGTTTCTTACCTTGGCTGCGGCTGAACATGGGTGTGATGGAGCTGCAAGGCAGTGGCTTTCAAATAAAGTTCTCTTTTATTTTTCTTTTTATTATTTTCTCTCACGGAAAAGATTGGGGAATCACTGTGAATTTATAGCAAAGGGAGCAAGCTAATATTCAGGAGCATTTATTTGGAAAGCCCATATTCTCTATTCTCTCTTCTGAGGCTGAATTCAAACTTCATACCAGAAACATCTGCTCATCTTGCTCAGGGTGAGAAAGATAAAAGTGAAGATTGCACTCCTTCCCTAACCCTTCTCTCCTGAAGCAGAGCCTCAGAGTGGCTCCTCCTGAAGCAGAGCCTCAGCCTCCAAGCAGAGCCTGGAGTGGGAAAACTCTAGCTTGTTTCTTCTCAGCCCACAATGTAATGCAACAATAAATTTAGCATAAGAGCAGTAAGCAATGCTTGGTGTTTGTACATGCCATTGAACATGTGAGTTGAGATCCATTGCTACCTCAGATTTTAATTACTACAAGTGGATTTCTCCCTTTCTTTAAAGGTATATGAATTTTCCACATTTTATTATCAAGTCAGAAACATGCCTATACTGCCTGAGGACTGTTCAGTACCTGTTCATCCAATAGCCACACAAGTTATTAGGTGCCAATCCGAGAAAGAACACAGTAGAAGACATTCCACAGTGCTCCAAAGAGGGCAAGCACACCTATCTAAAGCGGATCAAGAGAACACACACATCTATACCACATGTTCTTTTAATTAACAATCACTTTACTAGCACAGTAACTTGTATTCAGAAGACGCATCTGAATGGAAATCTGGCTTTCAACTTGAAAACTGCTCTAATGAGAAATTAAAGCTGTGGAATGGTCTTATCGGAAAGGATTCCGAACACTTACCTTGGATTGAGAAACAAAATCCCTGAATGCCCTTTTGTGCTCAGAGTCACTGAATGTTAGTGGCTTCTTTAAGGAATGTTTTTAGCTGGCTATTAAATGAGATTGGAACCAATCACACAATCTCTCACTGATGATTTCTGGAATAAAGCATGAAAAGAACTAGATAATTTGATCCCACATTTCCTCTCCTGGTTCTTTCATTTTGTTTGGTGCTTGTTACTGATTAAACAGCATTCAAATGCCAAGAAAGGGAAGGAAGGTGGGATGCGTTTTAAAAGCCTTAGCCAAAAAGAAAGTCCATTAAGTTTATTTCCAAAAACAGCTAAAGACCTCAGGGAGAAATATCTTTGTATGTTTTTGAGATGCGGCTCCTTGGAAAGAAAAAAAAGAAAACTGTATTTCCTTGGATATGGCCAGCTAGGGCATAAAGAGGGGATTATCACAGGGGCATTTAGGAGCATAGCTATCAGGGACTGAGCCTGTTCAACTTTCTAAAAATCTTCCTATTCCAGAAAAGAAAAAAGTATTTTTCTGTTTTTCCAAATATGAACTAAATAAGAGAACTGTAAAGAACATGCAGAATTACTTTATTTTTCTCAGAGACAAATTTCTGAAGTGGTAATGCATGAGTACATCAGAAACTCTATTAAGTGTGACTTAGCAAGGGTTAATAGACCAGGGCCAAAAGAACACATGTGCAGAAGAAGTCAGAATTTGGATCTGTGAAGCTTTCTACAAGCTCCACCAGGGCTGAGATTTAGCTAGCCTCTAAAATTTTCAGGACTGTTAGTGAAAGCCTATGAATTCTGAGCTGCAGATTTTTGCTGGCTTTGTAACAATCAGGAGGTATTTCTTCAGGCTAAACAGATGACTTACAGACCTCTTAGAAGTACCATAAAAACAAATATTAGGAAATAATACACTCCATGCTATGTTGGTTTTGTGTAACACATTGCATAATATTTCTATGCACAGTACACTTCCTTTGTTGTGTGAAATATTCACAAGCTTTTTCAGAGAGATATAATTTTTCTGCTGTGGCATCAGCTGTGTAATCAATGTTTTATTGGCCAACAAGATTGAAATGCAGCTCGTTCAATATTATTATGTGATTGAGGTTAGGAATCCCTCCCCCACCTCCAAAATAAAGTATTAGATAACCTTTATTTAACATTCTAGTGGGTAATTCATTTCAACTGTATACTTACAACTGATACTCACAGACAGGATATTTTTATAGCTGTGGAGGCTGGGATGGTGGCACTGCACATATGTTTAATTCCTTGTCATCAAGATGATCAGCAATGTTTGTTTGCTAAAGGCAGGTGGAATGAAGCTTGTAGTGGTAGAGATCTGGCAGCAGTGACAAACTGTGTACAGTTTCCACTTCCTTTCAACAACAAGGCCCTGGGAAAAACCTGCAAGAGCATCGGATCACTTTGTTTCAGTTTTGGACGCCTGCTCTGAATAAATCTCTGTCATCGTCAGCCTCCCTCAGTCAGTGGAAAGATTCAAGAGCACAAACTGGATGCCTTCTTTTAGGTGTCCCATCTTAGATGATCAGTTGAGGGTGAAATAATCCCTTCTGTTTCAATGCCTATTTCTTTCCAAAAAATAGCTAGGAATCTCCTTAGCTGTTGAAGTCTACACTAAAGATGTTTAATCAGGCGAAATCCAATTTATAAAAAAGGCCAAAATGCTACCCAAAAGCTCTTCATGACTGTATAAAATATTGCCTGGGAGTCAAAAATCATCTTACAACAAAGAGCAAGAAGTAAAGCATGGATCTTCTAATGGAAATGGCTACACACAATCCAATTTGTGTTTCCTACTTCAATGAGAGATTTTGTCACAAAAAACTGTAGAAAGAAAAGAAAGAAATTTAAAGCATATACAGTGGAAACAATTTTAATATTGCTATTGTCGATTATACTGCAAGTTTCATGTCCAAAAGTGTGCAGAAACACAAAGCTTTACAAGTTGCTGCACATAAAAATAACCAGATTGAGCAAACACTCATTGCAAATTCTTTCAGTGTAAAATAATTCACAAACAGAAACACCTTAAGGTTGTAAAACATCTTGTCATGCATCTTGAAACATGTTGATGTGACAAGTTGCAAGATGAATGCAATTTGGCAGGTATACATTAGGACAAGTACTGTATCACATGTAAATACTTCCCTTTTTTCGATAGAGTTTAGATTTCTAATATTCCAAACTGCTTTTGAAAAGCCCACACAAGCCCATTTAGGCAATATGAGCACAAATTACGGTATTATTCCTAAGAATGAATCTAAAGTTACACATGATGAAGTGTAATCAAGCCAAGTAAAGTCAGAAAGCTACAACCCATCATCTGGTACATCTGTATGTACCTTTTTGGCATACAATCAAGAATGATTGAATCATTGTGGCATAAGAAATCAATGCCCAGCGGCTGGGTGGTAATAATTGACTCTTCATGCTTTCCTCCACCATTGGGGAAACGTATTTGCTTCCTCTAATATATTCTGTTTCATTATTGGAATAAGCCAGGAGGCACAACTGTCCAGATGTGGGAGCTCAGCTGCATAGTTGTAATTTGTTCACCTGTTGTATCTCAGCTGTGTTAGATCATGTAGCACCTGCTGTGCTATATGCTCTGGACCTGGTTCTTTCAACGGGCAAAGAAAAATTTTGAAAAAAAATCTCTTTTGCATCAGTCAAACAGAATTTTTAATTACAGTCTAACCAACACAGACATTTCAATGACAACAGGCACAAATAAATAAATCTCTCTGTCAGTTCAATCTTTTCTCAAGAATTGGCTTGGATACTGTAATCTTTTCTTCTAGTAAAAAGTTTCAGAAGAACTAAGAGCAAAAGTTTTAAAAACCAGTACTGTTAAATGGCAATGAAGTGTGTATGCAATCTTTCTTCAGAGAATCAGGACAGATGAAAGAAGGATCAGAAAGTTCTTTTTTTCCTACTGTTACCCCCAGGAGCCGACACTGATATAGAAAATCAGGTTGTCTTACTGTTTTTTACAGAAAGGTGGTCCTGAACTCAGTCTCTGAAATAAAAACCTGCAGAAGCTGTCTTCAGTTAGTTTTCTTTAGTCAGTTTTCTTTTCCAACTTCTGCTTCAGTAGGCATCTCCAGCAGATTCTTTCTGAAAATCTCAGGGACACTAAAGGTCAAGTAATTCCTTAGGATTATCCTTTGGGACACATCACAGTGAAAACAGAGAACAGCATGAACTGTAGGAAATGGTTTCTATAAAATACATATTGGAGCAGCACAGCGGGATAGGACTCCATGAATAATTGTTTTCTTGATTTGGATGCTAAATGGAAGAGAATTTTTTTTTCCAACATGCAACTTTTTCTATTTTTTAACTTGTCTAAATAAAAAAAAAATAGTAAAACACTGGAAACATTAAATTTTATTTGTAAACAAAGAATGTTATTGTAATTTTGGAAATCTTTAGGAAAAATGATACCAATGGCTCTAGAGGACTTTGTTTAAAGTCTTTTCACAAAATATAGGGAGGGATTGAAATGTGTCCATTTTCAGGACTGGAAGACTCGAGTTCATTTCCTTACTTTGCCCAGGGGGAGGAAGACTCACATCTCCTAAGGATAGTTCCTTAAATTGCTACTAGGCTTTTTGAGCGGCTTGTTCTCAAATTGTGGTTTCAGAATTGGTAAAGTCAGACCCCCTTTCCGATTAAAGCTACAAGATTACTATCTTCCCACCTTTTCCTTGGATAACTGTTCTGTTTCCCTTAGTGCTGCTGCTAACCCTTGTGAAGCCAGGAATATGGCCTGGCTGCAAGCTACATCCATTTGGAAGAAAAAAATAATTCCTTGTGCCTGCATCTGATCCTGTCTCCAGGTTTGCTGCACAACTGCTGACGGGCCAGTAAAGGTGTGAAAGGAGGAGTGGGACTGCACTGCTGGAGATGGCAATTGAGCATGCAGCCCAGGGTTTTAGCTGCCTGTGACCCACAGCTTGGATTTTGAAACCAAACTCTCTGATTTCAGCTTAGCTCGAATGAAAAGAGCAGCTGTCGAGCTCTAAGGGAACATAAGCCAAAGCCATGCAAAAGAGGAAAAATCAAAACATGGGCAGAAGGAGAATTAAGTTCTCAGGAGAAAACTACTGACATGTGATGGTACAAAACTCCAAGAAATGAGAGCAATTCAGGAAGGTCGAAGTTCAGTCATTTCCAACAAGGAAGTTGACACTTCCCCATCTGACTGACGTCTGCCTGGACAACAGACACTCACAGGGTGCCTCTGTCATGGGCAGCAAGTGTGCTCCTGCTGAGCCTAGTAGCCTGTTATCTTTCACTGCCTGCTGTGTGCATTAACTGATAAATAGTTGTTGTGAGCTCACAGAATGTTTATATTCCTGCCTGCAATGTCTGTGCACCAGGCAGGCCACAGGGCTACCCACAGCCCTGCCTTTCCTGACTCTAAATATGACACTGCAACAGGCATGAGAGAGGCTAGCAGCTACTCATCACATCATCCACTTTAAAGGATCAATAATTGCAACCAAGGAGATGTTTCGATCCCCTCCTGCAGAGCTGGGAACCAAGTCTGGGTCAAAGCCCTAGTCACTGCACTCCCGGGTGAAACAGGG
Source organism: Motacilla alba alba (assembly GCF_015832195.1). Classification (NCBI taxonomy): domain Eukaryota; kingdom Metazoa; phylum Chordata; class Aves; order Passeriformes; family Motacillidae; genus Motacilla; species Motacilla alba. Next base: position 45,228,991 of record NC_052016.1, on the reverse strand, counting down.
TGACCATCCAGCCCTGCAAACAGTTAATTCCCTGTGCTCTGCTGCAGCCCAGCAAGAGCCATCCAGTGTGATGTGTCCTCTCCTCCTGCAAATTAGCACATGGCCTACCAGCAGCAGAGACAGACATCATATTGCTGGTAATTGACATGCATGGAACTGTGCCAGTCCACACCAGCTGAGAATCTGGCTTATGGACAACTTGCATTGAATTTATTGGCAGCTCGGTTTATGCACATAAGCTTTGTCTTCAGTGCAGAGAGGGGGTTTTCTGCAGGATTTACAGCTATCTTCCTGTAAAACACTAGGTGAGACTGGATGCTGGTAGTTTTTGCCACAAATTAGTAGCCAAAATCAATTGCTGTTGGGGATTGTAGGGCTCAGTTCGTTTAGTTTTACTGGGGTTACAATCTGTGCCTTGTCATTAGGATGTTGCAGCAAAAGTCATCTCTGCATAGAAACAACCATCACTGAAGACAAGCTGTAGCTGATGCCCAAACTCATATAACACATCATGTTTCCTCCAGTGAAAGAGCACATGCTGGGATGAAGACAAAAAGTTCACTGAAAGATATTGTTTGGTTTAGTAAGAAGACACATTACATCTCCTTTGCACATTATAGCGATGAGCTAAATTGATCCTAAAAACGTACTGGTCCGTACAAATAGGAAAGCTGCTGCATTCATATGTACATAATGGGCTCATCCCTGCTGGGGAGCCAGCAATAGGTTATGGGTAGTTGAGAATCGACATGCCTAATTGCTTCACCTCGGTAATCAGTGACGAAATGTGGGGCGAGGAGCAGGGGTAAGAGTAGCAGAGGTGGCTATCAGGCAAGCTAATGCATTATTCAGCTATTTCTTCTCACGAAGCTTCATTTCCAAACTACTGATCTTCACTGTAACTCCCATCCTCTTTTTCATATGTCTCATTAGACCCACTGGACTCATTTACACCTGTTCAGATGAGTTAGCTTTCAAAGGCGATAAATGAAGGGGGAAATGAAAAAATTGCCTACTCCCCAGGGGTATTTCTGCGCTAACCCATCCATTACTGCTTGACTAATGTCCTGAAGTATGAGATTTTATACCCTTTATGCATTTTATTCTGTTCTGTGTAACTAGCTGATATTATCCCTATGTCTAATTAAGATTCCCACTCCTTAATTCTGAAATAGAAGAGAATTGCTGCTGTATTTCCTCACATAAAACTATTTTATGAGCTGACAAAATGATCTTTGTTCACAACCTGTAAAACTCTGCATTTCATGGGAATGAAAAATGTTAGCGAACTTTTCTGGCATATTCTGACATATGAGTGTGGAAAGGAATATATTGGCATTTAGAGGCTTTTCTGTATTTGGAAATTCAAATGAGGGGATTGAAATCAGTCAATTGTTTAGTAGATTCAGGGCAGATAAATGAATCTGCTACCTCTTTTTTTTTTTTTTTTCCTGAAGGGAGTTATTCAGATCAAGAAATAATCAGCAAAATTGGCAATCAGCAAATGAGCCAAGTAACATGGTCATTGAATTAAACTCCTGACGATGTATTGCTCCAAGACTGAAAGCTTACTTTATGAATCTGTTGCAAAAAAGAATTCACCTTCTTTCATGAGGTTTTTACTTTGACATTATTTTCAACCCCTCCTGTTTTTTGAAAATTGACCCCTCCTGCATTTTGAAAATGCAAGGAGAAATGGCAAGTAAACATTTTCAACGCTATCACAATCTGCTCTAATTTTGCTCAGATGTTCTGAAAGAAGCCTGTTTGTACACATGACGTTTTCTAAAGGGTTTGCAGAAATGTATTGAATTTCAAAGTTTCATGTTACAAATTTTGCACTTGTAAAAACTTTTCATGAATGAAGTATTTGCTCATCTATGTTTGAGGCTTCTTCATTTAAATATTATGTTAGAGAATTTTGATCTTATGAGGAATGAGATGAAAAGCAATAGAAAGTCTGAGGAAGAAAACTGGCAATTTTATTGCTATAACTTTAGGATTCCAGTGCCAGTCTTTTGTCCCAGGTCTTCTCATACTCTTGTAGTGTACAGATAATTAGTGTCTCCCAAAGCATTTTCCTTTATGAGTGTATTTAGTCTACAGATATGCAGATGCTCAGGGTCCTGCCCTTTCATTTGGTTCCTATTTTTCACTTGTGCAGGCTTATAATCATGCTGTTCCAGAGTATATCTTTGATCTATGTAGGCTCTGACTAATGTTAAAATGTAGATATTAAGCAAGTTTTTTTGTGTGTCAGGGTTCTCTGGAATCTCCCTTCGCAGGCTTTTGATAGCAGCTTCTGTATAATTTAAAGAGCATACAGGGTATGCTAATGAGGCACTGAAGGAATTAACAGAATTTGCAAAATTAAGAATTGGAAGTAGTCTCAAAAGGGGCCCTTGGAATTTAACTTATTTGCAAGGACAGATGTACATATTTTCTGTTAGTGTCTTTCTAAAAACTGCATTCTCTGCTGTTTACAATGAGATGAGGTTTATATAGCTTTATATAGCTTTAGATAGGAATTTATCAAAATAGCATGGTTGATTTTTCACAGCGTTTTGTCTTGGGATATGTTTTCTTGAGAGAACAGGGAATATTTGCAGACATATTTCCATCACTATCTTCTTTTTGCAGAACATAAAAGGGTCTGAAGTGCTCTCTAAGAATAAGACTCATGCATCATCTTCATCTTTAGTCCCCACAAACAAACAATTCTGCAAAAAAAGAGAAACAATAAGAGATGTGTTTAATGAACTCCAGGTGACAAGCAGTGCAGAGAATGCTCTGCTTCTTCCTCTCCCATGCTGGCCATCCTTTTCAGGATAAGACCCTGGTCTCAATGGTGACCATTCATGCAGCACCTTGCATGCAGCACCTTGCATGCAGCACCTGCTCCAGTCCAGGCAGGAAAGGGAGCTGGAAGCACATCTAGGGGCTGAGCCCCTGTCCAGGAGAAGCCAGGGGATGTTAGATGCTTATTTTCCTTCTATCTGGCACCAGCAATATCAGTATTTTAATGGGTGAAAACCCCATGTGCATGTCCCTGTTTTGTGTAAGAGGAGTTTTCATACAGCTGTGTTGGTGTCTAATGACATCTAATGCGGCAACAGCTTTTTGCACTGGGGCAGCCCTTCTGAAGAGAAACTACACTGCAGAGCATGGCTTTATCCATGCACTTTGTCTCTGAGGCCTTACTGGTCCTGATACTGATCATAATTTGAACAAAGCTGGAGGCTCTCCTGGTTTTCTGTGTGTTTTTCCTTGATCTTTTTCAAATGACCATCTATCTTCTATATCACCCAGTTTTCTACAGCATCCATCACTGTTCAATCTACACACTTCCCTGCTAAATCAATTCTATGCTGTAAAGTCCCCGCAGGACTCTGCGGCTGTTTCTGCTCAAGTCCACAGCCTGCTTGGGGAATACTTTGTTTTAAATCATCATCATTCTCAAAACCTTTTAAATTGTGCCAAAGTACGACTGTCTTTCTAGTATGGACAAAAAAGGGCTTAGGACTGTGTGTTTGGAGTGCTACAAGATAATTTAAGAGATGTGGTTTTGGTCAAAATGCCAAGATCTTTTTTTTGAAATCAATTTATAGGGAAATAATTCTCTTTAAGCAATGTGTATTGAATCTTTGCTGCCTTGTGTGGAATTCTTCACTGTTTCAAAAGGGGCTTTGCTGAAGGAAATAAAAGAAATCAAAGAAGAAAAGAGAGATGCACTGTGGCTTAGAGAATCTGTTTGGCATTGTTGTAAGGTTCTAGAAAAACAGGTTATGAAATACAATACTTGCTGATTTGTATCTGATGCTGTTAGTTACAAACCCTGGCAAGGTCTAAGAGAGTAAATATATTAGAACAAATGATAAAAATGCACTGCTTCCCACTGCTAATGCTCTAGTAGTTACTCAGTGATACCCAGTGTTGAGGATGTTAATGGAAAAGGAGAAAAGATCTGGTGGCTGCCTTTGACCTGGCTAGGGCCATGTGGAGTAAGGCATGTCACTTAACCTCTCCACTGGCATGAAACATCTGCCCAGGACTTGGTTTCTGTGCTCATCTCATCTGCGCAGCCTTATTACTGTGACTTTAGTCTTCCTTCACTTCCACTCTGATTCCTGTTTCACCATCAGCTTCTGCTCAGATTTGCTCTGATCTTTGTACTTGTGGAGGAGAAAAATGCACAGAGCCCCTCTGATAATCAGTAGAGAGCCTGCACAGGGAGTGGCATGCTGCCAGTCACCAGGCTTTAGCTTGAACTTGAAAGATTTTGGAGTCAGAGCTGTCATCCTGATGTTTGTTTCTTCCAAAAAGGTGTCAAAGAAATGTAACTCTGAACCTGGACAGTGTTTTGAATGTGTGGCCTTGCAGACACTTAGGAGAACCCCAAGAATTAAAGTGAAGCAATACCTGCAGCTCATGGGAAATGATGCAGAACCAGCTTTGCTGAGTGCTTTGAGATCTCTGGCTAAGGGAAGAAGAAAGCACTGCTCATATCAATATCTAATTGGTGTAAAGTAGGTTTAAATGGACTTTGCTTTGTGGGGTAGTTTAAGCTCTTCATGACTAATGCTATTCAAATCCAGTTTTCATTCAGATAATGTTAAAAATTTGAATAGCAAAAGCTTCTATTTCCTTAACTTCTAACACAGCATTTTGTCCTCCCTGCCCAAGGTATCTGTCTCTGGTCATCTCTCCTCCCATACATGATGATAAAATGATTGGTGTCTTTGTCAGGAAAACTCCCAGCCATGCAACAATACTGGAAGAGAACGGGTGCAGCCCTGTGAATTTATTCAGGGCTGTCCAAGATCTAACAGAACCAGGAGCTTCTATCAGTAACAGAGAGTTCAACAGATGCCTGGAGCAGAGTGGGACAGTGCCAGATGATGCACAGAGGCTATGGTCCAGCACATGAAACAAGATTGTTCTTCCCATTAATTTCCTCTCCTATCTCGTCTTCCCACCTGCTGTCTCATTTCCCTGCTGAATCTGGCCACCTGCCCATTCAGCTGTTTCTCTATGGGAAGGGGCTTCCTCTTCCTACTGCCCTGCCTGTTGTGCAGCCCAATGGGACCCTACTTCTTGCCTCTGGCTGTTAATGCCTCCTGCAGTAGGAATGAGGAGTGTTAATTTAGGAGAGAGATCAAGAGAAAAGCCTGGGCTGTGGGCTGTGAGCTGTGAGCTTGCTGCATATTGAGTGGTCTGCAATAACTGTCCACAATGATTTGTTCTTTCTACAAGACAAATGTTTCTGTGATAAGAAATGAGTGTGACTTGGCTTTTCTTCCATTTGTGGTTTAAGTAAGTGGTATATAATGTCAGATAAAATCATAGAATCATGGAAAAGTTTGTGTTGGAAGGGACCTTGCAGATCAACTTCCTATGCCTTTGCCATGGGAAGGGATACCTTCTGCTAGACCTGGTTGCTCAAAGCCCCATCCAACCTGATCTTGAATCCTTCTGAGGATGGGGTAGCCAGAGCTTCTCTGGGCAATTTGTTCCAGAGCCTCATCACCCTCAGAGTAAATAATTTCTTCCTAATGTCTAATATAAACCTACCTTCTTTCAGCTTGAAGCCATTACCCCTTGTTTAAACCACTTCTGCTTGATATCGTGTCCATAGGCATGGACACAGATAAACCTATACTCTTCCTAACAAGTTCACAGCCAAGCTGGTACAAAGGAATCTTTCCATATATTCCTGCTCAAACAAAATCTTGCTCTGCAGCTGTCTGAATTCCAGTTAATCTTTGGGACATTCCCAGTAAAGCATTTTTTCTCTTGCTGACAGTCAATACTGCATTCCCATTAGTGGCTGAGTAATATGTTTGAATTTTACAGAAACAAATATTTACAGCTCATGGGGGTAAAGAAAGCATTAAGAAATAAGATTCTGCTATTGAGGGTTGCTCTAATTATGTGCTCCAAATTCATACAGGGTTGTCCTATTTCAGTGTTCTTGGTGAATGAGCCTGTATTTAGAATGGAAACACCATAGAACCATTAGTTAGTTTGGGTTTTTTTAAGAAATAAATGAGAAAATTTTCTATGACTTTTTATGGTCTACAGTTAGCCAGAGGATATGAAACATCTGCTTTTCTGTGGTAAGTAAAGAATAACTCCAGCTGAGCATCCAATCACAAAATTAATCTTCATTTTAGGGTCTATATAAGAGAAACCAACAACTTATGCTATTTTAGATGACAGAAGGGTATGTTCTAAAGAAATTTTTGTAAACAGTATTAAGCAATTAAATAAACGAAAATGGGGACTAAATAGTATGTCTGATTTTTTTCCAAATGAATTAGTTTTGTTATTGTTTTTCTCATAGAACTTTCCTTTTTGATTGGAATTAAAGCTAATTTTGGTCATACCTAGAGAAAAAAAAGGCAAAATATACCTTTATGCAAGCTGAAAGGATGGAAAAGCACAAAATGCTTAATCATTCAATTCAGGTTCTTGTTCATCTAAAAAGACATCTGAGGCAAAGCCAGTGAGCAGTATTCCAATAGCAAAGAACATGGAAATGAAACTGACTTCAGACAGAACCAAATTGACAAAAATTGCACTTAATGGAGGGAAAAAAATGAAAAAAAAAGAAAAACAAAGCTAAATGAAGAAAGGAAGCAGGCAAACAAAAATGTAGAAGCAAACTATGTATGGATTATATCTCGAGAATGTTCTTTTAAACAGGTTATTTTAATTGTATGCTTACTATTTTCTTCCAATTATTTCCACTACATTTTACTTGTAAGCCCAGCTTTTGTTCCAAAGCAATGTTCTTTTCTTTCTTGTTTGTAAGTGTGTATTGATTATTTTACTCTGCTCGCAGTGGAGCTTGAAATGAATATTTTTCATAGTTTCCTTGGTTGTGCACCAGCATTATCAATAATCCTGGCAGAATATTAGTAAGAGGAGGTGAAACAGGGCCCGAGCACCTTGATTTGCTTGATATAACTGTAATGACATAAATAAGCTTGGGACTGATTTATACTAATGAGATTAGAACCAAGCCCTGTGAAAGCAATGTGTAAACACTACATTTGACTTGTCCGACTTTTATTTGCACGGCCCCATCTTGCTGATGTCCACAGCAAGGGGCTCAGTAACACCAACATACATTGGTCTGGATGGGCTTTTTGGAATGCCATTCCTAGCTTTGGTGAGATACATTGCCTTTGTACTGGGCTGTAATGGAAGCCCTGCGTTTCCATGACCTTCAGTTGATTAGAACATAGCTATTCCTGCAGCTGGATGCTTTAGACTGATGGGATGAAGTCATTGAGACTTCCATTTAGCAGTTTAAAGTTTGGCTAGTTTACTACATATACACTGCAGATGAGAGGAGAAATATCACTCAAGGCCAAGACAGGCACCTGCATAAGTGGCTTCCTTGCACCACCTGTCTCTCTCCTTCGAACAGAGCAACCCAGACTCTTAGAGACCAGCTCAAAAGTTGTGTAGTCCCTCCTCCCTTTTCTCCTTAGATGTACTGCCTGCTTCATTTCAGGGGATATATGCCATACTGTAGGATGGAAAAGATTATTTCTGATACCTGTACTGAGCGTCTCACATGTGGTCTCCTGTCCATCCCACCCTCCAGACTGCCTGAGGAACTTTTTCCTCCACTGCCTTTTGCTTTCTCAGCCACGATTGCCCCTGAGCTGTGGTAGCTATGTGTGCAGTGGGGAGTGATAGCTGTGTGATGCAGAATGGTGAGAGCTGTCAGTCTGATCCATGCTGGCACGTGTTGGGTCACAACTTCTCAATTTCAGGAAACACTGTAGTTTCAATATTGCAGGGTTAAAACTCCTTATGAAAAGTAATTACATTTTTATTTGAGCTGAAGAAATGTTACAGTAGATTTGAGATTTTGCATTCAGGCCAGTGACAAGAGGAACAAGGAAGATGGTTATGTGCATATAAGGCAAGCAAATATGTAGCACTGCTGGGATTATAATTGGAATACAGCAGTCTATTACAAATGTTGTTCCAAAGACAGAACAGAAAAGTTAGGGAGAGTTCAGAAGAAAAGTAACATAAGAAGTAAGAAGTAAAGTTTTGTCAAAGAAAACTTCTCCAGGTTTTCCAAAGAAGTTCAAGAACAAGAGGCGTCTGCACACAAGGAAAAAAAAGTCTGAACGCAGATAGAGTAGCTAGCTTTAAACATAGTAAAAAAGATCACACAGGACTTGGTGTTTTGCCCTCACATGGAACTTGGTATTGCTGTTTCTCCTTATGGCTGGGGCCAGCCTTGTGTAGGGTGTCAGCTAGCAGAGACTTAATATGTCCTTTGTGGGCAATCTGAACAAATATAGAGGACAGTCTGGCAACAGCCAAAGTGCTCAGAAGTTTTTGTCCATGCACCTCAATGTGTTTATAAACACATAACCAGAGGAAAAAGTAATAGAGAGTATTAAATGTCATTACTTGCAGTTGATTTTGTTTACGGTGGTTCAAAACATCCCTTGTTTTCATTCTACAACTCACAGTGGTGGAAAAAAACAAAGCAAAACACCATGAAAAGACCTAATTTCTTTCAACATTGCCCAAATGAGCTGTACTACAATTAAAAGTAAAAGACAATTGTGTCCCTATAAATACTTATCTTCATTTCACTCTACATGTGGTTTGCACTAGAGATAAGCAGGAGACAACAGACATTTCTGGCCTTAGTACATTACCGACCCCTTGCACTGATCAGTAGCATACCCACCATGGTACCAGCTGTAGCCACCACTTTTCCTGCAGATATCAGACCTGATGGTCCCATGGAGGAGTATGGCTGCTGGTCTGTGGATACAGACCACTGCTGTTTCCCTTGCTCAGAAATTAACTGCACAAAATCCACACTGTCTCTATGAATATCATAATTGCTTGCTTTATAAGTTAGGAAATTGAAACACTTCTGTCTCAGAGGTTGGAGCACTTCAGGCAAGGAAAAGGCAAAAGAGTCTTATTTTTCTCACTGTGGGTTATCTCAGGCTGAAAGAGAAGAAAGCTTCTTTATTTTTCTTCCTAATTATATTTCATAGATGTCCCAGAACAAGCCATTTCTGCAAAGCCCCTTGAAAGTGCATGGGGTGATGTGAAATATGGTGTGCTTTCCCAGAAGAGCTATTGGAGTGCCCTTTCTTGGCAATACAAAGTACACACTTGAGCACTCAAGGGGCAAGTGCTTCCCTTCAAATGCTTCCCAGTTGAAAAGGAGGCACTGAAAGAGAAATTGCTTTCCTTGAGCTTTGACATGCTGTGTAAGGCAAAGAATGATCCCACAGAGACTTACTGGGCTCAGGGTATACCTGCATTGCCCTCAGAGCAGCTCACCTGGAACAGACACCATATCCTGGAAGAGGATAGCAGCCTAAGCCTCGCTGAGCAGAGCTTGGGGCCGCTGCAGCTCAGCCATCACTGTCCGGGAGGTTTAAAGGGAGTGTCTTTCCATCCTCTTCACACATCTCCCCTCTGCTTGTGGGAGGCAAGTTCAGCTCCCTGTAGCATTAAAGCAGAGTCTGTGACCTTGGGAAGAAGACCTCTGTCTTGGCAGTCACTGATGGGAAGTGAGGGATCCAAGCAAACATCATGGCACTATGGCACTGTGGCACGATGCCTCTACCAGCCAACCCATTCAAGAATAAAAAATCATTAGATTGAGATGCCCAGTGTGTGACCAGCTAAGATGAGAGGAAATTAATCTGAAATGAATCCTCAGTATCTCTGCAGAGAAAGGGAAACTGCACTCAGAGGCTTCCTTCCTCCACTTTACCTTCTTTGAGTCAGAAGTATTTGGGTCAAAATAACTGCTTTTTTCTTTTCTTTTTTGTGCTCTGGAAATCTGATCTTAATAGTCTTTTGAGACTTTCCAGTGGGGACCAAATCTATTTTCTGTGTTTTCACAGAAGGTCGTGGTCCTTTAGTCTGTCTTCAGGGCACAGATAGACTCAAAAGGATCATATTGTAGAAATAGAACTTTCATTCAATCTTTTACTGCTTCAGTTTCATATATGCGTCTTCAGCTTATATGTCATGTTGTAAGACAACAATATGTACTTATTTTAAATAGATTCTTAGAAAGATAAAGTTGATCTTATTTCTTACCTGCACACTTTTGGGGTTACCAGCTAATTTCTTCCATCATCTGAAGCTAAATTTGATGTAGCTCTAAACTTGGGAAAGCAAGGCATACTGCCAAGCTTAGATATTCAAAACTGGACAATACACAGTTGAAGGCAGACACCTTTATAAATAGGAACCAATTTTCTTGTTTCCTAAGCCCTTATTTTATTTTCAGTAGTAGGTACAAAGATTCCAAGACATTTTACTTTATTTTGTTTAAATCTTTAGTTTTAGACTTCTGTGTGTCAGTTCAGGTACTGAGCTAAGTAGGAAACACATCTCTTCACAATCACTACAGCTTTCCTTTTGTGAGGCAAAGTCCCTCTGTCCCTCTGTCCTTCTAAAATCAAAGGCGGGACTTGTATTAATTTCCAAATGGTTGGTGACCATGAGGCATTCTCCAGATGATCTAAAGGAGGGTTCATTTACTTGGATGTCATGGTTAATTTGCCACCTGCACTGTCAAGAACTGCACGATTGGGCATTTGGCCCCCAAATTGCTACTTCATTTTCATTTTTAACACTCTTTTTGTGGGAATGGAAGAGAAATTAAGCAGTAATTAGGGAAACAAATACACAACTGATCAATTCTTTGGTTCTCTGCTGTGCAGGCCAATGACCACAGGCCTTAAATTGAAATGCCAAAGGAAGCATGGACACTTCATAATTTTTGTGCTGTTATTTCAGGCCTTTAGAAAATTATTCAAAGATAACTTGGTTGCTAAAATTCCTTTTAATCTATGAATGCTAACAAAAATACACTTTTAAAATGGTGGTTTTGGGGTTTTTTTTTGCATTTTTTTAATGTGGAAGCTGAATCCTTTGATAAGTGGTAGGTACATTGATTTGATTGCTAACTGGGAATTTCTAGTGAAACACAGTGTATTAATTCTTTCCTGGAAGGTGAACACATAATATATGAAAAAATGTGAGACTTACAAAGTTTGATCATTTCTGATACTGGGTTTTGAAAATAAATATCTTTTATGTTTAAAATACATGTTTGATCCACAGAAGCTTTCATTATAACTGATCTAAAATGTAGAAAATTAATCACACTCTTGTTGAAGATAACCAAGAGTTTGTTGAAAAAGAATAACAGAATATTCAGAGAAAAAAAAGCCTTTCTGATGAACAAGCCAAGAGAATGACTCAATTTTTTTTTCCACCCTACTATTTTGTGGCCCCAGGTTAAATCCAACACAGGAGTGCACCCAGAAAAGAGACTGATAGGTAAACCCCATTAATAGAAGATTATAATGACCTCAAACTGCCCTTGTTCAGGGAGGTAGCATATGGAGAATCCCAAGTGGAAGAAGAAAGCACTTGATATTCCACAGATGCAGCTGGAAATGCTTCCTTTTGACTTCATGAGCATGCATTCAAATAGGCACGACCTTGGATATATTTTTCCCTTGCAGTACACAATTAGCATTGTCCAGAATGATAGTTTATGAGTAATTTTTAATTGTGCAGAAATTGTTGTGTTTATAGTGAATATGGTAGGTCATTGAATTACTAAAAATTTTTCTACTTAATTAAATGCTTTATACTTTTAAGCAATTAGGTTTGTGTAGTAACCTGTTGCCATTTCCTGCATTTATTTTAATATTTAACCACAGATGCTCTGTCAGCAGAGAATTGAGCTCTCTTACTGGAGAGAGAGGAAGGAGGAAGTGAGTGGCTGGGTAAGAAACAGTGATAACGAAGGTTTTATTTCATCCTGCAGGTGACATTGAAGACATATTGCCATCTGGCATGATAAACATTATAATATATCAGTGCTTGTTTGCCAGATGTTGCTAGACACAAATAGACAGTGGTTCTGATGCATAGGGATGATTTAGCAAAATGTATCTTGCTAAATTGAAGCATCTGAGTTGTCACATTTTATCTTCCATTGGCTAGGAGGGAAATCAAGTTATTGAAAATTAGGCAAATTCTACAGTAAAGCCAATATTCTACTACAGACCAACAGAAATAAGGCCACTGTGTGTAACAGCTAGTTCAAATTGATAGTGTTTGAAATAGGCCAACACGTGATAGTCTGCTCAGCCAACACTTCATACATTCATGCAAGCATTTTTCAAACATAGATTGCAAGGCAAATAAATGCACCCATATTTCCTAGTTTTTCAAAGCAGAACTTTTTAATTTCCATTTTGATCAGAGTGTGCATGTGTCTGGGTGCGTGTCTAGGTCCTCGCTGTCTGGGAGTTTTTTCATCTTCCCTAGCTGAAACATAGAAAGTCAGAAACATTAGTATGCCTTTCACACAGAAAATCAGACATTTTCTGTCCCACGTTGCTTATACATCAAATAAAGCCAAGATGGTAGGGAACCCTGGACCCTCTGAAAATTGAAGGTGAACATCAGTAGGCATTGCAGACACTAGAAGGAAATTTGAGTGGCAAGAATTCCTCATTACCCTGAAGGTAGTCTGTTATTTTCTTCTGTATTGTAGCTATACCGGGAGTCAAGACAAGCTGGATAAAAATTCAAGACACAACAACCAACCAATAAAACCCTGGAAAATTTCTTTCCTCATTTCAGTCTTTTTGTAGCAACCCCACAGGCAGCCTATGGAACATGCAAGAATGAAAATAAGAGAACGAAACTGGTATAAAGGTGTCTTTATTCTATGATCTTATGTATATTTTCATTTCTCCTAGAAACACCCTGTCTATTCAGAATAATAGAAGGGGATTAAAACTGGGAGAGCTAGGAAATGGCAAGGAAGATTCCAACCTGATAAAGCATCTATCTGGGTCTAGGCTGCCACTTTGACACATTGGTTTTACTGATGCTGTAGACCCATCTGATGGATGGTATCAGAGGAGAAGAAGAAAAGAATAAATAAAGCATTGCTGTAGAGATGTCCTCAGGGAAGGGTTTATGTCACATTATTTCATCTCTTGAGAAAAAATGAAATATCTTGCTGGGTTAGGCCAGTGGCACACACAGGACAGGCCAGAATGTGAGATAGACAATGAAGAAAGTGAGACTGTGAGCGTGAGCCAATCTGCCACCTGCAGTAGGCTTTCCCTCCCCCTGTATTCCCCAGTGTGCCCAGCTGCAGTCAGTAGCGTTCTTGCTGTGGATTTGTTACCTATGGCTAATCTCAGTCTGAATCTGTTGGTCCTGACTCTTTCCATAACATCCCATAGAGACAACTTCCCTGGCTGTGAAAGGCTAAATCCTTTCAACCATTTTGAACTCCTACAAGCTTCAGTGTTCTGAAGCTACTTCTGAAGTGTTCCAGATAGTTCTAACATTGTGGGATCGGTTGAACAATAATTCTGCATCTTGATAATCTACTGACTTCATGATTTATTAAGTTCAATCTGACTTTTACTCAGTCTCCTTTCAAAACTGTAAAACAGAGATATTTTTAATCTTTCCAAATACTACAGTTCTGTCCTTATCATAATTTTCTTCTCTGTATCTTCTCTATCTGTGCAATGACCTTCTGGAGGTGTGGAGATAAGAACCATGAACAATAATCAAGATGTGGATGTGCCAAGTTTTTAAACAGTGGCAACATGAAGTTTTGTGTTTTGTTCTCAGAGGCCTTTCTGATGATACTTGTTGCTTTTTGGTCCCATATAGTGGATCCTTTTTCTCCACTCTGCAAAAGATCATTGATCCCCTGCCTTTTGGTTCCCACCTTTAAACAGTTTCACATCAATAAAAGGGCTTTTCCTTCAACCTCTTATCATTGCTTCTTTGATAGTCTTTTTTCCCAAAATCTTCCTGGGCAACCAAACCTAGGATGTTGATTGGATCAGCTTAGAGATCAGCCTTTGAACCAAGTCAGGAATTCCCTCCATGGTTGCTGTGCCGAGACTTTCCCACCAGGGTGTCTTGGGTCTGTGACCTTTCACTGTGTTACAGACTCTCCTGTCATGCTAAGGCTGGAGGTCAGACTTGGCAGTCTGTGCTTATGAGACCCTGCCTGACCTTCTTCTGTGGACAAATGACCTTAACACCTCACCATTCCTCTAGCACAGTGGATTCTAGCTGTGCCGTATTTGACACATACCAGCTGTGGCTCTGCTGGTTTCTTCAGTTCTTCAATTCTCTCAGGTGAATGCCATCCAGTCCTGGTGATGTCTTAGTTGCCTTCGGGGTTTAAAACGTTCTGTGTATTTGTCTGTATTGTGTCAAGCCTCTGTGACCTATTGACTACAGAAAAAGTTAGATATGAAGGTATTTCCTCTGTGTAGGATGTGAAAGGCTGATGGTAAGGGTTCACTGAGCTTTTTCAGTGTGGAATTATGCTCCCTGAACCTCTTTTCCATACTTTGTTCATCAAGCAGTTCCACTGATTAACTCACCTGCATGCCCCTCTTGAAGTATTTAATGAATATGTGACCATCAGTGAAAAAACCCACCCTGAGCATGCTCAGCAGTTCTAACCCTTCAAATGACCTGCTTTTCTTTTGACCTGTTTCCCTTATTTGAGCAAGCTTTCAATTTTTTAACTGTTGACCTTTTCCCTGTGACAGCCTCCTTAACTTTCCCGTTGAGCCATGCAGAATGTTATTAGATCGCTTTGTTTTCCTTTTGAATTATGGCACATATTTTATCTGGGATCCTAATATAATATTTCTTTCAAAACCTTCATGATGCTTATAGATTTCTTGGGTTTGGACTACTCCTTTTAGGCTATGTTTTTATTTGTTTCCTCTGAATCAATTACCTAATTTTTCTGCAGTCTCTTTTCTTTTGTATTTATTGATGAGGAACAAATTCTCCTGAGAAGTTAAAAGGGACTATAAGGTCCTTGCTGGAGGTCTAAGTGGATGGATCTGAACAGCCAAGGGCTCTGAGTCACATACAACAGCACAGCAGTTACTGTTGCTAACAGTCTCCTTTTTATTGTTTTTTGAATAACCCAAACCTGGTTTGGTTATTTTCTTTAATATTCTCCTTTCCTCCAGTGTCACAATTTTTCTGCTGTTCATTTAGACATTCCCCACACAGATTTTGCTATTTTTATATATAAATCTTTTGTTTTCACATGGCAATCATTCTTGGTATGCTTTTTCCCCACGAACTCTTGGAAAATTAAGGTCCTTTAATAAAAACGCTGAAAATTTATATATTCCTTGACATTTTGATGGTTTTTTTTGTTGATGGTTCTGGTTTTCTGACTTTTCAGTGTTGGTTAATGAAATGATATGAAGCATGTCTAACCCATTACTCTGAACTTATCTTTTTGCTCCTCATGCATTTTTCCTTTTACAAAACCTCTTCCAGTCCAAAATCCTTATTTCTTTTCTTGTGAAAATTTTTGAACATCAACAGGAAAAAAAAATGAAGTAAAAAAGAGGATGGACCTTCATGTACCCTGTGTAGGAGAGACAACATTTATTATATTTGCTAAATGATAAAGTGAGAAGATGGGTATGAAGTGGCATATCCAGTGCAACATTATTTCAGCAATAACTTTCAATTACTTGAGCAAATCTGCATTGATTTTTTTTCACTTTCATTTAGTGGTTTTTTTTTAATGTCTTCAAAGTTGGCTTTCTTCTTGCTCTCGTTTCATTTTTCTTCAATACAGCATTGTTAAATTTCATCTCATAGATACCAAGTGCTGTACCTTTGGATTGCACTGTTGACATTTCCAAAACTGGAAATACCTGACTATACAAGAAAGAAAAGAAAGTATTTCATGTTATAAATGGCTATTATACCCTGTTTATTTAACTAACTAAATTTATTAATTTCTGTGTATTTAAAAGAGCCAGTTCACAGAGTGCTACACATATTTCATCTCTAACATGAAAGAGAGGTGAGAGTAATGGGCTTTTCTGTAATGGGACATTACTAGTGTCTGTTTATAAATTAGAAGATAATAGATATAAAAGATTAGAGATTAGATATTAGAAGTTTCTGATGTTATTCTTCCTCTGAGGAAGTGTCATTTAACTTCAGATGGTGCAAAGAGGACTTCAAGGAAACCAAAATGAAGAAGGGACTAGTGGAGTCAGTAAAAGATTTTTAAAAATCAAGGAATGCTATATGTAGAGCTAGAAAGCTTAGCACAGGGTGCTGGCTTCCACTTGAGTCTTCATGAGAGAATAACGTCTTCTGCATGTGTTCCTGTACTATTGTCTGGAAGCCCTTTGATTTGTTTTTTATACTGTAAGTTTCTCTGTAATCATCAATAGATAGATACAATGGGACGGAAAGATCAAAATTAAGGTATTTCCTATAAAATAACTTGCACAGGACAGTCCATCTTTAATGAAAACAGTAGAGGAATTCAGGTGTAAGAGCTGATGCAATCTCCCACCTCTTCTGTAGTTAACAGGCTCCTGCTGAACTGACCTTGGTGGCTCTTTGCAGCGGCAAATTGCTCATCATTGGTTTCTCTGAGGTAAAGCAGGGCCATGATTTTTTTGTTTTAGAAACAGCTAACTAAAACCAGTCTCAGTTCTGGACTCTTCTGTGTGTATGTGTGCCTCTGTAGGAGGTACAGTTGCAATGCACCACATTCGCTGCTGAGAAATATAATCAGGGATGCTCTATATAGTTTAAATCCCACGTGGTTGCAGGAAGAATCATCCTTCTTGCTGACAGAAAAAATTTGCACACACATGAGCTATGAAATGTAGCTTGGTTGTTTGTTGGGTACAGTCACTTACTTTGATTGTTCCTTTCATGTTTTTCATTCTGGAAAGGACCATCTGGCTTCAGGAAGGCTCATCTAATGAGAATGATAAATGCCTGCTGGAAGACTGGAAACTTTCTATTACTTTGGTAGGTACTTTAGAGATTCTTTAGCCAGAGGGTCTGACAGACATTAAAGTTCCTTCTTTTAATAATGACTGCTAATATTAAATGCCCCACATTAATATTTAACACCTGTAATAAATGAATTTATTTTCACTGTTCTTCAATTCAAAAAAATCAAGGAAAATTAAACATGTACAGCACATGAAAAAATGTTTTATTTTGCTTTGACACCCTAATTTAACGCATGTGATCTTGGCATGTCATCCTAAACATTCAATAGTGGTGGAATGCATGCAGGATTTGTCAGATCCTATTGAGTGACCTCTGCTCTCATATTCTGAACGAACTAGCTCCTTTGCAAGTGATATAGGGAATCTACTGGCAGGATCATCTTACCATGCTGTATAACAAGCAAGAGTCAAGAGTGATGAAAACTTCTGATCCATCTGTTTGTCTTAGTCCTCAAACCCTTATCCAGAGTAAGATATGAGTAGCTCAATGATTCATTTTTTATTTGATGTAGATATTATCTCTTCAAAGGGGGTTTTGTGGGGTTGGACACAGTCACTCTACTGTTTTTTTTAGTTTACCTTGGCAGGTCTGATTATTTTCCCTAGCCATTCAAATGATATTTTATGCTCACTTGCTGACTTTTGGGGCTGATACTTTAGTGAAACTGTGTTATGCAAAAAGCTTAGAGGCTTTTGGGGTTTCACATTTGTTTTTTTGGTCTTTCCCTAAGTAAAAGGAGTAAAAATAGCAATGGTTATCAGCGCATATAAACAGGAACTATTACTGTGTTGAGAAACAGCTACACAACTTCTCTGTCACTTTAATGCAGCTGATTAGTCATAATTCTTGCTACAGGTCAGAGGGAATGAGTTTGGATGTTATATGGGATCTCCTGGGTAAGGAAGCCAACCTGTGTTGCACGTCCATGGATTGGCTAAGCAGTGACAATGAAGTCTGGACTCAAAACAGCTTCTTTACTTTCTAACTCTGAGGAAGTAGTAGCTGTTAAGAGCTCCTCTCTGTAGAGGCACTGCAAGGTCATTGTAAAAATGTGTTTTTATTACAATCAATGTGAACCCATAGATTGTTTACAGGAAATAAAAGGGAGAAAGGAAGGGGGAAAGACAGAATGATCAAATCAGAGACATGCTGGTGCTGAATATAAATCTTTTAGGGACAGGGTTTTGGTTGAAAACTCTAATTTGTAATAATAAGTCCCATAACTCAAAGTTAGAACAGATGCAACAACTGCCAGTCAATTTAAATTCTGGAGAAAAGAATGATTCTGAAACAAAGACTGGGCTAGAAGCAAAGATTTTATAATTAGTTGTTGGTCTCTTTGGAATTAGAGTGAAATGCTGGGCTTTAGCTCAAGAGAAGCACATAGGAAGTTTCAGTGACGGTGCTGAGATCCTTCTTCCAAGCATTGAATCCCAGGATCCTGGTCAATGGATATGTGGGCAGGGTGAGGGATGTGATGCATGAGACTGCACAGAACTGTGTTGTGGAGCATCTGAAATTTTGGAGAGAGGGTTTCAAGGGATGTTTGTCCTGGACTGGAAATCCAAGATCATCTTAGAGGAGTTAATTTAATTAACAGAGGCAGTAAGTTCTCCTTGGATGCTAGAATCATAGAATGATGGAATTGTTTGGGTTGGGAGGGACCTTGAAGATCATCTTGTATCAACTTCTCTGCCATAGAAGGGATGCCACCCACTGGTTCAAGTTGCTCAGGGCCTCATCCAACCTGGCTGGGAACACTTCAAAGGATGTGGCTTCTCTCCAGTGAAGCAATATTTAGTTCTAGACAGCTTTAAATGATCCCTCTAGAAGGTTCTGAGAGAATACAGTACAACAAGGTATCTTCATAAGTCTAGATAAAAGTGTAGGCTTAAAAGAATGTATGTGTTTATCTAAACATGGTGCTGGATTCAAACTTCTGTGAATTCACTGTTGTAAGCACTTCATATTGTCCTGCTCCTCCTACACCATCAAGTGGGTTTTGCTGAAAAGCCAAAAAACAGTAGAACATACAAGAGATAATTTTTGTAACAAGCTACAGTAAACTCCTATTGACTACTAAGTGGAGAGAGAATAAGTTGGGTTGAATTAATTTCTAAGAATTATAAAATAACTAATTATTTTGCTGGAACGTAAATGAAAGTTGCTAGGAAACATGTTCTTGAATTTAATTTTATTTAATTTTGTAATAACATTCTTGTGGGTCCTCTGAATTCTGTGAAATTTTGAGAGGCTGGGTAAAGTCAGAAGGATTGAAAGCATTCTTTATTACATTGGGTTGGGATTTTGGGCTGGGTTCAAAACTAATTTTTGATTGCTTGCAGCTGAGGGTGTTAGAATGAACTGCTTGACCAGGATTGTTCTAGAACAATCACATTCTTTTGGAAGTAAGGCGATAATAACAACTAATATCGAGTCCTTCATAGAATTAATTCAGTCTTTTTGATGTTCATGAATTGTTAATGAGCAGCCTGTGATTTTATTTGAACTTCTAAATAAATTAATTTTCTCAATATTTTTGATAAACACTTTTTTCTTTCTGGATTGTTTATAAACAATTAATTGCAAGTACTCCTCAATCAAAATTTAATAGTTTTATCACAGCCAATGTTTTCTGCGTTATATGTACAGCTAGACAATAAACATTTCTTTCACCTTCTAAAATTTTATTTTATTAAGGTTTAAAAAAGCCCCCAAACATCTGTAAATTTCCTACCAAAGAAGAACTAGGGTGCCATTGTACCCAATGATATCTGTTTGGGCTATATAGTACATGCATGGAACAAATATTTACTCTGTATTTTGAATTACAGTCACTTGGAATATTCTTGCTGCTTTTTTCATTTTTTTTTCCTTGTATTTCGATATAGACTCATTCTTGATGGAGATTTTATTTGTGTCAGGAAACTTAAAGAAAAAATTTTTGATTTAAGGCAACAGGATTTTCAGAGGGAAGTGGTTTTGATGAAAAACCCTCTATTAGCTCTCACTATAACACACATTGTAAAACAACTAAACTTCTCAGAATCAGGAAGAAACCACCATCATCTGCTGTTTCTTCAATTCAGCCTTCAAAGAATAAACCAATTTAAGTATTAGGTACTGTAGGAAAAAAAAACAAACAACTTTTCTGGTAAACAACTTTCCATTTGCCTGGAGCAGCAATTTTTGTACCCATGAGCAAGCTAGATGAGGTGAGGTGAGATTCACCTGGCCAAATGAAACTGTCTAAACCCAAGTTAGTTAATTTAGATGCTGTCTAAAGGACATTATTTCTCTGAAGTTTGAAGTCTACATTTGATAGACTGTAGGTGGCATGGCAGTATTTTTAACCAAACCCTGCTTGTATTATCTGAAATGGTCATTTATATGTCTTTGCATTAGTGGATAAGCTCCTAAGACTTTTTCCCAGAATAAATGTTCTCATTTGCAAGTCCCATAATCTCATGCTCTGTGAATTCTTTTAATATCCATTTAGAAGGAAGAGTTTCTTTGAATGCCCGGTCCAGCCAATCACTTCTATAAATGGCTCATGGAAAGGAGGGCACACAGTGTGTTTGATGTTGGGCTGCCTAAAGCCTTTGAGATTAAATGACTTCTAACTTCTGAGACGTGTGCCAAGAAGCACCAAATATTGCTAATCTCTAAAGCTTTTTCTGTTATTGGAACACAAAATAACAAGATACCATGACGTAACTCTTTACATAGAGGATACTTGGACTGAGACAGACAGAATTAAATGCTTAAAAGAAATCTGCCCCCTTTGCCTACACATTTTGTCCTTTCAGGGCAGTTTTTTTCTTTCTTATAATCCTTTGTGGACATAAGCAAACTCCACAGGATCCCTAGGAAAGCTTCCTTCACATCACTTTTCTAATATGACTTTGTATACTTCCCCTGTTGCCAGGTACCCTCCAGCTATGCTCTGGAGTTTCCTGTTCTGTGTTTGGACTTACTGTGTATTATAAATCCCTTTTTCTGCTGTTTCATTCCTGAAGCTTCACCCAACTGTGATTATTCCAGGAGGATGCTATTCTCTGTTCAGAATACAACAAAACATGTAATTGGTAGAGACTTGGAACTAATTAAATGGGTGCATCATCTACTGGAGATGGGAAAGCGAGTTGTGCTTTGCTATTATATCTTCCTCTGTCTTTAAACTCTTCCTATAATCTCCATCACAGATGTGCTTGTGCAAGGGAAGTAGTAGCTAGTTTTATTTTTACACAGTTGTTGACAAACTTGCTGCTGCAGTACATACTCTTGCAAACATACAACTTCATTTTTCTGGTCACCTTTTTGCAGGGCTCCTCAGTTTCAGTTTGTTTGGGATGCTGCAGCACCATTATTCTTTGATTTGAATGGGTAAATGAAAATAGAGACAAGAACACAAACACAAAAATATACATGTAAGCACATGCCTTGCATTTTTTTCATAACCAGACTACATAAAAATTGAAATCAGCCAAGATTGTCAAGACAAGACAACAGAAAATAAAGCAGTGACCCTGATACTTTTCAGTTCTTCATTACTATCCAGGTGGTCCTACTGAAATTTGAAGACTTGCTACAATTTGCTTGATGCTTCAAGCTTTATTAAAGAAATTATAAAATAATACTTAAAAAGAACACCTTCTATGCTGAATAAAAATGTAACAGATGGACAAGATTTTTCCGAGCAATCCTGAGGAAAATTGACTCAACAGGACACCAGCGAAGTGGCAAACGGATATTTCTACAGGTTTAATTTTCAGCTCATCAGTTTCTGGAAGAAAGTTTTATTACAAACCTAAACCTTGGTATATTGAGAAAATGCATAGTTTCTGCTAGTTTTCCTGAGAATTATATATTAAGCATGTACAAACCCTAGCTTACGTGCAGGTCCTACTAGCTTGGGTCCCTGGAAGGGTATGTGGTAAATACTAGCTTGGAAGAACACAAATCTTGCGCACAAACAGTGATCTATGTGACATGAAGAAACTGTGGGAAAAAAAAAAAAAAACAACCAAAAACCCAGACTGCCAATTAGCAGCTCTTTCAGGGAAAAAAAAACCCAAAAAACCAAAAAACATAAGATTACAGTGCTTGTCTGTATATTTGAGAACAAGGCAGCAATATACATAAGGAAGTGGGTGTTTGTTTTCTTATATTTAGCTGGAAACTAAAGAAGCCAAAACCAGATTGTACTTTTTATAATTGCAGAAGAGCATCCACACTTGCAATAGCTGTCTGCCTTTTGCTACTTCAGTGTGAAACTACAGATGTTTTATTAAGTGAATTGTAATATCCTCTCATCTTAAGAGTCCAACATCATGTGGTGATATAAAGGGATGTTCTTCCTTTTATGTTCATTCTGATTCTTTTCCTCCTTTTATTCATTTAAATGCTTAGACAGGTGGTTTGAATAAGTCAGGAGTTCTACCTTTTTATGCGCATTCTATCTTGTATCCAATGTTAAACTATTTCTACTGAGTAATAGGAGAAGGGGTAGTCTTTTGCATGAGTAGATTTATGCATAATAACCCCTTTCTGTGGCACAAGGAGGGCTGGGTTAGCAGAGATCTGAGTTTTTTTCTGTAGTTTCAGGAAGGTGTTTTTTAGAAGATTTGCTGTTTCAGACATTCCCGAAACCTGCATCTTGGATGGACATGAAAGAAATGTAATTTGTTTGAGAATCACATCTGTTTTTATTTTTAAATGAAAGCTTTTAAGGGAGAAGGGATATATTTTTCCAGACCGGCTGACAGAGCTGAGGAAAAATGAATGTTATTTTCTGCTTAAAAATTCTTTGGTTCCCTGACTAACTGACTTTGTGAAGTCTGCATATTTTTTTTCATTTGTATTTTGATTTAGAAGGAGATACCACATGTCTCTAACTCTTCTGCCTTAGGACATGTTGGCTACCACATCTTTATTTTGTTTTTCACATTTTGGTTTCTATCTTATTAGCACATGGTGATTTGTCTGCAAGGGAATCTCTTCTCAGTTTTTTACCTGTTTTTCTTGCTTCATTCTAAATTCCATCATTTTATATACAAGCCTCTCTAAAAAAAAATCTTGCCTTTATCACACAGAATATAGAATGATATTGTCATAGAATCATAAAATGTTATGGATTGGAAGGAGCACCTTCCACTAGACCAGGTTGCTCAGAGCCCCATCCAACCTGACCTTGAACATTTTCAGGCATGGGGTACCTACGACTTCTGTGGGTAACTTGTTTCAGTGTTTTATAGCCTTCATTGTGAAACACTTATTTCTTATATCTATTTAATCTAAATCAACCCTCTTTTAAAACGTTAAAACCCCAACAACATTAAAAAATGCTTAAAAACTATTTTTAAACCATTACTGCTTGCCCTATATCAGCCTGTCTTCACAGGACGGGTCATCTGGGTGGTCTCCTCTGGACACTTTCTGACAGACCCACGTCCTTTTTATGTTGGGGACCCAGAGTTACATGCAGCGAGCGCTCCAGGTGGAGTCCTATGAGAGCAGAGCAGAAGGGCAGAATCCCTTCCCTCATCCTGCTGGATGCAGCCCAGGATTGGCTTTTTGGACTGCAAGTAAACTTTGCTGGGTCATGTCCAACCTCTCATCCTGCAGCACCCCCAAGTCCTTCTGGGCAGGGCTGCTCTCGTCTGTTCATTCCCCAGCCTGTGTTGGTACAGGAGGCTGCCATTACCCATGCGCAGGACCTTGCATGTGGCCTTGTTGAACCCCGTGAAATTCTTCTGTGTCCAGCTCTTGAACTTGTCCAAGTCTCTCTGGATGGCAGATAGTTTTCCTAAAAATTTTATTTCATGTCTCTTCACTGCTTTCATTATTATTGCTTCTAGTTTTATTTTTTCCCCTACAAGAAAGCTATCTAAATGGTCATCCTTGCTTTCACAGTAACATTTTCACACATTCCTGAAAAGATTTAAATAGTTGATCTTTTTCTACATATAAATCACTGATTCATACAACTACTGAGCCACCGCCATTCTTGTGCCAGCTTTTGAACATGCCCAGAATTATGAGCATAGAAATATTTTTATAACATGCTCCTTTATCATGAAAGGTCTATTGAAAACTACTTGGCAAGGAAGGAGTACTGTAAGATTTCCAAATACATAAAGGACCTTCATCTGATCCAAATTAGACCAATCTGTCAGACTAAGCATATGTCCAAAGAAGGCATATCAAATACTCTCACTACCATCAAGAATATGATTCAAAACCTATTGCTTAGGCTAAGGACTTGATCTGACTTTAAAGACGCATGTAAATAAAACTGCTGTGCCTGTGTGAAATCCCAGCAGGGCTGATGTGCGGTTTATGTCCAGGACAGTTTGGTTATGCATTGCAATTTATGAGGAGAGTAAGCTGCTTGACATTGAATTGACAGAGAGCCTAATCAGCCTGCAGGAAGTAAACAAAGTCCCTGTCTCTCAGTGAAGTACACAGGGCAAGGCTAAGCAGCACTGGGAAATCCCAGGCTTTAAATCAAGATGCTTGTTGGCTGTAGGGCTTTGGAAGCAGAAAGCTGAGCTAACTCAGCTGTGACATGGGAGATCACCATCATGAAGATCATGTACTCCAGAAAATGGCTCAGCTGTGGATGTGGGTGGCAGCTTGCAAATGAATGAGAGGTGTCTGAGAGAGTGAACAACCAATGTTGATAGCGTTTGGAGTTAAGTGCATGTCCTTCCTTTTTCTGGGAATTTCTTTGACTAGGAAACGCCCTTGTCTGGCTTCTGTTATCCTCAACCTTATACTGCCAGAGTATGTCTGGTGGGTCTTACAGCTATAAGAGCTCTGTATTTACTTCAGTTTAAAAACCTGGGGGAAAAAAGTCTGTGGATTTGATGGAAATGAGGTATCCCTGATGATCATGTACAGAAGCTTCACAACTGACAATTTTATTTTAGAGTAAAGGAATTGTCTTTACATGAAGGACAATTTTTAACTGTTTGAGATTTCTGAGGACATGACAGTGTGTCTAACAGACAAGATTCATGGATATTGGTATGTACATATGCTACAATATTATAAATTATATAAAAGTATCATACAATGGCTTGGATTGGAATTAACCTTAAAGATTACCAGGTTCCAACCCCCTGCTGTGGGCAGGAACACTTTCCCCTAGACCAGGTTGCTCAGAACTTCATCCAACCTGAAACTGAATGCTCCCAGGTACTGGATATCCACAACTTCTCTCAGCAACCTATTCAACTGCCTCAGTGCTCTCATGGTAAAGAGTTTCTTTCTGATATCTAGTCTAATCCTACCCTCTTTCCACTTGAAGCCCTCCCCACTTGTCCTCACGCCCTTGTAAATTGTCCCTCTCTCTCTTTCCTGTAGGCCACTTGGAAGTACTGGAAGGCTGCAATTAGGTAATCTCAAAGCTTTTATTTCTCCAGAATGAGCAATCCCAATTCTCTTAACCTCATCTCATAGGAGAAACGCTCCATCCCACTAACCATCTTGGTAGCCTGTCTCTGGAACTGCCCTTATGGGTTAATGTCCTTCCTGTGCTGGGACACCAGAACTGGATACTGGATCCAGGTAGGGTCTCACCAGAGCAGAGCAGAGAGGCAGAATCCCCCCCCCTCTCCCTGCTGGCTTTTATTGCAGTCCATGACACATTTGGCTGCCTGGGCTGTGAGTGTACCTTACTGGGTCATGTCCAGCTTCTTATCCACCAGCACACCCAAGTCCTTCTCAGCAGGGCTGCTCTGATCTGCTCATCTCCCAGCCTGTGTGGATACCAGAGGTTGTCCCAACCCAGGTGCAGCGCCTTGCATGTGGTCTTGTTAAACTTCATGGGATTCCCATGGGCTCACTTTCCGAGACAGTCCAGATCCATCTGGTTGGCGTCCCATCCTTCGGGAGTGTCAACACAACATCCAGCTTGGTGTCCTCTGCAAATTTTCTGAGTGCTTTTGATCTCTTCATCTATATTATTAATGAAGAGATTAAATAACATTGGTCCCAAGGCAGAGCCCCTGAGGGACACCTCTCATCACTGATGTCTACTTGGACTTCGAGCTGTTGACTGCTACCATAGGGATGCAACAGTTTAGCCAATTCTGTAACCACTGAACATCTCGCTCATCAAATCCACCCCTCTCCAATTTCGAGAAAAGGATGGTGTGAGGGACTGTGTCAAAGGTTTTGCAAAACAAGATGGTATCTGGAGCCCTTTCCTTGTTTGCTGCTGCAGTCACTCCCCTGTAGAAGGCCACCAGGTTTTGGCCAGGCAGGACTTGCCCTTGGTTAAGCCATGAAGACTGTCTTGAATCACCTCCCTGCCCTCCATGCACCGCAGCATAGCTTCTAGGAGGATATGGCTGCATTAAACTGTGCCATGCCTTACCA
This sequence comes from Motacilla alba alba, assembly GCF_015832195.1. NCBI lineage: Eukaryota > Metazoa > Chordata > Aves > Passeriformes > Motacillidae > Motacilla > Motacilla alba. The sequence continues at coordinate 45,202,717 of NC_052016.1, read as the reverse complement.
TGCAATTCCATTCCATGCTGTACCATGCAGCACTACACTGTGCTATGCTATGCTACACTATGCTAAAATATTCTACTCTTTTCCACACTATATCTAGGAAAAAAACAGGAGTGGCCTATTTACCTGCTGTGGGCCTTGCTCACATTCATCTAGCATATAATGGTCTTCCTTAAAGGCTAGTGTCATTCATATTGGTAACTGATTTTTAGTACAGTAGTTCCAAACTTTGATCCCAACATCAGAGAAAATCTCAAATACATATAACAGAGCTGCCACTATTTTTAGAATGTAGCAATTCTTTTATACGGAGACACTTCTTGTACAGTGTATATTAACTCCTCAGAAAGCCTTTCCACGTGGTAAAATAGATTTGGAGAACAAAGGCACTGAACATTGCAACTTGAATAAGACGACGGTCTTTTATTGTTGGCTTTGAAGCACTGAACAATGTCTGAGACTTGTTCTGCAAGAGAGAAAGGGAGAAATAGAGAATTTCACCTCCATTTACATTTTAATACTCTCTCAAAATAGAATTCCTCTCTGGCCCTTGAATAAATAGCATAGGGTAGCTTGGGGATATTGCTTTAATTTCTGTGGCTGGTGACAACAGAATGGGCCACAAACAATTCTGTTTCTCCAGTGTTTATTGCCACTATTTGGGTGGGGATTGAGTGGGAATAACCAGAATGGGGAAACCTTCCACAGTACAAGGGCTGCCCAGGCCTGACAAATCACACTGATTCTTGTGTGAAGATAATCTGGCATGGCTGGCTCTAACAGTATCCTCTCTGCAGCTTATATATCCCACACTGAATTGGCAATACTTCCTTTCAGACAGTCTCATTGGACACAGGAGCTGGTGACAGTGGTGATCGCAGGGTGAGGAGGGGGCTGGTTGCATGGGAAGATGTGGAAGGTAATAAAATGTGACTTGGATCTAAGGTGTTGTTCTGCTCTTTGGCTTCCTGACAGCTTATTTCTTTCTAGTAATTTGTTTGATTAACATACACAAAACCCAGCAGAAGACAGAGGAAGAACCCCAAGAGAAAATTGATTTGCTGACAGAGAAATACAGTTTTGAGTTTCTTAGAGCTAAATCCTTTCTACTCCCAACATACATTTGCATACTGTCTCCTGCAGAATATCTGCTTTATATCTACCTGCAGCTACCTAGTCCTGGGTGCATGCGTCTGAACTGCTGTCGTGTTGCATCTAGCTGGCAGTACTGGGACAGAGCAAAATCTGAAAAACTGTCTGCCCTTTTCTTACTGTGACAATCTACAAACTGTTTGGCTATTGTTAAAGTTGTCAGCATGGTGCAAACAGCTCACTGATGTTTTACCAGGGTAATGGTTGCTCTCACTTGGCATTACTGTTGGCAAAGGCACATGAGGAAAAAGAAGAGGAACTTGCACATTGGCTTAGGGTTGCTGCTTTTAAGCCAATTTTAATTCAATAAGCGCGAGAGGGAAAGATCCTTACCCTGAATCCTCAGTAACAGTCCAGTAGAAAGTTATCTGGACACAGAGAAAGACTGATCAGGTAACCATACCACATAATGTAGGCTAGATGCAGGCAGAATCTAGTGATTATTTTTTCTCTGTGGTTAGTATTTTAACACACAGAATCTGGTGTGTTTTTGCAGCTCAGATCAGGGTTTTCTGCTGCATGCTGCATGAAAAACTATTGCAGAGCCATCATGGGCAAATTGTACACTGTCCAAAAAATTGTATTCTGTGTCTTGTCAAAACAGTTTTTTTGACAAATACCATGCCACCAGGTCGACTAATTTTGGATGTATTCAGAAAGTCAGGGTAAATTAACAGTTCCCATTCTATAGCACTGACCTGGCAGGCTGAATCTTGAAGACCCATAGAGTGGTTTGACCCTTTAGTCATTCACATGTGTGTGAGCACGTTTGTGTGGAAAAAAAAGAGAGACAGGCTGTGCTTGGACCTGTGCAGAGCTCATTGTCTAGATTGTTCTCTCACACTTGCAGTTTGGTTTTGCACATTTTTCATGAGAACTAATTAAATAGTGGCATGTATTGGAGACGAATTAAAAACACACTTCAGGAAAGTATGGGGTGACAAGTAATTCTGGATTAAAAGACAACTGAAAACTAGATTTTAGATTTTCAGAACCCATTTGGTATTGGCTAAAATTCTATCTTCAATTGGGGAACTTGTCAAGAGAAAACTCTAGACAGATGCAGTGGATGACATTACTTTTGTTGCCCACTTCACTCTGTCTGCCTCCTTGATGATTTAAATTTACAGAAATATTGTACCCACTGCTGTGTGTCTTGCTTGGGTCCTTTTCAGATGTGGCATCTGGCCAGACCAGCATGATGATTGGTGGCTCAAGTTCAAAAAGTTTAGTTCAGATTGTGAAATCATTGCAAAACTAAGATAGCTCTCAGAAGACTGCAGGCTTCAGTTCAGCTCAGCTGTGTCCTCACACTGACCAGAAGGACCTCTTACTGGTTTGTATTTCCATTGATACAAAGCAGTGTATGATGCTGGGAACCAACATGTTGACTTGGGTCTTACTGCTCAGCTGCCTCTTCACAATAAGTTATGGGGGGAAAAAATTTGACAGCGCGAAATAAATTTGTGATAATTTATCCTTGCTTAGCCAATGACTGCTCTTTTCTGTGCTCACTTATGACCAGTATAATCTTCAAGATCACCTGTGCTCTTTCAGTCTCTGACGCTCAGCTTCTACGCTGGCATGGTTGCTTTTCAACATGTGCAGTACAAGAAGACCTGATTTGCATGTGTTTGATTTGAGCTGAATGCCATGGCAATCAGAATCAATTGTGTTAATATTTGGTGGCCATAGCAGCAGTTCTAAGGTAAATTAAAAAATCCTTCTCTCATCCTTCTTTCTTGGTAATTACTGAACCAGCGGGTTTTAGAATGCATTTTGGTAACATCATTAAAAACATTCTTTAGCAGTCTCCTGTCAAATGCATTCAGCCTAGTAAACACTCAGGAAAAAGATAAATCCTGAGTTTCAATTCTCCCTTAGTTCATAGCTAGAATCAAGGAAAAAAAGGAATGGGAAATTTAGACAGATCATCTAGAGTTACATTTGTGCAATTCTTTGAAATAGAAGACAGTTGTATTATAGTTATTGATTTCTGTGGAAATATATTCTTGTATCATAGAAAGGCCCATGCCATAGAGAGAGAAACTGCCTCAATATCACCTATTTACACAGAAAATTTCCTACCTGGGTGCTGGGATGGTTTTCTCTTTTTCTAAAGGCAAAGGTACCAAGCCCAGCTGCTCAGCTGAGCTGTGGGAGGAAGCGCCTGGTCTGGTGCCAGGGGTAGTGGTACTAGGATTGAAATGTGAGCACCATGAACGGCCACTGAAGGAGCACGAAATGAGGGTAAGATCCATGCATGAAGTGGGAATCATGGCACATCTGACCGAGAGAGCTGCTCAGGAAGATCTGACGTTAGGAAGGGGTTTTAGCTTTGGCCCTCTGCATACATGGATTCTGAAATACACCGAAGGAAGCAGTGGAAAGCAGAGAAGGTATAAGGAATTCAGTGAATAGAGTTTACCTGCTCATCTTGGACATAAAGGCAAAGTAAAGCTGTGATTACAGCTGTGATCACCTGCAAAGAAAGAAAAGCATTGCCAAACAGATGAGGGAGATAATCCTTCCCCTCTGCTTGGTTCTGGTGAGACATATCTAGAGTTCTGTGCCCAGTGCTGGGGTGCCCACTGCAGACAGACTTGGACATGGATGTCCAGCAAAGGGCAACTCGAACAATCAGTGATTTGGGGCATCTGCCATACAAGAAATATCTAAAAAAATCTGGGTGTTTTTAGCCTGGAGAAGACTCAGGGAGACCTTATCAATTTATGGCCATAAATACCTGTAGACAGGGTGCAAAACGGACAGAGCCAGGCTCTTTTCAGTGTAGCTGACTGAGGGGATAAGAGGCAGTGGGTACAACCTGAAACACAGAAAGTCAATTCAAATGTGAGAAAAAAGGTTTTTTACTGTAAGGGTTGGTGAGCACTCAAACAATTAGCCCAAAGGGATTTGGTAGTGTCCATCCCTGCAGATATCTACTACCTGACTTGACAATGCCCCTGCTGGCCTTGCTTTGGGCAGGGGCTTGGACTAGTTCTCCAGAGGTCCCCTCCCACATCCACCATTCTTGGTAATTCTGTGGTAAGGGGAATATCTTACATAAATACGGATTTTATTCACCAGCTACAAGTGCTAGTCCTTTTGTGTATGTTGCTATTTTTGACAGTATTTGATTTTCAAAAGTGCTTTGTGGAGCTCATCTGTTTAGAATGAAGACCCTTAAATATGATCCAGAGAGGGTCTATAGATCCTCACTTTCCTAACATTTCAGTATTTAAGTCCTTAAATCATGTAGACTACCTCTAAGAGTTTCACTGATGTAAACCAAAGATTAAAAAAATAGGGTTTTAACTTTCCTGAAAATAACACAGACAACATCATAATGGATTTTTATTGCATACTGTTATAGAGATCAGTATGTTCCATAGTCCTCCAATATTTTAAGAAGTTAGAAAGAAAAAATGAATTTCAGTATTTTCTTAGAAATAGTTCTAAACAATATAAGAGGAGACTATTTCTTATTTATTTCATAACATTTGATTGATACAAATCTCTCCCCAAAATGTTAGAGGGTGTTAACTCGATTTGATATTAAGATTCTATTAATAAAACATATGTAAAGGGTTAATAAATGAATGATAGTGACAGTAAATCCTTTATAGATTTGGGCTGTGTCTTAGTTATAAGCACATCAATAAATGACAATACTGAATGTAATATGAGTTAATCAATCAAGCCATTAGACTGCATAAAATGTACATCCATTCTTTAATCATTTCTTTAAAGCTCCTAGAATCATTTATTAACCCATTATAAACCATGTCCAAGTGAAATTTTAAGTAGAAGTATAGGGTGTGGGAATCCGAACACCTCTGGTATTTTAAAGACTTCAAGTATATCTTCTTTAAGGTCCCTTTGATGATGGCCCAGGTATTACCCATGGAGCCTGCAGTTAAAGAACATAATAATTTAGAAGTTCCCTTCCAGTTCATTCTTTCACACTTCAGTGGGGGAGCATAAACTGAATATGGTCCATTAGATCAGCAAGGTAACATCAGGTTCTGACACCTGAGCAAGTGCCATCTTTGCTTCCTTCCAAAGAGAGTGATACTTACCTGAAAGACTTCTCCTTCAAATGATTATTCATATATATAATATACTCGTTTCTTGTTATGCAACAGGATTTTATAACTGAGGACCAGAAGTTTTTCCCCCATTTTATTAAAAAGCTCTCTATAAGGTAGCAATCCTTGGTATCCTCCAGACAACACAGGCAAAGAGAATCCACTGAAATAAATCAAGTAAACAAATTCCTCACCTATTCTGAAAACAGTCAGGCATATCTGGTGTTATTTAAGATAAAATTTAGGAAATTTCAGCATTAGTATGCAAGATTGGTCTCCAGTTGTGAAGGAAGCAGTGACCTGGATGTAACGCAGAATGAAATGCTTGAATAAATATTTGGGTATCAGTACCTCACTTAATGCATTTCTTGCATTGTTGCCTCTTGAAGAGAAGTTTGTTGGAGAGGGTAAAGATTGGTTTGTTATTCATGGCCACATCATGCCTGGCCTTTGGCATAGGCTTTGAAAAATCCTGGTATTGCCAAGTCCTGAGAACATAGGGCCAGATCAGCCATCAGCTCATGCATGGTTGGCTTTATGGACCAAGTAGTACAGCTACTAGTAAGCAACATGAGAACAGCTTTCTTGGAAAGAAGCTGGGGAGAGGGAAGAAAGCAGCGGAAGCTGCCAGTTGCTCTGTCTCAGTTTTGAATCAGGTTTAGCTCCCTTCACCAAAATCAGCAGGGGGAAAAAAACAATCCAAACTCTCACATAAAGTCAATTAAAATAATTAGTTAAATGCCTTAAAGTCAACTTACGGTGATATAAAATTTGGCCCACTGAAGTGGGAAATAAATGTCTGTACTGAAAACTTCTGCTTTCCTGTGTTCATCATAAAACATCACTTTTTTGCTTAGAGTCCTGTTAGCATGGAGTAAATTCCAGAAATTTGATAGATTGGAGAAGTTTGTTATTTTTACTCTCTATAAAACAATCCTCTGTCTGAATTGTCTTGAAGAAATGTCGTGATTAATTGTGGGGATTGTGACTCTTCTTTAATGGGTTTTCATCTTATGCACACAGGGGTTTGGAGACTGTATTAATCAAAAGATGAACCTGCTGGTGATAACACCTGACTGCAACATACTTTCAAACTTTAATAGCTTTGATTGGCTTACAGGAGAAGCCAATCTTCTTGGAAAAAAAATAAATGTTTTGCCTGGATGACTCTCCCACATCTGTGTTTTTCTAGTGAAATCCCTAAAATAAATATCTGATAGGGCCCTGAGCTCCTGGAAAGGTGCCATATGCTGCATTTGGAAAGATCAGAATTGCAAAATAGATGTTTTGAAAAGAGCATACAAAAATACTTACATGGCCCCAGTGTAAATGGAGAACAAAAGCTGTCACATGGCCAAAATGTGTCAAGCATTGGGTTTGTATAACTGTATTCTTTACTAGCTGCAGGACTGTGTATGCATGGGGAATTGCAGTCCTCAGTAGTCCTCTTTAATCCATACCCCTAAAATGAAAAACAGGAGTCTCCAACTGTTATCTTCATCTCTGTACCCTCCCACTCTACTTCTCTTTTTAAAGTCTAGCTGGAGAGAAGGTTTTTTGACTTGGAGAGCTGCTCTTAGCTCTACCAGAGCCTTTCCTGGTCACACTAGCCAAATCACAGTTCAGAGCCCTCAAAGAGGGTTTTGAGCTTGGCTTGCAACCTCTGAGTGCTCATGGAGTTTGCAGAGATGGGCACTGCTCTTTCTTTTCTTCTGTATTTTTCTTTGCAGTCTTTAAAGTCTCTTTTTGTGTTTTGTTCAATGCCTGGCTTAGCTGGACTTCGTTCTTACCTTGGGCTGCAAAGCACTGCACCTGAGTAACTGGGACTCAATCCCACTCTCCATTGAGGAGTGTGCAATAACAAGCACAAAGTAAACATTGCTCAGTGCTCATTTCGTGGCCATGAAGAGTGATGTCATAAGGAATTTCATTAAAAGTCAGTGTTTGACTGACTTCTTTGTATGTGTGTTAGAGAGAATTCGGAAATTCAAGTCAATTACTCACTGAAGCAAATTTATAGGACAGAAAATTACCTCTTTTTTTTTCTCTTCCCTCAGTCTCCAGAACTTTTACTCTCTCGGGGTACTGCACATTTGCATTCCCTAAGTGACTGAAATGCAACATCAAAAAGACATTGAGCTGGATGGTGCAGTGACCTGCTGGTGATACGAGGTATAATGTATCAAATATTGATTGAAAGTTCCTGTGTTTGTTTGATTTGTTTTGGTATTTAATTTTCCCTCGCTTTTTAGAGCCAATTAAAGTCTTGAGCTAGATTCCCAAGTGTCATGAATTACTCAATTAAAATGAAATCAATGAAACTACATTGATTCATATTCACAAAGGATCTGTTCCATTCATTGGTGTCAATTGAAAACATGGATTTGGCACAGCATTTTTGGGAATAAGGTGGAAGTATTCAACATAGAAGCATTTTCACATTATCTCTCTGACCTGCAAGAATATACAAGCACTGGAAGTTTTATGGATGCATCAGACTTCCTGGAATATGAACAAATAAACAAAGATAAGTTTAGACTGCAAATTAGAGTGCAAGTGCTCTCCAGTGTTACATTTTGAAATTCTACAATGTCTCTGAGCATGCCTGCAACTAGAAACATAGAAGAAAAAACTGTGCAGCAGAGAGATATGTCAGTACCTGATTTTTAAATGTCGAATTTTGTACAATGATAGAATGCTGTGATATTTTCTCTTTGTTCTGCAATAAAAGAAAGAATATACTTAAAGTTTTGGTTCATATTAATGATAATAATCAGAGCTTCTAACATGCCCTTTTTCTGAAGGTCAAGGCCAGGCTGACAGGCGTTCTGAGCAACCTGGTCTAGTGGAAGGTGTCCCTTCCCAAGGCAGGGATGTTGGAATTCATCAATCTTCAAAGGCCTCTTCCAATACAAACCATTCTGTGACTGTGTGATTCTTGCAGCAAGTAGCTAATCACAAGGCATGTATTAGACTTATATTTCCATGCTCAGGTTTTTTATTCCAACAGTTAATTTGCATGCTTTTTTCTCCCCCTTCTGTTCTTTTCAGACTCATTATTTTCATTGTGTTCTCTTCCATTCACAGAACGAAAAAAATTGTGAATCTTAGTTTAGCACAGGTTTTAGACTTCTTCTGAATCCAAATTTTAGCACTTTGCTGGTCAGTTCAGGTGCCAAATTACACTCTGTGTGTTACACAGAGATTTTGATTAGGTTCCTTCTCAGACCTTACAAGCCCCTGTGCCTAGTGCCTCTTGTTGCTACTGTTTTTCATTATATTTTTAGTCAATCTTGCATTATACTCTGACCTCTTCTGTCAAAAGTCAGCCAGCAGCAGGCAGGGTGCAGGGGAGTAATAGTTCTTTACAATTTTGGTGCCAGTTCAAGCATATTTTTAGTCCTTACTCTCTGTTGTGTGCATGGATTGCTCCTTTCAAATGCTCCTAGAGTGGAATCCCACAATTCTTTTTTACTATCATCACAGAGTGATCAAGAGTGATTTGTGTTTATTTCATATGACACTTGAGCTTTGCCAGTAGCTTTTAGGGCCCTTGTGGTCATTATAGGAAGGGCTAATGGGATTGTCTAATGTGACATCCTGCCTGGTGAGAGTGGATATCACCAAGAAAGCTCAACATTAAGCCTAGAATTCAGAGAGAACTTCAATTAACATCTGGCTAATAGAAAATATACTATTCAAGCTTTTGGCAGGGAGTATTTTTTTCTGAATAAACAGCACTTAACTTGTATGTGAACCATTTGGCTAGTAATGGCTGTAGCTGACCAAGAAAGCAGATTACAGATCACTTATCTGCTGTGATACATGTGTGGTAAGGGAAAATAGAAACTTACCATGGACAAGTCCAAGTGTCATAGTCTACTAACATTTGCAAAATGCAGTCAAGAAAACATCTCATTAAAAACTGGTAAGGACATGAAGATTGGAAAGGATAAAGTAATTGGATAAATAACTCCTTAAAAGATATGAAACAAAGTAGGAACAAACATTCATTTCTCACAGGGAAGGAAAATTACCAAAACAAACTCACAGGCTGTGATATCCCGCATTTGCAAATGGTCTGGTAAGAGGCTGGAGCAATGAGGTGACATAGCTTGCTGACACTACTGTTATTCAACGCTGAGAGTTGACTGAAATACTGAAGAATATTATTATCTTTCTGAATAACCAGGTGAAAAAAATGGCAAATGACATTCAATCTAGATAAATATGTGGTGTATAGGTGGATCCCAGCTTTGCAAATATGTGAATGCTCTGAGCTGACTAAGACTCAAGGATAAAGTTTTTGTGACTGGGATGGTTGAGTATATGGAAATCTCAACTCAGGGCTGAGTAGCAGTAAAAATATACACAGAAATTGGGAAGATAATTACTCTTAGGAAAGTAAACCATGCCAAAACAGAAAAAAGGTGTCATGTGATTTCAAAAATCCAGGATTTGCCCTCATCCTCAGCTTGATATGAGACCTATCTCACTCAATTCAACTAAAAGATACAGTAAATCTGGAAAAAATAGAGAAAAAGAAATCTGTCATATATACAGAACTCTTTTGAACAAATAGTTGAAGAGATGTAATCTCTTTGGACCACAAAAGAGATGGTGAAGGTCCATACAATTATCAGTGAATATGGAGAAGCGGAAGTGTAAATAGAACATTTTGGAGCACAACATATTTATTACAAGTCAACTTTAGAGAATCATTTAAAGGCAGTGCTACAGAGAAATGATTGTAGCCTCAGAAACCGCTCAGCAAATAAGCTGGAAAACAAGGAATGGTTGAAAATTGGCCTTGTGACAAAGATCCTGTTACTTGCCTTGAGCTGAGTTAAACTGGACTGAGTCTGTTCTGAAGACCATAAAATGGAGGTGGCTAAGTGAGAGTTGTTTGTCCATAACAGACATGATAAAGCCCCAGACTGGATAGATATTACTCCTGCATACGACCTAGGATTTTGTAAGGAATGAGGGTGAAAAAATCAAAATAACAACAACAGCAACAAACAACAACGAAAAAACCCACCAAAAAACAATCCAGAAAGAGATTCCCAGCTGAATACCATCAGAACCTGAAAACAACCCACTTCAAAACTCGAGACTTCAACACAAAGGAGTATAAAAGCTGGTGATATCTTGCTTTTTAGTAGTTCTGGAATTTTTGTAGTTATAAAGTTGATTAGATAAATCTTGCAATTTTTGACAATAAAGTTCCACCTAAAGTGACCGCATGTAATTCCATTTGCTCTTTGAAGTACTAGAGTAAGCCCAGAATAGCTATCTACCTTCACTGTAGAGATTTCCTGGCCCGTCTGCTTTAAGAACTCACCAATGAGTGGGCTGAAAATATTCCTTTCCTTGGATGGCTGGTTAGTGAGTGTCAGCAGCCTTAGAGGTGGTGCTGCTGCCTTTTTCCTGCATATGATTTGAGATTATCAAATGACACTTAAATTTAACACCTTGAAAACAAATATAAGGAGGTGGTTAGAGTTACACAACATGAAGTTAGGGTGTATAATGCATTGCCAAAGGCTGTTGCAGATGCTAAACATTTACATAAATGCTAAATGTTTCAATTGGTTGCATGGGTAAGTTCAGGGAAGAAAAACATATTCAAACTATTATAAAGACACTAGCTTGAGCTCTGGGGCATCCTGTGTTACAGATTGTGGAGCAATAGAAGAATATTCTGGGAAGCTGTGATGATCGTTGCTCTGACTTTTAGCTATTTCACAGGCATCTGCTATGTCACTCCTGAAGACAGAACGTGGGGCTGGTTGGGACCTCAGTGTGACCCAATGCATCTGCTGTTTTGCCAGAACACAGGATTTCAATGGGTTTGAGTGTTCATACCCAGGGCTACACAGAGATGTGCAGAGGATCATGAATGACCTCCTGTCTACACTCAGCCCAAGAGCAAGAGTGAGGGGTGGGAGATGGGGAAGGTGTTGACTACAGCAAAACCTTTTGAGCTTTGTAGTAGATGACATGCCTTGTGCCCTTTTTGACCTCTGCTGCTGGGCTGTGGCAGATACCCCCGGCAGCTGTCATTGTTGTGACTTTCTATATAATAATAAAATATGATTGCATTTCCAATTCATATCACTGGGTTTAATATCCTATATTGATGGAGATTTATGTTTATTGTCCGGGAGGGGCTGTGGGAAGGCAGACAGCCTTTCATTCACAACTTAATTTCTTCCTGATGAATATACTTCTGTCCATTTCTTCCTTATCACAGACATATTTATTCTATTAAAAACAGTGTAAAAATACCAACTAACAGACTCTTGTATTTTTAACAGAAGATAAAGGAAGATTTTTACAGTAAGTTTAGTTTTGAAAATTCCTACAAATAGGGCCATGTGAGCACATGCTCAAAACCATCTGCAGTTATTAATTTGAAGAAATGAGGGCATGAACTGGAAAAGATAAATGACTGACAGCCATGGAGGTCAAGCTCCTACAGAGCAGAACTCAAAGGTAAAAGTGCAGCCTGCTACCCTGAGTAAGTTATTTGCCCAATTCATTAAATCACATCCTGGAAATGCCACAGAAAACTCATTGGAGTTCCTTTCTTAAATAACAAGTCTGGAGACTGTTCCAATCTTGCCCTTGGCTTATTCTCTCCACTTGAATTGCTTGTGCATCATGTGCATTGTGCAGTCGTGGTCTGTCTTGGAACAAGTCCTGTCTAAAGTCAGCAGTACGAGAGAGGACAGCCTTTTCTGAGATGACTGCTAGAGATGTCTAGAGAATTGTCTTATCTTTTATAGAGAGTGTAGCAATAAGATAAAACAAAACAAATGCTTACAAAACCACCAGGAAGCTATTAAGTATCTGCAAAAGGGGTTACCAGAAAGAAAAATAACAGACAGCAGTACATTTCTCAGTGAATGCAAATCCTTAAGAAACATATCCTTGGCTCAGTGTGGGTATTTTCAGGCTATTTAACCCAATGGAAACACAACCAGTTCATTCTGGGTGGGTGAACATGGCACTGCATGGAGATTTTATCAAGAAAACCTCCAAAGAGAATGTGCCTGGAGTAAGATCATGTGTCTTGTTGAGTCGTGGCTTAGCACAAGAGCTCACTTGGTACTAATCTCTTTACTGTGCTCCTTTAGTTACGCAGGTCTGTTAGTGGAGCAGAGCTTTTCCTACCTTGTCTCACTAAATGTCTTTGTGGTGAAGGAGAGTAAGACACTGTATTACCTTGTCTGAAGTTACACCAATGATCAATGAACAGCTTGTCCAAAAGAACACAAATTTGTTTTCTTTGTGGAGTCTGCTGGAAACAGCTTTATGTTTGTCAACTGCTTTGAAGAGTTCCACACACTGCCCTACTCATGGACATATCAATATGTAATTTTATGGCATGTAAATTGTTTTCTGTTGAAAATATTGCTTAAACTAGCCATATTTGGTCATATAGTTATTTGTCTGAATGTTGCAAATGAGTCCTGTTATGCACAGGCGTCAAACACAGTTTATGCCTGCAGCAGCCAGTAGCAGCTGGAAGCCAAAAATGAAGGTGTATTTAGGGTCAAAAGGGTTTCCTAAAACTAACTGGTTTTATATGTGAAATAGACTGCAACTTTTGTATGGCAGCATCCTGTATGAAGTTGATAATTCATGGTTAAAAAATCAGGATATGTGTAGAAAAGAGCATCTATCTAGATCTCATTCCCCAGATGGAATTTCTTTGAAGAGAGGAAAGTTATTTCTGATTAAGAGGAATCTTCCATCTTGATTATGCAAGAGCATTCCTGCTCTGCTTTCACATTTAGTGTTACATTAAGATCGCTCTGGATGCCCTCTGGATCACATATTGAAAGCTGTACTTTTGTATTATAAGCTTGAGAGAAATTAGCAAGAACTCAAGGGCAGTAAACCTCCTGTTCCTCTCAGTATGAGTGAGACTACATTTGGAATCCTGTGCCCATATTTTGGCTCCTCAGCACAAGAAAAATGTAGGTAAAAGATGGAGCTGCACTCTTCTCAGAGATGCATAGATACAGACAAGAACAAGGTGCATAGGACAAGGGTTAGCAGCCAAAAATTAGATTAATGAAATTATTATTACATGTAGGGAAATAGATTTAAAGCTGTTGCCCAGAGGGATTGTCAAATCTCCATTACGGGAGATTCTCAGAATACAACTGGATGAGTTTCTGAGAAACCTAAGCACACTGGATCTGGCTCCAAGCAAGGGGCTGGACTACACAACCTAAAATTTTCTAATCTAAACTGCTCTGTAGTTCAATGCTAATTCTGCTTATACATGCCATGACCTCATGGACATGCTGCTTTTTTCAGTGCTGAGCTTCCTCACAGACATCTGCCTGGGAATTAAATTTTAAGTTTGCTGATCCTGCAGAGATAGTTGAAAAGTTACACAAATACTCATACTGAACAGACACCAAACATCTCATTGCCCTAGAAAATATATGTGTATATATGAAAGAATGTTGCCACTGGAATACCAGTTCCTACTTGCTCCTACATATTTGTAAAGTGACAGAATTCCTTCTGGATTTCCCAATTGCCAGGTGTAATCTTGGTTTGTGTTGGTTTCTATCCAATTTAATCTAGATGAAGCTCTTGGGACACTTCAGAGGACAAAAGGGAAATATTTATACAGGCTGTGTCTACAGGCAAGAGATACTGCAGAGATAAAAATATTCAGGAGTTACCCTGTTTGGCAGGAGGTATTCTGAGTGCTACAATAACACACTGCTAAAAAAAAAATAGAAGTAATGGGACCAGAGACTGAATGACTCACTAGCCTGCGTGTTAATACAATACCCTAAGTGGTGGAAGTTGGTTAAAGATCTTGCCTGAATGATACACATAAGGAATCTCTAATTTTTAAGGAGATACATTGTGTTGAAAAACAATTCCTACCTCAGCTGAGCACATTGCTTAAACTCAGGTAGCCTTATCTAGAGATACTGAAAGAAGTCTCCCAGCAGTATTCTTGAATCCAGTGTTGCTGAATCTTTTAGGTAACTTAGGAAAATTGTTCAAAAATTTCTAGCCAAAGAAGTAAACTTGGACTTCCGTGCTTGGAACAAGTCTCATGTGCATTAGAGTAAAAGCATCTCAATCACAATTGCTTTTCTCCTTTGCTGTTTTTTTGTTTGTTTGTTTTTTCCCACTCAAGCCTATTTGATGGTTTTGTCCTGAGCTATCTATGGTTATGGTATGAAGGGACAGTGCTGTTTGGCAAGGAGCATATTTGCTAAAAATATCCCTGCCTTTTTTGTCTTTTGAGTTGTATTGATGTGGGTTTAAAGCACTGGAAGTTTTGTGTGGTTCCGGGAAGTATAACTGCAAAGTCAAATATAAATATCCTGGTCAGAAAGCAAGCCTGGCAAAAGTAGGGAGACACTCTAAAGTACATTCAGGCTACATATTAAAGTATGAGTGCATGACCACGGTAGAACCAGGGACATTTTGAAAACTGAGACGAGATAGTTGAATGTGTGGTGAAATATTTAGATACCATAGCAAAGGGAGCCATTGGGGAAAACACTAACATGACATTTTTTAAATTTCCGAGCAGAATTAGCAGCATGATGATGACAACTTCCGTTGGCAGATCTTCTGGCATAAGCAGAATACAGTGGGGCTGGATGGCTTTCAGCGGGGATTCAGAGCAGGAACAAAACTCCCTCCAGTGTTTTTTTCTGCAGACACAAGAGAGGAATATGCAGGGTCCTTATCAGATAATCACTTTGACTAATCCTGGAAGACTAGCATCCTGGAACAAAGATAGAAAGCTTCTCTTTATATTTTCAACTCCCTGGGTTCACAGATGTGAACTGATGTGAAAGAAAGGAGTGTGAAAGAAAGGGGAACCAGAGACTTATTCCCTTTATTTTTAAAGTAACTGCACTTCCAAAAGGGACATGTTGGGAGAGTGATGTAGGTGCCTACATTTAGGAATCTGTACCATTATGGACGCTCTGGGACATCCAAAATGTCCATCTGAGTTTGATGGATATGACACCCTAGGGTATCTCCTCTGGCACTTTGACACACCTGTTTAGGCTTAATTTAAATTACTTAAATTTAGGCTTAAACTACTCCACAGAAGTTCTATTTAAGCCAACTTTGACGTCTTCTCTGTAGTCAGCAGAGAGGGATGAGATGAGATGAAGCATTCTGCAGGGGTACCATCCTTTTTCTTCTGACTACAGAAGGAAGGAGACAGCCAAAAATTGGTCCTGTTCCCATCTGGCTGCATTCAAGTGAGATGAATCCTGGTGCATTGGTACAAATTGTGGTGGGCCTGGATACTTCTTAGTGGGGGAGTTCCCACTCCATCCTGCTATCTCCACCTTTCCTCTTGGCTTCCAACTGTGTCCTCACCACTTGCACTGTGGTGCAAAATAGGCGCATTCATTTAGCTCATTAGTATAGAGCCAAAATTGCTTTAATTATTTGAGTTAAAGACGTTTCTTGTACAAGAGATGGAGAGCAGGAAGACAGGGCAACAGCAAGCAAGGAAGAGGAGAAGGCTGACTTGTGGAGTGTAATTGTGAAGGGGAGATCCCTCCCCTTTCCATGGAATGGGTTAATTAAATCAGATTGACTGCAAGGATTGTGCATGGACCACAATCAAAGTGACTAAGGCCATAAAAATAGCATGCTGAAGGTATGGGGAAGGTAAGTCAGGAACCTTTACCAGTGCCAGTGTCAAGGGGGATCATGTGATGTGTGCTGTGACTTAGATTTTGAAAAATGAACCAAATGCTGTAAGCTCTTCCTGGATATTTCAGTCTTTAGTGGATATCTCTGTGCGAGCATAAATTTAGACTGACCTTAAGGGACCTAATGAGGTCTCACCACTTGATGCTATGGCTGCAGTCATATGTAGCAATAAATTACAGGAAATAAGAATACTTTATCACTTATGGCATCTATTCTGGGCAGGCCATTCCTTAAATACACTTTTTTCCCCTTTCTACAAGGCAGTGAATATGTCCAAACACATTATAGTGCAACATTTAATTAAGAATAAAAGAGATTTGGCAGAAAGGAAATTGCTGTGAAGGTCACTCTTGACATTGTTCTCAAACAATCAAAATACTGAAAACAAGACTCTGTAGGCCCATCAAACAGCCAAAGAACACATAGAGGACATGTAGAAATATAAGTTAAAAAGTAGATATCCATTCTATTTTTCAAATCACAGGTTCGTCCAATGAAAAACCCAAATAAATGTTGACGAGAACCAAAAGAGGGAGAGACGGAGAAAGTGTACATGACTGAAACTTTTTAAATATCCCTTTAATTTTACCTATGCTGTGATGTAGGTTTGTTTATGTAGCTCTGTAAAGGTATTTTTCCCCATATATCCCCCTTTTTCATGTGCCATTCATATAAAGATTGAAGAATGAGTAATTACATATGAGTTACTTATGCCATTGTCCATCTATATGTATCTATCTGTCAGTGGAAGGAGTGTGGGGATGACATGTCACTTAAAAATGCTGATATATAGCAACTGTTGCTGACCAAAGGAGGATAACTGCTACCATATTTAGCATTGCTGTAACCCATTCTAGCTTGAAATACTTTCCAAGTAGTTATTAGTGACTGTAAATCACCAATTTCTGTAAAAAATATTTGTGTGGTGGGTTGACCCTGGCTGGACAACAGGTGCCCAACAAAGGCACCTGTGACTGCCCTCCTCAGCTGGACAAAGGAGAATAAACATAATGAAAGGCCTGTGGGCCAAGATGAGGACAGGAATCAACCATGTCACCAATTACTGTGATGGTACAAACAGACTTGGAGACATTAGATAAATTTGGGGTTATATGAAATAAAACCAAAATCTTAAAACACCTCTTCCCCCATCACTCTCTTCCTCCTGGGTTCAACTTCACTTGCCATTTTCTCCACCTCCTCATCCCCAGTGGCACAGAAAAACTGGGAATAAGGAATGGGGGCTGCAGTCACTTCATCACACACTGTCTCTGCCTGTCCTTCCTCCTCAGGGGGAGAACTCCTCACACTTTTCATACTCTTCTGCTCCCAAGGTTTCCCTTGCACAGGAGACAGTCTGCCAAGAAATTCTCCAATGTGATTCCTTTACATAGGCTGTGGTTCTTCACAGAGTGCTCCAGTGTGGGTCTCCCCAGGAAATGCAGTCCTTCAGGAACAGGCTGCTCCAGTGTGACTCCCCAGTGGGGTCACAAGTCCTGCCAGCAAACCTGCACCAGCATGGACTTCCTTTCTCCATGGGGCCACAGGTTCTGCCAGGAGACTGTTTGTTTGCAAACAGGCTCCTGGCAGTTCCATGCATGTTTTCCATGGAACCATTTCTACCTTCCTTCAGGCATTCACCTGCTTCAGCATGGGGTCCTACAGGGACTGCCGGTGGATCTCTGTTCCATTGTAGACCTCCGTGGGCTGCAGCAACACAGCTGCCTCACCATGGTCTGCACCAGGAGCTCCAGGGGAATCTCAGCTCTGGAGCCTAGAGCCCCTCCTGGCAATCCTTCTGCACTGACCTTGGTGTCTGCAGAGATATTTATATTATGTGACTTAAGGTAATATCTGTTCATTACTTAGCTTAAAAAGTTATTCTCAGGAATTTCCCGATTGCCTACAGCTCTCTGTGCTACTTTTCCAGCAGATGTTGGGGTGGTTGAAGTACCCCAGCAGGACTACAGCCTGCAAACATGATACCTCCTCTGGCTGGAACAAAAAGGCTTCATCTGTAGGCCCACTTTGATCAGGTGCCTGTAGTAGACATCAATGACAAAGCTTCCTTTGTTTCTTCACTTTCTAACTCTTAACTGTGACCTGCTCATGGCTATTTTTTCTCAGCTCTTCACAATCGCTCCATTTCTTGATGAAGAGGGCAAACTCTCTGCCCCTCTGTCCTCTCCAGTCCTTCTAAAAAGTCTATGGCCAACGATAGCCACACTCCAGTTGTGGATTCATCCCACCAATTTTCAGTAATAGCAACTAGGTCATATCTTTCTAGCAGCCTGTGGCTTCTAACTCTGTTTGTTGCCCATGCTGAGTGCACTGGTGTAGAGGCTCCTCAGATGGACTGTCAGTCTTTTTAGAGGAACACTGCACAATTTCTTTGAGGTATTTCACTGGAGTTTCCCTGTTTGCTCCTATTACCTTGGCACCACTTGGCTCATCTCCGTAAGACTCCAAGTGTGCTGCAGTGTAGCCAGCACATGTCAGAGCAAGAGACATATACAGATGAACAGGATGGATGAGTGAATCTCTGCTGCTTTGGTGCAAACTCCTGCGGCTTAAAATAACTGCAGGATGAAGTGGGCTTACTCTCAGTCTTGACATATTTTCAGCTGAAATGCATATCTACTTTTTCTTCAGTACCTCTGCTATGAGGGATAGGCTGAGGGCTGACAACAAGCAGTTATTAAGTTATTAAACTGCCAAATTAAGTCCATTGTTGATCATCTTGGACTTCACTCCTCAAAATGTTGGCATGTTGTGAAGTTATCTGCAACCTCTATATAAAATTTAGACACAGGCACAGTTATTAAAGTATGTTTCTTTAGTGTGAAGCAGAAGCCAGTTGTGCTGGACTCTGCCTGCCTGTTTATGTGGAAGGAGTCATTCTTTGCCAGGAAGATGAACAAGGTCTGTCAGATAAATCAGTGAAGGGTGATAAAGAGAAAAAGAGAAGTAGCTTCTCCATGGTGATACAGCAGATGTGGAGCAGGTCTGCAGCAGTCTGTGTTGCCTCAGAAGCTCGTATTAATGAACTCTGCTCTGTTTACGTGTTTTCCTCTGTCTTAAATAATTTTCAACACCGTGTGAAGTAATTTGGTTGCTGAGGGCTTATTACATTCCTAGGATTTTGCAGAAAGCCTATTTAGAGAAGGCAGCACATACTTATCGATGGATGTAGGATTGCTATTCACTAGTTAGACACTGTAAAGAGAGTAGAGATCATCTTGTTCGTGAAATACTATTTGCTGTGTTTAGATTGAAATGCAGCTGCACACTTGCTTCTGAAAAAATAAACTGGATATGACAGTTTCAGCTAAATCTCGCTAAAAAATTTGCATCATAATCCTTGGGTTGGCATACAGGAAAGAGATATATCTCTCTTTGACACCGCTTCCATGCTAAAAAAAGAGCTGAGAATGATCTGCACATCCCAAACAGAGTAAATGCTAATATTATCAAGAGTCTTGACAGTATATTCACCAAAAACTTGGCTCTATAGGCAGGGAACTGCAGGCTGGCAGAAAGGTACAGTATTCCCAGAGCTTTCCTGTGGTTTCTGAAGGAAGCTGCTTGGCTGTCTCAGGTCTGATAGAGCACTCCTAGTCAGTAACAGGCTCTGCTATGGTAAAGGTTCTTTTCTGCTGCTGTGTGATAAACATTTTTAAAAAGGGAGATTATCCTTTCTGCTTCAGGAGCAGAAAGTAGAAGCTAAAGCATTGCTTGAGTCCCCAGACTTTTTTCCCCTCAGCAAGAAAACATTGCCCCTTGGTGCCCTTTTGCTACCAAAGGATCACTTTGACATGGGTACAGTCTGATGTAGTTAATTTAAAAATATTAAAGGGTCACCAAACATCATTAGTTATATCATTACTGATGACCTGAGGGTTGGAGCTTTGGTTTCAAACCCATCAGTTTTCGGCTAATAATGATCATTAGCAAGTAAAGATAAATGAGGGGTGTTTTATGCTACATCTGTATTCATTTGCTATATTCAGGCAGTACATCTTCTACTGCAGATGTGAAACTACCAAAATGAGGGGGATGACAGGATACAAAACTATTTTTCAGCCTCCAAGAGACAGTTTCTGGCTAGGAGAAAGTACTCATGGACAACAACTGCTGGGAGAAAGAAATTATGAGCTATTGGACAGCAAATGACATAAAATCTCAGCAGCAAAACTGATCAGTCAGAATTTACAAGTGTGATCTCCTTTCATGGCTTTGGCAGTTCAGGATCCTTTGGGATGCAAAGTGACACTGGAAGTTAATAGCCTACTTCTAGATACAAAAAATAAAATTTAATACTTCTCGTTATGATGAATCATTTTCCGGATTGTTAATTAGAAGATCTGGCCCTAACAGAGTTCCCGAAGTCTGCTTTCCGCTTCCTGCCGACTTCTGGGGACTGATTCAAATCCTACTGGAGGCCGTGGGTTGATTCAATAGGGTTTTGAACTAGGTCATTAAAATTAGAATCTATAGGCAAGTCACTTTATCTCTCTGAGCTTCTTTTGTTATGTGGTCACATGAGGACAGCTAATAATTACTTACATTGGGATGTTTAGAGCATTTTTCTATGTGTCAATAGTATGGAAGGAGAAATTATTCATTTATTTGTGCATATTTATTATTTATTCTAAACTATATGCAATAAATATCATAGTTTATGATAAATTAATATCTGATTCTATAATAATTGGCAGTTAGATGTAAAGGGATCACAAAGGAAACATTAACATATATGAAGTAAATGATTTGTGAGAACATCTAAAATCACATAAAAACTTAATGAAATATAAAAAATAATTATGATACAGACAGAAATAGCACTAAACTATGCTAAACGTGGGGAGTAACTCTCAGACTTGTAGTTAAGTGGCAATAAGCAATTACAAAATATACAGCAAATCCTATTGTGAAACATAATGAAAATCAAGGTTCAAGAAAGAGGATCAGTTATAATGGTAATTAATTCAGGGTGAATTCTATCTTAGATTAATTCAGCCAGCTTCATTTAGGCAGTACCAGGAAGGACTCTTGGGCTGCTCTTATACTGGTATTATTTACTTTGTGCATGGCAGATTTTTTCTTTTATTTTTCTTTTACTATAATTATTATCTATTTTATTTTATTATTTTGGGTAAATTATTTCACCATTGAATCCATTTGATTATTTCCTTCCAATGGAAGTGTGACATCCATATTTGTAGAAAGGTCTTTAGTTTCAGAAATATTGATCTTAAAATAGAACAGAACAGAAATATTAAACTCAGGAGAGTTCATGCCCTTGGTCTTGATTCCATCCTGGTTTAAGATTCAGGGCAGTGACACTTCTCCTGTTCACCATCCCAGCTTTTGTGCAAGGAGGAAACATTAACCCATTGTCACACTCCAGAAGTTTTCTAAGCTGATGACGGAGAAATCCCAATCCCAGGCTATGGGAGCTAGGACTCAGCAGGTACATGTAGAAAACAACTACAGAGAAAACAAGTAAGGAAACCTTGCTGAAAACTGCATTAAGACCTCAGCTGGCTCTGCTGGAAGTGATGCCTTTCACAGACATTCAGTGTGTTTGTTACAAATGCCAAGGAAGCTCCAAATCTTCCCTTTTCGCAGAAAACTCCTCCCTGGGCCCCACAGGGCGGCTGCAGCAAGGGGTGAGGGGGGACCTGCAGCAGAGGCTGCAGCCCTACACAAAGGGATCTTTTCCCTGTCAAACTATCCTGTAGATCTTAGGTAATGTGGTCACCTTAGGAGATGAGAACATGGTTTATGTTATCTTCGCACAAATGCTCTTCAGGGTAGCTCTGGTAACTGAAGAAAACAAAAAAAAAAAAAAAATTGTTTTCTCTCATCAGAAATAATCCTAAGGTCACAACAGTGGGAGGGTAAACAAATTTCTTTTTTATTTCTCATGAGAGAAGCAATCATTATTTTTGTTGATGAAACAGAAGTGCTGGTAAGTAGCATCATTTAGTATAAGGAGTTTGGGTGAGTTCTTGCTTTGTACTGAAACTCTATTTTTATTGGCATAGAACAACAATCCTAAATTGCCACTTAGAAACTTAAAAACATATGAAGATATAAACATAAAAAATACTTGAAAATGGGATGCAAAACAAAATAATCCGTCTCTTAATGTCATCATCTTGTTTAACCACTATAATGGAAAAAAACAACCAGCTCCCTGATTATGTCTAGTCTGTGCTTGTATGCAAATCAATTTATGTAGGCCAAGCTATGTGGGCCTGAAAATTTGTGTTTTCACTCTAGAAATAAGGTAAAAATTTTATTTCCTTTATTTAGGAAAAAAAAAGGAAAAAAAATCCCACCTCAATACCTAAACAACCCTATAAAAGTGATGTGCAGCAAATGCAGATGTTAATATAAAATCCACATGTCAATCTGTGTGTGGGAAGTATTTTGAAAGCCAAAGGCAACTCAATAAAAAAGGCAGCAGAAGCAGAATTTCAATTAGGTGAGAAGAGAGTAGGCCTTGACAGTTCATTACTGAAGTGGCTCTTCCAAACACTGCCTTTTTTTTTTTTTTTTCATAGTCCTATTTAGTTCATAAGTGCTGGTGTACAATTAGGAACAATATTTCTAAAGAGATGTCTGATTATTAACCTTTGATTTTTCTTTTTCCCCTTCTGCCCATTTCATAAGAATAGTTGTAGAATTGTAGTGTAACTTCTGAAATATGAGGTCTGACTTGCCATTAGTGACAGTACAGTAAATCACTAAGCCCCAGAGTACAAAGATGCTAAATGGTAAAGTCACAAGAAAAGGAAGAAAGAGATGGAAAGAGAAAATCACAGCAGACCTGTCCAGTCCTTGGTCTTGTCAAATGTGCTTGCTTTTCTTGCAGTTCTCTCGCCTTTAGGCACCACAGAAACTCTGGGAAGAAGTGATATCAATCTCAGGATTTGATGAGGACCATGGCAGCAGGGATCTTTGCATCCTCTGTCTGCCTGTGCTGCCATGATTTCAAGCGTGTTTTCTGGGCAGGCTGGAGAGGTATCACTGCCACCCTGACACCAGAGAACTCAGGCACAGGAAGAGGGAATCTGGTACATCAATCATCACGGTGCCACCCCTCCTCATGGTGGGGGTTTGGAACTAGGTGGTCTTTAAGGTCCCTTCCAAACCAAGTCATTCTGTGATTGATTCAGGATAACTGTTTCAAGTCCTTCTGTTATTGTGTTTTACCCTGATACAGTTTCCCACTTTTTAGCTGTTTAGATGTGAGAACAGAGCTAGGACTGGCATCAGACAAGTAGGAGAAGACAGATTTCCATTCTCCAGATACCTGTGGAGTGGAGAACTGCTTCCTGTTTCAATAGTGCTGCTTTCTGATTTATTTTCATCTTAAAATATGCAGCTCAATTTGGTGCTGAAAAGAGCCAAAAAAGAATTTCCCTGACTGAAAAAATGAAAAGTGTAGCACCTAATTATTTGTTAATAAATCACACTCTTCATAACAACGTTCAAAACTCTAATGATATTCTTGAAAAATAAAGTCTTATAAATAACACTTCTAAAAGTGTCTAATTCCTGAAGGGTATAGGTATTTTGTCAGAGTAAGAAGGAAGTACTCAGCATAACACATGAAACCTATCTACTCCCCAGCCATGACAATTTATTCTGCTTTAACAGACACATCTCTATCAAGATGCGTAAGAAATAGAAACTAAAAATTGAGCTTGGGAACTTAGTATTTCATAGGTGTATTATGCTAAATGGCTTACCCCTTATTGATTCACACAGTTATTAATCAGGAAAGCCTGAGTATATAATCCCACCTGATCCTTAGGTCCTTGGAAATGACAGTTAAAGCTGGCAGCTGGCTTAGTGGAAGAATGGTGGGATGAAAAAAAGCAAATGAACATCATGTTGCATTATTCATATAATTCCACTAACAGAGACACAGGACTTCCATTAACTATTGTTGCTCAAGAGCAGGACTCAGGATAAGTGTATTGCTGGAAATACTAGTATGAGGCTGTGCAAACCCCCTATCATGATTTTTCTGGGTTTTTCATTGTTTTGTTTCAGTATCTGGTTTAGTATTTGTGACCTATGACAAAATATCAAGGTCTTGACAAAATATCAAGGTTTTAACATTTAGTTTCTGTCTCACTGAGACATGCAGCTCTTTCTGACTTTCCGCATGCATTGTACAGACATATTTAAATATTGCATTTGGTTATAAAAACCTGCACAAAAATGAAAAGACAAAAGCTGGTGAGACTACTGCATGTTGCGTATCACCACCAAGTAAAATACTATGTATGCAAATGGCTGAGCAACACAGTATTCCTGACATCCATTCTTACCAGGACTTTTTAAAACACCATTATTATAGCACTATTATTATTAACAGTGTCTAGACAACACAGACAGAAGCCAGGAACCCTGTTGTATTAGCTATTAGTTTAGTTAAATGAAAGAAGGAAGCAGGAAAAGAAACATGAATATAAGAACTGACTTGCCTACCTTCACTGAGCAAAACAGCAGAGAAACTGGACTGGACTTTATCTAACCTTTTATTACAGACTGTCATGCCTTTGTGAGGGATTGAGCTTATTTTGCATCAGTCTGTGCAAATTTACCATTAAATATGAGCTAGACATCTAAATCCAGACATGGTCTATATGCCAGAGGCATATTTGAAGAGCTGCTCATCCCTTCCTGGGACAGCAAATATGATATGGGGACATGAACTATTCTTTGGCAATGCCTCTCTTTTCCCCTTGACTACAGAAAGAAACTAAAGGTTTGATTTCAGCTAGGTGCCTAATTTAATGAAGTTAATTCAGATGAATCTCACCTTATTTTAATGGCTCATGGTATGAATTTCAATACCCTAGATGTACAGCATTGGGATCTTCAGAGACATATTAGTCAAAAATCCAAGATATACTCAAGGACATCTTAATTTAAACTTTTCTACCCTAATGTGAATGCCAAAGTAATAGATCTGATTTAAAATATACCCTTAATTCTTTTCTGTGAAGGCTTTGTTCTCATCTAATATTTTATTTTTCTGAGGTTTAATTTAAATTTTTTTTTGCCATCTCTTTCACTTCAGTAATTACAGGACATGAATACAAAATTAAGCAAATTGTGCTACGGTGGATGACCCAGAAGTCTTTACTGAAAACAAATCCCTGCTCATTCCAGCAGCAGGCGAGTGAAACACGGGTCTTGACAGGTGGGGAATGCTGCTTAACTCGGGGCTCTACCCAAGTGACATACCACTGCATATTTTTCAGGCAGCCTTATTGTACTGTTCCAAAGAAAATAGCTTTTTCTTGTTCAAGTAATGTGTATTTTATATTCTATGAATAATGTATGCTCCGTGTGTAACTTTTCACTTCAACTTCTGAAGGCATAGGGTGCTCCAATTTCCTGTTTCATACCATGATGTGGACTAACAATGATTAGAATTCCTGAAGTTGCTCATTTGTCCAATGAAATAATTTTAACTAATACAAAAACCTTTGCAGACTTATGGGATGTGACTTTTTGAGGATTAACACAGAGCCCAAGCCACAGGATATGCTTTTTTTCCCAATGCAAAAGACAGCCTCATGCTGTCAAGCTCTCTGTTTCTCAAATTCATTAATCTCACACAGACCCCAAATACAAACCATTGCTTCAGTGATACATTTTTTTATACTAATTCCAAATACAAGTCAATCAATGCAAATAAATTAATGATTGGTCAAAAGTCAGTGGGATTTCACCCTAATATATGCCATAAGAAGATGTGCCATCATTACAATATTTGTGTTTTCTCTTTTTGGTCTGGAGGGCATCTATTTGAAAGCTATGTGGCAAGATAGATGCTGGTAACAGTCCTGATGTAACTGTGTGATTGCCAGCACATCTGGTCATTTCTGCAAGCAGATAAGCAGGACTGGGTGTGGCCACTGGCTGCACAGCTTGCCACTGCCTTTCGAGGAAGCCCGTCTGGGGATCTTGGAAGGCTTATTACGTGCTTATCTTTTATTAGGGTTTTTACAACAACTATAATTTTGAATACAGAGAATTTACAAGGGAATACTTCTCTGCTTTCTGAATCTTTTGCTTTGTGCCATTTCAGTAGCGCAGTGACATCCAGTTATGGCTAATGCTGCTATAGGGACACATAGCAACAAGAACAGAACTTGGGTTGAAGCCTCCTAGGAGCTTCTCACCCCATGCAAAAGCTGTCCAGAATAGCAAGTACTGGGGTTACTGCCTTCCTCTTTACTGTGCACCATTAATTCTGGTCAAAAAAGCCTATTTTTTCCCACTTTGAGAGATTTTTTTTCTGCTTATGTAGAGTTTCCCAAGGCTAGAACACAACAAGCACAGGAAGCAACCAGTGTAGCACTTAAAAAAACCTTCTGTCTAGAAAAATAATTCTTTTTTACTTCAGATCACTCTATGAGTGATGTGAAATACAGAATTTAGTAGGACAGAGATGAGAATTGAGTGGGCAACAAAGGCACTTTTCCTGGTAGACAAGGAAAATAACATACAGAGATGGAGATGAAGGAACAAAAAGTTGGATCTTAAAAGAAACAAAAATGCTAGGAATGTATTATCAAATACTGGCTGTAAATCATGGGGAAATACAAAGAACAGAAATGGTGCTTAATATTAATCAGAAGCCAAATTGAACAGGAAAGCTTTAAGGAACACTTTAAAGAGGAATCAGTGCTATGGAGGGTGTTAGAGAAAAGAAAGGTTTCCCAGAGGGTACAGCACCAGCATTGGGAAACAAACTCCAATGTGTGGAGCCTCTCAGAACAGGTGGAAGGGGTGAAATACAACAGCAGAAGCAAGAATGATGGGTCTGATGCCAGGAGGAGTGATTAATGTAAAATGTCACTGGATTAAGCCATAGATCAGGGTAAGACCTGTTAAGCAAAGTTAAGCAAAGCAAGTATTTTCTTAAATTCATTAATATGCACTTTTAAATTAACATTTATCCCTTACTAAAGTAGACTTGCTAAAACGCTAATGGCAATTTTGGTTTGTCCTGTCTGAGGTTCTTTAGTTGAGCTTCAGGAATAGGAAATAAATGCCCAGTTTAGAAGACAGGTTCAGGGATGAGCTAAAACCTGGGCACTGTCAAGGTAGAAGAGTCCCAAACCAATATACTAATATAAATGAACTAGGTGTTTCCTTATCTTTACTTGTGTTTATATCATAACATAGACATCTGTTTGCTGTTTTAATTGCTAGGACTGTGAATGATCATATGTAAGCTTTTTACATGCCATACAATAAAAAAAAAAAATCCAGGGAACATGGAACTGTACAGGCTGGTTCACATCTGAGGTTAGAACATCTTGACTAGACCCTTTGAGTTTGGATAAAGCTACAACTTTCATCTGAAAAGAAGACATGAAGAATGCAAGTTTCTAAAAAGCTGCTCTGAGCAGAGGAGAAGCCTGCTTTGTTGAAACATCTAAGGCAATATCAGGAACGGGGGAAAAGGATATAAGAAATATTTTTTTGTGTTAGGTTAGGGAGTAAAAACCTGATTTTTTGAAGAAACCATGGTGGTTATTTCTGCATAGAAAGGTCAACACCAGTTTTGGTCTCAATATTTGTTTAGGTCTCAATCTAACAAAGCCTTTAGGCCAGTTGTGAAGCAATGTGAAAAAAAAAACCCTCCAGAAGCTATGACCAGGAACTCATCAGGATGAAGGAATTGCTTAGAGGCTTTGCTGAGTCTTTGCAGAAAATTGATTCGTTGCTAAGGTGATGTTCATAAGTAAGTAAAATGGCTGAGGGACTATTTTCTTGTCTTGCTGAAGAATGGCATGGCACAACTTGCAGCTCATATGCCTGTGACTCACCTTGTTTCTCCCCAAAAACTATTGGGGGCAGCCCCAGGGTGAGAGCGGGAATGCTGGCACGGCCCAGAGCTGCACCAGGGCTATGCTGACAATTAATGTGAGCCTGGACTCACAGCTGCAGCCGTGTGCTGTTTTGTTTAGTGCTCTCACTATCCCCTCCTGCATTCTCCATGGACCACCTAGTGTGAAACCTTGAAATGGTATGGTTTTTCCCATGTACTTTTAGTCTTTGCTAGATTAGGATTCCCCACCTGTGGATGAGGACTGGATCTGTGAGACATGAGTGCCTTGCAAATGCATCCTGTTGCAGGCACTCTGCTGATAGGTATGGAAGGCACACCTGCATCTGCATCTACAGAATCACAAGAGGAGATGAAACTCTATACAACACAGAGGTAATTTCACTTAGATTTGATCTCTGTCACAGCAAGAAGAAAAGACTAAAATTGGAGCAGTCTTTAAAAACCTCGAATAAACAAATCCTTCAAATCACAGAGAAGATGTCTCAATAATAATCCTACTGGCAGATAAAATGCTGTCATATAAAGAAGAGTTAAGTGGAAGAGAAGCAGTGTCTGGCTCAATAGGATATATATGCAGCTTGAACTCTGCCTTACAATAAAGACAAAATATGCTGCAAGCAGGAGCACTGTGTAATAACAGAGTCCTACTACATTTCAAAGCTGCTTTTGCTGAACTCAGTCCATTTATCTAATTCCTTCTCCTCAGAAAGTTTGTTGGAACTATTTTATGATTTTTTGTAAAAGAAAAAAAAAATTAAGGAACAAAATAAAGCATCTGTCTCCCGTATTATGTGTTTAGGTTTTTTTGCTTGCTTTTCTTGGTGCCAATAAACTGCAGTACATTTTTAGGAAATAAGAGGCAGATATCTACATTGGGTTAAATTAAACAATGTAAGAGAAAATAAAGTAGGTAGATTTCTATTGGAAAAGACAGGTAGTGCTTTTGAGTTAGTACAGATGAATTTGATTCAATAATACAATGATTAAATGTCACTTAAACTAAAATCAAACTGGACCTTAAAAGAAGTGACAAATACACTAAGTGAAAGTATTTTAAATTAAAATTCTAGTCTCTGATGGTTGTATTATGTCTTATATTTTACATAGAAGATGATATTCTGTATTTATCTGCATTTATTTGAAGCAAATAAATGGAACATGCAAAAACAAATGGATATTTAAAAAAAAATAAAATCTGTTGTGCTGTTGATTCCAATAGGAGAGTGACTGAACTAATATTTCCTGTCCTGGTACAGTTACTCCATTTGGGGTTCAGCTTGTAGCTTTTGGAAGGGCTTTAGCTGTTTAGACGAGGTTTTGGATGATAAGGATTACCAAGAAATCCTCATGGGACTGTGGCATGAGGCAACTTACTTTAGGTAAATCATTCTCTTTTCTGGAATGGCAGCTGGAGGCCCAGCGAGGCACTCTGCCACATATCAAATGTTGCAAGAAGCTTACTTTAGGCAATCAGCTTCCCTGAGAGGTGTCTACCATGTACAACCAGTTTTCACTCCAGATTAGGACACCTGCATTTAGATGTCTACACGCAGGTGTGTACAGGAGTGTTGGCAGCTAACCCTAGTAGCTGTGAGTATTACTAGTAGTAGACTACTCAGGGTTAGCTGCAGCAGCTGTCCCTGCTGCCAGAACTGTTTTGTGTTTGCACTTCAACACAAGTTTTCTTAGCAAAAATCATACTTGGGCCTGCAGCTCAGAGAAGACCAAGAACAGAAGCATTTTTCCACTGACCAGCAGTCGAAGTTACACCTTTTAATTGTCACAGTCTGAATTATTTTGACAACCGTCCTCATCCACTAAGCACCAAGAATCTCAGCTGGCTCAATTTGGAAAAATTATAATATTTTGATGGTAAGATCCAGATGAGCTAGGTGCAGAGAGGACACTGCTGTTAACATAGATCTAGGATGAGTTTCTGTTGCCTGAACATGGGTGTATAATAACTGTGCTCTGTGCACGGTGCTCCCCTCCAGCAGCCCAGACAATCTCTAAAGGCCACAAAGATGCTTAGACTGAACCTTGAGAGGCCCGGCTTTGGTACACCTTTAAATGCTGCTGTCTCACCATTGGACTGAGGGGTAAAGAGATCTGTCAGTGCACCTTCACTCTGGAAAGAGGCAAGCTGCCATTAAAGACACACAACTGCAGGTGATTGTCAGCAAGCCTGTATCATTAGGAGCAAAAATTGCAGCTAACACTCTGGGTGAATTTTCAGGAGGTTGTTTACATTACAGCTGTCTTCAAAAATACAAGCAGAAGTCTGAGAAAATTCCAGTGGAAGCTTACTTCACTAAGCTAGTAATTTTTTTCGGTCTGAGTAAATGAGGATTTTATTTTGATGTCTGCTAAAAAAGGCTGATATTTTTAAAAGTCTTTGTATTCCAAATTTCCACTGTTTTCAGTGAGAATTAGCCATTTAATCCTTTCAAAGTCTGGCTCTGAGTCCCAGGGTTTCAACCCGCACAGCTCCTGCGGGTTCCCATTTCCATGCCTCCAATTCTGTGTCAATGTGGATGTAAAGCAGTAGCCTGACCCCACCATCCATCTCTGAAGGACACCAGCACAGAGAGAGAATCAGATATTTTATCTCCTGGTGGTGTATATGGATATTCTCTGCATGTGCAGGAGGAAATGGGCAGCAAGGACACAGGGGTGATTGTGCCTCCAGGGCAGGCAGGATTGGAGTCCAAGCAGGCGGGCAGAGCTGTCTCTGCTGGTTGCTGGGGGGACACCCCATGCACCCAGCCTCTTCTGTCCATCAAGTGTTGTCACATTCATATTTTCTGAAAAATCCTCTTGTCCAGGATTTTTCTCCTGGGAAGCTGAGAAGCCTCAGAGAAAAAGCAAAACAATATTATCTCATTTGCTTCTCCTGTGTTTTGCTGCTTTGGAATGTGTTTGGAGATTGTTTATCCAATAGGTGATTGTTTCATTGGTTTCTGGTGAGTTGTTTTCACTCATTGGCCAATTATGGCCAAGCTGTGTTGGGGCTCTGGAAAGAGTCACAAGTTTTCATTATTATCCTTTTAGACTTCTGTAAGTATCCTTTCTGTATTCTTTAGTATAGTATAGTTTAGTATTTTTTAATATAATATAGTATCATAAAATAATAAATTAGCCTTCCAAGAACATGGAGTGAGATTCATCGTTCCTTCCTTCGTCTGGGAACCCCGCAAATACAAGAAGGTACAGCCATCACCAGCAGCAGATACAACCTTTCCCTGGGGAGAACAAGGATGGTACTGTATGACTTCAGGCAGCAGTCTCCCTTATCCAGGATTTTAATGACTAAGAATACCTAAGGAATTTACTAAGTCTTTTAGTAAACTAATTACTATTTACTAGTACTAAGTTATTATTGATTTAAGTATTTTTCCAGGAATATGGATTAGTCTAGTATATATTTCCCTGCACCTGCAAGCGCCTAAATTACAGACTTGCCTTCAAAAAGGATCTTTAGACCATGCTTGGCTTTTTACTGTCCAGCAAAATCATGATATGAAATATTGGACTCTCATAGAATAAAGTTGCCAGCATACTTAAATTCAATTATTTACTAGTTACTAGTTACTAAACTAGCTAAGTTTAATTTTTTACAACATTCTCATGCAAGAAGGTAAACATGCTGTACAATATTAATTATAATATCAACATATGCAAGAATGAGATCAATACAGTATGAAAGTTGAAGCAAGATTAGATGTATTTTCACTATAACAAAACAAACTTTTAAGGACCATAGAAGCATTTTCTTGTTTTTTTCCCCACAAAACCATAATCAAATTGGTATATTTCCACAGAGTATATCAATACAGATGTAATCAAATTTACTAATGGAAAATCTGTTCTGCTGAAATAACCTGATCAGTCCCAGTAAAGACATTCAGTCTGGTCCCAGGAACACTTACTTTCCCTCTCCTAATAATTCTCTCATACCTGAATTGAGAGCACAGTACATTCTTTGTCATTTTAAAATCTTTTTCAGTCTTTGTTTCTCCATCTTGGTACATTATCTAATGGATATATCTTTCTATGCTTGTGGTTTACAAAAACCTAAATTAAAATTAGCTGGGCTAGAAGAAAAAGAAATATTTTTTTCCTACATTCACCAATATTTCTCTTCTTCTCTTTGTCTTACAAGGAGTTAGAAAATGGATCCCCTATTTATTTTTTAATCATGCACACCCACAGCTCCATGAAAGAGGTTATTGCTCACCACAGTTACTGGTTAATGTCACAGTGCCCCACTCCTACTGTTCAGCAATGGGATGAGCTTTCTAATGAATGTGACATCGCCAGAAACCATGCTGGTTTTAGATAGTCCATGAGCATTGTTTAATAATTAATTAATGTGATTAGCTGCCTTCAAAATATATTGTTTTATTTTCTGGACTTACCTTCTTCAATGACTGTGGTGTGATAAATGTAATCATTAAGACTCTGTAACAAATGCATGGTGAGTTTTCAAACCAGGAATCTCTTCTCTGTTAATTGTGCAGTTGTTATTGTTTTTCCACTGGGATGTGTTCCTTCAGCAGATAGAAAATTCATACTCTTCTTCTGCTTTTTTTCGTGATTTCTGCTTGTTGTGCCTGTTTCTATTGTTTATTCTAGTTTTGGGGGGAAAAGATAGCACACAGCAATGCCAGAAGAGAAGGGATTTGAGAGGACTATGACAGTTGTAAAGGCCCTAGTATGTGCTGCAGGAATTTAGAGGGAATAACTCTACATGGAAAAGGCCAGCAGAGAAGGCCAGGAGCTCACTTTGAGGGCAGTCAGCTCCAAAGCTTTAAAGATTAAATAGCTTGGCCTTATCTCTTGTCTGGGGCAAACCTTCCGGTGTGCTTCAGTTTTTCTCACCTTCTTGAGCCTCACTGGATGTGAAAGGAGCAGGCTACAAGATGGGTTGTGATTAGAAATGTCAAATTCCTTTTAAAATCCCTTACTCCCATTTCCTTTTGTGCTCCATGGCAAGATGTCACATCTGGGAATGTAAAGGAGCCCATGTGCTCAAAGGGGCAGCTTTGTCACCACAGCTGCTGGCCTGTCCCTGGTCGTGGCAGAGCTCAAGCACAGCCAGTGCAGGGGTTGTGACAGATGCCCTTGATATGCACCCCAAACCTGTCTCACTCAACACCTCTCCCAGCCATGGGTGGAGTATGGCTACATTTTTGTGATTAGTAGTTATTTGTTCCCCAAAGCAAGCATCAAGATGTGTTAATTCAGTTTGAATTAAACAAATAGTTTAACTTATGAAAATGGAGGAAAAAAAGTGGATTTAAAAAATAGTTTTGAAATTAAGCTGAGTTCCTGTTTTAAATTATGTCTTTATAAGTTTAAGTTGCAAAAAAATCTGAAGCAAACTAATCCAACTTTAGAAATAAATACTTGAGAATGAACAAAAAACTTTCTTTAGATTTAACTGAGACATTTATTTCATCCAAAACACATTATATCATTCTTTAAGTAATGGAAGGAGGAAGACAAAAGAAAGGAATCTCTTAAGTCAACCTTATTGATTTTTTCTTTACCTTTTTTTTTTTTTGTTTAGCTACTTTATCAAAAATTCATTTATTCCCACAAACATAAAGCCTTGCTAAATCTGAAGGTAAATTACTGTAATTGCTAAATGCCTCAGACCCTGGCAGGATGTGCTGATATCTGGAAAGAAAATCCATAATTTACAGACAGTATAAAAATGCCCCTGCTATGTAGATTAGAAAAATAAGAAAAGCCCAGACTAGTATTCACACATACCGATAAAAAGCTATAACAGTGGCCCCATATACTGGCATTTTCAGCCCTTGCCTTCTATGCAATGAAGGCAAGTGACAAAAACTTTTATGCAGTGACAAAAACTATTTTGTTTTCAGTTACAAACTTTTCATTAATTATTATGCCTATTCCAGCAATAACTGGAAGAATGAGTTGGAACCAAGGTGTATACTGCACTATAAAATCAGGGATTAGAGAAGGACTAGAGATTTTTCAACCTGAAATAGGCAAAAATTGATTCAAGACGACTAGAAAACAAGGTTCAGAAATAGGCTGGTAACAGGAGTCCCTAGGCTCTAACAAGGAAATGGGGAGTGGGACGGAAATGCTAGGGCTCTTCTGAGGATGGAAATGAAAGAGCTGGCAATTGGCAATGCTTCAATGCTGTAGCTCTACTGGAATGCTAAATGTACACAGCAGTGATGCTTCTATAACTCTAACATGATGACCCACCTGCTGTTCATCAGCACAGGGAGCCTGGACCTCTTCTCCAGGAGGTTTAACTGGTGCTGTAAGACCTGGTGGTATTTGTCACCTTTCCAGCATACAATTGCCAGGAGTCTTCAGCCTTATTACCTTTTGTAGACCTCACAACTCATGCCTTTCCTCTAAAAGAGTGTAAATATTATACTTATCATGCATGGGAAAGAGTGGGGAGTTCCTGGCACCCAGCACTGCAGTGGCTGCTGGAGAGACAGGACTCCCTGCTGAGGACAGGGACCATCAACTTTTGTTTCTGTTGGGGCAGAGATTCAGCCTGAGTGTGGGTGCTCAACTTTGTCTGTCATTTGGCCTGGTATTTTTGTTCTGGTCTAGCTTTGGCTTTTTTTTTTTTTTTTTTTTTTGTCTGTGCCTGTGTTTTGCTGGCTCTAACAGCTGGTCTGGCTATGCTTGATGGCAACAGTTGCAGCAACAGCAATTT
This sequence comes from Motacilla alba alba, assembly GCF_015832195.1. Lineage (NCBI taxonomy): Eukaryota > Metazoa > Chordata > Aves > Passeriformes > Motacillidae > Motacilla > Motacilla alba. Next base: position 45,168,129 of record NC_052016.1, on the reverse strand, counting down.
TAATCTGGAAAACACCAGGGTGGGTGGTACAAGCAATTTATGTGCTCTTGTCCAATTTTGGGAACTGAGAACTAAGGCTTTCCTGGTGATAGAAATTGTGGAAATTAATAACAAAGAGGGAAGAGCAGCACAGGCCATGACCTGGTCTTTTGTGAAAATAAAGGAATCCAAAATAAATGGGAAAATATACGACCTCATAACACACCTGTTTAGTCTTCCCCTTCTGACAATATGTCCCTGGAGGATCATTGAGCATGGAACTGCTAAAGACTTCACCATATCCCAGTAGCTTAAAAAGCCACTTACTCTGCAGGGGTACTAAATGTTTTATTTAGAGGAAATCAATGTGTTCTGGTAGCATCTGCCTTGAAATCCCTTCTGGCATGAGGAAAAGGTGAGGTTCCAGGGCAGTGTCAGTACAAATGAAACACCAGATGCTCTTCTTTCCAAAAAGATTTAGTAATTGGACAAGAATGTGTGTCCTGGATTAAGAGGACAGCTAAGGTGGACAGCTAGGTGGACAGCTAAGATGGCTAAATATTGCAGGATTCTGGTAAAAAAAAACTGTCTAACTTAAAACAGGTTAAAACAGTACTTTGGACTGCATAAACGGAATTTAGAAAGATATTTGCGTTTTGACTGTGTTCTGGTGCTGGTTTCCTCTAATGCATCCTCAGCCCCAGGTCTCCCATTCCAGGCTTGGTCCACTGCACCAGCTGCTGTACAAGTACACGATACACTGCTCACAGCATAAAGGAAGAAAATAATCCATCAGCAGGACTGGAGATGGGAAGCTGAGGTAGCAAGAGATTAACAAGAACGTCTGACATCATGACAGAAATCTTTGGCAGTGCTGTCAGAACTCATATCTCTTCTGTCCTAGCCTTGTGCGCCTAGGAATAGAGTCCATCCGTCATCTTCTGAAACAGCTCCAACTTTATCTATCAGTCCAAAGCAGTACGTGGAATTTCTTCCTGTATGTTATTTACAGAACCTGAAAATTAAAACACTGAAGCAACTTTTGTGCCACACTTTTTCATTTCACATTCTATGGATATGTGACTTTTGTGTGGAAATTATTTTTTCCTCTCCAAGCACAGTAGTGTCTAGCAAGAATATGCCACTCAGGCGGTCTGCTCTGCAAAGATGCTTCTTTCATTTATTTCACATGGACAGCTGAGATAATGGCAAAGATCGGAGGTGCCGTTGTGGTGCCAGCATGCCGGATTACAAAGATATCATAAAACATTCACATTCAGCCGAATCCAGACTTTTTATCTTTTGCCCTCAAAGCCCCCACTTTTAAGCATACTAGAGGCACGACCTCAAGGTCATTTTCTGGTACTGCAGGTAGACGCTGTATGTTTTGTTCCTTCTGCTTTTATAGATCTGAGGCCTGAGGATGGAAGGGCAGCAGGAATTAACTGAATTAACCATGCTGTCCTGTGCGCAGGCAGACAGAAGTTGAAAAAAATTTGGGAGGAGATGAGATGTGCGCCTATACACTGAACAAATGTCTGTTGTTACCATAAGGGCAGCTGGAGTAGTGTTTCAGTCCTTTCTACTATGAAAAAGTGGTGTTTTCCCTCTTGATGTTCTTTCTAGTATTTCTTAACATCAGTTATTCTGATGAAATCACTGCTGTTTTGGTAGATAAAGAAAGTAAAAAAGACGCATCAGCAACTAATCAATTCCACCCACTTTTCTAAAGACTTTGTCAATTCACTCTGAGTACTAATTGTTCTTGGCTAAAGATGACCAGGCTATTGCATCTGACAGTCTCTCTAAAATAACAATACAGACTTCAGGCATTTTTAACTCAAAGCAGCTCAGTACTGATCACAGTTAAAATGTTACCTTAGTCTTTGTTACTAAAGGCCAAATGCTCTTGGTGCTGCATAGCTCAACAAAATGAGGAAAGCAACATTCATCCCTCCTGCTCACGGCTTTGCTATGAGACTTGGATCAGGGCGTAAGTACTGCAACCTGGTTTTGGGAGCACCCTGAGGGGGGGACACTGTGAAACCAGGACTACATCTGCACCAGCTCTAAATCCTGCCAGGCAGTGTATTTGAGGTACTTGGGCTCTGTCATCTACATTGTTTAAATGTTCAATTTTTGGAATGGCTCTTGGCATGCTTTTGGCTCATGTTAAAAATACCATTCTCCTAAGTAACTCCTAGTGATTATTCAGGTGCAAACAGGCAAAGCACTGTTCCCAGGAGACAATGTGCATGCTGCCAATATATTCTGAAGGGCAAAAGGATAAAATGTTGTGGAAATACACAGTACTCTGCACATTGACTTCCCACACAAAGACACAGTCTAAGATTCAGGTATTGTTTTGTTGGTGTTAGCATTTTCATATACATTGAAATTACAGAATTACAGAATATTCCTAGTTGGAAGGGGTCCACAAGGATTATCAAGTTAAACTCTTAAGTGGATGGCCCATACAACAGGATCAAACCCATGACCATGGCATTATTACCTCTGTGCTCTAACCAACTGAGCAAATCTCAGCTTTCTGAGCTAATCTAAGGGTATAATACATAGATCAGAAGCCTGGTTTTGAACTGAGACATCCTGTTTATGCTTTGGTTCACATCCCATATAAGGTTTGCAGAACCTGATCTGAATTTTTCTTGGCTGACGCTAACCCAGAAAATATGCACTACTAGCACAATCCATCTGCTAGGCTCAAGAACTATACTGATGGTCCTCTGCAAGAAATCCCTTAGATATGCACAGTGTGAATGCTGGGTCCTAGGCACCATCTCCTCCATCCTACACAACCCTTCCTGGTCCTTCTTGGTCATCTAGGCTTGGCCTGTGGGTCCATACCTGGGTTACACACATGTGGTTGTATGGCCACACTGACATGTGTATCAAAGAGGAATTACACCTCTTGTCCACCTGGAACTGGAGAAGGATCCCCATAGCTTCCCATGATGAAGGTATTTCTTATGTCAGTGAGGTTATAGATGAATCTTAAATGCCATTATAGTCTATCCTGGACCTGTAGCACAACTTTCAATGCAGACGCTGAACCTACAAGCGTTGTCATGACACTGGCTGCTGCTTTTGAAAACATTCTGGTCTCAAAGTCACTGTGCAGGGCCTACTGAGTGGCCTTCAAACCCACAAAATAGGTTACAACACTGGTATAAATGACAACATGAGAAGTCTCAAGCAGTCAATCAGAATAAGGGTTTGTAAAATGTATGATCTTGATCATAAGAAGATGTAAGTCAAAGTAGTGATTGTTTTCTCTTGAAAAGCAGCAGGGATGTTTTGGGAATAGATATCACAGAGTTAAGTTTAGCAAAAGAGTTATTTTTCTAACATCCTTGATCACAACCCTAAAATATCCATCCAACCATTGGTTCATTTGAAGTCAGCCATGACAGTGCCAAGATAATACTTGCTACATGAGCAGCTTGAAATATCACTGAGACACTTTGAAGACTACTGAGCATTTTTACCTTGAAATTTCATAGCACTGCTACTGTAATCATGGCTCTCCGGGCAAATTCAGTGCCCTCACAGACTCACACCTCTTCCACTATTGTGTGTCGTCTTCACACTGTTACACTCCCACCCATAACTTAAACCATGCAAGTTTTGCCTGATGCAGACCTGGCTTTTGTGTACACGGACATCATTCTGTGGGATCCTTTATGTGGGGCCTAGGATCCTGTTTGGATGCACCTCCTTACCTGCTGAACCACAGTCCACACAGTTTCCCTGGGAACCTGGCCCTATCCATAACTGTAATCTTGCAGGTAAGGAGAGTGGCAAAGGAAATATATAGAAAGACTGTGCAAGTCAGGAGAGATCGATGGGGTGGATTTTTATCTAGCAAAATAAATTAAAAAAGAAAGAAAACCCAAGTGGATTAGCATACTTCAAGGCATGTATGGCAAAGGTGATGAAGCTGCTGGACATAAACAAAAGCAAGAACTGCTGGATGACATATACAAATGCACCATGACTGTGATAAAAGTGAGAGATTTATGAAAGCTTTGGATATCTGGCGCTCCTCTTCATCACAACCTACTCATTTAAGTGGCACCAAGTGTAAATATTGAAAACCCAGATGACATGCTGTTTTGGATATTAGTTCAACCTGTTTATCCTATTATTACCATGACATTTGCAAGTGTTATCTTTGGGTACCAGAGCATGGATGAATAACTATGAATGATATTTCAGAGCTGTCCTATCACTAATGAAATCCACACTCATAATTAGTTTCATCTAAAGAATATGAAGTTCCCTCACTAATCATTTATGGGTTTTATTCCAGATTTGTAATATACTTACTGATACAGGAGTTAACAGATTAGGTTGCTGAATGCCTGGAGTGATCTCATAGACAATGGAAACAAAGCAACTTCTAAATCAATCATTTTGCTAGCTATTTAGCTGGCTTTGCTCCTAAGAGATCATTGGACAGGAGACGTTATTCAAAGGAAAAAGAAAAAAAATCAAAGAGAAGAAAGCGCATTCATTATTATTTCCTAAATATGCGCACATACATAGTCCCAGCTGCTTATGCAATGTGAATGACATTATTTGTATTTCTTGAAGAGTCCCTAATCAGGTTCTGTACTGCTGAATGCCTTTGTTTGGGAGGTAAGCATGTCTCTGAATTAACCTCTCTAACACTTCTTTTTCCCTCTGTGCTGCTCAGCATGCACGTAATCCTGGGAACCGTTCATCTTGCATTCAATTGTCCATTGTCTGAGCAAAAGACCAGACATCACTTAAGACTCTAGGAACTGGCTGACTATTTACAGTATATCAGAAGTCCTTTGGGCTTTCATTTCAGGTTTTAGCAGAGATTTGTGGTGAAATTTGTTCACCTTTTAGCCCTTTCTGCAGTGCTGGATATGCCTTCTCTCAAATTCTCTAAGTCTGTTTATCTGTCTAGGACATGAATTCTCAGCCCAAAACAATGAAATTATACAAACGATGTTTTCTGTAAAAGTCTGCTTAATTTAGTGTATTAAAATTCCTTTTGGCCTTTTATAAGAAAGGTTGTGGAGGGATGTGTGTTTTGCCCGGAACCCAGTGTTGTGCTTTCCAAGTTATTTCCGAACAAAGACCTCCGCGCAGGGTCTGCTTTGTCTGAAATACTATTCACTTTTTCCATTCAGGTTTTCTTCTCTTCATAAATTTAATCTTCAGCCCTGGAATTCTTGCCTTATTTTTCTAGTTATGATGAGAGTGAACAGCTGTAGCATTTTGTAGACTTTGTTGACAGTGCTTAGTTCTTACTTTTTCTTCCCCCCCCCTCCCCCCCCCCCCCCCCCCCCCCAGTTTTTCAGACAGTCCCTGGCTCACTTTGTCTGGCTACTGTCTGACATGTCAGCTTACACTATTCCAACTCCCAGCTGTTCTTTCCTTTCATGCTATGGATTGTTCTTTGCATTATAGTCAAACATGGGTTTTTATTTCCAAAGGGCTAATCTGTTTCCACAGTAACTCATAAAATGGAGAAATCTGATCCCAGAACTGTTCTTTAAAACTTTAAATGTGTATATAAACACATATGTATTTGTCCACCTTAAAGGCAATTGCTCTATCTGTGAAATGAAAGTTGTTATGAACACTCAGGAATCAGTAAGTTCTTAAGCTGCTTAAGCTACATCACATTTCTGATTCTTATTGTAGATATTTGCAGAAAAGGACTGGGAATATTTTCCATCAAATGTGGTTGCAGTTGCAAAATTGAATACATTAAACTTAATTATTGGGATCTCCCATTTACTCAACGTCAGATATTTCAGTGTAAATTTTTCTGGTAACCTATTAATTGTCATTGTCAATGTCACTGCTGAAAACTGACTTGGAACAGAGAGACTGATCTGATATCCCTCTGTTTGAGCTGTAAATGCTCTGAGATCTAATTCAAATACTGGTATTTAAGGAAAGCATGATTATTCCTTATGCTTTTGAAAAGCTGTCATTTGTAGCTACTGAAGGCTAGCAGCAACACAAGCTTTCATTCCCATGGATAAATTGAGACAAAGAGCAAATATCTATCTGTGGAGAAGTCTTCTCTGTATGTGTGTGAGCAGTTTTGAATGAAGGTGAACATCTAGAGTGAAACCAACCCCATGCAGGGTCTGTTCAGATGTAATGGCCATATCTCATCACCTGGAAGTTCAGTAAAATACATTGTTTTACCCTGTTTTAAAGCTGCTGATCCTCAGCAAAGTTTGGGCAGCTCCAGATGGATCTCTTGGTGTTACCAACACATTCAAGTCTTGCCAAGCTGGGTGCCATAAATCCTTGGTCATCATTGTGCATTGTCAGTTATTCAATGTGAGTTGAGCCTTCTTCAAAACTGATAAAGGCCTGTCCTGTGTTTGTAGCCTGGGGCTTGGCACTCAGCCTTGGAGGATGCCTCTGAGGAGGTTAAACCAAACTTTGATTCACCATTCATATAAGGACTGGCTTTACTATATGTAAACCAGGGCAGTGAGCAGATACATGCTGGGCTGGGAGCAAGAAGACTAAAAGCTCGATGAGTTCAGCCTGTTCAGGGTATGCTAACTTGATTTGGCAAAAGTTTTGGCTGCCTACCAATCCATGATTCAGGAGTGTCAAGAGGGAAAAGCCATGGCACATTCCAGTTAATATTGAGACCTTTTCTTTACACAGTTTTTCACCAAATACAGAAATTTAGGCATAAATTTATATTAGTAAAGCATCTGAACTGGAGGTGAGCTACTAAAGACTTCTGAAAATATTATGAAGTGCTTTTAAGAATGACCTAAAATAAACTGGTATTGAAAGGAATATTCCTGGGGCATCAGTTCACTTCAAGTCCATCTCTTGCACTGCCACAGAGGAGTTAACTTCTTACTAAATTTTTATTTTAAGCAGTAAAGCAGTAAAGATTTCCATCCAAGTACTGCTACAAGGGAGCCCTGAAGCCCACTCTCCCACCACTGATAAGAAAAATCTTGATTCAAAGATTGCCCACATAACTGCTCATGGACACTGTGCATGTGTTCATGCTCATCAGCCTGATCTACTCTCTATTCCTACCCACTGCTACCAGATATGCAGATACCCAATGTACTCTTACGTGATCACAGGCTGAACCACTTATTAAAGATACAGGTTTTCAAACCTCTTTGGACAAAAAAAGTCCCATCATCGATGGTCTTGAGAAGAGCCTTAGCAAAACTCCCAAAACACAGTTGTGAAGCTACACTCAAGCAACAAATTTGATTAAATATGTTCCTGGAGAATCAGAGCTCAACTTGGTTTACTCACTGCTTTTAATTCCTGTTTTTATCCTGCCTCATCTTCCATGGAGATTCAAACTTATTCCTTCCTTCATATTTTTTTTTCATTTTTGCCTTCCCTTTCAGCTCAGTCACATCCCCTGTATGAATTGTCTCAGTGTCTGAGAGAAGTTTTATTCTTGGGCAGCCCTCGCCGAAATATTCATAGCAATGTAGGTTTCTGATGCATCACCTTTGGGTGACACTAGCATTTTAAACACAGTTTGGAGGAATGCTCCCATTTCTTAGCACAGTCAAAGTCATTGGCTCATGACTAAAATCCCAGAGCAGAGAAATAATTTGTTATAATAAGGCTAATGAAGTACTGTGACTGTGTTATCATTAAAACTGAGAAAATCTTATGGTCCCTGAGGATTTGTGAATATCTCTCACTAGTCTTGGAGGGATGCCAAAATATTTTGATGTTTTTCTCTATCATGCCTTCCTCATCCTTTATGTCTGCCCCTAAGTCCTCTGATGATTTGAACAAAACAAAACCCATGTAAACATAAGTATATATGTACATTTTCTCCTACCTAATACCTAAACTTGAGTTTTCTACTAAGAGTTCTACCTTCTGTTGGAATTTCAAGAGATTTATGGTGTTCATGTTGACAATGCTATTGCTTCTTTTGCCTCATATAATTTTATTTTTCTCTCGGATTTTAATTTTCTCTGGATTATTCTCTCCCTCTCCCCAGCATCTTTCAGCATAGGTTGCTTATATAAGATTGTGCAAAATAATAATCAATTTTTAACATCCTTAGAGTTTTGAAGTAGAGGCAAATCTCTCATCAGTGCTTCCAAGGGCGTAAGTCATTGCAGTTCTAACAGCAAGCCAAAGAAATGCAATTACTGCTTTTTCATGCATGACCTGTGGTAGTGGAACCAAAAAATGGTACATAAGGGGATTAATCACATATGCACGAGAAAATGCCCATCTGTGGTCCCTCTTGCCCTGAGCTGATCAGGCTTCTTGTGCTCGTGTGTGTTGTGTTTGTTGTGTGAGTTTGCTGTCTCTGTGAAGCAGTGAGCTGTCTCTTGTACTTTGGTCTGTGCACAGGCAGAGTCCAAGAGGCTTCAAAAGCATTAACAGTGATTGCACAAGCACTGACCACCTGACTGAGATTTGGTAATTTCTGGAAGCACCAGTTTAGCACTGGTGTCATGGAGAAAGATTGGCATTTATGCAGTTGATGGTGTGCAGAGATTTGCATCTCTGTGTTGAGTGAAATACATTCTGTGTTGTTTCAAGCACCCATATGCTCTTTGAGATCTTTACTTATTTATAGAGAATAAATCTGAAAAATTCTAATAAGGCCATTTCATCACTGACCTGGTGAGGGATATTCTAAAGCTCAGGCATCTATGGCCTGAGCAGCAGCATATGCACCAATAGCGACACAAGGAGCCACAGCTCTCCTCCTACCTGGGCTGGCACCATGACACTTTTGGCACCCATTGTCTTCCTCTTGGGGAAGGTTACTGCTTACCACTGCCTTCTTACAACATAAAGCAATGCAGAAATATCAGACAAGGGCTTGTTCTGTCTCCCAGCCACCTCTGCAACTTTTTTTTTTAAACAAGCAATGCAGACAAATTTCAATACTCCTAAACTGACACCAGAAAGAGTGTTTGAAGGTGAACAAAGAGCTATGTCTTCAAAGTGGCTTTTTGTGCTTGCAGAATAAATGTCCAGGTGATAAGAGCCACTTTGGACAAAGGACACAAACCGAGATATATGGGATGAACAGCTCAGTAACTTGATGGGCAGATGCGAGTATTCCCACCCCAATCCTTTTTAACAATTGGATTTTCACAGTATAAAGCCTCCCAGAGTCTGGTTTTCTAATTAAAGCAACTTTAAGAAGAAAAGGTCCAAACCTTCACACTGGTATTTTTTTCCTCCTACGCTGTACATTTGCAATAACAGTCAGTCTCGGCTTGTCTGAACCTGCTGCTGATATAATGAGCCAGAGGAATTAACTAATTTACCAGAGCTGGTCTCTCTCCTTTGCCTTGAAAATTCCTGTATTTAGGTAATTCAGATGTGAAATTCTCTCTGTCACAAAAAGAGACTGAGGGACTAGAAAAGAAAATGAAAAGATTTTAACATCTCTCCCTACTCCTTGTATAAATCTGCCTTTAGGGTTTGTTCATCCTGTCCCAGGGCACAGGGGTTTTGCTTTGAGGTTGTAGTTGACACAGTCTTGAATATTTTGATGTATTCTCCTGCCCCAAACATGTTTTTTGCACTTCACTGGAAAATCCTCCCTTGTGTCCACTCTTCTGATAGTATCCGTGGTCATCAGTAAAATTCTTTTAACTTACACAATTACAGCTGGAGCTTAAGCTCCACTTCATGGTGCAGGAGTGACAGACATGCACACTTGCTACGTTTCAAGGATTACATAAAATGGCTGGTAATAAAGCAGGTTAAAACTACTATTAAAACCATGATCTACACAGTCTGATATTTAGGTTTGATCTCTGATAATATTGAGGAGCATGATGAAAGCCATGTCTACTATGGTGTATATACTTCTTCATTCGCAGCAGCTGTCTCCATGATTTGTGACTCCTTCGGGGGACTCCCAGGAATCAACCCCTTTCTATGATCTGTAACTATAGGATGCATAAGAACGAGGAAGATGCCCTAAACCACTAGAAATAGGGACATTGGGATGGGTGGCTTTCTGACAGCTTGGTCTGTTAGAATGCATTGGATGTGTGCTTCAGGAGATTTGGGGGTGGGGCAGACATGATGATTCAGAGGCTGCCTTTCCCCTCCCCTTTGTTTCATGAGCTCAGAGATGTCCCTCTGTGGTACCCTGGATGACAGATATCTTAATCAGTGGCTCACTTTGTCTGGGATCGCCACAGCAACAGGGGAGTATATGAGTTCTCATGAATATGGCCTGTAGTGGGCAGATATGGGACAAGAAAGGTGTGCAAAAACCTGGTCCTCTATTTCTCTTGTGCATTACTGAGGAGGAGGATGTGATAGCCCATATTTTATGTTGTGCATGGCACTTTTCAGCAGGACATTTTTGATGATATGCATCATCGTTCATCAGGGTTTCTTGGTCCAGAGGAGAGAAACTTCTTGTGCAAGAGGTTTGGTGAAATGTTTTGTGCACTTGTCCAGAAGTTACTAGTGCTAAGGTTGACTCCAAGTGATGGTGTGGACCCATGCTGAGATTTCCAGGCTCCAGAAAATGGTAAAACTTCATCCATGCCTATTTATCTGGGCTCATTTTTTACCCTTTGCTTGTTAAAACCTTGCATGTTGGTTGTCTCAAGGGTCTGTTTCTCTTTGTGAGCTGCTTATAACATAGGGTATTTGAAGATGAAGTGGCTGCTAGTTTTTCTGTTATTTCTGTTTTGTATAAAATATGTAAGAATACAAGGAAATAAAGAGTATGACTCATTATGAGGCACATGAAAGATCCAAATGCAAACCGACTTTGTGATTCAGAGCACCAGCCTGAAATGCAATTGTGTGCCTTTCAGGAAGTGCTAGCTTTAGGCATTCAAGAATAGGAATGTCATGTGTTGTTGCACCTGTAGAAAAACCTTTAATTCCTCTGTGACATATGAATTGAAAACTTGATATTCTCCATACATTCCATAAATAACAAGCTTTCCTACAATCAGTCTTTTTGTTGGTATCCCCTCTACAGCTAAAAATTTTATACAGAATTATTCAGCTTTGAGAGAAGTGAGTATCCCACACAGAATTTCCTGTTTATGTAGATTGAATCATTTCTTAAGCTGTTGGTGTGTTCATATTGCCTGAGAAGAGGAGCAATCCAAACTATTTGCCCCATTTCTAAAGAAATGCTGTTAAGAAACACTCCAGGGATGATGTTCTCCAAGAGTCTCACCACTTACTTCATTTTATTCTACTTTCAAGCCAGAAGAACTGAGGTAATTCAGTCTGAAATTTCAAATTATTCTTGGATTTTTTTCTACTAAGAATATAAGTATGCAAACACACACACATAGGGAAGGGAAGAAAGCAAGAGAAAGAAGGAAAGAAAGAAAGAAGGAAAGAAAGAAGGAAAGAAAGAAAGAAAGAAAGAAAGAAAGAAAGAAAGAAAGAAAGAAAGAAAGAAAGAAAGAAAGAAAGAAAGAAAGAAAAAGAGAAAAAATAAAGCAAGCTCCATTAATACCACATTCTTGCAGAGATGTTCCTTTTGTTTTAGCACTGCAATTTTTTGTTTGCCCACAGTTTGCCTCAGTGATGCGTGGCTCAGGTCTTTGCCATGACCACCTTTTCTCACTTTTTTTTCCTAGAAATGAGTATCTATTCTACACAAGCCCCTTCGATACAGAGGAAGAGGGATTTTAAATGTTTTTGTGCAGTCTTCCCCGCTTACTGCAGTTATGGGACCCAGTGCTTCAGGGCATTGCAAATTCCTGACACAGAGGAGAGATTCCCTACACAGGAGAGTTGCAGTCCACATAAACCACAGAAGTACCTCCCACATTAGAGAAATATCTTTCCTCAAGGTGTAATTTGCAGAATATCAAAAAGTCAGATAAATTTAAGATCTGTTTAACATGTACCAATTAACAAACTGTAAAGGTTCATAGGTCTATAACTAGAATCTCCAAAACATATAATTAAATTTTTGGCTAACTTTTTGGTTAGATTTCTCTGCTTTTGCTCTGCTCTGATATAAGAATAATTTTTTTTGCTCTGATATAATAATCATAATATTTGGGGATATTTATTATGAAAAAAATTTCCAGGCATTCTAAAGCAAAAGCCACAAGTGATCTATGCTTGCCCATACTGATTCCAACTGTGATAACCTTAAACTTTTTTATTAAATGGCATTTTTTCTGGACACACTATTGTACTGTGAGGACCTGGCACAAACAAGGATTAATAGTGATTTTTCTTAGAAAGAATGAGTGCCTCAGGCAATAGATAAGAGGGTATGAAGACCTTATAAGTGCTTAATAAAAAGGAATAAGCTTCATTTCAACTGTGGCAGTCAATGAGAAATATAATTCCTCTTCTTATTATCATTTTAATGGGGTTCTAAATTGTGAATGGTGGCTTCCGGATAAGTGACATGACATGTTCCTGTAATATTAAACTTGATTTAACTTGGTAAAGACTATAAACTACAGAAGTTTGTATGGCTACAATGGTGAAGAGGTGATGTTATATATTCACCCACATATGGATCATGCTGATCTTTCACCCTGACATATAATATATTAAATAAAATATGGGGAAACATGAGTGTGAACTGATACCCAGGAAAGTCTTCATTGTTGAGAAGTGATTAGACGAAAGTCTCTGAGCTGGGCTCTAGGCTGTTGCTCATTGTAGTTGGCATGAATGTGCATTATGATGCATTATAGATAGACCATGAGCTCATGGGGTAGGGCTCCATTTCAACTCTGGACTTGGGAGCTCCAAATACTGGGAAATCCACAGATACTCACCATTAGCTAACAGCACGTGTCCTTGTATGCAAGGGATACAAAGGATTACTGTATCAGCAAGAAAAAATCTGCAATAATTGGGGAAGTTTTTGGGCCAGCAGCTGATGGATGAGAGTGGGCAGCAGATTTCCCCAATACTAGTACAGATGGAGCTAAAACTTTTGCTTTACTTTTATTTTATTTTATTTTTGTGTTAGAGAACCAAATGAGTGCTTTGCAAGAGACTCAGACATGGCCATGAACCTCTCTGAGTCTGGGAACCCAGCTGGCTGCTGCTGACTTACATTAAACTATGAAGGCAAGTATTTTTAACAGTGAGAGCCTAGTTTTCTGCAGGTATTTTTCAAACAACCAAATGAGTTTTATTCCAACATTAAAAATGCTCACAAGCAGTCAGGATGAAGAGTGTAGGGGAAGATCCTTTTGATAAATGGCAGGGCTAAAACCCTAAACATTTATCTATTTAACAAGACTTCACAGTTGCCAGATTTATGCACCATTGTATTTAGCCCAGTAGTAAAATTTATAATGCTCCTTTTGGACGGCATAATTCTTTTCCTCTGCTAGGATAAAACTATATCTAGGGGAAAAAGCAAATTTCCTTTAAAGACCAAGCAGTTGTTCTGTGAAATGTTTCATGTATATTTAAGGACATCATTAATTGTGATAATAATAATATTACTAAAACTGCATAAAAACTTTGTCTGCAGTGGGTATTTTGCATAAGGATACTTGGGTCTATATTTAGAAAAAGTATTTAAGTGACTCATGTAAGATCGGAATCTAGTGAGGTTACAAAAGCAATGAATGTTTTGAAAGAAACAACAGTAAAACCAGGGTGTTCTCATGCTTTTGAGTGAGTGCTATCAGCTTCTCAGAGTTGTTAGGCAGCTGCGTGTCTTCTGGAGCACTTTTTGGAGTACTCCAAAGTCAGGGGCCGTATGTTGCATCTCATGATGCAACAGGACATAGACAGCCTGAATGACCGGGCTGTTTTAGAGGAGAAAAAGCATGGGGAGGCATATGGGCAAGAGATTTCTGGAACCAAGGCAAAAAAGAATAAAAAAGTTTGAGAGTACAGAGCCTGATTCCCAGGAGGAAAGAGAAAGGATGAACAGTGGTAAAATATAGCTGTTTTGGAATTTTCTGCGTTTGAGTGCACTGGCTCCTAGAAGTTCCTAAAAGTGCTTTGTGTACACTGAAATGTGTAGCACTTGCACAGAGGTAGGTAGATCTACCTTAGTTCTTCCTTGGATCCTTCTGAAGTAGAGTAGGAGAAGTAAAGGCAATGTCAAAATTGACCACACTGGAAATTTTATATACTACACTGAAATTTACTGTAAGAATGGGATTGTTGTGCTGGGGTACGTGGGGCATGCTGTGAAATGCAGGATGCCTCTGGTCTCAACTCTATGTCTAGAAGTGCTGACAAATGAAGAGCTACTGGTCTTGGTGGTCTTTGTCCATTGTCAGCTTTTCAAGAGGGATGCAAAGAGGTGGTGGCCAAGTTGCCAGGAAGTAGCTCTCTTATGTCTGGAGCTTCACTAAGTGACTGTGTTTCTTCTTGGTGTTTAACTTCCAGTGAGCCTTGGCATCTAATGAAAACCAAGCTTCTAAATGTTACAGACAGGTGTGCTTTAGTGGAATGGTTCAAGGAAATACTGCACTCAGAGGCACAGTAAAAGATAACCTGTTCCCTTTCACTGTGAAGGAGAACAAGTTGGCTTCAGACAGTCCCTGACCTAAGTCAACATCCTAAATGGTGTCTCAGAACTCTGTACTGAGTATGTACTGTACAGAAAATGATATAAAAATGGGTACAGAAAATTTCCCTTTGTAGGAACAAAATTTCCAAGGGCCAGGTGATTTCCAAGGTGGTTAGACAGTGATGCAAAGGCAAATGAATATATAGAGATGTTTTAAAGAGCTTCTAGTTGTGACACTTTAATTTTCTAAGGAGTTAGAGAACATTATGGGCACTTACAGAAATCACAACAAATGCCTTAAAAGACCTTTGTAATTCTAGTCCTATAGGGCTAGGGACATTTCATTCCATTCTGCTTTGTCCACATGAAGTTATTCTACTGTTACGCTGAGCAAAATGATTCTTCTGGAGCTGACTGTGTGCTGGTCCACCAGGAGATGCAGGAGTGCCATTGTCTTAGAGATATGCTTCACAAAAGTGACAGCTGAGGCTTAAATGTTCATCCAGGCACCACTCAAACCACAAATTTCTGTACAGTCATATCTAACCTTGTTGAATTCATTATTTTCACAACCGATTTGATAAAAAGACAAAACAAATAATCCTGCAAACAAATCAAAACAAGCAAACAGAAAGCACAACAAAAACCCTCAGGCTTTGAAGATTCTCTAAGGCTAAAATTGCTTGGGCAGTTTTCCCCAGCAAGAATGGATCTCAAAAGAAAACTAAATAATGATTTTATTTTGATCTTGTGTTTTGTCGGAGGCATTCTGAACCAATACCACAAAGTGACTGAGACTGAAATGGAATTCCGCCAAACAGTAATCTTTAGTCCCCTAATTCCAGCTACTAAATGTGAAATGGTACAAAATTGAATAATTGCAGCCAGACATTAGAAGCAATAATTATCTGTAGTCTGTCACAATACTTCTGTTGTAATTTTATACTTCTTTGTAGACACTCTGTCTACTTTACCTTCCACATACCAGCAGTTTTCTGTGGTAGCACACTGCTCTGAAGCCCTTTTTTTCCCCAGTATTGACATGATTAGTTAGGTAAACTTGCATCATCGTTAGCTTTCCCAGACAGCTGAGTGAACAGAAATGTTAACACTGGAATCACATTTGCTGTGATTAATCCAATCTTTCCTTGAGAATCAGTATTTGCCTGGGGCTTGCAGTTTTCTCTGGAAAGCCACAAAGATGTCTGCCCTCTGCTAAGTGTGTGTATCAACTCTTGTTGATTATTATTCAGTGTGACAGTGGGATGACTGATAAAATAAATGAGGAGAATAAATAGCAGAATTAGTTTTTAATTTCCTTTTCCCTTGATTGCTTTTACTGTGTGTTTGAAGAGGCATGAAATTATGGTAGCTCTCCTGTATAAAAAATTGCCAAGAATTTGTCTGGTTCACGTGCAAAAGGGCAATCTCTCAAGACCTATTACAAGAAGAGAAGGAAGGAAGACAGGAAATTCAGAAGTAAAAGAAAAAAACCTGCTTTTCTTCTTTAGTATTTTGTTTATAGCATTCATGTCAAACACTCTTCTGGTAACATAGTGTTAGTAATGCTTATATATGTAAGACTTTCATACCGATAAGTTCTGTTCATTAAATTCTGTGTCTTGCCTGAGTAAATCCTACAATATTCACAGTCCTATTGATATTGCAGGAATTGTGGGTGCATTTATCACTTCTTATAATCAGACACTGTGAAGTTTGCATTTATCTGCATTGGTAATATCTTGTCTCCAAAGACATAACGTTTGACATCTTTGTTGGTGACATGGACAGTAGGATTGAATATATACTCATTAGGTTTGGCAATGACACCAAGCTGTGTAGTGTGCTGGGCACAACAGAGGGAAGGGATGGCTTCCAGAGTGACCTGCCAAAAACTCACACTTAGCATAGGACCGACTCTTTGTGGGTTTCCAGAGAAAATTGATGAGAAGCTCAACACATGCCAGCAATGTGCACTCACAGCCCATGTCCTGGGCTGCATCCAAAGCAGCGTGGGCTGCAGGGCCAGGGAGGGGATTCTGCCCCTCTGCCCTGCTCTGGTGAGACCTCACTTGCAGTGCTGTGTCCAGCTCTGCAGGCCTCAGCACAAGTAAGATGTGAACCTGCTGGAACAGGTCCAGAGGAGGCCATGAAGATGACCAGGAGGCTGGAGGATGTCCCCTATTGAAGACAGGCTGATAGAGCTTGGGTCGGTCAGCGTGGAAAACAGAAGACTCTAGGGAGAACTTCTAACAGCCTTCCAGTACCTAAAGGGGGCTAGAAGTAATCCAGAGAGGGACTTTTTACAAGGGCACGTAGCGATAGGACAAGGGGTAATGGCTTTAAACTGAAAGACAGCAGGTTCGGTTTAGATATTAGGGAAAAATTCTTTACTGAGAGTGTGGTGGAACATTGAAACAGTTTATCCAGAAGCTGAGGATGCCCCATTCCTGGAAATGTTCAAGGTCCTGTTGCAAAGACCTTTAAGCAACCTGGTCTAGTAGAAGGTGTCTCTGACCATGGCAGTAGATCGGAAGCAGATCCCTTCCAACCCAAATCATTCTATGATTCTGTGATACTGACTCACACAGGGTCAGACCATGAAATTGTCAATACTCATCTTAATATGAACTTGCTCTTTTAGGAAATTCTGCTCATCAGACAAGACTGTGAGCTGATGCAAGGTGACCATGTGGCTTTATCTAGATCACAGGACAGATTGCGTGTGAATACATGGACCTACTCATCCAATATTGGGCTCCCTTGAGTGTGCTGGTCTAGCATTTGACTCTAGGAAGCCAGTGTCATTCTTTGGGAAACAAATCAGTGCTCATTTTATTTACTTTCTTATGTGAATGATTGATAAGTTTCTGAGTAATGCATATTGCATTTTCTTACTTTTATATCTGAAATTCAACACCTCCTTGCTGGGTTTTACATCTGTGATTTTATGCCAGTTTCTTCTCCACAGGATTCCTATATACCATTTTTGTTTAATTTTATACTGGAAAGGTATCAGCAGTTTTATTAGGTATATACTAGTTTATTTAAAAGAAAAGAAAAATCAATACATTTACAGATGTTTCTTGCCAAAATGCTCTATTGTTATTTGGTGATCTTGTTTAGGTAATGGATTTTTACATTAAGAGTCTCTTGGGAGTTATTTCAATAATTTATATGATACAACACTTTTGCTTTCTTGCTTTCTTGCTTTTTTTTTAAAGGACTGGTAACAATTTCTAAAAGCAGAGCTAAGAGCACAATTTAATGTACACATTAAATAGTTATTAGATGGCTGAAATTTGGTTGATTTTGGTGAAAACTGCCCTGTCTTTAAAATTCATATAATTATCATATTCTGAAAGTCACAGGACACACCAATGCTAATTTCTTGTACTACTTAGTAGTCAGCATGTGCTTAGTTTGCAAGGCAATATGGATCCAACAGATCATACCAGTCTCCTTGTCTCTGTGACAGCCAATAAAGTAATTCAGCTGCACAATAAACTTTCTCTATCTATTAGTCTTTCCTTGTGCTTGTATATAATACTCATGTTTATGTGTGAGATGTGTTCACACTAAGAAGACTTCTTAAAAGATGTGACTAAAAGTAAAAAAAAAAAATTGTAAAAAAATATTGTTGTCTGGGTTAGAAGCCTATTTGTAAACTTTATAGCCTACCTGAATGTTCTTGATTTATTAAAACATAATAATCTTAAATTCATCTTGACTGCATTGCTTAACATTAGCATGTCCCTTGAATTGTAAGCCAGATACAGATTGTATTTCCTCTGCAGATGTTGGCAATGAAATTAAGAAAATACTTTCAAACACTTATGTAGATGTTAATTTATACCTGGAGATGAACTTTATCACAGTGAAATGGTTGATCGTTTTACAGTGAATTCTGTGTGAGCAGTATCATGCACTATTGTTTTTACTGAGCTGTATCCATCAACATTTGTGCATAGAAATCCATGGTGCTCTCAGTGGCCATCTTCTATCCCAGATCTATGAACTTTTAACCCCAAAAACTTTATTTGCAGGCTGTAAATTCCTGAAATAACAGGAGGCTTTGTTGACACACCAGTAAGCATGTGGTTGAGGGGGTGAAGGTATCAGCATGCACCTGATTTCATGATGACACGAAAGAGAGATGTGGTTGAGGTGCGCATCCAGACCTGGGAGCTCAGCAGGGCGCATGAAGACACCGACTGTCATGAGTAGAGGGGTGGGGAGAAATAAAATATTTTATTTTTTTGAGATTAATATTATGATTTCTCCAGATTCCGATAAAGGACAGCAGCAGCACAAAAAGGAAAGCGTGTGCCCCATATTTGACCCCACAACAGGCCTTGCTGCAGTGAGTGGCAATGGAGGATGTGTGATGACAGCAGGCTTTGCAAATAAGTGTGTCACCTCCCACATCACAAACTGAGTGGGAGATTTGGGTTGACACAGCAGAGGAACAGCTCTGTGACAGGAACACTGATGCACTGGGATTGTGAGGACTTTCTAAATATCATCCTCAGTGCATAAGGCCTTGCAAAATGTAAATATTTCTGTTTGGTTGCCTTTGATGGTTAGGAGATGGGAGAGGTGTGCCCAGTATGAAACTGCAACTTCTGGAGGCAGTTAGGGGGAGGTGAATCCCATGTGATACAGGCTGAGCCATGGATTTATTATGCAGGTATTCCAGTGGGTGTCTGTATGAATTTTTAGAAGATAGTAAATTTGGGCAGATTCCAGTAAATTTGCTCATTTGTTGTAAAATAATAAAGTTATCTTTTAAGGTCTAGGTTTTATGTTTTCTCTTGTTATTTTCAATCTTACTGTTTATACATAAGCACCATGTACATTTTAGAGGCATTTACATCTAGAGGTTCCATCTTTCTGACAGTGAAAAATGTTTCTGCAGTTAACAAGAAAAAAATTGTTGATCTGCATCACTGACAAAGGAAAAGAAGCTTTCTTTTTCATAGTGATTTGCAAACACTGCTATTCTAGAGCAGTATTTAGATACTTAAGAAAACATTTTACCAGTAACTTGGCATTAGCTTGTCCTAAAAAGGTAATTATATAAAATTGTGATTTCTTAGCCTGAGACACCACCTGAATTCCACAGTAGTTGAATACATGTGTTTACTATTACTTTGTCACATGTTTGTTTAATCACATCAGTTAATATTACATTGCAAGACCACTCCAGGTTCATTTTATTTGGATTCTGCTATAGTTTATTTTTTCACATGTTCCATTATTAATGAGCACAGTACATTGTCATGTATATTGCATAATGGAGTTATTAATTTATGGATTTTTTCCCTGCCTGTTTCCATGTATGTTCAGCATGTACACACAAATACCAGCCTCTCACTGGAGCAATGAAAGAGATTATACTGCAGATTGTGTTAATCATTATTCTGAATGCTGTTATAAAAACATGTACAAAACTTCACCCCTAGTTCATTCTTTGGCTTCCAGGTGCAGTCCTCATGACAAGCAAGCTAGTTTCTTTCCTCCAGACAATCTAGTGTCCCAGATTGTCTTCATTTGCATTACTTTTCCATTGGAGCACCACTCTTGATCTTTCTGCATCTTCATCAGCTTTGTCATCCAGATTTTCCAGTTAAGGCATTGGGATCCAGCAGATGCAGCTTCTTGGAGATCAAAGGACCATACTGACTTATAGGAAATTCTCTTTTGAGAATAATGACTTTCCTCTTCTAAGTATGACTTTGAGTGTGCTAGTCATCCAGTACAAAATAAGAGATGTGATAGGAGGTAGAACATGTTTGGGGTGGATGGTGTCCTTCTCTGCTAATTCCTTCAGCTCCTCAGAAGTGAGTTTGTGTGAATTCAGATTCATTAGCAGTTCTAAGCTTCTGCCTCCATGGAAACATCAAAAGGCATATAGTGGATAGAAGTTTTACCTCTTGATGAGTTCCTATCTCAATCAGAGCTGATGTTTCACAGGTAAAGCAGATGCAGACTGTCATCTGTCATGGCAATTTAGTACTGTCCATGCCAGCAGTGGTCCAAGCAGTTGTTTGTAGCTTGGCTCTCACAGGTATCCTGGGCCAGCCTGCTTTCCAGAGCAAGTAGAAACTAACTCATCAGGGGCCTGTCTGAGCTGTCACAGCCATCAGAAGTATGGCATTTTTATACAGGAGTATTGGTGCTGTTCAGTGTAGAAAGTGGCTTTTTGGCACACACTTGTATAGATACTCCATCTCCAGCTCAAATATCTATTAAACTATTTTGAATACACAGAGCTGCATAGAATCAGAACCAGTCTCTGGCAAACTGATTTCAGTATGGTGACAGATGGAAAAAAAATTAGAAAATATGCAATAATGTTTATCAGCTTGCAAAAAGAAGAAAATGCTCTCATTCTCTGAGAATCCTAAACTCATCACACAACTCAGTCCTCACAGTATTTGCTTTGCCTGCCAGTTCAGGACAGTCACAGACCCAAAGACCACATCTTCAGGGGTAATGCTGAGGAAACATGGCCCTGTGTGCCACTGGCCTAAGGCATGACACTGATTAATACTCACCAACACTCTCTTCTCCAGAGTGCCTTGGCTTTTATGTGCTAACCTTGGGAGATGAGCAGAACACTGAACTGAGTCTGTCAATAGCTCTTCTGCAGTTGCTGTACAAGGTTACAGTAAATTGGATTATAAGATCTTTCTGAAACCAGAGTTTTCGTTTAATTTTAAACTTTCTCCAATATCTAATGCACTTCCTCTTCTTTCCAAAAAAAATGAACAATAGATCCTCATATAAAAAGGCTAAAGTTTTTCAAATAAAGGATAACAGCACATCTGTTAGAAAAAAATCTCTAAACTGTACTAAAGCTTATCCTTATTTTAATGGCCAATGTTCTCAAATAATTTTCCCTGACTGGACATTTAATAGGAAAGATTTATTTCATTTTATTTATGTAAGGCTCTGGCCTGTGCCACATTAAAGACTGTGAGCTATACTGCGTAGCCAGGGAATTGCCTGCAACAAGGAATTATGGGCAGAGATGGAGAATCAGTTTTATTCTTTAGAGGACCAAGTACATGTTGTAATGGTTGCTGAGGGACATGGTACAGCTCACAGCTTGGAAAAGCAATTGCATTATCAGCAAGGAAAGGAGCCACAAACCATGTTAGAGAAAGGTAAGAAATCTGGTTAATTGTTTGGATTTGTGAAGAGAGCTGAATTTGCTGTTTTACTAGTGTAGATAAAAGCTAGGAGCTGAAATAAAGAATTACAGGAGAAGACTGTAGACTCTTTCTCTGTGTTAAACATGGGATGATGCTGTGCCACATGAAAAAAAGCATAAGAGGGAAAGTCTGAAATGAAGAGTGCTTACAGGGCTATCAGAAAAGATATGAAAATTAAAACTAGATGAGCGTAAGGTTACTCAGGGATTGGTCTTAAATTCATCTCAGTGAATTTACCACAAATTCTTGTTGGGTTCTGCTTCTTTTTTCCTTATTCATGTAAAAATTTCTTCAAGCTGTAGGTTATCTCTTCTCACAGAGAGGGAATAAAAAGTAGGCCTGAAGGGATCCAGGTCATGCATCCCCTTGGACAAATAATCAACATTTATGCTCTTCAGATGTAATATTTTCTATGAGATTTGTATTTATGCATATGTGATCATGAATAACATATGTTTTTCTGAAATACAAGTGAATTTTGGGATATTTAGGTGTAGCACAGGATGACTGTTTCCTTGATGCTAGCCATGGAAGAAAGAGAATTAAAAAGATATTATTTTTTTTAATGACTCATATATCCATTTTAATGAAAATATTCTGTTTTAATATGATGAGTACCTAGGAATGATATGAAAATATTCTGTTGAGCTGAACTGAACAGCATTAGTGCTTCAGAGTACTCGTCTTGGCAGCAGTGACAAAACCTAAAGTCAGCAATACTCCAACTGACTGTTTTAGCTGGAAGACCCTATGAGAGAAACACCCAGCCAACTGAGAGTCTAGATTTTAAAAGGAATGTTAATTTCTTTAAAAACAAGAGCAGGGAAATGTCCATGTGAGAAGATAGGTGTCACACGTGTGGAAAACCTAATGCCCTTGTGTATCCTTATAGTTTGCATAATCCAGCTGCTTTCCCTTAGAAGACTTTGACTTCCACATTTCCCAATTGTCACGTGTTGATTACAGTATTGATGTAAAGCAAAACGAGACAAAGGAGCAGGAGGACCTCTTTCTCAGCTGAGAAACCCAACAACTAGATTAGAGATCAGGTATCTCTTGTGTCTAGCTTGATGGATCCCCAAATGTTCCATTGCTGCCTGCAGGAAGGACCCACACAAAGGACAAAGATATTTACTCAGCACCCCCACACCACTATGACTGGAGTTTTCTCCTTGATGATCAGGTTGGTATTTCCAAACTGTTTCATGCTGACATGCCTTAAAATCTACGAGCCTCATTTCTAAAACCAGTGATTTCACCATAATTTTAAACTTGCAAACAGCCCAAGAGATTTGATATGCTCTGATCATGACCAATAAATTTACCTGACAAATGAATTTTGAACCAAAGATTTCTAGATTTTTGTGTTCCAGCTGGTCCTGAAGTCCTTGGTGGTCAGTTCATGAAACATAAAAAACTTCTAAGGGCACCTAAGGATTTGATTTTATGAGCCTTCAGAAAGCTGAGGTGCTCCAGCACCTCAGTTGGAGCTTTCCTTTATTTCTTCCTGAATGTATGGGAATTTTGCCTGAGGTTTCTACATGTTTTTTAGCATCTGTTCTGTGATCTTCAGTGATGTAGATGATTTTAGAAGGAGCATCCATATATAAAAAAAAATAACTAAAATCAGTGTAAGGTATTAATTTCTGTTTTCAATGTTCAACAGTCATCCTAACCATTTCCACAGGACAAAACCCTCAATAATGAAATCACCTCAGGCTTGATTTCAAAAACTAGCATTGCAGAACAGGCATGGATTTCAGTGCCTTAACCACCTAATCTTCTTATGAGAAACAGCCAAGGAATAAATAATATTTGCTTACTTAAGTGAGATAAGAACTGATCCCAGAACCCAAGCTAATGGAAAGCTGAAGCCAAGATATGGTATTAAGAAGATGTGGTGTTTAGTCACATGGATAATGGTGGTTTAACACCCAAAACTCTTTGTGACTAGAAAAGTCCTTTGGTTTATTCCATATAAAGACACAGGTACATTCCAGCTTTAAATATATGCTGCTTAGAACTTCAATGCAAGAAAATGTTTAAAATTTCTTGCTCTCTGCTAATGTGTAATGTTTCTGACAGAGACTTTTTGAGGAGTTTGCAGATGTGCCATGGGTTTATTTATTATGTCCTTAAGATAAGGACTTATCTGGTGACCACAGGGGAAAAAAAAATCAGAGGTCATTGAACCTGATCTAATTTCTAAATAATGTAATGCAAATAGTGTAATATGTAAAACACTTTGGTAAGTTTCAGAATTAAACCCATCAGAGAATTCATCTCTGATTATTAATCTCAAGAATTAATCTTGAGATTAATTCTTGAGATTAATCTCATTATTAATCTCAAGAAATAAATTTAATTCATACCAAAAAACTACAGTGTAATGTAAGCAGTTGTCCATTATCTGCCAGATGCTAAAATGCATTCTGCCAGAAAATAATTCTTCTCTTATAAACCCTTTCTACTTAGCAACTGAACTTTAGCTCCTGTAGGAATAATTAGGATCACTGATGAGAGTTATTCACATTTTCAAAGTCTTATGAATAACATGCTGATGTGATATCCTGACTACATCTAACCCAGGAGCATTTATTCATTCATGCATTGAAGAATAGCTGATAGTGATTAAATGTAATTTTATAAATTTGCTTTTATTTCCTACAAGGCTCAACTCACTATCTGTGTTATAGTACTTAGTTAATCCTCCTGCAGACCTTTAGATACCCAGGTTATAGGAGAACCAGTAATTCACACTTAATAGTAGCTGCAATGATAACAGAAGTTTATCTGCCCCTAAATTTCAGAGTTTTTAAGGAAACATCTTTCTGTGTGCCCAGGCTAAGAGATTCTTTGTTGTAATTCCCTGCAGGGCTGTTCTCCAAACATAAACCACCAGGCAGAGAGGACAGATCCTTAATACTGACTTCCATTTTCTGTACAGGGCAATAAGTTTGGTCATTGATACATTCCCAGAGATGAGCAACCTCTTCTTTTAGTGTTGCTGTACATTAAATGAGCTGTTAATTTTACAATTTATTTGAAATTCATATGTTTTGAATTTCAATCGTATTTTATGTCTCACCTTTGCACTAAAAACAAAGCTTGGTAGCAGGTCCAAAGTTAATTTTAAGAAGTTCTTTCAAGCTCTTTGCAGTGTTGGATAATCCTTACATTTTTTACTTTATTTTGTTCACAAGCACCTTTCTTCTGAAATCCCTCCAGGCTGAAACACCCCAAACCTCTCTGCAATTTTGCACAGGAAGGACTGTATTGGTCTAGTGGAACCAGCTTGAGAGTATTTGAGTTTGTATATGTATCTGTACCAGCACATGTCTGTGTGGATACATGATTTATCTTGACACCTTTGTTCCAACAATCCTTCAATACGAAACTAGTCTTGTGTTTGTACATGCATATATCTCTCCCATCATACACCTGTTACAAACTTCATTAATAACTTCTAGAGCCACTTGAACTCTCCACCTCATGGGTGTGAGACAATGGCTCTGCAACAATGCAACTACAAGAACAGATATTTTTGATAGAACTTAACAAATAATTCCTGTATTTGACATGTTTATTAATTTCTAAAGTTGTGAAAATTCATTAATCTCTTACTCCTCTAAGGAGAAGCAGAAAATAGATACCTGTCACAACAAGTTCAACTACAAATAAACTTGGAAAGGTCTCCAGCTAAATATGAGTTATTTTTGCTCCATATTTGGATTATTTTACCTTATTAGCAGAAAATATTTTTAAAACTTAGGATAAAAGTGGAGCACATCATCTGCATGTCTTCCTTAGAGCTGCCAGACTCCTCTCTGCCATGGTATTCACTGTTCTTTTGGGTTGCTTCCTTTAACTCATATCACAGTGTCTTCACCTGCGTTAAACTTTCAGTGATTTTTTGTTGCTCAGAACCACACTACCTAAAAAACCCCACATTTCCTGGTTGTTCAACAGTGTAGAGAGTGAGATACAAGTCAGATGCTGCCAACAGAGGATGAAACATCCCAAAATATTTCCCTCCACTCCTGGCAGTCTCAGAGATATTTTGGCAAACAGAGGTGATTAAGTGGGTCTAAATTCCCTGCTACAGTCCCTGGGAGTGAGAGATTAAAGAAACCACCACTTCTGAGTGGCTGGGAAATATCTTTGCCATCAGAGCACAGATAGCATGCCACTCCCTGCGTCAGAGCACGTGCACCATCCACCTTCTGACTTCCGTGAGGCTGAAACTCAGACCTGCCTTAACCATCTCAGTTAAGATAAGTTTGAGCTAACTCAGATCTATCATAACCATCATCTCACCCCCATTTCTGCATAAAAATTGTAGAATTGTAGCCAGAGGTGAGCTGCAGTGTGAGAAACATGTAAATTTAGACACAATCAAGGCATGCAGGTATTTGAATCATCCTACGCATTGCATTGAGGTAGGCCATAAACAGTGAACCGAAAATTCATGAAGTAAAGCACGGTCACAGATCTCAATCTTAATCACCATTCCCTTGATGTAAGAGAAAAACTTTAAGAAATGATGTGTTCTCAGAGGCAATACATTTATTTTTGGGGCTAAACTTAGAAGACTATGCATAGTCTTAGTCAGCACCGTTTAAACTTTTTGCTCTGCTTGCTTATCTATGTGATCTAGTGTGCTGAAAAATATCTTCTTTTCCCACCTCTATCCCAAATAGCCTTGTCAAAACTGAGCCCAGAAAGCCTAAAACAGCTAATGACAGTGCAATTGGGCAACCTGTTCTCATGATATTTGGCAGCTTTGTCACAGAAGAGAAAAATGTATGAAGGGGGAATATAACTAGAAGGACAATATATTTTATGGAAGCAGAATGCAATTATTCAGCTCAAAATTAATGAGTTATCAGCCACAGTTGTTCCTTCATCACCAAGCTGTTCTTTACTGACAGCAAGCAGAGAGGCCTTGGGCTTATGTCATATCTTAAAGAAGCTGCCATGTGTCTTTAAGGACCATAAAAGGCAGAACTGTGGTTTTATGTCTCAAGGCTGATGTCCATTTTCTATACATGATTAATGTGTTTTACAAACAGTACTTTAGCCACAGAAGTGGGAGGATATTTGTCAAAAAAAAAATCTGAAAAGCACAGAAGAATTAATGGATCTGACTAAGATTTGGGAACAGATATTGCATCTTCCTTTGATGTTGTTTGTTCCTTTGTCTGGATTTGTCTTTCATGTGTTTGAAGACTAGTGTAAAACAAATCAGGAATCATAATAAAAGTGCTTACCAACTTGCTTATGTAGAAGTCTGTGAGAGTAAATTGCTGCAGAAAGACTTACAAATTTCTGTGCTTTGTCCAAGTCAATTAGAAAAGTACTCTTTCAAACATGTTAATTTGTTTGTAGAACCCTTGTTCTGTAATATTCACTCATCAATACGTCAAATCAAGTAAAAGTGGATTATGACCTGGTCAAATGGTTTGTGAAGATAATCTTTGAATAGGTATAGGAATTCAAAAAAATGAGAATAAATTTGTTGAATGCTTGATATAGCTGACATTTGAAATTATTTAATTAATTCCTAGACACTTGTTTCAACTGACTTAAGTAACAGTGCTTTCTGAGCTGAGACTAGAAAATGTCTCCTTTTTAGCCACTCTTCCTCAGCTGTCAACATGTACAGGAACAATTGTTACTGTCAGAACTGACATGAAACATCAGCCACAATCCTGAATTAACTTCCCTTTGGATGTCTCTCAAACTGCTTTTGCAAGCAGCAATCCAGTCTCTTTCTTAATCCCACAGACTTAGTTCTTGATTTTTTAAAATTTTTAGAGGATTTTTGGGTGGGTTTTTTTTACTGAACTTTTTTCCTTTATTTATGGCATTGTATTTGCCATTCTCTCTAGCATTTAGACTGCATGGTATCCGTAAATTCCTTTTTAAGCCTTGCAAAATGGGAAGAGAGGAGCTGTGGCTCTGGTAAATCACAGAGACCAATGCTGAGAGGCTGTGAAAAGGAGGAAGGAATGGAAGCAGAATTTGTGCTTTGCTTAATCAAGCATTAATAACAGCCTTCTTTACTGCCTGAATTTATAGGGAACTCTTCACTGATAGTCTTATACATTACTTTGTACTTAGACAAGGGCAGGGATGACTCTTAGCCCTGACATCCTGCAGATGAACTGTAATGAACACCCACATCAGGAGGTGCATCCTGCATGGTTTCTTGAAAGGTTTAAGTGCACCAAAATAATCACTAAATGCAAAAAAAAAAAAAAGACAGCAAATCTTATTTTATTTGCTAATCTTGATCTTAAAACAAGTAATGCCTAAATGTAGTTCATCAACATGTGGCAAATAAATCTCCACCTCTTGCTGAGTTGAGATCCAGTATGCATACCCCTTCTGTTCCATCTGTAGCTGGGCCTTGGAAACTGGAAATCTAAATATGAGAGCAGGTAGGGAAAGGTGGTGCAGACCTTGAGATGCAGACAGCATGGCACAACATACTTTCCCACAAGTTAAATGTTGCCAGAATTACCAACTTGATTGTGGAGTTAAAAAAGTCTCGGTTCAGTTTTTCTCATGATAACTTGAAGCTATCACGTCAGTCTAATGAGGTGATAACTGTATCATTAAATCTATACACAGAAAGGTGAGGGACTCCATTTTTTACAGCAAATCATATCTGAGAATGATTGCAAAGTTGTTTCTTTTTAGTTGGATTGAATGACACATCCACAACTTGTGAGTTTAGTGGAAGTTTCTTCATGGATTTCTATGGCTTTTGGATTTAAAATGTGATATTTCCTTGGCTAAATGACATAACATTCTGATATTTTAGAAGGAATTATTGTCAGTCAAATGGTAGCAACAATCCAATGTAAATTGGTATGTTTCTCAGCCTCTTTCTGACGCCCTGATGGTTAAAGCAGGATATAGATGTGTATATAAATTTCTGCTGGAATTTACCTTCAGGACAAAATACATTTGCTCTTGAGAGAGATCCAGGTGCATCTCAGACAAGAAACTAAATACCAATATTGCCTAAGATGGCAGAGGAACTGGAGGAACATTTCATTCAGTCCATGTGTAACAATTTGGGGATTTTTTTCCTCCCTTTCCTCACATCTCCTGATGCTCATGCTCACTAAGAGCAAAGGGCAAGAGTTTCATCTGGAGATATTTAATAGCTCTCAGATGAGGTACCTTAGAGGAGCATCAGGCCTGATGGAACAACTGCTGTAAACTTCAGTGAGTGACAGGAGAACCAGAGCTTTGTGATGGCTGATAAAAGTTGCTGCCAGACATTCTTTACACACATATTACATAAACACATATAAAATTAGATTTTTATGTATATGCATGGTTTTTATATACATAGATCACACTTTAAATTAAACACGTACAAATCATAGGTCAAGCTTGTAAGAGGCAACACTGAAGTCAGTGGAAGAAAACTGGGATACAGAGACTTTTAAATCTTATTTCTGCTTAAACCTACTTGCATGTTTCTTGGAACAGAATTTGTTTCAGTAAGAATAGTCAGGTGACTAATGGCTGCATTCCTAAGGAAAAGATTTGACAATAGAATGTTTGAATCAGTAAGTGAGCAATCTCTAGATTTCTGAGAATATAACTAGAGAAAAAAGATGAAGCAACAATGATTCCTTATGCACTGCATTTTTGTTTTTCATTTGGATGAACAAGCACACATACTTAAAGAACTCTTTGCCAACAGCAATAAAAGACTTTGTGCCAGACTGCTATTGCTGATATTATAATATTACATTGTGACTGGAGCTGTGTTTCTTGTATTTGGTACTTTTGTTTGTGCATTGTTAGGTTTGGCTAGCTACAGTAGTAGTGTACTCAGGGCTGGCAGCTCCTTTCACTCATTTTAAAGTGGAAATATTCATTTTCACAAAGAAGTGATGCTTTTTCTGGGCCTAATGAATTCAAAATCTCAGCTATGCATTATACACAATGGGTAGAAGAGAGAAAGAAGGGAGGAGACTTCTCCTAAGATTTTTTTTTTGTACCTATAGTTACTGTATGAAATGAATGAAGCTAATTAGAGGCCGACATTCTGATGTCTCTTGTAAGTATATGCCAGACACTTTTATGGGAAGAAAAACAATACTGAATAAGCAAAATTTTTCTTTTTTTTAAAATTCATTTCTGAGTGGAAAAGGGTTTCAGCTGGCAGAAACCAACACAGATTTAGTAATCTCTATGGAATTTTTCTGGCTAACAGGGTTTACAACTGAGAAACCTATCCAGAACTTAAATGTCTATGTCTTGTTTTTACAGGAAGGAAAAGCATATTTGCCCCTTTTTGTCCCTTCAGTGAAAAAAACAAAAACATGAGAATAAAAAATCTTACCAGTCTTTTCTCTAATCATCTAGATCAGAGGTATGCTGTCTTGCATCTATTTCACTTCAAATATGCCTAAAACCCTAGGAACCACACCTTGGAGTGCCCTTTGCACTTCTGCAGCCCAGAGCTTGACATTTTTTATAATTTGAGGTACATTTGAGGATTAAAATTGGCTCATATTTCAGGAAGTCCAACCTCCCGACAGACCACCTTTCTTGCAAAATGAGAATGTCTGTATTTCCTGCAGTAGCTTATCATCCTTTAGAAAGTTTCTTCACTAATAGGTTGTACCATCTGTTGGGCAATTTGCCTAGATTCCATTTTGCAAGCAGTGCTCCTGTATTTAGTCATGTTGCAATGTGCACTAATGGAGTAGATAGACACCTGTCTCTCCTTTCCCCGTGTTTGATGAGGTTGGGTGGCTTGTGTGTTTTATTCTTCTCTATTCTTTTTAATAACTTTAATCTCCTCTTTGTAAAGCACAAAGAAGGTTCTGAGACTAAGCATCTAAATACATCCTTAATTTTTTTTCCTTAGGTTCTTTTTATTTAGAAGAAGAGAGGGAAGGTCATGGTAATTGGAATTTTAAATTTGTCTTCTTTCCCTTAAAACCATGTCAGTATACTCAGAAATGTTTCCGGTTCAAGCTGTTTTGTTTAGGGCTTTTTTCAAAAAATGTTAGTGTTTCCTTTGCAGCTGACCAGTTCTATCTAAACTCCCAAGGACTAGTCAAACAGACCTCACAGAGAATTAAAAAAAAAATCCCCATGGGTTTCTTGCTGAAGCATTAAGATTGAGGGCAGCTACTGCCATTACAGTTAGCAGCTGGGACATAGCAAAGGTGATCTCAGAACCATCAAAAGCTGCACACTTTCAGGGCATGGGACTGTCTGTCATTCTTCACAGTTGCAATGCCACGTGGATGCGTGTCTTCTGGCTCTGTGATGCTTCTAGTAGCCTCTGGAGGATACCCAGTAACCCTTTAAATTGGTGTAATCTGCTATGAAACGCACGTTACCCTGGGTGGTAACATCTGCCACGTTTGCAGTGAAACATGCCAAGATGGGAATCCCAAGTCCTTGCTGAGTAGCTGGGAAAAGGGCACTACGTAGCAATAGCAGGACAAACCTTGCTAGAAAGTCATCCCCTTCTGTCTTTCTGGATAGTTTTTATCACAAGATGCTCCTTTGATCTGGGAAAAGCAAAACAAAAAAATCATTTAAACACGCTGTAAAAAATGAAACTTTGAGTTAGAAGAGTGAAATGAAAGTATATTGGACTTTAGGGTGCTTACAAAGAGGAGCAAGAAAGACAGAAGTGGGGCAGATGGAAGACAGAGGAGTACACACTTATGGACTCCGCTCAGGACAGCTGTCCCAACTACTCTTTCTTCCATCAGCTAAAAAGCTACTTTAAGTAGCAGCTCGAGCTGCAGGTTTTATAAACATAGCACTGCTCCCAACTTTAAGAATCCAGACAGGTCAAGAGGAAGACACAGTACTCACAGCTGACCTTTTGGAGCACTGTATGCAAAGTGATTGACAGTTTTCATTTGGCTTAAATCTTCAAGGGCTAAGAGAAAGTGTAACACAAAGTCATTTCTCTTTCAGTCCCTATAGGGACATTAAATGTTTCATATTCAGTCAAAAGTCACTGAAGTTATAAAACTCATTACATTCTATTTTAATTATATCCATTTTTTCCTTTTCTTCACTAGGTTGCAATTATTGGTGAATATATATATTCAAGTTAATCTGCATTTTCTTTCTAGTCTGAAATCTAATATGCAGTTGCATTAAAATTAGTCTGTTACCAAGAGAATACTACAATAAAAACTGGTAATAATGAAATAATTCGGTTTGGATTTAATATAATTCCATATTAAATACATTAAGGGTTCTTCTGTAACCTCTTCCCTCCTTTGATATTTTTCTTTTCCCTTTTTGGTGCTGTTCACCAGTGCAGCTCATGAACGTAAAATCTTATCATTGTCTTCAGGGTGGGAAGAACATTACTGCATACAGGCTTCCCAAAATGGGTTATATTTTTAAAAATATCTACGCTGATACTTATGACTAACCAATAAACCTCTAAAATGAAAGGCAGCTGAGAGGAGATGGGTAAGGGCACTGTGCCCATGAAGCCCAGGGAACAGCACAGGCTGTGACTGACCACAGCTATCACAAAGAATGTGAGTTATATCTCACTAAGAAAAGGGGAGGGGAAGGTGGCCTTTGTTGTAGATAAACGACTATCAACAGCTGAGTAGATCAAGTGGGGGTGTGAATATTTCTCTCTGTGGTCATTAGAGAGGTTACATCTCTCTGAGTTAGCCAGACCAGCACAGACAGAGTTAATATAAAAACTGAGCTAATAGCAAAGCAGTTTTGACGAGAGCAATGATCTTGAGCTGGCTTCAACTCATGTAGTCCTTCTTGCAATTAGGAAGTGCTTGACAGTAAGCATATTACAGGGACCAGTTATGGAATCACATTACTATGTGGTTGAACTGTATAGGCAATTAATATACATTTTGAAAAGTGTAACATATTTTTATTTTGTTAAACAACATATATTTATCACTGTTAAATCAGGATTCCTGTATTTAAATTCGTAAATTTGATATTACACCTTAGTAATATGCAGTTTTTTAATTTAAATTTTTTTGAGCTTTTATAAGAACAACCCCCCCAGCCATCTGTCCATAGATGCTGATGATTTGTTAGCACTCACTGAGACCATGTCTTGTAATAGTGTAACTTAAAGAAAAGGTTGTATTCACCTTATTCAGGGAGAAGAGAAAAAAATGAAAAAAGGAACTAAAATATAAAGACTAATAGAGCAAGTAAGCATAACACCAAACCTTATGAAATTCATGGCAAAGGTTGATGGGAAAGGTGTAAGTCTGCCTTCCCTTCCACGTACATGTCCCTCATTCTTTTCTCTTCTTGCAAAAGCTCCAGTCATGGCAAACGTCTTTTGTTCCTTCTGTGCCTGTGGTGTGACTGCCCACCAGATTGAATATGTGTATGACTAAAGGCCCATGGAAACCAGAAATTCCCACTTTTTTATTACTATTTCCTCTCTTGAAATCCAAGCTTATGAGGAACAGCTCTGAGGATAGTACTAGAAAGTAGAACTAAGTGGAAAGAGAAAGTTATTAAACAATCTTCCTTTTGTTCCAGCAGAGTGAAAATGCTCTGCAACAAAATGTTGATTTCAGAGGAATATTATTTTGGAAAAAGTTAAAAAAACTCCCACAGTGTTGAAGTATTCCCTTTCACTATTTGAGAAAATTCTGCTGTATATTTTTAGAAGTCACATTGAGTTTTAATATTTTTCCTTCTGTGTTTAACTATGTAGCCTTTTATGTTATTGTATTAAATGAATAAAATGCTATATTATGTATTTGTAAGCATTTTGTTCACATGATGTGTCTAAAAGGATGAAGAATCTTGAAGTGCTTTGATCTGGGCAAATCATTTCCAATGAAGCAAAATATAATGCCAGAGATAAGAAAATCTGCAGGAACAATACTGATAAATTGTTCACAAAAATGAAATTTTCATGCTCTGATATTCCCCTTTTTTAGACACAACTTGAGAGCCCAGTCAAAATTGGTCAGAGTAGCTTGAGTAGCAGAATAGGAAGAAATTAAATTTAAAATACTATTAGGATTATACTGGTATTTTAGGTCTCTATTATTCCTACTAATGGGATATATGGAAGATCTGTTAAACACCATCAAGATTTTTAAGTTAAGGCTGTATCTGAAAAACTGAACTTTGTACGACACTCTCTTGCTGAACCTTTTGCTAAGGTTCATTTCTTTGCACACTTCACAGCAGTTGAGAACATCTGGGTCCATTTGTTCCCCTGCCTTCTGTGCTGTCTGTAAGCAACCCAAACAGGGTCTTTGATACAATCTGCTTTAGCACACAGAGTCGGGCATGACTGGCCCTGGTTTGTGACTCAGGGCATATCTACACCAGTACAGGCTGGGCAAGAAGTGCCTTGGGTTGACAAATCTGGTGTAGTGGTCCAGGTCTCTCAGGTGTGGGGGCTTGATAGCCCTGGGCTCAGCCTGCAGCTTAGATGTACTTGGTGTGTAGAACTCACGTGAACTGCGCTGTGCAAGTGCTGGAAGGGGTCCCTGGCTTAAGAGAAAAAAAATGTTTGTTACCACAAGAGACACACAGTCCCATCTCTAGTGTGGTTACAGAAAGAAGTGGAAATGGAATCACCTTACTGAATGTTTGCATCTTTGTTTTGCTCCATGAGAGGAATGCAATTACTTTGCTGGGCTTGGTGGACCTCTTTGGAGCCCATTGGAACACAGTGGAAGGTGCCATCCTTGGCGCCCTTCAAGGAAAGGCAGGATAACAAATTGCCTGGCTCAGGGTCTGGCCCTGGTCTTACCTGACATGGTAAATCATTGATGGAGACAAGGAACCCTAAAAACTGACTTCTAGATTCTTTCCTTGACTATGGAGACATTTTAGTGGGCAAGTTCTTTAACAGAAAAATGGTAGAGGCAATTTTGACACTGTTCTCACCTGATGTAACCCAGAGTTGTGTTTGTAAGTCTGTAGGTATTCTAATGTAGTGCTAGAAATGCTGTCAGCTTAAATTATTTCTACATGTGAGCTGCCATAATAAATGGCTAGCTCAATTTGTTATGAGGCTTAAAAATTATGTACTATGCCTTTAGATATAGTACCTATTCATTGTATTTTTAATTTTTCACTTTTAAAAAACCCACAGATTTTTCAAATCAGGAATAATTGGATTTTGCTTTAGAAGAATAGTCTGTATTACTTCATAATTGCACTAATGGAAAAAAGTAGTGAAGACTGTGGAAACTGTAATTAAAGTACAGCCTTAAAAGGATTGAAAGTTAATACCTCTGAATCAAAGGAAAGTCTTTTAACCTGTAGCCTTCACAGTCTTTACCTTACACCCTGAGAAGTGGTGTTAAAAAGTACCCTATGTTTTTATTCTAATGTACCTATGTCTAAATTCTTTTGAGTGCGTGGTGGAGGTGCAGCTGTAAATGAACCCTGCAGCTTCCTCACCAGAGGCTGTAATTGCCTCTGTTCTCTATGGTCAGTAGGTCATTCATTGCAAAGCCACCTTCTGTCCAAATGACACAGCCACAAACTGAAATGCCTCCCCTGCAGCAGTGAGGTGTCACATCTGCCTTGTAAAACCTCACCTATATTGCTCAGGCCCTTGCTATAGCCCAGCACTGGAATAATGGTGCCTTTTCACAGGCAACAGAAACCCAGAGCTTTGAGGGGCAGGAGGAAAAAGGGTGCCAAAAACTCTTCTTGCTCCTCCCTGCCCTTACAGAACAGGTGCCAGGAGTCATTTTAGGAAGGGGTTTTATGAAGGGAGAAATGCAGAGGAACAGGATTGTAAAGCCTACAGAGTGACTATGTTTGGTTGCTTGATAATTTATCATCACACTTCTCTAGCCTTTTACTCTAAATGTCCTATTTCAATGGTAATTGATAATGGATAATGTCAAAGCCTATCACACATCCTGTGAGCTACTGGGCATATTTCAGATACTGGATAATCAATGCCTTTCATGGGAAAACATGCAAGGGCTTTACTGAAAGGCCTTTCATCCAGGATCTTTCGGTTGTCTTGCTGGTGATATGATGAATGTCCCTTTTTCTCATCCTGGAACACAGTCCCAGAGGCTGCTCCTTATCCACTTTGAAAATACAATGGAGACTTTTTGCTACACATTCCAGCAGTATTGATCTCTCCATGTGTTCTCCAAGTAATCAGGTCCTTCCTATGTTTCTCTAGCATTCTCTGGCTATCAAGCTGCTACCTCTGATCATAGCCTTAGCTATAGTGCACAGGGAAAAACCTGTTTGAGCATCTGAAGGGTGGATTGGAATCATACACAGCGTAGGAAATACATTATTTTGGCCACTGGAGGGCTCACCGTTTGTTCATCAGCTTTGTAGAGAAAGAGGAAGAATGAGGAGGAAAAGCGAGTGAAATGTCCAGTTCCAGGGACCTGTTACCTCTGCACATGGACGGCAAAGTCTCTCTGAAAGTGTTTTACAAACTCAGGCTTTATTGTCATGTAATACTCCTGCATCCATTACATGAGGATGTCAGGAGGGAGATGGGTCATCTTGAGGTAATGTGCAGTTTTAAAAAAGCTCTGTAGGAAATTACCTGCTGCTAAGTGGATCCTTCTGTGACCTGTTCTCTCATGCTGATATTGCTTCTGGCTCAGGAGCTTGAGCTATTTCCTGCATTGCACTGTGTCGACACTCTTTGTGCAGGTAGAGGGTTTCTCCAGTGTCTTGAATCACTTGGACAATAAAGTCATTGGTAACTTGGTATTAGAGTTCTCTGCAGTCACCTGGGAAATTGCCTGAGAAAGCTATTTTGGTATTTTGGTGCAATTCTTGCAGGGAAGAGATATAATTGATTATTATTTGGCTGGGGGATATACATGGGTGTCCGCATTTTGGCTGTAGTCCATTTGCTCACCACCAACACAATAGACAATTTTCTAGTGGTCTGTCATGCCATCTTGGTTTTGCCCTGGTGTTTTGCATTCCATTCCTGGAGGAACAAAAGTTTCAGTTTGGCTCAGACAATTTTATGGCATATAAGCAGAAATACCACAGAAATATCTGACAGCTTGTATACTGGAGGACATCCAACTAGATGCTTAAAATTACCATGAGTAGCAACAAACTCACCACAAAAATAGCAGGATGGAGAAAGCCTACTGTCATCAGGTTATTACATTTCTCTACCAGTCAGAACTCCTTTCTCTTTTTGGAGATGTTCAGCTGCCAAAGACAGTGATACAGTCTCCTAGTAAGACTACTTTTTAGGCTAATTGGTGCCATAAATTGTAGCTTATGATTCCAGTCCTCTTGAAGTCAACCCATATTTTTCCCCTGACATCAAGAAAAACAAACTTTGATTGCAGTGGTTACCATATCAACTTCCTCTTAATTTGAGTTGCACTCCCAAAATAATTTTTCTTTTTTTATGATAATGTATATATAGATGTTAATCTGTTTGTGTAAGAAGCTATTAAAATATCTCCATATTCATCTATGTCTATCACTCCATGACAAGCATAAATGCATTAATACTGAGAGAGCTACAGTGGAATTCAATTAACTTATTAATAAGACATCAGGATGTTTTAGAACCTGTTAGTGCTGTGCTTTGGGATATGATCCATACTCTGATAAATCTTCTGGAGTGTTGTAGGCAGCGAGCAGAACGCATGTCCTTGTCAGTAACTTTGTGACCATGGACAGAGAAATGCCTCTCAATTAATTACAAGTGGCTGCTGACATAGTTCTTGCTTTGCCAAGACTTCCAGTGCAATCAAAGCTCGTGTCCCTTCATGTACATGAGGTGACGCAATAGTCATGTGGCCTACCCTCAATCTTTTAATAGAAGTTCTCTGGATTGTCCTTTGAAGACACCTTCCTCTCCAGTGTTTTATTAGAGCACTAAAATATGGCTCTCATAGACTGTAACAGACCTAAATTGTGTGAGTTGTGTCTCAGCCATAATCTATGGTGTTACTGGTCCTACCTAAACCTAAGTCAGGTGGGATTGGTCCCCTTGTCTGGTATGGAGAGCAAGGGTCAAGACACAGTTTGCACCCGGACAGCTGAGCTCCCTCCTCACCCCAAAGGATGTTGGCCTCTGCCATGGAGCCTCCTGGAAAGAATTAAGTGCTTTGGTGATATTCTGAGCCATGGCTGGGCATTGCCTGGAGGACTGCAAACTGGAGAAAACTGATTCAGGAGCATGCTAATGTGGGAAAATGGGATGTCATGGGACAGGGCTTTAGGTTTCCTCTGGGCTTGTTTCATTTATTGCCGTAGATGTAGCTCCTGAAAAGTCAGTCCTTTCCAGAGAGCTATTTCCCAATACAGCATCTACCACTTATGTTTACCTTCTTAACAGAAGTGTTGTGAATTGCTGTAAGTATGGAGAAGGATACAGTTTGGAGACTATGAGTTAAGACCAAGAATCCAAATTCTAAGGAAGGGAAACTTCCCCTTTGTAAAGAGTACAAAGAGCCCTATGCCCTCCACCTAAACTAGCAGGGAAAGATATGCACATCTGCATGAAATTAAAAAGCTTTTTCTACAGGTGTGCCCTGTTAAGCACCTTAAAATATGCACTGAGATGTATTCCCATAGATAGAATGCTATCATAATTCTAATTAAATTTGAATTTTTTATGGAACAATAAGTTTGATGTCAGAAAGAAGTTGTTTCTTTAAAAAAAAAAAAAAGTCTTACTCTTTTGAGGGAACTGTGGAATGCAAGTTTCCTCACAAGATTTACTCATGAGAGGAGTAGTTCCCAGGAATTAAATCAGCATTGCTTTGCATCATACAGGGAGCCTGCCTAGGGTATTTTTGTGCAAGGACATAAATCACTTAATAGTTTCCACAAGCATAATTCATATTTGACCTCTAGCCTTTGAGGTTAGAGAAAAAAAGTCCCAGGGCAAATTTGAGAAGCAAACTGAAAGGAAATGTAGCAAAAATAATAGAAGATCTGCCTGGGCAGATCAGGTACTATTTAGCCATTCTCAAATGGTTCAATTTTTTATGAAACTGATATTTCTTGAAGAGGGTTTAAATTAATACTGAATAATATTTTTAAGCATTTGAGAAGAGAAACACCCAACTGGTGCTTCTTACCAAACCAGAGAATTTGTGTTTGTGTACCCAGAGTTTCCACACAATTGCTCTAGAATTACAGACCTTAATATCTGTCAAAAGTACTTACAATTACTTGTGAAAATGGAGAAGCAGTTCCTTAATTTTTTAGAACTAGCAGTTTGGAACATTGAAATAGTTCTAATGGCTTAAGCTTATAACATAACTTCTGATAAACTGCTCCCAAAAGATAAACAAATTCTATTCAATCACAAGTTAGCTGTTTAGGTTTTTTATGTTTTCTGATGAGAACTGTAGGATTTTTTACTAAGTTCATTAACTACACAGCAGGGGACTGGTAACTTGCTTTGTATAATTTGAAATTAATGAACTACTGTGTAATATATGGTAAGCAGGAAATGGACATTCTGATGATGCAAATAGGGTGAGTGGTTTGAGGATTTTTTTTGTTTTTTCTTTTATTCTCTAATGGAATGATTGCCAGCCTCTACAGACAATTTAAAAAGTCATAGACTCATTTAGGTTGGAAAAGATCTCTAAGATCATCAAGTCCAACCTTTAATGAGCACTCCTAATTCCACCACTAAAACATGTCCATGAGCACCACACATAAATGTCTTTTAAACACCTTGAGGAATCGTGACTCCACTTCCCTGGACAACCCATTACAATGCTTGGAAATTTTTTTGATACAGAAACCTTTCCTATTACCCAATCTAAACTTCCACGGGCACAACTTGAGGCCATTTCCTCTTGTCCTACTGCTTGCTGCTTGGGAGAAGAGGCTGTCACACTCTCCTTGCTAGAACTTCCCTTCAGGGAGTTGTAGAGAGCAAGAAGGTCTCCCCTGAGCCTCCTTTTCTCCAGGCTAAATAAGTAATTCTTCTGAGCTGAATCAGTCTTTACAGTACTTTAGGCATCAGTTTTAATTTATAAACATTTTCTTCACTGCAGGTGTAGTTTGAGTCCCAGACCTACAGATAAAAGATCATTACACTAAAAATGCACCAATCCTCCCTTATGCTTAGCCAAACTGAAATAAAGGCAGATTTAAATCAATTTTGCAGCAAATTCTGTATTGAATATGATGGTATTTTCATGGAAAGAAAGATGAATTCGACTCACAACTGTTATTAAGAGAGAATTGATAAATAATGTGGAGGTTAAGGGAAAGCAGGGAATCAGGAGGATTGTTTCATTAGCTGCTCTTTTATGCTGTTTGCAAAGCAGGCTGGAAAATATACAGAAACCTGATGCTTTGTTCTAGCTGGTTGAATCACAATTGCTGAAACAACCAATCCACCTCAGGGAGTTGTGAGAGTATTTGGGGAACATTCTTTTCTTTTTGCTTGAAATACCACACAGTAAATTTTGAACTGTTCTGCCTGGCATGAGCCCTGAATCCATACTCTACACCCCAGGAAAAGGATATCACTAAGGATGCCCTGAGCAGCTTAATGCCTTTCTGCTCTGCTGCTCATCTCTTTCTTCCCAGCTTCTCCACAGTACTCTTCACATGTCAGTTAGTCCCTAAAAATATTTCTGCAACACATGAGGAATGCTGCAGTGTTAAGCTGGAACTGCCACCTAATGAGGTTTACCTCACCTCTGTCATGCCTTGATGGCAAAAGGCTGAGTTTTAGGAATGCTGAGACAGAGGAATGGTTTAAGTAATTCTCTGCTCTGTGGATGTAAGACAAAGACTAAAGCTCAACGTGTACCAACAAAACAGTGGAAATACCCTGTTCCCAGCAGCCCTCCTCATGGTACAGGTGGGTTTTGCAAACACAGTATGGTTAGAACAGTAGCTGTTATTTCCCTGATTCAGGCTGCAGAACCGGTATTGTGTTGCACTAAATAGTTATTTAGTTGTTGTTTTGCACTGGGTGATTGGAAATTTGCACAGAGTAGTCTTTATATTGCACTGAATAGCTTATGCTATATCCTGTGGTTTGTTATCCCTTTCTCCCACCACATGGTCTGTCCCTCACCCAACCCTCTGCCCAATACCCCCTGGAGGACTGTTCCCTGGTCAGTCCCTCCCCTCACCCCTCCTCACTAGTATCCCATTGCCTGTGGGCCTCTTCCTCTTCCCCCATTCCCCGGGGTATAAAAGTCTCCTGCCATGAGGCACTGTTCTCTTTTCCATGAGGGTTTTTCATGTGGTGGTTCTCAAGACAATAAACAGAGGATATTTGTTCCCATGTGGAGAAGAGCGTTTCTCATCTTTTACTTTCGTCCATGTAAGAGCGTGTGGGCTAGGGTACACAGCTAGCCAGAGCAGGGCCTCAACAGCCTGAGAGACTCGGTTTTACAGAGCGGGGTGCAGACCTTCCAGAAAGGTACCTCTACAACTTGCCCTTCTTATTATCCTGCTTACTGTCTCTTCACAATTACTTTTGTTGCCCTCCAGGCCTCTTCCCAAATAAGTTGCTCAAAAATGAATCACTTTTCTCCACTGGTCCCAGCTTTGATACGTCTATACTTTAACGGGGTATTTCTAGCACTGTTATTGTGGTCATCCCAGTGTAGCCTGGTGTTGCTGAGGTGGTTCCCCATGCCTTGCCAGCTTCACTCTCTGAAGGTCCCTAGGGCTCCCCTCCAGTGTTGATGTCATTTGCTGTTCCTCCTCACTTAAGCCTCCCTCACACACCAGTGATCACTGCCTGTGATTCACATCTGAAAATTTCTCATTATATCTCATTGCATCTCACTTTTTACACGCTGCTGAAATTGCTTAACCTCAGGCCATGACCTAGACTTTGGCCCATCTATTACCTGCTGGCCCAAAACTCTCTGCACACTTTCAGAAACATTTTGGGCTTTGAGACATTTTCTCTGCCTTCGATCTTGCTTGGACTCTGAGCTGGCGAATCTACAGCCCAAGAAACGTTTCTTGGAGATACACCATCTTTTCACTAATGGTGACAGATCAGATGTATAGGTGGGGGCTGTGCTCGCAATGGATCTTTACAGATGTTGCAGGAAGCAGGCAAAAATCAGGATAAAGCTGGTGCCTTCACTGCTCTCTGGTACTGCTCAAAATTTCAGCTGGTGTTGTTTAGTTATCTAGACCTGTTTTATGTACAGATATAAATAACTCCTTAACTCCTCTATGGAGATCATGACACTGACATATTGACTGTGTTTCAGCCAAACCCAACATGTTTTGTAGGCTAGGGACCTCTGAATTCAGGATATATCTTGATAAGATCTGTAGGACATTTGGATCTTCCATTCAGGGGCATTTATGCACCATATGTGCAGTGTCTTCTGTTAATTAGCTACCCTGGATGCATTTGGCAGCTTCTTGGTTCCACATTCTTCATGCAAACAAAAATATCTCAAGAAATGGACTAAGTTTTGGAAACCAGGTTCAAGTGGACAGATGGGGAATTTCTTGTAAGAACAAAAGAGTCCTCATTCTGATATGATCATATTGTTTGGAGTCACAAAGGAAATTTTTAGTGCATTAAAATAGGACTTCTGCCATGTTTTGCAGATTGTAATGGGTCCTCTCTTCTCCAGGAGAGAAGCAAAGGTATTACTCAGCATCAGGTGGTTGCATCCATGGATGTTGGATGATAACTGGAGAGATGATGAGTAGGACAGATTCTTAAGCAAGTTTAGAATGTATTTGATGTTTTGATGAATGAAACTTTGATGTTTCTGCAATACTAGTCAAACCCTGAAAAAAATGAAATTCTGGATTATAAATTATCTATGTTGGAATTAAATGCATGAGTCACTCAACAACCTCATGATTCAGTTATAGCTGGCTTTGACAGACTTTTCTCTGGTATTTATCTCATTTGATTGCAAATTTCTTGACTTCTGGGGAAAAATGCAGTCATTTTGAACTCAAAATGGCATTGAATCTGTAGGCAGAATTCCTTTAGCTGTCAGTGGGAACCAACTAAGGTTTGCAGTGGTTACTACAGCAAATTTTCCAATGAAAGATTATTACAGTCCCTTTTAAAGTACTCCTCATCTGTGATAATTCAGATATAGCTGTTCATCTGCTTGTGAAGCTCTTAAATATCTTCAAATTCATCTCTGTCAATCAATGACAAAGTGAGCTGCATGAATAGTAGGAAAATTACAATGGATTCAATTAACTTATTAATAAGACATTGAAATATTTTATAGCCCAATAGCATTGTGCTTTGGGACATGATGCATTCACTGATAAATTTTTTGGAGTGCTGAGCAGAAAATGGATTCCTTCTCACTGATTCTGAAGTCACACTTAATCGGACAAAATCAGATACATAATTCTCAGCTGCTGCCTTATGGAATACTGGTGGTGGAAGCTGCAGAGAAGCAGAGATGAGATGTTTTGAAGTATTACGCATTTTCAACCAAAATTTTACTTGATTAGGAGAGAATTTGAGTCTAAACTCTTCAAGACACTAACTCCATTTTGATTTGTGTCTGTAACTATCAGTGGCAGTAGAGATGCTCTTAAGGATATTCATGAGGCAGAGTTACCTAGACTTGAGTGAGTCTTTGACAATACATAAATGCTTATGATGGATCTCATGATACACTGGTTATTCACACTGTTAAAAACCCCACAGATAAGAAAGGAAATGTTCATAACATGTAAATTCTGAGGACAGTGGAACTTTGTTAATCTGAACATGTTCTTATACATAGTGATGTAACCAGCAGATTTCTGTACCATGGGTTAATCCTAAATGCACGGGAAATGTATTAATATTATAGAATACTGATAACTGACATCTTACTCTCTCTGTGTAATGATTCTGCATATGTAAATACATTCTAATAATTACACTAGTAATTGGCCAACACTAAACCCACCACACTCATTAGTACATTAACCAAGAAATCTTAAATTAGCAAACCAAAACCACTACACTCTCTTATTGTTCAAGATCCTGAGTTTGCCTTCAAAGTTTATTAGCCAGGTAGATTTGGAAGAACTATTGCTAATGCTCAAATCTGAATCAGCTGTTGTTTGAGAGACTGAGCAGAGTGCTTTGGTCTAAGAAGGTTTCATCAACTACCAGCAATAGAAAAAGTGAAATTCAGGGAAAACATTATTTTGAAGGACTGGGGTGGGCAAGAAGTTGGAAAAGGCTGCTTATACACACACATACACACACACACACACACACACACATGCACATGCACACACACACACACACACACACACACACATATGCACATGCAC
Organism: Motacilla alba alba; assembly: GCF_015832195.1. Lineage (NCBI taxonomy): Eukaryota > Metazoa > Chordata > Aves > Passeriformes > Motacillidae > Motacilla > Motacilla alba. The sequence goes on along the minus strand of NC_052016.1, from coordinate 45,124,167 downwards.
ACACACACACACATAGTATATTTACATTTTATCAGCAGTATCCCTGCTGGATTGAATGGAAATTGGCACCTATTTCCTTAGTTTGATTGTCTTAATCTTTGAGTTCTTAGGGTGTTGGATTTGCTTTTTTATGCAAGGATACATGGAGCTCTTGCTTCCCATCTGTTAAAAAGTATCAGTGGCTACCCTAGACTTGGAATAAAAGGATTAAAAGTCTGGTTTTTGCCAGCAGGGTAGAGAGCACATGTCCATACAGTTAAACTTGTTCATAGAGCAGGCTGTCCCTGATCCTAATGATTTTGGGGAACAGTTCTTTATTTGTGCTGTCCTTGAATTGTGCCCACATACTATCTGGGATCATGGTAGCTAATATGGGAAGTTTTATGCCTTTATTCTAGCTGAGTTGCTGACTCTGTTCAGATCAGGGTAATCAATAATTCCATAGAGGCTGATACATGTTTTCTATTCTGTTTTTTTGTTGTTTGCTCTAAGAATGAAAGTAAAGGTTTTAAGATGTGCTATAGAAAAGCTTACAGTTTGTCATTATGAAGGAAAACTAATTAAGAGGGGAAATTCACTTTTTTTTTTCCTGTAGATCAAGAAGATAATTTATTTCCAAAAGTAAACTGTATTGACTCTTTAGACAAAAAAAAAAATTATATGACAAGGTTTCTCAGAATTTTTGATGCAACAGTAATGATCCTATATATAGGGCTTTGGAGACACTTGTGCAGACACAACCAGGAGAATTGACTAACTTCATAATGACTAGTACAAACTCTTAGCTTGTTCTTGTGTTATAAAAAAAAACAGCCATGTGAGCTGGGTCCAAGATCAGGAAACGTCAGCAAAAACAGTAAATCATGAAATGACATAGGGAAAAACTGACTCCTTCTGTTTCCTTCTGTGGCTGATAGACAGGAGTTAAACATGTGTGTACAAATGCATGTATTTATAAACAAATGCATCAAATATATACATGCGCATATATTTGTACTTATACATGTATATATATATATACATAATTTGTACAATGTGGATCCCTCCAGCAGTTGCACTCAGACACGTACGTTTTCCTGGATTTCAGGAAAGCTTTTGAGACTGTTCCTCACAGACTCCTTCTGGTTTATGGTGCTCTGGAGAAGAACTGGCTGAAGGACTGAGAACAAAGGGTTGTAGTGAATGGGGCTAAATCTGTCTGGGGAATTGAGCTGGGATACAATTCTACAGTCAGTCCTGTTCAATATACTTATCAGTGATCTGTATGCAGGAGTTGAATGCACCATTAGCAAGTTTGCTGATAATGCCAAACTGGGAGATGGTAAGGACTCTTTCAAGGCAGAGGAGGCTTGTAGAGGGATCTGGTTTGATTGGTGCACTGGGCTGTGACTAATGGGATGAAATTTAATGCTAGATTCTGCACCTAGGATAGAGTAAGGCTGAACAAAAAGATAAATGGGAAAAGCAGTCCTGCAGACTGCTCCCAGAGTTCTGGGGTGCTGGCTGGCAGCAGCTCAGTGTGAGCCAGCAGGGAGCCCTGGCAGCCAAGAGGGCACATCCCATCCTGGGGTCCATCAGACACAGCATCACCAGCCAGCCAGAAGAGGTGACTGTCCTGCTGTATTCCGCACTGGTGTGACTCACTTTGAGTACTGTGTGCAGTTCTGGGCCCCACAATTTAAGAAAAATGTAAAGGTCTGTGAAAACCTCTGGTGGAGGTTTTCAAAAAAAATCACAAATTTGGTGAAAGGGCTTGAAAGAATGTCCCGTGTGGAGTGCTGAGGACATTGAGTTGTCTAGTTTGAAGAGAAAGAGTCTGAAGGTGACTTCATTGCTCTCTACAGCTTCCTGAGGAGGGGAAGTAGAGAGGGAGGTGCTAATCTATTTTTCTTGATATCTAGTTACAGAATGCATGGGAATGTTTCAAAGCTGCACCAGGGGGTTTCAGACTGGACATTGTGAAGGATATTTTCACCCAGAGGGTAGTCAAACACTGGAACAGTCTTCCTACAGATGAGGTTGATGCCCCAAGACCGTCAGTGTATAAGAGGCATTTGGACAAGACCCTCAGTAACACGCTTCAACTTCTGGTCAGCCGTGCAGTGGTCAGGCAGCTGGACTAGATGGTTATGATAGCTCCCTTCCAACTAATATATTCTGTGTATTGTATGCTGTGCTGTGCCATGTTAATTTGTCTGCCCAGTAACCCCCACCCCCTCAAACAGGTCTCTGAGTCCACACCCACGCCCTACAATCTTTCCAGCAGTTGTCTGTTGTAGGTGTTAGAGGACCCTCTTGTTCCTCTAACACCTACCTTGGATTGACTATAATCTCTACCTCCTTGTACCCATCATGCCCAGACATGAAGTTCTTATTTTTTGTTGTAATTAACAGTTTGCAGACAATAGAAAGGAAAAAGGAAATGTATTCCAAAGACTGAAATATTTCAATGCTTGCCTTTTTTTCTTCTGCTAAATGTTAAATGTTTTCTTTGTTTTCCTGGAACTTGTTTTGGAGAAGGAATGAAAGGACAGGGAACGCACATGAGATTCCTGGTCCTCTAATTTCAATGGCAAGGCTTGTAAGGAGAAAGTTTTCAACCATGGAGCTTTTCCAAGTTTTCCACATGCATTTTCTTTTGTAAAAAAGTGAACCAGTGCCAGAACTTCAGGCACTGCAAACTGGATTAACAGCATTTAATCAATGTATCTCTTTTGTTTTTCCTTAACAGAAGACCTGGCTCCATGTCTTAAAGGCAAGAGTGATAATTTTAAAAATATAAAGTTTTATGTGTATCCATCCTCCTGTTATTGAGGAAGGTGAAAGTGTTACACAGGAGTAAAAAAAAAAATCGCTTTGAAATGATTTTGCATGCAGCTACTTAGATTCCTTTTTCCTGTCTTTCTTTTAGCAGAAAGAACATGCTTTCTGCTGTGCCTGTTTTTAAAACCTGCCTGTTTTGGAAAAAGTTTGATCTGAAGAAGACCAGAACTTGCTGTTTCACTCTGACAACTATGATGTACTCCCTGGACACTTGATCTAAACACCACAAAGTGCCTTCATTTCCTACCCCCATTCCTGTCTTTCTCATCTTCTATTACTTAAAACATAGGAACAGTGCTTGATCACCTCTGAACTGAAGCTGTGTGCTTATTACCAGTTTCATAGCCACAGCTGGGTAACTGCTTTCCAGAAGGAAATTAAATCTGCATGAAAGAAAGGGAAAAATTAAGGCAGTTTAAATAAGGTATGTTTTCTCTATCTGGAAGTCTTAGAAACACAGAAATTGTCAGACTGGATCATGCTCCAGGTCTGTTCAGCCCAGCATCCTGTCTCTAACAGCAAGCAGGACAGGCTGCCTCAGAGGAAGACATATGAATCCCAGCATCCACAGACATGGCATAATCGGTTCCTCTGTGATGTCTCATTTTCACTCTTTAGAGACTTATGTTGGGGTAATTGCTGCAGTTATGGATCTTGTGTTACTGTGTAAACTTCCATTTCTTTGAATGTTTTTTTTTTCCTTCCTTTTTTTTTTTTCCCTTTTGTCTAGGACAAAATAGATGTAATTATATTTCCATGTAACCACAACTGAAAGGGAAATACAATTAAAATCCTTAACTGGCTGCCGTGGGCTTTTCAGATAGACAAACAGCAAGTTTTGTGGGGAGCATTTTGTAGCCCCTGAGACACAAGTGAATCAAGTGCAGGTGTTATGGCAGCTTTCTTGGACCATACTGGCGTGGGGACTTCAGGGTGGTGCTGCCTTTTAAAGGACGTGAGACAGCAGGTGTATGTGAGCCTGCTCCTGAAACAGCCTCCACTGAGTCCCACAACATCCTGCCACAACCACCTCAGATGTGAGGAACCTCTGATGTGTTTCACAGCTTACAAAGTTTTCTGCCCCACCTTTAGAAAGGTTGGCACACCCATATGGAGTCACTGGTTGTAGTAGAGCATCTTGTCTTTCTAAAAATCAAAGAAACATACCATAAATGCTTGTTGATTTTTGTCGTGTTAGAGAATTTCAGCTTTTCAGAGTAATGCCATTTTCTTTAACAGGCAGTCACAACTAACCTCCTTATTTTAAGAATGCAGAAATCACAGTTCTCTAGCTAATATTGGCTAATTAGCCAAAGCGATCTGTTGTTTTGATAAGTCCTGCCAGAAGAGATTGAATAAAACTCCAAGCCACAGAGGCAGCCTGGACATAAGAAGCACATGGGATTTTATTTCCCTTACTACAGGCTGCAAGGGTTTTTTTAAGCTTGATGAACCGAGAGGCATATATGTATCTTAAGCTACCTAAAGCCTTCAAAAACCACTGCTCAGCTGCTGATTAACTCAAGAGGGTTAAATGACTAAATTTCCACTGTTGCACATATACAAAGCAGCTTATATGCTGATCCTGTTCCATATTTTATGAGCTTCTTGGATCCCTCACTCAAACAGCAGTCCCAAGCCTGGAGTTAATTCCCCTTGTCAGTCTCCCATAGTTCTTCTCAGAGCACTTCTCAAGTAGAGACTGTTCCCAGCATGCCAACTCATTGGCACAGCACTCTAGGCTTGCTGAAATCTTGCTTCCTATTCAAAATTTCCACAAAGCTCTCAGTGAATAGCCCTCTAAAACCAAGAGACCTAATTTATTCTAGTTATTGGGAAGGTAAGCTCCTTTTTAAATTTCAGTCAAATCCATACTTTCTTCTCCAGCCTACTTTCAGGTGAGGTAGGATAGGATTTGGAGCAGGTACCCGGACTTGAAGAGCTACCAGGGCTCTAACTCTCAAAAAGGAGTCAGGAGAGAAAGACAGAAACATGTTATTGGTTGTACAAGGAACAGAGAAAAGATAATTTATTGATTGTCTCAAGGAAACAATGTAATAGCTTATTACTTTAATCTGAATGCAGTTGATTTCACCTGCAGAGTGGTATTTTTTTGAGAACAGATTTGTAGGGAGAAAAAACCCAAATACTTTATTTTTTTTTTCAGTTTTCAATAGCTGTTTTTGTTTTTCACAGTGTCAGTAAAATAAAAAGGTGTCTCCACCAAGTATTTTTGGCTCTACTGGGCATTTAATAGCTTCCATGGAGTCTTATCTGTACTGAGAAATAAAAGGCGAGGTGCTGACTTTTGGAAACATCACCTTGTTTGTAAACCTGTATGATGGTTGCTGCACAGAGGGTGAGAATTCCCCCATGATATGTATCCTGTCTATTTCCAAAAGAGAATTTCAGCATAGAACTGTCTTTTTTTTTTCCTCAGGGAGTCTTATAAGCTTACAAAAGAAGTAAATATATTACAAAGCTCTGCACAGTTGATTTTACTTCTATTCCAGTGTCCAATGACTTAGAGCTTCTGGCCATGACAATTTATAATACATGCTTTCTTCTATATCACCAATTTACATGCATATAACCTGTAGGCTCTCTGTAAAGAAAGCTGGTGTTCCAGCAGCAATGTGGATTGCATGCAACTGTGAGAAGCAGAAGAAGTATTTGGGAAACTATGAGGGAGTAACAGTCTTCATACTTCTGTTTTCCCACAGGCCAATCCCTGTCCCTCCCCTCTTGTCTTCTTTGCCTTTTTTGTTTGTTTGTTTTTGTTTTTGTTTTGGTTTGGTTTTTTGTTTTGCTGGTCAGCCAAGGGAAAACTTTAGCTGAGATTTTATGTTCAGGTTCTTGTTAGAGGTAACAATCATTGTAAGTAAACAGAGTACATGAGAATATGTGGTTGTTATAAGGTCTGCTGATGTGAAGTTCAGCTCTTTCAAGTAATGCTGTCGACTTTCAATTAATACTTTTTGCTTTCAGAGACAGGACAGCTAACCTTCTCCCTCTCCCCCTGCAATGATATTGCCCTCACAATTACACTGCCATCACAGCAGCACACCTACTCATATTACCCTCATAACCCCATGTAATTCATGGCTTTGGAGGAAGAGAAACTTCTTGAAACCATCAGCTGGAGGCTCAAGAATGGAAAACATTTCCAGAAGCAGTTGAACCAGTAGAAAGCAGACATAATTGTGTCAATGTGGAGCTGTCTGTACAGCGGTGCCAATGGGCTTTTTTTGTACCTACCTCAGGCTCTGTGGCTCAAGCTGAATCTCCTCTTGCTAATGTCAAAGTTGTGGGTCCAATCCCTGCCTGGGCCATTCACTTGAGGTGGACTTGATGATGCATGTGGGTCCCTTCAGAGTCAAAACATTCTGTGACTGTGTGTAACCACACCACCTACCTTAGAGCACTGTCCAATATGACTGTTACCTCTTCTGCCAGCTTTCCTTCCTTTCTCTCATTACTCCCTCCTTGTATAACTCTTCTTTCCTTAATTGGTCATTTCTTTGTCTGTCCCAAATTCTCCTTGGAGGTCACCTTGCTCTCTTGACAGGGCAAAGACTGTGCAATGCCCTGCAACACCAGATTTCCATGTGTCTTTTGTCCCCAGACACCACTCTGGTAGGCCTACTAATAAAAATGTGACAGGTAGAACTAGGAATTCACTCTCAAAGCATTGCTGCAATTAAACTGAGAAGCCTCACATCCTCACTAGTACAACAAACTGCAAATGACCAGAAATCAAATCCTTTGGTGTTCTGAGTCACTCTTTAAGCACGCAACTGTGTAAATTGCTTTTGACTGAATACAAATGATGGCACATTTCAGGGGAACCCTGTCTATCAATAACTAACCTGTTTCCAAGGGAGAATCTGGGCTGATGTTCCCATGAAGTGGCCAAAAGCTGTGAAATTACCTACATGCACCAGTCCTTGTCATTGTGTTTACCAGCTTGTCACCTTTCTGACACAGGGACAGCCTGGGTGATCCTAAGCTGTGTACTGCTTGCCAGCAAGGAGCTGCTTGCTCAGTGAGAACAGCAGTGGATTAAATTTTTGAAGTCTATAAGCTCCCCTGTCATCCTCAGTGCAGAGTTACATATTTTCTAAGGCAGCCAGGTGTATGTGGGAGTCACCAGATGTGAATTAAATTTGATATAGAGCAAGAATGAACCCCCTCGTGACCTTGGACAGAATATCATCAATGCTGGAAATCTTGTGCCAATGAATCAGGTCAGCAAGAAAAGGATTGATGGGATGGCATTTAACAGCAATGACACCAGGTTAGCAGGATAATTTTTTTGCAACATTTGAAAACTGGAACACTTCATCATCTTTCCTCTAAAAATCACTGTTTTTTGGCAGGATCAATATTTTGCTCTTGAAATGTATGAGCAGAATAACAGCTCTATGACTTTAGAATCTGATATTTCATTGTCATCAGATGATATAAATCCTGAAAAACATAATTATTTTGAAATTTGCAGGCCTAAGCTTGCCAGTTAAGAAATCACAGAAATTATTTGTTATAAGCAGTGGAATTATAGCTACAATTCTGTGTGGTATTTGGTGAGGGAGTGTTTTTTGAGATTATAAATACTGATACCTCAAAAAATTTAGTTTTCAGTAAATGAGGAAGGAAAACAAAATTCAGAATTCTTCACAAATTTTGATTAACAGACCCCAAAACATTTTCAATAGAGACATTTTGAAAATGTTCCAGATCTTCCAAAGGATTAACTCAGGTAAAAGTGAAACATTTAACCTAAATTAAAAACAAAATATGTACATGATTAACAAATTTTTCTCTTAATAAAAATGTCACATGCCTTTGAAAGACAGTATTTTCTAACACTTATGTGAAAGTTGGTCTGGTTGGCACAGCACCATTTAAATTCACTTAGTGGTATATGCTAAAGTGTATTCAGCTTCTTAGCTGCATCCTTCTCACTTGAGGTTTTAATAGCTGTCACTGTGAGCACAGTGCTGGAATTCTCTGCCATGGTGCTGGCTCCAGTGCACAGAGGTGGCAGGTTAACAGTGGATTTTATGCCTGGGCCTAGTTAGCAAAGCCAGCCTTCTGTTTCTTTTCAAGATAAACTACTAGCAATTAATCTAGCCAAGGTTTCTATTCATAAAAGACCACGTAAAAATTGTTAGGTTGTGATTGCAATTTAATCTGCTTCTATTAAGAAGCTCTTAATTTGAACTCTTACATTGCAGGGAAGGGTCTCTGCAGAATTAGCCTGGTTTTGTTGTGTTTCTCTATAATTTTACTGTTGACCACTGCCAGAGGGAGGTTAATGGGCTAATTGGATCTCAGCTTTGATGCAGTTCTGCTTCTTGTATTTTCCCGGAGTTCTTGTATTTTTTTTATTAACATTGTCTTCTTGTAAATACACAGTTTGTAATCTTGTAGTCCTTGGTTTTTCAGAATCTGTGTTTCCCAACAGGGAGAGTAAGATTATGTTGCCTGAATATAGGAAGTTAGCATCATTTTAAGCACAGAAGGGTATCCTTTCAGGCTTCCAGGGGCTGTTCCTGCAGGCTGCAGATCTTCCACACATGTCCCACTTCATGTGTTTTTAGGACACTCTGGGGTGTCCCACATTGCACTAGGAACCTGTGAAAAGGCAGCTGAATCCTGCCCAGACAGCTTTACACTCTTTTACATGTTCCACAGTCTCTAGCACAATGAATCTCATATCCTTACAAGTGGCTCTGGGTACTATAAGCAATACAACATGCTTCATGGAACAGTCATAAATGTAAACTCAGCAAAGACCAGAGATAGGTCAAATTGGTGCTATAAAATATCTTAGGAGTGGAAACATTTCTTATGCTTGTCAGGATTTGGAAAGGCCAAATACTTCATAGGAACAAATAGGTTTTAATTTCATTTAATTTTGAAAACAGGATAAAAATTAGCTCAGTAAAGGACATTTTGATTGTCTGACTCCAAATGGCTTTGTTTCCATTTTGAAATGTCACTTTGGATGTATGTACACAAGATGACATGTGTCCATCTGTCTATATTATATCTAAGTGTAATGTATGCCCATAATGTAGAGCGGTGAAGCTGAAGTGGAGACTTTGATTTCTGTTCTCAAGGAAGATTTACATCACCCTGGAGCAGATTTGCTTGCATTTAATTTTGTGGGAAATTTTACAGAAAGCCTCCCTTTCGTAACACAAAGAATTTTATTGCAGGGCTGTTACTTGAGAAAAGGTAAGGTCCAGCTTCCCTTCAGCTCCATGGCTATAGTACAAGTGATTTTTTTTTTTACCTAACAAAGCAACTGGTAGTGAGCAGCTATTTTTTCTAAAGCATACAATTTTAACATTAGATAGAGCTCTGGAAAATCTTAGGTGTTTTCTTCATTGGGTCTGGGCAATCACCAGCATAAATACAGACTGTATTTATGTGAAAGGGTTATAGTGCAGTGAAAGGGTTGAGAGCAGCTCTGGGGAGGAGGGCTGGGTTCTCCTGGACTTATGGGTACTCGTGGATATTAAGCTAAGTGTAAGCCAGCAATGTGTTCTTGCAACTCAGAAAGCCAATCCTATCCTGGACTGCATCAAAAGTTGAGGGAGCATCAGGTCAAGGGAGATGATTCTACCCCTCCACTCCTCTCTTGTGAGACTCCACCTGGAGTGCTGTGTCCAGCTCTGGAGTCCTTAGCAAAGGAAAAAATGTCAATGTGTTGGAGTGGGTCCAGAGGAGGTGATGATGATAATCACAGGGCTAGATCCCTCTTCCATGAGGACAGGCTGAGAAAAGTTGGGGCTGTTCAGCCTGGAGAAGAGAAAGCTCTGTGGAGATTCTATTGCAGCCTTCCCATACTAAAGAGGCTAAAAGAGAACTGAAGAGGGACATTTAACAGGAGCAGGTAGTGACAGAACACAGGGAAATGGTCATAAAATGAACAGGGGTAGATACAGATTAGATACTGGGAATCCTGGTCTAGTGGAATGTGTCTGGGTGCATAGCAGGGGTTGTAACTAGAAGATTTTTAAAGTCCCTTCAAACCCAAACCTTCTATAATTTTATGAGCCCTATATGCTGCATAGTCCTATTAGAAGAGTGCAAACATTCTTGATGAAAACCCTGTCCCATAACTTCAGCTTCTCTGCTTAACACAGATGATTAAAAAAATATATCAAAAATTTTACATGATGTCACCTTGCCTACACTGAGTTGTAATGTTACCTGCTTTGGGAATTAAATCATTTTCACTCTCATCTGATTTGCAATGAATACTTTTGACCCATGAAAAATAGATAATAACTACTGTCCAAATCCTAATTATGGACAGTAAGAGCATTTGCATTTACCTTCAAAAGCTTTAAAGACAGTGACCACAAACACATACAAATAGAGTAGAGGGGCTTAACTTGAATCCAGAACTCATTAAACTATTTCCTGCATTTTTTGAGTGCAACTAATCTGTGAATACAGTTGGCAATTTATATATAACTGAAGTGATTCTCCAAATGTTCCACACAGACGGCTTTCAGTTGATTCAGTCTCAAGCAACAATTTTTTTTGTGCTGCTGATTTTGAATGTGTTTTTTGAACAAATGTTGTTGGTTTTTAAAGGGTTGTGTTGGTGTTTCTCCTCCTGATATGCTTCTATGAAAAGCTTATTAGCAGGACAAAGGCTTAATTGGGTTGGCTGTGGTGTAAGTATTCAAAGAGCTGTAGAGACTGTCATCAAGCTTTCATTGTCTGCAGAAAAGGAGCAGAAGGATAACCTTGTGATTAAACTAGTGGACTGTGACTCAGGATATCAGAGTTCAATTCCTTCATCTAAATGTATTGTAATACAAAAAAATCTAAACCTCATTCTTTAGTTTCCATTTACGGTTGTCTTTACCCATCATCCAGTTGCTTGGCTCAATCCCTTTGTGCCACATGAAGGAGGACAGTGGAGGTTAACAGTGAAAGGTTAACGCATTGGGGAACATGCTTTGAAATCAAATGACCTGAATTATTGTTGCGTTGATTAGTATGCAAGAGATATTGTGTGCTAGACAGCATCATCCTAAAACAGCCTCATCTAAGTAAAAGGACAGAGAAATATTCACCCCCTGGGCATTCTGAAATATTTTTAGCTTCATTGGTATGGAACCAATATCCTCGGGAGCTGGAATTGAATGTTCTTAATGCAAGGCAGAAGAAACAAGTGCAGTACAATAACAAAATGTGACATGCCATTAGCAGAGTTCCAGTGATTCTTACTTTTCCTCATTCTCCAAATAAATGTGCATTAGTAACAGAAATTTTCCTTTTAAGATGAAATGATTGAAAAGTAGTGACTATCAGGCCCAGACACCAACGATTTCAGGTGACATAATTGAGTCACCTGACAGAGCAGAGAAAAATTCTGTGTGTGCAGCAATCATAGATTTTCCAGTTGTAGAGCGTCTCTGTTTTTTCCTATGGGTTAGTGAAAAAGTGAGAGAACAAGAACTGCCAGGGAACAGGCATGCTTGATAGCAGGGGAAGAGAAAGTCTTAGCTGAGGGAATAGGCAGAGTACCTGATTGCAGACAGGCAAGAGAGAAGAGGAAGAAACCTGAGCAGGATGCTCGTAGTGCTCATCATACTTTTTAGCTAGAAAAGGACTGAAGCAATTTGTAAAAGAGCAAATTTCATCTTCACTGGATAAGACAGCAGTAGGCTGCCAAAGGCAAAAAAAGGAAAAACAAGAAAAAGGAGAAAAAATATTTAAGCAAGATAGAAGGAAAACTTGGAAAGATAGAGAACTAAAAAGCTGATTTTTCCCAAGGAGCCAAGGTCTTAAGAATCCTCAGACCTAAATTCTGGCTACTTTGTCTTGTCTTCTATTTGTTTAGAACAGGAATACTGAGGGGCTTTTTTTTTGTTTTTTGGTTTGTGGGTTTTGTTTTGTTTTCTTTTGGTTTTTTTTTTCTGTTTCCCCAGACTAATTTGTTTTATCCAGAAGTACTGGTCAAATCAAAAACACTAACTCCTTTTCTCCATCACCTCTTTAGAAATTTATGACTATAACAATGTCCCTTCAGCTTTCCAGAGAAATGAAACTTGCACATCAGAGAGTGACAGCTTATTTCTTTTCTGTTGTTTTAACAGCTCAGTGAGCCTCAACAAAGTTGCTCTCTGCTGCACCTGACTCCCTTCCTCGGCCTTAGCATGCTGAAGAACTCTTTGTTTCCAAAGAAATTTGGCAACGTGTCATAATTGGAGCTTTTTCTTTACTGGCATGGGTAGGGGACAAGAATTAAATGTATTTCTGTTCTTACAGATGCCTCTGACCAGTGTAACACATGCTCTCATATGACTGTCATGGGGGTGGGTAGTCCCATCTCCAATAAGTACTAGAGTTGCAACTGGTTCTGTAATATACAATTAACATGAAACAAATAAGAATAATAACATAAGAACTGAACAAGAACCTGGATAAAATTTATTGAAACTTCTTGTTGAAAAGGTTTTTTAAAATAATTTTACTTCCCAGGCCCATTTTGAAGTTGTGGTGTGTGGGGGTTTTTTGGAATTTATTTTGTAATTAATTTTTTTTTTCTTTGTAGGACTTAGATTTTTTTTTTTCCGAGGGTGGTGGGGTTTTTTGTTTTATTTTTGACCAGTTCTTCTCTTGATTCTTCTCTTAGTTGATTATTTCCCAGAAGGCTTGGATGTGAAAGTGCCCATAAACCACTGCTGTTCTTTGACACAGGTCAGCTGCAATCCATAAAGTTTTAAGCTTTTAAACAAAAAAAAAAAAAAATTATTAATTTACAATCATGGCAAAGCAACTTGCAATTTCCTCAGCATTTGTGTGCCATGTGGTATTTTAGATGGATAAACCTACTGTAAAAGATTTACATAGATTTTGTAAAACTGTAGGAACAAAAAAAATACATGTGCATGTGTTGCTGTGCCAAATGTATTGCAGTTTCACTAAGCTAATCAAAAGTGGCACAAAACAATAATCAAATTGAGGTCACAACCAAGAATGAATCAATGAGTTCCATGATTAAACTTTCCAACTAATAGTGCAGGTAATCAAATCAAATTATGATTTTGACACAATTTTAATTACTTTAAATTAGTTTTTCTTGAAAAGAATCAAGGAGGAGCTAGATTTCTTTCATCTATGATCTATAGATAAAAATATTTATGGTGTAAGAAAAAAAGTTCCCACAAGATGGGAAAGTACCTAATCCAAGTGCAGCTTCTCTCTCTCTCAACTTTTTTCAACTGAACATTAGATGAACAGCAAGTTTGGAATAGTAATGTAGTCCTTTTGGGAATGACAAAGAAAAGCACAAAACAGAGACCTACTCTGCTTTTCTAATCTTAAATGTTCAATTTGGGCAAAGTGAACTGCCCATTGTAAATCTCTCAGTTTGTGCAAAGAGTATGTGCATGATCACCTCGATCTGGACAACTATTTCAGGTATGAAAATCCTGCTTTAGAAATCTAACTTTTATTTAATTTTTATTTATGGTTTGGTAAAATTGATCTGGGCCTAAACATCTGTTCTGGGCTTAGCCCTCTGACAACACAATTCAGAAAACAAAAATGATGAAGTCCCTTTGTTCATCTTAGCAGACTGGGACTAGATGAATGTCATTTGAATGTCTCCTCCTTTAATCTCAATGCTACACATTACTCTGGTTCTTATTCCACCCCCTAACTTTAGAACAAAAGAACCTTTTCAAAGACTTCACACAGAGGTGATGGATAAATCATACACATTAACTGCTTTTGAATAACACCATTTTAACCTGAAAAATCTATTAATTCTGTGCTGTTTACCTTAAGAAAATTATTTAAGGCATTGTTTATGCATATGCTGACACATGCACATAATTGAGAAAAATAATAAGGAAGAAAAAATGAAGGCATTTGTCATCACACACAAAGAGACTGAATTTGACTTCCTTTCTTCAGAGCTTGCACTCCAACAGATGTTGTTCTTTGTTATCTTTATGTAGACAGTACATTTATGTGCAGGCCTGGTAAAACATTCAGGATATCTGATCAGATGGCAGGTGACTCACGCCAGCTTTACTAGTGACTCAAGCCCTTTATTTTTCCCTTTTCTGTTTAAAGAAGGCTGGGTAGAATTGACTGTGATATACAAGAAAAGAGAAAGACCCTTCATTCTGGTGCAAAGAGTTTTCTTTACCGGGAGGCTGTCCTGTCTGCTGTATCCTGTATGTACACCTGTGGATTTTTAGCCAGTTAGGCAGACATGAATCCACATGGCTCATTCCCAGAGAAGAAAATGTTTAGTGCAGGACAAAGAACTCTTTGACTTAGTTGGCCTAATGTTTGCAAAACCAGCAATATTGATTACAGATATAAATACTCAAGAGTGGATTTATAAGGGGAAGTCATGGTGTTGGCTGCCTACCTTACCATGATGGAAATTATAGAAGCAGTGGACAGAAACTCATTGCTTACACAAATATTTAGTATCTGCACCTACAGAAAAGAATTTTCACATATTAAACACTTAGGGATTTGGTTAATTATTATTGAATCACACAGGGAAAGACAGAATGTGATGCTGTTTAGCATTAGACTGGTAAGCATTAGGCCTTTAGGATACTTTTTAAAGTTCCTTCCACAATCTGTAGAGAGTGATAAACAGAGCTAGAGAGCATTTAGACATCTTTCCTATGTTGTATAAATTTTCATCTGAAGGAACCTATATTTGTATACTGTGGTGTTGGTCTAGGTAATTAGCTTAGGGTTGGTACTTATTTTTAAATGGCAAATATATCCAAGAGTTTCTGGCTAAGGCTTCTTCTATTTTTTTTTCAATATGTCTTCATTACACTGAATTTTCCTAGGTGTAATTCAAATCTCATGTCACCTTCCTTAGTGATGAACCCAAGTCTGTTTAGGCATCCATACTGAAAGACATGTAGCCTTTCAGTAGCCTATTCTAGTGCCATCTGAATGGCCCCAGGGTATTCCATGTGGCTGTGAGCAGTGCTCCTGTAGCTTGTGTCATTCTGTCAGCATTTTGTGGATTATTTGGACACTCCATAGTGTTGCAAATTGCACCATATGTTTGGGCAATTGAACAGAGCCTGTAGGGTAGAAGTCAGATCCAGATTAAGACATTTAAACTCAGATGCCTGCATGTAGGTGTTTACCTGTGAGTTAAGTGCCTAACCTCCTTCTTTAGTCAATGAAAATTTAATCACTACACTGGAGCCTGAAAAGCAACTCTGCTGACCCTCTGGCTTTAGCCAGACTTAGGATAAATTGAATTGCTCTAGATTGTACTTCCTATATCAACAAGGGAGCCTGTGGCTGAAAGCCAGACAGAAAGCTTAAGGGCATCTCAGATGGCACTAGAGGCCTCTGTGAGGACAAATTAATTGAGTTAGTCTTTGCTGCTATAATAGGAGCTTGGACACTGCTATACATGGAGACACCGACATGTAGGCATATTACTTTAGTAGTAGTTTTATCTCAGGCTGAATCAACACCTTGAGGCTGGAAGACATAAATCCTGGGCTTGATACCTGGGCACATGGTTACAAGTATTAGATATTTCACCTTTTTTCATGATGAACACAGAAATGTGTGTGCAGCAACATAATTTCTACAGTTTCAGACAGGATGGGCTGGTAAATTACTGGCAGAGCGAGTTTATGTGATTCAAGGAACAAGACACAGACTTCTGAAACAGTAGAAAAAATCTAATAGACATCAACACAAGCAGAAATGACAGTGTGAAGCTGAAGGCAATTACTGACTTGAAAAAAGATATGAATTTAGTGACTGCACTTGATGAGGCAGACCCAGCAAAGTCTGTGAGCGGCAGACAGATTGATGCAGATGAATGGTGTGATGACTCTGTGTTGGGAGGAAATACTGAACAAAGAGATTAGAAGGCGGAGAAAGAAGCTGAGTAGAAATACATCAGAAAAAGTTATTTTAAAAAGGAGAAAGGTGCCAATTTTGACACAGTGTGGGCAGAGGAAGCCCATGGACCAACTATATAAAACAAGCAACCATTTCTCATTTAAAACCTTTAGTTCATGCACTGTAAAACACATTTCCTCTACCCAAATACATAGATCCCCATGTTTATTGCCAATGGTTTTGTTACTTAAGAAAATTTTGGCAAGGGAGATTGACAAATGCAATTAGCAAATATAGCATAGACTGCTTTATATCAAATATTTTGAGAAAATTGCCCTTGAGGTTAGTGTGGAGACTCTTGGCTCCCACTATTAAAGCTGGCTGGGGAAGAATGAAGGAGGTGAAAATAATGCCAGTCCGCAATAACCACCCATCGGGAGTGCCGTATGCTCCATACCGCGTGCTGTCAGGGAACCTTTAATTCCAAGGAAATATGGATATTCATTTGTGTCTTGCATGTGTCAGACACATTGGAGATGACATTAAAAAATCAAGCTAGGCAAGTGCTGTAGTGTTACATCTTACATTTAAATCATTGTGCTGGCAATAATTTTTTATTTGAGCCTATTGGGGTGTGAAAAATGTCTGGCCAGAAAACTCTTCCATGTCAAGGCTCTATTAATAAAAGGAGATGGTATGGTGACTAAGACTGACAAATTCTGCTCTTTGATGTTTTGTCGTGGTTTTTTTTTTTTTTTTTTTTGTGGTGGGGGGAGAGTTAAGATTTTTTTGGAAACTACTTCATGGTTCTTGCCAAAGAACCTAAAAGAGAACAAATCTTTTTAACAGGCAAAGAAGAGAATTAATTCATTGATTTGTCTTACATGATAGGGTCATTACATTAGTGTTGGCAGAAAGTGTAGAAAATACCTTATTCATGCTTTGCTTGAGAGCTTCCTATGGGAGGAAACCACTCATGAGAACCCTGCACAACTTTCTAATCTCCTTCCCGTGAATAGAACTGGACCAGCAGAGGAGAGGGATTATCATCCAACCCATTTACTCGTGTGCTCTCCACAGCCATTTAGAACTCAGATTTTACAGTGCTACCTTCAGTTCTAGGTTGAAATCTCCAACACCTTGTGCCAGATTGTGTACAGGTACACCTAGTATGTTATAACCCAGCTCGACAATTAGTGAGAAAAAGGCAGATTTATTACAGAAGTAGTGAAGAAACTGTTGTATGGACAAACAATATTCTTGGACCCTAAATCTGTGTCAAAGAAAAGAAGAAAAATGATACATCATAGCTGAGTCTAATCACTAAGATATGTTTCTCCTTATTAGGTAATATAGATGAATTGGCAAATCCGTATGCTTAAGGTACCATCATTAGCCACGATTACCTTACCTGTGATCTTGTCTTCACAAGGTGCTGCTACTCAGCTGTTAAAGCCTCTCCTGCTGAGAGGAGATTAGTGGTCCTTTGTAGGACACTAGCAAGGTAAGAGCCAATGGGCAGTAGTATAACTCAAACCACATTCCATACAGAGACATAATGCAACCTCATTTGCCTAATTGGAACTTTTCAGTCTGCTTTTTGGCTGTTGGTTTATCTGTTTTTTTTTTTTTGTAGCCAGTCAGATGTGCACATGGGGACTAATATTTTTTTCTGACCACTGCAACAAAGGGAACTAAAAGCCACTTTGAACTGCTGCCATGGCACTTCTTTGTGTTTGGGATTTGCAGATCCTCAAGGCCATTCCTTACAGAAGAAATACTAGCTGAGATTCCTCATGAGAACATGAGAGATGCCTTCCCACAAATTCTGCAATGCTTTGCCCATCTGAAAGTAAAAGCCTTGAAGATATTGTCTTTAATAGGCATAATTGTGTCACCAAACTCTTTTTACACTTAGCTTTTGGCAGTAAGAAAGAACTCTGCTTAAATAACTCGTCATTATGGGGAGACTTATCCACACTGGGAAAAGAGCAACATTTGCTTTCCTGTGCAACCAATCAGCACCATCTTTTCCATCTAGAAATCTTCTGGGTTTGTATCAACCCAAAGGCTCATATGCACAAACTGAATCTGAAGAACAAAGAAGAAGAAAGACTAGAGGATAAAAGAAATAAATCTAAATGCCCTCCAGACTGTCCTATGCATAACAGTTACATATTTACACGGTTTTATTCACCTGTTCAATTCTCTTCCCCCTACACGCCTGCTAACTAGAAGTCCAGCACACTTCATTAGTATTTACACTCTACTGAGTACTTCATTAGCCTGGGCATTGTATTAATGATAGCTGAGGGAAAATAACCAATGGAGTGAAGTTTTGAAATGGAGACTGCTTAGGATGTGCTCAATCAAATAAATATATAGTTTCATTTAAAAGACTGCAGGATAAATTGACCTGAATGTTACTCCCAATCATCATAATATATGGAAATGAATGGAGGTATCTCTGATTACTGCTGCCCTTGCAGTTTTGCTGATGGAGGAGATGTGCTATTAGCTCATGCTTATACCTCCTTTGGTTTTCCTGATGGAGGAGATGGTCCACTGTTATCCCATTTTTTAGCCTGAATAACTACTGACCTTTGTATTTTCCATCAAGCAGGTGCTCATTCTTACTGTCCATAGTGCACAACCCTGTCTCAGTGACACCTTACGTTTTAGCTTTCACATTTTCCAGGTTCTGTACTGCATGAGTATACAACTCTGAAACTTCATATAAAGTGTTAGCAAGTTCTCTTCACAGTTTAGTCAGACAAAACAATCCTTCTCCAGCCTGAGAACCAAGGACACTGTTGCAGCTTCAGGCCCAAAAAGTATAAACAACAGCGAATTGAGGAGAGCAATCTGGGAGGATGGGACTTCATAACCTAAAGCTGTAATTGGACAATTAAACCCAATATGTAAATAGACCAAAACTTTTAAAAGTTTGAAAACTTGTGACTCAGTGTCCATACCTGGTGGAGCCACGGTTGGCTCTTGTACTGCCCAAGGTGTATCCTTTGAAGGCCTTTTTAATAAATACCTACTTTATTCCTTTAAGTCTGGCTAGCCTCTGTTCTGTGTAGCCTCTCTAGGCATCACCAGCTGTGCAGAGGCATGTGCATTATCATTTCTACTGATGGACTGGCAAAGGCAGCAGGGCATTGCACGGGCAGACTGTCCTGTGCAACGCCATGCACGCTGACAAATGGAAATCCTCCACACATGATCCACAGATGAAGGGATCTATGTACCAGCATTGTTTGCATGTCTGTGATTCCCACCCTTGATGTGGTCCAGGAGGGGAAGTCTGCACATGTGCGTGTGTGTGCATTTTAGGACATAGGCTCTGTAATGACAGAAGCCAGTACACGCTCACTTTTAAATGGCGGCATAATTTACTTCAGAGCAAAATCTGACGTTTTAGTCTCTGCCAAGACAAAGAATGGAAGGGAGCAGGTCTAAGAGCACTAAACTGGGAATGGTGTAAAAAGTCATCAGCAACCCTCTGTAAAACTGGGAGTCTTTTCAACCCTTTTTCCCATTCCTCCTCCTGTTCTTTTGCAGAGGACCTCTGGGAAAGGAATACCACCTTGTATACATTTTTTTCATTTTGTTTTGTTTTTAATAACATTGGTCAAATTTTGAGTAGAAGTTTTCGGCCTTGTAATTCTGGTAATGACTAATAATGGTAAGAATTACAGTATGTAAACAAGTGGCTGCTAAAAGGACCTGCAGTCACTGATTAGTGATCATTCATTAGTGTTCAAACATGGAATATTTCCTGGAACTTACTAGTACATATACCCTTTTCCCTCCCCTTGGACAGCTCAGCTAAATTTCATTCTGCAGGGACTTTGTAGATAGGCACACAGTTGCCTTTCAGTTTTTTTTTCTACTTTGCTTATGATGTATGGCTCAGCTGATTACTGTGAAGGAAGTGTCTCAGACTTGCACAGGCTTTTTTTTCAAGAGCATATCTCTTTGTCACTGTTATTGACATGAATTGGTGTGTATTTCAGCACTTAATTGGTGGCTTAATACAATTTCAGTGCTCAGTACCATGCAATTCTGAGGTTCACTTTGGCTGTGCAGAGGAAAATGGGAATATTGGGGACTGCATGTCACTCTTATTTCAATAATAGCTGGAAGCTACAGGACTCAGGTCTTACAACAAAATGATGACACATGAGACAACTTTGTTTTCTCATCATCCCATTCCTTGAACTGTCATGAAATAGTGTGCTGTATGTGTATGGGAGATGTTGCAAAAGCAATGAGGCTTCTGACCCATGCACTTTCCTACTGATCTTCCTGACACAGGAAGCAGGTAGAAAATAGGGTACTGCACCTCTCTGAAGATCCTCTGGAGGAGAAATATAAAAAGCTCACATCTTTCTCAGTTAACATATTCTGTTTTCTTTGTAAGGATTTAGCATTTGATTTCCACTTGTGCGCTTTAAGGAAAGGTCCTAGGTGAATTCAGAGTGATTACTCTTCATGAATGGGGTATTCCATGTACAAGTCCAATTTGACCCTTGACATAATTTTGCAAGTCAAACAGAAAGCATATCCTCTGCAAGCCTTCCCTCTGCATAACACAATCAATATTCTTTAATTAAAGGATGATACTATTGATTCTAATTACGCAAAATTGCCTACCTCATTCATTTACAGTTCATATGTGTTCCTAGAGACAAGATGATTTAGTGCTCTTAATACTGCTTTCCATATACAAGGGAAACATACTTATTTAAAAAAAAAAAACACCTTAACTCCAGTACTTGGTGCTGCAAATGTCATTTTTCTTTTAATGAATGGACAATCTGATGTATGTAAACATAATTTTAAAATAATAAATTATGTACACAGGCAATACAAATGTGCAAACATAGGGTTTTGGAAAATTGAATTTAAAAATGTTGAAGTCATTAGATTACTGGAAAAACCTCTGCAGCTATTAATGACACACTTTAACACATCTTGGAGATAATAATTTTCACCCCAAATAATCTGTCAGGAAATCGTTTCTGTGAGAAGTGGGCATATCATATATTGTACTCTGAGGTGTGCTAAAGGGGAAGCTTTGTGAGCATATTTATAATTCCATTTGGAAAGATGAATCTTGGTTATATTGACACAATATGAAACTTAATGTAAACCATGGATGATTATTTATATCCTTTTATCAGGATGGGAACCAATATGCAACCAAGGATTAATGACCTTTGATTATCTGAAAAGCTACATTTTCATTTTCATTGGGTGATAATTTAAAGAGAGGCATTTAAATTCACTATATATGTGAATATTCAAGTCTTAGCCCCCAGGATTGGTATGGCCTTAGGTTGCTTTGCTTAATTACCCTTTTTTATGTATTCTTTTTTTTTTTTTCCCTAGGAAGTGCCATTAGACAGTAATTAGAATATTATGATATAGGCTTACCTAGGGGCTCCATGTATGGCTTTGCAGAGGAGATATGTTGTATATCAAAGACCAGTGAGAGTAATGGATCTGAAAGCCATTAAGAATAGAGCACTTACGAGAAAATTTAAAATTAAATAAAAAACCCAAAAGTGGTGAACAGCCTGCTGCCATTTAATGAAAGCAGTGAGGTTTGTAAGTGTTATCTGGTGTACTTGTTTTATTTCTGAGATACATCTGATCTGATTTATTTTCCTAGTAACACAACCAATGGCTTAAAATAATAGCTGTGGTATAATCTACATGAAAAATTTCAGCGAAGGAAGTGTGGAAATTCCCAACAGTGTTTTACTGATACATAATATTTTCCTGACACTGATGGAGGTGACCCTCTGAACATTTGCTTGTGGACAAAGAAGTACTGGTGGATGATGTGATGACTGGAATTGTCTTGGGTGCAGTGATCATGAAATGGTGGAGTTATCAATCCTCAAGTAAGGATGGGGATGAGCAGAACTGCAGCCTTGGACTTCCAGAGGGCAAATTTTGGCCTATTTGGGAGACTGGTTGAGAGTGTTCTTTGGGAGGTAGCCCTGAGAGGCAAAGTCCAGGAAGGTTGAGAGAACTGGTCATGAGTGGCTGAACATGAGCCAGCAGAGTGCCCAGGTGGCCAAGAAGGCCAATGGCACCCTGGCCTGGATCAGCAATGGTGTGGCCAGCAGGACCAGGGCACCCTGTACTCAGCACTGGTGAGGCCACACCACAAATCTCGTGTTCAGTTCTGGGCTTCTCATTGCAAGAAGGACATTGAGGGGCTGGAGCATGTACAGAGGACAACGGGGCTGGGGAAGGGTCTGGAGCACAAAGCTCATGAGGAACAGCTGAGGGAGCTGGGGGTGTTAAGTCTGGTGAAAAGGAGGCTCAGGGCGTACTTTATTGCTCTCTACGACTGCCGGGAAGGAGGGTATGGCCAGGTGGGGGTCAGCCTCTTCTCCCAGGGAACAAGTGATACAACAAGAGGAAATGGTCTCAGGTTGTGCCAGGGGAGGTTTAGATTAGATATGAGGAAAAATGTCTTCACACAAAAAGGTTGTTAGGCACTGGGACAGTGAGTTGAGTTACCATCCCTGATAGTATTTAAAAGAGATGTAGGTGTGGCATTTAGTGATATATTTTACCAGCAACTTGGCAGTTGCTGGGTTAGTGGTTGGACTCAATGATCTTGGAAGTGTTTTTCAACCAAAATGATTCTATGATTTGGAGCAACAAAGCTACTAAGGGTGGGAAATGTTATAGCAAATATTTTGGTATAGAATTTTTTAGACAGATACATGGGATACTGAAATCTTGCCAAAAGTTTCCATACCAGTGAAAATGGGAAATTGTTTTATACAAGCCTGCTTGACTTACTGACTGTTTGAAATAAGCCTTGATCTTATATCTAATTTTGCTGAGGGCAAAACTAATAGCTGTCTGGTAGTCAATGAACTACAGATGAATATGTTTCCTGGAGCTAACCATTCAGTGAGGGGGTATGGGGGATTTTATGATTTATGCCCTCTTGTTTTAAAAGAAAATGAGAGCAAATGAAAAGCTGTATAATATGGTTAGCATATTCTAGCTGCTTGTTTGTTGCAAAAAAACCAGTATGAGATATTGTGCATTCTCTCTTCAAGCCATAAACCTGCAGGGGTGGATTTTGAAATAAGACACTGGAAACATGCCAATATTGTCAAAAGTGATCCATCGATTTATATGGCTACTCCTGTTCTTTGGGATGTTGAATGAATAAATGGAGGAAGTAAACAAAGTTATGAATGACAAAGGATGTTTGGGCCCTAAGGTTGAAATAATACTGCCCTTAGAGGTTATGATTAGTTCTGTTTGAAATTTCTGGCAGGCTAGTGAGGGACTGTTTGATTGAGCAGGACTGATAGGAGTACTGGGTTTAACAGATGAAATAAGTCAAGTTGTCTCAGCAGGATGGTGCGACACACCCACTGTGACTTAATTGTTTCTCCTAGAGACATGACTTTTTCCATATTTCAAGTGAGTGAAAACTTAATTTGTTTGGTCTGTGCCAACCCTCACTCATACAAGGGATGGTCTGGGAGTGTGGACTTTGGTCATGGCGGTGCCAAAGCTACTTCCAGCAGTGAACTGGGATGGATAATCACGCACCAGTGCTTGAAACTGTATGTTCATCCTGTTTATTTTTTTTTTTAACAGAGGAATAATCAAGGTTACCATCTTCTCTTTGCAGTTTTGTCACTTACTTACATCAGACAGTAAAGGGTTGATTCTGTTCCCTGCACTACCTTGGGTAGATTCAAAGAACGAGAGATAAAGTGAAGCCACTGAAGAGATGAAAAGCAGGGAGCTATTACAAGAGATCAAGATAAGGGGTAAGGTACCTTGTTATGTTGCAACATGTATCTGCAATTTTATACTTTTATACAGTCAAATTGTGTCCCCAGATATAGATAACTGAGATAAGCCCTTAGAGAGGTACAGACCAACACAGAAAATAAACTGTTTGGTACCTGAAAAGTGGTACTATCCCTACAGAAAGTCAGAGCATTGGTTTGGAAGAGACAGCGGTATGCAGTAAACTCAAACCCATTTGGCTGATGGATACATTTTGCAGCATAATATGTACCTTGTCTTCAAGTCCACCTATTCTTTGTCTGTCCTTCTGTCTCCTGGTGCTGCAGCCAGCTATCTAATTCATGATGAAGAGCCATGTGGCACTGAATTTCAGTTGTGCATTGAACTTGCCGGGAATTAGTAAAAAAAAAAAAAAAAAAAAAAAAAAAAAAAAAAAAAAAAAAAAAAATCAATTGGAGCAATTGGAGCATCTTGGTTACCAGCCAAAGAGAAAAGGATGTAGGTGACTCATAGTTACTGTATGATGGGTCAGCTTAGCAGGTGCTCTGGATAACTGATAGGAGAGAACATAATGGTTATTGTGGAGAGGCAATGATAGTATTGACAGGAACATGGATGCATTTCAGAATAAAAAAGGAAGAAGCAGATTGAGACATCCATGGTGATGTCAAAACCAGTGATTTTTTTAACACATTCTCAATGGGGGTCACTGCATTTTTTGTCACTAGAAGGCTGGTCTGTAGAATGGATACCTGATATGTTACTTTTGATAACCTGGACCAAATGCTTATATGTAACTAGACTGTGACAATTAGAGGATAATTTGGGTAGATGAAACAAAATGTTAAGTCATAAAAATAATACACCAAGCAATTGGGCTAGGAAAAAGCCTGTTACATTTCTTATTAATTCAAAAACTTAGAACTTGTTATTCATCTGTAGATACATCACTCTGCAATTTATACGTGGGCTTACAGGCTTGACTTGCCCCAGCATGAAGAACAAGAAAAAACTGCCAAGGGCAATTTTATCCTCTATTTTCTGGAAGGTACAGATAATATGCATGCCTAAAGCTTAATATGACAGTCGAAAAGAGATCAGGTTTCAGACTTCCTTGCTTACAGAACTGTCTGCCTATGCTGGTGAAAGTGGGCTGTGCCAATCCATTCCACCATGGGCTCTTTCTGCTTTGTAGCACACTGGGCAGAGCCACTGGGTTATTTTGTGTACAATACCTGACATGCCACCTGACCTAGTCCGTGGCATCCCTGCTTGTGGCAGAGAGGTTGGAACTAGATGATCTTTAAGGTCCCTGCCAACCCAGACCATTCTGTGATTCTTTGGTTTTGTGAATACTCAGAAATTCATCTACCCTCACTGTACACTGAAACAGAACACACCAAGGACATCCCATGGAGGGTTTGGAATCCTCAACATTAAGTTTTATTTTGGAACAAACTGTGAGAATGACCCATGGAAAAATCCTTGCTTTGTCTCCTCCACATCTTGACAGGGCTATTTTCAGTGGTTTCCCATTTCCTGTGGGTTCTGCAGTCTCCTTTATGACTGGGTCTCTTCTCTTGTGTGTCTTTCATGCCTTACCCTGAAACCCAGAGGTTTCCTCTAGCTCAGGATCCTCAGGTAGTCTTTGGAAGAGTGCTTTTGTCTTTTCTTCCCAAAGGGTGGCAAATACTGCAAGGTGAAGTATCAAGGAAAATATGCACCTAGTCTACACCAAGCAACAAAGTGTTGCAAGTCAGAAAAACACATCCACCTTCTGACATAATTCATAGATACATGTTTGTGCAACTCATACACAATGTAACAGAAAAGATATTCTATCTCATTCCAGATCGATTGGTGTAACTGCCTAAAGGAAAATGCACAGAAATGTGTGCTAATAATTATGAGCTATCTGACTTTCTATACAATCTCCATACATACTGATGCTTTAAATAGCAAAACTGCCTGAGGAGTCTGTAGACTTTGTCTACACTGTGTATATCTCAATATCCTTTGTCCTTTCAGGGATAACATGTGGGTATGCATCACATCTTTGTGAACTCTGGTTTCCCTTAGTAATCAGGTTTTGCAAGTGCGCTGGAATGGAAGACAATTTTGGGGAGAAACTTTTAACTACTCATAACAGAAATCTACATTTAAACAATACGATGATATGGGGTTTTGTTGTTGTTGTTTTTTTTTCAAGCAAGAAAATTTATGTTATTCTTGGAACACGCTGCACCAATTTGATCTGCTGCATAACTCCTTGATTTCAACAGAATTGCAGCAGATATCAAACTGTCCTGTTTTTTTTCCAGCCAAGTGTTGAATTCCAGCCTGTTACAATTTTTTCACTTTTTAACTAAGGGTGATTTCTCAACAGTAGGCAGGGAATTTTCTACTTGGCTTTTCAAGAAACCACTTTGATTTCCATGCAACAGCTGATGACCTGGGATAAACTTCCAGTCATGTTCTATGTTGGTGATTGTAAGGGCTATTAAAAAATCCCTTTTTGTTTCACATGAGATTCAGGAACTGAGTGAGATTTATACTTACATTTCACATGGCTCAGTTGAGTTGCTTTATACTCCAGGTTAAGATACCAGTATCTCTCAGTGCTTTCTCCTTTCCATGCCCACATATAACTTGCACTGTCATTCACTCACCTCTATCCCCTTTTCCCATCTCCATATTTTGGGAGATGCAAAAGGAAAAATGGTTTCCTTTGCCTCAGCTTTATTGGATTGAGTGACTGCCCCATTTTTTTTCCCATGTATTTTAGGGTGGAGTCGAACCTGTCAGAATATGTCCTTCTTTTATGCTTTTAAGCCACTAGATGTCTCTAATGCTGTAAAAAATTCAGAAAAAAATAAATTTGAACCCTGGTAAATAAGGAAAAGAAAGTTGGGAGCTGATAGTCGTGGAAATTATCTCTTTGTGCCACAGTTCATTCCTCTTTCCCCTAATAAATTATTCTTACTTTTTAAAAAAGTCACATATCTTTATCTCATGACAGTTACATACTTCTTTCCCTTTATTACCAAAGACAAAATATTAATGTACTAAATTTTCAAGTGTCCTCCTTATCTACTAAATTTCCATCTAGGAAATAGGTAGCCCGGTCTCATGCCTGTGCTGTTGTCTTCATTTTTGAAATGGGGCTTGTCTTTTGCAAGGGATCTGAAATTATCTCCTATCCAAGTCCAGTGGCATCCCATCAATGTTTACAAAGTGATATGCTTGGATATAGAAGATCCTAAGTGAATTTAAAAGATCTGTCCTTAGATTTTGTCTAGATTTTATACCTGACTACTTCACCTTGAAACAGAGCAAAATTTTGTAGCCTGGATAACAGAACAATTACTTCACAGAACAGAGACAATGCAGACATTGACTTGGGTTAGTTGCCAACATGGAAGTCTGGTGTAATTGGATATGTTGGTTGGCAGATATGATGCAGGACCTATGTAAGACCTCTGTGCTGGAGAGGCAGCTGGTATCCAGACAGCATAACTCTAAAACATCTCAAAAGATACTACATTCTGTGAGCAGCCAAGTCCAGTCCAAGACACCTAAACTGAGCACTGGTCTCAGGATTAACGTCACACAAATTTAGCCATCTAATTTAGCCAAGTTAATCATTCATCTAGGGTGGGGTCTGCTGCCCACATGAATAGTATTTTCTGTGATTAGAGATACTTTAAAATATTCCACCTTGTTACTCTCTACTGTGTTAGAAGAACTTGCAAATCCCATGCCATAACTGCCAGTTCCTTATGGACGTCTTATGTACTCTAGGGTTGCTGAAATGAGAGGAAATATACATATATATATATATATATGGGCAACTGGGCATCTTTCACTGGCTTCCTCTGTAGAAAAGAGAGAGGAAAAAATGGGTAAAGTGAGCTCCAGAGACCTATCCATCTCATTTTAAGGAAGGTTTCTTTGATGGTAGAAAGAATTGTTCCCTAAAGCAGCCTCTGATTCTCCAATAATGTAGACCAAGTATACATAAATGTTTTATAACAGGTGCCTATCATTTAGAATCTAGATGGAATGAATCTGCAACAGCCTCATATTTCTGGAACCAAAAATCCTCCATTAAATATTTATTGATACATGCTTGTTGTATATATTTTGGCTGTGATATTTCTGAATCTGAATATTTCCAGTCTAATTCCTATCTTGTTTGCTTTTACCTACACATCAATGATTATACCCTCTTTTTTCCCCAGTATATAAACACACTTAAAAAGTGCCTTGGACCACAGCCAAAAGTGAGAGCTGGGTACCTTCAAAGGGCAAAGTGCAAGCTGGAATGTCAGCATTGTAGGTGCCCCACGTTACATGGAATAAATTAAATCCAAGAGAGCATAACTTGAAGATTCAGAGTGAACAGTTTGGAAATGGCTTATCAAGTTACCAGCAAAATTCTGGGACAATCTGGGACAGGGAGAAGTGAAAGTTTCTCTGATATGTGCTTTCCACATGATCAGAGAGTTGTGGCTGACCTCTGGTACACTTTTAGCTGCACAAAAACAACTTACAGTACAGCCCATTTGAACAGAGCAAACCCAAGTTAAGACAAGCAAGATCCTTCATCTCCTTATTCTTTGGGACAAACTTGTCTGAAAATGGAAAACAGGGGAGCTGCAAACATCTTTATGTGGAAGTTGATTGCAGGATAGGAAGCAGTAATAACAGCTATAAACCAATTTTCATGAATCATAGCTGTCAACTGATATCAAAGTAAGTCCTTTGGAGGCAGGAGTGAGAACAGTTGTCCTACTGTCCTTTCTATAGAGTTCAAAGCCATAGCAGATGCTGAAGACAAGGCAGCTTATGGCTTCTGGCTGCTGAGGCTGGCTTGGTTACCCTGCTTCCTATCATAATTGCTGTTTAATGGTGTTAATTACAATCACTATTAACTTTTTCTTTATTTAGATTGTGGTTTTAGTCAACTGACAAAGATGAACAATGGTCATTCAGAGAGCCCAAGAAATGTTCTCACTCTGGTTTTTGTTCTGGTTTACAAAAAAATGCCAATAGGTACATGTAATCACACTTTTCTTTCTTTTTTCTCTCTTTTTCCCTGATTAATATCAAGGACAAACTCAGATTTTTAGGCTTATTTTTAATTTAAAGAGAGTGCAATGAGCTAGAAAGGCTGCATGTCTCAGAAGAAGCAGATGCAACAGATCCAACCCTATGAACACAATTTTCTAAACATCTGCTATGACTGTAGAGTACTAAAAACCAAAAGTTGAATACATTAATGGCTCAGTACACTCAAGAATATAGCTTAGAATCTATTTTTTAAAATTGCACCAAACACCCTTACAGAAAATAGGACTTGTGTACTACGACAGAACATGGCCAGAGGTTTTTCCACTAAAAGTCTGTGGGAAAAGCTGAAGTGGGGCAAAGAATTGACCTCATGTTTTGGTTGTGTGTGATATAACTACAGAGAATTCCTTTTGATTACACTTCTGAAGAGGTACTGCAGAATGGGGTTGTAAGCTATGAACTGCAGGATGTAAAACTACATGACCTGGGACTCCCATGGAGAGGGGGAGATTACATCCAGCACCTTATTCCATAGGCTGCACTGGTAAGTAACTAGAGGAAGTCTGTAGAAAGTCATGTTATTTCTCTGTGACTCAGTAGTTTCGATTTTGCCACCCAAAGGCACATGTGTGCTTCCTCCAAATGAGCTACCATTTCTTGGTTGAACTGCCTAGAAAGAAGACATCTGAAGTGGCAGGGAAATGTCCTTTCTGTGTATTTCCCTCTATATCCTTTGTGGGGCTTGTCAAATCTCTTGCCTTTGGCACATGCTCAGATCAAGACCTGAATTCCTCAGTCTAAATTGTCAGACATATATATATATATATGTCTGGATGGCTGTCCATATATATATATATATATGTCTGGATGGCTGGAGGATGACTGTCCTGCTCTCTTCTTAGTTATGTTCAAGGCACACTCCAGTCTCTGTATGTGTTTCTGGTTTGCTGTGAAGGTCTCTCTAATGACCATTTGTCCATAATATATTATAAAAAAAGAAAGAACAACACCACAGGGAGATAAATGATGCAGGAAACTCTGTGCCTGGGATTACATTAAATGGGTTTGGGTCGCAATGTATATGAAGCAAATGAAGGAAGAGACTGGCGCAAAATGGATTATTGTCCTCTGTATTTTAATAAAACCTGGTAACCTTCCTGGAATTTTTGACCATATAATGTAATACTCCCTTCATACACTCCCTACACAACAGTAGAAATAGTACCTGTCTTCATTAATCTCAGTACAGATTTCGAAGTAATTTGCTGATCTCACTGGACAAACTTACAGGGGTTCATTTGACATGCAGACATGTACATTGAAGCCAGTTTTCTTGGCTTCCTTCATACTCAGCTATGAGTAACTGAAAATTGTAGGGTGTGATTAATTTTGCCCCAAAACGAGTCACGTGTCTGACTGGCTCTACTTGTTCCCAGTAACTTTAACAGGAGATAGTTTGAGTTGATTGGTTTACATGTTCATGCCAGTGTTATAACAGTCTCAGGATAGGTGAAAAGACTACACTTTTTCTGTCAATCATTATGAGGCCTTTAGTAACATTTTACTTTTAAAAAATCCTCCAACACATTTAGTACAGTTAATGGAAAGGAGTTGAAATGTTCCCTGGAAGACTAAGTACCTGTGATTTATAGGCGATCTTTAATAGGATAAATGGCCATATTTCATTTTCCAAAAGAGAAAGACAAATAACTCAATAATGCCTGCTGATCATGTTTAATCTAGAGAAGAGCAGACTGAGGGGGAGGTCTCATCAATACATAGAAATATCTCAGGTGCCAAGAGGACAGTGCCAGACTCTTTTTGGCGGTGCCCACAGCAGAAGAAGGAGCAATAGCCATAAACTAAAACAGAACAAGTTCTACCTCAGCCTGAGGAAGAACTTCTTTACACTGAGCACTGGAACAGGCTGCCCAAGGAGGCTCTCTGTAGAGGATTCAAACCCATCTGGCCTCATTCCTGTGTCACCTGCTGCAGGTGACCCTGTCTTGACAGGGTGGTTGGACTCGAAGATCTACAGAGGTCCCTTTGAACCCTAGAAATTCTGTAATTGTGTGATATAAAACTTAGAAATTACTTGTTGTGTATTTTCCCATTTTTTCTTTTCTCTTCTCTTTTTTCTCCCCCACACAAAGGTCTTCTTGATGCACCTTCCTTTTTCCATTTAGATTGAGTGCCACTGTACTTCTTTTCCACTTAATTTCATATTTAGAAGTAAATTTGAGGCAGTATAGAGCACTACACACTTAACCATAGTACAGTACATTAAAAAAAATTATTCTGATGCATTCCCTAAAAACTGTTAAACCACAGAAAAAATCCTGATATCTACACATAAAATTCACTAGATGGCAAGTAATTTTCATGATTTCTGATGAGGAAGGGGTTTAGGGATTTTCTGCTCAAAAAGAAGAGTGCTAGAGTAAGGGCAACATTGGTTCATACATTTTTGCGTCTTAATTTTTCATAGAAATATTTTTAATCAGTGCTTATTTTTTACTTCTTAAGAATACTATAATTTTCCTTGACTTTGTCTCAAAAATATTTGCCAAGTGTCAGTGCTGTATAGCAAAGGATTTTCTCTGAGGGCCAGGCACAAGCAGCCAGGGAACAGAAAGTACAGAGTGATGATGCAAAGGAATGAGAGCAGAATTTTTTCAGTTGTTTTCAGAATTATGTTCCTTGCTTAAAGGGCCTGAATTGCCAGAAGATAAAAAGAGTCAATGCAAAACTGGTGACAATACCTTTGGGGAAAGCAAGCACATGTCTCAGGAGATAATTACATTGTTTTGGGATGGCTGTGGATTGGGCCTAAGATAATTTTTTTTTTTTTATTAGGAAAGATTTACAAGAATGTGTTCTATGATTACTTTTTCTTTTTTGTTTTCCTTGTCAGTGCTGGGTTTTTCTCAGAATAAGCCATTCTTGTGGTACTAATTTGCTAGAGTTCGGAGTATGATTTCTCCATACCGAAAATACATGCCTATAATCAGATGGAAAGGTGAAGAAGTGCTGGTGGTTTTCGAGATGACTTGTATCCTAGGGCAACAAGGTGTCTGGAGGTATCCCTGAAATCATTGGATCAGGACAGGAATGAATCCCTGCTAAGTCAAATGAAAAAAAAAAGGACAAAACTCAAATGCATCTGGGAACTGCCTTCAGGGTAAAGTTCCTTTCTATAGCACTAAATTTCTCTGTCTTGCTTATATTAGCCTGCAAATCTTAATTTCAGCTTGGCTCCAGAAAAACCAGCCTTCATTGTTTCTTTCAACTAACTGCCTTATATATCATAGTGCAGTAATATCCAGAAAGAGCTTTTGGTTTTCTTTTTTGGGTTTGATTAGTCTTGTAGTTAAATCATAACAAAGGTTGATACAAAAGGCAGCTTTGGAAGAATGAACATAAATGCATGGGGTTTTTCCACTCTCAGGAGATTGTAAGTGATCTCACTACTTTTTCAGGCCTCAAATAAGCCTGCTGGCATTCAAGATGAAAACTCTGAAGATTTTTAAAGTTACTGCTAACAGTGTCTCAAATGGCCTGTTCAATATCCTTAAAAATTAAACACAAGTTGGGACCGAAGGGAGCTGTAATAGGCAACTTAGTGCCTTCATTGTGCTACACTTCAGAGAAGGGATTTCCAGGTGCATTGCTTTATAACTGGGTGACTGCTGAGAGCACAATGAGTAACAAATTTCATCTTTTTTTTCTCCCCTCTGTGTAACACAGTAACTAATGGTTTCAGAAAATGGAAAGTCTCGCTGAGGACTGTAAACCACTGGGAGTATTAAAGAAACCTCGTGGCTCTGATTAACAGGCTTCCAGATGCTAGATTAATGAGTGGATCTGAAATGTTTGCATCAGCATAAGCTTCGCTCTTGCTGAAAGCAGTAAGCTTTTTTGCTAGCAAACTGCAGTAAAGATGAGTCGAGCCATAGCATGTGGAAGACCATTTTGAAAAAAAAAACCCCATATAACAGCTAGATACTGAAATGTGTGCTTTCCCCTCCATCAACAAAGCCTCTTCAGACTGAGATAATTCCCCTTTGACTGCTTATTTTGGTCTCAGAAGTGTAGTGTGTTGTCCTATCTGTATGGCTGTTTCATTTATG
This sequence comes from Motacilla alba alba, assembly GCF_015832195.1. Classification (NCBI taxonomy): domain Eukaryota; kingdom Metazoa; phylum Chordata; class Aves; order Passeriformes; family Motacillidae; genus Motacilla; species Motacilla alba. Next base: position 45,091,441 of record NC_052016.1, on the reverse strand, counting down.
GCTGTATGGTTGAGAAGAATAGTCTCATAGAAACAAACAAACAAATGAGCAAACAAACAAAAGACCCCAAAAACCCAAATAAGCAAAGATAATAGATTCTGCTTAGTAGTGGAGAGAAACTTACTTTGCTCCCTCTCTTTCCTTTCATGTGACAAAAGACCTCAGTAAATCAAAATGCTGACTTTAAAAGGAAGACAAGTACCCCAAACACAGACACTTCACAAAGATGCTGGATGAGACGGTTCTAGAAACTAATGACAAGAGGTGACAGCAGACAAGTCTGTGTAGGGCTGCATCTAAATTAATCTTGCCCTTTCCTTTTTAATTATGCCATAGGGGAGCTCTCATCTGAACATATGACAATCCTATTACTTATTTTCGTGCAGAGGCCAAGTTAATGTTTATGGTTAGAGTTCAGTGGCTGATTAGTCCAGGCCAATCAATGGCAGCCAACAATGGAGCACAAGCTTGGTGATATGTGTCACCCCCAGTGTCATTTCTACACATTACCAAGTGAAGAAAACTGTGTGGAAAGTACCTTGATATTCTGGTCACTTTCTCCGAGCACCCTGTATGATGTTGTGAAAGGGCATTTAATGGAGGCCTACTTTTCCTCGTGGATTTTCCTTCCTGTCCCTGGTCATTTATTTTGCTGGGTCCTTAAATGAACTTTAGCATTGCTGCTTGTGCTCAGGTGCATTTATGTGTCCAAAGAGGCAGCTTTTGCTGTCAGTTCACACTATATATATTGCTGCACCTGCTGCAAACTTGTTTTATCTTTAACAGTCAAACAATTCTGTTGTGGAAATAAAAGGTTTACCAAAAAAATGGCAAAAAATAAGACACCCTTACCCCTACAGCGATTTATTTCCTGTTCAAAGAGTAAATTTACTAGCAAGCAGATTAATAGCAGGCTGCTATATCTAGGCTAATTTTGGGTGAATTCATAAATGTTTGGCTGACATTATTTGCATATTCTATACTGAGTGAGATTAGTTCCTGTTACTGCTTGTATGCTGTACTGTGAAGTCTTTTAGCTAACCAAGAAAATCCTGTTGTGGTACCAGCAATGCTGTTTTTTGTTAGTTTTCAGGACAAGCATTCAATGCTGTTTTTTCCATTTAGGATGAGAGGAAAGAACATCGCAGACAGCAGTAAGACTGGCTTTTGAAGGGTACTTTGTCAATTTTGATGTCAAAGTGATTCCAAATTAAAATAGATGGGAAAAAATTCTGATCATTCCTAAGGGGAAGAACACACACAGCAGCAAGAATCCTACCATGTGAATAACAGAAGAGCCTCATGACAGATAAAAGGTTGTGGTTCATGTTTACAGCAGCTCTTAGCAGCTCCTGTCTCCCAAGGCTGTCTTTGGTCTTCTGAGGTTCCCAAGTGGATCTGTCTCCAGTGCCCCTGGGAATTCACTGTCTTATAGTTCACTGCAGCTGTGTCTTGCAAAGTGTTTATACAATCTGCCTTTCCCCAAAGAACTATCTTCTTCACAAGCAAAAGAATGAAATAATATCCTATTTTGACCTGGACTTTAGAATGCAGCAAGCCTTCTCTCACCCCGTATTTTGAAACTAAAGCTCCCTAGGCTTTGTGCTGTGAACTTGTTTCCCCTCCTGCAGGCCCTCCTGCTGCCTGTGCCAGCTTTGAGGCAGCAGAGTTACACGAGGGTGGAGGGAGGAATGAGAAAAGGAGTGTTTGCAGTAGCTCGCAGGCAGTGTTCGCAGCTGACGCTGATGCTCTGCCATCTGCGTGCTTGGTGCTTACAGTACTGACTGCTGTGAAAATGTGATCCAAGAGTAGCTCAGTAACATTTTCTGTTGGTCGATTTTGTTCCAGAGTAACTGCCTCCAGGGCTGATTTAGGATTTCACCTGAACAAATGAAGTCATCTCAGATTCTAATTTTATCTTCTCTCCTTCTACCAGTAGCTGTAAATGGCATTTTTCAGTCTCAGAAGTACCTTAGCCCTGAAGCTGACAACAGTCCTCTAACAAATAATGATATAAAGCAAACTTCAGGGGCAGAAGTCTCACATTAAATAAAAACTTATTTAGTACAATATTTGAAGGTTGTAAAACCTTGTCAGCTTGCATATATGTCAGACAATTTGCCATCTGTTGATTAATCCCTCTGGTCTCCAAAAGCACTAATATGTGTAGTTGTAGGAGAGTTTGTCTAACACATTTACTACCTGTCAAGCATTATTTGCTCTTTTTGTGTCACTTCCAGATAGATTTATTCAAATACCAATGATGTGGACATCTCTCAACAGTTACAGCACTAGAAATTTTTTTAAAATGGAATTATTGCTTGGTGGACTTTGGGATTACACTCTCTTTTTCACATAACAATCAGTTATTCCATTCCCAGAACCTACCTGTAATCACTGATTTTAATGAACAAAGGAAAACAATAAAACCAGGCCATTACAAAGCAAACAAACTGCTCATTGATATGAGAAAAATAGGTGATGCTACTGACTTTCTTTGAAAAGATTCCTCAAATGCTTTGCAAAATTTGGAATCGCTCACTCCTAGAAAATATCTGTTATTTACTACCAGACTTCCCAATACTTCTCTTAGGTCTCACTGAACTTAGTTGAAGTCACCTGGAGAATAGTAGGAAACAGCAGGGAGACCTAAACAGTCAGTGGTCTTTGTGTTGGAATAGGGAGCAGTTGATTCTTTTGCTTTGTTCTTGAAGCACAAAACTGACATCTTGTCAAATGTGACAAGGTAGAGCCGTCCTTAAATGAAGAAGACATATTTTGGACATGGTTGAATTGTAGTTCTGCACTCTGTGAGAAACAAGTTAAACATATCTGAGGATACAGAAGGGCCTCTGTGCCTTTTTAGGAGAAATTCTTGAGTGGTTTTTTGCCGTGTCCACAGTAAACACAAATTCCAGATATACAGTTGCGCAATGGGAATCCATTTTTCCCAGGTATCTGTGGAAAGACCTTGATAGCTGTGTGAAATTCTAATAAAACTAGACAGTATCTATTGCATCTATTGAATGCATTTTTCATGAAGAAAAGATGAAGATTTGCCAATGCTAAAATATTTTTCTCAGTTGTTTGTTTTAGCAGTTTCAGATGTAAAAAGCAGCAAAAGCCATTCTGAGAATGCAAAATCACTTTGATTTTAGATGAAGTGCTCTGCTTCAGACTCACTTTCATTTCAAAAAAGCTTCAATCTGAAATTAAATATTTTGCTTTAGTGTTGAATAAGCTCCTGAGTTTTAAAAAAGGAAAATTTAGACAGATAAGAATATACATATAAATGTAAATGTAAATATAAATCTAAAAATGCAGAAACAAAAAAAATTATAAATTTGGCAACAGTCAATAACACAGAGCAATGAAAGCCTGCACAGAAACAAGTTCTCCTCTTCTGTGAATATATGTGGATCATCTGATTCCCTTGCCTTTTCTGGCTTCTTGGAGCTGGTGTTTTCAAAAACTGTGCCCACATGTATGACTGCATGTTGCTGCTTGTTCTTACATCATAATCCAGTTTTCTGTTTTCTTAATCATGCTGTTAAAACTGTTGGTGAGAGTGTTCCATACATCAGATTTATTTACTACCTGTCTCTTCAAAAGGCTTACAGTGATGAAGGACAGCAGAAGGGAAGCACCAAAACAAGAATACTGGATTAATTAACTATATGAACCAATAGGAAATACCCAAAAGAGAGTGCATGAAATTGGATTTCTAGGTTAAGACATTTTCTTTAAGCAAAATATAAAATTATGTTCATGTTGCCAGTGTAATTGAGTTTCAGAGCCTGAAAATGGTCCTTGGCTCAGGAAAATAAGTAATGGATTTGGTATTAGGTAGCTGAAGTCATGTTTTCTGTAACTGCTAAGTGGCTGGTAGGTTGCTGCTCACAGAGCCAAGTAATAGCCTTGCAGTGAGGTAGCTGTGCATGGAGTGGATCTGGTAGCAGTTAGGATAGGAGATAAACTTTTTCTTATTCCTCTCCTAAAGTTGAACGACCATGCTGCCAGCAAGAGGCCCAGCACAGGAGATGGGGATGAAGAAGGATCCTGAACTCCACTGATCAATGCCATTGCCTGTCCCATTTCTCCAGGACCTCATGTTCATTTTGCCTTAGACAGAGTAGCACTGGCTGAGGGAGCAATCTTTGCCCATAAGTACAAAAGTCCTCTCTTTGATTCTGTTCTACCAGCCAAATAGACAAATTGTGTAAGGAGCAAGAAGGAAAATATTAATTGGTGATGACTGAGCAATAGGCTGGTGACACGCCTGGGAATACAGCCCAGATTTTCCCGTTTCCAGATCAGCAGTTTGCTCAGTGACCTATGCTGTTTTTAATTCCCAATAATCATATTCCACTGTGTTAAACTGCCATCAGTCAAGATCTGAGATAGAGATCTCACTAAACATTGTTTATATCCTAGATGTGGCTTTAACATCAGTGGGTACAAAGGTGTATCTGAACATTCATCTTGACCTTATCTCTTTTTTTTTGTAGATATCAACAATGAAAGACTCTGGGTTGATGGTTAAATTATTAAGAGATTTTATTCTGAGATCCTTGATATATTATTCAAAGACAGACATGGGACTGGGGTTTATATATCAGAACATCTGATTTTCTTTTCCAAATTATACAGCAGCATTACTGGTTTTCAGAGCCAGAAGCTGAAGAAGAACCTTATCCAACCTTATAATCACTTTGAAAGCTTAAATATTGGATGAACACATTTTGGAAAGAGCTACAGCCTATATTAATTTTATGCAACTTTATACAAGGGGGAATTTCAGGCATTAATGGCTGAGAGACATTCCTGGGAGGATTTCTTTGAGCCATAGAAACTGGAAAAAATCTTGCAAACCCCACTCCTCACTGTTAACCAATTCAAGGATGAAGAAAAGAGAAATTAAAGTCTAAAGGTTATCTTTTTTCTTCATGATATTCCTCTCAATTCCCAGACACTCTCTTTCCTGACTGAGACAAGAGGCAATGGGATTTTAAGGACCGAGATGAACAGACAATTTGTTGGAGAAGGTTGGTCTTTCTTTACCCTGTAGGCACAACAGATTTCCAAAATTTCAAAGTTCATGCTGGAGTTAATGCTTGTAAAAGAACTACTAATTGATGCAGATGTCACTGGAACCTGCGATGGGCATGTGTCCAACAGCAGCTCTGTTTTTGAAGAAGCTGGGTAGGAAATAAATATCCTACAAATGTGATCAGTTAGACTTCAGTGATACAGACTCCAAAGATCAGTGGATCTGTGAGATGGCTTCCCAAGAAAGCCAGTATTTCTTCCTCTAGTAATAACAAAAAGAAACACGTCTTGTTGCTTCTACTGTTTTCTGTCTTCTCTCAGATGACAGATTTTACTGCAGGACGTACACTGTGAAGAAGCCTAACCTTGAAGTGTAGCAGCCTATAAAAATAGAGCAGCAATGTTAAGCAAACAGTGCCTCATTAGGTGTGTTTCATTGCTCATCTTAAACAGAGTATCTATCATCCAACAATTTGGTATGGCGTTTCAGTGACGATTCATGAAGAGTGTTTTTAACACTAATTCTGTTTGAAGCAGCTCCTGTGATCCCCAAAAGCCACCCACTCAAATACTGACCAGGATTTCTTTTTTTTTTTTTTGAAGATTTCTTGGAAAAAAAACCCAAACCAATAAGACTCTGCTGCCATCTCTCTAGATCATGTTCACCTCACTTTAGCTTTCTGAAATGTAGGTGTCTGGTTTGAGCTAGATGTACTTCTTATTGCTATACCCAAAGGAGAGAGGGATATCTCCACATAGTTATTCATCCCACAAATGGCATGAAACTGTGTCAGAGCCTCCTCTGATGCAATTGGAGTTGGATATTAAAGTTGGATATTAGGAAAACAGTCTTCACCCAGAGGGTGTTTGGGCACTGAACAGGCTGCTCAGGTAAGTGGTCATGACACTAAGCCTGCCAGAGCTCCAGAAGTGCTTGTACAATGCTCTCAGGCACATGGTGTAATTCCTGGGGTGTCACTTTCTTTTAAGAGTAGTCTGATTATCACCTCCTAACTTGATTTATCAGCAAAGAATTTTTTTTCGGCTAAAATTAAAAAAAAATGTATCTTACTGTAATCATTGTCTTTTCAAAGCATGCTGTGAAATTCTCATTCTTGTTTTCTGTAGGGCATAAGACAGAATTTTTGTTTCTACTGTCTGCCTCCAAAAAGTCTTGGGTGTTTTGTTCTCAGTTCATTGCTCCTTAAAAAAACCCCAGCTTTAGAATTAATTTATCCACACACAGGTCAGGGACTTGAGATTCCACCATGTGAGCTGTGGTATAGCAATGCAAATAGAGCATGAAAAAAGTAATTCCTTTAATGTGGTGGGGTGGCCTAACACTGAAATGCAGAACTTATTTTGAATTTCATCATAGCTGTCAGTGGGACCAGGATTTCCATTCATAGATGTCCTTATTACAGACAACAAAGTGTCAGATCTCAGACAAAAATACATAAAGGCAGAGGATAATAAACAAATGATAGATAGATAGATGGATAGATAGATAGATAATACATAGATAGATTGATATATCAACAAATAAACAAAGAGGAGGACAATGAAAAGACCTAATAGCAGGTACTACTTTGGCTTGTGGTGTGATTATAGAGTTCATGCCATTTGCACTTTTAGGCTGATCAGACCTGTAAATGCCTTTGTTCCTGAAAAATATAGGACATGTCTCCAATGTCAAAAAATGTAACTCCAACATTAGTTTCTGGCTAATACACCAGATGGGGGTGCTGCAATTCAGAAGGATCTGGATGGGCTGGAGTAATGGGTTGACTGGCTGGGAGGATGTGCTGCAGAGAAGAACCTTGGGATGCTGGTAGACAGCAAGCTGACAATGAACCTCTAAGCTACCATCCTGGTGGAGAAGACAACATCCTTCTAGATCTGGAGAATAAAAAGCTCCGGAGAATCTTAGAAATGTGTAAAAATATCTGATGGAGGCAAAATGAAGAGGAATCCATACTCTTCTTTCTCCATGCTGACTGCTAATGAGACAAAAGTCCAGTAGCACAAATTTAAGCACAGGACATTCCATCTGAACAACAGGAAAATATGTTTTTACTATGAGGGTAGTTAAATTCTGGAACAAACTGCACAGAAAAGTTGCAGAGTCTCTGTCTATGGCAGTATTGAAAATCTGATTGTCCACAATCCTGGGAACATGTGCACTTCAAAGCTGAATCTTGTTTTACAGGGGATATTTCTTGTTACAAACCCATGCTTCCTTCTGGAGTGAAGAAAAAAATATGTTTAAGTACAATGAAATGGTGGTTTTCAATTTCTTATTTGGGGGAGGTGTGTTGTATTTGCAATTGAGATATTAAAAAATTAGTTGTTGTCAGACAACACAGATTTGCTATTTGCAAAATTATGAAGGTTTCTCAAAGTAGAGGAAAAAAGATGGAAAACCACTATTTTATGAGAGGCCATGTTCTTTCCATCATGAGTTATATACTATTTATATCTATTTGCTTTAGGACATGGTACAAGTGTGTTGTGAGGCACAAGTGAACTCCACACTTCAGTCTGAAGTTCACATTCTCAGTTTGAAAACAGACAGATCAACTAGCTGAAATAAGACATTAGTCCTCCTACATGGTAGCTCGGAACTCCAGAGTATGAGTGCAAATTCAGAGGAAGTTACTTTGGGAATCTGCACTGGGAAAAAGATGGATTTATTCTGGTGTGGGAACACCATCAACATTCAGACTGACTTGGAACTATGACGTATGATTATGCCAGTAGCAGCTCTTGTCCTCTTTCAAGGGTGTTAAAAAATTGACGCAAAAATAAATTATATATGAGAGACAAGTGGAGTATCCCAGGTGCTCTTGGCAAATGCTGCTATGAAAATGAAATAGAATAAAAGCCCTTTTAGGAGGATCTGTAGAAGCAATCTTTCATGTTTCATAGTGAAGCCACTTGCTCACCATCACCACCTCACTACAGATGAGGAAAGAGACATATTGAGGGCTCTTGAGCTTTTTGAATGATCACAGTGAATCAGCAGATAGTGTTTTAGCACAGGTGTTCTGTAACTGGGTTGCACAGGGAAAATTCTGAGTTCATTCAGTGGTTTTCAATGTCACCTTTTCAGCTGGGAGTTCAAGTGAAAAGTCTGACAGGAGAACAAAATGGCTAAATGTGGTGAATACACACAAGCTCAGTATCTCCTCTCTCTCCTTATCACAGACCCTTTTTATGGGCCTATTTTTTAGAGGTATTTATTTCATTTCTATAAAGAGCATTTAACATGTGGAATACTTTAAAAAGTCATAGCTAGTTCTGAAAATGTTACTACTGAAGCACTTCTGCTCCCTGCTTTCATTCTGAAAGGGCACTGCCCCTTTGCCTTTGCCTTGTGGCATTCTCAGCACATTGTCAGGCATCATTAAAATTTTATATGAATTTTATGATCAAATTTCTAAGGCTAGTTGGAGGGAGAATTAAAAAAAAAACAGGAAAAATAGAAGGAAGAAAAATAGACCAAGATGCATGAAAAACTGATGAATAGATCCATCAGAGAAACAAATACATTGTCTTGGAATGTTTGCTCCATGGGATATTTTTGGCTGTCAGAGATGAGTAGACATTGTTTTTTTCACAAATTCAGAGTGAAACCAAAAGCAAAGTCATGAATTAAATCTGGAAACAAAACGGAACACTTTTGCTCTGCAGCACCTGGAAGAAATCTGGTGCACTTTCCACTGGAGTTTCTTTAGCCCCTTTCAGCCCTGACATTGAAGTGCGACTGTACTTTTAATTACTTTCAGTAATTAGAACATATTGGTTTTGTGCCAAGAGAGACAGGGGTCTGTGAAAAATCATTTTCCCTTAGGAATATTTCTCAGCTCCTTTTGAGACTCAGCTCTTTTTATGTCATGTTGCCAAAGCTATAGAGTACTAAAGCTCCCTCCCTGTTAACACATTATTCTCTCAGTGTTTCATATGTATGGAATATAATTTTCCTTTGTTCAATTTTCCCCTCAAAGCAAACAAAGTTGCAATTAGATTATGCTCACAGCACTGAGGTGCATGTTGTTCCTTAAAAAAAAATTTTTTTTGAAAGAACTAAGATAAGAGGCTCCTTGCTGCTGACACAAATTTGGTACAAAGACCCTGATGCACTGAAAAAGCAGTTTCCAGTCTATATCCAAGCTTGGCAAGCCCTGGCTCCTGGTCACTATACTGGCTCCAGCCCTACAAAGGACAGGTCTGCCTGCTCCAGTGTGCTTGCTGGAATACCAGTTCTTGGCTGTGTTTGGGTACCCAGGACCCCAAAGCTCTGTAAAGTGCACTCTGACCACAATTAATCCATGCAGGCAGGTTTGCTGATTGAATGACATTAAACCTAGAGTATGGCATATACATTTTCAAAGGCACAGGGAATCCCAGAACAAGACACTGACATATTGTCTGGTTCCTGTTGTTGAAAATGGCATTTTTATCCTGAAACTGACAAGTAACCAGGCACTTCTCACAGCATCCCTCCAATGGCTTTTTGACATCCACTGAGTATGCAGTATATTTAGGACTACACCCAGTATTTCTATGCTATCTCCTAATTGCAAGACTCATTAGAAAAAAGAGCTTGCTGAGATTCAAAATAGATGTTATACCTTTTGTATATTGCAACACTGGCTGATAGCAAGGTGTATTGGAGAGAGGCCAGAAGAGTTAGGTCTAAAGAGGTGGGTCCAGAAGGTTGAGGGAGGTGATTCTCCTCCTCTACTCTGCCTTCACAAGACCCCACCTGCATCCATCTCTGGGGTCATCAGCACAAAAATGACATGGACCTGTTGGAATGAGTCCAGAGGAGGGACATGAAGACGATTAGAGGGACCTCTCCTAGGGGGAAAGTTAGAGTTGGGGTTGTTCAGCCTGGAGAAGAGAAGGCTTTGGTGAGATCTCATTGTGTTTATTCAGTACTTAAAGGGGGGTATGAAAGAAGTGACACTGACATTTTATGCATACAGATAGTGATAGGACAAGGGGGAATGGTCTTTAACTAAAAGAGGAGAGGCTTAGGTTAGGTTTTAGGAAGATTCTTTATTGTGTGGGTGGTGAGGCACTAGCACATATTTTCCAGAGGTGCTGTGGATGCCCCATCCCCAGACACATTCAAGGCCAGGTTGGATGGGGCTTTGAGCAATCTGGTCTAGTGGTGGCATCCCTGCCCATGGTAGGGAGAATGGAAATAAGATCCCCTTAAGATACTTTAAGATCCCCTTAAGATTCCCTTTAAGATCCCCTCACCCCCAAGCCATTCTGTGATTCTATAATTATTTGGGAAAGACATCTTAGACAAAACTGTGGAATACACTGTGCTAAGAATTTTTGTTCTAACTTGGATTATTTGGGAACAATCATGTGCAAACACTTAAATTTTTGCACAGGTCCTATTTAAGTTATTGGTATTGATATAGACTATGACAACATTTTAGCCCTGGTCAGGATTTTTTTGTGAAATTTTGTATCTTTCTTTGTGTGTAAGTAAAGCAACACTATTTAAATATGGGTTTATTGCCACTTAACACAGTGCCAAAATAAATTACTTTGTTTAGATTCCATTGAATTATTACACAACATTGGCATCTGTTTATGAAATAACAGAAAACTTTAAAAAAACTTTTCTTCTCAAAGAAAAGTTTTCTTTAAATATTTCTTTTCTTCAGAGTAGAAAAGCACAGAGAACCAAAATGTAGAGAAGTGGTAAGCCTCTTTGCAGAACTGCCAGAAATGCATAACTATAACTTGTGAAATCCATATATTTAAACAAATGAACATATGCTTTTCTTTCATGCAATAGAGACAGAAGGTGAAAAGTCTTCCTGCAACTTACTCAGTGTGGGAAGTCAAGATGATCGCACTAAGTAAGGTGACATATCAATATCTTAAACTTTGACATAGGAAATATTTGACCTGATCTCTTTATTTCACTCAGCACACTAAAAACAGACTTGAAATGGTCCTTTTGTCTGCCCAATTTTATTTATCCCAGAGAAAAGAATTTTTACTGTAGTTGTGAAAAGCTCTATGAGATAAAGGTTCCAGAAAAGTGATTTGGGATTTTCATAGGTCATAAGAAAAACAGAAGAGTATTTTAACTCACCTGTCAAGTTCAGGCTCAGCATACTTTATTTGCCATCCTCCACCAGCTGGCTGGTACAGACATCTCAGACTCTCCAGACTCTGCACTCTCTCACTAGATATTTCCGTTCTGTATGCTAGGATTAAGGTTTCAAAATAAATCACATTTGTTTGCAGGTGTTTGGTACTGGAGCTTTGAGATGATTTTCTGTTGAGATATGCAGACATTTGTATCTAGATTAGCATTTCCGGCATGTTCCAGCAGAGCTTGAGGCATTACTACTTCAACAGCACTAAGGGATTGTAATGAAATTCTTAAAAATCTTTCAGAAAGAATTTCCACTTATCACATCTCTTTGACAAGTATGGGAAGAAGAGTTTAAGAACTCTGTAGAGATGTAGAAAATAATAAATTCCTTGACTTATAAGGAAATCAGTATGCTTAACATCCCACTATCAAGAAGTCAGTAGGCCTAACTAGTAACGGCTGGAGGTAGCTTACAGTATGCCTAAATCCTCTCCATATATAGGGTTAGGCCCTGAACTGACCCAAGGTCTCAAAAGGTAATTTACCTCACTTTATTTAATCCTATAAGCTACTATATTTATAAAGATTCTCCCTACTTATTCTGAAATTTCTAATTTCAGCTGCCCACTGAGACAAAAAGTGGCCTTCAAAGAGGATTAAAGGACTGGAGAATCTCTACTGTAAAAAGGCTGAAGGAGTGGGGCTGTTTAGCCTGGACTAAAAATTGAGGGGGGTTCTTACATATGTGACATAGAAGTATATACATTGGTACATAATTATCTAAAGAGGGTGCCAAGAGAGTGGATACAGACTCTTCTCAGTGGTGCTGAGCAATAAGAAAAGAAGCAATGGGCACAAACTGGAACACAGGAAGTTCTACATGAACATGAGGAAGAACTTTACTGTGTGGGTCACTGAGCACTGGAACAGGCTGCCCAGAGAGACCGCGCAGTCTCCTTTCCTGGAGACATTCAAAAGCCATCTGGACACAAATCTGAGTAACCTGCTCTAGGGGACCCTGCTTGAGCAGGGAGGTAGGACTAGATTACGTCCAATGGTCCCTTCCAACCTTACTCATTCTGTGATCCTGTGAAAAATACCTCCCCTGGGGAGAAGGATGAAAGTTTATAATCCCTTCTATAAGCCTCCAAAGGTTGTCTTCCTTTCTGTTTTTCTGAGTTCACCAGGGTCATGTAGGTATGCCAAATTCAACAGGATGAATAGCAACATTTTATTCTGGGATATCCCTTGGCATTAGAACACATTATGATTTATTGAACAACATGAGTTCAGTCCCGTCAGGTTGAATGGTGCTGGAAGGACTAGACCTCTTGCTTCTTAGACTCAATGATCTTCAGAAGCAATTAATTTCCCTATTTACTCAAATAAATACCTTTGATGTTTATTGTAGTATAGGATAAATTGCCAGTCTCTTCCCGTTCATTAAAGAAGTATATTTCCCCTTGTAATCTATATTTGAGGCAGTTAACATGAAGTAAGATGAATAATATCCCTGGAAACCATGACTGAATAATCCCTCTTACATTTATACATGGTACATTTACACAGTGGGGTTAAATGACGATTTGCAAAACCAGTACTAATTCTACAACCTCTGTACTTTTAAGTTTCCTAACACTTTTAGTACTTATATTGCATATATATACACAGTTTCTTAATTTCCCTTCTAAAACACCCATTAAAATGGCATGCTGCCTGAGGACAAAAATTGTTGCTTAAAAAGTTCTTGTTCGGCTCCAAAAGGAGCACCATGCCTAGTGTGTGGAAAAACTAAAAGCAGGAAGAAGCTGGAAGAAGTGGGAACCTGGTCAGGGAAGTTACAGTCTGTGGAGAATGCATCTGCCAAACTGAACCAAAACCCAGTCTGGTATTCTTTTGGAGGCAGAAACCTAGGGCATTTTGCTTGCTAGTTTCTTGCTTTTTATTTTAAGTAGAATAAACCAGAGGTATGTCTCTGATAGTGGGGTTTTCCTTCCCTTCCCTGCAAAATTTCAGGTTCTTGATGCATTAAGTCAAAGTTCCAGAAGTGTGTCAATTGGTCACAGGGTAAACGCACTTTTTTATTATTTTGATTATGGAGAAAATATGCTTTGCACTTGGATATAGCTTGCCTCTTTTAGTTAAAAATTCAAAATTATTTAACCTGTGGCAGGATCTCAGCATGAAAATGTAAGCCTTTAGTGTTAAAACTTGGCAGTTAGAACACAAAGTCTCATGATGCAAAGCGTGAAAGAAGTTTAATTCTAGACATAGTTGCCTGTGCTTCTTGATATCCAGCTTGGCTCTGAAATCATAAAGCACAGAGAGATGGCAGCTTTTCATTTGGAGTGATACGGTCTGAAGAGTGAATCTTGCTATCTAAAGCTCTGTTGAAGGTCCTGCAATTATGTTTTTCGCTTTTCCACACCGCATGGAAAATAACCCATTTTTAACATTTGAAGTTACTTGCAGTGAAAAAAAATCTCAGATATCTTCCAGACCAAATGACAGCCATATGCTCCCATATTTTGATTTTCTTTTTTTTTCTTTCTTAAGTCCTGTAGTTTTATATATTCTTGTTTATATTTGAGAAAAACCCCATAAATTAAAAGTTAAAATTAAACATAATTAAGACTGCACACGCTGATCTAAGTAAAAATATGGTGTCCTTTATTTTATAATGGCTCTTAAAAAAATACCATGAAGGCTTTTACTACTGTAACTAGGATCAGAATGAAAAATAGCCAGACTTGAGTTCAAGCAGTATCTTACCTTACTGTTAGAGAAGAGTCTGCTTCTCCTGCCAAAAAAAAGACATCACACCTAAGAAGATATATGAGTTCATCTATTTTACAGGCTACTCTTCTAGGAAATTTAGCTGAGATAGCTTTGTGGAATAAATTGTTGGGCATGCAGAATTCACAGACAAATGCTGATTCTTCACAGATGTGTTCAAAAACATCTGGTCTCCCTTTCAGAAGTATCTACCACTTAAATTTTGCTGTTAAAAAACAATGATGATGGTTAAACCTTTAACTCTAGGCATAGGAAAAACAAGTTCTGGTTTATCTGAAGGCATGCAGAAAAGGTAGAAAATGAGAATGTGCTACTGACTCTTCTGTAGTTAAAGTTTTTCCATGTAGGGAAGTGATCACGCTAGCATTGGTGAATACCCAGGGAAGGACTTAACACTGTAGGAAAGGCATTACTGAGAAACAAGGAAAGAAATAAAAAAAAAAAGATACTTGCCTTTTGGCACATGGTCAGAAATATTCAGTCAGGAAAATTATACAAACATGGTGGACAACTTAATCTGTGTCAAGGAACTTTCGGGAATAAATGAGGGCAACCTTACCCTAACCAAAAAGAAGAGGCTATACTGGAAACCTCTCTTGGTCTTTTAGCAACTCCTGTCCTGTCCGTAATTTTTGCAAAGGCTTGTCATTTTGCCAAGCCTATTAATCAATCATTTCCCTATTGGAACTGCAGCTGTACAATTTGTTTTAAAAAACCCCAAAACCTAAACAAACATAAATGTCAGGCACCAGCTATGTGACCCATGCTCAGGATTATTTTGTCCAAAGCATATTTCTGGTGTAAAAAAGTTGGATCCTTTTTAAGATCTATAAATATTCAGGGGGAGTCCAGTGTGTTAGGTACAAACAACTTAGACATCAGGTTCCCTTGGCAATGGGTAAGCACACCAAGTTTTCCCAGCCAATTTCAAACCAGACAAGATGACAGGGAAGAGCACTGGGACATTTTGAGGGGTTGCAGAAAAGGTGATGTTTTATGTACTCTCTTCTCTCTGCTCTGTCCCAAGATGCCAGGGCTTAGCTCTTGGTGGTGAAATGTGAGGTGCACAATGCAAAACCAGGCTAGATAACTAAAGAAACACTCAGAACTAAATACAGCAATTGTTGCAGTGTCTACTAGGAATTTGGGTTCAACCTACAGTTCAGAATTCTGAGCATATCTCATATTTAGATCTTAACTTCATTGCTTTATCACCTGTTTTTCTCTCTGTGAAACAAACAGGTTTGATGTCTCAACTTCACAACTTTCAAGGCTCATCTATAACAAGCAAATAGTTGCTAATCCTTCTTCACCTTGAAACAGAGCTGGGTGGGTATTGACCCAAAATATGGAAAATCTAGGGAGTGTTTTATTTGTTTGATGGTCCGTGACCTATAATGTGGACACATTGAAGGTCTAGGGCTTTTCTTTACATTTAATTATAGGCTGCATGATTTATTAATTTATCAGCAACCCTGCCGCATCGCAGGCACAGGATCAGCATACTGATCTTTACTCTTATTATCAAGATCCTTTGACTTTTTCAATCACTGTAGTAAGAGTATCAATCAATTTACCAGCACCATGATCTCCTGGAGTAGTTTGCCATTTCAACTTTAGAACTCTACAGAATGGAACAAACAGTTCCACAAATACACATAGGTTTCTAGCTCTTACATGCTTACCTGACTCCTCCGGGAAGGGGGGAAAGTAAAAAGAGTTAGATGTTCAAATGTCATTCAGGATCTTTGGTTATACAACTTGTTTGCACAAGAAAGCTGTGTCAGAACTGACCACTGAGTCCAGCCATCATACACATAGTGCCTTACCTATTAGGTTTTATAGAATAATACAATTTCATCAAGTTAAAAGAGTCTTTAGTATGTATTTTAGTCAAAGATCCTCTCAATGCAGAGCAGGTTGCTCAGAACTTTGTCCAGTCAGGTCCTGAAAACCTAAAGGATAGAATTTTTCTGGCCAAGTTCTTCCAAACAGTAGGTTCCTCCAAAGCCTTCTCAGCTCCAGGCTGACTAGCCCAGCTCCCTAAGCCTCTCTGTACAGGACATGCACTTTAGTCCTCACCATCTCAGTGTCCTCCCCTGAACTACCTTCAGTTTGCAAACATTCCTTTTTGGACTGAAGAGCTGAAAACTGGGTGGAATATTCTGGATGTAACATAGAAAGTGCTGAATAAAAGA
This sequence comes from Motacilla alba alba, assembly GCF_015832195.1. Lineage (NCBI taxonomy): Eukaryota > Metazoa > Chordata > Aves > Passeriformes > Motacillidae > Motacilla > Motacilla alba. The sequence goes on along the minus strand of NC_052016.1, from coordinate 45,075,265 downwards.
AAAATCATCACTGTCCTCAGTCTTGTGGCCACTCTCATAGTAATATAGTCCAGTGTGTCAGGATCTTTCACATTTATCAAGGCATGCTCCTGATTCATGCTTAGCATGGTGTCCAGCAGGGTGCCAGTGACAATTTCAGCCCAGTTACCTATGTGTTTGAGAGTGGTAACACTGAATTTGCAGTGAGATATGCAAGGGAAATAGTAGGAGTTGGGTGAGGAAATCCCATCATCCAGGATGGTTTATTACCTTGGACTTAGTGTGAGAAAGGATCAGCTGTTCTTGAGCATCAGACTGTTTATGCATTGCTCGTGTCTCTCTATTTCTGTTTTCAAAAGGCAGTCAATAATCACCAGATGGATACATAGACAGCAATGGGAAGTAGAAAAAATGCCCTAAAATTTGTTTCATGGTGGAGAAAAATTTGCTTTATGGTACAAAGTAGAAAAGACAATGACTGGACTAAACTAGTGCTCATTCCGACTCATTCTTTTCTGGAGTTTTCTGGTGATTTGGACTCTTGCTTGTCACTACAGGTAATCTTCTAGCAGGGTGGATCAAAGCAAAACTTTCAGGCGCTCCCTTCTTCTCCCTCTGTGGCCTCTCCACAGCTGGCTGTCTTCATTGAGGGGGGCTGGAGGTGAATGGAGATCACTACTGTGTGTATAGCTTTGTTGATACTATAAATCAATGGAGCTTACCTGATTTACTGTCAAATCCAGCAGGTAGACAATGGCTCCAGTATACTGAGATGAACCTAATATCTTAACTTAGTGCATGAGGAAGCATCTTGACCTTCCCTTTCTGACAAACTGGCTTCTTTCTATATTAGGAAGTTTCCTTAGTGCTACTATTTTTTATCCTATTTTTTATACTCTTCCATTAATAATTCACAGTTTGGAACTCTAAATCTTAATATTTCTGGGATTTTCTAAATTAATTTCAGCATAAGTGGGCTAGGGCTCAGGAAATGTGAGACTGCTTTCTGTATGAGTTGAATTTGTGCAAATCACATCCTCATAGCTCAGTTTCTCAATACATAAAAAGGTGCTGATAATTCTGAGTCTCTTCAGAAGCCTTTTGAAAGTTAGCAATGAACGGTTGTAGATTGGGACATTACACCTTGCTTTCAGTTCTTCAATTTATTTCAGTTTTTACTTGTTTCTGGGTGATGGGAAAGCATCAGGGAACTCATAAAGTCAATGTTTAAACTGGCAATGAATTCGAGATTCTCCTGGCAGTGCTTCCCATGGCTGTCTGGGAACTTCTGCCAGAGAATATAAAGGTTTAGATGAGGTGCAGTTGTGACCATCCTGCAGGAAAGCAAAATGAGTGTTCTGGGAATCAGCCAAAGGCTACTATCTACAGTGAATGCATTTAAGAAGATCTCTCCTTCTACTGAGGATTAGAAGCAGTGTTCTTTCAATCGATGAGAAAACAGTGGAAGAGCCATTCATAGGTGAAATCAGTTTCCTTCCCTAGGTCAGTAGAAGAGGACAAGAGACTGTCATTTCCCATGGGTGAACTGGTTTCATTTCTGGCTGATTACCTTGTTTTCTCAAAAATCGTTATCAAAGCAGCCATAGGAGTTGTTTGCCTCAACTTCAAGATGGTAGGCCTGGACTACCAGCCCCTGAGCTATACCTGTCAATACTGGTAAAAGATTCACTCTAAGGATGAATAAAACCTCATCCATGATTGATGTTTCTCTTCAGAATAACCAGTGAGATCAACACATTGGTAAATTTATCCCATCTGCATTCTAACCCACATTTCCTTTTGATTCCAAGATGATTGTTCCTACATTGTGATTAAAGGAGTATGCCTATAGTGTCTTGCTCAAAGCAACTAAGGATTGGAATTATCCTTAATTTTCAGGTACTCAGGCTTCTGGGAAAGATGGTATGTTTCTTAGAAAGTGTTGTGGAGAACTGAAACTCAAATCTTTATCAAAATATTTCTTCTATGCCAAAACCACAAATCAAATGAAAAAAACTTTATAAAAATTAATTACATTTTAATTTTCACTTTTTCGTCCTTTAAACCATAAAAAAGAATTTCGCATTTTCCTTAAATTCATATTGAAAACAAAAATAAAAGAAAACCAATGTCAAGTTCTTAAAATAAGAGGGGGAATTTCTTTTTAAAACACTCTCTTATCTCTCTAAGAAAAAGAATCAAATAAGAGAGAATGTAGAAAAAGCTGGGAAAGAAACATGCTAGTGGCTACTGTAAGCAAAAATAAGCAGTGGTAAAACTAAGTGAATGAGAGTTTTTCTTTTACAGAAGTTGTAAAATATTTTTCATTAAGTATTTTTTTCCCCATGAAACTCAAATGTCTGTATTTTCAATTAATCTTCTACAAGGTACCCCAGAATTTCAGTCCTAGACCAATACATATATAGTGTTTTCATGGAAGACTACAATAGTTTTCATCAGCTAACTCAGAAGCAAAGCTCTTCCGTTAGATTAATTATCTTCATTTTAACTGTGCTAGTACTGAGGCTACCTCTAGAACTCTCAGAAGCAACTTTACTGATGGGAAAAGCATTCTTTTATTAATATGGTTTGCCAAAAGTTTTCCAATTTACTTGAAGATCATAAGATGGGTTTTGTATAGGGCTTTATTTTTAGTTGTTGTTTTCATCTTTACCAGATAAATAAGGAGTTTTAAATATAACCTGGGACTGAACTGTGATATGATACCTGCTGAGGATGCTACAAGCATTTTCAATATTGCATGTGGAGGATGAATCTAAAAGCTGAGCTATGTCAGTAGAGAATGCTGCCATCTCTGACTGATTTGTTGGGAAATCTGACAAAGATGCTGGTGCCTCCAGCTCCTGCTTTAAATCCTCTATAAAGTGCGGAGAAGACATTGATTGTCACATTTACAAAATAAATTATCCCACCATTATGCATGTTCGACAGGTAAAGAATACATGGGGAATAAAAACTCACGATGGTATTTGAAATATAACAGGCTAGATCCTTAGCACCTGGAAATAGACTTTAGTGAAGTTACACCCACTTGTACTTATTTCTGTTTTTCTCCACCATACTGCAGGTTTTTTAGGGGAAGCCAGCTCCAAGCCTTCCTGCTGTGTGCTTTTCTTACATTCACGGAGATCAGCCACTGGTTCCTAAAAACTGTCATGCCAGGTAAAGCCATTGGTCTGTCTAGATCCATATCACGTTTCTGACAATGGGGAACTTTTGGCTTTAAAAACGAAAGGTCTTTTAAACTATCTAAGCTATTATGGAATAATATACCAGGTGTAGGGACAGAAAAACACTCTTTTAACTGACCATCATGGCTGAGTTGTTTATGCCTTGAAATATGACCTTTTGTTATCTATTTTATTATATTACATTGTATGATATTGCATATCATTATTAAGTAGTAACATCTCACTTCCTTAAAAAATCTGGGCATAGAGGTGACTCTGAGATTTAATGTGGGAGTAAATTCTAGAAGAATGCCGTAGGCTGCATATAGTTCTTTTTGTCTCTGCTTCTTCCACATGGACTGCCCTTTCATTTAATCATCTGTCCTATTGTCTTTCTGATATGTAACACTGTTAAGAGAAGAAACTGCTTAGTCCCTATGATCTTCTTAATATCCACCCTCCACTTAGTATCCTCTTCTCCAGGCAAATATATTTAAGCCTCTCTGGTTTTACTAATCTCATCCAAAATATTTTACTTTTTTTTATTCCCCACACAGCTCCTTATGATCTTTACTTTTTGGTGTCTAGGGGTTTAAGGCCCTGAGGGATCAAAATCTTACCAGCTCAGTTGTCCTCAAAAGTCTTCTTTAGTCCCTTCCTATCAGCTGTAAACAGCAATAAAGTTTTTCAGAGGTTTTACTTCCATCAAAGGTTCTCAGTAAGTCTTCAGAAGCTCACTCCAGTCATAGCTGTGAAGTGATGATTATACGAATGACTCCTGGGTGGCAGCACCCAGGACTCTCAGCACTTCACTCTTGACTCAGAAAGGCAGATATGTATTATTAAAAAAGAGAAATATCTTCACAGAAGACACAACATCTCTAACTTTCATCTTCTAAAATCTTAGGCAACAATTCCAACTGACAGTCCAGTTCCATCTGACAGTTCTGGTTATTTGAAAAGAGGAATCTGTATGCTCTTTCCATCAAATATAGTTCCCATTTTGTTCTTTATGACCCCTAGACTCAGAAGCCAAGATGAGCAATGATATATTAACCATGAAGGGAAAGAGTAGAAGAATAGAAGGGGCTATGGACACACAGGGGTGAGTCTCAAGCATAAACCCAAACATAGATGAACCCAGAGGAGTCTCAGGTCATAAAGTGTAAAAAAGACTGATAGGAGATATCTTTGTTACAACTTACTTTTTAAAGGCCCTTGCTTTCTCCAACCAAGATAACTTATTGAAGAGACCCTAATCTCACAATGCCTACTTTATATGTGTCGGGTCTTCAAAAGAACTAAAAGAACTAACAGATTATCCAGATGGAATGTTACAGCTAGCAGTCAAGTCTTACCTGTTCATCTGGAGGAAATGGGTGTGTCTGACTATCAAAAGCTTAGGGGAGAAGACCAGGCAAGATCTGGTCTGGTCTTCTCCCTTAAAGTCAAACCAGGCTCCTTCCTGGTATGATGTTTAGCCATTTCTCATTTTGCTGAAAGGCTGAAGCATGGGTGCCTGTCAGAAAGAGTATGATCATCTTGTTGTGCTTACCTTGTTGTCAGTGGTTCTGCTATTACCCAGGAAAACAGTGAATAAGATAATCCAAAAATAATTGTTGTTTAAGGCCTGATGAACTCTAAGTTTCTCCAAGAGAAAGCTTTTGACTCTATTTTCATTGCAAAGGCCGGTTCTGTTACACAGAAGGATTTTTTTTTTTTATAAGATAGGGGAGGCTAATTCATCTTGGCTTACTGCAGCTTCTGCACCTTCTGTGCTGCCTGCATATTAAATGCTTGGTTTTATATCCCCTTCCTTCATTTCAAATTTTACTTTTGCTTTGGAAGGAGGCTTTTTCATTCTTGTGAATTAGGAAGGCCATCTTTTCCAGAGGTTATCTGAGATTTAAATTTGACTTCTAGGTTTCCAAGTCAAAGTCAAACTTGTCTCTATATGAACTGTGACTAAGCTGGACACATTATTATAACTCAGTCATCTGTTTTGAATGTTCAGTTAGCACGAGGTAATGGGATTGTAATGGCATCCAAGGCAGTCTGGTCTCTAGGACACCTTCATGTTGACTGTTTCTCCTTCATGCTGTGTGTCCTAATCAAGACAAAAGAAATTATAAACATAGAAGGATAGTCGGACTGCAGAATATTTACCTAATCTTTCTCAAAGACAAAGCTCAAAATTAATAGGTCAGAGGAATAATTTTAAATTCTCTCTGAGCCATTCTGCTCAGCTGCATGGGGCAAAAAATGTGATGAAAAGTTTATTGGTTGAGTAAAAGACAGGAAGGTTGCTCAACAATTACCAGCACAAGTGAAACTAACTCAGTTCAAGGAAATTAAGTCATTTGATTGACAACGAATAGCAGATTTGGATAATGAGAAATAAACAATACTGTAAACATCTTTCCCCCAACCTTCTTCCTCCCAGGCTTAATTTCACTCCTGAGTCTTCTATCTGATCCCTTCCAAGCAGTGCAAAGAGAATGGAGGGTTAGTTCCATTCATAACTCTTCATCTCTCCTCCTTCCTCCTCACACTCCTTCTCTATCCCATGATGGGGTCCTAAGTACCATGAGACACAGTCCTCCATGAACTGCTGCAGCATGGATCCTTTCCACTGGGCATAGTCCTTCAGAAACAGACTGTTCCCATGTGGGTGCTCCATGGGATCACGTCTTGCCAGAAAAACCTGCTCCTGCATGGCCTTCTCTCCACGGACAGCAATTCCTACCAGGAGCTTGTTCCAATGTGAAATCTCCATGGGCTGCAGCTTGCTTCAGAAACATTACTCTTCTCTAGAGTGGGGCCTTCCATGGGCTGCAGCATGAGTATATGCTCCAGCATGGTCCTCTATGTGCTTCAGGGGGATGACTTGCATCACCTGTCTTCATAATTGGCTGCAGGGAAATCTCTGCTCTTGTGCCTGACAACAACATCTAAATTAAAAACTGTTTTTAAAAATTATTTTATTTACATCATTTTTGCTGTGGTGAAATCATCTTCCAGTAACCAGACATGACTGGACTACTGCTCTTTTAATTTTTAAAAGAAAAAGATCCAATCAACATTGTTTAGTGCTGTGAAAGCAGTTTAGCAGAAATTTTACTGGGTTTTGATCCAAAGACACTATGAAAACAAAGAATATAAGTAAGATTTGTGATATAAAATGTTCAGATTTTTCCTAGGTTGTCTGTGATATTTCTTTTACAGGTGGCCAGTAGTCACTTCTTGGTTTGGATGTGTGACCTCAGCTGCCATCTCACAGCCATACTGTTGTTACTGTTGTCAGATGTCATACTGAACCCATAAGAAATAATTAATAAAAATAAAGGCGAGTCCATCGGTCATAAGATAAAAAAGGAGAAATTTCAGAAATACAATCTGTGAACTTGTTATTGAAAATTTCTCAAGGTATCTTTCAGCCCAGGAATTTGATCAGGTATATACTCTTTAACTTTACAGCTCACACTAAAACAGAAGAGGTGACTTTATAAGCTCCATCCTTGTTCTTCTATCATAATTGCAATTTTCTGCTGTTACTAGTCATAAAGGCAGCAAAAGGTATTTGGTTCTACAGATACCTGCAGTGACTAATCATCAGTGGAATTGTTTGGAAAATCCTTAAAAAGCTGGAAGCTTAGCTTGAAGCACAACATATGCCTCATTCCATCAAAAGAAGCATTAATTGGAGCGGATTTAAAGCTTTAGCTTGTGGAACCTAATCAGAAATGACTTGACTTATACCACTGTCAAGTACAAAATCTATTGAAGTCAATGGATATGAAAGGAAAATTTGTTTAGCTAAATGAGAGTTAAGTCAAGAACTTCTAGTGGGACTGAGAGCCTCTTAGAGAAAACAGATAAGTGTACTGTAGCTCTTTAAATGCTGTAGTGATCCATTCTTTAGGTCTTTCCCTGGGTCATTTCTCCCCTAAACCTTGAAACTGATAAAACTTCTCTTAGCCATTTGTCCATTTACTCACAGCGATTTTGTGAGCTGGCATGTACAAACGAATAACAAACCAGACAAGAACAATGTTCCTCTTAGAGTTACAGAAATCACTCAGCATGCTTTTTTATACTCCATTAACTAAGCATTAAAGCATGAAATGCAAATTTAGAATTTTCTCAGGGAAGTAGCCTTAAACCTTGCATGCAGTATTCTTCCAGAACCTGGAAGGTCTGGGTAAGCATGCATGCAGACATGCAGGGTTGTGTGCAAGTAGAATGCTCTGCATGATAAAATAACAGACAATCCAAACCCATTCCAAAATATTAGAAAATCCAATGCCAGCACCTTCCTTTGGCTTTTGGAATGCAAATTTCAACTGTCAAGGCTTAATTAAAAACTACCAGTCAGCACTATTTAAAAAGTGGAAGAGAACTAAGTGGTAGGTTGTTGAGGAAAATGTGAATGTTGCATACTAAAAGAAGTAGCGAGGATGACAGGTATGTAATTATCATCACATCAGGTGAAGGACAAGAAAGAGTCTTTGGTTCCTGAAGAGGTGGGGCTTCAGCAATCTTCAGTGTGGCAAGGGGTTCCTCAGGCAGAGTTAATTTGTCATTTGATTTATTTCAAAGGAGAATCTCGTTCTATGTGAAACCTCCGTGCACATTCAAATCTGGTGAGGTGCTGTGCAGGACAGACACAAATAGGTTAGCATGAGCACAAACACCTGTGTTTCATGCACCAGTGAGGGCTCGGTTTGAAGAACAATTCCATGTTCATGTGTTCAACAGTTTCTGCTCAGAAGCGCATCACAGCTGTGCTCTAATCCCACTCAGTGGAGACCTGCAAAACATGGATCAAAGCTGGACTGCAGGGATCATCTAAAGGCAAGAATCTCTAGCATCTTCTGCAGGTTTTAAACCAGCAAAACTGACTTCCTCTGCATGCTATTAAATATTCAAAGTTATGGGTAAAGGATCATCTTTGCTATCTAAGAGGAAACCATTCTGAGACACCTTTTGGTACACCTTTTGGTACACCTTGAGACTATTATATTAATGCTACAAGCTCTAACAACACCATCCTCTTCCCCATAGCTACATAGAGGGTGAACATATGCACAAAGATTTATTCTGATTAAACACAGCAGTACTCTTTGCCCAGGTTTTACAGATCAGTTCCTCTGACCTTTGCCCATGGCTGCAGTTGAGTGTAAGTGCACTGAGGAACAGCAACAATCTTTTGTCTCACAAATCCACTTTTACAGTCTGCTCTTCCCTATATATCTGTACATTGACTACTTGTATGGCATGCATGGTGCCAGATTGGGTACAGAAAGTGAAGAAAACTTGCAGAGAAGAGGTGTCACTGACAATTATTTAGAAATACTTTAAGAAAGCAGTGCCAATTCAGACTTTGAAATTTCTGAATTTGTCAGCTTAAGGCTGAGAGTGGGGAAAAAATAAAAGGTAATCTATTTTATATTTAACCTGGGAATTTAAAATTCAAAGCTCAATTTTATAAATGGCATTGCTCTAGATGAACTTTCCTTCTCACTCCGCAGTTAGAAAACATTGGCCTTTAAATCTCGACAGGTTTGGAATATCCTATGTCCTGGATAATATATAATCAGTACTGAAGAGGATAAATGTATTACTCAGACATCTGCCAGAAAAGAAATCTTTCTTTAGCAATTCCCACACGTATAGAATCTATACTTGACATATTTGATTTGACCAATCTTTCATAAATAAAAATAGCCCTATGGTATTTAGGTATTGCCAGTGCCTTGAGGGCCCTGCCAGGCTCTAATAGTCCCGCCCAGCCCAGGGCCTCTCCTCCCTCCCATGGCCCAGGGCCCCATTTCAGACGCTCAGGAATGTAATTCCCTGTCCTGGTGACACCGTAGGACATTGATCCCACAGCCCTGCTCTGCCCAGCCACGGGCCAGCATTCCTGTCCTGGTGCCCTTGCCAGGCCACTGGGGGGGCTGTGTCCAACACTGGTGTCCCTCCCTGGAGCGGATTCTAATCTTTCACTGCCCTCCTCCTCAGTGCTGCATAGCCTCTGGCACCTACCAGGGCTGATCCCAGAATCATTTCTTCTCCTCTTGCCAACCTGGCCCCTGACAATCCTTGGGATGGCTGGGCACTTCCTCCACCATGGTTATCCCACTCAGCTTCCAGCTTCCATCCCCTAGGGAGTAGCCAGCTGCTTCCTAAAAATTATAGTGCAACACAAATGCTCCAATCCTTAATTAAATTAAATTACATTTTTTAATATGCTCAGGTTGTTTTAGGGACTTAAAATAGAAGCTACTAACTATAGTTCTTATGCCCTGATGTTTGTTGGCTTTACTTACCCCAAGATCTTTGGGACATTTGTGTGGGTTGCCTTGGTAAGATGATTCAAATTGAAATAAAATTCCTTTAATGGAATGAATGTTGTTACATTTTTAGCAGAAGTTTGGACTTTTTAAGGAGACTGATCTATTCTTGCTACAATCAACATAAGTGCAATGATTTCAGAACTATCATAAATCAAAATAAATGAGATTCCACAAAAGATTATTTGCAAATACTGTCCTACAGGGTGGCAAGGAGCACTGAATTCTCACTTGTCAGAATAGTAAATAAAATCAATGAGCTTTTAACAGATACATTATTTCATTAGGTGACAGTTAAAGCGCAGTGTGAAATCTAAACATAAATCACACATGGCACCTGCCAATGCTTGTTTAGTTGTATGTGTTTTTCAAGCTTATGATTTAAAAACATTAAGAACTAGAATAATAGTTCTTCAATTTCATTAAGTATTTTTCCTCTGAAAATTGCCTGAGAATGTAAGATCTGCATTTGCAAACACATGGATTAGTTTTGATTACTCCCATCCTCCATGCTGTGTTGTGGTTCCTGAGATGTTGGTTTCTGTATAATAAGAGCATTACAAGGCTTCCTGTGAACACCACGGCACCTCATTCTTCTTTTCATGTTTTAAACTATGCTGTTACCTGATGGCAGCAAATATCCTGGCAAGTCACTGCTTAGCACAGTGCCTGGTTGTCATTTTGTGCAGAGTGTGTTCAGTCTGGTGGGGGTCATGTGACATGACATGCTGGAAAATCAAACCCAAATTTTACGCGGTACCTACAAGTGTCTGCTCCTTTCACTTTCTGTTACCGGATGACAACTAGTTTAGATGGACTCACCACCGTAGAACTAATGCACTAAATGAGATGAATCCAGCACTTAATTTTCTTCTATTCTCTGTCTTTATTCTCTGCTCTCCCAGCACCCATGTCAGTATCTTCCAGCTAAGCAGACATCCTTTACCTGAACCTCAGGAGACATAAAAAAGACATGGTAGAAAAAGACTTCTAATGGCATTCTGCACAACTGTAAAAAGGTGCAGGATCATTTTCTTGTCCACATTCTGACTTACAATACTCTGGTTTGGTGGTTTTGTTGTTTCAACAGTATTAGAATAAGCTACTAATTTAGTTATTGATAATGAAAGTTCTGCTGATACTAGCTCTCCAATAATTTATTTTTGTTGCTTAAAAGAACTTTAAAATAATAATCTATTTTCTCTTATTTCAGCAGGTTGAGAGAAAAAATGAATACATTAGTGTTAGGTAGGTCCTGACTACACTTAAATCACACTTCATCTTTCTTTTTATTTCTCTTTCCTGTGAAGATCATAGAATATTTTCAATATTATCCACTTTCCTAAGCTCCCAAACTTCCAGTTAGAGACCTAGAAAATATGCAACATACTCTAGATGTTATGAGAAAACAGCACTGTTTTCTATCTAATTTACATATTGTTATAACATATTTTCACAAAATTTGTTTTAAAGTGTCTGGCAGTAGTGGGTGGCAGTGAACTGAATTTCTCCATCACCTAGACAATATGACAGTAAGGATGACTAAATTTGGACTACTAGGGAAGATAGTTACAATATAGCCCTTTGTCCTCATATGCTGCTACGAGCAGGCTTTTCAGATTCATGTTAAGTTCCATGGCAGCCTGTGCTGCAAAAAACCCCAAACAAGTAAGAAGAAAAAAACCCACCTTATCCCAAACATTATTAAATCACTTTTTCCTCATATTGAACTGCTAGGAAAAAGAAAGTGAATTGCAAGTTTCTGAGAATCAAAATATTCCTTAGAGGATTTTTTGACCAATGTTGTAGTGATGAAGATTTGTAGTGCTGCATCTTGAGACTCTGTAGTGTTGCATCTTGAGGAAATCTGCATTGCTGAGGAAGTGGCATGTAACAGGAGGGACTGCAGTTGGCAAAACAGGCTTCAACATGTCTGTGTCTCATCTCCTTGTCAGTTTGAAAGCTGGGGATTTTTGAGTGGCTTTCTAATACAGGCAGTCACTTAAAAAGAAAAAAAATTCCTAGCCTAACCATGGCTGAGGCTCTTCCCCTCTTAAAAGTAAAAAAAAACCAAACCAAAAAACAAACCAACAAAAAACCAAACAAAAAAAAACAAACAAAAAAAATCTATATTTTAGTTAGTCGCTGCATTGAGGAAAAGCATATGTAAGACAATGTCATTTCTAGTAAAGAAAATATACCTAGGACAGCTTTTTTTTTGAACAATCCCCATCTGTACCATGCATTCTGTTCTTCTCTGAAACAGGAATATTTCCTAATACAATTTCACTGATTAAAATACCTGTAACTACAGTGTGTTTTTACAGAAATGGATCTCAAATAGCCTCACTTTCTGAAGAGAAGTTTTCAGGTTTTGTCTCTTGCCTTAGAACATCAGCATTTGAAATTAGGGCCTTTTTTCTGTGTCTGAATTTGTGCTGACCTTAGTGTGTGAGGACATGCTCACTTATGAGGACACCTGGGAGCTACGAAATTCTATGCATAAAAAACCAAGAAGCATTTCTGGTAGAAGAGGCTGTGCAGATTTCCTGAAACAGCCATACTCACCTGCTAATATTCTTATGAGAAAGAAACTTATGGGTTCAGATTTGTCCTTGGAAAGTTTATTCGCATCTGCAAGGAATGAAAAAATAAAAACATTAAAAAACTATGAAAAAGAGGATTAGTTTTAATGACCTGTTTGTTGTTATTTCCAGCCCTCTGCAAAAACAAATTAGGATCTGTTCTTTTACTGTTTCCCTCCCACAGAGAAGAGAAATATTTAATTCTATAAATATTTGATCAGGGCTCAGCCACCTGGAAAAGATTGTAGAGGAGGAAATAAACTCTGAGAGACCAGATCTTCTTTTGGTGTCTGGTTCACTGTATTGGACTCAAAAATATTGGGACAGATTTCCCAGGGAAGCTCAGGGATCATTAGTACCAGCTGGTGTGCTCCCACACTGGATGACATAGCTCTGTTATGGAGCCTGCACCTGCCTCTGTGTGCCGCCAGGCTTGTGGGTGGGATTGAACTCACTCCAGGTTAAGTACACATGTTTAGCCTCTGCAACAGAGACGAGTCATCTTAGCTTCCATTTTCAGTCAATGGATAGGAACAGGCCTTTAAGAGTACAGTTCATCTAATTTGTTTCAAATTCCTACCCAGAAAGAGCCTAATTTCATTCTAGAGATGCCTGATTTTCTCTTTCTGTTACAAAGGAAGCCTGGAGTTCCTAGTTATGTATGGCCATTTCTCCTTCATCTACCAGATGCCTGTTCTGTTTCATAAGAAATATTTCAGATGTTGTCATCAAGCTCAACAGTGGTGACCCTACTGAATTTTTAAAATTGCTTTGCTATCCAGAATTGGTAGAAGGTAAATATTTGTTTGTCTATATGACAAGCTTTTGTATGGGAATTCAAGAGAAAGCAAGGCTCTATCAATATTTTTCTAAAATAGCAGCTGTAGGAAGAAATTAGATAATCATATGAATGTATCAGACTTATCCTATGGCCACATGTGATGGGTATGACCCTTGAGCAGAAGCTGGAACAAGAAAATTGTTCATTTCTCTGTAAGGGATATACAGGTCTTGTATTCCTGCAGGATGAAGTTCCTTGATATGAGCTGGGACAGAGGCTCTGATTGCTCAAGACAGATGTTCATCCTGAAAACCATTTCCCATTCAGCGAGCTCAGCTCCTCATTGGTCCCTGTTGCTGAGGTGACTAAAAGTCATGAGAAAACTATGTCATGTTAATCAGAGCAGAACTGGCTGAATACATTTGGGTTGCATAATTTACTCAGAGCATTCTGTAGTCTTATTTGTATGTGTTATTCACTGGGTTTCCCCTTCCTCTCATCATTCATCTAGTTCATGAAGAGAATAATTTGGGATTATATAGAATAGTGCAAGGCTTTGTCAATATGTTTCAGGGAACATTTAATGTAAAGTCATTGAATGTTGTTTGCTCAGGTTTAATAAACACCAGGAGAGAAGGAAAAAAGAAAAGCTATCAAAGTTTTCCTGCTGTTTAGATACTAAGAATGAAAGGCAACTGAAGGAAAGACCTGCTTCTTTACATGAACTAAAACATAGTATTCTTCCTGTCATGATAATATGCCAACACTTAACCAGGAGACAGAGTTCATATTAGGACCATTTAAGTATTTCTTGCCATTAGGCAAACAATAAAAATCAAGTTTATTGACTTCTAATCAATGTTTCTTCCATGTTTAAAAGAGTGTTCTGGATTAGCTGTGGCAGAGCTCACACTCCCTGCTGAATCTTGAGAAGATTCATCTTAATATTTTGCTTTGGCATGTGTGGTCTTGTGCCCTTATCAAATAAAACATACCTATTTGCTTCAGATTGCTAAATTTTTAAGTCTCATAGGTTTTAAAGTAGACTTTGGCTTAGGTCCTAAAGTAAATTATCTTGAGGCAGGACTAGGCAAGCATCTGTTGTGTGCACTGCAACACTGCGGTGGGAAGAAGTAGGCGGAGGACAGGGACATCGTCTTGAAAGACATCACCACTGTTCTTCCTCTTTTGTGTGCTGCTGGGGGAGCAGTTTAACAAGCAAAACATGCAGGCAAACAGTGCAACAGATGGTGCAACCTACTATTGAGGAAACATTTCAAAGGATAACAAAATATGGTTGAAACCAGCTTACAGTTTACACACTGAATGCAAAAGCGAACATGCTGTTTTCAGCAGGCTGTAGCTGTTTTCATTTGTTGATGCCAAGTGCTTTGGGGAGCCACAGCTCCAAAGTGGTTAGTGCAGCAGCAGGAATCCCTGGAACTGTGTAGACTTGACTCAGCTGGATAGGTAGGTTAGGACTGTATTCTTACCTGCAAATGGGCTTTAGTGCAAGAAGAGGGGTCCCTCAAGGATACTTCCAGTGAGGTTCCTACACTTTGTTCCCTTTCTCTCTGTCTTTCTGTCTCTGGCCACTAATAACTTCTAAACCCAGGAGATTTTGATAGATATACATAAATTGTATTTATTAGTTCAAAATAGTGTAGGTAAAGGAGAGACAAGCAGAGCCTGTTACACACTCACACACACACCCAGAGTGATCATCAGGAGAAGGTAGGAACACAATTTGATTGGACAATACAGAATGAACTGTAGCTAGAAAGAGAAACTGAACGTAATAAAAAGTCATGCATTGATTGGATTATCAATAGAAGACTCAAAGAAAAGCGCTGTAAATTTATTCAGAGTAAAGGAATATCTATAAACGGTATAACCAAATTGAAGATGAAAAGGATGGGGTTTTTTCCACTGTTCATTATAAAGTTTACTTATGAGAATGGGAAAACTTAGAAGCAATGGATAATAGCTCAGCCTAGAACAGAAACAGATTTTTTTGACCATATTTTGGTATTTTCAGGTTTTGTGTTTGTCTGAGCTATCTGATCCTGACCTCTGTATTGGCCAAAGTTCATGCAGTAGTAGTTGTCTTTGAGAACTTGGGGAGGACATAAAAGCTATTGCTGGGTTGGAAAGGAGTACTCAACTTATATAAAGAGGGGAAAAATAAAGTGTGAACTTATAGACAAGTCAATTTAACTTTAAATCCTGGTAAAATTCTAAAACAAAGAGTTGGAAGATAACTGAAGTAGTGGAACAGATGAATTTGCAAGGAGATATCTTTTCAAATCAATCTAATTTTCTTTTATGAAGGAATAATGGGTGATATAGGCAAAGAAGAAATAATAATAATGTATTTAATTTTCACTAAGGCTTTTTATATTGCCTTACACTGCATTCCTGAAAGAAAACTGGGAAAACGTATCAAAATTACAGTGGGGAAAAGAGTAGAGTGGCACATAACCAGGTAAACTTATCACTTGTTCCCCATCCATCTGGAGGTACAGTTCCCTTCACTATGAATTTTAATTACATAAACTACATAATCAAATCAAGACCATGCTTATTAAATCCACAGACATCATCATACTTATAGGAACTCCAAGTATGACAGAAAATGATACTAAAATTCAAATTAGTAGTTAGAAAAACAGTCTGAAAGAATCCAGGACAAGGGCAGAAATATTCCACCATTCCTTAATAGAATTTTAACCCAAGTAATCAATAATGATAAAAGTTCACTCTTTAAAATCTATCACAGGCTGAAAACTTTGGACAGAGAAGTTGCAACAGCAAATGTGGATCAGTTAAAATTAGAAGAATGGAAATATTGAAAGATAAAGACAAAAAATTCTGAAAAGATAAAAATTCTGAAATAATCTAGAAATGCTAACTATAAATAAACAAATGCTAGCAAAAATATTAACACTGTATTTTCAAAAGGAAATAAACTAAAACCCATCCAATGTAATATTAAGGGTCAGCACTCCAGTTTTAGAGTAATGGAATGAATGCCACTGTTAGGCCCTGCCACATTTATTTTTTCTTTTCTATATTTTCAATGCTTTATTTATTTGAATTTTATTTATTTATCTATTCTTATATATTTCTATTGAACTTTGTAGAATGATCTATAAAGTACATGGGTACTGATGGATTTTAGCCTACTGTAGTTTCAGTCATCTAATGCTTTTTAAAATATGTTTATTTTGACAATTTCTGAGCATTACGGTGCCTATTTTCTATTGACAGATTCTCACTGGGCAGAATGTCACTAATTGAATCTAATGAATATGGCTGGAGACTTATGGTATACTGGAGGCAACAGATAAAACCACAGATACATATCAAGACTTCTGTGGATAATAACAGCAGGATTATGTCCATCAACAAAAAATATCACCATGGCTGCAATTTGCATGTGCAAATACTAGAAGCTTTGGAGAATTGATATAAAGACAGCAGGCATGCACTCTAGGAGAGTATGACATTATGGGTTTATGGACAACTTAAATGGCAGGAGAGGAAGAAACCTAATGAGACACAAAACGTGTAGTAATTTTGAATGCTTTAAAGGATATAACATGAACTGTTCTGTCAGGTTTATTCAAGGTTCTTTGCTAAAAGGACATTGATAAAATTGTGCTGTGAATGGGATTGAGGGACAGCAGGTATTTTATCCCTAAGATGTGTTACTAAAAAGTAAGTAAATATACAGACTTCCTTTCTGTTGTTAATATTTTGAAGTGAAAGGAACTTCTTGTTCCTTTCAAGACAGTTTTTTTACCAGGGTCCATCAGAATTTAGACTTACACAGAGACAGGAAATAGCAGGCTTATTTTTAGTTATTCAATATTTCTACTTATAAACTGATTTTTTATCTTGATGGATGAAGTGATCATTACAAAGGTATCAGGAAGAGATCATTATGAGAAAAAAAATCATTAAAATCATTGTGTTTTGGATTTTGGCCATTTACTGAGTTTTTGTCTCTTGAGAGAGGAGAGATCTCTGAGAACTGGAAATGCCATGGCTGCTCTCTATGAAGCTAAATAAGGAGGGCACAAGCACTAAACCCTGTCCTGCATGTCTGCAGCCATGGACTGGCTCAGGTCCACACAGTTTTGTCTCAGTCCTACAGAGCAGACAGACTGTGGTTCTGCTGTTAAGGAGTTGTTACATACCACTTGGCCATGTGTCTCCTCTGGGGCCCACATGCATATCATGTTCTCCTCAAACACTAAGAAAGTACATGAGAAAAAGCTAAAAATGAACTTTGTAATGATTTTTTTTTCTTTTAGCAGAATATTTTTGCATAAGTCTGGATGTTAGTCAGAGATGCCAGTTTCCTAATTAAAGGATTTGTGTTGATTGGAGTTTGTTTCCTCTGGTCTCTTTATTTGCTTTTTCAACTGGAGGGGAAAAAAAAAAGAAAGGAAAATTTACACAAGGTGATTGTTTGTCAGTTCTAAGAGAAAAAAAGTCAATATTGTATTGTGTATAATGAAGTTTTTATAAGTGATTCAGAGGGTTGTTTGCTTGTTTGTTTTCAGAAACATGTCACTCAAATCCTTGTAACCCTTATTATGTGCAACACAATGCTGCACAGTTTAACTGTTCAGTCTTGGGAATGAATGGATGGTGGCTGTTAAAAGGTAGGAGCTTGTTCAGAAAATAAACACGGTTATGCACCAGACTATCCTATAAGAAGAAAGAACAACTAGACCATGAAATAGCCATCGAGGAAAAAAACATCAGCAAAAAGTGTAGTAATGTAAGCAAAAAATAACTTTGTTAAACTTAAAATGCATGGAGGGAACTTCTGACTTACTTATATGGTGAGTTGGCCCTGGCTGAATGCCAGATCCCCACCAAAGCTGCTCTATCATTCTCCTCAATTGGACAAAGGAGAGAAAATAAAATGAAAGGCTTGTGAGTTGAGATACGGTCAGGGAAAGGTCACTTGCCAGTTACCATCATGGACAAAACAAACTCAATTTGGGGAAAATTAATTTATTACCACTCAAATCAGAATACGGTAATGAGAAATAAAACCCAACCTTGAAACACCTTTGCCCCCACAAGCCCCCTCCCCTCTTTCTTTGCTGAGTTAACTTCCCAGGGTGTAGGGGGACAGGGAATGAGGGCTGTGGCAAGGTCATCACATGTCTCTGTTGCTCCTTCCACAGAGGGATAACACCTCATATTCTTCTCCAGTTCCAACAGGGTCCTTCCCACTATAGACAGTCCTCCATGAACTTTTCCAGTCTGAGTGCTTCTCCCGGGCTGCAATTCATCATGAACTCCTCCAGCATGTGACCTTCCCACAGGTTGCTGTCCTTCAGGAATGGGCTCCAGCTTGAGTCCCTCAGAGCTTCAGAAGTCCTGCCAGCAAACCTGCTCTAGCGTGAGCTCCTTTCTCCATGGTGCCACAGATGCCAGAAGCCCACCCCTGAGTGCACTTTCAGTGGGGTCACAGCCTCCTACAGACATCCCTCTGCTCTGGCTGGGATCCTCCAGGGGCTGCAGGTGGATCTCTGCTCCCCAGTGGTCCTCCATGGGCTGCAGGGGCACAGCTGCCTCACAGTGGTCTGTGCCACGGGCTGCAAGGGAAATCTCTGCTTTGGCATCTCGAGCACCTCCTGCGCCTCCTTCTGCACTGACCTTGGTGTCTGCAGGGCTGTTCCTGTCACATATACAGGCTGGCTGCAGTTATGCAGGGGTTTTTTCACCCTTCTTAAATACTTTATCCTGGAGGTGTTATTACACTACTGATGGGCTTGGACTTGTTCAGCAGTGGGTCCATCTAAGAGCTGGCTGGAACTGGTTTTGTTGATGTGGGAAGCTTCCAGCAGCTTGTCACAGAAGCCCCCCGTGTAGCCCCTGTGCTACCAAAACCTTGCTATGCAAACCAATGAAATGGAATAAGGTAGTGAGGGGGATATTGACCTTTCAGAGAAAAACTGTGTTGTTCATAAACATTAGTTATATAATAAACAAGGAAATAAAACAGACCACTGTGAGTACAAAAAGCTGTAACAAGAACGGGAGAAAGAAAGAAGTTTTTCAGAATTCTAAAATATCATAAAGTAAAAATATTAAAAATATTTATTTATCACAGCTTAAAATGATGAGAATGAATTTAAGTAAGATTAAGTGAAAATGTTATAAGCCTTTTACTTGGAATTGCAGTTTTTTAGTAAGGACTTGGATAGATAAATAAGAAATCCTGCTCAATCATTGGCCTTGCCAGTCTGCTTGTATACACCTCCTCTCTTCTCTTTTATATTGGAAGTTCAAATTCCTCAGGTCAGGGAGTATCTTTGTGTTCACATTTCAGTAGTAAAAATGATTATTCAACACTATTTCTTTGCATCAGTGTCTTATAAATAAAAAAACACACAGTAAAATAATCAAAGGCTGGGATTTCCAAAGTCACAGTAGGCCATTCTCAAGGCAATACTGAGATGAATGCTGATGGCAACACTGAGATGAATTCTGAAATCAATCTTTTATCTTAAAAGGGAAAAACTTTTAAACTAAAACTGAGTAGTTCTTGAAGTGGCAGAATGGAGTGTTCTGAAGGCCTGATTCTGATGTACAATAATACAGATAATAGCTATAACTCACAGAGCCTTCTAGGTACACCTGCAATGTAAATAATAATGACCAAAAAATGCTATGAACCTAGAGAGTTTTCAGAATGTCAACTTAGTGTTTGTCAGACAACACCCTGGGAGAACAACTCATTGAATTTTGATACACTGCAGTCCCATGCAAACCTTGGACAGGCCAAAGTGATGTCTGCTCTGTACATAGTACTTCCTCTTTAATACAGTTGGGATTTTCACAGTTCCTTGGTGGCTCATGCTCAATATTAAATTGATTCAACATGTGCTAAAATCACTTCCCAGGACAAAGCACATAATGCCCAGACTAACTATCCTTAAAGTTTTTTCCTTTCCCTTAGACTGAGGCTCAAGTTTGTTTTGTAGGAGCTGTAGTGCACCTGTTATGTTTAAAGCACAGTGCTGAAGACTGAGGATATAGAGCAGACAATCAAAAGGGTCAAACAGTTTCTCCATCAGGAAACGTATTTTTGTGTCCATGCTTCAGACAGACTCCAGACATCAGATATCTGTAAGATTAGCTCCAGATGCTGAGGAGCTCCTAAGCTTGTATGATTTGTCGGTAGAAAACATGCTGACAATATTGATAAGAGTTGGAGGATTAAGCACCATTTCAGAAAGGTTTAATATGATAAAGAATAGGCTTGCGTTCAAAGTGAGAAACTGCTTCAGAAGAACTCATGTTCTTTGAAAACATTTCTGAGTAAAGAGACAAGGGTTAAACAGTGACACAAGTCATTCATATTTCAGTAAAAGGGTTGGAATTTGAATAAATAAAATATTCCATTCCCCTCCTCCTTAGCTAATATTTTTGCAACACATATGTAAAAAAATAATAAGATTTTGTAGAGAGAAAACAACATTTTTAAAAGGTCCACAATGCGGTTCACAAGAAAGATTTAGAAGAGTGAGTAGTGGTACTCGTGCACAGTGAAATATCTGTCACTCTTCCAGATATTAGTGTAGATAGCTCAATCATTTTCTTAGGGAAGAAGATAACGTGTAGCAGTTAAATTGGTGGCACCTCCACATGACATCGCCTCTGAAGGCTGAGAGATCAACTGAGCTTCCCAGCTGAGATAAAAGATGGTTGCAGCTCTGCCACCTGTGTACACAGTACACCAGTGCCTTCTTGGGCTTGCTCTTCCTGCTGTTGGAGGACCATTTCAGAAGTGAATTAGGAGGGGAGGGAAGCAGGAAGATATGCATATTAAATATTTTGCCTTTATCCTGAAGTCTGCAAGTTAATTTTTGCCAATGCTGGAGAGAAGTCTAAAACCATCTATGGCTTTTCTTATGCTCTGCTATGGCTATAACAGAACTGAGAATTTCAATACTGAGGCCAGAATAAAAAGATCTGGAGAAAATCAGGATGTATTGCCAATATTTTGCAACAGACATATTGAATGCCTAATGCAAACCTTGAGTTAGTGGTAATGTGACCTCAGTCTCAGCACTCCTACCTCTGTATCATGATGGGTAGCAATCTGAGCAATACAAAACATCATTCTGAGCTGGAGACAAGAAAGCTGGCCTCCAGCATGAGAGTAAGAAACCTAAACCTAAATGTTCCATATGTTTGGATGTTGTCTGAACTCTCCAGTGGGTATGGTTAGTGGAATCTTCAGCTGTCTGCACATAGGCATAGAATATCTAAGGGTATCAGCTGGCTCCCGTGTTTTACTCCACGATGACAGATGGCCCCCATAGATCCATAGATCTTGTGTCATAGCTGCCAGCATTGTACAGATGTTGGTAAGTCTCTGTGGAGGGTTAAATAGTGCTACAAACATATGTTTAGGCAGTTGATTTGCATCTCTTGTCAATACAATCAATTGAATCAAGAAAGTGACTGATCTATCTGATCAAGTGTAGGTATCTATATTGATGGCTGTTGGAGCTTACATGTAGAAAAAAATGATTTAGACATCTGAAGTCAACTGTGTATACCCACTGTTGAATCTCATCTTTAGAATTGCTTCCAAGATTAGAATTCAAATATCTTCTCTGCCTTGGCTTGAATTTAGGTCAGAAATACCAGGAATGTAAATTTGGCTGTACTCGAGCAAAAGGTTTCTGCCAAAACCACTTTAGCATCTGCAAAAAGTAAATAAATGTATCTGACCCATTGAAGCTGAATTTTCAGAGCTGGCCTCATTAAGGAGAGATAGTTACATTACGATCTCCAGCTGGAATGAGTTTATTATGCAGTAATAACTACACAATTGAAGAGGGAGACAATATGACATCTAGAGGGACTGGGAGTTTCTTAACAGGTTGCGATATTTTAATGAAAGATACAAAATATTGTTATCATATAAGTTTTAAAATTAATTTTCCTGTTGAATTTTGTTGCATTCAATCCCTGTTGGGAGTACTGTTATGAAAATCTACCCTGTATTTTATAACAAATTACTATCAAGACACATAGTAATATTTTTTGTTTTAAATTCACTGTTTTGCAAAACTATCTTGGCAATTCTACAAAAGGTGTGCAATGGGAGATTCTGTCCTTTCACATAGTATATGTTACTACTGACTGTGTTATTTCATGTGTTTTGGACAGTGATCCCTTAAAGGTCTGCTGTGGTATATTGAGAACTTAGAGAAATCACTGTTTTCTAAAATAGCTGTACTTTAAAATATTTTTTCCTAGATTAGCAAAATAAAGGAATAGAAGGTAAACTGGTGCAATGCTGCAACAAAGGGAGCAACTCTAGAAAGCACTGGAGCAGCTAAGTATGTGGAGAGCACTGATGGATGAACCAAAGAATAAGACCTAGTATTTACAGTGACTAAAACAGAAGAGCCGGTATGAAAAAGAGCAGTTTACTGTTACCTATGGATAATATGCTGAAAAAACCATCTGCAAACAATGGCAAGGGAGAGTAGAAGTATAAGAGAAAAAAGGAAGACTTGGGTCATATTCCCACAGGCTCAACTGTGCAATACAAATCATCAAACTATCTCTGGTGTAACAGTAAAGAACTATGGATTAAATCCAGTACTAAGAGTTGACTTGTGCTGGTTTTGGCTGCGGTAGTGTCAATGTCCTTCATAGTTGCTGGTGCAGGTCTGTGTTTTGTATTTGTGCTGGAAACAGTATTGATAACACAGGGATGATTTACTTTCTGCTTAACAGGTCATAGAGCCAGAGCCTTTTCTGCTCCTCCTTGCTCCAGTAAGGAGAGTGGGTGGAGGTTGCACAAGGAGTTGGGAGAGGACACAACTGGGACAGCTGACATCAAATGATCCAAGGGATTTTTCATGCCATTTTTCATATGGCATCATGCTCAGTAAACAAAGTGTAGTGAAAAAGAATGAAGGGGGGACATTCAGAGTTCTGGTGTTTCTTTTCCCAGGTCACTGAAGCCCTACTGTCCTAGAGACATCTGAACACCTGCCTGCCCACTGGAAAGAATTCTTTATTCTGGTCTGCTTGTGTGTGTGTGGCTTTTGCTTTATCCATTAAACTGTTTCTACCTGAATCCAATTAATTTTCTCATTTTAGCCTTTTATTCTGTCCCCTATTCCACTGGGATGGGCAGGGGGTCAGTGAAGGAGCGGCTTTGTTGGGTTCTGTTGCCAGCTGGGGTTAAGCCGTGACATAATGCTACCAGACATCTGCTTAAACAGATTTTCCATCGAAATGAATCAGAATATTGAGCAAATAATCATGCCACCCTGGGTTTTCAGAGGGACTGTGTTGTGTGCCAACGTCCAGCCTCACCTGACATGTTTGAAGGAGTTCCTCAACATTCTCCCCAGACAAATTCTCAAATCTGTTAAGTCAATGACTTACTTCAGTTCAAATAGTTCTACTCCAGGTTTTCAAAGATGAAATGGTCATGGCTATTTGTGTGGTTCACATTCTGTCTGCTCAAAGTCCAATAAATTCAAACAAAAATACAATAATGTGAGTTCATACAAAGAGAGGTTGACTCAGAATTCTGAGGGACTGCAAGGAATTAGCATGAACAGAAAAAAGAAAATTGTGTGTACAATAGATGATCATGCCTGAGCCCTGAGTTAGTCTTCATAAGCAGATAACACCATTTCTCTTTGACCTTGCATGTCTGTCCTGGTCAGGGGGTGCTCAGGCAATCGGCACAACAAATAATTAATACTTCCTAAGGTGTAAATGTGGCCTAAGAACTTGATCTCAACTAATGATTCCCCTGAGTTCACAAATTCTTTTAATCAGTGTTAGGAAAGTATCTCTTTTTTAAAGTACTGTTTGTATAGCCTTAGGAAAGGCTATTTGCATTTTGCTTATAAAGCATTCAGTGAACATTCTCTGACAGTTTCAAAACAAACAAAAAAAAAACTGTTAAAGTGTATCACCATAAATTTTAAAAAACAATACATTTTTCCCCTGTTTTCCAGTTTGAGTGTATTTATCCCACTGAGGGATTACTTATATTTTTCAGCTGTGACTCACTGAATGTATGACAGAGTCTTGTTTCAAAAAATTTATTGAGGTTGAAGAAGATGTTAAAAACAGACAGGCACCTGGAAATGCCAATAGTGGGAAAAAGAACAAATACAATTTATTTTGAGGGAAGCCATGGCAGAATGCCTGATTCCTCCTGTGTATTAAAAAATTATATTAATTCTCCTGCTTCTGTACTTCCCCCCTCTTAAAGTTTCATATGAGCTCAGAGGATAAAGTATATTTATCAGTCTGGTAATAAAATTATAATATCCGCGAGATGCTTTTTTGAGAAAACTGGTGGGAGATGTCTTTAGCCTTCTGATACACTGATTAAGCTGTTAATTTTCCAGAGCCATAATCCCTAATCTTAACATTTGCATATGGATAAACCAATTAGTGTGTGTGTGTGTGTGTGTGTGTGTGTGTGTGTGTATGCGATGGTTTTCATCTAACCAGACAGGAAATTGATAGGTTTTAATTTCCTGGAGTCAGTATCACAAGGTATTGTGATAAAACTTTTGAAAGAAGTATAAGGAGTGCCCTTTGAAACAAAATTAGTGTAACCTGCCCTCTGGATGAAGTATTAATATGCTGTGTTACCCTGTGTGGATATTTATTCAGACAGTTTAAATGTTAGGTCCAGATATGTGATCAATAAAATTGGGAGTTCCATGGTGGTCAAAAGTTCTGATACAATAAAGCCTTAAAGTACATGAGTGATCCAGTTTTCCTACAATAATACCTTTTTAACTCTTACTGTTTTCAGTGGGACTTAACCAAATGCTTAAGTTAAGCAAATACACTTTGCTGAAACAGATGCATTGTATATATAAATTGACCAGATCTCTTTATTAATGGGAGCCAAGGATGCTCACCATCTTAACATTAGGTCTTTTAGTAAAACATTTGTCCTTTATGCTTTGCCTCTTTATATATATGCCTGTGTTACAACTTTCAGTAGAAGCTAATAGCATGTAATAGCTATACAAAGAAAGAACTCTTTCTTTCTTTGTGTAGCTATTAGAAATAGCCCTGTGATGAGGTGCGATCTTTGGCCAGGGCACAAAACCTCTTAATGCAGTTGCAGTTACAATGAGAAAAAAAAAAACCTTTTTTT
This sequence comes from Motacilla alba alba, assembly GCF_015832195.1. Lineage (NCBI taxonomy): Eukaryota > Metazoa > Chordata > Aves > Passeriformes > Motacillidae > Motacilla > Motacilla alba. Next base: position 45,050,177 of record NC_052016.1, on the reverse strand, counting down.
TTGCCTATGTAACAAAATAGGGAATAGAGCAGCCAACATTCAGACTTGATAATAAGGATTAGCACAGGTAAGAAGGATTTTGTAGTTGTCATTTGCCAAGGTCTTTATGATCAATAAAGTGCCTTTACATGGGGAATTAACTTCCATAGTTTCAGGTTTTAAAATAATTTGTGAAACAATGCAGCAGCTAACTAACAGAGAAAAGAATACTTTACGTTATTACAGGACTACTCAATGTTCTTTAAAATTGTGAGACTGGTCCCATGTGCAAAAGTAGTTCTGAATGAACTGTGGTGAGTATAAAGAGATCTGGAAAGCTATTTGATGCAACTAAGTGGTTCAGAAAACTGAGGATGGCTTTGACTATCAACCTGGAGAGGGAAGATTGCATCACTTATGTGTTTGCTGTCTGACATATACATATTTAATGGGTGAAGAATTACTTCTCTGTCTATACTGAAAAAAGAGGAACCTTGAAAGTAATTAACGAGGTCCTTAGAAAAAAATATTTTGACTGATAACTAGAGAATCATGTCACTGAGCTTGTTTATTCAGAAATAAGGCACCTGCCCTTCACTGATTATCTACACTATTCCTTTGAAGTCACTTGTGGGTGCAATGGGGAACCTTTCCTGAAAAGAAGTCATCTTGTGACAGACAACTCCTGAGAGGTGAGATGAACAGTAATATGAAAATGCTGCTCTCTCTTGAGGAACAAAGAGGAAGTAGAAGTGCATGCTTTATCTTGAAGACAGATTTTTAGGTTTATACATGCCCATCACTTTAATTTTTAGTGAGTCTCTGGAATGCCCAGTGGGATGCACCTGCCACATTAGCCACAAAATAAAGGAAAGCAATATATTTTGGTAGTTTTTTTTTAATCTTGATTAATGATACATTCTGGAAATTTTCTTTAAGGGAAAGGTATTTTTGGAAATGTGTTACTCTAGATACAGTTTGCTTTCAAGGTGTACTTTCCTGGTTATATTAAAATATTTATTGGTTGGTCTCTTGAATGCCTAAAGTCACCTAGATTCTACTGGCAGAACCAGGAACACTGTGCACATTTCTGGATTAAAGGCAGCATCACTGCCATAAGGTGACTTCATTGAAAAGGCATGTGACATGGAAAAACAAATGGAATCAGAATCCTTTGGATCTTTTACTGTTTTATTAGTTTTGTAAGCAAGATTTTTAAATTACATTTTCTTCCTCTATTGGTATTACAGAGAAATTTTAAAAAGTATCTGAATACAGAAGAAAGGAATCCTAAATTGGACTATATTATCCACAGGAAATAAAACCATGTTCCTAAAATACTGCTATTATTCTTTGAGCATCAGAGTTATTTTCTGTTAGTGTCTCCTTGTTTTTAATATCACTGTGTCCTGTGATCCCATATTAGTTATTGCCCATCAAATATAGACCAGAATAGAAACAAAGAAGTTGTTTGGGGCTATTTTGGCTCCAATGAAAGATGGTATTCTGGAAACTGCCTTCACAGAAAAAGGATTTCTAGAAATAGAGGACTACTGTGTATATGTCTTCACATTGTAGGTATAATTTCCAGACACCTTGCCTAGTTATACTACATATTTATTAATAGGCTTGGTAAACACTTTTGTCAGCTAGGTTTTATTTCTTTGCTGCTTTGTCATAGCCTCTAGCAGGAAAAACTAAAAAATCAGCCAAGTGCTAAGCATTTTCCTCTCTAGCCTAATCAGGACCCTGGTTCTGCTTCCATTAATGATATCCAATGGGGCAGAGATGGACAGAGAGTTAGATAAAGTGTTTGAAGTTTTGACACTGTCCTTCATGACATCCTTCTCTCTAAACTGAAGAGGAATGGCATTGATGGATAGGCCACGCAGTGGATAATGAATTGGCAGGATGGTAACACGCCAGAATTGTGGTCAAAGGCTGGATATCCAAGCAAAGACCAGTGACAACTGGCTTTCATTAGGGGTCAATATTGGGACTGGAACTTTTTTACATCTTCTTGGCAACATAGACAGCAGATCAAGTGCACCCTCAGCCAGTTTTCCAATGACACCAAGCCGTGTGGTCAGGTTGAGATGTTGGAGGGAAAGGATGTCATCCAGGGGAACCTGGACAGGTGTGAGAGGTGGGCTTGTACAAAACTCAAGAAGTTCAACAAGGCATAATTCAAGGTCCTGCACATGGCTCAGAGCAATCCCAAGCAAAAATACAGGCTGGACAGAGAATGGCTTGAGAGCAGTCCTGAGGATGACTTGGAGTTGTTGGTTGACAAGAAGCTCAACATGGCTCAGCAATGTGCTCTTGCAGCCTACAAAACCAACCATGTCCTGGGCTGCATCAAAAGTGGAATGGCCAGCAGGGCAAGGAAGGGGATTCTCTTCCCTCCACTCCACTCTGGTGAGACACAGCCTGAAGTGCTATGCTCAGCTCTTCAGCCCCTAAGGTTAGAATTATGTGGACTTATTAACGTGAGTCTAGAGGAAAGCAACCAAATTGATCAGAGGGCTGGAGCACTTGTTCTATCAAGAAGGCTGGGAGAGCTTGTATTGCTCACTTTGGAGAAGAAAAGGCCCTGGGGAGAGCTTTCAGCAGCCTTCCAGGGCCTAATGGGTGGTGCAAGGAAGCTAGAAAGGGACATTTTACCCAGGCATGGGTTGCATTGAAAGTATAGAAATTTGGCAGAAAATAAACCCCATTGCTTTCTAGCTTGTCCTCACAGAGCAAAGGGGCTGGGTGCAGCTCAGTTTAATTTCTGATTATAACCACTTTGGCACTGTAAGTCTGGTCACATTCAGTAAGATATCAGATGTATCAACAGTGTGGTTACACAATAATTCTGGTCACATTCAGGATCCCAGCTTCATGAATAGTGTGATTTACTGATTTGCCACTATAAGCACGAGAGAGTTCATTAAGAGATTTTATGATCAAAGATTGACCAATACTGTGCACATTGAAGAAAAAGTCTACAGATTTTTGTGAGATTTCCAGTAATAAATACACTAGATCTAGAAAATTTGAGAGTATAGTGCTGTGTACGAGTATTTTCAGGTAGATTCCGACGGAGTTCAAAGTGTAAATCTTACCAAAGAGACATCCCTTCCTTGGGGAAGAGAGACAAGCAAGCATGTCAACTTGTCTGCAAGGTTGTATTCTCATGCTCTACCGTGGAAGATTTCAAATGCCAATTTATATTTTCAGGAGAAGTGAAGGCTGGACTGTAGTCAAATAACCTGTTGCTGCAGTTAGTTTATATGTAAATTAGGGATATTGAGAGTTACAGAGGGAGAGATTATTATGAAGACTGTAGGTCTTGAATGAGTATAGAACAGAAACACATAACCTATCAGCCCCACAGCACACCATATCTAATGGAAATCTCTCTACCATCTATCTCACATCATGTCTCGTAGCTGTAGGCCTCATTCCCTCAGCATATAGTGACAGGACAAGGAGGAATGTCTTTAAACTGACAGAGAACATATTTATATCAGCCATTAGGAAGATATTCTTTACTCAGAGGATGGTGAGGCATTTGAACATGTTGTCCAGGGAAGTTGAGTATGCCCCATCCCTGGAAGTGTTCAAGGCCAGGTTGGGCAGGGCTTGGAGCAACCTGGTCTAGTGGAAGGTATTCCTGCCCACAGCAGGAATCACTAGATGATATTTAAGGTGCCTTCCAACCCAAACTGGTCTAGGATCCTATGAGCCTATAAAATTTCCTTTCACGTCAGTGGTAGAAGAATGAGGCCCTGGTGTTACTCCTGCACTCTGAGGAAGGGTGATCTCCAGATGGTCGTGCAGATGGTACATTACACCTGCCACTCTCATCCTGTCCACATGGGCTTTCTGTGGAGTGCTGACAGCCAGCCAGCCTCTTGGAGTATGCTGTAATGTGCGATTTCTTTTGAACAGGCTAAAAACACAGAGACAAACCATTTTAGGGGTGTGAGCTGTGACAGCAATCTGATTGGATGCTTGGGTTGTTTGTGGGTTCAACTTTCATTCTAGTCATGAAGATGTCCTTAATACTGTCCTCAGGGAGAAGTGCAGGTATCTCCAGAAAACTTGTCTCAGCTCAGCATGTACAAGGTGGGTACAACCTGTTTACAATTTGGCTTATTTTTCCTAGTCAGAAGCAGTTGGATACAAGTCTCTTCAAGTTGTTTCTCTTAGTACCCAGGCTTATTTTATATTAATTTGGGAATGCATGCTCCCATCATGAGTTGGACTCTCTTGGTGATATTCCTCTCTAATGATCTGGATTTGGATTTGATTAGAAGAGAATTTTTGAAAAATGCCATTCCACTGAATTCAAAAACTTTCTCAAGAAAGAAAAAAAGTGGTGTTGAAAGAATATTGCAATTCAATTTGTTTTAAGAAAAAATATTTTCAGAAGCCTCAATTTTCTGTGCATTTTTGTTCCTTTTTTTTCTTTTGTATTTTTTTGTGGGTTTTTTTCAGAGGTGCTTTTTCATCACAGTATTTGGAATAATAGAAGAATGATTAGAATTATTTTTTTTTCTGGCTATCAAAAGGTATTTATAGCAATATGATTCAGACAGCTGCATCATATTCAAATGTCATTAGGACAACAAAATTAAGTCAGTTTTTATAATAGCTCAAGGGGGTAGATTATCATGGCACAATTCAATCACTAAGAACAGGCTCTTAGCTCTTATAAGAGGAAATCTCTAATATTAATCTCCAAAACAAGAGGAAAACAATAAAAAGACAGAGCAATCATCACAATGCAGTGAACATTTCCAGGCTGCCTCCTGGACTTCTGAAGGTACAACACAAGTGTTTATATTTGAAGGAATAGCTCATATTGAGTCAGGCCAATAGCTGAAATCAATAGAAAACTTTGCATACATCTTTAACTAGTAGTGCTCCTGGTCCATGTCAAATAATGATGCATATTTAAACAAGTTTGAAAGTCATGGCCTCTGAATTCTGGGTCTGCTTAGACTTCTGACTCCTTGGATAGTACTCACTATGTCATACATAATTTTCTGATCTGTGAGAGCTGATTAGACCTGGGAGTCCCAGGGCATGAGACCCTTTCAAAGTTCTGCAATATATTCTGTCTCCATTTATCATGCAGAGTTCAGGGTGAATAATTCTGTATACACTGATGGTGAGCATTCTTTTTCCATTCCACTACTAAACAAAACCAGTTTTGATTGCTTAAACACAGGCACCAGTGCCATTTGTGAGAATCTGAGACATACCAGACTGCTGCATGTGAATGGATGTGAGGCCTGAGGAAGATCATGTCCTCCTGAAGAAACAGGTGGAGACCAATGTAAGTTTCCTTGAGGTCATTCAAACAGTAAAAAAAACTTTTCTTAGGGAGGCTGAATCAAGTCCTGAGTGGCATTAATGTCAGAATATTTAGTTGGCTGAACAGTAATTATGCAGTCTAGTGGTCCAATTTTCCTTACACTGTGTTTTTTTCTACCTCTTTTGGCTCTGTTACATAACAAAATGAATTGTCCTCTGGAGTGGACTGTGTCTGGAACACAGAAGAACATTGACAATCAGTGTTGTTTTCATATCTGGACAACTGGGGCTGACCTCACCCAAAGCCTTACTGCCATTTGAGAGGAACAAGGGTATTCTTTGCCTTGCACTGTCAGTCTAGTAGGGCACAGGTCCTTCTTTGCTCCTGAGTCATTTCTGCCAGCCCCATGCAGAAGTGTTTGATACCTGAGAACCCTTCATGTGTGCCCTATTTGCAGAGATGCAGCAGCCCTGCCAAATACAGTGCTAGCCGAAAGGAGCCAAGCTGAACCAAGCAGAGCTGAGCCAAAAAGAGCTGAGCCTAAGGAACCTGAGCAGAGCTGGGTGGAGCAGGGTGAAGCAGCCAGAAGCAGCGGTGCTGGTAGCAGCTGCAGGGAATTGAGTCCAGCATCTGAAGCAGCCGTGCAGTGCAACACAGAGGATCTACCTTTTGGGGATTTGTTCATCACTGTTTTCCAGTGTCTTCGGCCTGGGGAGGGTGAAAGCTGTTTGTGTGAACAGCTGCCATCTTGTCATTGTTTGTGGAAAATCAAGTGGCCCTGGGTGCAGGAATGGCAGCCATCTTGTCTTTGTTCTGGCAGCCTAGTGGAACTAAGATGAAGTGGTGAATGCCTTCTGTGTGTAAAGCACCTTCTCTTTGTGTATACTTCTGGTTTTTTAAGATTAAAAAAATGTGTTTCCTTTTCCATAGCTTTCTGCATTCAGTAAATTATCTCAACCCACAATCTCCACCTTTGTCCCTCTCTTACCGGAAGGGGCAGGGGGAAGGGAAGTGGTTAATTTGGACTTTAACTTTCTGATGGTGGTAAACAACATGTTACTAGATTGCTTTACATTGTCAGCTATATCTGCCTCCATATGTTTGGGAAGATACATTCAACTTCTTTCTGATTTAAAGGACTTACCATAAAAGACTCCTTTTCAGAGGATTAGTACTGGATATAAATAGGGAAAACAGATATTCAGCAGATTTTAAATTAATAGGTTTTTGTATAAATTTAAGTGTTTAAATCTCTGCAAATCAGGTAAAAAGGGAGAGGAATATTTGCAGTGTTATCCCTGAGATTTTTTACAATTTGTATAGTTTAACATTCCCAGAGGAATGTTCTCTGTTATTCTGGAATTTCTTCCTATGCCCAGAAATACTTCAACAAGGTTTTTTGTCATTCTAAATTGTCATCACTGTAATAGTTGCAGAAACAATTAATTAATTAATTAGGATAATTTAGGGTGCATTGGGGCTATAAGTGAAGATTTTCATGATTGCAGGAGTATGTTATTGATTCAGAGACTAAATTTTCTGCTGGATGAGAGTGAAAAGAACAAAGAGAACAAACAGCATGAAAGAGAGGATAGCAGGATTAACATTCTTTTTACAGTCTCAGTAAGATTTCCCTGTGAAAGCATCAGTGGCAGTTATGAGCTTTGATTCAGAAGTGCTCTGTGTAGTTTTTGTTTGTTTTCAGTTAAAACAGATGACTAAAGCAAGGCCTCTGTTTGCTTCGCATTTCCATCTAGTCTTAGTTAAGCGTCTTAACAGGGTTAGTAATTAGCAGAACTGGGTGACATGCCAGTTTTTGGCTTCATGAATTAACCTTGCAGACCTTTTCTGTTGAACTTTAATCTCCCAGCCCTGACTTTCTCTCACCATATGTTTTATGATAAGCAGTAATAGTAATAGGACCCTGACACACAATTACTGCAGATGGCTTGAGACTGTAGTGATGTCTCTGTCCACTCCATCTCTGTGCCAGGGATTTCTCTTTGAACACAGGCTGGCGCTTTAGTCACTACAGAGAAGCCCATCATTTTGGCTTAAATTCTTGAATTTTCAGTGTAAGACTGGAAGAAAATAAATGCCCCTTCTATTTTCAAGAAATCCAAAAAAGATGATCCAGGGAACTACAGGCTTGTCAGCCTCACCTATATCCCTGGGAAAGAGATGGTTTAAATAATCCTGGAAGCAAGTAAAATGGCATGGAATGGAATGGAATGGAATGGAATGGAATGGAATGGAATGGAATAGAATATTTCAGTTGGAAGGGACCTCCTACCTTCATCTCCTCTTCCTTTCTCTGTAAGCTGCAGAGGTTTCCAAAAGCATGAACGAGAAGGTGGTTGGGACTAATCAGAACATACTTATGAAGAGGAAATAATTCCTGAGCAACCTGACAGCCTTCTATGAGGAAGACCTGGGTAGATGAGGTGAGACCAGCTGATATTCTCTAGCTTGACTTTAACAAGGCTTTCAAAAGTTTACCTTTAAAAGATCAGAAATATGACATGCAGCATTGAAAACAGTTTTGACTTTTAGTACTCAACAACAAAATGGATAACTACCAAATTATCTCTAGATCAGAAATTACCACAACAGTGATGCTGAAAATAAACAGAAAATATTTATTTTTAAAAAATTGCAATTAGGAAGAAAAGAGAGGTGATATATCCACTTTTTGTCTTTTCCCATGTTCAGTGATGGCACATTAGTCATCTCCCAGAGCATAGATGAAACTTTGTTCTTTCTCTGCCTCCTCTCTGCATTGCAATTAAACATGTGACAGATTAGCTTAATTTCATTTAATTTGGAAGATTATGGTGTCAGCATAATTTTTGACTTGGCCTTATAACCCATCTTAAGTAATCACATGAGAAAAAGGAGGCATTTATAGGACATGAGTCATCTCACTTTAAGGTAGATACCTAAGACAAATCAGAGAACTTTTGCCCTAAAAGTGCATCTTTCTCTCAGTTAACCACTAAGATATGGAATCAAACATTGCTGACATCTCAAAACAGTTGCGATGAATTTCAGATCTTAGGACTTTAACAGTTGTCCAACCAAAGCACGAAGAGGCATTTGAGAATCCTGAAGGCTCCTCTGCAACTTTGATTTTTTCCTTTCAAACAGTGAAGTGCTCTATGCCGCATATTATATTCTTTAGAGGGTTCACTAGTATATTTGTGAATGAAAAAGCAGAATAGAATCCTACATTTATTCTATTAAATGGAACTTTAGGAGTCTAGCTGTCCACACAGGGGTATTTCTGCTCATGGACAGATTTCGTTTCAGCCAGAGTTTGAAAATTATGTAGCTTTGTAGACATAAAGATTTTTAAACACCTCCAGAATTAGGCACTCTGTAAATGTCTCTGTAACCCTGTTCTCAATTAGTTGTTGTTTCTATCAATAAAGATTATTCCATGGGTAGGGAAAGGGCATGGAAGCAATGTTTGCAGGGTTTCTTTTTCCTGTTGAACATAGCTTTGAGATTGAAAAAAGGAAGAAAAAAAGGAAGGGGAGAAAAATTTCCCTTTCAAAATTATAAATGTTGATAGGTTGGATTTTTTTAGTACACAAAATGGGCTGCAATCTGATGTTTAAGGCAAGTTGTTTCAAAGAAAACACCTGTGCAAATTATATACTGAGTTGGTAAAGACAGCTGTGATAGTGCTAATTTTCAGGGTGTAACTCTGCTGCCAAAACAGAGGTGTAGGTCCCCATAAAAAATTCAGGAAGCTCCATAAATAGCACTCCCAGTGTGAAGGTGCTGCTGACAGAAAAGGAGTTGGAATGACAGCCACATAAAGCACACCGTGGATACCCCAGAGGCTTTGTAGAAAACTGAAACTGCATGGTTGCTGCTGAGGTGACTGGAAAAAGAGATTGACTTCAAGCTGCATGGATGTGTTTAATAAACTGATTAAACTGTGACCGTTTGGGGACCTGGGGGAGACTTCTAAAGAAGCTAAATGCTCTGAGAAATGGAGGATGCTTGCCTCTCTGCCCAGGGCTCTGCTGTCACACAGTCCTATAGGTTTGCAGCTGTCTTTACAGGTGCTGAAAACAATTCACCAAGATAGATTCGTCTACATACTTGGAAATAAAATTTCAAGAACACTTAGACACTGTTTTTTAAACATTTCAGCAGCTGAGAGAAAGTCTGAGTTTCTTCTGACTTTTAACATTTTTACTGTCATCTCCATTAAGGAGAGCAATCATCTCCTTTTGGGAACCACTCCTGCAGAAGACGTCTGACTCGGCAATGGTATACCTTTGTACTCTGATGTTTAAACCTGGGATGTGCTTTGTGAGTCACAGCCCACTGAAAAGCAGGATGCCTTTTACACTTACTCTTGACAAATCAACATCAACTGCAAAGCACAGATTGCATAGTTTGAGTAAGGTTTTTTAGCTCGGGTCTGTTTTAGACAAGCAGCTGCCAGTCTGGAAACTGATTCATGTGTACCACTGCAGAGAGTCAAGGTGATTTGTAGACTTCAACTATACTGATGTACAGCAGGGGTAAAATCTATGCTAAGAACAGGATTGAAGTAAATTATGGAGGATAATGGCAGATTAGCTGAAAAAGTCTGGCTTAGCAGATATGTCAGTGATGAATAGAATTGAAATGCTTGTAAACTAATTTACGTAGCACAGCTGCTCAACACAACACCTGTTCAAAGTGGCTGTAAGACACTAATAGATGTAGTTAGTGCAGAACTTCTGTCTGGTGAATATTTTCTATTGATCTGAACAAGTGCCCAAAGGATGTGAAGTAAATTGCAAGTTCTGTGCATATATACAAATGTTTACTTTGACTATGAAAAGTATAAAAATAATGAATATTTATTTTACTGTTAATGAATATCTCCATTAGAAAGGATAAATAGTAAGACACAGACCTACCATGAAACTTTACATAATATTGATAATTTAATTTCTATCAGGATAAACAATATTAGGAGGCAGACACTAGACTCTTCCACAGGAATTTTAGAGAGGAAGTCTATGTTGTGAAATCTGATAATGTTCTCTAACACTATGTGCACCATGAATGGGCCTAAATGCCAAAACAGCGATACAAGAATATCCTGTTCTATTTCATTTCTCCTCTTTGGTACCTTGGTTTATATAAAGAGAAAATTCATGGAGGAAGGTCAGGTCTGATAGGAAAAATATGCTGCAACAGAACTAGAAACTGAGAACATATTCTGACATGAGTCTGGACATATTCTGAAGTGCTTCTCTGTCTTCTTCAATACAGTTTAAGCCTGGGATTCCAATTTAACTGTCTGAAGGGGGATGCCCAAAATTAGGCTGTGTAACTACCTCAACAAACACACAGTTTTGCAGAGAGTTGTACAGTTTCACAGAAGGTGATGGAACTAGAGTGGTCAAAGGAAAGAAGAGGACACCTAAATATTCTACCTGTAGGAATGTATAAGTTTCTTTGGAGCTTAGGCTGGATACATCATCCTGTTAAGGAAAAGCCAAGGTGTAAACATGAAGGAAGGAAGGAAGGAAGGAAGGAAGGAAGGAAGGAAGGAAGGAAGGAAGGAAGGAAGGAAGGAAGGAAGGAAGGAAGGAAGGAAGGAAGGAAGGAAGGAAGGAAGGAAGGAAGGAAGGAAGGAAGGAAGGAAGGAAGGAAGGAAGGAAGGAAGGAAGGAAGGAAGGAAGGAAGGAAGGAAGGAAGGAAGGAAGGAAGGAAGGAAGGAAGGAAGGAAGGAAGGAAGGAAGGAAGGAAGGAAGGAAGGAAGGAAGGAAGGAAGGAAGGAAGGAAGGAAGGAAGGAAGGAAGGAAGGAAGGAAGGAAGGAAGAAAAGAAAGAAAAAAAAATTTGGCAACTTCTGAAGCACCTCTAAGATTGTGCACAGTTTGCTGAAGAGATTTAAATTGATATGAATGAGTCAGTCTTGTTTGGGATTGCTCTAGAAATCTTTGAGATAGATTACTACTGAGAGGGGAATGCCTTGAAAGGTTCATGAGATAATGATGAAGGAACCAGTGTAATGTGCTTTTCCCTTAATGCCAGGCATCACAACCTTCTCCCTTGCCTGCATGATTGTAGGCCATTCAAGTCCACTCACCTCTGGAGACTGAAATACTTTAAGCTCTCATTGCCTTCAAACTCTTATTTATCTTGACCTTCCTGTCTAGTTTTAATAAACGTATTTTGTGAGAGTCATGGGGCTGCTTTCTAACCTGTTGCCTGCTCTTCTGTTCACTGAGGGAAGGGCTGTAACCTTGCTACCCACAGCTGTGCTAACATATCTGTGATCATTCATCTTTTCTCTGGATCAGCTTAAAGCTTCAAACATATCTTGGCTTTTAATTAAATTAAAATGGGAGGAAAAAGTTTCCCTTTTATGAGTGTGCTCTGAAGGGAACAAAATCTTGCAAGTGAAGCGCACACAATGATCCTGTCTATTTACAAGTCTTAGAATTAGATGAAAATAGGAAAAAAGGAAACTTTATTCTGTTCAGAACGACAGTTTGATATAAAACAAAAAGGGTGGCTTTCTAAAACATTTCAAAAGAGTTTTCTTTCTTCTGAAGATGTGTTTGTACTAGAAATTCCAAGGCTTCTTCCATGGCTTTGTACAAGCCAAGAAAGAAAAACAGAATTAGTTGAAGGATCTGAATCAGAATCTTGGATCCAGGAAGTAATAAAAGTTGAACCATGTTTTACAGTTTTCTGTGTAAAAAAAAAAAAAAAAAAAAAAAAGACATGAAGATCAATACACCAAGTCTGAACACAGAACTTTGCTGCAAACTGGATCACATTCCTCCAAAAAGAAGTCTGGTTTTCTCTGTCTGACAGTCACTCATGGACATAAGAATCAGACTTCAATGAGCCACTCAAAAGTGTTTCCACTTTTTTTTCTGTCCTTCACACACTGAGTTCTCAATGTCTGGTAGGGCACTCACAGGGGCCTGAAGTGACTTCTGAAGTAGGATTCATGATTGGGTGAATGTTTTCTTTGTACACTGTAGCCCAGCAGAGAAGATATAGTTTAGAAATGCACATTAAGAAATAAATATCTCCTGACTACTTTTCCTGTGGTTCATTCAGAACAAAGCTGCCTGCTAGTGGAAGATGTCCCTGGCCTGTGGCACTTGGGTTGGAACTAGATGATCTTTAAGGTGCCTTCCAACCCAAACCATTCTAGGATTCAATGAATATCACACCTGATTTGTTGTTTGCCCAGCGTTTTCTTATCAATGGTACAGCACAGATAAGCTTCACATCATCCATGTTACTGGTGTTTAAAACCAATCTGGAGTTTCACAGATGGCATATTTCAATTTAATTACATTTTCTGATAGTGAATACATCTTAACAAATGAAAAAATGATGTGATGCCATATTCTGCTGCAAGGCAGAAAACAGTTTGATACCAACAACCATAAAATCTTCATTCAGGAGCTGTAATTTATTAGCATCAGTATTACTGTTTACTCATCATTGAACAGCCAAGACTGGGGTGGAAAGCTAGAAGGTGTCACCTAAAACAGGAAGAGATAACAAACTGACAGACTATATGGTTTGAATAGATAAACAGTCATCCCAGATGTTTCTTTCTTTTTCTCAGTGAAAAAAAAAAAATCAACAATGAAAGTTACATGGGACTTAGATCACTGCAAGCAGGAGCAGAGAATTGCCCTGGCACCAAGTCTTCAGTCCTGACAATTCTCACAAGTGCCTACTGAAAGCTATTGCTATCTGACATATGTTGCTATAAGTGCTAATTAAATCTCAGTGCTGTGTTCTATTATTAAAACAAGAGTCCTTATTGCCACTAAACAGAGCTGCCTCCCTGCAGGGGTAGAGCTATCAGCTGCCTGGGTTTCCCTGATATGTCTTCCTTTTCTGTCCTTGGAGCACCATCTAAGCAGATTTTTGAACAAGTGCAACTCGTGCCTGAGTTTTGGGAATTTCCAGCAGAAGCTCCACAAAGAGCTTGGCAGGCTGCAGCAGGGAACAGCAGGACAGCGGTGAGTGGAGGCGGGCAGCAGGAGAAGAAGGAGGAGATGTTCACACAGTGCTGGATCTGAAGGGCTGGCAGCTGCTGCACTTGGCCTGGGTCCCCAGAGCCCCAGGTGTGAGCAAGGCTGGGGCTGGGGGGGAGCAGAGCTGGGAGGGAGAGGGCAGGAATTCGGTGTAGGAAGGAATTTAGGTCAAGGTTGAGGGAGAGGAGAGCTGTGGGGGTATTAGACAGGTCTGGGGGTTACATGGGAATCATTGGAGTTGGTGATAGGGATCTTGGGACAACTGAGGATAGGACTACTGGGGCTCTGTGTTGGATTTGGGACGTGTGGGAAGCTCTAAGCCAGAAAGCCTGGGACCTGGGGGTTTTGAGACAATGGAGATTTGATGTGGGGCTCTGGGACTGGTGTTCTGTAGGTGAAAAATATTGTGATGTGGTGGAGCTTGCTTGGACACAGTGATTTTGTTCTGAATATGATTCATAAGTTTCCTTTCAGGAAAGAGCATTGGACAGCAATGCATTCCTTCTATCCCCTACTTCTTTTAGATCCTTTTGTCTATTTTATACTTATTTGGAGAAGAGGCAGCATTAATCAGGATGGATTGTAAGATCTGAAAATACTTCTTTCCAGTAGAGAAGTACTCACTCTATGTGGGGCAAATGAAAAAGAACTATAGACAAAGAAATGCCGCCCTCAACCTTCTTTACCTGGTTAGTGTTTAAATTACTGGCTTTAACCATTTGTATAGTCCTACTTCAAGAACTGGAAGGCCAGTGTGAAGCAGATGTCTGCTGCATAATGCAAAGTTTATCCCTACTGAATGCAGGAGTCTTGTGTACCAGTTTCTCTTGTAGATGCTTAAATTTAGACGCGATCAATATTGCCCATGTCTGGTGTTTTTTGCACAAAATTCTCAGCCGGAGGATATTCAGAGCAGACAAATCTGGCTAAATGTGGTCTGCATCTAAAGCACCTTTTGCATACAAGGTCAGACTCAAGCCACAGGCTTACTCAAACCTAGAGAACCTAATGCTTATAGCTTCTTGTTGGAACTATGAAACCAAAGTTCACTACTAGTGGAATAGGAAGAAATTTTCCTGTCCTTTACAAACAGCTGATAAAAATGTCAAATTATACTAAATATTAACTCTTCTTCCCCCTGCCCACGAATCAACTGAACAATTCTAGAATGAATATACTGTAAATATAAACACTGTTTGGAAATTAGGAAATTTGTTAAGATAAATGCTGTAAAAGTTGCAGTATGGTGATCTAGTCTGTTCACACACAAGCATCTTTAAATAGATGCAGAAACATGCAACAATTCCTATTGTCTATGTACAAATTCCACTCTGCATTTTTAATAAAACCCTAAAACCTTTTGTGATGAGCCCCATGTATCCAAAAAAGATTATGTAATCCTGGAATGGTAGGAACCAGCATGAGATCCGAGGCAGAAGACTGAAAAGGTCTGTGCATGAGCCAACTTACTGTTATCCCAGGCAGCTATGCTGCAGAATTTCATTTACAAGCTAATTGCACCCTACCTTGAAAGCATGTTGATTTCTACCTTCTAATACTCTGACAAGGAAGTTCCAGTGCTTCACTCTTTTTTTGAGCAGAATATATCTTCAAGTTCTCAACCTGAAAGTATTACTGACTAGTTTGTCCCCCATTTGCCTTGTGCCAAACTCACTATGAATTCATTAGGTGATTTTAACCTCCTTTTTCCAGCTGCAGTATTCCTAGCCATTTAAAAACCCTCAGTTATCTTCCCTCTTGCACACCCCAGTTTTGAGAATACTATAGAAGTTGCAATGTGAAACTTTTTTTTTTTTCAGGTGTTACAGCATTTAATTCCTTTTTCCTAGTTTCTTTCTCATCTGAATTAACAAGATATATCCAGGGTATGTTTTCAAACTTTTCTTAGAAATTTAAAGAGAAAGTCGAGATTACCTGCATTCACATGTCTGCTGTATGGCTGTTCCTAGTATTATCATTAAAGAAATATTATATTTGATTACTTTCATAACCAATAATATCAGAATCACTTGAGCCAAGTGACACAAAGGCATAAAGGATAAATCAAGTGGTCTGGAGGAATTCACTGTAGCAGCTTCACAAAATGTGTTTCTTCAAAAATTTGTTGTTTTCAGCGGGAACTTGAGTGTTCTCACATAGCAGCAAAGCATTTTAATGGCAGACTAGACATAGCCAAGATGAAATGTCTAGTTCTGCTGAGGGGTTTTTTTTCCCTTTTTCTTTTGTAATTTAGGTTATCCTGACCCCGTGTCTAATAGCTGTCTCAAATCTAAATGCACCTGAAAGGTAAGCTTAACTGTTGTTTTTCAGGTCTGCATGTAGGTCCCAGCTTTTAGGTTTTGGTATTTTGCAACCAGATCATTTTTACCATGACTTCAACAATAGCTTCTTTGAAATCTTGCCTTGAATCCACTAAAAGTTGCTCAAATCTGAATCACTTCCGATTCAATGTTTCTGGATCATTACACTGACTCTTCCTGTGGTAAAAAAATTCAGACTAGAATAGGAACTAGAATGGGAATACTGGAATAGGGACTAGTAATAATAGTATTAGTAGTATTAGTATAATTGGTGTTATTTTTGAATTTCTGTGATGCAATCTGTAAGACTGTGGTACTTCCCTAAAGTCAAAGAGATGGACAGAAAGACAACTGCTGAAGACAGGATGAAAGAATTGTGATGGGTGCTCTGTGCAAAACAAGTTCCTAATTTCCCAAAATCTCTGCAGCCATAAAATAATTCTCTTAAGAAAATAACATGGAAACAATGAGAAAAAAAATGCTAGTATTCCTTCTGACCCACACTCTGAAAAAAGATACACAAAACAAAATAGGAAAAAAGACTGTACAAAACAAACCAAAGCAAGCAAACAAACAAACAAACAAACAAAAAAGAGTATGAATAAGATACTGTTCTTTTATTGTTATGTTGTGGTCAAAATATAATTATGCCTGCAGACACATATAGAGAAATCCTGATGTCCTGGCTGATACCCTTCATAGGCTTGAAGAATTATCCTAACAAAATGTTTAAGCTACAGCAAGGGTAAAATAATCACTGCATGTGCAGAGCAACCCATGGGAAGAAGTATTGAAACAATAGCCTGCATGTAACAGCTTTGAGCAGCTACAAACAAATGCAGTCCAGTGCCCTGGAGAAAACTCATGCTGGAGTGGAACCAAGCATAAAAAATCGAGGTTACAGCCATGCACCTTGGTTTGATATGTTGTGCTGTATGACAGAAAATTTTTTTCTCCTCAGCATATTTAGAGAGTTTCTGCAGTATGCATTTTATTGTCTCCATGGTGTGAATTAATGACAGGCCAAGATTTGTGCCTGTACCATGTTTTTTAGGCCCTCAGGACCAACCAAAAATATGCAGTGAATACTATATCAGACACTTTGGAATAAATGAGCCATGTTATAAATGAGCCAGCAATTTATTAAATGGCCATGTGGATATATGCACATGGATTGCTGTTCATGCTCCCTGTATTTGTGCTGCAGAGTCCTCCACAGAAGGAGGGATAAGGGCTGCTGGGGATTCTTGCTTGCCTTTCATTGTGGCACACAAGCATTCAGGAATATTTCTAGTCAGAAGTTACCTCTCACAAAATGCACATGGCACAAACTGAAAGAAGTAAGGGTTTTGATCCTGGCATATAATTTCTGTGTCTCTTTAACATGTTGAAGGCATGCTGTGGCCAAAAAGATTACAGAGAAGAGCAACAGTACCTCTCAGTAAACAGCCCTGCAGGGTAATAAAGGGATGTATTAGAACATATTTTGTTTTTTACTTTATCTCTGTACTGTGTCTATTTTGGCATAAGAATCCATTCAAATAGAATTGTATAAGAAATATGTCTTTATGCTTCAGGGCATTAGACTTCCATGGATTCCCTCTGGCTTGAGGGAGCTTTTCAATGTCAGGGATATGTCTCATCAACTGCTCTTTATTGAATTCCTCCTGCAGTTACTTTTAAGAGTTTCAAAAGCCTAAAAGTACCATGTATTTTGCCCAAACCAATAATAATGATCTTCAATAACAGTTATTTTTGCCATTTATGAACACACTGTGTCTATAAGGAACAATGTTCCAATATTCATCCCTCACTCTGTATCTCTGGTGGTGATTTTATTTAGCATTTAGCATGAGCAACCAAGTAGGCAACTATTAACCCATCTCTGTAAGATGAAAGTGCTAGAAAGGTTATTTTAGTAGAGACAGGTTAAAGTTAAAAAAAAAATCTGCACCTCTGGCATATGTGATTTAATTCTCACTGCAATATTGCATGAGATGGTCTGTGTCTTTCTCTCAGTGGATGAGTTGTTGTTCTTTAAAGTTTGACAGACGCTTCATTTAGGCAAAGGTCCCCATGTTTTACTCAGAGATTTAACTTTTTTTTGTGCAGTCTAAGTATATCTTTCTTTGTCAGTGTATTGCACTTTATGCTAACTAAAAAAAATGAATAATAAAACTTGACATTTTTCTCCAAAGCACAGCAGAATTAAAGGTCACACTTTCAAAAGGACCTGTAAAACTCCTCTAACAAATTATGCAATAGTATTTAAGTGCACAAACAGTTTTTTCCAAGAGTACATTGAATGGAGAATGAAAGCAATTCTGGTACTGTGCTTCAAAATTTGGCAATGAAGCTGAATTAATGGAATTAGGATATTTTTTCAAAAACATGTATATTAGGTAGGAGTCTAGATATTCCTCTTCAGGTTTTAAGTGAAAAATCAGTGAAGCACTAACAAGCATACAACCTTTATCATGGGAAATATGGAAAATAGGAGTAGAATCTCCATTGCTAAAAACAAATGCCATAGTTATTGCCTGGTATATTCAAATAGTCTACTGGGACTTCCACAAGACAGGAAATTTGTTTTACTAGGAATTATCTGGTCACACTGTCAGTCCATCCATAACAAAGAACTCTCCAGAATGAGAGATGAAATAAAATGTTAGAGGGGAAATGGAGGGTTAGAGAATGAAATGAGGGCATGAAGTTCCACAGATGATCAGGCACAGTAGTTTCCTTTGAACAGTCCAATAGATTTTTCTTACTGTACAGATGATGGTCTCTCCTCAGTTATCTTCAGATATTTGAGTAAACAAAACCCTATTGATCAGCCAGCTATTGAAAAAGTAGACAGCAGAGAGCTGTAATTGTAACGAAACAGCCAAAAGCTATTTGAGTAATGTCTAACATACTCTGAAACCTTTGTCAACCAGAACTTCCAAAAAATGCTACCTTGGCAGGTGGGCTTATGGCCATTTATATCTTGTGCTTACAGACTCTCTTGGCTTGCAAAAGATAACTATTTTGAGAAACTTGCTGACAAAATTACCCCAACAAAGAGGTTTAAGAACCAAGTCCTAGGCTTTATTCTAAAGGGCCTGTCTACTGGGACAATGAAGAAGGGTGTTACTTTGCACTGATTTTCCTCAAAGGATATGGGGACTTTTGTTACATGGATTATCTGGCAGGTAAGTAGGGTAGCAGTGCTTTTGTTGTTGGTTTTTTTTCCCCTCCTATTGGGTGTTGGTATTGTGAGATTTTTTTGTGATACAATGTGGAAGATATTGGAAAATGGAAAGACTCTGGAAGAAGATACCTCCGGTCAACCTTGAATTTTATTGCAATTATTCTTTAATATCACTTTGTAGCTGCTCTATTAATTTATATTTATTGGCCTACCTTGTTTTTGTTTGTTCTTTTTCTAGACACTGTTGAGGAACCGTGAGGATTGTAAAACCTTAGGAGAAAACATTGCTTTTCACTGGCAAAGAAATTCAGAAACGAAAGTGCAGCAGCTTCTGTACCGAATGCCATGTGGTAGGAAATGATGCTCCCACAGCTGGTGGATTGTGTAGGAAGTGTCTCTGAAGAGGGAAGGGGACTGGGGGAAAAGGTACTCTGATTAAATATTTTTCATAATATTGAAAATTTCTCCAAGTTATATTTTTCTTTGGTCATTGGCACCACGTCAGGATCCTTCTTTTCTCTTTGTTAGCCAAAGAGGTGGCTATGAATATAGGTGGCTATTGATGACAAAGACCATGTCTACAGGTTCTTAAGACAGACCTAAACTCTAATGCGCTTCTCTTTCCCACTCCATTTTCAAATTTCAAAAAGTTTCCTTTTGATTTTTCCCTCTACTTTGTTAGATCACTCAAAGATATTGAGTGATATCTAGTTCAGGTGTCCTCAGAGAAAAATAAAAATGCTAGTCTTGTCCATTGTCCATTTTTACATACCACTACACACCACAATAGGTTAGAGGATTTGTTTTGCTGTTGAAGGGGCAGAGGTTGCTAGTCAGCCTAAAGACAGCACTGTGACTTCTTCCACACAGAAATGAGGAACCCTTCCGCCAGTCATTTTTCAAATTACATGCATGGAAGGAGTCTAGGTGCATCAGTCGGTCTAGCAGTGGCTGTAAGCAGCGAGAGGTGTCCTGCACTGCCAGTTCAGAGGTGTTCTGTGTTGCAATCAGTTGGAGGACAGGATTTCAGGCATTCCTTAGAGAAAGCAGTTTGGAATGGGTGGTGGTTCCATTTAGTTCCAATTAGTGGTTCCATTTTGCCCCTTTTTGAACCATTATAACCCTGAAAGCCATTTCATCACTATGAAGATTCAGGAAGTACATAGAAAATAGAATTGCAAGAAGAGGGGAAACTTCAAGTTAGGTATTTGTGTTATCCACCAGTGAAGTCATATATCTGTGCACTCCTGGAAATGGATAACTACTTTTCTGACTGAGACAAGAGACCAGCCCAGTCTTATTCTGCCAGTATGAAAGAGGAAGCTGTAAAATGAAGGAAGGTAGGAAAGTCAGTGAAAGAGAAGTAGCCTCCTAGAAGTAAACGTCTCATCCAGTTGTTCTGCAAGTCCAGTAGAGTGGTAGCTGTTTTCATCACTTGGAGGCAGGGTAGAGAGGACATGAGGTCACTCAAAGGACACTAGCTTTTATTCCTTGAACATGAAAATGCAGCAACTGAAGTGTGAATACTTCCCATGAATCATAATAAGAAATAAAAAATACATATGATTAGATAATGAGACCAGAAACAAAGTATTAACTGAAACCCCTGTGGGAGACTGAAGACTGCCTTTAAACAGGCATGGGGGGACAGTAATTAAGTAATGTTAAATATATTAGGGAATCCTGCTGTATCCATCCATATGTTTGCACAACGAATGAGCATTGGGCTTGAGCAGATTTTTGAGGTGTTTTCTTCTGTATTAGCACTGACAGCCTGATTATCCTTTGATGAGGTACACCACATTACATGAAGGAGTTGTCCCTGCTGGCTCACATTTGGACAGGTGACAGGAGCACCACTAGCATACTGCACACCACATTCTTAGTTTCTTGGGAGAAGATTTTGGATTTTGCTTATTATCTAGCTTCAGGTTATGCTTTTTCAGGCCAGACCCTTTAATGATAGCCTCAAAGTTATCCTTCATCTCCAGAGCTTCTGTTGTGGTTTGAGAGGAAGTGAGTTTTTTGGGAGGTGGTGGTCAAACCAATAGGTGCTCCGATGTGAATATTGGCACCTGGTTTGGCCACTGAGGATATGGATACACCTCTGAGAACACAGGGGTAAAAGCAAAGAACTCCCAGGGGAACACTCTCTCTTGGTTCCGGTGGATGGAGAGGTCAGACCTCCCCTGCCCAGCTGCGGGCTGGGCGGGGGAGGGGAGGCCATGAGGCTGGAGGGAGGTGGGCCGGAGCCTTGGGCAGAGACAGGAGGTGAAGGCCCCTGGCCCCGGCAGGACAAGAGTGAGTTCCCCACAGAGGTGGAAGGGTGGAAGAACTCTGTGAGGCATCGGGCAGCCCCCCTTTCTCAGGAGAGAGAGAGAGAGAGAGAGAGAGAGGTGCCAGTGCTACCTTGAAATTTGATAGCACTGGCCTGGCCGAGAAGGAGAAGGAGAAGGGGGGGCGGCGAGAAGAGTGCCCGGCAGGGCCAGTGTGGGAGTTCTGGATGAGTAGAGACTGTGATTTTAACCCTTCTATGGGATTATGGAAACCTTGCAAAGGCTGATCCTCCGGGAGTTGAAGGAGAAGAGAGACGGGGATAAAGTAGGAGGAAACGTGCAAGTATGATGCAAGTTTTGCAAGTGAAGAATGACCGAGAGAAGTAGAGAAGAATTCTAGGTGGGAGGAGATGATGGAGTGGCTTTTGGCCGGACTTTTCTTGTATGGCCATGGACAGAACCTTTCCTGTAATACAGTGACTGCATTTTAGGGGGAGGCGATGGCTTGGTGCCGAAGGAGTGATGTGAGTGGAGATGACAGGTGAGGAGGTGATGGTGCTCTCGAGACCCCTCGGCCCCAGGGGGTGAAATTTGGGGGGGACTAGTGTCCCAAAAAGGTGAGAGGCTGTTGTTTTCTCCTGGAACTGGGCGAAGCATCCTTGAAAAGAGAACCCTAAAAGCAGCTCTGGTCCATGTGCAGTGGTGAGAACACTGGACATGGAAGGAAGAAGTCACGAAGGTGATGCTGAGTGACGGGGAAACACAACTGGACTCAGCTGTGTTTTCCAGGGGAAGCCTGTGGCGCAAGAGGGACTCATCTCTCCTTGATGAAATGGGAGGTGATTGTCGGAAGGGTAGAGACGGACTAAGAGTTGATTATTTGAAGGGTGATGGACTGGATAAAGATCTAAGGTTTTGTTTTATGCTGCGGGAATTGAGTGGGGGGAGGAGAAACGTTTTTGAAAGGTTTTCATTTTTGCTCTGTGTGTTCATTTTACTATAGTTGTAAGATAATAAAGTTGTTTTTTTTCTTTGTTCACAAGTGGAGGCCTGCTTTGCTCTATCTCTGATCGCATCTCACAGCAGATACCAGGGAGAATATTTTTTCATGGGGGCACTGGCATTGCGCCAGCACCAAAAAGTTTGTGCCCTCTGAAGGAAGCAGGGACTTGAGACCTTTATTTTGTAGCTTAACTCTGCATCAATATTTAAAGATGGAAATACCATCGTGTCACTGTGACCCCTGAACAGCTGAAGGCAAATGAATAAACACAGCTGTTGGTCCTAGATACAGAATACAAAGCAGCTCAGAATGATGGCAAGATCACTGTTAAAATGCTGTGTGCTGGAAATAAGCCCACATGCTCATTTTGGTTTCAGATAGGAGCCCACTAGTGCTCTTATCAGTTCATCCCTACTAATCCTTATGTTGATGACTGAAAGATAAAATGTTACAATTATCTCAATTCACAGAAAATCTTGCTGCATAGAGAAACTATTTAAGGAAATTTATACTTTTATATGGTTATAGCTGCAGCTGAGATTTACAGAAAAACAAGTAAACATAAGCAAATGCCAAAGCAAGTCATCTCTTGAGATAATCCGGGTAAAGAAAGGTTTATCGGTTTCTATTTCTTCCAGGTGACAATAGATATGTTAAAAGATACTTAAAACTAGAATGGAACCACCCGCATCTCAGAAGGGAGCTTGGGAGAGAAAGACACTTCTGCAGGGTAATTTCAATATCTACATAGGCCAGAAGGTGAGATTTATCCTCTGGATGAAACATCGGGAGAGTAGTTCAGAAGCATATAGTTAAAAGTATGGGCTCTGCAAGAAATTTTTAAGAGCACATAACCTGTTGATATTTTAGGATTTTCTTGAATTAATCTAGAGATACTGAAGTGTTTTATGTGACGTGTTGCTTGAAGAAACTTTTTATAACTGGAAAAAATATCTAAATATAAGGATAGAGGAAAGTTGACACATTCAAAATTTTCAATCTTTTTTTAATATGTTGAAGAGCTCTTCACATTACTGTTTGAATGACAGTGGGCTACCTGAGTAAAATCACATTTATATTTGAATTTCACCAAAATTTCTGTGAGGGAAAGAAAAAAAAGTCAAAAGTTTCAATGTGCGTGAAACCATGTCGAAGGAATTAAAATATTCCTGCTGTATGACTTTATTACCTTATTTTTAATTAATTAAGCAATGCTTTTATAAGTACAGAGTTGACTCATAAAAAAAGCCTATTACAATAATCTTTTTTATTTCAGATAGATTTTATAAACCTTGTCTTGCATATGCTTCACTAACTTTGTGTCAGCACTCTGATTGCAGTGAATGTGCTCATAAAAAGTCTTCATTCTTTGTTTTTTTTTCTGATAAAAAATATTTAAAAGTAAACAGTAATAAGTTTAAGAAAAAGATATATCTCCACTGTTAGATGGAGGAGAGTCAGTAAGAGATCTTTACTTTCCCCATCTGCAAAAAACCCTGTCTATAAAGAGGGTTCAACAAAAGTAAATGAAAGAGGGTTCAACAAAAGTAAATGGTAGTTAGTACGGCTTGCCCTTGAGACCAGGGTTTGGTTCATAGGCCCTTTTCATCTGTAAAATAGCCTGTAAGTCATGGTGGAAAGGCTGCAGTGCAAAATGAAAATAGATAAATGGAATTTTGACATTTGCTTTGACCAGTCATATAAAAAAGAAATTAGAGACACAATGGAAAGAAGCAAATTATGGAAAATTATGTTGAAATATAATCTGAGAAAGATTTTTTTGAAAAGACCCAGTAGGGACATCAGTAGCGAATACCATCCCAAGTCATAGAAGGCGGTTACAAGGTGTTGGGGAAAAAAGACGTGGAAATGTGTCATTAGTTGAGATACAGCTTGAATTACCCTGAGGTTCTTGGAAATGTTCCTAGTTTTAGAGATCACTGTTGTGATCGATCAGTTTTTGTTGTACTACTGGATATGTCTTAGTTAAGAAATTTAATGAGGCAGCTTTTTTCCTTTTATCATTCAATAGTAGAAAAATTAACCTGATTTTGAGAACCTTTAAATCACTAGATTCCATATAATGATCTCACCTATCATGTTCCCTGTATTATTGCATCACTTCTAATTAACTCTCCTGTTAATGATTTGATACTCTTCATTTTGCAATTTGAGAATGTTATCAAAGATTTTCTGAAATTTACTACCATTAGTTCTATTAATTTCTTGAAGTTAATAATTTACTTTTTTTAATGGTTAATGGCTCCATTAAGAGAGCACAGACAAAATACTGTATTATCCTGCTAAGCATTAGTGTGATCATCAGCATAAGACCTGGACACTTCTTATTCATTAAGGATTTTATTCTCATATCCATGGGAAATAATGAAATATTACCCTACTCCATGTAAGGAGAGGTGAAACAGTAGATTATGTAGACCATTCAAGATAACATGGAAATCAAAAAACCAAAACTGTATCTTAGCTTGTGATTGACCATATATCTTGTGACTATCATGTTATTCAGCGCTTCAGAACTTAGGAAATGCTGAATTTGCAGCAAAATATCATAAAACATAGATTCAGATTAAGGAATGGGAATATTCTTAATAAATTTTTCCTAATAAATTTTTCTTAATAATTATTTATTAATAATTTGGATAAACTTTCAGCAGAAAGGGTTTTTTTCTGTGTCCTTCTTCTGACTGGTTAGTTGAAGAAAGATGCAAAACAAGCAAGAGGAAATGGTTATTCATGAAAGGGCAGCAGATATATGGAACCCCTCGCCAATGAATACAATGCAAAAAAAATGCTTTGGCGGAAACTGGAGAAGCAGTTGCAGGACAGATCCATTATGCAGTGTAGAAAGCTAAATGTTTTTAATTCACAAATTTTAAAAGATTTTTTTACCACAAAATCTGCTTTCACACACAATCTAAACCAAAAAAAGAAAAAAGACAAAACCAAAACCCCAACAATTAAACAAAAGCAAACATTTTTGCTAAGAAATTGTAATATGTTTTGGATGCCTTATGTCCCTGTCCTCCTTTAAGCAATCTATTTGGACAAAGTAGGGAGTCTGTGATGCATCCTGATTTCTGTCTTTCTTGGTTATTTGGTTTTGCATCTTGTTTCAACTAACTTTGACTAATAGCTCTTACTATTCTTCTTGTATTAGCAGGCAAAATCAATAATGAATTTTTATTCATTCTTTTTTTGCTTTTCATGCTTTTATAGATCTGTAATATTTCTCCTCTGGATCATCTCTTTTCCAGACTGGAGATCCTTAATGACTCAGTTCATCTTCATATGAGGGGAAACAAAGGTACACATCTTTGATCATTCTTCCCTCAATGTTTTGCTGTTCTACTATTTTCTTACAGATTAGGGGGTTATAGCTGAATTCAGAGTTTAAGACAAATTTAAACAAATCATGAATTTATATAGAAGCATAATTATGTTTCCTGCCTCATTCTCTGTACCTTGAATTTGTCATTATGACTGACAGGAAATACTAAGCTGGTGTATTTGTGGAAACAGAAAGGTTCCTACTAAACCCTGTGTGATTTTTTTTTTTCTGTGTATTTGAAGCAAAAATTCTTTCCTAGAACACTAGAAGTTTAATTTCTTAGAAGAGAAGAATAGTATGCATGGAAACTAAGAGCTGAGAGCATGCAGACAGGGTCTAAAGATGCACATCTAGTCTGTAAACATGAAACCAGGATTTTCTCTTCTGTGTAAATGAAGGACAGGAAAAACCCACCAAGCATTTACTATATTGCAAGTTAAACTCTGGATTTGAATTGCTTCATTATGTTTATGGTCCTTTTAGATGTAGCCTATAATGGGTATTTAAAAAGATGAATCCTCCTACCATGCTATTTAGAACGTAGTCCCAGAATCACTAGGTAACCAGAAAGCATCAAGGAGGCAGCATGTTTTAACACATATGACAATTGTCTAAATCAGTCCCTTACAATATGGCAAATAACCCCCTTAACAACAGTTGTAACATTTAGCACCTTTTCCATGTAATTCAGCTCATAGATGTCTAATTAAAGATCATTGAACCAAGTGTTTAAAAGGCAACCAATTTAATTGCTGTAATTGTATGATTTAGATGAATAATAAATGGGCTAATGATACTGTAATATTAAGTGTTCAAGTTGGTGATCAAGTCAATTAAGATATAATTGTAAAGCAGCAATCTACAAATAATGAGTGAAATCCTTCTTATTCAGAATTATGTTGATGGGAATAATATACAGTAACCTTATCACATTTTTGCACTTAATTTGATAGAAAAGAGCATATAGACAAATTTTAATCCTACTGATCATGTGAAAATCATTCGGCCCATTGTCCTATGTCTTTCAAAGAAATACATCGCCTTAGCAGTTGGAGGCAGATTATAGCAAGTGTTTTAAAAGGTCCTTATTAGAATTTTTGGACTGACCTGTAGTAGAGAAATCTTCAAAATCTGTATAAATCTGGGATGACTTCCCCACCTGATAGCCCCACCAGAACAGCCAATTGCAATGCAAACTTCAACTTTGTCAGAAATAGTCTTTCCCTTGCAATTAATCAGAAACTGAAACAAATATTCACTAAATTCAGATGAGAATGTTGAAGGGACCTGTTCATCCTACTAACACAGCAGGTGTCTGAGAGCAAGAATGTAGAGCAATTCAGAAAAACAGGAAATGCCTTGCTGTCAAGATGTAAGTGGTCACTCTTGATATTCTTGAGGTCATACCTGGAAGTGAATTGGTGGCAATCTCATGGATGATCAGCAAGAACTGACAGCCTGGAGAACTCCAGACAATCAATAATATCCCCTGAAAGATCAGGGCAGTTTTGCAAATGGCTGCTTCCATTCTCTTCCAGATCTGTCACCTCAGCTTTTCCCTCCTGATGTGAAGGTGGCTCAGGCTCAATTGTTTCTTGTTCTGATCATCTTGTTCCTTCGTATTCCTATGAGTCCAAGAATTGTAGCTCTACAGGTGGAGAAGGAGCCTGAATGACAAGTAAACTACTGGTCTAGTATTATAAGCAGGCAGTGATAAGAATAATTGTGTGATATTTGTTTTCCCTATTGTCGGTCACCAACAGGAGGCATATCTGAGTGACTCTCTGCTATTTAAAAAGAACTTCAAGGTATATTCACAGTGTTGTCTAACAGGTGTGGGAGCTGGACAGGAAAAATTGCCCTCTTTAATTAATGCTCTCACTAGTAACCCGAGAGTGGAATTGCTCTCAGGTATCTTGTGTCAAATGAAATAAACTCTACCAAGTTGGACTAGTACTGGACTTTTTCATATAAATTAATCCATTTGTCAATAGAAGGTATTTTAGTTCTCTGAAGACTTTGCTCAAATTTGTTTGCACTCTGCAAATAGTTTCATGGGAAGAGTCAGGTTTTATAAACCAAAAATTGGAATGTGACCTAGAAGTTAAGGCAGTTTCCTGGAAACCTAATCTGAAATCTCCTTTCTTTCTGATTCACAGATGATCCTTAAAGCAGGCTCTCACTGTCACAGGAGAAGTGCAACAGCCCCTGGACTTCCAGGTCTTTTGGAATGGATTCAAGTGCCACTTGATCCAGTCCATAGTCTCCTGATTTGCTGACAGAGATTAGGCCAAGTTTTGATTTCAGGTAGCTTGCATTGATTGGTTTGTAAGTCTGCATGGTTTTACTTTTTTGGTATTAATACTTAGGTGTATTGTGCAAAGTGGTAGCTCACAGAAAACATTGCTAGTCCATCCTCTGTGCTTTCACTTAATGGTATGACATTGTTGTGGCAAGCCTTTATTTGAGGTTTCCAATTGAGATAAGAAACTACAGTCTCTGTCTTTCATGGAGAATTTCTTTGTTTTTTATCTCCCAGAAATGCTAGGAAGTAGCTTAAAGCAGGAAATGTTAAATTTTGATTTTTGAAAGAGTATGTTTTGCTTGATTCATACTTTTCTATTTCTTTTGCAGGCTACAATACATCCTAGATTAAATATATAAGGCATGCTGACACCCAGGCATAAGCTGGGTGAAATAAAGTTTCTACAAAAGCATATTTAAAAATAATTTTATGTAAAGTGTGAATTATGGAACACTGAGTAATTAAAGAACATAATGTAATAACCTTTCATGCTATCTTGCTTCTTATTAGCCATAAGTACCTTAGTGTTATTCAAGGTGTCTATGATGAGCATGTTTCTGAGTATGCAGTTGTTTTAGAAATTGCTACCACATCTTTATGTAAGGCTGAATGATCAAAATCACACACCAGGGTTATTAGTTGGTCTACATGAATTCACTTATAAACAGGGAAAACAACCTTAAAACTGCAGCACAACTAAGAGTATGCATATTCTCCCAAGCACAGTAAACAAGCTCAGTGGTGCCTGAACCTGCCGCAAGGAAAAGCTTCTAAATCTTCTGAGGCCTAAGGAAAGAGATGTAGTAGAGCAAATCAGCTCTGTGCTCAGCACGGACTCATCAATAAGGCTTGTCCCTGTGGATGTTGTATTACCTACTCTTAAAAGGCAAACCAGCTTGTCCATAATGAGCTCCAGTATCTCTGTGTCATGGCAAGTTAACATGCCCAAACTGCCAATCCAGGTTCTTTCTTAGAACTGGTTCCATTGAACTCGATAATAAACTGAGACAGGTGTTATCTCTTAAAAGAGAAATATTTTCCCTTGACTCTTGCTTGTCGTGGCATGAACTACTGTAAAATAAATACTCGTAAGCACTGTGAAACTTTTCCTACAGACAGGCAATGTATCTTAGTAATAAGTTGGTATGCTACATAAGCAATTTTCTATCCGATCAAATTAGCATAATTTTTAATTGAATCTTATCATTTTCCTTTTTTATTTTTTAACTAATGCAGCTAAACTATAATTACATTAGTCTCTCTCATAAAGCATGATAAAAGAATACTAATCAGGCAGTAAGGAAGTATGATGCAGAACTATTACCTGGAGAATGGATAAAGGATATAAATTTTTTCCTGGGTTGGAAGCCCTGATTTTGTCCATTCCTTCTACAGTTTTTTTGCTTATTCCTGCTACTATCTTCCCAGATCTGAAGTGGGATCACAAAACAAGTTGCTGCAGATTGCTGACTATAGTGCCTAAGGGGCGACTAAGGGACTAAGGGATATATAGTGACTAAGGGATATATAAGAACATGTTTGAGATTAGGCAGATTCATAAGCATTTTTCTGTATAAGGGCAAAATACAACTCTTATCACTCATCAATATTATTATTACAATGAATCCTAAGGAAAAGTCCTTGTTTTCAGGCTGTCATTAGAGTATCACCTTGCAAATTTTCTCTCCTGGTATAAAATCAGTACAAGTATCTGGATATTTCTTTACCTTACTGAATTTGTCTATTATTTACTCTTTGTCAGTAGTGCACACACTCTTAAAATAGAATTTCCACTGCCAATGACTCCAGTATGTGGCCTTCCTTTTGGAAAGGCCTCTCTCTCAATGCTGATGACCTTTTTTCATAGCACCTATAAGACTTATGCTTTGTTTGTAGGCAAAGTCTCTCATGTATATGCATTTGCTTTTCCACCACTGCAATAGGCTTTTCATTGACCCATCTTACTTTCACTACATTGAAGCAAAGGTCATATTCTACCCAAATCATAGCTTGTTTTATAGTTTTTTCCATCATGCCCTTTTCGCTGTCATAGAAAAAAAATCTCCTTTTGTTAATAATTTTCAAATCCTTTCCTGCATATTTCCTTCTTTTTTCTTATTATTTCTTACCATTGTGGATGGCAGCATCAGGTGATTTTTCTCCCATCTCAAACTATGTAAGATACTATTCTTTATCCTCATCAAGTTACTTTTCCCAATTTTCTAATTCTCACTGTCACCAAATTTATGTTCAAATAGGAGAAACAGCACAGGTACATCTACATAGCCCCCACAAATTTTCCCCTTCAATTTTCTTGTAGAAATGCTCTATATTCTTCAGTCTTTAAATCCACTGTAACCTTTTACTTCTCTCTATGGGTTTTTTTCTGTGGTCTAAGGATCCAAGGCTGGGATCTGATATGGTCCAGCTGTGCAAGTTTGGCTCAGACTTCAGAGGAAATAGCTAAGCTGTGAAAAGGAACTGTGAGAAAGGCTCTAGAGCTGACCCATGGAAGATAACAAAGATAAATTAGAGACAGAAGTTGTTGCTGAGATGAAGCTTGCAGAATTCAAGACAGAAAACATTACAAAATACAAGATCCCAAAGCAAAACACAGAGAGCTGACAAAGTTGGTGGAAGACAGAAACTCAGAAACATGGGAAAATACAATTTTCTGTATTTTCTGAGAACTGGAGGCTACCCTTTCTCCTGATTCATGCCTGCCTGGTCATCAAAGTGTATTCAGGTAACTTACTAGGATGGTGAACCAGACCTTAGGCAAGGAGCTCCTTAGATTTTAGCCATTGTCATTGTGTTAGCCAAAAATAACTGCTTCATTATTGAAATTGTATGTATTATGCCGTGGTTTAGCACTCACCATCCTCTCTGTCCCCAGTGGGATGTGGGAGATAATAAAAAGTGTAAAAATGAGAGAACTTGTGAGTTTTCATTCAACAGTTTAAAAAAGGAAAGTAACAGCTGCACACACAAGCAAAGTGAAAATAAGGAATTAATTCACTACTTTCCATCAGCCAGAAGTTTTCCAGCCATCTCCAAGAAAGCAGGGCTGGATTATGCATAATGATTACTTGGGACATACTCTTAATATCAGCTAGTCATTTTAGGCTTGCTTTATGAAAAAATATGGACACTTGCATGGAGAAATACACACCACACTAGAGTTGAAATTATTGAAATTACTTATATGACTCAGTCTAGATGTGCTGATTTCTTGTCATTGGCTGTGAAAAAATACGTAGCTTTCAAGTTCAAAATTGGGTGTCTAAATTATCTGAAGTGAGCTAAGATAATGCCAGTGCCTTGTGTTCTGAGATTCCTATATTATTCTTTCATTTATTCTCATTCTTTCCTCTGTCAGTATCTACCTTTTGTCTTTTGTTTTATTAGATGTCAGTTCTTTGTTAATAAGAGGAGTCCTAAAATTGAAGTAGGCAGCAGTGTTTCAAGATACTTGTTGCTGGCAGAGGGAGTAAGAATCTGGATGATCCTTACATTATCTTCCAAAAAATTCTTAATATAGGACAGTTGAGGGGCCTGAAATTTAGTATGCTATGTAAAGCATCCAGCACAATGAAGTATTCATACATGCTGAAAGCCTCTGGCTTTTATCACAAGAGAAGTAATAAATCATCTCTGAATCTTGATCAAATCATATCTTCACTTTTTTCCTATTTAAATGTCACTTCCAGATTAAATTGGATCATGAGGGGATTTTTTGTTCTTTCTTCTGCTGCTTTCTTGAAACTTTTTGTAATGTTATTTTAAAGCAATAACCAACTGTTGAATAATACACAACATTTGGATTTCCATCAGAGAATATGAATTCTACTTCTAGTCCTTCAAAAGGAGCAAGGATATAGAAAATTTAAAGGAGAAGAGGTGAATAAATGAACATTATTTGAGTGCAATTCCCTGACCATCTAAGGAATGGCTGAGGGAAGTATTTTTGTCAATATAAAAGAAAATCAGATACTTTTGTTTCCACATACATAAAAATCGTTGTTTACACATTGAAGAGCCTTTGACAAGCACGTGAGATCATAGTATTAAAGACATTTTTTAACTAGGGAGATTGCTATGGGAATACATAGCAAAATGTGACAAGATAATATTATTTACAGTCAATAATGATGGAATTATAGATCAGGTACGCACTTCAATGTTAGTGATGGGGTTCTAAGTTCCTCTAACTTTCTTGAATGAAGAAAAAATTTTGCCGAAAGTAAGGGCCTTGATTTCCAAAGGCAAATGAGGACAAATGCATTGTTTGGAAAGTCTGAGAAGCAGCTGGGTGGAGGAGAAGTCAGGTGTAGAAAGACTCAAGTATCTCTTTGTGATGAAGGTTCTCAACACAGTCATGGCCCCAAACATGGTACAGTAAGGTTTGCTAGAACATGAGCTTCAGCATTTGTATTACCATGGACAGAGCAGATATGTTTGGGGCAAGCTGATCCAGTAACATGGGATTTATCCTAGATTTCCTGTATATCCATATTACCAGTTGTCATAAAAATTGCTGGAATGTCATACTTCTGAGGCTTAAATCCTTGTTTCATATTTGTTTGAGACAAATTGGGGTGTAAATATAAGGCATTTTTCTAGAGAAACAGACAACATGTTTGTATATTCTGACTTTTTAAAAATCTAAAACCTGTTAATCTGTTAATCCCATTCAGATGAATAAACAGGAAGAATTTTAGGAATCACATGACACTAATTTGATATGTATCTTCGATAAGTTTATAGATTTTTAAGACAAAAGGTAACATGTATAAGTACTCTGCACTTTCAGTAAGAATCTAATGTTAGTGACCAACAGGAGAGAATTTTAGCTGAAAGTAAGATAGAATACAAGGTTGCTAACTAGAATAAAGGCAAATATAACTTGAAGAGAAGACACTAAAGGATTGATAAATAAGGACTTAGCAAGTGAAAATAATTTTTAAAAAACTGTTAATATTAAACTCAGTGTGACAAAAAGCAACAAAGACAAAAAGCAACAAAGTTTATCAATACAAAATGACCATGGAGGATGTCAGGCTCTGTGTTTGTGTTCAGGAAGAAGGTAGTATATAATACATCCATATGTCATGTTGAGAGAAGAAAAAACAAACAGGACAGAGGTTGCAAGCGGAATTCTTGAGAACGTTGGACTGTGTGATTTGCACTGGCAACTTGAGCATAAACGTTCCAAACACATGTATGATTTCAAAGAAAAATGAAGAGCTTCCGCAGGTAGATAACTAGAAGCCCTATGAAAATACTTTTTTCTATTTCTCCCACAATAATTTTCTCTCCATATATTAATACTTTAAATTGTTTTAGAACACTTAATTAATTAATTACTTAACACTTAATTAATCCTTACACTGTCAGTATTCTCACATGGGGTAGTTTCTGGTAAAACTCCCAGCTGGATCAGGAACTCTGAAGAAGGAATGTAGCTTTACTCGAAAGTCTCATTCCACATTTTATTGGAAAAAAAAATCAATACAGGCAGTATGTGCAGCTAAATATCATTAAAAACAGTTCTGCTCCTTTATTCTGGGAGATAGCCGAAGCCCTAGGGGAGCTATTATCTCATGCCTCTGGAAAAGAAAAAGTCAAGAGTCTGCTAGAACTTAAGGACAAAAGAACCTGAGTCTTGACCCTAAAACAACTTTGCAGTTCTTGTTGTCAAGTTCAATCAAAAAAATCTGTTCTTA
This sequence comes from Motacilla alba alba, assembly GCF_015832195.1. Lineage (NCBI taxonomy): Eukaryota > Metazoa > Chordata > Aves > Passeriformes > Motacillidae > Motacilla > Motacilla alba. The sequence continues at coordinate 45,016,688 of NC_052016.1, read as the reverse complement.
TTGAAAAAAAAGTAAAAAACACCAAAACCCAAACAACAGCATTTTTCCTAGGAATAATCTATTTATTTAACAAATTACTGATACAGAAATGTTGGATAGAAAGCTCACCAACAGTGCTCTCAGTTAAGAAAAGACTGAGATGATACAAAGATATGTCTTTATTTGAGCTATGTATCAAATAGTCTGTCTTGCTATGCCTTTATAATTGTTTAAGTAAATAATTTGAAATGCTGTCTTTTTGAGGGAATGTTTGAATTAGCATACAAAGCCCATGTGGTTAAAGAAAAGAACTTATTTTGCCAATCCAAACTGAAAAAAAAATCATGTTTGCAGCTGACCTACTGATGACTCATATAGCTGGCTACTTTTCTTCTGGCTTTTTGCTCTACCTCCTCTGTTTTATTGAAAAATTTAATTACAAGTGGTTGTCTCATCAAGTATGAGTACTTTCAAAAGTAAAGCTGAAAAGATCCAAATTATCTCTCATAAATCCAGCAAATAATAGCTAAAAATTTGGGTTGCCCACTCCTTTCTCTAAACCAAATAGAAACAAAGAAATGTGTAATGGGAGGGATCTTAGAGACCATTGTTTTATGAACCCTCTGCCATGGGCAGAGACACCTTCCACTAAACCAGGTTGCTCAAACCACCACCAATGTGTCCTTGAATGTTTCCAGGAGTGGGGCAGGCACAACTTCTGGAATCCTGTCCAATGCCTAACTACTCTCTGAGTAAAGATTTTCTTCCTAATAGCTAATTTAAATCTCCCTTCTTTTAGTTTTAAGCTGTTCCCCCTTGTCCTTTCCTACACGTCCTTGTCAAAAGTCCCTTTCCAGCTTTCTTGTAGCCCCCTTTAGGCACTGGAAAGTGGTGTCAGGTCTCTCTAGAGCTTTCTCTTTTCTGGAAGAGGCTATAAAATCTCCATAGCATCTTCTCCCAGCTGAACAACCCCAACTCTCTCAGCCTTGTCTTCACAGGAGGGGTGCTCCAGCCCTCTGATCATCACAATAGATGATTGGTGGATTTGGAAATACTGAATAGAGAGATAGTTATGAGCCAGTTGCCTTAAGGAGGATAGTACCATATTGATCCAACTCTCTATAACAAGCTTGTAGCAGGATCTGGTCAGATACATTTGAAATACAAAGATTTGGTAATTTCAAATCTTGCACTTGCTAAGACTTTTGAGGGATTAAGAAAGGATATGAAGTGTAACAACAAGATTATCTCTAAATTATTCTCCTCATTCATGGTAGCAGGGTGGAAAAGCTAAAAATATGTTCTTTAATATGGGTAGCGTCAGTACTCAGCAGTCTGGAATCACATTGGCATGAAGTCTTTTCAAGAAAAGAAAGATGTTGTTAACACAATGCTTATATAAATTAATCTGTAGAAACTTACTTATCGCATCCATTTTTGAGTGTATAAATCTTGTAAATTGGTCTCTCAACAGTTTGATGTGGCCTGATAAAGGCATTATGGGACTTCTGCAGACTTTTCTCCTGCCCACAGCGTTAGCAAGGAAATGTGGTCTAGATTATTGCACAAACACTAATGCACTTATAAAAAAATACAATCAATATCTTTATGATGATGACTGGAACAGAGTGTATAGTGGGAGGAATGGGATTTGAGCACTTTCACGTACAGTTCCAAATATTTTGTCTATAATGATGTGTTGTATCCTGCTATTGTTTTATATGCTACTTAAACATTGTGTTATATCCTGTAATATTTGTGAACTAGCAAAACACTGGGACTTTTTTTCCATCACTAAAAGGCCTCAGATCAATATTAACCTGAAGTATTTCTTTTCTGCTGGGGACTGAGGTGCACTTCCTTGTGGTTGCTGCATCCCCACAAAAGGCAATCATTGATACCATCTCTTGACTTAGTCCATGGGGTTTTAATGTATGAATGATTAAAGCAATAAAAAAATGATTGCTACTTTTAAAGCAATAATGTTGGCTCAAGTGCAATCTCCAGCTCAGTGAATTCCTAAACTGCTGAAAGATGTGAAGGTATTACCATGGGGACAATGATTCTATACCTGTCACTGGATTCCTTCTGTGCCATTTTTCTTTTTATGCCATTGATTCTTACTTGATTTCTGGCAGCAAAGTCTTTGGTATAGAGAAAGCAAGTTGGGAAAAGGAGGAGAAAGAGTGTAAAGGAAATAATGTAATTCAGGGTAATTTTTTAATGGCTGTCTGTTGTGGTGTGTTACTCTTTTATAAATTAATTAAGTTCATGTTTGGTATGTTCTGTACACCCCTTGTTACTTGGTTCTTCCCTGGTTCTGCCTTCCCACCTATGACATGTCAACCCCCCTGTCTCCACCCATGTTGTTATGTCTTCTTGCTTAAATCACTCCCTTGGTCCCTCCCTGGCCCTTTGCCCATCACTCAGCAGCCCCTCCCACTCTTCTGGAAGCTTCTGCCATAGCCATCGAGTGATTGGTTCAGATGCCAAGATCCCTCCTCCAGATCATGCCCATTGGTCCTTCCCAATGTCATTCCCTTACCTTTCCACGCCCCCCACTTCCCCATTGGCCATGGAATTGGCTCCGCCCCAGTTTCCTCCTCCTTATAAACCCTTGCATGCCCTGTTTCTGGACTTCACTAGGTTGACTCCCCTGGAGCTTAATGGAGTTGACTCTCTTTTTCTCTTGCTGCCGCTTGCCATTCCAGTTACGTGTCTTCCAGGTCCTGCAAGGTTCGGGAGAATGCCCCCCCATGCTGTCTGTGTTGGGGCTAGCTGCAGCGATCCTGCTCCTCTGGCTAGGAGCAGAAGGACGCAGCAGCAGCTGTCCTCCTTGGCACAATCTGGCAAATGGAGACCCAGGTGAGGTTAGTTCTGGGGTATTCTGTATGAATGTAAAGTGGTTCTTAACATGTTAAACTTCTCACTCTCCTATCTTGGTTTGAGCTTCTCATGCACAGTGAAATTCTTGACAGCGAAACCAAGAATGCAATAGTCCTGAGCCACCATCTGGGGAATAAAAGCTCTTTCCAAGTTAAATTTCTGACACCAAATACCTTTGTGAGAAGAAGGCAGCCCCTGGCCTGATGCTCTCTCCTATGACCTGATTCTCCCTTTTCTTGTACTCCTTTCAGCTTTCATTCAGCATCTGAGTTGATGAGAAATAATTCCTTTCTAGTCTGCCCTTGGCACCTTTTTTATCTGTTGAACTTGGCTAAAAGCACCGCAAAACTAAGATCTTTTTGTCCTTTCTATCAATAAGTTGAATTGATAGAGATTTCAATAAATAATTAAAGGATGATAATTAGCGGAACATAAATGTATGAATATTTCAGGATTTTGACAATAGCTGACAAATGCAAGAACATGCAGCGCAAAGAACTGTTTGTGTGGGTCATTTATGATCTCTGAAGTGTCTAAAATATTAAATTTTTCAGATTTAAGCACTATTTTCCCTTTTTTTTTTTTTAAGATCAGTAAGGACCCTGAAAAACCAAAACATTCTGGTGAAATATCCAAGCATATGAGTACTTGTGTCTATGTGAGAGCTCTCATCTAGTCTTTTGATGAAATATTTTCAGGATAGGTCCCCTAGGTACAGATAGATCTGTAAAAAATTCTTGAGGAGAATTGATTCATATTCTTAATCCCTCATGGTTAAAAAAAAATATATATATGTATACACACTCATTTGCTGGGAACTAGAATTTAGAATTTAATTCAAGTGCACAGTGATCATATTTACTAACAGCAGACTCTGCTGTGACAATAACTCTTCACAGTATTTTATATGTATCAAAAGCCTTTTTGGGCAGTCAGCTGTAAGGGACACTGCAAGAGCTGACTTCTAGCTAACCCAGAGTAGAGCTTTCAAGGCCACATGAAAAGCTTCCTCCTCATTTTTTTTATTGTTCAGAGCAAATAACCTGAGTCATAGCAGAATGCTACTGGACCATGACACTGGAGTTTTGCAATCATCTCTCATTGCTTGCAGCATATTACCTCAGCTGTCCACATGTAGAAAGCTGCATTTAGGAAGAGCTCACTACATGTGTGCTTCTGGTTTTAGTGTGTGTCTTCACAACAAGAAAAATGGACAAGAACATACTCATAACAAAAACTCTGAGTTAAGCAGTATTTCCAAAACTGTTTTGCACTGTTTTTAGAATTGCGTTTATTGTCTCTTGTGGTTTTGTAGGCACACATAGGCAAGGTGTCTTCACAAAATGAAACATAAAAATATTTAAATACTGAGTGGAGAAAAATGCATTAAGGAATAATAAGGATAAGAAATGGTTCTTATTTTTAGATTGAGTTGGCTGAATCTGGCATTTATGAAATTCAGTAGTATGTGTACATTGTTGGACCTCAGTTACTCATTGATAGCTAATATTCATTAAAGAGCTTACTGATGAAATAAATTACCTTGCATATACTTATCAAAACGTTAAGGCAGCTAGGAATGACAGGAGACAGGGAAGACAACCTACAATCAAGTGAAGAATTGGAAAATTGGGTTGGCAAGCAAAGGGTACAGATGATTCGGACAGAAGAAACACTGAAAAAAATACCAAACAGGAATCCCAAGTGTTCTTACACAAAGAAAAAAAATTCTACAGGGAAAAATTGTGGGATAAGATCCAGATACTTTCTGGAGGCTTCTGGGAAAAGGACAGCATGAGTGGATATCTCTCTGAAGTGCTTGTACAGTAATCCATGCACCATAGGGAAAACCAGGAGGTCTATGCATAGTTTTAGGGCTGCCATCTCACTCAGTGGGTTGACAGAGGCCTGGTGTGGTAGCTCACACAGCTGCAGTCCTGTGATGGATAGATGTAGGCTCTTTGGAAGGACAGAACAGGAAGGCAAGGCGGGGGATTTGTCCTTTGTTTGAGAGCAGAAGGAACACATGGAGCTGTGTCTGTGTGCCAGAGAGGAGCCAGTCAAGAGTTTATGGGTCAGGATTACAGAACAAATCGACAAGAACAACGCTTATTTGTATTTTCTTCAGGCCACCTGATCAGGTAGACAAAGATGAGGCCTTCTTCAGACAAAGTGGAGAAACCTCGCTTTTATTTGCCCTGGTCCTTATGGGGGAATACAATTAACCCAGAATCTTATGGAGAGACAACCTAACAGGACACAAGCAATGCAGAATGTTTCTGGAGTACATGATTGACAGCTTCCTGGTGCAAGTGAATTATTAGCCTATGATGAAAGATGGCCTGATGATCTAATACTTAAAAGCAAGGAAGAATGGTTCTGGTATGTCATAGCTGGATACAGTCTTGGATGCAGTGATTTTTTTAATGGTGGAATTCAGGATTCTGAGAGTAATAAGCAGGTTTAAAAAGCGGGATCTCCACCATGAACTTAAGGGCCTTTGGCCTTTTCTAGGTATTCTTCCTGTTTTCATGGTCCTGAAGAGATGATAAGTAAAGGGGAGTTGCTTTACTTTCAAGGATCACTCCCTCCAAACCCAAGAATGGAGCATCCTGACGTGTAGGAAGACAATTAAAAGTGGTAAAAGTACTCACACTTGATGTACCTGATGGTGGGGATCAATGAAGGTGGAGCCAGACTTCTCAGTGGCGATCAGTGGGCGCAAACTGAAATTTAAGGAATTCCACTTCAAAAATATGATTCTTAATTATTTCTTTATTACTGTAAGTTTATACAGATTGCCCAGAGATGTTACCCTCCTGGAGGTATTCACCCAAGTGGATGTGGCCTTTACCAACCTGCTCTTTTTTGACCCAGCTTTGAGCAAGGCTTTGGACCAGAGGGTCTCGGGGGGTCCTTTCCCATCACCACCATTCTGTAATTCTGTGTTCTTGCTCCTGCTCAGGCAGGCACTCTGACCAGCTGCATCTGCTCTGTTACAGCTAATAGAGCTTCCAACTGTTTCATCTGAACCCCACTCTTCCAGCAATAGCACCTGTTCTTCGGTTATTTTTCATCTTAAGCAGCAATTTACGTAGCATCTGGGATTACTTAAGGACCTTGTTGCTCAAAGGAGAATTCTCAGTTCTTACTTTCCCCAATGACCTTTATAGCCCAGTACTGCAAGCCTCCTTTAGGTTGAAGAGAACATTTACTGAGGCACATTTAGACATAATTAATTGCTCCCAATTTTAATATATATAAAAGATATTAAATTTCTTCATTTTTTTATTACTTGCTCCTTTTGAAAAGTGATGCCTTAAATATTATCAAATAAAATTTTTAAACAGAACAGATTTTGCACCTGGATTCATTCTCCTCAGTTATTGAGGCACTAAAAAAGAAAATCACAGCTTTTTCTTTTTTTTCCTTCCTGTGCTTTTCACTGCTATGTTTAGCTATTTGCTTTGCACAAGTACGGTTGTTTCTCCTGTATATGTTCATGGCAGCACTTTTTAAAGTTACACAGTATAACGCATGCTGAGTTCAGCATGAACTAAATATTATATAATAATAATATTTATAAATATAAGTATATAAATATTATTAATATTTATATGATTTCCTATTCAATAAGTAGATAATATTCCTAAATATTATATAAATTACTGAATATTATATAAACCCTGTTTTGCAAAATGTTACTGCTTCAGGAGAGAGGTATTTTTGGAAGCATTTTCTAGAACTGCTACAGTACTTTCTGTGGAAAAGGAAGCTAGGTCATGCAATGTACAGTGGTGCTTTCTGGGATTCCAGCAAGAGAGGCTCTGCTAAAAAGGGATGCTGATAAGATAGATCATGTGTAGTGCAATCAGATAGACATAATTAGCGCTGCCTAGGGATTACACCATTTCACAGTGGAGGTAAAGCAAACCCTAATCATCAGGGGTGCAAAGGTGATTAAAAACTTCCCTATGTGCTTTTAGCAGCTAGAGACCAGCAATATGGTTTTGCATTATGCTTCATGTGATCTCACTGTGCTACTGATGAATGGGTTCTCTTCACACATATCTTTCCCACCCCCTCCCCTAATTTACAGGCAAGATTATGCTTCAGCTGCTATCCTGCTTTACTTCATGGATTATGCTGCTGCAAGTGAGGCAAACAGCTCCATGATTTAATATTAAATAATCTCTTTGGTGTTCACAGCACCCTTCATTCACCATGAAGCCAAACAAGTGCCAGCCCAAAGGGAAGTCAGGTTTGTGCGACTAAGGTGAGTGGCAGACAGGAGGAAGCCCTTTTTGGCATGTCTGCCTCAGATCTATCTAAGAACAAGTCTGAAGAACTTGATCTTCTCCCTGACTATATGTCCTGAAATTGTACATGGTCTGAGATCTGCTCTAATCTGAGAAAGACCAGGAGAAGTTTTAACGCTCAGTCTGGAGAGCACAGAAATGGTACAGTGCAATAAGACATTTTCTGAGATAAAGGAGGCAATTTTGCTGTTTGTAGAACAGCAAACATCACAGCATTACCACGTGGGAAATTACTCAGGTAGCAGGTCTGGCAGGGGTAGATGTGGGAGAGGTGTGTGATCTGTGCAGCACAAGCCAAAAGCCCTGCAGCAGTAGCACTCATTGTATTCATGATGATCTTGCTTCACAGGTTTTGTTGACTTGACCTGTCATTCTGTAATAGATACTCTTAACTGATAGACATTTCCCCATGGGATAATATTATTCCCAAATGATGCTGTGTCATTTGCATGGTGCCTAAGCAGTCTAAACTTTCCCTGGTCAGTAAATCAGTCTGCTGACCCAGTGAGAGAAGATTACCCTCTCCACTGTGTTCCTTAGATGCCTGTGGGCTTTGGACGCAAAACGCAGTATATCTTGTCTAAACACTGGTATAAAATTCGATTTGTTATTTCTTTTTCTGAATATTAATATGGGGGGGGTCTAAAGACCAGTGACTACTGCTGTTTTGTCTATGATGATGGCTTTTGTGAGAGACACAATGGGAGGATTGGATTGCATCAATCTGGTCACGAAGGAGTATAAAAAAGAATTCATCTCTCATACCGACCATCTTAAGTAAAATAAATACCATGTCCCATGCCTGATTTGGTCTTCAGAATATTTTTGGAATAGCCTTTTGCTCTCACTGAAGAGAGAGGGATGATCTCCAGCATATAAAGAGAATAACTGGAATGGCTTTGTCCTTGTCTCCTTCCCTCTTTCCATGTTCTCCAGTGGTAGTTGAGGGCATTGGTCTTTTTTGTAAGATTCTTGAGAAGACCAAAGTCTTATGTACTAGACACTGAACTAGAACATATGCAATTTAAAATTATTTAGCAATTGTACTAAAGAGATACTGAGTTTTCTTTACCTGAAGTCTTTACATAGGAGATAGAATAATGAGTCCTATGCCTGTTTGATTATATTTTTTTTTTAATTAAAAGGAAGTAAGGCTTCAAGACAAAATATTTTTCCAGTCTACAAATGACCTTGCCTTTCACAGGGCTATGTTTCTGTTTGCTCACCATCTTTTTTTTCCCCACTGAAGTTCTGCGATGGTAGCAGTTTTCCTGTGCATCTCATGGCAAGACAGCAGTTTATTCAGCATGCTAAGCAGGAAACATGGTTCTCTCATTAAGCCTTTTCTACCCAGCAAGGAAATTGAATGTGTATCTGTCATCTCAAGGTAAAATAGGAACCATTGATTCCTGGTGCCTGGCAGGATTATTTTGTGCCATGTAACATGAAGATGAATCTTCCCTTGTGAAATTTATCCTAGCAAAGAGTGTGTGATGGAATGCTTGGAAACAACCAACTGGGGAAAATGTATATTGTTAAGTGTTGATAGAAAAGTCTTAAAAACTAGGGTAGTTAAGGGGAATTTGTTACATGCCCTTTCCCTCCCTCCCCAAACATCTTTTAGTCTATATTTTTTAAAGTATCTTGTATCAAGCATCACTTGGCTAGCATTTTTCGGGATTTCTCTTGTTTTCTATTAAGTTCTTCCTGTAATTCTGTCGTCATCTCTGCCTTACCTTTTGGCCCATCTTAACAGTCTGAGATCAAAGGCTGGTCAAATCCCATCTTAGGTTACCGTATTGCAAATATTTCTGAGAAACTTTATAGAAATTGAACTTTGCTAGAACATACAATTATCTAAGCAAATAAATCTTCAGGGCTGAGGCCAAACTATGAGAAAATCCAGAGTTTCCAGTACAAATCCAAGTACACTTCTTTGAAGCAACAGTAAGGGTTAAACAGAGTATGTGAAATTCAGAGGCCTAGGGAAGAGTAACAACCAGACACAATAAAATCTTGCCTCAGAACAAGGATTGCTTGTAAGAATTAGAAATGCATAAATACAATCTGGATATGGCTTTCTAACAGAAAATTTTTACTTAGAAATTACCATTAATTTTTTTTTTTTACTTTTTGAATAAAATTTTATTTTTGAGGGCAGAATAATAAATTCAGGTGTAGAGCAAGGACTATTTTGAAAAGCAAGGGAGTATGTGGAAAAAAATCATTTTTGGAAGAAAACAGATAATCATTTGTTCTAATAAAAGTGGTTTTAATGAGAAAAGACAAACATCTATAATTAGAAGCTATTGAAGTTAGCAGTTGTTCAGTTCAGTGTTATGTATAATATTGGTGGGGTTAAGATTCTTCTTTAGCATTCTAAACTACATTTTAAGGACTTCATATCGATATTCCATCCTGTTGAGAAGCACTGTTGTGGTATTGAAGCTTACTTAAGGCTTTCATATTCTTTTGTCCTCGTGTGCCATTGCTGTAGCAGTTTCAGCTTGACTGTGTTTCAGATCCATTCCTGAACAAAGATACTGCAGATATGCAAGGAACTGTAATCGCTATTGATGAGGCTGTGCTGTGGTATATAAAGCTGTGGAGTCCTATACAATATACTGGGGTATGATGGAAGGCAGATAAACCAAGAGAGCTAATTAAATGACTTTTTGTCTCTATCAGGATCAAGAAAAAAATTAATATTAGCAGGCTTTTGAAATGAGAATTTACTTTGTATTATGTGAATTTCCTGCAGTTTTGGGGAGAGTGGCAGCATGCCTCTGCTTAGCATGTCATCAACTTGTCTTAGCCAAATTGAAGCTTACCCTTCAAATAGGGGAAGGGTAGTCCACTGAAAGTGGAAAAAAGTTTACTACAGAGATCTAGTACCACAGGGAGTCTGTTTGTGTGAGCACTTAGGTGACAAGCAACAATGGGGAAAAGAGAGAAGGATTCTGAAAGTACTTTATAAAGGAAAAAAAAAGTTAAAAATAGGTAAAGTGAGTGGTATAAAAAATACCATCTCTGAATCAAAGATTTAGAAAACAGGTTTTTTCTAAACCCTGCTTTTTTATTTTCTCTTGTGCCTAACACATGAAATGGAGGAGATTGACAGCTTTGAAAATTAAAGCTTACTGTTTAGGATAATAATTTTCAAATTGGATCTCTTTATATAACAGCCTTTTCTTCCAGAATTGTTGTGAAGTTCTTTAATAGAGCAAAGGCAGGCACTGCAGCTGGGGAAACCTGGAGTGGAGCAGTACCAGCTATGTCAGAATAGTCCAACAAAACATTTCTCTTTGTACTGTAAAATATCACTTCAAACTCAGTTGCCATTTCCTCCTGTTTCCCCATGGTTTTCTGGACTTACACACTGTAATAGGGGACCCGATTTCAGCAGTTCACTTATTTCATGTCAGAAAACCAGAGAGATGGGACCAAGACTGAAGACTGTAGATCCAGTCTTGTATTTCTCATTTTTCTCTGCAAGACTAAATATAGTGAGCTCGCTGGGAAAATAATTCCTATATCTGTTCAGATATGCAAGAAAGCCCTCCTGCTTCTCTTCTCAGTGAAGTCTGTAGTTCCAGATTTAGAGAGGGGGGAAAAAGGAAGCCTACCAGGGAACCCTGGCTCCAGCCAGCCCTTCACACTTGGGAATGTGTGAGGGAGAATTGTTATGTCTTAAACGGGAGCTTCCAAGATTGCAGGAAATAACTCTCCCCATCACAAAAAGCCTCTGATCCGCTCCCAGGAGGGAACAGTATCTGAAGCCTGTTATGCACTAAGGTGAAAGGGGAGGGTAGTGAGTCTCCAGCCATCACAGACAGGGACATTTATTGGAAGGGAAGAGTTATGAATTTAGATACAATAGTATTTCAATTGCAAGGAACTTTCCTACAATCCAGACAAACCACAAGTGACATGTGAATCAGCTTCCTCAGTCCTGTGAATGTGAAAGCTGTGGCTGCTTTAGTTTTTCTCCTTCCAGCCCTGCTGAGTGCAAACATGGAGAGTAGATGGTTGTGTTTCCAAAAGAAGCATCAAAATTTCCAGTGACTGTTGAACAAATCCAGACTCACTGGAACACACACTTTTTTTTGGCAAGAGGTCCTAATGAGTTTTGGGCGGGCTACAGGGTCTAAACTGTGTGTACAAATGGACCTGGCACTGCCACAGCATTTAGGAAATCTCACTTCCATTCCTTTCACTTCAAGGCTGTTATGTGTGACCTTGAAGACTTTATCTATTTTGGTCCAGCTTGTCCTTTCAGGAAGAAACCTCAGTTGGTTTATGAAAGCCTCTCATGAAATTTGGCCATGTCCCTGTTGCTGCCCCCGCTTTCAGAGAGCCAATATTCCAGTCATTGGTAAAAGGCTCAGGCCAGACTGCTTTCTGTTCAAAAGACAAATGTCTGAACCCCACTTAAACAGAGGCCTTGTGCTGGCTCTCTGCTCACTGTATTCCATTGGGCGTTCTTTATCCTTCAGAAAGAAAGGAAACAATCCATACATGCCAGAAAGACAAATGCAAAAGCAAAACACTTCTATTTGCTTGGGTTAACTGCATAGATCTTGAATTGTTTTGGTCCATTTAAACATTACAATACCAAAACCAGCAATCAGCTCCTCTGGATAATTTTAGAAGCTGTCTTTCCTAAAGCCAGCAGTGGTATAGTAGCGTGAGAGTAATGAACAGTGACAAATTATTTGTGCTATTTCCAAGGGAAACTGTTGGCACTAACTTGATGCAGAGTCTTTGTTACCTTATGAATAAGAAGTGCAGTTAATATATTATACCCCATGTGTCTTCCAACCCTACCCTGAAAATAATTACACTTTATGGAAAGTTAAGTAGGCAGCAAACTAAGCAGTATGAAAGCCACATGCAGTAATACTCCACTGGCTGCAAACACTGAACAGTTGTTTTGTCCTTCTACTTTGGAGAACTTCATAATTATACATTTAGTGCTACTGAGGGATCCACTGTGCAATTACACAGCCCAGCAATAATGGCACCAGTTACTGTGCAAATACAGGGAGCCTCAGGAGATTAAAACAAATGCATCAGCACCAATATGTAGAAACAAGATGAGAAACAAGTGGGTCCAGGTGTTACTCTAGTAGAGTGTTTATGGAGGTTTGTTCAATTAAGACAAAAGCATTAGGGCAGTGGCTTTGTCCTCCAACAGACATGGCTTTGACCCAAAGGGAGTTGGTCTGGTTCAGTAGGAGCCATGGCATCAGCTGACAAGGGGAGACAATGCCAGGGCTATTCAGCTGCATAGCCTGTTTCATGCCTCACACGGCTCTGGGAAGAGGTCTGAAGGAGGTGTGAGTCCTAAAAGGATTGGAATGGAGTTTGTGCCTTAAAACATACCTATTAGAGCATGAAGAGAGTTCTCACTTCCAAATTGTCTAAGCATATCAAAGTCATTACTAAATCTATTGTGACGATGCTTTTATGAGACAAACTGACTTAGATATTTCACTTAATCTTTGAGCAGAAACCGAATCCTGTCCTAATCTATGAGCAGAAACTCCTGTCTTTCATTGGAGGGAGAGGCAAGCCCTTCTGAATGGGAATCCCAAATTTTAGAAGAGCTGTGTGAGGAACTGTTGTAGCTACTCTGTGGGAACTGATGAGAAAAGAAGAATTGTTTGTGGAGAACAATGGAGAGTGTCTCAGTACTGAGTCACAGAACAGCTTCTAAAGCTTCCTAAGCCAAGACCAACCTTCACAGACTCTAGGCTGGGGTGTCAACCTGTACATCTACCGTGACTCTGCTCTTTCCAATTTTCTAGAGATAGATAAAGTCTTATGGAGCTTAGCTGCAGTTTGCTGCCAGAGCACAGACTACTGCACACAGACTGCATGCTCTCAGCTGTGCCTTTCAAGACTGAAAGATGCAGTTGGTTTTATTTGATAACACAGTAGCTGTATTTCCAGTGCAGCTTTCCCAGGCTCCTACACTAAATCAACAGTCCATGTAGTCTGCTGATGGGAAAATGAACCTCTAGGCTCTTGACCAGCTGATGTGGTGCATTCCAACATCTTTTGTCTACTAGAGAGAATCACAATTACCAAGCATAAAACTGTTTCCCAGTTATCAGAGATTCCATCTCTTCTGTTGAAATTGTGCTGAAGTTAAAAAAGAAAAAAAAAAAAAGCAATTTCCACAGGATGAGATCCCAGTAGAAGAAGGAAATTTGGCTCAGTAGCTCTGGGATTACCTCATGAACTTAGGAGGGGGGAAGGTGGGCCCATTTCTAGAACAAGCTTTCTCCCTGTATTTTTCCTTGCCCTGAATTGCTTCCCTGCCAAACAGGAGAGATATTTAATCCTTTCAGAGAACCCTCTTGGTTCACATAGTCTCTTGGCAGTTGTGACTAGGACACAGGACATCTCCTAGGGCTTTCTTAAAGACCTGCCATTTTAAGCAGTGTCTGATGCTTGTGTCATCTCCTTTACTACTTACCCTCCTCAGCTTATTCTTCTCATTTAAGGCCTTGGAAAACACTTTCTGCCTCTTGCAGAGTAACTTTACGTCCTGAAATGCTGCCATTCCAATTTGAAAATAGCATAGGAAGGAAAAAGACAGAATTTTTCCTGTTTCCTACATCTGTATAATTTAATGTTTCTCAAAAAATTTCTTTCCATTTTCCACGTAATTTTTGCAAACTTCTTCCTCTGCTTGATCTGTCATCTAATCTTTTTTACTTTTTCTATTATCTTGACTGGCAATGCCTCCTTTCTTTCTGATCTCTTACACCATTCTCCCTTTACAGTCTAGATTTGCCTCATGATTATGTTGAATACAATTTCTTTCAGAGTACAATAAATCACACTATCCAAACTATCCATCTTTTCACAACTGTGCCTTAGCTTTGAGATCCAGACAAAGAGCATTCATGTAAGTATACCTTTAATGGAGAGTTGACTGAATGCAAACCCGACTAATGCCTACAATAAGTATTTAACTTCAGTGTTACTATCTAAAAAGGTCTGTACTTTCTTTATGGGAAGCTTCTTTTAGAATTAGCCTAAATCAAGCCTGGGAAGAGATGTAATTTGAGTATTCTTCTGCTTGGCTTGCAACTCATTTGTTCACTTATTTTATGCAGACATTATCACATTTATATATCTTGCAAAGTTCTGTTAAGGTCTGGTTTCTTCACAGGTGGGAGTGGGAACTGCTGTCTCTCAGCAACTGCTTACCAATTCAAATTAAATTAATTTTATTAAAATTACAACAGCACTCTCAGCATACTCAGCTAGTCCATTGTAATAGAACTCTGAATTTATACAGCCTTTTGTCTAGAAACCCTGATGTATATTACATGTCTAGGTCAAATCAGTTCTTCTAATACCCCTGTGAGAGAGGTGAATAAATATACCCTAAAGACTGATATTCTTCTGGGCTTGTGTTTAGTTACTCGGATATATTTATAGCCTTGAAAAAAAATCCTGAAGTCAGTTTTAGCGCAGAATAAATCCCTATGTTAATTTTGAAGTATGTTTTTTTCCTCAGGTGCTTGAAATTACTGAACTGAAGCTCTTGGCAGCACTAAACTCGAGGCCTGCAAGGAACGTGTGGCTGTATTTCAGAGCTGGAGCTAGTACAGCCTGCCTTTCAGAAGTGCATGAATTGTGGCTTAATTCTTGGAATTCAGATGCAGGTGAGATAAATGCAACTGGACGTGCCATCAGAAAAATACACTGTGGATGTATCTGTGGCTGTGTCCTAAAGCTACATTCCTATTTAAAATCAAAGTAAATTTTTTACATCTCTGTACCATATATTGGTTGGAAAAGTAATCTGTTTGTTCTGACCCAGTGTATTATAAACTGTTTTTTAAGTTTTCCCAGTTTTGACTGGGATGGAGTTAATTTTCTTCCTGTTTATTAGCTGGTGCGGTGCCATGTTTTTGATTTAGGACAAGAATAATGTTGATTACACACTGATGTTTTAGTTGCTGCTTAGTAGTGCTTACCCGAAGCCAAGGATGTTCCATCTTATGTTCTCCTGCCGGTGGGGAGCTTGAGGGACACAAAAAGCTGGGAGGGGACACAGTCAGGATAGGGACTGACCTAAGAGGTGTTCCACACTGTATGAAAACATGCTCAGCATATAAAATGGGAGGAAATTTGATGGCCTCACTGCTGAAGAACAGGCTGGGCATCGGTCACAGCAAATCTATGTGTTGCATCTCTTGTTTTCCTTGGGTTTTATTTCTCTTTTTCTCTTTCTCTCTTTGTTATTTTCCTTTTAATTACTCCTTCTTATTATATTTTAGTTATTATACTGGTCTTATCTCAACCCACAAGTTTTCTCACTTGCACCCACCCAACTCTCTCTGTTAATCTGCTGGGAGCAGGGGGACTGAGCAAGCAGCTCTGTGATGCTTTGTTGCTGGCTGGGATTAAACCACAACACAAATTCATATTAATTCAGTTAACAAGTGATTTTTTATTTATCTTTTAAATTAAATCAGTTCTGCAGTTCATGTTAAAAAAAAATCACCTGTTGTCTTTGAGAGTTTGACTGTGATTGGTTTTGAGTCTACAATGTCTCTTACCTTTCTTTCCACAAATTAAATAAAAAACAAATGCATCACTGCATTTCCATAGACATCTACATTATTTAACCCGCATTTTATATATATGATCATTAAATTAACTTAATACCATTCTCCTTTCTCATTCATACCTTCATCTCAGCTGCTAAAATTGCAATGTTCAATGCTTTCTCCAAATTCATTTGACTTGGAAACTACACTGCTTATGTTAAACAAGAATGCTTATGTCCCCATCAGTGAAACAGCTGGGTATTTTGTTTCATAAACATGTTACACGAATTCCCATCTAAATGGGAAGATAACAGAGATTGAGTGTCAAGGGCTGCAGACCAAAGAACATCTACCTGTTTCTCTGTCCATCACTCTTATTGCCACCCCTTTGTGAGGTAATTTAATGTGCTAACCTGGCTAGGAAGTAACTGAGAAAGAGGGACAGGGTCATTTTCTTCCACATTAGTGAGCTCAATCAGCTCAGAGAACAACATGAAAAAAAAATTACTTTCAATGGTTAAAGTGAACAATGTTTTGAAGGTGCCTGTTTCTCAAGCTGATTTTAAAAGGAGTTCATGAGGTGAGTTCAGAATCTAATGCCTACACTGAAAACATCACTAATTAGGGAAGATAAACCTCACTTTGCTTGAGTAACCCACTCTGCCCATGAATTTCAAACCAAGTCAGACATGCTGACATGACCAAACTCCTCAAAAAGACATGGCTATAACTTTCCAGCAGCTGAGCTCTTGGAATTAGGGTGGGAGACACCTAACTTAACTTCCTCGCTGACACTCCTCTTCAGCCCTGGAGCTGTCTTCTCCCAATACTGTAACACAACACATTAATTTGTATTGTAATCAGGCTACATGCTGCAGGAATGAAAGGAAAATTCTGCAAATGTATCAGCTGTTACTGTCTACTGTTTCTCAGTAGAATTGCCTTTGTAATTCTCTTTTCATAGAAAAAGTATCCATTAGAAAAAAAATGTGTGCTTTACATAACCAATAGTTTACCACAACAACAAAAGAATGGATTGAAAAATCAAACCTTGGAAAAGAAAATGCCTTTTCTTAATACATGATCCTTCTTAATATCAGCTTAATATCAGTGAAGGAAACTTCATTGCCTAGTTTAGGTACTGATGATAACACCTCACTGTCATCATGTTTCTTTGGCTCTTTTAGTAACAATTAAACAAATCAATGCTAATTTTGATCTGAAAGAGGAGATAGTGTACAGGTGGCAGGTAAAGGAATGAAAGGATTGATTCATTTATCATTTTGGTTAACTCTTCTGTTTCCCGAGAATAAAACAGAGATGCTTGTAGCCTGTTAAATGCCTTAGAAGGCAGCAGAAATGGATTTGAAAAAAAATCCCAAAACTTTTCCCTTCTTGCCTTTCATGACAGAAATGGAAAGCTGAAAGGAAATTAAAATTCATCAGAGAGCATTTTCAAATGAGGAGCTCTTAACGCATGTCAGAGCAATGCCATCATCAGGATGAATGGGTTTGTGGAGACTGACCTCTCCAGCATAGCATGTACACAGACCTGCAGTAATCCTTCACGTGGATAACCATGCAGTTGTTACATAAGTGTTGTGAATATTTTTGGCAATACTGAGTTTGCTGTTGGGAAGAAAAATATGACTTGTTTGACAGCTAAGTTTAAAAGTATGTTATGGAGGGAAGAAAGAAATTTAAGATTTCTTTAAAACTTGTTTACATAGACAATTGAATGGAGGACAGTGTGAAAGCTAAAAAAATTAAAATCAGATACTTTATATGGTGTACCTTATGTTTTTTTTTTTCTCATTTGACCCTCGGTGTCAGAAGACGTAAAAGCAGAATAATAGGAATAGAGGTTTCGTGAGTGAGTAGAGATTCCACTCCAGAAGAGACAAGATTGATGTCTGGGACAACTCTCATGTTTAGAGCTCTGCTAAACAAGAAAATTTGGGATAGAAACCAGAGACCAGTTAACTTGAATTCTTGCACACAGAATGATCTGCAGCTGAAGCTGAGATTGGTGACCAGGGCTCAGACCAGCTCAGAGCTATGCTGTGGTGGGATCTCTGGTGCCTTGCCCCCGCAAGTGTCTTGGGCAGGGAAAGGAGGTAGGGGCTCTTTTGCTGCCTTGTAGTTCATTCCCTGACACCTTCTTCACTGATGGTCTCGGTTCATGCCTTGTTTTATACACCCTGAGGGACATGCACTGATCAACTGACACCAGCTAAAGCTGGTGTTGCTCATGAGAGGATTGCTTGCACGTCCCATTATGTTATTGGCACATCTGTCACTTGACAGAGAAGGTGACAGAGCACACATCTCTTCCTGTGCCTCCATGAAGAGCAAGACAGCCTTCCCAGTGGAAAGCTGGACACGAGCTGAGGATGTGACTAAGTAGTCCTGGAGTTCAGCTGAACTCTTGGAAGCCCAGGAGCTGAATGAATCTACGCCTACATTTTCAAGTTTCTGACATTCCAGACCGGTCACTTTTCCAGTAAAAATGTTCTCTACAACTTGGCAAGAAGCATAGTCATATTTTATTCCTTTCAAGAAAACACCCACTTAATTCCATTATATTATTGTTTTCTCTAAGTCCTCATTCTGCTGTAAAGAGAGACAATGCAGTGTAAACAGAGAGAGATAGATAAATTATTAATTAAGCAGCCCTTTGCCGTTTAGCTACAGGCAGTGTCAGTGTGCTTCTTCAATTCACTCCTGCTTTTTGCTTGGCAAGACACAAGCAGCAGATTTTCACTGCCTCCAGGGTCCAGAAGAGAGGGATGGTTGTGCTGCAGACCTGGAGACAATTAGGATAATTAGAGCACCTGAAGGTCCTGATAGCGTGTTTGAAGGGACATAGGCACTAATATGATGGGTAAGAGGCAACAATTTTAGTATACAATTGCCTCGGTGTTTTTTGGCCATGCCTCTACTTTAAAAAAATAAAAAGGCAGGAATAGATCTCTATCCCTGAGAAAAAGTGGCTAACAGCACTTGAAAACACAATAAATTTTGTGGATAACTTATCTCCCTATTTAGCAAATGCTTAGAAACCGAAGCTGAGATTCCCTGCAGGAGATTTCTGTCTTGCTGAGAGGTGTCAGCACATAAACAGTCAGGGGAACAGACCAAGTGAATAAGATTAGGCTTTTTTGTCTCAGTGGATGACGTAGTTTTGGCTACACCTGTAACAATAACTAAAGAGGAGCAAGGACCTTTTTGTAAGCACTGAGGCTTAGTTGCATGGCCCAGCTGCATTCATACTACTTATCAAGTCTCTCTAGCACTTCTGTACCTTTGGTAATCCGAAGAGAGAAGTAGGTTTTTTGTTTTGTTTTGGTTTAGTTTTTTTTAAAACTTTTTAAAATAATGTGAAGTCCGTGTATCAGCCCATCAGACTGGAGGTTACACAGCACAGTGCTGGGTAACATCTGTTGCATGTGCTGAGGTATCTGAGGCAGAAAGGTTTGCTGGGATAAATATGTAAGACCTATACGTGGCAGAAAGAGCCAATTAAAAGCTGTTGCTCTCTTACTGATGTTTATTAGTTCTCTCTAGGGAACTAATTCAGAACGTTTTTTTGTCATGGCCTTGGTAGAGCTAGTTGAAATGTTAAAAAAAAGCCAGTGAGTGAGCTGTCAACTAAACAAAGGAAATGAGCCAGGGGTACAGTGCTGACATCCCTGGTTCTGTTTTTTGTAAATGTGGATGTACCCTGGGTATCTATCAGCTGAGCCACTCTGCCCCACACAGAGTTAGCTGTCATGTGATTTATTTCTAGCTCCATCAGAAGATCCAGATACATAAGGTAGATCCATAAAAATCCAATATGTTTTAATAGTCTTTTTCCAGACTGACTTCAGAACTTGAACTCAGCTGCTTAAATTCTCCAAGTGTTTACCTTTCTGCTAGAACATTCTCCATAAACCTCAATGACAGGTAAGGAAAGATACATCAGCTCTGACAGGAGTAAGCCATTTCAAGTCCAGGTTACTTCTAAATTGTCTTTGATCCTGTCCATCTAGCCTAGGCAGTACAATCCAGGAGACCTAATTCTATGCTAATCCCAAGCAAAACATAGAGTCATTTCACCAGAGGTCCATAAAGCCTGGAGGTTTATTTTTTGCTTGTGAGCCTTAGAATTTCTACTATTTACTCAAAGAGCTTGCAGGGGTGGGAAAGGTACACCTCTCTTCCAGAAGGGTGTTGTGAGGATAAATGTTCCATAAAGGAATAGAAAATATCCATTGGTTAAACTTGCAGTTGACAGAAGTCTGGTGACACAGAGGTAATGCAGACAGCTGGATTAAATACAGGAACAGAAAAAGCACTTTATACTTGCAGAACTGGGCACTTCTGGAAAGAAATAAATTAAAGAAAGACCTTGGAGTTGTACTTACCTCAGTGTGAGCTCTCAGTGGATTTCTGTCATCTGAAGGATTAAAACCATTCTAGATGTATCACCAGGGAACCCCTTCAACTCTGGTTTCTATTCACATGCCAGTGATACCATAGCACTGTGTCTTGCCACAATGCATGTCCACAACTTGTATTGTCCATGTCAAAAAGAGTGCAGATATACTTGCACTCAAAAGGATCCCTGTAAAATGATCCACAGATTGGAAAGCATGTAATGAAAGTAATGAAAGACATTACAACATGAAGGTAGATTCTGTGCTCCCTTGAGCTCTGTTCTGTGCTGAATTGAGATGATGGAAGGAGGTGCTTTTTTTTTCCTCCCCACAACATTTCTGGCAGAGGAAAAACAAGATTCAGCACCTGAAAACAGAAGTTACACAATTTAAGACATAATAGCCTATTAGCTAGATAATTAAAACTTTGAAACATTTTATCCAGTCTATATCTCTGTACTTGGGAAGGATCTACTGTCTCCTGATGTATTTCAAATGAAATTGTGTCAGTCAGAAGACAGATGCCTTAATCTAACTACAGTTTGTACAGGTCTCATGGCCCCTTCTGGCCCTGAAATGAATAAATGCAGATCTCCATCTGTGAATATTCTGCTTAGTTCTGGGTTTGGCCACAGAGGGTGCAGAAAAACATACAAAGTCCTCAGAATACTGATAACACTCCTGGCTTACTGTTAAGACTGCAGTGAAAATCAAAGCTCATGCATTAAGCCTGTAGCTAGTTGCCCTCAGGGTAAAGGAGTGTGAACATGGGCTCTAGATAAACAGAACTGAGTGAAAACTAGAACTTTAAAGTTTTAGTAGAAAAAAAAGCAGCTTCCAGCAGTTTGTGTGGCATGCACATGAAGTTACTGTGGAGTAGTATATATTAATGTTAAATCTATGAATAAACCTGCACTATAGGTTTCTGTTGCTATTAATACTTAAAGTCCCATGAACTGGAGTGTTAATAAACTCTTGAATCTTTGTTAGTTTGAAATGTTCTAAGTGTGTCAGGCAGGGGACAGAGACGATTAATTGGTGAGTGGAAGACATCCAGGTTAGGGAAGGCCCAGTTGATGCTAAGTCAAGAACATGGAAGATAAGGTATCGTGCATGGTTAGGAGCCAGAATTTTTTCCCAGCATTAAATCTTGTCTAATTTAGACCGTTCAAGAACTACTAACAAGCTGGTTTGTTTACTTTTTAAAGGCTCCCAAACTAAGGACGTGTCTCACTATTTCTGTCTTTCTTCTGTTAGAATCCCAAAGTGTACTTTAAGAATAAAATTTTGAAAATAGACTCTGCTTTAACCTGAGGACAAAAACAGGGGATGAAATTTACTTAAATTCTGATACATAAACCTTTTACACATATGGGAATCTATAATGTCTACCTTCTTCAGTATTTCTATGTCCCCCTTTTTTTTATGCTACATAAGTTTAATAGAAATGCTGTATCAGTTCATCTGATCAATCTTGTAGTAAACTAAAAAGACAGATGAAGAGATGGATTTTCAAACTATTTTGGGCTGAGAGCATTGATACCCCTGCAATTTCTCTCTCTTCCTCTGGAGGGACCGAGGATAGTAATCTGAGACTACATGGCTGACTTCTGTATGGATGTAAGTAGAGGATGTTTGATGGCATGAAACAGGCACAATTTGACAGCAAAACAGCTGTTCTGTAAAGTACAGAGCTTATTTCACTGCATGATTTGGGCATTTGAACAGTTGGGCATCATCCTGGCTTTTAAAAATCACTTTTGTTTTGTGTTTAATTCTGTAATTATGACACCAATTGATTGCCCCCTTGCTCCTACTTTAATAATCCCTCTTGGTCTTCAGCCATATGAAGAGTGGGAAAGATTATAACAAGGTCAGATGTTTAGGATTTTCCTTGCTATGAGTCATATCTTCACTTTTATAAACACACATTTCTCACTAAATCAATCACTCTCAAAGAAAATGAAGCTCTGACCAACTGGGAATATGCTGCCTTTCCCTGTTCCTAAAATACTGTACACAAAATGGGTTCAGCTTTGTTTGCTGTGGTTGTCTGGAGCCACTGGAAGGAAGGTTCAGGAATATTTCCAATGTACATCCTGAGCCAGCCATTGAGAAGCCAGCACTCACTTTTCATGCTCTGGAGAAAAGTAAGTTGAATTGGTGCTAAAACATGAAGTAAATGTGGGGTTTGGATGTGTTTCTCTTCCCTGCTTTTCTAGAGCTTTCCATATGACAAGCTTTCTGTGTGTCTTAGTGTCTGAAAGGACTCAACCACATGTGTGTTGCTTAATCAGCAGGTCAGGGTGATGTGGAGACAATCCAAACACAGCCCCAGAGAGCTTGGAGCTCCCAGCAGCAGGCTTGCATTTGACCGGCAACTTTGAATTTACTCTTTTTGCAGCTGTTGAGGAGATTTTAGTCTCTGAGTTTGTCATGCGACTCCTGAGCCCAAAATTCACATGGAGTTTAAAAATCAATGAATTTATTTAGTGTCTTGCAAAAAAAAGTACATAAAGAAAGACAGAGAACATTTGGAAGGAGAAGTAAAATATAGCTCTGTCCTTGATCTGCTGTATGAGCTTAGGTGAGTTATTTCATCCTCAGTCTCTTTTTCTCTTTTATCTTTCTTGGCTATTCAAGTACAGGCTCCCTTAAGACAAAAACTGTCTCTCTCTATTATACTCAGACAGCTCCTTGCACAACAGTGTCTTAGTCCCCAGCTATATATTTGATGTTTAGTAATGCAAATAAAAAAAATTAATTTATCACACTGATAACATTTAGTTCTGTAAAATGCAAATTTTTATAAAGGCTTTGTTACTAAAAAATCATAAATTATTTGGGCTAAAATGGCTAACTGTTGTAAGTTTCTATCTACTCTTAGATGAGCTTCTTCAAGGAAAAAGTGATTGTCCCCATAGCCAAATAGGTTTTTTGGGTAGCAGGAAGAACAAAATGTTTTTCTGTTATGAGCAAGCACAGGTATATTTGGATACTTTTAATGGATTTATAACACACTGAAGTTAAAGAGTCTACCCAGGAAATGACGCTCATTATGATCCAGGACACTCCGGGGCACATCTCCTTTAGGCTAAGGATAAAGGTGTATAAATGTATGAGCTATGCCAGGCAAGCTAGCTCTGGAAACAGAGGAGAAATAACCAAGTAAGTGTGTCTCTGTGCCCTGGTTAATTAGCATTGCCAGCAGACCAGGGTAATTAACTTATCTGCCGTGATGAATTAATGCTGTCCTGTGTGCAGGGTTCAGTTGAATATCTCTGCCAAGCACTGGGTAGTATAATGTAAATGTTCCAGCTAGTCCAGCATGATGCACAGCACAGATCCATCCAAAATCAAGCTGTGAAGACTGATCAATCTCATCTTGGAATCACAAGCCATTTATCTGTGTAGTCCAGGTAGGAAAGTGTTCACCAACTGCTACATTACCTTGATGTTTAAATACATTACAGGGATTTCCAAACTTCATTTGAAACATCAGGCATGAGAAAGTGCCAAAAGCTTAATAACAGGTGAGAGACAGTGAAGTCGTCCTTGTTTCAAAAACATTTAGGTAATGATTCAGGAGGTAGAAATGTCCCAAACTGCTCAGCTTTCAAGCATAACTGCTTTTTGACAGATAATCTCATGAGAGAAATCAGGCAGAAAAGACATGATCACCTTTTTCTACCAGCAGACAGACCATGTTGAGTAAGGACAGTGATATAGAAGACTGTGAGGTTGACATATTAGACCTGACAAGTACACTGTGTGGAGTATGGAATATTGTGTGGCATATGTGTATTGGAGTTGACCTGTCAAAATCGGAGTAAGAAGGAGCCACAGATCTCAACATTTCACTCATTTTGGAAGGCATGAGTCTCACTAAATATAGACATCCATACTGGAAATGTCTACACCTGAGCTCATCACTCCCAGTTCAGTGGAGAAGATGAACTTTCTGAGTAGAATACAGACAGTGCAAAAGAAGCCATCTAAACCAGTTCACGTGGCTCACTACAGGCAAGCCTATTTTAATTTCATTTGTATTAGAGGAAGTAGCTGAGAATTATTAATTTACATCAACAGGTCTGCTAACACTGCAGATGTTTAATACTATGTCAGATAAATCCCACTGTCTAATTTATTCTCATCTGATATTCATGAATAGAATTGCATAACAACCTGCATTACTGAAATATAGTAGTGATAAATATGAATGAAGAATAAGTTGTATGCCTTATTAGATGATAATTAATATTCTTGGCCACACCTTAGTTTTTCTCCCTGAGAGAAAAATGTGTGTGGCTATGAAGGTGTATGGAAAAATACACAAATATTTCGTATACAGAGTACAGCACATAATACTTCCTAAAACACAAAAAGGTGGCTAGAGAAAGACTTCACTGGATGGAAATTCACAACAGCTGCCCATGCAAAGCCACCTCTTCTCATTAAGAACCAGTTCAGGTTCTCTGTGATAGGAACTATTCAAGGGTATACAGTCAGTTTGAAGGTGCTGTCATTAGGTACACACATTCACCCTCTGCTGTCAACAGAAAGGAAATGGCACCTTCATAGGTCGCTTCAGAAGATTTGAGATGGGAGCACTCACTGAAAGTCTGTCTCCTCCACTGACTTTGCAATCTGTGCCAGCCTTTGTTATGAAAAATCTCTATTAATCAGTCTTTGTAGGATGACAGTGTATTAACTTTGTTAACATTGATTAGTCCACATTATCCAGCATACTATAAGGAGATAGTGAAATTTGATATGGTTCATTCTTATGTAAAAAAACCTAAAGGTCAGACCAAATCTGTAAATAATGATATTGTTTCTTGGAATCTTATATAGCCCATGAAGGATAAAGAACACCCCTGGAAAACCAAGATAACACTAGCACCATAGTCCCTCTAGAGTCATAGAATCATTTAGGTTAGAAAACACCCTTAAACCCTTGAGTACAATCATTAACCCAGCACTGCCAAGTTCACTACTAATCCACATGCCCAAGTGCCATGTCTTAAAAGGAGCTTCAGAGATAGTGAGTCAACCACTACCCTGGACAGCCTGCTCCAAGTCTTGAGAAAACTTTTCCTGAAAACATTTCTCCTAATATCCAATCTGAATCTCCCCCAGCACAACTTGAGGTGTTTTCCTTGTGTCAAATTGTTTGTTACTTGAAAGAAGAGACTGATTCCCACCTGGCTACACCCTTCTTTCAAGCAGCTATAGAGAGCAATAAGGTTCCTCCAAGCCTCTTTTTCTCCAGGTAAGATACCCCTAGTTCCCTCAGCTGCTCTGCATCGCACTTGTGCTCCAGACCCTTCCCCAGCTCCATTGCCCTTCTCTGGACATGCTCCAGCCCCTCAATGTCTTTCTTGCATTGAGGAACCCAGAACTGAACATAGGATTTGAGGTGTGGCCTTTGGGTACCAAATACAAGGGAACGATCACTGCCCGGGTCCTGCTGGCCATGCCATTGCTGTTTCTCTAACAAGTCTTTGAAACCCTCCCAGCATCATCTGGCATCACAGATGAGGAATTATATAGAGTATTACTCCGGGGATGTCTGGGTCTGTAGACAAGCAGCAAAAGTGCTGCAGAAATGTGGTTGCTTTGCAAAGTTTTACCAATAATAATAACTGGTAATATGAGTGTAAGTGATCAGTCAAATCATGTTTACCTAAACCTTTGAAGTGTATAAGAACCCTACCTAAAACTATAATCAAGGTGCTTAAATTTGTCTGGGACATCTGATACACATTAACAAATATGTGCCTGTGTACCTTTGTACTTGGCATCCTAGCCTCTCTCCTCTGTCAGCAAGGGTCACTTGCGAATTTTCATAACATCTTACTTTACTATCTGATTAACTCAAGTAAGATAAATGGGAACCAATAAGAGTAGGGGATTTGCTAAATCACAAATAATAAAATTGTTACATAATCTAAATTAGAACCAAGATTGACTAGACAGAATAGGAGTGTTTGGACTACTAGGCTATCTACCTTTCTATTATAAGTCTTTTTGTATGCAATGTTATCACTCATAATTAATTTTATTACCAAAATTAAACAGGCCTTGTACATGTGTAAGGAAACATGATAGATAAAATCTTTTAATGAACTGAGCTCAGATTTGTATGAACAGAATTAGATTATTCAGTAGAAGCAAGGTATATATTTTTTTTAATAGTGACCTGAAATCAGCAACACAGGGAAAGAAAAATGACTGAATCAGACCTCAGGTTTCTAATGATTCAAAAAGATAAGGAGGACTTTTTTCTTTCTACATTATTAATAGCATTTTGCCAACTACTTTTCAGAGTCAGGGTATTTTTAAACCCTTCACTATTCAGTGGTAAAAGAAAATAAAAAACCCACCACAAGTGAACCGCAAAATAAACCCCAGAAACTGGTATTTCCTCCTGCACATAGTTAACAGATTGTGTACCATCTCTCAACTTTTAATTTTAAGTGTGCAGTAATATAATCCACAAAGGCTTCACACGATAGAAAACAGAGAAACTGGAATACTAAGCCTTTCAATACATCACCCCTATCCCCCATGTGCCATCCTGATTATCTGCTGGATATTAAATATGGCATCCTGATTATCTGCTGGATATTAAATAGAGTTAAAAATTCTTAATATATACTGAAAACTTTATTTTTCAACCAGAAAATACATTTTTTTCTCTGCAAGCAACAAAGAAGAGTCTCTGAAACTGTCATTGAATACTTAGTGGGCTGTGGGGCCGACAGTAGAAATAGAGACATACCCAGGCAATGCTTATTTCACTGGTATTCCTGAGCCTGTCAGAAAATGGAATGTAATACCTTTGACACTCTACACTTGAGCCCTTCAGATGGGCTAAGTAAGGTGCTGAGTGGGGTGCAATCACAACAACTGATGGGAAACATCTGGTGCAAAGATTTCAGTGGAACAGGCCACCTGAATCTGGTCCATACAATGTGATATTCCAGAAGCAAAAATCACTTGGCAGATTTCTGTGTTTACAACTAAAGGTCGTAGTCTTTCTCACAGCTTGTCCAAAGTGAGAGCAGGCAACAGTTCATATGCAGTTTGATGTATGTTCCCAGCTGACATGAGCCAGAGCAGCCATCGGAAGCAGTCCTGAGCCACTCTCACTCCATCTGCTTATATGTGGCCCCCTTCCACTCCTGATCTTGTGTTGGCACATGTATTTGACTGTTGTGCAATGGAAATGACCAGGGAACTGATCAGACTGAAAAATTACCTGTCCACATAAAAAAAAAGTTAATTTTCTCCCTTCTATAACTCAGTGTTTAAAGTGCCCTGACCTTGTCTGCTATGCAGTCAGTTCCTTTCCAGTGTAAAGGTAAGATATACTATGATTCCTTTTTTCTTTAAGATACATATAAATTCAGAGGGAGGGTCTGAAGCTCAAGGTGACATTGCCCCAATCACATTATTTGCTGCATTGCTTGTTGAATTGCAACATTACAATTGCTAAGTTTTAAAATGTCAGATATCTGTTCCTTCCCCTTCCGGTATTCTACTTGATTTCTTATGCAGTGTTTTTGCCTCTCTGAAAAGCAAATCTGGAAATGAGAGACATTGATTATTACTGTATTTCTGCTCTCAACTTTAAATTAGCTTCCAGGCTTTGCATAACAGGACACAAATTATTCATGTGAGAAAACCAAGAAGTGATTTATTATCATGTCTGATTTCCAGTGAAGAATTTTCTTCAGATACCCAGGAAGGAGGTTTTCCTATTTTAAATAAGATAAATTACAATTGACATTGGAATTCAAAACATTACTCCAACCTTTCTAGTTCTTTTGGTCATACAGAAACTAAGCTCATGAATTACATTGACAGCAATGTTCATTAACTGTGTTTCTGAGCCCAGCTTGAAAAATCTGAAATCCTTCGCAGAGGCTCAGCTCTGTCTATTCCTGCACCACTACAGTACTTTCCTTGCCTTAGGAAGACAATAATAGTCTTTGTCCCCATCTTGCAGAGGTTGATGTCTGGAGTGGGCTGGGAGCAATTTGTGGGAGCAAACCTTTTGCCTGCTATGTAGACATAAATAGAACAGGGAAGGTTATGCTTTTGGAATACACATATGGAATACACACTGATATGCAGGGATGAACTTCAACGTTTTAATAAAATCTTCTCTGTCTTAAACAGAAAATCCATCTTTTAATCCAGATCTGCAGAATGTGCAATTTCATGGAAAATATTACATCCTACTGCTGGTATGAGGCAAGAGGTTGATGAAACAAGTACAGTTTTAAATTGAAAATTCAAGAGGAAAATTTGGGCAATGGAAGATTGCTTTGGGAATTCAGGTGCTAAGATCACATGCTAAATGGTAGGAAGCACTCTTTAAAACAAGTGAAGACAGATAAACTGTCTTGAATGTCCGTTCTCCTGGAGCAGAAGGAAACTCTCCAAAGTAGTATAGACGAAAGTGAATGAGCTCAGGCAAAGCAATATATGGGGATGAGAGATCTGTGATGAGGACTGTTCTCTTAAGATGCATCCCTGAATAAGCCCATCTCCTCTCTCTGTCTTGATTTTTGGCACCACAGACCTTCTCGCCTTCCATCTTGAGAAAAACGAGTAGCAAGATGGGTTTGATCCCACTTGTCTCCATTTAGGTACTTCTTCATCTCTTGCTGTGGATATGTTGGATAGCTTTGTGGATGACAAATTGGTGGTCTCAGTCCTCTGGAGGTCAGTAAGAAGCAATGACTGCAGCCAGAAGAGACTTCTTTAGAAGAGACTGCTCTGAGTTTAGAGAGCATGAGAAAGAAAGCAATGTAAGTTAGGGCATGCAAAATTTGGTGGCCTTGGAGTCTAATTCACTTTGTGATGCCATCTCAGGTAGTACCTTTGGTATCTTAAGGAAAAAAATCTTAAAATTCTTACTCATGCTTAAAAAAGGGAAAATTTCTTTACAGAAAGTAGTTATTGAGTTTCTTAATTTGAAATTGCAAATACTCAAACCTGAGTCAGTATTAAGATTTAAGAAAACAACAAATGGGTAACTACTATTTGGGCAGTTAAATGTCCAGTTAATATTTTAAAACTCCTCAGAGCTTTAGAGCAGGGTGAAGATGACGGGACTATCAGACTTTTGTGCTGTTCTGAAAAAAAAAAAAAAGGTAAAAAGAAAGACTCATCCATTAATCAACCTTTGCCCTAATAACCTAATGGAGTTCTAAAATGAATGGGAATTTTGCTATTCACTGTAATGAAAGGTGAATCTAACCTGCAGCTTCAGTTATAGTAGAGCCTGGATGCAATTTTAAGATGTTTAAAATGGCTTTAAAATTGGTCTAATATTATTAGACCAGCTTTTAGCAGGATATATCTATTATTTTTCTCCTGTTTTCTGCTCTTACCCCTTTGGCAGTCTTGAATTTTGTTGATTGTAATATCTCCAGGCAGTGGCTATGTTCTTACTGATATCTGCCTGCAGAGTATGTGGCACATTTTATTCAATATTGTAACCCAACAAATAGAAAACAACAACTTCTGGAATTATGGCTACATTTCACTTGGCTTGTGTCTTTGAAAACCTTAATGTGTATACATTATATATAGGAAAAAGTAATGTGTGTCAAATTTGTTTGGAGACCCATAGCCCAAAAATCCACATAGAGTTTAAACATATAGATTATGTCTGTAGACATAGATTCCCACTCAAGGAAGGCACTTAAGTGGAAGCAAGAAGATAAAATTACTTTGGTGATCCCTGTCTGCAGGGACTGCCTGATCAGAATATGGCCCAGAGTCTTCTCAAACTATAAATTTTACAAGTACTCTGTGAAGACTGATTCCAAGCCCTGAGGGCTTGCATGCTAAGCAGAGGAAAGTTAGACAAGGAGTGAAACACGATCTAGTCTAGGCCTGTTTCAGGGCACACTGGTTTGAAATCCATTTAGAATGACATAGACACAATCATTGCTTGTAAGATGCTGTTTCATCAGCAGCTTTCCATGTGTGGGCATTTCCACTGAGAGGCATTTGTTGTCTTTTATACAGAAATTTTCTAAACATGAAAAAAAAGCTAGCATGAGAGGGAAGAATGAACTGATGTGTGTAATAAAACCCAAAATGGTTAAGAGAAGACTGTGATTATTTTCCAACAGCAGATATAAAACCTCACTGAGTTGCGGTCCCTCTATGCTACTTCCCTCTCCTATTAAACCTGATGCTTTATTTTCGATTTAGAGAAGTTTATAGTTAGTAAAGAACAACATTTAATCAAGACAGTAAAGTTGCAAAAGATCAATCACTTCCTTTCTCTGGTTTTCTAAAATGGAGTTTCAAACACTTACCTGAATTTGTGGTGGTAATTTGAAGGACAGAGTTTGGAGGCAGGAAGTGGAGAAGACTTGGACGTCCTGTCTTTAGTGCCAAGAATCCATTGCACAGATAAAAATAACAAAGTCTTCTAACATAAAACCTAGAAATTCTCAAATGAAAGTAGAATGGACCTGTTTCAACAACTAGCTTAGGTGCTCTCTTTAAAATTATCAGTAAAAGGGGAGTCATAACTACAATTTAACATGCATGTTCTGAGTTGCCCTTCCCAGCTGTCTGCCATTTTCTTCTGAATATTTTAATCTAGGCTCTAAACTCAGCATCTCAGTCTGCTGCTGAATGCTTTATATGGTAATACTGTTTTAAAGACTTGAATGAAATCCCTAGATTCACTCAGTTGTTAAAAGTTAAGCAGGTGCAGAATGAGAATAATCTTTTTTTACTTCATGCTTTCAAGGATTGTCTTTTTTTTCTACAATCTGTAAACACACTTTAGGAAAGTTACATGTTGGCAAATGCTTGAAATATTTTATACTTCAGCAATAATATTTATGATTGAACCATGGAGAGACCTTGAGTGAGTGACTGAGAGGATGTAACAGTCACAGACTGTTTCAGGGAGAAACATGCAAACTTGTCTGCATAAAAAGTCAGTATTTTTCTCTGTTTAATTATTTAATTTCAAGAAGCTAGTTACAAAGTTATAAAAATTCTGGGTGGCAAGTAGGCCCTTGTTCTTTTCAGCTCCACAGGGAGACAGCAGGAACATCTGCAAGACACTGCCTCCCACCAGGCTGAACAAGGCAGGTAATGATGAGAACACACATGAGAATAATTATATCAAAAACAATTTCAGAAGCACAACTGGGGAAATTCCAGAAGGCTTGATAGACCTGAAGGGTGAGATTCCACTATTCATTAGGAAATCTGCAGAGTTCCTGTGAATTTTGGGGAGTTGTATGTCAGTTTGGCCAATAAGCCAGGATAGAATTTGGCCCAAAGTCTGCCCTGTTAAAGGTGTAGGTGGTGGAGGAGATGTCTACCAAGAATTCCAGAGTAAGAAACTGTGGGTGTGTGCTTTCTGAGGAAGGGTCATTATTCTTTTGCACAAAAAGAAAACGCTGGAAAGTTTTTGGACAACCTCTGTTGAAAACTGAGTATTAAGTTTTGAAACCTTTCGTTCTTCCCGAGGAGGCCTATTTCCCCTTTGCCTTGCAAAGTCATTTACAGCTTAGGTTGTGCATGAAGCATACTAATGGACTTCAATTTATTGCTGAATAACAGTAAG
Organism: Motacilla alba alba; assembly: GCF_015832195.1. NCBI lineage: Eukaryota > Metazoa > Chordata > Aves > Passeriformes > Motacillidae > Motacilla > Motacilla alba. Next base: position 44,984,887 of record NC_052016.1, on the reverse strand, counting down.
TACAGTGTAATGGAGAAACAGTCGTGACAACTGTTTAAAGCCCAACTGAGCAGGACACTGTCAGAAAGGTGCTGACAGCACTGTTGACATTGATTCTTTTTTATGAAGTCTCTGTAATATGAATGACTCCACTTGCTACTCACAGCTACAGGCCCAGGGCCAGTGTAACCAGACACAGGTAACTCCTGTGCATCGCTGATTGTCAGCAGGTGTCAGGGATTTTCAGAGGAGACACCAAAGCAACAGGCAGCAGACCACATCACATATTTGAGAAGAAAAGTAGGTCACACCCTGATGTTCCTTCCATGTCCACCTAGCCCTCTCTCCTCCGCCCCACCTCATGAATGCTATCTGCTGGAAAAATCAACAACTGGATGCACAAAAGCAAATAAGCTGAACTAAAGAGTTTTAATTAGGGTGATGTGTCAGCAGCAAGAGGCTAGAGAGTAATAGTGATTTAAGAGTCTGCTGCTCCTTGACTACAAGTAAGCTGACTTCTGACTTGTCTAATAATTCCTCTGTAAACTGATACTGTGAGCAGAACTGCCTTGAAGTTCTCAGATATATTCCATAATCAGAAAATTTTGACTAGCTGAAACTAGGTATTTCCCTTGAGAATATAAGTATCAGTGTGAAAAATGGATATGGTTTCTGGTCAAAGTATAAATCCTTCCAGAATTTAAAAGCAAGTTTGAAAAGTAAAGGTCTTGCACATGGCTGTACATGAGGCTGAAACAGAAATGGGAAATAACATATCGGAGAGAGAAAAGATTACTTCTACTTCTCTCAAATCTCTGTTGAATGCTCTCACTGCTGATTCTTAGAACACAGCTGAGATGATCTCTCTTTCAGGATGCTTTCCACAGTGTCCAAGGATGATTACTTAATCACAAAAACATTCCTTGAATGAGAAAGACTACTGGCCACTTACCCTACACAATAGTAGTTCCCTTCCCAGGAGTCTTCAGATTAAATGTCATGAATACTGAATTACACGAGGCCACAGATTTAATGCACCAGCTTGAGGCTATATTTGAGTCTAAACCTGCCCTGCATCTCCACTCCATAGAGATGCAGCTCTCCGCTACTCAGCTGTGAGCTGGACCTGACCTCTCAGACCCACTAGAGCAGAACCTTTGCAAACAAACTAACCTTTAGCAAGGACGCTGCCCTGTGTCTGCTCATGGTATAAATGGTTTCTGTGAGAGTTTTATCTGTCTTTATAAGGAATTTGAGTGACTGTATAGACTTTTTCTTAGCATTTTGAAGAACATCAAAGAACAACACAGATTAGTCATCTACATAGAACATGAGATATGGAAAATGACTGTTCTTCTACCTCTAGGAAGACAATGATGAAATGAATCTTTTTCTACTTTTTCTAAGTCCTGTCCTAGTCTTCCAATTGCCACTCTGAAAAAAATCTAACATCAAAGATTATTTGACGATTAGACTTATGTTTTTGTGTTTGATGGACTCCAATTGATTATATTTCAACAATAGAAAAGATCACCTTCAGTTGTCTGTGAAACTTTAAATATATGAGAATTTTGATGATTTTGCAATACTCCCATTTGTTGCTATGATTGATAGGAAAAAGAAATTAGAACATCCAGAACAATATTCCATTCATAAACTTGTTTCTTGCATTTCTGTTTAACACATTAGTGCCGATTAAATATGGAACTCAGTGTGATGCATGGGAAACTAGCAGAATAGTTCTAAAATTAAAAATACAGTGAAAATTTTCTCACTGTCTTACTAAACTGATACTTGTTTAACATATAACAGTAACATTACCACAAATTTTAAGGGTATGTCTCATTTGCAAAAATAGAACTTCATATGCAGCAAACCTGTTTTGTTTGAATAAATGCACTTTGCACACATGTTAAAAGAATTCTACTAAAAGCATTTGAGATGTTACAGAGCATAAAACATTCATTCATAAAAATCCATTTAGACTAAAAATACGTTGGTTTTGGCTGGAGTGGAGCAAAATTTTTTCACAGTAGCAAGTGTGGGGCTGTGTTTTGGATTTGTGCTGGAAACAGTGTTGATGATTCAGGATGTTTTGCTTATTGCTGAGCAGCATTTACACCGTGTCATGGCCTTTTCTGCTTCTCACCCCATCCAAGCCTGTCAGTGAGGATGCTCAGGGTGCACAAGGACTTGGGACGGGGCAAAGACAGGACAGCTGACACCAACTGACTCAAGGGTTATTCCACACCATATGGCATCATGCTTGGCAATAAACTAGGGGGAAGGGTCGTGGTGGGGGGGTCAGTCCTCTGGAGATTGATCCTCTGGGACTGGCTGGGCATAATTTGATTGGTGGCAAGCAATTGTTTTCATTTTAGACATTTGTCATTCTGTTTGGTTTTTTTTTTTGTTTGGTTTGTTTGCTCGTTTGTTGGTTGTTTTTTGTTTTGTTTTGGTTTTGTTACTGAGAAAGAAATCCTCTACTGCAAAGATGCAGCCACTTAGAGCACTCACAAAGCAGGAGACATCAGTTGGTTCTCAGTCCTCCTTGGTCTCATGCCTCCTTGCAGTGTTTAAAGCAGTAGAGAGCCTTCAGAGAAGGTTGCATAGGGTTACCGGTAGCTTCTTTGGAAGCAGTGGCAAAATGCTGCAACCCTGAGGCAAGAAGGATGACAAAAAAGAACAAATGTAATTCAGAGGTTCAGTTGTCTAACTACTTAACAAGCACTGGAGAGTGCATGCTCCGATTCCCAGGCAGTTGAGGGATTTGGCATTCAGATGGCATTTGGAGGTTTCACATCCACTGGCAGTGACCAGAGTGCTTGAATTCAAGAGTGCCTGGTGCCCAGCAGAGGGGCACTCCTGATAATCCTTGTGAGAGGAAGCATATGACACCTACATAGCCATTCTGAGTGCCCTGGATCCACACATCAAAGCACTGATTCACCCCACTGCACATTGGGCATTGTAGTGAGGAAATCACATATAGGAGCTTAACTGTCCTCTGGGGGTCATTCAAATGTTCAGTCAGATGAAACCTATCTTGGTTGGCTGACAACAAAATCCAGTGAAGATAAATAGGTTTCTAAATTAGGAGCTTCATCTTGCTTGCTAAAATTAAGATGAATCTGAATCCCAGTCCTGAGATACTGAAATGCTTAAATAAGAGGTACTTAATGAGCTGTTTTGATCTCTCCTTTAGATTTTCAATGCCTTTGTTTTTCACCTGTAAAATAGGGGTAACACAATTCTGTCTTGCAAAAAATGTTGAAGTAAATTCAAGGGTTTGAGGAGCAATGATGGAGGCATTATCTTCCTCACCTGAACAAGAAAAGTGAGCACAGCTCCCCTGAAGATGAGAGTAAAATACTTCTAAGAAAGAAAAAAAAAAAAAAAAAACCAAAGCTGAAAGAAAAGCTTTAAGATGAATACTGGTTTCTTATTGATAATCTCTTTGTTTAAAGAGGGAGAGTTCAGCAAGCACAGAAAGTTTTGATTTTTATCAGTTTATGATCTGTGTTCCAGAGAAGCTGAAAAATACATCTGTTCATTTTAAGTCTTAAGCAGGAAGCTTTAACTGAGTTTTTGAGACACACATTTTTAACACTTACAAGATGACTACAGTGTTAAGTTTTAGGCTTTCCTGTGTCAAACTGTTTTCATTGACACTGGTACTCATATAATAAAGTTTCACTCTTCCTTCCCTCTTTGAAGAACAGGTGACTGCTTAATATTTAACCTATATTCAGTTGCAAAATACTCCTGATCAACTAAATAATTTTAAATGACACAATTTCCATAAATGTGTTCTCACAGCTTTATAACTACAGAACATTGTGATCCTGGAGGAAAATAGTCTGGCTGCAAAATTTCCTCTGTGGAAATTATACTTTGAGGAGAGCAGTAAAAAAGATATTACACTGAACCATTACAAAAATATTAGAACAATAAACAAACAAACTGAAAGAAAATGAATTGGGAGTTGATGAAACATTACCTCCAAGCAGCTTCCCTGTCATTCAGTCATTTGACTGTGATTTTTTAATTTAAAAGGACCCCCCCCCTAAAAAAACCCAACAAAACACTGAAAAACCTTGCTAAGGAGGACTTAATTTAATTATATACTTATAAACATATCTAAGGTTTTTTTAGAAGTAAAAGCCTACACTACTCCTCTGACTTGCTCCATGGGGATGAATTTCTGGTCTGTGGTAGTTAGGTTCCACTCACATGGACTGAATGATATGATAACATTCCAAGGAAACTATCAGGTGAAATTTAATAGCAACAGAGAGTACTTGTGAATTTAAAGATTCCTAGTGAAGCTGATAAGTAAAATAAATATGTACACTGATAGAAACATGTGAGTGAGAAGATACAGCCCATTATTTTTTTTTAGAAAATCAATGATTTTGAATTTATATCTAACTTCAATAAAACACATCTTCAGAAAATAAATGCAAATTACCTGCTATAGGCTCAGCTTTTAATCAAAAAATATTACTCTTACATCTGATTTTTACTGAGTTTTATTATATGTTTTTCCCTTCTAGTTAACAGCATTGGAGGTTTTGAAAGGGCAAAAAGCTTCACTAGAAGAGACTTGAGATGCTTTTTTCTGTTGCCTAGAGATACATATTACTACTTTCAAGGAGTTATATCTTATGCCAGTAAAATCATCAAAAATTTTGTCACTGGTGCTAGTGGATACATGTGCCTTCCTGAGGGTCTCTAAATCTGAAGATGGATGAAATACTAAAAAGGCAAATAACCTGGTGTAATATCATGGTTTCTATATCTCAGCTCCTTCTGTTTATCATAAGACTTTGTCACAGTTACAACAAACAGATATAGAGGGTTACTAATTAAAAAAAAAAAAAGCCATTAGGGACTCTGACTTCAACTGTAATTTTTAATGATTGCTAATTTAAATTTACACTGATGAACCATAAGGTTGATGTAGCAGGAAAATTATGATGTCATGATTTTGTTACAAAAAAGGCTTTTATAAGGAAACAGTTACAGGGAAATATATATATGTATGGAATATTTCCCTCCTCTTATCAGAAAAGGCATATCAAATAGCTTACCCTTTCAACCTTCTTTCCAAATTCCTTCTTGTCATAAGCCTGATGAGTGTGTGTGGCCATATTTATGTGCCCTGTGTTGAATAAACTATTGCTAATATGCTCAACCTTTTTGACAAAAAAAAAAAAAAAAAAGAAAAGAAAAAAAGATTATTTACTGTAAGTTTGAAATGGCCTATAAATTACTTGGAAGTTTTTGTTTCACTGGTTTGTATCATTAGTATTTATCTAACTTGAATTTTTTTATCAGTACATGAGATGTCTTGTCTGAGCTAGTTGTCTGTAGCTGTAGTTTCTCTAGAGTAAATGGAAAGAGAAGGCATCCCAAAAGGGCAACTATTCACATTTATCTTAGATACATATTCTAGAATTGGATGGGCACTAGAGAAATTTGTTTCTCAGCTCACTATAGCCAGTACCAGCTGAGGTAAATAAGATGAGTTTCTGCCCATTTACACATACTAAATTCCAGACCTGAACTGACCAAAGAAAGAAGTCACCTTTCAAAGAGTAGTTTCCAAACATCTCATATAAAATATTTAAAGAACTTCATATATGTCAGGGAGACAAAAGTCTTCTCAATTGTTAGCTGAATTTTCCTTCACTTGCTTTTTAGTTTGAGAATTTTACTGGTAATCAAAGGGCTTGGCTATGACAAAAGCCAGTGTTCTATCTGGGTCTTTTTAGTTAAATGGCTCATTCCATAAAACACAAACACTTTACAGAGAAATAAGTTAATCTAGTACACCTAATTAAGCATTATATATTGGAGCCACACATCAGTGATTTGAGTTATATCAATGGACCATTTCATTTATCAAGGCTGACAGCACAAGTTCTTAAACACAATGATAAATGAGTTCCCTTCAATGGAATGATACTTCACCTTGGCAGTTCTCTCTCTTTTTTTAATACTTTAGAGACAGCTAAGAGTGATCAGTTCATAAACATCCTAAACAGGCACTCTTCCATTTGGTTAGTTTCTGTAGTCTATCTCCCTCCCTAACTCTTCAGGGTTGCCTAGAGGTGACCACACTTTCCCCATCTCTCAGGTCTTTACATTAAGATTCTATTTGAGAGCAATCTTGTATGAAGATTTGTTTGCATAGCCATCATGTCTCTTCTGAAGTAATTTTGAAGACAAAATACAACTCTGACTTTGTGAGACATACAGCTGGCTCTGTTTAATGTTGATAAGTGTACATCTCAGGCCAGGGTGGAATTTACTTTACCCACTAAATAGTGTTGAAGAGTCATTTCTTTCTCCTCTTTTGCTTTTTGTGAGACTATGGAAGTATATAGTTCTGCCTGAGCTCATTTAATTCAGTGAAATACAACATAAATCATATTGATAAAAAGGAATGTACTGTAGCTTGCTTAAAGGAACTTCTTTGGCTGAAACACAGCAAATAATCTCTTACCTATATTTTCCATTCACCTTCATTTTTTAATTTTTCTCTCTTGTGCATGATGTTTTCCATGAAGGTGTTAAAGTCTTACAAGAAACCTAAATATAAAACTCCTATTCACTTTTGGTATTTGACAGAAGATGCAATTTTTTTCTGTATATTTTTATTTTGATTTATAGGCTGTACCTTTGGTCAGGTTATATAATCTTGGATAACCAGATACAAGCCATTGTACATTGTCTTACTGAGGAATAAAGAAACTAAATGTCTGGCTTAGGAAAGACTTGGAAAATCTTCTTTACTGTCCTTTTACAGTATTTAGGACTAATAACTACACAATTGTTTTTGAAAACCCCGTGGCTTCTCTTAAAATTGTTTTATCCTCTTGCAAATCGAAATCCTCTTATCTGGAATTGTTCTATAATAAAAGCTCTTAATGTTCTCTAACTGAATATGTGCCTGGATTACACAAACTGTTGGAGCACTTGCCTCATTTTAGCTGAGTTACCGTGGATGCTGCAGGATGTCTCATCTGTTTCAGAGAGGCATGCATCTCCCTTAAACCTTGTTTTATATCCTTTACTCCTTGGTAGAGGTCTCAAAATCTTTGAGATTTTGAAATGGCACTAGATGCCTCAGTTCTGGTGAGAACTGTTTAAAGTCTGGGTTGGATGGAGCTTTGAGTAACCTGGTCGAGGAAAAGGTGTCCGTGCTCATGACAGGAGGTCTGAAATGGAAAATCATTACAGGAAAATTATGATCTTCAAATTCCCTTCCATTCCACATCGTTCCATGATTATATGAGTCTTCTTTCACAGGTTTACCTCTGAAATACTTTGAAATACTACTAGAAATGGAGTACCTTCTACACTGTGGATTGCAAAAAGCGCCATGTTTATGTACTTTTTATTCTTGGCTCTTTGAATTGTCTCCCAATGTGCTGAGACCCAATAAAGCATTAATAAAAGATAAAGTTGTTCTCACTAGTTCTATGTATGTTGCTGCTTGACTGTGAGACAAAGGAAGAAGTTGCTCAAAGTTTCTCCAAGAAACTATCAATTTCTAGACAAAACCAGTCTTCATCCAGCTATTTCAGAAAAGAGAATAATCAGTCATTGAAACCACAGGCTCAGGCAAGAAGCTTTCCAATACTGCTAGATAAATGGGGTGATGTCTCTTGTACAGTATAAAAGTTTGGCAGGATACTCAGTTTCATATATGCTTATAAATATTTATTTTCTTAACTTATTTCATGTCAGTAGGATAGGCAGCTCAGAAAAATGGCACTCCTGAAGGTAGTCCCACTGGCAGAGACACTAGGGTGCATTACAGTGTGAAGCACCACTGTCCTCAGTTGTTCCTCTGACTACTTCAAATGATTGTATGTTAGTTTTTCACAGCTGTACCATTTGTGGTGAACCACTGCTCTGGGCCTGGCTAGGATGGAGCTTTCCTTATTGCAACCCATACAGTGCTGTGCTTTTCATTGATGCCAAACCAGTGTGTTGATAACACACCAATGTTTCAGCTGCTGAAAACAGTATTTGATAAGTGCTGATGCCTTTTCTCCACCCCGTTCTGCCCCCGCAGTGAATTGGTTGGGTGTGGGTAAGAGACTGGCAGGGCACTCAGTTGGGACAATTGACTCAAACTGACCAAAAATACATTCCATACAGTCTAACATCATGTTCAGCAATAAACCTTAGGGGGTCTGAGGACCAAATTTTTTTCAAAGTAGCTGTTTCTCAGAGACTGGCAGGACATCAGTCTGCTAATGGAAGGTGGTGCATGATTGTCTTTGCATTACTTGGGTTTTTTTCTTTGTTTCAGACTTGGGATTTTTTTTTCATTTTTGGATGGGGTTTTCTCTTTTTTGTTACTCTCTCTTGTTGACCTGTCTTTATCTCAATCCATCTTTTTTTTTTTCCCTTGCTTTTGTCTTTCTGATTCTCTCTCCCATCCCCCTAGGGAGAGTGACAGAGACAGGATTGGGGCTTAGCTGCTGGCCAAAGTTAGCCCACTACAGCCATATGCCTCCTGTTGTCCTGTAGACTCGTGATGGCAGCAAGCAGAGCTCTGAGCCTGCAGTGGATTGAACCCAGCCACATTAACTGTCTTGGAGAGGTGGTGCACACTCTCCTGTGCTAACAGCTTGTTAGCAGTAGAGGCTGGAGGAACAGTTGAAAAATCTTTGTTTCTTCACTCTGCATTTGAAAGTAGAATATAGAAGTAAGAATATGGAAATACGAAACTCTTCAGTGCAACACCAGGAAAATAACCTTCATTCTTGGCCACAGCAATTCCTGGAAGCTGTAACTCCGAGTTGTGTAGGGAGGTACAGCATATCTAGAAAGTATTTTAGAAACTTAACTACCTTCCAGAGTTGTTCTAAAAAGACTTTATCTGCTTCATCACCCAAAATAGCCCAGAATACAAGTATATAGCATTTAGAATTATCCTCAAATTGTTATTCATTACTTATGTCTGAAAAGGAGGTTTTACATTTCTATAATTATTCCAGTTTTCAGCAGAAACATGTATGGAGGAGTTAAAGAGAACATTTATGCTCTGAGAATAGGAACAGAGCCAACCTGCCCCATGTGGTCAGTGAGACCAGTGATCCTGACACAGTAGCCAACATGACTATCTTTGCCAAGGAGTACATGCGGTCAGGAGCAGAGCTATTCTAGTGGAGGCATACTGCTTTCAAAACCTGATCTAGGGTTCTCTGCATTTCTGCTCTGCCCTGCAAGGTCAGGGCTCTTGGAAGTGTGGTCCACCACATGTTGCAAACATCTCCTTAGCTAGCCTGGAATTACTAGAACATATGCAAGAACCCTGATAGCTTCTTCTTAGAAGTAAGTTTGAAATAACTACCCCAGGATAAATAAATTTTAAAGGTCTTTAGGTTTCACACATGGTTTTTCAGTCTGCTGTAGTGCATTCAAACTGTGGCTTGGACTGTAACAAATGCAATATTCTAAAATAGAATGTGTGGGAAGGTTATGGCATTGCATCAGTCTTGCAAGGGTGAAGAGAAACAGGTTGAGCACAACTCTATCTGTGTATGAACATTAAAAAGTATTCTTCTAAGGAAGAATTAATAGAAGATATCCAAGTAGCCTGGCCTGGGAATAGTATCACACAGGCCACTATACACGTACACATGTGCAATAAAGTTTGAAAGATCTTTTATGAGTTTTTATCTTAAATTAGACCATGGCTACCACGCACAATTGGCAAGTATCTGATGTGTGAAATCAGCCGTCTGCAAGATCTAAGAGAAAAGGAAAGCTGAGACAAATTGAGCTCTGTTGGCCTCTCCAGTCTGATTAGTCCATGCTGTCACTTGAAGTGAAGCTGGATCTTTGGATGTCATTCTGCTGTTGTCTTACAGAGTGCTGTTAGATATTTCTGCTTGTTCCCATTAGTGCCTCCTTGGAATCATAATTAATTTATATTAGCAAAGACAATTTCCATTTGCTATGGCAGTTCTCCAGCTCCCTCAGGCTTTTCAAGTAATAATAAATTATCTAAATAAGAGGTATTACTTCACTTCTGTTACAATTTTTCACATTTTGAAGGTCCCTAAACCTATCTAGTAATGCATGTTTAACAAATTGAAATTCAAATGGCCTGATAGTCCTCACCCATATTCCTAAAGTGGCTTTACTTCAGTGGCTTTTTTTCTTTCCTTGCAGTGATGTGCCAATCCACTGATCATAACAAGCTATATTTGGAGACCCACACATGCTCTTGCTGGGAGAATTAAAAGGGTGAATTTATAGCTTCCCAGTTGCATGGCAGAACCCATTTTTCATATTTGTGTGCACATACAAATGATTAAGAGAAAAAAACATGTTCTGTCCTTTTAGCTACAGTCAAATTCAATGATTAGTGTCCCAAATACATTCTGTCAAATACTGAACTTGGCATAATTGCACCGTAGCTCATAGATCATCTTATATAATTAATAAATGTTTTCTTGTCAGCAGAAAAAGTGAGGGAAAATGCAAACTGGTGGTTGGAAATGATCTGTTGATATTGTATTTGGGGTTTAACCCAAGTAGGTAATTTTTTTCTTAGATGCCCAATACTGGAAGTCCTGCATGCATAGATACATTCATGTCATGCTTCAGCACTATTGGCAAGTGTCAATAATTGCTACCATTTCTAAATGTCTCCATTTTAAGGATTGGGATTTGGCAGCTCTGTGCAATGAGCTTGAGAGTCTTCTGCTCTGTTATCTCTCATTTCTGCAGAACCCAAAGTACTATAGCAGCTGAAGTGATTATTAAGCCTGATGAGAGTCTCTCCATGATCTGATGAGTGATGAGTGGAATAACTTCAGGAACCAGGGATTTGCCTTTTCTTCAAAATGGATGTTAGATTGCTGCATGAACAGCAGTCCTAGCTGTATTGTACCTTGCATGGGTAACAATGAGCTTTTGGATAGTGGAGTCTGGGTCCATCTTTGCCTCATTTACAAGCTGGGGATGAAGGGATTGAGAACAGCCCTGAGGAGAAAGAGTTAGGGGAGCTGGCTGACAAAAAGCTCAATATAAGCCAGCCACATGCCCTTGCAGCCCAAAAAGTGCTTCATCCTGGGCTGAATCAAAAACAGTGTGGCCAGCAGGGCGAGGGAGAGGCTTCTTCCCTTCTCTCTGGTAAGGCCACTCCTGCAGTACTGTGTTCATCTCTGGCACACTTAGCACAGGAAAGACATGGACTTATGGGAATGGGTCCAGAGGAGGGCCACAAAAATGGTCAGAGGGCTGGAACTTCTCTCCTATTAAGAGACCAGCTGAGCTAGTTGGGGCTGCTCAGCCTGGAGGAGGCTCCAGGCAGATCTTATTGAGGCCTTCCAGTACTTAAGTGATACAAGACAGTACAAGTTCAGTACAAGAAAAATGGGGACACTATTTCCACAGAGCCTCTAGCGATAGGGCAAGGGGCAATGGCTTTAAACTAAGAGTTTGGGTTTGACCAGATATAGGGAAACAACTTTTTACTATGAGGGTGGTGAAACTGTGAAATATGATTCCCCATCCCTGCAAACATGCAAAGTCAGGGCAGATGGGACTCTGAGAGCCGTGATCTAATTAAAGATGTCCCTAGTCATTGCACAGGGGTTGGACTAGATGCCTTTCAAAGGTTCTTTATGAGACAAACTATTCTATGATTCTTGCAATCTCTTCAGCCTCCTGTTCCTAGAACTGTGTACATCAGTCCTTGTAGGTTATAAAGCCTAATCCGAACCTGTGCTCCAGATCATTGCTGTCACTTCATCCTCCAGTTACAGGATGAAAATATTTTTTTTTCCTAAGGTACATCTGATGTGCCCTGCAGATAAAGCCTGTACCAAGTTGTCAGTGTATTCTGATGGGATTATACAAATTCTCCAGTGTTTTATCTTTTCACCTGAGGTGGATGGATAGAGAACCCATCCTACTATTTCCATTCAGCTGGCTCAGAAGCTGCAAAAACTAGCAGCTGACATTCTTTGCAGTGATTATCCAGAGAAACAGCCCTTCTGCCTCCATCTGTGTGCATATATGGAAGGATTGAAAACATAAAAATAGGTATGTGTAATTATGGAGGAAGACAAGAGGACAATACTTATAAAGAAGTTTGAGTTCCTGTTGGATGCAAGAAAAATAAACCCTACATGTGTATAAATAGCAGGCTAAGATTAATATGAATAAAGCTTGGGCTTTGCAGTTCTATTGTCACACAACTAGGAGAGACAGGCTCATGTTTTAAATGGAGATGGATGATTCAATGCTATTTGTTTGTTTGTTTGGGGTTTTTTGTTTGCTTGTTTAGGTCAAGTGACACCTGTTTGTCCACCTCATCCTTGTCCTTTTTCCTGTTTTGTATGAAGTGTAAAGACATACTTTCAAAAGGAGATGTGCTTATGTAAGATAGATCATGATCCACAAGATTTCAGACTGAGAGGTGCTCACTTTTTGTATGAGGTGCAACATTACAGTTTTTCCCTGATATAGATCTTGACATCTGTTTCATAAGCTCACCCCATGGGAAAGCAAGTCTCCTGCCATGGGGAAGAGGAATTTACCACAACATGGAGGTAGGAGCTGAGTGATAAAGAAGTAATTTAAAACTCTTTTAGCTTCTTGCCTGATCCCAGCCATGCACAGCTGCACTAGTCCATGTTTTCAGCTGTTCAAACACTTTTGAAGAGTGCAGGCCCTCGCACTGATAAAAAAGCCAGTGTTTCCAGTCTAGAAGTTCAAATGTCATGAATTTGACTATAGATAAAACTGAAAAGCTTGGACTAGAAATAATGAGAAAATTTCTGCACTGTTCATTATTGTCTTGCAGCTTTTGCACATTCAGAGCACATTTTTATTGTCTCTCCCAACTAGACTTGAAACAGGGTTGGATACTTCGCAGGTCTTTTATATTTTTCTCGACTAAAAGTTATACCCACTGTTTTGATGACCTGCAGTTAAAAAAAATACCAAAGTCACAAAACTTAAAATGAAGTAGGAAAAATAGTCAACACTGAACCATACAACATAAAAGCTGTCCAAGTTCAAAAAGATCCATTTTCAAATGTCTAGAAAGAGAAGAATGGAAGAACAAGTACAAGGCTGCCAATAATGAGAAAGCATAGTTACTAAGAAGGAGACAGAAACAAGTTTAGGTTAACCAAGGACAAATCCTGATTTTAGTAATTCTGAGTACTCTGCAGGTAACTCATCCCTGCTTCACCCTTGAATGAATCAGATCTAAATTGCTCATCCTCTCCCATAGCTGCCTGTCAAAGCCTGATTCTTCAACTGCAGTCACTGCTCAGTGATTCTCCCCCATGGTATCCTCCAAGCTTTGCCTCTCCATTGCTTTTACAGAACTTCATTTTTTATCAAAATCTTGTATGTGATTGGATTCTTCTGATCCCTCATATTGCAGGGCCAAGATGACAAGGAATTACTACCTATTATTAATGCTGCTATTTAAGGGATACAGACAAACCATGATGTGTATTTCCCTTAATCTCCATATATTTGAATATATATACAATATTTTCATACGCATACCAAAAATGCACCCAGTAATCTATCTAGCTCTAGGTATTTCTACCTGTTGCAATGATAGGAGGTTCAAAATAAAAATGTAAAAAACCAGCCATGTGGGCAAAATTTAGCAGCAAATATACATGGAAATGTAGGGTCATTATATCTTTAATGGAAACAGTAGTACCTGAGGAGAGTTATGTCCAGCATCAAGTAGGATAATTTATACAAGTAACAACACTATTGAAGATGGTATTATTCTCACTCTTTCTTAAAATAGGGGAAATAATAAAAAAATTAGGAGAGTGGACTAAAATATTAGTCTTCAGCATTTCACTCCTTTCTTTTTTCTTTCTAGGGCCTGATATGAAACATTTAAAACTTTGAGAAACATTTAAAAATGAAAAATCTCAGTACGTTGCATTTGGTCAGATGAATCTCTATTGACATGTCCATGCTTTACATTTATAGGCTTTGCAGCACATTTCTATTTCTTAAAAAAAAATAGATTTCTTTTTTGCTTTATAATACAACAGGAAGACACTGTGTTTTTTAAATCACTTCATCTGTTTCAGTAATACTGTAGCAGACAAAATACAAGTAAGTGCACAAAATCAAGTTACTTGTGGGTATATTTATCTATGTATATATTTTGTTAGTGAAATACATTTTAAAAGTATGTTTAATTGTTTTATAATATTATATAAAGACAATTTCTGTGTACAGAGGAAATTATGTGTAATTCAATTCTTAATCTGAAGGAATTAAATACAGTTCCAAGAATTAAATAACAATTGTGTACATTCTAATTTTGTTCCTAAGAATCTTTCTTTTTATATTAAGCTATTTTTCATTAAACCTAGTAGCTGTGTGGAAGCCAAGTGGCAGAAAGATAAAGCTGTGCCAAATCTAAAAAGAGAGGAAGGGGAAAGACACAAAGAATTACAGGCTCATCAGTCTTAAATTTAGCCTAGGCAAAACAATGAAACAGCTGGTATGAGGCTTGACTAATAAGAACGTAAAGGAAGACATAAGTAATGGCAAGTAATACAGAATTATGGAAAACAGGCTTCTGCTGGCTAACTTGTTTAGATTAAAGTAATATTCAGATGAATACAAATAATATATTGTAATAAAATTTTGGGTAAATAAATGTACAGAAATTTTCATTTGAATTCTACTTTATTCTGCAGAGGCACTTATTTAAGTGCCATAAATGGCTCACAGAAAATAGATGGGATGTGCTGTGTCTGTTGGAGCCACATGGTAGTTCAGAGGTCTTGGTTCTTGTCCCTTTCACAGCCCAGTGTTTTTAGTCATGCCCTATATGAACAAAACAAGACAACCCCATAAAATCATTACCAATCCATATGGAGGAAACTGAAAGATTGATAAAATTATAAACAATGAATGAGATAAAGAGTTCTTTTAGTAAGTAGGTCTTAAGTAAAGGTTTTTTACATGGAGATGGAAAGTTCTAAATGCATGAAGAGAGAGTGAAAGCTGCACTTCTCCAAAGGGACTCTCCCTTTGAAGCAGTGACTTTGAGATGCTCTTGGATGTATATTTCCCCCTGCTTCATGCCAGCCATTCCTTCCCTCTCCTCTCATAGAGAATTTCTGGTATTTCCCTCTTCCCAGAGGCTAAATGGGCTTACTGCAGCAAGTATAGTTATAATATGGTCCAGGGGATTAAATCGGTGTCTAAAATATAGAAAATAGGAATTAGGCTGTCATTTTTAAACCAAAGTGTGACTAGCACTTGCAATAACAATTCAGTGTTGTGATGGTTGAAATGAAGACTGCTTATAATTTAAATGCTGAATTTGGTCAAAGATTTCCTAGGGGTCTATGCTATGTAGGAGGTCAGATTACCTTGTCACTGTAGTACTTCTTCACCTTATAAATGCGATGATAATACTCTGTGTTTTCTTAAAGCCCAGTATCTGGGAAATGTGATTGCATTTTCAGATTCCTTTAAAAACATAATGTGCAAAAAATTGTATAAAACTAGAATCAAGGTTAAGAAAGCAGAAGACAAATGCAGATAACTTTATACTTCCTATTTTTAAAGAAATCTTGTAACTTATAAGCCAATCTTAATTTTTTTTTCTGTGCATTTCTTGACAGATCACAGACAGTTCCAGTTTTCTACTTCTATGCTGGCTCCCGCAGGCAGCAGTACTGATGTGTTTCTGCAAAGAATGTGTCAGATTTATCTGTGTGAAGGCAAAACTCTAATTTTTGGTGCAACAGTCTGTTTCTTCACTTCTTATTAAAGAACAAATGTATGAAATTATCAGGCCTCATCTTATTTTGCAGCTTGCCTAATGATATCAGACCATTCTCTCTCTACATTTTCCTACTACACTGGGGGATTGCGAGAGGACTTTGCTGCACAGTTACTGCACTCTGAATTTTTTTCATTGAGTCACTTAGCAAAAGAATTAGGAGTTCTGGGCTGAGCTCTGGGCTGGTCCATATAGACTTTTTGAAATCATAAATACCCTTCATGTCTTTAGTTTTAGTCTCCTTAGAAGTATTGTATTTTTGAAAGAATAGAAATTAATCCAATAATTAATGACACTATAAATATACTATCATTACTATACTTAGAGGATATAAGAATAGTACAACTTTTCACTGTAAGAGAAGTCTTAGTTATAAAATCAGCAAAACTGGAAATAGCTCTAATTATCCCACTGTTTGTTATCTGACATTGTCTAAATTTCCTGTGTGTTGTGAAAGCTGAAACATTTCTTATCCTAGAAAAAGAGTGTCTGGTCTTTTAAAGGCTATAAAAGTGAATGGCCTGTCCTTGGAGCAGCTGTATGTTATTCCCCTTCTCATTAATAACAAGAGCTGAATTAAATTTACCAGAGAAAGTCAGGTTTTTCCTGCTGTCTGCCTTTGGAAGGCTTTCCCTTTGGAAAAGATTTTTAATTTTAAGTATCCATGCCGTTTCATTCATATCTTCCCGTCAATGCTCTGTCTTCCTCCTTGATTACTTCCACTTGTTTTACAATATCTCTGAGGTGAGTTTTGGCACGTTTTGGTCTTTTCAACTGCAATTCAGGTAATCCCAGACCATTTTCTTGTAGTCACTAAATTTCCCAAATTTCTATTTTTTTTTTCAATTGCATTTCATTTAACCATACCTCCTTCCCAGAGTTTTTGTAAGTCTATATTTTTTGAGTTTGCAAGATTTCATTCCCTATCCCAAAAAGAAAAATTTGTTTACTTTTGAAAAGGAAAGGAAATGAAATTTCCTTTCAGGATGGGAAACAAAATCTTGCAATTCCAGTGGGGATCAGTTTTGGCAAGCTTTGGTCCATGTCCCTGCACTTGATGGCATCCCATGCCTTTTGATGGCTTTCACTTTGGCCATGATTTGTCTTTTTTTTCCCCCCGGTATCCATGCCACGTCTTGCCTATCTTCCCCTCAAAGTTGCGTCCTACTCCGTGATTTTTTGCCCTGCTTTTGCAGCATCTGTGAGCTTGGTTTTGGCATGTTTTAGTCCTCTGCACTGCACCTCATGTCATCCCAGACCTTTTTCTTGTAGTCCCTAAAAGTCCCAATTTTCTGTGTTGGTTTTTTTTTTTTTAGGTTTTTTTCAGTTGCATTTCATTTGATCCTATCTCCTTTCCAGAGTGTTTGTAAGTCCTTCTTTTCTGTTTCGCAAGATTTCTTTGGTCCATGTCCCTGCACTTGATGGCATCCCATGCCTTTTGATGGCTTTCATTTTGGCCATGATTCCCCCCCCCCCACCCCTTAGGATCCATGCCACTTCTCTCCTATCTTCCCCTCAAAGTTCTGTCCTCCTCCTTGATTTTTTTGCCCTGCTTTTGCAGCACCTGTGAGCTTGGTTTTGGCATGTTTTGGTCCTTTGCACTGCACCTCGTGTAATCCCAGACCACATTTTCTTGTGGTCACTACATTTCCCAATTTTTTTTCTTTTTCTTCAATTGCATTTCCTTTGATCGTATGTCCATTCCAGAGTGTTTGTAAGTAATTTTTTTTCTGTTTCCAGTATTTCAATGGGGATCAATTTTGGCAAGCTTTGGCGCATGTCCCTGTATTGGATGGCATTGCATGCCTTTTGATGGCTTTCACTTTGGCCACGATTTTTTTTTTTTTTTAAATCACCACTTACTGTATCATGGTGTCCCTGATGTGGTGATGTTCAGCATCGACTCCATGACCCCAGAAGGCCGATCAATCACTCTGTCATGCCATACCTCTGAAGAAACTCATCACCCTTACAGACAGTCGGATTCATATTGGACCCAATTGTTACCTGAATCCAAACACCATCACCATTGGCCTATTAAGAAATCACCCCTTGGTAAACAAATCTCCAGAACACATTTCACATCTTCCCATCAACAGGTGCAGTGAGCGAAGATCGGCATTGATTACCATTCCCTTCCCTGATCACCTCACAACCTTCCAGAGGATGATGCCCTAAAAAAGTCAGCCTGCTGCTGGCTCCCTCTGGCCAGAGAGCTGCGGCCACAAGTAATAGAAGAACACAGCCTTTGTGCTAGATGTGTAAGGCCATTAAAGGCCATTAATTTGAGTCCCAGAGATGGATGGCTTTCCAGTCCGCTCTCCTTTGTTGTACTGCATCTGTGATTACCCTGGAGAATAAAAAGAATGAAAAAGTGGCTCTCTTGCCTCTCTTTATTACTCCAGGCAAAGAGTATCATTATCAGCCTTGGACTTGATATAAGGAGAGCCCTCAGGTTATTGAAATGGTAGCTAAGATTCCTTTCGGGTCCTCCCTTCCCACATGATAGCACTTGTGTAGAATCCTTTCAATCATGTTCTCTGTCTTGCAGTCAATCAGGATTCAACAGCCTGGAGTATATAAAAATAAATTCTTAATAATGATCAAACCTAGGGCTTCTATAATGATACTTAAAACTCCTAATATTTTCTGATTTCCTTGTGTAACTCAGCATATTACCCCACTCCATCCTCCTCCTTACAAGGCTTCTGTTCTTCTACATTTCCATTAAAACATAATTCCGCACCCTAATAGATTACACACTATTCACATTCCCACCCTTCCTTTCTGCTGTCTGTTACATGCGCTACCTGTATCCCCAAGTATGGATAAGGAAAATATGAGCTGTAACCTGGGGAATATTTTTTAATGGATAGTCAAACTTTTCAGGAATGTTTTTGTAGCAAATTACAGTTTTCATCACATCTTTCAGCTGTCACACTGAGTGGGAGCAATTTGTCCACCTCTGCTGCATCCTATTTACCAACAATTTTTTTTTTAATGGTGTCTGTCCAAGTGGTTTACCATCACTTGATTAATGTGGCCAGAATTCAGACATAATATTCTGTACTTGCAAAAGCATCACAGATTAGAAGTATAGAAAAAATATCAGGAAAATGTAAGACCTTTTTGGAGACGCAAGATGGGACCTGCAAGAGGCAGACAGCAGGGAAAAGGAGCTTTGCAGGTTGGACATAATGCTGGGAATAGTAGGAGCATTGCTGATATGGAAGAAATGTCACATTGATTGTAGATTAGGGAATCAGTTTTTCATTCATTCCTTTAACGTGATTTTTGGTCAATACGGCAGAATCTGTATCACGTATATAAGAATCTACATGGAATAAGCTCTATTCATGCAGTAACTGAAGCAACAAATTCAAGTTACATGTTTGTTGGTTTTGATTTTGGGGTTGTTTTTATTCAGTATGAGTACAAAAGACCAAAAAAAAAAGAGCAAGGGGTTAGATCTCATGATTTTTCTTTCATTGAAATAATTATATTTTATGGGTTTTTTTTTTGTTGTTGTTTAATGAAACATGGAAAACTTCTCAGTTCCCTTAGAAAAGTCCTAGATATTTAGAAATTTTCTGCTTACTTTTATGCTGATGGAGATCGTAAAACCTTCTTTAAAATTTTTATTATTTTTTCTCACAAGCTTAAATAAGCACACTGTTCCAAATGTTCTGATGTTCCAAAATTGGAACAAGAGTCTAGAATATGATTTCACTGATACCAAACAGTATTTTGGAGCAATAGGAAACAGAAAAAATGGTGTTCCAGTTCACTGTCCCATGATTTTGGCACAGGACTTGATGGGTCAAGAGAAAGGTTCCCAGAGGACGGTTATTTGTCTTGAGCAAAAATGCAATTTTTCCTTTGTTGTTCATAAAGACACCCCCCCCCCCCGCCCGCCCCAACTTCTCAGTGGCATCCCAAATCCCTTTTATTTACTTTTGAGCTGATGTGAGAATTTTAGCTGAATTTTTAAAAGTTAGAACAATTTATAGAGGAAAACTCCTATTTTGAGGCAAAAAAGTGGAAGTTTCACTCCGAAGGATATGAGAATTAATACTGGAAACCTGTCATCGTCCTTAGTTATCTCCTGAATTCAATCAATTTTCTGTTCCAGGACTATAACCTCGAGAGGTTCCCTATTTATCACTGAAATATTACCATTTCCACCTTAAATATCCAAGGGAGCATTAATCACCAACTATTAGGAAATTAGTAATTAAAACACTCAGTTGAACTAAGAAATACCTAAGTCACAACAGTCCTTATCTGAGCCTTTCCACTTCATGGGAACTGTCATCAACAGCCTTAGTGGAAGGGAATACAATCCTGAATTATTCCTTCCATCTTTGGCTGAACAGCTTTGTTGAAAAAAGTGCTTATTCTGCAGTCATGTCTTGGAGACAGAGGGAAGCCAGGATTTAGAGACTGGGACCTTCCAAGAGCATTATACACTGTGTTTGCTTTTGCATGTAAATTTTTTTTTCTGCATACTCCTGCATCTTTTATTTTCCTTTTTAATGAACCTATCAATTAGGCAGATGAAGCAAAAATAGCATAATAGAAATAGTGAAGTTTTCAAATTCTTTAGTAAGGAATATACTTCCTTAGGGACTTGGCATAAAACCTTTCTCGTTTTCAGGAAGATTATTAACTGTTTCTTGCCTCCATGTGGCCATGTAAGTTTTTCCATGTACAAGAGCCAGAGTAATAAAGTCACTGAATCACAGCTGGCCAAGGATAAATATTTTAAAGGTGCTGACCTGTGATGGCTCTGTTCTTCTGACTGACAGCTCCATGGTAACTGTGGCCAGAAAAATATGAGTGCATGTCCTTTTCTGCTGAGTGTTCATAGAAGTGCATGAAGATAAAACAGAACTGAGTAGGAATGACATAGTGATCTAATGAATATTAAAACTAATTTGAAAATCTGTGGGGAAATCTGGATGTAAGTGAAGGTATTTATAACAGTTCCTCTGTGACATAATGGAGCCAGGAATTCATCTTGTAGAAGGCAGAGGAGACTATTTCCTTGTTATAAAGGTTTTATTTTAGTCTATAAATTGAACTGTAAAGACACACATTTTCCCTTCAATTCTAGAGCAGAAACTATCCAACAACTATAGAAAAATAATTCTTTTTTTCTTTTTACTTTTATTTTCTGCTTTTGTCTTAGACTCATCAATGCTGAACACAGAAATAAAATATAAATAAACTGGACATTTTGATGACCAGAGAATATAAAAATATTGGCAGTCTAAATCTGAGGTCTATAATTTTCTCCTGTTTTTTTGTCAATGTACTTATTTCAAGGCCTTACAGCATTGCTATGGTCATCAGGGCCCAGATCTTCTGCGCTACTCACACTGTTCCATTTTATACAGGATGTCCTTCACTGGAAGAAAATGTTCTGTAAAACCTGTTTTATTCTATGGCTGAATTCCATGTAAGTCACATTTTCTGAGTGACACCTGAAGACTGAGATTAAATAATATGACCTACTTCAACTAGCATCAAGTACTCATAAGTTTATTGAGATCCATAGGGGTTTTATTCATTTTAACCACCATATTGTCATAATACTGCCACAAATAACTGAGTACACAAAAAATGAGCTGTAGGCCATGTAAAATTATCTACTTGGTTGTGACTGGGGCCTTAATCAAGGCTCTCATACTTGATTACTGTTCCCAAAATGTAGTTTAAATGTGTGGCAGTAAAGCTAATTGAACTAGTTTTATCCTTAAGTAGTTTGTTTTATACCTTCCAGAGAAAAGAAAAAGCAGAATGCAGTTCACAATTGAAAGTGTTTAAATCACTGAAACTGAAGATACGCAAGCTCTGAATCTAACTTTTCTCGATTCAGAGTTCCTGGTTCCATACCATCTATTAGGTTCAGCATTTACCAGTCTGAATTAAAAAAACACACTACTAAAAAAATTCTACTAAAATATTGATTAATGTGGCATGTGGTTTGGATAATTGAGACTTCTTAGAAGGCATGTGTTTGTTTCAGGTCATAAAACAGAGAACATTTTCTAGTGAGAGAAAAAAAGCTTATTTTATCTTGCCTGATAGTTAAATGAATAAACTTACTTCAGAATGTACCAATATAAAAATAGGAGACCAGAATTAGATCTCTTTTGTAGAGTGTACTTGTCATGAGCAGAAAAGTTGTCCATTTTTTTTTTTTTAAGTTGCAGAGTTAACAGGTTAAACCAATTGCTGCTAAGTTGGAGTTTTAACTATTTGTTGTTAATAATTTCATGTTGTAATCACCTGTTGTTAATAGTTTAATTACCTGTTGTTGATGGTTAGATATCCCTCTTCATTGGGTATCACCCTGCTGCCTCCTGGAGGATGGCACCTGGGACTGTGAAGAGGAGGTAACATCGGAGCTGGTATGCAAATGTTGAAACACCTCATCAAATCTAGCAGGAAAAACCCCTAAAACAATGAACCACCATGGAATTAAGAGATCTAAGTGATGTCTAAAGGGGAGGAACTGATGCTCTCCTGAGGACAGAGCCCCCAGCAGACCAGCGGACACAGCTGCAGTCTTCCTCCTCCTCCATGTCACTGCTAGGAGCAGCAGTGGTGTGTACATGACCCGTCAGTTCTCCCCACCCGAGCTGATTGTTTTAATAAAGGCATCAAAAAGGAGAAATATCTCCTGCCCAATTTATTTCAGTACTCATTCATATATGTACAGCATTCTGGTCCAGCATGCAGCATACTAGAATAAATTCTGATTGAATTAACTTGACAAAAGAGAAGTTTCCTCAATGTCTTTTGACTTTGTGTTAATTCAAGCCTGTCTTTTAGATACAATGTAATGCCCCAGGTTGCAGATGTAAAACATATGAATATATATATTTCTATACATGTATACCTGCTTCTAAATATCCAAAGTAAATATTTTTAATTACAGCCACTTTCATTAATGTTAAAATTGGTTATACACAGATATAGTTGAATTGAAACACTTTTTTTTTGGTGACAAATTAGTGGGGTTTTTTTTTTTGGTTTTTTTTTGTTATTTTAAAGAAGACTGTATTTTGACAGATTATAGTAAAGTGTCAGTCTTTTCTTCCAAGTAACTGGTGGTGGAACAAAAAGAAATAGCCTCAAGTTTGTACCACGGGAGGTTCGGATGAGATATTAGGAAAAATTTCTTCACAGAAAGGGTAGCAAACATTGGAAAAGGCTGCCGAGGGAAGTGGTCAAATTGCTGTCTCCAGAGGTGTTTAAAACGTGTAGATGTGATGCTTAGGAAAAGGGTGTAGTGGTAGACTTGGCTGTGCTGGGTTAATGGCTGGGCTGAATGATCTATTCTGACCTACATGATTCTATGATTAAAACAAATATTTCTTACATGGTAAGTGAACAGTATTATTATAGAACTTACCTGTAAAATAAATATTAACACTGAAGTTAATTAGATTTTTTGGTTCTTAAGCTGAAGAGGAATGTCTCTAGCTTTTAGATGAACAGAGCAGTGGTTTCTTTGAAATGGACCAAATAATTTTTTTTTCTGAACATGTAAAACTGTTTGTTTCCATGGTAACAAAGGTTAATTAGAAGATCTTTTAAAGTCGTCACATGAAGTGCATATAACAAGCAAAACTGAAAAAACCCAGGAGTGAAAAATTATTCAAAATTAAGTGGGAACTGAGTGACACTAAAACTTGATCCACCTTTACCAAAAATTACTATTTTGTGGGACCAATTTGTAATTAAATTCCCTTGTTTTTGTTTAAATTTTAATAAACTCTGGTGATACACATATTTCAGGAACATATGTAGTTCTCATGTGCAACTGCATCAGCTTTCTTGATATATACTTAACATATTAATACTCGGGAATTCTATACAAATGGGCATCTTTTTTGGTCCATGATAAGTCAAGTATGTACTTTTCTGGGTACAGGTTGCTCCCAATCAAATTAGAAGTTTTGGATGTAAGATCTGTTAGGGATTTCTCTTTGCAGGCTGCTTTGGAAGTTCTATAATTTTACAGTATCTTACAGCTTTTCTGTAGAAAAACCTTCAATCTACAATTGGGCTTAACAGACCTTTAAAAAGAAAGAAAATACAGAGATCAGAAAACATTGATTTCCCTGTAAAAACTGGATTTTAAATTTTGCTGACTTACACTGCTTTTAAAGAATTGCTGTCACTTTTTTTTACCCACTAAGACAGATTTTGTCATTGTGCTAGAATGACAGCTGAACACAAATGATTTGTCTGAAGAGCTCTCTATTTCACCTTCAGAAAGATTAGCAAAACCGTTCCACCTATAACACCTGCAGTAAAAAACCACTCTCTTAAAGGGGCATTAGCAGAGCTGATGGGGAAGAATATTTTCTTTCCCCAAATTAGCATGCTACCTGACCATATGCATTCAGCTACCTTGACTGCTAGGTGAAGAATAACTGAGTAAGAAGAACTGTTTGTTCTCCCATGCCACAGACTGAGAAGATTGCTACTAAGAAACCACAGAGTTCAGCACCTTGTAAGGGCAGATATGCTGCAAAGGCAAAAGTTTGAACTCGAGTAACGCTTAAGGACTCTTTTCAATACCATAAAATCATAGAATCAGAATTTCTTAATTTGGAAGGGACCCACAAGGATCATCAAGTGCAACTCAACTCCTGGCCCTGCACAGCCCACCCCAAGAGTCACACCATGTGCCTGAGAGCATTGTCCAAACACTTGTTAAACTCTGTCTGGCTTGGGGCTGTGACCACAGCCCTGGGGAGCCTGTTAAATGCCCAACCACCCTCTGGGTGAAGAACCTTTTCCTGATATCCAACCCAAACCTCCCCTGATACTGCTTCAGGCCATTTCCTTGGGTCCTGTCACTAGGCATGAGAGTGTAGGCATTGGTACTTGCCCCTCCACTTCCCCTTGTAACGGTATTGAAGACTGCAATGAGGTGAGCCCTCAGACTCCTCTTCTCTAGGCTGAAAAAAAATTACATAAGGGCTCCTCATAAGGCTTCTCCTCCAGACCTCTCTCCATCCTCCTGGCCCTCCTTTGGATAATATTTTAATAGCTCAGTGTCTTTTTTTAAATTGTGGTTTAAAAAGTTAACTTTGATATTTGGAATGTTTTTCTTATCCTACACTCCTGGGAAATACTAGCTAACACAGTAAATATCAGTAAGACTGATTTTAATTGCCTGGATTGAAAACAGTAATTTAAAAGTGCACTAACTGGCTCTTGCTTTGCTCAGTTGCTATGTATATATGTAACCCCGTGGTATGTGTGCCACTCTATATTACACAACCAATCTCACGTTGGTTTAAGATGCAAAAACATGGGTGATGTTTTTATATAAACCTTTCTGAGGTGTAGAAACATTGTCACTGTGGTAATAAAGCAGCAAGTTGATAGATGTGCTATTTCTTTTCTGAGTAGATGCTTCCTGGTTAACCAGAAGTTTTGGTATACTCTGCATCATCATTCTTGTCACAATCTTTTCTGGCCCCATAAATACTCTTTTTTTGTGCTCTTGCTCATGTTAAGAGGTGAGCAGTTCAAACTCTCCTGTACAGTCACGCAAAACCCAAAACTCTTTCTAGAGCAGAGAGCTGGGCCACATGAAAGTGCACGTACATGACTTGTGTGCCAGCTCTCTCTGGAGAGGGGAGTTGCATGGGCTCTGTGAGGAGAGGCAGGCTGGCTCCAGCTGGCTCCAGCAGACCCATCTCAGGAGATAACCAGGCCAAGAGTGGGGTGCCCCTGTGAAAATATGTTTAAGAAATGGAAAAAAAGCTGGAAGAGAAGAGGAGTGAGGGGTGAAAAGTGAGAATCAGCAGTGTAAGCACCAAGGAGAGAACAAGATGAGAGGGAGGAGTGCTCCAGGTGCTGGAACAGGCACTTCCTGGCAGCCCACAGAGAGGCCATGGTGAAGCAGAAATTCACACTGCAGCCATTGTTAAGGACACACACTGGAGCCATTGCCAGTGGACTACAGGAGCATGGGAAGGACCAGCAGAGTCGCAGTTACTTAGTGACCATAAGTCCCATTCCTCACCCCCCTACATCATGCAGAGTTGGGAATGTTAGTGAACTGAGGAGTGAGGTTGGGAAAGGGAAATATGTAGTTTTAAATTTTGCCTCAGTTTCTTACTGCCAAAACCTATTTTAATTGTCAATATAATAAATTAATTTTCTCTAAGCCATATTGCGCATGACAGTAACCATTCAGCAACCTCTCTGGCTTTATCTCAAGCAACAATGATTTTTCATCCACTGCTCTCACTGTCCTATTGAGGAGAACCAGAGAGTGAACACTGTGGTGGGACTGTGGCCCTTAGCCAAAGTTAACCACCACAACCCTGAATGTAGCTCTCTGCTTCTACACTTTGTTCATGACTACTGTGGCCAGACTGAGCCTGGCAATAATAAAATCTTATACAGTGCAGTTCTTTTTACACCCTCACCAGCTCCTGGTGACACAGCCCCTGCCCATGCTCTGCCTGCCCTGTGACAGAGCTGCTATCATACCAGGGCAAGTGAGAGTGGTGCCAGCCCAGCCCTCGGTTTCCCAAGAAAAACTTTTGTTGTTTGTCAGATTTACTTGAATGCAGAGGAGCAAATGATAACTCAGACAAATGAGAACAGTGACCAACACGGACAGCCTGTTGTCACTCCTGTCTGTGTGGGGACAGCTTGACACCCAGGGCTGTGGCCATATCTCAGACCCTCATCACCCCCAGCTCACCCCACCTCCCCTGGGCCTCACTTTCAGGGCTGGGGCAGAAGGAGGTGAAGCTCAGCATGAGGGTGCAGACAAATAAATGTGGTGTCTAAACACTGGGGAGCTGTTCAAATGTTTGACATACTGACCCAGTGCCTCTCTGGCTGTCTGAAAGCTCAGTATCCTGTGATCCTAATATTCTCTAATACCCTCTTGTGTAGTTTGTAAAAGGATAAATGAAAATTCTCTCAGAATATTAATCAATTGGCAATTATGCTGGAGAAATTGTTTCTAGGCTTTTAATGAGGATTAAGTGTATGTTTAAAAAGTGGTACAATACTTCTAATGAGAAATTAAGAAAATCCCAATTGCAACCACATGAAATTCACCTGGTAATCCACTTCAAACAGGAATCTGCAAGCAGAATGCATTCAAACTTTCCTAATTATTTGTTGTTTTTATTAATGTGCTTAAGCTTAGAGTCCTTGGATGAAAAAGCATTCTAAAATATTATAATATTCTAATACTCTTATTAAACTTTTCATGAAAATTCATACTCTTATCCTACAACATAAAAATCTGAGTGATACAATACACACACATAATTTTTTAATCTGTTCTAGAAATATAGATTAATTACGCAAGTTCACAAGTACCATTCACATTATTTAATTTCAGACATTTAAGACCGGGGAGTCATGATCAATGCAACACCATACAATCAGTCCTGGCTCCATGACCCTCTCCTTTTGCGATCTGCTGGCTCACACTATGACTATCTGCCTTGTAACCTGATTTCAGCTGCATTATTTATATTAGGGGAAGGGAAATGAAGTTCTATATCACTGAGACTCATCTCACTCGTGTCATGAAAATGCAACACCAGCAGTGTACGCCGGTTTCTGAGAAATGTTCTCAATCTCACAATTTCAATGTAACTTTCAATTCCTTACATACCAAACAGAATACATTAGTGTTCTGGGTAAATTTTGGAAGACTGTAAGGTTTTCTGTTACTTATAGTGGGGTGTTAAGTGCTGGCTAAAATCTTTGCCCATCATTAGTACAACTACTGCAAAAAGACCTTGACAAGTTAGAGATGGACAATTACCAGCCTTATGAAATTTAACAAGGGGAAGTGCCAGAATTTGCCCCTGGGATGCCGCAACCCTGGATATGTCTATAGACCAGGGAAGGAGAGGCTGGAAAGCAGAGCTTCGAAATGGGACCTGGTCGATGACAAGCTGAACATGAGTCAGCAGTGCCCTGGCAGTCAGGAGGGCCAAGCGTGTCCTGGGGTGCATCAGGCACAGCATGGCCAGCCGGGCAAGCGAGGGGATTATCCTGCTCTGCTCTGCACTGGGGTGGGCTCACCTCCAGTGCTGGTGGCACTTTTGGGTGACACTATAGAAAAAGACATTAAACTAGAGAGAGTGTCCAAAGGAGGGCAATGATGATGGTGAAGGGCCTTTGAGGGAAAGCCCCAACTTGAGGCATTCACATTCTCTAAACAGAGAGAGACATAATTTTCTCTCACAGGATTTTCCCTGGAGAATCACAGAGAAGAAGAACAAAAAATTCTTATCTCTATTCTCTGCTCCTGTTGCTTTTGCGCATGTGGAATTTGTTAGGAAGATTATTTACCTGAAGTGATTTGACAATTGGATTCTGCTGAGGATTGTTTTGTTTCCTTGGCCAATTGGGTCAAAGCTGTGTCCTGGCTGTGGCAGACAGTCATGGGTTTTTCTTTAGTATGTATCTTTTGTATAGTATAGTATCTCTTTAGTATAGTTATAATATTGTATTAATGTAATATAGTATTGTTTTAAATAAAGCAATTGTTCAGCATTCTGAATCCATGGAGTCAGATGCCAACCATTCCCAGACGTTGGGGTCACCCTGTATTCGATACCCACTGACAGCTGAGGTCCCTTGGTCTGTTCAGCCTGGAGGAGACTGAGGAGAGACCTCATTGCAGTCTGCAACTTCCTCACAAGGGGAAGAGGAGGGGCAGGCACTGATCTCTTTGGTTACCAGCGACAGGACCCCAAGGAAACTCGGCGTGAAGCTGAGTCAAGGGAGGTTTAGGTTGTATATCAGGAAAAGGTTCTTCACCCAGAGGGTGTTTGGGAGTAGAACATGCCCCCCAGGGAAATGGTCACAGCACCATGCCAAGCAAAGGTCAAGAAACATTGTAACAACACTGTCAAACACGAATAGAATAGAATAGAATAGAATAGAATAGAATAGAATAGAATAGAATAGAATAGAATAGAATAGAATAGAATAGAATAGAATAGTGTTGTCACTATTGGGGATGTGCTGTGCAGGGCTGAGTTGCGCTTGATGACACTGATAAGTCCATTGCAACTCAGCTTATTCTATTATTCTACTGAAGGCATTATTATACCTGAGATTTTACTAGCATTATTTATAGGAAAATTAAATGGTTTTGCTTTAGTTACAAGGCAACCTGTAATTTAATTTGGAAAAAAAAACAAGAAATATTTCTGAAATTATTTAAGCTTGTATCTGCAGTGTCCTTCCATCATAT
Organism: Motacilla alba alba; assembly: GCF_015832195.1. Taxonomy (NCBI): domain Eukaryota; kingdom Metazoa; phylum Chordata; class Aves; order Passeriformes; family Motacillidae; genus Motacilla; species Motacilla alba. Next base: position 44,955,803 of record NC_052016.1, on the reverse strand, counting down.
TTGAAATAGAGAAGAGATCTAGAACACTTCAGATTTCCACTTTCTAGACTGTCATTGAAGTTTAAATTAAGATGGTATCAGTAGGCCATCTGTCATGGCTTCTTATGTATAACACACAACACCCCATTGCATTTTATTTAATTACCCCTTTATTAAGCATAATAAATTAGGATTTATTTATGTCTTGTATTTTAGTAATTGCTTTGGTCTCGTTGGAATAGACCCTTTATTTCAATTACTTTGCTACAGCCCAAAATATCTATCTGAGAAGCAGTTTAATCAATTTAACTAAAACTGATGAACACTCTCTTTCATGATTATGTTGCTTTTTAGTCTCCAGATAGTCTCTTGTATTATTCCATGCTCCATCTGAAATTCAGATAAATAACTAACTGCATTTTTCCATCTTTTAGGAAAATGATATTCACACACTAAACTTTTCCTGTTGTTTCAGTCTGTACGGCAGACAGAAATGAAACTTGTTCTGCTCATTCCTCATTACAGAAGTATTCATTTGAACACTGATACAAAGAATTCCAGCCTTTACCCAAAGAGAGAATTTTATTAATTTAATATTATTTGCAAATAGTACAGATAGAAAGAAAACATGTATTGCTAATGACATCAGCACTTAACTAGCATTGTCTCTTTCCCTTTTCTAGTAATCCTAGAATGTAGAAAAACATCTTACCTACAGAGTTGTTACTGGGGAGGAGAAAAAATAACTGATGTTCATGAATACTTGCTAATCATATATCTATTAATCTGCATGGGATAAAAACTAAATAGAAAGTCATGATTTTAGGTTTGGTTAATTCATTAATTCACATTTTTACTGAACTATAGCTTGATGAGTACACTAATTATTTATGCCCATATTTATTAGTATTCTTTCTTGTGCAGTGTGAGAAGCAGGCAACTGAATTGTAATATAATACACATGACATATTTATACCCACATTTTCCTTGCTTAAAATAGTTTTGCCAGATGATTTCTTTGCTTCTGCACCACCCTCAGATCTAGTGCTCAAATGTTAATAGCAGAGTTACTTTAACTTCTGTGATATAAATATATAACACAAAAATTCCTTATTGTGCTTTTTGAAAATAATGCAGGTATTTGTCCCAGAAGAGAGATTTCTGCAAAGAAGCCCAGCTCAACATACTCAAGCATGGCATGAGTTGTTCAACCTGTAGGAGAGCTGTGGGGAATCCTTAGGTGGCCTTTCAGTATTTAAAGAGGGCTATAGGAACGATCATAGAACCATAAAATTGTTAATGTTGGAAGAAATCTTAAACACCAACTAAGTCAAATTGACCTGCTGTGGACAGGGCCACCTTGCACAAAACCAGGTTACCCAGTGTCCTTTTCACCCTGGGCTTGAGCACCTCCAGGGGTAGGGAGTCCAGAGCTTCCCTGGGCAACCTTACCAGTGACTCACCACTCTCACAGTAAACAATTTATTCCTAGGATCTAATTTAAATCTACCCTCCTTCAGCTTAAGGCCATTCTCATTTGTCCTATCCCTACATACCCTTATGAAAATTCTATGGCTCTCTTGTAAGCTCTCTTCATGTGCTGGAAGGCTGCTAGAAAGTGTCCCTGGAGTCTTCCCTTCTCCAGGCTGAGCAGCCACAGCTCTGTCAGCTTGTATTCATGGGATAGGGGCTCCAGACCTGTGAAAAACTTAATGACCCTCAGCTGGACTCATTCTAACAGGTCAGTGTCTGTCTTGTGCTGAGCCTGTTGTGCTAGGACAAGGGGTAGGGGTTTAAAACTATGAGAAGGTCAATTTAGATTAGAAATAAGGAAGAATATTTTTATGGTGATGGTGGTCTAACACTGGCAGAGCTTGCTTAGAGAAGTGGTAGGTGCCCCATTCCTAGAAACACTCAAGGCTAGGTTGAATTGGGCTCTGACTAACCTGATCTAGTTGAAAATGTGGGATGTTGTACTAGAGAGGCTTTACCCATCCTTTTGAACCCAAACTATTCTATTGTTCTGTCCTTAATGTAAATATACAGAACAGCAATCTTCCTGCCTTTACACAGTCCTGCAAAAAGGGATAAAAAGCATGCAAATGGTGAAAAGTAGGAACTCCTCTTTGCTCTCTATCTTTACGAATTGACAGACGAATTATTTGAACATATTTCAGTCGAAATATACATATTTGAAAATAAAGTTATTTTCAAAATCCACATTTGAATAGTAGCATAATAAGACCTAAAAAAGAGAGAAAGAAAAAAGAAATTAATTTAACAAGTGTATAGTTATTTAAAAGAAAAGATAGACTTTTAAAAGAAAAGATAGACTTTTAAAAGAAAAGACTTGCACAACTCACAGTTCAAGGTTTTAATGTGGTCTTTTTCATAGGATGATAGTAATAAATGGAGAAAGCACAAAGGTCACAGAATTTTAGAACACATAAATTTGCCTCTCAGAAAAAGCTTAAATTACCTATGCTTCCCATGTTTCTCATCCTTTTTGGTACTCCAGATCTTTGTATCGAGACTTTCAGTGCTTTTTTCCTGTCCAAACTTCCTGAAATTATTGGCAGCAAGGCAAAGGTCACAGTTCTCAGACTGTGAACCCATGACATCTGAATGAAGTTGGGGGGACATAGTATTTAAATTCATTGAATCATTTTGATATCTAGATGCCCAAACTCCACAATGGCTAAATGAATTCCTCAGATGCATCTTGCTCTCTCAAAGCTGGCATTAGCAGGGCTCTCATAGCAGGATGAGTACAACCTTAGTCTTACCGATACATCAGTGGTCATAAAGCCCTCAATGTGTCATGCTCTCCTCAGTATTCCTTGGAGGACTTTTATGTCGTGAACATATGAAACCATAAAAATAACAAAGAAAGCCCTGCTCCCATGTTTTACTATAACTACTAGGTCAATGTAACTATGCCCCCTCACCCAAATCCACAGTCTAGTACTCTAAACTTTGTGAGCATTATGAAACTAAGTGATTCAAGAGCTTAAAGCAAGCCTAAGTGGATTAAAATTTCACATTGTCCTGTAGCATAGTGAGCACTTTAGTTTTTCCAACCTATATGGACAGGAATGCTATACTTGCATCCTTTTACTTTTCTGAATACTACACTTCATTCTGGACATTATGAATTCATTGGAGGTATAGATGTATTCCATGGATCTATCCAGCTTTTCCAGAAATTTATATTCATATGAAGATATAAATAAGTACTAAAATTAAAGAAGACAGTGAAGGAAAATGAATTACTATATTTTGATATGTATTACTTGATATTAACCACTGGTTACTGCCAATAGTTTAACTTTTTTCTTAACCACTCTAGCTCTTTGTGATGTGTGCTGTGGCAAACAGAAGGATTTTTGTTTACCTTACTCTCTACAAGTGGGGTTGATTCTTCTATATGTCACAGTTCTCTTGAGCTGTTAGTTAGAATTAAGGCCAAAATATATCTGATGAGAAAGCTGCACATTCTAATGTGCAACTGTAGACTAAGTCACACTACTTTATTATATTACCTTATCAATATTTCTTCCTTTCCTTTTTTTTGTTAGCTATTACTTTTTTAACATACTATTTGAAGTAAAGGGTTTTGAGTCTCTCAAAAAGAAACAAAATTTTTCATAATCACATACAACATTTTAAAACCTGTAATACATTGCCATTTGTTGAAAATTCCAAAGCTACAGCATGTCTTTTTTTCCAGAGAAAGCTTTGATTACGTACTGGTGTTTCTATGAGTCATATGTCTGGTTTTCCTGCTGATTCTAAGGAGAAGAAAGTATCTTTGAATTGTGAAGCTCATGGAAATCCCCCACATATATTTTAGAATTCTTTGCAATTCCCAGATTATTTGGTCATTGCAATACCATTCTGAGAGTCAGTGTGCAGTGGAAAAAGTGTAACAGAAACAGCTCCATGACCTACAGGGCATTCTTGATTCTTTCTCATTCTGAATAAGGAAAAATATATAAGTGAAAGTGAATAAAACTAAAGCAATTTATGAATTTTGAAATAACATTCTATATGCATTGTATCTCTCCATTTGAAGAGACTCCTTTTGTCTAGTTTTATGACTTGCATCTGTAACAGTTGACAAGACCAAATTTTTTATATTTTTTTTCACACACAAACTTTATTTTTTTTCAAATACTACTTCCATAAAGCTAGAAAATACTATCCCATTTTATATAGAAATAAGTAGAGAGTAGGTACATTAAATGACGTGACAAGACAGCATAGGACACCACAGATGAACCAAACCTAGAATGTTTCCACTGGTGACATTGCTGCCTTGCTCCTTTGTAAAAATCTTCTCTTGCCTCTTTTTCCATGCAGGCTCTTATGCAGAGTTATCTCTCACACATAAATGTGTAAATGGCTGTAAAGCCACACCTGTGATTCTGAGAGTTCAGGTTTTAATGGTACACACTCTTGGGTGGGAGTACCCTGCTGCAGTCACCTTATCCATTTGCTGCATCTGACCTGGCTCCTCATATTTTATACAAATTGTAAGTGATGTAGGAGGGCTGCAGGAACATATGGTTAATTTTTTTTGCCAGGCACCCTTTATCTTTTCTCACAGAGTCATTCTTCACCTACAGAGGGAACAGAAGGACTCTTATTACTGTGTTTTGTCATATGTGGCATTCATCAGTTCTGCACTTTATTTTCTACCAATACATTTGTGGGTTCCTGAAAATTCTGCATGAATTCCACTTCTACTTATTGAATTACAGAACCTGCACTTCTATGGCTGAAAGAAATTGAGAGGGGGTACCATCTTTATATATCCCTGTCACGACAGCATTGAATCTGCCTCTTTGCAACTAGATGTGATTCATTATTCCTATCCAATGAATGGCACAGCCTCCCAAATGGCATAGACATGACTAAGACATATGAGTAGGATTAGGAAGAAGTGGCCAGAACTTCCTCAAACTGGAATTTGACCTTCTCATAGTCTGTGATTAAAACTATTATTGAATTCTTCCTTACTAACATTCCTTGATTAATTTCTCTTACTTATTTTCTACTTTTTCCTTCACTGATAAAAATTATGTACATTAGTTCTACACACTGCTAAAGATCAATGATGCCATCAACTATATCATGCACCCATGGGGAAAAGAAACAAATTTCCACCAAAATATTGGAGCCTTATGTTCAGTCCTCCCAGACAACCTCCTTAATATAGTGAATATTTCTCTTTGGAGAATCTGTGACTACCCCTTTCTTTCTTGGCCGAACTATTTTTAAATTTTTACATTGGAATGCAGTCAACCAATGCAGACTACATTTACTGTCTTACTTAGAACACATATATACATATGCTGGTTGGAAATTTTTCCTTATTAGAATTTGTTACAGAAATGGCTCATGGAAAAAAACCCACAACACAACCTTTAAATTCCTTTCTATCACCTAGTCAATTTAGAATATTTTAAAATATTTTGTGTTAATTGTTTTCAAAAAGAGAATTAAACTGAATTTCCCCATCAACCTATTGGGTTTTTAAAATATTATATTTGGATACCTGTTCTTTCAGAAAAGGGTGAGGGGAATGCAACCATTCAAGATGGTTTCTAGGATATATATAGTCAGACAGCCATAAAGGTCTAATGTTTTGGAGCAGTATTACAAATACATAATTTTTCACTGAATTTAACAGAAAATGAAGCTAAATGAAGCCAGCTAATTAAAATACCTGAATTTTTCCTAATTTTCTATTTGGAAATTCCAAAAAATATAATTTCAACTTTTTCTAAACCTCCATCCATTATGGATCAATTAATCTAGAGTTTTTAAAATAAATTTATTAAAGCAAAAAAAAAAAAAGAGATAAGTTCATATTATTTCATTAAAAATTTTGAATCATTAATAAATTATTCAATTTATATGAAATTTTCTCCTTTTTGTCTCTGTTATGTCTGAATCTCTTTTAGAATTTCATCTTAAGACCTACCTATATTTCCTTTTTAACTGTCACAGGATAAAGACACCATCAACAGTGTTTCAGTTCTTACATTGATCGAGGCAGCAGCTCTCTATGATTGATACTTCAATAATTTAAAAATTAGGAAAATGCTAGCTTTGGAGTTCATCTTAATTCAGGTAATTTTGACTTTTGTATTAAGAAAAAATATAGAGCTACTCCAGATGAGTTCAATTCTCTCTACCTCATTCACCATGAATGTTTGAGATAGGGTGTACTGATAATAACTTTTTTTAAGTTACCTCTTGAGTCCAGATGTTGCCAAGTTCTTCTAGTCTTTCCTAAATACTGGCAAATCTTGGAAGTGTTTGGCAGGGACATGAAACAACTGTGAAATAGCAGAATGACTGCAAAGCAGTGACGGAGGAGGTATCTGTGCATCATAATACAGATGCCATATGACACTTTTCAGAGTTTTATGATACCTATTATACTGCTTCTCTCTTTTTTGTGATGTCAGAAACTTTTTTTTTTGCAATTTCTGGTCTTAAATGTTTTACACAAACTCAAATTTAAAGTGTATTCTTAGATGGATTGCTGTCCTTAATTGAAATATTACATCTTCCTAGGAGATTATTCCAAAGTGATGGAATCTACCTTACAAAATCATTTCTCCTGCAGCTTTTGGACTTTTTTGAGGGCTTTTTTGTTTAAGTCTTTAGATGCCAATTTAATAGATGGGGCTTTTTGACAGAGAATATCCAAAAACCAAAAAACCAAAAAATACACCACTCATAAAAATGATGAGACTTTAGTGGTACTTCTCAACTTTAGGAAAAGATCTGTTTATTGGGAATTATTCTGTGAATTGGTTTGAATTTGATACTTTCTGATAGGGATGCTCAGACTTCTCATTTCACCCACATACTACTCCCAGGACTAGTAATCCTGCCAATTACTCATCTGGTCTTAGCTTCTGGTGGATGCCAGGCATGACCCTTGACCAACCTCCACCTAATTTCAGTCTCTTCAGTTCCAGTCTTTTCTGAATTTTGTGTATCCTGATCCAGCCAGTAAAATTTTAACTTTGTTGCCAAAATTTTCTTAAGCTCTGAAGGGCGAATGCTGGAAGAATGGAAAAAGAAGGGTTTCTTACTCTCATACAGTGCAGACTCAGCACTGCTGACTTTTTAAGCTTTACTAGGACTAAGGCTTTAATAATACAATATGAACTGAAACTTCGGCTATCATAAGTGAAAATCGTATTTTTGACAGAAAAGATGGATCTGCTCTACAGACTGCCAGTCCCAAGCTTCTGTGAATAATAACTTTGCAAACAAAAAGTTTACATGTTTGATTCAGCATAGGCAAAATGTTTATAAATGTGAGGCTGAATATCTGCTTTGACTTACCTCATTTAGAAAAGCTTCGCTTCTCTCAGGCACACATTGTGGAATGTTTCCATCCAAAGATTTGACTAAGTAATGGGTTACTACACAGGTTATCTTAGAATGGCATCTTCAGCAATGGATAATGCTAAGAGGTTCTGTACACGAAATTTAATGCCTTCCTTTTGCTATAAAATGCTTAAGGCATTTCTCTCCTTTTTTCCTCAGAGGGCTTTGTAATGAAATTTAAATCAACATTGAAAATGATCATTACTGTAGTATGCCAGAACGGAGTTTGATCATCAGTAACTCCAGTGAAATAAGGGATTCTGTACAGTTATCAGTGCTTAACCACCAATATGTTCAGCAATATATTAAACAGAAAAACTGTTCTTCAGTTGGAGTGTGAAGACAATTCTTTTTTCAAAAGTTTTTTTTTTTTTCTGTGATAAGGTTCTAAATTGTAATTTGAATGCATCAGACAAAAGATACACTGTCTACTGACTTGGTTGGGTTAGGATTTTAGGATAAGAAATAAAATGCTTGGTGGAAAAGACTGGTTTTCTACAGACTTTTGACTCTGGAAATAGAACCAATTAATGGGGAAAACATCTCCATGATCCCAGTTGTTGTACTTTAATGATGCATTTGAATATTACATGATGTTGTATTTTACTAATTTCTATTTTCCTGCACTTTGCTAAAGCACCTGAGCAGGAGACAAAGAACTGCAAAATTAGACATGGAGTTGGATAAACTCTATCTATGCTGCTGAATTGTAAATAGGTATGTGAAGGCATTAAGGTAAGATCTCTGGGCTGAGGGGTGGAGGCAAGTGAGAAGCTGTGTGAGGCTTAGCTGGATCCAGGGCAAACCCACTAGAAGAATGTAAAACTTTTATGAAATAACTATTTATGCACACATTGGTAGATGTACCTTTGATCTCTGACTCCCATGACACACTGCTACAAAATTGCTTGGCCTAAAGGGACAATTTAGAAATTACCCTTAAATATTTTTTTTCTCAACAATTAATACTTTGGGCATATCCTAAGTGTTTTGAAAATGATAGGAAACAGAAAGAAATACAAGTTCCAAAGTGACAAATTCTACCTGTCTTTCTGCACAGCTGGCCCATGTTTTTGTGTGCCATACAATCTGTCATTTGAATAGTGTGCTGTGAGTTTAATCACAATGGAAGATGTATTTTGTTCTTACCCTTGCCACATGTACAGTCCTGTATTCCAATAGGTCACAAAACATAGTTGCTTTTTTCCATCTGTGGATTATTAAACCTTTCACACACCTGCCATTTTTTGTCATTTTCCTTCCTCTATTCTTATCGTATACCTATGAATAGCACATCCTGAAAGAGGTAGAAAGGAAAAAAATTAGGAACAGAATAAACTGGGTTTAGTAGAAAAATTACTTTTCTGAAGATGTCTATGAACTGCAATATTTTTAAATGTTTGACTTTAAAAAAAAAGAAAAAGAGAAGTGTTCTTTGATTTTTAGTATAAACCTTCAGATTTTGAAAGGACTACATATCACCTATGTGATAAAACTATCTTGTATCCTTTAAAACAAATGTAATGTTTGTGTGTAAAAATGGCCCATTTTTCTTGCTTATCCATTCATTTTACCTCTTCTAATCATCCCTTCAGTCTCCTGCTGGTTTGTGGGCTGTGTCCTGCTTTCCTTTCCCTTAGGGTGATATACAGTCCTAGCAAGACAAAGGTCAAATTGTGATCAGGAGAGGGATAATAACTTCACATATCAATGTACATTTCTTCTTTCTTGACAAATGATCACCATTCCTCCTGAAAATTCCCTGCACCACAAGGTTCCCTTTGACCTTTTGGTCAATAAATAATGCATTCTCTCTAAAGTGATTGAACTACCTTATTTGGCTGCAGAATCCTGTGTACCATAAAGTGTGGTACATAGGACAATGAAATATTACATAGTGGAAAGACTGCAGCTTTAGTTTAGCTTTTGCATGAAGACAGATTCTTTTGCATTCTGACCTTTTTTTCCTCACTACCCAATGACTTGATCTAAACTGAAGTAAAATACCCAACATTTCATAGACCAAAAGAGCTTTTGTTTTTGGGATTTTTTGTAATTGGAGATGTGTTTAGACCAAAAAGGGTTTTAAATCTACACATATTTGGGAGTGGAGAGCTAGGAGGAGGGGGGGTGTCTGTTTTATTACTGCAAAATGACTTGGGAGCTGTACATTAATAATTTATTGTGTTCATCAATAGCAATTTGTCATCTGCTCACCTCCCAGACACAAGCCCCCCAAAATGGAGTTCACCATTAGACCTGACTTACAAGTTCACAACAACACTGACAAGAGCTGTTCATATGCAACATTCCACGTACAAGACAGAACATTCCAGAGGGTTTAGGACCCATTTCTAGGATTAGAGAAAAGATTACAGGAGACTGTGGAGGTTGTACAACAATTAAGCTTTATAAGAACAAAATATTCTACACTTCAAATTCCAGCATGACATGAATCTAAGCTAAGATGAGCTAAGTGACACTGTAGGATTTCTGCCTGCTTTCAAAGAATTTGTTCCACCAAAAAAATTATCTTTTACATTTATTTGAAGAACAGGATCAAGACCACAGGATCAATAAATAAACTGTAAAGGCTGAGCTGTTGTGTACTAGTACTTTGAGTTATTTTAGTATTTTGTTCCTGAGAAATGGAATCTAAATTTTAAATCCCAGACTTTCTCCTGGATGTATTTCAGTATTTTGAAAAGGGATCATTGATCAAATGTATACTAGTTGTTTTGTACCTTACTTGCAGATTAATAAAGTGTTTTATTCTGGAATTAATATATTATATTTCCTACAGTATGGTGCTGAGTAGTTTGGGAACACATAAATCATACTGAAACAGATTGTGATGCAATGCAATTATTGTTTCATGATAGACTGTTGGGTTATAACCTATACCATTCCCTGGTGAAAACGTACCATTTTTCTTTGCTTTCTAGGCTTTTTATTCCTTCCTTTCATTTTTTTTCCTAAGAAAAACTGTACCTGAAAGTGCTAAAGCTTAAAGCTATAAGGAAATTGCCCTGAAACTGAAAACCTTCAGGAAATTGAATGGACATACTACACACAACATCCAAGATATTATGTCTTGGTTCTGTTTCTTGGGATTTAATGTTGGAAATTTTTATTATACCCAGCCACAGATACATTTCTCTGAACAGAATTTTGACCAACCTTGAAGACAATAAAGCCATTAGACATATCCGGGGCCTCATGCTAGCCAAGAGGTCAGTTGCTCTCCCCAGAATGCCTACTTTTGAAAAACATCTTCTAAAGAAAATCATTACAAAGGTCTTCTCTGTGATGCCTGTGGAGAAAACATCTATAAATATCTCAGCAATACACTCTTAGGAAGTGGTACTGGAAGAGAGATATTTTTCCTTCCATCCAGTTATTTCAGGGCAAAATCTTTCATCCAACAAAGCTCCCAGTGCCCTGATCAATAATAATGTTAATGATGGGAATAGGATTTAAAAACCACTTCAAAATATATATTATAGATTCTGAGACTAGCCACTGTTGTAGTGAAATTTTTCCTTACTGCATAATACTTCAGTTGATCCTCTGCCAAACTTCTGTAGAGATACAAAGACTCAAAACAAGCCTATAGTTCAAGTATTTAATGTTTTTCTTACAGTGATTCAGTTGAATATTTCTGCAAAAAACTTAGAGGTCAGACATGGTCAGGTCCTCATGGCTGTCCAGCTTTTAGTAGTTTCTGGGTCATAATCTATTCCAGATGGAATACATTTCACCACTTCTTTACAGTTGGTCATAAAAGCTTTGGCTTTGTACCACATGCTTCTGCTTTTGCAATCTGCTTGCCCTTGTTACTGTACATGGTGTGCAAAGCTTCTCTTATAACAATCACCAGATCTTCCTTCTCTGAATGTTGTAGAAAGGTTTACATACAGAGATCGCCTTATTTAGTCATTATGAAAATTACATTTTATCCATATCTGAAACAAATGTGAAAAGAAAAGTTCACAGATATTCTGTGCTTGTTCTCAGGAGTGCCCTTCTGAGAAGACAGAAGTTACTCCCCAGGAGTAACTTGTACACATTACCCATGTCTTTCCCATGTGACTCCTTGTAAAAAAGGAGTCTTCATCTTCTTTGTAGCCACCTTTTAAATGCTGGAACATGGTGACAAGGCCTTGACTAAGCCTTCTTTTCTCAAGAGGGATTACATCCTGTTCTCTCAGCTTTTCCTCATGCGGCAGGCTTCCCAGTCTCTATTTTCAGTCTCAGCCCTACAGCCAATTAAATTTTTGATAGTTTTAGAGATATTTTTCTTCAGTACATGCACAGAGAGAAGTGTTTTTTCAGTTTGGCAAGAGTAATTTTAAGGGCAAAGTTAAACCTTTCAAGCTTTATTAAGTATCCAGAAAATCAGAGCCATCATGGCCCTTCTCTGGACCCTCTCCAGACTGTCCACATCTCTCTTCTATAGCGGGGAAAAAAACTGAACACAGTATTTCAGGTGTGGCCTGCCAAGGGACAAGTAAAGCATGATAATTTCTTCGAAATTTGACACTGAGATTTCATTGTTTCTGGATGAAAATAAAATTTTATAAAACACTTGTATTCCAAATTCTGTAAGTAGTCATTCTTTTAGTGGTTTTCCTCTATTAATGGTTTACAGCACTTTCAGATTTACTAAGTCCTTTTCCTGATTGTAAATATAGAAAAAAGGAAATGCTGCACAAAGAGAAGGAAAAGACTTCTGAAAACATATAGGTTAACAGAGGAAATTGAATTTACCACCACAGATGGGCAGGGAAAAAGACATGGGATCCTGGCCTCATGCCTTAATCATGCATTATCCCACAGTAATGAGGGCATAAATAAAAGAAGAATGGTGCCATGAAGCCAATTCCCTGTCTTTAATAAAATGTGCTTTTGCAAGTTGTAAGGACATCTAAGCAGGGCCCTGGGGTTTCAGGCCCATACATCTTTCATTTTTTCTTTTTTAAAATGAGGCAAACCTTTTCTCAGAAGTTATTTGCACTCAAGAATGATGACAAAACAGATGATTATGTTTGCTTAAATGTTGTCAGCCTGACAAGAACAAAGCCTGTTTGAAAAATGCAAGTCCTTTTTTCCTTCACCACATGAACAGTTTGAGCAAAAGAATCTGGCACTGGAAGGAATGTGCCAAGACCCACTCACAGAAGCTATTATTTATATAGTACAATATGCTCATATCATCAAGACCCTGCTCTCTGAAATATATACCTCAGCTTGAAAACTGTCAGTACCTACAAGAAATGAGATGTTAAAAAAAAGAAAAAGTGATACCTACTGTTCAAGCATTGCTGTTTCATTAATATATCTTCACTGAGGAGAATTATTAATTTATACCTAGGGAATAGTTAGCATCTTCCAGACATACTTTTAATGCCATCATGCTATAGGAGAAGATACTTTTGTTCGCTGTTGTTCACAATCCTATTCAAAGTAAATGACAGTGTCTACTGATGTCTTCAAACAGGCAGCTGTCACTGTTCACTTTAGACTATTAGGACAGGAAGCTGCTGTTTAAATAACAGCGACATTAAACCTACAGCATTTTCTTGATATGATTGTTCTTATTTTTACCAATGTCTTTTCTATTATTCATTTAGATTGTGTTCCAAAAGTGTAACAGTAAACCATGAAATATAGCACAAAAGGAAAATTAAATGTAATTCAAGTTCATTTTCAGTCTCAAGATACGGTAGCTCAGTAGAATTGCTTTTCTCAAAGGACAAAAAGAAAATATTTAGAAAAACCCTGGCCCTTCAGTGAGAAAATAAAATTCTACTGACATATGCACCTATACCTCTATCCATCCATACAATTTTTTAAATTAAATGAAAGTGGATTTTTTCCTAAGTCTTTCTAAGTAGTTAGAGCTCCACTGGCAAATACAGTCATTTGTCAATGCCAACAGCTGTTCTGGTGCCATCTTCTGTTAAATATATAGGCTTATACATGCATATATGTATTAATTTATTTATTGATAAAAATAAAGAAATGGATAAAATAAACTGCAAGTATGGTAAAATATCATTCCTTAGAGGGATTTCTAGAATTACCTTGGAAAAGGCTGCATATTGCAGGAATGGAGAGGGAGAGGAGCACATCACAAGATGGATAAAAGGGTAAGTCAGGAGCCAGAGCCTCAGCTGTGGCATATTACTGTGGCTTCGTTGATTTCTGTAACCCTCCAGCCTTTCTACAGTAATATCTTTTATCTCAATAATCAAGCAAGGCACGACAGGAATACAGTTCTGTGAGAATAGAGTCTGAGAAAGCAAGAAAAAGAGTGAACTACAGCTTTTACATTCCATAACTCTTCCCACCAGCTTCAGGACTATAGTGAGGACTAAGACAGCTTCATGACAGGATGGAGATGTAACATTCAATTTTTATTTGGAATCTAAACTCAGATAGTAGTAGAAATAGCTTTTTAATGAGTCATGTTCAGCAGTATTGTCTACTTTGAGAATCACAGAACTTGACACCTCTCCATCCCAAAACTAAATCTGTAGTTTTGAGCTAAGAGTCGCCTTTTATGCTTCCCTGTACGTACATTTCATTACTATTTTTTTTCTTTGAAAGTAGAAGTATTTAAAGAATTTCATCCTTCTACTGCATGGAATACTTTGTAAATAATGATCAGGTTAAACAAATGTTGCAACAGAAGCCTAAATTAGTTTTTGTAGATTTTAATATAGTTAAGAAAAAGCATTCCATTATTACCCTTCACACTTTACAGTGTGGATGAAGCAGATTAAATATTCTCTGAAGGTGCAGTCCAAAAATACTCCAAGGGAAGAGAAAGCCAACTGATGGAACAATCCAAGAAATGCAGCAGCTACACAGTGGAATACTATGATCTTTATGTTTCCAGAGGGTTCAAAGCAACAGAACCAGCTCAGCTGGGTAGGATTCAGCCTTGTTCTGCCCTACCTGCATAATAAGGAGACCCCTCACCTTCACGTATTTATGTTTGGAAACACAGATGGGTTCTTCAAGGTAAAAAATTGTCCTTGATGTAGCCACCAAAGCTTTCTCTTCCTTTTGCTTTTCTTTTTCTTTCACCAAATGAACCTCCCCCATCTTGACCACTCTATCACCCTGGAATCTATAGTATTTGCTATTTTAAGATCATTATTTAAATAAAATTAAAATTTTATCTCTATAATACAGTAAGACAAAATCAAGCTGGTTACATTATGTAGAGAACAAAAGCCGTTTAACATATACCAAAGAAAAAAGAAAGAAATAATTTGGACTTTCACTAGTTTTGCCCTTTGTTGTAGGTATGGCATTGTTTTCTTTAATTTTTTTTTTAAAGAGAAGGCTATCAACCTGCTTACTACAGTGACTGGACCAGACCTGGTCAGTGAGGGAAGGATGTGGGTTACAGTTAGCTGCTCTGCAAATGTAGCTGTTCACTAGCAGCAGGTGTAAGCAAATGGGAGATAGAGGTATGGAAAGAGGGCCCAGAGAGAGAACAACAAAGGAGGGAGGAGGCACTCTGGGAGCTCAGACTGAGATGCCCCAGTTTATTGCTCCTTCGTACCTTTTTAAATAAATGTGTGTCTATATACATTGAAATTAGAAGATTCAAAATAAGTGCAATGAAAACTTTGTTGAACATTTACTTATGTATATGAAAATGCTGGCCATATCTACATGATTATTTTAGAATTAGATATCTAGTTACAAAAATCTTACATTTTAACAGTGTAATGATAGTGGATATAGAGTCATGTAGTAATATCTAATACTTGTCTAAAGTTTTTTGACCTCTGTAACTTAGGTTTAATTAAAAGCTCTTTTTAAAAGACAATTAAAATTATTTTACAGTTTTATTTATACCCAACCTAGATATTGTGCTTCCACATCTAGACTGAGCTAGAATGAGAATCCTTTTTATTCCTTTGTTGTTTTCTAACACCTTTACTTCTCTGAGACACAGCATCCAGTTGATGGCAAATAATTCTTCAAAGCACTCAACTGGTTGAAGATGCATATCAACTGGGTGAAGATGCAACAGTGTCTGAAACAAGCAAAGAATCCTTTTCTGCTGTGCTAAGGTAATGCTTTGTCATGCTCTGGCATGATGCTCTGGCATCTCAGTCATGCACTGGCACAGAGTCACCCATATTGTGTAATTCTTGCCATACTCCGTGGTACCGCTTAGTTCTGTAAGAACAAGCAATCTCCCAGAAAACAGTCTTGACATAGCTGAGGGGGGTAGTCCTGCCATGGGACAAGGACCTTTCACAGTAGTTAGTGAAGAGGATCAAAAGTGAGGATGAAGATGACCTTCTGGGGTTTCTTCACGGTACAGAAACTTCTTGTTTGTATGGATTTTTTGCTTTCTCTGTTAGCCTATGACTTCAGTACTAGGTAGTGAGACCCAAGAGAGAGATCTGTAGAGTGAAGGCGTTGGTGCTGAGAACCTGGTGTAAACACTGTGCTTGTTTGGGTTGTTCATTTTCCCTTGAACTGACCGCCTTTTGGAGATGAGAATGCAATAGGTGTGCTTCTGGAGCACATTTTGTTAACTCTGACCAAAAAGAGGCCTTGGGACTGCTCTGTGTCATGAAGCAAAACTCAGTAAATTATGGCTACTAAGAGATTACATCCAGAAATATGTGTCAGATGAGAATCAGAAAGCTAAAGCAAATGCAACCACAGTCTGCACAACAGATGTACAAGGGCAGCAGATCACAGGCACAGTCTGAGCTTTTCTTGGTTACCTGACTCAACTTTGTAATTCAGATAAGCAAAGTCAAGATGATCAAGAGCAGTTCTAAGCCTTTCCTAAACTTAACTTCAAACCTACAGGTCCCCTATTACAGGGAAGAAGCCTAAGTCAGGAAATAGGGTAGGTGGTCTGAATTTGGGCTCATCCTTGTCCAGAACACAGCTCTGGAAAACTCAGTATTCTTCCGTTGTTAAGGTGGCTTTAGAACATGCTGTGGGAAAATGGTAGTAAGAGTACCCCTGAGAAGGGATTTTTCTTCTAATAAAATATTTAGCTGATACTAGATGTAAAGTCAGTGAGCCTCTAGTTGAAAGAAAACACCTCCTCCCCCTTGGACTTTCTCCAGCTCACAAATCTCCATCTGCTAATTGGCCTTAATCCACAGAAAAGAAAGCCTTCATAGAACACAGAAAACACTGAAATGATGCATTGATCCATTTTCATGTTTTAAGCCAAAAATGTATTTCTTTAACCTGGAAAACTAGGTAATTGAACAGGTAGCTTTAAAACTAAAACCAGAAGTTAGTGGGAGGAATTAAAAAAAAAAATGGGTTGGGGAGTAGAGTTAAGAAACATGACTATTAAGTAATAAATTTTTTTTTGTTCAGCAAATGTACACCCTTTAAATTAATCAAAATCAGCCCTCCCTCAACAATAGGAGCTGGTAAAAGAATTACACACTTAATATGTTTTCCATGCCTTCTCATTCTGCAATTAATGCCCTTTTTTTGCTATGTTAGAGCAGGTCCTTCTGCATGAACACAGGTTGTTCTTTGAACCAAACCAAATTCCCTCAGGTTTTCAGTTATAAAAAAATCCTGATAAGAATAAAATATAAAAAAGCCCTTTGGGGACTTTTAAGCCAGAATGAAAACTGTAGCTTGCCTTGCCTCAGAATTTTCCACTCATTTTCTTTTCATATAAAGCCTGAGCTTCATCAATAAAACTAAATGATAATAACAGATTAGTCAAGACACTTCTTGACAAAACCTCTCCCATTAACACACTAAACTCCACTCCCACAGAATTGAAAGATTAAAAATAAACTAATTACCCTTACTTTAGCATCCTAAGTAACTGGTTCCAACCACCTGGCTCACAGCTGCTATGGAAACTGTTCAATTAATCAAAATAAGGTTGCTTTTTTTCCTGATCATTTAAAGAAAAAAGAGAAAGGAATGAAAACCCCTACACAGTTGGAAAAAGCTCACCCTTCTAAAATATTCCAGACAGATTTTAATCCGTCCAAAATATTAACATATGAGTACTACTATTGCAGAGAAGTTAGCATTTATAATAAGATGGTGAGAAACTTTTACTCTTTTCTCTGGCCTCCTAACACCATGATATGAACATCTGGTACAAGAGTTTATCCTTTGTTTAGTGTTTGGTGAAAAGCAGAGTGAAGGAATGATAGCTTCTCTCAGCTGTCTCTTGCTCCATTTCTATTGCGTTTGTGAAGACAAATGTGTGCTGCATTTATTAGAAATATACTAACCTCTGAGTGAAAGGTTCTGCGCAGACAAATTGTAAGTTTGTTGACACATAGTCACATGTCATGTGTGAGGAGGAGGAAATGTTATGTGTAGAAACATGTTTTGCCCTCACCTGTGACTTGTAAACACATTTCTGGGAGACTAGGATTAAACTGCTTATTCAGTATGGTCCAGCATTTTCATGAGACATTAAGAAAATTCAGTAGTAAACCCCTCATAGGGCCCTTGAAAAGCTGAATTGGCGTTGCCTTTAATTATACAAATTCAATTACTTATTGTAAGAATGATCTGTCAAGCCTTGCCCTTGGTTTCAACGAAGAATAAGTCTATAACAATGTAGGGAAAAAAACCCCAAAACATGAAATAAACAAGAAATTGGGCTACTAGTGTAGTCCAAATTTAGATCTCAATAATTAATCAAGTGGAAATATTTCTCCCTTTGTCCTGCAGTCCTATGGATTAGGTTCAATTTTTTTTTTAATAATTTAACCTCTGTTGAGATACCCTCATTACACGTTCCTGTAGGAATAGAACAAGGGGGAATGGCTTCAAACTTTCTGAAAAAGAGTAAGTTTTGATTAGATATTAGGAAAAATTCTTCTCTTTTAGGGTGGTGAGGCCCTGGCACAGGTTGCCCAGAGAAGTCGATGCCCCATCCCTGGAAGTGTCCAAGGCCAGAGTGAAAGGAGCAATGTGGAAGGTGGAAGGTGTCCTTGCTCATGGCAGGGGGATTGGAACTAGATTATCTTTAAGGCCTCTTTCAAGCCAAGCCTTTCCATGATTCCATGATTCCAGGAACTAAGAATATATATGATATCAGTACTTTTAACTTTGGCAAGTAGCAAAAAACACAGGAAAATTTTCTCAGTTAACAAGATAGCCCTACAGACATATACTTGGTAAACTGAGATCTTTAAATAAATTGTTCTTTAATGCATTCAAGTCCAAAATGCATATTCAGGGCCAAAAAATTTAGAAAGATATGTTTACAGAATTTTCAGAGAAGAAGCAGGTGAAGGCACAAGCCTGACACAGAATAATATCACCAAAATTTAACTATCTGAAAATGTAGTAGCTCTCTATTAAACAAGGGAAAAAGATTTCTCTTCGTCTGCAGTTCAGTTATCTCTTTTACAAACCTGTCCCATAACAGAATGGATCAACTTTTGAAAACATCTGTTTTATACTCTTCCCAGTAGAAAGGAATGTTAACTTCAAAATACCAGTCTTTTGCTGGGTTAAGCATACAATCAGCGTGGGTTCAGACCTACAAGAAAGACCTGCCTTACACTGCTGTGTCTGTGTCCTTCCAGTTCCCTCCATTTTTGACATTTTCTGAAATTTATGTTCTTTTTTCACATTCTTGTAAAAACAGATCCTGAAGAGCTTGGAGCATCACAGTGAGCTAACAACTAAATACAGATTCTCATGTGAAACTAGGGCCAAAAAGAGAGTGTGATACATAGTTCCTAAGCCAAAAGTCAATGAATAGAAATGGTGTATGTAAGGATCTCTTTGCTCCTGTATAAATCAATGATGGAAAAAGCATGGGTCTAATTTTTACCATTTTCAGAAGAAAGCTGAAAAATCAGAGGTGAAACAGAGAGTAGCAATGTTCTGATCCAGACTAGAGGAAACATCTTCTAGCAAAAGATGCAGAGATCAACACAATCTAGTAAAAAGACAGCTGAAAATTAGTAAAATGTGTAGCATGTTTCTGTGATGGAGATACCATATATTGCAATAGTGTCATTTGTTCTTTAACTCTGCTGAGTACAGATATGCAGTGCAGCCCTGCCAGTGTAGAAATGCTGTAATGTAATAGATAAGACAAAGAAATGTGTGATTACATTGATCTTGAGCAAAGTGGTATTATATGTGCCTTATGCATTGGTGGGAGGTTCTGGGGAAAAAGAGCAACATGCTTCTGGTTGGGAAATAATAAGTATGTGGGTTAATCTGACTGGATTCCTTTGCATATAATAAAAATTGAAACAAAGGTATCCAAATACAAAAAATCAAATAGTCCATTTCACACTGATGTGTTCACTTCAGTTTCTGTGAACTGTTTTATCTAACCATGTAGCTGATAAATGATACTATGAAAAGTGTTCAGGAAAACAGAGAGAACAGTAGCAGATTTTCAAATATTTATGTTTTCATTTTATTTTTTTTTCTCTTTCAAACTATCAAATAGCATGAGTCTGCTTTAAAAAAAGCTTTTCATGCCAGCAAAAATGTTTAAATCTTTCTAACTGGAAACTTAAATGTGTTCTCCTTTTGGATTATTTCTGTAGTTTTCATAACTGGCATTCCACTGGGATTGGTATATCTGCTGGCTGTGGGTGGGTAATGGTCCCACAAGGATATGCTTTGCTTTTTTCAAATAAATATAGGCATACATTAGCTGGAAAAGCATCCTGGGAGAAATTTGCTTCTCAGTTTGTCAACATTGCATGCAACCAGGCATCATTATTGCTTATTTGTATTACAGTCGTGTGTAGGGAGACTGAAGCTGTCATTATTGTAGGCAGTTGAAGATTATACAGCAAAATAAAGACTCCCCAACAGGAAGTCTTTCATTAAACTTTTATGTATAGGAAAGGAATTAACAGTTGAGGGTAGTGAAGTAACTTGCAAAGGGTCACACAACAGATCAGACTCAGAGCTACTGAGGAAATCCAGGATTGCTGATTCCCTTTGTATAAGGCTGCTGAACCAGTCCAAGGAAAGATGACTTTCTATCCTCATTGGGTATAAATATAGATAATCTGTACAGAAGTCAACAAACCCTTCTGAAGACAAGAGAGATTAGTTTATTTACACCACTTATAATTTGCTATGGGTTTTTCATCAGAATTTATGTATTGAACTTAAGGAAACTGGAATTTAATAAGAACAGAAAAATCATAATTCAATATCAGTATAATAACAATAAAAATATTCTGAAAAAGCATTGATCAAGTGGGAGATCTGATATAAGATAAGCTGTGACTGATGGGATGAGCTGAAAGGGGGTCTCCAGAGCCTCCAGAGGCCTTCTTTTTCTCATTTAGTACCCACTTGAGTCTTCTCTCAGGAACTACTCATCCCTTTTTCAAATACTGCTAAATCAACCTTGCCTGACACCATTCATCCCATGGGAACCTCAAATGCTGAAATTTTTTGTTTGTTTTAGATGTTTGATACCATCACAGAGCAAGGATCTTTATTTTTTCATTGTTCCATGACCTCCTTGCACTGAGCTACCAGCTCTCCACTCTATCATCAGCTTAAATTATACACATTGTTTTACTCTCACTATTCTCTGTTTTTCTAAGGATCAAAGCAAAACTACAGAGCTGTGAGCCAACAACCCGAGGGCTTCCACTTGGCAAGTCTTCAGCAGGCAGTGCAGCTCACCTTTTTCATGTTGGTGGGAAGTTCTGTGACAGATTTTTTTGCTGGGAACTCTTTCCTTCTCAGGTTTGGACCAGGCAGAGCTCTAAAAGATAACTGGATTTAACTGAAACATGTTTTGCCTTTACTTACATATATCCTTATTTGTAACCTTAAACAAAACCCAAATGAAAAAAAACTCCCAAAACCCAACCAAGCAACCAAGCAACCAAACCCCGCCAAAACCCAAAAAAACCCCAGCAACAAAGATTTTTTTTCATTCTCACTAATCCAGCTAGACAAGACGCACCTAGGTACTTGTAGACTAAGAAAGGTTATGAAGGAGCTGTAATACTTCCCAACTCAAACTATACATAGCACATCACTTCTAGCTGTTGGTCCAAAAAAAGTAGATCTACAAAACCTAGCGCCTGTAGCATGTGTTTGATGGAGAAATTGGTAGGATATACAAACACCTATTCTATCTCCCTGCTCATAGTGAACCGGTCCTTGTAGATCAATGAACCAAAACCTCCAGGAGTCCCCAGGTTATTTACTCTTGCACTTGTTGCAGCATGAAGCTGATGGTCTCCTAATATTTTCCCTCTCAGTTTTATCCACTCTTTACCAGATTTCACAGTCCAGGCTAGCAAGGCATGAGCTGATGCCTGCAAATTGACCAGACATTGCATCATAATAGTATCCATAAAAGTTGGCATAGCACTATAAACAAAAGGAGAGGAAAACGTCAGGACAAAGTAGCACCTTGATTCCCAGGCCGCTTATCCCACATGCAAGGAGCTAAAAAGAAAATTCCCTGGAAATTCTGTTCCCAATCTAAGTTTTGGGAGGTAAAAAACTTATGGTCTCCTGCCAGCTCTGCCTAATTTGTAGTATCAGACCCTGAGAGAAGATGACAGCTGCAGACGGTGTGGAAGAAAAGCCACCTTGCAACATATTTTGTCAAGTTGCAGTCTCTGGCATTGGCCCAGAGCCGGTATTGCTGGAGACATGATGAAGTGTGAAAAGTCCTGGCAGGCATTTTAGACAAATAAAAGATGGGAGGCAAGGGAAAATCAGGACCAAAAGAGATTAATATTTGTGAGGTTTATAGCAGAAGAGGGAAAACAATAGGAAGTAAGAAAACCTCCACAGGGGATTTATTGCGACAGCAACAGATTAAAACCAGGATGGACCTGAAGAGGAAGCTTATTTCTTCCAGCTGGACATTCACCTGAGAGCAGGGATCAGGTTGTGAGCAGCAGTCTGAGAAAATTAAATGGGAAATAATGAGAGAATTTGCAGCCTGAAAATGTCAGAAAAGTCAATGAGACTGTGTGTGTGTCTGTGTGTGTGTGTGTGTGTGTGTGCTTAGAGGGGGAACAATGGTGGAAGAGTGCAGGATTTTCTCGGCTGGGAATGGTAATGGCACCATGAAGCTGTCCATTTATTATGGGAGATAACTGCAGTCTTGCTCTTGTGTGTATGAGTTGATGATGTCCTAGCTGCATGGGCAGGTGGGAATTGCTTGTCACTCCTTCCCCTGAGTTCTTGTTCCCTCAGAAAGAAAGACCTCAGGGAAGAGGGGAAACTTCTGAAGGAGCTTAATCTGGAGGATCAGGGACAATCATAAGGAGATGCTAGATGGCAGAACAAAGGTGGAGTCAGTCCCTGGCTCCACTGGTAAAACCTGCTGGGTGGTGGGGTCTGTTGGATCTGCTGGAGATCCCCTGTGTCCACATGGAAGTAGGACAAATAAACCACATCATCCAGGGAAAAGACAAAACCTTTTGGAATAAGTTTAAGAAAACTCCCCAAAAAATGAAGTATGAGGTGAAGCCTGAGAGAAGGGCCCTTAGGTGGAGTGCAATGTACAAAGTGCAAATTTCACAACAAAACCAAAAAGGTGTTCATGTTTCCTGGTACATGGTAAATGTCTGGATTGCATTCCTATGAAAATTCTGGCAACCTTTTGTCTGTCCAGTTTATTATATCAGAGGTTGAAGCTTTGGATGTATTTTGTTGCTCATGGGCCACCAGTAGTTATGAGAGGAAATGTAACTTTATTTTTGGCAGTAACTTGCCATGTCTGGCGAAATCAATGACTTTTTTTTCTCCATTATAGTCTTCTCAGGAAAAGTATACCCACTTCCTAAGTATTCTACGCATCACTGGTAGACCACAGAGTAGCTATTTTGAGTTGATGAAACTGAAGTAACCAATGGAACACAATTCTCTCTAGTGAGGCACAGACATAGTGCAGCAAGGGTGACCTAGAGAAACCAAACAACTACACCTTGCTCCTATTATGGAGGACCAAGTTTAGAGTACCAGGACATGGCTCTGAAAAAAGAGAAGGAAGAATAAAGATAGCTACATGGCAAAGTCAGAAAGAGTTGGCTGATAGTTGTCCAAGTTGCAGAGCTGGTGTCCTGAAATCAGCAGCACAAAAAATGATGAGGCACAGGCAGCCCTTTGATGGAAGAAAAGGGGAAGAGTGGTAAGCATCCATGGTGCATGGTAGTTCTTCTGGCTCTTCCTGTTGACGTCTAGTTTGCTGAATCCCCACCATCTATTTCCTCTTAAAAAAAAAAAAAAATCTTCATTCTGATTATTTTCTTCTCATGAGTCATCTCTATTTGTGTCTTTTACCCTGTTACTTTTAAGTCCCTGAGTAGAGTACTATTTGATTTCATCAATTTCTCCGATGGAGGCATTTTGTCTCAACTTTGTCTATCTGCTACTGACAGAGGGGTGTGGGTGTGGTCTCCAACCAGTTTTGAAGGGTAGAGAAGACAGCCTTCTAAGATGGAAAATTAAATCCTAGTCCTTGACTTGGAAAAAAATTAAAAAAAAAAAAAACTATACATATACTTTTTGTTTAGTTTTTGGTTTGGTTTGGTTTGGTTTAGTTTTTTTGGGGTTTTTTTGTTTGTTTGTTTGTTTTTTGTTTTGTGGTTTTTTGTTTTTTTTTTTTTTTTTGTCTCTTTCTCCTCTAGCAGAATTTACAGGGAGTCTGAAGTAATCAGCCTGGCTAGAAAAATTTGATTCCATCCATAAAAACAGGGACTTTTCAGAAGCACTGTGTGAAAAGACTTAAGCTCTTTTTCTGACCCTGGGTGATCTCAGTGATACTTTCCTAGAAATGCAGAAAACTTTTGGTTTTGAACTTTCCCTAAACTACACTACATCTGTAGCTTATTGCTGTGGATTTGAGTGAACAATGGGATTCATTTTGATACAGAAATGGAAGATTTATCATGCCTTCAGATATACTGAATGGCTACAAAGTCTCTTTCAATACACTTTTCCCGATATTTTAATTTTAGTGTTTTGGAATTCATTTCAGTTTCAAGTGCCACTGGCATGAAAAAGCTCTTCATTTCTAGCATATTGTTGAAGCACTATAAAGATGAGAACTTTCCACTTCTGCCAGGAAAGCTTGCTGAATGTCTTGAAGATCAAAAGGTATAACCTCCCCTTTCTTTAAGGCTTCAATGAAGAAATTAATGCTAAGTCAAGATGAGTTTACAAAATGTAATAAGTGCATGAAAGATTGAAGCAATTTTTTTTTTAATATATAATAATGTACATTTTCAGGGAGGAAAAGGCTTGACTGTTCTGTTTGTCATTGCTGTTTATTCTCTAAGTTCACATAATACTTTGAAGATGTTATTTTATATATATATATATTTATATATAAAGTAATTAATACTGTCTGGTCTCAAGAAAACCATGGATCACAAGAATTTCCTTCAGACATCCTGACTTACAACGTATATACATATGCTTGAGGAGATAGGAAATATCATATTTTGTTACCACCCTCATGTTCTTGACTTGATTGTCCCATATCAAATAATTTAGAAAAGGAAGAAATTAATTTCTCTAGAGCAGTGAAGAGGAGCAAGTGTAATGGGGCAGGTCAAAGTGAACCAGTAAAACCAAGATGTGATCACAAAACCATGTCAGGTTTGCTGTTATTCTATTTGATACATATCAGACACTTCTTAACTCCTTTGCCATGCAGATATTTATGTCTACTGCTCATCTTCAGCAAAGGTTTGTCCCTCATGTCTGTGCAGACCTACCTGAAGTCAAAAAGTACCTCAAGCCTATAGTTCTACCTGCATGGATCTTCTAGCAGGATCCTGTCCTGGGTTTCTCATGTCGTGCCATGAGTGATGCAATTATGTTGTAACAGCCATGCCTGTGAGAATTACTGAAAATCAACAGTCCAGTGGAGCAGAAAGATGTGTAGTAACTAGAAAGATGTGTAGGGACTAGAGATTTGCTTACACATACCTTACATTTATCCAAATGTTTTCCTTGGCAAATAATTTTAATTTTTTGTGTGCGCACCATTCCACCGTATATGAAAACACATCAATTTCCTTTATTAAGCATTATGTGAACATAAAGTTATTGAAAGTGTAAGAGGTTCCTACTGTGATACAGACCATATGTAAACCTCATTTTAAGTCTGTACAGACTGTGGTCTGTGGCTATCATTGAGTACAATTGCAGTCATAATCTTTAAAAGAAATCTTTTTCTCTTCTGCTGTTTCAGCCTTGTTTATATATTATGCATATCCATAGTTGTGAAAGTCCCTTTACAGCGTAGATTTAGATTTCTACAGTTTTCTCTTACAGAGTTCCCTGCAGCATAAAAAGGGTTTGTCCCTATCAATGACACAGAAAAGATGGCACAGTTACGTAGAGAACAGGACTTAAGGACTTGGAGTCAGTCTTGATGAGTGGAGTGGATCAAACAGTAGGATCTCAAGAAACAACTCAGAGAAGAATTCCCACAAGACAGGAGACACAGAGAGTAACAACTTCTTTGCATTTTGAATACTTCTCTAAGCAGTGAAAAGTTTAGACAGAAGGGTAGAGCAAACTCGGAAATGCCTATGAGCCCTCCTCCACCTGCTTCATTTTCACATGGCAGCTTCTCTGATAACCTGCAATTGCACTGCCTCCTTTTTCATTTGGACATGCCTACCATTACTCCAGCCTGTTTACTGATGTGGTGCTGACATAGGAATTGGAGCACAGAGGATTTCTCATGTATCAGATGGTGGGACTCAGTGCTTTTTTTATTAAAGACATTTGGTCTTTGGTTGTTCTGCCGGTTGCCTTGTGTGATTCCATGCATCAGTCATATGATAAGTACACATGATGAATACAGCAGGTACTCACACTATTGTAATATTACCTTATTGTTATTATTGACTTTTTTTCCCATCACAGATTCCTCTGTTCAGTAAATGTATCTAATGCTTCCACATATGTAAGAGAAAATGAGAATGTGTTCTTTTTTTTCAGATTTTTTTCACACATGCATAGGTACACCAAAAATAGGGTAGACTGTCACTTTGCCTTTTGTGTGTTTTTCTTTGATTTAATGTCTTTTCAGGACTAAATACCATTGAACTAAAAATAAGTACTATGGGCACCTGAACACCTTTTTGAGAATGAGAGATGGCATTATAGGATGGACATTTTTCTTCCTGTCTTTTTGTTCCTTTTTCACAGACTCTCCTGCTAATACTAACTTAAGTAGCTCACAAGGGTGTTGTGCAGATTAATTAAGTGCTAAGTATTATTAAGCAGACTGCAAACTTAATAAAGTTTAAGTTGAACTTTTGAACCTGTGCTGTTCATGTGGGTGCTAAATTAGCTAAACGAGCTTACATAATATTGCAGTATCCAGATGAAACAACCACGGTGAATTTAGGTATGTAAATGTAATTACTTGGCTTGGAATTTGGCCAAAACACCATAGACAAAGTACTAACCATGCTCCTATAAAAGCAGCTGCAGTTTTTTAACTACTAGAATAGTATATATCTTATTTTAGATGGATTTTTATAACACAGATGATTGGACTAGAAATGACTGAAATAATATCTTTTGGATTTTCACAAATAAATCTCAAAGAAACCTCAAAATATTCTGATTAGAAGCCACATTTGGTGGGTTTTTTAATGAACAATCATAAAAATGGAGGCAAAAGTGAGGTTTTAGTTGAGATGTTTTTAAACCTGAAACAAAAATCATGTAAAGCTGTATTTTTAATTGAAGGGGGGAAGAAAAGTAAAGGGCAGTTTCAAAACAGAAGTGAATCTATTTTGAATGTCATTGAATAGAGAATACCACGTCCCAGAGTGTGATTCAGCGGGTGATTGTTTCATCCATGGGTGGTGCCTTTGCTCCTTAACTTAAAAAATGGTAGAGGTTCTTTCATCTTATTTATATTGGCTATCCAAGTTATCTAAGTCTTGATAAGAATAATAAATTCTTTCTGTGTTCAAGACAGCAAGATATGACCAGGAGTGACTCAGTTCATCAGTTTTAGATCCTGGTCTAGAATGGGATAAATCTCTTAGAGATGTCTACCTGCACCAGTTATAGAGATCACGATTAAGTGTCACGCTTTCAGATGACTAAAGACAGGTGAGAAGTGAGAAGTGAGCTTCTCCTTAAAATGACCATACTGCTAATTTATGCATCTCACTTGGATGAGCTCAGCTAGGTTAAATGAATCTGCTCTTTGGTGCAGATGCCATGGAAAGTTGCTAGCATAAGTTAAATGCATTCCAGTACTTGAAGGAGCACGAACTTCAGGCATGTAAAACATGACAGTTACTGAGACATGAGCACACCTTGGACAGAAGTATTTTTTAGTTCTTTCCAATGGAAGAACTAAGTCAAAGTCTACTGTTGAACTTGGTAGATTTCAAGGGTGACTCCCAGATTTGTAGTTTTTTTTAATTTCCCATTTTTAAAAAAATGTTTTCAATTTAATCCTTATGTGCTGAAATGTTATCGTTTTATATAGAAGCTTAACTTTCATGTCTACCTATACATGATTTTCTAGCAGCGTGTACAATGCTAGGTCTCACATCTCATTTTACTGACTTTTATAACTTGAACCCTGGTCATGGCATTGTCAAGCCACCTGAAGGTTATGACCTTTGGGGTGCAGAAGCCATGAGCTGTGTCTGTAATTTATGAGATCATCTATAGCATGATGCTATTAAGAACTGGAGTCTTTTTTTAAGGTTTATAGGTCTACAAAGCTGATGAGGACTTTGCACGTGGTTATTGTAAAACCCAAATAAACCTGCTGTCTGCTGTGTGAGCACACAGATCTTTGCTAGGAAGTGCATACAAGCAGTGACCATTTCAGCATTTATTATCAGCTGCTTTGAATATAGCACACTTTCAGTTATGAGTTTGACCATCCATTTGGCATTCATCTCCAGGGCCTTCTTTCAAAATATGCAATAAATCTGAAATGTGTCATAGCCTTCAAAAGTCTGTTTGTTCTTATGTGCATATCTTTGCCCAAAATCTGAATTTTTAAGACAATTAAAGCATGGATCGCCCCCATGAAATCCTACTATGTAACAGCAAAGGGTTTGAAAGTGTTCATTGTGCAGATAACCACTGTTTTACTAAAAATAATGGTTCCAGTCACACAAAAAATTTGCAGGCATTAATTATAAAGTTAATTCAAGGTAAGCAACCCCATCCAGATAATTTGATAATTGTCATAAAATTAATTCAAGGTAAGTAGTCCCATTCAGACTTTTTTAATAATTGTCTCACTGTCCTGGTGAATAGAAGCAGTTTATGGGTTTTATTTCTTTTTTACATTGCTCAGGTATGGTCTTCGGAAGACTTTGCAAACACTGAATTGCAAACATTGAATTTTACAGTATTTCAGGAAATTATTGTGCCATTTTATATATGAAGAAATGAAAAAGAGTGGAATCACATGAGACAAAGTGAAAAAAAAAAGGTTTTGTAACTGAGGTAAAAATAGATAACCAATTTTCATTATTCTGGGGTACTCTTCAGTCTACCATTCTTCCGTTTGAAATCTCTTTTCTAAGGAAATGGATTTACTGAATATTTCTTTCTCTCTTTGTTGGTCTTAAGAAGAGAGTAACAGTCAATTGAAAACACCTGATCCTACCTAGTATAAAATCTAGGACTTTCAAAAGCAATTTATGTTCTGTATCTGAAGACATGTTTAATCTTAGAAGAAACAAAAATAAAGTCCAAAAGGGAAATGGAATGTGGGGAGCCAGACTTTTCTCATTCATAAAATTTCTGACTCCTTGTAAGTTTTAATTAGAAGTGTGAAAATTAGTGATATTTGAGCAGGCTATTGGTAAGACTAACCTAGCAGGAAGACTTGTTGTCTGGCAATGTTTGCTTTCCTCTTTCTACGTGATGATTCATATATGTAACTTCTCCTTAAGAAGCTGCAGATAAGGCTCAGCTAAACATCAGTTAAGGCTTTGGGCTTTGCATATCTTTCCATTGTGACTACATAAAGCAGCTTTCAACGGCCAGTGCCTCCGAGCTGCCACAGCAGTTCAGACCAATGGTCCATTTTACCACTGTCTTTCTGTCTGATAGTAGCTGGTGTTCAAATACTTTAAGACACAGAATAACAACCAAGATAGATGTTCCATAAACTTTCCTGGATTCTGTCTTTTGTTGTTTTAAGGACTTCCTGAACTAGGAGGTTTCATGTGGTCCATTCTCTTCAATGGGAACTCTCCCCATCACCAGGAGGAATTTTCTGAATTGTGTAAATGAGTTTCACAGTTTAATTCTTCTAACACAAAAAAGATGTTTCCATTTTCTCCCCTCTTTAACCTGCTTCCTGATCATCTGATGCAGTGACAGCTGTTTCTTTATTCTTCATTAATTTTGAGCTCTATATCATGCCACAGATGTTGCCTCTTGTCCAAAGATTTATACATAGTTTATAGAAGTAGTTTCCAGACTCCTCCAATTCCACAACATTAGGGAAACCTAGATCTGTTCAAAATTCAAATTTCAATTCTGCTGAAAATGTTAGTTGTGATTCAAAAAAGCCTCTCTATGTCTCTCTAGTTTTTAACTGGGAAGATTCTTGTCATATTGGCTTCTGTTTCTAGGAAGAAAGCAAAATTTATCTGAATCTGCCAAAAAAAGGAGAGTAAGTAAAGCAGAGCTGCTACATAGACAGCATGACTCCCTAAGTGCCCTAGCCCTGAAGCCCAGCTGGAGGGAAAATTGTCAAATTCTGCTTCTGCCAGAAACTCAATTTCTGCTGGATATGGAATTTGACAGAGCTTTTCCGCTTGTGGCTGGCAGCTGACAGCTACATCTGAAGCAGGTTTTTCCCACTCCCCTTGAGATACCTTCACAAGGTATTCCTCACTTGTGAATTTTTCTTAAAATCATAAGCTTTTCCTTTTCCTTTTTCTCCTTCATGGCTTTCTATACTTTTTTCTCCCAGCTGCAAGATCTGGTGAGTCCCATAAACTCTGGAGGTGCCTTAGTGCGGAATTTCTGTCAGTTGTATTTTAGACCATCATTTGTCAAGTTAAATTTTAAAGTGCCAAGTGATGGGGATTTATTTAATGGCATTTCTCTTTACAGAGTGATTTGGTGGGGTTTTTTTTAAAGTTCACTTTCATCATCCCCTGCTAATTAAGACCTTTTGAGAGGAATATAAAAATTAAGCTTCCACTGATATCTCATTCTTTGTGGAACTCTCTGACAAGGCTCACTGCCTTTACATAAAATGTGATTCTTCTCTGAAATTGAGTGTACAAATTAATATATGAGATTCATTTTTACTTCCCTTCTTGCTCTACTTCTGGATGTCTTGCTACCTTCAAGCAGTACCAGTCTATTACAAGAGACTC
Source organism: Motacilla alba alba (assembly GCF_015832195.1). NCBI lineage: Eukaryota > Metazoa > Chordata > Aves > Passeriformes > Motacillidae > Motacilla > Motacilla alba. Next base: position 44,925,042 of record NC_052016.1, on the reverse strand, counting down.
AATGACAAATTCTTGAACTTGAGTAACTTTCTAAATTGTTCCTGCAAAAATTAACAGCTGTCATTATACCAGTTAATTACCAAGTCTTGCTGTGTATTTTCTTATGATCTAATGTCTTACATAACTTAGTGTGCTAATTTTTCTGGTTGATACTTATCTCAAAGATTATAGAATTTGAAGACTGAATCTCTCATTGCTAGACAGAAAATGAGTGATGATAAAAAAGGCCCAAATGCATGGCTAAAGTATTAGGGACACCTCTGCAAAACCCCTGAGCCCGGTTCTCAGCCAATCCTGATGTTTCTTCCATTAGATTAAGGTGATTTGGTGCAGAGGTGAAGGCTGCACCAGGTGAGCTAAATTCATTGAGAAATGTTGTATCTGCTGGCTTAGTGTGAGTTAAGCTGAGGTCAGTTCTAGGTGCAAGCATAAGGAAAAGCACAAAAGGATTATTTCCCATGCAGTACTTGCCTCCAGGCATTCAGCAGACTTGCTCATTCTTCCTGGGGAGGATAGTGAAGCAAGGAGCTTTTATGTCAGACAAGCAGTTGAACATATTTTTGGCTTTTTACATCAGAATAGCATCAAAGGATGTGTAATAGCTGTTTAAACAGGGTTTATTATGTTCAAATTAAAACTGAAGCAATGTCCAAAGCAAACAACTGAAGCAAAAAGGGTATGAGCTTGCAAGCTGAATAGGGTTGAAGGGGGGATTCATCCACTTGCTGATTTCTGAAGTCAGCAGAACAGTCTCAGTGTCCTTCCAGGGGGTAAGATGTCACCATATTTACACCGTCTCTTTTGCAGAAGATTATTGTTCTCTGAGATGTCATTATTTAAAGAAAAGTCATTTAAACAGTCTAATGTCTATATAAGAGAAGTATCCAAAATTTCAGATTCAGATCTTGAGGATATTACATATTACAGCATAATAATATGCTGCTGATTTTTTCAGGATATTTTCACTGGCAGGAAGATCTTCCAGGGTAATTTTCTTAATGATAACAGGTGCTGCTCATATATGCCCTACTCAGTGAATGCTCTTGCCCTCAGATCTCCAGTTGGCCTGGGCACTTATCAGTCTGCATTTTCAATAGGAAATTATAACTTGGGGCCAAATTAACTTGTGTCCAGGAGTTCTGCTGTTATTGAATTATTAGATATAATGGCATCATTAATGAGAGCCCTTGCTGTGTGCTGTGTTTTGTGAGGTTTATGTTATGATTTGATTTGAAAAGTTACCAAATGCTTGTGATAAGGTTGCAAGCTATACAGCATCACATGGGAAAACATTCTTGTTTGGATCTAAGCATGTTTTTGATTATATGAATTCTGAGTTCTGGACCACTTTCCACACCATCTGCAGCCAATCTGCATAGCCTGGGAAATTCAATCAGACATCTTGCCCATCTGTAAAACCAGAACTGCTCTGTTACTGTTTCACCCTAATTAATGGGATTTATTTCATTTGCTTCTTTGTTTACTGATAGCCCTGCACTCTAAGTCACATTAAGATGAGTACAGGCTAGCTTCAACACCTGATTAAAACACGTCTAGAAGTATTATCCAAGTTATCAAAAAAATAATTTTAGTGATAATTTAAATATGTCAAATTTGTGGACATAGCAGGTATGGGAATATACATGTTTTTTAATTCCAGTTTTAAATAAGTAACTGTTACCAAAGTCTCTTTTTGACTTACTGCAGATTGCATACAGTTTTAGGAAATTAGATAATGTTGCTCAAAACAGGTACATTAAAATCAGTGTTATGGAAAAACAGGTCAAGGGGATAGTAGAAGGTTAGACAACCACTGACAGATTTAAAACTATGGAGAAGGAATATTAAGATTTGGGCCTTGTGCTGCTGTTTAGTATAAACTGAAAATAACTATTAAAAAAAACACCAAAGCTCTTCAATCTGCCTCAGATAAACCAAATTTTCTAGGCTGCAAATTTATTTTAAGAACAGCAAAGACACAGAAATAAGAAGAGTGAAAGGAAGGACTTGACACATTGCTATTACTACATCACAAAACTGCTTTGGGGGACACAAGCTTGCTCAAAAGTACCATTTGTTTTCTGAGCTGCTGCATAAACAGAAATCAAATCCCAGCTGCTGCTAGGCTAATAGAAACTATGTTAATCAAATAACAGAAAATGTTAAATGAAACCCTCAAAAAAATCTATGTTGTCCCTTGGTTTGAATTTCTGCTATAAACTGCTTGCCAGCTACAATTTCCACTTCTAATGAAAGCTCAGTTACTCACTTCATTGTTTCATGCTTAGACTGAAGAAAATTTTAGCTGAGATATTTTGTAGCAGTACTAAATTGATAGATTTGAAAAGCTAGAGGAAATCTAGCTCTAGATCCCTTCATCTAATTCATAATCATAAAATCCCACCCACATACAAGCACACACACCTTTCTAGCTCTTGATGATCTCTAAAGTTTGCGGTTGAAGGGATACAGTCTCTAGAGGCAGAAGGTCAGGTGTGGGCAGCTGATATTTAAGAAGTGTTTTATGCAGGGATTTCATTATAGCCACATAAAGCCAGAAAAAATGCTTTTGTAGGTCAGGCATCTGACCCAGAGTTACAGGATGTGATTATTTTTGTGCTCTTTCAGATAAAGCCACAGCTCAAGCACCCGTAGCTTTGGAAAGGGCCCTTGGGGACCAGCAGCAGGGAAATGCTCCCTGTGATACAAGAACAGCTCCTTCTTCCTATGAAGAAGGGGTACTGCGCTTCCTTTGTGTACTCTGCCTTAGCCAGACAGAAAATTAGGAATTTAAGCATGAGAGGTTGCAGTGCATTTCTCAGCACATGTGCGTATACTCACTCTTGCTTTACAGGCTCATTTCTTAACTAAGCCCCATATTGCATCTTCTGCAGAGCAAAACCTTTAAATCAAAAGATGAATGGGTCTAATACAGATTTTCAGTGAGTCCAAAAAATTAAATACTGTTTTAATGAGCTCTTTTTTGGACTCTTAGGTACGTAGGGCAGTTATTCTCCCTTCTGAATGTCTGGAAATTGCTGAGTATTTTGTGGTCACTAGAATCAACTACTAATGAATAAAAATGATGGTGATTATATTACAAGAAGCAGAACTCTGAAAAGCTTTAATCACAACAATGTAACAGATTAATTAGGATGTACAAAAAACAGAAACAATGCATCTGATTTTGAGATGCTTGAGTGGGAATTTTTACAAGTGTACAGAAAATTTTAATAACATGGAAAATCAATTATAAGAGGTATAATAATCATAAATACATAGTAAATGTTAGTGCCAAGTCTGATATAGTGCCTTGTGTCATTAGATCTCAAAGTATTTCATAAAAGAAGTATTCATTAACATCATAATGAATACCAAATTAGTTTTGCTAATTTGCATTATGTGCAGAGCTGTATCATCAGGGTGGAAAAGTAGGCAGATAGCTGTGTGTACAGGTAAGTCAGTAATTTAGCTTATTTATTGGGGTGCAGAAAGTGATTAATGGAAGCTGAAAGGTTTTGCAAGCCTAACAAAGAAAGGAAAAGAAGTAAAAAAGAATACTATCTGATTTAATCTAGATACGGTAAACTGAAGTAAAAAAAAAAGAAAAAAAGGAGCAGTTGGCCTTTGCTATTTGAAATTGCCTATAACAGATTTCTGAAGCTATGAGGTTTCATATGATTAAAGAATGGACTTCACACATGTGCAATGGAATATTCTTCCCTGCTTTCAGTAGTTTAATCACCTGGGGCCTTTGGAGTCCTGGTAAATCCATTTGCAAGACATCACGGAAGCAGCATTGGAGAAAAACCTTGAGAATGGCAATCCAGAGAGACTGCTTATTTTCTGTTTCCTGAAACGTACTTAAATTTTTTTTTTCAGTTTGACCTAAGATTTCCTTTGTTTACCCACAGAGATATGGTGTATGTCTAGAGAACATATACTGCAGAAAGTTTCTCTGAAGCACTATAATCATAGAAACAAACTCTGTCACAGACATTCTGTAGAGAGCTGCCTTGCATTCTGTTCACATGCTTTCCAAAGAAACATTTTTCTGCTGGGAAATGCTATGTCACCTCAAGAGTATGAGGATAACTTTGCATTTGTAAATAGAGTTTACTTGCTATTCTTTTTAAAAAGCAGTTCAGTTTAGAAAGTTGGTTTTTTTCTTTATCTTAATCTGATTTTATTATGGGTAATTTAATTGGGAAACTCAAACAGCTGAAAATAAAACAACAGCAACAAAAAAAAAAAGATTGTGTTGCAACTATGCATTCCAGTAAGTCAAAAATTACATCTTATATTTTCAAATCACCTGTTGCAGAGCATTATAGATTTATACTTTGAGTTTGTTTTTTTTTTCGTTTCCTTTGATTGTTTGTTTCCCCTGTCTGGAAGAAAATTGCACAGGAATTTTCCATGAAGTTCAAGTTCCAGCTTATTAGCTCCCTGGTATAGGCATCAGAGTGAGAAATTTGGAGTAAATGTATTCAGACAATTAAGCTTAATTTTCTGATCCTTAATGTCACACACAGAGAGGGATTTAATTTAAACATGAGTCCTTTTGGTGCTAGCAATTGTTTGACCTGTTGTTTGACCCATGTTTTTATTGAACAGGTCCTTGCTTAGGACTTTTTGGTGAATTGTTAACCTGAGATTTTTGTAACAAACTTTCTGCCTGACTGTGTTCACTGGTACCAGATTTAAAACCACCCCCTTCCTAAGCTGAGTTTTCTGCATGACACCTGCTGTAAAGATGTTGTGCAGCATCTCTTTCCAAGTTCCTTTGCTTGAAGACATTGACAGCTGTAACTTTTAGTCACGTCATATACCCTGGAGAAATGTATGATTGAATGCATTTTTGAGATGCATAAGGGCTGTGACCCAAAGAGTATATATAAATTCATTTAATAAGTAATATTTATGGAACCTAGCTTGTAATGATAGTGTATTTTTTTCCCTCAGCAGCTGTGTGTTTTACTCTCTTGTGCCATATGCTGTTATGTAGAAATTATTATTAACAATTCTGTCCAAAAAGAATAATGTCCTTTTTCATATGTTTTTGACCACTCTCCATGTGGTGGTCTCACGGAGACCTTCAGCATCTCCATCTGGTCCAATGTTGAATATCCTTGATAAACATAGATGGAAGAGGAAAAATAGTTTCTACTGAACAAACTTATTTACAGGCTGAGGAAACGAGAGGTTCAAGTGTTTCGATAGTAAGGAGCAGTTCAAGAAAGATTAGAGAAATTCTTCAGACATTCATCACAAACAATCCTCCAGATGCTCACTACAATCTATCAGCATCCTCTGTTAACTCAAGCCAAATCCCTTTCACCAAAATACTGCCTTGGCTAACTCTTAGAAAACCAAAGAAAAATAAATGGTGAAGCCTTTGAGTCAAACAGTGATGTGTGACTTTCCATATTATTTAAATGCTTGAGCATTTGTGGTGCAGTTTTGCCTGTGCCCACTACCAGTGTATCAGATCGTGTTTGGAGAGGCAGGAACTTTACCAGATAGACAGTTTAGCCAAACCTGCCTTTTTTCAAGCAAAAAACCCTCAACCTGGATGGACATCAGCTGTTCATGCTGCTTGCTCTCAGGGTCAGTGGTCAAGCCCTAGCCTGCTTTCCTACTATAGACACAGCCTGGGAGAGCACATGGCTTCTGGTGAAGAAGCTAATTTGCAATGTAATGAGATTTTTTGGATACCCTTTCAAAGGCTCTGTGCCTTAACTCCCTGCTCCACAGGGACTCAAAAAGTCATTTGGAGGTGGGACAGAATCTACTGTGGGTTGTAGAATGCAAGAAATGCCATAGACGGATGTAGATTGTTTGGCTTATTCTCATTTCTTCTGCATGAGTTTCAACTACCCAGAATCAGTGTCTCCCAGGGCTTTTAAAAGCCAGAAGTGTCCTGGAGATTTTCTACCTGAAGTAATTCTGGGTCTGCTCAGGCCAGATTCCCCGCTGTGTGCAGGTTAATGTCATACATATCTCCTTCATACATGCCTTCATTGCTGCTCTCCTTAAGTGTGGAGAGGTAATGCTGGCCCAGATGAAAATAGCCCGTGTGATACTTTAGGATTTTAGCTTGTACATTTTTTAAATCCTATACCGCATTAGTGTATAACTCTAAACTCCATATAGAGTGTTAGTTACTGTCTTCACATTTGAGGCACACAAAGAATTCCTCCAAGGCTGAAATTCAAGGACACCCTACTGCCTCAGGCCCCAAAAAGCATAAAAAAAAGTGAACTGGGGGGAGAAAACTGGAGGTATATGACTTCGTTACCTGAAGCTGTAATTGGAAGATTAACCCCTGATATGTAAATGGACCAAACTTATATCTGCCTGAAACACTTGTGACCATCATCTACTTTAGGTGTAGCCCCTTCGAGAGGCTTCGTCTGCCCTTACTGTACCTGAAGGCCCTTCATTAAATATATCCACTTTTATTCTTTTAACTTCATGTGGCCTCTCTTTTTAGGTGAGTCCACAAAAGGCATCACATGAATGTGGCTTATTCTTAGCCTATTCTTAGCAATTTTTTCAGGATTCCAAGGCTATCAACAGCACTGGAGTGAACTGACATAGGCAACACCCATTTCTTTGCCAGGGCATGGATCTAGAATGGTGCTGGGTGGCTTCTGATGGGGAGCAGGCATGCTCTGAGCTGTCATCAGGAAGTGAAATACCACAGCATCTCTAAGACTGGACCCAGCATGGTGCACAAAAAAATACTGTTTCCTGCTAGTGTGTACCTAATTGTATTGAATTGTAGTACTATTTCTACAGTGAGATAAGTTAATGAACCTCAGCTGATTATGCCCTAGTTTACTTAATAGTTCACATTATTATTTAAATGTGAAGCAGTAAGTATGCCAGCCTGTAATTGCTTCCACTATTTCTCTTTTTTATTATAGTGCATCTGTAGCATGTGATTTAATTATGTTTTACTCTATACTCTACATGTAAATGAAGAAAATGGTCTTTTTTTTTTTTTTGTCTTACATTCAACAGTGGTATTAGGGAGGGGCAAGCTGCTGGAAGGGTGAGGTCCAGGAGTGGGAGGAGATGCAGCAGGCAATCTGTGAGCAGCTTTGACCAAGCCATATGGGTTGCATTTTCCAAAGCAGGACAACAGAGATCAGTGCACTGAGCAGCCGTCTGCCTTTTTCTTATGTGTGAGAAGCTCTTCTCTGCTGCTGAGGAAAACTGAGCAGCGTGGTGTGAAACAAAGATACAGCTGTGAAATGGCTGTAGATTCAGAAGTCAATGGGTAGTTTTTCAACCCCACTGAGCGCCCAGAGCTCCTGTTCCTTCCAGGGGAGTAGAAGCTGTGGAAAATCAGGCCACTGCTTGGGTTGCCTAAATAAAGATTTGGTTTCCTAGATGTTATGAGCCTCAGTTCCGGCATACACATAAAAAGGGTAACAGTCCTTTGGCAAAATACGGCTGCTTAGAAACATCACAGTTGTTTCTTTATCACTAATCACATCCACCTGGAAACTATTTGGGACGAACAGGGACAGCATGGAAACCTGCATGCCGTCAAAGCCCAGGCCTCTGCTGCTAACCCTGAAGTGACATACTTAGCACTAGCATCTTCCTTGGTTCTGGCTTTGGAGCTCCCAGGTAGCAGCTTTCCATGCGTGTTCTGGTTTGCTGGTTTGGGGCCGCTGCTCTCCTATCTCTGACTAATGAGCGGTTTTACGCAGCAGGCAAGTTTCTGAAGGTAACAAATTTGTACCTAGCAGTGTAGGCAGAAGAGAAGTCGACATTCATACTCATAATCCTGTAACAGGCCTAAGGCAGAAGGAGTACCTGGCAGCAGGAGGGGAGGACAACACGGAGACTTGCAGAACAGATGGAGAATGAAGCCCTCAGGACCATCAGGGAAAAATACCCCAGGCTCTCCATTAGTAGCTTTTCTGCTGGGTTTCAGGTGATTTGATTCCAGAAATGCTCTGAGATTTGGCTAAAAGAGTCTTACTTTATTGCCCCACATAGGTAAACGTGAGGAAACATAGTTGGCATTGATTTCATTTTGCAGTTAATATACTGTATGTCACACAATTAGTGGTTGTGTTGTAAATGCACATATGCAAGTGGGGAAAATAAAAGCAGACAGACTATTTGGCCTTAATTAGTGCTCCTTAAATGCTAGGTGCTTATTTATGCAGCCATACAGTAGCACTGGTGTACGTGATGATTATTGCCATCATCTGACAAAGTCTATTTCTCCTCCTGGAGATGGAATCTATATAACAAGTCTAAAATGGTATAAACATGAGCAGTGTAATAAGGCAATCTGCATTTTAGTTGTTTTACAGTGTTCATAACATGGGGGAGCTGATTAATTTTACACCAACATTTTCACTCTCTGACACATGAATTGCAATCCTTGGTTTTAAAAAAGACATAAACAAAACCAAAAGGTAATAGGATGATGATTGCTTTGTCTTTCTTCTGATCTAACCAACTCTCCACTGGGCTCTCAGTGAATATTATTACAATTCATTTTGTCCTTATAAGTTTTCCAGTTCAAAGCTAATTTTTTACCCTATAGAGAGAATGACAATGCCAAAATATGAAGCATTTCTTTTGTTTTATTGCTATGATTCCTGCACTAGAAGTGTGGCCTCTGGCTGGAACTGCCATCTCCTGCTTCTCTGTGTCAGTGACCAGCGTCATCTGCTCTTTCTGCTGTATCAAATCTGACTGCATAAATGGAATTTCTGTGGACAAAACAGCTACTGCCAAAATCCAGGCTCGATTGTGAATGGATTTTATGAAATCTGACATGAGGGCTCATGCTGTCTTACTGTCCCCAGCTTGTTAGAGCAGGCAGTAGGCATTTTTCTCTACTTTAAAAGAGAGCAGTAAATTCCAACCTAGCAGTAGGTACTGCCAGCACTATGTGCTGCACAAAGCAGGTTGTTTTCAGCTGAGAGCTGTTTTGCAGGAGAAAAACCAGAACTGTATTTAAGTGCTGATGGGAAGGAGGAAGAAGGGGGGAAAGAGTCCTGAGGATCAAGATTACAATGAATTACTGCTCTTAAGGGCACAGATTGGTGTGTTTCACTAAAAGGCACAAGAGAGGTCTCTGCTTTGTAGGGTCATGGTGAAATATAAAGATCTATTAAACAGACTTCTGATTTTGGATAGCCCCCATTTTTGATTTCTGCAATTCACATGACCCAAGGAATATGAAGTTTTTAAGGCTGGTTTTAGAGCTTTGAAGTAAATCTCCATTTGAACTTGTGAAAATGAAACTCTGGAGAGAGGAGGTAAGATGATTTTTGGGAAACGTGACTGATACCCTTAGAAAGAAGCTAAAGCATCTGATGAAATGTAACAAAAAAAGCAAATATCTTTCCATCCATATTTCCACTGCAGCACAGTTATGTAGTCTGGATATAATAGAAGCTCTTGAGAAAAGGTGCCCTCTGATTATTACTTCAGGGTTTTAAAGTGACAAGCCATAAAGGGTGAATGCTGACTCTTTGATCTTAAAGAGCTTGAAAAGAGGAAGATTTACTCTGCTCAAACGATTTCAGGTAATTGTAAGTAATCCAAATTGAGTCTCCGGGCTGCAAGTCTTTACATAAGTGATTCACATTTGAAAAATTTCTGAATAAACATTGATTGAAATTTCAGGAGTCTCTTTTTTAAAGTTTGGTTAACCCTCTCTGGCTGAGGCCTATTGTGCAAGAGGCTGTGGGAGAAATGATGAGAGGCAAGAAGGATGGAGGAAAAGGCTGTGGTTGTGCTGTGTGTTAGTGCCAACCAGATCTGCAGATGCTGCCCTTTCTTTCGCACCTGGGTAATAAGCAAGTTAAGGAGTGTTATCAAATGACCTGCTGTCAGCAGGAAGCATGAGCTCAGGGATGTTGGAGGGCCTTGTCCTACTGAGATTCTAGAGACAGAAAGTGGCTGAATGCCTGCCTTCCAGAGAGAGATGTCCATGATCCTGGTGTTCTGCACTGAATGTCTTGTGCATACAGCCTGTCTGCAACTCTGCAGCACTGGGCTCATATGGATCCAGTCTTCAAACAACCTGACTGCAAACTGAGAGAGGGTAGAATTAAACCAGTATTGGGAAGAAATTCTTCACTCTGAGGCTGGTGAGATACAGGAACATGTTGCCCAGAGAACTTGTAGATGCCCCATTCCTGGGGCAAGTGTTCAAGGACAGTTTGAATGGGGTTTTGAGCAACCTGGAATACTGGAAATGTGCCCTGTCCCTGGCAGAAGGGGCTGTAGAAAACAACAGGCCATACATCATCTCTTGTGTAAGGTCTTCAGTCTCATTAATGCATTTTTATTCTTGAGAGCTGTAACAGGATCTAATTTCATTCTTAAATAGCTTTATTTTTAGAGCATTTTCTCTATTTATCTATTTATTTATGTATTTTGCAAAGATTTTCGTCTCCTTAAGTTGTCTAGAGATGCCAAACACTTCGAAATCAGATGAAGCACACATCAGGGACTCCCAGCACAGCAGTTGCTTTAATTCAGTTCTACACTTGAAGATAATTAAAATAACTGCTGACTTGGAACTTGACTCTGGTTGTATGGTTTTCAAAGAAGACAGGCTTGTTTAGCACCTGGAGGAGAGATTCCAAACTCTCTCTATTGAGTCCAAGAGAAAAAAAGTATTTTTCTTCAGGCTGTCCCTAAAACATATTGGTATTGAGGGGGTGGAATTTTTTTTAATATGACTTTGGTCTTTATGCACAAAAATATTTTTACTGTTCATATTTTAAAATAAACAGACCAGATCTGATCTGATTTTTTTGGGATGTTCAGAAAAGTGTAGATTACAGAGGTTAGGTGTGGGCATGATTTTAGGCGGCAAATATGGAGAGAAAAATTGACACAAATATTTATCTATACCTGCCCTCCTAGTTCAATGCAATACAAAGCTGAAGAGTTTAATGTGAATCATATAGACCCAGAGAAACATTAAAGTGTTTTAAATGAAGCCAAGTATTTAGAGAATACTCAATGACACCACCTCAGTTTAAGAGGCATTAATTTACTAAGATTGCATTAACTCAAGCTCTTGCAACTGGCCATAATCTAATGTTTCTCCCTGTTTGCAATCTTTAAATCAAATATAGACAAATAAAAAATGCATTGAAGACTCACTGAACAATATTTCTGGGTGGCTGCAAATTCTGCCGTTACTACAACATGAATCATAGGGGAAGACAGAGTGAAAACCAGCCCCTGTGAGTAGGGCAGAGCTCTTTCCACTGGATTGTCTTTCTGTGGAACTGCATACGCTGGATAATAGTTGGAGGATATCTGATTTATACGAGGAAATAGAACCAAGAGGAGTTTGTGAAGCGTGAATGGAAATGTGGGGAGGTGAGGAAACTGTGAGACCAAAGTCATTATTTGAAGAGGGATGATTTGGAAGCTGGGCTTAATGCATGAGTCATTCCATGCACAGCTGCTTCAAAGTGAAAATGCAGGAGGAAGAAATGGGCACATGGAAGAGACATGGCTTGGGAATCACTGAATCAAAGACACCATATGTATGGGGTTTTTCCAGAAGAAATGAAGACAAATTAGTGGAGTGGAGGCAGGTTGTTGCTCAGCATGTGTGTTTTGCTCTTCAACTCACCTGTTTATGTATCTCTTAAAATATTATAATTCTATGCTAAGCTAATTATCAGCCTACAGCTGGATGATATTCCAGTGTCATTCAGTGCATCAGAAAAAGACACAACTGTTTTCTTAAAATATTTCACACTTCATTTCAGAAGTTGCCAGTTTTTTATGTGCTCTCAAGGGCATTCCCAATGCAGTCATTTTTATTTTGTCTGTAATGTCAAGAAACAGGAAACTTCCTTAGGATTCAAATGATGTTTATAAGGTGATTCTTATGTTTTACTGAATGTAAAACTTTATTTATGGTATTTTTCTTGCAGAACAATCAAACAATGATTGTCATGTTAGCCATCAAATAAACCCAGGGCTTTTTTTAAAGGATAAAGAGTAGGAAAAGTGCCTACAGCATGGAGTTACTGTTTTCTTTCTGAAATCTAGACTGAGAGTTATTAAATCTCAGGGTGGGTCACTTCTATTATTATCACATGCCTTAAAACTCTGGAAGGTCTTAATACTTCAGGCTGTTAATGCAGAGAGGGCAAGCCCATGTAATGCAATACTTAAAACTTATAAATAAAGTTGCACCTTTCTGAGTATTAAAGTTGATTCTTAGGAGAAAAAAGTGTTTGCCCCATGGCCTATTCAAAATACGGCTAAACTAGTGTGCACTAGGGCTACTTTACTGAATTTGCTGGAAATGTCTTTGTTTCGGCTGTACATGCAGGGGAGCTGTTTCAAATGTGTGTGTGTTGTCTGTCTGCGTGTTATGCAACATCATTGTGCAGGACACACATTTCCTTGTGGGATAAAGTGAAAGCTAGACTAGGGAATAGTGTCATGGCTTGTTGCTTAGAGGTGTATAGGCATTAGGAGGCTATATTGAAATGAAGGATTTATACCAATTTATATTCCTTATGCAAGGAGAAGACTTTACCTTAGGTACCGGCCATGCCCGTGGTCCCTTACTTGTCTCAATTCTGTGAATTGCCTTTAAATTTCAGTCGGAATCTAGGCTATAGAACTGATAGTCTCCTCTCTCTCTCAATCAACTCTTTCAATATTTTCAACTTTTTTGTTCTTGCCAACTGAAGCATATTGCTTGGCTTCTGTTACTTGGTGGTTTTCCACTCCTTTGAGTTAGCTGTCAGTATGTTAGGACTTTTCAAGTGTTAAAAATTGACTTTTTGGTGACTATACCTGATGCAATTTTAAAACTTTTTTTGTGCCATAACAGGCACCTGTGTGAATGTAACATTCTGTGTGACACAACTGGATGAAATTTCATATCCAGGGTTATTTGGTGTTCGGATTAAATCACACTATTGATTCTTCCTGACCTTAAAATGTTACAAACTATGAACTATATAAATTACATTATTAAATACTAAAAGAATAAAAACCGATTAAATATGCTATGAGGTAAAGTAGTTGAAAAAGCTTTACAAGTTATTTAATGATAAAGCATGAGTCTTGCTTTCAGAGAATGAAGGAATTTGAAGGAGAAACTGTTATTCTTTGAGAGAAATATTCTCTTCAACTTTAATTAATTCTGATTGCATCAATACATATTTTGGCAGCTTCATAAATAACACCTGTTTGTTTTACATGCATGCTCTTAAAATTTCATGCGTTTGTATATAAATAGCTATTTAAGCACACATAATGTAGGTAGGTATTTTAGATTCATTTTCCACACAAGTATATATCTTTAAAAGGTCTTCCTCTTAATTTCTTGTTATGTTGAAAATACAAGTACTGCACAACCATTGACAATTTCCTGGAAACTTTTAATCAATTTCCATACATGTTGTATGACAGTGGAACTTTGGCAGGTCCTTTGCAGGTTAAATATGAAGAGCACTGCATATGAAAAAGAAATTTTAAAACTCTAAAAAGCAGCCAAATTAAAACAAGTTTATTTAGGATTACAGGAAACCATGGCAAGAAGTTATGCTTCACTGTCCAATTTTCAAGTCTATCTTCTCTTCCCAAGCCATCATAAATACTTTAGAACATTTACAAAAATTCTGTAACAATAAGACACCAATTTTTCACCCTCAAATGTAACAACTGTTTACATTTAGGTTTTTGAAAACCATTTGACAGCTGTCTGAGAACACATTATTTCATTTTAAAAGGTTAAATTTATAAGCTTGTGGTAATGTGCTTTAGGAATGGAAATGTAGGCACAATATTAACTTCAGGCATCAGTATAGACCATATATAAAAATGAAATTCCAGATGGAGGTCCATTCAAAATGCCAACTTTCCACACAACGCAATGGTGCAATATTGCAATGGTGCAATATTTTATTAGTATAAGACACATGACTGATGAATCAGGACCTATAAATTTTTATTAGAAGGAAATGGGATTCAAATTTTTTTGTTTATTATGTGTTTCCACTCCATTGGCCAGGTAAGATGCAGCTGAGGACAAAGAATACAGGCCTTATCCTCAGATCTTAAAGCCTATGGATGACAAAAGGGCAGGTGCCCATAAATGGTTCCTTTGAAGTCTGATGCTACAGTTCTCTCCCAGACTTTCAATTCTAAATGAGTGGTAAAAATCAGGAGAGCAACAAAGACTATTTGGGGCACTGGGAGTACAGATGGATGAATGACAGCATGATGCCTCAGCTAAGGGATTCATGTACTAGTGCTCTGGAAAAACAGTAAATTATGGAATAATCATTGCAGCAGCTTTTTGGATGGATACTGACAGGCAAAGTGACCTGAACCCTATGAGAACAACTGCTGTGCTAGGTCTGATGAGAAAGACAAACTCTTGCAAGAGTCAGAGAATCAGATTACACTGACTCCAGTGTTATCCCCTGATGGCACTGGAGGTAGAGGAAACTTGATTTCTTTTCTCTTGTTTCATTTTGTTCTAACTTTTACATAGTCATCAATATTACTCTTGTACTATGTAGGGTTTTTTATATTTGAGAATATGCATGACAAGTATTTAGTGACTGATTACAAGAATGAGTGCTTGAACTGGAATATTTAGACTTGGATACTTAGACTCCTAAACTTGAGGCAGTCAATGCAATGAAGAGTGAGCTTTTCCTCTTGAGACAAGTCTATGACCTTGACAGAGCTTCTAGACAACCTTCTTTCTCTCAAGTGATGAAAGAGAGTTCAGAATGTCTGGCTGACAGACATTCTATTTGTCAACACTAAATTCAAGTGAGATGCAATAATTCATAGTTTTCTTAATTAATTACTTTTAGACCATTTGTGCTGGGTTGGAATTTTCATGTTTTCATCTTGACTCAGGATTATTCCATTATTCCTTGATTGTTGTTTTTTTGTTTGTTTGTTTTTGTTTTGGTTTGTTTTTTGTTTGTTTGGTTGGTTTTTTGGGTTTTTGTTGTTTTTGTTTGTTTGTTTTGCTTTGGGTTTTTGTTTGTTTGTTTTTAATGTTTTTTAATTTAAGCTTCCCCTAAAAGGCAAACTCCCAAAAATGAGAAATCCTATTTTCTGGACTTCCTCCTGGGAAAATAAAAAGAAAGTTCTGCTGATAACCCATCAAAAAGTCAAACAAGAGTTCTGCTAAACTGAAAGGCTTTCAGGAAGGGAATTATCTGTTATCTGCTTTCTACCTGCTTTTGTCCTCACTGCCTTGTGGTCCACAGTCATTAGTGAGTTGTGTTTTTCCTGTCTTCTTACATAGAAGGACAAAAATACACTAATTCAGTCCTACTGAAAAGAAGTTTTCACTAGGGAGACGTGGTCTGTAGCCTGATGAATGTTTCAAACTGACATGACTGAGCAGTGCACTCCAAAGTGCTGTTTCCTTCTGCTTTTGGTCTTCAGCTGTTCACCTCTACTGTTTCCCATTAGAGCTGCAACTGAAGTTGGTCCGGCTGATCTGTGGAAAACTAACCTACTAACACACAAATGAACCAAAAAGATTTCCATGAAATCTCCTTGTTTATCTAAATCCTGAAGGGGATTATTCAATCTCACATGTTAAAGAAGACATAATGCCCAGTGGTTGGGGTGGAGTGAGGAGAGAGGAGAGGAGATGGTGACTGTCTCTTTGGCAATGACTTGAAGACCCACTGGATTAAGTGCAGTATCAAATACCACAGATATCAGCTGGCTGAATCAAAACTCAGTCATACTTCCTACAAATTCTATATCCACACTGTTAGTCTATGTGAGTTTTCGCTGGAGATGAAGGGCCTTTCAGTGATCAGAGTGTTTTCTGAAGACAAAGCAGTATTGTTTGATTTCCCTGTGCTACAATGACCTCTCCCTGACTTTGCCTGTCTCTCCATGCTCCTGCTGCTACAAGACGATGCTTTTCTGCCTTGTGGAGCAGTTCTAAAGACATTTTCAGTAAATACTGAAATAGTTGGACATGGGTATGTGGGTCAGACACCCACATTTAATCTTCATTGTGACTTATTTGCCAGCATCAGGGATCAGATTCAAATTTTAGGCCATCACTTGCAAATCCCTAGCCCAAGAAGTTACATAATCTCAGGCTGATATTTTCCCTTCCCACATACTTTTCTCCTGCACTTAGAGGTTGTTAAGCCTTTCCAGGGAGCAAGGCCATGACTCTTCATTTGGTGAGGACCCAGCAGCCTCCTCTCCCTTGGCCTCACATGTTTCCTTGCTGGTTTAGGCTGTCCTCTTTGTTGCAAGCTCTGTCTTGCACCACTCCTTGCCTTACTTTTGTAGCTGCTCTGACTCACCCTATCAGACCTTAAAGTAGTTATTTTCTAAGAAAAAAAGAAAATGTGAATTAAGACTCTCTCTCATGTCACAGATTCCAAGTGGAGTTTTTCTTTGTCTTCTGTCTTCTCAGGGAGGACTCTTCTTCATCTTAGGATCCCATATATTTTTCATACAAGTACTGGAGGCTGTTATTCTCCTCTGTGGGTCACCACTCAGCCCATGCATATCCAGGCAGAGAAACCTATGTGACCCAGACTGTTGCTGCTATCCTATTTTATCCAATTTGTAAATCCCTTCTGAACAGAAAAGCACCTTACCCACACTGACCCACTAGGTGTCCAGGCCTTTTTTATTTCTCTCCCTATAGCTTCACCAGAGGCTGATTGAGTGTCTTTCAATATTTAGACTTGCACGTCCTTTTCTTGGGGAAAAAGGTATGTTGCAGTGGTGTCCCTTTTACCTTCTGGCCTTGGCTCTCTGGCTATGCATACTTCAAACATCATCATTATGGTACCTCACAGTTTTAATTATATTCTCTTTCTGCTACTGTCCCTTCCTGGTACCTTACTTTCACTGTATCTTATGTAGTACATTTTGATCAAGGGGACCTGTGGCTGGGCACTCAGCACATCTTTCATATCTCAAATATGAGACATAAAAATTATCCAAGAAAGGGAAGATATTTCTTGATTGTCATTCATACACTATCAGTCTTTTCTGCTCTAAAATAATTCATGGCACACGTATGATAAACATTTGTTAAACAAAATCTAGCTTGTGACATGGGTCATACATTGTCTGGCTTGTAGATAATTGTCAAAAATTACAAAAAGGCAGGGTGGAAAAATGCAGGTACAGTTGGTATTTATTTGTATAACTTTCAGTGGATAATGAAATTAAATAATTTTGAATATGTAATTTTTCTAATCAGCAAATATATTTACATAATCCCTTTTTCTCACAGTGATTATAGGATTTGTGTGGCAAGACTTACTTTGAAGCTGAATATTATTTATCTCCCCATTTGGTATTCCATTTTTCAGCATAGATAGGTTTTATTTCTGATTTTCTCTTGCATGTGCAATCACTTCTTTTCCTAAGCAGCACTGTTCAAAGCTGCGAGGTACTCTGGGGATTTAGCCTTACTGTATGTACTAGAATTTTAAGCTTTATGCAAAATTATTTGCTATCAGAGCTGAATATCCCCGCACACCCCTAAAATAAATTGACAGTTTCTAAAAGCTTCTTCAGACTGGAGGATCTGAGAGAGTAAAGAAACACAGTATAAATGGTTGTGTTATGTTCTCCTTCACGCCAGTGTTTGTAGTGTCAACACATTGTCTGAGGTCTTGAAGAGACTTGGGCAAATATTTTTTAGTGATTCACCCCATAAATTTTGCCTAATGTTGTTGTTTGCAGGTAGGCTGCAGAGCTCAGGTCTCTTCAATCAAGTGTTCACATGCTCTGTAAAATTCTGTTTTCTGCCTTCAATAAAACTAATCGTAAATTCAAAATTAGCCATTAATTTAATGCACCAAACTATTTTTGAGGTAGGTCGCTAGTTCCCATCCAGAGCATGCAGAAGCCCCTCATGGTGGCTGACTAAATGAAGGCATAACAGCATGGTAATGAGCATCCTATATTTTTTCTGTGCAAAGATCCTGGAATGACATGAACTGCATAATTCAACCCATGGGTCAAGAATGCAGCTTAAAACTGAGAAATTTTTTCTTGCTTTCTGCTAGCCTGTGCCTTTGAAGCATAACATTTTTTCTCTCTTCAAAATCTTCATCTTCAATATTGTAATAACTAGTAGCTGGGGTTACCCAGTAAGTTTTTTGTGAGTCTTTCCCTTACTTCTGTCCTCAATGTCATTATGCAGCAAGGAGTTTCACTGATATACCTCAGCCCCAAAGATGTCTAGAGATCATAACCAACTCCCCTGCTCAAACAGGTCTCCTAGAGTCAGCTGCCCGCAACAAAAACGGTCATATAACCCCTAAAAGCACAGCTGTTGCCCCACACTGCAGCATTAATGGGGGTCTAGTGTGAGCCACAGCTCTTTAAACACTTCCTACCTGATGATTTTCCCAGAAGTCACAAGAATTTATATTTACTTAGAAGAAAAAGCACTTCTTCTTATAGTGTAATTTTTAGCTTTGGGCAGTTTTTTTCTAACAACTTCTGTAAATGCATTGGAAGACAAACTAACCATGGCTCCCACTGTATTTGTGTCTAGGCTTTTTCCAGCTCAAGTGTTAGATTTTTACTAATGACTTCCATTGGGATGGATATAAACCATGTCTAGGTAATTGATATCACTAAACTCTGATTCTGTTTTCATTTACATAGGTTTGCTCTCATCATGGGAACAATTCCAGTTTACCCCATAGTAACTTTAATCAGAATCTATCCTTCAGTATTTAATAAATTTTCATTTTGCAAAACTATTTCAACAGTTAGTGGGAATGAAGAAGTCCTGAACTGGGATTTTTGCTTGTCTGTCTATCTTGAGCTTCATTTTCTATTTATTTTATTTTTTCCCAGATAAAAGCAAGGGTAAACTTCCGAAGGCATAAGTGACCTTCTCTGTTTGGATGTCTGAAAAGCAAATGTAATGAACTAGAGATCTCACAAGTTAGAATTTCTGCTTAAAATATGTATAGTTTTAATTGGTTTTCAGCCTGCATATAGGACAAATCTCAGTCTGAAGTCTCCTCCACCAGACCTGCTCCTGCTGCTACACTCTTTTCTATTATGATTAATAACATCTGAAATCCGAAACCAAGTCAGCTGCACTATAATAAACTTGGTATCAATTTTACAGGTCACAAATAACCATGTAATTCAATAACCCTCTATGTGTTCCAGACCAACGTGGGACCACATGCTTGTAGGGAGGAATGAATGGGTAATTTGATGAAGGATGAAGACCATATTCAGGGAAAAGACTCTGAAAGCTGAAAGCATTTTCTGCAGGAGAGCAGGAGGCAGAGTCAGGAACAGAAAGCATGTTTCTCAGAGATGGTGACTTTTAATGGCATGAACTATCTCCAGTCTTTTAAAAATATCTATGCATTTTGGAGTGTGTCCAAATGATGAATAATTCATCCTGAAGGAAAGAATGTGAGCAGTTAAAGAACATGGCATCAGACTAGAAATGGTCAGTCAGAAATTTGGTGAGGCAGATTAAACAAAAAACTTTGCTTTGAAGGTGAGATTTGAGATCAATATAAGGTGATCTCACTCAATTGCAGTCAGTGCTACAGGAGATTGCGTTAAGAATCAGGACCATTCCCTGAAAGCCCATGAAAATACTTAGAAGGAAAGGATTATGTGTTCCATATCTAGCTTGCAAAATGATGTGGTTAAATATGATTCTCAGCTTTCTTTTTCATTTAAGAAAATTAAATTTCTTTGGTCACAGGTGTACAGAAAATCCTGACAATGTGAACCAAGTGAACCCTACAAGCTTGGAAATCAGAAGACAAATTGTGCCCTTTTCCTCATTTAAACTCGATCTCTTGGCTGCATAGCCAGCTGTGTAGCTTGGCTTGGTCTGCCTTCCAATTGTTCTGCTCTGTTCTTCTAACAAAAATGTACATGAGAAAGATGTTCTTTTTTTCACCTCTTAGGGATTAATTGTACCTGAAGGAGACTCATGACCGCAACTGACATCTGTTATTATGCACAGATCCTTTCCTGTGTCCATCTTCTACTTGTAGCATCTAAATCCCATCAGGACATAAGTTTCTGACACTGATAGAATGTACAGCATCTGAGAGGACCAGTCACTAAAATCCAAAGTGATAAGTGAATCTCAGACATATTCTTGGTTGTCATATTTGTATGGCCTAACCAAGCACATTTTTAGATATATCCAGAACTCCACCTTTGTTGTCAGAAAACCAGAATATATGAAAAGAGATGCAGGAATTTTTTCTTTGTTAGTTTAGGCAACTTCTAAACACAAGAATTGTGTTGTGTTTTTAGTAGCCTAGTTCCATTATGACCATTTTTGGCTCCTCAAACATTATTAAATATATATATATATTAAAAATATATTATACACATTTACAAATATATATGAAGACCACATGAGGGTTGCTGTAATATTACATAAAACACCAGTCAGTCAAGCGATTAACCTTTTCAGATGGAACATTGGATCAGAACACTACCATGTGAAAATTTTGTTTAAGAATTTGTGTTTGTCTAGGCTACAGAAAAAATTGAATTATGATGCCCCCATATGAAACTTCAATACATGAAGATATTCATATTAATTTTTTTCATTTTTTACTGGGATTAGTAATATTAAAAGCATAATTGTGTTTATATTAAATTTAAAATGTTTAAAAATATGTTACTTCATATTAAATATTTACTTTTTAAAATATTTAGCTTGTTTGGTTGTTTTTTTTTTTAAATATCTCAAAAATGCAATGTAAATTTAGGAAGATAAAACTTCTCTAAAACCTTAAATTAAAGCAGACTTTCTTTTTTGTTTAAGGATTTGTATTTTATTTCATTCACTTTAGCAGAACTGTTTGATAAACTTAACTTAATCTTTATACAGTTCCTTTTTTTCCCGTTACAGTTTTTGGTCACTAAAACATTTAGCTAAAATATCACATTTAGTTGTAGAAAAAACCCCTTAGAATTGTAGAAAGGTTTGGGTTGAAAGGGACATTAAATATCTTCTAAATTCAACCCCTAATATAATATAGAATATACTACATAATCCATGTATTTCCCAAAGTCCTCATTGGCCAAGAGCCTAGTGAAGAAAATTAGGAGATCATATTCAGGTAATTGCAATAATAGATGAAGGATGAGATTATATTTTGCATCCTGTGTAGAGAGGAATTCAGACTGGCTCTTCCTGTTCTGGGATCCAGCAATCTGGAAAGCATGATGCTGAGCTATCAGAACAGTATTTTCCTGCCTATATTGTTCCTTGGCTCTGGCAGCATGATTATATCCCTTCTAAAGAGGAGGTGTTAAGCGAGAGGCTTTGCAGTGGGAACATCTTCACGGACATGGACTGCTGCTGATAGCTGGAGGATCTCTGGGTCACACTCCATGGCTCAGTGTAAAGGGAACCACAGACCCTGCACGAGAAGCAAAGAAACTCAGCCAGCATCTTCTGTCTTCCATCTCGAATATCTTTGACTTCAATTCCAAACCTAAACATCAAAATTTTAATGCCCAGTGCAAGCATTTCCTACTGGTGGTCGTGGGGTGTGTGATCTGACTAAATGAGACATGTTCAAAGTCATCTATAGCTCAGATCATTGTACTGCCAATCAAAGGAGAGAAATGAACATTTCTCTCCTTTAGGTACAATTAAACTCATCCTGGTGTAGACAACTAGAACAGGTCAGAGGAACACATCCTAGAAACATCTTCTGTAAAAACAAGAGAAACCCTGGATGTCAGTAATGGACCCTTACACTGGAGATGACAAAATAGCTTGTCTTAGCCCTGTGCAAATGCTGACTTCCTGAGCTGATGAATGGCCTCATTCACTTCCTCCAATATTTCAGCAAGGTTTTCCAAAATGTTCCTCAGCTTCTTGTTCACTGCCAGATGAATATATCTTTTTATAATCAATTCGTCATGAAGACCCAGTAGAACACTGTTCCTGAAGGTGAGTTTCCACAACACCCTTGTTGCCTGCCACCTGAGACTTACTTTGTGTTTTCCACAGAGGCTCTTTTAAAAAGATGATGAAAACCTGATTTATGCTTTGCATTCATAGCACTGGGCAAAAATGATCATAACTGGCCTCCCCTCTTCCTTCCATTAATCATCAACAGATTGTCCAGAACATGCAGCTGCTCAGGTAGTGATCTAGATTCCTCCCAAGCAGGATAGCATGTTCAATAATATTTTCCTATACTGTGGCCTCTTGTTCTATCAATTTCTTGTATCTTCTTCATTTGTCTTTTGAATGAAGATAAATACTCTTTTTCTGCTTCATGGTGTTTTAGTGTATTGAGCACTTGTAGGTTATCTTCAGTTTGTTTCATAAGGTTCTTGCAGGGAAGCCTCTGCTGCAACAGCTTGGATGTTTGTGTTTTCTTTTCAGCAAACCTAGCTGAAAAGGTCACTTATTTATGGAAAAACACTTTCTTCTGACTGCTCTTCTTGAACTGAAGCCTGCTTTATTTCTACAACCCCTCCTTATTCTGAAGTTGGAATCTTCTGACTTGGTGGAGCCTTAAATATAGTCTCAAATATAGGATACTTAATTAAGTAAATACACCAGAAGGTGTAATCAATGTAACTGACCACTCAGGAAGGTTAAAGGCCTTCAAGATACATGTGGGAATGTGATTCAAGGCAGTCTGGGTTCTGCTTCTTGTTTCCTGCTTTGCTGCCTAATCTTTCTCATCTGGTGTAAATCAGTCTAATTTCATTACAGCCAATGTGAATCCACTGGCTGGGATTCACACCTCTGAAAATATCCACAGAAACCACATTGGTTAAATTCTTAGATGGATCAGAGAAAGCTTGTTGATATTCATAGACAGAAGACAGCTATTCCTCTGGATTCAGTAAAAATTTGAAGCTAGTATACTCTATGAAGTGTTATTCCTGCTTCTTTCCTTGTCCCATTTCCATGTATATTTTCATTTTCACATATATGTTCTTCTTTCCAGCAAAATATGAGGCACCATTTATGCTTAAGATAAAACAGAGCAAAAACTGTATCCTGTGCTTTTGCCACATTATGCCTGGCATCTAATCCAGGAAGCTGAGAGAGAGAAAGGTACTGTGTGGCTAAGTCAGTTACTAGCGTTTAAAAATATTCTCAGAAGAGTCCATGTCTGGGGTCCCTAAAGAGGAAAACATGGGCCTGTTGAAGTGATTCCAGAGGAATGTCACCAAGATCACCAAGATATCGGAAGTCTGAAGCATCTCGCCTAAAAGACAGGCTGAAAGAGTTGCAGTTGTTCAGCTGGTAGGAGAGCAGTCTCTGGAGACGGCTTATAGCAGCCTTCCAGTACCTAAAGGGGGCTACAAGAGAGCTGGATAGGCCTTTTCTCGTGGGTATGTGGAAAGGAATGTGTAAAAGGACAAGGGGAAATTACTTTAAACTGAAAGAGGGCTAGTTTCAATTAGATATTAGGAAAAAAATTCTTCATTGTGAGCATGGTGAGGCACTGGAACAGGTTGTTCAGAGAAGTTGTGGGTGCCCCATCCCTGGAGATTTTCAAGGCCAGACTGGGTGGGGTTTCGAGCAACATGCGTGTAGAAGTCAAGAAAATGTCTGAATTGATTCCAAAACAACTCGGAACAGGAGCCAGCTGTAGTTTTGTTAGAAGAAGCCCTAACAGTGGTGAACATTTTCAGAAGGGGTAAGAAAATCTCTTGTAGCTTTAGAACAAAGGACCTCAGTTGAAGTGCCAAATAGGTAACTCCTCAAGGCTGATTCTTCTGAGACTATTATGTTATGAGTCTTAGATATCTTCACCCACCACTGCTTCAAAACACAGTGGTTACAATCTTCCCTGAGGAACTGGCAGCATGTCATTACACTTGTTTGGCAGCAGAGCGGGAATTTAGGGAGCAGCCTGGGGACAGAAGTAGCACTTTTCTCTCCTGTGACCTGTATTTTGGTACACACAAGGGAATGTGAGTAACTGGAAAAGCACAGGAGCCTAAGGCAGCTGCTCTTATGCCCTGTAGTTTTATAGAGGGTGGGCAGCCAAAGCAGAGAAATACAGAGGTACATAGCAGTAATTTCTTGTCCTGTATGTCCCAATAAAAAGCTTTTTGGGCAGTCTTCAAATGCCTAAAATCCAGAAGTTGTCACCGACTGGTCTCAAACTCTTAATAATCAATTACACATTCCATTTTCCACCTGGAAAGTCTGAGACATGAAGAAGTGATGAGCATGCTTGAACTGGTGGTGGGGACACTGTTAGCATACAGGGCTGTGAAGGCCCAAAGCATTTCTCCAGTATGGGCATGCAGATTGTTCTCTTAGGTGGGGCATGACTCAATGCCAATTGAAATCAGCACTACATGCTTCCATTGGCTTCAGTGGCAGCAGATTATGTCCTTCATGGGTATGTGGATTATAAAAGAGTGAGATGTTCAGGCTTTGAGGGCTGGTTTTATTCTGTTCTTTTCCAAAGACTTTTATTTTATCAGAAAAGGGAAGAATTGGTGGGCTGGGTATTTTAAATACAGCTTTTAAGTTGTCATCAGTATGTTTTAAAAGAGACCTGTGAGTTGAAATTTTTATTCTTCTCTCCTCTAACCTCTTTTTGGCTTTTTTTTTTTTCTTCCTTATAAAGAAAGTTGTAAAGTATGCTTGAGTAGAGGTAGTTTGAGGGGGATTTTTTTTCTATATATATTCTTGATGTATATGGTTCTGACCATTATTTTTGATTACCTGTTCTGGCATGACCGAGATTTCCTGTATTATTTCTAATAGTTCTTTTTCCTCCCTGGGGAAATTTCATGTCTGCTTTTAACATTTGTCCTTTATTTTTACTTTGTGAAAACTGAGGCAGGGAATTAACTTTGTGTCACTGCCATATCTATTTTTTAGTTAATAATAT
Source organism: Motacilla alba alba (assembly GCF_015832195.1). Taxonomy (NCBI): domain Eukaryota; kingdom Metazoa; phylum Chordata; class Aves; order Passeriformes; family Motacillidae; genus Motacilla; species Motacilla alba. The sequence continues at coordinate 44,900,137 of NC_052016.1, read as the reverse complement.
CTTACATTTACAATATCCTCCTCTGTAATCTCCTTGGATGACCTTCCTGCCCTAACACATTTCTATTGCTTCTATTGTCTCCTCACATGTTACTCTTTTCTCTTCACTTTCTCATCTCTCCCTTCCATAATCCCCATTTTATCTCTCACATTTGGTCTCTTTGTAACCTTGATTACTTTGTACAGAGCATTTTTCATTCACATTGGCACACCTTTTCCTTTGCAGTATATTTACTGGGTAGGTAGCATGCACATACACAACGTTCCCTGAGGCACATGAATTTTACTGTTAATGCCTTCCAATTTTGTTCACTTGCTCCTTCCTTTCATGATTCTCTTTCACTTTTACCCAACAGTGTCAGTTCTAACAAAGCTTGCTTCACTGAAATTGAACACCCATACTTTTTCTTCTTTATAGAAGAATACTCCCTTGTTTACTTCCTTGGTAGAAATGTAATTATATTATTGCTCTACTTGCCCTGCTTCATGCCTTTGTGTGCTGTCTGGATCAAGTACCAAAAGGACATTAATGAAAGCTTATCTTTTGCCTTTATTCTTCTACATTATATATATAAAAAAAAACCCACCTTACATTTTTGCTTTTTGTTCTCTGAAGAATCTTTCTCTTTTCTTTCCAACACGTATTTTTCCCTCCCTTTGTCTGCTCTCTCCATGTGCTTTTTTGTCCATTCTCCATTTCCACTCAGTTGTTCTCTTTTGAGAGTTTTGACACTGACTTCAATATAACTAGTGTTTGAACTTATATGCCTTTTCTCCTCTGTTCCTTAGAATGTTGCTAACACTGAGAACCAAAGGTTATAAGCCTGTGCCCTGTTGCTTGCAGTAAACTTGCTGGGGTCACAAGAAGCTCAAAAAATTTCCCGTCTTGTCAGGAGAACCCTGGATCACTTCTGCATGCCCCTCTCCATCCCACTCCTCAATGGATCCACAATGGATCTAAGTGACCTCTGGTGCATGACTGCTGTTAAGGCTTGTTTTCTGTTTGTTGCGTCTGTTTGTTGTATAGGCAGTTTAAAATGGGCTTGTGTGTTGCATTCCTAAATTTAAGGTTGGCCACCTGCAGATATTTTTGACAAATTAAAAATAGATTGGTTAGAGCAAAAATTCTCTGGGAGGTGTCTCACAGCTCTCTGCACCCACACCCCACCAGTCTTAAATCTGGCTGGGTATATTCCTTCTTTGGAGATTTCAGCAGGTTTCTGTTGGGTTGTTTCCAAAGGGCATGATTACAGAACATAGTTTAGGTGATAAATAGCTGTGTCAGGATGGATGCAAGCATGTTCTACTTCAGTGCCTCTGCACTAGAGAGGAGCAGAAAAAAGGACTAAGCCTTGTGCTCATGGGCAACATAGTTGAGACAGTGAGTAGCAGGCATCAGTCCCACATGTAGGTGCCTCAGGAGTGAACAGGCAGTTTATTCCATTGCTAGAGGAAAGCTGGTCATCCAGAGTTTTTCTGGACAGGAAATACAGTGGCAGATTTTGATCTGAAGCTGAATTAGAACACCTGGCATTAGTTGCAGGTTAAGAATGTTCATGAGGGAGCAGTCATGCAGACTGCCTGGTAACTTTATATTTGTGGTCAAAAAGGCAACATGGGAGCTTTCCTGACGGGACAGGATGTCTTGACTTCACCTCTGGGCAAGAAGTTGTCTGCACCTTCGCCTTCTCTTACATTACTGCAGGCTATTTGTCAGCCTTTCTTAACACCCTGCCCCAAATTAGAAAAGTCCTTTGTATCCCCAGCTTCTGGGAAGCTAAGGCACTTGGCTGGCCTGCTTGTTCTAATGCCAGCTCTCAGCCAGTGCTCCACCCTGCCCAGACAAAGGCACTTACCTGCTGTAGGGCTCTTCCTGGGCTACAAGAAAGTTATTGCCTCAAGCTAGTAAAAATGTAGAGCACTACAGTAAATTGGCTCTCAAAGAGAGCAGTTTGACTTTCCCACCACTCAACAAGTCAGCACCCTCTATGCATATAATTCTCTCCCTAGATATTTTCATTTACAAAATATTACATCTTGTCTTGCTTGTAAATCACAGATTTATTCTCACAGAGGTATCTAATCCTCAGTCTCCTGAAAGTTAATCCCATAGTCTACCTTTTCCCCCAAAATACACACAAAAAAAAGAACATAAAATAAAATATAAAGACAGCCAAGATCATGTACCTTTTAAAACTTCAAATTAGTCCCATCTGTGGCATGGCTGAACACAGAAATGTAATATAAAATATTATACACATACTTATCACTTGAAAGATTGGGGGGCTTAACAGGATATTTTCTTTTTTATGTGAAGATTTAAACCCACATTTATTTGAAATTAAAAAAAATAAAACAAAGTATTTTTTCCAATTAGTAATACAGATGAAATATTTATAATGATAGGGTAAATGTACTGAAATTTTGTTCCAATTTTCTAAAGCATTTAATATTTCTGAGATGCAAGTCAAAAATAATGGAGCACAATAGCCTAGCAGGGTAAAAGTCTTCCTTTCAGTTTTGATACCTTAATCAACAGGTTGGACTTGAGTCTGTTGTGAAGTCCAGACTTACCAGATGTTGCTCTCCTACAGTCAAATGAGTTACATGGTGTAATGCCAGAATGATATCAATTTCTCACTGAGATCCTGCTCTTCTTCAAGTCAGGGTAAATCTCAACAAAAAACAAGGAAGGCAAAGAATTTATCATAACTTTATAAAAGCATTGGTAAGGAAAGAATCAGTCTGAATAATCAGTCAAAGTCATACAGTTCAAACCTTACCATTTGTTTTAAAGCATTACATTTTTTTCTGATGTGAAGGAAGTTAGATTTGTGCTTCCTTGCAGGAAGAAGTCAAGACATTTTGCAATTAATTTTCATAGATCAAGAAATCATACAAAACTAGGAGGGGGGAGGGGGTGCTGGGTCTTTGCCACAGACATTATCCAATTTTTTATGGGGTCTAAGCGTGGAAATGAGAGAATAAAATGTATGGGACTCTCACATTTCTTTGCTAATATTTAATGGAAAAAACAGATGGGAATTACTAGCTTTTTAGCAAGAAGGAATAATTTTTCTGAGTGCTGTGACTGTCTGCAGTAAGAGACATTTTGTAGGTTTTGTTCATTATGTAGTGGCAGGTGATTATTGTTCTGGTACTACGAAGTGAAGGGATAGGGTCCTTTGTTTCAATCATTTATCTTTGGCACTCTGAAAGAAAAGTCTCTTATAGTGAGTGCATGTTGTTTGACACCTGTGACAGTAAGCCACTCAGATCAGCTAATGGGCAGAATTTTGTCACAGTATTGAAAAGTTTAGCCCACTTTCAGGAATGTGACTGCAAAATATTCTCAGGAAAGGGAAGAACATGGCACTGTAATGGCAAGGGTGGGGAGATTGTCCCTTGCATTTCTCTCTTTCTTTTTGAGAAGATAAAGGAGTGTTTTAGATTTAATGCATTCTCAATTTTCAAATCTTTTTCCTTTGCCTGAAAGTAACCCAACCTATGCTTGCACATGCATATGTGCAACCCTGCCCAGAATCCCAAAAGGTGGAACTGTCTAATGTTTCCAACATTGGCATCTTTTTGATGAGCTGATAGTGACTGAGATCTTTCCTGATTCATCCCTTTTAGTCTGGGAAAGCTGCTAAATACAGAGGAAAATAAATGAAAGAGGACATAGCTGTCTTGTGGGTTGATTCCCTGCAGAGCACAGAATCCTGCCTTCTCTTTCCATCAAACACATAGAATTTACACCGGAGTTTAGTGACACCTGAAATTATGAAATAAATCAAAACAAGATTTGAAAAAAACCAAAGGCAACAGCAGGTAAAAGAGATACAGAGAGAGGAAAAAAAACCCCCAAAAAAAACCCCACCAAAACTTTTTTCTATACCTAAGAAGGAAACTAGACTAAGGTAATCAAAAAAAAAAGAGCAGAAAGAGAGACAAAGAGCTAGCCCATGACATCATTATTTATGTTGGTATAGCAGCTTATTCAACAAATGTTCCTTTCTTTTTGATGCAGAGCAATCTTCATTTTATTATCATTTTTACTGCTGTAGCACAAAAGAGGCCCCTTTATGGGCCAAGATTCACAAGTTCCTTATACTGTGAATAATAAAAGACGATTGTTATTTTCTGAGGAGTCCCTTGTGATATGGGTAGTTTTCCCACTATGCTGCTGTGAGGCAAGGCTGGAGAGCCAGAGCCTGCCCTGGGGGATGAGTCACCATCACCAAGTCTGAAAAATTCCTTCCCCTCACAACTTTGTGGAGAAGCACCCAGCTACTCCTCGGGCCTCCTGATCACAGTGTGGGAGGAGTAGGTGTGTTTAATATCACCAGTCCTGGAGTATTGAGATGCCACTGTGATCAACATGAATTCACTCCCTTATTATGAGATAGAGAGAGAAAAGGTAAAAGCAAATTAATTTTTTATTCTAAACTATCCGGTGTAAGTAACTAGTTATTGTATTTGATAAATCAAACAATACAAAGCTATAATTAGCTTTGGTTTTGATTTTCTATCTGGATGCCTTCCAGCTTCCCCAGCTGAGCTCTGGAAATCCCCAAATGGAGATCCCACAGCCTCTCTGGACAACTTGTTCCAATGTTTGACAAATTTCATTTTGACTGGCCTTATCTTTATTCCTGGCTGATATTTCCCTTGCTGCAGTTTTGGATTCCTGCCTCTTCTTTTTTTCACTGGCCATGTCTTGGAAGACGCTGGCTATCTTTTAACTTTTCCATGAGGTAGTTGAAGACAGCAGTTAGGTATCCACCCAACTTTCTCCTCTTCAGGTTCAAAAAGTCCAGAACCCTCAACCTCTCCTTGAGTGTCTCATGCTCTACCCATGAGATTTGTCTTCCACTGGGAAAATTAATGAAATTTATAATTTTTAATGTATACCTTTTTTTTTCTGGAATACCACAGAATTAAAAATTGGGCACAGTATGCCCAACGTCAATGCACAAATGCTAAAGAGATGAGACCTGTCCTCAGCCAGGAGGCTGAGGGAGATGATTCTTTTTCCCTGTCTACTCTGCCCTCACAAGACCCCACCCAGAGTGCTGCATCCAGCTCTGGGGTCCTCAAAATAAGAAGGACATGGATCTGTTTAAACAAGGTCAAAAGGTCAGAAGACATCAAAAAGACGATCAGAGGGCTGCAGAACCCTTTCTGTGTAAACAGTCTGAGAGAGATGTGATTGTTTGACATGGAGAAAAGTCTCCAATGAGACCTCATTGAAGTCTCCCAGTACTTAATGGATGATCATGAAAAAGAGTGAGAGGAACTTTTTGTACAGAGAGATAATGATAGGATAAGGCAGAATGGTTTAAAACTGAATGATTTAGATTAGATGTTATTAAGAAATTCTTTACCCAAAGAACTGAGTAATGAGTCACTGGAATAGGTTGCCCAGAGAAGCTGGGCATGACCCATCCCTGGAAGTGTTCAAGGACAGGTTGGATGGGATACTGTGCAACCTAGTCTAGTGGGTGGCATCTCTTCCCATAGCAGGGGGATTTGGAATTGATATTTAAGGTCCTTGCCAACCCAAACCAATCTATAATTCTGTGATAATGAAGCCCATGGTGCTGTTGGGCTTCTCCGCTGCAAAAGCACAAGGCTAACTGCCCCAATCACATTTCAGTTTGGTGTAAATTCTTCAACCTCATATTCTTGATTACTGATTTAATTAGGAAAATACCTAACCTCTTAATTCCTGTCATCTAAACCAGTAATTGCTTGACACAGCTTTCATAAAAATAATGTAATCTCCAGCTAAATTGCATCTGTTTGTCCTAATGTTCGGCAGGTTAACCAATACATGCTACATACAAGTTCATGAGCTTGCCTCTTCCTGGCAGACCAATTTGCATAATATTTTTCGTAATATCTGAGCATATATGAGTTTATATACAAAGTTTTTCATAAAATGTAACTTACATAAACACTTAAGTGAAAACAAGAACTGTGTTTCATTAAGTAATTAATTGCTCATGGAGTGGAAATTCAACAAGAGGAAAGATAAACAGCACTGAGATAATATTTTTCCTGTTTTAGATAACCCCTAAAGGGGCTTTTTGGGACTGGGAATTCCATAACAACACTGTAAGAGATGCCATCTATCTGTAGTAAACTGCATGAAGAGTGAAAGGGAATAAGGTATTGCAGGACGTGTAGAAGTCGGAATCCACGTCCTAGATCTGTGTCCTAGAGGCATAAGCACTGCCAAGTTTGGTATCATAAGTGACTCTTAAGGAGGATGGGAAGGAAGAAAAAGAAGACATATGATAGCTGTTCCCAAGTATGATAGCACTTGAGGAACAGAATGAAGAAAGCAAAAATTTCTTGCTTATAGAAACAGAAATTGAGCAAAATAGAGGCAGAGTTCTAAATATGAAACAGGGAAAGGTGTGTTGTGACGGCTTTGTCAAACAAATGTAACTTTGGTTTGAGGTGCCAGAGAAGAGGCAGGTGGGAAAGGATTTTAGTAAGGAGTGTGTCTGTGGCCAAAGTAGAAATTTCTTTGGTGGCAAGTCAAAGATGGGAAGATCAAGGCAAGGTAATATGATTGGATGAAATTTAATATCAAAAGCTGATGGATCAAATCTTGGATTAGAGCATATGTTAGTTACCTGCAGAGGTGATTGAGGACTAGCCAGGGAGCAGCTGTGTGTATGTGGTGCCACAGCAGAGTCCTTCAGGCTCACCCTCAGACCATTGCAGAGGTTCACCAATCTGCTCAAGAGCAGGGAAGGTTGCTCTGTAGTCCATGAGAAATGTTGCTATACATATTGCTATAAGGAGGACAATCAAACCCATGAGGTCTTTCAAGATGACATCACAAAGTATTAAGAACATAAAAAAAAAGAAAAAGACAGATTAAGCTGTTCATTTTCTTTAAGAAACTGGAGCTAGAACAGAAGTGTACCATGGTTTTGCTTTAAAAAAAAGAAGAAGAAAAGAAGAAAGTGCTTAACCCTCCAAAAGGAAAATTGATGGAGATTTCCTTTGAGAATTTTGATTCTGTGGCATCAAGAGTCAGGGAAAAAGTTGAACAAAAAGTAAACCACTTAGCTACTGGAAAGAATAGTGAGTTCTGATAAAGTTGTTGCAACAAATAAAGGAATTTGAAATAGCAGTAATTTTAAAACTCATTAAGGAAAAAGAAAAGGAGAAATCTTAAGATTTAATAAACCCTTAAATGAATGGCATAAGGCCTCCTTGGAATGAAAAGATCTGAATGACCTTATTAAAGACAGTCAAAAATAGGAATTTACCTGAACCCACAGAAAGTAGATGGAGTTGTATTACAAGATATACACCAAGAAACCAGAGGTTGTTAAATTAAAATAGGACAGAAAAATCACTTGCTGCAAAGTTTTTCAAATAAAGCACAAAATCTAAAACAGACAGCAACTTTAGAGGGGAAAATACTTATTTTATGTTATAGGATATGCCAGAGATCCTGAAATATGCAAGGTCAGACAGTAGTAACTGGAATGGTACATATTAAAAGCAATATTTCTGGAATAAATCTCTTGAGTAATTACTTGTATGGGTTTTGCCCAGCTGCTGGGAAAAGCTTATGAGGTTGTTGTTTCAGAAACATTACTATGCAGATGGTGGTGGTTTAGACCCATTGTGTACTTCTCCTTCTGTCCTGGTTTAGCCACAACTTCCACTAAAATTGATCAGTGAATGGATTACTTGCAGAATAACCCATTTACTTTAGTCCCTGGCTGAAGAGTTTTTTCATGCTTGCTTTCTCCCTTGTATGTGGTTTACAGGATAACGGTATTCCCTGATGAGTTTTAAATTGGATTTCTCAGCTGAAGAAACTAAGTGCTCATTCACTAAAACAGTGATAGAACAAAAGATTTTTGGTGTCTGTGGGAACTGAAGCTGAGAAAAATTACTGTGGTCAGAGAGTTCCTTGGGTTTTCTGATGTTTTGATGTCCCATGCAGTAGGGGCACTAAAACTGCCCTGCTGGTGTGATGGATTTGCAGTTGGAGTCCTTCCAAGTAGCACTACTCCCAAGTGCAATGCAGAGACTGATGCCTAGGCTGGAACAACCCATTCTACCCGGTGCAATCAGGAAGCATTTGAGGAACAGAAAATTTAACAGTAAGAAGGTTTTGGAGAGAGAGTAGGTGGAAATGAATGAAATCATAATAATTCCAAATTAGAAATAAAGAGGGAGGGAAATGAAAATGCTGAATCATTTAATTTTGACATTTTTAAGGTATCCAATATTAAGTGATGCATTTTATCATGGAAACATAAGAATGCTACTTTCAACACACTTTTGAGAAAATCTGCCAATTCTTTGGTATCAAACCAATATTTTTGGCTTAAAAAGACTGAAATGCCTTTTTAAAGATAAAGAAAGAATAAAATTATTGACATTAAATCATAAGTGTAGTTTTATTTTTTAACAAAATAAAATTTATATTGAATTTCTCTTTTAATTGAAAAAACAAGGAACATTTTCTCAACCCTACCCAAAATAGGGATTTTTATTCTCTTTGCATTTTCTTTCCTGTGGCCTCAGTATCCAATTTTTACTATGCAGTAGAAGAGTAAAATGTTGATTATTAGAATTAAATGTCAATCAGCATTTCAGGTTTGCCAATCCACTTGTAGGGATCCATCACATCTTCAAAGTTTAAAAATTACTGAAGTAAAGTATAAGAAATTTGTGAAGAATAGGACTGTCTTTTGAAGAAGGAATGCCACACTACAGAAAGGAAAATGAGACACAGGGTAGCCAAAGCTGACTAGTCTGTCAGTCAGGAGCACAATTTAGTTCTTTGCCCAGCAGAGTTTTTCATTGGATTATACTGTCCAGTACATGAAAAAATAAACTTATTTTTCCTTTCCTGTTGGTTGTGAGGTTCTCTGCATATTTATAGAGTATCAATGACATTTGTTGAGCTTCCCTAGGCATCTCCATTTATTGGAGGCATTTTGGGGTTTAAAAAATGCCCAGAGAAATAGATTTTTTTCATCTTTCTCTAGGAAAAAAATAATTAGAAATAATGACATAAATGTTGATTGTAGGGCTTGTCCTTTTCTCTAAGAAATTGCTTTTGGGTTACACCTCGAGTGGAAGATACTTCATTTAGCTTTGAATGCAGGGCACAGTGCTCTGGAGAAGTAAATATATCCTGAGCCTTGGCACAGTCACCTGGCACAAAGAAGGCACATATTAATATATCTGGTTTTCTCCTGATTTTCAGGTGGCCCTGTGCCATCCTGGGTGGGAGCTCGAATGGTCTCCAGGAGGCTGTGTTTAGCTGGCCAGGCATGATGGCTTCTTCCTTCCAGGTCAGCACAATTCTTTAATTAACACTGAGGGAGATACACCAGAAGTCTATAAAAGGATGAGAGTCAAGGAACAGGCCAAAAGGGAATCATTATTTACTCTCTTTTCCGATACAAAAACTAAGGAGATTTAAATGGAACTAGCAGGTGGCATGTCTGGAAAATCAAAACTAAGTTGTACTTCACATAACTTGTGAAACTCAAAATATTGTACGTTATAAAATACGTATGACTTAAAAATGAAAGGGCCAAATACATGGAAGAAAAGCCTCAGGGCAAAAAAAAATTAAAATAAGCAACCACACCAAACCAAAACCCAAAACAAAACAGAAAAGAGGCTATAATGAGAAGAAGATTTCTACAGGCTTGTAAAGGCTGCAGAAATCTTTCATATCCTTCTATGCTGTCCATTACTAGAGACAACTACTATCCTAATCTACTCTGTCCTGGTTTACAGATGTTCTTGTAGCTTCATGGTCTTTGCTGGTGGAAAGAATCAGACACTGAAAACAGAAGAGCTTGTAATAGAGACATGATTAAGAAATAAATGGTATCCAAGGCAAACTCAAAATTAATAGAAGTTATATTTTTCTCAAGGGTACAGACTGTGCAGTCACTGTCAAAATAAGCTATTGAGACAAAGAATTTCACAAGTTTCAAAAATGGTTTGGAGATATACTTGGAGGACAAGAATAAGCAGAACAAAAATTTATGCTAAATCTTGTTAGTCAGTTGTTTAAAACAACCAAGTATTATTAGAGTGTGATATAAATGTGAAACAGATGATCCCATTTCGTAAAATGTAAGCTGTTTAAAATCTTCTCTGAATCTTCTGGTTCTGGCCAGCTCTGGTTAGAAGCTGGGAATGGGACTGGTGGGTTCAGCATAGTGAGTTCTTTTTGATCCTGTGGGTATTTTTGTGACATACTGCGCACCTGAAGAAATTGAATGGAAAGGAATTGAAATGAAAAGGAGCAGAGTAAGGAACTGAGCTCTAAACAATGCATAAAGATATGAACCCCTCCTCCCTATTAGTATCTGGTGGAGTTTTCATTTATCTCTGCAGTCTCTCTCTAGTCTCTGTAGACTTATAGTAGTGGTTACATGAGTACCAGTCTCTACACAGGCCTTTCAGCATTGACTCTCCATCTTGATTGAACCACACCAGCTGGGTGGGGCTGACTCATGGTGCAGGATGAGGTGCAAGGATGCCTTGGCAGAGCCTTCACCAAACTGATGTAGACTCTTTTTTTGCATACACACTACGAAAAATAAAGGTTTTCTTTTTAAAAAAGGGAAAAAAAAAAAAAAGAAAAAGCCCTCAGCTCCCACATTCAAAATAGTTGAAACAGGAAAAAAAGGTTGAAGAACAGGCTTGTTAATAAAACCTGTCAGATCTCTCCTCTATGACTTATTCAATAAGACTGGCCATATCAAGTTTGTTTAAAGGTGAATCTAACACGCTATCCTATCAGTTTTAGCAACCAGGATTGGATTTTTATATAAGGGCTTTGGAATACAGCCAGCATGAAGTAACACTGTCATAATGTCTTACTTGATGGATTCATGTTCCTTCTTTTTTTTTTTAAAGAAATCTTTCCTCCCCTTTGGATAAGCAAAAAAACTTTCACAAAAAGAAAAAAACAAAACCAAAACCAAAAAAACAACAACAACAAAAACAACAACAACAACAACAACAAAAAACCCCCCAAAAAACCAAAAAAAAACCCCAAACCAACAGAACAAACGCAAAGAAACCTCTATGGCTGAGCTGATAATAAGAATTTGCCTGGAAATTATCTATTGTTAAACATACAAGATTTGTTAAACATTATTCTCTTTTTCTTTTTAATCTTTTCCCTCTCTTTTTTTTCTTTTGCCTTTTGGAACTGACCCAGTTTTTAAATCCCTGTCAGAGATCCGATGGTTTGTAAAGGAATCCATGCAGTGTATTATAAATCAATTCAGGCCTTCTGTTACTGATGAAGACAGATAGTGCTACATCAGTATCATCTCACCATTGAAGTAGTTAACCTGATACAGATCTTCCTAACGCATGTTTTTTCATGTGTTAGCAATGGAATGAGAAATCCAAGCCTTTGATGATGGGTGACGCTCTTTCTTTTCGTATCTGTGCATCCTTTATTAAAAGCTTGAGGCCTCAGCCCTGTGACATGCTAGAGAGGCATTAAAGTGTAACCCTCCTCAGCAAAGCACTGAAGCCCATATTCATGTATTCCTGAGGTCAGAGCAGGGTAAGCACATGCTTAAACATCTGCCTCATAGTGAACTGCACATGATTTTAAAGTCAAATCTGTTCTTAGAAAATATCCTGCTGGATGTGAATGAAACCATAGGTAAAATACGATGGAAACGATCGTTGCAGACACTGCTCCCTCCTGTGGGCACCATTGTGCATCAATTCAGCACTGCTTGTGTCTGTGGGTTGGGGAAATTATTTTGAGAATCAAAACCAGCAATGACAGACTTCTGAAGTGCTGAGAAGTCCCATTTTGGTGTTTTTAAAGAAATGTTTTGATTTTTGACTTCAAAATGTCTTAGGAGAACAAAATCAAAACAGGAATGTTTTGATTAGCACCTAAAGACTTTCTGAAATATTTTGTCACATGAAATTAGGTTTTTTAAAAATCTGCTTCTAATGAAAAGAAAAAAAACCCAGAATTTTTAAAACTACAGAAAAAGAAAATTCCCTGATATCTCTGTTAAAGATAGCAGAGCACGGGTTGAAGGAAAAAGATGGTTACTGCTATTAATGATGAGAAGGAATATATTTTTTCCAATTACTTTTTTTGGCATATTGTACTAGAGGAATTCCAATATCTAAATTTTAAACTTCAGTTTAGTTTATTTGATTAAATGAAATAAATTTCTTTTTTCTGCCCTTAAAAGTCAGGGTGGAAATAAAATTTTAGAAAATATTTTTCTTTCATACAAGTAAAATGTAAAAAAAAAACAAAAAAAACCCCAGAACAGTGTTAAAACTGTAGCTGTAGCATTTACAGGCTACTAAGAGAAAACTGCATAAAAATTTTACTTTATAAAAAGAAAAACAATACCAATATTTCCAGCCAACACACAAACATCCCAAAGGGAAATGAAGTTGTTCTTGACTGTGCTATTATTTTATAGATGCGAGGGAAAAATCTCTCCCTTGGAGGCCTTAAACCTAAAGGAAACAGGAAAAGGGCAAGATAGGAAACCCAGGTCGACAGAAGAGGTAAACAGTGATTGCTATTTTTCTATTTTATTAATATGGTTATTAGAAATATATTATTGCATAATTGCCTCAGATTACCTATCTAGTTCTGCATATGTTACAGTTTGTACGACCTGATCTTGATTAAAGACAAAATGTTGTACAAGAATATAAAAAATGAGGTGTTTGCCGTACAATGGTTAAAATTTTTGTTCTAATAAATCCCTCTGAGCTTCCTCAGTGTTTTGGGTTTTTTTTCAGATAGTCAGTTTTTTCAAGTGGAACACTTATTTAAATACTTGCAATAAAAATTCACAGCTAAGTGAGCTAGAGAAAAATAATAAATGGTTATCAGAGAATATCTACATAAACCTTCATTTCTGACAGGGCTATTGGGAGCACTAATCGTAATTATATGATTCACTTGGCTTAGTGGGTGCAGCATGTTCAGAAAGGTACAACATAAAAATAAAGGACTGAGAGACAAATCCCATTTCACTTAAAAGTTTTTCTTATAACTAGCTTTGAATTAAAAAAAAAATTATCAGATTATTATTTTCATGTTTAACAGACCCCAGAAAAGACCTTGATAGATGTCTGGAGAGGACACTGTGGGCCTTTTCCAGGGAGAAGGTGTCCTGTCAAGCTGTATAAAGATGAAACAGAATGAAAGTTTTGGGCCACATATTTTACTCCAGAGAGTTCAGTGGATTAAGGATGCATTCTACTTGCTGATCATCTGAGATCCTCTTCATAGCTATGTGTGAGTTCTAGTGATGAAAAGTTCAGATTTGAGTAAAGACAGTATCATATTCAGTAATAAACAAATCCAAAGAAAAGGGATGAACCAACTCATTCTCATTTCTGGGAGAAACACTCTGATGCAGCTCAGGCTGTGTCTGTGTGTTGTAAAACATGCAAGTTGAACAAAAACTTTGTTTTCACTGTGACACATCTGAGGGAAATGAAGTCCTCTTGTTGCAGCAAAGGGCTAATATAACAATGAAGTGTACGACACAAAACACGGCATTTACAATTGATTTAACACTGGAGCAAAGTCCACCAATGTCCAAAAATTCCATTCTTCCTAGAGATTACGCTGAACCAGAAGTTGAAAATTGTAAAGATGCATGTTTTTGAGAGTTTATTATTAAAATTGAAAAATTGAATCTCAGTCATTATTTTGGGGCACAAAAAATTAGATCAGCAGGCTGCTAGTTTTAGACATAGTAATTTCTTTGTTTCTTCTAGAACGCAACTTAAAAATGAAATAAGAAGACTAAACTGGCAATAATGAAATGGGACAATAAATTGGTTTTACAGGATTTTTCCTTGTTTTCCTTAGGAGTTGTGAGAGAGGGAACCTAACATTTAAAAACTTGATACAAATGCATAATTTCAGGAATCCCTTTCTGATGCACGACTCATAAACTAAAGAAAGGAAAAGGACACAAGGTTGGAGGGGTAACCAAAGTCACAAATTGTAATAATTCCATGCAGAAGTCTATGTTTGGAAGATATTTGCAGGTTTTTTATTCATTAACTTAAATAGGTTGGGTCTTGTGTCCCACAAGTAAAATAATTTAAATAGGCAAATAGCGATTGTCAGTTGTTGTAAGGAGGGATTAATGCATCTTTCTAGATAGTGGAAGTCACAGTATTTGTGAAAAAGAAAAAGAATTAACTTTTCTTAAGTTCTCTACTCTATACAGTGGATAGATAAAGCTATTTAAAACATTCCTGGAAAGTCATATGTGGACTTGATTTTCAAATTTCATGGACAATATAAAAAGAAATTTGGAAATCTCTCATGAAACTGCAGTAATAGTTTGATATTTGGGAAACTGACTTCTAAAATGCTTGAACTGTTGCTTACCCATGGGGGAGTAAAAATTTTTTTCTATTTAAATTCCATAGCTGCCTCTATTAATTTGTAAGAATGAAAGTTCTTATATCAACAGAATGAGAAGATATAAAACTATAAAAATGGAAAGTGAAGAGAAATTCCAACAAACAGTTACAGAAACACTAAAAATTTTAAGAAATTTTTGTCATGAAGGATTATAAGATGTGGTTAAATATAAATATGTTCTATTTTTCAGCATTTCAATTATTTAACAATGATTTGTATGCTTTACTTGAAATTTACTGAAATTTGAAAACATCGTATAGCTAAGCATAGTAATTTCAGAGCAAAGCTCTATGTCTTGAGATATGTAATAATCATCTTTTTTTGAGATTCTTAAAGATTTTAGAATCACCATGTCTTAGTTCTTAGTTCAGAACTGCATTTTCTGGTCCTAAATATCCCAAATAGAATGTGGTCTAAGAAATAACTATTGTATTGTGCCAGTGGGATGGATCATAGGAAACCAAAAGACTTTTCATTTGCATGCTGCATTTAATACACTGTTCTCTTTTGCCAGACATTTAAAGAATTGCACTTTGACTCTGAACTTTATTAACTCTATTACCATATTTTCTGAGTCAGTCTTTTTGCTTTGTTTCAGCAATTTCCATCCCTTTCATCCATCTGAGAGATTTGTGGTGCAAACAAATCAATTTTCTGGGTTGTTGCTCAAGTTTTTACAGAGAGACATATCTGTACTTGTGGACACTGAAAGCTGAGAGATTTGAAGGGGGAAACTCAAAGGCACTAATTTCTTCCATTTTTGGTGAACAAAATTACTTTGTGCTGTTTTACTTCCCTGGTTATTTGAGGCTCTGCACTCAATATAACTTTTGTCAATTAAGTGTTCATCAGTAGATGGACAAATACTGAACATAAATGTGGAAACAAACCTTAAATATTTGCTTCACTCCATTCCTCCATAAAATTGGATTAGAAATATTTTCTGGAAATATTTTCCATTACTCACTTACAGTTAATGAAGTCTGCTATGATTTCTGTTACTGCATAATTTGCTGAAAAATTCATGACAGCGCATAGAAAAGCATGAGAACAACACAAGGTTTGGATTCATCCATGCAACAAAAGCCTCTCTCCTAGTGATTATTTTCAGCTGACAGAAGGGCAATATTTTGTTGCACTTTGTAACAGGCCAGGAAAGTAGAGAATATAATTGCATTATTATCACACTTAGACCTAGCCAAAGAATTTGTGCCAGTACTGTTAATTTACAAAATCAAGTGGTTCGTAGCTGACAGAAGTTAAAATCCCAGTATAAAACAAGACATAAGAAAGAAAGAAGAGTGATGAAACAATAAAGCAATTTAATTGATTTTGTTGTCCACTCTTGTCAGGTGCTTGATGACCCATAGCACCATAAGAAGTAATTGGTGAAAGCAACTTCAGTTTGAGGTAACTAAATTTAGGCATCTGCATGAAGGTGTCGCCCGTGAACTTATGGTCCATTCTCTCATTATAGCTAGGGATATGGAGCATATCCCAAATGGGCTTCAGCTGCCTTTGTGGATGTAGATGACCCTTAGCACAGGTACAGACATGGGACACAGCTCACCTTTCCCTGACACTGTACCTTGCTGAGGTTGGAAGAAGCACATCACTGTGAAACAGATGAGGAAACAAAAATCAAACCTAAAAGATCCATTGCAGATTTCTTTCTGATTTATTGTTGTAAATGGCATCTTTACTAATTCACAATACGACTACTCAGAAACGCTCTTTTAGAATGTAAAATGTGAAGCAAATGGAGAAATGTTATCTTGTACAGAATACATGACTCACTTTGGAACTGACAAGGAAGATTTCTTCCAGACTTTCTGCAAAGCATCAATTACCTCAGACAATTTGCTGCCAGGGGCAGCAACAGCTATACCTCTGGATTTTTTAAGATAAAGGAAACATGTCATGCTGTCCACTGTTGTAATGCAATGGGCCTGTAAAATGTTGCCAAGTTTTCCTAGTGAAAAAAACAAACCAAAAGAGGCACAAAATGAAAAGAGCAAATGAGGGCCTTCTTTCTGTCGAGCATTTTGTATTATTTTAGGATCTATCTTTCAGGATCAGAAAGAGCCTATCATTGAAGTAAGATGCCAATAAAAATAATTGAAGATATTTTTCCAGAACTTTACTGAAGTGTCTCCCACTTTTTCAGCATCAAACTAGCAACAGAAGAGTTAAGAATGAAGGTGGAAATAATTTTGCAATTGCTGGTATATAAAATGTCTGTGAATCATCAAATGGACATTATTTTTCTGCATTAGGATTATGCTAGTTAGAGGTGGAAACGATTAGTGAAAATATAGAGAGAAAGATGGCAAAGAATCATTTAAAAGTTTAATTTTCAAATTTAAGATGCATTTTCAGTTCATCAATACTTATATAGCTAATTTTTTTTTTAACTCAATACAAAACATAATAAAATTCTCAAGTACCAGGATCAGAACCTGCCTATCCCCATTTCTAACCTCTTCATTCATCATCCAGGAAAAAAAAAAAAAAAAAGGAAAAAAAAAAGAAAAAAGAAAAAAGAAAAAAGTATGATGGAAATGAAGTCTCTAGCTTCATTGATTTCACAAATAACAAATTTGATCCTCTGGTGATCTGTGGAAAACATTGGCATGGGAAAGGAGGCTGCAACAAAAACGTGAGAGAAGCTAAAGGATCTGCATTTAGCAATTTGATCATGCTATGTCTTGACATAATGTCTAGTAAAATATCTGAAGTAAAGACTTAAGTAACAATCTACCATTGCAGTGCACACTACACCTGGAACAGGATTGTTCAGATACTTCATTAAAGAGTGAAATGCAGCCAAAGCTGCACAAAACCCAGAAAAAATGTTTGCATTGAAAGCATCATTACCTCTTGATGCTGCTTCCCATACTTCCTATCTTAAAATTGTTGCAAGTTTTCTGAGCTCAATAAAATTTGAATTACAGAAACTTCAAAATACATTTTTAAATAGTTGGTTTTGATAAGGGCTCACATCAAACACCAAGTGCAAAGGGTTTCATAATAATTGAAATTTTGTACCCTTGAAAAGCTAGAGGTTAATAATTTCAGGGTTTTTTTTAAAGCATCTAGGGAATATTTTGAATTAACAAAAGAGATATAGCTGCAAGTGTGGTAAAAAAATGACATAGCAGAGGTATTTTAATAAAAGCCTTTCAAACTGTATTTTATAAATGTTCTAGTACTGCAGTGTACCTGTATATCTTAACACATTAAGTGAATTTGGTGCTCACAGGATAGCTTTGATTTACAGACTGGAAATCAGCATGGTCTGTGACAGAGTAAAATCTTCCATATTCTCATTCTAACACTTCTAGATCATAGTGTCCTGTAACTTATGGGCTCTCAGTGATACACACTGGTATCATGCTCACATGCCAATGATTAACTGCACAAACCTTTGTTGCTCACAGGAATGTGACACAGGTCCACATCCATGAAGATGTGTGAGCAGTGTGCTAGGCTCATGCCACACATCAAATCCAGTGTTGGAAGTTGCATTTAGGAAAAAGGAGGAAGAGAGAGAGAAGGGAACATGAAAGGCCATGAGAAAAGGGAGAGGGAAGGGAACAGGAAAGGGGGAACTCTCCAGTGCCAGGGAGGAGGAACAGTGATGGATGCCCAGAATGAGTGTCCTCAGGTGGGGGCTCTCTCCAATACAGCAAGAAGCAACAGCAAAGATGGCAGATGAGGAAGGGAATGACAACACTTTCAGGATGATTTTTCCCCAGCATCTTAATACTTTTAATCAGGGATGGCTGAAGCTTCCTATTCCTTTTTTCTGCCTATGAAAGTATTAGCCCTGGCAGGAGCATGCTAATTGGGCACAGATGTTGCACATCCATTGGCTGCTGAGACTCTTCACATATAGCCCTGGATAGTACTTATCAAATATATAACTGGATATTATCCACGGTGCTGTTTTTCTTTTTTCTCTTTTGTGTAAACTGAAATCTGCAACGTGAGAAGTGAAGCTTGGTGTTTCTTATGCTGGCAACAGTTCCTTCCCGTGAGAACCCATGAGAACTGCAATATCAGGGTTTGGCAGGCACAAGGTTGTGAGGGCAACAGTATCTGAACTTAAGCAAGGGAGAAACAAGGGGAAAGTGCCACAGGGATTTTGGAAAACCACTGTAATGACATGTTAGGGGGAAGAGTACAAAACTGCAAACTCCAGGCCCTGAGCACTACTGATGTTAAGGAAAAAAGGCATCTCTGCCACTGGGCTTCACTGCTGACCTAAGAATTCTATTTTTTCACCACTTAGTGTAATTCAAATAGTCAGCCAGATACTCCTCCAGGCTCTGGTCCATAAAGATGCTTTTACCTCAATTCAGTGTCGATGCTGGAGAAGTCTCAGTCATTTCTCCTTAGCCTGCAGGTGGAGATGCCAGCCCCAAGAGCTGAGATGTGACAGATGATTGTAGGAACATGTGTGGTCTACTTTAGTACAAACATAAACTAGGTCAGCAAACCATCTTCGCCTGAGGAGTTGTGATTAGCAGCCAGGGCAATGTTTTCCATCTGTCCCACCATAGCTCTCATGAGCTGGTCTGTCAGTCTCACAGATGTAGCACAAGGGAAGTAGAAGAAAGGAGAACTGAACTGTTTTCAGAGTGCCTACTGCAGGCACCTGTCCCTCCAGGGAATCCGAGGGAGATCTGACACTTCTCTATCAAACTCTGTCTCTCTGCTGTTACACAGTTTAGAAAGAAGCATGAATGACTGAAATTTGGGACCAGGAAAGGGCCCTATGCTTAGCTATCTAGTGGTCTTGTTAACCCAAAATGATCAGATGATAATGCTGCTTTTAGAGGTTAAGCATGTTGTAGAATTTATGGTTAGGTTTCTTTGTTTATTTAGATGGGATACAAAAAAACTTTAATTAACCTAATGTTCTAATATATTCTTGACAGCATACATCTCAAGAAATTTATAAATAAACTTCCTGAAGGAACTAAGATTGGGTAATACTACCCATTCCTTCTAGTTTTAGGGAATTGATTCCTGAAAAGATGCCTCAGTTGAAGAAATTTCTTCTAAACACAGAATTTTTCTTTACAGTTCTTTATACAACTTCATTCTTTATGTGACATCTGAAGAAAATAAAGAATGCCACTTAGACTGTATCTTCCTCCTGGAAGGTGTTTTGTTGAGGGATGACAATGGGGAGACCTGTCTACACAGGAGCTGGTGATACACTAAAGTCAGCTTTCATCTCCATGGGGAATCCAGTTTTACGGCCAGCTTATAAAAGGGGAGTGAAAGGCAAAAATCTGGCATTGTGTTGTGGGTCTTGTGTTGCACAGAATACTTCAAGCACACTGCAGACATCTATCATCTTGGAGGGAAACAAGGTTTCTGTAGATCCAGAGGACACTTCAAGAGCCTTTGTTATAAGAATCCAGCGGAGACTGTAGGAAAATGTGTATCTCATTGCAAACTATAAAGAGAAGTTGGATGCCTTAAGCACAGCATTAGAATTTGATGTGATGGCAAAGACACACTTTTAATAAACATCATTATATATAGGCCTTACCAGCTAAACTGTCAGCATATTAGAAACTGACTGAGTTATGTAACACTGAGAAATTAAAGCAGCACAGTAGGAAGCAGATGGCATTTTTAGTACATCAAAAATAGTATTTCTTGCAGTACAAACTATTTGAAAATTCCTGTTATTGAGATGTTCTCTGTGTGTTTGTTCATGTGAGCTCTTCCCAAAATAAGCAGAGGTGGGAAAATAGATGTTTTTGGCATAGAAAGCAAGCAAAATGTCTGGAAACAGTTAAAAGTGTGTAATCCTAGCAGATTAAGCTCTGCCTCCAGTCTGTACAAGTGATTGCATTTATCTTTTACAATATCCAAAATATTAATTTTATCTCATCTTTCAAAATTTCATTTCTATTATTACATAGTAAATTACACATTTGAGAGAAAAAGTAATTTGAAAGACAAAATAAAAATATTGAATTTAAAAGTTTTGGAACAAAACAGATTTTTGTCAAAAGAAGATATCAAAAACTAAGCTCTCAACTGAAATTTTTCCATTTGACTAACAAGATCTCTCGGTGAAATAATATAAACCACTTTGAATTAGCTTCTCCTATGAATGTCAGGTTCTGAGTCAAAGGGTAGTTGAAATATGCAATACCATTAATTTCTTTAAATTCCTATTACAGATACAGCTCTTCAGGAAAACTCCCTTTGCAACTTGCTGTGTAGTGGTACATCATTAAAACATCTGTATGAAGGGTTAAGCAGAGAAAACTGATTGTTTAAGTATTATTTTAGTTTGTAGGCTGGCAACAGTCTCTTGGCACGTAAAGTGACAGGGTAAAGTAGAATAATTTTTCTATGTATTCCTTTGTTTGGATGACTCTTTAGGTATGAGCCAACATCCATTGTTCCACCCTGTATCATCCTTTGGAAAGCGAAATTTGTGGTTCCAGAACTCAAACAGGCAAAAAGACTACTTGCAAAGTGAGAGGTTCGGCACCTTTAGATCTCTGAATGTGCTGTAGAATTTAGTGGAATCAGGACTGAGCATTATCCAAATGTTTATGGGGCTAAACTAACCATAATTATCAGCTTTTACTGAGCAGCTGTATTCACACTCACATATGGCATTGCACTGCGCAAAAGTGGGATACTCTGCTAAATGTTTTGAAAACTGAAACAAGTATTACATGAAAACCAGAAGTATTAAGTGAAAAGAAACTCTATTTCTTGCAGCTGTACTGGACCACAAAGCTTCATCTAATAGCCTGTTTCAACCATTAAAACTAAAGATAAGAAAGTTACTGCCTCATCCTAACATGCTGAGATGGTTGGATTAGGGTTTAAAATCTCAGCAGAACATTTCCCAGACATGAAACATGACATGTCCTCTTCAGAAATAGAAAGGATAGTAATAAAACTGGAAGGGCTTAAATCTGTGATGCCAATAATTTTAAATGTTTCAGACATCATGCTTACCAGGGTCTACCAGGTCAGATCAACCAAAAGCTATGGGTCAGGATTAAAAGGAGGACAAAGACAGGTGAAATTATAGTGGGGACCTCCTAGAAGCCACACAGCCAGGACGACTGAGTGGATGAGGACCTCTATGGACAGATAGGAGCAGCCTCATGCTCACAAACCCTGCTTCCTCATGGGGGAATTCTGCCACCTCAATATCTGCTGGAGGGACAACACAGCAGGGTACAGGCAATCCACAAGGTTCCTGGAATGCTTTATGATAACTTCCTTCTCTAAGTAGTAGTGGAGCCAACAAGGAGAGGTGCTGTGATAGACCTTGCTCCCTCATGCTACACTGTACCTTATTCTCACCAACAAGGGTGGGGAATGTAAAGAACAGTCTGAGCTACAGTGACTATGAAATCATGGAGAAACTTAGGGCAGTGAGAAGGGCACACAGCAGGCTGACTGCCCTGGACTTAAGGAGACTTCAGGAGAATAGACTTTGAACTGTTCAGGGATTTGATTAGTAGAGTACCAGGGATTAAGTCCTAGAGGGAAAAAAATCTTAAATGGCCTAATATGCAGTACCAGAAACTGAAAGTTGTTACGCTTTGTTTTGTTTTGTTTTGTTTGCTTCACTGAATATTTGAAAGTGCCTAGGACTAATTTTCCGCTGACTTGGCCAGAGGAAGACAGTGATGTATTTTATCTTGAAAGATATCTTGGTTCTGTATATACTGTGGGAGAGAGGAAACTCTGTGGATTGCATTACAACACAATAGATAGCCTCATTTCTACAATGCTTACAGAGCATCACACACACACAAAAAATGTTTTGCTCAAAGAAAAGCTGGATCTGGAGTTGGGAGATCAACCTCTGAAAATGGAGGTCATCCTGAATGGGAAGAATCATCTCAGCCTTGCAGAGCTGTTTTTCACCAAGGAACACAACAGCAACACTTGTCCTGGTCCCGCTGCCTACACCATGGCTGATCCAGGCCAGGATGCCATTGGCCTCCTTGGCCCCCTGGGCACTTGTTGGCTCATGTTCATCCACTCTTGACTAGCACTCCCAGAACCTTTTCCACCACACAATTTTCTAGCCATTCTTCCTTCATCTTATAGCACTCCTGGGGTTGTTGTGATCCAAGTCCAGGACCTGGCACTTGGCCTTTTTGAACCGCACACAATAATGAAGTGATCAACACAGAGGGTTTAAAAGTGTTCTAGGAAAAGGACAGAGAATTCCACATCAGTTTAGCAGACATTCTCCAGAATTCAATGAAATTGTACTTATAAATACAGTACTTCTGCTATTGGCTTACATAGTTCAGCAGACTTCCGCTGCTGCTTCAGCTACTTCAGAGAAAACTTAGAGAAAAGTTTTATACCTGAGGGAACAGAAAGTTTTTGTTACATGCCATCATTAATTTCTTCATTGTCACGGTAGCCAATAAAAGTAATATGCATCCATCAAAGAGAATGGGGAGGCTAAATAATTAAGCCTCTTTGGAAGGAAAAATTACTCATCAGCAAGTTTGCTATTTTATGTTAAAAATGAGTGTTTGAAGTCACACTGAAATGTGACTGTATTCCAGTAATTGATTTTACTGAAAAACTCTCCAGAAAACAGGGAGCAATTCATAGCCCTCAATGGCAAATTGAGGGAAATATGGCAAACACTCGAGAAATTCTGTATGTAAGCTGAGATGTATGTGACACTGCCTTGCTGCCCAGGGAGACTGGTGTTTGCAGCTGCAAAATTTTATCAATTTTAAATTTTTTCAAAAGTTTAAAAGAAATAAAGATAATATTTTTTTTTACCTCAGGGATTTTTCACCTCTTTGTGTTACACCAAACTTTAAAACTAATTTGCTGTTACTCAACACTTGACTAACACTTGTCCTACAGCTTTGAGCTTCTTTTTGAAGTGCTCTGAGTAACTCACTGATGTCCAAACTGCCCCTTTCATTGACCTGCCCTCTGTATCATCCTCCTCTAAGGATAGAATGCATTAGATAAGCAATTCTTCTTGATTCCTATTAGAGGTATAGTCCTTCAATCCACAATGTAGTCGTATTTCAAGCATCCATTTGAGATTGATTGTGAGTCATTTGCAAAGAAATACTGGTAGGAATGAATGCAGAGAAGAAAGTGTTCATTCATGGATAGCAAATACTGTCCAAAAATGTTTTGCCTTGGTTTTGCTCCTGTTCACCGATCTCTGATTGTACTGTATACTATCAAGATTGTGATATCTACTGTGGAAAAGTGAATGACCAAAAAAGTTTTATTAAATCAAGAAAAATGCAGCAAGATGGCCATATAATGGATTAAAAATAGTCTGGTATAAAGTCCAGAGTCATCCATGATCCATACTGAGATTCACACGGCAGTGACACAGATTTTCCATTTTCTCACAATACTGAAATCCTCCAGTTGCTCACATGTGGTCTCCCTTATGTGATTCATTCACCAGTATTTATAGCTTCTTCTGCAAAAATAAAAAATTTAAAAAAGTTTATATGTTGTTCCTTTGGAATTAGAGCATGTTCCAAACCATGATCAAAACTCTCACAGGAGAGTCAGTAGCCCATTCTGGAGTTTCGGCACCTGTTTTTTATCTCTGTGGCTTATGGTGACACATGAGTCAAGCAAACTTTCCCCAGATTTGCTGTTGACATTCACCCTTCTACAGATTCCTCAGAAAAGAGTGTTACTCTGAGTACCCACATAACTGTTTATAAATAATTTACCAACTGTTTAAATATGGGTAATTACAGTATACAGAAAATCACTAACATGAAATTATCCCTTTTGGCTTCTGAGATAATTCCAGTTCTAGGTAAATAATTTCCTATATTTTCACTTTTACTGTAGTGATTTGATTGCCTGAAATTAAAGATTGACATCCTTGGAGGCCCAGTTATTGTCAAAAACACCGTGTAAGGCTTCAGAGAAATGTAACCTTTATTGTTTTTGCCCTCTACATCATTCTCTTCTCAAACAAGCTTTTTTAACTGAGAGAACAGCCTGAAAGCTTCTAAAGTGATTTTTGGAATTTTAATCCTCAAGAATTGTCCAGTGTTCCCAGACTGCTCCAAGATCAAGTGCTAATTTCATCTGGATCCTTACATTTTAGCTATATTGCTAGATTAACAATATTTAACAATTTTTAAGCAGTATCTTTTGTACTCATTAGAATTTGCGGTGAATTGGCCCTGCTATCCCATCATCCTGAGAACACAACAGAGTGAATGATGATTTTTTTTTTTTTTTATTGTTGCTGATCCATCACCAAAAAAAGTGCATTTTGGATCAACTCAAAAATTTTCAATTGTCTAAAAAAATAAGACTATTTGGAGTTTGAACAATCTGAGGTATTTCTAGTTGTTGTTACCTTATACGGATTCATTTTACAGAAACAAATTTGGATCATGGGGTTTTTCTTCCTTTTTTTCCTATGTTCAGAACAATTTAGTGACTGCAGTAAGCATTCCCAACATTTTTTGGTTTTTGACTTCACTAAATTTTCAGTTGAGATGTTATCAGCATATTCACAGTTGTACTTGCCATTAAATTGCAGTGGTAGTGGAATTAGGGTGGTACTGGAGAGAGAATTTTTTTAAAGTATTCAGAATTACAATACACTAGACAAGCTGAAACTGAGCATTCAGTAGACTCCCAGAGCCAAGACATCTTCTTGTGTACATTTCAAATGGGTATTAATTATTTGTTGTAGACCAGGCTTTATCAGGAGTCTGGTTGCAAATTCATAAAAATCCCCTTGCAACTTCTATTACACATTGAAATGTTATTAGAAACTTAATGAAAAAAAGAAGAAAAAAAAAAAAACCAACTTAGCCCTTCTTTCCTGTTACTTGAAGGTATCTTTTCAAAACACAATCAAATATATCATATGACTTTCTAATTATTATAACTAGTGTTGCCTGACTTTTTCAATAAATTAAAAGAAATGAAAATATTTTTTGATTTCCCATAGAGAAAACTTGAGAAAAACTACTCTACAGTCCAAGCAGATATATTTTTGAAGTCATCTTAATATCAAGGAAAAACAAATGTATGAAAATCATACTTCAGCCAACTTTCCCCCAGCCTGAATTCCACTTAAATCTCTGAGCCCGGTATTTCCCATTGGCTGCCTGCCTCTTAAAGCCCAGAGCCAACAAAGATGCACCAAAGCTTATGTGGAATTTAGGCTGAATGAAGGCCTCCAGGGCTAGGTGTTGGTCATAAATTAGAGTAAAAACAAGCTTTACTTGCTTTCTGTTCATTTTACATGGTAACACTTCAAGGCTGTTGTACTCTCATACATGCCTGAGAACTGAATCAAGGATTTCAGCGCTCTTACTGCAAAACAAATGTCTCTGTTTTAAATGTCTTGTGGTTATTGTTGTTGTTGTTGTTTGTTCTTTGGTTTGTTTTTATCTTGTTTAAGTTATCCATCAGTTTTTCAAAATACTTCTATTTCAGGAATAGTAGACATTTGACAAGTTTCAAAACTTCCCTCTGATTAATGAAATTACCTATCCTTCTCCTCTACACAAGGCATATGATGCTCCATATCCTTCAAGCTGTGAAAATTCCTAAATGAGATGCAGGGGGTGGGAATTAGGAATCATTAACACAGGCTCTGGCAGACTGACTAACCTTATCCTGCTGAGAAGTGGGTGGAAAGGAATCACAGCTGGAGTTGCTTGAGTACTCTGAAGTTTTATCATCTGTGCTTTGCTGTACATCATCCCATGCCTCCCTTTTCTCACTACCTATACTTTATCTGGTTTTATGGTTGAGGGAAGCGTGTTGACATACCATTAGGATGGTACAAAGCAAGACAGTGGTGGAATATGAGAAAGTTTGGGGGGTTGACCCTGACTGGAGAGTAGGTGTCCACCAAAGCTGCTCTATCTCTCCCCTCCTCAGCTGGACAGGGGACAGAAAATGTAGGGAAAGTTTCATGAGTTGAGATAAGGACAGGAAGAGCTCACTTATCAGTTACTGTCATGGGCAAAACAGATTTGATGCGGGGAAATTAGTTTATTACCAATCAGAATTAGAGCAGGATAATGAGAAAATAAAAACCAAACCTTAAAACACCTTTCCTCCACCCAGACTTAACAGCAAGTCCATCTTGAAGCCAGCTGGCCTTGGCTCTGTTGGACATGGGGGAACTTCCAGCAGTTTCTCATGGAAGACACTGCTAACCCTTAGCTAACAAAATCTTGCTATGCAAACCAAATAAACTAGGTAACTGAGAGGGTGAAAATAAGTGTCGAGATGGAACTGAAATCCTGTTTGGTATGAGAGGTGAAGGGCACATGTTAGGGCATGAGAGGGGGGAAATAATGTCTCCCTAAGTGTATGTGGAGCCTGTCACAAAGGTGGGAAATGCTGCTGTTTACATCAAGAGCAACGGCAACATCTTCCTTGAAGAGTATTAATGGTTGAACTTCTCAAACCAAGCCTAGAAATTTTAAATAGTGGTGATTGTGAAAACAAGCATCCAGGTATTGCATATCCCTATGCATGTGGGTTGATGCAGGTACTTTATAGGTTTCAAAATAACACATAGATCCTCTATTTCAAGTACTTCAGACATCACTGTAGTTACTCCTCACACTCTGTCAGTGATCTGTTAGCATCCGACTTTTTTTTTTTCATTCTTCAATTTCCTTTGTTCATTTTGGAGAAAATAAGAGCAACCATTCTTCTGGAAACAGGACTACTTCTTTAAGAAAAATCTCTTCCAATTTTTCCCTACCTAGGAAATAATCTAGGCAGAGAATAATTGTTTCTTTCCTATTTAGAAACACTGTTTTTATAAATACATTTTTAGCAAGATTTTAACTAGATGAAATCTGTATTTTTAACTTCAACTGAAATTTCCAACCATCATACTCACCATACACAGAATCTTGGCTAGGTTTTTTTATAAGATGCATAGTAAAGGAAATATAATCCCCCAGGCCAGGGAGTGATGAAACACGGCAACAAGCTTCACAGCTCTTATTATTAACAGTTCAAGGTCAGACAGAGCAGCACCTTCCAATCCTCTGTTATTTCATAGAAACATACAATTATTATGAAAAGAAGAATTTTCAGCTCAATTTCATAATTTATGATGCCTATGTAACCAGTTTACCACACAAGTGCTAGCAGGAAGAATTCATTGGAAGACCTAACTGAACTGGAGATGGAGACTCTTTCAATTAAAGGGAGCATTGCTGTTCAACACCAGAAATGTGCTACCAATTTCATTGTATCTAGCAGATAAATAGAGTACTTAAATGCCTGGTTTTTTTCCATGGAAAAGCTATTTTAAAAGATCAGAGTCAAGCTTCATCTCTGACATAATAAATCAGTCATCACCTGGTCCCATTACTCCACACCAATGATCACTTCCTTTTTTCCTTCACCATAATTTAAATGATGTTAGATATAGCAGACATGAGATCCCAGTCCTAGGCATCAGCATTCTGCAAATGATACAAAACAATCTTTCACAGCACATCAATTGAGAGTTCCCAGTCATGAATAACGTTCTGTGTATCTGATAAGTTCCCTAAAATGCATATTACTTAGTATGACTGACTTTTCCTATCACAAAGAGTGTAAATTACATTTTCATAAACATTATTTTCATCACACCATAGTTTCTTACTAGTGAATATAGAGGAGAATTATATGTATAATCTAGTAGACAAAGCAGGCTTACCAATAAATATGAAAGAATGAAAATATGATTATTATTGCAAATGATTCAAAGGATCTCTATTAGCATTTGAGTTGATGAAAGGGCACAGTACATGCAAATAAATTCAAAGACAATAAATAAACCAGTGAATTTTTTAAAATATATGAATAAGTGAACAGGAGCTGTAATTATTTACAGGAGAAAGCATGAGCATGACAAGAAATATGCAAGTTAATTCCATACTTTTTACCTCAGACAGTAAAAGAGAGATTCTCTTCTACCATATTGGGCTTTGATCTCCTAATCATTGTCAGACCCTGGTGCTAATAGAGACTCTCAGACTGAAAAAATGGTTGAACCATCACACCTTGGGGCAGATCACTATCAAGTTGCAAAGCAGTATGTCTGAATACTCTATTGATCTTCAGGCACGAAGGTAAGAAAGAAGGGGGAAAGAAATAAAAACAGTGATGAAGTAGAGGGTTTTAAGCAACACAGAAACCCATGATTAGGCATCTTACACTGTGCAACATGTGCTGGCAAAGCAGCAGGTGCAGGGACTGCCTGGCTGTGAGAAGGGAGCAAGCTGAGGTTGTTTGGGTTGGCACAGTTGGCTGGCTCCATCAGGCTTGGCTACACTGTTCTTGTCCTATAATTTAAATGCCAGTATCCCTGCAGATGGGCAGTCATTTCTAGTTTGTGAAGTACTCCCAGATCACACCATATTTCACCTCTGTGGTTATGTGGCATTTATGTCTTTGTGGCACTCGATGAGGTGAGATGTTCAACATACAAGTCCTGGAGCCATCAGAGCTTCCCATCTCTGGAGCACAAATCTGTTCAGGATAGTAGAAGTTCAGCTGGAGACGGACTGTTGCTGGTTTAATTTTAGAGAAGGTTGTCAATTAGTGTGGCACTAATTCATGTATTATATATAATCATCTAGATGTATGCATGAATTTGCTGTCACTCCTCATTTGAGAGACCATATTAGTTTTGAACATAGTTCTCCAATTGAGGTTTGTGAAAAATCACTTTAAGCATGTTTGTTGAATGTGAATATAATTTAAAGTGTTTTCAATTAGAAGTTTGATGCTAAAGGTGCACAGACAACTGTGAGAAATGCATTCCACCACTGATATAAAGAGTCTGATGACTTGTGGCCTAAGTCCTTCCTCTACATTTTTGTGTATCTTTTACCCTAATGCAAAAGATTGTGCTATGGATGGTATGAGCTTCTCTTGGATCAAGCTACTGCTGCATCAGTGACGGATGAAAACGGTTTATCAGTGATGGATGGATTTAGATCTACATCCTGAATTATGATGCTACCATAATAAATTGGAGCTGCTGCAGTTATTTTCATAACCATAACTTTCATTAGATTTTAGTTCAGGTTTTTAAAATAACATGCATGCACTTAAGGCACAAAAACCTATGCAAACTATAGCACGGAGTCATACAGTTTATCTAACCTCGTAGTCAATAAGCTGCTGGCAGTGCAAACTACTCTTTCTCTACCATCTGACACAAAAATCGAATAGATCCTACAGCCGCTACCTAACTCTTTTATACCTCACTGAAATGTAAGTGCTTGAACCTTAGAGATAAAGATTCTGCCCCCTGGGTATTTACACTTCAGGGGCCTATGGAACAGAAGCCTCTGAAGAGCTCCAGAGAGATGACAAATTTTCCAAATCTGCAAGACCAGTGCTTCCCTCTGGAAACTGTAGAAAGATTCCTAGCCTATTAGTCGGTCTTTAACCTGTGAGAGGTGATTCTAGATACCCAGGTGTTATATACTTTTTATTATTACTATTCATGAACACTTTAATTTTCAGAGACTTGGATTTGTACCTCCATTTCTAATCTGTTTTTCAACAGAACACCCTAGGTGCTGAATTGTAGACAGTCCTTTCCTAAGATATCTGTATTAGAACTATTATTATTAGGTTTTGATTAAGAAATAATGTAGTCTTCTTTACTGGTACCCTGTTTGCCCTAGTGCAAGCCATGCTTAAAAAGGAAAGTGTTGCATTGTGGGAAATGTTTATGATGCAGTACAGAATGTGTGGCTTCCTGTAAATGACACTTCATAGGAAAACAAGTCAGCAAACAAAACAAATTCAGGAACTTTAATCTTCAGTGGCATAGTTTACAATATCCTTTCTGTAGAACATATGTAGTCATTATTGTTTTTTTCCATAATGGAAACTCTTTGCTGTCCCATTAATTACTCCATACTTCCTTCAATGGTTGGTATATCAATTATCGTACTACAGATTTTTTTTTTTAATGTTTCTAAATGTATTCTACCATCAACAGTAGTCAAATACTCATCTTGGGTTTATTTTCTCTATTTATTTCAAGAACTACAGAATAATGTGTGCAAGAGGAGGGTTTGGGAATATAACAGCATGCTCTGCTATTATGTTTGTAAGGAAATCTTAAAGGACCATATAATTTTCAAGTGCTTGTGAAGCCAGTCTGATAGCAAGTGTCAATTGTTTTACATGGGCTTTATGGTGTTCAGCAGACTACCTGGCTGCTTATAAAGACAGCATTAAATATATTGTCTAAATTCACCACCTTTCTCTCCTAATCACACTGGGAACAGAGGTTTGCTTTGAATCCTGTTTATAAGCATGCATGAGTTTTATATCAGCATTATGTTAAAAACCCTGAATACCTGGTGTTCAGATGTTACTTCTGGGATACTGTGGGCTTTGAAGATAAGGATAGGGACCATGAATCTAAACTGATAGCTTTAGGCAAGCAATATACTGTTTCAAGAACATGGAGTCATGCTTCAGTGCTCTGGGCCAGATGGCATTTGCCAAGTCTGGAAGATTTCCTTCCTGTTTATTCTTCTATATTCCAAAGTAGATGGTATAAATGTATTAAATACTAAGGGATTGCTTGTCAAGATAAACCAGTTTCTTCTAACCAGGTGATATTGGAAAAATTTATGTTCATGAAATGCTAGTCAGTGAGTTAACCTTGAGATTGTTTCACAGTATTTTCTTGCCAGAGAGCACATAATATTTTACTCTGGATCTGCTTCAACTCTTCTCATTAGTTGGATAGGATCAAGCTTTGAGCTACAGAGGTGTTGATGATTTGGTCGGGTATAGTGAGGGACAGCAGCAATGTGTAGTTAACACTTAAGGGACTTTTTCCATTGCAGCTCCTTATGGATTCTGACTAAGGCTGAAAAGATAGAAGGTTGTTGCGTGATTACAGGCAGGCAGTCACAGAACTGAGGTTTCTTATTGCTGTCATTCAATTTGTGTATTTTAGGAAAGGCTACTTTGGCACATTCCTTTAGAACATGTGCACATTGCGTTGTAATACCACTCAAAGTGAGACTGTAGTATGCTGTGGCTCTTATGAATTGAAATGAAAGAGAAATACAGAAAAAATAGAACATCTGTCTGTCTTTCATGGAATGACATAAAATAGTTCAGGTTGGAAGGGACCCTTGTACCCTATCCTAAGTCCAGCCCCCTGCAATGACCAGGGATTTCTTCAATTAGATCAAGTTGCTCATAGCCCCATCCAACCTGAACTTGATGTTTCTAGGAAAGGGGCATCTCCCACCTCTATGGGCAATCTGTTTTATTCCCATACAAATGAGTCCCACATGATATTGCAGTTCCTGGGATTTCTTTTAAACTACTGGTTATATCAAGGATATTATTTGGCTCATATTTACTACTGATCTTTGCGTAACTCCATATCATTTTGCTCAGCAATGTAACTACAGATAATGACTTCAGAACAGCTATAGTTAGCTTGGTCAGGGTATGTTTTCTTATACTTGCCAACAGTGTTAAAGGGGAATATAGATAGGTTTTTTCCCATTAACCACTTTAGATTATTATAATCACAGCCCATTTTTTATTATGCCAGAATAACTGCACAATTTTCAAACCTATGGATTTCTTCATTGCTGTAACAAATTCTAGTTTTGCTTTCTACCAAAATTAATATAATTTGATATTCCCTTAAGGCATGCATTCATGGCTTTTTTCTTGTCCTATTCCTTAAACCAGTGTTATTAACAGAGTAGTAATCTGGGAATAATGTTTGACAGCTTTGGAACAATTGTTTACTTGTCATTCAGTTGTTAAGCATTTTTGTTAAGATCAAGTGCCTTACAGAGTAAATAATTACCTGAAGTGTTTTGAACTTTTGTAAAAGAATCATAAAACATAGTATGAACTTAACTTAAAGATCTGTCTTTTTCTCCTTTTTGTCTATAAACATCTGTGTTTGATATTTGCTGTAACTGATACTTTCTCGCCTGGTTAAAGTTCCCTGATACAGTCAATTTGACTTAAACATTTACCACCCCTGTTAGATCATTTAAGTAAGAATTGCCTGTTATAAAATTTATAAAACTTAAACCAAAAACATAAAAATGAACAATAATAAAACATGCAGTTTTAATAGTGTTCATGGTGGAATAATCACAAGTTGTGGGGTGAGACCAGGCTAGGGAAGAGAAAGACACATTCTGGTTGTACCTGCCTTCTATTTGGACATGTCAAAATTCTTTTAACTGCTCATTAGCTTGGCTTCCTGATCTCAGGAAAATAATATCTTATATTACCCTAGCTTAACTTTACATGAGACCCTTTTTAAACCTGAAGGCCTGTGTGAAAACAGATTTCAGAAACAATTGTAACCCACTTCTAGTGAGAACAACAGCAATGGAGATTGTGGTGAAATTCCCAGGTTATCATTGTCCTGTCCGGTCTGGTAATAATAAATAAATAAATAAATAAATAAATACATAAATAATACTAATACTAAATAATAATATTATTAAATAAATACTTTACCTTCTTATGAACTAAAAATATGCAGTTGAGGTCATCAGCTGGTAAAAATCAATACTACATTACTGGAGCTATTGTATGAGACTCAGCTACCAGAAAGTGATGCACCTCTGTTGACAGCAGTGCTTGCTTAAGACCAGAAGGCCAGCTGGATATCTCACTTAAAACCATTATTCTTGCCTTGCACATACTGATAATAAGCTGCAAATTGCTATTTTTCAGTTACTTTGGTTTACAACAACTGAAGTTGTTTGCTAGTGTCCTGAGCTCTTGAGCTAAAGGAGATTATTCTCCCTTACCTCTGCTGTTACAGAGGGCATAAACTGGAGAATAGCTCTGAATCAAATACAAGAACTTTTTTAAAGGTCATTTAGAAACATAAAATTTCTTCATGACAATCTGGATATTTTCCCATCACTGTCTGGGGTATGAACTTACCCTCATCTCAAGGTGGGCCTCTTTAGTACTGCCTCAGCAGCAAAGTATTATCTGGGTCCAGGAAAGATATCAAACTATTCCTTGACCACCTCTAACCTGCTTTCAAGGTGTTAGTGAACAAAAAAATCTCAGCAGCTGTTGACACTTCTCGTGGGTGACAGATGGCCAACCATTGCTACCCTGTTCTGCAGGTTATTCTTTCTGCGGCAGTAGTATTTGAATCAGCCAGCTTGATGATCAGAGGGTCTGTGTGGGAATCTTGTCAGTGCA
Organism: Motacilla alba alba; assembly: GCF_015832195.1. Lineage (NCBI taxonomy): Eukaryota > Metazoa > Chordata > Aves > Passeriformes > Motacillidae > Motacilla > Motacilla alba. The sequence continues at coordinate 44,866,411 of NC_052016.1, read as the reverse complement.
ATGGTCTCACGTGGTTTTCCCCAAGGATATTTGTAGTGGATGCAGCTGTCATCAGCTTCCACCATCTCACATTCCTGGTGTTTATGTCTTGTTGTGGGGTACACTGTATCTTTCCTCTCATAAGGAATCTCTTCCATCACTGGAAAATGAAGGAGCAAAAAATGCAAGACCAGTCAGAAAAGCAGGTTTGAAAATTTTGAAGTGTTCTGGAATGGAAATGTTGAAAGTGGTATGGAATGGAAATGTCCCTGGATAACAAAACCAGTGGAGCAAGTGATTAGCTAGTGAAGCTTATAAGTTTTTTCCTGTCTCAGATCTGGAGACAGACAGATACAGTGCTACTACAGGGGGTTTGTCTGTCCTCCTCAGCTTACCTTTGCACAAGGTCCAGGTCCTTGTGAAACAATCCAGAATGGTAGCTGTCAAAATTGTGTTTCCCATTATCCTATTTTTATAGAACTGAGGAGAGACTTCTGTCATAAGGGCAGAAGAAGGCTGTGACAAGTACAAGGGATTGAACTTCAAAAGACACTTTTGGATTTCAGAGTATGTGCTCTCTGAACCAAAGTTGCATATTGTTATCATCTGCATTCAGACTGGTTTATGAGCTTGCCCTATTTTATAGAGAGATGACATATAATGTCAGCTTTACATATTTTATTTAAATTATGATACAGGAAAAGCCTAAAAGAAGCATTTAATGCTTGGAAAAGTGAATACTTTACAGCTTTTAGAGAACACTATCCTTTTAAAAATAATATTTTCAATATTTATCCAGACACATATTCATTACCTTTAAATATTGTCTTTTTCCATAGTGACGCCTTTTTTATCCTCAATTGAAGATTTAAAGTACTAGAACAAGTCTAATGCTAAACAATAAGCAAAAGCGCATGTCCTCTTTAATGGGCAGGCCACCTCTAAAACTTACACCAATGTACTGAGCAAAGGTTTTGTCTTCATGCTTCCAGAATAATCTTTGCTGGGACTTCTGGGAAATGATGCCTTTAATGCAGAGAACACAAAATCCATACGGTAATTAAAATGCTGGGTTGTTGTGCGCCATCATCGCCATACCAGAACTGCTTGACAAAATTTGAAATGCAGGACAAAACACTGGCACCTGTAAAACCTTACCAAAAAGTGGGGAATGTGTGAGGCGGGGTTGACAACTCACCTAGGAAGCGTCTACATCAGTGATGAGATTTAAAAGAGCATAGCTCAAGTTAGCATTTGGGATTCAGGTTGAATTAGCAGAGCTGTCAGTTAAGAGAACAAAGTATTTCTTGTCCTCTCTCTTCTTTAGGTTTCACGAACACTTAGGCTTTTAAATGTTTGAGTGAAAACAAGTTCCCTTGAGCAGGGAAATCGGATGAGGTGAACCCACTGTGATCCCATCCAACCTTACCCATTCTGTGATTCTGTGATATGAAAAGGCACATTTCTTTTCTGACCAGATTTTTTTTTTGAGGGGTTGGGGGGGGGAAGCTCTCTAGGCTTTTTTTCCCCTGTAATTTGCTTCAGTATCATAATATCACACAGTACAGACCTTGCTGAAGAGGGAATGATGCTCAACACATCTTACTACCATAGCTCTGAGACATGCTGATACAGAGAACCATAACTGCTGCAAGGCCATGCTTCCTATGCTAAATGGCAGGAAAAGAATTGGGCAGAATTACCTCCATATTTGCATGTTAATTTTACCATTAATTAATTACTCAATTACCTGTTTCCTTAATCTCACAGGGAAAGATGGTGTTTACATATGTAACTTAATTAGTAACTCATAATAATGTGTAACTTCAGGAGAAAAGACATAAAATTTGACTTTTACATTTTATTGCCTGTTCTCCAAATGTGATTTACATAAAGACAAAGTATAAAAAGCTGCAAAAAAAAGTGCACAGTTTAACTTTCAGCTTTGTAAAGCTAACTGTAAGCATAAACAGTGGCATGAGCAAATATGCAAAATCTTTTCTCTCCATTCCCACTTTTTTAAATCTAAGATCATCTGACAACAGCCTAGAGATATATAATAACCCTGAATAGCATAAAAATGTGATAATTGATGCCTCAGAATTCAGATTTACCTTTAAGTGTAAAACTTAATTTGAATTCTGGAGCAAGGCAGTAAAGAAAAGTGTTTGGAAAATATTTATCCATATGACTATGTTTTAAGATACTGATCCTATTAAAAATGTTAAACACTATGTTTAGGTATTTAAAGATTAAAAAAATAACATGGAGAAAAAAATCCATGTGAGATCAAAGCAGAACAGGTGGCAAAGCAGTATCTGGCCATGCAAAGGCTTCATGCTAAGAAAACTGCACCAGGTGGATTCCCAGGGGTTTTGCCCTGCATGAGCAATGTGAAGCAAGCAGTAGAAGGTGACAATAATTTAGTCTTCTGTATTGAAAAATATCAATTTGGACAACAGTTGAGACAGCTCTCAAGAGAAAACTGCCCAGAAGCTGGCTAATATCAGTGTGAATCCAGTTTCAAAATGTGCTTTCCAGTGAGTCAGCACATGTGTTTGAATAATGCTCATATTCTTGTGTCTCTCAGAAAAGCGGTTTGAATTCAGTTCACATGCATATGTGACACGTAAACAATTCAAAATCTCTGAAAAATAATATCCTGAGTTGCTTGATAGAGATCTGTGAATCTATTACACAACAATAGATAGTGTATGTTAAAATTGCACCTTTCCTGGAATTTCAAATAAGGGCTGCTGAATTACTGTCAAGGTCTCTTCCAAATTTTGTTCTCAGTATTTCTTCCTCCTTACTTACTGTAATGCACAGTCAGTGCTTGGATAAAAGACAATTTAAAAGTTTCAGTAAAAAAACAGAAAGATTAAATATGGAGTAAATTTATAAAAGAAAAAAAAAGAAGCCACAGATGTTCCTCTAAAAATTCATAACTTTAAATTAACATTTTCCACAAATAAAAGTGATTCATCTTCAGATCCAGGTCTACGACAAATTGTGTCATTTCTTACATGGTAATCAGTCACAACTTTAATTAGAAGTTGTCATTCACCCCTACATACCACATCTCTGGCAGAGATCAAGTACGATTTTGTACAGCTGCTATCCTGATTCTCTTGTCATCTTTGGCCTGACTTTGAATTGCTTCCTCTTTTTTCTCTCTTTTTTAGATAATCCTGCTTCTTCTTCTCACCCCCACTGAGCTGTCAAGGGTTTCAGTTCTGTGATATGGAATCATTGCCTCTGTGAGACTGAAAAAAAAGCCCTGCTTGCACTGGATTCTGATCAAAGAGAATCATTTATAGGAGAGATGCAGCAGGAACCTCAGGGAAATTTTTTTTAGCAGCAGGACCATGCAAAATAGGACGGACAATAAACTTATAACTACATGATTAAGGTTTCTATTGTATAATGTTTGTATTTTTTCTTTTTTTTTCTTTTCTTTTTTTTTTTTTTTTTATTTCTTCTAACCTTGATGCCAAGCTTTTCAGTGCCACAGTGAAATGGGGTCAGACATGTTCATGTAGCTCCTGTGGAAACAGAATAACTTAGAAAACCTAGGAATTACAGAACTGCTCTTTGTGAGGAAGGGAAGGGAAGGGAAGGGAAGGGAAGGGAAGGGAAGGGAAGGGAAGGGAAGGGAAGGGAAGGGAAGGGAAGGGAAGGGAAGGGAAGGGAAGGGAAGGGAAGGGAAGGGAAGGGAAGGGAAGGGAAGGGAAGGGAAGGGAAGGGAATATGCTTTCTTAAATAGATCTGTCTTGTGCTGAGGGTTGTAACAAATGCAGAAAGTGGTTTGTTATGTATAATTTCTTCAGCCAGGAATAAAAGAGAATGAAAATAGAAAAAAAATTCTAGGCAACTTCCTTCCAAATTTTACAAAACTGTTCTGACATTTTTGAGGATGCTGCAATATCCAAGATCCAAATATGTTAACTCTGCTAAAAACAAAGAGATACAGAGCTCTGTTTTTTTCTTCTTATATTTAATCTTTTCAGCATGATTATACAATAGAACATGCTGGTACATACTGATACTCTCTTCTAATTTTTTAACTGGTTCTAATGAAATGGACATAGAAACATTAGAATTGAGATTCCTATTGTTTCTAGTGACTTACTTACCATTCACTTACAAATCAAAACACAGCTTAAGGCAGATACATGCTGCCCATCAAGCCCAGAGAACTCATCTCTTTCCAAGGCTTGAACCGCATAATTCACCCGCCTATACCATTAAAAAAGAAACGTCTTCCACTTTCATGAAACATCTCCGAAGCTTTTTTGGGTGCATTGGGGCTGCTGTCTCCCTTGGGGCTAAATTGCCTCATGCTTAAATGAAGTGTGAAATACTTTATATGCTTTTTCTCTGAGACTGATATAGGGAAAGGTGTATGGCTTTGATTTCCTGTGGACAAACAAAACCAAACAATCAACAAATATTTTCCTAAGTCTAGCTGTGAAATCTGCTATCCATGAACCTCAGTTTCAGCAAGAGACCACTTAAACTCTTAGATCTTAACTCACTTCAAAAATAATTAATGCAGTAAAAATAGTGCTGCTAGACCTTTTGTTCTAGTACTTAGAGCAGTCATCTTCTGCAAATTAACAGGAGGTAAGCCCACAGCTCTAGTTTCTCCCGTAAGTATCCAGGACAGGAGGCTACAGAGAACTTATTGCCTGCACGACTTGAATGAGTGTACAACCAGGATAGGAAGAAGCTGTAGCCTGCTGGATGGATATCCAGAGGGGAGAGGTTTGTTGTGTTTAAGTATTTTTCTTTAGAAAGACCATCTAGAACTTAGAAATGACACAAGGAGCCAATGACCCAATGAGGAGATCACCTTCATTCTACCCATCTCCTATACTGCATTGCTTGTGCTCTAAGTCACAAAATAAAAGGCTTTGATGTGCAGAATCCCACAGGGGGCTGAGCAACTAGAGGAATGCTTCTGCAGGCACAGCCTGGTGTCTCTCAGCTGTTTTCCATGTCCCAGCACTCATCATGACTTCTGTGAACCCCAGGATTGGAGGCAAATTTTCCTCCCTTCCCCATGCTTACAAAATAAACAACTCAGCAAAGTGATCTGTCTGTAGCAGAGGTGGGTGTTTATATTGTGAGTCATTCCTAAGTTGAATATCACATGAAATGCAATGTGTAGAATCTGCCTCACACATGTAGCACTTATCTAACCCTTAAGATGTTCAAAGGCAGGCTGGACAGGCCTTTGAGCAATCTGGTCTAGTGGAAGGTGTCCCTCATGACAGAGGGATTGGAGCTACATGATATTTAAGGTGCCTTCAAACCCAAATCATTCTGTGAAGCCAAGAGCATGTGAGCCTAATTTATCATTAACATCTTTGTTCCATTGATGTTACTGAATTATGTGTTTTGGGCGTCTTTTTTTTTTCTTGGCTGTCACCTGTCCTTTGGGAAAATGGCTGAATTCAGCCTATTAATTTCCCTCTGTCCAAAGAACACATAAAATACAGCAGTATCTTTCACTTTTCCTTGATCAATGTCTCTCTAAATCTGTATGAACCTTTCAGCGTCCCTTCAAAACAGCCACAGTATACATGTTTTTGATCAGCAGTAAATTACATTTCTTTGACTTTTGATAGAAAAATAAAAAACTTTACTGACACTTTGTAAAATTTACTATATGGCTCAACTTAGCATACAAACCTGTTTCTATTTTGAAGTATTTCAATGTATCAATTTTTGTATTTTCCAACGTTCAGGTAGTTTAAAACTTTCTAGAGATCACACAAAAAATTAGAGGCAAAACCAGCATTTTAATGATGCATACCTGACCCAAAATATGCTACTTGAAATGCATGAAGAAAAAGTGTCTATTGTAAAGAAAGCAAGAGGAAAAACATCCAGTGGTAATATTTAATAAAGCTAGTGTGTTTAGGCAACTCTGAATATGATATGCAAAGCAAGACTTTGGACTCTAGCCCTTGAAGATGCATTTCATCTCATTAGCTGAGTACATGTTTAATTTTAGGTATATGAAAACATGCCTTGGAAATTAAATGTAAGTATGTGCATATTTTCTTTCACTGGGAACTAATTTCTCAACCAAGATCCAAAAAAGATGACAAACTGCTACTATGACTGCTCCCAGCCTAGCAATTAAGCTTTTTTTTTTTTTTTTTTTTGGTGGGGTTTGAATTAAGAGCTTTTTACAGGTAGTCTAAAATGGTTATCTCTTTGACTGTCATCTATATTTAATTAATAAAAAATATGACTAGTATTTTTTACAAGGTATTTCTATTTTGAACAGTAGCCTTTTTGTGCTTAATTAAGCTGTTAGGAACTCACAGGTAAATATTTGTCTTGTGAGTATTATAATAATTGGATTACTAACCTGATCACAAGATTAGGTTTAGAGCCTTTTCTAAATACCTTCAAATGTCTGACAACTTACAAATTCAAGTTATCTTAATAAAATATGGAAAGATTATCATAGATTTTTTATACTTCATTTTTATTTTCAAAGTGTCTTTTATGCACACTGAGAATGCTAAAAACTCCTTACCTGGACTGCTGAGGCCCTGATCTGGACAGCATAATGAAATTTTATCTGATTTAATTGCATTTACTCTGCCTTGCTAGGCCTTGGCTGGCATACAAATTTTCCAAGGAAGAAACAGATGCATAATTTCACAAAATGTCTCACACTTTAAGATACTATTCATTTCAAACCACTTTCATCATTTTGTAGTGCCATAAACAACCTGAATGCTAATGACTTGGATTTCAATCATTCCAGACCTTACAAGAGAAAAGAAGAAAAAGACTGCTTTGGGTGTCCCTTTAAGAGATGAAAATCTGACAGTCATTGTACTTTACTTGAGTCTGACATTGTATATTGCACTAGTTTGATAAAATTCATTAACAGCAAGATTTTGGCATTATGAAAATATTCAACAGAGCATATTGAATAGGTCCTAAAAGATCTAAATAATCATGACCTTAGATATTTTTCTAGTCAAATATTGTACCTGATGCTTTCATAAAAATCCCATTAGAATCTGAATCTGTCTCCAGAGATGGAGGAACAATGCATGTATTAGTCCATCCAGATTTCTATTTTGTCCTCAGTGAGATGATTTTCCAGAATATGTTAAGCAACTTGAAAAAAAAAATACAAAAATGCATAAAATATCCTCAGTGTAAAATGGCTACCATGTTAAAGATATTTCTGAGGAAATTATGAGTCTTCATTACATTTTTCTTAGCTATAAGAAATTGGTTACAATTTTAGAAATGGGTAAGAATGGAGATCAAAGTCGTAAGTCTCATACATTTGGGTTTTTTTTTCCCCTCCTCACACTCCCTTTTACTTCGAGTAGACTTTTTGACACTGACATTTTCTCCACATGGTTCTGTTTAATGGATAGAGCTGGGATAGTTGTGGCACTGTACTCTCAAGAAGAGACTCCTGCATTTGAGGGGCATTTTACAGCTCTTGATAGTTATTCTGTCTCTTACAAGATCTTTTTGTGAGATCCTTTCACAGATCCTTTCTTAGACACAGCCAGCTCATGAGCAAGTTTCTCTCCTGCATTCTTGAGGCTGTTGGACACAGCTACTTTCTGCTTCACAAACTGAACTGTAGCTTTACACAACTTCTTGCAATTTTCAGCGTGCAGTGCTTCTTCACTTCTTGGCATTGATTAACATGACTAACTAGTTTTGTTACGTTTGTGACTAAAAATATTTTTCTTGTTTTGTTTTCTACTGGGTCTTGCATATCTGCTTTTTAAAACATTCTCCATTATTACTATTAATATTTTTTCCCCTTTGAGCACAGGAGGAAGAGAATGGGCTGTGGTGTGTCCCTGCAAGAGCTCTGAAAGCACAGGGCCTCAAATCTGCACTGCCTTGTATCTGGCTTAGTGCATTTTTTTTTGACAGCTTTTTCCTTCCTATTTTGGTAGTTGTAGCTAATGACTACAACAGTGGTGAAGCTAGAAATAAGAAGATTAGTTGAGTTCTGTGTAAAATTAGCCACTAATTAGTTAAATAAGTAGTTAAAAAAATTGTCTTCAGCCATAGGTAAATGTTTCATGTGGAAAAACATAGGGTGATGTATTCTGAGTGCTATCATGCCTTCTGTGCTTTTAAAAAGATTTGTGAAGCCTGTTACCATACAAACTATATTCTAACTTTTATTTTTCATCAGAAAAGCTTACTTGGTGAGCACAAAAATAGTCTCAGAGAAGAAAAAAGAAATATACAGCAATCATAAGAAGACTAATCCAAGTACATAACTGAAGAACCACCCACTGACAACTGGCACAGAAGTCTAATTTACTGCAAATATTTTCACCAAATTTTAATGTCTTTCATTATAGCTTTATTGACTTTTACAAGTTTTACAACTTCACCCTAATTTTCAAATTCCCTCCTATTTCATATATTTGTTTAGCTATGCCCTTATTCTCCAGACGAATTAGGAAAAAATCAGTGGTCTTGTTCATAGTTTTCACTGCTGCTTTCATTTTTTCTCTTTGCAAAGGTACTTCTTCCTCTGATTTATCCACTAAACATCTAACCTATACAATTAGCCTGAAGTTAATAATCTATAGTGGTCAACTTACCATTTGCTCTGCAAGAAAAAAAAATCAGACTCTCTTCTAAGAATAATCATCTTCCTCAAATTCATGCAAGGGGGTCGCATTTGCCAGTCCTTTTGGTAAACAGCAAACTTAGTTTCTTTACAGAGTAGAAATAAGAGGGCAGCCTGAATGTTGCCTTTATTTCATCCCCCAAAGCTCAATTTTGTGCTGTTATGAACTGCTAGTATTCCTTAGCAGAAGAAATGAGAGGAAGTTCATCCCAGCCAAACCTGTGCTCTAAATTATGCTTTCATTTTTAACATTGCACTGACACCTGTGCAAAGAAGAACTGTAGAAACAAATTATCACTTCCCACTTTGTTTCTGCTTCTTGCTTCAAGGGAGTGCGGGGGGGGGGGGGGGGGGGGGAGGGAAGTAGGGAGGGCAGTTCACACTTTTGAGACAGGGAGGGAGATTTGTTCATTCAGATTCACATGTCTCCTCTGTAAATCCCTTCAACTTAGTGGGTCTTCCCAGATGCCCTTTGCAATTCTAGAGACTGAGTCATTGCCAGGGCAATTCAGTTTAGCCTACGGCAGATGTCTACAAGAGATAAGATGAATCATGCTCTAAAAAACCATATTTTTCCTTGTTGTCAAAATGGGCAGCTGAGAATACATGCTCAGATGTAGATATTTACAGTGTGAAGTCAGGCAGAATGAATCTAAGGCTAGAAACCCCCTCAAGATGCTGTTGATGTCCAACAGAGAAACTAATGTGAAATCTGTCTACATCTTGTTAATTTAGTGGTTGTACTAAAGACTGTATGTTTTGGGAGGGTTTTTTCACTCTCAGTATGGGAAAAATACTTCATTTCCATCTTAAGATCTTGCTGTTGGAAACTTCTAGCATGTGTTTTGTGTATTGAAGCTGAAATCTGGTTTGGTCAAGATGTTTCTCATTGTATTTGCTCAGTATCCATCTCTTGGCTGCAGTCTGTAAGTTCTGTTTTTCAACAGATATGGACAAAGAAATATGTAATGGTTTATATCATTGAAACAAGGGTACAAAATCCAGCACTTAATGGTGTATTCAGCACTTCATACAGTACTGACATAATTTGTAAACCCACAAATGCACACTGTGTTCTTGCTTCTCATAGTTTTGCTTGGAAGGCTTTCAAAGCAAAGGATGACACAGGATGAAGCCATACTGTTCTTCTATCACTCATTTTTAATTTAGGTATATTGAAATGCCAGGCGGTCATACCTGAAGATCCTTTTTATCTTTTTTGCTATGTAGCCCTTAATTTGGATACTTATTTTTGTTTGTTTGTTTGTTCTTCTTTCACTATATATATATGAACCCCAGTGAAGACAAAGAGCCTTGCTAAACATTCTGGGTTTATGACAAAATTCTAATTTATACGTCTCAAGAAAAATCCCATCCTGCAATCATTCCTGGTGTGGGTAGCTGCAAAATTATTGTGTCAGTGAAGATATTTGCTCATAAATTATTGGAGTATAAAATACTGCTGCTTTTTGTTTATACATGATAAAAAGAAAATAATTTCTGTACCCAGAAGTGTGTGTATTACATTTTTCCTCTCTCTGTCAGGCTGGTAATCCCCGAGACACCAAGTCAGCAAGAAAATAATTTCAGTGATATTCATTAATTTTCAGGAAGTTGTCAGAACTAAATTGATAAAACCAGCATATTATAGGTAGAATAAATTTTCCTTAAAGTTATTCCTCTTTTATTCTGAGATTCAGAATGAAAATAGTTGTTTGGGGGGTTTTATTGTTATTATCATATTTGACATTATCATGCAGTTCTAGAAGACTTGTAATTATGAATGTATTTCTATAAAGCAAATGAAATACAAGATGTGACAAGAATGTCCTGTCCTGTTATTAGGAGTTCATTTCTGGATCTCAGAAAATGTCTCAGTGCTTTAGAATGGCTTCCCATCTAAGCTGTCTACCAACCATTACTGACTCATTACTGCCAAACATAAGAGAATCACTGTTTTGTGCTGGGGGGTAATCCTTCATCTTAAATTAATTGATGTTGATTTGAAAAAGTAGTGGGAAAAAAGCAGACAACTTCTAGGTAAGAAACGTTCTTCAAGGTTCTGTGTGACTCAAAGCCTTTCTATTTTACTGTTTTTCTAATTGTATTAGTTGGACTTATAAAAGTCTTGCTTCTTTTTACAGGTTTTGCTTTGTTCATACATTTTGAATGCCAGTGCTGTGACAGCATGTGTGCTTCCCCTCTCAAGGATATCTATGTGAACTGGGGGCACAGAGCACAGAAAGGTAGCCAGACTCTCCAGGGGAATTTGGGGAATTTGTACCCTAAAGAGTCTGTTTCTGCAGCAGAGATGTTCCTGCTGGTGAAACTTCTGGTAGCTGGTTAGTCCTATGCTCCTCTGGATAGCCAGATACATCCCTGCTCTCTATCTCTCTCTCTCTCTCTCTCTCTCTCTCTCTCTGGCTTTTCCCTCCCCTCTTTAGCACAATAACTGTATTACCAGCTACATGTGCCTGTTTTAAAAGAATGAGGGAGTGCGTGTGTGCCATATTTCCAGCTGGGCCCGCACACCTTTCTGGGAAGGATCTGCGTGCACTCGGAATCCGTTCAAGTTGAAGAGCCCAGTGACTTAGCTTAGAGCCTTGTTCTCCTATAGACTGTGTGAGCAATAAATCTCTGGCTCCATGGGTTTCAACCCTTTTTATATTAGTGGTCCAAGTTGTCTGTACAATTGCAGATGAAAAACCAAAGCAAAGAAAAAAATGAGAGAGGGAAGTCTGGCCATTTACCTAGTAAAATTTACTGTCAAAATTAGAGTGATATTACATTTCCCTGTTAATTGTGCTGAATTTTGACACCAAAATGCTTTTCTAAACTGCGACTCTACTTGAGATGAAAGGTTTTAATGATGGAGGAAACAAAGTTGTAAATGGAAACCAGCAAAGATGCAGCTGGTCTTCAGATTAGAGATATGCCAGGTGAGCTCACCACCAGGCACTGAAGGGAAGGACAGAATAGTGTCAGCTCTGTAGTGTCATCTTCATGGTCTCTAATTACACAGAACTTTAATTAACACAGAGGCCTTCTGTCTTCTCTTGTGCCTTTTTTTTTTTTTCACAATACTCTTTTTGCTTATATCAGTAATGGAGATTGTAAACATGGCTCTGAGCCCAAAACCAACATGTAAACATAATATCAACAGGAACCTGCCCATGATGCTTCTGGCTTAATCAGCTGTGTTAGCTGTGTGCTTCAGATATTACTGGAAGGCTTTAACTACTTCTGATTGTTGTATTAAAAGCCTTGCCTGCCCATCTCCCTTAAAAAAAAAAAAAAAAAAAAAAAAAAAAAAGGAGGCAAAGAGAGGTATTTTGTTAAAAATACATTGAGTGAATTACTTATTTTTGATGCATGATACCTGGGGAATATTAAAGAAAGACTGTCTCATGATGCTTCAGTGGAAATTACCTGTGTTGAAAATTTTCTGCCTTCATTCTGACCTTTGGACTGGGCAAAATGTATCTGGCTAAATTTAGGTCAGGAGATGCACTCTTGAATTCCAAGCAAGGTGGTAATATTTGTTTGAGGACAATTTTTTTCAATTTCCACTTATACATTAAGAGAATATTTGTTTTCTGTCTCTCAGCTCTGTGATCTTACTTACCCATAAAGAAAAAAAAAAAAAAAGATATCAAGGGGCATAAAACTCCTAACTCTTGTTCCATACCCTCAGGACACTTTAAAAGATGTCAATGTACAATTTCTCATGTCTAGACATTACTTAGTTGTTTCAAGCTTAATTCTTTATAAAGTGTCAGTGAGACCTGCCAGACTGATCATCTTGGAAGACACAGTCTTTCTCTTAGCTCCAGAGCACTAAATACTTGAAAAATGAACATTATTTTCACTACACTTTTCCAAGACTTAATCTTGGTATGAGCAATCTAGGATACAAAGAAAGACTCCCTGCTCAGCCTGAGCAGATCTCAATAGTACAATGTCTTATCCTTTCCCAGTTAGATATGTTTACTATTTGGGTGTGCAAAAAATTCACTGGAAGAATTATCCATATCCATATGTAGGTGTGAGATTAATTGCTACCTCTCAATAACATGAGGGCTGCATTGGGCTAAGTGTTCCTACTGTTGATTCCTACTCCCTGATGGTTTGGGGATGAAATAGTCAGCAGAATTCAGAGTTTCTCTATGTAGATGGGACCAACCAGAGCCTTTGGCCTCAAAAAAAAAAAAAAAATGTTTTGCAGCTTGGTGCAAGCCCCTGGACCATCCAGACATAGCAAATGAAAACCTAGTGCCTGTTCCCTACCCTACTGCTCTGGTGAGCTCATCTGCTCTGGGTTGTCCCATGGTTTCATTTCTGTGCCATAGGCACCTGGGATCTCTGATTAATCTTTTGCAGAAACTGGAAAAACTGGGTACACACTCCAACACTTAATGGGTCTGCAAAACCTAACTTCCCAGAGCTTGGCAGCTGCAAAAGAGAGGCATTGTTTCACAACCCTTTGAGAGAAATATAAATGTTGACCTCTTCAACCTAAGTTCAATTGCTAGATACCTGTTGGAATGAAGCAATAAAATATATTTTTGCGTGTCCACAAAAATCATGAGTAGACAGAGACCATTTTATTTTTTATAAACTTTTTGAAGCTTTGTGTCCTATTTTGAGACAATATTCAAATCTATTCATTTGCTTTTTGCAAAGTTTCCTATGTCTCCTCTGGTTTTCATCTAATGGAATCAAAGCCTCCTGCCAGATTTCTGACTCACTGAAAAGCCTTTCACACAGGCTGCCATGTAGTTAAGAACCTGCATTGTGTAACTTTGAGAAGCTCCATTGTATTTAGAACATTCTGTTTATTAGACAGTCTTGTACCAGTTAGGATCTAATCATCTGGATGACTTGTTGACACTAAGTTTGGGATGAAATTTGAGGTTTACTGTAGCCAAGTGCTTTGCCATGCCAACAGTACAGGCTCCCCTTCTTTATCGTTTTTTTTCTTTTTAATCTGGGTTTCTCTGTCCAATAAAACAAACAGAGCTGAGCTATGTATGTTATTTAAAATGGAAATTAACACTGTTCCTGGTTTTACAGCATGATCAAGACATAATTTAGTCATACTAGCATTTTTATATTGCTTATCTAATTGGCTGTGCTTTCACTCTGGATTCTGGGCTGCAAATTTCCAGCATAATTCTCTAGGAATTTGCCTAGCAGCCAGAGCAAAATAAAAGAGTTTAACTCTGAAGTTTCCCCTCAGTCCTTTGTCACTAGCTGTTTGAGTTTGGATGAATTGCATAGTCCTCAGTCTTAATAAATGTCTAACTATCTTTGGAAGTGCTTCTTTTAGTTCCCACCATAAAGCAAGTTTTTCTTGAATCATGGAAGCATTAGTGCTCACTAGACCACTCAGTATTGTTTGCACTTCTTTCCTATTTTGTCCCTGTTTTAGTTCCAGTACTCAGAAAAAGGCATTTCATTAAGTTTTCATGGCTCAAACACTTCCTTTTTCTCATCGCCTTGACTATTATAAACAACAATATGTGGGTCAAAGAAATTATATATATTATTTTAACTTTTCTCTGAATAAAACTCCCTTATCTTTCCATGTATTTAACCCTCAAGATGACAAACACAGATACTAATTTGATTCCATCAAGGTAGCTTAATGCAATTTAATATATCTTTTCTTTCCTCACAGACAAAGGAGGCAATAATAAAAAGCAAAGGTCATCGAATGTAAATCAGTTAATGAAAAACTTAAACAGATACTAAGTTCAAAAAATGTTGCATATCTGGCAGATAGGGAGTACTCCACACATTTTCTTTCACTGAGAGCACAACCTCAGGCACAACAGTCTGCTGATCTTCTCCTTAGGATATGATTTTAGCTAGTGGGAACCATGTTTCTTAAAGAAGTTGTTTAGAAAGTATAACTCTTGGCTAATCACAGAAGAAAGGATAAATCTGATGAGGGGAAAAAAAACCCCCTCTGATTTTATAAAAAAATCAGACTTTCATAGAAAAATAAAGTAATGCTAACTCAGATTGCATAAATGAATAGCTTTAACCTAATGGTTCTGAAGGAAAGATGCTACTGTCGTTCCCCCCCAAGGATTGTGCCTACCATGCAAAAAGGGTGGTACTTTTTATCTCATGGAAAAAAATCCAGTAAACAAGCTGATGCCCATAAAAGAGAATAGAAATGCAACCAATGTTTTAGGTAGCATTTTACCTAAACATTACCATCTTTTAAAGTGGCAATATCCAGACAAAGGGTCTTAAGGATTCAGAAAGATCTGTGCAATGTTTTTCTATCATGTATTTTTTTTAATGGAAAGTTTATTCAGGTTACATTATAAACTTCAGCATGAAGAGTTTTGCTGTTATAATCATGCCCTCATTCTCCACATCTGTCCCATTACATCTAGATTATGCTGACTGAATACCGTATAGTTGCATCTCTTCCTGAAATAAAAATCATTTCCTATATCAAAATCAAGGTAATTTTACTTAGTTTTAGGAACTGTCTTTTCTGTTGGGATGGTGGTAAATGTAAATGAGCTGTTTTAAAACAGTGCATCTGGAGAGCTTTTTTGCCTTGTAACAGAGCTATGCTCTTATTGTCTGTGTGGTAAACATTATGTAACAACTTCAAAACACAGTCACCTCATAACCTGAAATCCCTTATCATAAGTATGCTCTAAGGATAAGGCACAAGAACAAAGTTATTTTCCAGGATCTTTATTTGTGACATACTTTTAAAGTATTTCCTTTTTTCTTTCTGTAGATGAGATATGAAGATCTCTGTTCACATTTCCATAACAATGAGTTTCACAGAAGTGTGATGGAATGTGTTCTGCTTTACCATGCACCTGGATTTTATTATTTAATTGGATCCCTCCAACTGATGTCATGCATACTGCTATGAGACTTTGTGACATAATGGCCTCGCATTCCTAAGACCTGTCAGATTAAATTTTATAGAATTGATCAGTCCAGAAATAATCAGACAAAACTTAGATGAATGCAGGTCTAGATTCACTTCTCCTAAGTCAGATAGCCAAAGGCTAATAAATCAGCTCCTGAAGGGCAGTTGACTGGTTTTGTTTTGCTGCCACTTCCCCAGCCCAAACAGCCAATTTCCCTCTTTAGCCACTTCAATACTTTGGATCAGAAGGTTTTCATACTGAATGAGGCATCTGGCTTTTTGTCTGACCTTTGCAGATGGCAGCTGAAGGCCAACAAAAAGATTTTTGTTATTGCAGATGTTCCTCTCTTCTCCTTTAGCAAAGCCTATAGCAAACAAAAACCCACCTCTCACCTAGAATATTCCTTGTTTTAGTCTGGGCATTAAAAAAGGCAAGTCACTAACTACTCACCATACTCTATCACTAGATGACTGAATAGTACCAAAGTTAAATGAGTGCTGGAATTTTACGCTACCAGTGTCAAATGCAGTAATCTCAATGGCCATAAAAGGATTAGGAATTCACAGAATGGTTTGGAATGGCAGAGACCTTAAAGACCATCTAGTTTCAATCTCTTTGCCATGGGCAGCAGAGAGCTTCTCTGGGCAACTTATGTCAGTGTCTCATCAAGGGAAAAAAAAGGAGTTAATCAAAGTACAAAGGTCATCTAATCTACTGCATGGACAGTTGGCCAGAGAAGGTTTTTTTTTCCTATGGGAAAAAAAATATCCCTCTATTGACTCACTACCTCTTCTGCCTCTCTGATTTCACAGCCTATTAACTCCAAGGTCAAGAGGGTAGGAGGAGGAGGTTAGGGTTGAGTACAACATGGTGAGTAGTTCTGTCTGAGACCCTCCCTTTGCTGGGTATTTATGTAGGTCTGAGGTTCAGCAAGAATTAAGAGCTATCTCACATTTAGGGAGTTTTAGGATTTTGACAGCTGCCCTTAAGGGGATTAATCAGAACTGGACTTGAATAAACGCTGGGTGTCTAATTTGGGCAGAGGTGGAAAGGTTCTGCAGATGAGCAAAACAGGGTCCTTAAGCATCTACAGTGCAAATTTTCATTTGCCTAAATCTGGATGAAGAGCAGATGCTGATGTCGACTGAGGGCTGAGGATAGGCAGTGTGAATCATAGATTGGTACTTCATCATTTAAAACATCCAGATGGCTAATTTATGGTAGATGAATTCAGCTTTCAGAGGGTAATCATATCACCTTGTTTTAGGTATATAAATTAGGTGCCCAAAACTAGAAAACTGATCTTTCTATGTTCCTTTTGTAGCTGACAGGGAGACACTGGTCTTCTAGAAAATTATTCAAAACTAGATTTTTACTCTGAATTCTAGAGAAGTCTGCTGGTCCTTGCTGATTTTAGATGATGTGTTGATGGTTTTTCCTCCATATACAGTGATTGTATATCTAGAGACTGTATAAAAATCTCTATTTTCCCAAATTGAAAAAGCTTGATTATGCATGAACACAGCCTCAGAACTGAGATTCCAGAAGGCCAAAAATGAATCAATTCATTCAAAAGCTGGTCTGAACATGCTTGACTACAATGTATAAGCCAGCAGAAATAAATATTCTTTAAATTTTGAGATGCAGTAGACACAGGAAACTTTTACTTAGAAAGCTCCTGAGAGATAAACAGAAGAGGAAATAGTTAAATAAAGTCAAGCAAAATGCATCAATTCATGGCTACAAAGCAAATAAATCTGCTTTTCTGTCAGGTGCACAGGCTAAAGCTGCCTACAGGCAGTTTTAATTGACAAGCACAGCATTCATGAAATAGATAAACCATACAAATTCTGACCTTGCCCATATCAAACAAGGAATTATTAACATAAGGATTCCCTTCATCCATTTTATTATGAATTATACTGGAGAAAATTATGATGAAAAAATCTTATGTGCCCATGTACCTATTCAACATTCTGCATGTCCTTTACTGAGTGAAATAGATGGTTGTTATAGCTCATGAAAGGAAAATAGAAATCCTCAGTTTTAGAGTATGGGAGTGCCAAGGGAATAGAGGATTGCCTTGCATAAAGAACAAATCTTTCACTAAGATTTTCACTTACACTGTCAAAAATCCAAATGATAATGGTAATTCATTCACACCTTTTGACTTAGCTTTTTGGGATGGAAACTGATTTCCTTCATCCTTTCCTGAAGTCCAGTGTGTGACTCTTCTCTCCAAAGTGTCTCCAGTAGCATGAAGACTTAAAGTGGATTCTAAAGCAATGTTGAGATCCTTTCTGAAATCAGCACCTAGCTCACGCTAGACCACTGCCTAGAGACAGAACTTTATAGGCATTTTATATTGCCACTATGGCAGGCACTTTTTGATAATTAGTATGTGCAAATTCCGGTGACATTTGAAGAAAGAAGGACTCAATTCTCTGAGCTCACATTAACCAGAAGTGGGGCTTTCATGATCACTTGATTGGTTTTATTTTTTATTTATTCATTTAATCTGGGTTCAGTTTCTTTTTGAACAATATGTAATGTATAAGATCAATTATTGAAAGGGTGACTGAGGTCTCACTATTTCTTTGATGATCTAAATTTAATAAATATATAAAAACATATGAGGACGCAGTGTGAAGCTAATATAAAATTTCTACTTCACGTTACAACCATAATCTTGAGACGATGATTCAACATGTGTGAAGTTGATCTGAAGACTGCACACAATAAATCTATCAATATTGTGAAGGTGAAGTCTATTTTCTGGTTATGTCAGTGACTCTATGTGAGTAACTACGCATAGTTTATAGTTACAGAAATGTAACATATAGTTACATTCTTTATGCATAGTTTGTAATTACAAGAAAAACAGCAACAACAGTTGTGACAGTTAACGCAACTAATGTCTGTATATTTCCAGTTCTGTCCTTCGCTGTAGCTGCCTGATCAATCGGTCACAATACCGAAAGAGATACAATATTTTTCATCTGAGTTGCATCCCAAAGCAAAGGACACACATCTACAAAATTTAGACAACAAAAAATGACATTCCTCATAAAAATATATATAACTAACACATTTGGGAAGAATGGCTATATCTTAAGCACTGATCTTCCAACTTTCACCTTCAAGCTATCATAACTCCAAACAACCAAAGTCACTACTATTTTTTTCAGCCTTCCAAGGTGCAGTCATTAGCAGTCTCAGAATATCTATAATTGTCTTTTTACAGCTATAAAGTTGCAGCAGTGGAAGAAGACAACTTGTGCCACTTAAATGGAACCCTGCAGTGTTGTTTCCTGATAACACAGAAGATTATGTACGGCACCTGCACAACCCTTGGATTATGAAAGGCTGGATAAGAAAATGCAAGGAAAAGCTTGGGGAAAGAAGGATGATCTTTAGTCAGCTTGACAGGAGTAACAGAAACTCTGCTGGAAAGAGCAGGATAGGACCTCAGGCAAGCTTACTCTTTACAGCTAATTTTATGTAGCACATCACAGTGTGATAACCTTGGTATGAGAACAAGCCCAGAGGTGAAGTGTTTTCTTCAGATTTGTTGAAGTCCTTGTGCTAATTAAGCTGTATGTAAACAACTCCACTGTGTGATAGCTCAGGTCTTCTCCCTCAGCATTTTGCCTTCCCCTGACATGAAACACCTCTAATAACCCTTGCAAATTGGCTGTCCTCTCTTGCATACTGTGCCAGATCTTAGCTCTCCTGTTCTCTTTGAGCATCCCACTAGATTTCACCACTGTTTTCCCATGTGGAATCACTCATTCCATCCTAACCACCTTGCAAGAGCCATAATCATGCATGTCTTTGGCTCTGCTCTGTGCTTTCCCAGACACTTGTCTAGACCACTATCTTAATATAATTTTCTAAATGTTCCAACGGCTTCTAAAATTTCTTCCTCTGTCTCTCTGTCTCTTGTTTTGCCAACTATAAGGTCCTAATTCTCTCCTTGAGGTACTTTATAATTTTTGCTGCAGATTTTGTTTTGGGGTTTTTTTGTTGTTTTTTTGTTTGTTTGTTTGTTTGTTTTATTTCTGCTTCAGTTGCATTTTCTATAAACCCAGAACTACATTATTTTCTTGACCTTGGCTTTGAAAGGGCTTTTACCATACAGCAGCATATGTGTCTTGATTTTCATGTGTGAACTCAGTCATTGTCATTGTTAAGACTTTGATTAGAATTAAATTTTCAAAGTTTAAATAAAAATTTTCATAAATAAGAATGAAAAATACTCAGGAACATAGTGTATGCATTTTTTTCATTTGGCTGTTGTGTGTTAAATAATGTATACTATCTCACCTTCTCTGTTAAAACACAGAAAAATATCTGTCTTATGCCTGCTTTCTGAGTTTTTCAGTAGCAACAATCACTTGGATTCTGAACCATCTGAAGAAACAAAGGAAAAAGTGTTTTTTTAAACACTGAGAAGTTTGTGACTTCTTGTCCTGGACCTGGAATGCTGCTCAGATTTTCCAATACAATCTTACAGGGAATTTCTTCAGCCATGATTTGAAAGTTAGGGATATTCAGATGCCTTCACATACCTATTTCAAGAGTTTACCAATAAATATCTTTCTTTTTAGGCAGTCTTCACAGATGTGTCTTCTGAAACATCAAGGCCTAGATTTATCACATTTCATTTATATAGCTGATGAAGATGATGAGTTTGTGAGTGCAGTTGTTCTGTGTTCACTGAACAGTAGCTTGAACAAGATGTTTGCATATTAGAGAAACCAAATTCCATATGTGCACTCAGGAAAAAACTCAGGTCTTAGGAGGAATGATCCACCCACTGAAGGTACCAGAGTCTTGTCATTGTCTATCATGATACCTACAATGTCTGTGATATTTGTACCAATTGCCAGTGCCTGTGATAGCTTATTCTTATGGTTTGCTTAGGTATTTAAAACTTGTGTGATGAATCCAAGCCTGGTCTATTTTTGAAAAGGAAACACCATATACAAGTCAACTGCCATATACATGTCCTGTTTTAAGGCTGATCCATTGCTAATTATAGAAATTATGATCTCATGAAAAGTCTTGTTGGGGAGGGCCATCATGCTTTCCATTACTAGCCAGAGAGGGAGTGAATTGAGAGCAGAGAAGAAATGAATAAAAGTGACAGTGTGATAGGAAAAAAAACCATTTTTTTGAAGTCCTTGAGTAGGAACTCTGGAAGAAGACACAGACAGACAAGCTTTCCAAAACAGGCAAGTCTTTAAATAGTCTCTTCATGCCTGTCAATATAAATCTAAGTGAAAACTTTCAAACCTTTTTAATAACATTGATCAGATTATGTTAGCCCAATATCATGTATCGATGACAGTTCTGCTCTGAAAATTATAACTCAACATCTCTTACTATTTTCCTCACTACATGGCACTTCTTTAAATAATTATCTTTTTTAGATCCATATATAAATTTGTCTAAGAGAAGAAAGCTAAGTTATTATTTTTTAATGCTTTTCCCAGATGGAAATTGCTAGTATTTTCATGCACTTTTTTATGAGAAAATATTCTATTCTCATCTTCTCTTATGCATCACGTATTTCTTTTTATTTTTTGATTTTTTTAAAGCAGAGAATATATTGCAATCAAAAGCACTAAACTCCTTTGCTAGGTAAGAGGTATACGCTAGAGAGAGCTTTCAAAAAATCAAATCAAGTGTATGAAGTACTATAGAGATTATGTCCTTGTACTCTTGTAGGAGAAGAAATAAGAAATCAATTTTCTTTGCAATATTTATTTTTCAAATAACAATTCTAAAGCAGACTGGTAGTTTATGTGCAGAACCAGATCATTCTTTCCATATCAAGTAGAACAATTTTGTCAGATTCACTTTGCTGCTAACATGGATGTCATGCGGTTAAATATAAGCTGACAGAATGTACGACATAACTAGAGTAGATCTTATCCATAACGATCAATTTTTTCCTCAAAAAAATAAAACTTCTGTCTTTGGAATGGTTTTGAACTGCCAAGGGAAGATAGTACACTGACAGAAGATATTCCTTAGACAGTTTGAGAGTTCTCAGTGGATGTCATTAATTATATGGATACTACTGTCCACATACATCTCTGTAGAGTCCTAACACTTCCCCAGCAGGCTTGGAGTTTAATGCCAACTCAGCCCCACATGAGAGAGTGAGAAAGTGAGAAAAATCATGAGTTCAGATAAAGACAGTGCATGGTATCCCAAGGTATGCAATATCCTTTGGTCAGTTGGGTCATTGGTCCCAGTTGTGTCTCCTCCCAGCTTCCTATGTTCCCCCAGCCGCCTCACCAGTGTGGCAGCGTGAGAGTGTTTGACATTCTGCAAAAGCTGCTCAGTGATGACAAAACCTTTCTTTATTATCAACACCATTTTCAGCACAAATCCAAAACACAGTCTCATCCTGGCTACTGTGGAGAAAATTAACTCTGCCACAGCCAAAACCAGCACAGCCATCTATGTTAAGTGCCACTGAAATGTGTTAGTATGAGAAAGTATATTTTTCTACACAGACAAAACATTTTTCGTTCCCAAAGTTTAATTTCTGAAATTATTTCTTTGTGTGTGTAAGTGTCACTAAAGCAAGTGTAGAACATGGAGTGCAAAGGCCTTTTTGTGTCAAACACTGTGCCCATGCAAGCAGCTGAAATGGGTGTGCACATGCACACTCAGGTATATTGTACTTGCTAAATGATTGTGTCTAAACGTTAACGAATGGAAGCAGCAGAGAACACCTCTTATTTTCTTTAAATCACCAAGGTAACACCTCCCTTGAGGACAGGGAAGAACAGTGAAGAACAATAGTTACCCTAAGTGGCATAGTTAAGTAGCACAGGGACAAGGAGGTCAACACAGAATGGTCTCAATTCCAAGCCAACAAAAATTGCTGTAATTCCTCAGCAAGGCACCTAATTGGAATCATGGACATTGACAGTTTCACCAATTTTACTTCATGCTCTGGAGCAATATAAAAACCACCTTGATTGTTTATCTGTCCCAAGTGCCCATGATAGCAACCACTAAATCCCAGAAATGGCCATTGATGCAAATGAAGTTTCTAGCACAAGTGACAGAGCCATCTTGTTCAGTGGGATCTATAGTTAAGGATCTTACCAAAGACATCTGATTCTAGAGACAGATTTACCATGGATATTGCCTGTTACCGCCCACATAAGTCTGTGTATCTGACATGAGAACAAATGTGCAGCTGCTCGGTCCATCCTTTTATTAGGTGAAGATGAAGCCTACCCTTGCAACTACAAATACAAGATTTGAGCACCCTTGCAAGTTCATTTGGCATTGATATGTGATCTGAAAGGAAAGCCAGTGGGAGCTGCTTATGTTTCAGCAACTTTAAGGGCTGTCATAGAACTTTCAGAAGGTTAAAAGACTTCACATGATTTGAAGCTAGTCTCAGTGTTAAAAAAATAGTACCAGTCAGACTAAATAAGATGGCCATGGTCTGATTCTTATAAATACTGTAACATCTGAGGAAAAAGGTTTGAAGCACTTCTACTCTTCCTCCTTCCCTTTTCTGTCTGACAAGGAATATCTTCTGATTTGAGGGCCAGTGCACAGGGAGCACAAAAATAGCATGTGCCTGAAGACATAGAAAACCACAGAGCTTTTACCATCCCTTATTGACACATTTATACAAGGCTACAGACCACCTCTAGTGTGCTCAAATTCACAGAGCTGAAGAAACCTTGCTAAGAAACCTTCATGTTAGTGGCTCTAAAACTAACTGTAATTTATAAGTCAACATAGTCACAGAGTAGAGAACTATAGCATATAACCAGTGAGTACAGGAAAGAGGATGGGTAATTAGATATAATCGGTCTTTCCATATCTAATTGCTATTGACTGTGTCATCAAAGCCTTAATCTTCTCTCTTTATTTTCCTACCACCACCTCTTCTTTTTAATCTTGTTTCCTTTATGGATGAAAAACCATTTAAACAACATTTAAGGACTATAGACATCATTATATTGATTGAATGAATATTTCTTCAGAAGCAGGGAAAGACTCCTGTGATTCTCTTCTAAGGAAAGTTCACAATTTTTTTCTGGGTAGTCCTGCAGCCTTGTCTTTCTCTCTAGAGACCTGTAGCAGTATGTTATATGAGACTGATCACTGGGCAAAAACATATTAAAGAGTACAGCTGTGTCTTGAGACTGAGAGCATTTGAGCTGGGGCAGAAATATATGCAGGGGAGGAGCTCATTCTGCTGTAAGCCTCGATAGACTCTGGAAACAAGCATGTAAACACCTGTTTATGAAGATACTTGTTTTAAAAGGGTAAATCAGTCTAGTTCTATGAGAAGATCATCATTATGCAAATTGTCTCTCAGGGAGCTTAAAATAAGTAAGTTCCTTCTTTCTGAAGAAACATGACTGAACTGTCAAATATTACTTAGTAAGAGGATTGTACTGGATTTGATTTTACTTAAGACTGTTTCACAGAGAACAGTTTCTCTTCACTTTTAGTGAGCCTCTTGCTTTTGAGATATTGGTTTGGATTCAACATTAGTCTTAATTGACGTAGGTTTAGTTATTTCACTTGAGTCCTTTATCATAAAGCTCCATATATCATACAATTATGTATAAATAGAAGGATCCATGCATGCTCTAATCCATGCACTGGAATGGAAGGCAGAGAAATAAATAGAAAAGCCTGGTTTGTGACTTTATGCCCATGAAATATATAGGTTAAAACAAAACATTATGCAGCAGCAGACTTACACGATTGAGGCGTGTGATTAATTTTTGGTTTAATTCTCTTTCTAATGATTTCCAAAATGTATAAGTGTGTGATCCACATAAAAGAGACTTGGAAAATCAATCAGATGCAAGAAGTAGGGTGAATTTAATGCTAAGAAAAAAGAAATATAAATAAAATCATGAACACAAGAAGAAGAGAAATTGGGGGAGAGAGGAAGAGTTTCAGTCAATTCAATCTCATGCAGTGAGCTTTTTGCTATGGTCATCAACAGAGATCCTCAATTTGGATTAAATACTACATCAGACCATTGAAGAATCTAACTTTGGAAAAAATGTACACATTGGACTTTCCTCAGGGTGTTTTAGGGCAGAACAACCACAAATATGTAATTAATTATTTTGCTTCTGCAATTTGGGTCAATTACACTTACATCTTGCTGATGGAGAAGAGGCAGGTACAGAAAGAGATGCAGTTAGACGGTTTAGAACACACCCAGAAGGGAAGCAGAATGGGTCTGAAGTAATAATTAACTTGTCCCTGGGAAAATATTTTTTGATACAGTGAGAGAGCACCCAGAAAAGACAAAATAGGTCATTACCTACTCTATTCCTTTATTCTTTCTGTGTTAGTATAAGAGCCTGCTGTATGTTTCACTGGGCTAAAAGGATGAGCAAAGAAAAGAAGAAAACCATCCGTTTGTGAAATCTGTTTGCTAACCACAGTAATACTGAGGTACCTGTTCAGACCATCATGGAAATACGTCACGTATTTCCTAACAGCAGCCATTTAGCTAAAACCTAAGAACACAACAAGTTAAAAAGAAGTTCTAAGAAATCAACTAGAAGAAAGTATTCAAGGTTTATTTTGACTAATTCCATAACATCGTGCTTTGCTTGTCTGACTTTTACTTGCCTGAACTTCAAAGAATTTCAAGCAGCATTAGAACAAATTCATCCCTGTTACTCAGCAATTTTATCCTTCATACATGTCTTTGAAAATCTGTGCTTCAGATCCAAAGAAATAGATGTTATGCAAATTAAAACGCTGTAATTCCTTTGGAATTGCCACATGCATACAGTTTAAACCATCAGGAGCTGCACAGAGACAGAAGGGATAAAACTCCTACCCCTTTGATCCCAGGGGCATTACCCCCCTCTGCCTGAGCTAGAGAAGTGCTGGTGCTATGCATACCAGCCCTGTGGCCCTGTCTACAAAGGTCCTGCCAATAGAGAGCACAGGCTGTGCAACTGGCACAGCCCTGCATTAACCTTCAGGCAGGTGGCTGTGTGAGGGGTAGAAATGAACTGCAAGGATGAACTAGGTGCACAGGAGGGTGAGAACAGGGTAGAGGTGAGGCAGGGCAAGAGAATTTATTGTTAAACCTTTATGTCATATAAAATAACCCAGCTTACATGTCTGCTGTGTCAAAGTAAGGCTTCCACTTCTCCCTTTCAGTCAACTCCAGGTAATTGTATCCATACTGACAGGACAGGAGTGTGCTGGGTTCAGATATGCCTCTACTCTTTTGGGACATGACTGTCCAACTCCAAGCTTAAACCAATGTATGAGCTGACCTGAGTGCATGATAGACGATCAGGGACTTTGTCATAAAGAATGAGATCTAGCCTTAAGCTCACACAACATCAAAAACACATTACAGCTCTTAGAAGAAATAAACCCTTCTCAGTGTAGAACAGGCTCCATATAACTCATATTAAGAAGAGGTCAATCTTTTCCTCAGTCATATGGCTGTTTTTGATAATGCATGACTTCAGCATTGAGGGATGCCCCAGTGAACAGTTACATCTTGACAGATTTGGTTTTTAACAGAAATGCACACCTTGCTGGTACATTGGGCAGTAAAGAAATACTGATTTAGCCCCTGTCTGTAGAAGAGAAAGTCCCACACTCACCATTGGCTGTAAGGACGGAGATCTGCAAAATATGAATAACTGTTTGCATGGAATCAGTATTTTCCAACAGGATTTTACACACTGGGAGATGTGATGTAGGAAAAGACAGCTCAGGCACTGATATGTCTAGGGGCAATGCCCTGGTCATGCTCAAATACCTGTTAAAAGAGCAAGAGCCAAGAATTTTTTACAAGTATAATTGAAGTCTTAACAGTCTATTATGCAATTTAGCATTGTTAGTTCTGATGTAAATACTATACATAGAGAAGAAAATACAGAAAATGTTACAACAACAACAAAAACAACAACAGTAATAATAACAATAAACAAATACAATAATTTCTAATTGCTATACACACCCTTTTCCTGGTGTTCTTTCTGTTGTTCCTCCAAGCCCTAAGCTCAGTGATCATATTTGGGAGTGGGGTGAGAGAGTTGTCAGTGCCTGTATTTTTTTATCACGAGGAAATATTTCATATTTGTGCTTTTTCACTCTACAATCCATTTTAGATTTTTTTTAAACATACTTTTATACCTGGTTCTTTTTACATTATTCTGTAGTTCCTCATTGCATCTGAATTTATGGTAGATGATGCCTTTTACACGCATTAGAGAGTATTCCTCTATTTTTTATCCCTAACGCCTATTTTACCAACCCCACGACTGCACTTTTTTAACTGACCTTTTGTGTGGTTTTTGTAACTATGGGGTTACAAAGCCAGTGTCAGGCTGTGCCCCATCTCTTATTATCCCACATCTGCACCCCTCTGTGCCATCCCTAATCTCTTCTTCACAAGATGTCCCCTTTCACAGACACCCTGTATTTCTCTAAACAACATCTTTGATAATTGCTTCTTTCTGCTATCTGTATAAAACCATTGTCATACTCTACAAAGATAACAAAACCAAAGGAAATTAGCCTCAGATACCCCTAAATTAAACAAATTGCTATCACAGCTAAACCAATGGAGTGCAGGCTGGCCAGGTTCAGACAGAGCAAGTCTGGTAGACCTCACTATTGAGGCCTTGCAAACTCAGTAAAAATCCTATAACTTGTTACTGGCAGTAGCAACTGTGTAGGATGGGTCTCATAAACACACACCACACATGGTTTTATCTGGAGTGATCTTAATATAGGCTATCAAAACCAGAGTCTGGAGTACAGAAAGGGGGTAGCCCAAATCATTCCAGTTTCCACTGATCCCATGATTTCCTCTGAGTGTAATTTCTGATCTCAATGTCTACAGACATGTTCCTATCTCATTTGAGAACCTGGCTTTATGTAAGGAAATGTGTCAATAAACCCCAGTTAGGACAATTAGGACAACTTCTTTGCAGAAGCCAAATGCACCCCAAATACCTGTGATGAAAATCAAGCAACATCAGCCTTTAGAGATCACAAATCATTGCTTTCAACACAGGAAATTGTGTGACAGCAGTATTTTAATGCATAAGAATTCGAGATGGTGCAATACAGATGCTACTGGCCCACATGCCTTTCCCTTCATGCTGGTAGTTGACAGTGTGCATTATAGTGACTTAATGGTGTATTTATCACAAACCACATTGTCTAATGAATGAATACTTAACGAGCCTCCATTAAGCTTAGAAGCGCCCTGTTTTAAACCATTAGCTCATTACAGTAATAAGGTATTTTCTACTGCAGAGGAGTTAAAGCAAACACAGCAGTTCTTTGAAGCCAGATGACTGCTTAAGGCAAAATAAAAGAGAAAGCAGAATTATTAATTCAAAGAAATAGAAACCAAATCAACTATACACGGGAAAAAAGCAGCTTTGATTTTTTTTTTCTTTTTCTTGGTAGCATTTTAGCATTTTCTGATTTGGAAAAAAAGCAATTTATGTTGGCAAGATAAGAGCTTTGACTTTCACTATTGGGGGTAGAATAGAATGTTAGCCATGAGTTGTCTGTTCTATTAGTCTTTTTGCCTTGTCTTTGGATTGGAATCAGCTAAAATCATAGTGTATGAGACTTTTAATAAGGAATTTCCCTTTACTTGTCTTGAATTGCTTGGT
Organism: Motacilla alba alba; assembly: GCF_015832195.1. NCBI lineage: Eukaryota > Metazoa > Chordata > Aves > Passeriformes > Motacillidae > Motacilla > Motacilla alba. The sequence goes on along the minus strand of NC_052016.1, from coordinate 44,838,182 downwards.
CTCTTATTGCAGGCCTTTTAATAACTTAGTTTGGGAACAAAATTATTCCAGTGCCTCAGGCAAGAGCAGCTGGGAGCTAGTGAAATATGTATAGTGTGATAGGATTTAGAGTTATTTGAAGAATTATGTAAGAGAGATATTTAGATGCCTAAATAGATAAAAAATGGCCTGATGGCATCTTTAAAAGAACTTGAGTCATGTAAAGTTAAATGTGAGGCTGGATGTCCGCATTGTATCTGTTTCCCTAGGTGCATATCCATTTCCCTAGGTGCATATCCAAACAAAGCAATGAAAGGTTTCCAGTCAGAAGAATTAGAAAATTATGACTGCAGGTACTTTTATTGAACTTCTGATTTATCTACAGACTAATAATTGTAGGTCTAATCTAGAGTTCATAGAATTCAATGAAATACTTTATACTGATTTAATATACTTTCTATCCGGTTTCTGTAATTATAGTAAGTTATACTGAATGAGAAATTAATCTCAGAGAATTAAAATGTATTTGTGGATAATATGCAAGTAGAAAGTGGGCACAAATTTTAAATTATTTGCTATAAATTATTCACCTAATTATATTGCATGTAGACAGATACAGCAATTATTCATTAATGATTATGTATTTCACATATGCCTTGGCAACATGATGAAAAAGATTTATCATGAAGGATCTATCCATCAGTAGAAAGATTCACTGTAAAATATTTCAAAGCCTCCCATTTGACTCCAAATCACCAACTATTAAACAAAGAATGGCTGGAAGCTGCCACTATTCAGGAGTAAGATTGGTAGGGGAAATTCTGTGCGGCAGGAGCAGTATTTTTAGTACATTTCTCTTCTCCTAGCTCCTGTTGGAGAGGCTGTGTCAGTGTGGTTATTCTTTTAGGAAATACAATGGGAACAGATGAGGGGAGAATATGTAGGCATAGAACTCAGCCTTCAGCTATTCTATTCTCATAATTTCCTATAGGAAAATTTTAAATCTAACAAGGTCACATATTAAATCCTTGTTGAAATTAATGAGTTTAATATTTCATCATTTCATCCATCTTCATATCTTCAGTGTGAGCTTAGGACACTTGCAATTTCCCTCCTTCTGGCTCAACCTCAGTTTGAAAAAAAAAAAAATAGTAGGAACAGTTATGTCCAACACATAAAATGAATGCCTACTAGATTTAAAAGAGCAAGCAATGAATTTTAAATTTAGAAGTGCCTGCTACCCTTCTTTTAATTTCATGCTTTGCTGTGCCTGCAGTCTGCTGTGTGCGCATGGCTGGGTGCAGGACGCACCTCTGTGGCATGGCTGGGCACGTGCGCACAGGGGTATCCGTGTGTTCCTGCAGCGATTGAGATCACAGCTCAGTGCATTGCTGGCTCTGTGCGATGCTGTGTGCATACTGGTGTGTCCCTCTGTGTGTATAGAATCACAGAATCATAGAATATCCTGACAGGAAAGAGTCCCACAAACACCATTGACAAAGCCCAACTCCTAACCCTCCCCAAGAGTCACACCATTATTCTGAAAGCATTATCCAAACTCTTTCAGCCTTGTACTGTGAGCCCTTCCAGGGCAGGGTGCTCTCATGCCCAGCCATCCTCTGGGTGTTTGTCTTTTAAGGTGAAGGAAGAAATGGGCTTCTTGCTGTCGACATTTGCCCAAAATACAAACATGCTGTTTGTCCTTTCCAAGCTAAATTATGGTGCAGCTATTTCATTGTGGCTTAGCCCATCTTAGTGACCTAAAGAGTTATCTTTAAATGGACATGAGATAATTCAATCTTCATGCTGCATTAGCTCTCAGCAGAAATGCAAGCAAAATTCAGTTACAGGATTTAATAGCGTGGTAAGGAGGCGATTAGAGTGCATTGTATGGACTGTTTTATTGTAGTGATTTCACATAATACCATGAAAATAACTCCAAATCATCACCTCCAGGATTGTACAGCTTGTCACTGTCATTTTCAAACTTGGATAATGCCTGCAATGTGTGAGTGTATATCTGCAGAGATAAAAATAATTAAAAGGAAAATTCAGAATTTTCATTATGGATATACAGAATGTGGCAGATAAAAAAAACAAACAAACAAAAAATTGCCCACATTCTGATATGGTTCTATTCTGCTCCATTTTCCTGCCTTTGTCATTTGTCATGTGTGCATGTCTGTGGGTGTTCACAACCATGTCAGAAACAAGGCTAGTGAGCCAGGCAGAAAAGGTGTAATTCTCACAGCAGATCTGAAGGACATAACAGAGCCATTCTCACTGGCTCTGTTAGCAGTGAGTCTGCTGTTCACCCCAGATCCATGTTTCACTGTGAACAAATTTGTGGACCCTCATCTCACAGAAAGCTATGAACCAAATATTTACATTTATTAAAAATCCATAGGAAGAAATCAAGTGCACCCTCAGTCAGTTTGCTGATGATATCAAGTTGGTCTGGGGTGTTGTTCTACTGGAGGGCACAAAGGCTCTGCAAAGAGATTTGGACAGGCTGGATTGATAGGTTGAAGCCAACTGCATGAGTTTCCACAAGGCCAGCTGCTGGTTCCTGCCCTTAGGTGGCAACAATCCCAGGCAGCAGTACAGGCTGGGGGAGAATGTCTGGAATACTGCCTGGTGGAAAATGACATGGACATGCTGGAAAACAGTGGCTGAGCATGAACCAGCACAGTGACCAGCTGGCCAAGAAGGCCAATGGCATCCAAGCCTGGATCAGCAATGGTGTGGCCAGCAGGACCAGGGAAGTGATTGTCCCCCTGTTCTCGGCACTGGTGAGGCCTCACCTAAAGTCCTGTGTTCACTTCTGGAGCCCTCACTGCAAGAAAGATATTGAGGGGCTGGAGCTTGCCCAGAGAAGGGCAGTGGAGCTGGGGAAGGGTCTGGAGCACAAATCCTAAGAGGAGAAGCTGAGAGAGCTGGGGGTGCTTAACCTGGAGAAAAGGACGATCAGAGGTGACCTTCTCACTCTCTACAGCAATCTGAAAGGAGGTTTTATCATGGTGGGGGTTGATTTCTTTCCCGAGTAACAAGTGACAGAACAAGAGGAAACGGCCTCAAGTTGTGCCAGGGTAGGTTTACATTGGATATTAGAAATAATTTCTTCATGGAAAGCATTGTCAAAAATTGGAACAGGCTGCTCAGAGAAGTGGTTGAGTAGCCATTTTTTGAGGGATTTAAAAGACATGTAGATGTGGCATTTAGGGACATGATTTAGTAGTGGACCTGTCTGTGCTGTGTTGATTTGGGCCTGATGACTTTAAGGGTCTTTTTCAACATAACTGATTCTCTGACTCCGATTCTAAATTTATTTTATGCAGAGAGACGTGTCCAATAGAGTCATAGACTCACCACATGCAAACATAGTGTCCATACCTTTTCAGGATTAGTGAGTTAGTTCATTAGCTTCTCAATGCTAGAAGCAGAGAACTGCATCTTAGTGTATCTTCTTACCAGTCTCAGAATAACAAAGCTACAATGTTGAATGGATTTTTTTAGCTGCTTCTAGAGATATTGAGGATGAAAATAGACAGGGAAGGACACAGTGCTCAGAGGTGGTATTAAGTAAATACCATGCTAATGGCATTTCCTGCCTCCTCAGTCTGCAAAGACTGTTCTGGGAAGACATGGCATCACTTTTTTCCATAGCTCCATGTTTACTTCTCCTGCCATGCCTCACCTGTGTGAGGAAGGAAAGCAGCTTTTAGCTAACAGTTGCTCTCTTCCCTCTGAGGGATCTGGCAGTGAGGGCAGTCCGCACGGGGGACTAATGAGACTTCTCACGGACCATTACTCCCAGAGCGGGCATGTAGAAGGACTTACAGCTGAGCCTGTAATTAATAAAGTAGAAGGCTGAGACTGACTGGCAGGATATAAGGAATCGTTTCTGGGAAAGGAGCAGAAGGCCTGCGGTTGGATGCAGCTCAGTGATGGAGCAACATGGCTGCTGCTCACTAATGGGTAACAATTGCAGCTGGAGGAGCTGCTGGGAACAGTGCTCCTCAGCTGCTGCTGCACATCTGCTCAGCTGGGTGGCCTCAAACCTTTTCCCCAAGGCTCTCACAAGTGCCAGGAAGTCAAGCTTTGTCTCTTGAAAGCCGTGAGGCAAGACACAGGTGTTCCTGTTTCTTTATTTACCAAGGACGTTGGAGAGGTGAGAATGATCTGACAGCTGTTACTTGTTTAAAAGGCAGGGAAAGGAAATAAGAAAAAGGTAAATGATAGGCACAAGTGATCAATACTCACTGCTGAGTCTGTACTATTGGTGAACAGTGGGTCTCAGCTTGTTCTCAGCTGCAAAACTCTGTACTACCCAGATTGCTGTCTTGTAAAGACATGACCTGGCACAAACTGCAAATCAACAGCTCTGAAGTGTGCTCAGTTTCCTCATACAGTAGTCAGCTTTGGTTTGGACCTTGTTTGAAACAAGACTAGCTGGTAAGAAAGAGGTGGCAGTGACTTTCCCAAACTCACCATCAGAATGTAATTCTCTGAACTTACCACCAAGTTAAGAATTACCAACCAGCCATTAAAATGAAAAAATACTGCCATATTGTTTGTATGTGTGTATGTTGCTACTGAGACTCTCACAAGGATAGAAGGAGATTAACAATAGAGTTGACAAAAAAAAGTGTATAGTTCTGAATACAACAGGAAATCAAATGCTGGTTTTATTTTTCTTTGGGGATAAAACTTCAGTTTAAGGAGAATAATACTCTCAAGTTTCCCTTCACCTCTGTATGTAACTTATGGAAAAACTAGACCTGCAGAGGAGGGCAGGGTTAAAAGGGAAACCCCAACATTGCTACAGATGAGAAGATTATTAAAAATTTATAACCCCCATCTTAATTACAAATGACATAATCTGCATGTTGATGAATTCTACTGGTGACTTGCTTTAAGCAGTACCTGCACAGTGACTGAATTGTCTTTTGAAGGTCTTTCTGTATTTGCACAAAATCTCCGCTGTGACACAAATTATTAAAGTCAGAAATTGCTGTTTCTGTTGCCATCTCTTAGAGGCTTCTTTTTGATTAGAACCCAATATACTGCCCAAGAAAAATTCAGGTGCACCAAAGAAACTGCAGTAAATGAAATTTAAGTTGACCAGAATTCACTTCCTGAGAGTGCAGAGACAGAAAGAATCTTTATAGGGCAGGGAGAGTAATTCTTGGCTTTTAGAACTATCTGGGTAAACCAGCACTGCTAGGCAGACTGACATCAGGCTTGGATCAGAGCAGGGTAGGAACTGCTTCATAGGAAAGTTGTCAGCTAAAAAACACCAAACTGAAAAAAAAGACTAATAAAATGTCAACACAGAAGATCCCTGCAGAGTGTAATTGATCAAACATAGTGGCTACTGTGTCTTCATCTCCTAATTATCAGTTAATTTGTTTTTTGCAGTTACTAGGTGGAGATCAGTTGTATGAAGTGTGGCCCCTCTCACGATGACAGCTGGGTTTTCCACTCTCTCACAACACAACAGATTTGTGTTACTTGGTATTACAGAGTGCTTTCCACTCCACTCACAAAAATATTTTATTAGATTGTAAATGAAGTTGTCTTGTTCTCTGAGGTTATTTTCTACAGCAGTTTCATTTCTTCTGTCTTTTTCTCTTATTTTGTTTTTATTGGATGCTAAGGGCAAAAATGTAAAACAGCATCGGTAAAAGGAACTAAAAAAACCAAAAACCTTTAATGTACTTGGAGAGAGGAATTAAATTGTACTTCCAACTCCTCAGTCTAATAGCTTATACAATATGAAAAAGAGTAAGCTCTTTTACTATTTCAGCTTCCAGCAGTGTAGTTATAGGTAAAGATGTTTCATACTTCCCATTATAAATACTCATTTACACAGCTTTACAGAATGTCACAAAAATTCACTCTTGATTGAAACTTACTCAATGAGGTCATAACCTAAGAACAATTTCAGAGAAATGTTGGGTGAAATTGAGTTGATGGAGAGTCAGGCATCTCATTTAAACACATTGAGTTACCTGGGAATCTAATACCAAGAATTTTATCGATGTTCAAAATACTGAGGTGCAAAAAGATAACCTGCTGTGGCTGATGGAATCAGCACAATCACAGGGCTCATCTGAGCCAATTAAAGCATCAGTAATGCATTGTCAATAGGTCACATCAAATGCACCAGCTGTTTTTAGGACACTGAGCTAAGAAATGCTGGCAGTATGTATAGAAGGAGGGAGGGATGACAAAACGCTGGAAATGACCAAGCAGACAGTGAGTGTGACTGCTTGTCTCAACTAGCTCCTGTTTCCCAGACATCTTTGTTTTTCAGCCTGGAGCCTGTCTACACACCTTTTCCTGACAGCAATAGTTTTTCCTAGGGTATTTTTTTAAAGTTTTTTGTTTATTTGTTTGTTTGTTTTTTCAGTTAACATAAGTAGTCACATCATGGGCAAAACTCATCTAGGGATCTTCACCTGCTTCCACTTCAAGCAAATTGTGCTGCAAAACAGAATCATGGTACAATATAAATACACATGCACACATACACACACACACATATATATACAAACATATACAATATGTACCCATACTCAGATGTATGTACTTACATCATGGGAATTTTTCTGTCTCATTAAATTCCTTTTAGAATGGTGGATTTCACCCTCAGAACCAGAATTGCTGAAGCTCCACCTCACCCATCCATCCCCTTTGTTGTTAAAATCCCTAAAATAGCGATGCAAAACACGAGTGATGTAAAACCTATCTCTGCTCTCATTCAAGGAGATTCTGGCCTTGTACAATGGTAAGTCAGGTCTATATCTAACTATTAGGCTCTGGCATCAGTTCTTTGTCTCAGGAAATACTAATTTGACCATACATTGTGCAGTGGATAAAAAGAAGAGACTGAGGATATACATCATGATTAAGTGATTAAGGAACTAAATTTAGGGCATGGCAGGATCAAGTTTAATGATGATGAAGTAGAAACTGAGAGCCACCAGAGTTCTTGTGCTTCCTTGCTTTTGCATTCTGTGTTAGCAGGCATACAGTAGGTCTCTTCCTAGTAGCTTGATGGTCTATAGGCTAAGCCCAATATGACCTTAAGAAGTAAAGCACGTTTTCTTTTTTCAGTGATTTTCCATAAGTCACTAGTATAGCACATACAGAGGCCAGTGATCACTAGTTTTATATCTGCCTGATTCTGTGGTCAAAGCAGATCAGATACATTTCTTTCAAAAATATCTAATTTAGTAATCTGTGTTCTGTTTTCACAAAGGCCTTAGCACACAGTAGCTGAAATAAGGGACTTTTTAGGTCTTCAGTGACACATACCTACATCCCTGTGCTTTCCTTTGGTATTTTACATCCTCATGTGTCATTTAGCCATCTATCTTTACCCTGAAGCAATGTTTTATTATGTTTCATCTGACTTCTGGTAATTACCACTAACAGCTGCATGGTGAAATGGACTTCCACAGATTCCCAGTCTTTGCAGTTGCTGTGGAAAGAGGCTGCATTCAGACAGCCCCTTCTATCTGGACAACTTACAGCAGCTCAAAGTACAGTGCTATTAACATAGATGAAATAATCTGAGAGAGTAAACCTGAGGAAAATATGCAAAATTAAGGTGTCCATTTGCTAGTCTGATTTCAGGTATCCTGAGGAAGAACTAAGTCCACTCTGCTGGCTTTGCTTCAGGATTTCTCTGCCCATATTATCTTCCTTATTTTTTCTTTTGTGGTTTAATTGATAAAATAACAAGTGAAAATATCACCATGGGGGTTATGGAAAAGAAAAAGAATATTCAGTGATTGATGTCTTCTTGAGTTCAGTGATTTCACTGAAGCTCCCCATAGTCTATTTATTTTTCCAGGGAAGGTAATTTTCTCTAAATTATAGACACAAATAGCAACTTCAAAATTCCTCCTTTCTAATAATATCCACTGACTTTTTACATGAAAATGAAGTACACCACCCCGTAAAGAGCACAGACTGTAAAAATAATTGCATTCATTCTTATTAAAATGTCCAGTCATTTGCTGCAAAAGTACAATTTATTCATCCAACTATTCATAATATGATTTAATCAGTAGATTGTATGCAGACTTTAAATGTAAAATGTCCAAAATCATCGTAGTGAATTATTAACAGTTGATATCTTTGGGAAGGGAGAATTATACTCCTTATTTGCAATGCTGGGAGAAAGGGAAAGAGGAAAAGATGAATTAGATCAACCAATGTGTCACATTTTTCATACTCTAAAAATTTTCATCTTTCTGCTGAGCTTGGAGGATGATGTCCTAACAACCATAATGTTTAATTCTCACAAATTCCTCAGGAAGCTGGGACCTTAAAACTTATCAGCTTTTAATAAAGGATCATATTTTGGTGCTTTTGAAGATGTCACTTGAACATAGTTGTTATTCTAATCAATAGGACATATGTTTTCCAGAAGCTTGTCCAAGGCTTACCAAATTTCATACATATTGCATTAATGCATATTTTCTACCCTGTGGTTCCCTCATTTGTTCTTATAGCCCTTAGTCTGCAAAAACACATGCTTTCCTTCTCTGTGTTGGACAAATTTGCTGGAGGCTACTCACTCAATCCCAATGGCCTAAGAGATGAAAAATTCATGTATGATGCATTTACCTCCTTTCAAAATCTGGCACTTTTTATGTGTGTGCAGGAAGATTACCTGAAGCATATTTGGCAGTTTTGCAGAGTTCTAATACGTGCTACCTGTGTATGTAAGCAATTTTCTAACAACATATGGTGGGCAGAAGGAAACCTTTAGAAGCACTTTGTTTTACACTCTAGATGATTTTAATAGCCTGTAGAGATCTCCAGATTTTTTAGGAAAATCTGTAGCAGACAATATATAACTTTGTTGAACAAAAAGCAATGACAAATAGCCATAACATGTTGTTGCTGTATTTTTGTATGGTGTCTGGCATTTCCAGTCTGTAATTCTCAGGATTAGAGGTTTATGATATGTCTTGTTCACTGAGATTCTTAGTTCACTGGAAAAAAAAAAAAATTGTAAGTTTAATTCTGTGCTTGTTTAAAAATAGCACAAATAAATAGAAGCTATTATAATATATGACAAGAAAGAACATCAGTTGCATTTCTAATCTTTTATGCCTCAAAGCATGTCTCTTACACAAAGAAATCCTTTCATTCCTGTGGATCTGATTCTCCAGGGCATGACACCCATTTTAACCTAAGCTAATTTTATCTTTTGATAGCATTGTACTTCAATAACACTGGGGTGATGAGGTAGAAAATTAGTGCTGTTTCTATAAGGTAGCTTACACCTGTTTCTATTGCTCGTGCTCTGCAGTCAGAGACAGTGCTGGAAATCATGAACCTGCTCCTCTCCCACCCTGAGATGGCCTCTGGCCTCTCCTTTGCGCTCTCTGGCCCCTCCTGAGCACAGCGGTCACACAATCACTTAGCTCTGGGCTGAGTGCTGCTTGGTGGCAGCAGCTCAGGGCACAGACACGGCAGGACTGCCAGCACCTGAGCACTCCTTCATGCTCTGCATGTCCTTGGGAAACGCCCTCTGAGGCAAAGGATCATCACTGAACCTCCTCAGTTTCCATGGCCGTTTCTGGCAGTAGTGAGCCAAGAAATAATGAGCACAGTATACAAGGCACAGTCCTCCTGCCTCCAGCAAGCTGCACCACTCTCCACAGTCTCATTTACTGGCACCAGAGAAATGTGTTTATTAAATAATAAGAGGATAGCAGTGTTTTGCCATTTCTTTTGCCATTACTTAGAAGCGGATTATTTGTGGAGGAGAATAAAATAGACTGAAAGCAAAGGATAGGCAGTTCAGTTTGTTTTTGTGGCAGACCATTGGTTTCCTGAATTAAAAAACATCACTGAAGGACACCAGAAATGATGTGATGTCACTGAATGTAGTAGAACCTTCCTTCTATGGAAATTTTCCAGAATCAATATTGTATGTAATTCTACTAAATCAGATATACAAGCAACATGCTAATCTCCTAAGTACAGATTATAATTAGGTTTCTTCTAAGCTTTCATGAATTCATAATCAAAAGACAGCATTAATTTATTTGGCATAGGAATATGACAAAGACTTCATACAGACAAAATGACAAGACACCCAGAGAGTAGCCCAGACAATTGCTCTTTTTTTTAGTGCTGGGAACTTTGATTTGAATTAGCAAAATATTCAAAATGCTTGTGTATGTTATCACAGAGTGGAGCTGTCTGAAGTTATTTATGCTGGCATGTCTGGGATTCTTAACAGCTATAAAAATACAGCTTTTGGGTTAGATTTACTTATATTCTGTATCAGCCTGGAAGCCAAATATAGCACTATTAACTTAAGTGGTGGTGATTTTACTCATATGAAATGAATGTTTTAAGAAGTTAAATAAATTTTTGTTCGTTTGTTTGTTTTAAAAAGCACTGGGTACATCTAATAATTTAGATAGACCATTTTTTTACTAAATATTTTCTTTATTCTGTACTTAAAAAACCTCTCAGGAGTATTCAGGCTATTGGTTATGATTGTGAAAGGTGTTTATCCTCACCAAAGAACAAAAAGACTGACGATAAGATGTTTGATTTCTAACTTACATCCTGAATTTCATTCTAATTTTTGTAAAGAAAAGTTTGATTCTGGCATTGAAATTTATGTCAAAGTAACAGTAAAGACAACCATTTCCAGGGTTTGGGTGCTAGCAAATCCACTTTTTAAGTTGAACAGTGTTTCTGTTTTTGCTAGGTGCAGAAAGGTATAGTTAAACTAATTAAGACTTTGGGACAACCTCTGTAATTTTCAGCCTACATTTACTGGTATCTGTATCATACTTATGTATTTGCACACAGGTTTTCTCCTGACTGTGTGACTCTTCCTCCTCCTGCTGTTCATTCTCCAGAAACATTTTCAGAGAAAGATCTTATCATCTTTTGAGGTTTTATTTTATGGGTTTAATCAAACAAAATTCTTTCATTTTTCTATTTCTTGAACATTTATGAAGGCTCCTTCTACTTCTTTTTCACTTTGAATTAATATGATCTGAACATCAGAGAGTGGGATGGCACTGGAGGAGGTCTCCATTTCTTGAGGTATTTTAAGAATAAACTTTTCTCTACTTGAAAAAAATCTTTGGTGTTTCATTGTCATCCTACAATCATTTAACACAACCACTTTCTCCTCTTCCTCAGCTATTTAGAGCTGACAGTCACCCCATTGATAGTAATTTGCACTAGTTTCCTTCTTATGTTGTTTGTGTTCTTACTTTTTCTAGTCTTGGAGTTGTCCTGCATGTTTTGATGTGACATTCTGACATCCCTACATATTGATAATACACTATGAAACTGAGTCATGAGCAAATTTCATTAATAGACAACTTTCCATTTAGTTGAATGGTACCTGGCTATTTCTTTTAATATGCCTTGCAAAGATGAGCATATCCCACCTTTGGAAAATTCTCTATTTTATTCTTCTTGATATCTAGGATATCAAGCAGATATCCTACGTATCCTTGATATCTAGGTTATAACCTTTTGTTATGAAGATTACTTTCATTTTCTATCTTGTATATGTAGCTTCCTTACTTGCTAGCATCTTTTTTGATTGAATAGTCATCCATTTAAGAGTGAAGTCCCTTTCAACAAGATTTCTTCTTTTTAGGGACGTGTTCTTGACAGTACAGTCCTTTGACCATGAAAATAATTCAGAAGTTGCTGTCTTCTAGAAACCCAGTCTCCTTTCTGTTCAATTCTGAGCTACTTTCAAGAGCAGCATCCTCCAATGCAGTCGTTATTTGTTCATTTCTGCAAGTAACTGAAAAAAAAACATGATTTGGAAAAAAAAAACCAAAAACAAACAAACCAAAAACACAAAAAGAAAAGGAGACTATTGGAAGATGCTCATTTCCTTTCAAAACTCTGTCTAAAGCAATAGTATTCTGTGCATTTATCTTTTGATTTACTGGAAATCAATCCTGACTACCATCTCCAAAAAACTCTGAAAATAGTAGCCTAGTCATTGAGTCATTGCATAATGTCTGATCTCCTGGCAGGCAAAAAAAAAAAAAAAAAAAAAAGCTTCCCAGTGATGTTTTTTTGTAGTGTTTGCTTTCCAAATAATATGAGGGAAATCTCTGACCTTCTCCAAATCCAAGTCTCTAGGAGCTCAAGTTCTCCCCTTTTGTTTCACAGCAGTGGTAGACAAATCACTAAACATTTCTGTTGAAAGGGGGAATAATCCTTTTTCCTAATCACTTCAGCAGCCTAGCTACAGTCTTGACTTATAATAATTTTTGCTTCGTTTCAGGTACCTAGGCTTATAGTCCTCCTTTATCCATTACAGTTGCACTTGTCTATTTTCCCTAGGATCAAGTGTAAAAATACCTCATCTCCCAATTTTTCTTTTTTAACTCCTACTCTACAGGTTTTTTGATGGGTCTCAGTGGCCTCAGCCAGACATTTCTCTACTATAACATAAAGCTGAAGCATGTTCTTTCTATTAATATCTCTATAAAGTTGAATATTCCTGAACTGTCATCATTTAATCAACTAATTAGTCATCTTTCCATCTTCGTTATCTTGTCCTCTCACTTTCTTTGTCCGTTACCTGAAAAAAAAATTATGTTGATGATCAGCTGTGCCTTAGCACCACCGGGCAACTTTCTGTGGGCTGACACAATGATCCTTTAGTTAGGATGCTTCTCAATATGTGAGATCTATGAGAAATTTAAGAAATCAAACTGCCAAAAGATCTGGAGTGTGTATGGGAAATTTCAGATGAAAATATTGAGAATGGTTCCAGATCAGGATAGTAAAATACCCAGAGTGAAATTTCCAGTGCATTAAAGATATGATACAGATGTTGCAAAAGGTTGGCTAGAAAATATTGTCAGAATAAGCAAGACCTTTTCCTGAAATGTTCTAAATGTGGTCTGAAAAAGACCCTGTTATGGTGTCCTGATTTCCACTTGGAAATAAACGTTCACAAAAGTAACAATATAAAAGGTAAGAAAGGCTTTGAAACTACTGTTACTTCTAACAAAATCCTCATGTTTGTAAGATAACCACTGCATTTTACAGTTTAGAAACACAATCAGGCAGACTTGTTTTTCCCATATATAGCAAACACTTTGTTCATTTTCAATACTAATGAACAAAGTCTGAAAAATCAAAACAGAAGTTTCCATTTTTGCAATAATAAAAGTTTTCTGTCATTTAGAGATACATACAATGATAATATATATTAAAAATCAGTATAAAAGAAATTTTTATTATGTCTTTGATGGTATATAAAATATCACATCATTACATGATCAATTTTGTTAGCATTGTGCTGTAGAATTCAATAAAGCACTGCTGAGATTGATTAATAACCAAAACAAAGGTGAAATATTGAATTAGTCACAAAATCCTTTGTTTAGATAGAAACAACAGATAAGTCCTACCATGTGCTATAAACTAAGAGGTAATGAAAGAAACAAAGGTAGCTGGGCTGGATTCCTACTTTCAGTTCTAAAGAGTAGGATCTGAGGACATCTATTCCTTACACAGGGTGAATGGAAAGAGCCAGGCTCTTTGAAAAGGTAATTTATTCACCCTTTCATAAATACCTGTCATTAGACAAATCATCCTCTGGAGATGGCCATCTCCCTCATTGATTTGAGAAAGTAGCTGAGTCAAATGAGGCACACACTTCTGGAGGGAGAGGGTAGGATGCTGAAGCACTCCATTTCAAGCCTGTGGGTGAATTCCTACCCACTGAGATCACGAGACTTCAGAGCTGACTGACTATGACCTAAGTCTTACAGGGAGTGGCTGACGATACCAGGATTGTTTAATCTGTAGAAAAGAAGGCTCGGAGGAGACCTTATTTCCCTCTACTACTATGTGAAAGGAGGTTGTAGTGAAGTGGGGATCAGCCTCTTCTCACTGGCAGTTAGTGACAGGACACAGGAAAATGGCCTCAGCTTGTGCCAGGGGAGGCTCAGGTTGGTTATCAGAAAATTTCCTCATGGAAAGAATGTTAAAGCACTGGAACAGTCTTCATCCCTGGAAGTGTTCGAAAAACTGTGTGGTCATGACACGGCCCCCTGGGGTTTAGCGTGTATGGTGGTATTCAGCCAAAGGTTGGATCTGATGAGCTTGGAGGTCTTTTCCAACCTTAATGATTCTATGATCACTACTCTTGCATCTTATTCAAGACAGGATTTTATTAATGTATGTAAAAGTTGATTAAAATATCAAATCATCTTTCCCATCCTGGTATGTTTTTACACTGACTTATTTCAGTGAAAATTCACTGTTTAATAAGGTACTGCAAAAGCTGCTGTTCATCCCCAAGGAGTATTGTGTAGCCTGACAATTATAGCTCCTGTCTCAAATATTCTGAGATCAGTAAATATTCAAGATGAGTGAAAAAAGAAGTACAGTGGAAACATGATTATATCCATTCTCGTTTCCTCTTTGAAACTATTCTTATTTGCAAAATCTTGTGCACAAATTCTTATTCCTCATGACTTTCTAGTCTACTGATTCCCTCTGAACTGGAGGGTGGAATCAAACCAGAGTTGAAAACTGTCTCTTGTTTGGTCAATATTATACAGATGCATAAGGACAAAGGCAGACCCAGGGATTTGTTCTTTTACATGGTTTGTTCATTATTATCTTCTAAAGGTGTCATGGTTGCAGGTTTTGAAAGGTAGATGCTAAAACATACATGAAGGGAGGGTTGAGGAGGGCATAAGCATGAAGGGAGGGATTCCAAAGCTTTAATATGTAATCTGAATCAGTTAAGCAGAGCAAATAAATTGAACCACTATACAGAACATGACCAAGCACCCACATTTGTTACTAGAATCCTAGTGGAATTATGTACTGTGGGGCAAAGAGATTCTTGAAATTAAGCATGTAATACACACTTCAAACACATGCCACCCCCCACTCCCTATATCATTGTCATGTTATACCCAGCATATTAACTAAAGGCTATGAGAGCCCTTAAAAATGCACAGAATCAAGAACAAGGAATTAATATCTGCAAAACCTTTTGAGATTAATAACTCAAAGAAAATAAGTGAAAATATTAACAGCTGATTGAATCAATTTTATGGAGGGGCGGGGGCGTTTCTGCATTTTTCCTAGTACTGGCCCAAGGCCAATCTCCAGTGCAGATACACTGGACCCAAATAAAACCAGGCTTAAAAAAATATGAAGTCTAGAATAAATCAAATTCTGTGGAAGTTTTGACAGAGCAGATTCACATCAGAGATTTATTCTGGTATAGCTCCCACAAAATCCATCATTGTACTGCACTTGGAAATATCATAGTGTCTAGAAAAGTCACTGGAAAATTGACAGATTCCCAGTTGCATACTAGTGTATATATTGGTGTAGCCTTATTTCTGTGAACCTACAGATCTTTATATCAATGACTGATCAACAACATGTAAAAGATTCCTGTGGACTTTACTGTAATTCCATGTGGCAGTGCCAAAACTGCAGGAAAAAAATGTCTGCTTGTTAAGGTGTGTGTAAAGCCTTGTTTAAAAAGGATGAATGCATGCGTGAGACTGAAAGAGTAGACTTGAATTTGATGACAGCAGAACGTTGTATGTCGTGGATACTGCTCCTCACAAGCAAAGCTCCTCTGCTTCTGTACTTCTTGAAATTCAATGATTACAACTTCCGCAAGTAAGAGGGGACAATTGAAAGAGGAAGTTATTGTATAATGTATACTGACAACTTTAATTTGATCACCAAGTCCTCCAACATTTCTACCCATCATCATTCCTGTGGTGATAAGACATCTATCTGCTAAAGCTGTGTGCTGGATTTTGTCCAAGTGACTCCCTCTGAACTGGAAAGCTTCTCTGTTCTGCTTTGGCAGATCAGTGCCCAAAGAATTCTGCTAATGGACAAGCAACCTGTACTTTCTGGGGGTTAGAGATGTGATTTAATCATATAAGATACAGGTACATGTATGAACAGTACAGAGTTATGTGGGAAGTGGCACAATACTGCTTGGATTGGAACTTCCTGTAATTGCTTGCTTGGGGCATTAATAAGAAATAACATCCTACAAAATTATCTCCTTGAAGACGTGAGTGTTGTAGCAGAGTACTTACATTCTGTGCAAGAATGCTTTTCCCAGAGCAAGAACTATCAGTAAATACCACACTCTAGTTCAGAGATCTTTAGTGGTAATTTTTAACTATTTCACCACTACGCCCATTTTTGAGTTCTCTGCAGCAGGTACAGCAAAGAGAGAGAGAATAAAAGTCTCCTTCTGCTTTTAGTTGAACTAGAAACCAGAATAGATGCTCACCCAAATACAAGGTAGAAGTTATCACAAAAAGGGCTGACAAGTGTGTGAATCAGATTTAACCCTTCTTGAGATTAGGATTATTATTCTGCTTTTTCAAGATACTGGTTTCTGAAGTATGTTTATTTCACTTCTCTTGGAAATCGCTCCTCCAGCACCTCTTCAGCAGAGAGTTCAGCTATGTGCTACAAAGTTTCTAGCACTTTCATCTTGTCCAGGCTGATGTAATCTTTCTGCTTTGCCCTCTTATATAAGCAGGCATTTCTTTCACTCCTGTTCAAGCCAAAACTCTGCTGAAACTAGGGGGGAAACGGTGAGGCATGATTTTGGAATACCTATTTCTGTTCTCAGTAGAGGAGCTTAGAATTCAAGTTACTAATTGTATCTTTAGAGAAGAGTCTGACCAATTATGCATATTTCACTGTGGTGAAGCAATATACTTTTGTGTGGGAAGCCTTAGAGGCCAAGACTGTAGGGGTATTATCTTTTCTTTCCAGTAACTCAGAAGAATGAAGGATCAAAACTGAATGTTTTATCTAATTGTAACTCGGATGGTGAATTCAATTTAGTGTCATCTGGTAAAGGGCAGCTATTTGACTAACTAAGGATGTGGAGCCTGAAGGAGCAATGGAAATGAGATGAAAATGTATAGTCAATCAAAATGCATATTAGCAAAGTTTGAATCTATTTTTATAAAAGTATTGTAAATTTTAAGTGGCTGGATTATAGTAGTTTTTCTCTCCTTGATCTACTTAATACATATTCTGGTGCCAGAACCTTCAGCTGTTCCATTTCAATAAAGATGAATCTTTGTGTCCTAGTTTTCCTGTACTCCTCTATACTATTTTTTGGCAGACAAAGAGTTGACTGTTCTTTTCTTCATGTATGCATTTGTGGACATGTGCACAAATGAATTAGGTTGCACAAAATCATCTCTGCATGCTTCTGTCTATCTAAAGAATGTGTCCCCAACTGCAGAAATATTCCTTTATTTCCCAGTCTTGGTTCTTCAACTCTTCAGTGGTTTTTAGTTTTAATGCACCATCTTTCAAGGAGTAAAAGATGTGCATGACCTTTGTCCACAAATCACTGATTCTATTTTTCCTAGCTATTGTTTTATTTTAGCTGGATCCGATCCCCCAAATCTCCCCCCACTACTGAAGCTTAACAGCTTCACAAAAGGAAGAAGAAATATGACCATGGCAAATAATGATGAATTCCCTATAAACTGATTTATCACACCAGCTAGAAGCTCTGCACAGTCAAGATTCTCCTGGATGCACATACTTG
Organism: Motacilla alba alba; assembly: GCF_015832195.1. Classification (NCBI taxonomy): domain Eukaryota; kingdom Metazoa; phylum Chordata; class Aves; order Passeriformes; family Motacillidae; genus Motacilla; species Motacilla alba. Next base: position 44,820,589 of record NC_052016.1, on the reverse strand, counting down.
GAGGCATAGCTTGGCAAGGAGATTTGAAATATTACGACGGCTCAAAAGACCAAGTATTCTGGGACTGGTGGCATGGTCAGCCACTTTCTTCACGCCTATCAAACTAGCCTTACACCAAACATTCAGAGACATTCCCCAGAGACATTTCAGATGAATAATCACTGAGTTATTGGCAGGGATTGTAATCTAAGCCTTTTAGGATACACTGCTTATTTTCCTTACAGGCCAAACTCACATATTGCATAAACCATGTGAAATTGTCTACAAGAGATAGAACAACTATGAACAGCCTGTTTTACACAGTAGCTAGAAGCTGGGAGCATTAAATCCCTTACCTGAAGAAACTAGAACTGACATTTCCAGTTTCTGTTCATTTGAGCTCTCTGATTTTTAAAGTAGCTACATAAATATGTGAAGCTCCAGGAAATTAATTAAGTCATGAACTGCCTAAGCATCCACCTTCTGAACTTAGGCTAGACTTTTCTTAGTCCTCTTCAGGATGCAACTCTGCCATCTCTTTTCTTTTGTCAACTACTTTAGCTGCACTGTACAGATAACCTTTTTAGTTATGAGAAAACAAACTTCTGCAACAAAAAATGGACATGTTCAAAATAAAAGAAAGCCAGGCCTCTTTTTAAATGTAATGGAGAGCAGATCCTTCTGGATTTTCAAAAAAATCGGGTTTTATTATGAACCTGTAGTTTTCAGAAATTCTCAGCCATGAGGGCAGCATTATCTTGCTTTGTGACAAATACTGTTGCTGTTCATGACTCTTTGGTCCAATATGTTCCCTCTCCTGCTCTCACTCAACATCTTCTTTAACTTAGGTATCAGAACTTACATAGTCACCCTTTGCTTCTGTGGCAAGCAAGTTCCTCTGGATGACAGTTCATCTAATCTTTAAATAGGCATATATAGTAAACCAGAAAACAGCCCTCTCCTGTCTGGGTTTTCAGTGCAGCGTGCATCCAGCTCAGCATTTTGCCACTTTGTGATGAATCATATTGTGTCAAACCTTTCAGCGTGTTAGCCACAGTTCATTAGAGTTAGAAGGGGCTGTCTGCTCAGCACTGCTGGCATGTCTGGGGAACTGCTGTGCTGTGAGACTTACACAATACTGAAAAATCCCCGCTCTGCAAAGTATCTGCTCATCAAAGGTGGAAGAGTTCAACCCCGATGATATGTGACATACTTTAGGGACATTATGGACATAGATATTTGCAGCCTCTTACTCCAAAGAACATCAGAGCAAGACTGCTAGAAGATTCTTTGGGGTCTCTTTCCCTGATGGAAAATATTTCTGAGCCAGACATGTGAATATCATCCTGCCTGATCTCTTCTAAGCTGCTCATGCTCAAGGAAGTATTTTTTTTCTGCTTAATTAAACAGCATCATGATTGCTGTGACAATAAGTCTCTTTAAAATCACCATGTTTATGTTCTTACCTTTCTCTGCACCTTCCAAGTCACATCTATTCACATGATGTAAATGTCCGAATTTGTATTTCAGTGTTGTCAACTTTTATAGGCTCATGTCTTCCTAAACTAGCAATGTAATTATAACTGTCTACCTCCTGGTATTTATTATTAATATGAATATAATGAAGTGGGTGATTAAGCAGTCACTGGTTACTCCTGTAATCACCAGACCAGCCCCCTAAGGAAACTGGGTTCAATAACATGTCACTGGAATGATAAAATCTTAATGAGTCATCAACGAGATGCAGAATTGTGAGGCTCAGCAGAGTTCAAGTCCTGTTTATCATAAAAATGAGAGGACTTGAAGCTGGGAAAGGAGGAGAAATAGCACAAAATGAAGGGATAGATACTCAGTTAGTCTGATTTGCATTACCTCTATTGGATCTCTGACAAATAAAACCTGCTGCAGATCTGCCCTTCATCATTAGCACAGTAGTTGCAAAACCTTTGTTTTGATATAGAGTTCTATTTCTACACGCTCAGCTGCTGCCTGACATCTGCATTAATTCAGAGCATGTCAGAGATGGGACCACCTCCTCCCCATCTGCCCCCTGTGCTCACCTCCCCATCTTCCTTTCAGAAAGAGTATCTGTGATAGGAAGTGATTTACAGAAAAAGAGTTTCCAAACCCTCTGGCATCTTGGATCTGCTTATACAGGCGTGCCCTGATTAATTCAAAATTCTTCTTGTTCTAATAATGCTCTCATTTCAAAGCATCTTTGTAGTTCCTTCACTATCTTTTGTTGGCATGCAAACGAGCAACCTCAGGTATGGATGTTTAACTTTTTTTGTTCCCCCTTTTTTCAAATTCTTATAGGTTTGGAGAGATGTGATATACTCTGGGTTTTTTTTCCCTTCCCTCCATGTATTCTTCATGTTATTAATAATTCATATTCTTGAGAAGGGAGGTAAAAAACCAAATTACTCACAGCCCTGTTAGAAAAAAAAAGTGACAATGCCTCTGCAAGAAAGACTGCAGGTCAAGTTCAGACTTGGGAGAAGCGGCTGCAACTCTATTGAACTACTTCCAGATTATTCATAACATCAAGGCAATATGTCAACTGCTCAATAATGTATCCTACTCCAACCTTCAATTAACCTTTTTATTCTTAAGCATTTAGCTTGGTAAGTCACGCAAATTAATTTACTGAGATGCTAATAAACAATGAGTCAAAAGAATCAGGAGCTGGATGATTAGGTGTTTAGTTATATGGTTTATTATTTATTTAAACTGAATTTTGATGAATTATTGAAGCCTTAATATTATTTTTTTTCTTTATTCAAAGTGTGTTGTTTCCAAGTGCAGAGATGATTTTCTAAGAGCCCCATATGACATGATCTAAGGCACAAACATTTGCTTCAGTAATTTGATATTTCAGTATTTTGTGCCCTTGAGGCACAACTGTTATTCCAGCTATATGCAAGGAATTGATACAAAAATAAAAATAAACATAAAAATATGTACTAAAAGAAAAAGAGCAATTCAAGTACATATATCTAGAAGTATAATACCTTCTCAAACATCCCCATCTGTCCAAAGTATCAACACACCAGATATCATGACACAGGATCTACGAGACAGACACATCTTTCTGCAAGTAGGTAAGGTGCAGTATAATCTCTGGATTGGCACAATACACCAGTGTTTAAACATGTTTCTTGCTCCCTCACAGTCAAATGGCCCTATTTATACCAGCTGACACACAGTGACCTTGTGTGCCTGAGGGCTCTCCCCTTGCAGCAGGGGAAGGTATTTCAGCTTAACTTAAGGGAGAAGCTAATCTGCATGATAAACTTCCCAGAAATGGCCAGGACTGGGGTAACCAGCTCTGTAGGTAGGGACAGAGAGAAGTTAATAACAGTAGAACTTCAGATTTAACCAAATGAAACTCTTCCCTCTGATATATGCCTCCATCCTGCCAAAAAATCCCAAATGGCTTCCGATGACAATGGCAAACACTAATTTATGGCAGAGAACAAACATTCCATCATTTAGTTCAGCTCAGTTAGAGCTTTCTTTTTATTTTAAGTGACAAAAAGCTTTAATTTTTGTATTTCAAATCTGGCAGCTGAAAGCAGAAAGAAGCCTGCTGATTCGTGGTGGTAGACAGTAGATTTTACAGATCCAAAGTGCCAGGGTGAAGTGACAGATTCCTCGATTTGTTTCTCATCTTCCAGTTATTCCCCATAGCTCAGGATACACATGGTCTTGGAAAACAATACATGAATAATATACTTTTGCATTTATAGTTTTTCCAATGGGTTTGGGAAACTATCGGCCCTAAGATTTATGAATAAAGATGAATGCCTGTGCAATTTCCTTTTATAAAATGTAAGCCTACAAAAAAAGTGGGAAAAGTAAGTAGTTACTGTTCCCTATGAATATTGTTGATCAGGGTCATGAATTATGCATGCTATTCCTCCTGGGTCCAGTGTCCTCTGGCATTTCTTAAGCAGTAGCTCAATATTTTCTACCACTCTGATAAATCATTCAATAGAGAAAGGGTAAGTCCTGGTTCTTGAGCCACTGTTCAGAGGTACTGACTGATGTGGTTTGTCAAACAGCTTAGTTTTACATTCCACAGCTAAAAGTCTGACATCCAAGTCTTTATAGTCCACCAAGGTCACAGGGACACAAGAGTTGTGAAGTGTGCTTTCAGCTTCTTGGATGCTGAAAAATGACTTGAAATTCAGCAGGAAAATTTCTGTTTCTGTAGAGGCACAGGTTTTTCTGGTGTTTTTTATCTCTTTCATTACAGAGATATGAGATAACAATGGTGTCCCAAAGAGATGGTATTTCTTTCTTTAAGGAGAATTAGAGGTCAGATGTTTCTATCATGTTCACAATATCTACGATAAAAACTGTTCAGTGATAATAACCTGGGGTTTTCTTTTCAGAACCTAATTTATTCTATACAGCTCTTCTATGAATGTTGTGAAAGAGTCTGTGTAAAACTGATGGAGGACTTCCACTCTTCACAGATTATGGGTTAACTAAATAATGCTTTAAAGAAAAATAGTGTGGTTTCATTTCAAAATGAGTGGTTGCAACCCAACCCTGAGCACTAACAGTTTATTCCCACTGCTGTATGGTACAACTTCCATTAAGCTCCCAAAGCTAAGTGAAATAAAATAGTAACCACGCTAAATACATATTTTCCTCTTAAATGATTTTTTCTCCATGCTCAGCAAGATCATGGAACAGATCCTAATGGAAACCATGCTAAGGCACATGGAAAATAAGGAGGTGATTTGAAACAGCCAATATGGCTTCATGAATAGCAAATTGTGCCTGACAAATATGGTGGTTTTCTTTAAAGGAGCTGCAGCATGGTGGATGGTGGAAGATCAGCTTATGTTAACTGCCTGTACTTGTGATTTGACACTGTTCAACATAACCTCTTCATCTCTAAGCTGGAGAGACATGGATCTGACAGAAGGACCACTCGATGGAAAAGGAATTGGATGAAGGTGGCACTCAAAAAACTGTGGTCAGTGACCCAGTGTCTAAGTGGACAGCAGTGACAAGTGGCATTTCTCAGGGGCTGGTATTTGGACAGGTGCTATTTAATATCTTTGTCAGCGACATGGACTGAGGGATTCAGCCTGCTCTTATAGAGCTCATGGGTGATACACAGCTCTGTGGTGCATCCAGCAGGCTGGAGGGAAGGGCTGCCATGCAGAAGGACCAGGACAGACTTGAGAGGGGGACCCATGAAGAACCTCATGAAGGGCAACAAGGCCAAGTTCAAGGTCCTGCACCTGGACTGGAAAAATCACAATCACAAATACAGAATGGGCAATGAGTGGATTGAAAGCAACTCTGTGGAGAAGGACTGGAGGGTATTGGTGAATTAAATACTGAATATGACTGAGCAATGTGCACTTGCAGTCCATAAAGTCAGCTGTGTCCTGGGCTGCATCCAGAGCAGTGTTGCCAGGAGGGTCAGGGAGGGGATTTTATTCCTCTGCTCTGCCCTCATGAGACCCCACCATAAGTGCTGTGTCCAGCCCTGCTGTCCCCAGGACAGGAAGGACAAGGACCTGCTGGAGCGAGTCAAGAGGAGGAATACAAAATAGATCAGAGGGCAGGAACACCTTTCCTAGGAAGACAGGCTGAGAGAGTCCAACTTGGAGAGAAGAAGGCTCCAGGGTGAACTTATGGCAGCCTTTCAGTAGCTAAAGGGGCTGTATGAGGGCAGGAGAGCGACTTTTGACAAGGGCATGTAATGATAGGACAAAGGGGAATGGCTTTAAACTGAAAGAGACAGTTTCAAATTAGTTATTAGGGGTAAATTCTTTATTGTGTGTGTGGTAAGGCACTGTCACAGGCTGCCCAGAGAGGTTGTATGTGCCTCATCCCTGGAAGTGTGCAAGGTCAGGGTGGATGGGTTTTTGAAAAATGTGGTCTAGTGGATGGTGTAATGAGACCATCTTTAAAGACCCTTCCAAACCAAAGCATTCTATGATTGTACAATTTTATTATATAGAAAGCCGTTATATTTTGTATTTTATTTGAAGTACAGAGAGCTGATTTGTAAGATATTCAAAAGCAGAATCATGAGCATTCATGGCTGATAGAAGTGGAAGTTTTACCTTTTTTCTATCAGAGACCAAAGATGAGTCCTGTACCCTGTATGTCTACCCAACTGAATGCCACAAAGAACATTTAAAAGATGTGGTTAAAATGCTCATGAAAGCTCACTAAAAAATACATCTGACTAAAACAAAATCTTTATTTCGAGGTCTAAAAGAGCATAAAACACATTCCATACTTAAAAAAAATGAATGCAGGTGGAAAAAAATTCAAAACTCACAAATCAATGTCAGAACTAAAATCGTGCTCCTTGGAGCATTATGGTAAATGCAAACAGATCCAGGGATCCTGTGAGAAGATAAAATTAGCAAACAGAAATTATAATTTATGGCTGCAAATAATGTGGAATATGTGTCAATTCTCTCTTGCCTAAAAGAACTGAAATAAGGAATGAGGGAAAATACTTCTCGTCTTTTTAATGTTGGAAGAGTAATAGGTAAGTTCAATCTCTCCATAAGGCTATCACTTCATTTCCAATACCTTGCATGCAAGGTAGATTTACTTCAAGAGGGCAAGAGCTTCCACAACTACCTAAAGCACAGCAGTCCTGCAAGTATCATGTATCAAACACATTTGACAAACCATTCTATGACACTGGTACTGACATCTTTGTTAGGCTTTTGTCTTGGCGCTTATTTCCTATTTTTATATCCAGCTGGGCAAGGAGCTTGACATGCTCACACCTTCTCAATATATTACATGGCTGCTTGTTAGTACTCAGTAGGGAGCTGATCATAAAGAATCCCAATTCTATTCTTGGCTCTCTGAGAGATGCATGCTGTGTGCTGCCTGGGGAACTGAATAGTCCAAACTGATGTAGTTATTGTAACAAGCAAGACAGAAAAGAAAATAAATTGGGGTCTGACATATTGGCATGTCGGCCCTGAATTCTTAGTCTGACTGTGTGAATCCTCTTCTATATCATCTTAAGTTCACAAGCTTCCTTCTAAACTGCCATCTGTGTTAGGTTTATCACCTTGTTTAGTAATAATAGCAGAAAAATAGCGATTTTAACAGCAGTTAGGAGTGATATTTGTTTTCTTCTTTTCTATTTCTAGAGGATATAGGAATATTTGCTGAAAATGTCTCTTCTCCTCTTAGATTTTCGTCTTTCTTTACTTGTTTGTTTGATATGAAATTTGTCCTTGGAATTGGGTCGTATCATTCACACAGTAACAGACCTTTCATAAAATTAAAGTTCCATGTATTTGTGTTGTCTGAAAATACATTTTCCTCTGTATCTGAATGGTGCTGCAAACTCTGAACAGTTATCACCAGAATCTGTTACCCTAGGACTGAGTAGAAAGGAAGGGATGAGGACCAAGAAGATTTATTTCCCTTCCAGAAGGATACAAAGAGAAACAGTCCCAGGGAAAGCCTGTCAAAAGATCATTATTATATTATTTTTCTTCCCCTGTACATTTCTCAAGCCACTTTAACATATTTTGTTCATGCTCGAAGTTTTCAAACAGGAGATTGGGCTTTGTTATTGCACGAGTTCTCAAAGACACAGCTGAAGTTAAACTGAGCTCTGCAACATGACCAGACAACACAGACACGTGACACTGCATCAATGCACAGATAATTTTTGCTCACACAAAAGGATTGCAGGGCTGGAGTTAAGTCTAGCTCACACATCAGCAATGGGCCTTCACAAAATTTAGAAGGTGCCTTACCCACAGAACAAGTAAACCACCACAGCTATATTCAAGTCAGTTTTCTGACAGGTTGATGCAGAAAGTAGTTAACATGTGGCTGTAATGTCACTAAAACAGTAATATCATTAAAACAAGGGATGAAGTATCCGAGAAAAAGTGATAGTATATCCAGAAAAAGCCATCAGATTGATGAAGTCTGATTTCATGGCTATATGAGCTCCTCTGCTCTTAGCATATGAACTGCTTAGCAGAAACACCTGATAGTTTCCTAGTTTAGTTCAGTGTATCTAGTAAAGAGATTTTAAAAAGATATCACAGGATTGATGGATTAGTTGCATTTCTTTTGCCATCTAAGACCACATGTTTGGTTATGATAAACATCTAAGAAGATAGAGAAGAAGGAAGAAGAAGAAGATAGGAACAGACAGATACTCCTATCCCATCTAGGACACTTGCACTATCCAAGAAGTATTTGCTTGGGTTTGATTTAATTTATTTAATCCATTGTATTATATAATTTCATAACTGAAATAAAAAATAGCCTTGACTTTCATGGAAGGATATTGGCCAGCACTTTTGTGTTCATTTGTAGCTTTTTGCTGAGGTTGGAGGGAAGAACACTCCGTATTACTGGCAGCTATTTTAAATCTCCTATGCTACCTCTTCGGAGCAAAAATCAGCTAATAGCCCATGACTTGACTGATAGACAATTAGACCATCAATGAGAGAGAATTTTACTGTTGAAAAAAAATTTTCCTCTTGAAAATATTTTTTTTTATTTTCTCTGTCAAAGCACTTATTTGTATAATAAAAAAAAACATAAATGCCCCTTACTTTCACAGCAAACATAACCCTCTATGGTATTTTTACTGACACTCAACTTCAAGTAAAATTTATGCTTAGTAAAGAAAATTTGAAACAGGACATTAAGTTGAAAGTATTTGTAAAAGTACAGGCAGAAAAGAGTGTTTAATGATACTATCCTGGGTGTCAGAGCAAGCAACCAGTGAATCATATTTTCAGTTTATTCTTTCCATGTAGGGGACACACAGCAATACTGAAGATAGCACCTTGCAATTCAGATACAGGGACAAAGATTCTCCTGTCACCCTCTGGATCTTTTGTCAGTTTGTGTCTCTACATTGAAAATTGATCAAACCATTTACCATTGATGAGGCATTTTCTAAGCAAAACACATCACAAACTCCTCCAGAATGAAAGGGAGAGAACAGAAATGTTGGTTACAGGTTGAATAGTCAGAAGACTGTTGCATAGTGTGAGAAAGCACTGGAAGAGTGAGATGAAGGCATTGATTTAGCTACTTGGAGACATGTAAAAGGGAAAAAAGGAGGACACTGAGTAGATTGGGTGTACTTCTGGGGTTAGTAAACCAGGCTGCAAACATAGGGAAGGAACTTGTTATGATTTGGACTTTCACAAGAAGGGCAGTGAAGACACAGTTAGAGAAGCAGTTTTGATTTCAGTTTTGATTTGATTGTGGTTAGAGCACAAATGCACAGAAGGAGACCACAGCCACTTCCTGAGTAATTGAGCTGTTTGGAGATGATTTTCTGAAACAGCAATTGAGGAGTTATCCCAAACCATTTAGAGTGGCAGTATCCATGGAAGAGGAGAACACACTGTTTTAAAAATGTCCTCTTCAAATTATTGTCTGACAATTTCTTCAGTCAAACTGGATGTTTGGTATTCATGTACAGTAAGATGGCACCATGTGCTTTGCTTGTTTCAGAGCCCTGAAATGCAGAGTGAATTGGTGCTGCTGAGATGGGCAACTGTGTAGTTATTCCTGAGGAAGAAGAGATGAGTAAAGAGAAGAACGCCTCTTTCATCTGAGATCAGTTGTCTTTTCATGACAACTTGTCCAGGTAGCAAAATTAACAGCAAGGCTACCTAGTCTCAGAGACCTGTAACTCTCTCAGGTCCTTTTCTCTGCTTTCCACTTTCTGTGGGACAACCAATTCTAAGGAGAATTGAACCAGCCCTGCTTAATCTAAAACATCCCTTCCTTAGCTCCCTTATTTTGATGCAATGCTAGCACATCTTTCTCTTCCCCCTCCTGCTTTGCAGGAAACCCTGAGCACTCTTGCTAATTAAATACTCTGCAGGAAACATGCAGAGAAGAAACAGACTGGAGCAACAGGCAAGCAATCTGGCACAGCTTCAAAGCCACCAACTTGATGTATGTGTGCATCAGCAATTTGAGCAACCTGCTCCTTGTCTAAGTGATGGTGACCCATGAAAGAGGGTTGCAGGAGTCAGCTCTCATGTGCTGTGTGGCACATGAGAGAAACTGCCTGAATTCAATTTGGAATCTTGTATAACCTAAGAATCAATACTATTCTCTTTTTTTCCCTTCCCATCATTTTATTTTTTCCTAAATGCCACTTTCACCAGGGCTTTCTGAAGCAACTGGTAAGTGTCCAGACATTCTAGGAAAGATATGTGATATGTGTGTACTCAGATCATTTGGGTCATGATTACATGAAGAGTTATACAAAATCAATTAGCAGAAACTAGTTCACAAAATTCTGTTTCTCATCTGACTAAGGTTTTGGTTTAAAGTTTCTTAGTGCTGCAGCTCATGATTCCTTCATTAAATGAGTCCAGAAGATTTGGAAAAAAAAATACTAATTTCCTCCATCTTACACATTTCAGCAGATAAATAAAGGGGTTTGATGTCAAACCCCACTCAAAGGGGTTTATGTATCTGAAATACCTAAATCGTTACTGAAATGGAAGCCTGTTTTCTACCTCACTCTAAAATGAAATATGATGTCTTAACTGATTGTGCAGAAGACTCAGTTGGAAAGATCATATTTTTAAATTTATTTTACTTTCCTTTTAGTCACGTGTCCTTCTCTCTCCCTTTATCAACCAAATCTCTTGGTTTGTTTGATTTTGTTTTTTCCTTCCTGGAACTGTAAAATTCAAAAATAATTTTTGTCACAACTATTGTTAAAATCAATATGCCTTCATACAATATTTTGGACAGTTGGAGTATTGCTGAAATACTCATACTTTTCAGTCTCAAAAGGGCACCATGGCTGTTGTTTCTCCTAAAAGGAGTATAACCACATCATTAGGAAATTTATCATAAAACTACTATTAATTGTTAGGCAGTGCTTCAAAGTGTCACCTCACTCACACAACACATCCTTAGCACGTTCTTGCTTAGCACTGAAATGAAACCTCACAATTTTCAGTTTTTCCCTGCAGGGCTGTGCTACATTAGTCCTACACGCAGCAGATGCAGTCTTATTATTTGATGCATGGCTGGGTGCAGGCGGCTTTAACCAGGGAATTTTTTCCCTGCAGGTATTTCATAACTCCAGTGGGGAAATACTTTTGTCTAAAATCTCTCTTCCTCTGTCATGAAGAGCACACAGCCACTGTGCAGCCACCTATGCACCCACACAGCCTGAGCTCTGGGTTTGTCACCCTTACCCCCTTCTGTGTTACTGCTGTTATCAACAATTTGATACCATAGAGATCATCTATTTCTGCATGGGTAGTTAATCAAAAAGAAGAAAATTATTCAGATTATACTTTTATGAGAAAGTGGTGAAACAGGACTTCTTAACATGTTCATACTGTTGAAATATTTAACCCAAATCACTCCTTCCCATGAGCACATGCAGTTTCAATGATTTATCAAAAAAAATTCCAAATGAACAAGGAAAGCACTGAAAATTTGCTGAGAAAGCTCCAGCTCTAGACCCAAACACAGATTTTAATGACAGAATCAGTGAATTAGGCCTCAAATTACAGTTCCTTGGAGGTCTGACTGGCACTTCTAGAGCAGAATCAGGAAAGATGCAGGAGGAAGTTATTTTCTTCTTATAATTATCTTTCAGGCTGCCATATTATATATTTGGATGTTTTGATTCTTGGATGAATATCAATAATTCATGAATCTTTTTTAAAATATATCTCAGGTGAGTGTTCTCATTTTGTTGTTTTGGTCCAAAGATTGCATCCTTGGGGGTCAAATTGAGAACTCTTAAGGCAGCATTTTTCATCTGCCCATGGCAGTTACTTGTGTTGTGTCCCAGCGTATGCATTTCAAGTTTCAATTGATTGAAAAAATGGACAATGAGTTGGCTTGACAGGGAAGCATCCTCTTGCAGAACCATCTGTGGCACAGGACCACACCATTATCACCCACCTGTCACATGTGGCAGCTTCTCCTTGGAGCACTTACACTGCAGAAAAATTATCAGCTGAGCCAGCTCTGGCAACTTCCACTGGCTGCTTGAGATCAACCAGAACTGTGGTTGAAAGAGGTTAATGAGGATTTTTGTAAAGTCTGTCTTTAACCAAGCTATCTGGGCACAGCTTTCTGACTGCTCAGATACATACAGAGGAGAGTATCTGTCTGAGGGTTACTGCACGTATGTGTTTGGGGATAAGCTTTGAAATCACTTTCAATTTCTCTTTTCTCACTGGATTTAGCCTCTGAAGGGCATCTACTCAGCATGGCACAACCTTGGCAGAGCCCTTTCCTGTAGAAGCTGTGTGATTCAGCCAAATCTTTTTCATCAGTACCCTCATACCACAGTTGGAAACAGCATGAGCCAGCAAAAGCAGGTGTCTGTCAACATGCATCCAGGGTTTTGCCAGGATAAATAAAATGGTTTTAGGCTGCAGGGCTTCTTCTATACCTCTCACTGATGTGACTTCATGGTTTTGTTGTTAGACCTCTCTTTGGTGGCCATGAAGGTGCTGACGATTGGGCAGTGTGTCTTGGCAGGGAAAGACTACAGGATCTTCACAACCACCCCTAAGGTTGCCAACAGGATCCATCCTCCAGCTTGTGCCTCAGCTGTTCCTGCAGCAGCTGCTGGGCTACTACATGGTTTGCAGCACTGCATGCGCAGAAAACTCTCAATCAGCTCTGTGAATTATGATGATTAAGCGGTTGCAGCATGAAACGGCTGAACTTCCTCTGTTGTAAGGATGGAGGGGGAGTCTGTCTCCTTCGAGAGAGGGACAAGACCACCAATTCTCAGAGTAAGCATCTGGGGTGTAGATACTTAATTCATATGGGCATATTTGAACTTTTTAACCTGCATACCCACATCTCCTCCCAGTAGAGAGAATGGATTTCAATAGAGCTAAAAAACAGACTGTGTAGGAGAAGCATCCGATTGATTTTTGTACATTTGCCTTCTTAAATACAAAGGATTTCTGATAAATGTTTGAAATCAATGCACCAGCAAGACCCAAGCAGCCTTTGTACCAATGCAGCTGTGAAGCCCTGAGACAGCATGGAAGCAGGCTGACCTCTCTCTCCTTTTGAGCTGGTCCTTGGATGTGCAGCAGCTGCCCTGGCGCTATTCAGCTCTGCACTGACATTTTTTCCCAACATGTGTCAGTTCCATGAACAGAGAAATTCAGCAAAATGAGGGCAAGTGTGACCCGTACTTAGCATTATCAATGCAGGGAGGAAAGAACCACAGTAAAAATCTATATTCCAGCACAGAGCAACACAAGTAGACAGCTGATCTATAGCTGCCATGTGGTTATCATACTGATTAGTCAAACAGCGTGTCCATAGCACTAATAGACCCTTAGCTGAAAACATCAGGAGAGATCCAAAGCTGTAGTCTAGAATAAAGTCTTATGTGTTATGATAGACAGAACAAGGACAAGCTGCTACAGACTCGATTACATCTTAATCAAGCTCTGAATTAAGCAGAAGGCTCAATCTTATTACTGTAGTCATCTATTTGAAATTTCAGCAGAGAAGGGAACACCACAGAGAGATTTTCAATAACCTTTCTCTTGTTCCTCAAGAGCAAAAGTACTTCCAGCAATGCCGTGGCTTTTATACAGGTTGTGTTTGCTGTGCACATTTTCCAAACAAATGGGCTTGGAAACCAGTGGAATCTGGGTCAGCTGGGATGCTGTGATCCTTGAAGTAGCTTGTTTGTGCAAATGACTTGTAAAATCTGCATTCTCAAAAGTCAGCCACATTTTCTCATTTACACACTCTTATTTTTATTTCCTTTTTGTTTGTTTTTTTGTTTTTAAGCAACATTTATTTCTGCCTTCCTCTGGAGGTTTCTTAAGAGGGAAGCAAAAGTATTTTATTCTTCAAAAGAAATATGTTGGAAAATTCAATAGTGCTTCATTGAGTCTCTTGCTAAGCACAGTAATTACACAAGCTACTGCAAATATTTAAAGAAAAAGAAATACTTTTTTTCTTATTGCCGCCTTCGTTGATGATAATAAAAGAGTGAGACAATATTAAAGAGCTTGAAATGAGAAATACGTATGGAGAAATTGAAAAATGAATTAGCACACAATTGTATTCCCACAGGTTATCTCCTTTATTTAAGGGAGAAAATCTTCCATTTTGGTGGAAAGGTTTTTAGGAATAATTATGGATTAAATCTATTTTATTACTTTTATCTTTTTTTTTAATTTAAGCTGTTTTATTATTTTTATCTTGTTATCTTAAAAAACCCACCCTAAAATAGGCTGGTGGAATTGATGGAATGTCTTGATTGTCTTTTTTAGGATTAATTCCCAAGAAATACCTTTATTGTGTCACACATTTAATTACTTATCCAACAATATTTCCCAGACAACAGAAGAAATTTATCCAGCATTTTGGAAATGGAGAGCACAAACTGATCATACTGGGGTTAGTTTTGTATATAGTTTTTATTCCTTAGTAAGGTATTGTCTATTTTTCCTCAAAGAATACCCCTTTGCTGGATAGCCATGTCATGAAAGTTATATTTATTATTCCCTTAAAGCATTAGGTCAGAAAAAAACCTAAATCCAGAGCTGTCCCTGACACATCCCTGCATTTCCAGACCACTGCCTGTCTCTGAGTTGCCAATGACTGAATTACCTACTGTCCCCTTAGAGGCTGACCTTAAATCCTGTCCTCATCTGTGCAGGACAAGGCTGAGACCTGCTGCAAGGATCAGTGGAGCAGATGGAGGCAGGAAAGGCTGGCTGTCATTTCCTGTCCTACAGCTGTCCCCATAGGTGACAGTCATCATGCAATCATTTCTGCTGGAGTTCCTTCAATAGTCCCAAAGCCTTGAAGGTACATAAGTTTCATTCACGTAAAGTCCTCAAGTGCAGGCAATAATATATAGATGTTACCAAATCCATTTTTCTCTCTACCTCACTGTTTTACAAGGTTGGTAAGGAGGAATATACTTATTCTAGGAATTCTACTTATTTGATTAACTGGAGGGGAAAAACAGGGGTGTGCTAGTCCTTTTTGCGATATATAGGGACTATGTGAGTTCTATGAACATCCACCTTCTTGTTCACCATCTTCATAGTGACCTCACTTAACATCCTCCTTAATTGGCATAGATGTTAAAACATATTTTGAATTTTCATTTTTACTTTCTTACTTTTTCCTCTATGTAGATCCATTCTCCTAGTTTAACCACCTTGGGTTTTTTCACTCAATCATATTACTTACTCTAAATGTATTTTCTTTTTTGCAGTTATCATAACCCTTCAAAACCCTGTGATTTTCTCTGAGCAGTATTAAAATTCCAATAGAAAAGGATGATCAGAGACTGTCTGAGTCAGTGCAATTTACCTCTACCTAAAAATGGCCTCATTAAATCCCTGGTAAAATGCACTTTATTTTGTTTCAATATGGAACTTCTTAAATGGAAATCATGATTTCCACAAATGAAGGCTTTGTGTTTTATTAAACTTTTTGGTGTGCCAGTTAAAAGATATTCAAGAAATCCAATCTGTGGCAATGCAGTTTCAAGTCTGAATGAAGGAAAGAGTGGCAATTAACAAAAACAGACACATAATAGAGTTCTGCTTTTCGAGGAGCTACCACATGTCACCTGAGCATCAGTCAAAGCAGGAGGCTGTCCAAATCTATCAAAAAGGTGGGATCACTTATGCAAACCTCAGCAAAGAGAGATATGAATTTCAGGAATCTCAGGTACCAGACTATTTCTCTCCATGACACTCTAAGTCTCTACTAGACATCAGGCTCTGCCTCAGGAGGCACAGGTGTCTGTGTTGGCAGAGACAGATTCCCCTCCTGCAGGTAACACAGCCAGGTGAGGATGCATGCATTTACCAAAGCTATCAGGGACTTCGCTGCTTTCCATTCCATTTCTCTCTGAAATTACCAAACTAGGTAAAACCTTTTTGTGTATATGTCCCAATATTCAGAAGCTTCATGCATAGTGATGGGACAAGGGGGAACAGACTTAAACTAAAAAAGCTGAGATTTAGACTACATGTAAGGAAGAATTTTTTTACTGTGAGGGTGGTGAGGCACTGGAACAGGTTGTGCAGAGAAGCTGTGAAAGCACCATCTCTGGAAGTGTTCAAGGCCAGGTTGGATGGGGCTCAGAGCAACCTGGTCTAGTGCAAAGTGTCCCTGCCCATGGCAGAGTGATTGGAACTGGATAATTTTTAAGATCCCTTCCAACCCAAGCCATTCTACGATTCTATGATCACATGGATAAATGAATGAGCCTAAGTTTGGCCAAAAAACTATCATTCATTCAGTGAAATTTCTAAATGTAGCTAAGGATTTTTGTTTGCCATTCCTTCAAGGCAATTTATGGGGTTAGGGTCATGACACACAACAAAACAAAGAACCCTGAATGAAGCTTATATTTCTCTGGAAATAAAATACTTTTGTCTTCCAGCAAAATGTAGAACTCTAAAATGGTGTGCTTCACTCCCTGTTTGGATATTGCTTGTCCAGAACAATTATCATTTTAAATTTGGAGACAGAATGCTCACAAGATTGTAATTATCAGTTACTTGGCTTATCAATTGCTGCTTTTCCTTTTTTTTTTTCATTTTCCTAATCTTCTGAAACTGATAAAAGCCTTACATTATTTTTGTTTTCCACCAGCATTTTGATGAGGTTGGAGCAGATGAAAAAATTCTTTAATTAATTTTACTTTTGCAGCAGCACAATGCAAAAGATGGGAAGCTTTGTCTATTTTTTTTCTGAGGGTGGAGCTGAGATTTGTAGGAAGGAATTTCCTGCCCATGGTCCTGATACACCATCTCATATCATATGTAAGTTCTGTCTTGCATTCAAGGTATTCAAGGGTTGTTTTTCAGTCTCTATTTTCTTCCTCAGTACAGGATTCAGCACATCAGGATAAATATTAGTGAGAGCAGGATGCTGCCACTAAAACCCTGGCTTTGCTCTCTCCATTTTTCTTCTCTACAAGGCACCAGGAGTGTCACTGAGTGCACACAACACTGGCTGTTTGCCTGGTCCTTGGCCAGATCCAGGCTGGTTCAAGGCACCATCCCACAAGACCAAAACCAAGGTGTGCAGGCACTCTGATGGGTATCAGTGGGAATGAGAGGGGGATCAGGACAGACATTGGGTGGCTCCCAGGTGCCATTGGATTAATCTTTGTACTATCGATCACTGATTGCCAGGCTGTGTCATCCATCTTCCTCTTCCCACCCTTGAGGGGAAATCATTCAGAGGAGACTTATTAAGGCCAAGAAAATGTATGTTGACTCAAGGAGAGACAACACAGAATAATTGCTCCGGACCTGCCATTTTATATATTTCTTCTTACTCTGTTTTTAATGCTCCTTCACTGGGGGGAGAAGTTGTTATAAAGTAGTCGCTTGTGACAGTAATTGGAACTGCGTATAGTGTTCATTAAGGCCTAAACAAGGATGAAGAGGATGATCATCAGGACATATATAATTGATGGTGCTGCATTAAGTGTTACAGAGCAATTCTAATTAGAAAACATCCCAGATCTTCTATCAATCATCTTTCTCTCATTCACCTTTTCTGTTTTGATCCCCACACACATTACTCACACAGCCTGAAGCAGGTCCCTTGCTGCATCCGCTGTGCAGCCCTGATGGTGGTTATTGGGAATGTGCCTCACGAGGAAAGAAACTGCAGCACGAGATTGCAGCACTGCAATACCAAATATCTTGATTCTGCAAGGCTCACCACACACACTCATCATTTGAATAACTAATATGTGTGGTTCTACTACATTTGCCCATTAATGAATGGGAGAAATGCATTTCAAGTACAACATTTTCCAATTATATCTCAGTTCACACGATGGGAATGGGGTTTTAGCTAGCTTTTGAGGTATGACCTTTGTGTGTGTTGGTGCACAAAAGGATAAGCAGACTTGCAAGAAATTCAGAAATTTCCCATTCTCTTTTGCTACAAAATTAAAAAAAAAAGAAAATTCAGTTCTTGGGGGAAGAAAATTGATAAAAAGGGAAATTTTTATTATTTATTTCCACAATAAAAGCAAAATAGTTTATACTTAAAGTATTTAAAAGCTGGATTTTAAATCAAAATACAAAATTCCATATTAATAAATTGGAAAAAAAGGGGTTTTTATTGTCATTTTCATAATCAGTGTTTTATTTTCACTTTATTAACAATTTGTTGACATTTATAAGAAACAACCCTCAAGGAAGCAGGCATGATAAAAGAATTTTTGAAAGTTTTGATGAAGTTTTTTTATCTAGCTGTGCTTCTGTCATCCTCTGCCATCAAGCAACTAGAGCTTCCTGAGAAACAATACAAGCTTTGAGAAAAGGCCTGAGAGCAGCCCTGCACTCCATATTGGCTGCTGAGCAGCCACCGAGCATCAGGGGATCTTAGCAGATCCAGAGACTGCTGAAGCATATGAAAAACTTCCCCAGTAATCATATCTGGCTTTGATCGAAAGGCAATGCTAAACAAGGTGTAAAATTAAATAACAATATTTTAAAAGAATAAAAAAAAAAGCCAGATTTGTCAAAGTCGTCACTCTTAAATAGTTTCCACAATCCATCATTAAATAATTTACACTTTGGCACTGAAGCACCATTATAAAGGAAGACCTAACAAATAAAAATTTTCTATGATGATTGTAAAAAAAAAAGATTGGTGTTACTGTAATTACTGTAATCCAAATAAAAATATGTCGTTTGCAGTCATCTTAGCCATAGGCTGATCCTACTGGTGCAGGTCTGATTCCTGATTTCCTGAATCATCCCTGTGTTTCCAGATGGATGCCTTCCTAAGAAATTTACACGATACACTGTGGATATGTTATGACCCATGGCAAAAGGTGAGGGTAATCCAGGTTCTTGTCAGCAAATCCCTTGGGGTGAATTAGAGTCAAACAATACTGAATGATCAATGTTTGTACATGTTACATGCTTAGGGTTTATTATAGAATTAATTGGTTGCACAGGCAAAGAGGTATGTAGCTGTTTTAGTGGTTGTTATCCATAGCAGCACAACAATATGAAAGCATAAAAATATCACTTAAGAAAACATATGAGAAAGGGAAGGCAAGAATAAGAGTAGAAAGATCTCACCACCTATTGGCCTTGCAATGAGACTTGGTTGTTGCAACAAAGAGTCAATACACACAGGATTTTCCTTTTCCCTTATCTTTTCCAACACCCAGTTGTAGCCTGAGGTGGGGTGTGCTCATCCTCTGCACCTAAGCAGTTATTTCCAGCTTGCCCCTTAAATGTGTGAGCCATCAGCACCCCAGTCTCTCTTCCAGTAGGGCCTGTGGATGCATTCTTCTCTCCAGACCTGAAACAATTAGATAATAGCATCCTCTTTATCCTGTCTCAAGTTCCTGTCACAGTCCAAATTCCAGTTTGGGGAATGGTGGACTTCCCTGGTCACAAATGAACAGTTGTTTCTTGGCAGTTTGCAACAGTGGGCAAAAGTCCTCCCATGATTTTAGAAATGTCTAAGCCATTAACCATTTCAGTCTCTCATGGGATGCCACTGGATTTCAGATGTAGCATGGGACAACAGCTGAATCTGCATCTCAGAATGGGACCATGAAGTATCCATATTGCATCACCTGTGAAGCTCTAGTGTGCTAGGGGAGCTAGAATTTTATTTTTTTACTAATTAAGACAAAAGCATCACAGTTCCATTCAAAAAAGCAAACACACTTTGACTTTTCCAAAATCAAAACCTCATGAAAAAGAGGCAGATGAGAAGTTTTTTAAACAGGCAAAAGTGAAAAAAGTTTTGTGTATTTTCTTGTTGAGAAGATTAAAATTAATGCAGGTTCAATACTGTATTTTTTATTATTATTAGTTTATTTATGATAATGGTGATAGAACAAGGGACTGGAATGAAGTTCCATGCAGTGTAGTGGCTTGCTTTTTTAGTCACTACATGAGATGATCCCTGTTATTCAAATCCTCAGTCATCCCAGATCATTTCTCTCACTCCTCTTAGAAGTACTTTACTACACTAAATCCCATTATGTTCCCTCTGAGAGGAGGAGACCCCTCTGGGATTGTCTACATAAATCACAAAAACTCTTGAAGTTGCTGGCACATGGGGCTAAGGTAGATAAAATTTATGTCTAGGGACCTCTAGCTCTAAACTGAAGAAGCAGGATTTCTTCTCTTCACAGCTCAAGCCACTGCCAGTACAGTGGTGAAAATTGAGAATGCAACCTGGACTTTACTACCTGAGGCTACCTTAACCGTTTTAGAAAGATACCTCTTTCACTGAAGGATGACTACTATTCTATTTCCCTTAAAGAATGAGGAATTGAACCCTTTTTAGTGTTCTGGGAACCTTTACTGAGTATGTACAGATTTCACTACTCTGATTGTGCTGTAGTGAGATGGCTGGTGATTCCTTCCTTCCTTCCCCTAACATGCAACGGCATTCTAGTATTATGGGAAGCCATAATCCTGGCAGTGTGGAAATGTTTGATGAGTCGTCAGGGTACAGTAATGCATTTTCCAGCTGTCTCTCTTGCTGTCTTTTGTCTTTGTTTCTCTTGTTTTATTTTCAGCATCTAAAGAAAGGGGAATGAGGCTTTCAGAATACTGTGTACTGTGACACACTTGGCTTAGAAGAGCTTACAGAGAGATATAAAGTCTCTTAACAGACAGATGCTGCTATCCTGCCCCAGGCTGCCCTGCAGAAATGGGGGAAATGGGATAGCAAGAGGACTGCTTTTATTCCAAACTGCAGCTGAGAAGCAGTGCTGTCTCAAAGGGAGCTTGCCAGCCACTAAGACATGGTCTGTTTTCAGGCAAGCTTGAAAGCTACTGAATAATCAAAACTAATCACTATGGATACTGTTTGGCTCCTTACCCTACCCGTGTGCTCTGCACACACCTGCCTCTGTCCCCTTCTCTGGGACAGGGTGCCATGTTCCACAACCATGGGGTAATTGTGACTGTGATGGAACTTCCCCATATCTGAAGGTAGACAACAACCCAAGATAAAAGCTGTAGGTAGACTAAAGGCCTGATTAGAGACTTCCTAAGCTGCAATACATGATTCGTTAGGATGCTAAGATTCTGTAATTTACTCCTTTCACAGTCTAAAAAAAGTTTTGATTCATTTTACATTTTGTATGCTCAATTTACTTAGTATTTCTTTTATTCTTTTAAAGGTAATTTCATGAAGGAATATGAATTATTTTATGTACTTTCAATTTGCAATAATCACTGAGCTGACTGAGCCCCAACAATAGAATTTGCAAATCAGCCTGTGTCTTACACAGTGGTGAACTTGGGTGTGGGAGGAAAAATGACACCTGCTTATTTATATTTAACAAATTTTCTGCTTTTTCACCAGTCTACCAAGGATTTTAAAGTGTTAGTCCATGGAGACATCATGTGGAAAATGGCAGATGAAGGAGGGGAAAAGAAAAGTAGTTTGATTGTTTTGATGACAAAGATGGGTCAAATCCTGAACTCTAGGCCAAGGTTTAGAATCAAGGTCATAACTGAGTTTATTATAACTACCTAAACTTATTTTCTGTTGGTTTTTGCTTATTGAGGGGTTTTTAACCTCTTTTTTTCTATTTATTTAAGCACTTCTTTGGCATTTGGGGACTAACTTCTGACTAAAAGACCAGGCCAGCTAGTGGCAAAGTTTCTAGACAAATGAAGCTGCTTCTTTTTTCTTTTTTCTTTTTTCATTTTTCTTTTTTCTTTTTTTTTCTTTTTTTTTTCATTTCATTTCTTTTTTCCTCTTCTCTTCTCTTCTCTTCTTTTCTTTTCTCTTCTCTTCTCTTCTCTTCTCTTCTCTTCTCTTCTCTTCTCTTCTCTTCTCTTCTCTTCTCCTCTTCCTTTCCTCTTTTTTCTTTATTCTTTTCATGGACACCCATGAGTAATTTTACCTAAACAGCTCATATTTCTGGCAGCTAATTAGTGAGTTTAGTAAAGCAATTAATTATTCTTTCTGAAAGATAAATTATATTTCAGAGTAAGGGAAAACAAAAGTATTTGAGCAGTGAAATGGGACCTGCTGTTTTTAAAACACTAGACTCAAATCCACTTGAAGATACCTCAAAACCAATTCTTGGACATTCTGCTGCAATATCACTCTAGACAACAGGTAGGTTATATTTATGTATCTGTATGGACATCTTAATTTTCTTGACAGAAAATGCTTTGACTTCCGCTGTTTATTAGCCCACTCCTCATTTTGAATATAGTAATTTGTGTGCGAGCACAGTTAACATAACTGCTTTTGAAAATACTGCTGTGAGCATTAGTTTTGTTATTTCAAGGAATATGAATTGTAAATACAAGCTCCTTAGATTCTCTGGCTTTAGTTAAGTTTGGATACCCAAAGAATGGCAACAAAGCTGGTGAAGGGTAGAACAAGTCATATGGGGAGCAGGTGAGGGAGCTGAAGTGGTTTAGTCTTGAGAAAAGGAAGCTCAGGGGTGACCTTGTCACTCTCTACAATGGCCTGAAAGGAGGCTGTGGCCAGGTCAGGGTCGGGTTGGCCACTTCTACCAAGTATCAAGTAGTAGTACAAAAGTGAATTGCCTCAAGTTGGTCCAGGGGAGGTTCAAATAAGAAAGATCTGTTCACTGAAAGAGTGGTTAAACATTGGAATGGTCTGCATGGGGAAGTGGTTTAGTGGCCATCCCCAGGGGTATTTAAAAGATGTGTAGATGTGGCACTTACGGATGTTGGTTTGGTGGTGGACTTGGCAGCACTGGTTTAATGGCTGGACTCAGCGACCTTAGGGATTTTTCCAAATACTCTAAAATATTCTATGATTCTATAACACACATCTGGTTATCTTTTAATTCAAATGAGAAATCTAAACTGCCTAAACTAAATTTTCTTTGCATTTCTGCATGCTTTGTCTGCCTCCTGAAGGACAGAGTACATCATTTCAAGATCCAGGTAGTATCAGTTCATCACTTAAAATTGCCTTCATCACACTGGCTTATTGCAAAAATCTGACTAGCTTAACAGAATGAATTTTAAAGAGTTTACTTCAATTTGAAGTAGACATGTCTGCAGACATTTCTGCATCTATGTTTTTCATGAAATCATAAAGAAATGTGGGGTTTATTTAGCCATCTACTAAAACTTATTTAATTTAAATTATACAAGGTGTTTTGCATTAAAATCATAAAGGATACGGAAAATAATGAAGACATCCTAAAGCTCTGTTAGCATATGCACACTAAACTTCACCTCGTGCTAATGGTCACAACTTTGTTATTTAGTATGCAAATAGCATTCAATCAGTGCATAATGAGGCATTTTTGTGGTCAGTTACTTGTCATAGTTCATTGTTTTGATCTGTTGTAATGTCATGCACAATGAATTAAGCTTCAAGAAAAGCCAGTGTAGGCCAAATAACAGTGTTGTCCTCTCTCTACAGACACATTTTTTGGCTGATAAAACACAGTCACATTTAAAAAAGGAAAATTATAGAACAAAAATGAAGGAAGAAATTTCCTCTTCCTTCCTACTTATCACAGATTTTTCTTTAATAAGGAAAATTGATTAGAGGCTAAGATATATTGGTTTTGCATTATCATCAAAACAATTGGAACATTTACCTTCAGAGCCACCAGAGCCCATTTTTATACTCTATAATCTCTCCTTCACCAGGCCATGAATAAAAAGGTTCATTACTTACAAGTTCTCAGGTTAGAAACTCACAACTTTTTTGCATAGATACTTTACATGTTTGGAAAGAATGTTTGAAGTGTCTGCACAGGTGCTTTGTTACTGAGTTTCAAGTTCTTCCTTATTTTGTTCTTTGTTGTGTAACCTACAAAATACCTCCAAACAGGACAAGAATTGGTCCTCAGGTGCACCAAGCCTTACTATTCATGACAGTGGTCTTGCTGGAATTTCCTTTTCCTGAGTACCTTATCTTATCTCCATTTCTTATCTATTCCAATCTCTGTTTGCCCCTATTTTTGGAAGGG
This sequence comes from Motacilla alba alba, assembly GCF_015832195.1. Classification (NCBI taxonomy): domain Eukaryota; kingdom Metazoa; phylum Chordata; class Aves; order Passeriformes; family Motacillidae; genus Motacilla; species Motacilla alba. Next base: position 44,796,630 of record NC_052016.1, on the reverse strand, counting down.
GATTTTGTTTTAAGTTTGCACAGCACTTGGAAAAGTATTTTGCAGATATGACTGAATGAGATTCATCTAGACAAGCACTGCTGTGGAGACATCTGTATCCAATGAAGTCACTTGGGCTACACTTGCATTGACTACAAACAAAATCCCTTGGGATTTATAAGCTGACAATGTACATTTTGCAATCAGTTAAAGTTGCAATCAACTGTGGTACACAGTGCAGATCACTCACTTGAAATGAACTCTGAGTTTCAGGGTCAGCCAGTGCAGTTGATCTATCACAGGAGGTCCCTCTTATCCTTGGCTTTCTTATCCTGAATTTCCATAGGTGTCACTACCCTTTAGTATCCACCAGATTCAACTCTGTGACTGAATTATAATGACCTAGGATGCCTTGTTTCATAACGTACAGGCTGAGTCAGAGCACCTAAACTGACATGTTGCTCTGGATTTACCCTGCAATATCTTTTTTTCTGTATTCCACCTACTTAGTCTAAGTAGTAACAATATTCCAGCAAAGCCTTGGTTTTAAGCTTTTGTCTACCATGGTAACATTTTAGTTACCTTAAAAATTCTCTGTGCCAGACTATTTTCTTTTTAAAGCTATATTTTTCATATAATTAAAGTAGAAGAATAAAATTACCTAAACCTCTAAGCTTTTCTTGTATAAGACTGGACTTCTCTGGTCTGAGATCCCCAGTGGGATTGAGTGTGAGACACATTAAGAAAGTTCAGACAAATTTACTGTCTGGAGGAACCATTTCTGACAATCACTACTAGGTGAAGGAAGAGAATCCAGCTCTCTTAACTTCAGAGACTAAAATGAGTTAGGATTGTGGGTGCTTTCACATCTTTCTGAATTCATCAAGAGACTGGTTATCCAGGAAGTGGGAAATTCCCTAGGATAGCCAAGATCTTTATGGCTGACAAGATCTCTAAAAATGCATAACATCTTCCACTGACTAAGAGATGAGGTCCTAAAATAGGCAATTCTGTTCAGCACCTGAACTGGGGCAGCATAAATCTGATAAAGGATGCAAGCATCATAAATACTTTAAAATTATTTAACCTTTAATTCAGCAAATTTAGACCTGACATATGGAGTTGCAAGGGAAGTCTTATTTCCCTTTAGAAAATACACTTATTTCTGGAATGTTAAGTACCATGCTTTTCAGAAAGCTCCCCCTTCATTATTGCTCCCTGATTACGCTAATTTATAATTATAATAATGCAATTTTCCTATTAACAGCTCTTTTGATAATAACATCCGTACCAGATGCTGCTTTATCTTCTCCCTGCTTTGTGGAGCTTTCCTTTGTGCTCTAGCACCTTCTATAGATTGTAGATACATTCTTCTGTAGCCTGAATGCTAAGTATAAAAGCCTCGTACACTGTTCTTCTCACTGGAATTAACATCAATTCCACAAACATTTCTTTCCAGTTCAGTCAAACTGATACTTCTTACACACATTATGTTTCCCTTTTAAGGCTCTTTTTCAAGATTCTCTCCTTGTTACTCAGCATCACAGTAAGGCTGATACCTTTCACACACAAAATGACCTGTCAGGGTGTCTTTCTCCTGTGAGGTTTATTTGTTCCTGGAATGCTGTTCTTTCAATTTTGTCTAAACCAAACCTAGGCTGCATTAATAATTTCTGCCGCAAAAGGAAATGACTGAGATCTTCCAGAAGCACTTCTCAAAACAGAAACAACTTAATCCTTGGGTTTTTTACCCTTTTCTCATCATTCCCACTGGGACAGAGGGGAAGAGCTGATTTATAAGGTATCCAAACACAGGCTGATTTTCAGTATAAATATTTTACCATGATGAAGGAAGTAGCTGCCTCTACTATTCAGAAAGCCAGGAGTCCTTATGTTACATCCTGTCTTGCCAGTAACTTTTAAGTGAGTTGTTTCATCATAAAATACACATGCTTCATCATTTTCTCCCTCTCATGTTATTTTTCTGGGCTTCCTGACTGCTAGTGTAATACAAATAAAGTTATGTGACCAGACTGTAAGTGCCTTCATTTCAATACAGGTCACTCAGAAATGTTGTACTTCATTCCAAATGCAATTGTGGGGACATAAGCTCCTCATGCAATCAAACATTCAAGAGGTGGTTTCATCCTCTGGAGGAGTTTGAAGCTGTTGTTTTGTTTCTCATTAGCAGTAGACAGATTACATTTATTTTAGAAGCTGGATTTCTGCCATTCCATTACTCTACATCTCTCTCTGGATCTGGCTCCAGAAATGTTTGTAAGGTCCAAGTACCTGCTGTTGTGTTTATAGACACTAACAGAATTTGGAGTATACACAGTGATAAACACCAGGTGAAAATTAAACCAAATCTCATGTCCTGAGTGATTCTTCATTATAAAATGTAATATCTTTCTAGCTAAATTAACCAGATAAAGCACATTCCTTCAGGTCAATTTTATTTCAAAGAGGAATTGTGAAAAGATTGGTTTGCTAGCATGTGGATATCAAACCAGCTTGGAATTGTAACGAACAAGAAGCAAAGCAGCCTAGCTGAGAAAAGTCACAGGACTGCAGAGCTGGGGTTTTAGATGAACAGCACATGAATTTGGAAAGTCTGCAGTGTTCCCTGCTTGCTGGAATCAGGTTAGAAAGTTGTTATTGCAACTTTCATTGCCCGCTACTGGCATGTTGCACCCTGGAAAGCACGTCATGCCATTTCATAGAGCCTGCTGTGAGAATTCCTTGTTCCTTCAGTGTTATTAAGCAATGTTCTGTTGCTCTTGGTCATGGCAAAATGATTTCTAGGAGAAAAGGAAGGAAAATCTCTGATTACCTTGGTCCACTGTGTAATTTCATAGTACTTTTCCATACCTAAATATAATAGCTAAAGACCAAGTAATAAATCATAGTGGAATCATATGCTTAGAAATGTGTGGTGCCATTGAAACCCTAGACACATGATGTCAGCTCATTTTGCCAAATCTCTTTTTTTTTAAATCTCTCAATGGAGATTTTCATGGAGGCAGAACAGTCAGGACATCCAAACTAAGTGTTCATTTGAGTATTTAATTTTGAAATGACTGCCTTGGCTTGCCTTTTTTTTATTATTTGAGGTGGTCAGATATTGCAGTAAAAAGTAAATTTTCAGAGTCACTCTCAACACAAAAACCCTTCAGTTGTGTTGACATGAAATATTTCAAAACAGAAGGAAAATATTCCTTTTTTTTTTCCCTTGAAGAACTTTCAAATATGTTCCAGTTCAGAAGAAAGCCAAGTATCAAAATCCTAATTTTTTTTGGAAATTCCAAAAGCATTGTCTGAAATCTGTGCTGCTGCTAAGAACCAAATTTCCTCAGCCAGCACAGGTTCAACACCTCGAGCTATTCTCTAAGTCTAAGACATCTGGCATTAGCTATGTCATTGATTTTCTTGGTAAGTAAGACTAGTCATTTGCTCTCTCTATTTCACTGTCCTTATCTACAGAAAGTGAAAAAAGGATACTGACCTTTTTTGTTAAGTGTTTTGAAATGTGTTGAGGAGAAGGGCACGGCATTCATCTGCTCTTGGCCTCTCCAGAGATTTTGCACCACAAATGGAATGCATTCAAAAGGCCTCAGTCAGGAGCAAGGTTTGCCAAAGCAGAGTAAGCTGTCTGGAAAACAGAAACCGAAGGGAATAATAAGAGCACATCAAAAAAGAAGTAGATGATCCCAAGTAGAAAAGATTCAAGATGTCCACAGATATTTTAAAAGTTTCATAGAGGGTTTTTAAAGGCCTCCTAGGAAGTCTGCTTACATTTAGAAAGGTGAATATCATAAGAATAGTGGAAGGGAAAAGCCAAGTGTCTGAAAGACCTATACAGAGGACTACAGCCTGGAACTCTTTATCTGGAGTTCAGGGTGAAAATCTTTGACCTGAACGACAGCTGGTCCTTTTTGCTGAATAGGAAACTGCAAGTCTTTTCTAACTCTGCATTTCATACAGGCTGTGCTAGCTGAGGGACTGTATATCAAACTTTTTATAAAGACCCTCAAATTGTCCTGCATGCTAAAGGTTTCTCCTTGCCCAGGTGAGAACACTAATGGGTATCTGAAAATCCCTAATGATAAAAGAAATAGCAGTAATAGCAATAGTAGTAGCAGTAATAAGACCTTGAGCACAATGTGAGGCAAATTAGACATTAAGAATGAAGTACTATTTTTGGGACATAAAAAAATGAGTTCTCCACAGCAGATATACTCCCCTATACCTCTAACTATCTATAGATACAAATTAAGTATCTCCTTCTGTAGAAAAAGTAACTGCCCTGGCACCCTTAAGCAATAAATAGGGTTTATTGCTTGTTCTTGTAGAACAAGAACCAGGAAGGTCCCAGCAAAATTGTTCAAAAACATGCTAAAACCAAATCAGAACTTCCTTCCTCACCCAACCAATCACAAAATTAAATGTGAAACTCATTGCCATAGGATGCTAGAAAGATAGGAGGTTATAAATAGGCTTTAAAAAGCACAGAGATCTTCCTGAAGGATGAGTCTAGCAGGGGCAATTAAATAGGATGGTCCAGAAGGAGGCTTCAGCTCAGAGAGTCAGCAAATCTTAAAAAATTTCATTATCCATTTTAAAGTAATTTTTTACTAATCCATTACTGTCTGATCCATATGAAGTTATTTGCATGTTGAATCTGATGCAGTACCTGAGCCGTAACTCAAAGTGAATATAAGTTTGGGCTGTTTTTTATTTTAAACCTCATGAAGCAGTATGATCAACAACAAAAGAGAAAATCAGACTTGGAAAAGACCCAGGAGTTGCTCATGGTAGACACTGGCACAGAACGTTATGTTGTGCAGTACCTATGAATAGCTTCTTATTTTTGTAGTCACAGTAAGGTGCAGTATGTGTCACCTCTGATATTTAATGAACCCAGAATTCCAGGAAATGGAAGTAAAGAGCTAGACCATATAAATGTATCTTTAAAGATGACTCAGGCAATTAATCTTTTCTATTACGGAAATCACCTTTTCTTAACTTTTAGTTTCACTAACAATATATCCACAATATTATGCTATGTAACATGTTGTCTTGAATAGTGGCATATCCTCACATAGGTAGAGGGAGCTGATAATTAATCTTCAGGGAAAGAAAGAGAGTAACTCTGAGGGGGAACAATTGGTTGTGCCTGTAGGTTAGGGAAGCAAGGAAGAGTTCTTCAAGTGTGCAGCCTCTGTAGATGAGGAAGGTTATGGATCTCTTTTTTTTTTTTTTTTTTTTTTTTGGCAGGGGTATGGTTCTGTACTATTTTACGGTACTCCTGTTTGACAGAAACTCTGCTTAAATTTTGCTACTCTCTTGCCTTCCTTTTGTCCCTTCCTTGCACATCTTACATAACCTGCAGGCCTTAAGGGAGGTTGGGTGACAGTAACGTCCCTTCATTTAAAGCCAGGGCTCATGAGCCTGGCTTACTCAAGTGTTAGCATCAACTGCACGCTGACTCAAGTGCTAATGTGATCCAGTACCCGCCCACGTGCTCCTGGGTGAGTGCCAGCCATTGTACACATGGCTGTTCTGTGCACTTAAATGTGTTTCCTTGCTTCATTTTCCTCTTTGAGCAAATTGACAGTGTTTGCATGCAACTACAGGCATATGGATGGCAATCTGGCCCCAGTTTTGAACACTATTTGGCTTTGAATATTTGAACTCCACGGAGGTCTATAAAGAACAAGTAAGAGTTTTTGGTTGGTTGGGTTGGTTTTATGCCTGCTCCTTTAAGAAGAGGTGCTTTAGCCTTCACCAGTCAGAGGGAATTTCACACCAACATATCTCAGGCTTCAGTGTGCTGTAGGATAGGCATTAGTCCTTCTAGGCTGAATCTGGCATTAGCCAGATTCACTCCCTGAAATGACATAGTCTGCTCATTTTCATCCTCACCCCCACTCACCTTCAGTCCTGAAGGAGACAAGATCAGTAATAAAATAAACCAGCTTTAATAAGCAAGATTCATGATCAGATTGTTACCGGCAAAACTGCAAACATTGCAATCAATAGAATGTAACTGCAATCTTCAAGTAAATTTTACAGTTGAATATTTTTCCACTTGCTTAGTTTTTATTAGATTTTTGCTTAGTTTTTATTAGATTTTATTACCTTTGAATTCCTAAGTTTTTATTATGAATCCATTATGCAGCTGCAGAAGTATTCTGCTTTCAGGCTTCCACAGGTCTGAACATTCATCTTAGCACTGGACTCAATTACATCAGCTGGGTTTGTCACTTATTTTTAAGGCAAATCAGGTATTGAATTATGTGAACAGCACAAACAGTTCCTAATTTGCTGGTCAAAATGTTTCTCAAACATTGCCCTTCTACTGGATGTCTTATAGTGGTTTGGTGTTTTTTGTTTGTTTGTTTGGGGTTGTTTGTTTGGTTTTGTTTGGTTCTGCTTGTTTTACATTTTTTTATTTTGTTTTGGTTTTGTTGGGGGTTTTTTTTGGGGGGGGGGGGGGGCGGTGTTCATGTTTTGGGTTTTGTTTTTGTTTTTTTAATTCTATCGACCCTACAGCTGGAGTTAAAAAAAAATAACATGAAGAGTACATGTAAGAAGATATTCCACTCTTTCAATGTTCAGACTATGTTCATAAAGCCTTCTATGCCTTTATCATATTTCATATGTTTCTTCAATTAAAATTACTGTTCAGCTATTTTGCTAAGCAAGTATGGAGTTTGTGCATATTACATCAACAGTGCAGAGACAGATTCAGTAACACAACTTTGTCTATAGACTTCCTCCACCCTACAAACTAACTCTTCATTTTAGAGCCTTTAGTGTTACAAGTGATTTATGCCTACCTCGTGATTGCAGAAACCTAGAGTTAAATGGATGGACAAGACCATCAGTAATCCATCAATTACTAAGGAATTGATTCACATCACTTGCAATTATCTAACTATAGGCTATTTAACTGTAGCTTTCCATCACCAAGTCTGCCCTTTTGGTCTGCATCCTCAATTTCTGGCTTCTCAGCCAAGCTTCCAAGTCAGATCCCAACTGCCACACAAGAAGCAACAAGTTACCTGAGTTCCAAGGCTATTACTAAATCAATAAGAGCAGTAAACCAGTCCTTGAAAATGCTTTTTTCTGGAAAGGGATATTTCTCCTCTGTCACTGCTTCTTTTATATAATATCTGTTTCACAGATGAAAACCAGAGATGCCCACTGAGGTCAATCTTTCTGTTGTAGAAAAATGTCCAAATATAAAAAGAAAAATGAATTAACTTTTTTTTTTATTCTTTAAAGTACAACGAGACAAAAATGAAATTTTCTTCAGCACTTTCAAAAATGTAACTGTTTTAAAGCTTGTCTAAACTTGCAGTTTGGATTAAAGACATCTTTCACCAGAAGGACAGTCTCTGTGCTTTATCTTTTTATCTCTTAAATTCAGTGAAAGAAACAGAACACCATTTGAAGAATTATCCATTAATGATGACCAATTGTGAAAACCTTGAAGGTCAAAGAGATTTGAGTGCATTTGGAAGCACTTCCACGAACTGAACTTCCACAGAATTCTCCTCGCAAAAGTTAGTGGGCTGTTTTCTTTAAAAAAAAACAAAAAACAAAAAACAAAAACAAAACCAAACCAAAACAAAACAAAACAAAATAAAAAAACAGTGTAAAGTTGATCTTCTTGTTTACACTTACAAATCAGGTGTGAGAAAACAGTAGTTGGCAAGACCCTGCATTTAGAAAACTAAAAGTTATCTGAAAGTATTATTTCCAGCAGTTGAACACCCCCTAATTATCCACATCATCTCAGAGGAGGTGGAGTGTGCTATTGCTTCAGTATAGTCTGACTGCTGTCAAGGAGACAAAGTCAATCACACTCACTCTTTACTCAGAGATGTAAGATAGGAGTGATTTTTGTACAGAGATGAGGGTACCTCAAAACTCCTTTCAAGGTGCTGTATTCCACAGTGGTTTTGACCATTTGTCAGTTACAGTCAGGAATATCGAGTCTTTAAAATTTCACAAAGATCAAGGGTATTGCCTGAAGCAAAGCCATGTATTCAGTGAACTCTTAAAGAAAGCTTTCTTTGCTCAAAGCTAAAAAGGGGATGAAACGCATTATTCAAGGTCATTCTGAAGGAAAAGGTTGATGCTAAAGAGAGAGACCATGACTCATGGCTGTAGGACACACCCTTTCCTTGGGTCACAGGTTTCCCAGTGCTATCAAGTGAGGAACCTTGGCATTACATATTGCAAGACATTCTTGTTGTGGATCCTCCTGTGGTTATGAAACTATTCTGTTATATTCATACAGTAAATCTCCTTCTACATAGCAAAAGATAATATGTTGTTTGGTAAACACAATTCTGCTGCTGTCATCGGGGTTGTTGTGTTTTTTTAGCCCACCCATCTCCACCTTCAAACATCCTCAAGCCCTCAGTGTCAATGAGAAGGACAATCCTAGAACACAGTGCTATATTCAGGGACTTCAGTCTGTTCAGCTCAGCAAAGAGAAGGTGGTGAGCAGCTAGTGTCTCTTAGGCTATATGGAGAAGCGTGGCAATAGGGACCTCTTCAGCTTAGCAGGAAGAGAAGCAACACTGCAGTACTTGAAAGGTGTAAAGTAAACACATTTAGAAATAATGGCCAGAAAGTTATTTCCAATACTATTTAACTGGAGAAAAACTCCTTGCATGCTGGGGACTTTCCTAACCAGAAAGGGATGCTATTTTAAAATGTACAATAATATTTCAGACAGTGATTAATTCAAAGATGAAATACATGTGTGTTATAAGAATTGCCAAATTTATACAAAATATAAAATTTATATAAAATGTTACATTTTAAGAGTCTTGTTTTAAAACCAAGGAACTACTGGAAATATTAAGAATTTACATCAAGAGATGGTGGCCTAAGGAGAAATGGGGTTATTGCAGAATGGTGTCTTATTAGAAATCCATGAGGAAGAATTTAAATGTGTCTCTAGGATTTGACTGAAGTGAGAATCCATTGCACTGCGAAAAAAAACTAAGATTGCATGGGCCTGGTGCTGCCCACACTGTGGCTCTGACTGCAGTTGTCTGCCTGTAGTGAAAAACAGAATTCCCAGATGAGATCCCTGCAAGGGGCTCTCTGAGGTGAGTGTCTGTCCATGCCATGCCTGTACTGGCAGGTGTTACCTGGGCACTGGCATGCTGTGCTGAGCAGGCATACCTCCTGCCCTGACCACGAAAAATTCATATTCCTGGCCAAGCAACAGTGATTTTGCTCTTTTGATGCTCCTGCTTGGATAAAAGGAGGTTCTGCACCAGTTTCTCAAAGCAGAATTCAACAGCATCTCTTCTGCTCCTCTACTCTCACTTTCACTGTGAGGTGTTTTGGCCAAGCCTATATCCACCCAGAGCAGTTCATCCCTTTTGTGCCCAGAGCTATTTATGCCTCTCCAATCTGCACAAGGACAGATAGCTTCCACAGAATCTGAGACAGATCTTAACACTTGCCCTATGTTATCCTTATCCCTGCTAAGAAGGTGCACCCAAGGAGTTGCTCTCCCTTCATCTGCCTGTATAATTCCTATGGCACCCCAGGGCTTTCAGAAAGAGAATGACATGTAAATCAAGTGGTTGTCATTGATAACAAGTAAAATCTAATCTAACCAAATCTGGCCTATTCTAGTGTAACTGCCATTATATATTAGCGTGTGGTTTAATAAATGCAGTAATATATATAAAATTATAGTTCTATATTACTCTGTACTGGGTTGCAATATATATTATAGATCCATTGCACCAGGAAATCCTTTGATTTGAGTGGGAAAAAAAGATTGGAGTTGAATAAATTATAGATTAGAAGGGAAATAAAAAATGGACTGCAATGGCTCAGAGAGCATGGGAATTTGAATTTTTTTAAGGATTTATTATGTTTACTGTATCTGCATTAGTAAAAACTGCAACTGGCTGAGCAAAACTTTTTTCAGCTGACACAGCACGCAGCATTTATTTTTCTCTTTTTGCTAAAGGAAGGAGATGCTTTTTTTATGAATTAGTGTACTGCAATACTAAGTTTTATATAATCTATAAACTAAGGTAATAAAAAAGTCACATCATTTTAACCTTGGAATCCAAAAGGCAATGTGGCAGATGTGTAAAAATTTAATGCTCTCTAGTGTCTGGTTAAGTGGTCAGTGCTGATGAGTGGGAGTTTTAATTTGTCTCACAGTAGTATATTTTCTCATAATTTTCTTCCCAAAGGTTCTCTGAAGTTTGGGCTGCATTTCCAAAGCAGCTAGGCCATGCAATCAATCTGCTGGTGAGGAGATCTTGACTGAAGCTTTTTTTTGGTAATTTGAAGATTAGCTAAATACTAAGCTCTTGTCTCGTATCAGAGTTGTTTTCATTGTGCTGTGTGTATTGCAACTAAGCTGTTTCAGTCTGAAAAAAAGAGGCATTTATGCATGGTTGTTGGCATGTGCTACATTTCTCCCTCAGATCTCAGACCAGGGGTTGTTCAGGTGCATTTGATGCCTGTCTAGATAAAGCTGGTGTCATGAGTTGCAGTTGTATGATAAGCATATAAGATGATAACGTCCTTAGTCTACAAAGACTTGTGGCTTTTACAGTATCTTTCTTGGCTGCTGCATTCTGGAAAAACAAAGTATAAATAATTCATCACTAAACTACGCTAAAATACATTTTGATGTATTTTAGCAAACTCCCAATTCAGCCAGTGACAGTTCTGGATGAAAAGCTGAACTGGTCCAAATGAACCCAAAAATTTTCCCTTCTTTTTATCTTCTTGTCTTAGATCAAAGCAAATGAAAAACAAACACAAGCTCTCTGGTTGAAATAAATAAACAAGGCAGTTTCATAAGCATGGGTTTTCAAGAGAGTTATGCAGATATTTTACTGTTTTAACTGTTTACTAATATGTAAATCCAAGTCAAATGTAACTGACTGTGTTGTTTTGGATACTGACGTATTTGCTGTTTTTCAAAAATGTCTATTTTCCTCTGAGTTCCTCTCTGTGCTTGTGTAAAATATTGTCTTGTCTTCTCTGTGACAATCCTGACAACAAAAGATGATGCAGTAAAAGTCTTTGGACTACATGTTTGTGTGGTTGTGCCCAGTGCTTCCAAATCCTATGAGATAAGAGCTGCCATATAAATGCAAAGATAAATCACAGTGTTCTTTGAACTGATGACCCTTTGCTGCTGTCATATTTGACAGGATAAGCAGCATGAATAGCAATTCTCAGAATAAAATGCCACAATAAATCCTGTTTCTTTCTAATTTTTCAAAATCTAAGCTATCTTCACGTATTTAAGGACTTATTGTTGAGTATTTTCTTCAAAGTGAAAAAGAAATAAAAGGCAAAGTTTAGGCTAGAATAAACTTTCAAAACACCTCTAACCTTCTGGGTTTGATTTGCAGTTCGAGAAATGAAATATGTACCTCTGACTGTAACTCTTGCTGAAAGCAAAAAATTTGGGCTACTTTTTTATCTTTTTATTTCTTAGACCTATCAATTTTCTCTCTCTCTCTCTCTTTTTTTTTTTTTTTTTTTTTTTTTTTTTTTACCTGCAGGATGTATTCCATAAGCCAAAAGTCCATTACCCACAAAAAAGGTTCTACTGATTTCTTTGTAACTTTGTGCATTCTCAAACATTTTGCATCAAATATTGTGTTTTTTCAGTGTCTGGACTTCCACTTCTAACTCAAACCCAATGTTTACGTGAGATACATAAGACAGGTCTTGCTTGTCTATGAAAAGTCATAGCATTTTATCAAAATACTAAAAAAAATTTTACATCTATCAAGTACATATGCAAGGAATCTTTTGTTACCATGCTGCTTTCTTTGTAACTCTTACAAACTAGTTCATTTAAGTTTACTGATGCTTTTTTAAAAACTTCTTTTCACTGACAAAAACAACATTTACATTACAATTGTCTGAACTTGAACCATACATTATTTGGAGTTTTGGACACTTTCAAACCTACAGATAACACTGCAACATTAAAGCAACTGGAATGAACTGGCTCTGATAATACTTGTGCTTAGCAGTCTTAGAGTCTGCAAACTCAGAAGCCTTGTTAAGGTCACATTGAAAAGGAAGGTGTTTCTAATCTGCTCAAGAGTTTGTCAAATTGTTGTAAGAAGTGCTACTGGTTTTATTTTATTTTGTGAGCTGATTCACTGTATTTCTTTCTGACTCCCTTCTTTTTGGCTCATGGTTTACTGGACTTGAACCAGCGACTCCCACTGGTTGAGAACACAGAGAAGTCCCTAAACTCATTAGTGGCATGGAAACTTGCCATCCTCATTGTGTACCACTAGCTTGGCAAGCTGATATGATGACACAACCTATTCGCAGCATAATACATCTAGTTGTCTTTTTCCAAAGGGAAACATCACTTTTATTAGAGGCCAATAGTGATAGATGACACTGGGATAACAGGAACTTCTTTTCTTCATTGCCAGACAAAAACTAAGCAGTGCCATGAGTTAAAGTGTTTCTCAGGTAAGTGGTTGTCACCATGGTTATGCATGAAAGTCAATATCCACTTTTCGCTTTTGACCTTTTCATTCAAACTTCGAATTTTAATAACAAAAATCCTGAGTGTTTAGAAGGGAATGTGACTATCATGTGACTATCGTAATCTATCAAAAAACAAACACTACTGCATTATTCAATTAATATCTAATCACTCACGATTCATCAAATAAATGGTTTTTGTGTTCTTCTATTCTCTCTTCTGAAGAAGGAAATGCAGTGAATATAACATGCACTTATTGCAACTTGGTAAAGAGAAGAAGTCCGGCTGCCCTAAAAGAAAATTTATCAGTGAATCAGAAACACCATATTTTAGAGGAAATAGTATTGTTTCAGAGGGGTCTTGCATGCTGCACCTCTTCACCCAGTAAAGCTAAGGAAAGTTCAAGAAAACTTTGCTAAAAGCAGAGGGATTAACTCAACAATCATTGCATCATCTGAAAGAGATTGAACTAGTCTGTGAAGCAGATGATGATATTGCCTTTTAAAATGTAAAATTCTAGCACTGACATAAGAACACAGAGACCTGGTGCTGTCTCTCTGTCAACAGGCAGGAGATGAACTGTGCAACTCATAGGACCAAGCCCATAACAATATCTGTCCATGACCACCGTGTCCCAAAGTTCCATTAATTTTGCAGCTCAGATTTTCAGCTGTGTGCACATTATCACCAGTCATTTTTCCATCTGTGACATCTATCTCATTTTTGCTGTCTCAGCTAGATGAGAATTACTTCCTGTTCCTATGAGTTTCCTTAAAAAGAAAGAGAAGACAAAAGGAATTTTATTTTTATAATTCTTTCGGTGAACTTCCCTGCCAGGGTGGCTTTTGTGTGTTTATTTCAATTGAATTACTCTTGGAAGCCATGAACAGAAGCCATCTCACCACAACGCTGATATCTGAATCTGAGCCAGCCAGTGCTCAGGGTGGGCACCTTCAGGGAGCATGTCAACTCATCTGTCAATTTTAGACATTGACTTTAGGATAAGACTACTCACATCCTAATATACTCATTTCTCTCTTTGGGTTCTGAAGAGAATTTTTGGGGTTCTGAAAAGAGCTCAAGATATATGGAATGTGTGTGTGCGTGCGCCTCTGTGTGTGTGTGTGTGTGTGTATCTGATTTTGAAGCAAAATCCTGTGCCATGAATACATCAAAGTAAAATGATTCTTGAGTTTAGGATGATTTGACAGAATGGGTTGTCTAAACAATTTTCACCCATTATTTGCTTTTTTTTTCCTTCTTCTTCTTATTAAAAAAAACCTATTTCTGTAATGAAAACAAGAATCTCATTTTCCCATAGAGATTTCCACATTTTTATGAGAGTCAAAATTAAAATATTTTAACCAGTAACTAAAGGAAATCAAACTGTTTCATAAGAGACAGAGTTTTCTCACCTATATTTCTGTTTCCTGCAGATCTATACTAACAGTACCCTCTACATGGCATTACCAGTTTATTCTTGCAGGTGGAAGAGAAGAAAACATCGAAATCTTCCCTGAAAAGCAATGGAAACTCATTTCAAAGAATTTGTTCCCTGAGAGTTTTATTCTAGGTAACTCAAACTGCTGAAACAAGTTCTGGCAGTTAATTGCAGATTTTACCATTGGTGAACATGTAAAGTAGCTCTGGGCCTTATGCGTTGATCTTTGCATTCCTACTGCGTTCAGATATCCTTCAGGCACTCATACAGACAGATCAGCTCTGTTTTTTAATTTTTTTTCTGCTTCATATGATGTGTCTGAATCCTTGTACTTTGTATAAACAGAGATCTTGATGCAAGACTTGATTTCTCCACTGTGCTCCTTACTGTTGCTGTATACTGAGAGGAGAACTTCATCTGGCTCAGCAAAAACTCCGGTTCTGTTTAACATGGTATGGGGCCACTCAAATCACAACTGGGAGTTTTGAAAGTTTTGTGCTGAGGCTGCCACCATCTGCATGGCACCAAGGTCTTTGAGAATAACTACGGAGCGTGTACCAGTTCTACACGCAGTAACTTAAAAAGGAAATAAATCCTGATGCACCTAGGATGTAAATGTTTAATACCTTTTATCTTATCTCTTAAAAGTACTTTTAATTAAAAACTGGGACATTTTTCTTTTTCCTCCTTGTAGAAAACTGCAGAGAGCAGGAGTTAAGATAATGCAGTGTAAAATGTTATCTTAGGCATTTTTAGAGCACCATCATATATTGCTTCCTAATTGCAGCAGAATATTTTTAGAGCATCTTAAATTTGTTCTTCCTTCGTAGTACTCCCCAAAGAAATATAACAGAGGAAAAGGTAAAAACCAAGTCGCACTTCTAGATGAAGAGTCCTTTAGTTCTTCCATAGATGTTATCATTAAAGGCCAAGACCTTTCCTTTTTTAAAACAATATGCAGTCATCTGCTGATCTTGCCTAAGTAGCAGTCAAAATGATTTTGTAGATGATACCAGATTTTAATTTTTAATGAGGCTTCAAACTGCTGCCATAATTTTTTCATATTTATACCAGCAGGCAATTCTATAACTGAGACAGATTTTATTAAACTTGTTCTGTGTTTAACAAAACAAAAAAGCAACTGAAAATAACAGCAAAAACTCCAGCTCCTTCGATGCCAGATGCTAACAGATTATTTTTCTTCCAGCAAATGATTGTGTCAAAATGAAAAAGAAATGAGATTATATGAAAACCCCTGTTTATATATGTTAAGAGTTTTTGTTGCCATGTGAATACATTTTAAACTGTAAAATCCTGAGGAATAATCAGGGATATAGTTTTTCCTCACTCTGTTCCTATCTCATTAATGGGAAAGCCAACTGTAGATCAAATTGGCTTTGTGTAAATTTTTGATAGATAAAGCCTGTCTTTGGAGCTATTCTTCCAGGTAATATCTGAATTTTCAAGGATCCATATGCCTTCTGTTGGCAGCAGGTGTTTCAAAAAGAAGTTAAGGAACACATTTTTGGGCTGCTTTGCAATGCAGACTCAGGGGGCTTCAGGCTACAAACCAGTGTGTGAAATACTCTTAGTTTTTGTTATTTCCCTTTTGCTGTAATGCAGCACAACTTCACCGAATGAGGTCTTTATATCGGTATTGATCTTGAAATAGCTCATATAGGAAGTTGATCATTAAATCACAATAAAAAACCCATGTATTTGATTGCTTTGCAATGTTTTTTTTTTTCCCTTACTTTGCTTTCCATGCAGAAGTGACTTTTTTCCCCAAAAACTTCCTCAATATTTTTATAGTTATTCTGAGCTCTTTTCCCCTCCCCCTACACCTGTTTCTCTCTCACTCTGTTATGCCCCTCTTTGATTTTAAATTTTTAACTAGAATACAAATGCTTCCTCTACTTTTGAAATGCACTTAAAAAAAAAAATAAAGGCATCTTTTCCAATTACCTTTCTATTCATGGGGCTGTGATTGACTTGAAACAGTTTCCCCAGAGAAAAAGATGCATGGATTGAACTGAAACTGTTGCTTGTGAAAGAAATACTTGCAAAAGAACCTCAGTGTTTAAATCTTACAATTTCTGCAAATGCTTTATTTATTACCTGAGGTCCTTTCCTCATTGTCAGGCAGAAATGTGGTACATAAAGCTTTTTCAAATATAGGCAACAAGAATTAGGGCAAAACACTGCTGCAGAACAACACAGCAGGAACCACAAAACAGTAGCACAGACAGATTAAAAAAAACCAAAAAACAACCTTTTTTAATTATAAGGTATCCACTGCAGTCTGATAAATTATTAATTCTCATCATTGATGCTTTATAACATATCCAAGTGGATTCCAAAATTCCAGGAGTGGAACTAGGTCTCCTCATGACAAATGCTTTAAAGATGTGTAATAAATATTTATCTAATCTTCAAAACCTCCAAAGGCAATTCATCCTGTGTACTACAAACACTCATCTATTAAAAAACTCCATTTGTTGTACTCTGGAGATTCTTGATCTTCTCCATCAACTTTGCAGAGAATCCCTTTGACTAGGTTGCAAACACTTCTATAAATAAAATTAGGTGAGATAAGTCCCACATGAAATAAATGAAGATAAATGGGCCATATTTAAATCAAAATATTATGTGCCTAATTAAGCTACAAAATCTATGATGGAGTTTACTATCAAAACAGTGGTGAATAATTCAAGCCATCTACTCTCCCAGTGGAGGCATGAGAAGTGCTACAACTGGAAAGTGCATGGCAGATGCTTATGAATAGGGACTAATATTAAATATGTTCTCTCAGTGTCACAAAGAAGGCAAGAAATAATTAATGCAAGAATTTTAGGACACTGAAAGAAGTTTTCAGTCACTCTGTGTTTTCAGGTTGGAGAGAGGCAGTAATGAAAGCTAAATCCAGCCTCACATCTTCCTTAGTCTCCCCCTTTAGTCAATGGAATGAAATAGGATCCTCCAGAGACTATTACTAAGATGTTGATTTAGGTGCCTGCTCTAACTTGCTCTCTCCATCAACTGCAGCAGAAGCTTGCAAGAGATTAGTCTCACTCAGCTAAGGTCAACCTTCTGCACACCTGTTGCGCAAAAGGCAGGATAAAGCCTTCACCTCAGACAGGAAAATGTGTAATGGTGTCATCATTTTGATGTCAGCTGCACAGAAATCTGTGTTTCACTGACAGTGATATTAAGGGTGCCTACAGTTCTCCTAGCTCTCCACTCCTTTTTCACATGGAATATGAATCTTGGTATGACTGCTATACTTGTATGAAGCACATGTACTTTCCCAGGTAAAATGCCCTGGGTCTAGCCCATGTTGGTGACTGTACTTTTCACAGTCTAATGATAACATTGATTTCTCCTTGTAGAGCATTCTGGGTAATCTAAATTCTGCCCAAAGTTCCATAAGCAGAAAAACATTCTTTTACTGCTTTGGCTTCAGGAGATGCACAAGGATGTAAAGAGCAGTTCTTTGACAATACAGCAGTGGAGGTAACACAAGAAAAGAAAGAAATGCCATCCAGGGAAAAGCTCAAGAAATGGGTCCTTGAGAACTTCATACCATTCAATAAGGCCAGCTGGAAGGTGCTGCATCTGGGTCAGGGCAATCTGAGATATGAGTAAAGACTGGGAGAAGAATATATTGAAAGCCCCATGGTGAAGGACTGGGAGGCAGTCATGGATGAAAAGCTGAACATGAGCCAAGAGTGTGTACTCACAGCCCAGACAGCCAGCCTCATCTTGGGTGGCACCCAAAGCAGTGTGTGCAGCAGGGCAAAGGGGGGGATTCTGCCCCTCTGCTCTGCCCATGTGAGACCCCACCTGCAGTGCTGTGTCCAGCTCTGGGGTACTCAGTAAAAGGAAAATGTGGGCCTCTTGAAGTGTGTCCAGAAGATGATCAGAGGGCTGAAGCACCTCTCCTATGAAAACAGGCCGAGACACTTGGGGTTGTTAGGAGAAGAGAAGAGAAGGATCTGGGCAGAACCCTGTGCTACTGAAAACAGCCTGATAAAAAAGAGGTAGCATAACTCTTTAAATGAGCAGATAGTGACAGGACAACAAGGAATGCTTTTAAACTAAAAGAGTAGAGGTTTAGATTAGATGTTAGGATTAAATTCTTTACTGTGAGGGTAGTGAAGCATGGGATCAGGTTACTCAGAGACGTTTTAGATGTTCTGTCCCTGGAAGTGCTCAAGACCATGATGTATGGAGCTCTGAACAACCTGATCTACTGGGTGGAATCCTTGCTCATGGCAGGGAGGTTGCAATGAAATTAATATTAAGGTCTCTCCCAACCCAAGCCATTCCTTGGCTCTGTGAATATATGTGCTCCTGTTTGCAAGGTTAGCTTACATGAGAATGAGATTCTGCTGAAGATGCACTTCTCAGCATTATTTATAGGCAGTGTGGAGCTCAATGAATGACATCTGAAGGAAGGATGAAAAATTTTTCTTGTTTAAAATGCTTCTATAAGAAATCAAATCTAAACCATACATATGATCTACATGAACACCAGACTATTTTTTTGCCATGTAGGTCAGCTGGAAACAAATTTCTACTCTCTGCCACCCCTGATTTCCCTGTCAGCATTCAAGGTCCAGGATAATTGGGAGATATCAAACTATGTAGTCCAAATGACATATAAATGGCCCTCCTTCAGTTTTTCTCAGTTTAGAATTATTATTCCAATTTGTAAATATCTTAGAACATCTAAGCATCTCCATATTACAAGGTTTTGTAAATTTACAGAATACAGTTAGAAATCTTTCTGAAATTGCTTTTTCTCAATGAATTCTGGCTGCTCCTTTAAATGGCTTACTGGTAAATTCAAGCTCAGTGCAGAGGGGTGCAAAACTTTTGCCCAATAAGGATTTTTCCACTTGTCGTGGTTTGAGAGGAAGTGGGTTTTTGGGAGGTGGTGGTGGTCAAACCAATAGGTGCTCAGATGTGAATATTGGCACCTGGTTTGACCATTGAGGATATGGATACGCCTCTGAGAACACAGGGGTTAAAAGCAAGGAACTCCCAGGGGAACTCTCTCTTGGTTCCGGTGGATGGAGAGGTCAGACCTCCCCTGCCCAGCTGCGGGCTGGGCAGGGGAGGAGAAGCCACGAGGCTGGAGGGAGGTGGGCCGGAGCCTTGGGCAGAGACGGGAGGTGAAGGCCCCTGGCCCCGGCAGGACAAGAGCGAGTTCCCCATAGATTATGGAAGGGTGGAAGAACTCGGAGAGGCATCAGGCAGCCCCCCTTTCCCAGGAGGGAGAGATAGAGAGGTGCCAGTGCTACCTTGAAATTTGATAGCACTGGCCTGGCCGAGAAGGAGTAAGGGGGGCGGCAAGGAAAGTGCCCGGCAGAGCCAGTGTGGGAGTTCTGGATGAGTAGAGACTGTGATTTTAACCCTTCTGTGGGATGATGGAAACCTTGCAAATGCTGATCCTCCGGGAGTTGAAGGAGAAGAGAGACGGGGATAAAGTAGGAGGAAACGTGCAAGTATGATGCAAGTTGTGCAAGTGGAGAATGACCGTGAGAAGTTGAGAAGAATTTTAGGTGGGAGGAGATGATGGAGTGGCTTTTGGCTGGACTTTTCTTGTATGGCCATGGACAGAACCTTTCCTGTAATACAGTGACTGCATTTTAGGGGGAGGCGATGGCTTGGTGCCGAAGGAGTGATGTGAGCGGAGACGACAGGTGATGAGGTGATGGTGCTCTCGAGACCCCTCGGCCCCAGGGGGTGAAATATTGGGGGGGACTAGTGTCCCGAAAAGGTGAGAGGCTGTTGTTTTCTCCTGGAACTGGGCAAAGCATCCTTTAATAGGGAAACCCTAAAAGCAGCTCTGGTCCATGTGCAGTGGTGAGAGCACTGAACATGGAAGGAAGAAGTCACGAAGTGTGGTGCTGAGTGACGGGAAAACACAACTGGACTCGGCTGTGTTTCCAGGGGAAATTGCCTGTGGTGCAAGAGGGACTCATCTCTCCTTGATGAAATGAGAGGTGATTGTCGGAAGGGTGGAGATGGATTGAGTTGATTATTTGTGGAGATGGACTGAGTTGATTATTTGAAGGGTGATGGACTGGGTAAAAATCTAAGGTTTTGTTTTATGATGTGGGAAATTGAGTGGGGGGAGGAGAAATGTTTGAAAGGTCTCCATCATTTTGCTCTGTGTGTTCATTATATTATAGTTCTATGATAATAAAGTTGTTTTTTTTTTCCCTCTTTGTTTACAAGTGGAGGCCTGCTTTGCTCTGTCTCTGATCGCATCTCACAGTCGACACCAGGGAGAATAGGTTTTCATGGGGGCACTGGCATTGGGCCAGCGCCAAACCATGACACCACTTCAGCCCATATGAGGGCTACCAGCATTGCTAGAGCAGAAAGAGAATTGATTTCTACCCTTCTATAGAATGGGAACTATGTAAGAGAAAGAAACTGATGGGAATCTGGCTATGGATCTTTCAGCTTGTCAGCATGCATGTTTAGCTGAGGCACAGGGAGGAAGGATATGCTCCAGAAGACCTACTGCTCAAAACTTTTGCCACCTATCAGCTTGCAGCCAAGTCTGAGCTTCAGACAACATTTCTAAATATTGCTCATTAATGCAGCAGGATTGATGCCTCAGAGCAGACCATCAGTAGTGAGTATAAATTACTGCAGGAATGTTATGCTATGCTAAAAGAGCACTAAATAGCAAAATTAAATGGCCAAACCCAAAAAAATAGTGCCAAGGCTATATGTCCATATGAAACTGAAACTGAATGCCTATGTGAATGTTCATTATAAAGCCACAACTAGTGACACATTCATCTACGCTTTCACACGAAGACAACAGTTTATCATTCTGCTTTTCCTACAACTTTTACTTTCTATATATAGCATCTTGAAATTTAGTATCTTGAAATTGTGCGCACTGTTTCTGTACCTTACTGACAAGCTAATTTGACTGGAACAGAAGCTTCCATAAATAACAATTGTAACTAGGTTACCACGCTATGGCCCATTTATCCTCTTTAGCAAAGCAATCCAATAAGCCAGAACTCAAGAATTTCCTTGTTCTTTCTAAACAATCACATTACTGATTTTTTTTTAAATGGGAAGGAACTGGAAGAAGAAAATTAAGGAATTGAACAATGAAAATTATCTGGTTTAGAACATTAACTAACTTCCAGAATCTTAATTTATTTCTGATTTTTTTACAGCTTACCTTTTTTTTTTCCAATTATTTCAGGAGATGATAACAGAAATTATAGATCAAACTTTGAAATTTGCCTTTGGGGCACTTTGTACTAGGCCCAGAACACACATATAGCTATTCTAAAATATTCTGTTAGTATCTTCATTCATACTCAAATAACCTTTTCTACTATAGTGTTCTTGGATTTTGCAGCTAATGATATCAGAAAGTTTAAGTAAGTTTAGGAGAATTTGCATCTTTTCTTCTCCTCTGACTCTCAATAACACCGAACCTCTGAAAGAGAGAGTAAAGGTGAATTAAATGAAATGAGGAGAGACCTGATCTCCTTTGTGGAAATCAAAATGAATCTAAACTCCAATGTCCATGTATTTTGTATGGTAAGACTGAAACCCATCATCTGCATTTAGACATCTAAATCTGCTTGTCCTTCTGTAAGTATATGATCAGAATACAGAAGCACATTTTGCATACAGTCTGTCTGTTTCACACAGAGATGTTAGAAGTATGTGAATCATGCCCTCAAAATATCTATTTCTTTTCACTGATTTATAAAGAAAACCTAAAGGGCCTACTGAAGATGGAGATACTTATGATTCTATCTAACATAACATATGATTTTAGGAGAAAAGGATCAGTATTTTGAAGGAAATCAAATTAAGATACTCTACAACATCCCTCTCAACCCAAGAATGTAATTATTGAAGATGCTAAGACTCATATCCAAACTTTCAGATAACACAAATACTTCCTTTGTGTCTCAGGTCTTTTAAAACTTTGTAAATTTCTTGCTTCATAGATAGAGAAGATCATAGAATCATAGAATGGTTTGGATTGGGGGAGGACCCTAAAGATCTTCTAGTTGTTACCCCACTGCCATGAGCAGAGACACCTTCCACTAGAGCAGGTTGCTCAGAGCTCCATCCAGCTTGGCCTTAAACACTTTCAGGGATGGGGTATCCACAGCTTCTCTGATCAACCATCAAATCTAAATCTCCTTCAGTTGGAAGCCATTCTCCCTTGTCCTGTCAGTACATGCTGTTGCAAAAAGTTTATCCTTCTTCTAGGCTTCCTTCAGGTATTGGAAGGCCACACAGTCAGCTTACCACAAAGCCTTTTCTTTTTAGGCAGAACAAACCTAATTATCTCAGTCTTTCCTCAGTGGAGAGATGCTCCATCCATCCAGTCATCTTGGTGCCCCTCCTCTGGACTCACTCCAGCAAGTCCATGCCCTTCCTGCGCTGGGGACCCCAGAGCTGGATGCAATATCCAGGTGGGGTCTTAAAAGCACACAGTAGAAGGGCAGATTCAGCTGCCTATCAACAGAATCACTGCTTTTGAATCCAATCTAAGCATCTCCATGAATCTTCTCCCTAACACACACCATGGAATTAAATTCACTGATTCCTGCAATGGTCCAGGCAATTTCTGCTTGACCTGAAACATATGTCTTAGAAAGACTCTAATGCTTCACTTGGGTCAGAGGTTTCAAGTGATGGAAAATACATTCTAGGCATGTTGTCCTGACCTCTGTCACTAAACTTGTACAGTGCATTTCTAGTTTAATTTTGTTGAGCTTTCACTTTCACTCACCCCATCGTACCATCTACTTGTCTGGCAGATTAAAGAGCCTTGCACTGTTAGAAGTAGTCTCTCTGTGTAGGTATTTTTAAATGTGGTCAAGTTACCTCTTAACCTCTTTTTCTCAAATTATTTTTACAACATTAAAGAAGAAAAAAAAAGGAAAGATGAAAGAAAGTCACATTTAGCAAGTAGGTTCATCTGGACATGTTCTGTTGAAAATCAATGTTTCAGTTGTGTGGACCTGAACAAGGAGCATGTCTATTAATGATTTGCAGGGTATGGTTTCCAGGAAATTCTGCGAACATCAAATGATCATCCTACTGGTTTTGTTGATGCTAGTTGAGTGGGTATCTACTGCCCTTTACTGAGGGCAGGGTTACTGCTGGCTGAATCAAATGTAGAGCAGCAGCTGCAGCTTTTCTAGCCAAGGAAGGGTGCAATCTGAATTGATTTTTAAAGCTAAAGGACTAACAGTGGGATTAACACAGTCCACTTTCTCTTTTATTTTGAAAACTAAATGTTAGCACCTCTTTTAAGTAATTTAAGGATTATTTTCTTCCTTGCTTTATGATTAATCTGGGTCAAAAATGTTTCGCTTCCTTTTTTTAACATGGCATCATGGTAAGAAATCTGGCTTTCTCTGCCACTGATTAAAAAATATTGCTTGGATAGCAAGCATACAAGGAAGACTGTAGCACTTTTAACTTACTGCTGTAAATGTTCTTCTAATTATTTAAATCAAAGAAGTTAGTCACTGCTGAAGCTGCAATACCCATGTCCAGTTATCCCAGCCTATCTGTTGTTAGGAATGGTCCTGATCATTTGTGGCAGCCACAATTCTGCTCAGTTTGCCCTGAATATGAGATCACTCAAAACTCAGGTTAGTTCTGAGCCATTTTCTATCCTAATCAGCATTTCTCATGGACCTGCTGTCAGCACAGCCTTCTGACTCCAAGGAACTTGCTGCTTTTTTAGATGGCCTGAATTGATTCAAAACAAATGAGCTTCCAAAGAGTGTTGAAGTAGTTATTTATGTATTGTCTCATTCACTGCTCATGGTAGAGCTACTACAGGCTCGCAGCTCAAACAGAGCACCATGTTAGTCAGAGATATGTAATTTAAAGTGCCTGTTGTACTGCTCATTCCTCCTGATACAGTTCTTCCTCTAAGTGCCTTGCAGCCATTTGAAAAGAGCTCTGCATTTATTGTAAGTGTGTAAACTGCTAAACCAAGAAAAAACAAACGGGCAAATCATAAATATGGCAAAGTTTATGAGCTGGACATAATGATAAAGCATTTTGGAGGGGTTCCCAAAAGTGACTTGGATATATCAGAGAATTTCAACATGGGCAGGATGGGCAGATATTTTCTGCCTCCATGGAGACAGTCATATGTAGGCAAGTTACAATCCAAAGCCATTAATGTGATGGCTTGCCTCACAAATTTCTGCTTCTCTTCCCAACTCTAATCAGTCCCTTTCTATTTCACAAAAAAAACTTGTACATAATTCCTTGCCAAAACCTCCTGTTTGTATATTCATTTTCTCTAAGAAAAGATGTCTCTTTTCCATGTTATAGACCAAGATCTAAAATCATACCTGCAATGCTGTTCTCACCAATTTAAAAAAGCGGTGTGTCATTTTTATATTATAGTGAGCAGAATAGCAATGAGCAAGAATTGAAAAATGTTATTGAAGAAATTCCATATGTTTCAAGATCCCCTGAGATTCACAGAGCAGATGTGAGCAGAAATGGGAAGCACTCTGAATATTTCCCCACCAGACTTTTCCCCAAGAACTGGTAGCCAAGACTTTTCAAACTTTCCAGTCTCTTGGGGTGCTTTCATTCATGTCACATAGAAACTCTAGGAAATGGCAAAGGACTTAAAGTGACTGGAAAATGAAATTTTCTTCCTGAAAATTTATTTATTACTTGGGTCACATGGGGAGATTTCAAGAAATAAAATGAGCTTCTGAAAAACAGGAACAAATCTTTCCTGAAAGGAAATATTCACAGGATTTCCATTTTCTGGGAATTAAGAGGTAATTTTCCAGTGTATCCTGTCTGCCTGAATCTGCTAACTCTCTACCTGAAGCTCTAGGGAGCAGATGTCTGAGGAGCCAAGGGAGCCAAGCTGATGAGAAATATTAGGCTGCATCAGTTCCCAGTTGATCTTCTAATAGAATCCAGCCCTAATCTTTCCAACGTGTGCAAAACTGTGAAGACAAAGTCTCTGCTTGCACTATTGTTTTACCACAGAAACATATTTTTTTCTCATTTGAGGTAAATTTTTAAGTATGTTATGTTCAAATGCACTTCCTGAGGAAGTAGGGATCATTTAAAACTGAGGCTGTTGTGGTCTAACAAGAAGTTTGCTAGTGCAGGTTTATACAGCTGCACAAGTTATTGCTGATAAAACTAAGCAGCATTTCAAGTGCTCATGGGATAAGCTTGGAGTGAATATGCAGGAGAACAACCCTTTTCACACAGAAAACTTTGCTTTCATCCAGAGGTTCTGGATCTATGGTGCCAAAACACAAGAAAAGACTGATAGCACCCTGGACATACAATGGATTTGGTGCTGGTCTCTGCTAATTTTTTTGTTTTATGCACATGAATGAGGCAGTTCCCCTGACAGGGGCCTAATAAGGACCTGAACACTGAGGAGAGCCCACCCATATGTGTTTATATTTGTGTCAGTAACTTTCTGTGACTGGAAAGGCTGGTTCAGTGGAACAAGACAGTTTTCTCCATCTCCCTTTTTCTATGTGAATGAACACATGGATTTGCACTTGTATTTAACTGCATTCCCATACATATCTTTGTGTATATTCATGTATCTTTGTGCATATGTAAATATTCGTTGTGTAAAAGCTCATGAGAGGTCAAGGTGATCAAATATCTCACTCTTCAGATGTCACAGTCAGAATGTGAAAGCAATCACTTAAAAAAAAAAAAAAGTAGAGGAAAAAGAGAGAATGAAGTAATTCCTGTTCTCTCTCCTTTGTTTCACAGCTGGCACTCTCAACGTCTGTTACCCAGCTCCTGCAGCTCTCTGTGTGACCGGGGGAGCTGGAAGGAAATGCAGGAATAATGGATCATTTGAGCAGCCCATCTGGGTTAGGGAATATGGGAAATATGCTGTACCCACAAGAATTCTTTGCTCATGATGGTAGAGTGAGCTGGACCCATACTCTCATAGGATACCTGCTTGTATTAGCAAGGCTGTTGCAGAATAGCTCATAGATTATGGTTAGAAACTGCAAATTACCTCATTCCCTACTTGCAAGTTAAAAGGAAGGTTCATCCTTGCTCTTAACATGCCTACTGCTTCCATGCAAATCCTTTTCACTTGGGCCTTGTGAATAAGAGTAGTGTTGGGCACTATAAGCCTCTACTCTGATGTCTTTCTGCACAAATCATGTGAGATCTGGCAAATTCAAAAATATTAAGTCTATTATGAAGCTTATGTATCAGTTTTTCATAAGCCACTGAACTGGATAAAGCAACTGACTGTTCTGTGGAAGGCTGAGTTTTACCCTCCAAGTGATAATTTTTTTTTTTTTTTCATCAAGATATCAAGCAATTTCCCAGTCTGCTCTTTGGACTTTGAGCACAAGTATATTTTTTCTAATATACCATCTAGCACACACCAGACAAGAGATTTCTCTATTTGCTGCCCTTGAGATGATCTTAACTTTTTTTTTTTTTGTTCATAAAATCCAGGCTATCAGTACTATAAATGCTGAAAAATGTCATTTTTCACCTCTGCTACCTGTTAAAATGCTGAGTGCACCATTCACCAAGGTGCTTCATTTATGTAACTATGCTAATTTTCTTCTGTCATTCTCCTCTTCATGTTGAAATGCAAAAAGCTAAATTCATTAAGGCTCGTAAGGGGTTTTAATTTTGCTGGCTGGCACAAATTATAGAAATGTAGTAAATTTATCTCCAGTAAAATTTGCAAAGGTGGAGTTTGAATGAAAAATGTTCTTTGGAAAAAATATTCTTTGTATTTTAACACATGTTATATAATTCCTGCTCACAAAGAATAATGAGAAAACTACTGGCACTATCTTACTCCAATTAGTTTTTCCCTTTGCCTCAGCCTCCCTGGGGCCAATACAGCTCTATCTGTTCTAAAGATGAACTGTATCATTCAGTCCTCAGTGTTTTCAGGTGGACCTTAAGCCAGTATTCCCTTTGAACCCTTATGTGATGAATAAGCAGGAATTTTGTGTTGATAGAAGCTTGAACTGAAAGATTGCATCTCCACCTATAGTCCCCAGCCCAGGGTGGTTGTGGCTCCCAGGAGCTGGCAGGGCATCTGTCAGGGAAGGACCACTACCCTTTTGCCCAGGTTTTAGGTACTGAAAAGGCAGGTATAGAGGACTGAGGTGTTTGCTGCCCTGCCCTCCTGGTGCTGCAGTGTACTTAAAAGATGTTTGCACTGATCTCCTCTGGAGCACTCAGTTATGACCAGATGAAATCACTCATTACTTTATATCACTGTTCCAAGCTGTACCAAACCAACTCAGGAGCAGCTCCATAGAATTACTCTCTGACATATCGATAAGACAGCTTCAGACATTTCAATTTAATGAATTATTATCCTTATAATCTTCTCGTAAGCATCCATTGCTCACCACTGTCTAAGACAAGATACAGCAAGAAAATTTTCTTAACCCAGTATGAAAGCTCTGAATAATCTGATCTCATGAAAAGTTGATCTGAAATCCTTCAGTAGTTTTGCATGAAAATTGAACAGTTGAATCTGATGCCAATTTTGTCTATTTAAAGTTGTTTGAATTTTAGATGCCCTAACAACCATACTATTGCACTGGCATTATATACTGGAAACTTTATTTAATATGTCCTGCCAAGTATGAGGGCTAAAATCAGACAACTGAGGCCTAATTGAAGCAATGCAATTGTGTTCTAAAAATAAAAATAAATCAATAAAAAGGGAATGTATTGAATTTATCTGATTATTTTCTTCCAGACAGCAGAAGAGAAGAGCAATTTCAAAGCCAATGTAGGTTGCTCAGGCTCATGTGGCTGTTATGCTTCAGCCTGATGTTACTAGAATTCTGGGAGCATGTCAGGCTTTTTCTGAGCACATTGGAAAATTGAAGTCAATTCACTGATTTCAAAGAAACAAACTAAGACTAATGTTACTTTTTTCATGCAGCTACTATCTGATTCTTAATACATTGTAAAATACAGTACAGTAATAGCCCGTATCTCTTTGAGTTGTAGAGGTGTAAATAAAGAAGTTTTAAGTATCTGTACAGACAGTAAAATCTTTGCCCCACTCTAGTAAAGGGCACTACCTTATTAATTTAATATCACTTACACAGAAGAACTCTCCGAGAGGGTTTTCAACTAAAGCTAAAGTGGCAAACTCTTTCAAAAACAAGTATTCCAGGGGCTCCTAGTTTCAGTGACTTGCTGCAGGCATAGTTATTTGTTGGGGGAAAGGGTAAAGACAAGGAGGTAAAGCCTACTGGTTGAATAAAGGATTCCTTCTAAAGGGAAAGCTCACAGAAATGGGAGCAGTAAGTGTCTGTCTCTTGAATGACCACACTAACATCAACTCTTAAAATTACAAGAATTCTAATGACCAGAATAGAATCTGTTCAGAGCTTATACATCAACTGAGAATTTGACATTTTGCTACCATAATATCACTATTTCCCATATAAATAAATCAGAAAAAAACCTCTAGGTCTATCCTGTATTAGACTGCCTGCTATGCCTGAGTCCTGCATGTATCACAGGCACAGTGAATATGAACGATCTTAGAAGCAATGGATTTGCCATGCACCCATGGAACACCTACACGTGTATGTTTTGTGCTCAGTAGCCATTTTTCCTGATGCTTTATTCTTCAGGCCATAGTACAGACCCAAAACATTAATCTACTGACCTCAGCATTCTTTACATTTACAAGAAAAGAGAATCACAGGATCATCTATGCTAGACAGAACTTTTAAGATCAACTCAGCTAAGTTAACCTAACAGAGCCAAATCAACCATTAAATATTTTCTTAAGTGTCACATTCACACACCTCTTAAATACATCTAGGCAGGGTGACTCAACTGCTTCCCTGTGCAGCCTGTTCCAGACCCTTTCAATAATGAATAAATGAGAATAATAGCAACATCATTTACCTCTGTTGTACTGTCAATTTCCAAATAGCAGCATGGCTCTACTTGAACCCCAACAGGATCACATAGATAGGCCAGGGAGTGCTTCCAGCATCCATTGCAAGGGACGGGAAGAGATCCCATTTACCTCCACTGCAGGATCAGGATAGATGATGCTTGAATCTGAGGTTAACTAAAACTATAAATCTGGTCAGAGAATGAATCTCAGAGGGAGGTACAAAGCAAGGTAGATTAGTCACAGCAGATCAGGACATTTTGTTTAACGTTACATTATTGAAGTAGTAAATAAAAGCTGTTATCTGATGGGCCTGGTGGTGTATGGGAAACCAATCAGTTTCCCCACACTGAACACTCTCATAAACATCCATGGTCAATAAGCCATGGCTTTGGTGAGCAAGGCAATGCAGCTCTCATCGCATGAGATCATTTTTTCTGGGACACATCTATCTATGATGTATAGAGATTTTGTT
Source organism: Motacilla alba alba (assembly GCF_015832195.1). Classification (NCBI taxonomy): domain Eukaryota; kingdom Metazoa; phylum Chordata; class Aves; order Passeriformes; family Motacillidae; genus Motacilla; species Motacilla alba. The sequence goes on along the minus strand of NC_052016.1, from coordinate 44,767,247 downwards.
TCTGATATCATACCGAACCTTCAGACAAAGGCCCCTTGCAGTATTTCTGGCCAAATCTTTTTTGATTGCAACTTCTTCCTCCCATCTTAGAATTTCTGACAAAAAATGCATCCTTGTATTAGAGGGAAATTTGTTTTCATTTATTGAAATATATTCAAAAATTCTAAGAGAATAAAGGTATAGGTTACTGGGAGGAACCTAATTTATGTTTTAACTCTAAGTCAAGTAACTGTGATATCCTGCTACTATTTTTTACAGCCAGGACCTCATTTTTTCCTGGAAAAAATGTCCTTTGCCAAAATTAAACTCTGCACTCTCTGCATTGCTCAGTTCCATTGTAAACCAGGAAAGAGGCAGATATATGAGGCTCATGCCTTTGCCACTAGTTACTAGTTACTAATTTACTCTGAAAATTGGTTTGAACACTTGAAACCCCCTCAAGCACACACAGAAAAGCCTGTGCACTCTCTGTGAGTGAGATGGGCAGCATTGCAGCAGCTGTTGAAAGATGAAGGATTAAATGTTCCTGAGGAAGGAATGAAATTTGGCCAGGAGTTCTGACATCTCTTGGACTCTCTCCCCCCATTAGGTTTGAACTCTGAAGCTCAGCAACAAAATTCATTGCAGATCATTTAGGATCACTGAGCCACTCTCACTTAGTCTCTGCTCCCTGGAAGGGTATTCCAGTATTTTGTTCTGTTCTACATCTGAAGGGATGTAGAACAGAATTGGACTCCTCATTCATACACATATCCATAAATTCCAAGGGCTGTAGCAAAACAAGTGTGAAGATGTCATGACAAACAAGGGCAGATACACCAGGCAGAGGGTCACCAAGGTGATATTGAGCCAGTATTTCTCTCTGTACTGTCAGTTCCCTCAGACAACATGAAATTACTTCTTCCAGAATAGATTGGATCAGCTGTCCTCTCTCTTTGGGCTCTTCTAAACATTTCTATTTGCATTCCCTCTGGACACACAAGTCAAAATAAATCACCACAAGTTTGAAAGCTAGATGCTTGGAAGATTGTCACACATCTGTGCTAAATTCCCTAAGAACAAAACTGACAGAATACCTGTTAGAAATCATTATCTGTGAGCCAAGGAAGAGATTTCTGTATAGTTCCGAGTGAAGGCTTAGGGCAGTGTATAAGACTGCAGGGAAACTAACAATTTTGGAGAATTGTGCTTCTAATCTGATTCTGGGGAATTATAGTTTGACATTGTTTTCTCTTTTTATCCTCACAAAGGCCCTTTTTTTCCCTTGTCACAGTGAGGTCTTTCTACTATTCACATTGAAGACTTTACATGAGCCTTCATAATTGTTTCGTATAAAATACATTGATTTCTATCATCTTGTTTAATGATGTGGTTCATTGTTTATAAGATAATGCAATGAACCCACTTTGAACTCATTCTATTATCCCATAAGTAATGCAATAAACTGCTTAACAGGGCAATTAAATCGAGTGATTTCAGGTTAATGTTATTAGACAGTGCTCAAGAACATGCAACTTTTGTTTTGAGGATTGGCTTCCCTCTTAAATATTGGAAAATGTACTTTGCTAATGTTTTTGTTTGCATTCCCTCAGGTACTAATCATATTATTCATTGCTCAAGACCAGAAATATTATAGCAGCTTTCCAAACAGAGGAGAGTGTTAGCGTAGCCTCCAGTAGCTTGCAGCTAAGCAATGGATCTAATAACCTTGGAGAACTCCCCAGGGTATTATGCAGTGTTCAAAGCTCAGGAGAAAAAAACATTTCATTATACAGACAGGAGAAAATCAAATACATGAACAAAACATAAAGGTTAAATATATTATGTGCAGAAAAAAAAGCAGGATGCTCAACCCACATATCATATGTAATTTTAATTTTTTAAATGGATCCTAATGGCTCTTTTTTAGACAGAACCACTTTTTTTTTTCCATATACCTATTTTGGCCCACCCAAAATTCTAGTTCAAATAATCTGTGCTACACAGAATTACATTAGGAATTGTTCCAGTGAAATTAAATCTCTATTGTGCATCTCAAGTCTGCTCTAATGATTACTGCTCCACTGAGTATGTAATTCAAAGTCTCTTGTTAATAGATGAGGTGCTGAACACCAACAGCTAGCTCTTCCAAACTTCACAATTGAAGAGCTGTCTTGCTTACAGCTGTAGAAATCTACTTCCAATTGGACTTTCATGAAACAATACTGACATCTAACAGCAGGAATAATCCAAATAAAATATTATTCCATCACTTCAAAAGGAGTCTCTTTGCTGATATTTTTTTTCTTAAGGTTTTCAGAAAGAGTATTCCAAAATTAAGAGCAACTGTGGACTTCTTACCCGGATTCAGATTTTCAAAATATGACTAAAAAAAGACCCTGATAAGCAAACAGGTAAAAAAACCAAAAACAATAAAGCAAAACAATGTTTAAATCCATTATGCTCTTAATTTTTTTAAATTTAATTTAAAAAATAATGAAATAAGGATAAAATAATAACTATTGGAATTTTCTGCCCTTCTTTGGGCTGAACAGTCTCAACTCTCTCAGCCCTTTCTCATAGGAAGGTTGCTCTAGTCCCTCAGTCATCTTCATGGCTCTGCACTGCAATGTCTCTAATATGTTCTGGTCTCTTTCCTACTGGGAAACACCACAGACATGGTGGCATCAATTGTGTTGAATAGAGAGGGAGGATCACCTCCCTCAATCAGCTGACAATACTTCACCTAAAGAAGCCCAGGATTCTATTTACCTTCTTTGTGGAAAGAACCCACTGCTGCCTCATGTTGGACTTGGTGTCCATCAGGACAAGCTGCTTTCCAGATGGGAGACCTCTAGCACACATTGGTTACTGGTGTTGCTCCTCCCCAGGTGCAAGACATTTCACTTCTCCTTGTGGGACTTCATGAAGTTCCTGTCAGCCCATTCCTACAGCCTCTTGTGGTCCCTCTGGATGGCCACTCCTCCTAGCTTTTTGTCATCAGCAAACTTGAAGAAGAGAGTTTGTGCCAGCACTCAGATCATTAATGAAGATCTTAAAAGGGATTGGATTCAGTATGGGCTCCTGGTGTACTCTGCTAGCTCCTGATCTCCAACTAGACTTTGTGCTACTCATCATTGCTCTCTGGATGATTTTCAGGCAGTTTTCAGTCCACCTCAGTGTCTGCTTGACCAGCCCATTTGTGAACACCTTGTCTATGAGGATCTTATGGGAGGCAGTCTCAGAGGCCTTACTGAAGTCCAGACAAAGTAGACAAACTCCACTGCCCTTCCTTCAACTACCAGGCCAGACATTCTACCACACAAGTTTATCAAGTTGGTTAAGCATGACATCCCCTTGACGACTGAATGCTGATTATTCCTCGTGATTTTCTTGTTCCTCTTGCACATGGAAATGGTTTTCCAGCCTTCACCTTCCCAAGGGTAGAGGTGATGCTGACTATCCTATTGTTTTCTGGGTCTTTCTTGTTATCTTTTTTTAAAGATAAGAGTGATACTCACTTTTGTCTAGACTTCAAGCATTTCTCTCAGTCATCATGACTGATAAAATGTTGTTGAGAGTGACTTTGCAGTGACATCTGACAGCTCTCTCAACACTCATGGGTATGTCCTATCAGGGTCGATAAATTTAGTATTAAATTTGTGTATGAATGAATTTATGAATGTCCAAGTTGCTTAAGCATTCTGTAACCTTATTCTTCTCCACGGAGCAATTTTCTTGCTCCATCCTTTACATCTGGCCTTAAGGACTGAAACTCCTGGAGTATGCCATTGCTTGTGAAACTCAAGACAAAGAGGGTATTCAGCCATGTCCCGATTAACAGGTCCCTTCTCTTCTTGAGCGATGGGCCCACAGTTTTCTTATTCTTCCTTTTGCCAGCTATGCATTCGTAGGAGCTCTTCTTGTCTTGGACATCCCTGGCTAAGGCAAATGGGCTGTAGCTGGCTTAATTTTGTCCCTGGATGACAGGATAATGTTTCTGTATCCTTCCAGGCTACCTGTCCTTGCTTCCACCCTGTGCCTCCACCTTCTATATGCATCCACAACTTCATGTTGAGCGCTTTTTGAATTCTATCCTATAATCTTTTACAAAGGTGACCTGATTTTTCAATACTGCTGAGCACTCAACACCTTCTATTGACACACTTGGGAAATTGGGCGATACATCACTTATAAGGAAAAATTCTTAAGTCCTAAACCATTAATTAGCCCTGAAATTAGGAATTCAAATTTTTCTGAGATTCTTTTGGACATAATCTTAAACTGAATTTTACTAGGTCCAAATGACAGCTTTTCCCATCCATATCAGCAAAACATTCACTGATTTTGAGTCCAACTGTTGCCACTTGAACTATTTGTCTCACATGCATATTTTGTGATTTCTTTTTTTATTGCCGTGTGTAAATTGTTTGCAAAAAATGATTCACATCCAAGCATCTGATCACTTCTTCATAAATCTGCTATATGGTTCTCACAAATGCCTTTCAACCTACTGCATAGATGTTTTATGAACAGCAAGAATTCTTCACATTTATACACATTTTTAACAAGCACTGAACAGACATTAATTAAGCAGAACAGAATTTTCAGAACTGTCTAAAGAAGTTAAATCCTGGAGTCCCCTTGAACTCAGCCAGGGTAAACATTTAAACTCCTTGTGGGAGTGTAGAAAATCTCATTTGCAGCCATAATGGCCTCAGTGATGGTAACTAGCACACATCCTTTCAGACACAAATTGCTTGAAATACGCAGCTAAGGAAATGCCCCAGGACTGCAGATTCACCAAGGGGCACTGTTAGCGTGGAAGGCTTCTGTCTAGCTGCAAGCATGACAGCCAGGTCATATGCTGCTTGGACACTCATGTTTATCAGGAGATGCAGAAAGTTATTTGACAGGGCTGAGCTGAACCTCACTTGGATGCTGTGATCTGCTTCTCACCTCAAAAAGAGATAAAGAGGAGGCACTCCTTGGTGGCCATGTGAATTTTCTAGACCTTAATTCAGTAAAATAGGTCTCTTGCATGCAGTGCCTAAAATTAAAAGAAAATTGGAGTTGGACGAAGATATTCGAAATTCCACACAAAGCAGAGCATGTCAGGTTCACCTAACAGCACAATGTTTTTTTCATTTGATTTTGTTTAGCACTGTTGCTGAACTTTCTGAAAATTTTTTTGACTCAGCTGTACACACATGGTATTTACACACTTCAATTTTTCATTTCACCAAACCTGAAAAATGTTATTTCCCTCTGCTTTATTTGACATAAAACTAAGCTACACCAGAAGGGCTGACTTTATTATTAAAGATTGCTTAAAAATGACAGGTTCTTTTTAATATAGGGACTACATTCTACTGAATCCAATCTGTTACTTTTCCTCCATCTTTTTTCTTTTTTGAGATATCTATCTCTAGCATAATTAACTAGCTAGTCCTAAAATGTAATTTATATCAGTTAAATGGGTCTGAATTACGTTCTGCTTAGAGAGAAAGAGAGAAATGGGAAATGCAAATTTGAGTTCACGTAAGTTTTTAAAAAGTGAGCACTAATCCTTCAGGGACTCAGGATTTGACAAAAGCATTATGTGAATGATGTATGCTCAGACAGAGCATTGCTGATAAGGAGCTAAATCCTGATTGTTCTCGAGTGTGTGAACTGAGCGAGCTTAATTTTTATTTATTCTCTCACTCCACACAAGGATGGCTGGAGAACTGGAGAGGGTGACTAGACCACTTTTTTTGCCCCTTACCTTTCAAGCCTACATACTGAGAGATTCACATGGAGCAGCATCTATCCAGCCATCATTTCCAAAAACATTTTCTGATTCTTCAACGTCTCTTACTGAATTTCTGATCTCTGGACACAACTGTGTATTTCATGCACCAAGGTAATACAGGGCCCCCACATGGCCATGGTCCCAGTCAGACCCCCATGCTGGAATCCCATCCTCTGGACATCTCTCTTCAGCTGTGTATGACAGAGATACTCTTCATCCACAGCCTGACGTTCAGGGTTTGCCACTCTGTTTTAAGGCTCCTATCAGTTATTGAAATGAACTTTGTGCAGTTAAAGGTGAGGCTCAGCGGCTCTAAAGTCATTATAAACAGGTGGTAATGAGTGGGAATTATACTAGATCACTATTTTCAGAAACTGCTACAGGAAATCAACAAGGTTCTAAAAAAATTCCTGCTGGGAGGCTGGACAAAATTTTCATCCCTCCATGTTCAACATGGACTGGAAGAGAAATCAAAACATTCAGAAAGAATGGAACTGCAAGATGAAGTTACCTTGGTCAGTACAGAAAAATAGAAGCTTAGAGCATTTTGATTGCTTTCCTCCCATAAATAAATCATGAAAGAAAAAGAGGATTTTTTATGCTAAATGAAATTGTCCACATGATTGGAACCAACTTTTGCCAAAAATTGTGAAGATGTGTAGTATGAATAATTTATGAGAAACTTTTCAGAAGAAGACATGAAAGCAAAAGCTTACCCTACACCAGTTTGCAGAAAAGGAATATGTGACACAGCAGCAGCCTGTTATCATGAAATGAGACAAGCTGATCCAAAAGATCTGCTCTTTTCTGTCACTAAATTTAAGAGAATTTTAACACACCTTTCTTTGCTTTTATTTTTTTTAGGAAGGTAACTGAATGTATCATCTGGAGTTGTTTCCTCCTAGCTGTACAAAGCATGCTATATTTTTGTGCTTTGCAAGTCAAAAGCTATCACATAAAATAGGAACATCTCACAAATTGTCAGTGCTGGGATTTGCATATATTATTACCATACTTCCTAATTATTTCTGGTTCTATTTGCATAATGAAAAAGGGAATAGTTTCTTCTCAATAACAGTAAATATAAAACTGTGCCTGTCACTCTTCCACAGGGAAGGAACTTTAATTGTTTTGATCCAAAGCCTTAAAGTTGAAAATTCAGAGAAAGCTAAAAAAAAAAAAAAAAAAAAAACAAATAAGATCTTCTTCTGGGACATCCAGGATTTACACTGAAATAAATTTATCATTACCAATACTTTTAGCTCTAATTTACTGACAGATATGATATCTGTATTTTCTCAGGTAAAGTGTCTAAATGACTAAATAAACATCTGGGTGATCCTTCAAGAAAGTAGATCCTTCAGTTCTATTTGCTCTTATTTTACTATTAGTGGGGCATGTCTGAGCTGAAAAGGTTGTGAAGATTTGTGCATTGGGTGACACTTTATCCTAGCCTCACTTAGAGGGAAGAAACATTTTATTGGTTGCATATCTGTCTTTTTTCAAAGGCCATCAGCCAGAACATCAGACACACTCACTTGCTTTGATGGCAGAAAGTTCATTTGTTGGTGTTTCGTAGAGATCAGAATAAAAAAAAATCAATTATATAAAACCTCCAGATATATGTGATCCTTTTTCATACTTAGCAGCTGAAAATATGGAATGGATAAATTCTTGCTTACAGTACTCTGGTGGGAGCCACAGACTGTAAGCTCAGTTCCCATCCCAGGCAGAGGATTTTTACATGACACAGAGAAAAATCACTCCAGGAATATTAAGGAGCCACAGCACATTTTTGTGCTATGTGTGGATGAGCCAGCTCTGAACAATATGTCTGGACCAACTCCATGCAAAGGCAGTAGGCTGAGTGGGAAAAGAACAGCCAAGACAATCCACTTCAATCAATTATTCTGAACTCTCAGGGAAGCTGCCCAAGTGGACTGCTTGACTAACATCACTGTGCACCTTCCAAATTAAGGAAAAAGCATGATAAACTACAGAGACGGGCATCCTTATGGTTTTATCACTTGTCATCTGCAGTCTCCTTCACAGGACAAGTTGTGCAATGATTGAGTAACATTATATAAAAAGTTAATTTCAACAGATAGAAATGCTGAACCACAGGACTCCAAAACACACAAAAGTCTCTAAATATAACTTACTGTCCATTATCACTGGTCTTTCATTATCACCCGTACAACAATTTCCTTCCCCTTCAAAACAAAAATGCTAACAAGTTAGCTGACTTTGGGAGACAGCTCAGCAGGAACATGAAAGGACCAACTGGGGAACAGAAAACCTTTTGAAACATCTGAAAAAGGTAACAATAGGAAGAGCAAGGACAGAAATTGTGCAATCTATATTAAGCAAATGTGAAATCTGCCGTTGAAACAATCCTGATACAAGCAGAAGGGTAGTGCCGGGGTAACAAAGGCGAGATCTTCCTGGAGATTACTAGTAAATAGATTTTGCTGAGTTACCACATAAAGAAGGATACAGGTATGTACTGGTGCTGGTTGATACCTTCTGAGGATGGCCTGAAGCTTACCCCTGTCACACTAACACAAAGAAAGAGGCAGTGAGAGTTTTGCTCAATCACATGAATAAATTATAAGCTGCTTCTAAGTGAAAAACTAAAATTTTCTGTCAGTGAGAGGCTCAAGGACTGCCATTACACCTGTGTGATACTCTGCAGGAGACCCACTTGTCCCGCGGTAGTGAGCTTCCCCCAGCAGGTGCTGTCAGGGTGCCTGCTGCACTGAGAGTGTGTCTGCTTTGGTCTGTGCCGACAACTCCTCTAGCCACCAGATGCCCGAGCTGGGATGTGGTAATAAAAAGGTCCACCAGGATGACAAGAGGACTCTTTGCTTAATAAATCCAACTGGGTTTATTGATGGGAAGGCTAGGGATCTAGGAGGAGGGAGGGAACCCAGGAGCACAACCACAGCTGAAGAGGAACCAGAGGCAAAGAGCAACCAGTATGGGAGGGTCCAGGGTATATAACTGGGGAGGAGAAGGCAGGGCCAAGGTACAAACGGGCCAATCGGGTGAGGGTCCAGGGGAGAAGTAGAAGTGGGGTGATGCAGGGGGAACCAACCAGAGAGAGGGGAGGGAGTGGACTTTAAGGGTAAACCAATGGGGGAACAAAGAACACAGAAATTTCTGGAATGGGGGAGTACACCACGGGGGATGGGCAGGAATTCATTTACATGGTGACACAGGGAATTCTGGGAGCTTGCTTCCCTTGATCATTCTGAGTTACATAGCAGTGCTTTTCCAGGGCATCCCAGGCCCATCTCCCCCATGGTCAACTCCTGCAGTACTTTGGGTTATGGTCAGGTGTAGTAATTTGATTAGATTTCTCCTCTTGCTTTTGTAGAGGAAAGTGTATTTAAAAGGGGCTCTAGTTGGAATATACCATATACTGTTGTGTTTTTTTAAGTTTTCTAGCTAAGCAGATGAGAAACAAGAAGATAAATAGAGAAAGAGATCAGAAGAGAAGAAAAGAAAGCATAACAGAAGAGTAATATTTATAGTTAAAAAAGAAATGTGGGGAGAGAGAGGGGAGACAACAGAAGCTCTCAATAATCTAGCCTCAAAATGGGAAGTGACAGACAGAGAAATCATTTTACCAATTAAAAAATAATTATAATTTCCATACATGTGCTTTTCCTGAAGCAAACTCTTCTTGTTTAGAGCAAGGCCTGCTGATAAACAGAAATAACAATAAGTAATAATAATAACAACAACAACAATAATAATAATAATAAATGTATAAGTAGCAGTGATAACATTATTACCTGTTGAGTATTATTCTACTCATGTATGCAAAACATTAAATTCAAAGGAAAAATAGCTGAAATTGTGAATCTGCAGAAAAATGTGAGAGAACATAAATAGTTTCTTATTCATTGCTATACCAATAGGACCCATACACTTATTATGTATAGTTAGACACCATTTTATAATCCTGAAGATGTATAAAAACTTTATAGACTTTAAAAGAAATTCCTTTGAGATAAGCTGAGGACAGTCAAAATCAATCTTTAAAAATACAATGTCTGTTTTTAATTCGTTGTTATTATGGGGGAACACATTTGTTTTAAATGTCTCTCTCTCTCATGTACAAATCAACAGAAGAATCACAGAGTAAAGTATTAACCTGGTATAAATTGCTATGCACACTAATCTCAATTTGTATCATCCAAGAAATCATTCCATAGTTTGGTTTTAATTAGCAAAGAAAATGTCAAATTTTTATTTAAAGCATCACTACTCTCTTTGGATTTTTTTTTTTTTGTTCAAACAAGCCAGCTTGGAGCATCATAAAATGCTTTCTCATGAAATTTTTAATACTTTCTTTCACTTTCAGTGTGGTCACGAACAAATATGGAGAAAAGTGGGGGGGATTTTATTAGATTGACAATTTGAATTGCAACCAAGGCTGCAGAGGAGGGAAAGAAAAATATGGGAGAAATTGCCTGCCTGGCAATCCAACAATCAAGTACAGATATATTTTACTTTTCTTCTGTAAAATTAGTGTACTTTACATCAAAACCAGTAAGACAATACATTCAAATGCTTTGTCCAGTCACACATGTACTACTAATACAAAGCAATACACAGAAAAATACTAAAACCCACCTAGAACAGAAGCATTTGGTAAAATATTGTATATATTGTATCTTATATATACAGTGTATATGCATAAATTGTACATGTATATCATGAACATGTACATGTATGTATATGTGTACATGATATACAGGTACATACATCATCCACCACTTGACAAAGTTCTCCAATAATTGTCCTCCTTGCATTTAAATAGTGCCATAGTGGAGCAACATCATTAAACCCATTTTCCAGGTAGCAAAACGGAAGACAGCCTGGGAAAAACAATTTATCAAACTTGTTGAATTGTTAGGATTTAAGTCCCCAGTGTCCTAAAGTATTATAGTGTTCCCCAAACAGGGTCTGAGGACTATCCGAACAAGCCCAGAAAGGATTGCAGAGGGCAGGGATTTATTGTAGCGCCTTTCTCTCAGGTAGAGAGGACTGCGCTTGTTGCAACAGATGTAGGAGTCACTCCTGAGAGAGAAACACCTCTTCTGTTATTCAAAGTGCAGAGCACAAGTCTGCTCTTTTTCAAAACACAGGAGTCAGGGGTGACCAGAGCGCCCCCTTTTAATGTAGCAGCCAACAGTTAGAGAACTTCTTCTGAAGATAGAAAATTTAAGCCTGAGATTCTTTAAGTCATCACCGAGGAGAGCACCAGGAATCTTGATCTACCAGCCAGGTTGCTGCTCCGGAGACTCTTTTAGTGATTCAATCAGTAACACTTAATGTACAGTGAGAAACTCGAGCCAAAAGCCCAGCATCTATCCCATGAGCGCCTTATCCAAGAGTTAGGGAGTCATTTACCCACCTGAGACCCATTGGTGTGACTCAGGGTACACAGCGGGACATTAGTAGTGGAGCCCTCCAGAGTTCAGTTGCTAATGTCAGTAGGCAGTTGAAAGGGCTTTGCAAAACTGAAATTTGGAGCATAAACAGCTGAAAATTTCTTGGAAGCCTTATTTCTGGCTCTTAAATTGGGATTTGAATCTGACCTTTTGTTTAACAGGTATGACATCATTCAAGCTGTACTTTGTTCTAACTGTCAGGAGGAGTTAATTGCAATCCATATGCTAAAGTTCACTTCTACGGAAACAAAATCTAATTATAACCTTGAAAATCTCTTCTTTCCATTTTCAGAGAATAGAGGTCTTACAGACCCAATGAAAGAGGAACATATATAGCAAATCCTTTTCCCCTTGCTGGTTAGGAATAGAAGGTAGCTCTGCTTTATGTATTGATGTGAGCATTTCCTGAAGTTTCTCTAACACTGAGTTTCATCTATTGTGAACATTATAATAAAATAGGGTCTTTTGGAATGACAGACTTGTTATCCATTAATTTTTCATTCTAGACTTGTGTGAATAAAACCTTTTAGCTGCTGCTGCTCAAAGTGTCTCAAATGACAGTAAAATAGCTGCCAGACAGATCTTCACCTTAGGGTTTGATGTAGCCTCTTGGTAGCACCTAGTAATACCATGCACTTCTCCAGCCCCTTTTCTTCAATAACTTCAAAGCACCAGCTGACTCTGACCAGGCCTGTGAGATCAGGCAGGGATTTACACAGAAGATCCTTCTCAAAGTGTAAGCACATGCTGGAACACAGTGCTGAACATGAAAGAACAGTGCAACGTCACACAACTGTTTGCAACAAGGTTTAAAAAGAGTAGGTTATCCTTTAGAATCCTGCGCGAGTCTACTGGGAGAATGTGTGCAACCCAGCCTTTGAGCCTTCACGTGAAAGGCAAGGGATTTGCACTCCCCAGGTAAATTAGTATAATGCCCCTGAATTCCAGTTATTTCAGTGAAACAGTAGCAGCAGACCAGCTCTCTTCCTCAGATCTAAACTAAGACTGAATTTTTTCACAATTAAATAAAATAGGTGCATCTGGAGGAAGAGTATGACCTGTAATTGCTGTTATTGATTCATAAGCTAGGAAGATCACATTTTGGCTTTTAGCTTCCACTGCAGCAGTGGTTAGAAAAATGATCATTTTGCTTGTCTTTTGACCATACCTGACACAACGTCAATAAGACAAAGTAAGCAGGGCACCCTGCAGTGCCATTCTTCTCTCTGCAGACTCACTTTTCAGCACATGCATTTTAGAAATGTTTTGTTGTTTTGTACATACAGATCAGCTGTAGCATCTCAAACTACAAACAGTGCTTTGTATTTTCCAAGTAAATTCAGGAAACCAGAATCATAGTAATGAAAATCTGTAAAGACTTGTTTTGGGTTAATTGAATTACATTTAAACACTTATCTTAAAAATCTTAAAAGTTGTTGTACTGATGTCTGAATAACTGCACAACCTCTTTGGACATCAGACCAAAGGAGCTGGTTTCAACAGCTAACACTTAACCTGAATAACCAGAAAGAAATTCAAAATTCCTCTAGAAGATAGGAAGGGAAACTCAAACATCGAAATTAAATGGGACATACTTTTATCTCAGTGTGATGTCACAAGATAGAATGCGTCCCACCTGCAGACTCACTCCATTGTGTGATTTCATCCAATATTTGTGATTTCTCAAGCTTTCCAGTCTGCATACATTTGTGAAAGACATAAGGTTATTCCAGAAAGTATATGACCACGATTTCCCCAAGAGAGGACAGACAAACAAGCATATTGTCCTATGACATCTTATTCATGAAATGTAATGCTTTGAATTCTATCCACCTTTTTCTCCACATTCATTGAAGGACTCACCACGACCGATTCCCTATTGAACTTAAGAGTAGAGCAACACTGACCTTGGAGGATCTGCACTGGGTCACATAATCAAAATTTTGGCTCACTGCCTGTGGAAAATTTTATTACTCAATGAGAAGGAAAAATTTATTTCCACTTGTGAACACACTACACATGAAGTAATGATCTTCATTTCATTGCATGGCCTATATTATTGTCAGCAGCTTTACCCATCACAGAACAATCAAAAGGACAACAAAATAATATCAAAAGTAGTCATTTTCAAGTGAAAAAAAAAAAAAAAAAAGTGGGATCATTTTGTTCTTTTAAACCATCAGAGAAGGAAATATAGTAATAGAAACAAACTCAACCTCCTGACAGCAAAGTATTAATTTTTTATTTCAGTATAGAAACACCAAAATATTGTGAACTGTGATAACAGACAAAATAGACAAAGTTTTTCATATGGATATTTTATTCTTACGGGATTTTCTGAAGAAAATTACTATGACTAACTTGGTAAGTGTGCTGAAACAGAATAAAATCTGTAAAGCCAAAAAAAGTCAGCTGTGCTAAAACGCATTGAGGAATAGTATACTTCTGTAGTCCTTAATCCAAATTAAGTCACTCAGCACTAGGAAAAACATACCTGGAATTACAAAATCATCATGGGGCAAAATAAATGGCTATACAGAGAGCATAAATAGAGGTGTCCCAAAGGCTGGAATCACTTAGCTGCATAAGGAGTAATTAGGGGACTTATTGTGAAAATTATGAAAGATATGGTGTAGGGAAAAAATCATGGTTAAATTAAATTGGAAGTGAGTTTAGAATGAAAAAAAAGAGATACACATCTGTATGCAATCTGTATTAAGCAATTTGGTTTTATTGTTGAAGGAGGTATTTTATTTAAATACTGTGGCAGAAATTCTAAAAGGTTGAATAATTTTATGATTACTAATAACATTTGTCATTATGTGTGTTGCCATTATGATAAGCATAATCAACTCTCATGCTATAGGGCATAAAGTTATCACCAGTGGGATGTGGAATTTTCTTTCCCTACCTATTAGGTGTCTGTTTAGATTTTTCTTGTTCAACTTTGCTAGTCAGTTCAGTGAAGTCTCCTCCAACACACACAGGTCAATTCTTGCTGCTCCAAAGGAGCTTATATAGGCTGTGCAGAGGTAATTTTTATCCTGCTAGGCTGAAACATCTCCTTTTGGAGGTAAAGGAAGTTCTTTTACTGCAAAACAAAAGATAAATACAGGACTGTCATCAAAATTAATTAATAGCTAATACCTTATCTGTATGCATTCATTTACTAGATTAAATGGCTCTTGGGGTCTGAATGAGGCTGGAGGGGGTCTATTCATAGACAATATTGATCAGTTCATGTTCCTCCAGGAGAATAATCTTAATTGGGCTGGAGAAATTTGTCTTGAATCAATATCTTGTTGGCAATAACAGTTTAATGGTGGAAAGATAATTTGAACTGACAAAATTTAAGAGATTAAATTTGATAGCATGCTTGATAGCAGTACCTCAGAAACCATGAAGAAATAAAAACAGGGAAATAAAGGAAGAGGTGCTCTTAAATGCTTAACTACCCTTTCTGAACCTCTCCTACTTTCTAATATATGAAGTTTCATTTCAAGACCTTGCTTTATCCCTGCTGAATCAATGTAACCTGTGCTTATGAGAATTCTGGCCTCAGCACTCCTTGAAAATAAGGCTAATGTGAAACTTGTAAAAATTTTGAAATTTTCTGGAAGCTTTTTGTACTTGTAAATGGCAGTCTATTTATTTTTGAAGTTTTTTAATTTGAGAAGGAAGTAATTGGGTTCAAAAAATTCAAATTTTTCTAAAAATTAAAGATTTAAAACTAAATTAAACTAAACTAAAGATTAAGGTGAATTTATAAGAATAAAAGACCACTTTACCATTCCCTTTTTAAACGTGCTTATGATGACCAAAGCTAATTTAAATTAGTTAAAAAAAAAAAAGAAAAAAGTTTATCTAACTGTAGATATTCAGGTTTGCCTTCAACATAAAGTAGTTGTCTATAGACAACTACTCTCTAGTCCATCAAGAAACTTCCAACTTTTCTGAATATTCCATAGTTGCAGCAGTAAAAACTCTCTGTACAGGTCTTGCTTCTGACATTTCTGTTATGCATCTGTTGAAGGATTAAATTCAACTCCAGGTTCAAATGATAACTAAGCAGAACCTGGAACATATATACCTTATCCCTTATCATATTACAGACAGGCTCAGTAGCCTGGAGGCCAACATTTAGTAGGACACATTTGGTTTGTGATTATTTCATCTTGAGATGAATATTCAAATAACTATTTGCTCATTTTACGTGGCTCCATTTTGCAGGGGGAATTTGATTTGTTTGACTACGTGCAGCTCAGAGCACAGCCAGCTCAATCTTCAGCTATCATACAGCTGTCCCTGTAAGTCCTGTGTTAGCCCAGTCAACCCCATGGCACTGGCCCACGGATTCCCAAATCACTACTGAGATCCAACAAAGAGAGAGGGAGAAAAGACTCAATGCCCTGTACAATTTTTTTATTAATTAAAATGGTTATTAGTCCTAGGACAGTTGCTACATCCAGAAAGCCCATAGTTCCAGAGTGGAAAAGTAGATATGCCCCTTGCAACCAGCCCTGCAAGAGACACTCCTTCAGTACAGACAGAAGAAGGACATGAGGGTCTTGAATAAAGATTTACTTATGGAAAATAATAAAAGCTAACACAAATCCAAGGTTAACTGAAACATATAATTAAACTTCACATTTATTTTAATAAAATACAATATTGACTTTGCTCTTTAAAGTAGATTAGGTTGTTGACATTACAGCAGTACAATAAACAAGCACTAAGCTTTTTACTAGCAGAACAGAAAATTAAAGCTGGTTATGACAAGACAAATAAAATGAGTTTATTCAGGACTGTATAAATCATCAATAAGAATTCTTAATCACTTGCCTCCAAAAAGCTAGATTATTTGATCTGCAACAAAACTGGGGCTGTGTCAGCAAGTTGGATGCAAATCAAACAACATTCAGACATCTCAAAAATTCTGAAAGTATGTGTCTGGAATACAGATGAAGACCAGAAATACAGTGAGGCCTTCTTAGGGTTGCAAAAATATAAAGTAGAGCCCTTTTTTTTACACGGAGATGTGGTTATTGAAATTAGAGTCTCTCAACAGCATGTTGTATCACAGATAAAACACTATCCCTGGTTTTCTAACCTTATTTTTAATGTATGCTTTTACAAAAAGTTCTCTTATTTTTTTTTTTATGCATGCATTTTATACAGACTGGAAGCTATAAAATAGTAAGCTGTTCATTTTGATACTTTATCATATTGTATTACCTTTCACTAAAGAGCCACACAGTTCCTGAAAAAGTTTACTATAATTTAAGGCTTGCAAGGCACAATAGCACACTTTGATTCATGTGTTTTATATGCAAAGTCTTATTGTAATGTTTGTGATCAATAAAGATGTTCACTCTGGCATGGAGAAAATTTGTCAGCTATTGATATTTTACTATCTGTTTACCTAAAACGTAGTCTGCTCCCTCAATAAAATGCTTGTTCCTGATCTTTTCATACCATATAAATAAGGATTAAAAGCAAAATAAATAAAAATAATTAATAACTATAAATTAAGTAATAGGAAGTTTATAGCTTCAAAATCTATAATGCAGAATTCAGATGTAGCAAGAACTTCACATTTACATGAACATGGATGTGGTTCATAATTCATTATAAAAGCTGAGAATTGAATCTGTTTGGAAAATGGTAAATCCTACTTTTTTTTACCATGTAAGGATTTATTTTGAAAGTACCAAGCTTAAACTCTTGCTTAAAGCTTTCTTTATTTCAGAATGGATTTCAATATTTGCTTGCATAAAAAAACCGCTATGCTCTTGAAGGAGGAAAAATCTTGACGATATTGTGCTGCCATAGTCTTCCTCTTACCAGCACTCCTTTGAATCTGATTAGGATACAAATGAAGGACACATGGAGGGGACTAAAACTTCATAGCCTTCTCTTGCTTATTGACCCCTTTCCATATAACTGTGTCAGAGCTGCAAATAAAGCAGAAGTTTGGCCAGATGATATCTTTACTACAAAATACTGAAGATATTGATCAAGTGTTAGACAAAGAACAAAAATAAGGAGGAAGCATGGAGGTAACATGGAAGATTCAACATTGCTAAAGGAAGATTTTGTCAGGTTAGACTGCTAGACTTGGTTTCCCCCTCTAAACAAAAAGAAAAAATAGTACATCAGAAGATTTGTACTTTGGTGAATCTTTTGATTCAATACAGGAAGAAAAAATATATTAGCTGGAGAAGGTAGAAATTATCAAGTTAGAGAAAAGGTGAAAGTGCAAATAACAATTTGTTGTGTAAATGAAAATTGGTTTACCATGAAAGAGCAACCGTTAATCTAGAGGAATATTATCAGTAGAGTTCATCACAGCTTGGATTCGAGCCCTCTTTCAAATTATCTGAGCAAAATACAAAAGTTTGGTGCAATACTAGCTCAGAGTTGGAAGATATCTTTTGTTCAGAAAAAAAAGCATAATATCTCACAGAAAGAGAGAAAGAAAACCTGGATGCTTCAAAGAAGTGAACTAATCATAACTTTTGCTGTGAGCTGAAGGGTCATCACATAAGGCAAACAGCACAGCAGAGACAGTGAATTGCTGGCACAATGTTACCACTCGAACAGAGAGGGCATCCAGGGGTGAATCACCTGGAGAAGTGCCTCCAGAGAAAGTATGTTTATACCATTGTAAAAGTGCTTGCTGAGAGCTCACCTAGCATCCAAGAAAATGCAATTACTTTTGACCATGTGGGATCACAGCTAATAAATTCATTGAAACTAGTGAGACTTCCTTATCATGACAGGAGACTAAAGAAGCTCATTTTCTTTCCCTTAGAAGACAAAAAGCTGGCTGGGTGCAAACATCAGTGAAGACAGAGAGTCATCAGCTCATGAGAAAGCAGGCATAAACAGGCCATGGATACCCTTGTGCATGAAAATGGAATGATGCTAAAGCATTGTGTTCTGTGAGAGCCTTTTGGCAGAGCAGTGGGGACATGGGACGTCACTAATGCAAACAGGGCTCCTGCCCAGAGATCATAGTCTGTGTCTGATCACCACATCATGGAGGTGGTGTGGATGATTCAGGAGAGCTTTTTGTATGTTCTTAGCTATAAAAAAGTAGAGGAAAGACCCATCAGGATACAATGTCAGCAATCAAGGAACTACAGTGGTAAGAGGTAAATTGAAAGAGGCCAATCTATTCCCCAATAAAACAAACAAACAACCTAAGGATTTTCTTCGTTTACTCTTGGGAATAAGGCAGAAGACTTGAACACACATTGTAGACAATATATACTTGCTTATTCTTGTATTTCATTCTCTTTCCCAAGAACAATTCAAAGATTAAAAACAGGCTTCTCTGGGACCAAGGCTTTTGTGACCTTAAAGATTTTAGTTCTCTCTCTGAAGAGATACCCATTCAGTCTAACTCAGTATGCAGTCTTATCTTTTAGATTCTGGCTTGAAAGGGCTTAGGTTAGAATTCAGATACTGATTTAAAATATAGAAAAAACAGCTGGAATTTTCCTACTAAAACTGAAAAAAAAAAAAAAACACCAAAAAAATTAGCTCAATGACTTTGCTGAAATAATTACCTAAGTAAATCAATTCAGAGAAACTTGAAATAAACCGTAGTCCAATCCCTTGGAAAACATTTTTAGTAGTGTAGCAGATCCTACATACAAAAGGTTACAGAATATATTTAAAGGCAAAAAAAGTCCAGGACAACATACTGTGAGTGAAATATGATTCTGTCATTCAGTACTGCTGTTTTCTTGAAATGTTGCTGGGTTTGATGTGGAGACTGGCATCAAAATGCAAGTCAAAATGTGTAGGGGTTTCAAATATATGTTAGATATTGTTTTGGGCTGATTTCTTTTGACATCCAGCTGTGTTTGTGTTTGGGAGCAGCGCTTGAAATCAAGGGTCATCTCTGCAGGCAACTATGCTGAGAAAAATTAACTGGCACAGTGAACGGAAAGGGTTTGAGCGAAATACCATTCACAGCTGAATAGGAATACTTCAGGCTGGTTACAACAGTGGGGAGATTGTCATAGGAAAAAAAATTCTTGACAGATTATGTGACAAAGGTACTGTTTTCCTTAGTATTTTAATGAGTAATAATTTCACATGCTTCCCTCACTCTCCTATTTCAACAAAATCCAGATATATCAGGGTGCTGGCTGAGCAGAATTATTCTAAAAATATTAATTTCTTCTCCTTATGCCCTCAGAGCTCCAAAGACTCATCAGCTTGATTTTTCTCAGTTTCTAGAATTGATCAAATGCTAGGAATTTAGATGATTACTTGAAGCATAAAAGAATAGATTTTGTATAGAGTTCAGATATGAATAATAAAAGCTCTGGAAATTAGCAGAATAAAATTCAAAACCCTAAACAAATTAAAGAATTTGCAAACTGATTGGAATTGTCTGTTTGCAGCTGTCTTGTGTGAACAAGGATGTTATGGTGGGTTTGGTTTCTGTGTATTGCAATGAACAGGAAGGTATGTTTCTTATGTTGTGCTTATATTAGGAAGTCATGCTTTGTACTTTCCTTGTTAGGAGTTAGGTAATGACAACCCAGCGGTCATTTGTCTTCACACACCCAATAATACAGCAAGTTACACCCAAGACCTGTTTACTTTCAGTGCCTGCTTCCTGAAGAGAAAGTGTTTTTGGAAATGCACCAAATCATGAGAATAAGTGAAGGAGAACCTGGTACATATAACAGTCTCTTATTCATTGAAGACTGATGAGATACTGAGATCTACACTTACAGTTCTCTTTATTGTTGGATATTAATAACTATAATTAGAATTATTTATATACTTGCATATAAATTTCCATCCCCTCTCTGCTTCCTGTGCAAGCCGTATTACAACGAGAGTGAGATGCATTTGAGAGTCACCCTGGCACCCTTTTAACCTCAAAGTGAGTTACAGGCTCATTAGGGTAAAATGCTTTTGCTCCTCTTTGAGCACATAGACCAGGATATGGCAAATTGTTCTGCAGAATAATTTTTTGTCCACATTGATGAAAATGACTTTAAATAATAAGTGAAGATGTAGATCTTTGCATTCTAAATATCTAAATTTGCTCAGATGAATCTCATTTCCTTGGACAAAGAAGTTTCTCTACTTTATATATGTTTGCATAGCACCAGTAAATAAAAAATGGGGGAATGGTGGCTCTGATCCCTCTGCCCAGCCACTTGAAGCTGCTTATTGAAACATAGCAATTCTACTTGAAAATTGGAGTCGTTGAGAATTAGGACAGTTCTCCGACTTCAGCACTAGCCAGGTCCAGGTGCTTCTGGGAAGCAAACAAAACAATCAAGAAGCTGACAACTGCAAAAGATGAATAAATAATTTCCTAATCACAGTTTGATTTAATTTCACCTTGAAATTGAAGCTTCTCCAAGGTTCAAAAGCTTGTTAATTAGTTCTAAAAAAAATCTTATAATATATGTGAATATCCTTTCGTGCCCTATAAATGAACATTTTGTCTTGTGCTACAGGTAAATGCAACGCTTCAGTAACAGCTTGCTACTACCAGTCCTTGGGTGTTTCACACAGAAATGAACATGTCTAGCCCATGTCTTAGAGCACACGTATGTTTACAGAAACAATGCAAATAACAAGTGTCACTGTATCGTTTTTTGGCAGACAAGGGTTAATTCATCAAGATGCTAAGCAAATCGATTCCATCATGGAAAATCCTTTACAATAGTTCTTAACTTCGTGATTTCCAGCCTTTGTCATTTGTAGTGTTTTTCGAAAATACCACCTCTGACAGAAATACAAATAAGCATCTATGGTCTCACGCTTCTTTGCTGTTCTCTGAAGTCACTTTAGAAGTCACTGGTTTCCGTAAGTGTCAGGTAGCACAGGTTGAAAGTCATTGTCTTAAATGAGGCAATCCTGTTTGCCTAACCGTATGGCTACGTGTTAAGTAGGACAGCTCTTCTAGTACAAAACATTCAGAGCATTTAGAATATGCACAGTGCACAGTGTCAGATACAATAAAGCCCCACTGTGTTTAGCGTGTATAGGAATTTCTGCAAATCTGTGTCATTTCTTCCCTATGATACTTTACAGTTGAATAAGTACAGTCTCTGATTCATGGATTTATTTTTCTTCACGTCAGCATAGAAAAAGCAGTCTAAAGCACCAGCACAACATTTCCAGAGAAGAAATAGAAGTGAGATTTAAATGCATTTTGTCTTTTTTTTTTTTTAACTTGAGGTGGCTGATGCCTGTTGTCTGTGTTGTTTTCCTACCATTAACATGCCAATTCAATTTCATTTATTGATTGCTAAGGAAGAATCTGGAGGCTTTAATTTTCTTATTTTCATTTTAATTAACCCTCCTTCTTAAATGCTAAGTTCACACCTCTACAGTGCATAAACAATTTAACATGTTCTCAATGTATCCAGACTTTTATGGCTATAGAATACTGGGAAATTCCATTGTTTGGTGGCTACACTAAAAACAGTGCCAGTTTTTATTGTTCCTACTTCCAGATGAGGGTCTGTGTATGGAGGGAAGGTTACAACAGAAGGATAACTGAAAAGTTACTCATTTTATTCAAAACATAAACAACAAGGGGTGGGGATTTTGAAAGTGCTCAGTGCTGGCCTAAAACATTTTCAGTTCTACAGAAATGAGTGGTAAGACTCCTGCTGACTTCAACAATGCATGGTTAAAAACACCATCATTGGTTTTCTTTGTAATGAGACAGTTACAGCTAATCCACAGCACAGACAGTCTCCCAAGTTCATGGGTTTTTCAAAATCATTTTGCAATACAAAGGCCAAAAGCACAGCTACAACCCAAGCAAATGGAATTTTTCTTTCTATGTTTAGAGGTGGTCATGCTGTTATTTTTAACTGCTTCATAATATGACAGTGCAGCTCTGGTTTTGGCCTCCATGTTTCCAAAAGTGTCTGCATTGTAGCAATTATACATCTCTAGCTGGCAGTCTTATTAAACTGTTCCTCTCTGTTTCTTTCCCACTGCTTCTTCCAAGTGCTTGGCACACAGTTTTTCATGCTGTAGAGCACCTGGTTAAAATGACCGCATCTTCACTTCTTCATCTACTTAGACAAATTTTCTGAATAAAGAAACAAAATTTCATAGCTTTTGCCCCCAGAGATATTGCACATAATGTACCAGAGCACACAGTTTTTCATTTGGAACATTGACACTGGAATATTCATGATAGCATTCAAAAAGGTGAAAACTTGTGATTTCATTAATTAATTTATTTACATCTAGAAATCTTTAGCTTCAGCTGCTAATCTGTACCTGTACATGTGATATCTGGGTCATAAAAAGTAAATTCAGTGTATTGCCCTTGATATAATTCACATCAGTTTTGCACAGATCCTTTAATAGTTCAAAAGCTTTTAGATTTATATAATTTTCAAGTGAAAAGGAAAGAATTGTTTATATTTAATAACATTCCACTATGTTTGAAAAATATAACTAGTAGTAGAAATAAAGAAAAAGTAAATTTCCCTCCACTCTGAATTGGTAAACCTATATCAGGTTTCCTGATATCAGGTAAACCTTTATCAGGTAAGCCTCCTGGACAGAGAAGCACAGCACACTTAGTGTCAAGGGGCTTAAAATTTCTGATAAACAAACCCAACATGCACCTTAACGCAAAGATAGCTTGAATGTAAGGAGAATCATGATTTTGGAGTGCTCTTCCAAATATGGAGTGCTGTGCAGAGGACAATTCTCTCAAAAGTTTAAATATAGGTGTTTCAAATCATCCTAGAGAAACACAGCCTTTTGACTCCACAGAGACCAACAATCCTGAGGTTGGAGATAGTACTCCAAAGGCATTTTTAGCTTTGTTCTGTGTAGGGAATCATCTGTTGCAGTCTGGATTCATCCAGTAGACTGCTGGACCCAGAGGCTACAGTCAGCCAATGCAGTCACGGTACAAGACCTGCCACCTTCATAGCAGTTGTACCTAGAGGTGACAACACTCACCTGCCCTGAGAAAAATCAGCTGAAGGAGTTAAACCAACACTGACAGTCAGTTGACAGTAAGACATATATAGAAGAACTGCCTTCTCTGAAGAGTTTTGGTTTGTCTAAGGAGGTAGGTTTGTCATCTCTCACTAGGGAACTTCAGACATTTCTTGGGTGACTTTGCTGATGCAGAATCTTTACAAATCTTTGAAAGCAGAAGCGAGACTTGAGCACCCTTTGAATCACAAAGATGTTGGAAAGGGCCTTTGACAAGTGGGAGGCTCAGCAGAGGACAGATTGAAGATACTGCATCTGGAGGCAAGCCATGCAGGCAGACACTGCTTCTGATATTGTCTAGGTTTCAGCACTTTCAAGAGAGTTTTAAAAGGTTTTAGATGCTTATCAGGGTCATCAAGGATCAAATTCTTTTTAGATCTCTGCCTTTCATAGGAGAGTCTCAGTGTAATTTCACCAAGTGGAAATTTTTTGATAACTTATATCAGCTGACAAATTAGCACAAATCCGAGGTAATTTTCCAGGGAACACAAAACAGACTGCAGTTTTCATGTGTATTAAATAGCCAGAAAATTCCTATGAGGGTTACCTCACCTGATGAACTACATTCAACTGCACACATGCCTTGTTCTCATTAAGGCCATATTTTGCATAAATTGACACTTGGAGCTAAGACAAGGCATGACCCCTCCTTTCTACTTCAACAGGGTATGGAAGGTATGTAAGAAGCAGAATAATTTATTTTAATTAATATATTATAAATAACAATAACAAGTAATAATAACAAGTAATAATAATAATAATAATAATAATAATAATAATAATAATAATAATAATAATAATAATGCTTATTTATTTCATAATTAACCATTGAAAAATACTTCCAGCATGCTCCTGTCTTCACTACTGGGTGCCTCCACAATTTTGAAGTGTGGCACTTTTGGAACTTTTACCTCAAGAAAAATCTGAAATTTTTCAGATTGAAAAATTTCAGTGCTTGAAAAACAAGCACTGATTCTATTGGTGATCTAAAACTAATGCTGGCCAATGTTTATTTTCTGCTAATGCCTCTAATTATCTATTTTTTGATATATTCTCTCTTACAAACTTAACTGCAAATAGATTGACTTAGTGATCTCACTTCCATCAATTTTGCTCCCATTAAGGATAATTTGAAAGAATATATCCACTACAGAAAACAGAAAAAAAAAAAAAGTAAATTTGTTACTTCTAAATATGGCGGAGTCTCATCACTTTGACTTGCTTTTCTCCATGAAGATTCTATAACAACAGTGCTTTAAGACAACACTGGAATAATGAGACTTCTCATCAACTCAGATGTCTTTGCAACTACAGTTACAAAAACAGTGATAGGCCAAGGAACATTTCTTTCATCATATTTGGAGCAGTGGGCTGCTGACTTGCAACACATAGCCAATGTTGCTATGGTTTTGGATGGCCTGGGCAGATGAATTCACCACAAATTCATCTCAGTGGAATAATCAGAGAGACAAAATAATCTGTGTCATCATGGCCAAAAGTTTTGGTGGCTTTTGAAATATCCACAGTTTGAGATTGGCCTAAAATAACCCTCAGGAAGCACACTAATGTACCTCAGATTGCTAAAGCCCTACAGTAGGCAACAACAAATATTTATAGGCCATTGTGATGTCAGCTCTGAAAAATATTGGTGTGATAGCATTGCATTAGGTATCCTGCAGAGATTTCTCACATAATTCTCCAAAGTTGTCAGTGTACTCCTCTTGTTTGGTTAACAGTTTTAGTTCAAGAACTTTTTTAACTCTCCAGGCAATAAATTTAGCCCTTTTGTGAAATTTTGCAAATACTCTGTGAAGTTAGCATTAGAATGAGCAATGAACTGTGTATTCAAGCTCAATAACTGTGTCATGAGAAATTAAAATTATGAGTACCTTTACAGTGATTCATTTTATCTCAGTGGCTTCCCATAAGAACCTTAGGGGAGGAGTTGTATTTTCAAGTGTTATAGCTCAATATCTCCCCTCTGCTAACATAAAAGGGAGGAAGGAATCATGAACAGGCCATACTAAGCACTTTTTAAAATCCCAACTTTTGACCAGTACTCAGTTTCCAACCTTGGCTATTGTCAGAGCCCAAGCAGAATTTTCAGTTCATCTGGTCAACTCAAAGAGATTTTGCTATGTTAGCATCTCACTATGCAGTTTTGGTTATCTCCTTCCAGGACAGAATAAATATGTTACAACTTAAAACCAAAAAAATAAAAGGGAAATTATTAAATTATAGTCTTTAATTAGAATAGAATTGTGAAGGAAACTAGGGAGTGGGTTTTTTTTATTTCCTTGAGTACAAGAAGAGAACCATCCAAGAAGTGGTGAGACAACCTGTTTAAACAAAATGTGATTTTTTTTTCCTCATGAAGTGCAATTAAAATGTCAATATCACTGCCATGGGATATCGTGAAAGCCAAAGCAAAATTAATTGACAATTTCTCATAAAAGAGTTTCAAGCATGATGTTTTTAAAAGATAAATAATGAATCCTTATCCGAACTGGTAGAATTTACTGGAGCAGGACCATCCCCTACCTGCTATATTTTTGTATTTTTCCCTATTGTATCCACATTGAGACAATCTTAATAGACCTATTATCAGAAACAAAAAAACAAACAAACAAACAAACAAAAAAAAAACCAAGAAAAAAACCAATCCAGATGAGTCTTTGTTCTGACCCAATCTGACTACTTTGTATGCTTATGCCACATGAAGCTTTTGCTAGTTCTTCTTACAAAAGGTTTCCTTAACATCCAATGGCTTCTCAGAAACAGATGGAGAAATGCAACAAAATTGCTTTAAAACTCTTTGAATACACTTGTGAGGTAGAAACACAAGTGCTTTTTGAGAAACAAGCTTAACTGTTAGTGACATGTAGATCAATGCCTGCATTATTTATAATGTTCATTTCCTCACTGCAAGTATCAGCCTTGAATTTGACCTCATAGTCTCTTCTGTTCTAGAATTCCTATGTACTCTTCTCTTTGAAGTTTTTCAGGCTAACAAAAATCTCTGCAAATTTGTTTTGATTTTCTCCCAGACTGCCAGAAATTGGTGAAAACATGAGAAGATATTTTACAATAAAAACCTGAGGCTCAGACAGGGGTTGGTTTTTAGACACCTTATTTTTCACTTTTCAGAAAGACTGACTTTGCTGTAAAGGTTAGTGCTCCCCAGTGACACACACATGCTGATGAGTGGGCTACGGGAGCCTGGATCTGTCCTTTGATCTGAAGAGAAACATGACCATAATTGAAAGCTCTTCATTTAGCCCCAGCCAAGACAGTGTCAAATAAACCAAATATCATTTGGACCCCTGCACTTATGGACAGTATGTTGTGTCCATGCAAGTCCAGAAGAAAACACCCCACAATTTCTGTTACTTTTTAAGTATTTGAGCTTCTAATGTTTTTATAATTATACAGCCTGGGAGTTGATTTCTTCTCCCAGTGTTTGTGATCCTAATTAGAGCCTCACATTTTTTATTAACATTGCATTCTATTTTGTATGGGGAAGCAACCTCTGGAGACGCTGTTCTGTTGTGCTGTGACACCCGAGGCCTTGCATCTCTCTAATTACTGAGGCCTGCCTCTGCTCCATTAGGATACTGTCCTGTTTAATCCTCTCTTGCTTTTACAGTCTGGGAATGGTTTCTTTTCCCAGTATTTGAAGTTCAAATTAAGTCTCATGTTTATTAGTAAGAGCATCATTCCATGGGAGAAATACAAGCCCTGTGAGAAAGATCAGAGAGTGCTGTGCCACTTAGGGATTCCCGCAGCATGGAGGGGGTCGGGGAAGCATCAACAACACAGGCAGAATTGGCTTTATAGGGAACAAACAAACAAAACCTCTCACATCTTCAAATCCTATCCAAAGGCCACAACAAAAGCCTGAAGCTTAGGGAGGTGCTTTCAGTTAGCTTTGATAAGGGTGCAGAGAAACTAGGAAGGTCTGAACATAAGATATGCATAAACCAAATAATCATGGCTTTGTGGTCTGGGCTCCAGAAGAGAAGAGCATGGGGGCAGCAGGATGAGTGTCAATGACTAAGGAGGCAAAGCTTTTTATGCTGTTCTGCTCTGTCCAGGAAAGCATCACTCCCTCTTGGCATTGCGACCACTGACATAGACCTGTGCAAAGCCCTCAGGACATGTCATTGCAAGGTTTACAAATCAGGACAGATGCTCTGACAGCCCCACTTTCATACGTACTCTGCTCTCCTGCCTCTGTCCACTATAAGTTTTAACCAAGACGGATGTAACAGACTCAAAAGAAGCAGTGCTGTGAAATGGTGCACATGAAATTGTGCCGGCAGCCCAACCTCTCTTGATGGTTCTGCCATGGACCTGATTTATGTCATATATAGAATTAAATCAATGGTTTCTTAGCCAAATTTTGCTCGCTGCTTTTCTCTCCAGTGCCTTTTCCCTGATGTTTTATCATGTTCTAATCAACATCACTCTGCTGCTGACTCTGTATCTGTCTCTGATATACAGCTGACTCTGTATCTGTTTGCAGCTCAAAGACATCAGCTTAAACATAATAATGAGATGTGACAGCAAAAGCAGCACAATTTCTGTGAGGAGTCTTCACCCTGCAGTTATCAAGGTTTCAGGGTTTTTTTTAACTAACAGGAATATCATCCTCAGCCCTGTGAACTCCTGCTTGCTTTGCAGATCTGGATTCACTTATCTGTAATGAAACTGGAACAAATGGGGAAAATTTTCTACTGCTACATGAATAAAAGGACAGCAGTCCTAAAAGGTTGCAGCCGTCTGCAATCTGCATTGGTAGAGATTCAGACGATTTTGTGATGGCACCAAAACTGAATTGCTTCAATTTTCAATAAAGATAATGGAACAATAATGGTCTTGAATGCAGAGAACAAAGGCAGGACGACCAGTGATGCTATGGAAATAATAAATAACTGTATAGAAGAAACACTCAAAAAGTGCAATGCTATCACAATCTTGAAGGACCAGATAACCACCATCTGGCCCAGTGTTACAAGTCTAGCAGCAGGGAGTTTTAACTAGACGTGTGAAATCTAAGGAACATTTTTATGACTGGAACAAAACAGGTATAGCTCATACCGCATGTGGATAAATGCTGAACTGCTGAGCTAAGGACTACAATGCTCTTAAATACTAGGAAACAAAAAACAGTTAAATGAAGAAAAGTGATAAATAAGGAAAATGGGACAGTTTAGCAAACATTGTCTGTGCCTCACTAGTATGATAGCTCTTCCTGGTAAGCTAACTGATCTTATAAGCAAAAGGTCCAATCTACCTGGGATTCAGTAAATCATTTATTATAGTCCCACATGGAACATTATTAGTTAGGCTAGGTAAAATGTGGATCAGTACAAGATTCACAGTAGAAGTACAAGATTCAAGTAGATGGGGGAATAGCTAGAATAAAGAAGACAAGCAAATTGGTTGTTCCAAGAGGGAATTACCAGTCTGCAGAAAAGCTACCTGTGGACTCCCACAGACGTTGCTTTTGGAATCAATTGCACAGGAGAAATTTGCTGATGCTACAAAACTAATCATCACAGAGACTGTCTGAATCAGCTTTTTACAGCAAAAGGAGGTTTGCCCTGTCCTCAGTCCAGGGTGATGGGGTATTAGCCACATCTGATCCAAAGCTATATAACCAAACATCTTTAGGCTTGATTTACTAAATGAGGCAGGGAGAGACTGTCACACATAAGCAGAACTCCAAGGCATTTGCAAAGGATCTAGCTCCCATTGTTGGGTTAGAGACTGTGGTTAGATCAAGTCCACGAAGGGTTATGCTTTCATACCCCAAAAGAATAACCAAGATGCAGGACATAAAGAGGAAGAAGACCTGTAGATTAGAGTAAACATGGCAGGGCACAAGGAACCTGAGGTCTAGAAAAATAACATTTTGCCAGAAGTTCATTGTTATCAGGAAGAAATATGAAATAGGAAAAGCTGGGTACATTATCTAATTCCAGGATGAAAGTGACCCGCAAATGTAATACACTGAGGAAAATACCCTCCTAATTTCAGACACAGCTATGTTATTGTGGAATGCTGTAGTAAGACTACTTTTTATATTATAGCAGAATCACAGAATGAGTTAGATGGGACCACAGTGGGTCATCTGGTTCAACCTCCCTTCACAAGCAGGGCCATCCCAGAGCACATGGCACAGGACTGCATCAAGATGGTTTTAGATTATCTCCAATGAGGGAGACTCGACAGCCTCTCTGGGCAACCTATTCCAGTGCTTGGTCACTGCACACCAAAGTTGCTTGGTCACTGCAACCTATTCCAGTACTTGGTCACTGCACACCAAAGTTCTTCCTGATATTCAAGTGGAACTCCTTGGGCATCCATTTCTGCTCATTTTTTTTTGTCTCTTGTCCTATTGCTTTGCCCCACTGAGCAGAGCCTGGCTCCATCCTCTTGGTACCCTCCCTTCAGATACTGATGGGCATTGATGAGGTCAGTCACCAGTCACTGTCTCAGTCATATTTTCTTGAAGCTGAACAGGCCCAGCTCCCTCAGCCTGTCCTTGTAAGGAAAATGCTCCAGTCCCTTAATCATCTTTGTTGCTCTCCACTGGACCTGCTCCAGGAACTCCCTATCTCTCTTGTCATGAGGAGCCCAAAATGGGACACATCACTCCAGATGTGGATAGAGATGGTGCTCCCACACCTTGCCAGGGATTAAGGTGAGTGTGACTGGATGGTAGTGACTGGATGGTAGTTCCTTATGCTCAACCACAGTCACAGGGACAAGAAAGGTGAGCACAGAAGGCTGCAAATTACAGTATGAGCACCACAGAGCCTTTCTTCTGGGATGATTTTTTCCTTTGTTTCACTACATACATGGCTATGTCCTTATTCCTCATTTGCTTACTATGAATGTTGTTACAGTGGGATTCTGTAGGGGTTGAGCTGTGTTTTGCTTTCTTCTTGCTAATACTAGCTGATAGCATGGGCATTTTATTTTTGTTTCAGGACAAAGTCACTAGAGTTAATTTAGGCCATAACAGTAAGAGAGAACTGCTCATTGAATCAGATGCTGATCTCAGCAGGGAGGAGGTAAATGATTTCCATGTGGTAATTTAAAAATCTGTTCCTTATTGTTTCTCATCTGTTAGCTGTTGCCTCCCAACTGGGCCTGTGCTTGACTGTGTGCTAATTGGACCCAAAAAGCATTGGTAAGAAGGGTCAGAGAGCCAAAGCCTTGGTTTGGATCTTGGCCTATGATACAGGGAAGTCATGCTCTGCTCAGCACCTGGAAAATGAAATGCTTATATGAAAAAGAAGACAAGGTTAACACAAGAACAAATTGCTTTAACCTGGTCATAAATACATTTTGGCTGGAATTCTTTCTGAAATACTTCTCCTGATCAGAGCAGTGGGATTCTGGAAAATCCATTTTTGGAAAGCATCACATGATACCCCATCCAGTCAACCTTAGAGAACAAGCTCAGCAGTTGTGGGCACCCCTTCTAGTCCTTTGTTCTTACCTTTGAGAGAATTGCTAAGAAAACCCTGTCCTAATCCATATCTTAGGTCATAATGCATGGGCCAGAAAAAAAGGTGCTCGACTTTTGGTTCTCAGGTGGAGTTTGCAGAATTGGCATTTATGATGACCATCTGATCCCATTAGACACAGAAGCCATCAAGAGATGATAAATGTGCAATCCCATAGCACCATTTTTGCAGTTACATTTTAAGAGCTGAGGAGCATGTAATGCCAAGCTGAATAAAATGGTTTTATTTTAAATATTGCTGTTCTCATGTGTTGACTTAAGGAAGGGTGTGTGGGTGGTACACACTCCCCCCAGTCCATGAATCAGGCCTAGTGTTATCTCATTAGTAGGTATAGGGACACAAAGGGTGAATTAGAAGATAGAATTTAGAAAAGACAATGGGCTTAAGGCTCAGCTGTGTAGCAGCCAGTGGCAGGATGACACTGTGTATATGTACATATTCCAAAAAGCACTTGGTGCATGTTAACTGCTCTGCAAACTCATATGATCCAATATGTTTGTTCAGCCAGCTTCTTTCTGCCTGCCAGGTGGGTTTTTCTGTAGTGTCTGATTTCTCTACAACAATCTGGTTTTGTGCATGTGTTCCCTCTTAAAAAATATGGCTTAAAAAAGTTATTTTCTCATTAGAGTTTCAAAAGAAAAAATGCTGATACAAAAAAGCTTTCAACATTTTCACACAGCACCATAAAAGTAGGCATAGGAAGGGAAAGCAGATAAGATTTACTGAGCTACCTTAATTTATATTTAATAAATACCACTCATAAAAGATAATGCTCACATTACTATAATAAAATAATTGATTGAATGAGAGGGTGAAATAAGAAGGGCGATTAATCATGATCACAGTAAAGTTTTATGTTAGTACTCCTCTAGAATTTATGGAACAAGGAATAGCTGCACTGAACACTGTTGGAAATCAGAGAGAGGTGCTTGGTTTTGAACTGTGTTGGGACCAAAGAACGAACTACTACTAGTTGATTCCTATCATGTTCTTATCCTGTTCATGTTCTATCATGTTCATGTTCTTTAAAAAATCTGGCTGAGGCAGGAATTGCCACTGATTTATCATTTTGGTTTTTTTTAAGTCATTTACTTCATTCCAGTGAGCAATAGGTAAAGTTGTTAAAATAAATGGATGTCATTAGACATATAAATGGTGCCTAGTCTAATGAGCCCTCTGTGTCTCACGGAACTGAGATATATTTTATCATCTCAGTTACTGAAGTGGACACAAGTGAAGAGCTGCAATATAAGCTACAGCAACCAGGAGAACAAGTGGGTCGACATATTACATTCAGCTTGTTTGAGGTGAAACTTGGGGTATATTATGTATAAAATGCAAATAAAATTCATGGTAGCATAGATATATGATTATATATCTATAAATATATGTATATATGTGTGTGTGTGTATATATATATATATACACATATATATATATATATAGCACATATGGAGACTACAGACTGTTTTATCAAGTCAAATATCTCATATATATTTTAAGATCTTACTGAACCATTAGATCATCTGTTTGGCCTTCAGGATATCAAAGGACACATCATTTCAATCTGTTCTCCTTTACTGACTCCAACTCCAATTTTGCATATCAGTCCAAAAGATATCCAGCCAATATCAATAGCATTTGAAACTCTTATCAGTGATTTTAAAATTTTTGTTGATGTATTTTTATTGATCTTTTCTTCTACATTCCCTCTCTCTGTCGCAAGATCAGTAATTTTCTCCTATGGAATCAATTGGTCCTGTAAGAGAGCTGGGGAACCATCTAATAGATGCGAGGGATAACTTTCTCTTAAGCAAAGAAATTAAATACCAGATGGGAAGGTAATCCTGGGGATCAGAACAACCAAAAATCATCCTGAAAGGCATTTGCAAGGGACCTTCTTGGGATCATCCACTCAGAGCAGACTCTAGGAAACAAGAAGAAAAGGTAACCCTTCTTACCAATGAAAGATATGAAAAAGAAAAAAAGATAAGAAACTTCATACAGGGTGACAATTAAGGTATACTGAATGTGGGTGACAGCTAATAGGGTGGAGGAGTCCTAAAAAAAGCCTGGAAAACCTTTGAGACTAGATGAAAATTTATGTGGATATGTAATGCCTTTAAGCCAAAAGGGCTGTCTGAAGGTGACATATAGTAGGAAGATTTTGAATAATATCCTGTAAAAGTTAATCACACTCCAAAGAGAAATAGCATAGAGAAACAATTCAGGTATTCACTGTTTAATGTGAGAGGGAAGGTTGAGTGAGACAACACACAACCTCTTAACAACACAAGGTAATTCTTCACTGTGTTCCTTAATTATATCCCATAAATGTCAGTCATAGTTCATGTTACTTGTAGTTAACTGTAATCCACCAACATAAACCCAACATAAATTAGCCAGTCTGTATGGGTTGATGTTAAATATGTTTCAGAATAGGGTACATCTGATTGTCAGTGGAGATGGGGGGAAACATCTGTAATATCAGTCCATAAATCTCATCTCACTTTCCTAACCTGGAGCACTCTTAACCACACTTCTTCACAAAAGAGCTGCATCAACGTAAGTTTCTGTCCCTGTCTGCCTGTTGAATCATCTAAATCTGACTTGCTTGTGCAGGGTGAAAAGAATCCCTCTTTAGGCAATGGCAGGTCTCTGCTTGTAAAAATGACAGACTATTAGAAATGCAATCCATTGTGTGGCAAGGGAACAGAACTTTTATTCTAGATTTCCTTATAAATGAATATATTAGAAAATGCGCTTATCAGCAGGCTGTTTATGACCAGAAATATTTTCTTATACCTTAGTGCTCCTTATATCTTTAGATTAGACACTTGTAAAATAGGCCATTATGTGTAATAAAAAGCATTTAATGAAACTTTCATTTGGAGGACATTGAATTCAACAGATTTAACTTTGACACTGACAAATTTCTCACAAGAGATGATTTGCATGGAAACCACTGGGGTCTCATTTTAGTTCCTGTAATACACCAGAACAGTGATTTTATCATTTGAAAGTCATTTATAAGAGCCTGGAGCTAAATGACACAATGGCAATGCTTAGGATTGCAGCAGTACATCATCTGCATAAGTGGCATAACTTTCACTGCTGTGATAATCATTCTCAGAGCCTATATCATAAATATAAACATGTTTCAATCAGGGGGGGAAAAAAAAGGTCTAATTGATCAATTATTTCCCCAAATGTCTTATCATTATGCAGCACATGTTTATCTTAATTTTAAAAAGGACTGAAAGGTATGGTACACTGATTAGGTTATAATTTTCCTACCTTTTAGTAGACCAGATGCTATACTACAATTTTTCACAGTTATTTACAACAGAGAAGTAAAAAATAAGTACAATTTACTAATAAATGTATGCCAGGTAATCCCCATGGATGCAAGAAAAAAAATTAATAGCATCTAATTAATACTCTAAAATGAACATTCTATGTATCTTGGACAAACCCTGGATTCAAATTCTTATTTTAAAACTGTTAAATGATAGTCAAACAGACCCACCTAGCAAGAGTCACAAGTGCACAAACAAAAAGGGCAAAAAGGAAAATCAATGCAAATGTATAGCCTCCAAAGTAGAAGGATCAATATCCTCTGATGTTAATACCACAGAGTTAGATTTATTAACCACCTAGGCGTCTGAGAAAGAATTTATATAAATACTTATCCCCTCTATTATAAGGATTTATATTTGAAAAGTCTATATAATAGCAGGAAGCCTCTTTACTTAAAAATACTCCCTACAGCAATGACATTTCTTGTATAAATCACTCCCTAAGTGCTACAGAAACTGAAATGGGATTTTAAGCCCCTGATGACAGCTCTTCAAAAACATCCCAATTCTTTCTTTGAGGACAATTTAGGTGAGATTTTTAAAACTTATTTGAGGGCCTAAATGTCCCTGTTTTCATAGGAGCCAAGAGTTTCTTGTTGTAGGCCATGGTCTTATCTTTCTGCACTGGGAAACAGAGATCTTCCCAGCAAAACCAGGAGTTTTTTGATTGGTTGGAGACCACAGCAGTGGGCGACAGAAGCAGGACAGGCTGTAACTCATTTATTTCAGGCCCTTCTGCGTGTGGCATGTATTCACAATGCCATCACAGGGAGAAACTCAAGGAAGTGGTTTTTTAGTACTCTCAGTATCTGGGCAAATACAAAACCACCAACCTTCAAAAGAAACTTGAATTGCAGAATTGCATGTGGCCCAAAGATGACCTGTGGGGACCAGAGGAAAAAACAGTTCTTGTAATGGCTTCCCTCAGGCTAAATCCTTCACTGTCAGGGCAACTTCATATCACAGGGTTTAAGTACAGCTTTCATTCAAGCTGACTGAGATAAATAAATAGGAAGATTAAGATAAGTAAGAGCCAGCCCACATTCTTAGTTTACAATGAAAACAAGCACAGTCACACAACATATATAAAGACAAGCACCAGGTACCAGAGATGCAGCCTGGGTTGTTTTGAGAAGAGAAAGCAGAGAGAAGAGAATGATTGTTCCAACTATTTTGATTTCTCATTATTAACTCCTCTGTTAAGTTCTCCCCATTGCATTTATATACTTTCAAAGGTACAGGGCTTTTAATGTATTAATTCTTCCTAGTATCTGAGTCTCTCAAGTATTCGTGCATGTCTCAGTACTCTTAAATAGTGGCTATAATCAGTACAATTGTGGTTTTAACACT
This sequence comes from Motacilla alba alba, assembly GCF_015832195.1. Lineage (NCBI taxonomy): Eukaryota > Metazoa > Chordata > Aves > Passeriformes > Motacillidae > Motacilla > Motacilla alba. The sequence continues at coordinate 44,731,738 of NC_052016.1, read as the reverse complement.
TCTGGTTTCACTACATTAAGGTAGTAAAAATCATTGAAAGGATTCTTCAAAATTATTATCTTACCTTGGTGCATGAACATACGTGTGAGCAGGTTTGCCACTTACAACAGCCTCTGCTTGAAAGAGGCAACACAGAGAAGGGAACTATTTGTTAGCAGTGCTATCAGGGAAATGTTCCCCCTCTACCCATGTGTGTAATCTACTTGCTCTAGCTATCAGTCATTTTTCTCATGCACCACTCCATGGTATTTACTTGGAATGAAATCCTGCTTTTTGAACCTCTTATTGTCAGTCGCTGCTCCTCTGTAAACTGACTTCAGGGATTTTTTTTTTTTTAATTTCAGACTTATGTTTTCTTCTAGAAACTAGTGCCTCATTTGATATAGCACCAACTTATCATCACAGCTTCTCCTAAGTATTTTCATATGAGATATTTCCTGCCTAGTAGTAGTCCATTAGCAGATTGGCAACTGTGCAAAGGATGCATGGCGTACCAGGGAGTCAGAGTATTTCTAATTGTGTTTTTATCTTGACTAGGACATAGGAAGAACTGACACCATAGGAACCCCTGACTCTGTGGGGGAAGAACCGCTGGCTCTCAGATCCACACCAGACTGCAAGGCTTAGCTTGAGACTCTGCATGTTTAAGCATTAACACTACTTATATTATTGTTGTGTTATTCAGCAGCTGCAACAACCTTTGAGGATACTTTGCTGTGCTTGCTAAGACAAAGCTGTTTGTGAAGCCAAATGGCATTGTGCCTGAATAAGACCCAAATTTGGACAGATACTTATATCCCTGTAATTTCTTCTTTTTTTCCTTGAGTGCCCCATGCTATGAGGTTCAGTACTTATATTAAAGATGCTTCATTTTGTCAAGGTGAAGGGTGTTCAGCCTGCTGAATATTTTGCTTAAGAAGGGATTTACTTTCTCTCTTTTTTCCTGCAGTTTCCCCCCTGCTGATGGATGATCTTTCCCTAGCGACCCTAGAGAAGGTATTTTTCCCCAAGTGTGAAATTGATTCCAGCTGACAACAGAGTGTGTCAATCACATCCCACTTTTGTCATCTTCAAAGACTCCTCTTCCCCTTATTTAAATTGTATTTTCATAATTGAAAATTGCTTTCAGATGACTTAATGAATTCCTCCACTATATTAAAGGCTGAAAGCAGATGAAATATTGCAGCTTTCAGATTAAGTGCATTTTTATAGAGAAGCTTTAGCAGAAGCTTCAGCAACAACAGCAATAATTTTTTTGTGTATTGAGACATGCCCACTAAAGAAGTAAATCAGAGTGGTAGAAATGGCCTTTTCCACTAGTACCACTGCAAGAAAACAAGTCCTAAATTGTATTTTGACCTTATGGATATACTTGTGAAGCTTCTGAATTGCTGGAGCTGACATCAATCTCCGAACAACTAAAGTGATCCATTGATCAACTGAGATTTGCATTCTTTCCTGTTGATATAGTGCTGCATTTTCCATTGTGATATCTCTTTAGAATGATATGGATGACCCTGGAAAGCATAAATGCTGATGGCGAAACATACTGTGCAATCTCTATGAGCTAGCCACAGTTCATAAGTATGAGAGTAAGTAGAGAGAGGCATAAACTGTTTTCTTATGATGATACCCCTGACCACTGGGGCTTAAAACGCAGACTTGCACAACAAAGTAGTAGTTGATAAATACAGCTGAACTATTAAACCATCTGAAGCTGTGTTTTGAGACACTGTAGTGCAAATATCTGCTGATATTTATGTGTCAATTATTCATGTAGTTTATTTAAAAGCAGCTGAACTTTTAAGACCTTTTTTGTACAGAAGTGTGAACTAGCGTTTCTTTATATTCTAAAAATAAATAGCAGTATCTATAGTTGGATATCAGACTTTTAAAAATCTGAATCCTGTCTGTTTTGATGGTTTGGGTTTTTTTTTAAAAAGCTGGATGGTGAGTTGGTATATTCTGGTGGACTCCAACACATGATTAAAAGCCAGCATCTCCTGGATTAGAATGAGTCAGACTGATTTACCAAGTCTATTTATCTACATACTCATTCAAATGCAAATTTGCAGTAACTCCTGTAAGACAATGAAGTTGCCTCAGATTTGACCAGGTATGCACAGTGTCAGAAACAGGACTACTGGGTTTGTATGTGTTTGTGTCCATAAATCCCTCTGCCCTCTTACCCACAGGGGCTTTATCTCACTTCCACCCTTTTTTTATAGTAGTAGTAATAGTACTACTAGTAGTAGTATGGACAGAGCAAATGCAGTTCAGTCCCTTTGCCCAGTAGACCTCCACAATGCAAAAAGCTCCAAAAAAAGGAGAAGGGGAAAAAGAAGTGTGTAGGTGAGCAGGTAAGACATAATATGTAAGGCCTAAACAGGACATAATTTTGCACAGAACTCTCCACTTGAGATTATCTTACAAACCTGACTCAACAGAATTATATCTTGGTTTGTAACCTACGCTTTGGTAAATGTAGCTTTAAATACCATGGCCTTCCCAATACTTACCTCTGGTTCAAATTATCTGACCTGAAATCACAGTCAGGCATAACACACCAGCTCTGCGAAACAGGGAACAGTAGTAGTTATTTATTTCACATTTTTCATGAATAATAATGTGGTAAAAATAGTCTAGGTGCTGCAATGCAAAGAAACTCAGCATTATCTGCAATGGGTTTTGGGGGGGAAAAAAGTGATTAATTTTTCATATAATGTAATGCATATTTGAGCCAGGGCACCCCTAGCATGTGACACAATATGTGTGAGTGATTTGTGGACTAAACTGAGGCTGATGAGTGATGACACATTGGCTCTGCATTATTGCCTAGTTTATTGCAGAAAAGGTCTAACATGAAAAAAACCTTTTCCTTTTCTATTAGCTTTTTCTTGAATATCACAATTGATATGTCTTAGAGGTATAGAACAGATCTCACAGCTGAGAAAGCTCTAGTGGCTCCAGGCCATCTTTCAGAACACGACTCCTAAGTTGCATAGTAGTATAATTTAGGGCTATCCTGCAGTACCCTGCACATCAAAACATATTTTTAAGAGAATGTTAGAGCTGATTGCATTGACAGAATCCTTTTCTTTCCTGCAAGGTCTAGAATTTGTAGCATTAGCAAGACTTGAGATAAGTGATGATATACTGCTGTAGATTTGGCTTACCCAGCTCCTGATGAGTTTTTTATTTCAAGCGCTTCTCTTAAGGAAAACTGAATTTTGATTTCATGTTTGTGAGCAAAGCTGTGGGGTATTCAGGCCTCCCCATTCAAGATATGCCATAATTGTATGAGCAAGAACTTGTCAGGCATGTTAAAGCTCTTCCCTGACAAGAGTTTCACAGCTTAAAGGCTTGTCCTGATTATGTCTTTCTCATAAATAGCATTGATGGTTTTCAAAGACAGACTTCAGAACCTAAGACCCACATGCAGAATTACATGTTAAAAAAAAAGCCTTTGAAATCATCATGTACAACTGTTATACTGTTCCTGCCAAGGCCATCACTAAACCATCTCTAAGCACTATATCTACATCCTTTAAATACCTACATGGATGGCAACCCAACCACTTTCCTAGGGAGCCTGTTCCAATGCTTGATAGTGGACATTACTGACATTATGTATGTGAATTTTTTTTTTTTTCCTTTTATACAGTCTAAACCTCCTCTGGCACAACCCGAAGCTATTTTCACTTATTCTATCACTTGTTACTTGGAAACGAGATCGACTCCCATCTGGCTACAACCTCCTTTCAGGCACTTGTAGAGACCAATAAGGTCCCCTCTGAGCCTCCTTTTCTCCAGGATAAACACCCCCAGCTCCTTCAGCCACTCCTTATCAGCTTTGCGATCCAGACACCTCTCCAGCCCTGTTGCCCTTCTCTGGACATGCTCCAGCCCCTCAATGTCTTTCTTGTACTGAGGAGCCCGGAACTGAACAAATGATTTGAGGTGTGGCCTCACCAGTGCCCAGTACCAGAGAGGGAATTGCTGCACTGGTCCTGCTGGCCACACTATTGCTGATCCAGGCCAGGATGCCATTGGCCTTCTTGGCCACCTGGGTGCGCGCTGGCTCATTTTCAGCTGCTGTTGACCAGCAGCTCCAGATCCTTTTTCACTGGGCAGCTTTCCAGACACTCTGCTCAAAGCCTGTAGTGATACATGGGGTGTTATGACACAAGTGCAGGACCCAGCATTTTGCCTTGTTGAAATTCTTACAATTAGCCTCAGCCCATCAATCCAGCCTGTGCAGATCACCCTGCAGAGCCTTCCAGCCCTCCAGCAGATCAACATTCCAGCCTAGCTCAGTGCTGTCTGTGAAGTTACTGGGAGTGCACTTCTGAGAAGCTCCTCCCATTGCTCTGATGAATGGACATTTAACATTTTTGGCATGATGTTAGCATCGAGCCCCATTCAGCAGCACACCTGATGTTTGCTGTACTGTGAAGTAAATGCCTGAGATAGGAATAATTTGTGCTAATTCCAATCCTCTGGATGTGGTGTCTTGAACTACACACTTAAGCTTCCATAATTGAGAAGTGAGATACATTTTGATATTTTAGGGCTTTACATTTAAGAGCATGATTGTATGAGATGCCATGGGCAGCCCATTTCTGCAGAAAGTACAGAGCATCCCAGAATAATCATAGAAGAGTTTGGGTTGGAAGGGACTTAAAAGCTAGTTCCCAACCCCTGACATGGCCAGGGACACCTTCCACTAGACCAGGCTGCTCAAAGCCCCATCCAGCTTGGCCTTGAACACTTCCATGGATAGAGCATCCACAACTTCTCCTAGCAACCAATTCCAGTGCCTCACCACTCTCACAGTGAAGAATTTCTTCCCAATATCCAATCTAAACCTGCCCTCTTGCAGTTTAAAGCCTTTCCCTCTTCTCTGATCACCACATTTCCTTCTGAAAAGTCCTCTCCAGCTCTCTCGTAATCCCCTTGTAACAACTAAAGGCATTGTAAGGTCTCCTGGAGTCTTCTCCAGGGTGAACAGCTACAACTCTCTCAGCCTTTCATCATGGGAGGTAATGTTCCCATTACTTTTCATTCCCATCCCAGGAATGTATTTGAGTCTTTTTCCTTGCAGTGTTTTTGTACTTAAAAGGATTTTTATTTTTACACCAAATTGGAAATGAATGGCAAGTACTGGATCTGCTACTGAGATGTTTTCGTTGGGGAGGAAATAAGATTAGCTGTTAAGACAGGTTCAACTCCCTGTGAAGCCAGTGTCTTTAAGTACTTATCTTAGCCAGGATGAATTATCCACTGGAAGGATTTGCCTCTCTCCACAAGCTCTGAATCCAACTTAGCCTGAGTCATTGCTAACATAAAGAAAGCTGCATCAAGGTTAGCCAAATCCCCCAGTATTTCACTAGCACACAACAACACTAGTCATATGTGCTAGTGTTTGCATGGATCTTGTTCCAAAGCAACAGAATCATGGGGTTTTTCTTTGCATTTCACTGTGTTCTTATCAGTTTTTCGCATGCACATTATGCTGGGAAGCAAAAAAGCAGAGAGGAAACATTAATCAGACATTCTAGAACAGGATCTGGTATATACACTTCCTGACCCCACATATGTTGTCACTGCAGAAATAATTTTCCTGCATCTTGATTATTTTGTGCCCAAAATTGAAATACTGAAAAGTTATTTTCAGGAAGGAAACACTCAAGTTGTGAAGCAAGGAAATCAAGTGGTATGAAATGTCATGTTATTGGGGCTGTGTTGCTAAGATGAAATGGACTGTGCACATTTTGATCTTTTAACTGGAAATTGTTGTTTAAGAAAAGTAGTCTCATTTGCGAGGCTATTTGGAAAAAATGCCTGTAAGCATTTTTGTAAGTCATGCTCCATGTTGAAGCTTCAACAAAACTCTAAAAAACTAATGCATTTAACAGAATCTCTGGGAAAAAAAAAAAGAAAATAAAAAGAAGATACTTTCCTTTTCTATTCATATATAATTTTCATTATCATTGTAGCTATGGTATTATGTTCTCCTACTCCAAAAGTATTTTTTTTGAACTGAAGAACATCAGAAGTTAAATAATGCCGTGAAAATGAAAGCTAATTATAATATTTTCTACATTCTTTTTTTTCCATTCAGAATGGATAATGCTTAACTGACTTAGTTCTTGGAAGACTTTTTTATTCTATAGAAGAGATAAATAGTGCAAAATAGAGTTTCTCTAGCAGTTTCATTTTATTTAAAGGCTTCCTTCTGGCACCACAAAAAGAAATTTATATAGGCATGGATGGTCACTTGCTACAGAAAGGAATATGAAGCTGGAGGGGGCAAGAAAGCTTATGATGAGAAAAATCTTTTGAAATAAATGAGTGTGGAAAACTGGGGCAGTCACAAGTCATGGATTTTCTTTCAGACTGATGTGCACTGATTTGTATATTATAAAATATTGCTTGCACCTCTGGAGAAGAACAATTATAATATGAGTCACAATGGATGTAGCTTAATTAGAGAAATATAGATTGGATTTTTTTCTAGTCAGAAGCTTAAGGGAGCTCAGGACGGTATGAGGAAATATTTATTAATATCATTAAAGCTTTTCATAATCACTTCTAGATGACTAAAAGCCTCTGGGTGGAATGAAATTTGGGGTCTTCCTACCACATAGGAAATGACATTGTGATTAACATTAACACTTATTTCCCATATTTTATCCTGAGCCAATGTCTAGTTCATGTACCTTGAATATGAAGATAAATTAGGCCCATACATAGGAAGTTTCTTCCTAACCCCAAAGTAATTACTGGTAGCTATAATTTTAAAATCATAGCACTTTACACATTTATCCCACAATTACCAGAGAAACCTTATGGATTTACATGACTTATTAGATTTCATTCGATTTTTTTAAACTAATCTTTTCTCGGCTATTACTTTATTTCCCTTTTATTCTATATTACATGTACTTCTTGGATGCTAAAAATAATGGGAGACATTTTCAAAGTCTTCAACAATTTTCAAGCTACATAGCTTTCAAGCAGTTTTCATCTACTGCCAGGATATCAACAATTATGTTTACTAATGACATATTTATGCTGAAATACATAAATGCACTAATCACATAGATAAAAGTACATACTATACTGTGTATGTACATAGCACCATTAAAAAAAAAAAAACTTGGAAGTGAAAGGTTCATGATTGAAAATTTTGCATTTACACAAATTTCTTGCCTTATATATGGAACATAAAGCCACTGAGTTGATCAAATTATTTGAATATTGTCTTTTCTTAAATGAAAATATAATGGTAAAACAATGGAAAAAAATTATCCATGTTGCAATAAAATCTCATTGGCTTTTAATGTGCATCCTTTCTTCCAATAAATGTATTCCACTTTCTAAATCAGCAGAATAAAAGAGGACATATCTTAACTGCTATCTAATTTTAAGGCCATGCTTAGATGAAGATAACATTGTTTTAGTATCCTTGTTTGCATCATCAGCAAACTCCCAATAAAGGCCTCTAGGCATTTGCAGACAGATTCTCTTCTCATTTACATCACAGCAAACACCATTCATGAAAATTAATTGAAAGGAGAATTTAGCTCACTGAGCATAAATCCAGTTTATGAAAGGCTGTTAAACCTGACGATATGAATTTACTTCAGGATGAAATTCATTAGATGTTATTTCAACCTGATATAGACTATATATAAATTAGGTTTTATCTCTTTGTGCTTTATTGCTTATTTTAGAAAATTTCCCTTTAATATGAACTGCTACTCTAAAAACTAAGGTCATGTCTATATAATGTCACACTGTGGCAAAGGATTCTCTGCAAATTTTAAGAAAAGCCAAGAAGTGGTGAAAATACTCAGCAATTCTCTGAGAATACAGTGTTAAATGCAAAATTATTCTAATCTATTCAGCATAAAATCTTGTATTAAATCACTATCTTTGAATAAGCTTGTTTGCAGGTTGTATGCATTGTATCAAGCTTTAGGCCAGGACTGTATGTTCTATACAGGTAAGGTTTAGACTCTCTTCCTTTAACAGAGAGAGAGGAACAGGTATTCCTAGAGGTCTGGCTAATCTTGCCATAAATGTGTTGGGTTTTTAGCAGGGGCTGTATTGCCTTGTAGAAGTGCCTGTTTGTCTCTACTGTTTGCCTATACAGCTCACTTTGAGCTAAATAAACTCAAGCGAGATTAATCCAACTGCTAATATTTTTTTTCCCTGAACTTCCACTATGCAGCAGTTGGAGATTACACCAGAAACACAAAATTCATACGCAGGAAAAAACAAAATGAACTCTACTTTAAGTGAAATGCATGTGATTGCAAAAATCATGTGGCAGAAATCAAATTAAAGGGTCTTTTAAAAGATTCTTAAGATTCTGAGTTAGTGTTATAGTTAATTTGGTTTTGCTCTGTGGAGCTTGATTTTCAAAAGAGGATTTTCAATAGAATTTAAATGGGGGATGTACAGGATAACACCTTCCAACCAAAATATTTCTAATAACTAGACACTGGGGGATTCACCCAAATTTTCTCTTTTGTTTTGTTTAGCTGGAACACTACAAAAAAGAATAATGAGAAAGTGAGGTTGTGTTGGATAATTAACATTGGCATGTAGGAGCTTCAGGAAGACTAGGAATCCTCTGTCTATTAACTTTATCACCATCTGAAATCATTGACTTAACCCAAAGCTTGTTTGTTTGTACACTGTCTTGTTTTCCCTACATTCAGTTAATTTGCTGCTAATAACAGGCAGACTACAAGAACTGATAGAAAAGAGTATGAAAGGGGATTTATATGTCTGTAATTCATGCCACTGAATGCCTACTAGAGGCTCAAGAGCTTCTTTTAAGAACAGATGCAATTGTATGTGTTATAGTGTAATTGACCACACATTTACTCTTGTTTAATAAAATTTGGACATGCACAGAATAATACATTTGACTGAATATATGTGGTGGAGTTATTGCACTGAAGAGAGTAATTGTAAGCCAGAATTGGAAAGTAATGAATACAGAACATTTAATTATAATGTAAGCAAACACATAAAAGCCTGCCAAGAATATGAAGGTGAATATTGAGATTCAGCAGGACAATAAAATTGATGCTAGAAAGTGTAGAGGATGCACAGCTTTTTGACAGTGCAAGAGTAGGACTTTTACCAACAAAACCTCTTGGAATCAAAACTGTGCATCAGATGAACCTATGGATACATAATTTATTTCTCATCTGTTCATAGTCTTGCTAATTAAAAACTTGACATTACTTGGAAATGGAATTAAATGATATTGTTTTCAAGATAGTGCTGCTCTGTCATGTTTGTATTTTCCTTGATCGATATCCATCCAGTCTTAATTCCAGGAATCCTGCAACTGAGTTACTTCTTCTTAATGCTTAACACTATAGACTACTTTTGTTCCCTCTCATGCAACAGCAGGCAAGAAGTCTAGATGTGTGTGTCTTTAGAGAGCATAAATACTGGGAACTTTTTATTGCCTTAAGTTATTCTCTGCTCTCCCTAACAGTTTTCATTTATGAATCTGAATTATAGTCTTTTCTCATTTTAAGGCAAGTAAAAAAGTTAAAGAGATGAAGGAGGAAGGGTAAAGGTACAGCTGCAGGTGATGGGTCTGCTGGGAAATAAGAATAACCTGCCCAGAAAGAAAAAAAATGAGAAAGACTGGTAAGATATAAGGAAAGAAAATTTCTGTGGATTAAGTACTGAATGAGATCAGGATTCAGCCACAGCCTTACTTTTGGGATAATCTTTAATTTGTCTCCCTCTCTTGCCTTGCTAACCCAAGATAAATCTGTCTGCAATAATCTATTTTATATTTCCCAAAAATTATTTTTTCTCTACTGTTCATACCAAAATTCTGATTGTGACTTAGGTTTAAACCAAAGGTTTACTGCTATTAGGTCCAAAACATTAGTGGTAATATTTTTTTATACTTTGTTGGTTGTAGAAATGGTTGGGGGAAAAATAGAAAGAGGAAGAAAGCTATTCACCAACAAATTTGGTTTCCCAAGAGGCTCCATAATCTCCTGTAGTTTTCAGAGATCTTGAATCATGAAAATCCATAGGTTCTTTGAATGACAGCAGATGGGCCTGGCCAGGGTCACATCCAGGAAAATTATGGGAATCATGTCGTTAAATGAAAACAGATTTCAGTTGCAAAGTGGCACCTAATCAATCTTCTCAATTCTTAGATAGCCATGAAATCACTGAAGTCTTTATTATTTCATGTATAACCCAAACTCAAAAGAACTCATCACACACTTCTCACAGATTTAGATCTTCCCCAATGACAATTTTTTTCCAGAAATATCTTTCACCCAAAATGTAATGCTAAATCACATATTCTCTTCTTTAAGGCATGGGACAACTCATCAGACCCGAGCCCAGGTCCCCAATTCTGCCACTATTAAACTGTGAATCACCTCATAACTCTGAACCTCTTTTTCGTTTTTATTAGTTTGTCTTCTCTATATACTGTGTGAAGGCTGTTTTTAACAGCCTACTGAAAATGCCTTCTGCATCTAGGCAATGTTCTCTAGTGGGCACCTCTATGTAACACAATGAAATAATGAAAAGTGTTCCTCAGACATCTTGTTTCTGGGAGCTCTTGAATACTCATTTTCAGCCCATATTTCCCTGTGAATCTTGGATTACGGGGGATAGAGTAATTAATTACTTAGTCACATATAAATGTTCTATATCCAAACAATGACGTCTCGTTGCATTTTTCTGAGCTGGCCTCTATCAATGACATTGTAAACAATATTCTGTGCAAGCTAAACCAATTGTCTTCAGATTGATCCTGTTTGGGTTATGTTTCATTGTGAAGTATTTTCTTCCAGAAATAAAAAGGTATTTCTCTAGCTGCAAATACCTGGCTGGAGAAAACAGGCTCTTTGAATCAAGTCAGTGGTGGAATGTCTAATTTTTTCCTAAGGATAAAAACCATCAAATATGTTGCTTTCTCCTAGTAATTAATTTAATTATTATTGCAAAATGTTTAGTCAGATTTATGAAATTGTATACTTTGCAAGGAGTTTTAACAGTTGAAGAGGTACTTTCTGGAGGTTATTGTAAATATGCAGTCAATAACATTCATGCCCATATAAACAATATTGATTTCAGCCTCTCACTGAGGTAAACTATTCTAAATCCTCCTTTCTTTTTTTTTTTTAATAGAGTAACATAATAACTCTTAAGACTTCCATAAAAGCATAGAGAAGCCAAACACAACTCTACTTAATAAATGAATGCCTTTACATATACTTAGCAATCTGGAGTATAATGTTTGGATATTGTGAGAGGAATAAACATTGGGAAAGGAACTATGTCATTTAGAGGATAATTATGGAATGATGACCACATATTTTTGTAAACCTAACCATTCTGAACCTGGAGTGCCTCTGTGATACCTTCACAGCCAGAGAAGTAGTAGACGGTGAAAGACACAACACACAAAATGTTGCCAGTTATCTCTTTGTAAAATTATGTAGATTGCAGGCAGTTATTACAGATATTATGGCACAGACACAAGTGGATAATTAATGGCATTACTTTCTCAAGAACAATGAATAACCATGACTAAGTTTGTGCATACTTTGGAGGAATTGGCATAGCCAACCTGTTACAAGTTTAGCACAGGCCAGAGATCAAATGAAAATCTGATGTGTTTTTCTGAGTGCAAGGTGGGAGTGGCAGAAACCTGGATACCCATATTACCCTTGCAAGACTTCAGGGATTTTTTTTCTGCTTTGTTTTAGTCACATAGTCCTGTGAAGTAATGCTATTTCATCTAACTCCACATCTGATGGAATGGTTTGAATAACAGCTAAGGGTTAGAGCTTGACATGTCAGAAATGAAGTACAGGACCATTACAGAACATATGTGGGCAGTGGGACAGGTAGGAGAGGGGATGCTGTCAGTTCTTGAAAAATTAAAAGTCAAGGACAGGCAAGTTAGTTTATTGAGAAACTCAATGTATAGCTGTCTCTTGTATAGCTCAGAAGGCTGTGTTTTCCAAGAGTCAACAATCTGTGTCTGCATAATATTCCTTTGACAACCAACAACCTGAAGATTTAGAATTAGAGATAGGAAAATCAGTACCACTTTCTGGTCACTTCTGAAGTGCCATCATAAGTCCAGCTCACAACAACTCAAAATTTTTGGTATTGATTTTATAGTCACCTGTAAGTGGTATTAAACATAAAGAAGAGTTTACTTGCCAACATGTTCTGGGTTTGTTGTTTTTCTTGGCTACTGTGCAGCCCACCAGACGAGACTGCAGATTGATTTCTGCTGAGGTCCATAATTTATACAAGCTTTTTTAATAGGTATTGGACACCTGTCTGTGGTTAATAGAAGAGTTAAATCTTATAAGAAAAGGAACTGGGTTGCCAATTTAGGCCTGAATCCGATATTTCCAGCAGAGAACAGAGTGAGCTTTGTTTCATGAAAGTGCAGGCCTTGCAAAAGTAGCTGTAGTTAGAACTTTAAAAGGTCAGTGTTTGAGTAAGACTTTAAAGAAGAAATAATGAAGGGTTGACTCTATTGCATTTAGAATCTAGGTTAAAAATACCCATACCCAGGCAAAAAATAAACCTGGAATAAGGGCTTTTTTCTTAGGATTTGGGAACAAAGATTGAAGATGAGCGTATTTGCATAGGTGAAACTAATTTCACAGGCCTTGACATTATCTGATAGATCAGAAATCTAATATGCTGAGGTCCAACAGATTCTGAAACAGTCTAATGCTAGGAGCATTGCTTCACTGAAGTTTTAAGCTACAGCTATATGGTGAATGGGGAAATTGGCATGGTGGTAAAGCTTTATCCACAAAAGGCAAACATTCCTTTGTTTGAAAGTTGTATTTTGAATTACCACAGGGAACCTGTTCATATTTTGAGCTAATTGCAGTGTCCTGAATGTTAAAAAGTCCAGCTCAATGAGACTTACTGCTGAGCGGAATTGACTGCAATAGTCTTTGAATATTTTTTAAAGAAATCATCTGAAATCAGGGTGGTTCCTTTCAGTCTAAAAACTAGATCATACTCAGTGTATCGTCAAAGTTATGTATATCAGGCCATGCAAAATTATCAGCACATTCTTTACATTGCAGTAGCTACTAGTTCTATTTTTTAAGCCACAGCAGGAATTTCTTTTACTTCCAGGGATACTTTAATTTCCCCATCTATTTTCTATATCTCCAAGCTGAAGTATGTTGCTAAGAAAAAACACAAAGCATACCAGCACCACTAATCACAGTGGAGACAAGGAGAAAACAAGAAACTGATATGTTCAGAAAGTAAAAGTAATCTGACATTGTCATGTGTTGGTTGTTACAAAAATTCTAACATTTATCACATCTCACATCACTGTATTTCAGCTGGATTCAAAGAAAAACCTCTTGTGGAAGAACTGAAGTTGGCATGTCTCAAGCTCATTTCCATTGAATAACTGAAATGTTGATGTACTCTGCTGCAGCCTGAGTGTATATCCTGAATTTATATTCAGATCTCTGACAGAAGAAATTTTGTATATCCAGTCACATGCCAGGGTAAGGTTTCATATATTCAAAGATCACTCATGTTGCATACTTAGAGAAAATTCAGTTCTGCAAGGGGCTAATAATTCAAAATAAAGACATGCAAAAATAACTTAAAAAATCAATTTTTAGGCTAATTTTTAAATTCTTGTCTGTGCATTTCTGAACATTATCCCACTTATTGAATATTTTCCCATTTGCACTGTAAAGGCAGCAGTACTGGCTCATATCAAGAGTTCATCAACAATGCCCATAAAGGATAATTATCTCCATAAATCAGTGTGTAGACGACTGATAGTAGAATGGGCCATGGGATTGCCTTACATCTGTTTTACACACATAAACAGTGAGTTTTTTAAGCTACAGTCCATTTTAATGCTTTCTTCAAAATCTCTTGATGTCCTGACAGGACATTGACCTCCACCTTTCACACAAAGCTCTGCTTAACCTCTGTCACTCCCCAGCCCACCCTTCTTGACCCTACTCAAGCCAGACACCTATTGTGCCAGGAAAAGGAAGACAGGCATGTAGTGCATTTCTGTTCTTGCGTCTTGACATATTGCCAGGCAGAACATGACCAGGGACCTTCTACCAGCTTCTTGGATGCCTTTGGAGATGACGTCAGGTTGTCTGATACCTGGTAACTTTGTCTTCACAAATTATGGGGTGTTTTGAGCCTCTGATCTTCACCACCATAATTCACAGATCCTGAAATTTATTTTGTTTTGCTCAGATTCTTTTAAGTAGACTCTTTCTTTTTGGTTTTTGTTTGTTTGTTCGTTTTTGGGGTTTGTTCGTTTGTTCGTTTTTGGGGTTTTTTTTAGGCAGGAGCTGATGACTTTCCAGAAGAAATTAACCAGATGGAGCCATCACTGTAAATCAGTGCATAGATATCAGCAAGAAAACAGTGTGTAGTTGATTGTTTCTCTAATACTATTACATCTTCCAACTATTTTCATCTAAGGGGAGTTTCTAAACTGGCTGTTATCCTGCATATTTTGGAATCTTTTGAGAATTTCAGTGTCATGTGCTTGTCTAGTGAGATCTTGAACCAATGTCAAATTTGGCTGTACACAGCATTCTTTTACAGGAAGGCCCATAATGATAGCACATGTTCTGTGTAAAACCACTGCTTTTGTTGTTTATATGAAAATGACTTCTACTCTCATTGTTTGGCAATCAATAGTCCTTGTCTTAAAAAGAATGATGAATAACTTGAGTCCTACCTATGCCTTCCATGCCACTCATAATTTTATAGAGGTTTACCATATCGCCTCTGAAATTTCTTGCTTTGAGGACAAAAAAATCTTCACCTATTCAGCTGCTTCCTGTAGAAAAGGCTTCAATATCTTTTAACACTTTTTAGCCTATTTCCCAGCTCTTTCCTATTCCCTTTTAGAATAAGGAGGAAGAACACAAAAAATGTTCCATTGGATTGCTACTACTGCAAAAACTACATTTTGTCTCACTTTTCTTGCTTTTTCCTACCTTTTATTTTACACCATGGCCAAAGCTGTCATAGAAGCACAGTGACAGACCTCAAAAGACAGGGAGGACAAGAGACTCAAGTGGAAGTCAAGTGTAAAACCCATATGTGCAAACTACATCAGTTATGACCTCACCTTGGGAGCTACAATATTGCAGGAAAGAAAAAAAAAAAAACCCACACTGAAAATTCTCTGGGTTTTACATGTGGGAATTAAATGGATGTAACTGCTATCATCAAAATGAAGTGCAAGAGAATCGAATATGTGTGAAGACAAAAGGAAAAAACTGAGTGGGGGTGAGTTGTGAGTTTATAGTTTGACATTAGAATTGCTTGAGCATTCTTCATAAAGTAAAGAGCAATAAAATCTCAAAGGCACCTACAGTCCATTAGCAGCAACCTAAAAACAGTCCAAGGAACTAGGCATATAAACAAACATATTTTGCAAGTAAAGAAGTAATGAGAGCTACTCAGAAGTTAACTTTCTGGTCAGAAAGTATTTTCAGCTGTTTGACTGAATAAATAATTGTTTTTCAATTACTGCATCCTGCATAAGGAGTCATCTCTTCACATTTCCATATGTGCAGCTTCCACAGTAATGTAAAAGTTGAAGTGAGTGATTTTCTGCAGAACTCAAAACATCATTCAGTTTTGACCCTTGTGAGTATATCAGACACTCTGAATATGTACTGCAGGCTTTAGCCTAAGAAAATTTACCCTCTTTTACTGATGATACAAACACATGGTATCTAGCACGACAACATTCATGCGAGAATTAACAGATTTAACAATATGCATATAATCCCCTTAACTACTGTAATTATTCAAATGTGCAAACTAATGTATGAGTAAACACATGTGCAGAGTGAAGACAGCTGTCATTTATTTTTTTAATTTCAAAGTCATAGCCCAAATACTGGGAAGAGTGTTTTTAGAAGCTCAATTTTCCCATTTTGAATTGTTCTATATTTTCATAGTCTGGAAAGGAATAAAGCAAATATTTTAGTTTTGGGGGGGGAGAGCTGAAATCCATCTGTGACTGGGAAATATAATTGCACTGCCTCACCATTACAGTAACATCCCCAGAGTCTGTTGTTGGAACTGACAGCAGAGTTGAGCTGATGGTACTTGAAGCACACAGAATGACAAACACCACTTGCTTAGCAATTCTACAGACCATTTACTTATGAGTAATGCTGAAGCAAAGCCTAATTCTCACTTTCCCACTTCTCCAGCAAGTATGCACTTCACTCAGTATCTGACCTGTAAAGATACAAATCTCTCTTTCCAGTTTATTTATCATGCCAGATTTCCTGCCACAGCCTCTATCCCCACATCCCGCCTAATGAAAATGAAACAGACAAGATGCAGAAACAAAAGTGATGTTTGGGTCTCACGTGAAAAAGGACTGAGGATCACTAAGATATAGAATTTCCACTACCAGGGGTTATGTTTAACTCTAAAATGGGATATGTAACTTTTCACAACAGGACTGAATGCCCCTGATGGAAGTGATGAACTACTTACTCAACTATAGCAGTGATGTGTACCACTGATCCCAGTGTACACCTGAAACATAACCACAGAGTCAGTTGTGTGAAAGGCATGAAGCTAAGTGAAACCTCAGACATGTGGAATGCAAATTGCTCACCTCTGATGAGCACTGTATTCACTTGATTGATTTTAAATGGCTGTATAAGTATTCTCATACATGTTGAACCTGCATAAAAAAATTAAATAACTCCCAGTGGAATTTTTCTGGTATTACACTCTGAAATTGAGCTTAACTTGAACAACAGAGTTTAAATACCTGGGGATGTAGTTCATCAGAGCATGATTTTAATTTTAATTCAGAACCGTAAAAATGTGGGTGACACAGTCATTTTGAAAAGTGTCTCATTTAAGGTATAAGCCAAATTCATTATTTCCAGTATTATTCCTATGATTTCCATCAGATATAAAACTGGTATGATGTTTTCAAGTGACACAAGTACATGTAATTTTTGATTTTAGATTTCTGACAAAAATGCATAACCAAGACACCGTTTTGAACCTCTTGACAGAACAGACATTTTTCAACATACCTTTTCTAAAGACCTTGGAAAGAGGAATTCCTTGGACTTTCTTGATTGTCATTCCCTGTATTTGCTTTATCTCAGTGTCTAGATGCAAACATTATCTCTTAAATACAAGATTACTGCCACTTTCTCCCTATTTATAATCTGATGTGCCTATGTGTGATTGAGCTCACTAAGCCTACTGAACCTTTGGTCTTTCTATTACTGAACTCCATCAAAATATCTCTTGGTATACTGCATCTCTGGAAAGATGCTCATCTCCACTTGATCTAAAGCTTATTCCAATTCAAGCAGAACTTGTTATTCTGTTGCTCATTTAAACAACAAATTGATTTCTTGGAAATTTCATTTAACTTTCATGCTTCAATTCTTATTATCTAGGACACAAATGAAACTGAGCTTTATAAATCAAAAGTCAATACAATCAAGTAAAGTTCAGAAGTTACCAAACAAATCTGTGATTTGATGCCTGTGAAATTAGAAGCCTGGAAAGAACAAGTTAAATCAAAGGCATTTCCTGTACACAGAAACACAGGAGTGTCTGGGCTTCCCTCACTCACTTCCACTCACTTCCTTCATTGATATGTCAATACCTTAATTCAAACCCAGCAGAGCTGATGACAGACCGGCCCCACATGGCAGTTTCTTCAGCTTTTAAGACATAAATCACTTTATTTTGCTCCCTGCAATCATCCACATGTTTTCACAATGTTGTATCAATTAATACTAGAGGAGGGGGAAAAACAAAACAAAATAAAGCAAAACAAAGCAAAAAAACCAAACAAAAACCCAACAAAAACCAAACCAAAACAAATAAACAAAAAAAAAACTCCACCAAACAAAACCCAGCAGGAGGGAGGTTACAAGTGAGTTGGAATACTTTGAACCAGATTCTAACTACTGTCTCAGATTTTCTAGCTTTGCGAACCTGAGCAAAAAAAGGTTTGTAAGGCTCTCAGCTTTGCCTCTGAGCCTATCTTTCTCAAAGTTGGGAATATACAGAGAATTTCTTCCGTGACCCTACATGAAAAGTAGAAGAGGGAGGTCAGTGTGTGAGTGAGTGCAATTTTAAAAGCTTTCAGGGGAGAACATATATTGAATTTTTAGTCAAAAACTCTTCATTTAACAAGCATTAAACTCAAAGTAAGGATTGCCAGCTGCAGGATGAACTTAATACAGTGGTATTCTCTGTCTTGGACAATTAAGTTTTCCCTCTTCAGCCTCTGAGGAAGCTGGCACTGCCTGGTACAGGTGCAGGAACTGGATTTCCTCCATTACTTAGCTAACTTTCTGAGACAGCTTCAAGAATACTGTCTAAGGTACCTCATTATTTCCTTGAACTGCCAACTCAATAAGTAAATGTCAGTCTCTGTCATTAATCACAGAATAACACTGATAATTTTGAAAGTGTTTAAATTTGTTGAGACACTATTTAAGACTCTGTACATATAGAACAAATTGTTTGAAGTATGGAAACTTGGTTCATTGTTAATTTTAAGTGAATAAAAAGTAAAAAGAAATAAACTGTGTTGTTGAGTTTCAGAGCATTTGTAGATTGACCTAGGAGGGTTTGAGATCATGACTTAATAAAAGACTTTGCATATTACATGCACCCTTTAATTTAGGAATTTATGAATAGCAACAGATGAGCCATTTTTCCTCTACTGTATTAGTGGCATCCCAGGACCATCAACACTTTGATAAAGAAGAAGCAAATAATCCCTCTCCCTTCAGCTGGGAGAGAAGAATACATCTTTCAAGAATTTAGGATTGGAAAGAAACTAAAATTTCCAATTTATGACAATAAGAGGTTTCAGTATGTGACTTTATTCAATGGGGCAATAGGAATACAACAATTTGTGTCACTTTATGTGTTGTGAGAAGTCTCACCTGTCCTGTAGATGTTACCTCAGAGTAAGACAGGACTTACACAAACACTGCCCTGCACTGGTTTGCTCTGCCCAGAAGTCTTGGATATTGCACAAGCTCCCAAACGGCACTGGCTGTGTTTCTGTTAAAAAATGAATAATCTCAGTGCAGAATAATTCAATTGCCTAAAGTTAGTTGTCTAGCACACTTTAGAGTGCATTGGCTGATTCCAAGAGTGCTCCTGTGTTGCATATGGCAGCTTTGTGGTACAGAGGGACTGAGAGAAGTTAAGCTGGAAACATAGGGTGCAATGTGGGAGAAGATGTTTTCATTTTTGTCTTTGTTTCTCACTACCCTAGACTATTTAAGTTTGCAATAAATTAAATAATTTTTCCTTAAGTCTAGTCTGCTTTGCCTTTGATGGTAATTGCCAAGGGATGTTCCTGTCTTTATCTCAGCCCATGAGCTTTTTCATCTTATTTCCTGCTTCTGCTCTGTTGTGGAGGAGGAGTGAAAGACTGGCTGAGTGGAGGTATCGGAGCCAGCCAAGGTCAGCCCAGCAGAGAGGGGGCTGTCTGCCTCAATAGTGAGACCACTTTCCAGCTGTCAGGAGTGTGACAGGGCTCTGCAGAGCGGCTTTATGTTGTTGATCTGAACCACAGAGCCCTGGGACTGCTGAAAGGGCAATTCTATTGTTGGAGCAACAGGGCCTGATGTGTCTGTTCTGGTGCATTGGTCTGACACAGCAACAGAGCAATCTGCTAATGAAGGACAGAGTAAAGCTGGAAGAGATGCTTCACCTGTGCAGTGCTATCCAAGTTGAAGCACTAGTCCCAACCCTAAAGTCTTCTCATATTCTTTTATCTGACTTAGTTTTTGCTGAAGAAAACCTAAGGCAAATGATCCCCACTGCCTATGATGTCTGGGTTATCTGGTTTCCTATCCTAATCACATGGATGATGGTCTACAGTCTCAGGAATATTTAAGCCTCTTAGATATCACATTTCTGGTGTCTTTATGAGCAGAAATATACACAATATTCGTGAAATTATTGTCTAGCTTGTCTCCCTTCATGATCCTACTACAACAGGATTTGTAGGTGTTAAAAGTGCTTAACCAACACTGTTTTTTTTTTTCCCCAACAGTCTACTTACTTGTGGATTTTACATATTTTATCACTGTTACAACTCTATTAATTGCTGAAACAAAACTTAAAGAGAAATTTCATTGCCACTGCTGGTGGACAGACATCTAATCTAATAGCATTTGATTTTTTAAATGTTTATTAAACAATAATTTGGCCCTAAAAGCATATCTTGTTTGCGGCAACCCGTCTTCTTGCTATATGTGCACAATGGAAGAAACTCCCCAGGACAGGGAGACAGTATCAAGTCTCTCAAGGCCTTTCTGCAATGCTGCAGTGAGCATGGAGACCCACAACTGAACCTATGAAGAATTAATAGGTATTTTGAATTTCAAGGCAGGAAAGATATTGTTGTGCTCACAGGTCATGTGTGCAAACTAATCCTACCACATACCTTGAGACAGATGTTTTCAGTGACCTTGGGTAAATTTCTTGAGTATGCATTTTTAAGTGTATAGACACTTTATGATGCACAGAGACACTAAATTTAACCTCAAAAATAACATTTCATCTTCATCTGCCTCCTTAGGCTTCTAAATGGCTTTTAAAATCTGATCCTAATGTTTTGTGCCACTATTCACCATCTGGTAAATTATGATAAACACTTTTCTCCCAACTTTTTGGGTTGATAAGGCTATAATCAAGTAAAATCTCCTGTTTTGTATTCAAGGTTGATCTGAGACAAGTGGATGAATTCTGCATAATGCAAAATGATGCTCATCTCCCCTTTACCTGCCTTCACCTTAAACTACATTAGTGTTTTTCAGAAACTTGTCTTTTACTGTCTCTTTGCTCAGTGACAGTTCAGCAGTCAGAATTGGGGCTTCAGGAAACTGTAAATTAATAATAGAATTTTGGTGATTGAATTAATTCATGTGTATCCTGTGGGCAGGGATGGGAAATTCTATATCTTAGTGTCAGGTAATAATAACAATAGTAATAGCAACTAAACAGATTCCATCAGAATAAGTGCACTGGTGAGTTCCTGAATTTGCAATGCTTGAACAGGGTCTTTCAGCAGATCCAGTGCATCAGCACACAGGATTTTCATTTTCTTAAGGAGGCACAGAAAGAATTTTTTCCTTTGTTTGAAAGTGTTTGGTATAGAATTCTCTCACAGAGATATAACTGGAGTGTCATTTTCACAGAATCATAGACTCATGGAATGGTTTAGGTTGGAAGGGACCTTAAAAGATCATCTAGCTCCAACCTCCATGTCATGGGTAAGGACACCCTATATTAGACCAGGTTTCTCAGAGCTTCATTGAACTTGGGAATTAAAAGAAAAAAATATATATATCCTTAGTTGAAATGGTTCCAAGAGCAGTGTGGCATACACCTAACACAGTACTGTGCTATGGTAAGGGTCTTGGATAAGTTCAATATACATTTGCATCCAGTCTGGGTCTTCACATAGAAATTGCTGGAAATGAGAACTAACCACTCTGTTTTATAGTAAATTACACCCATTTTGTGCAGGTCAAAACAACATCTGACAAGGCAATGACAACTTCTGTGCAAAGCAACAAAGAACGAGGCTGATGGTATTAAACTACTTAAGCAGGTTGGTCTCTAGGGTGGCTGAATTGTGAGCAGAGTGTGACTGGAAAGAAGCAAAGAGCATGTCTGCACTTTGCAAAATGGATAGATGAGAAGATCCCCAAGGAACTGCCCCAGACACCAGCTCCTAGCAAACATATTTTGGCTGCACATTGCCTTGCTAGCAAAGTTAAGAAACAGACCTAATTGTATTAAGCCCAGTACCTGGACAGTGTTTTTAGAAACTGAGTTTTTTGTGGTACAA
Source organism: Motacilla alba alba (assembly GCF_015832195.1). Classification (NCBI taxonomy): domain Eukaryota; kingdom Metazoa; phylum Chordata; class Aves; order Passeriformes; family Motacillidae; genus Motacilla; species Motacilla alba. The sequence continues at coordinate 44,709,795 of NC_052016.1, read as the reverse complement.
TGCACATCCCTTTCTGTGGTGTCACATCAAAAGGCATGGAGACATCAAAAGATGGTGTTTTACAACATTTCTAAGGAATACAGCAAGATTCTATGTAAGCTCTGAATCCAGCAGGAAATTTCTATCCTGTGTACAGTGCTGAGTGTTGTCTGTGGTTTAATTTCATCCTATTTGGAATAAATGCAAACATTTTTTAGGATTCCTGAAAAAGCCTGCTTTAGCAAGAACTAACAGCTTAATCCTTAGGCTGCTGACTTGAAGGGGAAGCCAGAAAGAGATCATCTGTGATTTTTTTTAATGGAAAATGGAAAATTAGGGTAATTTTTTTAAAGCCTGGAAAGCCTCTCTGACAGCTTCTACCTTCCAATAATTTCTCACTTCTCTAAGACTTAAGAGAAGTTCTAAAAATAATTCCACTTTTTCAGAAAGATGGAACTTTCATTCTAAATATAAGCAAATTATAAATATAAGCAAAAATTTTACTTTGAAATCAGAATGAAATCAGAATTACAAAGCCAGGGGAAAATATTTGTTCTTGTTTCTTTGAATATATTGAATATATAACTTAAAGGAACCTTGCTACTGATGTGCCCCATAAAATAAAACAGGAGGAGAAAAATATATTAATTTTTTAATGTTCATAACTGGTTTTATTCTCATACAGTTCAATTTTGTCTTGAAGTTGTTAGGGCTACATGTTAGAACTATGGGGGGAAACTGTACTGGTTTTGTGAACATCATTGGAAACCTCAGTAGGTTGATGCTACAACTCCTAAATTTTTTAACAGCGTAAGCCAATCTCCATGGCCAGCCCTAATTTGTAAATTATATATTTTATTATACTGATACTGTAAATTATTGGTGGTTTGAAGCACAAACACCCTGAAACTGGATTGATACTGGGAACTGACCCCAGGTGCAAGGCTCTGCAAGGCTGGGGCCATCCCTGGTGTCAACACAGGCTGGGGGATGAACAGATCAGAGCAGCCCTGCCCAGAAGGACTTGGGGGTTTCTAATGGATGAGAATTTCAACATGACCCAGCCATGGGCACTCACAGCCAGAAGGCCAACTTCATCTTGGGCTGTATCCAAAGCAGCGTGGGCAGAAGGGTGAGGGAGAGGATTCTGCCCCTTTGCTGTTCTCTACTCTGGTGAGACAACACCTGGAGTGCTGCATCCAGCTGAGGAACCCCCTACACAAGGACATGGATCTGTTAAAGCAGTTCCAGAAGAGAGCCACAAAGATGTTCAGAAGGGTGGAGCACCTCTCCTATGAGAAAAGGCTGAGAGAATTGTGGTTGAACAGTATGAAGAAGGCTCAAGGGAAACCTTATTATGGCCTTTCAATACTTAAAGGGGGCCTGCAGGAGGAAAGGGACTTTCAACAAGGGCATGTTGCCAAAGGATAAGGGATAACAGTTGTAAACTGAAAGAAGGTCAATTTAGAATAGCCACAAAGATGAAATTTATTAACAGGAAGAGTGGTGAAACATTGGCACAAATTGCCCAGGGATGTGGTGAATGGCTCATCCCTGGAAACATTCAAGGTCATGTTGGAAATAGCTCAGAGCCACCTGATATAGGTGAAGATGTCCCTGCTCACTGCAAGGTGGCAGATGGACTAGATGACCTTTAAAGGTCACTTCCAAAGCAAGCTGTTTTGTGACTATATGACTCTATGAAGACACTAGAAGTACTTCCATGAATTCGTCTGTGTCTTGGTTTGGGGTAGGTTTTTGAGAAATTTAGGACTCCTAATCCTGGATTTCCTCACACATATAGTTCATCTTCAGTTTACAGACTGTATGGAAAAAAACAGCTTGTCCATTTGACAGGTCTAACAACTCAAATGGCCTGCTTTTTCATGTGATATCAGTGTTTACTTTCAAGAAAAAAATATATACATTATCAAAACTATCCTATTCAAGCAATGATGCTTGAAAATTTATTGCAAATTTTTCATTTAAAGCTGCTAGCTTTATCAACCTGATAGCATTAACATGGACATAAAACAGAGGAAAAGATTAAAAAACTGAGCTACAAGTGTAATTAAGGCAGTGTTGCTGTTGTAACATCCAAATAAACATTTACAGCTTTAAAATGAACTTTCAAGTAATTTCTAAGTCAGAATTTATAAGGACTTGTGTGAGTCCCCATGTGTCTCTCACAATAAGAGAGCTCAGAGAGCAATTTCTCAGATGTATAAATCTATGTGAACAGAATATCTATTTCTTAGCAAGTTTTGGTGTAGTTTTTGGGGGGAGGGGTGAGTGTTGATGTGTATATTAAAAATGAAGAGTGGAAAATCACTGGTAAGGAATGTTATCAAATCCACTCCTAAGGACTTTGTAGCAAAGGTGGCAAACTTGAAATTTTTGATCATAAACTTTAACAAAATAAAGGTGCATAGTTGCAAACTCCTATTTTCCTGTTAACCTTTTAATCTTAAAACCATGCTAAATAAAGATTTTTTGTTTTCCTTATGTTCCTATGTTTTCCTTATTTTTAAATCTTCATTTTTATATAATATTTCATACAAAGTACACAACATTTTCGACTAGTATTTGATAGCTTCCTTAAAGTTTCTTTTACAGGTCTTAATGACACGTTCAGTAGTGGGTTAGAGGATCTCCAATAGGACTATTCAAACGAAAAGGTTTCTGAGATTTTACCCAAACCACTGAAAAAATGAAGCTTTAGTCTTTCATTAAAAGCTTTACAAAAATAAGACTTTTTTGTTTGGTTTTTTTAGTACATATGGACTGAACAAACATGGTTCTCAGCTGTTTTGGGACACTTAGTGAGCTGGCTGGCATAACATAAATACTTGGGAAGCTACAAATAATCCAAGTCCATGCTCAGTCTGCAGAAAATAGTAGAGGAAAAGACATCGTTCCAGAGAGTTCTGATACCATATGGCAAACAGCATTTTCTGCTGGTATGTAGCACATTTTAACTCCAAGGAATTTGCAATTATATTCAACTAATTAACATCATTTATTTTTTCACCAAGCTGTCTTTCCTCTTAAAAGGAAAGGGAATTCAGTCTCCACCCACTGTGACTACTCTTTTTATTAGGTGTGTAAATGTTGAAAAAGGATAAGGAATTTTAAGGGCTACCTAGTAAATATGTGCACAACATGTATCAAGAGAGAAGATGGATAAAGACTGCCAAACAAATTTTTATTTAAATTCTCAGTTCCGGACAGATACAGATTTCCTTCTAGGGTCATCAGAAGTCTAAGTACACACTTAAAAAGAGAAAACCTCCTGAAAGAGCCAGAGTATGAACATACCTGTTAGCAGCCCCCCTTCCCATCCGCTGCTGTTGACAACACTCAGGGTCAGCACGGTGAATGTGAATATGGTTGATGTCAACTTCTCTTCAGGTGCTCCTTCCAGTGGTTTTCCTTTTGCAAGAGAAAAAAATAAAACTGCCAAGAGAAACTCCTCTTCCTCAAAAGTATCAAAGAGAAAACAACTCTCCTGGCTCTCATGTTCTCCTTGTCCAAGTGATCTGTCAGGTATTTCAGCTGTATTCATGAACGTAATGTTGTTCTGCTGTTGTCATTTCAAATCACATTATTTAAAAAAATGTTTATGACTGGGATGAATGTTATTGTGGGATACTGTGTACCATCTCCCTGGTCTTGCTAAGATGAAGGTAAGAAAAGGTAATAAAGCAATGGGAGAAGAACCTCCACCAAGGCAGGGTGTAAGCATAGGCTTTATGTCCCACACAAGTCTCTGTTTCCTAGACTTAAACACATCTTAAGTGAGGAAAAGAGACCTGCAGTAGTTGTACAGGACTGGATACTGGGCACAGTTGAGGACTGTGTAACACCACTGTGGTGGCACACAAAGAAGGCAGAATACTTACCAAACCCTTGCCCATAGGAGTTGTCTGACATCATGTACCAATTTTTCCCACTTCGTAATTATTTACAGTGAGGTAAAGAATAAACTTTCAATTCTGGGACTGTGATATCTGCTTTTGCAGAATAAATACAGAATCTGGAATGTTAAACTTCATTGGCAAATACATTCATTTTTCTTCTCCTATTCCTCTTTATTATGATTTCTCACATACAAAATCCCGCGTGCCTCCTATTTTCAGAAACAATCAGTTTTTAGAGATGATGCCTCCAGTTTGGGCAGCCCTCCTGAAAGGAGACTGCCAAGGTCATAGACCCATCTTGTCTCACCTAATTAAGGCACTTTGAAGTCAGATGTTTGCTGATAAGATCGGTGTCCTGGGTTCTCTTTATAGTCAAGGCAGAGACACAGGCAGCTCCAGAGGAAAATTCATCTGTATTAAATTTGAAACTTATTTTGGGAAGAAAACAATCATACTCTGAAATTGTCTACTTCTGTTTGTTGAATTTAAAACTAGAGTGATTAGCTCCAACACCAAAGTCTAACTACTTGAGTACGTTTGCATAATGTCCCCTACATCCCCTACATCCCTACTGGGATCAGTAAAGCTTTTTCAGACTTCTGAGTCCTTTGTGCTCTTTATAAGGCTGCCTTTTAAAAATGCCTATTTTTTTCCTTGATCTTTCTGCATTCCCTGGGAACTTGAGAGCATGCCTTATAATAAAGATAAGGAAGGGACAAGAATGACTGAGCCAAATTAATTAGGTACCTCTACCTGTGGCTAGAACTGAGAGGTTGCTGCAGCAGGATCTTGGCAACATGTCAGGAGGAGTGAAAATTTCTAAAACCCAGGACTGAAGATTTCAGGCATGTCATTGAACAGCAGTTTCTTCTCACTTTCTGACCTATGTAACACGGGTGATACCACCCAATAGTGTGACAGAATGTGAGATCAGTACACAGTCCCCCTCAGAGGATGTGTACTTGACTATATTGCTTCAAGGCCCAGATCAATGTTTCATCAAACTATATTGGCCCATGTGAACAAACAGTTTGTGTGACGGATTTATGCCAGTTGTCAATGTGCTCAAGAATGAGCACAGGGAGGACTGTGCAATGATAAACTGAAGAGCCTGAATTCCCAGCTTGCACAACTCTCTAAGACCAAGTCACTGAGGAAGGATAAGGAAACCTAGGATAATGCAGCAAAACTGGAAGAATACAGTCTGATTTTTTTACTGTTCAAATATATCTGCATACATATTAATACAAATTTTCAAGTGGATTGCAAGAGTTCCTGTACTTCAGTCTAATGACACTTTCCACTCTGCCATGAGCTACAAAGTGCTTTGGGCATCAACCTGTCACATAGTGCTGCCAGGAGAGAAGTGTTCCTTGGGGGATAATGATATCCTTTGGATAATGGACACTGGATGTGATTTTGTATGCTTACTTAGCATGCTGGGTACTGAAAAAGGAGTCAGCATGTAGCTTGCTTAAACTATTTAGCTGTCTTTATTTGACTCATTAAAATCTCCACAGACTGACCTAAATCATAATATCATTATGGTTGGTGGCAAAATGTCTGTGGATCTCACTCTCTCCTTTCCAATTTCACTCTCCATCACTCTTTCTCGGTCTTACTTCTGTCAGCACTTCTGCATTCATGGAAACAGAGCTGAAAGCAGCAGGATCTTTCTCCCCTGTTCCACCACTTGATGCGATGCACAGATGGCTTTTCCTTTCACTCCCTGCGTCCCCCTCACACAATTCCAACAGAGCAGTAGGAGGAGGGCTGTATGCAGCCTGCATGTTACAACACTGAAGATGGACTAAGGACGGTCACAGAACCTAAGCTTAAAATGAGGAATTCAGACTTTTTGCTGTGCTGGGACTGTCAGGCCCTAATTCCCTGTAGCATCACAGGAGAGTAAGTCACAATGGTTAACTTATGCAGCTCTTGCTGGTGGTCTAAATATTGCTCCTACCTTGCTCCACAGGCAGTAAGGGATGCCAGTCCTTAATAGTCAGAGGTTTGAATTGCTTATTTCTCTTCTGAATTTAGACACTGTAATTGGAGTTTCATTTCATATAGAAGCCAGAACAGGCAGCCAGACCACAGCCCTAAATCACAGTCTGAGCTGTTCATTGCTCTCACGAGGTTATTAGATGCCATAGCAGATGGCCTGAGGTACCAGAGGAGGAACTCCAATTATACCCTCAGGGCCTTTGATAAAACTGACCTCTCATACATTTCATGAGACCCTCACATTAAAGTGTGTGACCTCAGGACTCTTTCATCTGCACACAATTTATTTTTTTCAGCACAGTTTTGCCTTGAATCACATTGGGCAGATAACAATATTCCCTCAAATAATAGTAAACTTGCTTCCACTCCAAGTTGACAAAATTTGCTTTCACTTAAATAAAACCAAGAATTAAAAAAAAAATAACTATAGAAATAGTAAATCCAATATGTGGAAATATTAAATAGTCTGCTTTCATCAGATGTGGAGCTAGTGGGGCTGAGAAGGAAAAAGAGAGGCCATCAGTACTGGCCAGAATGGTGCATTCACCATATGCTACTGCTGAATATCCATGCTATCCCAAAAATTAGGCTGGAGGATTAACCGTGACTAGGTCCAGCAGAGTGACAGCTGACACAACTTCATTAGTCTTACTTGAGTGACCCTTGAGATACCTATTTCCTTATAGAGTTGTGCTGCCCTTCATGCTATAAACCTTGTGCATATTAAAAGCTTACTTTTACAGAAGTTCATTTAATGAAGGGGGGGTAGGTAGCTGCTAATTCCTCTTTAAGGAGAGGGTAACTGCTGAATAATATCAAAGTCATTTTCCAGCTCCCCTGGTTTAGGTGTAGCTGTGATGACCTTTATATATAATGGAATATTACATTGGAATATGGTTCATTCTTTGCCTGACACAGTAGACTCCTCAGGACAATAATTTTCAAACTGTTACCTGAGCTTTCTTAGGATGCAGCAAACTTGAGTAAAACCATCTCCAAAAATGTCAGTGCTCTTGCCTGGTCCATAGAAGAAGAAACTTTAACAGAAGATCCATCAAAACATATGCACTGCTTTGTCTACTGCCACTTAAGTGCAAACCATGAAACATAAAACATCTTTGAAAAATACCCATATTCTTCTACTAGTTCTGGCAAGCAGTTTCTAGTACATGATCAATACATAGGTTTTTTTAATTGTTAAGACTTTACCTCTAGATTAAATTACTCAAGGAATGTTTTAAACCTGTAATAAAACTCAGTAAACTCAGTAATAACTAAACTCAATAATAAACACCACACAAAAGATCAGAGGAAAGAGGCAGAGAGAGAGACAGATATCCATCCTGAAAAAAAGCTATGACTCTTGAACAAAGCAAATATTACACAGGGAACCAAACAGTGCCTGCTTAACACCATTTTGTTTTTGGGGTTTTTTAACCACTGGAATGATTGTCCTCAACAAAACTATTTGGACTTGGCCTCAATGGCTTCACAGTTCTTCAGTGTTCAGTTGGAAGCTGACTGAAGCACAAAGAAAAGTGTATATTAAGAAAATAATTAAGTCTAACTGGGGAGTAGCTTTTATATGGTTGATTCCTCAGGCAAACCACCAAGAAGATTTATGCTGGTTTTACGTAACAGCTGCATAGAGGAATTATTGGCTTAAATAGGGGCTATTATTAACCTTAACTAATAAGATCTTGAGCTCAGCTGACAGTTGTGATCAGCGTACGTTTGAGTACAGCCATAGTCAGGCCATGTTTGATATGGATTCACCTTTCTGCTTCCTTCTTATCCAGTATCATAACTCTGACACTGGCTAATACAGGATGCTTAGAGGAAGAGGCAAATAACAAAAAGTTCTTTAGACAATGGGGGACTTTGTGGTACATACAGCTCTGGCATCAGCAGTGCTCTTCCTGCTCAAAGCACGCACCACTGAGAGTGTGGCTTTTCAGGCTGTGTATACCAGGTGATGATGATTTCTTGACAAAGCCAAGCTTCCAGACCTGTAGACACATCCTTATTGGTTGTTTGCTTGAGATGTGGGAGCGCTGCAGGGGTGGTAAGTAGGATCAACAGGCACATAGACATACTTCAGATTCTGCTGACCTTTGGAACTACAAGGATGAGAAGCAGCAGCAGAGAGACAGGATAGACAACTTGAGACAGCAATATATTAAACTATATAGGTAGATTTTCCATAACATTTCTGTCCATATCTTAAGACAAATATGATATGACCCAACAGAGCTTTTTGAAATACTAGTTTCTTTTTATTTAGTAGAGTAAATCTGAGGAACAAGCGAAAACCAGCCAAATTTACAATTGCTATCAAATTCAACTTTTGTGCTCAGGACAAGGTCATCTGGATTTTCCTTCTTCTGCCTTTCAGAGGTTTCTTTGAAGTCCAGCTAGCCCACTATTACCATAAATACTCTTCCCATCTCATATCCAAAAGGACCATCCTTTGAAATCTGGCTTTTCCTATGTCTTTGGGAGCCTCCCCTACTTTCTAAACCTCTGGCTCAAAAGCTAGATTCATTATACTCAGGAATTTACCATGCAACAGATCCTTATCTCCTGCAGACATTTGGAACATACTGGCTCTACACAGTTTTAAAAAGCCACATTAAAATGTATCTAAGATACAAATATCACAATACAGTCATTATGATTAATCATCTAGATATCCCTTCAGGGCAATTAGATGAGGAGGACTACTGAACAAACATATTCAGGTTGATTCCAATACCAGAGACAGGACAGTAAGCTACATGCAATCCTGGCATATATAAACACTTTCAATCAAGTAGGCACATGCTGGAAGCCTTTTCAACAAAGACAGAGCTGCATAAAGACATTTCTTGTAAAATCACTGCTCATAGCAGCAATCAGAATTCCCTCATGAATTCTTAAGGTGTTAAAATTTTTCACTTTACAGTTTATCTCAATTGTTAAAGTTAAGAATTATACCACAATTCCTTGAGCTTATTTTAACACAAAGATGTCTTTCCTTTTGGGCAGAGCCCCAAAACACTATATATATATATATATATATATTCTTAGAATGTAGAAGTCTTTGCTCCCAAGACTGAATAATTTTTGCTATATATACAACCAAAATCCCTCCAACTATCCTGAGATAACAACATATATGGCTTACAGAGAATCAAGTTTATGAATAAAAAAGGATTAGGCTGGCTGGCTCCCAGGATTATTAACTAAAATATGGTTGCTTATCTTGAACTGTAAAGTAGCAGTGTATCCCACCATGGCCCATTTCCAGAAGCTATAAACATTTTTCCTACTAGAGTTGCAGTACCGTTTTCAGGCATCTATTGACAGTTGAAATGTAAAAATATCATTAATTTTCCAGTTAATGTGTTCAACCTCTTCCACATGAAGAGTGCTTAAATAAAATAAAATCAGTGGAATGACCTACAACTGGTTAAGATTTCAAATGAATATTATTTACTGTTAATATTCTGGCAGTAAAACTGGACTGCAATTATTAAGATCTCTAGTTACACACAACAAATACTTTGAATTTTGTATGCCTTTATCATTTTCAGGGCTTTTATATACAGGAAAAAAAACATGTGGCGAACTGCCAGATCTATCCAAGTTATATATGCATATTAATTCTGGAAATTTGAGTCAGTAAATCCCTAACTGTAATCTATTTATCTATCTAGAACTGCATATACACATACCAAAGCAAAAGGGTAATACTTTCCACTTACAGAAAAAAATTCTCCTCTCTATTTTCATAGAGTAGAACAGAGCTTGGCAGAACAATTTTTCACCTTATTTTGCTTCAATATACTTCTTTAGTTGTGCAGACAGTTTTACAAGGATTCATCCATAGTTTTTTCCATGTCTCCAATGACATTATGTCTTGACTTATGGAGAAATTAAATCTCTTCCCAAAGAGTATACACAGGGTCAACCACAAACTTTGAAAGCAAATCTTGCACCTCTTTTGGCTAGTAATGAGGGCTGAAGTCAATACCTGGTGAGTGTTGATGAGAAAATGCTCTGCTGGCATGATACTTTCTTCCTCATTAGTTCACCTGGGTGTTCCTAAACTTTCTAAATGTAGAACTCAGGATTTCATGTGAGAAATGTACTCCACTAATAATTGCTAATTAATTGAATCATGGAATGATTTAGAACAGAAAGGTCCTGTGAAGGTCTGACAATATGACCCCTGCTCTAACCAGGGCCATCAGTGATTTCATTGCTCAGAGCCTTGTCCCACTGGGCTTTGACAGTCTCTAAGGAAGGAGAATTCAGGAGTGTTTTAGCAAACTTGTTTCAAGTTCTTGCGGTTTTTTTTTAATGTCCAGTGAGACATTATATTCATCTTATTATAACTTGTGTCTGTTGTACCTCATCTACTCTACCTGCAAGCACTTTAGTTTTACTTCCCACAGTTACCAAAGAAATCTGGTCTGGATCAAAAGAACACTGAATTGTTGTACATGGTACCTGTATTAGAGATGAAACTGGTGCATTGTAAAGGGCTTTGTTTGGACTGAGTCAGGACACAACATGAGGTAAAACATGCCCTCAGATGTTCTCTGTAAACAGCACCTCACTTATTATAGTAGCATACAATCCTAAAGGTTGGAAAAGACTTCCAAGATCAAGTCCAACCATCAACCAAATAAAACCATGTCCGTTAAACCATAATGCGAAGTGAAATGTCACCATGCAACTTGGTACTGTAGTCCAGCAACAGGATGGAAAAAGATGGTGCAGCCCATTTGAAGTAGTTGATCTTTCCAAAGTACAACCATGTACAGACACAAAAGGTACTGAAAAATCAGACTTAAGCATTGTCAGAAAAAAATAAATGTTTAGTCACATGCATTTTTATTAAGAGTAATTGCATCTCCTCTGCAGTAGTAGATGCCAATTGCTAGGATTACTAAGATACAGACAGTGCTGTGCAGCCCCAACAGAGTTGGAGTAAAATACGCTAAGAAACACATAAGTGACTTGTCCAGACCTATAGTTGAAAACATTTCATTCAGATAAGAGCCAGCTCTTTGGATCCTACCTATAGATGTGGGAACAGGTTAAGGGAGCTGATGATGATGAAGAGGAATGGTGACGTTTCCACCTAATTCTTTAAAGATAAGAAGATAAGGAATGGGCTCAGCATTTCCCAGTGGACAGCTCTGCAACACTGTGCAGGATTTTAGCAGGGTAGGATAGAAGTTGAGTTAATGGGCTGAGAATGCCAGATCCTTAGATAGGAAGGAGGTCTGTGCATCCTAGGAGACCACACACAAAGCCTGCATAAGTGTGTGCAGGAAAATGACACTGCTAATGAATCCTGCAGACAGGAGGAATTTTAAGACTGCAATATGAAACAATTAATGGAGAAGGCAGTTCTAAAAATACACTAAAGAATAACCTCTTGAAATGGAGTCTTGCAGTGTCTAACAGGCTCTAATGATAGCTGAGACTTAGAATGTGTTACTGCCTTCAGGAATCACCACCTCCCCTGGATCAAAGGACTAGTTTTAGCTCTGTGCTAATTGCAGGATATCTTCTCACTCCAGAGTGAAGGTGATTATCTCCAAATACGGAATAAGTTGACTAACCTCAGATAAACAATAAGACATTTTCTTTCTTTTCCAGGCAACTAATTAAACAGCTTCAAGCTGTAGTAATGTGTGTACATAACTTCCACAGCATTGCAGTAACAAAAATTAATGTCAGGTACCAAATGGGGCAGGAATAAGGGATAGATTGTTGAAAGATTATGGGTAATTATTACCTAAATATCTAGAAAGGCATATTACATTTGCATTGTAAAAATGCTGTTACAGATTATCTTTTCCTCCCACAAAGTTTTGTCATCTCTCTTTTGTTTCTCTGACTTGCTCTATGTCATTGTGCAATACTTGGACCCCACACCTTTTACCAAGGCAGAAACACAAACTCAGAGGATGCTTTGTCAAATGAATTTAAATTCTTTTTCATGCATTTGCAAGCCAAAGAAGGAATGTAAAGTTTGGAGTTTAATGTGTTTGAATTGAAATTTACTACTCAAAATACCTCTGGAATCCTGGAATGCAATTGCAGGATTCCTCAGCATACAACAGTGGATACATCCATCCTTAAAAGGAGAATGAAGTTAAAAAATTAATAAATATGAAAAATTACTAAATGAACAAATCTAAGCATTCAAAGGCACCCTGGGTTATGCTCCAAATCATTCTTTCCTCAACAGATAGAATGGCCTCTTGAAGGCATAGGGCATCTCTGACCTGTATTTAAAATGAGTCAGAGGCAGGGGAAGTTTTGACACTGCTTTATAGTCCCTGACTGTACTTGTTTCTGAAACCATCACTTCCTTTTGTCCTCTCTAAATTTGAACACCTGGCAAACAGGAAGCTGTTCAAAGAACAGTGATCCACAGTAATGATGAAAACATTTGAAACACAGACATACAAACAGCTTTGTAGGAGAAATACCAGTATCCACTTTCCCCATTTGACAGGTTCAGAAGCCCATCTCTGCAGTGCTTTGAAAAGGACGCAGAGATTTTTCTATGTAATTACTGTCTGTCCTCTCGTATTCAAGATTGTGGCATTCAGTGCACTCAGCAGAATCAGTCACTGCAAACAGCTGGACATCAGCTTTAAGGGTTACATTGCAAATGCAATAACTGGACAGCAGGCTTGCCAACATCTACCTGAGGAGTTGCTGGCTTGAGGCAAGAAAAATTGGCTTTTAGATGGTTTCCATAATTACAGGAGTTCCCATATTAAAGCGGCCTAGTGCTGAAGTTTTCAGACTATCTGATGGAAAGTTTCAGAAGCTTGTTGTGACCATCCTCAATCTTCCCAACAATGCAATTATTTTGCTCCAGGAGCTGTTATGTGTACCAACACACTGTGAACACTTTGTTCTCATTTTGTCCACTCAACAAACATTCTAAATTTCAGAAATAGCTCAGAGAGTCTGTCAGAGAGCCTAGTCTGATGCGTGGGATTTTCCCATGAATGTCACTGTAAATGCAGGCAACAAGTGTGCTAAGTGTAAGATTTTGGGAAAACAGTAATGTTTTGCAATAGCTGTGAGCATATGCTGATGGCATAGCTGCACAGATAGACCCATTTTCCCAGTTTAATTCAATATACTTCCATCACCTTTGATCAAATTATGTTAATCCATCAGTAGAAAGCAAATATGTTTCATTTTAGCACAAAAGCATCACCATCTTTTATATGTCTTGGAGACTGCAAGTGTAACTGAGCACATTAAAGGGATGATTGTGACCAAGCAAATCAACAATCAGTATTGAAAATGCATTTTTTACAGTAATTATTGCCAGAGCATTAACAACTTAATTTCTCATTTTCCCCTCACCATGTTAAGTCATTAAGTTGTCAGTTCACTTGAATAAGATAATTCTACTCGGAAAAAATTTTGTTTGATGCTTCATCTTGATGTACAGAAGCAGCTTCTCATTTCATGGTTTTGCCAATTAAATAAATATAATGCCAATACTGATAAAACTAATGAGGGAACATGTTTAACTCTTACTTCAAGTTGAGGCTTAAAACTATTTGAATACCTGTGGGTTTTTCCAGCATTGCAGAGGTGGAAATTGGTGCAGAAGTTACCAAGGCCAGAAAAACTAATCCATGACCTTCTCAGAGGGTGGTTTCCATGCCAACCTTCAACTTTTATTACAGGACAGTTTGGCTGCATAACTGTTAAAAAGACATGAGATCTAATTTTTTATAATAGCAAAGTAGTTTTTCTCCTCATATTGTAAAATTGCTGACCCATTATTGAGTATATTTTCAGCAATAAGGCTACTCTTGGACAAAGCCTCGGCAATTTCAGCTTCAGAAAGTTTTGCAATAGAAAATATTTCACAATCTGAGCTATAATAAGCATCATTATTCCTTTTAAAGCTGCATTTTAACTAGTTTTGTTAGGGCCAGTAGGAGTTAGGTATCGTCAGGACCCATAAGCAAGGAGATTTAGAAAGAGGAAGGGGAACTAGCTACAACTTTATGTCCCAAATCCACAAAGGCTATGTGGATTTGGGACATACACCCACCTCTCAGTGTAGTTGCTGTGAAATAGATGGCTAAATTATTTTGAGTCAGATGTACTTAAATACAAATTTAGATCAAAAGTCCAATGTAATCCTTGAGGTCTCTACGTTTATGTAAGTCTAACAAGTGCCCAGTTGGAGGAAGACTTCAAAACCAGATTTGTCTCATTAGTTTTTGTCAAGAAATAAGATTCTCTAGTGGCTGTCCCTTGATGTTTCTTGCTAAAAGTACTGTGAATTGTTTATATATGTAGCAGAGGACATGAAGAATGAAATTAAGTCTTCCACACCACAGCAGAATGAACAAACGACTGGATCACTGGGCTTTAATGGGAGTCAGAGGGAAGGAAATAATTTGGCTTGAGAAACAAAGTGCAGAAAAAAAGTTTCCAATGTATCAGAAACTCCGAAAGTCTGTGAGATATTTGGTGATGAGCAATACAAGATTACTGCATTGCTAGGACTTCATCACTCTTCTGATTGTGACTGGCATTAGACAATTTATCAATTTCATATTTTCTCTGTTAGTACAGTTTTTGAAAGAGAGCCTCTTGTTCAAAAACCAGGAAACTTTCTTCAGGAATAAATATACTAACATGGAAGAAATTTCTGCTGACAATGAGAAAGGCAGCTTTACCGGTCCTGATAAGAAGCTAGCCTAGGGTTGGAGGCACTCATCCAATACAGAGTAAGGTATGCTTTGATATTTCAAAACATTTCTGAAGCAGAAGGGAAACTCTACTTCTTCTCCAGTTAGAAATCATGGAAAATATATGTAAAATGGACCCTTTCTCAAATGCCAGTAAGCTTTTCTTTGCACTTTAAGTGATAAAATTATTTAAGCCTGAACTGTATTATTCTTTTTGTTTTCTTCTCTTCACATTCTCAACCCACCAGTATCTGATCATCATTGCAGTAAGCCTCTCATTTTCTCCCAAGCTTCCAAGCTTCACTTCTTGGAATGTCATGTTATTTTTCTCCAGGTCACTGGTTCCTTTTCAAATTTAAATCCTATGTTAAATTTCCTTTCTCTTTATGATATGACCTCTCATTCCTGTCCTGATATGGCCTTCCCTTTTGTTGAGACAGCTTTGTTCTCAGAATTACTTAATTGGTTATTGACTGTTGTGGAAACTCTGAAGCTTTGTGATTAATTGATCACACAATATATCCCATATTGGCAAGTTCTCTTGTGCCACACAAGACCAGGATTTCTGTTTTCATCATTTAAAAAGATGATAAATGGAACCAGAACCACTCAGTGCTCCTGTTTAACTTATCCATAGGTGTTATTTCAAATAATGTGTTTCACATGCATCAGAAAACATTTCAAGAGAGACTTGATATTCTTCAGCCTTGTTCCTCCATGACAGTCTTGTATTGTACATTGATAGCTGTAAAAAGCTATCAGCAATTAAAAGAGTCCTATGGCAACAGTGTGGAAATCCTATAACAAAAATTAAAGGATTCTTCCAAAAGAAATGGTGCTTGAAGCACTCGGCATCTTGCCTGTGTGCAGCCATTCACGGTTGGCTCTCCTTGCCCCAAAAAACTGGCGTGCCCCGGTGTGTGCCGGCATTGTGCCATCCTAGCAGATGGGCTCGAGTATAGGCAGCCAAGAGACCATCTATGAACATCAAATGTGTTTTCTGAGATCATAGTTCACAGCCAAGAATATTTCAATGGTTAGCTATTTTGTCAGTGTAGGCAAGGAGAAAAGCAAGACAAGGAGAGGTACGTTCCCTCAAAAAGTCACCCATTTTGAAAATGGAAGAATGGAAGATGAGTCACCCATTTAGAAATCGGCAAAACTTACAGTTTGCAGCAGCCAAACTCAGTACCCCTGAAAATTTCTTGTATTGATACAAAATCTGCATACAAGGAGTTGAACAGGAGTCTCAGTGTAGCAAACCTTTTGGAATTCAGCAAATTTTTCACTAAATTGCAATAGGACCCTCCAAGACACTTAACTCGGAGGTCATCAGCTCAGAGGACACCCAGCTGAACATCAACACCAGCTTTAGTTAAAACACAACCAGCACTGCAGGACCAAGCCTTTGCAGGAGAAGTCTCAAATTTTCAGTACTTTCAATTGCATTTAGTTTTAAAAGCCTATATTATAGAAATACACATTTTATGGTAAATGCAGTTGTTACCCCATTAGAATTGTAGCAATTACTGAGGAGCTCTGCTTTTCTCATGTGGGGAAGACTTTGAATCAGGAAAAGGAGAAAGAAATATGGTTTGAACATCACACTAAACAAGGTAAATCATGTCTTCATGATTTAAAGCATTTTGCTGAATTAGTACTTGAATGTATATGATCAGTATCACTGCTCCCAGGAGTATTTTAAAGATATAAAAGGATGGAATGTGAACTGAATGTATTCTGAATGGGAAAGAAGAACAAGAAGTATGACAAGAGCTTTTCTTCAATGATCACATTTGCTGGTTTAAGCTGGACTGTAGCAGACAAACATCTGAGGTGGGATTCCTGAAATCCTCATTTTGTGTTGTTTTAGGTAATACACAGCTATGCCAGGAAACATCATTGTTCTTTTGAGTCTATTTTGTCCATTCCATGGCTCCTGGTATGGCATGTGAATTGCTCTCGGTATGCTATTTGGGTACGTGTGGGAAAGAATTTTAAAAAAGCCCTACCAGGCTACTCATCTCACTTTTGACAATTAAATACAGAATTCGGCATAAACATCTCAAATATATTATCAGGTTTATACACAATATTTTTTCTTTTGTTGTTTAAAATTAATTTAAAATGTACTGTAAGTGAATTTTGTTTGTATTTTGTAATCAAGCACTCCAAATCACTTCAAAGAAAATTGAAGAGTACAGAAGTGATCTCTCTCCCACATTCTTAAAGCATGCCAACAGAAAAGCAATCCTGCTGTAGTGGTTGAATAGGCTCGTTCTTATCCCAGCTGATCAAATATTAGACCCTTTCTATTATACATACACATCACAACTATGACCTGCAGTCTGCTTTTTACACATCACAACTATGACCTGCAGTCTGCATTATTTCAGTTCATGATATTACAAAATAAAATCACCTACCATCAAAATTTCCTATTAGTTTAAACCACAGTTCTTTCTCGTAGCAATAGCAATCAGTTTGGAATAAAACACTGTCCCTGTTTCAACTGGGATACAGTTAATTATCTGTGTTTCAGATTTAGGATGACAATAATGTTGATAACTCACCAATGTTGTTTTTGAGCAGTGCTTATTCTAACTCAAAGACCTTTCAGCTTCTCACCCCAATCTACCAGTGAGGAGGCTGAAGAGGCACAAGAAGCTGTGAGGGGACACAGCCAGAAAAGCTGACCCCCAACTGGCCAAAGGGATATTCCATAATACATAGTGTCATGCTCAGTTTGTAAACCAGGGGTAAACCTTGCTGGGGGCAACTGCTCAAGCGCTGCTTCATCATCAGTCAGCAGGTGGTGGGCAACTGCATTGTGCATCACTTGCTTTGTATATTTTTAATATTATTATTTTTATCATAATTATTTTTGTTGTTATTACTTACTGTCATTTTCCTTTTCTGTCCAATAAACTGCCTTTATCTCAACAAATGGTTTTTATTCTTTTTTTTTCCTTCCACTTTTCTCCCCTACTCAACCTGGGGGGAGAGAGTGAGCAGCTGTGTGGTGTTTAGCTACCTGCCAGGATAAACCACAGCAAGTACATTGCTGATTCACCCTTCTGCGCCAATTTCTAAGTTTTCAGGGATGTCATGTGACTTGTGACTCAACCTCTTCCTTAGCTCCACAACCATGATCACCCAAAATGCCCATGTTCCAATGAAACACTGCAAATGACTAATAGCAGCAAAAGACTTACAAGAAAACCATTTTCTTGTGGAGGGCTTCTTAAGTAGAAAATAATGTTCCCTCTATTTTTAAAAGAAAATTTAAATGGAGCATCTCAACCAAATCAAACCATTACATTTCACCACTTTATGGTAAATATTAACTAAATTGTATTTATAGTATTTTGTGATTTGTACTACATTTTCCATTCACCTGTCAGTGAGCAGCTAGCAGTATTCTTTAGGAATCCTTACTGGAGTCATCACTGTTTGATGCCTTCATTAATGACCTGAATGATGGGAGGAAGTATACTCTTAAATTTGTGTTTGATACCAAATTTGGGGAGAGCAACAGGACTGGGGTGCTACTGCTAAGGACCTGGACAGCCTGGAGAAATGGAATAGAAGGAACCTTATGTGGTTCAAACAGACAAAAGTGAAGGGTCTTGCATCCAGGAAGGAATACACTGGTGCAACATTATAGGCTGGGATCGAGCCTTCTAGGAAGGAACTCCACAGAGCTTCTCCATGCAGGGGTCCTGGTGGATACCAAGCTGAATGGAGGCCAGCAGTGCACCATTGAGCAGAGCAAGCCAATAGACTCTAATCCAGGTGAGTGATCCTGTATTCCTTACCTGGGTATCTGAAGCAGTGCGCTCATTTCTGGACTTCCCAATACAATAAAAACTGGTAATACTGGAGCAAGAGCAGCTGTCATCCCACCACCACCAAGCTGGGGAGGAGTCTGGAGAACAGAACATACAGGGACAAGCTAAGATTGATGTGCTTGCTCAGCCTGGAGAGAAGGCAGCTCAAGAAATCATTAGGAATTCCAGTTTCATACTAGGAAAAATATTTTTCATTAAAATGGTCAAATACCAGAATCTTTGGAGGCATTCCAGCTCAATGGGACATGGTCCCTGATATTCGCATCTAATTAGACCTCCTTGGGACAGGAGATTGGACTAGATGTCCTCCAGAGCTTCCCTTCCAACCTAAAATATTCTGTCATTCTTTGACAAAAATCTCGAGTTTACAGCAGCCACCTTCTTTGCCTGGGTACTGATTGCATACTTAAATTCAGGACTGGTGACACATACCATGTAAACCTTTTGAAAACTAAGTAGAGAGGAGGCAAGTGCAGTTTAACTGAAATTAATACTGGTAGAAATGAAAGCTATACCATTACAGATCTATACTCAAACTGTATTTCAATTACTACTTTGAAAAGTAGAGAAATAGGCAGATCTGGCACTTTATTCACCAAATAGCTTAAAAATACTGTTTAAAAAAAAACCAAACAAACCTGCAATTCAGTAACTCCTTTGATGACAGCATCAAGAGTGAAAGGTGGTTTTAGCAAGTTGTATTTGTGTGCTTTAAAAATAAATTTTAAAAGGACAGGAAAAGACCAAAAGGCTCCATGTAAATGTTCAAGAGTAACAAGGTTCTCCAATTTTGACAATTGATCTTAAAAAATTACATGTTTTTGTTCTAGATGTTTAACTGAAAATGGAGAATGAGGCATAAAGAATTAAATTAGCTTGGGTGGGTTTTTTCTTGCTTTTCAGAGATTTTACTACATGAACATGGGGTTTGCCCTTTTAATCAGGTGTAAGATTTGTCTAATATCTTTTCTTCTATATCAGCAGCAGATACATGAGCAAAAATTAAACTTTCAGGCAGTGGTAGAATAAAGCACCCTTCATGTTAGCATATTCCCCTTGTATTAGTAACTGGCTTTAGCCTTGTAACCTGGAATGTTAATTGTTTTAGCTGTACTGTAATTAGAATAACTATGTATGTTATTGCAACCATAGTACACCCCTTCTTCTACAGTGGAGATGTGTAATTTCCTGTGGCAATGAGTTCTTCAGGATAATTGTACATTTTGTAGAAAATTATAATTGTAAATAATTTTGTATTTTATCAGTTTTGACTGCTCTCCATTTTCATTTTGTTAGTTGCCCTCTTATTCAAATATTTGAGGAAGTCAGAGAAACAGCTCTTATATTTATTTAAACAATCCCATGCTCATTCTCATAATTTTTACAAGCTCTTTTTTGTTCTTCCATTTTACACAAGATATCCACACAATATCTGCCTGATTCATCCCAGGCACCAACAGATGTACTTCATCATTCTGTGGTTCACTTTCTGAGTCAATCAGATATAATTCAGCTCTAGTTGAGAAATTATAGGTCTTTTGCATGACCTGACCTAGCCTGTCTTGCAAGCTAATTTGCAAAGTCTGCAGCGAATGGGCAGACACAGACCAAACTGACGATGTCTTAGAAGAACAGAAATAAATTAGACTGAGTCCATTCACATTTACAAAACTAACCCAAGTTCAGAGTCAGGGTATAACAAGCCCTCCCTAACAAACTCCTCAACATCAAATCCTGTATTCAAATTACCTTAATTAATATGACACCTATTAGTAACAAATCACACCTGTCGGGTAATTCAGTTTACCAGAGAAGCCTGAAACTGTGTAACAAATTTTCCTCCCAAATTATTTCTTTTTGACAGGACACTTAATATTTAGCAAAGCAAAATACTTGTATTTGTTTTCCATGGCAGATGTTATTTTTTAATTAACTAAATCCACATGTGGTTACTTGAATTTTCACTCCACGCCCTTCATCACTAAGGCAATTCTTTCCAAGCAGCATGTCAAATTTGTTGATCAGGCTCATGATGCTGCAGTTCAGAAATGAAAACACTTGGATTACACTCACATCTCCATTTGATCAGCAATTGCCCTCAACACTTTAGAACACTGTTTCTCTAAAACAAATATATTTGTATACATTTAAAATGAAAACATAATATAAATATATCAATTATATATTGATATGCTAAAACAAACTAAGATAAAAGCAATAGTGACAAAATTCTAGAACTGACAGCTTCAGAACTCCAGGTTAGGATATGAGCTTTCATATGAGTTTCCTGCTATAGGTATTAAAGCATCTATCTGAAGACCATGGAAGCACACATTCCTTGGTCGTTGTAAGGCAGCATCTCCATAGGTCATTCTAAAAAGCAGGTCAATGCTTTGCAGAAAGTCTGTGATAGCTCAATTTTCAACAAGATCTTTTCTTAGAAATATGTTTAAAATAAAAACTTATATCGTTAAATGTGGGAAAAGTGTATAAGCAGATACCTTATATTGATGCCTGGGTATTACCATGGCAGAGATTTTGATAAACTAAAGAGCAGCCATACTACTAGTACAATGAGTGATGATTATTTGCCCCATTTGAGCAGAAATACCTGACACTGCACTGAGCACAGCTAAACTACACTGATCAATGAATACAAAAGACAGAATGAGGCATACAGTCACTGTGTGTGCAAGAGGTTGAGAAACTGGGTTATTAGTGTAGTTTATTTCCCCACAATCTGACTGAAGACTAGCTAGATAATGCAGGAACAGAAGGGAGAATATTACTTATCATGATTTAGGACAGTTTTTGTTACAATACAGTCTAGAGTGAGGAACAATCTATAAAAAAAAATAGATGTCCTTCATCCTATTTTATGAGTAATTTTTACCAGTAATTTTTTTAAGATTAATACATCACAAGGAAAGACAAGATTTTTTTTTAATATCTCCTAGAAGGCCATAAACTGAAAGGTTTAATAATTTGAATGATTTAGCCAAGAGAAGAAGTGCTAGAGAGGAGTCAAGAATGAAGAGCTGTATTTGTCATTGTGGAGCAAACAAGTGAAACACTAGTGGACTGTTAAGCCAATTGTTCCCATGGGACACAGTCTCTGGGAAAAAGGGTCCCATGGCTTTTCATTCCAAGTTCCTGTGGGAGAAGAACTGTTGCACAAGGACAGGTCCCAGTCCCCACATTTCATGGACTGCATTTACACCACATGGTGGAATGGCCAATTCCCAGTGGTTTCCACCATGCATTTCCTCTTATTTGAAAGTTTTCCCAAGTAATGTGATTTTTCCATCAGTTGTTTCATCCTTGTCCTGAGGACTAAAGTGGCCAAAGATTACAATGGAGATAACAGCATTATTTGCAAGGATACAAGAAGGGAATCTCTACTCTTCCCAGCAGAAAAATAAAACTTGTTTAAGCTATTAGACAAGGATATGAAAGTTCCTGGGATGCCATCATGGCTCTGCAGATACCATTATGAGCTAATTCATTTATAGACAGAATATCCACCAGGGCTTTCTATCGACCTGGAAAGGCCATGAGATGAACAGCAGTGAAGGAAAAACCTCCTGGGGCTCTCACAGATGCCTCTATCAGCAGCAAATCAGCCTTCCACATTCACCAGTTTAAGTTAATCTCTCTCTGGTGCACGTTGTGGTGGGTCAGCTGCACACCCATGACTGATTATCACATTTCAGCTGGGGAAGGGTGTCCTGTCAAACTATTCTTTTGTTAATTTGATTATGTTCTTGCATTTTTCCTGTATTCAACAAAATCACTTTAGAACAAATGCAAGGAAAAAGTCTGATTTTTTCAGTGGTAAGAGAGTCAAGCACTGAGATTCAGTTTTTAAGGTGATAAATTTTTTAATGCTGGTAATACAAACTGGAATTACACATGTAAAGTCAATTAAATCTCATGCTTCCAGGAAAAAAAGTCTCTGTCCTACTGGTAGTCCTAGATATATGATTTATTGAACAGATGTATCTGTATCAAACACTGCTGGGCACAGAGCAGTGGCTTGATGAATCTATTACGTCCCCTGAAGGGGAAATCACCACTCTTTTGGTTTGTGCTACTCACAAGCTACATTAGCATAACAGATCAGACAGAGCAGAAGGCAACTACTGCTTTGGGAATAGAAGGCCAGGATCACATCCAAACTACAAGGCTTATTAGTGGAACAAGCAAACATCAAATCAGCATCTGCGGGGCCTGATGGGATTCACCATGGGATGCAAAACTGGGAGTCAACATATTCCTTGGCATAGATCAAAAACTCATTAAAATCAGAGATGTCACCAAAAGACCAGAGGAAATCTAAGTGTGGTGCCAATGTTGAAGTATGAAGAGATGAGAGTAATAGACCAGAAAATTTGGCTTCTGTAGCCATAAACATGTTGGAATGAATCTTTCAGTAGAGATAAGGTGGTTATTAAAACAAATCCAAAGGGGCACAATGATACAGTGGCAACAGCTCAATGTTTGCTATGTCAATAACAAAGGAGCAGCTATGACCCTCTGTTTTCATTTTGCTACATGGAGTTGTCTATAGACACTGACTTTACATTGGTCTTTGCCACAAATAACAGAGGAGTGCACAGGAACAATGATTTTCAGAAGAGGGGAGACATGATAAGAGAAAAGCAGCACATTTTGGAGGGATTATCATAAATAATAACATAGAGGTATCACATATACTTATGTATGTAGCACATACATATATGTAAATACTAAATAATATCTATCATTTATAACAGAAAATAGCAGATTAAAGTATCTAAACAACTGGAGAACACAGATGGCACTCAGCATAGCAAGCAAGAGACAGAGCTTACAGGAGTAAAACTATAAGGCAATAAAAGAGCCTTTTTTAGCTTTTTCTTTCTTACTTATATTTTTCTACATATTAGAAAGCAAAACTGGAACCTGCAATATCAGTGAGTGCACTCCTCTCTTACAGTAAATATTATTCATGAACTTTCAGTATTTTCTGTATTCACAATGGATAGAATTATCAGGGGGACAGTGAATCAACCAGTACTCATTTATGTCCTCCATTTTTTCTGCCAATTATTATTAAAGGGAAGACACTGGAAAATATATATGCAGTGAGACCTGATTGCAAATGGAACAAGCAAGTTTTATTACATTACATGGGTACATTCCTAATACGAATCCATACTTGAAGAAAAATTAACTGAGCTAGTGAGTGAATCAGCATCAATCTTATCCATCCTGTAATATTAATAGAAATTACAAAAGGCTCATGCTAGAAATCACTTTCGGAGACAGAAATAGATATTGTCTTGCTTAAATGGATGTTCCAGGCAAACAGACTATTTTAATCATGGTGTAAACTGCCTCTTTGAAAAACTCAGTGTAAACCTTGAGGGCATCCTTGTCACTAGAACATATGGCTTATGATTCTGCATCACCATCTTCTAAAAACACACCATGAGAGGTCCTTTCTGGTTTCAAGCATTCATTTTTTATTATTACTGGAAAAGAATAATGATGCATTATTTTCCTATGAATAATTTTATCCAGCAGCTGGATCCAACTGCTTCAAAGAAGTTTGCACCATACAAGGTAATGCCAGTAAGAGATGCTTAAATAAAAGATGATGAAATTTACCTATAGATACTAGATGGTTAGAAGCAGAGGGCTCGAGGGTGTTTCTGGTAGTGGCAGATGTAGGAATAAAATCATTTCAGGGAAGAGGCAAGTCAAGGTGCAAGAGGGTTTCTGCCAGAGTTTATTCAGGATATCAAAGGTATTAGAAATTTTTCCTTATATAATACTTGAAGATATTAGGGGAACACGGCTGATTTGTTGTCACAAAACGCAGGCATCTACTGGCTTTGAAGCTCAGCTCCAAACTGAATCTATCTCAAGCAAATTTATTCAAGGTAACATACAGTAAATGTCTAGGAAAAAGAAAAATTCAAAATTACCCATGATAGAAACTGGATCAGCTTCCATATCTCTGAATTTGCAGCAATATTTAGCACGAAGACCTTCTTCAACTGACATCAAATCTTTTGAGAAGAGAAATCTCTCTGGATGTTTTCCCTTTTCATAATACCAGAGCAGGCAAAGGGATTTTCCCATCTGATTCTGGGGGAGGTTGAGCTGGTAGGAAGAAGACTTGCAACCACAAAAATTTCACATTCACTGTTTAGAAAAAAGTTATCCTCCCCAAGCATGAGTCTTCAGATCCTGATCAAATATCACCCAAGTAAAGTTTTGGGTGTTTTTCCTAGAAGATATTGGTCAGTCTTTTTTGATCCTGATGGATTATTCATGTTTTAGGGTTGGGGAGATGAATTTACATGAAAATAACTGAGGTAGCATCAAGACCATGCCAGTGTAATGATGCTTTGATATTCACCTTAAGTATAGAAATATTTCCCTGTTTTATGTTTGGTTTTTTTAATAAAGAAAGGTAATTTTTAATACTCATTACATTCATGAAACTATAAGCCAAGAAGATTTTTCAGGATGTGCTTAAGTTGAAGCTTCTTAGAAAATAAAAAGGCAAAAGGGTGAAGGGCGGGGTTAGGTGGGGTGGCAGTGTGGAATGGAGACAGAGGAATTCCAGATACTCAAACTCGTTTTTCTCCTTGGGATAAAACATCATTTCATGAACCACTATGCTGGGTGGTCAGCTACACATTTGACCTGGTCTGAAGAGAGACTACAAATGGAGAACAGGTTGAAATTAATTCCTGGTTAACTAATGTGTTATGTTTATGTGATTATTGCACATTTCTGGATAGCTCAGTAAACACATTACCTGCAAATGAATATTTATTGCTATGGGATTGTCATTAATGTCTTATTATAAGTTAAAATGAAGCTTGGAGGTTTTTTTCTGGAGTGCTTTTATTGTTTAAATCTAAATATTCATTGTTGGGACCTGCAAAGGTAGTGAATTCAAAACTTTGAACTATTACAAGTCTGCAGCAACTATGAGGGAAGAATCTTCATCTAGGAAAAAGAGAACACAAAGACTGGGAGATATTAAGATTGGTATACCTATAAAGGTAATCAAAACAGCAACAGCAGAAGATGTTTTTAAACTTGTGGTTAGTTTTAAATATCATTTAGCAGAAAAGAGGCATGGCTGGGTAAGAAAAAATTATAAATAAGTACAAATCAGTATAAATCAGTAAAAATCCCTCCACCTGGAGGGATTTCACACAGCATGTTTTTTCCCTCACATTTTCCAGCTATTAAAAACATCCATGCTGATTTGCACTTACCCAGTGTGTTGCATGTGCCATGGCAAAGAAGGGAGACAAAAAAGTTTGATTAGCTCAGTTTCCTTAAGAAAAGAGGCTCTCATGATCACAGTACTATTTTCTTTGATTGCTGTGTCCTTCTCTCATCACACTCCAATGTGTTGTTTAAATGTGGCAAAGAGTGTTTAAAATAACTAAATTAGTGTACTTTTTTGACTTTTAAGTGCTCAGATAAAAGGAAGTTTCACATCTTTGCAAAACGCAAGAAGATACACACAGGGGAAAACACAACCAAATACCACAATTATGAGTTACTTCAGACACAACTCACAAACAGCAAATTCAAGGGCAAACAAGCTTCATTAGCTCTGATTCCTACAGAACTGCTTCTTTATTGCTTCTCTTTTTAATAGGTACTTTTTTTTACAGATACTAAGGTGTGCTGGATTTCACAAGACTGACTGAAGCCTGCTGGAGACAAAGTGAGTGTGTCCATTGGCTCCAAAGGTTTTCAGACAAAGCCCTAACACAGCAGGGGATGACAGATTCCAGGAGCCAGAGATGTATCTCTATGAAATATATAGTTTGTTTCTGCTACTGCTCTCTTATTGTTAACATTACAGAAGATATATATATCACACTAGCAGTCAATAGAAACGGCAATCAAAAGGTAATGATGTATTTCCTAGGAGCTGGAATGTGGGGCTTTCACACTGTCTGCCTTCAGGGTTTCTAACTTAACAGTTCAGTCTTGCTGAGTTTTATATTCCCCCATTGTTAAAGATCACTGTTGCCCTCTCCAGAGAGAATACTAATAGAAACCCCTCTACGAACTAACACTTCAAATGGATTTCTTCCTCTTCATAGACTACATGAAAGTTAGATGGCATTTAAAAATAGTGTGAACTTTGCCTTGGAGAAGCTGGCATGGCTCCTGAAGATGATGTGAAAGAACAGCCTCCATAACTTACCCTTGCATGGCCTCCCTTAGTAAGCTTTTAGGACTCGGGCAAGTTGATTTTTAATACTCCACCTTTTTATGTGCTTGCTGCTGGGTATTCAGCATGGACACAAATATTACAACCATGCATAAATCCACTCCTCTGTTTCCCACGGCCAGTTCTAAGTTTTGGTTCACTGAGCTCCTGGCATAGAGTATTCCACAGCCAAACTATGTGCTTTCACTACTTTTCTTTTAACAGTTGGTAATCCATATATTTACTGAAGTCCAAACAGCTCTCTAACATTTTGACAAGTCCCATGTTAGCATATGTCTTCATGATATCCATCAAAAAGACATGGCCATAAGTTACAAAAAATGAAGCTTTAGGCAACCCAAGTCCCTGATCACCAGT
This sequence comes from Motacilla alba alba, assembly GCF_015832195.1. Taxonomy (NCBI): domain Eukaryota; kingdom Metazoa; phylum Chordata; class Aves; order Passeriformes; family Motacillidae; genus Motacilla; species Motacilla alba. Next base: position 44,682,680 of record NC_052016.1, on the reverse strand, counting down.
TCTCATAGTACCCTATCATCAGTGCTGCCATGATTCCTTATTTCTTTTATACAGACTAAGACAGAAATGAAGGGCTGCTAAGTTTTGTTTCCACTGTTTAAATCCAAGGTACCTATCAGAAGTTCATTGCTATTTTTTTCTGCTCATAACTCTTGCTGGTCTTCCACTGTGGAAGAGACCATCCAGGTCTCCTTCCACTAATCAGTAAGACTGATCAGTCAGTAAGACTGACACTACTCTGTCTCCTCGAGATAAGAACAATTTTCTACTACTACTGAAAAGCCTAAACTCGCCTCTTTACAATTCAGACTTTTTACTATTTCTTTTTGTAAGCATGTAGGAACAAAATGGTCATCAGAAATCAAACACCTACTTAAGTCACTATCAGTTTTACAGATGCTAAATTCCTAAAAAAAAAAAAAAAAAAAAAAAAAAAAAAAAAAAAAAAGCAGTTTCCTACATAAGACAATTCAAAATATTATACTGGTTGCACACTGGATTTGCTACTTTTTTATATCCCTGTCAGTGAGGCTAGGACTGAGTCAGTAATGGCTGATGGCAGAATTGAGAAGACTTATTCAAATGACTGTTACTTATGTCAGTGACTCTAGCTGAGGCTAGTCCTGCAGGAAAATAAAACACTTGTACAGAATTGACATATTTTGCCCTCAGGTACATAGCCACAGGCTACACTTCAACTTCCCTCCGTGGACAAATTGCAAGAAAGGCAGGAAATGGTCTGTAGAGGTTCCCTAGTCAAGCCCCAAGTTCCATCTTAACTATTTACACCTGTGTTATCCATTCCTCATAACTTCTCTTGATAAAAACCCCTCAAATTCCCTAAATAATATTTTCCCTGTGCCTCTTTTACTAGCTCTTTCCTACAAAATTCATGGCATAAGTCTTAATAACTCTATATAAAGGAACAAAGACTTCTTACATGACTGGGGTCATATGTCAAATAAAATGAGAATGCAGTCATCTGCCAGTTTGAGCTGTGGGTAACCATCAAGGTTCTGAGTAATCTGTACTCTGACCAAAACCAGAGGCTTTTAGGAGTGTTATAATTTGCAAAACTTGTTTCCCAGGGAAATAAAATAAATAAAACCATAATTAAAATAAAAAAATAAAAAAATAAAATAAAATAAAACAAAATAAAATAAAACAAAATAAAATAAAACCCTTTGGCATGGCTCAGCCAAAGACTGTGTTTACATTGCCTGTAAATAGCCAGCAAGGAAGCAGAATCCTGACAGATTACGGTGGAATTCCTTGCAGCACCTGCCAAAATTAAAAAAATCATAGAGAACTGAGGTAAGAACACACCTCTGAAGGTCATCTTGTCCAACACCACCTGTCTAGAATAAGTTCAAGTAGAGCAAGTTGTGTAGGGCCATGTCCATTTGGCTTATGAATATTGCTGGGGTGGGTGACTCCACAATATCTGCCAGCAATCTGTTCCAGTCTTCAATCATGTTTACAGTAATTTTTTTTTCTTATTTCGGCAACATCCTTGAAATAGGATAAGCAATTGATCTGAATTATTAAAGGGATTGGTTATAAAAATGTCTATAAAAGTAAACTAAAATAAAGGAGTATTTCTGCCAGTATATTAGTGGGATAAATCACAGCTAAAAACCAAGTCAGAGCTGCAGGGTGTCAGTGAACTCAGATTTATGCACTATCAGAAGCAAACAGACTGGAAATCTATGGCAAAAATAATTCTCTAATACACATGCTGACCCCAAAGACATCTCCTTCTGCTATGCTAAAAACCTTGTTCATGGGCAAAGAGAAACACACCCAAAGGCAAAATTTTATTCTTAATATAAATGAAGCCTTGACAGTCTAATTCAAGAATCATTATTACTCTAGATATAATTTACACAGAAAAATAAAGAACACATAGTAATAGAGTTAGAAACCTCAGTAATGACAATATTACTATTTAAATTGTAATGAACACTTAAATTTTTTCACCCCTGTAGAAAAAAAGATGACTTTTTTCCCAGGAAGCTAGTAACAGGACAAGAGGACATAGTCTGTAGTTGCACCAAGGAAGATTCAGGTTGGCCATCAGGAAAAATTTATTCATGAAAGGGTTGTCAAGCACTGGAATGGACTGCCCAGGGAGGTGCTAGATTCACCATCCCTGCAAGTCTTCAAAAAATGTCTGGATGTGGCACTCAGTGCTATTCAATAATGTAGTGATCACTCAAAGGCTGTACTTGATCTCAGGGGTCTTTTCCAATCTAACTGATTCTGTTCTTCTGTGATTCTTTAATTTACATAATTTTGCACTTTTACATGTTAGATACTATTTATTTATTGTTTTTCTTATCCTAAAGTCTTCTTTTTTTTCAGCTGTAGGTCTGAGTTTCATTAACTACCATTACTGAGTTGTTTATAGGGTCAGCCTGTTCCCATCTCTAATTATCCCATGCCTCTACTTGTCTGCACCACACACATTGTCTCCACTTCTCCAGGCTTGTGTTTCTTTACAAAACATCCTTGTGTTAAGGCCATAAGTATTTCACTTTATGTGAAAGTATTTATTGACATTTTGTTTCTGCTATCTACCTAAAAGTCAGGGGATATCATAGAAAGATGAGGGAGTGATGCAATTTAGACATTTACACCTGCTCATTAAAAGGAATTGATGTCAAGGCTAAATAAAGTCAAACAAAGATGCAGGCAGGTCAAACAAAGTTCACATAGAGGAAGCCTGACAAACCTCCCTCTGAGAACTTGAAAACTCTGCAGGAACCCTGTGTCTCCAAGTAGCAATGGTGCAATACAGAGCTACGCAGGCACACCTGGAAGGAGATGACTGTGCTCCTAAGATGAAAGCACATCAGATTCAGAGCCGTAGAAGGTCCTCTTTGGACTGCATACTAGGGAAAGTTATCATTATCTACCTCTTTATCTTGCCCAAGGTGCTAGTAATGGAGGCTTCTGACATTTCAGCTCTAATACTTTTACATATCATACTTATTCACACATAATTATACACAGGTTTGAAATACAGTCCTGAAACACCATCCATTCCCACTTGTATTGTCTACACAGATTATGCTATAGAGAGATGCATTTTGAGAAATAACACACTGCATCTGTCTAGTCTGTCTGGGCTAAATCTGTCATGATTCAGATATCTTTGCTATAGAAAAATGAGAGGTAACACCTGCATTTTTGGGTGCTTCTTCCATAAAGATTGAATGGCATTTCAATAGATAAGACAATCAAAATATCCTCCTGTGACAGTGCAAAATTTCATTGTTTGATTATGTTGGAGTAAATAACAAAAAAAGTACTGGTCTGCATGAGGACATACAGCTCCAGAAAACTCAGTAGCATTATACCCCTTGACTTAATTCTGCCTGCCTGGAGAAGTGCTGCAGAATGCTCTGAAATTAACTGAGAAAAAGCAATATAATATTTCTTAACATCATCATGGATAGATTTTTTTCTTTGTGATTGGCTCCTCACTGGAAGAACCTCAACTGTTAGGAGCAAAGGTGATCTGTAAAAGCTACCCCTCAAAAAAAAAAAAACCCACAAAAAAAAAAAAAAAAAAAACAAAAAAAAACAAACAAACAAAAAAAAACCAACAAAAAGCAAAAAAAAAAAAAAAAAAAAAACAACCCAAAAACCCACCAAAACCAGCCAAGCAAGCAACAAAAAACCCCTAGAAACAGGTAATTTTTTTTTATTTGCAGATTCCTATTCCCTGTGAATATTGTTTAAAGAATTTAAAAGATATATCTCTTCAGAAGGAAAATAGGCAATTTTAGAATACTGGTGTGTATACCAGGCTCTCTAATTAGTTGGCATTCTGATCACAGAAATACCATAAGAGAAAAGATTTCCCCATAACAACATGTCAAAATAATAAAATCTGATCAAAACATCTTGCAAAGGCACGATTTTCCATCTGAAAATGCTGACTCCATGCAATAAAAACATTTAAAGATCAAACAGTAATTTTCCTAATTTTCACACTTTGATATAATTAAAAATTTTTGAGTGTTATTATTCTGACATTGAAGATTTATTACAGAACATATGATGGAAGTTAAAACAATGTAGATAAGTATCAATGAAATACCTTCCGAAGTGATCTGTAAGAAAAAAAGCACCAAAAAAAACCCAACAGCCCTTAATTTGAGAGGAAATAAAATCATAAAATTCACATAAATAACTGTGGGACAGAATTTTTATTTTCAAGCTTTTACTAAGCATTTTCTTAGTTTGTCAGATAATGTTTGAATCTTGGACAGTTAGAATAGGTAAAGCAAGTCCAAATGTTCTCATAATAGTATTAGTATTGGTCTCAAAGGATACCACTTTCCCCAGATACCTAATTTCCTTGGAAAAATAATTATTCTTTCATAGAGACAAAACTCCTCCAGTTATTAACTGCAACCTCCAAAGACATTTCAATTTTTCTCAACCAGTATTAATTTGAAAAGATTCATTGGCAGTGATTTTCAGACACTGACTAAAACTAACAACAAGAAACTCTCTGAATAAGAGATGTGGAACATTTTGGTTTAGATATGAAATGAAATTCCCCATTAGATCTGCTCATTATCTTGGCTTGGTTCATAGTAAACTTCTAACCTGTCAGAGGATATGGAATGGGAAAGTTTCTCCAGGTTTTTCTTATATATTTTTAAATAAAACAATATTTTTCAAATGTTTTTAAATAAAAAGGTTGGTCTTCTAACAAGAAAAACAATTTCTGGTATTGCATACTGAGACAAAGATCATTCTGGATCTTGCATGCATTGTGACCACAATATCATCTTTTTAGAAGGTATCTTGTACTGAAAATTGGCAATGCTGCTGTTTATGTGTGAAGAATGTGATTTTCAAAGGTAACTTACTTGCCTAAATCCCACTGGAATCAGAAGGGCCTACAGGTTCCAAGTATGTATTTTCAAGTACTTCCCTGCACTCAGGGGGAAGGCATTCAGTCCATCTGACCTCACCCATTCTGAGAAGTAAATATACCTCTTGTATTCAGTGCAGCCAGTGAGTGGATCAGTAGGCCTCCTAACTCAGGTGTTTAAGATTTATTGATGTAAGGATTTAGACACCTTAAAGTTTTATGGGAAATTGGCTCAGAGCTGAATATCTACATTTTAAAATGAAAAATCTCTAAGCAAGCCTAAGCTCTAAGGAACTAAAAGTGCATTCTGCTTGGTTGTTTTAAACCACAAATTATGACCTTCATTAAATTAGAAATTATTATAACTGCTATTGCCATTATGACATTTGAGTATGGTCTAACAGCACTATTTACATTTTTAAAAGGTGATTTTTCACAGAAACTGAAGTAGGTTATATGCATCTCTCTGCCTTTTACTATCCTGCCAAGTACCTACATGGTACATGGAGACACGTGCTCATTTGACCCAAGAACTGAGGTCCAAGTCCATTGGCAATAGCAAAATAAGGGCTTAAAATGACATATTTGATGACCATATTTTTTATGCCTACATTGCAATGGAAGATGTATTAAGAGCAAGCCACATGGAATAAAAGCATCAAGCATAATCAAAATTACAACTTAACTGCTATAAACAGTGGAATTACTGATGTAGATAAAAATATTAATATGGAAAATTTCCTCTCAAGAGGAATAAACCACAAAAATCTGAAGAGTTTTTTCTTTATAAAAGATATTTGTACTTGTTCTGTATTCAGCAGATAAAGAGAATAAACTGACTGAAAGGGTCTGAATAATGATGAGAAGAGAAATTTAATTACATGAATGTATCCCACAGTGTCTTAGTCTTTTGATACACTTTAGACTACCAAGCCAGAAAGATCAAGAAAAAAGGTTTAGTTAGAGCAAACAGAACTATCAGAAGCTGGGTGTAAGGGAGATGTCAGCTAATACAGCAGAACATTGACTATCTAGTACTTGATATAAACTGGAGATGGGAAGCTGACAGAATAGTCTTCTACAGTGTACTACAAAACAAGGGAACTGACGATGTGAAAGTTGGAGGAAGGGAAATGTGGCACTGACCATTGAACAATGACATTCTTGTCACAGGAAATAAAGGAAGAGGAATGGAGACAATGGACCTTGAGAAAATAGCAAACTCTATTCATAACTGTGGAAAATATGTCAGAGTCTACAGCTGAAGAACTGAAGCCACAGATATTTAAGTTAGGTGTCATTGAGGGCTGATGGTGTCCTGGGGTGCATCAGGCACAGCACGGCCAGCCGGGCAAGGGAGGGGATTGTCCTGCTCTGCTCTGCACTGGGGCGGCCTCAAGACCTGGGGCAGTTGTGGGTACCACAACAGAAGTCACTGGAGAATAGCTAAAGGAGAGAAACAAGGATGGTGAGGGCACTCGAGGAGAAGCCATATGAGGAGTGGCTGAGGTCATTTGGTCTGTTCAGCTTGGAGGAGACTGATGTAAATTCTCATCACATTCTACAACTTCCTCATTGTAGAGGGGAAGAGGAGGCGCAGGCACTGATCTCTCTGGTGACCAGTGGCAGGACCCAAGGGAACGACCTGAAGCTCTGTCAGGGGAGGTTTAGGTTGGATATCAGGAAAAGGTTCTTCACCTAGAGTGCTTGGGAACTGGCACAGGGTCCTCAGGGAAATAGTCACAGCACCAGCCTGACAGAGTTCAAGTGTTTCGACAATGGTCTCAGGCACAATTCAGAATATTCTATGATTCTGAAATATTTTTTACTATAAGGGTATGTAAACATGAGGACAGATCACCTAGGGAGATTTTAGTCTCTCTGTCACTGGAGATTTTCAAAAGCAGCTCAGAGAATCATCTGTCAGGAAAGAGAGATATGGCTGATCCTTCCTCTGAAGTGGCCATGCCAGCCTTCCTAAATTCTCTCCCTTTGATTTCTTTGATTTTTATGATCTGTGTTAATTAGCTTCCCAAATCCTTCTTTGCCCTCTTTTTGCTGTGTTCTCCTTAAGGAATATATGTCACATGAAATAAAAATGCATTTCTTTACTGGAGCCTCTTTTACTCTAAATTCAGCAGTTACAAAATCAATACCAGTTAGACAGCAGTGAAACCTTTCTGCCTTTCTTTCTCCAATCAACTCTGTTTAAAGAAAAAGGAGGCCTATTACACTACATATAAAATATTGATCTAAAAGATGCTAAAAGTGCATAATGCATGAGAAAAAGCTGAGATTTCTGTTTTGAAAAAGTCTAGCAAGGCTGTTTTTTATTTTGTTATATAACAGTCCTGTTTATTGTCATTGTATTTTACACTTGGAATATGGATGAGCAACCCTCAAATGATTCCCCATAAAGAAATATGGGAAATTTAAAATGCACACTGAGCTGCTAGGCCATGTCTCTTTGCAAACACCGAGCTCTCATTCCTCAATCCATTTCCCTCAGTTTCAGCAACTCTCACTAGAACTGGAATTTATGTCACCAGTGCCATTCCAGTCAGGGGGTGATTTTATTTGATCAGGAGGAAAAGCTGATGAGGACGACTGTCAAATGCATCCTTGCAAGCCTAGTAGTATTGGTGGCAGGCAGTCTCACCTAGCAGGAAAAGATATTCAGTGAGACAATGCCCGCCCACAAAACTGTGTTTTCAAATGTATTATTGTACATAAATGTCTTCAGTTAGCTAAAAAAAGAATTCAAATACACTTTATTTAGTGCTAGCTCTCAAAATAAACTTAGTCAATGACTGTTCAGACATCTCAATTTTATGTGCTTGGCTCTAGAGTGGAATTTAACACTGCACAAAAACTTGGGAAAATGTTAGAATAATTATTGGAGAGTTTCCAAATTTCTCCTACCCTGGAACACCGCCCTACTTAATAAACTACATAGACATATTCAGTATCTTTTGCTTCACCAAGGCAATGAGTCTTGAATTTTTCAGCAAAGCAATGAGAAGAATGATTGAATCCTCTTCCTGATTTCTCTCCAGGTCCTACGCACACTTCCACAGGCAAAGACTGATTGCAGGTAGGAACCTTCTGCTTCAGATTGCTCTTGTTTAAAAGCAAACAAACACTCCTTTTCAACTGACTTTCAGAGGACAGCAGCAAACATAATTTCTGCATGAATGAGAACTATTCTTAAAGGGATGTTCCTGAGAAAATCCCTCAAGTGAGGGAGTATCTGGTCTCAGGATCACGGTCAAGCTTAAGAATGACAGAGAGGTCAAGCTGCCCTGCTACTGTCTGAGGTACATCAAAGTTAAAAAAAATTGAGACAGCTGCTGGGGTTGCTCACATTGAGAACTGGGTGGCAACATAGCAGTAGTTTTTGGGGTTGAATTATATTTCAAACCTGCTTCAGGAATGGACTCAGGTGCTTAACCTGTAATCATGACAGGACAGATAACAGCAGACACACAATCTTTACTTTTCTGGCTTCTGATCAATTGGAATTTTTATCTTACAGGAGTCAATTTATGCTTTTGAGAGCTCAGACAACTGTTCTAGATGTTACATGTTTGGGAAAAGTCTATACTGTGTTGTGGGCATAGATGGGATCAGTTCTCTTCAACATTGTCATTAATGACTTGGATGCAGGATATCAATCAAGTTTGCAGATAACACAAAAGGAAGAGTTGTTGACTCCCTTGAAGGCAGCGAGGCCCTAAAAAGGGACCTTGATAAATTAGATGACTGGGCAATCATCAACCGTATGAAGTTTAACAAGAGGAAATGCCCAAATCTGCACCTGGGACAGGGCAACTGTCGGTGGATGCACAAACTGGGGGGCAAGAGATTAGAAAGCAATGCTGCAGAAAGGGACCTGGGGGTCTTGTTCAATGGCAAGGTGAACATAAGTCAGCTGTGCCCTGGCCAGGAGGGCCAGCCCTGTCCTGTGGGGCATCAGTCACAGCATGGACAGCCAGGCAAGGGAGTGGACTGTCCTCCTCTGCTCTGCACTGGGGCAGCCTCATCTTGAGGGCTGGGGTAGTTCTGGGTGCTACAACAAAAGAAAGACCTTAAATTATTAGAGACCATAAAAGGAGGACAATGAGGATGATGAGGGGCCTTGAGGAGAAGCCATGTGAGGAGTGGCTGAGGGCACTTTGCTGTCCAGCCTGGAGAAGACAGTGAGGAGAGACTGCATTGCAGTCTGCAACTTCCTCATGAGAGGAAGAGTAGGGGTAGGTACAGACCTTCTCCCTCTGGTGGCCAGTGCCAGAACCCAAGGGAATGGCTTGAAGCTCTGTCACTGCAGGTTTAGGTCGGATATCAGGAAAATTTTCTTCACCCAGAGGGTGGCTGGGCACTGGAACAGGTTCTCTAGGGAAGTACTTACTGCGCCAAGCCTGACAGAGTTCAAGTGTTTGAATAATGCTCTCAGGTGAGTGGTATGACTCTTGGGGATGGTCCTGTGCAGGGCCAGGAGCTGGATTTCAATGCTCATTGTAGGTGCCTTTCCAACTCTGAATATTCTGTGATTCTGTGAATTCACAGCTTCACTAACTCAGTTTTGCTATTGGCTTTAAAGGAGTGATTAAACCTTGGGCTTACTTTGTTTACTTAGTTAGATGACTGACTTAGTTTCTACCTCTCTAATAAGAGGGGTGCTACATAAAAATCTCTATGCTAAACAGAGCTCTTGGCATGGTAGATCATAGTTGAAGTTTAGTTTCTAATCCTACAAAGACATATAATATGCTTAAATATAAGAATGTGAAGCATTACAGAGGTGCAGCTCACTTTGGACTGAGTCTTCCACTCTTCCACGATGCTAACTGCATTAATCTGGTGTCTTGAAATCTTCATTATTCAGTTTGCTCTTTATAAAGTGTTAACTGAATTTGTGAACTTCATAGCTGTTTTATCAGGGTAACTACATTGCATTTCAGGATAAACTTGTACCGAGATCTTGGCCTGCAAATCATCATATAAGAAAGTGTTTTCAGAGTTTTAAATATTAAAGTAACTGAGTGGACTTTTAGAGATGATTTGCATTAGCACTGGAAACATGAGGCCACCAGAAATTCTCTTCATCTGAAAAATACATTGAAAAGATTAGGTCTTTGAGTGCCCTTCCTTGCACATGGATTTGTATTTCTATATGTAGACAGTCAGATATATTGCTTATGCATGTTCACAATCTTGAAGATGTTTTAAAGACTTACAGAGATGTGTGTTTGAGCACTGGTGAGCAGCACTGAGTCTTGGTAGAAAATCAGCTTAATTTTCTTCTTCATCTGTTTTCATTTTCCCAGTTTTGCTTGAGGGATTAGTCCCTCATCTTATTATAACTTTGTGGCAATTTATTGCAAAGTTTTGGTAGATTTCCCTAGTATAATTCAGGTATTGCAAGTTGCAAACTGATATTTTTACACCCACATTGTGACACTGGCTTTTACAAAGCCATCTAACTGACCATTGCTTTGAAACCAAGCTGGAAAAAAATACACTACAATACCAGACTGTAGTTCTGGCTGAGAAAATTGTTTCACAGAGACAGAATGATTCCATTGTCTAGGGACTAAGTCCTCACCTGAGAGGAAAATCGCCTCCTTCTTGTAAAAGTAATTTAATAGAAATGACTGGCAGACAGCCCTCTGCCCCCTCCACTCTCAGTGGTGTATGCTGTCTGAAGGATCAAGCTGAGAACTTGTGGAGCACATCTTGCTCTTAAATATTAACACATCTCTAAATATTTCATGTATAATGGCACAGCTTCCATGGGAAAGACTGAAAGCTATACCACCAATTTGCTGATAAGCTGGGTGTCAAGGCAGTCCCCAAGGAAGCAAAAGTTTGGACAGAAAATGGAATATGTATCTGGCATATCCCGTAGAAAAAAACTCAAGCTGCCAAGTATCAGATGAAAAAGGGGCTGCACATCTGCTGCTGCTTTTTTTTAGGACCAAACCCAGCAATTATGGTTTGGAAATTCCTTACTGATGCCTCCTGCAGACAGCCTGAGGGAATGCTGCACTTCTGAGCTGAATATGAGTTGTATAAATCATATCACAGTAGATGAAAACACTTACAGTTTTTAAAAATGTCTAGGCACATAAAGGTGAAGATAGACATGTCTGTGGGATCTTCACAGGTCCCTATATATCTAAATACGATTTGGAGATTGCATAACTAGAAGTTTTGTACTTAGTGTATTTGAAAATATCACTGGGCTTTACATATTTTATCCCAAAAGTCCCGCTTTGAACTGACCTTTCAGCAAGCAGGGTTGTTTTTTCCCCTCTTCACTACTGTTTTATACTTGGGTTGTTAGCAGTGTTGTATGCTTCATTTGTACTGGAGCACAGAAGAGAAGAGTCATGTCCAAGGAATGTCTCTTTGGATGCACATTTAGCTTCTGCTTTCAGTTTGGGATGAATGCCAACAGTGCTGGTGTCACTGAGATCTCTCAAACTTCGCTCTGTGCACAATTGCTGCTCGATATTTATATAATCAACTCTTGATTCACCAGGTAGTAAATAGACAAAATATATGTACACATCTACTGAGGCAGAGTAACCCAACAGGCTCAGCTTCCCTGCAGACCCTTTAATTTTAAAAACACCAAAGATATGCAGTTATGATCCATTTGGGAGCTTACATGTGCTAAGATATATGGATCTAATATTTCATTTCAGAGAAATCGTTAATTTCCAGCAGTAAATATGATGTTTGTGAAATGAGAATAGTCTATTTCAAGCTGTTATAAGGCCACTGAATAATTGAATTATTACTCATCAGGGGGCAGTGTAATTTGTTACCTGTATGATTCCAACACTCTGAATCAAAGTAATTACATTCATGGAGTCATTTAGTGAAATAATGCCATAAAGGTCTCTATGAAGAGAAAGACAATTGCTGAAAGGATTTTGTTGAAATAATAGCACCAATTCAATTGGTACTCTTGTTTCATTCACTTATTATATGGCTAAATAGCTCCTTCAGCTCTGCTTTGTTAAAGTGACAAATAGAAGCTTTGCAAATAGTATCTATGAAGGGCAAAAAAACCCACAGCTTCTAAGGGAAAAGTACCAAATAGGCCTTTTTAGAATCACAAATGTATAAATGGCAAATGAGAGAATAAAATTATTAAAAAAAAAAGAGAGAAAGAACACAAAAGGAGATTTTAATATCCTTTGAAAGTTCAGAGGTAAGATTCCACTAGAGGTTTGTTTGGTGTAAAGAACTGGTGGGGGATATCTGAAGATTGCTTCAAACCACAGAGTAATCACTTCTAAATTTCATGAACTAGGCTTCAGAAAACTATGAAATTGGTATTAAAAAAAAAAAAAAAAAAGGAGTCACTTAAAAAAGTATTTTGGAGTTATTTTATGTTTGTCTACAAACTGTAAGTATGCAAGAATTCATGTATGCAAGTATGAAGTGTTTTCTGTTGCGCTACTTCATCCACATCTTGCACCTTAATGCATTTATTGCCAAGACCAGTCTGTGAGGTGGGACAATCCTGCACTCAATGTTTTGAGAAATCAAAGAGAAAGAGTTCAAAGCACATGATGGAAGCTGAATGCATGGCTTACAACCACTTTCTCTTAAGATCTATTTTAGCTTTTTCTTTAAAATTATGCATACATTGTTGAAGATGATCACAAACATCTTTGGCTGTCTTTAGGCATTTGTCTCCAGTGTGACTTAGAGAAGCACATGTAAGAGCCAAAAAAATAGGTGTCACAGAGTGGTGACCTGAAACATCTTTTTTCAGATACCTAAATCAGTCTTTAAGAAAGAGATTAGTACACAACTACACCAAACTACTGATGATGGCCATGATGATTCTGGTGGGGGGGAGAGGTAGGTTTTTGTGAGGTATTTCACAAGATGTTCACGCACTCTATGAACACAGGTGGTGAACTTTTAAAACTGTAATTGGGTTTTCCTAGGAAGATTCAACACTGACCTGGAGAAACCACTGATTAGCTGCAGTTCTGAGGTTATTTCCAGTGGATTTCACAGTACAATATTCATAATCACAACAACTGGCACTAATGAGCCGAGATGAGAGAAGAACAGTAAAATCTACTTGTTCCTTGAAAAGTCAGCACAGAACCAGTGCATGGAAAGGAAGGAACAGCAATTCATGAAGAGTTTCATCCACTGAAATGAATTCAATAGGAATTGTTGGCATTTTCTTGAAGCTGATCTGAAAAGTATGACTTTGTTTTAAGCTAAACAGCTATCTGCTTGAGGGACACAACTTGCAGCTATTTAGGTGCTGTGAAGCCTTGTGATAGACCTGATAAGGCTTCAGAATCATTAGGTTATGAAAATATTTCAGGCAAGCCACTTTTTTTTTCTATGAACCACTGCTTTCCTCCATGAGGTCTAATATTTTTACTTACTCTAAGGCGAACTCTCTTCTGCTGACACCAGCGCTGGCACCAGAGACATCCCAGAACTGATCAGTTCAGTCAATGGGAGAGGTCTTCCCAGCATTTGAGAGGGATTTGTATTTAGTTAACAAAAGACACATGCCAGTTCCAACAAGCTGTTAAGCACCTCAGAACTGTAGTGTTTTTAATTCCCAGCCAAAGGTTGAGACCCTGATAACTGAAAAATTTTTGCCCTAAAGATAGATTTGTTCACATTGCTGGATTCATGCAGCATTTTATACAATTACAGCCCTTAGAAAATTTATGTTCTGCAGATCTGGGTAATAAATCCTGCACTTTACCGTACTGGTGTGGCTGTGTTGTAAGCCCTTACTGCTGAGTCTAACATTTATTATTGGGTAAAAAATTGGAAAACAAATCCACACTGCAGAAAGTGCTCCACAGTACCACAGTGTTTTAGCAAATTCTGAACTGCTATTTTCATCTGTGGATGTATCATGAGAATTTATCATCGTGCCTACACACAGAAATAGCAGGCCAATATGCACATATTTTTTGGAATGAAAAAAAAATGTGATTTTTTTAATAGGAACAGAGCTTTTTGATGTATGCAATCATTTGAGGAAGCAGTCTTTCAGTTGAGTAATTTAAAAACAAGAGTGGTTTTTGCTGAGGGAATGTTTTCAACCCTTTTTGAAAAATCTGTCTCATATTATCTTGAGGTGATCTTCAGGAGCCTGACAGTGCAATTCCCCATTATGGTATCTCAGCATAATTTTATGCTGAGTTATCCCTATAAGGCAAAACCAGCATGAAAGACGTTTGTCTTTCCCTATTCCTGGTTGCCTGTTCCTTGTATTCTGATGGAGATACACCCTAATACAGATCAGGGAAATGATCTATTTTGCAAAGCAAACACCTTCCACTACTTTTGCACTAAAAAAATATCTATTAACACTCTGTTAACCCTAAATCAAGAAGATCATCAGGGCATTTTCCTGCACTTATAATCATAGGTATTTGCAGTTTTCTCCCAATCTCACTGTGAGACTTTACAGACAACTGTATCTGTGGCACAGAGCAGCTCTGCAAAGTGCACACAGCTTCCTTCCAGCAAGGCTGAGACTAGCAGGCACACAGGACCATGGTCATGGGACGGTTGGGAGGGACCTCTGAAGCTCATTTACTGCGACCCCCCTGCAGTGAGCAGGGACATCTCCAACTATATCAGATTGCTCAGAGCCCTGTCCAACCTGACTTTGAACATTCCTGAAGCAGCCTTAAGACTTGCAAAGGAAAGCTCTGAGGCAGGTTGAAGACTAGCAAAAAATGCTGTCCACACCATTTTTTTTAGGGTTTTTTGTTCCTTTGAGAATGCAGGTGCTGGCAGTCTGAGCAAGCTTCCAAGACATGATTACATTCTATCATGTTACATTCTCCTTGCATTTGATATTTACAGCTGTGACAAAATAAGAGACCATGGACAGCCTTGCAAATAGCAGCAGTACTATATTATTTAAGACCTTAAACACTGGAATTAAAATGCTAGAGTGCATGTGTGCTATATGAAAAGGAAAAAAAGAAAAAGAAGGCATTTACATAGGGAACAGAGGGAAGAGCTGAAAAGAAAAGCAATCAATCAAATAGGGAGGAAATGTGACAGAGTTAGTAAGGCAAAAATTACAGCCTTTCAGTGTTCTTATTAAGGAGGACACAGGAGTCTGAGTCCCTGGCCTGATTGGCATCCCCTGTGAGTTTATGGCAGATGGTGAAGTCCCCCTCAGGAATGCTGTGTGCAGGAGTTCTGAGGAGTTATCAGTGAGAATGGCTGTCAGGTGCCATGGTTTTACAACTACCACTTCCAAAATGCAAGGTCATCTCCACTTCAGCCTGCATAATGAACGCTTTAGGTTCTTGAAGAAAGGCACATTCTGAAAATATCTATATTTACTGCCAGGACTGTATGACCAAAAGCTGTGAAATCAGGAACCCTCCCTGCAACATGGTTTGACTATGCTCCATGTGGCACCCTGGAATTCACATGCTGGTGCCACAGGAAAACGGTGCTTTCTGAACAAAGCCTAGTTGAGAAAAGTTCTTGTTTGATCATAAATCCCTGATTGCCTCCAAACAAATGGAAAACTTGTAGTTAAATACATATTAAGTGTGGGTTATTTCCAAATATCCACAGCTCTCTGTTCGATGGAATGAAACATGTCTGCCAGAGACAGCTTCTTCTAGTCTTCTTGCTGATAGTTATTTTCTTTCTGTCTTTTTCTTTCTTTCTTTCTTCCCTTTCTTTCTTTCTTTCTTTCTTTCTTTCTTTCTTTCTTTCTTTCTTTCTTTCTTTCTTTCTTCCTTTCTTCCTTTCTTTCCTTTCTTTCTTTCTTTTTCTTTCTCTTTCCCTTCCTTCCTTCCTTCCTTCCTTCCTTCCTTCCTTCCTTCCTTCCTTCCTTCCTTCCTTCCTCTCCTCCATCTTTTTTTCTTTTTCTATTCATTAAGTTTTTACTGGAGAAGTTATAACACTCAAATCCTCCTAGATTAAAATCATATCATTCCCCCTTGAGCTAAATAAGCATC
Source organism: Motacilla alba alba (assembly GCF_015832195.1). Lineage (NCBI taxonomy): Eukaryota > Metazoa > Chordata > Aves > Passeriformes > Motacillidae > Motacilla > Motacilla alba. Next base: position 44,666,786 of record NC_052016.1, on the reverse strand, counting down.
CTTGGCTGTGTGGTTCTACTGAGTCCAAGGGGCTGTGCCAATTTTATGGTCTTTGGTCTTTGAGGAACTGAGTTGTTCACTTGTGCCTAGACTCAATACATGCATGTAACATGTTGGGGAGCACAGGGTCTTTGCTTCAGGGGAGAAATTCTGATCTTCATTCATTTGCACAAATAATTCAGTTTTATATATCTTACCAACTTGACACCTTCTGAGCTTTGTTTTTTTGGTGTCTGCAAGATCTAGTATCATTTTCAGGAGAAGTTCGGAAAGAAAAGGGACAGAAAGAAGATCGCCAGTTGATCAGTTATGGCAAGGATTTGATCTGCCCAGCCCACTATGTGTTTTAGGAGAAGAATAAATACAAAAATCAAGATTCCAGACATAAAAATCAAACCGTTTTGTTATTGTAAAAATGTGCAGCCTCTGCAGACTGGTTGTCTGAGCTGAAAACAAGTCTGACTCATGACAGAACATTAATAATTGTGGGTTTGGATTATCCTGGAGGCACACTGGTAGAATATGATGTTGAACTTTCTCCCTTACCTCCATTGATACTGGGAACTTCACTTCGATACTACGTCACAACTAGGAACTTCATTGCATTCAGACTGTATTCACACAGTAACTGGCAGCTGCTCTACTTGAGCATGAATTCTTCCTCGTCAGCTCACCCGCTGCATTGACCATGATTACAACCCCAAAGCGAGCGCAATTGCATCATGGAAGCTGACATGCTTTGCTCAGTCTTTGGAGTGAATGTCTAAAAGGTTTTTACCTTTTCAATTATTGAAAAGAAAGATATATGTCAATTTCTTGACATATATCTGGTGAGAGCAGCAGTGTAAGACTATGCTTCTAAAAAGGCACTAAAGGTGTTATGTTTTCCGTTCTCACTTGGATTTGGATGATGTGATTTTTAAGGGCATCCAGAAAATTTCACAAAAAAAAGACACCAGGAAGAATCTTAATGTTAACTTCAAAACCATGACATTTCCAGTTTTGAGGAGAAGCATAGAGCTTTTGGTGTAGGAAGTCTGAACTATCTTACAAGAGCCAAAACCTTTCTAAGATGCCATTTAATACAGATTCATTCCTATTTAAGGCTCCTCTGGACACTGTTCCTAAAGTCTGCAAATATAGTAGGCTTTAAGATATGATAATAAAGCAGGCTAAAAATGTAGAGCTGTTAATCAGCAACATCATTTATTTGATCCAGTATTTATTAGCTCATTAAAAAGGGCTGCTTGAACTGATATTTATTGTTATTTCAATAGGATGGAATGCCTTGAATTTAATGAAGTTAGTTGTATTTGAAATCAGTGAAAATGAATGCCTTCCTCTGCAGTGAGGTTGGGTTTTCAAAAGAATTTATGAAATGTTAGACCAATGATGTGAGACCACTGCTTCTGTGGAAGATGACCTGTACAGGTGACCATCCCAGTTGCCCTCATCTAAATCCTTTGGGAAAGATAGAGTTTCTTGACATGGAAATGAATTGAGCCTCACAGTCTTGTATGCTATATGTACTGCTTGTCCCCAGACCCACATTCAAAGCCCATGTTGGAATAACAGCATCCTTGTCCCCAATATTGTTGTGTGTGGGCTGCCTAGGGAGAATAACTCATCCCAGCCAGCTCCACGGTGTGCTGCACCAGAGAGTGGATCTGCTTCACAGTGCAAACCAGTCTGGTTAAAAACACCCTGACTCTGCTGACTGGCATTCCTGCTCCTGGTGGTCTGTCTTTTTAACTGCTCACCATCTTCAAGGAACTCTTTATGGGCCTCAGGAGCCTGAAGAGATTCACTGACTTTTACAGACTTATCTGTGGCCATCCCTTGCTAAACTCAACACTGGAAGTAGCTGCCTCTCCTACATGGCTGTGCCGCAGGTAAGACACCTGCACTGCTGCTGCTCAGAGGTTTCCTAAAATAAATGTATGCATTTTTTATAGATTCCTTAATTTGAAATGTCGCACTCCTGGCAGAGAAAGCATATAGCTTTTTGTAAGTGTTTGTAAAAAAATATATGAATGATAATTTTTGTTTCTTCTTCAGGTTCCCCTATATGTGTGACTAAGTGGTGGGGTATTTGCAAAATTTAGAAAGGGATCAGAAACATGGCACTGCATTTGAGGTTCATTTGTAGAAGGTAAAGTAGCATATGTTATGAGTCAGTTAATCTCTTTAGGGCTTTATCCAGCACAAATTAGGCTCTGTGGTCACCGAGTCACAGCAGGCTGTGGGCTGCTGTAGCCTTGGAGCTTTATTCCGATTCAGCTGCCAAGAAATGAACTGCTCTGTGGGCGCAAAAATTGGCTTATGCTCTGTGAACTCCAGCCAAGCATGAGCAGTTTCAGAGGCTGCGCTTTCTCTGTGCACAGCTACATGATTTCGTTCTCCTCACCTCTCCAACAACCTTGATGCTAAGATGCAGCCCCTAGAAAATGAAGAAGCTGCTAATTCAGCCTCATTAGAAATTAGTAAAAGTTGTGAAATAGTTTCAAAATATGTGGAAGCCTTTATTGCTTTGGCTGTTGCAAATGTCTACTGCAGGGATTAGCTCTGAGCTGCTGTTGGAAGCAGGAATTGTCTTTTTTTTTTTTTTTTCTGTTTGCTTTGGTTTTACTAGTTTGTTTTGCATTTTATTTTTTTCACTAGTTGCCCTCAGTCTATATCTGGAGATACTGCAAAGCCAATAAAAATAAATGCCTTGGATTTCCTAAGTGGACAAAAGGAACTCTAAGGCATAGTTTTAATTGCAACTAATGTCTTATGGAGGCTTGAAAAATCTCACTCTTAATTCACTTAACAGAGACACTGACCAAATCATAGGGAAGTCACGGGTGATCACCTACAGGTGTCAAGATGTCTGGCCCTACATGCAGCTTCCTTCCCTACTTAATCCTTGACCTTGGTAAAGAACTCATCATCTCTGCACTATATATTGCACATAATAAATGAGGCTATAAATAGTTGCCTGTGTCACAGCTGTAGTGCTGATATCAAATGAGTACTTACTCTTTGTAAAAACTACAACAAAAATCAATTTACTGTCCCCCTATTTGTTTTTGCCATGCTATTTATTTATTTAGTTAGTTATGCTATTCATATGAATTAATGGCTAACATAAACATTGCTCAGCTATTTTCACTTCTACTCAGTGATTCTCTTATGTGGTCATTCCTGGAGAAGGGGTTAATTTTGATACATTTATGTAGAGAATATACAGGACGTGCTCAAATGTGACATCCTGAACACTCAAGACATTACTTGAATACCAATGACAAGAAGCTGTTGTCACTGATGCTTGGCCAGGAAACATTGCCAGAGGAAGCCAGACGCAGGGCTAAATGCCACCTTGTAAAAACACCAAGAACTCCTCATTTCTGCGGAGCAAGAGCAGGAGGGCATGTGGAACAGGAGTCCAAGAACCAGTCAGGCTGGCTATTGACATGTTATTTCAGCTGAGCAACCACAGCCCTGCCTTTCCCTCCTACAGACAAGTGCCTGAAGCTGTGATGCTGCACAACTTGGACTCCAGCATCCCAGCTCAGGTTCAAGAAAACCTCCTGCTGCAGGCTATCTGGGATTAAAAATCTGGGTGCCTTTTTGTGTAGTTACCTGAGAGGTCTGATCTGGCAGGTGTGCTGAGACCACATGCACATTTGCTGGCAGCCCTGACTTCATCATGAAACATGGCAACCATCATACTTTTCCTCAAAAGCACAGCCAGAAGATTAAGTGCCATTTCAAACTATTTAGCTTGTGGCATCTCAAAAATGTGTCAAATTTAGGTTCAAAATGCACACCTGGCAAGAGTTGGACCTGGTAAAACCTAAGATTGTAGTCAAAAGATAGAGAAAGGCACAAGGAGGCTCCTTGTGCCTCTTGTCTGCTTCACTGTCTGGCTCCAATATTTTTTGTTCACTCAGCAACGTACCACAACTGCCACAAGTCCATTTCTCATCAATAGCACTGACTGCAAATTTTACAGTGCAGGCTAAATGTAAATATAAAAGGAAGTCTTTCTTAACTCTCCTTATTATCTAAATTATGGATGAGGTATGCAGCAGACTAAAACAATGTGTTAAGGGATATTGAACCTCAAGATCTAAAACAAAAATCCAGTAGCTTGGTTATGTATACCCATTTGTAATTTGCCAAATGCATTTTATCTGTGAGTAATTTTTCAATTATTCTACTATGTACCTAATGACAGTTGCAAAAATATACTTGGACTTAAATGTATGCAGACGTTTAAGGGGTTTGCTATATTAGGGCATGTGGGACTGACCCTAACACATTTATGTTGCATAACTGGAAGAAATATTTCATTCGGTCCTGGTAATCCTTCATTATATTTTTCATTTACAGAAGATGTAACATACATAGGATTGCCTCAAAAGTACTCAGATACCTGTAGCAAGTCAAACTAGCTTAGGAAAATCTCTAAAATTTTATTTTCAGTCATCTCAGCTGAGTTTTTCTGCTCTTACTTAGGAGTACTGGTGTATATAAGGCCCAAATAGAGACACTTTCCAAGAGATCTGCCAAATGTTTGTTACATTAGATTTGTCATAAACCCATGCTTTTATTATTATTTTTATGACTAGGCCTCATAAAGGCAACAACTAAATGTGTTTCTGCAAAGATCTTTGTTGGGAATGCTAGGAAATGTGGAACCTTCAACACAGAAAGTCCTTGGGAGACAAATTCTTGAAGGACTGGACCTTCCAGATGGAGCTGATCGTGTCCTTTTCTTATACATGACACGCAGCACCTCTACTGCTGCTCTAAAATAAGAGCAACCAAAAGGAAGGCTTCCAGCCTTTCCACTGGATCTGGTGAACTGCAGATCCATGACATGTATATTTGTTCAGCCCCTGATGTTGTATAATCCCTGCAATTAATACAGCCACAAGAGCAGTGATGTAAACATAACACAAAATCATTGGCATGAAACATAAAAGAGCTGAGTAATTTATGAATATTGCTTTTAAATCTATATTAATCACTCTTCAGGGGGAAAAAAATAACAAACCAAAAACATTCACACAAAACTATTTGCTTTGCAGTTAAATCAAATTTAAGATAGGGCAAAATGCTTCTTAGCAATTAAATTCTCCTTTAATTCTCAGAGATCCGATAGAGAAAATAGATTAGTAAATTCTAAGACAGAATTCCATGTATGCATGAACAACATCACTTGACAGCATGACTCCACAGTTCAAGCAGCAGGTATGGACAAGATCACTAGAAAGAGACTTTCAGTGCAGAGCAATGCTGTCAGCTGTCCTGTCTGGGAAGGTGACAAACCAGGGTGAGCTGCTGGACTATCCTTGGAATTAATGTGTGCATTGTGATTTCACAGCCCTGACACACAGCTAACCCACAGTTATACCAAAGAGCAAACTTCATTTTCCTACAGAGAATTCACATCCCACAGCCCTTGCCAGAGTTGCTCTGGGGATGGTACTAAACTGGATACCTGCAGAAAGGTTTTGTCCTATTAAGGCAGACTCCTGTTCCTCCATCGGTCTGTTTCACTAAAGCTTGGCTACTCAGATGTGTTGTAATGCAACAGTGAACATGGCATGCTGCTCTGAGTCTCCTTTCCTTTTGAATAATAATCCAAAAGCCAGGAAAGCATATTCTGTTTTTCACTGATCCGCACATAACTTTGTTCAAAGTGGGTCACACCATCATGCAAATATCAGCCCACCACTGTGGAAAGAAAAGCCTGGGGAACAGAAACAGACTTAAGGATGACTTCATATTCCTTGAGGCTTTCATAGGGGAAGACAAAAAGCAAAAAAAAAAAGGAAAAGCAGCATTTGTAGTTTTGGGTCCTGGTTTGCACAGTGTTTGAGATCTTCATTCAACACCAGTGATGTTCTAGAAATTAGGCCAGAAATCAGGCTGTTCCTGCTGTGATGGGAGTGACAGGTGCCTACTTGGATGATAGCTGAAATGCTCCCTGTGCTGATAGGGCAAAGCCCTGGGCTTTTCATCCTGAATATGTTCTTTACCAAAGCAACAGATTTGGGTTTGGTTACATCTTTTATGAACACTTTTTCAATAAATTAATCAGAAGCTTCAGGGGATTTAAGGTTTTTTAAATCAGATCTGTTCTTTTGCAATTCCCTTCTCAGAGCTTCAAAACTGGATTTCTTCCCATTCAGTTTTTCATATTTCTATTTTGCAAAATTGAAGATTCCTGAGTCTGTACTCCCCTTGACTGGAATTTGCCTCATAGCCACTGTCCGTGAGGTCCAATGAGTGCTCTATGCAGCTTGCCCTATTCAAAGGTCTGTGTCAAGGATTCACAGTCGCCATATTCATGTATTCATGTATGTCTGAACCACAATTCCTTCAGCTCATTAAAAAGCTCCAAACACCATCTTGTCTCAAATTGCCCCTCTAAGTTTGGACAGGGTGAATAATCAGCAGAACTCCTGCAGTGCCTTCTGAGACACTCAGCATACTGGGGAGAGCATACTTTTCCAAATTCCTATTTGGACCAGTTTAGCCGCTCCCAATAGCTATAGAGAATTGCACACATTGCTTTGAAGCTTCCTGATATTGTTCAGGAAGCTACTTTACAGTTAGTAACTTTCTTATATTCAGAAATAAAGAGCATTGAAATCACCAATAAGCTCATGCTGTGGAAGTCTTCAAAAGACTTAATGCTGGATAAAGAGGGTTCAGGCAGAGCCTGGAACTGCAACTAGGAGTATCCCCTCTGTTACACTAAAATAGGAGGAGTGGGTATATGCAGTTTGTTTCAAGCACTTTCTTTGTTAGCCAATGTGGTAGTACCCTTTTGTAAGGAGAGACCCCAAGGAGAGAGCAGAAGTCCCTACAACCCCACAAAACCATCCCACACACCATATACTGCATCATTTTTAAGGATTCTCCATAAAACAGGTGCACAAAAGGCAGGTTATTTGTGTTATTTTGCTGTTTGCACAGTAAAAAACAAGGCAAAGGAGACACAAGGGCATAGTCGTAGCTCATAACTTTTTACAACAAATACACAAACGGGCCATTCCTAGCAATATACTTTCAATCTCTCTTGTCTTATTTCTGATTATTTCTATAATATATATAGCTCCATGTGCACCATTAGAGGTCTCACAAGAGTTTTGAGATTCTACTGATGATACACCTGAACTGGACACAAAAGAGATGTCAATATTTTTTCGGTGCAGTCTTGGCTCAGACAGGTGTCTAGGCAGGGTGCTCACAGTAAGACACAAGATCTCAGAATCTGAGAATCCCTGTTAATATTAATGAAAGCATACAAGACCTTGCAGTGTTGTAGAAAACAACTGTGGTAGCAGAGCAGTATTTGGGCTGAAGACTACAGTGTAAAGAATTGAAGACTGAACCTACTGGTTCTGAGCAATGTCAAGTCTCCTGGTGCCGAGACTGCCTTGAAAATACTGATGTTTGACTGTTTCAAGTTTGGTTTTTCTTTTGATTTAAAAAAAAAAAAAAAAGGTGGTTTTTTCTTTCTTTTTCTAGCTAGCACAGGATGTCAGTAGTGTTCAGCAGGAAATCTCTCAAGACTCAAAATCAATACAAGCTGAAAAGGGTAATAGTGGTAAAGGCTTTTCCTTTGGAATCCCTTGGCCAGAGACAAACTGTGCATTTGCCAAGAATATATCTACCCCAAGCAAAAGCATGCATATGCAGTAGGGAAAGGGAAAAGGACAGTCCAGCTGATGTGGGTTGACAGCAGATCTGTGGTTTTTCAGTCTGGCAGCCCAGAGAAAATTCCTAAGGAATCTGTAAAGGGTTACTGAGAAATAAAAGGCTTTTGTCAGTAGGCTAAAATATAGTATACAGAGGTCAACTTCCACAGAAAAACTTGTAGAAGTTTGAAACTGAAAGAAGTTGAAAGCCACAGGAGTGAAAAAACATTTAAAAGAGAGACAGAATGGCTGATAATATAAGTTATAAAATTGTTATATCCAAAAGCCTTAGAGAAAAACTAGTGTAAATACACATTTTCTGATAGATGACTTCCAATCTGAGAATCATAGAATCACAGAATATCCTTAGCTGGAAAGGACCCACAAGGAACGACAAGCTCAAAGGCTAAGAAAAAAAAAAGTAACAGCTCAGAGATTCATCTGAAACCCATCTTTTACTGGCACCTCATGTCAACATTTATTATAAAAAAACCTAAAATATCCCAGTCACTGGGATTATATCTGCAAACTAGGGATTACACTCAGATGTTAATAAAGTTTGAAATTCATCTTGAAGGAAAAAAACAGGCATGTCAGTGGTTTTCTGTGCTGCAGCCTGACCAAAAAAAAAAAAATTGAGAATATTTTAATAAAAATCAGGTGGGTTTTTTGACATTGTTATCTGGAATAAAATACTTTGACAAAAGTTCAGTTGAACAGTTTCACTGCTGACTTACTGATATGGTCTCACACGATCTGGTTGGAACTAGCTTAATACACCCACAGGGCTTTTTCGTTATACCACCTCACTGCACAGGCCTTCTACCTCAGGAGAGTGATGACCATACTTCCTTTCACAAGTTGGATTATTTTGGCAGCTATTATCATGCACTGGAGTCAGATGATTTCTACCTTGAAACATAGAGCACACTTGGAAAGAAATCCATTTTGTCTTGTGAAAGAAGAAAACCATTCTTTGGAGGCCTCCAGACTATCAGGAGTGATAACATCTCAAACTGCCATCTCATGCATGAAGTGGAAGTGCAGTATAAAAATTTACTAAACAGAGAAAGCTAAAACTTCTGAGGCCACTCAAGAGAACAAAACAATTTTACCTGTCCTGAACCAACAGAAACCAAAGCAATCCTACTAGATTGTTGCTAAGGAAAGAAAGTTTAAACAGATTTTAAAAAGAAAAGGCATAGCATTCTGACATTATTTACACAGCATTTTTAATCTAAAAATAATTGCAATCCCCTTTACCCAAAAATTCCTAAAGAACATCAGTCTTGATTCACAGCTTTGTTTTTCTTTCCCACCAGTTTTTATACATATAATAACTTTGGGTGAGTGATAGAAAATTTGTATTACGTGGAAAAAAGGTCTCAGCAGCTGCTATTTACTACAGCATTGATTAAATACTGATCTTTCAGTCACCGGGGAAGAAATTACATTGTTTTATGGAAGATGGTACCTGGTGGCCATAGTAGCTGATGGTCAAGATGAGCCAGAGTGGACCTTGGCTCAACTGGCATATGTAGGCTGAGAGTCTGGCCTCAAAGGCAGCAAAGCAGGGTTTGCAAGGACAGAACCATGGAATCACAGAACAGGTAAAGCTGGAAGGGACCATTGGAGGTAATCTAGTCCCACCTCCCTGCTCAAGCAGGGTCCCCTAGAGCAGGTTACTCAGATTTGTGTCCAAATGGCTTTTGAGTATCTCCAGGAAAGCAGACTCCACAGGCTCTCTGGGCAGGCTGTTCCAGTGTTCAGCCACCTGCACAGTACATCATGTTCAGGTGGAACACGAAACACAGAAGAGCAAGACAAAAGAAAGCAGTGAATCAAAGAAAAACACTTTTGTGCTGGCAGCCCTGAAAAGGGGACAAAGTTAAAGGCATTTGAGGCATTAGATTTTCAAACTGTGTTCAAGAGGTGCCTCTAGGGGTTTCTGCTGGGTTCAGGGAAGCATAACTTCATGAATATTCATTGTAAATAAGCAGGACAGTACCAAAAAAACCTGTCTGATTTCTGTCATCAATTTCTCCTCTTAATGGAAACCTGGCCAGTCCCCAAATACTAATGGCTTGGGCGAGGGGTTAGTGATCAAAGAAATTACTCTAGTAAACACCATATAGCTTGTAGAGCTTAAGCAAGTGATCTGGGCCTAGCAGGAGAACCATATTTAAAGCTCATTGCTGTAAATCCCACTGCCTTCAGCAGAAATTAGAGGTGCACTTAACAGTCGAGCTCTACTGTAATTATTAAGATAATCTTGCACAACACTTTCTGACCAAAAATGAAAATATATTTGCAAAAAAATTCAGTAGGGTTATGGACAATTAACCACATCTGTAAAATCCAGATAAAGGGCAACCAGCTAAAACATCAAGAGCGGTACAGTTCTCTGAAAAAATACTATTTTTTTTTTTACAAATCATCAGTCTGCTTCTGATTTACAGACAGATAAGTGGAATGCATAGTGATCTCTAACAGATGGGAAGAGTAAATTCTTTATACTGTGAATATTAATCACTTCATTATTTTGCTTATTTCTACTTCTCCTGCTTTTCTGCTCATCTCTACTGAAGTGGTTAAATGCAATTTCAATATTAAAAACCATCATCCTTGGTTGAGAACCATTTTAGGGTTAATTATAATGTGTTCTTTTTGCCAGTCAGTTTTCACTCTGGGCATACCTCACCTATACACAATAATGAGGCTGCTGGTGACCTGGATGGCCACAACAGCCCTACAGAATTAGAGGTGCTGTACCATAAAGGAATGACATCTGAGTAAACAAGGCTCTAGCATGTCTACTTGAAATCCAATTATTTTTCTACCACATAGGAAAACCTACACAGCTCCATTTATTATGAAAGAATGACACAACACAGCTACATGAAGGGAAAACTTCATACAAAGATCGTTTTGTTCTGTGCACACACACTTTCATGTTCGTTTTTACAGGTTCTCTGAACAAATACAGCCCATTATAAGCTCCCATTTCCAAGCAGCACTCTGCTTGGATAATATTTGTAAAAGGACCTGAGGGACTGGGAAACCAAACAATGAAGATTCCAGTGCCTGTCACTTCAGAAGTATTTCAACTAAATTTCTGAAAGTCTCACAGCCACTTGAATGGCATTGGCTTTGAATGGGATTTGGGCTTCTTTCAAATCATAGAATCCTAGAACAAAATTTAGGTTGGAAAAGATTTTTAATATCGAGTCCACCAGTTAACCAGTATTGCCAGGTTACCACCAAACCATGCCCCCTTGTGCCACATCTACACTTCTTTTAAATCCTTCCAGGGAACGTGACCCAACCACTTCCCTGGGTAGCTTTTTCCAATGCTTGACAATCCTTTCCATACTGAAGAAATGACAATCCATCCTTTCTGAAGAAATTTTTCTGAATATTGAATCTGATGGAAGTGGCTCAGTGAGCACTTCTGCCAGCTCCATCACCATCCAAATCTTGAGCTTCTTCCACATTCACTAAGAAGACAGTCTTATCACATCAGAGAGAATACCTGAGAAATCGAGGAGGAAATCAAACCCATATCCAAATTTCTTGCACTTCAAATATTTTTTGCATTAATACTGTAAATAATTTTTTGTGTTAATCGTGCTTAATACTAGTTATTAAAGAAGATTGATAATAGAAGTGCTGCAAAGAATGGACTCACCTTCTGATTTTCCTTTCCTTTGTAGACTAGTTCTTGTCTCATTCTTGCAATTTTCCAAATAAATGCCATATAGGAAGAATGGACAGAATCATCCAGTGGAATGATTAATGTAGCAACTAGGCTTTTGGTCTGCATATGATGCAGAGGGACAGCTTTATCATGAGGAGTAATAATAAAATCCTGTGTCTGGTGGTATCTGGGATGTCTGCTATGAACTGTACCCACCACAGAAATATTAATTACTCTAACTGATTTTCTGCATTTTGAATGTCTTTCAAAAGTGTGCCTTCTCAGAGCTGGAAGGGACTTAGTATGATTTCCTAATTTACATGGCAAAGCGGCTTTATTCATCTATGGTGTCAAAGGTAATTGTTGGGCTAATGAGATTTTATATCAGACATTTATCCAGCTAAATAAACAGACCAGACTCAGCTTGTAAGAATGGCCAGGAGATTAATTTGAAATGTGCAAAAGAAAGAGTGGAATTTGGGAAAAGTATTTCTTGCTTCAATATGCAGACAAACTGCAAAATGGAAAAAGGCAGAAGCTTTTTTGTTATGTGGTGTCAGTTATTGAGCTCAGGCCAGGCTGGATCCCTGAAGGATGCAAAAATAGCTTTCAACTAATTCAAACTAATGAAGTAATTGGAAGCAAGTGCTGATTGTCATCTTTGATGTGAATCAGCATGGAGGGTGGGGAATATGTTTCTCTCATAGGGGAGATGGAAGCTTTCACATGTGCGGAGAGCAAGGAAACATGGTATGGAAACCCCAGCCTAGTGTGGGAAGGCAAGCAGCAAGTGAATGAAGTGTCTGTCCTTCCCTTCACCCGCCCCAGCTGGAGTCACTCCAACATAACCCTGCTCTCCTCTTGCTCTCCCTCCCACTCTACATGGTTCATCATCACTGCTTCTCCTAATCCTTGCCACACCAGTTTCCAGCCAAGCTTCTCATCCCAATCTCAGCCATCAGACATCAAGCACATTCAGTTCTCAACTCCCTGCTTTTTCTCCTGCACCAGGCTTCTTGCCCAGTCAGTCCCAGTTCCCTCCCAGCTTGGATCCTTGTCTAAGACATGCCCATCTCACCTCCAGTGCACCAATGACCTGCTCCTTGTTCTAATTCCAATGCATATCATTCAGGTCATGTTTTCACTCTCTGTAGTTTCTTTGCCCAGGCTCAGTAATTCTGCTCCCTCTCTGTTCACTCTCCATATCACAATCCACATTCTGCTGGGAGCTGGAGGCTGCTAAGGTACAAGGCCATTAGAAAGAGTTCAGGAGGGACTCACTATTTTCATGCCTGGTACTCTGTGCACCCTATCCCCAAACAGCCAGGAAAAGTCTTATTAATGAAAGTATAAGATATTCTTGGCAAAATAAAAACATGCAACAACAAATTGTGGGTCCCATCTCCATTACTGAAATATTTCCACCCTTGCTGGATGCTTTAAAGTCTTGATGCTTAGGCAGAAGAAGTTCAAATAAATAAGACCTATTAGCAAAATTATTTGGACATAAACTGCCACCTTAAGTTTGCTCACTGGAGCTTGGAGACAAAAATATTCATGCAAGAGACAGTCTTTTTGAGAAAAACAGCCAAAGAAGACTCGGAAAACCCTCCAGAGATTCTCTGAAAGCAACAGAGGTTTTCCTGAAAGGGAAGAGAATTTAAAGGCTGAAGGGGAAGAATGTACTACACTGAATCATGAAAACACTAGGGAAAATGAAGGGACACTAACTGTATCCAAATCCTCCATAAATTTTGACCTCTTGCTGACACAAGAGATATCAGGAAGGAAGCTGGAAAAAGCATTGAGGGGATAGTGTGAAGGAAAGGTGCTTGGTCTTGGCATGACAGAATAAGTTTTCTTTTCTCATAAGTTATTTTGCCAGCTCTCTTGCAATGCTCCGTTTCTCCTTCCCTTGATTTTCATAATCTCTTTCCAGGGATTGTAATGGAGTCTGTATTGCCCTTTTGGTTCTTAAGGAATCATTATTTTTACTTTTTCTTTACAGAGTTTTCTTCCTTAAGGGGACTTTTTCCCTAAGCCCAGCAACACAATAAACCTAGAAAATTCAGTGATCAGTGCCAAAGCAACATGCTAAAGACATCACAATATACTATATTATGGAAATCTACATTTAGGGCTTGCACAGAAACTTAGCCTAGGGAAATGCTACAGAAAAAAATGCTGTGGCATTTTAATGTTGGTGGTCTCAACTCAGACTAAAGATAGAAATAATATGACTAGCATTCCTCTTCCCATATACAGGTCCTTGGCTAAACACAAATGTTTCAAAAGGAGTGATGGCTCAGAATAAATCCAGTTTCTACTTGTGGGGCCAAACATGGCCCCATTGCTCCTGTCAATGAAAGATGTAGCTTCCATTTAACAGTCTTTCCAATAGCATATAAGGATTCGTCCTATTTTTCCATTATGAGAAAAGCTGTGCTTGTGTGAAAGTATATATTTCTTTAGGGAATGAACCAACATAATCCTGGTGTGTTTTCATGTGATCCTTCCTGGTTTCTCGCGTTATGCCAGAGGACATTTAAATAAATATGAAAAGCAATGCAACAGTTGGTTTAAGACAAAGACTGCATGCTGTGTTTCTCAGTTCACTAAAGGTCATATCCTTTGGCAGGGATAAACCTCATGATGCTCTTCCTCAAGAGCTCGGAATGCCAAACAATAGAAAATTAACAAGGTAACTTTTCCCAGGTGACAGGTGAAATTACATTCCTTCTTCCTTTAAAACTCATACATTAAATGTGCAAGCATGCTGTGAAATAAACAGGACACACAGAGTAGCTGAAAGAACATCCACATAATAGTGAAGTTAATGTTGCGTGAACTGATATGTGCAGCATTTATTTTGAAAATTGCTTGTATTTAGTCCTTTTGCCCTTGTTTGGTGAAATTGACAATCCATGGTCAGAAAGGATCCAGAACCCAAACAGAGGAAATGCCAAAGGCCTGCAGTGACACAGAACAGAGCATGTGGATGTCAGCAGTGCACCCTGGGCTTCTATTGATGCCCAGAAATTTCCTATCCTGTGATTACAGGTCAGATATTCTCGATTACAGTACCACAATGGTCTCCCAGAAAGTCCATGTCCTTCTCACAACTGGGGTTCAGCAAATCCCCATAAAGAAGAGTAAATTCCACCCTGAAGAAAAACAGCAGCTTTTGGAGGGAAACTGAGGCATGGAGGGTAAAGTGACCTATAAAGTTGCAGTAGATTAACACTCTAACTTTAAAGCTGAGTGTTGTAACTTTTAGCCTGGTGCTGTACCCAGGGCCCCATCTTTCTGCACTGATTATACTACCAGATCCTGCTCAGAAGCTCACTGAAAATGAATAAAGAAACCTATTAAGTGGTTTTCCAAATTTGCTCTCTAGCTCCAGAAATAAGCATCCCTGTTTACTTAGAAATATCTACAAAAGGCATCAAAAATATCCCATTAATTTTAGACTCATTAACTTCTCATACATGCTTGATTAATTTGTGTGTACCTGGAGAATGCTGCCATTAATGAAGTTGACACCCTTTCACTAGGATCAGAGCACTATGGATCTACTGGGGAACTGGCTGGGGCTGCACAGAGACTTGTGCCTTGTTAAAATTTATTCTCTGCATTAGTAAATACATTTCTGAGACCAGAAAAATAATGCTAGTGCATTTCTCCCTTTTCCCCGCTCCTTCCTTACATTTACCTGACTCCCTTGATTTTTTTTTGAGAAAATAAAAAATTCATAGATTCTGATGTTCATTGAAGAAATGACAAAATCCCCTGTATCAGCAATTAAACTGGAGCCATGAAAACAAGCTCAGAGATTTATCCTCCGTTCCTTCAGGCAAGAGAAAGTTCATGCCCACAGGTTTGCTGCAGAGAAGCTCAGCAAACTCATTAATACTCCAGGAGCAGACAATCAATCCCTTCAGGTCAAAGAGGAGAGGTAATGGTATCAAGGCTTAAACAGCAACCCTTCAGCAGTTCATCTGGTGTTGGCTTCAGATTATGGAGATTCATCCCTGAGGCTGAAGGCTGGGTTTTTGTATTCTCTCCCCATTTCACGTAATCCTAGACTGTGGCTGGGACGTCTTTTTTTTTCTTTTTTTAAAGGAAAAGGCTTCATAAAATACAAAGAGGCAGAATAATACTCCCTCTGGAAGTAAATGGATGTCCTATTACAAAAAAGCCCAACCTCTGAAGCGCATAAAATACATAAAATTCCTACATAAAATGTGAGCATATGATCAGGGCAGAAATGTTATGAAAGGTAAGAACGGTGTAAGGGACTTTATGCCCTTTTCTGCTCCTGTAGGCTTGTGGAAGCACAGCATGTTTACACTCGGAAACCAGAAGAATGGGTAATTAATGAGTGAAACTTCATTTTCTTTTAGCTTGCTGCTCTAGCTGCCCTATTGCTGTCCTTAGCATCCACAATAACCACTTTAGCCTCAGCTCTATTCATCAGCTATGAGCACCCCCAACAAAAATAAGAGAGCTATTCTTTATGCACAAGGCACTAATTTTGGTAAAGGGGAGGATCCTATAAGAATTTCTATGCCTGGTTTCATAATGTGCACTGTTAGCAGATGCAATTTATTTTCAGCACTACCTGCATTCTTTAGTTAACAATAACTCTAGATTAAGGCCTGTTTACTGACTTGCAGTGTTTTCTTTGCTAGTGCAAGAAAGGACAGAATAAATTACAGGATGCCAAGAATTCAGGGAGAAGTATGTACTGTAGAAGCACGCTGTTTCTTCCCAAACAGCGTGGGGCTTTCGGATGGTGCCAGGCAAAATGAGAGATCTGCACAGACATCTTCCCAAAGCTGGTGCAAGCACTGCAGGAGGGAGGCAGGTCATGCAGTGCCACGGGAGGCCAGGAGAAGGGCTGGGGTAAAGCAGAGGGCAGTGGGTGCAGAGCTCAGGGCAGCCTTTCGTGCAGGGCATGGAGTGAGCATTGAGCTCTGCCACTGCAGCCCCAGGCCTCTGTGGGTCTGGCAGGGCTCCCCATGATGCTGCTCTGTTCATCCAGTGGGATATTATTTATCCCAGTGCCTCCTGGGATCCAGGGAGCTTTGTTCCAGCTAAAAGGGCTGGAGGGGGCAACTGTTTAGCCGCTTTCCACATAAAGCCTTATCCAGGTACACCCTGGATCAACAAGACAATGCAGCTGAAATAAGTATTATTTGCCAAATGAACTGAACTTGCTGGTCCCAGACCACTTCTGGGTGCAGAGAACTCGCAGCCAGGGCAAAGGCATTCATTTCCCTGTGTGTGTTTTGCAGTTTTTAAACAATTTGGCAACAATTAAATCAGTTTTTGTAGTAAATCTCTCCTAAAAACTATCTCATGTGCCCCTGGGCTCTGTGGCAGTAGAGGTAGTATATGAGTAAATAAAGGGAGTGAAAAGGTTAAAATAATTCAACAGTCAGATTCTCTAATCAAAATGAAGGCCAGTTTTTCTGGAAAAGCTATCTCCAAAGTCCACAAGTCCTCCCACAATGGCAGCAGAGCAAATGAGACCTGGTTTTAATTTTACCCTCACATTTACTAATCTGACACTGAGATATTTCATTTGCAGTTCTTTCTCAATTACACTGCTGTAGCACAAAGCACAATCAGACTGGAAAATCAAGTATATTCCATATGACTTATGATTTCTTTACATTTTTTTTCCTATCATTTTGATATCTATTGAAGATTTCACAATGTAGAGTTTGGGCAATAAATTGAATCTTAGATTAAAATATGCAAGAGTATCAAGAACAGTGTTAATCTCAGTTTACTAGCTCACATGAAAACTAAATCCCATATCATCACTTCCAAAAATGATTCAGGCAGATTAAATCTGACAGGACAGCATGGGGTAATTTGTGCTGTGGTAGCATGCAGTGTACTAGTTTTCAGATAATTTCTCATTTCCAGGGCATTTGAACATTTAGCTTTGAAACTCTGACACATAAAAGGGAAAAAAAAGCATTTGAGGAAAACTGTTTTCTCTCTTTCCTCCTCACCTTTTAGTTCACTGTTGAAAAAGTGATGTGAAGACGGATTGCCATCTATTGGTGTGACCAAGAAATTCCATGAATGAAAATTCCCTGGTCAAATACAACTCAAGTACCAGATTTCTAAAAATCTAGAAGTACTCAGTTTCTATATGTGGCACTTGATTAAACATATTAGATGCTGTCTACCACATACCTACAGCAAATCAAATTAACTATTTAGACAAAAACAGATCCCCTCTACCAGCCTTTCCACCATGGAGTAAGTATTTTGTGGCTAATCTTTAAATATCATTGACTTTCAAAGCCAAGAGCAGACAAGATGCCTAATGGATGACGCTACCTCGGGTGCCTGTCACCACTCACCAGCTGGATGTTGTTCTCTCCATCCACCACTTGAAAGGTTTACATGGCATTTTTCAATTTCATTCACAGGAGCACTATTTGAATTATGGATACAAGATTATTTATTAAAATCCATATACTTTTGTTTAAAGGCAATTATTTCACAAAAACAGAACTAAAGGAATGACAGCCAGCAGCAGAAGGAATGATGCTGATCTCTTCCCCCATCACAGCTGGGTCCTGAGCAAAGACATGTGCTCTGATATTAAGGCTCTGTCCATCTGTGTCCCTATAGAAATGGTTCTTAGCACAGACTGGAGTTTTAGTTCAGGCCTCGCTAAGGCCAAGGTTTCCCTTTTCTATTGCTATAAAAATTCAATTTACGCTAGCTCAAAGAGGCATGCTTTTGTTCCCTTTCTTCCCTCATAAAAGGAATGTGTCAGCATTGGTGTAGTCATCCAGCCTTATTCAGACATTTTCTCTCCTTCTTCTATCCAAAAGCCTCCATCTGCCTTTAGATTAGGTTTCTGTCTTCCTCCTAACCTGCCATGACACCTTGGCATAGTTTTCCCTTCTGTTGACACAGAGCATTTTTCCATTCAGCACAGCCAATGTGTGGGAGGTGGAGGGCATTTCCCTAATGCCTTGGGAAATGTACTCTGGAAGAAGGATTCACTCAAACCCTATTATTCAAACTGCAGACTGAAATTTTTTTTTTTTTTTTTTTTTTTTTGTGCATGATCTTAGCAAGGAGAGCATGAAATGAGAAGATAGGAGGTAGGGGTTTTCTCTTCCTGACGGTTGCTGCCACCAGTACTGAGTTGAACTGAGAGGAAGGCTGGAGTGCAACAGCCCAGCAGCACATTCCTGTTCCCTGAGCTCTGGGCTACCACACTGGCTGGTACAAGTCAGGGCATCCCCTTTGCTTCCAACACCACCACTTCTGGGCATCAAATTTCTCTCCAAAAGAAACTAAATGAAAACAGCATACCCCTGCTTGAGAAAGAGACTTTCCATGACTTACTCTGTCAGGAGAAAGTTAAAAGTGGCCAATGTTAGCACATAAGTAAATTAGACTACCAGGATGCTAAGCAATAAAGCATCTCAGAGATATTTACCAAGTTGATTGGTTGATATTAATGCCTGTAAGATCAGCATGGAAACAGCCTTTGAGATATATAATGAACAAAATTATCAGAGTTGAAGTGCAGAGACTGCATTGCTTACTCACAGAGAGAAATTGGCTTATTTACTATTAAGAAACCAACTTATAGTGTTATGAGGTTCTATGTCTCTGTTTACCAGAAAATAATATATAGCTCTGATGTTTGTTTATTTATTGTGCAAACATTTCTCAGTCATTTGTTCCCCCAAAAAGCAGTTGTTGGTACTGTTATTGTATGGGAAGGCTTTGGTTCACAACAGCTTTTGCTCACTTCAGTACTGAGAAAGGAAATGCTGAGCTAAACCACATTAAAAGGAAAAAGAGTAATAATTAGTTTTCTAAAGCAAGAGAGTTTAATATTAAGAGGAAGAAAAGTCTGCCCTGGGTTCTACTTTTGTCAACTGATTTTCAAGCTAAAAAGCACTGCAGACTGCTCTCAACCCACCTAACAGAGGTGCTGAAGTTCATCATCATAACTACTGAGGTGCCAAAGCTCAAAAAAATCAGGCAGTACCCTGACAGGGAGTTAACCTACGCTATTTTCCACAACATGCAGATCCCAGCTCCATACACAGTGATGACAGAAAAGTGTCTTTGAGGCAAAGAACCCAATGCAAGACTTATCTTGCAACAGATTGCTTAGGAAAGCAGGAAAGAGGCAAAGTACAGCCCTAAGACACCTTGCTGATATTTGACAATAAAAAATTGTTGCAATCACCACTGTGAAAATCTCTGTGAAAGGTGAAGTGTGTGGTAAACAAAGGCCCTGGCTCTTGCTATTGACACCAAGTTGTAAGAGGTACAAAATTGTATTTGCAGGATGCCCCATGGCAAGAAGGAATGATGAATCTGCCTCCATGTTCTTAGAAGGCTAATTTATTATTTTATGATCTATATTATATTAAAGAATGCTATACTAAACTATACTAAAGAATACAGAAAGGATACAGACAGAAGGCTAGAAAGATGCTACAGAAACTCATAACTCTCTCTTCAGAGCCTCGACACAGCTTGGCCGTAATTGGCCATTAAGTCAAAACAATTCACAGTAGAAACCAATGAAACAATTGCCTGTTGGTAAACAATGCCCAAACACATTCCAAAGCAGCAAAACACAGGAGAAGTGAATCAGATAATTATTGTTTCCTTTTTCTCTGAGGCTTCTCAACTTCCCAGGAGAGAAATCCTGGGCAAAGAGATTTTTCCAGAAAATATGATGGTGATACAAAATCACTGATTCAAATGAAAGAGCATGCATTGGACTTAGACTGCTTCCTTCTTATATCATCTATTGCCTTTCTTTAAGTTACTCATTTGTGTTAATTCATATATATAAATACCTTTTCTTCAAGTGTCTACTTTCTTCAGCTTTCAGAAGTCTTGACAATAACTTTGAATCATACCACATCTGTCAGCAGGGAAAGTCTGCTCATTAACATTATGGAATAGCTATCTTCAAGCATTCAAAAGAAATTGTTAAAAAGCTCTTAATGGATGTAATTATAGGCTACTATAAGTATGCAGAGCTGAATGTTGTAAACAGGTGAATTCTGAAACTCTGGAGTCCTAGGAGCTAAGTTTATAAGTCTCTGTGATAGCATGAGGTAAGTAACACCCCAACTATAGAAAGAGCCTGCAATGATTCATTCAGATTTGCTCTTCATAGCTGCTTGAGTTAGGACAAAGGAATTACCCCATTTCCACTCCTACCAATCAATTACTTCCACAGATTCAGGGTTTTGTGAAAAACTGCAGAGCAAGAACACCACTACCATCTTTTAAATGCCTATTCATACTTTAAAATGCTCACTTTAATGATGCTGGTAAAATTTGTTACTTTATGAAGACAGTCAGGAGAGGACCTTCAGTCATTTAAGTCATGGTGGTAGCTTATATTGGCTATTTACAGAAAAAAGAATTTTCCCTCCTCCACTCCTGCATATTTTCCCAGCATTTCTGACATTAAATCTGCAGCACAACAGCAGCTAAGAATTTTCTTTCTACATATTTCACCTTGCAAAACTAAGAACATAATGAAGGCACAGATCCAGAAAAGTCCTAAGAAAGAACTACCATCTGGATATTTATTTCATTCTCTATCAATATTCACTGTAATCTAATAAAGAACAATAGGTTTTTGGAAAGGAGATTGTCATATAACTTCAACAAGATATGTCTTGAAGTCAAGGAAGGCTTGTCTTTGGTATCAATTACATGTTCTGCTTAAAAATACTGGATAAGTTCTTCCTTCTTCATTCTGAGACAGTACCCATCACATATAAAATTAATATTTCATTAAGTATTGCACTATCCCAAACATGCACTTCAGAGTTTTGGTTATAAATGGAAGGTATTTTAAGAATAATAATCCTGATTTCATAGATTACAGATTTGCAAAAGTTATTTCAAAATTCAGGGCTTGATCTTTCAGCCAGCTGCTATTGACCCACTGGCTCTAAAGCACTGTGTACATAAGGAGAGCAAGGCCTGATCATCTGTGTGCAAAGTTTAAGCGTGGACTGCAGGAGGGGGATCATTACAACAAGCAATATGAAAGCACAGCACTAATGACATGAGAGTATTGATGTAATGTAACAGAGCCTGCAATCAGCACTCTCCTGTGCAGTTAAAGACATTGTTTTCAACTTTGTAACCATGCTGAACATGATATTTCTAATCAGGCCTAAATCAGCACCAAAAAATGTCCATCAATTTTAGTGCAAATTAGAACAAGAGAGTCAACATCATGGGAAGCATTATTGAGAGCATTAGTTCAAGGACTTCCTTCTTCCCAATTTTTGTTTCTCATTTTTTGTCAAGGCTTCCACTCAGCAGATACAGAAATTTTTTTTGTAAAGAGAGGTGAGTGAAAAATGCCAGTAGGCCTTCCAGACAAGAAAGTTAAATCATGTTTTTTCATCTACACACAGAGATGCGTTACTCATTTGGAATGCTGGGTCATAAGAGGAGCAGAGCCATAGCATATTCTCATCTTTTTACAGAAAGGCTGTAAGCCATCATCAAACCTCCGTCATGCAGTGGCATTAGTAGCTCTTCCTGCAAACAACTTCCCCCAGTAACTGAGTAGTCCTTCCTGGGCTTCCCTTTCAAATATACTGCTCACACTGCCACTAACTAAGGGCATTGCACTTGAACATCTGTTCTGTTGTCCATTGTCACTTCATAGGGGTGGATTCTGCAGCAGAGTTCTGTGACTGAGCCTGCTTCCAGCAGCTTTGTCTTAGGGATAATCTTAACTCTTGTTTTCTCTCCATTTCAAATGGCAAAATCCATTTCCACGGTACAATCACTCTTTTTTCTGTCAACTCTTATTTTGAAGGAGCACTTGTTTCTGAACTCATCTCTTCTTTATCTGCTTTGACAGGACCTGTTAGAACAGAGGAAAGGCTCAAGGACTTTTTGTAGTTCTGTGAAATACTCTGATTTTCATGTTGCTGTGCAACTGATTATTATTTAGCTTAGACTGTTATTATTTTACTATTATCTACAGTTGAAAGCCAGTAAATATTAACCAATGTTCCTGATCCTACATGCTTTTTCAAAGAACTCAAATCTTTCCTGCAGGAGAGCTCTTTGAACATCACAAGTGCATGACTTGCTAAGGTCTTTTGTATGAAGAAATTAACATTAAAAATATAAGAAATCAAAAAAAGAAAGAGTCAGGCTTGGTTTGCTAATGCGGGCTGCAGTCAAAAACTGAAAAATGCTTCAGCACTTGCAATGCAGTGTTGGACATTCCAAATTTGTGACCATCTTCCATTACGGAAATGTTTCTACTAGCTTTTAATACCAGTTTGTTATTTCTTAACATCTGGATCAGATTTAATAGGAATTAAACATGTTGAAAAGAGCTTGGGGCTTGGGGCTTTGAGAGGGCAGGAAAGGTAGCTTTCAGTAGACAAATGAGCCTTGAGTCATTCAAAGGGAATCCCATTCAGGACAAATTATTTACTTTTTCCTTTACCTTACTGAAATGTGGCTCAAAATATCCCCTGTCCAGCATTTTAGTCCAAGAATTTTAAAACCAGATGGAGCAGGGTTCAAATGCCTAAGCCTAAGCATATAGCACTATTTGGGATCCACTGGGATATTCAAAGATCAGTACGGAGCTGTCAGCCATGTCATCAGGAAGACCCATGCCACTCTGTCTGGATTCAAGTATTCCAGAGGGAGCGCTGAAAATTAGTAGTCACATTTGTAACCCTTGGCCATAATAGTAGAACAGGAGTTGCACAGATGTTGCAACTTACCAGAAGTAATAACAGAGAGTCATTGGTCATGTGGAAAAGTTGAAATCTGAGCCTTTAAACTAGCAAGAGCAGCAGTAGGTCAAAACCACTGAAAACCAAAATATTAAAGACACAGCAGCTTGAAGACAGTTGCCTTGGATGGTTGTGTTGGATGCTGATCTTCACCTACCAGAGGAGCTAAATAGGTTATCAACTCAATTATCAGTAAGAAGAAAATGGAATACAAAATGCTGTCATGTGCAGGAGACATTTGATTGACTTTTATCATGTACCAGGTGAAAAACAGTGATTCTGGATCAGATTCTCCCCTTGTATAAAAACAGATTTTGTCCCCACTCACTGAATCAAAATACATTCAATTACATCACAAAAGAAGTCAATCTCTCCATTCTATACACATGGAAAAGATATTTAAATTCAAATTTTTTATATTCCAGAAGTATTTCCATCACTGATTTGATTCTTTGGGGGGCAGCAGCCAAATTTTATTTTGTCCACATGTGGTCACAATAATAGTTATGGGGCCATTATTACAGAAAGCAGACATCTGGGGTGGTATTTACTAATGTAGATTTCTATATTTGAACTACTCTCTATAGGCCTCCTTCAAAATCAGGAAAAGAGGGGAAAATAAACATATTTAGCTGTTATTTTTCTTATGCTAAAGTAGTTATCTAAAATAGGCCAAAAAACCTGCACCTTAGTTAGAAGTGTACATTTCTCTTCACCAGTAACCCAGAACTCAGGGTATCTCAGAAGTCAATGTAAGCACTGCAGATAGTTAGATGAGATTAATTCAGTTCCAAGGATAAGATATGCAGATTATGTTAACAACTCTTAACAGCAATTACCTGTATTATGAGGTATATACTCAGCTGTGGATTAAATGAAAAACAAGCTTAATGTTCCTTTGCTTTCAAGCCCATAATACTCCTGCTACTGCAACATTCCTCCTAGTGGGAAGTAATACACCAGTGATGATATACTGCTATTTAATATGACAAGAGTTCACTATCAGTTCTGTAATGCCCCTATTAATGTATTTTTCAGCATCACAGTTCATCATGAATGTCTACATTAAATATTAGGAGAACAGCATCTGTCTTGCGTAGAGAACTGGAGCAGAGGTGTTTAAACTGGAATAGACAAAAATGTACAGGTGTGGAAGCACCACGAAGAACCACATGGCAGGGGGAGAGCTAGAAGAATGATGGCACTTAGATCAGGAGGTCATCAAGATCCCAGCACATCTCTATGTTCTTTCTCAGGATACCCAAACTCGGAAAGGAAAGACAGTATGTAAATCGTGAGAGGCCACAGGTGGAAGAGGATGCAGAGACTAATCCCCACTTTATATGGGGAACAAAAAAGCCATATCCAAAATCATCAACCTAAGCCAAATCCAAAAGACATGAAAAGAACCTGGCCTATTTCTCTCATCCTGTGTCATAGAATTATAGAATCATTAAGTTTGGAAAAGACCTCTAAGACAAATGAGTCTAAGCGTTAACCCAGCACTGCCAAGTCTCCCAATAAACCATGTCTATAAGCACCACATCTACATCTTCTTTGAACACTTTTAGAGACTGTAACTCCAGCACTTCCCTGTGCAGCCTGTTGCAATGCTTGACCACCGTTTCAGTAAAGGAATTTTTCCTAATGTTGAATCTAAACCTCCCCTGGCACAACTTGAGCCCATTTCTGTTTGTCCTTTTGCTTCTTACCTGAGGGGGTGACATACAACTCTGTTCCTGTGGCACCACTGGGAATCTCAGTCTGCCTGCTTGCACATGGAGCTGCAAGTGAAGACAGAATATTTGAACATACATGATTTGGTGTTGTGTGTGCTTGTGTAAATATGTGAATTAATGAATGAAATCAGCTCTGTTGCTGCTCAGTTTTAAAATATAATTGCTCTCCCCTCTCTAAAATCTCCTGCTGAGATCTCCTATGCTGTTGCTACAATGCTGCAGCATTGTTTCTCACAAAGTACCTCTCCATATCTGTCAAAAACCAGCTCCTCATCAGCCTAGACCCACTGTTTTCTTTCATGTCAGCAAATATCCAAGGGCCGGAAATATTTGACACTACTGTAACACTGAAGACTTCATGAGTATTACATCAGAATTTTGGAGGCACAGTTAAGAAGAAATTCCAGTCCTGTTCAACTTTTAATTTCAGACTAACAGCATGACTAAACTCACAATTACATTATTTCACCGGGCTGACACCAAAGAGAAAAATGGACAGTGACAAACCCCATCCTAGAAAGCACTGAATTATGGGAGACAGGGTAGTTTACAACTGATTATGTTCCACAGCTTTGTGAATGGACAGGTTGATATCTGGCACTTAACTATAAGAAAGAAAAATTATTGCTTGAGTTTATTCATATTATTCATTCAAAAGAAAAAGAGCCAAGCCCTTTGCTGGCATAAACTGCCACAGCTCTATTAATTTCAAACAGGAGCTTATTTGCATCAGATGAACATCCAAGCCATATTTTATAACATGCTCAATTTTGATTAATTATTACAGTCCTAAAAAGAATTTTTCACTCCTCAATTATTTTCACACTATTCATAAAAAGAAAACAAAAAGCCCTGCCATTGAATATACCAATAAATATTCTTTAGCCATAAGACAATTAATAATTCTTTTCATAATTTGATTAGACTTGATGTTCACAGTTTACTTGTTTTGAAAACTGAGCAGCTACATCTCCTACACTCATTCAGGTGGACTCAACAATGTTGTCTGTGTTCAATTTTCTGTTTTCTCTTCCACCAATGAGTTAGCTCATCAGGAACACCTCCTGAACAGAAATCCCCAAATGGACACTTTAAATGTCTGGACAAACCTGGACATGGTTTTCTATGTAACCAGTGTTAAGGTGCCTGTATGAGCCATCTGAAAAACTCTTATCCTCATTGTTCAGAACTACAGAAGTATTATTCATGCAGCAGTCTGGGCCTCCATTCTTCTGCCTTTAATTTACATATCATTACAATTATTCCTTAGAAATAAAAACCCCTGCATTATTCTGAGTCCTGTGCTCCCATGTGAAACAGACCAGGTTTTTCCTTGATCTGCCAATGATTTTATGGTTCATTCCCTTTCCTTCTGTATTATTATAGTAGTAACATACTGGATGTTTAGGAAAATGTCTATAGGCTGTTAGTCTCCAGATGTGTGAGACATGGGGAAAGGAAGAGGAACAGAGAGAAAAAAGCAGGATTGAAGTAAAAGAAAATTGAGGGGCAGAAACAGGCAAGGGAGGGAGGGAGGGAGGAAGGGAGGAAAATGGGCTGCTACCCCATGGCTACAGGAATCAACACATTTGACTGCTTTGGGAAATGCTGAGTGAATTCTTGAGGTCAAAGCACAAGTCATGAGATGTTTTCTTCAGTCAGACCTCTGTGGAAGCACTTGTACAAAACAAGCATGTTTACATCCATTTTTTTTTTCTCTGATAAATCTGCCTTATTTGTATTTATTTAACATGGGGTTTTTTCAGTGGCTTCATACTAAATACACCAATGTCCTTCATCTCTTCCAGCCATGGTGTAATACCCAATGTGGGTAAATACTTGACCTCTCCCTAATTTAAGGCACATTTAGAGTTATGTCACAAACCTGCCCTGTGCTGTCTAGTGCCACGATCTCCTCTGACTTCATATGCCAAGCAACCTTGGACTAAATTTATACTTAGATGTAAAACCTTCTGAAGAATATATCTACAAAAATAATAATAAAACCCCCCATTCTGGTAGTTCAGAACACAAGGTTCTGTGAGCAGCCATTCTGAACCTTTACAGAAAGATGCTATAGAATTTGCTATAAGAATATAAAAGGTTATAAGACTCTAAAGCAGATTGGAAGATTCTTTAATAGAGAGTCTATATACTGTTAAATTTTTAGGTCCTAACCCTTTCACAGTGATAAACCATGATTGATTAAAATGGTCACATAAAAAGGTATTTGCTTCAGGAAACTGCTTATAAAATATACTGTGGTTCCAAAATCAGGCTCTATTGTCAAACACAAACATCTACACATGTTTGTAAACTTGATTCTTCCATCTTGAAGATATGACCAGAAATATTCTATAGTGTGTATTTTGGGAGAAATTGGCTGATCCCAGCTGTTAAAGAAATGAAAATATGTTCTTTCTTGATGTTGTTCAAATCTAATAGAATAAAAACTACGGAAGGAAGATCAGTAAACACTGATTTACTCCGGTGGGTTGTTAACATTTTTTCAAACATCATCCTTTTTCATAGGATCACAGGGAAAGTCAGGTTGGAAGGAACTTTGGGAGGTCTCTATTCCAATCTTCTGCCCAAAGAAGGGCCACATCTGAGATCACCCCCCCATCGTGTCCAGTCTGCTCTTGGAAATCTCCAGACACAGAAGCTGCACAATGCCTCTGTGCAGGTTGTGAATTTGCTGTATTCACGTATTCCCACTGTCCATCATCCTCCAACCATGCATCCCTTCCTTAGCTAAGGCTTTTCTTTTGGTTTGTGTGTTGTCATAGCTATGTTTAAATCCCTAAACTGGATTTATATTGGTGTACCTTACTGCCTGTAGAAAGTCCTGATGATACGAATAAGGTAATGTCAAAGTGCAAAGGCATCCATTCTTGGGGCAGGACTGCAAACTCTGCAGACCTTCTATGGAAGCAAAAGAGAAAAAATATCATGTTAAAAAATATTTCATAGAATTTCAGGTTTTCTTTTAAATAAATACATTTTCTGTAGATCTAATTTGCTAAGCAAAACTAAACCCAAACACCAAAATCAACAACAAAAACAACAAAACAAACAAAAAAGAACACAATAAAAAAACCCACAACAACAACAACAAAGTCAACACAACCCCCTAAAATCCCTTCCATTAGATATAATGTAACATCTCTAATTTATCAAAGCTGGTATATAAAGGAAGCTGGACCAGTAGATATATTTAAAAGTCTAAGTCAAATCCTGAGAAGCTTTATATAATGCAGTAATGATCTAACTAAAATTATAAGAATTTTTCTATTCAGTATGCTAGCTTATTCCACATATTTAAGGACAGAAACAGGCAAATAAATGAAGACAAGATTTAAGACTGTGATGTAAAAATTAGAGAAAACAGGAGTCTAATATATACTGTCAGATAAAAGGAGCCTGAGGGGAGATGATAACACAGTTTAAATATCCTGAAGGAAGCAATATCAAGGAATGAAGAGAGTTATTCACACTGTGTAGTAGAGCTAAACCAATTTGTGTTTAACAGAACTTGCAAATTAAAAAAAAAAAAAAATTAACTACTTCGGCAAGACAATATGAACATTTTAGGGGAACAGTACTGCATAACTAGGACTACAGCAGGGAGACTGCCACATTCTTCAAGCTTCTTAAAACCTTTGCTCCCTTGCTGGTCAGCCAGGTAGGCCCTCTGGCCCAGCCAGCTGTCCCCCCTCAGTGGGGTGCCCATCCTCCATCCACAATAATCACCTTGACCAGCTGGAGCTCCGTGCTCACTGTCACCGACAAGGACAGGGCTACAGGTGAGAGCCAGCCTGTTTCTGAGAAGGCTGCTTGGAAAGCATGAAGTCTGTGAAGCATCTCCATGTGAAGACTGGCTCACAGCCTCCCCACAGTCACTGGTGGAGCCCCACTGCACACCACCCACCCACACTTGCTAAGAGCAGCTTAGCAGTGACCAACATCAGCAGACCAAAAGCCCTGTCATCAAGGGCTTTCATCTGACCATTATCATATGATGCCTGCACTACACAATTTCAGGAGGTTTCTTTCAGAATATTGGACTAGACTACAACCAGTCTATTCCTGCCTCCTGCATACTCATTGCCAACAACTAAAATGGAATAGGTGTGCTCCTGGAGTCCCTCTTCCATCCTGATTTCACCTTGGATGTTTCTAGTTTAGGTGCTCTGAGACCACTCTGAATGAAAGCAGAGAAAAAATGTGGACGGTGGGAGTTCAATTCAAAAGTCCACTCTTGATCCAAATTTAAATGCTAATGGAAATTAATCCAATTACTCAGAGTTTCCAGGCAATTGCCTTCTCAGTCCTCTTCACCTGGGTGTAGAAAAATCTGGGTTTTATTCCCAGCACAAATCTCTTTTGTTTCTGCATTTTTACTTTCGCATTCCCCACCCTCATGTGCCCAGTTTCTGCAGGGACCATCATTTACATTGATGACTTTAAAGTCTCCTACTTTGTCTTTTTCCTACTTTGTCCCTGATATATTTATTTTTCTCATTGGAAATGGCAGTCCCTGTAGATCACATTTAAGAAATATGCTTGTGTTTTTCTGACACCTTCTCCAAGACCAAGGACCTAAATGAAGTGGCCCAAAGATTTCCAGAGATTCAAAGGTCACAAGAGGGAAACCACTGTTTTATAGAGGAAAGGACAGAGACAATAATCAGCCTAAAACAGTAACACAGAACTTATGGAGGATGACCTACTTCTGGAGAGGCAACAATGCCTCTTCAAATGCTCTACTGCATCTGTTCCACTGCATCTCTCCCTTACAGTTCATTATTAAATCAGAGTAATCATACAAGGGAAAGAAAATTCCACATATGTTACAATTAGATTTAAAAAAAATGCCCTCTCAAAGCTCATCGTCACAGATCATCTTTGATTTTAAAGACATTTTATTAGTCATGATGACTCCATATAGGCCTGAATCCATTGCAATAATATTGAAGATGACAGCATAACCAAAAAATAAGAGAAAATGAAGGCAGGCATTGTATTCATTATTCCTTTATATTGCAATATCTTCTGCAGGATAAATCAAGTGGATTTTACAAGCTGGGTGGTAAAGCACAGATTCATTTTTCATAGCTTTCATACACATTTTTCTGCATTAAGCAAACAACTGCCAAATAAAGGCTAAACTGTGCTTCTGGAGTCAAACCATCCCTCAAGCAGTTCTGCATGAATCACACTGTGTTTATTGGTAGCCTCAGACAAACAAGCAGCAGCCCTGACTAATGACAACAAACGTAATAAAATAGCTACGCCTCATTGCTTCTAGAAAAGAGGAGAGAAGTAGCATAACCACATTCCTGCTTGTTCTGATGTTACAGTGACTTTTCTGTCAGTGCCAGACGCGACAGACATCCTTTCTCAAATTATTTCTTAAGGAAGGAGCGGCTGACCAACAGCAAGTAAATTAGGTATGACACAAGTTACCTGGATTTTATTCCTTGTCATGATAAAGACTTCCCACATGACTTAGACAAGTCATTCTTAATCTCTCTCTCTGTTCCCAAGCATTATGTATGAAAATAATTATTTCAGTGTGCATTAAGAAAACATTCGTTGCATATTATTTGACACTATGGTAAGCAGAGCCAGACAGCCCAAGATCTTTCACATGTGGGATGAGTCTAATTGCTTTGAGAGATGTTATATACAAGCACAATAACATGGTTATTACAATACAATAAAAGAGCTTGATTCATTACTGTAATTATCTTCCCAAGAATACACAGAAAAGATTATACCTGAGTAATATTTCATAGTATTTTTCTTCAGAGCCTGAGAAATCACTGGAATGTTGAAATACAAGTGCCAGCATTCCTTTCTCAAAACTGAACAGAGAAGATTTAGAGCGGCAGCACCACCTATCGGTAAATTTGTCACCAAATTACCTAAAAAGCAAACACAAAATCACCAAACAGACCATGAAATGAAATGCAAGATACAACCTACAAACTCTGTCTTCAATTGTATCATCCTACTGCCAAGATCCATGTGAAACTAGGACCCACATCAAGGGGTACCCATAGAACTCTTTTTCCACATGAACTTGTTCTTTTATTATAGGCACTGTTTCCTTGAGCCACAACTTCACATTTTTTTTACCCTGGATAATTTTGCAGGAGCAAAGGCTGCCCAATTTGTGCAGAGGCTTCAAATAAAAATCAGGGTGGTTCTTCAAAGTGAGTATACACAGGAAAGAATGTTCCTGGAAGAGGCAAAGCCATCATAAGTGGCAAACAGTTTATCAAGTTGTTGGCAGTGTCAGCTCTGGCTGTGAAATCTGAAAGAGCAACAAATGCAAGGTTAGTGAGTGATTATTGCTTGAGGAAGGGTGGCATTCACGTAACTGTGAAAACAGGGAAATTTCACAGTTCTTACTGATGAGATTGTTTTTTCCAATATGGAATAGCAATGCAAATACCTAGAAGATCATAAAGAAAATACCCATCTCATCACCTTAAGCTCTGAAACACACTCTAGTGTGCAGATAAATATTTTGCTTCCTAATACAGTTTTCAATGGAGATGTTAAGCAAGGATTATGGCACCCTATAACAAAGGCAAAATGACACAGAAAGGAAACTGCCATCAACTGTAGAGACCTGAGCAACAATCTAGGGGAAAAAAAAAAAAAAACAAACAAAAAAATCAAAACAGACAGTTTCACCAAATAAGCTCAAAATTAGTAAAATTTGTGGTCTGTCTAGTAACACATAATGTCACACTTTTTACATTGAGAGTTTCAGCCTTTTGAGACCAAGAACCCATCCTCTGGCAGGTGCTGTTGTGCTCAAACCACACCATGTAGTTTACACATCCCCATTGCCCAAATGCTTATCTGCCACTAGGTATTACTGCAAGGCACAGTCCCTGTGGAGGCTTTGATCTAAGGCAGACCTGGCCATCACATCACTTGCTCTGCAGCTGAGCATTCTCTCAGAAGAGCTGTTCCAAAGCCTCTGTGTTCTTCCACTGCCAGCACAAGTTCAGCATGCAAAGCACTTGCATCCACTGGGATCTAGTCTACAATCACAGAAGTCTGGATACAAGGACCTCCACTTTCCCTTGCACAACAAATGCGGATTTTTTTTTGTTAAGACCTCTAGTAACTAAGTGCCTGCTCACATATATTTAGAAATAGTTCATTAGTTTTATCATGGATTTAGGCTAAAATAGCTGGTCAAATGACTATTTACATACTACTTTGGAGAGTTCTGACAACAGCCCAGCAGCTGAAATGACAAATACATTTCCTGGTTTTGCTGGTCCTACATCTAATTACTCATTCCTGAGAACATGATCAGTGTCAGAAGTTTCAGCACTTCAGTTTCTCCTAGTGGTTATATATGATTAAATGCATGGTTTTCCTATTTTTAAAATTTCTCACTGACTGACAGGTCCATTTATTTACAGCTTAATAGACACTGCAGGCTGCAGACTTCACTTACATCATTGCATTAGGATAAAGGGAAATACGAGCCGTGTGAAGGACAAGTGGCAGTTGGGTGTCCTCATTCCTCACTTGTCTCAACGGAAAATTTCAAAGGGGTCAACACAGGACACCCTACAGAATATGATCTTTTCCACTTTTTACTGCTATACGGTCTTCATTTCAGTTCTAGGAAAGCAACTCTCCAGTAGAATTCAGGTTCTTTGAAAGAACTGTGGAGGCGATTGCTCTCCAGATGGAAGCACTACCCGCAAATAACTGCACTGACATTTTCTCCTTTGCTCTTTTCCTCCCCTGTCATAGATGCATTAATAAGTCACTAAGAGCAGGAAATGGAGACCAAGTTGTTTCAGATGACTAATAGAGTTCAGATAACCTAATTAATTTAGTGTCCAACCTAAGGCACCTTAAAAGAACCTCATTTTCTCAGCAAATAGTCATTCAGCATTTTATGAAGATAAAATAACATTCAATAATCTCAAAGGAGACGCCAAATACCAATTTAAAGTAAATGGGAACATCTTTGGGTTTCACTAAGACTTCTCAGACTTTGAGATTAAAAAATCATATACTATTTCTAAAAGATTCACTTCTGCCTATCTAGAAATTACACTTTTTCACCCTGCACATTTGAAATTGCAGTCACTGTGCACTTCAGAACTGTGCTGAACTGAACTCCATATCTGCAAATAATTTCTGAATAATGAGGTCCTTTTTCACTCATTTTGCAACAAAACAGGAGGATAATGTATTTTTTAAACAGTACTGACAAAATATCAAAGCTCTCCACTAAAAGCATCTTCTTCTTCATCAGCTCCCTTTGATTTCATGTCATTGTTCTGGTTCCACAAAATAAACATTTTGTCTACTTTTTTTGAGATTAAACAGTCAAATACAGACAAAGAACTGGTAAGCATTATAGCAATAATCTCAATAAATTTTAGGAATTTATTACATAAACAGTTGAATTTTCATTATAAATAAGTTCATTAACCCTCTCCTAGCTTCTGCTAAAGAGAAAACAGGGCTCTTGGCAAAACTTGGGTTTTTTCAAATGCCCAGCTGTTGCAATGTATTCTACGATCTTACCTCTGGCATCTTTACAACACTTACATGTTTGCCTAAAAGATACCTTTCCTATGAATATGCTTTCCCAGCATACATGCAAAATGGATGTTTGAATTTTTTGATTATCTCAATATCTTGGCATGTTTTTCACACAGTATATACCCCCTGTTTTTTTACCATGTTTTCTATATCTGTATTCTAATATTTATATATCTCTATCCATATCTACTTATAATTTGTATTTCCTGCTATCTTTTGCTGTGTTCTAAACCAGGTCATTCATATCTTCATCACTGTCATTGTTGTGGCTCCTCTAGAAATTCTGCACACAGTGCCCCAAACAACTTCATATTTATACTGTAAATAACAGTGAAAGGGGAAAGAAGCACATATGATAAAATAGTCTGTTGTTGTAATCTACTGAGTGAATGTTTTTCTAAGTCAGAACTTCACTAAGAGGAGACTGCTGCAGTCACTGTAAAAAGCCAATTTTAAAAAGACCATCAGGTGCGAAATTGTAAGAGTGACAGAGCTTGCTCTGGGCTTCCTCCTTTTTTTTTTTTTCTTTCCTGCACAGCTCCAGCAGCTCCAGCCTGCTTGCTTATAAGGCAGGCAGCTTATAAGTAAGAGACTGATGCTCTTTTGAACTTCTGTTTCAGTTTACTGGTAGCTAGATCAAGCACAGAATATTTTATTTTTCTAGCTTATTTTATTGCACTGACTCTTCCCAATGTCACAGTAAAGCCTTGCTCCCTCTATTTTCAAACTATCCAGTAAGTTAGAAAAAAAAAAAAAAAAAAGAAAAACCAACCAAAAACCCCAAGAAACCACAAAAATCGTAGTTACCATAGAAACTATCTCTTAGGTACAGAACAATTTCTTAAAGAAGTCTGCAGAGGGGTACTGTGTATCATCAGAGCTGTGACATAATGGTTAAGAAAAAATGAGGGACAGGCTGTGCTCCAGAACCTGAATTTCTCACAAGTTTCTTGCAGTGATAAAGAGTGTCTCTGTTGAAATAGGAATGGCAATGTGCACACAGCCATTGTGATGGACACAAGTCCATCACAAAACAATAAAACAGAGTAATAAAACCTATCCCTTTGCATCTTCAAGTTGTTACACTTGATAAGAGTATGACTGGGGTGTTGCATCAGTCCCAGCCTATGAATATCACTCTTTGCATTCATGTTTACATCTGTGAAAAAATGACAGAGTTCCTCTGGATGGAAATAATGTGTTATCTGGGCTTCTCATGGTACTGACATCTTCCAGTCTTGTGATACTATGAGGAAAATAAATCTCTTGTCATTTCAGCCCATAAATGGCACCCTTTGGCATTAAAAAGTCTGTAAAAACCATAATTACAATTGCAAAAAAAACAGAGACAAAACCCAAGTAACAGATCCTACATGCATTCCCAATGCATGACATCTCAGGCATAAGTGCAGACACTTTTCTACTCAAAGATGCTGCCAAATGAAAAAAATGTCAGTGCTATTTGTTCCTGCTACTAAAAAAAATATGTTTTCTGAACTGCATTTCAAAATCACTTTGTATTGAAAATGCCTTCTGGAACACAATCCAGAGCTGTTACAGGAGAATTCTGCTACCACCTTCTGGCTGACAGAAATTCTTAGCACTTATTTAACCAGCACACACTGAGTTCATAATGCATTTGCTGTTTTTCAGTCTGCACTCTTCACATGTTACTGCCCCATCTTCTTTAATACACAAATAGGGGTTACACACAAAAATTCAAACTGTCATTTTGCAAACCCTTCTGTTTTGGATTTTTCATAACCAAAATTAAACTTCTTGGCATAAAACTAAGTGGGCTTTTTCCATGTCTTATCCCTCTCAAAAAAGTGTTGCGATTCAATCCAATTTATTTCATTTTCAATGAACAGAGAAATTCATTGTTAACACCACTATGAAAAATACTTCACACAAGTCTTGTAAATACTTTTGCCCAGTTCTCCCACTGCATGTGCACTTAGTCCTACTAACTTCACAGCACCAGAAACAAATGCAATCAGTATTACAGATAGCTGTTTTTACTTGAATATACGTGTTTGCTGTAAATTGAATGAAAAAAAAAGAGCATAACCAGATCATAGCCTCCTTAGCTGTTATGACCTTTTCTACTGTTGCCACAATTTATACTTCTGTAGCTGTCAAACAAAATCAGCACTTTTTTACTTTGCTCTTCAGTAAGTAGCCAGACATTAGCTCCAGAAAAGCCTGAAGCTGTTAGATTCAAGTTTCAGAATCCTTATGACAAACAAATTTACACCGTGTATTTAGGCACTTAAAATACCCTCTTTTTGAAAACAACATCAGATGTGGGGAACTGTCCAAGAGAACACCTTGAATGAGTTTGGACCAAGTAATCATGAGGAAAAGTGTGAGAGTAATCATGAGAGTAATCATGAGAGTAATCATGAGGAAAGTGTGAAGGAGCAAAATAAAGATCATTATTTACCAGAACAAATGAATGCCAGGTCACTTCTAATGTAAGCCCTTTCTGCTCCTGAAACTGGTGCTCAGAACTTCAATCAGATTTCAACCACCTCCAAGGGAAAAGAAGAAAAAAGGACAAAAAGCTGGAGATGGAAGCTCAAACACTCCATGAAAATATAATATCCACCAAGTTTAAGTGAACATGCTACTATACTGTAACTTTAAAATATATAATCTAGAGATTCATAGAACCATTAAGTTGGATGAGGGACCCTAAACATCACCCAGTTCCAAGTCCCCTGACACGGGAAGTGATGTTACCCACTAGATAAAGCTGCTCAAAGCCCCATCCAACCTGGCCTCTAACACTTCCATTCTCCAAGCAACCTGTTCCAGCGCCCCACCACCCTCACAGAAAAAAACTCCCTAATATCTAATCTAAACCTAACCTCTTTCCCTTTAAAGCCATTATCCCTTGTCCCATCACTACAGGTCTGTGTAGAAAGTCCCTCTCCAGCTCTCTTGCAGCCATGCTTGTGTACTGGAAGGACACTCTAAGGTCTCCCTGCAGCCTTCTCTTCTGCAAGCTGAACAACCATAGCTCTTTCAGCCTTTCTTCAAAAAAGAAGCATTCCACACCTCTGGCATCTTCATGGCTCTCCTCTGGACTTGCTACAGAAGGCCAACATCGTTCTTGTGCTGGAGGCCCCAGAGTTGAACACAGCAGGTGAGATCTCATCACAGTGGAAGAGAGGGACAGAATCCCCTCCCTCGCCCTGCTGGCCACGCTGCTTTTGATGCAGCCCAGGACATGGCTGGCTTTCTGGGCTGAGTGCTCATTGCCAGGTTGTGTTGAGCTTCTTAACCACCAACACACCCCAGTCCTCAGGTCTGCTCTTATTCCATTCTCTGCCCAGCCTGGACCTGTGCTTGGGATTGCACTGATCCACGTGCAGGACCTTGCACTTGGCCTTGCTGAGTTTCATACGGTTTATGCAGGCCCACGTCTCAAGTCTGCTAAAGTCCCCCTGGATGGCACATTTAGTTTCAGTTTTCCCACCAGTATTCCTGTAATCCATTAACTTTGTGTTCAAATTGCTTTGGGTCATTAGTGTGCTCTATGTAGCTACACAAATTATCTTACTATTTTCTGTCATCTAGGGAGTTGAATTCTTTAAATTTCAACATAGTATATATGTTTAATAATTCACAGATTGTGTAGCATTTCTATATTGTTTCCACTGCAGGAAGGATGAAAAACATCATTATACTACATGCATCTCTACAAGTCATGACAAAGCAGCACTCTGGAGAATGGCTGTACATATTGCATCAAACAGGTTTTACTTTCTGCAGCGAGGTCAAAGGCATAGAAAAATTGAAATGGGGAAGCATCAACATATTATCCCATACCCTACTGAACTCAGTAACGAAATTTTCAGTCTCCCTAGCAGCACCTGAAAGCAGACTTCTGAAAACTGCCTAAAATATTATAGTGTTTTCTAGATATTGCAGGCACCAAGGTTACTTAGAAAATTACCTTTGAAAATTCTGCCTTAAATGAATTCCAACAATCACACAGCAAGCCTGTGCTAAAGTCTGATATCAAAGGAGGTGGTGAGCCTTAATGAAGCATCTACTTAAATTCAGGTCGTGCTTTAGCAGCAAGCACTCTGGCGGATTATTAGAAGCGGATGCTGCTTAATCTCTCTTACCTCCTGGAAAACCTGGCATTTAAAAAATCACAGAAGGGGGAGAAAAATGTTCTCTCCCAAAAAGTCAGTTGTTCTGCTTCTCCATGAGATGTGACATTTTAAGATGTCCTGCCCATCAAATCTGAACATATTTGGATGAACAGGACAGTTTCTTGCAAGCTCTGCAGGCTTTTGGATTTTAGCTTTACAAGGATTTACATTGGTATTTTAAACGTCAGCTAAGCTTCCTAAAGAAAGGATTTGTTTAATTATTTCACATTTTGATATTTTCAGATCTGAAACAGAGCTACCTGCCTTGATTTTAAATGAGTCCTCAGAATCCATTTAAATTTCAAGGACTCCCTCTCTGTTCCAAGGAAGCTGAAGGAGCCCAAAATGCCCTCTTCCTCTGATTAGAAGCAAAAATATTCTGGCGTGATGCAACAGCTTTCACCCGAAGTCTTGAGTATTGAAAACCTTCTCCTCTCCCTCCTTCAGATTTACTGAAAACTGGTTTAGTTTGGGGCTTTTTTGCAATCCCATATTCAGCAGTTCTTCAGAAACAATGTCCTGATTTGAAGACTCCAGGATGAAAGACTCCTCACTCAACAAACTGGGAAGGAAATCTGATTTGCAAAGATTCAGCATTTTGAGAAGTGAACTGAAACATCCTGTGTCTTTACAGATTCCAGTTCTATAGGGAAGCTACACCATTTCCAATGCTTGGAAATACACCTAAGCCCCATTAACCATGGATGAGATGGAATGACTTTTAACTGGTAGAAATTCAAGGTGGCTTTTTTTCAGGGGAACCTTCGCACAGAATCTAGCTCCGTGAAAAAAAAAAAAAAAAGGAAAAAGAAAAGGGGGTGGGGGGATATAAATCCCTCTGCTATCATACATATAGAAAATTCAGAGCATCTATTTTCCTGTGTTATGTCTGTTCACCGCTTCCAAAATTTTTTAACTGTAACATTTCTGACATGAGAAAAATAGAGCAGATGTATTTAAAATAAAAAAGCATGCACACACAAATCTTTCACTATTTCTCAGATAAGATGTCTTGTAACACCTAATACAAGATCCAATCACTAAAGGCACCATAAAAGCTTGTGCAACACTCTGGAATCCAGCACTTTGGGAAACTCTGAAACTGAAAATCAAGGACAAAACACATAAAAATTATCTACATACTTTTCATATTTTAAGTTCTAGGGAACCAAAATCCAGTTATCATCCATTAGACCATTATTCCTTATCACTCTGAATCTCAAATGAAAAGCTTCTACACAAAATATATAGAAATAAATTAAAGTCTGTCATGCCCACAAGATGATTATTTACATCTTATTTGAACAAATTACTTTCTACCTTTCTACCTTTCCAAAACTGGGTTGAAATTCTCTCATGCCTTCCTATCAAGAACAAAAAATGCCTTTTTGAAACTTTGCAGACTTCTGTGAGACAAGGATTATGTACTGTCAATTAGTAGTGTTTTGTGCCAAATACACACAATTTCAAGAGCTGATTACAAACCATTATTTGTTTCTATAGTGCTCTGTGAAACAAAACACCTCATTCTATTTAGCATCACATACAAAGACAACGGATACAGCTCGGTAACTTTCAGAGATCTGACTGCTTGTGTTAAAATTAACAACAAAAAGAGTTTTCAGGTGAAATTTCTTTAATGCCATATGCTGTAGAATTTTGAATTATGAAGCAAATGCATTCTTTTTTGATTTCTGTCTGGAAGATATAAAGGCAGGTCTTCATATCAGTGAGATAGCAATTAGGTTGGTAATATACATATGATACTTTTTGGGAACACATTGATTGTATTTTTCTTTCCACAAGTCTCCTCTGAGTGTTAGAAACAAACTCCATTACTAATATCATAGGAATGCTACTGTTTAATCCAGTAAATATCACACTGCTAAAATAACTCCTCTTGATTTTTTTAAAAAATATTCCTTGAACAGAAATTTTTGCTGCCTCTGCAGAAGCATAACTTTTTTACATTTTTGCAAAATGTTGGCTCCTTCTAAAATGGATGTATGCTTGCATGCTATAGCTGAAATGCAACCACGGTCACAGAAATACCACAAAACTTATTTTACGGATATAAATCACATTTTATTTTCATGTGGCACTTTCACTGATAGAGAAACATGAATTTTATGTTTTAAGAACTATTCTTCACCTTATGAAGAATTGATAACATAATGATGTAATGATGCACGTACACCTATATGCAACATTTCTTATACATCTTATACTTATTTCATAAGACATCTAACAAAAAACCAAATAATTAAATGCTTTTTTATAGAAAGAGAAGCATTCCTATGCATTCCCTTTCTTTTCAAACTCTTATTATCACTTGTATTTATACAATGAAATGCTTCTGGTAAATAGCAAGAGAATAGGTTTTTTTCTTCTTTAAACTGCAAGAAGCCTCAATAGGAACTGCAGATCAGAGGGAAGCACTCAGTATTCGATGGCTCAAACAAATGTGTATCTTTATGTGACACACACATAAAAAGATGCCAGGAGACATCAGGCATCAACTCACTAGTTTTCACAAGATCAGGGCTACATCAGAAGCAGTCTCCTGATGATCCTTTTGCATCCTGAAACTCCCTTTAGGAAGCACTTTTTTTGTTCAATCTGTGTATGCATGCTTCAGAATTTCTCATAGGCTGTACGAACACCTGGGCAATTCTATTTTAAAAGCTGTGCTGTAGGTGTTTAACTAGGAGGAATCGGTTTGTAATTGTGTGCAGTAATGCAGATGTCTGTAGTTATGTATTTAAAACAGCATGTAGTGACAAGAGAAGGAATGGCTTCAAACTGAAAATTTTAGACTCAGTATTAGGAAAACATTTATTTTGAGGGTGGTGAGGCACTGGGACACTGGATGCCCCCTCCCTGGAGGTGTTCCAGGCCAGGTTGGATGGGGCTTGGAGCACCGTGGTATAGTGAAGTGTCCTTCCCTATCGTGCTGGGGTTGGAATTAGATGATCTTGAAGGTCCCTTCCACTGCAAACTATTCCATGATTTTAAATACAACCTCTATAAGGCACACCATAGAGCATATGTGAGTTGCCCACCTGTCAGGAGCAGCCGGGCAAACTTTCAGGCAACTAAGAGAACATAAATTACTGTCTTCCATAGTAAGCTTCTGATACTGGCATCTGTGCTTCAGCGCAGATGAGACAGCCTTTTAATACGTACACACAAGCATTAATTTCAAATCAAACTCACATGCAAGGAAAGGGAAGAAAACAAAAAAAAAAAGCGCTAGAAATTCTCCGGAGGCCGAGCATTAACCCGCAGCCGCGGCCCCACTCCCTACCGGGCCCAGCCGCCCGGCGCTTCCACGGCCCCGCAGCAGCGCCTGCGCGGCCGCCCGCCCGCTGCCGCCGGCCCCCGAAGCTTCGTGAAGATTCCGGAAGGCTCCGGCCGGCTCTTTCCGCCGCGGGAACTGCCCCGCCCCCGGTGCCGCTGCCCGGCTTCCTTCCTTCCTTGCCTCTTCCTTCCGCCGTGTTCCAGCGGGCTCGCTCTCCCGGGCGGCGGGGCAGGAGGTGCCGTGGCCATGTCGCTGCTCTGCTACAACCGGGGCTGCGGGCAGCGCTTCGACCCCGAGAACAACACGGAGGGTGAGAGCGGCGGAGGGACCGCGGCGCCGTGCCTCCCTGGCTGCCGGCTCAGGGAGCGGGGGTGGCCTCCGGGGTTCTGCAGGGCGGTGTGAGCCCGTCCCGCCCGGGGCCGGGCCCCGCGGCGCTGCGGGGCTGTCACCCGGCCCGCGGGGTGCGGCTGGCCCGGGGACACGCGCGTGGGGCCGGGGCAGGCCTGGCGCTGCACAGCGCTGGCATGTGTGCCAAAGGCGCTCAAGGCCAGCGTAGGCTTCTCTGCTGAGGCCCTCTGTGGGTGTTGCATTCATCGCAGTTACCAGCGACTTTTTGGTTTTTAGTTTGGTTGGCCGGTTTGGGTTTTGTTACTGTTTTTTAGTTCAAGTGTGTGGACTTGCAGCAGGTAATTAAATGTGTCTGAATTGCACACGTGTGCCTGCTCTTCCAAGTGCCTTGAGCGCTTGCAGTGCTTCTGTGTTTCCTGGGAATGTTGGTGAAGTGTATTTAAAGCTCTGTCACTTGGGGTTTCATAATTCCGCAGAGGTGCAGAAGGGTGAGTTGAGTTTTCAGACGGCTCGCCCTCACCTGGTTTATAAAGTAACTGTGTTGGTTGAATTTCTAGAGTGCTCTCTTTGTGTTAATTTAATTTTTAGTGACCCTCAGGGCTAGAAGTAGGCTGACATGTTCTAGCTTGCACATTTTTCGTGGTTTAGAACCGTGGCAATAAAGAGTGTTTATTTTTCTGAGCTACATGTTTTTGCGTAGAGAGGGGCAACATATTGAGTAGGACTTGCTAATATTAGTAACAGCAGAAGCGGTCATAGTTGCGGAATGCTTAAATTTAGTGATCTCTTCCACCACTCACCACTGTTCCCTACACCCTTTTGCCCCAAAAGGCAAAGCAGATAACGGTATTTATTGTTTAAAAAAAAAAAAAGGAATCCTATTAGGACTTTGTGACCTGTGCTCCTTATAAAAGTAACACTTCTTTACAGTTTGTGATCAAGCTGTAGTAAACTAGGTCAGGTTGGTTGGCATGGCCATATGCTAGCTCTGAGGTGCTTGGGTTGGGGAAAACAACTTCATGACACGAAATTTGTTTCAGTAAGTTGGCTGTAACATGTAGTGGAATCTCTGTGTCCTAGACTAAGCATTTCAGAAGGTAAATGTAATTATTCACAGATTGCTACAGAGAAACAAGTTTTGCGTATGGGTGGCCCCTACAAATTTCTACTTTGACATTTAATGAAAGGACTGAAGTGCTTTAAGAATGCAGCAGTAAGGTGATAGTAGTGTGTGCACGGTAGGATCAGTTTGAGTATGAAATTGACATCAAAAA
Source organism: Motacilla alba alba (assembly GCF_015832195.1). Taxonomy (NCBI): domain Eukaryota; kingdom Metazoa; phylum Chordata; class Aves; order Passeriformes; family Motacillidae; genus Motacilla; species Motacilla alba. The sequence goes on along the minus strand of NC_052016.1, from coordinate 44,624,150 downwards.
GATCCAAACAAACAAAAACCTGAAAAATTATGTTACTTGTGTCTCCAAAAATTATCTGAAGGTTGGAGAAAATGGCTTTGAAATACTTTGGTCTTCCTGGTAAAGGAAAGGTATTGACAGCAGTGGAGAGGTAACTTGTTTTGTTTGTTTTTTGGGTTTTTTTTCAGTGAAAATGTAGAATAGCAACCAAAAGCTGCAGCAATCTGATCTCATATGAATCAGAACTAGAATATGCTTTTATCTGCTTGTATCCTAATTTTCTGTTGCGCTCAGTGTGAGCACAGATGGGCTGGTGTTTTACTGTCCTCTAGCAGCCACAATGGTCAGACTGCTCAGTGGTGAGATGCCGCTGGCTCTGCTGAGGCACTGCAGAGCTCCTTGTCCTGGCATCTTCTCTCCTGGAGCACGCAGGGCCCTCAGGAGGCAGCAGCCAAGTGGGCTGTCATTTGCTCCACCTGGTACCTACTGCAGAGGGGGCTGCAGGGAGTGAGGAAAAAGGATTGCACTTGGCCAGATGGACAACCAGGCGCTTGTCCGTGTCTGCCTTGAGCTGGAGCTCAGCCACCCCTGACTTAGTTGATTTTGTGATGGTTCTGGTCTCTAAAACGGTAGCTGTTATTAACAGCATCTCTCTAGTGAAGAATTAGAAATACTCATTTAAGTCTTCTTACTCAGGAATAATTTTTGCTACAGAACAGCTTATTTTTACTCTAGTGATGCTTCTAATGACATACTTTCATACTTTTGGAAAAAATTAACCTCTTCTTTTATTTGATTAAACAGTGAAGTCCTGGTCACTATGCAAAATAGCTACATTTTTCCTTTTTAATTTTCCTGTGAGGTTTTCCAGCATTAGCTTTTCATCCTGAAACTGAAGGAATTGGTAGAGGTTTATGGATATATTTGTAAGTCTTGCTGAAAGGCTAATGTCCCAAAATATGTGCATTTTGAGTTGATGTCCCTCGGACTGTATTAGTGCGTTAGACATAGGCACTGAATATAAAATCAACAAAAATTATACAAAATGAGGTTTCTTTAAAAATCTACATATTTATAAAAAAAGATAGAAACAACCAAGTTTGGGTTGGGTTTTTTGCCTATTAAATATCTGTAGGCAGATTGCTAATGAAGTTATTTATCACTTTTTTCTTTTGCTTCCTATTATGTGCATTGTTACTATTTGTGTCATTTTAAGTGTTTCTAATTTTGCTTTAATGGCTAAAAGATAGTGCTTAGAGTCAAGTCAGTAAAATACCGTCCATGCAGTAAATGCCAGTGAGAAGTTATATAATCAGAGCAGTTTTATTACATGTTAAAGGAATACAAGTAAAAGAGAACAGCTGTGTAATGTTGATAAACGTTTGTATTCACAAACACTTTCATTAATGGAGGCTGTGTTCTAGTGTAGTGTTTGTACAGAATCTATTAGTAATAAATAGTATTGATACATCAAAATTGCATGCATGTGGAAGAGTAACCTTTGGGTTTATATGCTTAAGTGGCTTAGGATACTACAAACATTGAAAAAAAAACCAGGGTAATTATGGTTCAAATAATGAACTCATGATTTTCATGAAGAGACTTTTTTAACAGAATACCTCTCGACAGAAAGCTCTGATCAGGTTCAGACAGATGTATTTATAGCGATAAATCAGTATTTTCTGTCTGTTAGGTAGCAATAGGGTCACCTTTTTACTTCTGCAAAATTACCAGTAAGGCCTGATTACTGATGGAGGCCAGGGATGGTCCATAGAAGGTTTACTTGCTTCACGTGGAAGTAGTAGTTTGTCTTAAATACCTGCTTTCTAGTTTGTGTTGTATAATACTTAAGAAGAAAGAAGACCTGATTATTTATGTTTAATATATGCACTCATGTAGCTTTTTTGGTGAAATCTGGATTTTTCTGAGTAATGATGTGGACTCGGGGAAGCGGGGCAGCTCATGAGATACATGAATTCTAAATGTGGCTATTTTGCTAGGTTTGTAATCATATGAATAAAGATTCTTGGTATGCCTCAATATTAATAATAATCATTGTCTTCTAGGTTCATGCACATACCATCCAGGAGTGCCTGTTTTTCATGATGCTCTCAAAGTACGTATGCAACTGTCCTTTTAAGTATTATCTATTTGGTTTTTCATCTTTTTAATTCCAGATCTTTCAGTGTTGAGAAACTGTTGTTCAGTCTATCATGAGCAACCCCATGAAATTAGAAAAGCACATTCCTGAAAAAGAAAAATTCCACTCATATGGTCTAAGTTCCATACAAGTCTAGATGACTTGTTTCCTGTTGATTAACTGACTTTAGGTCTCTCAGCAGTTTAATTAGGTCCTCTAAATAGGACTGTGAAGCCATTGAGCAGTTTCATACTCTTTAAGTTAATTAATCTGCTTGGAATTCAGAGCAGCTGCTTGTGGTCTAATGTGGCCAGGGCACTAATGTGTATGTGACATTTGTCTGCTGTAAAAAACAGTCACGTTTATTTAATCAGCCAGATGAGGATGTTGGTTAAATTGGGACTGGTCACCCACACCTCTTACGCAGCTGTCCAGAATTCTTGGGCTCCATCTTCAGTGAAAAATTAAGCATACCTGTGATGGGTCTCTAGTGCTTAGGCCAACTGCATAGCCCATCCTTGGTTTTATGCTAAACTGTTTTCCCTCTTCAGGATCTACTGGATGCATACAAAGTGCTTACAGGGGATCATTTCAGACACAACTGCTGAAACAGTACTGGAAATCATTCTAATAATTTAATTGTGTGTAGTCAAAAATCTGCGGTCCAGAAATGGAGCCTGGCACTTTATTAATGCTGATGTAGCCTGAGTGACTTTTCTTAGAACACTAAACTGCTATTTAGCTGAGCTTTGAATGGAGTGAGTGGAGTGGAGTGAGCTTTGAGTGGAGTGAGTGGTTTGTTGTTTTTTTCTTGGTACTTTAGTACTACTTCTACTGGAAGTACATCTCATCCTAACAATGTGGTGTCTTTTGGCCTTGTGAAAGCTTCTGCATTTGTGCTGGGCAGTGTGTTTGCTGTGAGCTGTTGCTTATATTGCAGTACCTGACTTTGGAATTAGCCATCTTGTACCACTGGCAAATAGGGACAAACACTCTTAGATCAAACACCTTTCCAGTTGCTTAGACAATGGTAAATTCTTTTGTACAAAATTATAGCTGTACTCAGAATACAGTACAAAAATCTTCCACATAATTATGAAGAGAGAAATTATACAGATAGCTCAAAAACTTATATTTACTCCGTCTTTCTCTTACATACTCACTGTTTATAAACAAGTACGAAGTTTCCTCCTTCTCCTTATCCTGCCTCTTGACCTACTTAAAAATTTACCATAATTGCAAATGAGCAGTTTTCTTTGTGCTATGAGTTCTAGGTAATCTAGGTGAGCTGGATGAACCTTTTGTCTCCTCAACTGTGGAAACAGTTTGTATTTTGAGGATATTTTAGAACCACCTACCTAAAACCCATTGTGTTGCACCACTTAAGCTTTCAAAGCGGTGGTGCGTTAGTCCAAACTGTTGCCTCTAATAAGGTTCTTTGTGTTCTAAGATACATTATTCACAGTGGCAAGGCAATTTGCTCTAAAATTGAATTTCTGGTTTATATAATAAAAGTGCTCTTGATTGATGTCGTTGGATAGCTGTGCAATGCACATATCCAACTCTGTTGGTAGGAAATAAGAAATTGAAAGATATGAGTGGTGCTCAGGAAAAGAAAAAATAAATCCCTATCATTTTTGGAAGAGAGCCTGTGCATTGAGCCGCAGGTGAGCCTGGTCTCAGGTGTAGTATTTCTTTGTTTTGCTTGCATGTTACTTAATGAGATGAAGTAACATTTCTGTTTTCTGTTGCACAGAGTTGACACCTAACTTGTCATGGAAGTATTGCCTCACATTTACTGAACTTTCTGATTAAGGCAGCACCAGCAAACTAGAAGACTTCTCTGGCTTTTAAAACTGCAGATGATAATATTGTCTGCAGTAGGGAGGAAAACAATTGCTTATCTTGATATGCCACATCTTTTAAAGAAATATAATAAATACTTTGCTTTTTTAAAGCGTTGTCAAGTTTGGTAGTGATGGCTATGTTGTTTCTCTTCCAAAATGTTTATAGGGTTGGTCGTGTTGTAAGAGGAGAACAACAGACTTTTCTGACTTCTTAAGCATTGTGGTATGTACTCATGATTATTTACAATTTCTATACTTGTCAAGTGACAGTGATTAATATTAAATGGTGCATGTGCTTACATGTTTTAAATTAGCCTACTTCTGTTAAAACAGTCTTAATTCTTATATGCTCTATTTTTCTTCATATAATGCTGAAGTCAAGGCTCATTTTCAAGCTTTGTTAACATTATCAGAATAGGTTTTGAAAGAACTGCTTGCTAATAAAGAAAGATGGTCAACATTTATTGCTGCTTTGCTTGACTACAGAAAGTACGCATTTTTCTTTTGACTTTTATCCAAAATGAGAACATTTTCCATTTTAGTGGTAGGGTTTCCTTTGCAGCCAGTGTTAAGAGTGGGCTAAAGGAAAAGATGGAGCTGAAGAAATGAGTCAAGAAGATTTGTTGCAATTTTTGTTAATTTTTAATACATATGAACTATGCTGCATTTATATATAAATAAAAACATATGCTTTCCACAATAGGGCTGTACAAAGGGTTTCCATAACAGCGAGAAACCTCCTGAGCCTGTTAAACCAGAAGTCAAAACTACCTCTGAACGAAAGGAGCTAGCTGAACTGAAACCCAGGTTTCAAGAACACATAATTCAGGCACCAAAACCATTGGAAACAATTAAGAGACCAAGGTACGGTATATGAAACTTAAGGTTTTCCAAATTTGTAGTCACTTGGCCAAGTTAAAGCTTGCTTGGTTATTCAGTGTTGTACATTTCATAAAGTGTAGAAATTCTGAAATTAACCTTAGAAGACCTTGGTTTTGGTTAAAGTGATGATGTTATCTGAAGCTTCAAAGTATGAGAAAAGAATTCTGATTATGACAAAGAAGTATGTAATATTTCAGCACAAGAAGCAAAAATTGAAGTCTATAACCTCTCAACTTAAACTACCACTACAAACTGCGTTAAGTGCTTTAAACAGTAATAAAAATAATTTTGAGGTGTTTGAATTTAGGTTCCTTAGTATCTCTGATTTATTTTTATTTTTGTAGAATATTGAGGATTTCCAGTTGAAAGCTGAGACTGCCTTCTAAGTTTCTAGTCTGTTTTTTCATAAACAGTGCAGATTGGCATTTACAAATGTAGTTTGTTGAAGGGAGGTTGGAAAGGAAGAGTCTTGTAGGAAGATTAAAAGTTACTACTTCGTCTTCTATAAATTCTTTCTCATGAAGTAAGCTGACACTAATACATGGATGTTTTTAGCCCAGATGAGCCAATGACAAATTTGCAGCTGAAAGTGTCAGCTTCCTTGAAACAAGCTCTCGATAAACTGAAACTGTCATCAGAAAACGAAGGGAGAAAAGGTAAGGAGACAGGGAGATTAAGTAGGTATGTGATGCTAAGTGTCACACAAATAAATGAAATGCTGATCTTGTCATTTCTGCAGTGATAGTTTCCTGTAATTATGTTATTTTTCTTAATAATCTGGGAAATACCTTCCAATCCACGAAATGATGATTGAAGTTCAAATGTGGGGAACATGGAGACTTGGTTGTCAGGAGCAGTTCATTGTCATTAGCATTATTTGAACTGTGTCTTTTCTAAGATTTCATTGTTAGAATGGACATATGGGATGTCCATTCTAATGGACAGAATGGGAATATCCATTTCTGAATATGTGACTGACAGAGTTACCAAGAAATTAATTTACTCCCTATTGTTGTAGAGACAGTATCATATAAAGCCTTCGTAAATTGGTGAAATTCCTCAGAAGACTAGTTGGTTCTCCCTTGTCTGTTTTTCCTCTTCCTTCTTCCCACATTTTATTTGGAATTTGGTTCCAGAAGTACACTGCTCCTTAAGTAACTTTATAATTTCAACCTACGCATGTGGCTATTTTATGCTCTTTTGTTCTTGTGCCAAGCTAATTTAGCTCTTCTTTCTCCATGGTATCCAGATTATTTCCTTGTGTGTATTTATAGACAGCAATTGAAGCCTTATACATTCTTAGTGTTACAAAACCGAACAAGATGAATGATTGTTCGCTTCCCCTGTGATTATAATGATCATCTTCATCTTTTTTTATTTACCCCACTTAAAATGTGTAAAGATATAGAGCCTAGAATTTGATGCATAGGTAATACAGCTTTTGGAATGTTTCTCTGTACCTTTCTGGCAGATTTCACTGTCAGACAGATAATAGAAGCTTGAAGAGGAAGGTTTTTCTAATCTCCTCCTCAGCTCATTTTAGTCCTTAATAAAAGCAAAATGTTCGGTCAATTATACAATTCATTTGCTGTTTTCTGTAATCTATTTACAGAGGAAGATAGTGATGAAATCAAGATTGGGACGGCATGTAAAAATGCAGGCTGTTCAAAAGTAAGTGGTTCAGTTGTACTCTAAATGCAGCTGCTCAGCTATTAAGTGAGCAGTTTTGGGTTTTTGTGTGCTACAAGTTAATTTGGAAAAGGCACAAAGTCCATTTGGTTTAACAAATGCATATTTGATAATGTACGTCATTATGGACAAATGTGAGTTGTTTGCAGAAAGTTGAAGATTTTTTTCCTAAACCTGTCACGAACTTCTAATTAGTAAGCTTGTCAAATACATGGTACTGAGGTGTTTGAACTTAACGTTAAATATAGTGTTGGTGAGAGGTGGCTTACTGATAACACTTGAGTTGCTCTTGATAATGTGTACAGATCAGAAGCATCTACAGATCTTAAGAGTTAATGCTTCCTGCAGGAATTAAAAAGTCAGTGTTTTAACACTTCTAGTATCAAAATTAGTCATTATATTATGTAGTCATTTTAAGTGACGGGCTTGTTTTGTGCAAAATGGGACAGTAAAATTTAAATAGGTTTTTTTACCTGGCAGATTTTGCATTATTTACCGAAGCTCTGCTGGGAGGAGAACTTTGACAGTCTTTGTGTTGGGAAGAACTGATCTGATATGCAGTGGCTAAGTTGTATATTGTTTGTTTTACTTTCTCTAGAGAATCCATGTGTTTTATGAATGTCAGATTTAATTTATTTTCAAGTTAAATTCTTGTTTTCTCTGAATGCTCAGAGTATTTTAGAGACAAAAATCTCTATGAAGACCTGCGGTAACCTTTATGAGCATAGGTGGTGTCATATGTGCCACTGAACTAATATAAAGTACAGCTTCTTAGCAGTGCCAGAGACCCTTCTGTGAAGGAAGGTTGTCCAGTTACTTTGAAGACCTAGAACAAGCCATTAAATCTAGAATATTTACCCAAAAGCTTTGTTGTACTTTGGTCATTATTTCTGGGTTTTTTTGTGTTTTATTTTTTTCCTTGCTGCAAATCCTGTAGCAGTAATACACTTTAAATGCTTTGTCCCACCAGACATACGAAGGACCACACAGCACAGAAGAAGTATGTATATACCATTCTGGTGTACCTATTTTCCACGAAGGGTTAGTATTCTGCTAACTTCCGTTTTTGTACCTGTGTTCTGTGAAGGGTTAGTATTCAGTTAACTTCAGGGGTTTTTAACTAGTCTGTTGTGTATTCCTGCTTTCTTTGTAGATGTTGCCTTGATTTATTCTCTATTCCCTCTTCTGTCAAAAATGGCAATGCTTGAAAAGAGTATATGGAAGTAACAGTAATACTGCATAAAGGAAAGATCTTAAATGTTCACAGTAAATAGTGTCCTAAATATTGTTTGTTAATTACTTTGCAAACTTTCAAGGATGAAGTATTGGAGCTGTTGTAAAAGAAAAACTTCTGACTTCAATACATTTTTAGCTCAAGAAGGCTGCACAAGAGGAACACACGTGTGGACTAAAAAGGATGCAGTAAGTAGCATTAAGATTTCATTCTGTAACTGGCCATTCTGAATTTTGAATACTGAAATGTAGTTTGTAGCTTGATTGAGTTATACTGTAGCTGAGATATTACAGGTTATTATATATTACCTCTGACATAATGTGGAGGATACATAATGTGCACAGCAGGAAAACTGAGAAATGGAGTATGAAGTAGTCTGTGGTACAGGAGTACTTGATTCTTTAAGAATATTATAATTGGTCACATGATGGATACAGGTGAGCAAAAAGTTCTTGGTATGAATGTATTTTCTGTTGCTGAGGCAAAAAGGGTTTGACGCTGCAAACATCAGGAATGTTTAACAAAAGAAAATGAAGATATATTATAAGAAATGTAGTTTCATTACCTTATTCCAGAGCAATTACTTCACAAATCCTTTGCTTACTTTAAATCTTATAATTGCTGCTTGCTTTGAATATTTATATTTTTGTTCAAGAATTATTTGCAAGTGCAGAAGGGAAGGATTAAAAAAAAGTTGAAGTGGTGAGTCTAAAGCAGGAGAGTGTAGAAAAAGAGTAAAGAATTTTATCCACATTTAAAGAAACCATTAGTATATTAATTGTATGTGTATTGAGATAATGGGCTTCTATCCAACAAGGGATTTTTTTATCTTAGCTTTTTGTTTTTATTTTGAGAGTTTTTTCACAGTTTACTTACTTTTTCTGCATCAGAGAACAGAGAGTAGTAAATTTTTTTTGCAGGACTATGAAGCATTCTTGGAGTCATGGCATTCTTTCTCTTTGTTCAGTTCCTTTTTATAACCTGCTGGCTAACTGGAGTCTTGGAAAGGAAGTTGATCCACCAAGTAACATTTTTTTGTTGTAGTTTGTTTGAGAGGGAGATACTGAAATTCTTAGTAAAAAGAATTGCAAGTGGAGTCTTGAGTCTCCTGTGAAGATGAAATACAGTCCTTTATTAGCTATGCTAATTGGCTATTAAAATAGTCCTCTGTGTTTATGCTGTTAACCTTGTAAAAAAAAAATTCAACTGTAATTCTAAGTCTTTTTTTTTTCCTGTACCTTTTTCCTTATATAGGGTACGAAAGTAGTTCCATGCAGGCATGATTGGCACCAGACTGGAGGAGAAGTGACTGTTTCTGTATATGCTAAAAACTCTGTCCCTGATCTGAGCTACGTTGAAGCTAATAGCACAATGGTGAGCCTCTACCTTAAGATCAGCAACTTGAACCTAGGAAAATCTCTTCAGCTTTATTTACAAGGCAGAGATAACATAAGACTCTTTTCTGAGTAACTGCTTTTTCTTGGCATTTGTGTTTGTTCAAGTATGTATAGCTTTTTTCTGCCTTCTGTTTGGACATCTGCTCTTGAATGTGTCAGGTTTTTTTAAAGCTGCAATAAAGTATGCAAAAAAAAATCTTTGATTTGACTTCCATAATTAAAACTCAAGCATGATGGGTTCACATGACCATATGTATAAATAATTATAGAGTCATCATTTACTTGTATTTGACTTAATATAATTTGATACCATTCTTCATTGTATGCTGTTTCACAGCTACTAATATTAAACAGGTGTTAAAATGCCTTTCTGATTTCTTTATCTAAAATTATAAGATACCAGTGGTCACTGTTGATTGCGACTGTATCATAATCTATTAAAATAGATACTCCTCTCTATTTCTGGGGCACAATTTTATCACTTTGGTCATTGTAGGATCCAAGTCCTAAAATGCTGTATTCTTTTCAAACATGCTTGGGGTGTCAGATGTTTTATTAACATGATAAACTTTTCTTTTTTGTTGTTGTTTTTCCTGTTAAGGTAAATATGCATATTGTATTTGAAGGAGAAAAGGAGTTTCATCGTAGTGTGAAGTTATGGGGAGTAAGTATAAAGATATTTTTTTCTGTTAAAAAGAAACAAACAAAAAATCCCAGAAGGAATTAGCTTCTTCTAATTCAAAGCCATTAGCTTCTTCTATTTCAAAATGGTTTGGTTTTCCTTATTACTCTGTTTTTTGAAAGAATTTTTGTTGCATGACATTGAGTAATTACCTTTAAATCTGAATAAAATTACATGGGAGATACAGTGTGACATCATAATGGGCACTGCTTTGTACAGAAGGTCGTTTCTGATCCCAACACCATCGTAGTGGTATTGTGGAAAACCTTTGGTGATGTATGTTAGATATGCATAGGCATATGTTTGTCATAAACATTCCATAGCTTGAGAATGGGAAACAGTCTTGATTTTTCAAGATACTAGAGGGATCTTCATCTACCTAAACATCCACTGAAATTTAGTGATGAGGTACTCCCCAGCTTAAATCCCCAACGTCTGTCAGTCTGTTAAATTAAAGTGTGAAATACCTTTACTGTTCTAGGTGATCGATGTAAAGAGGAGTTATGTGAACATGACCGCTACAAAGATTGAGCTCACTATGAGAAAAGCAGAGCCCCTGCTATGGGCAAGTCTGGAGTTACCAGTATCCAACACACAACCAAAACAGGAGACTTCGGATCAATAACGATTCCAAGAGACAAGTTATTTCCCATGATGAAGTGGTGACTTGCTACTGTAATCAAATATTTATCTTTTATATAGATTTCTTTTTTTTTTAATGCTAGTTGATCTGTTCCCTTCTAGAAAGAAATTTGACGCACAGTAAATGGGGGTGTAAACTTGAAAGGGTAACAGTTATTTCTGCTCTTGCTCCCATCGGTATGTTTATGCTAGATGCAATGTCTCCATGGGAATTTAGAGTAAAACAGCTATTGCCCTTTGCTTGCGACCTTCCCTACCATACACTGACTATCCCAGTAGATATGCTCTCTGTTCACAGTGGGTGTCTTTGTTTTCCAGCTGTTCTGTTTAGACTGGATGCGTTTGGTAGCCTGTGTTAAATTCAACACTGTTATGAAGCATGCAGTAATGCAGATAGAAAAATCTGAGGTTGAACTGATTAGCATATAACTCTACATCTAGACTAAAAGGTTACATAAAGAGAAATAGGAAGTTGTATACTTGTAGACTTTCATGTTCTGAAACAAAGGTTTCTTTCAATACCTCTTGGCTTAGGGAGGAATGAAATATGAAATGAATGGTGTTATTCCAAGGATTTCAGTACTTGCTGACTCCTGCTGTCTTTCATGTATCAAAGCAGATCAGGTTAAAATTTTAAAAAAGGTGGCAAGAAGGGATTTTTTTTTTACTCTTTTACATTTGCTATTTGAATAGTTAAATATAAAAGCAAATGGACAGTGAAATGGCTGTATAACTTAACATTTCAGCTGTGAATAGTATGCAAACAGCAAACTATTGTAAAATTACCAAAGTGCTGTATATATGTGGCAGCCTTTAGAATGTATAGTCTGTCATATTTTACAACATTGAAAATCTCAAGGCTCTTCTCATAGTAGATGGATATGTGTAGTAGGAGGAACCAAGACACACTGTAGGTGTCTTGGTAAAACAATTTCCACATAGATGTGTGTGGAAATCTTGACTCTGAGGATGGTCATCTAAAAACTGCAGTTATGTACAGGGTAAATCTTAGGAGAAACAACATGCTTTGAAATCTCTGTCTCATTGTAATTGTACCTTTGAATCAAAATACTTTGAAAGAATACTGTATCTTTTGAGCAGACTGTAACTAGAAATCAAGACCTTAGTTTTATTTTCAGTTCATCAGTAAAGGTGTGTGGCTGAAAACAGGATAGCTGTAAAAATGAGATTTTTTTTTATCCAGGCAGCAACACACAGTAACATTACTTTCTATTTCAGGTTGGAATAGTTTCTTAATTTTGGCTTGCAGCTGAAATAAAAATGTTTTCCTATTAAAGTAATAAAAAATGCACACCATTATTTATCGTGCCTAATCCTATATACATAAACAAGAGGGCTTGTGGACTGTTAAAAGTGTGTGGATGCTCATCTTCCAGCCTTGGCAGACTAGGAATAGCGTCAGGAGAAACACAGGGTGTAGTAAAGGCATTCTGAAATGAAATACAGATTTCTGAGAATCTTGCTGTTTTCCAGTAGGTATGATTTGACTCAGACTTCTTTCTCTAATAGTACTTGAAGTCCTACTTCATGCTTAAAGTAGTAGGAAATACATTACCAAAGAAACCATCCCTGAAAACCAAGAAGGTTACACTGGTGATACAAATATATATACACACACATATATAAAATTGTTTTGGTGCTTCTCTACCTTAATTTCAAGATCCTTTGTCCTCATTACTTAGTTTGAGCATGCTTGTATGCTCCCTTGGGCCCTTTTAAAAATTTCAGCTCTAAATTCTGCTGGATAGATTCTGTTAACCTCTAATAATGCCTTTTTTTTTCTCTTTTTTTTTTTTAAATCAGAAAATGTCAGGTACTGCAAAGTGATAGGGTACAAGCCTATAAATGAAATATGGTAAAATATGTGCCTGCCAGGTGGTCCTCTGAATATTGAACAGATGTTCCTTGATGTGTTCTGAACCAACAAGTGGAGTACTTATTAGTGTGACACTGAGAACATCAGTGGATGAAAAATTCTAGATAGCTGTAGCTACTAGCATGCCATCTGTGTTTGTGGGTGCAGAACTCTGAACTTGGACAGCAAAATTAGTAGTGCTTAAATGCCAGGATAAAGTTCTTGTTTAACAAGCAAGTTCAAGCGTGTCTATCCATATGGATATATAGATATCCTAAATATGTTTAAAAAGTATGGAAAACATATTTTCTCCTCATGTGCATTAGGTTTACGTAATGTAAAACCTGTTCTAAAGAACTACATGGAAAATGGAATTCCTTGGGAAAACAATTTCTGTTTTTAAGTAAATTGTATTCTGCCTTAGCGCACTAAACCCTAAAGGGAGAGAAATGTGGATGAATGGGCTGTCTCATGTGAATGCTGCTGCAGGCTTTGGGATCCTGTTACTTGTTTCACTCTTTCAAACTATGTTCTGCTGGTAGCTTAGTCACCTTGGCCATAGGTGGAAGAAAGCTCCCAGTTTTGCTTTTGCTTTTTTTATTCCTCCTGCTCTTCTCCTGTTTTTCATACTTTCAGAACAAAGCTAAAGATACTTCAAGTGTTCTATAATGACTCCCCCATCAGTGGCAATACAACCACTTTTAAAGCTTACGTGTTTAAAAAAGCAAGGAAACAAGCTAAAGAATAGATGAAAACCCCACCAGCTTTGGTCAGGCAAGAAGGTATAGATTGTACAATAACAGCATAGTTTCTGTGGCCTGGGATGCTTTTCAGAATAAAAGTATAAACCTTCAGATGGCCTTGACTGCCATAAACTGTCTGTTTAACTGCAGCAATTCTTAGCAGTTTTTTATAACCATATGTCTGCATCTATCCTGAAGCTGCAAGAGCTGTATCACTCACTGAATTTGTGTGTTTTGAGCAGTTGCTCACAACAGGCTTCAACACACCAAGGGTTGTTCCTGGTGTTTCAGGCAATGACTTCTTGAAATGCGTAGTGGTAGCAGACACTTTGATGGAATATTGGCTTGGCTGTAACTTTTATTAGTAAGTGTGGAGAGAAGGTAAGACCAACTGTAGTGTACTAAACCAATCATGATGGATACTTTCCTAAAAGCAAGATTTGTCAAATAAGCAAAGTGATACTTGATCACAGGCATTCACCTGTCTAATAATATGACACTGTATTGCAAAGCAGTATGAACAAGAATACTCGGTGTCAAATTCATCCTTTTTTCATGCTCTGAGATCTTGTGCTGTATTTATCAAATTCAGTTGATACCGTCTAACTATATTTTTATAAATAAGTGTTTAAGAGCTGTAGTGTGTCAGTATGGGTTTATGTGTTACACATGTAGACAAGCATGTTACATGAGTCAGAGCTGACTGTCCAGGTAGGTGCACATAAAACTTCACTGTCATGATCCGGTTATAATATGAAAAATTGCATGGGTATACAAGTTTACAACAGAAATCTTAATCTTTTCCCTCATGTATAAGCTCATTTTCCTATCTAACATTTCATACCTAACATTGCATCCCAGGTAAAAAGTGATAGAGGATGAGAGGAAATGGCCTCAAGTTGCACCAGAAAAGGTTTAGATTGGATGTTAGGAAAAACAATTTTAATGAAAGGGGAACAAGCTGCCCAGGGAAGCAGTCCAGTCACCATGTCTGGAAGTGTTTAAAAAAACCATGGGAATGGCACTTAAGGACATGGGTTAATGGTGAACATGGTATGGTGCTACCTTGGTGGTTGGTGATCTTAGACATTTTTCCAATCTTAACAGTTCTATGATCTTGTATCTGTAACAACATTTATTGGAGGAATTAGAATTTATGTGAAATGTTAATACACTGCTAAGCACAGGACTGATCAGCTACTTCGACTCTTAGATGCTGATACAATTTGACAGAAAAATCTTCCATTGGATGGTATTCTGGATTGTGTACATTATCAAGTCACCATTTCAGTAGTTTAGGAATTAGTTTTAATAGGAATTTTGCCTTGGAAAAAAATATACCTATTCAACATAATGATGCATTTTTGGCTTGCATTCTTTAAACATGGCATGAGTATTGATTAAATACTGTATCTGTTAATGATTGGTCTTTCCCAATTTGCTACTAAATTTTTTTTACTTCTGTTCAGGAAGGAGATGTTTTTAAAGTAGTGAATTATGTGTCTGGAACTGTTTAAGGGGTGGTAATAATTTTGCCATTATAAGAGTCTTGAATTACAGTTGAAGAGGAGATGACTTCGCATGGCTGTTTGATTCTGCACATTCACAAACTTACATGCAGAAATTAATCTCGTGTCTTCATGCTCTAGCTTTTTTTTCTAAATGTATCCAATAAAATTCTTATTACATGCTGGTTGCATTTGGGGTTTGTGTTTGACTCCTTTTATTATGGGTGCAAACTTCCCTGTTAGTTTGCAGCATGGTTGTTAAAGTAAAATATAAGTGGACATTGTCCACATGTAAGTGTATATAGGAGGGAAACTGCATTGCCAAGGGGTTTTTCCCACCTGTAGTTTTTTTCTTTGCTTGTTGCTTTCTAAAGCTACTGCCCAGTCAAGATATGAGTTTTGCAGAAATCTCAGTGTGGTTACTGAGATGGGGCCTGTCTCATTTCACAGAAGGTGTTCATTCCAATAATTTTGAGCTGTCACAAGCTTAACAGAAGTGGAATAATTCCAGATACAGTGGCTGTTTCTAAAGTTGCTGAAGGTAATGTTGCTTTGAATTTTTTTTTCTGGTTTCTAAGAGAAAGAAGATAACTTTCCAAAACCTCTGGCATTCACTCAATGTAGAAAAGGGTTCACCTCTTGAAGCCTGATATCTTCTATGGTAATAAAAACTTGGGCTTTCGCCAAAGTTTGTGTAGATGTTTTGACCAGAGGGTAACCAAAGTATTGTCACAGACATTACAAACAGTAATCCACAGTCAAATGAGTGTTAAGCAAAAAATGAAGCATCCTTTTGAATAAAATATTTTTGTTACTTACTAGAAACAAATATTTGAAGAATTAGTTCCTTGTTAAGTTTTAAAGCTGCATTGCAACAAAATTCATTTAAAGCTACCTAGAGGCAGATCTTTCACCTTACAATGGTCTATGAAATATTTTTAGTCCAGAAACCTTGTTCTCTGAAATGTGATTTAAACCTATGATAAATATTGATACTGCAATATTATTGCTGAATTCCATGCTTGGGAGAAAACTTAACCTAATATACTTCTAGCCTAATGTGCTTAACCTAATTTGTTTCTCCTAAATTGGAAATCAGGCTTGTGTATAACAAGGCAGAGCTGATGCAGTGTGCGTCTTTACCCCAAGGGACTTCATTTAGAGGTTTTTTAAGGGAATGCCTTGTAATCAGGTAATATCGTGTACATAAACAACCCAAATTTTAAATGTTCTGCCCATAGTGAAAGCAGTTAACATTTGGAATGTTAACTCATGTTCAAAACCTACAATAAAGAGGTAGTTTAAATTCTTTTAACTGCAGCTTTGTGAACTGGAAGCTTGTTGGCTCTTCTGTTACCAGAGTTTTAGTTTACTGGCTAACTTAAGTGGGATGCTTAAGCTTTCCAAGAGCAATTAACAGCTGTAAAGAAGAGAAGGTTGGTAAAATGAATGGAGAATATTGAAATGTAGTTGAAAATAAGCTTTTAAGAAAAAGATTGTCACATGTTTGTTGTTGAAAACTAATTCAGAGAAGATGCTAATGATGATGCAAATGAACAACTCCCAACAGCTGAACTTGACAGTGTTTTATAATTTTCTGACATACCTTTGTAAGGGTTCACATCCTTGCTGTGTGAACACAGTAGCATTGATCAGCACTTGTTTTGCTGTTATTTTCCCTCAACAACATTTTACTTTCCAAAACAGCCAATTTAAATTTATTGCACTTATAATTAAACAGTTGTATTGGCACACATTGCCTGAAGACTTGGGTATGGTTAGGACTTGTACAGTGAAAAGTGGTCAGAAATTCAGTGTGGTTTAGTGGTAATACCCAAATGCTGAGTGCATAATTCTTAAGCTAAACCATGTGTAATTTTAATGAGAGTTTGTATTTCACAATTGTATTATATAATGCACATATGTTTTACCTTAGACTGCCCCATAAGGGTACTTCAATAAGCATAACTATTCAGGAGTGTATTGCAACCTGTGGTGTTGTACATCCTCCTTTTTCCTCCATGCATTGCAGGTGTTCTTCACTGAAGTCTGAAGTACAGTTTTGTGCAGACTGAGCAGTAGCTGTTAGGGAGCTGATAGATTTTGCCAGAGGTTCTCCATATTCTGGTAATTGTGTTTTAGTACAAAACAGAGTGTAATGCTGCTTGAGGGGCAAGTGCCAAGTCCTGTAGTCGCACTCTGAATCCTATTCAAATACCTGGTCCTCAGGCAGGTTGTTTTTTATCAGACTGCAGATGACAAGAATGATGTTTGCAAAACCAAAATCCCATCAGGCCAGATTGGGTGAGCAGAGGTGGTTTGAAAATACAGAAAGAAAAGCTGGGTTAATTTCATCCATTTCTCAGGTTTACCAGGACTGGACACTGAAGTATGCATATGACTATTGATAAATAACTGTCCTTAATGATCTTTCTTTAAAAAATTTGGGACCTCCTCCATGTAGTCCCCAGATGTCAATCTCTGCTGACAGTCCAATGAACACAGGATTCCTGTGGCTGGTAGCATGGCAGAAGCTTCATTCCAGCTCTGCAGGGTCCTAGAACCTGCCAGGCTTGCTTTGTCTGAACTTCTTTTAACCTGCCTGTAGCTTTGTTCTGGCTTGTTTGGCTGTTAAAACTTTTCTTATGTCCAGGTGGCTCTTGTCTTACTTGGTGTACCTTGTTTCTCATTCTGTAGTTTCTTCTTGTAGACATATTTTTTAATGAAACTATTAAAACTAAAGTAGGTTTATTGTGTAGAGCAACATACTGCTGACTAGTGCCACGTCACAGAGGGATAGATGCAGGGGGCTTGAAAACTGAGGCATGGGATGTGGTGTAGAGGACTACTGATACGGGATGATTGGAGAAGGGGCAATGCTGGGTAACAGAGATCCCAGGAAGAGAAACAGCTCATAAATATTACAACTGCTTTTCCATTGAAGGGGTTGTTCTGTAATTTCTTCTTTTTTTTTTTTTCTTTAATAATAGAGCCTAATCATTCTTCAATCGCACAATTAAGATTTCGAGCATACCAACAATCAACCTGTCTTTAGTTACAAAGTGTGTTTCCCTCTGCCTGTAATAAGACTGGCAGGATGCTTATGTGTGAGCCCTCTGCCATGGCAGTGGACAACACTATCACTGCTGTCAGTACCCACACTACTGTAAGGGTAGTGCCAGGATAATATGATGTGTGCTGCAGACTGAAGAGAGCTTTAGTGCAGGCTGGTGGTGTCCAGGCACGCAGGCTCTGGTGGGAACTATGGAAATACAGCTTAGGAGGCAGAGCTGAAAAAACAAAAGCAATGCTTCAGTAGGGGGGTTCCAGATATAAATCTTTGAGTGCTCAGTGTTCACAGCTGGCCATGTTTGCCTGAACTCCTGCTTCTGACGGGTTACGTAAGGGTGTGTTGTCACAACAGTTGCTGTGTCCAGCAACTGTGACTTGGGTTTCCTTCTAAAAGTACAGCCAAGTTTGGAAGTAGTGTGGATGGCAGCATCAGGAACACGTCAGCTGCACTGTCAGCAGACTAGCAAAGCACATCTGGGGAAGGTGCCATGTAAACTTAGCAAGTCTATTCTTATCCAATACCCTGCTGTGAAATGCTTTTCTATTACTGCCTCTCCCATTCTTTCCCTCAATGAAAGGTTGGAACATGTTTGGAGTTTAACTGAACCAGGTCCAGCCCCTCTGGCATGAGGTGCCTAACAAAGCACTCTTACTCCTCCTAGATTCCTTGAGCTCCCTGAGCTGAAGAGGATGTTTAAGGGTGCAGCATCCATCAGGAGAAGCACTGTTGATGCTGACAGAAGCATCCTTGACCTTATAGATTCTAACTGGCACAAGTCTCAGTGGTGTAATGGGAACAATCTTTTACCTTAACAAAGACTGCTTGCTAAATTCAGCTCCTGCTGGTTTCTCTAAGGACACTTTATATGAGCAGGTGCTGTTCTTTGAGGAACAGCACTTAGGTTCTGCTCCGAACAGCAGAAGCAAGATTTCGGTATTTCATTTAATTACTGTTCTCTGCTCTGCCATAGGGAAGTTCATTATGTTCACCATCATTCAGCTTTTTCAATAGCACTGTTAACTGTACACTGAAATCCTATGAATAAAACTAGGGGAATTTAGAGAGGAAAAAAACAAGTCATGCATGTCCAATTTCTACCAGCTGCAGAGAGGGGTCTCCAGATGAGTCTGACAGAGTGTCACCTGGAAATTCCAGCACCTAGGGTTACAGATTTCTTTCCAAAGGCAAGCCAAAGGTATTTCAACCATAAGAGAATCTCAGTCATAGGATAAAACAAAGGCTTGGGTTGAAAGGGATCTTTAAAGGCTTTCCAGTCCTGAGTAACTGATCTTTTCAATACCAAGAATAAGGGATTTTGTGGAATTTAGTATAAGCCATTTATAAGTGGTTTGATTTCCTTATTTATAAGGGTTTGGATATCACTCTCCCTCAGTAGAACTTTATAGACAAGAATGGAAATAGATTTAATATATTTTGAGTACTTCTCAGGATGTAGCTGGTCATGATGAATCTCACATTCACCCAGTTATCAATTAAGTTGACAAGAGGAACAAAGCGATCAATGCCAGCTGTGCATTCAGCCTGCTGTGAGCTGTAATTTATTCTTACAGCTTCAAACTGCACAGGGAAGCAAGGAGAGATTGTCTGTTCTTTTGCAGCAGCAAGGTAATAGTACAGAACCTCAAAGGCTAGCTACTACTGAGAGTTATGTTTACTGGTGAAACATTTGTTCACTGGTTTATACATTTCTGTAAATTAAGGAAGAAGAAAGTTCCATCAAATATTTCCTTACAATGTGGAAACTCCTTGTTTGCCTTCTACTCTGATGATCCTACAGCAGCAACCACTGGCAGATCCGAAGTTGGCTGCTGCTCATGAGGAAGAGGCACTAATGGCTTTTTTCCACCATCTAGATAGCCTAACCCTCCCTTGGAGGCACATTCAGTACTGCCCATTGCAGTTAATGTGAAGTTATGATGGAGCATGAAGGGCACACCATTCAGAGAAAGGGAGAAAAACCACAGTGCAGTTATGTACCAGTCACATCATTGCAAGATATTCTTAAGCAGTAAGTTCAGCTACAGATGTAGAGATGAAAACTGTGAGCATCCCCAGTTAGGTAAAAGTAAAGAGAACAACAAAAATGTAGTTGCTGTTCTTAGGCTCATAGAATGGTTTAGGTTGGGAGGGACCCTAAAGATCCTCTAGTTCCAGCACCCCTGCCATGGGCAGGGATGCCTTCCACTAGACCTCAAGTTGCTCAGAGCTTCATCCAGCCTGGTCTCAAACACCTCCAGGGATGGGGCATTCACACCTTCTTTGGGCAACCTCTGCCAGTGCCTCATCACCCTCACAGTAAAGAATTTCTTCTACTCTAAACCCACCTTCTTCCAGTTTGAAGCCATTCCCCCGTGTCCTATCACTACACACCCCTGTAAACTCCCTCTTCAGCCTTCTTTAGCTACTGGAAGGCTGTAAATAAGGTCTTTCCAGAGCCTGCCCTTTCCTAGGCTGAACAACCCTAGGCCATCTCAGTCTTGTGCTCATGAGAGAGATACTCCAGCCCTTTGATCATCTTCATAGCCTCCTCTGGACTTGCTCCAACAGGCCCACATGGCTGTCATGTTGGGGCCTTGGCTGGAAGCAGCATTCCAGGTGGAGCCTTGACTGAGTAGAGGGAGAGAATTACCTCTGTGCCCCAGCATCAACTACTCCTGTCTCTTATGTGTGTGCTGGCAAGGTCAGTTTTGCACTCCATTTCCCAACAGAAGAGGTAAAGCATGGACTCTAGAAGTGTAATTTCCTCCTCACATGCCTAAGGCTTGATCTGTGAAAAGCAATTGAACAGTAAATTATGAGAATAACATCCACAAGCACACAATCCTTCATCTTCCATAGAGGCGTACTGGAGGTGATGCCAGGGAAAGCCTCTCTTCTTGGTGGCATATATCCCCCAAAACAACTTCCCACAAGTTATTTCTGGTTCCCTTGTTTGAATTCAAGGCATTTGAGATGAGAACAGCAACTCTGTCCAGCTTTTCTAATTCTCTCCTTTTTAGGGCCACATCTGTTCTATTCCCCATAAAGCAAAGAAGATTTTATTCCCACAACATGGTGCAATTTATGGTAGTGAGAAAAACTGTAGTATATTTTACATAAGAAATTAAATTGGTTAATGTCAGTTTCCACAAGCTGGAATGGGATTCAGTAAAATTCTAGCAATTTTATTAGTTTTAAAGCATGTAGATGAGAATTACACCCAAAGGGTAAATGAAGCAAGAAATTTTTAAGTTTTTTTTTCTTCTTATACAAACTAAACAGTTTTGTACAACTGGCTTTCTCAAGCATTTCAGTTCCTCTTTGAATGTAAAATCAGCTCCTGATGGGTAATGTTCTTCAGGTCTTACTTGAAGACAGAATTATCTCAAGCTCCATGCTAATAGTATCAATGTCCTCCAGGTCCTTCAGATGGAAAAAATATGAAAGAGATTGCCTGGGAAAAAACAGGAACAAAAGCTGCCATGGGTTCAGAACTAGAGAAAGTGCCAAAAAGAGCCGGGAGAGAGATCTGCACTTTTCCAAAGTGCAAATAAAGGAGGGAGATGCATAGAGACTTTCAGAGGGATGGATATGCATTCCACTGAGACCGTGCTTTTGGATTTCTGCATATAAGCAGCTGTTTTCCCTCATTGTCAGGAATGGCCAGTACTGCTTTGGCAATCAGTGGGAGAGTCACTTATTTATTTTTTCAAGGAAAAGAAAGCAAATCTGTGTAAAGAGCATTCACTGGTCCTGCAGAATAGATTCTGAAATGCAGAGATGCCTTTGGTGTCTTCTATTATAAAAGTAATTTTCAGAACAAGAAAAATGTACAGGCTGAGTATTACATTTTTTCCATCAAAATGTGTGCTGCTGATCACTGCCTTGGACAAAATTTGCGGGTAGCTTGGCAAATAATTGTTTTCATAACTATACATTCAAAACATTGGGTCCTCAAAGCTGGCAGATCTCTCAGAAAATTCTAATCAGAAACTGATTGTTCCTGCTTCCCCCCTTCCCACTTTTCTCTACTCCCAAATTTGCTTCCATCCAGGGCTGTTCATGAAGCTACAGTTCTGTCAGTACCAGAGATGCAGCAATTCCTAGCTCAGGAGTTCTCTGACACACAGAGCTCTGCTCACCTACCATGTGGTTTGGGAGGCTGCAGACTCAGGCAGGGCAGGCAGTCGGGGACACTGGGGAGAGTCAGGGACACTGCAGCAGCCTGACAGCTCTGTGTGCCACACTCTGCTCTGCTCTGGGAGTTTTCAAAGCCTTCATCTTACGCTACTTCCTTCAGTGTGTCTGCTGCTGCCTGAACAGTGAAGGCTGCAATGGAAATCTGCCTCTTCACTTCTTCCCAGGCTTCATGTTGATCAGCTTTGCTTTCAATATCAAACATGGCATCATAGATTCCTGGGAAGGATTCACCTGCATATTTGTTGTGGCTGCTCGGAGCAAAGATGATATGTCTGTGGGAAAAGAAGAAAAAGGCAATCATCCTAAATAAAAGAAACTATTAATGGGGTGTGTGTTTGTTGTATGTGTACTATATAAAACAGCTATGAATCCCAGAAACATCAGAACTCATTAAATACTCAGGAAATCGGTCTTTAAAAGGACAGGAACAATACCAAGATCAAAATCTGTTGGAAAGGGCACAGATTTAGGTTAGGTGGCCTTCTCCTTGGGAAGAGATGATGCATTTGTCTAATTAGGAACAAAACCACGTTACACTTTTTGAAAATGGGAGCTCAACAAACCTAAGTAATTTGCCTGTCGAGAACAGGGAATAAAACTAGTTATAGGTGTGTTGTGAGAAATGGAGTAGAAACCTCAAAAACAGCTAAGTAGCTGCATGATGGTCAGCAGATTACTTACCTAGGAAAGGAATTTAAAAAGAAGGAGAAAAAAAAAATCTGTGGATGAAATCTTGAGAAAAGCATGAATTAATAAGAAGAAAAGGGATCATATTGGATCAGAAGTGCACAAAATAGCAATCTTATTTTTTGGTGTAGTTTTTTTTTTTTTTCCTAAATAATGAATAGCTGCAGATCTGCAATTAAATTTGTTTTAGCTATGAAGTATCAAAGCACATTTACAACATGTGAAAGAGTCCTCCCAAATGAAAAGAAACATTAAAATTACATTAATAAATGCAAGCAAGTAAGAACTAATAATAAGAAAAAAAAAATCCATACAGCTTCAAATGATACCAAACAGCCAACAAGAAAATTTCTAAAAAGAAATTACTTCATTCTCAATGTGTGAATGACAGTTTATCCTAGGAAGATGGAAGTGTGATTCTCAGTTCTACCTGCCTGAAAGATTTCTGTCATGGCATGAAAGCCATCCATCAGTGAGTCAGACATACCCAGTTGTTAGAAAAAGGGGGATACTGAAAGCAAAGTGAGGTACTTACACCCCTGACACTGAAAGCTGGCATCTTGTCAGGTATTCCTAATAAAGCACTGGCTTTCTAGAAAGGATGTTGTAGTCAGTGGTTTAAGCTTTTTGGAGAACCTATAGAAGCAGCCAAAACTGGGGGAGATGGGGCTCTGCAGCACAGCTCACAGGCCTTTATCCTGTACTGAAAGGTCCCTCCCTCTCCAAACTCTGTCCAAGCTCTCCTTTCTTGGCTTCTCTCTTCAGCTGACCCTCATTACAAATCCGTTCTCATTTACTCTACCCTCTTTTCACTTTTTTTTCAATACAGTTCATTCATTCATCACTCAATCCTCACTTTGCAGACGATCACAAGAGCAATTTGTAACAGCAGTAGTACTGCACATCTACAAGTAAAAGTCAGAGTATAATGCTGTTGTGGTTTAACCACAGCTGACAAAAAGACCCAAAAGAGAGGAATTTGGCTCCACAAGACTGGTGTAGCCAAGGAGTTCTCCTTAAGTGTTATAAACAAAGTCCACTAAGTCCACTGTAATTGCTGTGAAACCCATAGAGCAGTTCAACTGACCAGTCAGCTGCAAAAATAGGGTGCCTTAGACAGCAGGTCAAGAAACTTTTAGCCTCACCTGTAAAACTTCCTTCCTGGCAAGCCCAGAGGATCAGTGAAAGCTCTTTCTATCAACATCAGCTGATCGTTCATGATGCGCACTGCAACTGAACTGCAGGAGATGGAGACAGAGAAATGTCACACAGCAGGGAAACATGACCTCCCAGTCTCATTTAAAACACTTTTCTTCTCTTTTTTTTTTTTTTTTTTTGACAGAAAAAGAAAAAAAGACAAGTGTGGTCTACAGTTTGCAAAAAAAGGTGAGGTTTTGCAAATGGAGATTCTGAATCCATGTTATATTAATGAATTGATATTTCTGTGTTAGAAAACAACATTTCACACCATGCAAAATAAAATGGGAAACTCTCTGAGAGTGTCAGATACCTGCTTAGTATTAAATGGCACTGGAAAGATAGCACTTAAGAAAATGAAGAAGAGATTTACACAGATGAAGATAGCTAAATTTTGGTGTCCACCCATAAGCCAAATGGCCATAGTCCTGTTCCAATCTATGCTGTAACATAGTAAGGATGGTATTCAGCTGTTTAAACACAACTGGTACCACATGTGGCCTGCATTCACTGCACTCAGAGGGCACAGGAGTCCAGCAGTAGCCTTAGGTTATGGATATCTGGATATCTCAGATATATGTATATGGATATAATACATAATATAACATATGGATATCTCAGATATTCTGAAGCATCCTCCTCTGTCTTTGAAGTGTGCTGAAAGTAAAAATTCTGGCATCACCTACAACACTCAAGTGTAGGTGTCTAAATAGAGATCTCAGTCCAACTCTAATTTCCATTGCTGCCTGCCTTTCCATGTATTACAGTAATTTTTTATGACAACCTGATACTAGTAATAAGCTCTACAGCTCATACTATCAATCACAGGAAACATTTCTATATCTGCTAATTCATCATAAAAGATACTGCGTGTCTCAGGGTTCAGAGCTCTCTTCTACACTCATCAGAGAGAATCCTTGTGATCCTTGTGTAGTAGAAGAAATAAAGAACTGCCACTCTGGGTACCTCAGGCAAACCAGGACATAAATAAATAAATAAATAAATAAATAAATATGTATAATAACTCTTTTTTTTCTGACTTACTCTTTCTTGTCAACTTGTTCAAGTCTCCTGTGAAATTCAGCAGCAGCGTTTGAGAAGTTCACCACAGCAGAAAAAAGAGGATCTAGGAATGGAAGAGCATTAACTTTGAAGTATTCACTAAGCCAAATATACCTTTCAGTTGCCCAGTGGGAGAAGAACTACATTTGTCTTGCTGATATAATAGCATTATTTTGCCATTTTTACACAATTGATTGGTTTCCCCAGTGCAGACTTTAAAGAGCTGCACTACTAGCAAACACTTTTTGCAACGAGACCAGCAGTAAAGCAGAGTGCTTGGGAAAGCTTTCACAACCATACATCTTCCCTCTGCCTTGCAAGCAAAAAACTGGCTGTTGTTGCAAACTGAGAGCTCTGCAGTTTCCTGTTAAACAAATGCACTGCAGTGTTCAGGTATAAAAGGCCTGACTTCCATCAGAAATACCAGCTGCTCCAGAAGGCTGTGGAAGAACAGCAGGATGTTGCTCGAGGAGAAAGATGTGCCATTCACAGCACAACAGGAGAGTGTGATACATGCATTGAGCAGTGTGAGGTGAGGCACAAAAGGCACAGCTGTCGTGGCACACAGGGACAGACACAGCAGGTTAAAGCAGCCAAGTCCTGCACTTGCTGCATCCTGGAATTGCAGCACAGGAGGTGCCTGTGCCATGTTCCCCCTAGCTGTCCTCCAGCACTGCCACTCAGACCCCAGGGGATTGCCTGACTGTGTGCAGGCAGGTGGGCAGGAATGGCTGCTGCTTTTCCCAACCCAGTACATCCGAGACATGTGGAATAACTTAGTTAGAGAAGCAGCAGGCCTTCCTTTTAATGGCAGTAGCAGCTGTGATGATTTTCTTGTGGAAGGCCCTATTTAATACAGACCTGGGAAAAGTATTGATTTATGCAAGTTATTTTTGCAGAATAAAGCACAGGTGGATGATATGACACCAACACCTGGCCCCACTAACACTCAACTCAATTAAAAAGAAAGACAGTTTAAAACTTGTAAATTTTGCCCACAAGTTTCAGAAAACTTTGGCTAAACCAGAGTATCCTCTCTTCAATTGTGCAGGAAGATGGGACATATGATTAGATCATCCCCTAAATCCAGCCCTCTGTTGGCAACTATTATCCCTTCCCCTTTATAGATTTATCATCCAATTTCACGTGACAGGCTTTCTGTTCCCAGGACTGCTATTGAAAGCTGTTCCTTAGACTCATTTGCTCTCCTATTTCTAGAAAACTTATTTATTCATCACAAGCCTACACTTGCTTCAATTTTGTCTTATTGCTGTTTCTTAGTTGGTGCAATTTGAGGCACAGATTTTATGTATGCCAACTGTTTACAGACTGCAGCTCAGAGGGACACATCACCTTGTGAGGGTGAGAATTCACACTTGTCCACAACCCTGTGGCAAGAGCTCTAAGTTTGCCAGGGGCAGAGTCCTGCCCTGCTGACATCATGGACATATCACAGCAACAGATTATATTTCAGAAGCAGTAGGAGGGGATTTAACAGAGAAAAAAGAAAAAAAAAAAGACCATCTGAAAAATAATGTAAGAAACTATCTTTTCAGTGTTGTCAATGTTGGTTATTTTAGAAAACATCAGATTTCTTTTTCCCCACTTGAAAACATTATCTCCTGATAGCATATCACTACAAGCACAAATTATATGAAAAAAAGGTTCCAGCCTTCATTGTTGCAGATGAACAGCTAAAATGTGAATCCAAATGCAAATAAGAACCTTAATCTATTATTTTAGAGGACAATGATATGATTTAGTCAGGCTTAATCAATAATTTTCTGACATTCAGTGTTGACAATAAGCAATTCTATGAAAATGCTGAGTGAAATAAACTTTAATTTTCACAATATTGTAAAACCTACCTATGCTATTTAATGTAATCTGGTGCAATACAATAAATTAAAAATTGCAAACTTTAGCTTCATTCAAGAAATAATTTAAAATTCATCAGGCATCAGAGAAGAGCCATGAAAATAATAGTGACACTGAAAAACATGCCTTGTAAAAAAATAGTCAAAATTATGCATAAAGTTATTAAGGAGAGGTCTCAGTGTTATTTGGGTGAAAAAAAAAGCTAAAAACAGAAGATTGCTTCTGGATTCTAGGAATGAGAATAGATGCATTGGTCAGGAGGTAGTTTGTGCAACTTTTAATCTGAAAATAGATAGAAACTCAAACAATGAAAATAAATGATTTCACAGATATTTTGATAGATGTTCTGCTACTGAAAAAAAATAGATTTGTTCTTACAAGACATGCTGCAGCAAACACTAGAACATACTGGGGTAACTCTTGGTGTTTTACAGAATCTAAAACCAGACGATCCATCACACAAGACACTTCCTCTGTCTCAAGAGGCCTTTTTACAAAAAGGGTGTCTTTTCAAAATAGTCAACAATTTTTCACCTAAACCATTACATGATCTTTCAAAGGTAATTTTTAATTTTCCCCCAAATGTGGGTTCAATTTGAGTTTCTTACAATGTTTCATATATCCCAAACGAGGACTGCATCTCCAAAAGGGGATTTATATCTCTAAATCATGGGTTCATCATATAGCAAGTGAATTAGGACTGACTGAAAAATCTCCTTGGTGCAGGAACACAAGGAGTGATCAAGGCAAGAAGGAAAAAAAGAAGGAAAAAAAGAAGAAAAAAAGAGGAGACTGAAAATGGCTGTAGAAGCTATCCCAGCCTGGGATCCTGAGCACTCTGCTGCTTTTGACCTGTTATATGGGCTCCAGAACAATGGGCTCGCAAATAGATGTATTCATACAGGAGAGCTGGAAAAGTGCTCCTGTGGCTTGAAAATGGCAAAACCAGGCACTGAGGGAGTTAGTGGAGCTCCCAGGGTCAGCTTAAGTTTTGGATGAAGAGGAATAGACACCTATGTCCCTCAATTTCAAAGCAGTTGCCATAAGCATTTGACTTGTCTTCTTTTTTAAGCAAGGAAGCAAGGACCAGGCTGAGATACCTCTTTGTCCTACATTTGAGGTCCTTGACTGCCTGTGGGCACTGTAATAATGCCTGTAACTAATAATATGCATGAAAATTCTTATAACCCTTAGTAATTGGCCAGCACTGGACCCACCACACCCTCTTATCAAGACAATAATGTGTTAAACCCGTGTTGTATTTAGGAAAAAAAAAAATAGAGGCTCTTTACTGTGATGGCAAAATTCAAACAAGAAAGAAAGGAATTAATTTGCAGAGCTATGACAGATGTAACATGTCCCTGCACGATTCTAATTAATGCACATAATGCACAGTCCTGTGGCTGTTACTCACCAAATGATACTTTGTAAAGTTTCAGCTGTTCCTCATGCTTCTCGGCTAATTTATAAATTCTGTTGCTGTATCCTTTTAAGGCTTCTCCGTAGTCTCTAGAGTCGAATGGAATGACCTGGGAATCTGCCAGTTCATAAACCAGTTTGCCTCGTAACTGGGCAATTGTTAGCTGTTTCTTGAAGGTGGGGTCATAAAATTTTTCCACTAGCTCAAATGTCTCATACACGGTGTGATAAACAGGATAATTGCTGAATTTGTCTGCTTTCTGGAAAAGAGCACCCAAATTTGTCAATGCCCTGTATTCTGACTGAAGTTAAAAGATATATTGATCCCTTTACTACTCTGATGTCTTGTTTGGTTTCCAAATCAAAAAAGCTATTTGCTACAAAACACAATTTAATATCCTTCATTTGTGTGTGGTTGTATTAAAAGATTGAACCAATCTGAATCCATGGACTGTTGCACAGGATTAAGTGAGCAGGCTTCCTTCTCTCTACCCACACAGACCTGCCTACAGTTCCATTGCACAGAGGTGGCCTTCTCCAAGAGTGATAACAGTTTGGAATTTGTATAGCAAAAGTTCTCAATCACAGCCCCTTTTTACCTTGTGTAGGTGTTTCTGAACACAGCTATGGAAGATTTGTATATTAAGGGAACTATTAATAACATGGTGGAACAAACTATACACTTTCAATCAGACTCTATAAATACCTCTCTGTGAACCTGACGTCCTATGGAATATACACATTGCTGTAACATGCTTTACTCTCCAAACATTTAGGTTTCTTGCTAAATTAATAAACATAACTGTATACAAACCAGTCAAAGATGCTTTGAAGCTTTTTTATTAATTATGAATAAATGCTTTTAACAGGATGACTGCTCAGCACTATCAAACTTCTTCAAGCAGTCTGTCAGACTTACCCTGTTCTTGGTGTAACGAGCTCTGCCTGATGCAATTCCTAGTCGCTGGAAGTAAGCTTCAAAATCACTGCCTGACCCCAGTTTATTTATTCTGCAAGCAGAAAAGACAACATCTTAGTGAGGGCACTTACTGAACAGTGTGGTAGTAATTTATGCAAAATGCAGATTTTTCAGAGAAATTGAGGTCAGTTCTTCTGAAGGGCACATCAGGGACCCTAGCAAGATCAAAGGCTAGATGAATGCCAAGCTTAATTACTTAACTGATTTTATTCCAACACTCTGATTCAGTATCCAATATTGCTAGGAAGATCTTTTAATTGCAGCAATCCTAATTATGGCAGTGCTGACATTAAAAATACAAACAATTTATGCACAGGAGCCATAAAATTGTATCAGCCGTGTCTCTGCCGTCTTAAAACATCAATCATCTATTTCCAAACTAATACGAATTGAGCAGCAGTATGTGTAAAGACAGATGTGTTTGTGTACTTGGCACATTCCGCAGCAGAATCCAAGACAGATAAATAATTCCCACTGCGAAAGGCACAGGCAGCATTCAGCACCCACGGGCCACCGCTGCCATCTGATGGGGAGCTGCGGCGTGGCAGGGGCAAGGAGACGGCAGAAGACACACACAGCATCCGAAGAATTTTCAAATATTTGCGTTTGAAGTTAAGTTTTAGGTTTATATATCTGGTCTGGTGAATAATTAGTGTTTCTCAAAAAAAAAAAAAAAAGTTTCTTTTGTTTCCAGCTGCAGCTGGGGTACATTTCTGCAAGGAATGATGTGCATCTTTTGCATCTTTTTCAAAAGGAGGTAATCTCAGTGGGTCTAATGAATCCAGAAACTCAGCAAAACCAGAAACATGCAGAAGATTTTTGTGAAATCACAAAAAGGAGCAGTTCTGTCAGTAACACCACACTGTGAATAAGATTTAGCCTTTCTGAGTCACAGGTGGAGAGAGTGTTTTTGAGTTGTAATACCTTCAAATATGAAGTGTTAATGCACTCATAGATAGATTTTTAATGTAATACATTTAGATTAATTGTAAAAATATTGTATAAAAGAAATAATTATCTCAAGCTTTTAATTACTGCTTTTTAATTACTGCTCTAGGCAGCTCCTTTCAACTGTTTGCTTATCCTAACAATTTTGATTTTATCTTATCTAGTAGGTGACTAAACTATGTTTTGAACTCTTTCCCCACCCTGCTTTTTTTGAATGCTTTTAAAATTGCTTTTCTACTAATAAAAAGGTCTTTAGAAAATGTGAGGTTTCATTTCACCACAGGAATAATGTCACCATCATTAAATAAAAATAATACAATTTTATTTTATTTTACTATTAATAATATTGCTATAGGGTCACTTTGTGCTAAAAGGTTTTTTATTGCTACCATGAATAGCACATCTCAAAAAATTACGGTGAGTAGCCATGATATGATTAAAATATTGGGGTAAAAAACCCCAAAACATATTAACAACTTACCTGGGATAGTTACTATCTTCAGATGCGGGATCTTTCTCAAGCCAGCTCTCATAAAGAGATTTATTTTCATAACCTTCATCAGGGCTTAAAATCTGGAGAGGGAAATATTATAATCTCATTGGAAGTACTTCTAACTCGACTCATCATCAAAGGGGATCTTTGCAGCTCCCTACTTTGTTCTTAACCAGCAGTGCTGCTGCATGCAGGGAAGTGAATACTGACATTTGTTACACACATTTATGCATTCCCAAACAAGGAAAGCATCTCACAGGCACTTGGAACCAACCACAGACAGTAGGAATGAACAGGTTAAAAGGATGCTACCTGGAGCTCATCTACTACAGGGGGAATGTGCATGTACACACACAACAGCATATACAATACTATTGGACTCCTCCAGAAACTAGAACCTGCTTTCCTTTCAGCAGGCATGGGGACATTACAACCACAAGCATGTTTGTCCTGAGGTTTGCCCTGCACAGCAGCAATATTCTCTCAACAAGGCTAAACCTAAAATTTGACTGCTTGTTCTGTAGGAAAGGTATAAAAGATTTATAGCAGTTCCAAGGGGACACAACCAAGCCTGGAGAATCATTGTGCAAGACCCTGTATGTACAAATGTAGGTCTCACTCTTAACCCAAAAAAAAAACCCCAAAAGCTCTGTAACTAGGATGGAAATGGTAAGTATTAGTGCTGTCATCATGCTGCCAGCAAAACTATGAAAGAGTATAAAAATAAGTTGACAAAAGCTCTTAGAAAATCTGTGGCAGAGTAGAAATGAGTCAAGACTCCAACCCTGCTCTCCACCTACAATTAAACAACCTTTAATAGACACAGTCCTTTAAGTATAAGATTGGTTATTATGTGCAGAGGACTGGATTTTTTTTTTCCAAAATACAAAGCATAAATGTTCATGGACACTTACATGGTCCCACCATGTTGTTGAGACTTAAATTCGACCTTGAAAAACATACAGACTTCAAATTGAAATTGCAAAGAGTTCTGACCTCTGAGATTCTGTCAGCAGCTAGCAGGAAAATAACAACTTTGTGAAATAACTGCTTGGCTGCTGTCATTTTCAGGGTACTCTGGTCAAGTCCTAGGGCTAAAGTGAAAACTGCACATTAATAAACAGCAAGCTGAACTCTGACATCTGGGAGCAAAAGCACTCTATGCTCTGGCAAAGATGTTATTCTGACAGCTCTGGTCATGTGAAAAACATTGGTCATCTTTTTCGTACAACACTGAGCGCATAGTAAAACATATTTGCCTCTGACTTAGATCCAAATCTAGGATAAGCATAAGCTTCTTGCTAACTCAAGAGAAGATGAAGAATTCTCTAAGTATAAATGTAAAGAAGCAGTGATAGTCACAGGGGAATTGGAGTTGAACTATTGCAGACACCATTTGGTGGTGACCAAATGTCTAAACCCTGGCAGTAAAGCAGGGCCAAGAAGACAACAACTCAATATCTCATCTGTAGCTGGCCCACACTTAAATGCAGAACTCCCTGAAAGAAAACATTTCATGTGCACACTACACTTCTTTCTGGTGAGAACTGGCCCACTAAAAAACAAGAAGAGCAAAGAGATCTTGGGATGTGAATATGAACAGAATAATAATATGAACAGAAATAACTTTCCTTTGGACAGACATAATCAGGCTGCCAGGTTTTCTATTGTTACCATCATGCTTCTACAGTTAAAAGTGAAAATAACAGTGAATATGACATTTATTTTTACAAGTCAGTCTCAAGTACTTTGCATGGTACTTTAATGGAAGTCTTCTACTCACACCAGCAATAGCTGAGTAGTTGACTTAAGATCAGAGGTAGGTACTATTTTTAGCCCAGAGCACTTTTTTGTAACTTTGTTTATCTTTTACAGGGGAAATGTCTTCCTGAGTTAGTGGCTTACTGCAGACAGAAAGTAAATTATTTCATCAAGGGCCCTGAAGCACTAAGGACATGAAATTTTTTATAAACAAAAGAGAATGCTATTCAGTGTGCCAAGTGTCACAGCTAATATTTGAGCAGCACAGCTTATTCCCTCAGCAAGGATGAAAGATTAAGATAGAATTGATAGGAAAATAAAATGTAGAAAAGAAAAATAAATAATGGGAATAGCACAGATACTCTTCCCCAGATCTAAACCATGGCATTTCAGGTGGTAGAAGTGTACCGTGTTTGAAAATAACTTGGAATGAATGCATCTAGCAGAATGGGAGATTGGTACCTGGAGTCATCCTACAAAGTGCCATTGCAGGGCAGATTTTTACACTGGACCAAGTGACCTGAGTTCCCTTAAGATTAGCGGTGGGGGGATAGTTTGAGTTCAGTATATACAAAGGTAGACAACCACATTTGGTCAAACAAATATCATCCTAAAGGCACCAATTTCTACCCAATGCTTTTCAGAGAGCCTGTGTTGCTGAAGTCAGACAGAGCTGTCTTCTGTTAGTTGAGATGAATCCTCATCTGAGGATGGTGGCAATGGCTCATGACAGGAGCCTAATCTGGTTTACTGGTATGCAAAATAAAGTTCCATGCTTTAGTGGATCACAACCTTTCAGCCTTATGATAATGTATCCTGAGAGGTGAAAATAAAGGAGCCATGGTTAGACCACTGGAAATAAAGCAAATCCACACATCAGACCTGTTAAAAAGCCTTCTTAATCCTTCAATATTTATCACATATTTCAGGGGCTCAGTGAGATATGGAGGAGATTCAGGGGAACAGACAGAGAAAATGGTGGCCAGCCAATGTCAAAAATATTTCCCTTCAATGTTTATGACTTTAGAGAATTGATCTTGCTTAAGCATTTTGCTTTTATTATTATTTTTACTGTATATTGCAAATAAGATTTCACTCATGTCAGTGACACAGTTCAATCCTTTTAAGAATGCTGAGGAACTGTGAGAATGGACTGTGTACTGCTGATGGGATCTTTTGCTATTGATTTTGGTGAGATCAAGATTCTTCTAGCACAGCAATAAAAAAAAGTCTGGTATTATTCAATAGCCCAATTTTATCAAATAAACTTGGAGCCTTACTTATACTTTGAAAGGCAGAAAAATAGATGGATTTGGTACCTCTTTAGTCAGGTTATACACCAGTTTGTAGAGAAGAGGGGTACAGTCAACTCTTAATGTGTAGTTACCTGAAAATAAAACAAAAACATGGAAATTTTCCCTTGATGTACTAGTGGCATTACCTTCTTAATGGATTAAACCCTGCAGTCCTTTCTTAGATAAACTTTTTGACTAAGGCAAGAATTTAGATCTTGCCTTAGCAACAGACTGCATGGTCCCACTGTAAGCGACTGCCACTACAAGGCAATAAAGTATTGGTTATAGTACATCCACAGTAATGTAATTAAGCCTTCCCATAGCTCTAAAGTATGCCTAATTATCCCTCATTAGCTACAAGCCCTTGTCACTCATACACTTCCCAGAGCTTTTGTTGAACAGAAGGCAGAAAGTAAGATGATGGAAAAAATACCAGATAACGTTAATGATGTTTCCAAGGACAGTCTGTATGTGAAAACTGGAAATTCAAGCCACAAAAGTGCTCAAAACAATTACTTGCTTTGCTTCCTTTAATTGCTATAGGATAACAAATAGAAATAATTTGCTGCCCAAAAAGTGGTGTAAGAACTGTTGTGGAGAACATGTTATGATAAACAAAATAATTTTCAGAGTACATGATTGCTATGATTCTACAGGGGATTTTACTGCTCAGGTGAGAGATGTCCAAGATACTTAAGCCAGTGCACTGAACATGGTGTTCTTTTCCTTATTATACACTTCTTTTCCAGTTGTTTTTTTTTTTTTTCACATTTTCTTTAATGCATAAAGCAAGAGACATGTTTGAATAATCAAGATTTAGGAGAAAATTGCTAAGGCAGCAGCATGTTGGCTGCAAACCAGCTAAAAAATGTGTGTTACAATCCATGGTGAGAATATGAAGCAGTTGTAAACTATTA
Source organism: Motacilla alba alba (assembly GCF_015832195.1). NCBI lineage: Eukaryota > Metazoa > Chordata > Aves > Passeriformes > Motacillidae > Motacilla > Motacilla alba. Next base: position 44,589,622 of record NC_052016.1, on the reverse strand, counting down.
TTTCATTTGTGAGATTTTCTAGGTGTGAAATTCTGCTCTACTTTTTACCCAGCATGTAGGCAACATAAATGAAGGAACAGCTCTAACCCTCATTCCCCAGCTCCAACTGTGCATTTAGAAACTGGGTTTGGCTTTTCTTTCTTTCCAATCCTTTTGTGGCAGACAAAATTTTTAGCTGACAGGAATTAAAAGAGTTCCTAAATATGCCTGTAGATATCAATTTTATTCACACACAAGAAGCCCAAATAAGTAAGATTTGGCATGGGAAGAGTATGCCCTGAGTAACTGAGGTTATGATGCAGAACAGCTTCACAGGACTCTTCTGACTATTATTTCAGCACAGAAAACAGTAAAAAAGGTCTTTCTGTAATAAAATGCAGCACAATTTCAGAAGGATTTCGTGATACAGATCATAGTGTTGGCTCCTCTCAAAAAAAAAAAAAAAGGCCAGTTTCTAAGCAGCATTCTAAGCAGGACACAGTAAATTGGATAATGGTGGATAAGGTTTCTTTGTGAAACACTTTTCAGTGTCTATTTTGTTTAAAAGTCCCGCTGTAATAAATATATAACCCCCTGCTCCTGGCAATCAACAAAGGTGAGCTCACTGGCTCAAAACACCAAAGCATCTCCCACTCCCACAAAGTGTTAGCCTGAGGTCTTACCATCATAATAATTTATTGTCTCAAAATATTATAATTCCACAGGGACAGGAGCTGGAGCTGTGACCAGAACAAGGAGCAGACTGTCATATATTAAAACTACAATTATAAATTAAAATTAATGCAGCTAAGGGACAGTTTAACATACAGAATGCTCAGTTCATTAGCACAGAATAATAAACTTCTCCAGAGGAGATATTCTGGACTCAGACACATGGACTGCAGCTCATGGATGGCACTACTTGCAAAAGAAAGCAATGTGAAAACTTAAATTGTTCTCTCTCTCCTCTTAATTCCATATTTGCTACACTTATTCTGTACATCACAATACCTATCTCATGCAATAAATAATTCACAGAGAACTAATAAAAATTACACCTGTAAAGTCAGATAAAGTTTAAAATAAAAGACCCACCTTCTATAGAAGAATCTGCATTGATGTAAGCGACTGCCCGTTCCTGAAGGACTTTGGCATTTTCCTAGGGTTGTAAATATATAATTTCTTACTTCCAATTAGCTGCATTTAGTCAAGAGCATGTCAAGTGCACTGTTTTTTAAAGCATTACTGTTAAGATCTCAGTTAGGATAATTACTACTGTGTACCTTACTAATTATATTGTTTGAGGATGGGTAAATGATCTTGGCATATGAAATTCACTACTCCTTCCTGGGACTTAATTTGTTGTGGAAAACATCCACAAAGTGTAGGTGCTGCCTGCTGCATCACAAAAGAGCAAGACGGAGCAGGAAAATTATTGACTAGAATTGTAACACAGTAAAATTAGGTTATTACATGCATTTTAGCTCTGCACTTCAGGACTTTCTGAAAATGCAACATGTGAGGTCAGCCAGAATTCCTCCATGCTTTTAATCCCTACTTTTCCATATGTGCTCCCAGCACTGAACTCAATTTTAACACTGATAAACCAAGCACTCCTGACATATCTACAATCTTCCATTTCAAAAGGGATAAGTCAAAGCACTGAAATTCTCTACTAAAATGCAGTTAACTGACTATTTTGAGTTCACTAAGCATTAATATATGCAGACATCTTGTTTATTTTTTCCAAACTGGTAATTATATTTGAAATTGATATTCTAATTAGTAAGTGGTATTTCACAAGATTTTGGCTTTGTGACAGATATTTTAATTAGGTTAGCAATTGTTACTTGATTCATTCAATTTATAACCCAACTAATAATTTTTAAGTCATGTGAACTAAAAATTTAATCAGTAATTGATAACTACATAAAGAAATTAATATCTTTAAAAAAAAAAAAAAAAACAGAAGAGGAGAGCCTGCAAAAGAATATGATGGGAGGGAGCAAGAGTGTACTTGCTTATATGGGGCCTTGCATATATGCAAAATCATATTTGCAGTATAACTAAATTCCTTTGTTTATTGTGTGGCAAAAGGACCTTGCCACAGCTGAATTCTTTCTGTTACACAGAAGATGGTGAATATCATGGGTTAATTTTCCTCGAGATTTAATACATGACAGATCTGGCAGCTGCAGAGAAGAGGAATGTAAGCTGTGAGGAATGTCTCTAGAGAAACTGAATCTAATTTAGGTCTAAAAGAGTAGTAATGCACACCACTAAGATGAAGCAAGGAAAAGGTAATATTAATAGACATGTTCAAATATGAACTGTGCTTACAGTTTTCTAGACTTATACAGCTGCCATTTCATGAAATAATGAATGATAGATTATCAGATACCATATTATTACAGAACAATAGTAGCAATATTTAACAAATAGAACATAGGAAAACTCCCTAATTTATTAATGACTTGTGCAAGAGAAATTAATTTCTTAAGTATCATTGTTTTATATTCCTCATAATGAAAACAATTGTGTGGTTTTTTTCTTGACAGCACCTATATGTATCCAGAGATACACAAACAAAGAAATCACAAATAAAGTTTTACATACAGCATATTTTTGCCACCAGTGGAGTACAGGAGTTCAGGTGAGATGAAGATTTAATGCCAACTATTTATAATTTCTCAGTAAATGATTTAAAATAATTTAAATTACGTTTTCTTCATCTTTCATAAACCAGCAGTAAGATGAAGACATTGTTACAGCTGGAAGCCAAACAGTTTATGGGTGAAAAAATAGTACAAATCTGCAGGAATAGAAATCTCAGCTTTGTTAACAGAAGAGTGATGGAATCCCTTTGGTGTTTGGAAGCATTTTGCTGGGTTTGTTACCTCCTCTGACATGTGCCATTTTGCTACGTAATTTTGGGATTTGCTGAAATACATGCCAATAAACTGAAAAGATTTTTTTATTTTATAGGTTCTGAAAGCTCTATCCACACAGCTAAATATTACCTTGTAAATAAAATTCTAATAGAAGAATAAGCAACACATTTCTGTTAAACTATTCAGTACTAATAAATTGACATAGTTCAGCAAAAATGTGTTTCATCAGGCAATTTTCTTCCTGCTTTATTGCTAATTTGGATTTTACAGACAAAGCAATGAAAACTTTGGTAAGACCTATATTTCTTATTGGGGTTGAACAAATCCACTAAGAACTGAGCATGCCCAACAGCAAAAGGAAGAGATAAGTATTCAGAACCTCACTTCTGAATTTCCCAAAATTCCTCCCTCAGGCAGGAAAAGGAAGATAAAAATAACATGCCCAACAGGAAAAGGAAGATAAAAATTCCCAGAACCTCACTTCTGAATTTGCCAACATTCTTTTTCCAGGCAGGTATATAGTCAGGGATCCTCCTACAGAATTGACTGTCCTGCCCCTGAGACTCTACAATGCTGGAATTCACAGGAATTTTGATCTATTCACTCATAGATTATCTATTCTTTCATTTGCCCAGTAGGACTGATTTTCATACAAAGGCTTGGCATGCTTACAGATCAGAGGTTCAGGATCGGGACTTGAATTTATAGAAACTAAGGAATTTCTCAAATAGAAAGTTAGGCCAACCTGGGTCAAATAAAATTATGTCATTCTGTTAAATGATGAGATAGATTTCCACACAGAGACCACTGTGGGATATTAGCTTCGAATCAAAGTAGATTTTTAAATCTTCGAAGAGTTAATGCACTTCTGTTGTAAGAAGCTAGCTAGGTAGGTAATTTATATAAATACATGAGTGCCTCACAACACCTGAAGAAGTCTGTTGTACTCCAGTTTTACCACAGAGATTTTGATTGCAAGTTAGCAATAGATCCTGGGTACTGCAGTCACCTGCAACACACTTTCAAGTTTTGCTTTGCTTTACACAGTTTTTTTTATTTACCTCAGCCCACTCTGTGGAACCCAATAATCCAAATTCTTCTGCATCCCAGCTAGCAAAAATAATAGTTCGCCTAGGTCTCCAACCTGCAATTACATAGTTAAACTTGAAAATTCAACTTATACTTTTTTAAAGTCTACTGACCACAGTTAATTGAAATGGCTTTAAAACAGCACTTAACCGGTATAACAATAAAAAAAACCTCTCTAAAATCCTTAGAGGAACACAATATTGCAGAGGCATTTATTCTTAATGCAATATTTTCAATCTGCACAGCTAAGAGGATACCATTACACTCACAAGGGAATAAATTCAGCCAACTAGCACACAATGCCACATATGCATCTCTTCCATGAATCTACAACTTTCATAATGAGAAGTAGAACCTTCTGTAGAGGTGAAAAGTTAAATCAATACAACAGCTTATGGAAGCACTGATCCTCAAAGCCTCTGTTTTCCATATCTGTAATTTTACATCTGTAGTAGGTAAGTTACCTTCCATTTTCATTTTACCGAAACTCCGTACGATTTCTTGCAGAACAGCGGCACCGGTGGTTGGATCAATACCTCCGAACACCCAAGAGTCTCTATGACCACCTAAAATAATATATCTGTCTGCAAACAAACATACAGTATCAATTAATAATTTAAAATGCACTTGGATTTCCATTGACTGCATCTTTACGTATGAAATCAAATATAAAGTTCAATACCAGTGCTACAAGTTTAGTTTTAAGGGAATCTGCAATCATTCACTTACTCTACTAAGGTCTGCAATTAAAGACAATAAATAATAAATATTTTTCCATCTAAAAGTCTTTGTTGTGTATGACCTTCTACAATAGTATAATATATCAATAATATAAATATATCAATATTATCAATAGTATAATGTTAACATCCCAAATCATCACTAGCTTTCTGTAATTTGATTTATGTTAATTTTTGCAAAGGCAAAATGTATGACTGATGTAAGTGGAAGCCTTACTGTAAAGTGACAGGCCTTAAAAAAAGAACCATCTCCAATGTCTGTCACTGTATTTTAAAGGGAATGCTATTCCTGGGAATGCCAGTGACACATAGTGTGATGGGAAGGACAGAAAAACTACTAAGAATTTCTCAAGACTCTGTATTGTATGGTTATCTAAAACACTTTAAGTTTCTTACAACACAAGTAAATTCCAACAAGTACAAAAGAAAGAAGGAATTAAAATCACCAAGCACCTGATGCTCACCTGGTTCCAGAGCTCCTCTGAGGATGCCAATGACGTTGTAAATTCGTGTTACTTTATTGCTTGTATGAACATGCATTCTGACTTTTCTGAAATGAAAGGGAGTGTGGAGTACCATTTCTGATTAATAAGCCAATAAAAAGCCAATGCTAATAACACATAAACCAGAGAGTTTGTGCTTCTGTCCTGCTTTGTGTTTTCAGCACTGATCCAATGTGTGTTCAGCACTGTCATGCTGTCACACAGATCCACTTATTTCAGTTTAGCCTGCTGCCAATGCCTTAGAAAAAAAAGCCTATAAGTTGGACCAGTCTATAAATTTGCAAAGATTTACAGAATTTATTGAATTTTTATTTATGGGAACCAATCGGATAATTGTGTACTAGAGGGATAAACAGAAAAACATGCACAGTAAATAAAAACACATCTACATTTTGACTAAAATTATAATTGTGGTTATGCAGATGTTTATAAAGGGTACACTTTGGTTTCCTAGCACAGGCCCATGCAATAATATAAAACTTGGAGAAAAGGTCATTAGGAATATTCATCCAGGAATAAACTGAAATCTCTGTTTAGGACAGCAGATCTAAGTGATTAAGATTTTTCAGTCACAGAATCACAGAATGGTTTCGGTTGCAGGGATCTTAAAGGTCATCTAGTTCCAACCTCCTGTCATGGGCAGGGAATCTTCCATTAGAGGCAGAAAACCTTCTATTAGAAGCACAGTTTTTTCTTCCCTGTGCCTTACCAGTAAAATCCACTTGTGAAATTTTTTAAAAACAAAGGGAATCCAGGTATTTGGAGAGATAAAACTAACACAGTGTTCAGCCCCCTTAAGCTGTGGAAGAAACAAAGCATCAAACAATGGGCGCTTTATGTGTCTGGCAAAACCTCAGGAGATCCACATTTGAAGTTATCTTTTCAGCAGCAAATCTGCATAGCTGTCAAAACCAAAACCTACTTCAGGACAGCCACTGGATCTTTGCCCAGAAAGCAACAGACACCAGTGCCTTGAATGTGCATTATATGTGCACACTTCCCATGTATGTGCAAGTGACTTTCTACCTAGAATCAAAAGGTTCATTTTGATACGGAACTACTCTGAGAAAGAAGTATGTGTAGAATTAATCCATTTTTAGAAAAAAAATGTATTCTATCAAGCAGGAAGATGTTAAAAAGTCTACTCAAAAATACAAGTTTTGTGGATTAGTCATATTGTTTTCTCACTGTTCCCCTTCAAGATACTCCAAACAGCACTGTAATTATGTCAAATATGCTTTCTTATTTAGTTATTCCTACTTTATACATGTTCAGCTAGTGTTAAAGCAGAGCAGAAAAGAATTATGATGAATGAGGTCTTTATAAAATAATATATATATTCAGCCATACTCTTGTTATCCAGGAGATGGAGTAGTGATAATGATACACCATTTTTACACATTGTTCATTGGGGTCCACTAACAGTCCTCATTGAACAGTCCTCATGTAAACTGCAACTATATTTATGTGAAAAAGTCACAGAAAAGTGATCTTTAGCTTTATTGCAATTTATTTCCAAATGTCACTGTCATGTGGCTTGATCTGCTAATTTATGATCTTTTTCCAATACAATTTGTTTTCAAATTCTAATAATTATCTTCAAAGGTATCCCTAGCAGAAGGAATGTCCAGAGTATGTCTAGATGTATTACTTCAGAGTCTTTTCCTCGGAGGGATTTTTTTTTTTTTTCAATATTGTATAAACAGGCAAGTATTAAAACAGACCTTGTAGAAGAGCTGTTTGTGAATCCTGGTCCTATATTATAAGACACATTGAGACTTCCCTTCCAGCTGCCTGGAGCTGCAGGTCCTCCCATTGCACTGTTAAGTGAAAACCAAGACAAATGCAATTGACCATTAGGCTGAAACCTTAATTTCTCTTAATAATTACTAGGTTTTACAAAAATTCTTAAAAGAATTATTGTAAAAAGAGAATGCTTTGAATTTTCCACATTTTCTGGAATAACTACATTACTACTACATTAATTACTACTATTAAGAATTGTAATTAATAATGTAATTATTATTAATTACTACATTATTACTTCTGAATTGCTTTCATTACTACAAAAGAGTAGCAAATGCAAGTAACAGCATCAATTTGGCCGTCTTAATATGAAAAATTTGTCTGCACATTTGTCAACTCTGACTTCTGGAGAGGAGGATAGTGTATACTCACCGCAGTAACACTTCTGCATCGTGATATCCAATGGGATGGACTGGGATTTTGGGAATCCCTACACCTTCATTGACCTTGTACCTGAAAGTGTACTCTGAGAAACCAGCAAAAAATGTCAAGTTTATGGCGTTCTTAGCAACTTTAACCAAACTGGAAACACTTTTGAGCAAGGCAGCCACCAGCATGCATGATTCTTTTTAATTCTTACATCATTTCTCACACACTGCTTCTAGAAAACCAAACTGCAATGACAGAACCAATAATGCATCTGCACAGCAGTGCAAAAGATGTCCCCATGCTTGATGCAAGGCTAGATTTGCTGTCCAACCATGTTATAACATTTCCTCCAAGCTGGCTCTGGGGAAACCGAACTGGTATGTGAGGTGAAGATGGCAGCTGTGCAGCTGCTTGACAAGCTGCAGAGGACATCCACAGATGCATTCATCTGGACTGAAGACAGCCAGTGTCTCTCTGAGTCTCCTGGGCCTGGCACACACAACATCTCCTAGGTTTAGGTTGTCTTATGTCTCCAGCAGTGGCCACACAAGCCCATGAGCTTTCCAGAAGCATCCCCGTATAGCCATCCCATCAGCACCTAACACTGCAGGTGTCTTAGTTTTGAAAGATACCAGGCTGCTCTTATTTTTGCTACAGGAATTTTATTCCCCTTAAAAAGTATTTTAAGTGGGTTTTTTCTGCCTGGAACCTATGATCAGCAAGGAAACATACCTCCAAGTACAGCTATTAGTCCTCTTTGATGGCAAAGTATAACCTAGTTTAAAGTGGTCCTCTCGAGAAACATGGATATTTTTAAATGGCTATAAATTCTCAGTCATTTTCTGCTGCTTCACAGTCTGTAAACATCCTGGTTTTTTTAGGTGTCACAAGGGTGGGACCATACAAAGAGTTTCCTAGAAACTTTATTCCGCTGCCTAACAGAAAGCAGTTAGAATGACACAGACAGAACTTACTGTGCAATAGAAAATTAACTGTTGTCAACAAGGATTTCAAGCAGCTTTTTTCTTTCCATCTGTACTGAAAATAAATTAACTTCTAGTGCCACACTTTCAGCAGCAGTTTATGAAGTACTTGATGGCCCAGGCTACAGAACTTGCACTCACCTTTTGCAGGATAACCTGGTGTTAGAGGGTCCCCAGCTCCATTCAGATTTAAAACATTCCCACGCTGGACTCCTCCACCTGGAAGGTTCCAGCCACTGGGATAAGGATCTACTCCAGGTGCACAGTAGTCAGCAGGGTCTGAGTAAAGTATGAGCCCTTGGGCTCCTGCTAATATGGCATTTTTAACCTGTGAAATTATTTGGTTTTAAGATGTGGCTTTTTTTATTTTTTTAATGCAGCAATAAATATGAACGTTGAGATTTGCTTCCATGCAGGCATGTTTTTAGAAGGCAAGTATGTGAAAGAGTTGAAAATTGCCCCAGATTCAGAAGAACCAAGCATAGTGAAACACAGTATGTTCATTATTTGTGTCAAACCTTTAGTCATAGCTCAAGGCTACGAAACAAAGAACAGAACATAAAAACGAGGCTAAAAACCTGACCACCATCTCCCCACTGCCCCACTATTGCCAATTTTGCCAGATTTGTTGACTAAAATCAGAGAGATAGTTACTCAGTTTGTGTGCCTCAGACTCCTTGTCAAAGTGCTACTATTTCAAAGTACTGCAGTTCTATGGATGGCATGTATCAAAAGACTTGGCTCTACAAACTACTCAGTTCCCTGAACTATTATCTTGCAAGAACTGCCTACAGAGTTTGCAGTCATCTCTGTCTCAGGAGTTTAGTACATTCATCTGGTTTTATTGTTTTGGAAGTTATTCTTAGACTGCAGTCACAATGGATACATTGCAGGCTTCCTTCTGCTCATATGTTCCAATGAACAGCCCTTATTAATTCCCTCAAACTCTACCATCAACAGTGTCTGACCCACAGAAGAAAAATTAAACACAACCCTTACTTTGTTTCCTCTGAAGATCTTCCCATATCTGGCAATGACAATCTTTCCTGTACAGCTAATTCCCATTTCACGCTCCAGCTTAAAAAAGTCTTCTGTACGGCCATAATTCACATACACCAGATCTGCCTGGGCAGAAAAGCAGTGTTGTGGCAACTGGTCAGTCAACCAACAAAATACCCAATATCAGAAATAAAGTTTCATTCACTATGTATGACAGAGGATTTTAAACTCTTTTTTCATTTCTGCAAATGAGATCCAGTGCCTATAAAAACAATAGCAAAAGATATCCACAATATTCTATAGGAAGCTTTGGCTCCAAATTCTGATTGGCTATTATCCTGCACTTAACAGTCCTAAAAACAGGCTGGAAAATAAACCAAAGTACTTTGGTAAACGGGCGAACATCTCTGGCTGTGACAAAGCAGTGGTATGCTTTACATACACAAACACTCATTACTATAAAATTTCACTCATTTATGCACTGCAATGTTGACCCTGACCTGTCCCACAGTGAATTAGCAGATTAGGTGAGGAACTTTTGTGGCCTTTGAAGGCATTAATTTAATCTAAAATGTCTTCCAACTTGATATAAATATTCCAGTGTTATTCTACTAAATGCTACTTCTACCCATGCCTTAAGCAAGTCCTCTACATATGACTGAATAACATGGAGATATCTGAGATGAATCCAAAATTTTCCATCAAGATAAAAAATTTTCACTTATTATGTGATTCAGAGTTCTAGCAATTTGAGAAAGCTCAACCTTTGCATAATATTAGGTCTATCTGTGCCTAAGTGTTCTTTAATTAAGACAAATGGTAATTAAAACTATTGCAACAAATATTTTGAGAAGTGGAAGCAATTTGTCCCAGAAAGTGTTTCAAAAAATAGTTAATAGTACCATCACATAATTTCTTTTCTTACCTCTGGCACTCCTTGTGCTGAAAAAGCATTGTATGGTGGAAGTATATCAGTAACATTTTCATATCCCTGTGGAGGTGGTTCAAACAATGATGTATTGAAAACCTATCAAAAAAAATAACAGTAGTTTTTGGTCAAACACTCTAGGCACAAATTGGCACACTAAGAAAACGTTAATTATAGTTTAAACTAAAGTCAGGAGACAGTTATTCAGTTTCTGTGCATCAGACCCCTTGTCAAATAATTACTATTTCAAAATACTGCAGTCCTATAGATGAAAAGTGTCAAAAGCCTTGGCTTTTGCCAAGTTAGTTAGCTTTGTCAGCAGTTTAAATTATAGTTTCCAGAATTGATAGCAAAAATACAGTTCTAAACAGCACACATAAGTTCAAACAAAAACAGAGGTAGGGATCCAGACCTGAAATTTTGCAATAGAATGCAGATATGAATAAAAAGAGACAGATCACATGTGAGAAGATGCTCATCAGTTACTGCCCGAACCTAAGGAAAAAAAGAGCTGAAAATTGCCAAGAGGTGTTGACAGGAAAACACACCTGGTTCATCCATGCCATACCAGGTGTCTTTTGTGGTTTCTCCCACCTGCATTATTATTCTCTTTATCTCTTATCTAGTAATACTCCAGTTAAACATGCTGCCTTTTATCACTATGCATTGTAGCACTCGTATTGCTTTAAGGTACAATGTCCACCTTTTGTCACCTTGTGAGACTGTGGTTGAGACACTGTCACAGGGTTTCTGGAAGAACTCCTTCATTCTTTCACCTCTAAGCTCGTGCCTTCCCTGAGGACACATTCCTTACTTTCTACCCTGGCTCTTCATCCTTCCCTATGTGCTCTGATGCTGCTCTAGCAGTCCCATCTCCTCTCCTTGCTCAGGATCCTTGTCAGAACTTACATCTACTTCTTTATTTCCCCAGGTATTCAAAAGGGAGAAGATGTCTCTAGACTGACTAGTTCATTAGTACTTCCAACACTAACTTAGGAGACACCATAGGAAGCCAATGGGATCAAGTTCAGAGCAAGGGAAACAAGGCAATACTACATAAAATTGATAGTATTTTTGCAATTCCTTACCTCAGCATGTAGTGGAAACAAATATTGTACAGATGTTCAAGCAGGGTTTGGATAAGTACTTGGAAGAGAGATGTAATGAGGGTCACTGACTGGATAAATACCTGAAAAAGGTCTAATGAGGATTTTTCAAGAGACTAATTGCAGCACATTTGGAGAAGCCCTGAGCTGAAAACAGCTAGACACTGGAAGAACTGCATGCCTGAAATACATTTCTTTGTTCTTAAACGTCCCTGTGCATCCACTTAAAGCTGTTTATGGAAACAGGATATTAGCCTAGATGTATCCTTAAGCTGAACCCTTCTAACACCTTATGGTCTAGTGGTGTTAACTGCAGCCTCTCCACACATCCTCACTCTTCCATTTGAGGCACTGAGATCTCAGTCACTTTGCTGTGTTTTCTGCATAGCCTGGAAAACCATTTCTAAATATGAATTCCCTTTGCACTGGATTATTTTTTAATAATATAAAGCACATGCTGAGCTGAGTAGGTGAGAATACAGAGGATGACACTTTTTTAACAGGAAATCACTGGAGGTTTTTTAGCTTTTACATTAACATAGTTTTATCATTGAAAAGATCACCTCGTTCCCTTGATCATCAATTAGTGAAATGTAGTTTGGCTGCTCTTCATTTGGGTATGAAAGAAGCACATCATAATTAACAAGTTCTGCTGAATCCAATCCAAATTCCTTCCACTGGCCTTGAATTTTTTTGGCAAGAAGAAGATTCTGTTCAGTTCCTGCGAGGTGAGGCAACTTGGTAAATGAACTGGAACAGAACAGAAAACCGCCGGTAAGCAGCAAATATAGAGATATACAACAGTGAATTAGGATCAGTTTTATAAAGCTAATCTTCAAGACACATTGCATGGAGAGTAAGGTCTTAAAGTGTGAGCTGTAAAACATAATTGCTTATCAGAGTCTGCATCAGGACATGTACAAAATATACTCAGAGCAGAGGATCTTTCCTGAGGCCTTAAGATAAGTCAACTGAACTTTTTTCTTTGCATAACAGGAATAGCCACATCTACACATAAGCAATGAAAATCAATGTCAAAGATTCAGCAAAAGAATATTAGCAGTATGCAAAAAGCAGGAATAAATATAGGAAAGCTACATATTCAGAAAGGAGCCTTCCAGATAATTCTGGTATCTGATCACGGATTTGTACTGTTGTCACAGTACGTCCTAATGCCCTGGTAAGTTTAACTTGAAAATCATTACATTAAATTATCTGCATAGGTTTGCTCTTTTTCCTTAATCAAAAGCCTGAATAATAAAACCTTCCTTACAAGATTTACTTCCATATCAGATATACCACACAATCTTGATAAATAGTCACAAACAGAATCCAGTCCCTCTGGACTACCCTACAGAAATCTGTGTACAATTTGTTTGGCCCAGTGAACAAATAAGGAATGGTGAGAGCTCATCAGTCAGCCAGGTATTCTGCATCAGCTTCCAATTCCCAACAGGCTACTTGTCAATGGCTGCCCCAGATGTCAGATACCAGCAATTACCATTAATTAGTGGTATCAATTACCACGGTTAATATCACTTCAGCCTGTCATTTCTGACTGTTTTCAACCCTTCTTCTGCAGTGTGCACTCCCTCAGCCTCCAAAGGAGAATGATGTCCAAAGCCTTGTTAAAGTCAAGGTTGTTAGAGCCACTATAATGTCTCCCTTCATGCATGTAGCCAGTCATTTCCTTAAAGAGGGCAATATGCTGACCATACAAACAAATTGTAAGTAAATGCTGACTCTTCCAAACTATATTTCTGTCCTTCGTGTGTTTGAAAACAGATTCCAGAAGGATGTTTTGTCACCCTTCCAGACCTGAAGCCGAGCAGCTCAGAGTCCCTCCAGGTTGTCCTTATTAAAAGAGGGGCACAGTATCAGCCTTTTTCAGCCACCTGGGGCCTCTTGCAATCATCAGAGTTTCTCATCTACAGCAACATTGCAATCATAACATAAAGGTCTTTCACATGAGTCCCACCTGGCCCCAGGATTTGAATGCATCCAGATTCTCCAAGAAGACCACAAACTTTTGCTCTCTGCTGTTGTTGGTCCCTCTCTTTAAACGGTGAGGTTATGCACCAAAGTCTGGAAGCAACCTTTGCCAAATTCTGTTGCTTGTTTGCCTCTTGCATGCACTTTAATTCCCACTAGTATTTTAAGTACCTTTTAATTCTTTAAGTATACTAAATACTACATATGCCATCAGGAAAAACACATGTGATTTTTATTTTTCAGATTTTCCCTTGCAAGCAGTTTAATCCTTTCCAGAGCTATGATACAATGCTAAGACCAATCATCTGCACTTACTGAGACACATAATTTTTCCCCATGTGATAAAATCAGATGTAGTAGTCTGAAAAATAAAGAATATGGATCAAAATACTCAAGTTCACTTTTTTATGCTTTTGACAAACTTTTTGGATAGTGTGTTAATACAGTCTCTCTGCATTTCCTGATTTTTATTTGAATTTAGGCAAAAAAAACCAAAACCAAAAAAAAACCAAAACCAAACAACCCAACCAGCATGAAGCATTTGGCCCATCATCAAAGCAAGAAGACAAATGAGAAACCATTAATGCTGAAACCATAATCTCCCATGGCCAAGAGACTTTGGCATAATTACAGAGCTATGCCATGCTATGCTGCCTAGATCCTCACTCAAACATAATTTTCAGGAACTCTCCAATCTAGTGAAAGCAATGAATACAAAATAAGATTAGGCCTGTAGACTTGAAAAGCTTATTGATGTTAGGTAAGAAAACTTTCGGGTTTAGAATAAATGTATAGAAATCAAATTTGCCAGTAATTCTTTGATGTTCTTGATGCAGCTGCTGACTTACATGCTGAATACAAACATTTCAGTCATCAGAGTGAGTATTTATTTACTTTTCATGTGAATGCATTTGTTCTTCTATAGAAATATAAATATACCAAAAAAATGTGGGGTTTTTTCATTTTCATGGAATGGAAAGAAAAAAAGGGTATTTTTATATCCCTGGTATTTTAGATGTTTTTAAAGAACTGCATGGATGCACTACTATGCAAAAAAGTAAATTTACTAACATCATGCAAGCCTTATACGCATCATGCAACCCACCATATACGCACACTGAGCATGGACAGAGCCTTTTATCTCTGAAACAGAAGACAGGGTATAATGGGATGTCAGAACTCCCAGTTAACAGCTCTTTATCCAGGATGGCCACACTAAAGGAATTATAAGTTGTAAGTATACATGCAACTCAGTGCCATGCAATTTGTAGCATTAGTTTTTAATAGATTAATTTTCTACTTAGACTAGCAACTCAAACTGAAAATTTAAAGAGACACTGAACAGATGATCATTTAGATGTAATTCATGTCAATCATTGTATCCCAAACAGCATAAAATCATCTCAGTCTGAAAAAAACCAGTTATCTGAGTTTAGAGCTTCAGATACTTGTGAAGGAAAAAAAAAGGCACACTTCATTAAATCATGAAGATGGGAAGTCATGAAGACTGGTAAGCACTGGCAGTAATGCAGCTGAGGGAAGCACACTTGACAGCACAACCACTTCAAAAAGCTAACTTCAAAAATGGGAAGGGGGGAACAGAAGATTTCTAAGCCTTTCCCTTCTTCCCTCAGACATTTTGTATAAACTAAACAATTCTAAAGCATCTTAAAAGCTCTGCTTTCAGAGGCCCTTCCTTGGAGCTGATGTTATCACTTTCTGGCTTTTTTGACTGATAAAATTGTTCAAAAAACAAGGCTTACCGAAGAAATTTCCTGATGTTCTCTGCTTTCATTTCAGCTACAAGTTTCTGTCTCACATTTTGATGGGCATCTGAAGAGTTGGGGGTTTTCTCAGTCAGTTTTGTAAACCATCCTGAAACACATTTGAAAAGTTTCACACTTAGCAAGAATGTCCTTGAGCACAGGTGCAACCTGTGGTTGAGCAACGTGTTTGAGCACAGGTGCAACCTGTGGTACTAAACAGCCAAAAACACAAGGATGAACAGGGCTTAGAGAACCCTCTGCCAATATCTGAGGGCCCAAATAGAAAAGTAAAATATATTTCATTGACTAAAATGCCTAAAAGTGATATAATGAAAAGAGTAAACCCTAAACCCCTGGTAAATCCCCTTTTTAAGGTAGACTCTTCTCCCATTAATTTTAGAATATAGTTTAAATTCTCAACTGTTTGTAGTGTGAGGTTCGAACTCCTGATATTCATGATGAAATTACTTTATTTATTTTATGCATATATTTTAAAATAGTAGTGTAAGCATATTTAAAGTAAAGGTCTAGGACTCAAAAGTCACCCTACCAGCATTGTAATAGTTACGGACTTGGGGTAGGGTGGGGTTAGTCTATTTAATAATTAAAAGAATAAAGTTAACTGTCACCCAAGCCAGTTTTAAAATGTTTATTCAGTAGCCATAAATAGTAGTGGGAGAGGTATACAAACTGTATGAGTTTGTCTTAAGAAAAAAAAAAAAAAAACAACAACAAAAAAATCCTTTTATTATTATAGCTAGACAATCCCAAACTGGGAAAATTTTCATAAGATAAATACATG
Source organism: Motacilla alba alba (assembly GCF_015832195.1). Taxonomy (NCBI): domain Eukaryota; kingdom Metazoa; phylum Chordata; class Aves; order Passeriformes; family Motacillidae; genus Motacilla; species Motacilla alba. The sequence continues at coordinate 44,573,669 of NC_052016.1, read as the reverse complement.
TGCTGTCACATGCACAGTTTATATATAACCTGTTATACTTAAATACAATTGTAGTGACTCACTGAACTCAACAGTGATGCTTGATCAGACCAAAAGTCCATCTTGCCCAGTATCCTCTTTGGAGCTGGGCCAAAAGATGATGTTCAGGGAAATGTATAAGCATAGCACAAGCTCCAGAAATTAGCAGCTCAGGGATCTCTAAAATTAAACTAATATTTTATATATTTAATAGCCTTCATGGATTTTTCTTTCATGCTTTAGTGTTAGGTTTGTGTTACAAGTTCAAAAAGGACATGCAATTTTAATTTGAAATCAAATGCTGCAAATGACTTCAGAAAAGAATCTCTAGTAAAGTTCATTGTGCATAATGAAAACTTCAGTAACTTGGCTGTCAGTCAAACTCCTCCCCTACATTCTACTATCAATTTATAAAATAACAACAGAATAGGAGCATTTAAAAATATCTTCAGTAAAAACAGGAAATAAAAATTAAAAAAAAAAATCTGTGAGATTTTGCAATCGCTGAAGTCTCAAACTCTTGTATTCATCTTTTCTCTTTGAATGCCTGGCTGCCTCTTTTGGGAAGCTGTCAGTTCACCAGGCCTTTTCCTGAGCTGAAGCACAGAGCCATTCTGTTCCTCACTCCCTGAAGACTGAAACTGCTAGACAGAAAAGCTTAGAAAAGCAGTGGGACAAATACTTTATCATGCCTCTGAAGAGCGGCATAATCTCTTTGCTGGTGAGTTAATCACAACAGGGGTTGCACACAAGTGTGTGCAGGGGAAAGAAGCTGGGGGCTGAGCCCCTGGGTCTCCGTACTCACCTGTAAGAAAGCCAAGCAAGAAACAGCCGAGCAGCCCCGGGCACACGAGCCACACACGGAGGCTGGCCTTGCTCCTGCTCCCGGCCATACGGTCGGTCAGCACTGGCCGGCAGCTTGGCAGGCTGTGGGGGCTGGCAAGCAGCTGCCTTCCTCCTCCTCCTTCTTCTCCTCCTCCTCCTTCCACCCACAGCCCCAGGGCTGTCCCTGCCTTCTTTGCTTCTCAGCTCTCATGCTGCCTAAGCAGCCTTAATCCCTGGGTGATGGTGATGAAATGGTTTTCTAAATGCAATTAAACTCTTCCATTTCTTAGTATCACCCCACCAGACAGCCCCCGTGTAGCTGGGAGTGTATCTCTGTAACAAATACGTATCCAGGCTGTGCGCCAAGACATGTACATGTAGTATTTAAGATCCTAATTTCTACTAATTATCAGGACTTTCTGTTTTGAAAGCTCCTGATTTAGACTTGTTCACAAGTGGAAGAGGCCAAGAGATGAAATTAAGGGAAAACTTATTTCCTCTTTACCAACGAAACGCTGTATTGCTTCCCCTTTTAATCCCTGTTAACATTAATCCTTAGCAAGGAATGTATACTTAGAGCAGCTGAGAATATAATTTAGATTGGCCAGACATCATGCAATTTGCAACTAGAAAAAAGTCACAAATTTATTTCCTATATTCTCTAGCTACTTGCACTTAAGATTACAAGGTTCTTAAGATCAAGTTTTCCTCATCTAATTTAGTCAAATCCATCAGTATCTCATGGGGAAAGAAACAACTGCAGCCCTGGGAATAGTCAAAAGATATGTTCACAGAATCATCACATTTTGCATAAACTTACTCTGACCTTGCACATCACTCTCTGCTGCCGAGTTTCTTAATGGCTACATGGAAGCCAAGACTGGTCTTTCTGAAGGGGAGGACCTGCCCATTTGAGACCAGTCATATGGCTGAAGGCAGGAAAGCTTTTCTGGGAGCCTGGGCACGCTCCACATTCCTACCACTCACTCCCAAAGCCCAAAGTAAATACTGTTTGTGAAAGAAATGTCAGTACTCTGAGTATCAAAACTTTCTTAAATACATTATGATGAGCTGAAAATATTCAGAAAAAGCAGGAAAGATTGGTTAATGTCCTAATTACTTAAACTAGGGCTTTTCAGAGAAAAATTACACCACTTGGGTATTCCACACCAGTCACAGCCACTGTCTTAAGCACAGGGCTGGATGTCTTTTTTCAAATGATAAGCAGGTCCAGTCCTGTGATATTTTTCCTGTCATTTTCCAACTGCTCATAAACCATCACAAATTCTGAACAGCAATGACATTTCACACCAGCATCTGAATTGACATATACAAACCAGATGGAATTCCACCTACAGAACTCACAAAGAATGAGCATATTGATGTATTATTAGCATTTATGTAGCACCACAGGTGTAGGACTGGCACATAATAGACAGTAAAGTGACAAGGGCTTTTGGAGATTGCTATCAAAATTAGACCTCACATGATAATAACATCAGTGGAGGAAGAGGGTAAGAATAGCAACAGTGAGAATGTATGAAATGCATTTATTTCTATGTAAACATCTTTTTAAAGTGACAAGGGCATTAGCAATGCTGAGGTTCAACAACAAGCAGCAGCCGAATGGCTTCTACCACTTAAAATACAGCCCTATTACTATTAGTTATTAGTTGTGACATGTTCTTACATGCCATGGACTAGCCACAGGTGGAGCATATTATGTAACAATTAAATGTGAGTGTAACATACAGTGTAAATCTGTCTTCAATCACATGTCTTCCTCAACAAGACTGGGGCAGGAAATAAGATGAGAAAGTTCATGGGCTGAAATGAACACAGGGTATCACTTGCTGATTACCATCATTAGCAAAACAGATTCCACTCAGGGAAAAGTAATATATTACAAATTAAAAGTAATATATTACAAATTAAAACAGACTTGGATAGTGAGAAACACAGCCAAAAATTAAGACATCTTCTCCCACATTACAACCATTTTTTTCAGGGTAACCTTCTTTACTCCCAACTCCTTTGTGCCATAGAGTTTCCCCATGCTACACAAGGGCCATCCTGGGATCAGGCCAGACATCCTAGGGTATCTAAAGTGTGATAAGCACCTAACTTTAGGCACTTGAATTATTCTGCACTGAGTGTTCACTTCCTAACAGAAAAACAGCCAGTGTTGTCTAGGAGCTCACAGAGTGTCCTAAACTTCTAGACAAAGCAAACCTATGCAGGGCAGCATTTGTGTCCTGCTCTGGGGTAATAGCTACGGACCAGGTGAGACTTCTGAATACTGCTCTGTGCGGCCAGGGTGCTCACCATGGCCTGCACCATGGGCTCTGGGAGAATCTCTGCTCTGACACTTGGAGCACCTCCTTCTGCACTAACCTTGGGGTCTGCAGGGCTGTTCCTCTCACACATTTTTCACTCCTCTCTAGTCTGGCTCTAATTACTTCTGTACAGTAACTTTTCTCTCCTTCTAAAATCCGTTATCCCAGAGGTGCTGCCAACGCCACTGATGGGCTCAGCCTTGCCCAGCAGCCATCTCGGAACTGGTTTGCATTGGCTCTGTCAGACACAGGGGAAGCTTCCAGGGCTCCTCACAGAAGTCACTACTGTAGCCCCTCATTATGAAAACATTGCCACACAAACCCAATACAGATGAGAACAAACTTTTTAGTAGGGCCTGTTGCAATAGGTCAAGTCATGGTTTTAAACTAAAAGAGGGTAGGTTAAGACTAGATATAAAGAAAATTTTTTTTTTACAGTGAGGGTGGTGAGTAACTAGCACAAGTTTCGCAGAGAGGGGATGGATGTCCCATCCCTGGAAACATTCACAGACATGTTGGACAAGGCTCTGAGCCACCTGGTGGAGTTGAAAATGTCCCTGCTCACTGCAGCGGGGAGAGGACTAGATGGTATTTGGAGGACCCTTCCAATCCAAACTGTTGTACTGTATTTCATGCATCAGCTTGCTGTGCTGTGGAGTCCAGTGAAAAGAGTGACATTACTACACAAGAAGTTTTGTTGTTCCCCTGGGATCATACCTGTTTTATATACAAACATTTTGTACTGGCTTGCTGACAGGTTGCAAAAGTATCCCTGAGTTATCTCACCTACAATGTCCTTGGAAGAAAATCAGCATGTGAAGCTGAGTAACCACCATTCACCCAGGTGAAACAGAAGGGAGATGAGGTTTCGTTGCATGCATACATACACACACATACACACACACACACACATTACTCAATCACAATGCAAAGGTGTAGTACAAAGTCTTACAAATGCTCGTCAGAATAACTGGAGTCAGAGAAAAATGATCCTGACATGTGAGGTCCAAAATGAAGCATGTCAGGAATGCAAAGTCACATATGTGAGAAAGTGGAAGAAGATGCTACAAGGCAAACCTCATCTCACTCTTACCTGTTACTGATCATCTCATTTCGTACCCAAGGAGAGACCTCAGAGCTCTTGAGATGATCAGCAGCCCAAAAGACTCATCTTCCTTTGAGTTCTTTCCTGGCAATATCAAGGCCACATTCATCACCCTATTATTTTACATGGGGCTTTTCCAACTAGAACTAAGATATTACCAGTGTGAGATACCTCTACAAGTGTATTGCTGATAATAGCTGAGCATTTTACTCAATTTTGAAAACACCCACTTCAGTCTAAGTTTGATTAAAGGTTCAAGGCTAAAAGGAGACAAGAAGAACCCAAAGTAGTCAGAGAAATTATGCAAAACAAACTGTGAAAAGATTACTCCTTTTCTTAGTGCAGGAGAGAAAAAGGCTCCAAACCATAAACTCCTGAACACACAGTACTTCTTTAAATTTGTGTCACTTTTAGAATTATCATGAAAATTATTAGTTACTGGGCCCTAAAGGTTAATATCTGCAGCAAGAAAGATACACTACTGTTGTGCTGTTTGATGTACTGCCTGGCTAAAGGTTGAACTTGTGGCTTGAGAGATCAAGGGACCCTGATCTGTGGGAAAGACAGCTCTGGCAGGAAAAATGGCAACAGGGGAATGCTCAACTGTAACTTCAAATCAGTAGTTTCCTTCTGACTCTGCCAGTTGCACAGTCCCCTGAACTCTCTCACGGCCTCTGCAGTCTTTCTGTCAGATTACAATGGTAGTAGATGTTGATTCTTTGAGTCTGAGTCTTTCTTATCTTAAGCTTCAGGAGACCATTATCAGATTCCAAATCAAAGTTTACATTGCTGGCAGCTGCCAAGTGCAGCTTGCAAACTTTGACCCTTTCTTCCACAAGAGAATGTACGCAGTGAGGCTGAGAGAATACAGGACTGTGCCCTGAACACAGGGACTATGCACTTCACCTTCAGGCCATTACTCCTTGTCCTGTCACATATGTCCTTATAAAAATTCCCCTCCAGCCTTCTTTAGGTCCTTTAGGTACTGGAAGGTGCTGTGAGGAGCTTTCTTTTCTCCAGGCTGAACAGCCACAGCTCTCTCAAGCTGTCTCCACAGCAAAGGTGCTCCAGGCCTGTGATTTAATGGTTCTTCTCTAGATTCCTTACGCAGGCCTTCCTTACATTGGAGCCCCAGAGCTGGACGCAGCACTGCAGGTGGGGCCTCACAAGAGCAGACCAGAGGGGCAGAATCCCCTCCCTCAACCTAATGGCCACACTTCTCTTGGTGAACCCCAGGATGCAGCTGGCTTTCTGGACCACAAGTGCCCTTTGCCAGGTCACAATGAGCTTCTTATCCATGAACACCTCCAAGTCTTTCTCCTTAGGGCTAGTCTCCACCCATTCTCTGCCCAGCCTGGATTTGTGCTTGAAATTTCCCTGACCCAGGTGCAGCACCTGGCACTCTGCCCTGTTGAACTTCATGAGGTTCACACAAGCCTATGTCTCCAGCTTGTAGTCATTAGGAGCAAGAAAATTTCTTTTCCTGTATCCTACTCCCTGCAGTGATTAGGGAACAGGCAACAGATTTTTTTTAATGGATGTTGCTGTAGTTTAAGACTGTAACTACTTTTGTACTTTGTGTGGTCCTGGGCCAGGTTATTGTATATTATCTGCTAACTATTTCTAAAAAGGGCCCTAATTAAACTTAAATGAAACAATGCTATGGCCAGAGATTAAAAAATTATGTCTGGATAAAGTTGCTGAAGCAGCATATAGGTCCCATAGGGAAAAGATCTCCACAATTTTGGAGTTTGGCACTTCAGTTCATCCTCCTTAGCAACAGAAAAATACTGTTATTGCATCCACCTGGTCAACAGGAGCTGTTTATTTCCGCCCTGCTCTGCATGGTGGATTTGACATATCATTGTTCTGACTGATGCAGACCAAATCATCTAGGTTAAGACAACTAAACTCACCTGGCTAATTTTTTTCAGAGGTGGATTATAGACAGTCATAATGAATTGTCCACTGGTAAAAGTGGGGCACTGGAGCAGCTAGAAGTGACAAAACAGAATCAACAATGTCTCCCATCAGCACTGCATTTGGGAGAAGACATCTCCATCATTTTATTCCAATCAGTTTCATAAAAAATGTAAAAATAACTGGGCAATAACTACGGGTATAAGAGCATTTCCCATTATCTGGTAAACTAGATTATTTTATCAGAAAGACCAACAGTTAGGCAAAATAATGACTTAATTACAGTAACTTGTCTAAAAGGTTTTAATGTGAAGTGCAGAAATATTTATGATTAAATGAAGCCTCATGGAAAAGAAAACAATATGTCATAGTACTGAAAACCATCAGATCACAGGACAGCAGTTTAAGACATGGTAGAGGTCTCAGTTAACATGACACATCAAATCATACAAAACATTAGCTGTATAAGAGGTTAGTAACAGTCCAGGGGCAAAATTTCAGATGAAGGGATCTGATTTTCTGAGTCTTCTCTGTCTGATCTTGGTTGTCCCATCATAAGAGTAAGCAGAACATGATAATCAGATGGTAATAATTTGGTATCCTTTCAAACTAAGGACATGATGAGTATTCTTTGATTCTGTCTTCATATTAAAAACACCTCTATAGGGACAAGGCATAGCAAGGGTAGATTTTGGTTAAAAGAATAACAATAGGGTCTTCATCTTGAAAGACATTTTGTGAGATGACTAGATGTCTGACAAGATGTATTGCCTTGTTTTTATGCAAGTGAGTAAAAGCTTCTTGCTTAAATTTATTTGCAAACAGCTGCAAGGTTCAGCATGTGGGGAAAAGAATGTCATGGATGAGTATTCTGGGCTGCCTGCCCAGGACTTGTTACGATTATTATAGATCCTGCACATGGTATGTGACAGTTTTTTCCATCTCTATGTCCATCTCAATCTTTGTGGAAAAGGAGGGCTGAGAGGTCTGTCTTGAGGTATAATTATGCTATCCCAGGGTAAATAACAAAAAGGCAACAACAAAATTAGTAACTGATAGAAATATCAAATGAACTCTGTTTTCCTGAAGAACTATGGAGATCACTATAATAATAAAGCTAGAAAAATTCAAAACTCAGAAAATAAATCCAGTGATTAACAATTCTTAAATACAAAGCCGGGAGAAAACCTGAAACATTACCAGTCTCAATTCAGAAGACATCTAAATCCTGACTCTCAGAATGGAGTACATTACCTTGTTAACATTGCTAAATGCATTCAACTTGGGTATATTGTTTGCAAAGACCAAGATTTTTTGAGTTTTTGTTCTTTGTCATAATTGTCCTAGTGTTTTCTAATGCTCCATTTTTAAGGCTCCTGCAAACTGTCACATTTAGTCTTCACTGATGACTATATTGTTCACATTTATGCTACTTCCTTCAGTGTGTCTGCTGCTGCCTGAACAGTGAAGGCTGCAATGGAAATCTGCCTCTTCACTTCTTCCCAGGCTTCATGTTGGTCAGCTTTGCTTTCAATATCAAACATGGCATCATAGATTCCTGGGAAGGATTCGCCTGCATATTTGTTGTGGCTGCTTGGAGCAAAGATTATATGTCTGTAGGGAAGTTCAGGGAAAAAATAACAATATTATGCATTAGGAAAATAAAACATACTATTTTATGTTTTATAAACCAGATGTAAACACTTGACACTGAAGATGTACATAAATAAGATTATTGCAGCAATAGTAGCTAAAGTCCATGAAGCAAGAAAATAACATAAGCTACATTATAAAACTAGACTTGATCCACTGCCTCTTAAGTGAGATTTACTTCTTTACCTGGATGAGAGGACCACTGAACTCCTTCCCTGCTGTTTCAGTACTGCCCTCCACACTACATTTGCTTGCATGGCTGCACTCTTAAAATTGATCAAATTGTAGGTTATTCAATTATACACTATTTCACTTTCAAATAATAAGAACAACTTCCTGAACTTCCTACAATTAAAATTATTAAAAATAACTCCAGGGCTAAATTTTTACATCTGTTTATAAGCCAAATCAAACAAAGAGAAATTATCTGAATAGGCTTCCAACAAGAATCTCCCTCATTCTGTATAGTGTATCACACTGAAGTTCTCCCCAAAGTCATCTCCCCTTTTTATCTTATTCCTCCCATCTCATGTACTTTTGCCGTGTTGAATAAAATCATTACAACTGCATTTAGAGACTTTTAAATCTTAAAGGAATTTTCATAGCATACTCCATGAGGAAAGTGAAAAGTAATCCTTTCTCACCTATAGAATGGCCTGCCAGGTAATCCAAGAGGGTCGATGAAAGCCCTTTCTAGAAACATGAGCTGATCATTTAGTGATCTGACAGCAAGCAGACTAAAGAAAAAAAAAAAAAAAGGGAATATGTTGAATATGTTAGCAATGTATTCAACCTACTCTTATCCCAGCATACACATCTGGATTTATAAAGGACAGCAGATCTGGGATGCTGAAGTTTAAATGTAGGCCACAAAAGCCCATACTATCAGCTAACCTGCATAACCAAATTAGGCTGATCCGTGCTGTGACAGAGTCTGGATCATAACTGGAAAGTCTCTTAAACCTGTTTTTAAAGTCCAACTGATAGCATCAAAATACAGTGTTTTGGGTGTTTTTTCTCATGTTTTCTCTGATTCCTTTATTTCCTTATCATGAGGATGCTTAGACCATTTTCTTCTTTTGTACAACAGTTTTCTAAGGACCGTCTTTTCCAGAAAGCCAGTCAGCCACAAATTACTGCAATAAAATTGCATTTGTTTTTATGTAAAATCCCAACATATCAGAAAAAGGAACCCTATGATGTTAAAATCCTCTTTTAAACCTTCTGAGAATTGTATACTTCTGATGGTAGATTTTTAAATTCCCTAGAGAAGAGACCATCTGTGTCTGTGTGCTTTTAACAGCCCTGCTCATACTATTGATGCTTAATAAATAAAATAACTGTGATGAGGTTACAGAATATTTGTGGGCTTGGTGGTTTACATCCAAAGTAACTTGTAGACCTTCAAAGGCATTCACCAATAAAAAATGTTAAAATTTATATCACATAAAACTGGAGTAACTCTACTACCAATAAGGAATTTTTTTCAAGTTTACAGTGGTTTAAACAGAAACTGAAACTGGTTGGTCGAGATAAAGCATAGATTTAGGCCATCCATCAATAAAGCCATTTTGAAAATGTCACATACATGTCATATGTCATAAATGTCATCTTTTGCATAAGAGATTACTGTTAACTCCTTTATCTGAAAGTTGCTGCCATTAAAAAGATGGCTTTTATTCTCAGTTAGTGTTCCATAAGGGTAAGCATATGGCTAAATTAGATTCTTCCCAAGAAATGGAACATACATATATGTATATACAAAAGGAAGTTTGGCTTGTCATTCTGGGCATGGCCTACAAAGAATAAATTAAGAATTAAGTCAAGTGCAAACTAGGCCTTTTGGCATAGGTGGTGCATAGAATTACTTGAAAGTTCATCATAAAGCATGACACAAATACACCTTGTTTATTTCTTTTTTTCTGTTAAGTGGCAGCAAATGAAGACTAAGTCCTCTTGAGCTCAGAGGACTGCATGGAGTATTTGACAGGAAGAAAAAAAGAGTTGAACTTACTTATTGAGATTTATTTGTTGCAGTCTCTCATGAAAGCTAGCAGCAACTTCTGTAAAATTCTTCACAGCTGAAAGCAGAGCATCTGGAGGGAGCAGGAGCAAAGTATTTAACTTCAAATTCTGAAGATATCATTTAACAAATCAAATTCTTCAATTAAAGCTTTATCTTCCACTGTGATCATGATCATGAATTATTAGAAGTCTCACTGAAGGAAGATGACCCCATATTCCTACATTAAAAAGTACGTAATTCTGTGAGAAAACCTCTCTTAGAAACAATAGCATAAGTATTGTTGTGAATACTCTTTAGTATTTGCTGCTTGAAGAATGTACAGAAATATCAAAAACTGGATCATGGAACCAGAATTAGACTATTAATCTGTTCAGGTAGGTATGAGATTTTATAAATCACATCAACCTGTCTTGAGAAGGACTGAGAATGTGTGTGTGTGTGTGTGTGTGTGTGTGTGTACATGTGTGTGTGTACACACATGCACGCATACCTGATATTGGCCTTTAGAAGCCAAATCCTAAACTGAATACTCTATAATGTTGCTAATTAAAAAAAAAAAAAAAAAAAAAAGTTTCTCAGGCACAGAATTATCCAACACAATAAGGTGCAAAACAGTGTGATTTTTTTTAAGGAAACATGACAATGATACATTGTTGTCAATACTGGCAACTCATACACAGGTCAAAGCACATGCAACTGTAAGTTTGGCATAGTCCCAACACAGGCATGCTAGTGACAAAAATATTCCCGTTTCAAATTAATGGAGGGTATTGCTCTTGTTTTATTTACTGTTCATAGAGCACAAGGTAAATACCAGGTCATGACTAAGACATTCATCAATATAAGGCACTGTTAGCATTAAGAGAGGAGGAATGTGAAGAAAGAGTGTACGTACCAAAGGATACATTGTATGTCGCCAGCTTCTCTTCATGACTCCTTGACAAATTATAGATGATGTGAGCATAGTTGCTCACAGCTGATGCGTAATCTCTACAGTCAAAGGGAAGCACAACAGAGTTGGCCAATTCAAACACCAGCCCTCCCCGTACCTGAGCTACTGTCAGATGATTCTTGAAAGTGGGATCATAAAACTGTTCCACAATTTCATAGGTTTCATAGACACTGTGGTAAACTGGATAGCTGCTGTATTTTTCCACGTTCTGAAACAAAGGAAACCAAGCCAAAACAAAAGCATTATTCAGCTATGTCTATTTCAGTGTGGCTTGAAAACCTTTGCTGTGGGATTCAAGGTATGGTAAAGTTTAAGTGTTCAGGTCATACTAATCCTATGTATAGACAGTCTAAGGAGAAGAACTGGTCAGTAGTGTCTCAGACATTAACCTATGCCAAGATGAATGGTCATTTGGAGAAATCTCTCTCCACAGACCATGTACACAGCCCAAAGAAGGCACCTAAGCACAGACACATAACTTTCAGTTGGCCAAATCCAGGTGAGATTGGACTTCTTCTCTTGCTTGGATTCAATAATCATTTATTTGTGTCCTTGGTTATTCCTTCCTTTTCAGAGGAAATGACCACTGAATTGTTTGCTCCTTGAACATTTGTCAGTCAATCTTCTCTCACATTATCTTCTAGAGCCCAAATCATATTTTCAATAAAACACAAACCATTTTGAATTCAAAGCTTTGTAAAGTGTTAAAAAATAATTCGAAAGTCACCATAAGCTACTCAGAAGCCCTCATCAGCCACAGGTAATTTTGAGTGCATTCATTTACCCTGAGCAAAAGTCCTTTTGTCTAAGTGACAAGTTGATCATTCTTATTTATTACATATTTGTGTTGAGGTAGCACATAGAGTTGTAGTAGTTAGACACCCCTCTGACACACTGAACTGTCCTATTCTAAAAAGCTGGAAGTCTAAATGGCTCCTTTACACATGATGTTATTCAGGCAGTTACAAGGGAGACCAAACTACAAAGACACAGACTTACCCAATTTTTACTGTAACGTGCTCTGCCTGAAGCAATGCCAAGACGTTGAAAAAATGCTTCAAAGTCATTGCCAGAACCCAGTTTATTTATTCTTTAAACAAGAAAGAGGGAAATGTCTTGAGTGACAATACTTAAGGTATAATTTTAGTTTGCTTCCAAGTATACCATGGCAGTTATTTATTCAGCAGTCAGTCACTACACACCACATAGTCTTTCCCCAGTGCGCTCTTTGTCAACACACCATGAACTGCCTCTGATCCCTGAATTACCTGCACCTCATCAATTGCATTCTCAGAGGATCAAAGTCACTCTTTTTAGGGTGAGAGATAACCAGTTCTCAAGAAGAGAATGTACCTCACTGTCCTTTTATCACTGACAAGAACCAGTGACCTTCCTCCTTCCAATGAACTTCCACTATCCCAAGCTCTCAACTCAGAGAAATCACAGTAATACCGGCATGGCTACATGGAATAAAATCAATTTTTGAGATTCTGTAGAAACCCTCTGGTAGGACAATATTGTAAAATCCTGCCTGATGTGCTCCCCAGCCACCCAAACTCAGAGGCTTCCAGAAGACTGGAAAAAAATCCAAAGGAAAGCTGTTGAGTTAACATCTTTGTAATTGCCACTGGCTTGTGCATACTACCCTTATTTGTCTAAACTTCTATAAACTAAAAGAACATGTTTAATAAATTGCTCATCGACAAAGACAGGTTCACAAACCTGTTGTACAGTAGTGCATCAACCACAATCATTACAATTCTGGAATTTATACCAGCTGAGAATCACACTATTTCTCTTCAGGACTCAGCTTTTCATGAGTATTTCTTTAAAACCCACACTCTACAAGTTTGGGTTTGTGATGTAACATTTGGTATGTAATTCATTTTCTTTTGTCACTGACCTGGGGACCTCTTTATATTCACTTGATGGATTTTTTTTATACCAGCTCTCATAAAGAGATTTTCCTTCAAACCCCTCATCAGGACTTGGTATCTAGAAAAAAGACAAAGGGTACAATTTTAAATGTTAAATGTTTAAATGTTACCAAACAACAAGTCAACAACCTGTCATCCCACCAAGCCTATGGCTTAGGGTTATGAGTGAGTCATCTTAAGTCCCTCAACCTTTCTGCATTTCCATTTTAACATTTCAAATGCATAGCATTTTCCAGAATAATAGCTTGTTTGCTAAGAATAGGTACATTTAAATGGAAGGAAACACAAAGAAAGCAAAACATTTCAAGTCAATATTTAAATAATGTTATTTCTTTATGAGATTTTCAGCCATTCAATTTAAATATTCAAACCAGAAATCCCACACAAAACCAAAACATTTTGCTCTATTTTGGCAGAAAATTTCAATTTCTTCTTAGTTTAATTTAAAACTGTTTCACCTTGTTTCAGCTCAAAAAAATATGTTTATGGATGCAGAAGAAACTTTAGAAGGGCAAAGTGCATGGTACCTGGTGTTTATGTCATCATAGCTGCTAGAGAGGTATACAAATCACAATCATTCTAATGTTCATTCTCACTACTGACTAATTTGCAGGTAACTGAGCAGCTTAAACACTGTGGAGGTTTCTTCATCTTTCCTTTATATTGGCAGAGTGCTGAGGTTTTATTATTTTGAATCTATTAAAGATTATTTATATATATTCTATTATTAATCTATCTTCTATCTAAGAATTACTCCACAATAGGAATCAAATTCAAACTAATTTATTTGGGGTTTTGTCCGTGAAGGAAATTGCCCATAGAACAGAACTATCGGCATGAAAACTTTCTACCACAGATTGACTATGGATGGGATTGCATGGGACATGCTTCCTCATCAGCATTCTCTTCAGACATCAGCTACCAACAAGCTGTGGTTACTTGCATTCATCAGCTTTTGCTTCTTAACTCGAGGAAGAATTACACAAGCATTTTTACTGGTATTTAGGTCAAGATTTTAATGATGGCTCTTGGTGTCCAAACTGAGACTCTGCTGACCTGATTTCATGATAGTTCTGAACACCTCTACTTAGCACAGGTTACCATGGGAACTGCAGGTGATCAACCCTTCTTCAGTTCGGGACAGAAGTCCCTTTATCTGGGTAACCACTTTTAACGGAGCTACATTTTATTTGCTCTCTTTTAATTGCCAGAAAAATATTATACTGATTTACTACTTTTCCTTTACTTTTGAACCAGTCTAATGCCAGCTTCCAAGAGATAATAAATTATCAAATGACTGAATACATAAAGCAGATAAAGGCAGATAAAGTAAATTCACAGAATATACACAGTAGTAGAATGTACATCACATCAGCATCTAAAATACATACAAAAACTAATTAAATGTTCACTGATCAATACAGCTAAACAGAAAAAAACTCAGAAAAAAAAAATCCAGCCTCTAAGATCCATTCCCAAAGCAAGGAACATCTTACATTTAAGATGGTGTGGCTATTTCCTGAGAAAGGCCCCTATCTCTCAATTGTGTGTGCCATACAAATGTGTGACAGCATCATGGTCAGAGACAAAGAACAACTAACAGGGTGCACTGAAGTTGAGCACATTGACCAAATCTGTGATATCACACAAAAACAACATGGTAGCCACCCTAATTTCTTCCCCTGCCTAAGGGGAGTCAGAGTCTATACTACCATGGGCATTCTAGTAGTTGATCTGCGCAGCCAGGTATATGCTTGTTTCTGTCCTCTAGTTCACAGCAAGGTTTTACGCTTTTGCTCTTAGAAGGAATACTCTCACAGGAGGAGTGGAAAAATGCCCTAATCCTGAATAGTTAATAATTTAATGGTATAAGCTTGGAATCCCCTTATTTGTCCAATTCCTTAGCTATTGACCTAAAAGGGGTACTGCAGTCAGAAAAGAAAGTTCTGACATCATATTTTTACAGAAAGAGACCCATCATGTAAGGGAGCACTCAACATACCAGCTAAAAATTTCAAGTGATATTACCTTTTTAGTCAGACTGTACACCAGACTGTACATCAGTGGTGTGCAATCCACTCGCAGTGTGTAGTTTCCTGAAAAAACATGAAAAGCTATTTGAAGAAGGAAGTTCCCTCAGCTGAAACTTCATGCTGTCACTTACTAGGAAAGAGACTAGGGGGCTACACTCTTTATGAGGAGCAAGCTCAGAAGAGTCTTCCTATGATCTTCCCAGTGCACTTTATCGGTTAGGTTGAATTAGAACCCTCCTATTGAAGCAAGTCTTAAAAGCTTCTCTTTGTCCCCATGATTATTATGCACATTATAAGAGAAGAAGCTGACTCTAAAGAGTTGCTACAGAATGCAGGGCACAACACTTCTTGTCTCTCTTATGACCTCCCAAACTGTGGGTCACTACTGTAAAGGACTTTTTCCCTGAAACAACATGAATATCTGAAGGACACTTTATTGTTCTGAGCCACAGTTTCTCCCCATATTAATTTCTGAATTAATGCAACAAAAATTATCACATTGAAGATCTCATTGATCTCCAAGACAATATCTCTCCCAGTCATACCATCACTATTCCTGCAAAATACAAGTTATATCAATGTACCTTCAACAGAAGAATCTGCATTGATATAAGCCACTCCCCGTGCTTGCAATACTTTAGCATTTTCCTACAAGAAAGAAAAAAAAAAGAAGAAAATGCTGATAAACTTTTTGTCCCTCAGAACTATCTTCCCATTCACAAAAGAAACAGCTGTGTCTTAGAAGGATATCATAAAGTGCAAGGAGCTAGAGATTCTTGGTAGTTCAACAGAAAACTCAAGGGAGAGAGAGATTGTGTGTGTAAGGAAAAGGGGGGGGAGAGAAGAAGTGCTTCTTTCTAGTGCAGACTTCTCAAAGAGCAGCCACCATGCAAATCTCTTTTTGAACATTCTTGGCTTACCTCAGCCCACTCTGTTGATCCTAACAAGCCAAATTCCTCTGCATCCCAGCTTGCAAACATCACTGTTCTCCTTGGTCTCCACCCTGAAAGACAATGAAAATTTATACAAAAATAAAGGCTGCTTGTTACATGACTAATGTGAAAACATACGGCATTTTTGGGGGGGCTGATCTTTTACCATCATCTGTGGGGAAAGAGATATCCATAAAGAACTTTATCACCAATTTCAGTAACTTCATCTAATAATCATTTGCTATTGTAGCAATCTCTCTACTTCAATATTGGGCCAAATAATGTATTTCGTATCTCACCTTTAAATGCAAGAAAATTTTCTAGAATTTAAAACTCTGATTAAGGAAAAATAATGTGCTGTGCACAAATTTTTGAAAGAAGGCTTTTCTAATCCTCTTGCTCTGTTCAGTCTAGTATACATTGTATATCAGTGTCTACTCTGACAGAAAAGTGACATATTTTCATATCTATTACAGAACTTCTTTGACCTGTCTTTCAAATCCTAAGCAACTCCTGTAACTTTGACAGATCACCTTCAAAAGAAGAACCTTTCACTTGAAGTCCTCCATTCAATTTAAACATAGGCCAAATAGAAGAGGCTCTATTGCCCTGATGCTGTACCTAAGCCCAAAGTTTCCTTTGAAGCTACTGGAACTTTTTCATCTTTTACTCCCTTTTTTTTTTTAACTTTATTTTTTTTTCCCATTTGCATTCCAGAGACAGTTTCCCCTGATATTCAGTTACTGGGAAGAAATGGAAATAAAATTAAATGTCAATAGGTTTTATGTGTAATAGGCAGGCAAAGAACACTTCTCCAGCACAGTATTTATGTCAGAGCTTCTCTCCATGGGATGTCAGATAGGGAGACAGCATTTGCTCTGACAGCAACAGAAATTTGGTGCAGTTGACATTTGTTCCTATTCTAATGCAAGTAGGCATGAGGTATTTTTAACCATTACCTCCTACTGTGTTTGCACAGCTCATTCTCAGCATTACACTGACATCCTTCACTTATTCTTGAATATGCCTCCAGGCCACAGTCAAGTGCTGAGAAGGCTCTCAGCGTGGCCCTGAAGAAGCCTTTATGACTTCACCACTGTGTCAGTATTATAACACCACTGACATATCCAGTCTGACCTACCTCAAATACAGAGTAGTTAATTGTACCTAAATGTTGTGTTTATTTCATCATTCCCCTTTTTGTTTTGTTTCTCTCTAGGTGTACTTTCTCTTGAGCAGAAGTACTTCACATACACCAAGGTGCACAGCAGTGTGTTTATTCAAGACATCAGTCTGGAATAAACATCTTGAATTAACATCTCTTGCATCAGAGAAACACATTTTTAATTTCAAGCATATGTTTAAATCTCACAGAAATCAATGGGCACTGCTGAGAATAGCTACTTTAATGTGCTTTATTCTTTTATTACATTACCTTTGCTTTTCAGTTTTCCAAAGCTCCTCACAATCTCATGAACCACAGCTGCCCCACTCTGAGGATCAATGCCACCAAATACCCATGAGTCACGGTGGCCTCCCAGGATGACATATCTGTCTAGAGAAATTAATTTTGGAGGTTTACTTAGGAATATTTTTTTCCTGACATAGAAGTGAACTATTTTTTTCCTGAACATAGGAGTTAACTTGAAGTAATTTCTAATTTTCCCTGTATGTATCAGGCAACAGAGATTAACAGTTTATAACATACATGACAGAAAGGAAAAAAGTGTTTTAAATTTCTGAAGACATTTTTCTGTATTTTCAGTCAGTGTTGAAGAATTTGTCAAACCTAGTAACTGGATCCCAGAAGACTTAAAATTCAAACTCCATGTTGTTAGTTCTATTATTGAATATACTACAGGTTTCCTCTAAAGACAGAAGTATTTTTCCATACTTCACAGTAGTGTGCTTCATGGTGAAGCTGATCCACTAGTTTTATCTGTACAGCACAGAAATTCACAACATTGTGAATTCATGTGCTGAATGCAGTATTTCTCTGGATATATATAATCAATCACAAAAAGGGTTGTCCAAATCATGACAGAGATATGATTACTGAGATAAAATTTAGACTAGGTCTCTGTGCTACTATAATATGGTTAACAGTTGTGTTTTAGGCAAAAGGAAACTGCTGCAGTCAGAAGATAAATGATGTTATCATCATTCTAGGAATGTTTATATATCTAGTTTTTTTAGATTATAAAACCACACTTATAAGAGACTGTAAGATAGACAAAAAGTCAATAATGGTGGATATAATGTCTTCCAATGGAACGCAAAATCCATTCCCATGCTTCTTAGGGGTGAATATCCACTTAGAATATTCTTTCAATTGCAACGTTACTTGCCTGAAGACAAATACTTCCATCTTGGTTATGACTACCCCTTGAAAACCAGCATTTACAGTGAAAGTGCTGACATACCCTGAACCATATGAAAGTCAGTGCAAACACCACTTCAAAGATCATGCAATTCAATATTTCAGAGAAAACTGTATTCCTCATCTCCCCCTTGTAACCATGAAGTACATGTAGAGGTCACTGCTCTCTCAGATTATGCTGAAGGCAAATGATTTTACCTGGTTCCACTGTGCCTTTGATGGTACCAATCACATTGTAAATCCTTCTTACTTCATTGTTACTATGAATGTGCATTTTCACCTTTCTAGTGTATTGGGAACAAAACACAAAGAGAAAATCCACCAGATTAGATAATCAAACATCTTGACACCTTTGAAAGGTGCACAATATAAATGACAAAGAAAGCATTTTAACCAAATTTATGTCCTAAAATTTATCTCCTATTAAACCAAAGTAAATCTGAAAATACTACAGTGTATTTTTTCTGGATTCATACTTGCGCAAATGAGAACAGCATTTGACAGCTATGTAATATTTCTGATGCCAATAAGATTTATACAGATAATGGGATCAGAACTCCAAAGATCTATTAATAGCAGCTAGTTTTTTAATTTGAAATATTGAAAGAAAAATGGAAAGCATCTAATGTTAAAAAGGTAAATAGTTCTAATTCTCTGCAGTTTGGTACAAATCAGAACTGACTCCATGTCACAGTTTCATCCCAGCCAGCAACCAAGCCCCACAGCCACTCACTCACTCACTCACTCCCCCACTAGCAGCAAGAGAATCTAGAGGGTAAAAGGTAGAAAACTCATGGGTTGAGATAAACAAAATTTTATACATAAAGCAAAAGCCATGGAAACAAGCAGAGCAAAACTCTTCAACCATCTCCAAAAGAGGAGAGCCCCATCACAAGTAATGGTGACTTGGGAAAACAAACACCACCACTCCAGATGCCTCCCCTTTCCTCCTTCTTTCCCCTCCTCTTTATGTACTGAGTGTGCTGTCAGATGGTCTGGAATATCTCTGTGGTCTGTTGGGCTCATCTGTCCTGGCTGTGTCTCCTCCCAGCCTCCCATGTACCCCCCACTCTCCCACCAGTGTGGCAGCACAAAGAGCAGAAAAGGCCTTGGCTCTGTGTAAGCCCTGCTCAGCAACAACAAAAAACATTTCTGTATTATCAACCCTGTGGTCATGAGAAATGAAAAAGAGCCTCATACCAGCCACTGTGAAGAAAATTAACTCTACCCTAGCCAAAACAAGAACATTCCAGCACAGTCCATACTACTGCAGCATCTCAGGCAGCAGAAAATAAGAAAACCTGAGTTGCATCAAGAGATTTTTTTCTACAACATCACAAGTTGTTTATCTGTACCACAGCTGAAGGTGTAACAAATCAGCCCTAAGGGTTCATATAAAGTTCAGTACAAACTTTATATGAACTTAAACAGTTAATATGAAGTCTGTACATCAGACAACATTACAACGCATAGACTTTAGTCCTAAACTGTTATTGTTAATTCAGTTAAAAACAATCTGAAACAATAAAATTGACATCAGAGTTTAAGCTCCTATTTTTCTGGAAAGGCTGAGTGGAAAAACTGCTTATAAGAAGCAGTTTAATACTGCTTTATATAAGTAAAAAGGTAAGACCAAAAGCTGGACTCACATGAACTTAAAAGGAAACAAAAGTACTCAGAAAAAACAAAACAAAACAAAACCCCTCAACAAATAGTTTACCAAAGGCTAGATGCTTTTCAAATGAAACTGGTTCAAGACTAGGTGGAAACTAAAGCAAGATGGTCATATCCATCCAATGAAGACATAATGTAACACTGCTTTGCACTGAGCACATTTCAGCCAAGGAAATAGTCAGAATCAAAGGAATGATGTAAATAAACCCAGCTACTCTATCTTTGGTCAAACTCTATTGCTCTACTTGTCTTTTTTCTGTGATCCCAAGAACACTCTCCTTAGGAAACAAAACTGACCTTGAAGAATAACCTTCTGTAAAACCAGGACCAACGTTGTAAGATACATTCAAATTTCCTTTCCAGCTACTATGAGGTGGTGCCGGTCCTCCCATATCACTGTTATGGAAAAAAAAAAAAAATCATTGTCAGTTACAGAGCTCTTACATCAGCACCAAATAAATGAGGACCCAGAAACAACACTATGCTAGGTCCCATACGCATGTAAACCAGTGCTGGTCTTTGTTTTAGACAACTTATACTACAAGCTTTGGCAGGAGAATAATCTGGAGTTTTAGCTTCACTAATACTAGTAAATTAACACAGAACAATAATCCTGGGCACAGAGATCTGCTTGGAATGGCCTACAGCTACCCTGGAAGAAATCGTGGGCTGAAAGGCTTTGCATATAAACTGCCTCTTGTAAATGGTCCCTGGAACATTCTACTGCCTTGAACTGCATTTGCATTTGAATTAGCAGAGAGCAACTTGGGCCATTCCATAACTTAACAGCACAGGCAGTAGTTTTATGGTGCCTGTCCCTGCACACTGTTAAATCTCGTAGCATAGGCAGTTGACATGTATCAAAGATGGCTAAAGTAGAGGAACATGATCAGTCCAAGTCACCCTTTCCTGTTCCATTGTCAGAAGTGACATGCTTTTCCTGTTAACACATCTGGAAATGCAGTAATTCGGTGGATCGCAATCACCCAGACTTATTCCCTTGAAGGACTTTTATTTTTGACATGAAGTTCTGAGATACAAAGAAAGTATGCTGGATGTTCTGGTTCTTAGGAAGCAAAATATATTTATTGTAAATGAAAGCATGTCTTTTACTGTAAATACATACTTCAGTCCACAGAACACTTCAACAAGTGTTCAGGCTCTGAGTAAATGGTTTATAAAAAAATATGATAGCAGGAATAACAAGATGCTATGACTTCTCATGACAAAAGTGAAAACAAGGACCCAGTATTTTTAAAGGATTTAGGTTTCATTCATAATTATTAAAACCAAGTTCAAGTATTATTTAATACTGATTGAACAGAAATGTCTGGCTACATCATATTTATACATAGTAATCTGCTCTATCACTACTAGTTGTCAGTGAATAAAAGAGGTTTTTTTAACCTATGTCTTTATCATTATGATCAGTTTTCTTGATAACAGTGATAACTATAAAGTTTTCAAGAGAAGAAAACTTGGAGACGTATTAGTCCATATTACAAATGACCATTTCCAGATAACTCTGCACATACCTCATATGTAACAAAAGATACCACACTTACCTCCTACAGAGGTCTTAATAGGAAACAAACTTAATCAAACTTATTATTTCAACAGCTACAGGAGAAGCAGAGTGCAAAAGTCTTTTTACTCTCTTTTCAAATACTCTCATGACTTCCAAAAAACAATCTTCTAAAAATACCTCATGTCTCCCATGCACTTACCGTAGTAATGACTCTGCATCATGATAGCCAATAGGATGAACTGGAATTTTTGGGAGACCTACACCACTGGTTTTGTCTAATCGGTATGTGTACTCTGAAAGCAAAAGACAGATATTTTCGTATTTACAAGTCTCAGAAGGAAGCTGTACAATTCTTTTCACAGTCTTAACACTGGAGTCAGGAATAATCATTTCAGTTTCCCAGAAGCTAAGCTGACATATTCTCAGTAAATTCATTCTTTGTGCTTTACCAACATACTTTCAGAGATACTAATGAAGGTTCTCCCATAGTGTCTGCAGTCATGCATATGAAGATGGGTGGAAATTTTAAAATTATTTTTCTTTTTTTTGAACATTTTTTTGAGTTGAAATACTTTTACACAGAAATATTTGTCTTCATGGGAAAGAAGTTCAGACTAAGCTACACATAAAGAACAACAGCAAAGAAGGAGCCCCCAGCGTGATGCTTGGAACATTCAACTGGGAACTAAAAAAAAAGTGCCAGTAGGTAGAAAGATGCAGGACTGGACTACTGAATATGCTGGATTGCTGTTTTTGTGTGCAAAACAAAATCTAGGTTTTGTTCTGACAAAGCTCAAATACAAATAATTTTTTTTGCAAATCTTAATCTTTATGATGTGGACAAAAGCATATACAGAATAGTTTCCTCCTTAATACAATATTCACGGGAACCCTTGGTGATTGAGGGAGACAGGGATTCATCTGTGTGATCACTAGCATGAGGAAACAGAAATTTTCTTCATCGTCTGCTCGGCCATGCTGCTGTTTTGAACATGTATCCCCTCCCAGCTCAAGTTCTGGTGCCTAGAGGCAACCCTGTCCATCACTTAGGGACTACTTTTCTTGAGGTGATTGCCTCTCTCAGATATGCTGGCCCAAGTACTGGCATAAACAGTTATTAATGAGTTTCCGTCAAAATGATCTGGTTTAGTTGCTAAATGAAACAGCTTAGGCACAATTCAAGCAGCTGAAGAAGCCTAAGCTGAAGGTGATGAATACAGATCAGTACTCTAGGGCTCCCCTAATATCCTCTCACTTTCTCTCATGCGCCATTTACAGAAGTGGCCTACTGCAGTGAAATCCAAAGCTGCCTTTTAGCAACAGACTAAGAAAGAAAGAAAGTGTGTTGCTATAAGGGAGAAAACATCCTCTGCCCTTTCTTGGTACCAGACCCTCAAGAAAATGCCTCCTCTAGAGTCACCCACCTTTTGCAGGATAACCTGGAGTCAGAGGATCCCCTGCTCCATTCAGGTTTAATACATTCCCACGCTGGGCTCCTCCACCTGGAAGGTTCCAGCCATCTGGATAAGGATCTACTCCAGGTGCGCAGTAGTCAGCAGGGTCAGAGTACAGAATAATTCCCTTGGCACCTGCCAATTCAGCATTCTTCACCTGTAAAGCACATCTCCAGTCCCTATCCAGTCCTTTATAGCTTGACTCCAGAGTTCAAGGGGCAAAACAAAGTAAAAATTACAGCGATTTTTTCTCAGGGTCTTTTACAGTGCTTGGGATAAGTCAAGGCCCATAACTGTCTCGTAATTTTCTGAAACATATATATACAGCTATCAGGTTTCATATGAAAGTAAAAGGTTTGCTCTTGCTTTGACTTTTAGTTAGCAGATAACAACAGCAACACGGAAAATATCCTCCACAGTATTGCTACATAACCTGAGTTTGCATTCTGTCATCCAGATCAATACAATCAGCTGACTACTGAAATGTACCCAGCATGAACAGAAAAAAAGTGTATCACAATAATGCAACAGTATCTTTCAGGTAGTCCTGTACTTACCTTATTTACCTAAATTATCTCTGAATGTATCTCAGGGTCTGGTCTGTACAGGAAGATTATAATTGGAGAGCTTGAAACTGCCTTTGGCTTTGAACAAGACTAACTCCAGGGAGCCCACATTTTAGGCTCATTACGGCAGAAGGACTGACCTGCATGCTGTTTTAAAAGTGTTCATATGTGACTTTATTATTGCATAATATATATCATTCTGACATCCCAATCTGGTTTGCTACTAGATATGACAGTGATGGATAGTGACAGAGTGACAACTAATCCTCAACAGTTTCAAATTTGGGCATTTTAACTCAGAAATATCATAGCTTTTTTTTCCTTTTTTTTTTTTTTAAGGAAATACAGTACTTCCCTTCATCCTCTACCCTATTTTTGCACACCATTAGGAAGTTTAAAGATTTTCAGTAAAGTTCTCTACAGATTTTATATAGGCTACCAAATTCTTCAGTATATAAGCAGTCATTAGAAAATAATACTGTGAGACTGAGGATATCCCTTTGTGTAAATGAGGGGAGAGCATATAATTTCCAAACCACAGGAAAACTGCTTGTCTAGATATTAGTAACTCTAAGATATTTGTGTTTCATTTTAAGGAAAGATTCACAGACAGTTATACCTTCTTCAATTTTTAACTCTCTTCCATTCAGATAGTATCTTGAGGAGTGGTAAACAATTTAGTGAAAATATTATCTGACATAGAGTATGAGTTATATACCACTTCTCACTGGTGAAAATTATATGTATGTAAACCAGTGAGTTATCTATTTAAAAGCTTCACAGCTTCACACAAGATTAATACCAACATATAATAAAAACTGGCATCCAGTGAATTCAGTGCTTGACACCCCTAGGTAACTGACAAATACAAATTATAGTCCTGCTCAAATTAGGGTCAAAATAGTTGTTGAACAAGAGCCAAACACTCTTAAAATAGACTGTCTTCTTACATCTCTTTTGAGAAAATAACTTGAGTGTATGCCTGAAGTATGTACAGGATTATGTCCTTTCTTGTTAGGTCATGGAAATCTGTGAAAACTGTAGTTTAAAAATAAATTTATATGACAGGGACGTTGAATAAGCAAATACAGAATTTGAAATAACTTTCATATAGCTATAGTCTCTCTCTGGTATTCAGAAACCATTACAAAAAACCACAATATCAATACAGTAAAGAACAACTGAACCAACAGGGAAGAACAATCTAGTTCAAAATTAGAGTGTATGACACTCTATTAGTGATATTTTGGAACAATTTATAGAACGCAAATGAATATTAAAATATGGAACATTTTCCAAGTGTTTTGCTCTTATCCTAGAAATTCTAAAGAATCATCTTTGAGCACAGGTCTATGAAAACTCTGTTACTCTAAAATCTCCAGAACACCTTAGGGAAGTGTTTCAGTCTCTTGAAAAGGGTGAAGGACAGAACAGTTGAAGCGAGAGTAACACTGAAAATGGCAGCAACGTTTTTATACCCAGGGATTACCTTATTTCCTCTGAAGATCTTCCCATATCTGGCAATAACAATCTTTCCTGTACAGCTAATTCCCATTTCACGTTCTAATGTAAAGAAGTCCTCAGTGCGGCCATAATTCACATACACCAACTCACCCTGAGAGAAAGAGGCAGGATTTGAAATAAAAATGTCAAAGAGCATGTTGAAAGGAGTATGTGATCTAGTAAGGTAATAATGGTTTTTAACATAAAATGCTTGGCCAGCAAGAACTCAGAAGAGCTTGGGCCCAACTGAGTATTCACACTGAGGAGCTTTACACATGCTCCCTTCCTGTGCCTTCTGCAGTACAGATGCAGACAACAGCTCGCTGCAGAATGCTACTCCTAAAAGCACTAGATAAGTACCTGCAGGTCTTGTCAAACTATTATGTAATAAGGTGAAAATAAGCATCAGATTTTGAAATTATCATCTTTTCTTTAGGTATTGTTTTCATTGGAAATAAAGTTTTTCTATTTAATTAAAAAAACCCCAATTTCCTAAAGAAGGAAGCTGAAGCTTTTTAAATTTTTCATCCTTTCTCACATCTCATCAAACCAAACAAAGCAGTGATGTTATTCTATTTTTCTTGGCTGATATATTATGATAAAAGGTCAAAACCCATTTATTTTATCTTACACTATGTTCCAAAATTCCCACTGCAATTCTTGTAACACTTAAAGCTCTTATGTCCCAGGGTACAGATTTTCTGTCTGGTTCTCCAGCTTTCTTTAAGTGTCTGAGGCAAATGAATACAGTATTCCTTTTGTTTTCTGGATTTGAACAGCTTATTAACAAACATCACAAAGTACATGACTGATATAATACTGAGCTGTGTGAATAGAAGCATTAGCATCTTTCTAGATGGAACTTTAAAGCAGAGCCTGGACCAGGGTTCTGTCAACCGAAATTATTCTACATATAGAAAGGAAAGATATTGAGAACAACACTAAGAAATTCTAATCTTACAAAGTATTAATTGAAACCCCTAATAATCATAGAACAGAAAACTTCTGTTACACAGGCCAGCTTTATCAAAGAAAGCCCATCAGCTGATACCATCTGTATAACAAGACAGGAAGGATTAGTGTTAAATTCAGATGACAGCAACACTTTTATCACCAGCTAAAAATGTCAGCAAAAGCTTTTCAAGCATACTCAACACTGTGCAGCTACACCTGTCAGTGTGAGCCTTGGGCAAGCAGCATTTTGAAAAGTGAGATTGCTCATTTGTCCAGCTAAATCTAACAATCTATTTGTTCACCAAGATGGGAAACCACAGCGCATAGTTACAGAAATTCCTGGGGAGGTTTACAGCAGCTGATATTAAATATTTATTACCATAGTTTTTAAGGAAAAGAAAAAATAAAATCCAGTTCTGACTCAAACTAGAGGAAAATACTAAACATATATATGACTGCTCAATTTGAACACTGCTTCATCACAATAATCCCAAGAACATCGGAGCCAAGTCACCTTTCCTACTAGTGATAAAGGTGGGTTTTGAACCAAAGCCTAAGGAACTTCAAATTATTCTGTATTGCTCTCTGATATTCTCTGCTATGCTACAGTACACTGTGGTATTCCATCTTTTCCATTTCTATTATTTCTATTTTTGTCTCTGCTTCTTTTCCTACTTCTGTTCCTACCTCTATTTCTTTTACTATGTAGCATTCTACTATCTTACCTCGGGCACTCCTTGGGCTGAAAAGGCACTGTAGGGTGGCACCACATCTCTAACAGCCTCATATCCTGGAGGAGGAGGCTCAGACAATGATGTGTTGAAAACCTAATAGGAAAAGAGAAAAGGAATAAGGTAAACAAGGCAATATGGAAAAGAAATACTTTCTATTCACAAGAATATTTCACAAGCATTTGCAATCTAAAGGACTGTGGTTTTAGAATTCTACCTAAGAAGTGGCCAAAGTTTTAGCAGGCACTGGGCATCCTTTTCAGCAGGCATGCTCAATGTCTGAACTTACAAATCCCATCTCCACTCTTCACAGAGATTCCTGCATAAACGAATACAGGGTTCCCTGAAGTGGTCTGGGTACAGCAGATAACTGGTTAGATGACAGTGGTAAAAATGCTGGCATTCTGTTCATCCCTTAAGCTTCTATGTGCACTTCAGCCAGCATGAAATGAACTCATTCCCCTTGTGACAGCACATCTCGAGACCTAAATTCTAATCTTCCAGAAACTGAATTTAGCTGAATCATTGGTACTGTATAATGAATCAATGCAAAGAATGGTGCTGACCAGGGTTTCTTTCCTCTTTCTAAATAAGAGAGTAATTTTCAAACAATTGAATTACATAAAGTAATTTTCTTACATAATTGTTTTTTAACCCATATGTCAGGATGCTGTATGAATCGGCAAATATTAGTATTCCTAACACTTATGAAATTCACTTACTATGAAACGAAGATGCAAAATATACGAACTGGAATCCCTGATTTCAATGAGCTTTGTACCAGGCCCAATACCATTACGTGAAAAGAGGACAGTTTTCCCTCACAGCCTCCCCAGGTATATGAAAGTGATTTTGTTCCCTGGTTGGAAAAACTGGTTGTTTATGTACCTCATTGCCATGCTCATCAATTATTGAGATGTAGTTGGGCTTAGTGTCATCAGGGTAAGAGAGCAAGACATCATAATGAACCAACTGAACCGAATCCAAACCAAATTCCTTCCACTCAGCTTGGATTTGCTGTGCCAGATGCATATTTTCCTTTGTTCCTGCTAGGTGAGGAAGCTGTGTAAAATTGCTAGAGAAAAGGGAGAAATAAGCAGGGTCAGGCACTGAAGGTCATAATCAGAAATCCTCTCAGCCTAGCTGGAAATCAACCTCATAGAGATGATCAGATATACTCAGGCTAAAAAAGGGCTAAAACTTCTCTGCATCTATGTATTGTTATGTTGTACACATAAACTGAGATGAAGGGTTTCAGGCTGTCCTGATTTAGCACAGGTGTTTAGATCTTGCTTGCAGCATGGCTTAGCAAGAATGGTGTGACGACACCAGCTATAGGGTCTTGTTCCTTCTTTACTCCTTGTCTACTGTAAGCCCATGCGTTCCTATGCACAGTATGACATTTTTATTGTGAAGTGATAAAAGAACTGAGTAAAATTATTTTTGTGTATTCAATTTAGAAACATGCATAATTACTCTGGCCTTACTTGTAATTAACTAGATGTCCTCCTTGAAACCCACAATATCAATTAATTTTGGCACGAATACTGGTTTATCTAAAAGTTCACTCTTAGTGTGTCTTGTTGGCAAGTACAAGGGAGTGAGTTTTGAGTATTGTATAAACAAGGAACAGAAAAACTCAACAGTTTGTGACATAAAAGTCACACCAGCATGAATAACAAATAGTGAAAGAGAGCATAAATAATGAACAGCCCATTGTCTGGAAAAAAAAAAAAAAATTGTCCAGACCACTGTGAAAGCCCAGTTGTGAAGCCAGCTGAAAAAACCCTGTTGAATGAGGCTATCATCATGATGTCCTCATTCTATCATATGACCATGCTGTTAACATGCCAAAGAAACATGTGCGGCACCAGATGGTGCTAATGAAGGAAATTGTATATTTGATTATGAAGGGGTATGAGATTAGGAAAAACTTGAATTCTGGAGCTCAAATAAGACCAAAGCCACCAAAGAAATCCTCTTTGAAAGAACAAAGTATATGGAATAGGAATAGAAACAGGTTTGCTTGTAAGGGATCTAAAACAATCATCTAGCCTTACTACCTGGCCAATTAATGGCTGACCAAGTTAAAGCATGTTTTAAGGGCATTGTCTCAATGTCTCTTAAACACTGACAAGCTTGGGTCACTGACCACCTCTCTAGAATGTCTGTTTCAAGTCTGAACATTCTCTTAGCAAAGAAATACTTCCTCATGTCCAGTCTGAACTTTCTCTGGTGCAGCTTTGAACTATTCCCATGCATCCTATCACTGGATACTAGGGAGAAAAAATGAGCACCTCTTTTGCCATGTCCCCTCCTTAGGGAGCAATGAGGCTGCCCCTCAACCTGCTTTTCTCCAAACTAGACAAAATCCTTAGCAGTCAAAAGCTGCTGGATAAAACCATGTTCCTCTGATCATGCCAAAATCTAATACTGTACTAAAAGTCAGTTATAGTGATAGTATCATCTTCTGGATGACCTATACTGAACCAAGAGCACACTTATGTGCTATTGTGAGAATGTTGTTTTCTAAAAGAGTTGCAAGTGCTTAAGTATCACACTTTCATTAGAAATTGATTTATGCAAAAACATTTTCCTGTACTACACTCCCATTTAACTGAACATTGTGGTTTTCTTCATTTTCTCTTCTCATCTGACTGCCTGCACTAGTAGTTCTGAGCAGTGACTAAGCATCTGCTGTATTTCACTGCAGGACTGGCCACATAACAGTAAATGAGGTACAATGCTTTCTGCTTACATAGAGACAGGGAGTTTAAAGGGCAGGAAGGTCCTTTCACAGAGCTGTTTAACAACAGCTGACTTTGCAAGAGCCAGAACACAGATTAAGACTAAAAACTCCTAAATCGTTGGTTTTGAATGTGTATGTTATAGTCCAGTACATGACTGCTACATAGTGGAGACCATACTTTTGAGCTAATTTATCTGCAATAGTTCATGGCAAATACACCTAAAATGGAAGCAGTGGGATTGCTACAATCCTATAAACTGATTTAGTTCTGCACAACTCCATGCTAATCAGACTGGTAGTATGAGGCAAATCCAAATTTGGTGATTATTCCTACAGTAGCTGATGCTCTTTCTTTACACTGAAAGAAAATTCCTACCAATAAACTATGACTTGTGGCCTATTACTGACTGGAATAAATATAAGGTTTTAACAAATACTACACTGTCTTAAGAGAAAAATAATCCATTTACAAGATCCCTAAACCAAACAAATCACATACAAGTACTTAAAGCTTCTAAGTTACTAAAACAGAAGTATTTATTACATCATTTAAATTTTAATAGACTTTAAAATATCAATATTGTAATGTTCCATTGTTTTGAATTGTTTCAAGCATGATCAACAGGTCGGAATGGTGATTCTGCCCCTCTACTCTGCTTCATGAGACCCCAGCTGCAGTGCTGTGCTCAGCTCTGAGACTCATCACAAGAAGGACAAGGACTTGATGGAACAAGTCCCAGAGAAGGCCATGAAAATGATCAGAGGGCTGGAGCATCTCTCCTGAGAAGAAAGGCTGAGAGAGTTGGAGCCGTTCAGCCTGGAGAAGGCTCCAAGACCTTACAGCAGGAGTATCTTCCAGTATCTGAATAGGGCTTACAAGAAGGCTGGAGAGGGACCTTTTTCAAGGCCATGTACTGACATAAGAAGGGATAAAGGCTTTAAACTGAAAGAGGTCAGTTTTAGATTGGATATTAGGAAGTAATTCTTTACTGTGAGGGTGATGAAGCACTGATACAGGTTGCCCAGAGAAGCTGTGGATG
The DNA here is from genome assembly GCF_015832195.1 of Motacilla alba alba. NCBI lineage: Eukaryota > Metazoa > Chordata > Aves > Passeriformes > Motacillidae > Motacilla > Motacilla alba. The sequence continues at coordinate 44,543,353 of NC_052016.1, read as the reverse complement.
CCCCACACCTGGAAGTGTTCAAGGCCAGGTTGGACAGAGCTCTGAGCAACCTGGTCTAGTGGAAGGTGTTTAGAACCAGAGGAGCTTTAATGTCTCTTCCAACCAACTCTAAGATTCTGTGATCACTGGGCTGGCTCCCACTTGATTTGTTTTATTTTTTCTTGTTTGAACTGATTAGTCTACACACTGCTTACTAAAGAAATTGCTTGATGTTTTCCGCTTTCATTTCAGCCATAAATGCTGTCCTCATGTCCTCATGAGTACTCAAAGAGGTCTTCTTATCTGTAGGTTTTGCAAACCAGCCTGTACAACACATGAAAATACCAAAGTAAAAACATCAGAGCAATATTCCCATGACACACACCACTTCTCTCTGGTGTCACAAGATTTTTCACTGTTTTACATTTCAGAACTGTTTTCATTTCATCACATACAAGCAGTTACAACTTAATGCAGGCTGCAAAGTGATGGCAGAGTTAGTCCCACAAATGGTAAGAGAACTTACTTGTCTAGGTAGATGTTGAGTGATAAAAAATACTATCTTACATTTATTCATCAGTTATTTTCCTGTAGATGCTAAGGAGACTTATCTATCATCCTTGAGCACCAGAATGTCATGCTGTCAGTCATACAGTTACTTTATTAATAAGGCAGCAGCTTTACAAAAAATGCACAGAAACACAGGCACACTTTGTAAGGAACAGATGTCTTGTAACTCCTTTCTCACTCTCTGGTCTGTCTGGCTTCTTTCTGGAATCCTTCCCTCTCTGAGCAAGTACTACCAGAGTAAGTGATGAGAGGAACAGCTGGCTAGAGAGAGAAGTGTTCCTGACATCTGTTTTTAAGTCAGACTGGACGTATTCAGTGCATGTGCAGCAGCAGCCACATGGGTACTTGTGAATGACAGAACCGGTGGGTTCAAGAGGGTAACAAGTTGGCACCAGTGAGGCACTGGTTACTGGCACAGTGAAAGGCTCCAAATGAGAGAGGAATTCAGTCAGGGCTTCCCAATGGCAGCAATCCCAAGTACGTACCAAGTGGCATTGCAAAATACAAGTGGCTTCTTTGTTTTCTTTCCTTCTGTAAACTCATCATGATTCATATGTGAAACCAAAGGGAAGGTAGGGAGGGGGAATATCTTGCGGCAGCAACCCTCAGTCCTGCCTGCTTGGGACGAGGAGCAGGTGAGACACTGAGAGACTATTTCTCCCTTCCTGTCCGTGCCCCTCCAGCCAAACGTTTACCTTCCTGCCTCTCTAGCTGCGGCTGGTGCTGTTTCAAGGCAGCAGGCTCGAGGGGTATGTCTTTTGTCCCCTCCTCACGAAACCAGCGCCCCTTTTTCTTGCCCACAGCACTCTTTTACTCTTATTTACTTGAACGAAAAGTAAATAGAAAAACAAGCCAAAGACACAAAACCCCTCCTCCTGCGGAGCAGCTGGATATCGCAGAGAGGCTCAGAGACTGCACCTGCCCGCAGTGCAGGGTGCAGGCGATGCCGCACGGAGGGTGGCATCGGCCGGCTGAGCACGGACTCACCTCGGCCACCCCTGGCATAAACTCCCGGGCTCTGCAAACCCGCCCGCTTCTCCCCCCGCCCCGGCCCTTCCTCGGCCCGGCTCCGAGCCACGTTCCCCGGCTGGACGAGCCCCCGATGCGGAGGAGGGTTAGTCTGCACTGTACCGATGAGGAACCCGAGGACGAAGAACCCCGCCGCTGCTCCCAGGAGGACAGCCCAGAAGCGGCCGCTGGCTGCCCTGGGGCCCGCCGACTCCGAGCGGGCACCGAGCGAGGTCCACATGGCTGCCGGCCCGGCCGCCTCGCCGCCCGCAGTGCCCCCGCCCGAGCCTGGCCGGGAGAGCCCAGCAGGGAGGGCCCGGCTCTCCCCGCCCCGCCCGGGCTAAGGCCCTCCCGCCGGCACGCCCGGCCCGCTGGGAGAGCTGTGCCTGAGCTCGGCCGGACGCTCCGGGCTGCCCACGTCTCCTCTGGCAGACCCCTGCGATATCCTGCTGCCCCAGAACCACAGAATCAAATAGGCTGGAAAAGACCTCCGAGGTCATCGAGTCCAATCTAGGATCAAACACCAGCACATCAACAAAACCATGACACCAAGTGCCACATCCAGTCTTTCCTTTAATACCTCCAAGGATGGTGACTACACCACCTCCTTGGGCCCATTCCAATGTCTAATCGCCCTTTCTATAAAGGAACTTTTCTTAATGTCCTGACTGAACAGCTTGAGGTTATGTCCTCTTGTTCTGTTCTTCATAGCCTGGGAGAAGAGGCTGATCCCCACCTGGCCGCAGCCTCCTTTCAGGCAGTTCTAGAGAGTGATAAGGTTCCCCTTGAGCCTCCTTTTCTCCAGGCTGAGCCCCCAGCTCTCTCAGCTGTTCCTCACAGGACATGCACTCCGGAGCCTTCACCAACTTCATTGCCCTGCTCTGCATACTGAAATGTCCTTCTTGAATTGAGTGGTCCAGAACTGGACACAGGATTCAAGGTTTGATCTTCAAGGTTTGAGTACAGGGGGATGATCACTTCCCTCTCCTGCTGGCCACACTATTACTTATACAGGCCAGGATGCCATTGGCCTTTTTAGCTACCTGGTCACATAGTTCTTTTGATTTACTACAAAGGGCAGTGAGAATGCAGAGCGATGGCTTCCACACTTGGTTTGCCATGGATTTCTCACACTATGCCGTGCCATGCCATCCTCCAAAACCCACACGCTAGAGCTGGCAACACCATCAGGGCAAAGCTGAGGGGGAAGAAATGTAAAAGCCAGTGTTTTAAAAGATACATTTTAAGAAACATTTTACTCCAATACCTAACACACTCTGACAGGCTACAAAGACTCTTCAGAGAGATGTGTGCCCCTGTGAAGGCGGGTTGATTACCATGTATCTCCTAGCCCTGTGTTTCCTTCCATTTTAGGGAGGCACAGCCCCAAAGAGAACGGGTGCACCCAGCTGCCAGTTTGAGGATGAGGCTAAAACTTTGTCTACTTTGCTGGTGTCTTTTTTTCCACCTCTTAAAATTATCACTGTATGATTTTGGAAAAACTTCTCCATTCAGTTCAGTCATCATATCCGGGATGAGCGTGTACCTTTAAGGCAGTGAACAGAGTGGAACTTTGTCTGCAGAGGTGACCTCATCAGCTCTGCGTGGATTTTCATCCTCAGAACTCTTTCTTGGATGCCTGCTAGGGAGACAGCTGATGTTTAACACAAGAAGTCTGAAGCTGTGTTTTACCCATGTCCACATACAGTACCGGCAGTCTGTACTCAGCAGCAGCACAAGGACTGTGCACTCTACATGACTGCTCCTATTGAGCCATGCTACTTGCTGATGCAGACAAAACCTGAACCTAGGATGAATTCCAGACATTGGACTTTGTCTTGCTTCATCTGCAGAACGTATACTGCCAGGAAATCTTGATACAAGAACACTGGAGGGCTACTGCGGAAAGCAGGAGTGTTGCCTTTGAAAAGCAATAATAGAACTTTGAAATCTTCTAAGAGAAGAAGCCCTGCTTATAGTACTCTGAGCAGGGTACTCTGTCACATTGCCAAGTCAAACTCAGATGCCTGACAAGTTGCCATCAGCTTATTGACAGTTGTATAAACCATTCTGGAATCCCCAGCTTTCCCCTATAATATATAGGGAACATAAATTTGGAAATGCACATGGTGGAAGGTTTTACTTCTGCCCTGCAGTTTACTTCCCTTCCCCATCCTGTGCTTTGTGCCTGTATTTGTTACTTCTCCAGTATTCACTGGTGGATGATGAAACCAAGGCAGTGTTAAGTAGGCTGAAGAATGAACATGTCTTCTGGTATTCTTAGAAAGATTAATTTGGCCAAGGCACCTTTGGGCATAAGGCATCTTTGGGAGAGCCCCTGGGTTAGTTAATTGGTTTTTGAAGCACTTGGAAATTAAGTTAATGAAGCACCATGGGACTAGGCACTGAACAAAAATATACCTTAACTCTTGATTAATATTCCAGAAGGATTTAATCAATCCCAGTGGTTTATGGCCACACTTTTTCAAGTGAAACAAGATGGAAAGAAGCAGTGAGGAAATTTGACACGAGAATATTGTTGAAAGTTTGGTATTGTTTAGTACTCTAAAATTAACTGACCTGCGCATACCACTTAAAAGTTCTGAATTACTGCTTTGACATGTTTTATATATAGTTTTTTCAGTGTGCCTGCAGCTTGGGCAGCACATAATGGACTTTGAATATACAATAGCAGCAGCCAAAGGTCATAGAAAAAATTATTCAAGAGTAAATGGCAATTGTGATAAATGTTATACTTGTTCTATACAGGATCATAGAGGTCACTGTGTAGGCAATGCCATTTCACGAAACCAAAATTAGGAAAAGTTAATGTTTCTCCTGTTTCTGTGAAAAATCTTCTACTAATGAAAGTACTAGAAATAATTTTTCTTATCTCTGAGATTCAAGAAATGTATGAAAATTTTTGTGTTTCAATACATCTGCTTGAAGAAACAAACGGGGTTTTGTGATGCAAATTTTAACAATGTTTTGGTTAGGATTATCCACTTCTTTATCATGACACAGTTTTCTTTAGGACCAGTTGCAACCAATGGTAGAAGCTTTACTTGAAGGTGTTAAGGAACCTACTTGAATGGTAAGGTGTTGTTCAAACACAGATACAGTAAGTTCAACTTCTGTGTTACCTTCCTTTTATATACCTACCAAATAACTCTATTCTTTGCTAGCCCTTCAGCATGCAAAAATGTTGTCACAGTAATTTACTGCACATAACACTTGAAATATTTGTGGCGAGGGTTCTTCATATACCTACTAAATGTAAGCTCTGAATTTACTCAGATTTGCGACTTAGGAAAGGGTGGGGACAAGTTGTCTCAGTGACGGTTTTTGCAGTAGCCTTTCATTACTCTGAGTTACAAAGCTGGTTTGACAGATGATTGAGTTAGGAGATTCTAAATTCTTTTGTTTAAGGCAGAAAACAAAGGAGGTGGAAGTGGCTATGTCATTTACAACCCACTGGAGGAAGAGCCAGTTTAGTGTGGAGGTAACACTACCGAGGTGTCTGAGGCCAGCCTTTATAATTTGCCAAAAAAAAGGCGTGTTTGCTTGTAGCTGCCAGTCTTAACTGTGAGAGAGAGGATGAAAAGAAGATGCTTAAATGCATGGAGTTCTGCTGTGGAATTATGTCAGGGCTCAAGAGGAGGCCAGCAAGGAGATATTATGAGGGTCACCCGCTACTGACTGCTCTATAAAGCTGAGAAATGGGTCAAGCCCTTTTTAAACAGCTAGAAGAAGTTTCATGATTACAGGGCCTTCAGCTTGGGAGCACTCAAACAGGCTGCCCAAAGATCTAGCATAAAAAATCTTGGAAGAAGATTTTTTGGAACTTCTCCAAACACCTGGACAAACACCTGGAACTTCTCCAAACACCTGGACAAAGCCCTGTGCCACCTGATCTAACTTGGATCATAGCTCTGTTTTGAGCAGGAGTTCGTCTGAATTGACCTTCTGGGGTCCCTTCTAATGTTTTCCTATGACTCTGTAATTTTAATAGAGAGTTGCTTGTAAATTAATATGCAGACTGCTTTGTAAATATTGAAGTCTGTGTTTCTCATTTGTTTCTCTGTTAAAATTTGAGGAACAGAGAGTAAAATAAAAACACTTGCCTCTTTCCCAGGGTTTATGCAATCATTTCCTTGAAAAAAAACAAAACAAAAAAAACCCCAAAAAACCAAATAAAAAACCCCCAAAACCAACCAACCAAACAAACAAAAAACCAAAAAAACCCAAATTAATGAGTTTCAAGTCTCTATTAGGCTATAGGAACAATCACTAATTAAATTTCAAGTGGTTTGGATAGAAGTTATTGTGATATACTTCATGAGTGAAATAAATTGCATACATCGTTGTAAAATGTAAATAGAAGAGCATGAAATGAAACCTAGAAGACTTTTCACCTGGAAACCTTTTCTTACACTTTATTCTAGCTTCATATTTTCACACAATTTGAAATATTAGTTTCCCACTTTTTATTCACATAGGGCATGCAAATAATAAGTAGGTTTATAACTCATGTTTTCCTTTCCCATACTATATATTCTTCTCATTGTATTTGCATTAGAAAGTACATAGATAAAACTTTGAAGGTGCCTAGAAACCATGCTGCTTTTGATTTTCACAAGTCACTACAGTGCTTCTGAAATATCCTATTCTGCAAGGTGCCACATATGGCTATGTACTGGAAAGAAAATGTGAACTTGCATAATATTTTTCTCCCTACAGGTCCCTGTATAAAGAAGTCAGAATGCTGCATCTGTGTCTACTTAAAGCCCTAAGTAATCCTAGAATCATAGGTTCACAGATTAGTTTGGACTGGAGGTGACCTTTGAAGTCCACCTCATACAACCCCCCTGCCATGGACAGTGATGTCTTCAACTAGACCAGGTTGCTCAGAGCACTTTCCAACCTGTCTTTAATCTATTCAGGCATGGGAGATCCACAACCTTTCTTAAGCAACCTGTTCCAGTGTTTTACCATCCTCATTATAAAGAAATTCTTCCTTATATCTAGTCTGAATCTATTCTCGTTTAGTTTAAAATCATTTCCTTTTGTCCTATCAAAACAGATCCTACTAAAAATTCTGTCCTTATTTCTCTTACCTCCTTGATTTAAATTCAAGTAGTAGTAGTCACTTTTATTACCTGATGCATTTGGTTTGTACCTTGACCCTATGATACGAACTTGGAGATCTGTGGTATTTGCTGTGATAAGATTCCTTCTGCTGTGATTCTGGTGTCTGTCATAAAAAGCAGCAGAGCAGGGCTGTTTTTCTACTGTAATGGGTCACTAATTTTGTCGTCCTTTCCTCTTCTGGGTTCCTTTTGTATCCTCTTTCCTCCTCTCCCAGCTCTTAAAGGTCTCTGAGGGAATCAGTTTTTACAACCTAAAGGAAAGGGTAATGAATTTGTCATTGTAACTACCTATCCAGGTGCACTCTTTTGTTGACTCCTTTCTGTCTTGAATGGTGACACTTGTTACTGTGTTGGAAATAATTGTGCTTTCATCTTCTGGGGCTTCCTACAGGAATGCAGGATCACTAACTTCTACAGAGGTCATAGAAGTAAATATCCATCTATTTTCAGAAGGGAGTTTGGTTTTTCAAATAGTACACATTTTGGGGTAGTACACTGTGAAAGGTGGAAGATGAAGGTACTGTGAGCTAGCATAAAGGCCCATAAAGATCTGTACCACACACAAAGAGAGGAGGAAATTCACAATTGTAACCAGTTGTAACAGGAACCCCAGTGCTGCAAGATGCAAGGATATAAAGCTAAGGGAAGGTGCCATGCTGATTTAAAAGCTTTTCATATTGAATGAAGAGCTTTTGCTGTTACTATTGCTCTAGGCTTCACAACTCAGCTCTCTTCTCTCTTGTACTTGCTGGACTGCTTTTGAATGAATTCTTTAGGTTTCATCACTATGGCACAGAAGAGTATTTATTGCTATCAACTTCACTTTACTGCTGGATTTTTTGTGTTGATTTGGTATGTGGACAAGTCAGAGAAGCTTCATATGTGACAAAACTTGAACCAGGGAGTATCTGTCCCTTTTCTGGCATCAGAATGTTAAATCAGCTCAAGGTGCCCTGTGTTAATGGCGCCGTGAGAACAGAAATGGCCTGTTGTTACTGCAGAGTTGAGTCCACCATGGCTGAATTGCCTTGAATCATTTTACAGCTTCAGAACAAGTTTTTACAGAAATATGCAGAAATTCTTCTGTGTCTGTGTTCAGCTTTTGCCTTCCCAGGACACTGATCTTTCCCATATTGGAAGTACGGCAAGTACATTTTCTTGTTGTTCTTGTGCTGAAGACTGGCGTGCCAATGTGGAAAACAAAGAGGATAAGGCAGAATAATGTATGTATGGAAATTCTCTCAGATGTTAGAGCATAGCTAATATCAAAATCTGTGCCTCTGAGAAATCAATAAACTGAAGTTTAGTCACATTGTAGCTGCCTTAAGATGAGCATCCTGATAATTTTTTGCTTTCCTCAAAGCTGCTCTGGAGTGCTCTGAAGCCTACAAATACTCTAGCTTTTTCATGCTACAGGAGCAAAAGAAAAGAGGGTTTTTTCCTGGTTTTTCTGTTTCTGCTTATTTGCACGGACTTAAATTGTAGTGCCTGTTAAATAACTCTCCTTACTGACGGTGAGCCACAGTTAGCCAGCATGTATTCTTGGAATTTTACAGAATAGTTTTGTTGATGTAATTATCACTGTTGTATGCATTTTGGCTATTTTTCTTCTTCTAGCTGCCTATTCTTTAAGATTTTCTATTGCAGCTGGAAGAGATTTAGTATATGTAGACAGAAGCAAGAAACCATTTCAATTCTGTTGATGAACAAGACATAGTGACTTCAACTTTTAAAAACAAGTTAAAAATAGGCACTGCTGTTATGGACATTTGTGTTTGTTGTGTGATTACATCGTAATGCAAAATATGAAGCTTATTTTTTTAACAGTTTCCTGTTGTGAATTTTATTTTCTCAGAAATGAGAGGCTAATAATTCTCTGTGGAATTTTTGTGGCCAGATGTAAGAAATAAGTACTTGCTCAAGAAGTTTACAGGGTCTATTTCAATTTTTGTCCTATTCAGGATAATTCTGTGGTTGAAGGTTTCATGCTCCTTTATTTCTTTTTATTCTTTTTATTATACAAAGAAATTAGAATACTTGGCCTTAGTAACATTTTTCCTGGATTTTTTTGAAAAACCTTATGTACGATACTTATTTTAATTCTCACAGAGTTTGAAGTGCAGAGTCTTTCTAGCTTATCTGAGGTCATTGTAGTAGACACAAAGTTCTCTAATTTCTCATCCCTGTGTCCTGGCCACAAGACTACAATATTCCAAATCCAGACTTTAGTGTTCCTAGAGTCTACATTCTTCTTTCAGATGATGAGTTAACTAATTCTTTGTATAGGCATCTGCTTTGCTATTGCAAAGGCAAATTGTTTTGACAAAGATAGTCATTTACTGTGTGCATGTAGAAAAATGAAATGCTACCAGAGAAAGTTCCACTTACTGTATCATAATTTCCACTGTCAGTAAAAACTGGGGAGGACTTTCCTTCCCTCCATTTGTCTGCATATTTCAAGCAATGTCTTTCCTTGAGGAATATCCCAGTGGCCTGGGAACTGTCCCCCAAACAGTCACCTAAATACTTGATTGTATGCATGATTTTCAATACTGCATACAAATCTGTAGTGTTGGCCTGAACCACAGCAGTTTTACTCTCTAGTCTTTTTAAAGACTTTTTAAAGAAACCGCACCAGCATGAAATTGGAAAGATACACAAGTAATTCAGACTCCTGAACTTTTTTTGATCGCCATGCGAAGGACAAATTGAAGTGCACTCAACCTCCTGATAAAAAAAGCAATTGGGAGAGCAATAAAAGGATATGCAGCTGTAGAAAAAAATGTGAGCAAAGGACGAGTTCAGATTAAAGACAGAAGCTGAAGAAAGGCAAGGCAAGAAATAAACAACTCTTTAAAAAACCTCTTGTGAAAGTCCTGCAATGTGAGGGGGAAAATGCATTCTCCTGCCCTGACCTCTAAAGAGAAGTCATCAGTTCTCTGAAACTCTATGTGAAAAGGAAGTGCTAACATCTGCTTTTCCATGTTCAGTCAGTGAATTTGATATTGTTTGAAGAAAGAAATTCACTTCAAGAATTCAGTCACGTTGGCTGTCCTACACAGCAGTGTAAGGAAAACCCTCTTCTGCAGAGCCTTTTTATGTTGAAAATGCATCCAGTAGATCTTGAAACAAGCATTAAATTAAAGTGACTGAAATGAGATTCTGGCAGTTTTCAGGGTGAATGAAATTGGTTCTATGGGGTCCACTCCATCCCTCACTCACTACAAGATTACTTCAGTTGAAAATACCTTTTCTTCTTGTCTTGTTAAGAGAAAAAGTAATAATTCCTACGCCTTTGTGATTCAGTTAAAATTACATCTACCTCTGAACCTGCAAGTATGAGGTAAATGAAAACAGTGACTCTGAGGAGACCTGCCATGTCTATCTTTTTGTTTCTTTCTGTGGGAATGGCAGGCACTGGAGATCAGATTCCTTCCATGTCTTAGTCTGTTTTAGTTGCTGAATATTGTTATCATGAAAAAAGATATCTTGACATATGTGAGAAATGCAAACCAAGCACATTTCCTGCACCTCCATGGAAGACTGAAGTGAAAAGATGTATGGCAGTAGGTACATATGATGATAAGTTCAGTATGTCCCATCAGAAGATGATGATGGTCAGCAAAATTGATGGAGACTTTAGGTTTTGTTGCTAAAAGACTACTAAAAATATGCAAGTTGATGAGAACTTACTGGATATTTCTGGATGCTGAGAAGGCACTGTGAAGGTTTGGTACATTTAGCATCCCAATCTACAAATATGATCATTAGAATAAAATTGCATTAGTTTTCCTATGTGGAACATATATGAGATTTCATGTGCTGTATTATTAGTTTGTGTTATAGGGGCACACCTGCATCCTCAGGTGGGACCGGTGCTATGCGTATGTAGGGATGCCTGTGAAACATGGCACTGTAACCATATATATTTGACTGAAGGCTTTACGTGAATATTTTGTCAAAATGTGTAACCATTTCTCCCTCACCTGAAGTGTTTAAATAAAGACAGTCAGACTTACAATATTTCACTGATTCCTTGGAGAAATTGTGTTATCCATTCTGAACCCTCAGGTGAATCCTTCAGGCAGTCCTACAGAAGGGGGTTAAAAAGAAATGTTTCCCATAGCAACTTATTCTTCTTTTGGAACAAGCCAAAGTTATTGAAAAGACAGCATAGAAATAGGAAAGTTGGGGAGAATGAATGCTATTTTGAAAATGTAACTGAAACAGCCTTAAATTTAAAGGGTTTTGATGGGGAAGTGAAAACAAGCAATCTATCCTACATAAGTATTATAGAATTGCATCCTATATTAAACCTCAGTCATTAGACTTCCTCACAATGTGCATATCTTCCTCTCTTCTGGTGCTCTTGGCCTCCTCAATATGAGCATCATACTGGACTTCACAACCAATCAACAACTTCTGTTATTGTCTGACAATACTGTTTAGGACCTAGGGATGTGCCTGCAGAGCTGGTGTTCTGCTAGACAAAGGATGAGGACCATAAGAGAATCTCTTGCTCTTCTATATGCAACTACTTTTTAGAGCTTTTTATAGCAAGTCTTTTTAGAGCTAGACTTCAGAGCAAAAGTTACATGAAGGATAGGGAGGGAGAAGTCAACAATTGACTATTTCTGTAAGCAAAAGGTTAAATAGGAGAATTAAACTCCTGACAACTTGTATATGTAAATAACAACTCTTGGAATATCTCGTACTAACCCCTAAATGTTACTAACCCCTTATGTTTCTAACTCCTTAATAAAAGAAACTGATAATACACACATATTCTTTTAAAATGCAGTTCTAAAAAGCATGATCGAGAGATGGAAGTATTTATTTTCCTTATGTAATTTTTACATTTACCCACCAGATGGCAGCCACAGACTGCCCACTGATTGGGCACCTACTCGCCTCCTATTCATATAACATCAATGACCCGAGACCATAGTCTGACAAGAGCTGCTTTGCTTTCAAGGAAGTCAGCAAAAATAAATACAACTCTAAATTGAGCAGTTGAGTTTTTCTGATTTCCAGTTATGCTTGCTTTATATAATTGCACCTGCAGCATTTACCATTTGGGAAAGTGAGGAATCGGGCCTTATATGTGTGCAAAGGTGTGCCTATGTAATGCATTTAAATCAAAGGAATAAATCCATTTTTTGAGGCTTACATTCACCTTACAGCTCTTTTTCTGGTCTGGTCAGGTCCGGTCAGGTTCTCAGCTTGTAGAGAGAGACAATGTTACACATTCAATCAATGTACCTTGGCTAAGCTCATGAAAACAATAGCCCCAGTTTGACAGCATTTGGTGACATGCAGCCCAGTGACTGCACTGACACTTGATCAATCTCATGCATTCAATGTGAGAGGCTCTGGTCAGACTTTTTGATACTCATGCATTCTTTCCTGCTTTTTATGCCTTCTTTCATTCCCTGTCATGCCTACTGTGTGGGAGATATGGCAGTACACTGGAGCTTACTTGGAGTATTCGTCCTTTGAGGAACCTGCTAGGATCTCATCTCCTTGTTTCAGCCCAGTCTTCCACTCCTTTATACCACTGTTAAAAAAATACCGTAGTTCTCCCACTCTCACATCATCAGGAGCAAAAAAATTGAAGTCTGACTTAGGTGCTATGAAAGCAGATGCCTAATTTTTTCAGAGATGATTGCCAGCATTTTGCAGAGATGTAATTGTGCTGGACTGGACCCTGTGCAAACTTGTCATGGGATGGGACTTTGTTAGAAGGTTTGCTGACTAAATAGTGTGGAAGAGCTATCACCAGAATGAGTAGGGACATGTCCAAGCTCACAGAGTTGATGAAGACAGAGCCAAGAGAGATCCCAGGTATTCTGGGACCCTAGCACTATAGCATTCACTCTACAAGCAATATCACTTAAGCTTACTGTTTTCTGAAGCTCTCAGAACTGATTTTAATTTTATGTAGTGGCTACTTAATTAGAAATCACTGTCCAAGGAGGACACAAGAATAGCAACGGGCAAACTGATTTTTCCTGAGAGCTGACAGATGTGTGCTTTGTGTTTGGCTTTTATTTTGCCTGTGTGCAGAGAGGTTTTCTGAGCCAGCAGGGCTTGGGAGACATAGAAAACCCCAGAATTTTAATACTCTTCCTGCTCCACTGATAAGCTGCTCCACTGGATAATTTAAGTGAGCAGCCAGGGAGGGATCATACAGAACAGAGATGAGCACTAAAAAAAATGAGGCCTGGTGACTAAAATGACATTTCTGTCTTTCCAGAGAAAAATCTCTCCATATTAGTATAGTTTCTCTGGATTCAAGGAAGGGCAGCAAATGACTCTCTATCCAATTGGACTTTGGCCAGCCTTGACAGTTATTTTCTAAGAGGATTTTTTGTATTTTTATTTATCTTTGAACACCTTTCATCCTTAAAAGAAAAAAAAAGAAGCCAGCCCTCAAACGAAGCCTAAATCCAAAAGGAAAAGTTGCATAGCTGAGTGGACGACAAGAAATAATGTTAGAACTTCCCCAAAACTGCCTTTTAATCTAGAATGGTGCAGGGTAGGAGGTGTATGTCTTTTGTCTATGGAAAAGAAAAAAATGAAACTTTTTGCATGGTTGGGGTGTGATAATAACTGGGGAATCTTACACTTGTGTAGGCTGAGGAAATAAGAAGCCAAGTAAAATAAATTTAATTTCTTCAGTCCCCAAGTTATGTGGTTGAATAAAGGGAAGGTTTCCTCCCTTCTGCAAAACTACTTTTTCACAGAAAAACCTAATTACCCACCAGCATAACATCCTGGTCCCCAGCAAGCTCCTGGCTCAGCAGACTCTAGTGCATCTCCAGGCTGACGGAAATCATGGCACATACAAGCTCAAATGGAAAAGTGTACGAGAGTATTGAGATCAAAATATCTCATAGTAGGCCAGTGTGCTATTTAACAGGATCCTGTTGGACTGTAAATCTGTGGGTGAAGTGCAATGCCACAGGCTCTTCTCTTGCTCTGTTGACCTGATAGAGAGAAGCAGCGTGGTGGTGGGATGCAGCTCAGGCCAGCCAGCTGCAGCCAACACATTCGGTCAGTGAGCAGAAGGAAGCTGTGATGCCACACCTTGATGTACCTGGGAGGGAGCACAAAGTAAGGGCCACTTGCATGGGTCCCTTGTGTCCTCTCTCTTTCACGGTGACTGAAAGAGAAGACAAAAAACTGAGGCAGGATGTGTCTTGGTTCTATGAGCAGCTATTCCAGTTTTCTTATCCTTGGTTTTGATCTGAGAACTGGTCTTCAAAAGCTAATAGCAAATAGCTATGAAGTTGATCTCTAACTAGCTGTTTGTCTCAGTTCTACCTTAAACAGCAGCCTATACATTTGAAAGGCTGAACAGATGAGAAATCACAGGCCCACTTCTTTCCTTCCCACACGTTTCATTTGCTGGTAGCTTTTCTGAAAAGCTTTGCCATTGACTGCTTCCTGACCTACTTTATTTCACACGTGTAGACCAGGAAGGTTTTCAGCAGCTACTGATCATCCTCTTCTGGAAAGTAAAGCTGGCAATACTATTTTTATTTTCATCTTAGGAAAAAAGAATGTTACTCATCCCCTAAGGCAAGGTCATTATTTGCCTTCAGTTTAGGTAATGTGAAAGAACATGCCTATTAGAGCTTTTGCTTTGGATTTTAACTGCCAGTTCTTCAGTAAAACAAAAGATGCCACATCCTTCAGGATGTTTTGAGACCAGCAGGGACACCCCAACCTGTTGGTGCCTTTTTGTTTCCAGTCTTGGAGGTCAGGTGATGGGTCTTGCATAGCTAAGCTACTGTTCACTTCTCTTGGAGCTTTTGAGACTTCCTTAAAAAAAAAAAAAAGACACCAACAAACAAACACAAAAGCAATTTCACTCAGCTAAAAGTATAAAACTGATACTTGTTGCTGTGAAATAATGTAATGATTCTTAATTAAAAAATGGTTTTATTTAACTTAGTATTGGACTAGAGTAAAACCTGCCATCCTAGAATATATATTGTATAATTTATAGATCTCTTCACTTGCAGTACACAGATACACAGAAAAAAACCAAACACATTATATTACTGTTATTTAAGAGCAACACAGACTGTAGAACCTTGCAGAAACTTTAAATTACTTGCCAGTATGTCCTCATGCTGCAAAACCAGAGTAATGCTACTTTTTAAAATGCATTTGAAGTTATGGAATACTGTGGAATACTTTTATTATAAAAATCCTTGAAATTGCCAACTGCTTTGGCTGGGGGTGGAAGATATTTTTTCTTCCTTTTTTTTTTGGTTAGATAAAGTACCGTTGCAAACTTCTTAATCTGTATTTTACTGGGATGTTGGGATACTTCCTCCATTTGTAAATGGAGTCATCAGTAAAGAATGATGCTATGGTGCTTTGCCAGCCAGCCACTTTTAACAGGAAAAATGTTTGTGAAGCTCAGTTTGGCTGTTGGCCCTTGTCTTGATCCTACTGCTTCAGGAACTGGTTGTGCAGGAGACTCAGCTCTTGGACCTTTTTGACATGTTCATGCTCCATGGCAACAGAAGAGCTGGTTGATTATTTCTAACAGATGTTATACAGGAGGAAATTCCATCTTGCACATTTGGTTTTTTTAGAATAGAAACATCTTGACATATTATTATTGCAGAAGTTATCTGTTTATATTGCAGTGAGAAAAGTTGGTAGTACTCCTGAGATGACATGAAAATACTTGTGTCTTTACAGCTCCATCCACTGTATCTGTTGCAATATATGCCCGTATGTCTTTGCCTGTTTCTAATATGCCACACTGGAATGCATTTTGGGGAAGAGTGTTATTTGACAACTGCAATAGAAATCTATGTTAATTACTTATTGCAATATTGCAATAAGTAATTGCAATATTTTAATTTGAGGGAAATTACTTATTGCAATATTTTAATTTGAGGGAAATAAATCACCTTACCTTGCTGTTGTTCATTTGATTTTGCAGACAGGCATTGGAGTCTACTTTTGGAAATTCATTCTTTTTGAGGTGTGTGAAGGTTCACACCTGAGTGCCTGAGACCTCCGGCTCTGACTTGTCAACTGGAAAATGTTCCCTTCTGTTATTTTTAGGACTTTTCTATAAAATTCAACAGAACACACTCAATTTTATTCAGATTTCAATTTCATTCACATAAACATATAAAGCAGTCTTTAAATGAAAAATATTACAGTGAAACAGGTCTTGGTTTTCCCTCATTTGTACTCCTACTATTATGTAGAAGACAGTAAAGCAAAGAGAGAAAGTGATCAAGCTAGAAAAAAACAGACCACTTGGAACAAAGGGAGGAGGCAGAAAATGAGATGGGCATAGCTGAAAGAATTGAAAGCTGTTGAACAGCCTAGATCAACTTGAGGTTAGGTAGTCAGATTCACTGCCTTGAATTTCTCCCCAAAATAATTTGGGACGTGTTTTTGTTAAAAGACTGCAGTAATTTCTTGGTGTCTTATCTCAAAGAAAGCATTGCAGTGTTTCAGACCAATGGTCTCTGTGCCATTCTGTACGTCCCTGTTGAGTATCTGGCATGGACCTAAATACTCATGATGCTCAGAAACCCTAAAGAGACCAGTGGTCTAAAGGGTCTGAATGGGACTATGAAGTTAAAGATCAGTGCTTTAGGGATATCGTGCTGTTGTGTATATCTGTCTTCTCACTTATACATATGATAGGGTTTTCAAACATACCCCAGGGTACTATGACCCAGACATTCCTCTGTGTATGAAATAAAACAGAATTAAGTAGAAGGCAAAGAGTTCTCAAACCAGAATATCATCTGCTGTGCTGTGGCATTGCATCTTTTCCTACTAGTGCACCATGGGCCACCTTAGCCCATCTCCATCCCTGCCTCAGGCAACAAAGCTCCCCCTACCTATACCCTATTTATTCTCCTTCTAGCCTTCATTCAGCAACACACATCAGTGTGACTTAGTTGTCTCTGCAGATTGCTGACAGCTACTCAGACAGCACTTTATTTTATAAATGACATCCCTTTCTATTTTAGGTCAGCAGATCTGCCTAGGTTGTGACAATTGCTTTTGATTGCTCTGTGCTACTGTAAAAGTCACTGCCATAAAACTGTATCAGGAGATGAGAAATTACTTCCTTCCTGGCCAAAATTTGTGTCATAAAATTTATGAAAGCTTTGAAAAGTCTTACTCATTTTTCAAATTATTCAGGAAAAATCTCGACAACATTTGCGTTTTAATTCTCTGTATATTCACGTGCCTTCCTTGTCCTGATAGTGTGAACTCCTTTGCGAGTCAACAAAATTCCCTGTTTTCTCTGCATGCAGGAATTTTCAGTTTTGTATCCTACCCACTGAACCATTAGGCCTGCAATATTATTGTTGAATTTAATCTTTTCTTTAACTGCTTTTTTAAATATGTAGTAGTATTGTAGTATTCTTGCTTTTTTTTTTTTTTTTAATTTGGGGGATTTTTGCTAGCATTCTGGTCTATATTCCTTTAGGTTTAATAGACAGCTATTAAATGTTAAGCCTGTCCTTAAAACTGCTGCTCAGTATATCTTCCAGAGGAAATTTCTGTGGACTTTCAGAGGTGCATTCTGACATCATGCATTCAGAATTTTTTTCACGATGATTTCTAGATATTTGGTGATATTTGGATAGTAGTGATATTTGGATAAAACTCCTTCAAACTGCATTATTTTCAAGAAAGGGTGTGAAGACAGGTGATGATTGCTTTCTAAATCACATACCATTTTTTGGAGATGAGTCAGCTGCATGGTTAGATGTCTGCTTTCTCACATTGTGTTTGAATACTGTTTATAGATTTGAGTCCTGCTTTTATTAAAGTCATTGGTAAATCTCAAACTGTATTGAAAGTAAAGCTACTTCCCTTTGTCTAGGACTTATTTTAAGCTGCAAAATCCCTTAGATGATATGAAGAAACTTTAAGATGGTGGGGTTTGATGTCATATTATTTATTAAGGTTTTAAATTTTGTTATGTATATGACTGCATACATTTTCTTGGGTGATATTTAAATAATAGTGGCTAATTTCATTTAGAATTAAACTTCCCACAGCATTTTATGTAACCCACAAATTGCAATTCTGTGTTAGGATGAGGGCCAAAAGGTGAAAACACTAAGGAAGAAATAAGCAATTCATTTGTAACAGCAATACTGCTTCAAATGTAGAATTGCATAATAGAAGTGAAATCACTGCTGTTGAGAGAGAAACGGGAAATTTTTTGTGGGATTAGAACTCTATTTTAGGAAATTCACGTTTTCCTGTAAATCAGGGTCTGAGTTATCCTTCCCATTGTTAGGGTTCACTAGGATGCTTTTTTCTAAGCTAGATAAGAGTTTGGTCAGATTTGAAAGCTTTTTTTGACAACCAGAACTAACAGCCTTTATTGTCCAGGATTAATGTGTGTGTTTCATGAGCAGTTAAAGTTTGAAGACTCTGTCACAAAGCTTCCATTATGATTAAAGCTGTCACTAACTGAAAGCCAGGTCAATCTCAAAAGGATTTTCAAATATAATATTTTGGGCTGCCATCCTTTTCTCAAAGGACATTTGTACTTGTCAGTATAGTAGCTGTCTGTAATTAATAGCAGTAGTGATACCAGTGCTTTGTGAACTTTGCAAAACGTGGTATATCCCTCTCTTTACAAAGGGTAGCAGAAGCAGAAAGAAATTGTTATTGCCCTGACTTAGTTTTTTAATTAACATGTTTTCTTTTCTGGGCAGTCAGGCACACTAACTGGTAAGAAATTAGGGACAGTGAAGTGCCAGTGTTGCCCTGCATAATGAGAAAAATGTTTTCCTGCCAAAAGAAGGGTGAAAAATATCCATGAGATTCCCTAAGAGGGCCAGACTTTGGATTTACCTGTTGTCTATTTTTATGCTTTCTTCTGTTACTTTCCTTTCTTTTTATGTCTCTGTTGAAGTAATTTCACCATTCAGCAAAATTTCCATAAAAATTAAATAGAAATGAAGTGTTGACTCAGTGTTTTAATCTTAGGTAATATTTACCAGTGTCTTCACTCTGTAGGTTTTCATTCTGAGTGGTCTAATTAAATGTATTATTTTCTGGTGACAACTTTTTTAAGCCTGCCTTGGTATTAGATGGTTGGGTTACATTTCTCTAACCCTGATCAAGTGCCATAATCTGTCCTCGTGCATCTCTAGCACTCAGCTATGCACATTGACTCAGCTGTGCCAGGGGACTATAAATGATGATGATTTTGTTCATGAGAGACCAAGCATCTGAAATCTGTTTTCACTCACAGTTTGAAATGGGCGCAGTCCTTCCTTTCTGCAGCAATGTCTGTCGCTGAAGGGCATGCTCAGAACTTTACTGCCAGCTTATTTGAAGTAAACTGTATAATTTGAAGCAGGAATCCTGAGGCCTGGCCGTCCCTTGCTGGGTTTAAAATGAGTGTAAAGGAAAGACTTGTCTCTGTTGTCCGTTTGATGGATGGCATCAGACAGGGTGGATAGGAAAACAGTGCCAGTATGAAGTGACGAGCCTATAGAAGTGCAGAGAGCAGAACTGGTGATGAACTTAGATGAACCCAAGAAAGATATGCTTATTGAGCTTAAGTGTCAGAGTGATGCACTGTGTACTCTTTCTGTTGCTGGAATGCCAAGGATGCTGTCTCGGTCTATGTTCTTGTGGGAGAGATAAGCCACCATTGACATTACCCTTTTTTTGCTCTCAATGTGGCAAAAGTAGCAGATATCATATCCTTAGTGCATATATATCTGGATGAATCTACCTCTGCAATGACAAACTGGTGGTGGGGCCAGCAGCGTCAGGGAGGATCGTGGTGCTTTTGGAGCCTGGTGCAGAAATCTTGCACGCACAGAAAGTCACCAGATTTGCTGCACATTCAGTGTCCCCTCAGAAGTATTTTCACAACTGCTGTTTGGGCTATTTTGTACTGGACCTCATCCACATGATTGGTCTAGGACTGACATGATCCCTAACTGAAAACAGCACAAGCAAATTTCCTAACTCTTGTACCCCAAAGCCTTCAGGCTGACTCAAACATCTCCACAGTCACTGAGGCTTGCAGGTTCTCATCCCAGGTATCTGCTGCAAAATGGCAAACTTGTAAAAAACACATGAAGTAGATGTTTCTCTCTTTACATTTCTCTTAAAATCTCTTAGAAACCTTTCCTACTCTTCCAAGCTTTCTTTGGAAGAGGATCCCAGTTTTCCCTTCAGTATGCCCATAAAATGAGCACACCACTGTCATCAGACTGTCTTTTTCTCCTCTAAGGCTTGTATGGTGTTTTTACAGGTTTTTAGGCATCTTGTGAGTGTGCAACTTAAATGCTTGTTGGTTTAGCTGACAGCGCTTCCACAAACTGTGTGTGTGCAAACCGCGTATTTCCTTATCTGGTTTTCAAAATAATACTTGGATCTGTCAGCATATCCTTCTGCATTTTTGCAGAAAGCAAATTAACCCCTCTGCACCCCTTTAAAGGCAGCCAGAAATCATGTGCCAAAGCTTACTGAGGTGCAACTGCTTTATTTCTGTATCTTAAAATAGAATTTTAAACTCCTGTAGTTAATAACTTCCTTAGAAAGAAACCTTCCTCTAATCAAAACAGCTGAAGCTTTGCAAAGACATGTGACTTTTATTTCCTCACTGGAGCCCAAAAATATACATTTTTTTTTCCTCTTGACATACCACTTTAAAGTTAAATAAGTTCTTGGGTATTCCAGGACTGGAAAACTAAGAAGGTTTGTATTCTGAAGCTGCTCCTTATAGCTCTAGTTAAACATAATATTCATGTCTTTACACTTTAACAAGAATTTCAGTACTTTTTAAGCAACTAAAATAAAAATATCCTTATTCTTTGATATCTTATCTTTTTTTCCTGAAAGTCTAAAATCACAGCTTGTTAACTGAAGCCATCTAAGGGGAACCATGCCAGGAGAGGAAGAAACAGAAGACACAGAATAACTGCAGAAACCACCTCATAACTTGGCTTGGTTACCAGCTCTTAGCCCAGAGCACTTCAAAATTTGCTCAGGTGCTTCAATCACTTGGATATTTTACAAAGTGGGCAACATCAGTACTTTTTTTTTTTTAATTTGTCCTTTGGCAGTCTAAGTAAACTGGTAATTTATGCAGTGGCCTCTCTGAACAATGTTTCTATTCAGAGGTCTTCAGACATCGTAAATGCATATCTGAAAATGAATGAATATCTGTGTGATCTGCACTGCATCTAAAATTTTTTGCATCAAGGAAATACGTCAAATACATTAACAACAGGCCAATTGTACTAAATAGGTTATTCCATGTTAATGTCTCCTTAGTTGCTTCAGCTGTCTATCTACTAGCTAACAAGTGAAACTCTCTGATATCATTTTAATATCTTCAGAGTATGGTGCAGAGATGCTCCAAAATCTTCATATTGAAGGTACAGAAAGTATTAGTCTGTTGCATCATGTAATCCATTGGATATATTCCTAGCTTCTTATTTATGGCAGAACACAGCCATCTAATGTGGTTAATTTTTACACGAGGCAGAGACTAATCAGGCAAATCAAAATAAAGAAGGAAATAGCAAATACACATCTGCAAAATGGAGAGGTTAGGTTAATGTTAATTAAAGAATGATTTCTAGAAGCAGACAAGCAGTCATTTAAAAAAAATATAATTTTTTTTCTTACTTTTAACACGTGTTATATTGGTGTATAATTATTTCATTAACATTGTCATTTTGTCATCTTACATATGTAAAACCATGTTGGCTTTTTCTCTTTGCATATTGTTTGAATTAGAAGAAGAAAACATTTTAAAATGCTTTTCTTTCAAGAGATTAGAAAAAGAACACATAACTAATGATTTTCCTTTTTTTTTTTTTTTTTTACAAAATAATTTTTGCCCAATTGAAAATGAAAACATACCTAAAGCAAAGACACCAATTTTAGACAAGCATTTTGGAAAAGAGAAGTATGCATGCTTTTTTAAGTAGTGGAAGGAAGGAAATCCTACTCTAAAATACTTTTAATTAATCTTTGATTTACTCCTGGCAGCAATTCCCAAAAGTTAAAACTTGAATGTTTTCTTGAGCCCAATTCAGAGCATACTGAAGTTTATTAAGAGCCACAGCAGCAAAACGATAGCTGTTGAGACAGGTGCAATGGGATATAAAATCTGAACCTTAATTGAACACCTTTGAAGCATTTCAAGTGATATTCATTACAACATAAACGGCAACACTGAATCTTGAATTAAGTCTGAAGCTGTTTCAATAACTTCAGCAGGCTTTTCGTTTTCTGCACAGAATCTACACTCATGCAACAGACTATATTGTATATTTGTATATTACCAAAAAAACCTCCAAACCATTAAGCAGCTCTGGCTCAGTGATTTCCTAAGCCAAAATTCTTTACAGCCAGTGAGTGTAATCTAAAGAAGTACTTTAGTACTACAATGTGTTTGTCTTGTTATAACACTCTAGTGTTTATAGCTGTTGAAGATAAAATTCTGGACTAAAAGGACCTTGGAGTTGACCTAAAATAGTTGTTTTTAGCCTAATTAGTTCACTCCTGCATGAAAAACAGGAATAGACTCCTCACACTCTAAGCATCATCTCCTTCTTTGTAGGCTTTTCAGGGCAGCCAAACTAACTTTATGTGGCTTCTGAGTGGAAAGAAAATGACTAGGCAGAGACATGAGCTTTTTCTTCAGTTCTGCTTCATGATTGTGATGTCAGAAGTCAGGGAAATGTGCAAGGAAAAGGGCATAAGAGTGTGCTCTTAGTAAAGAGCATATCCTGAAGTATCTTTTCAGTCCCTTGTGACAGAGACATACAGGAATATTACAGCCACTAGGGAGAATATGATAATGGCATTGCCACTGTGGATTGCGATTGGGTCACAAATATTCACTGCTCATGGCTCTTCTCTATTATTAGGAAGGAGGGAAGTTAATGCTCTATGAAGCAGCCAAGGTTCATCACTTACTGAGTAAGCAATAATATATTGATCATTCAGGAAACGTGTCCCGTAGAGCTACTTGCCCTGCAAAATCAATCCTTGGCTAATCTATGCATTCTTTTAGCAGAATAATATACAATAACTCTTAAATTACTTGCATAAAATGTTGTGTACTTGCAGCTGGGTATCATATGGGGTTTTTTATCATGTGGGACACTTAGATGTTTGTTCCAAGTTCACTGTTTAATGTTAAAAAATGTGCTAATGCCCTTTTCTTACATCTTCTAAGTTTCTCAAATATTCTGAAGAGTTGGGAAAAGAATTTGGGTTAAGTAGGTTAAAATTTCTCTGTACTTCCACCATACCATGAAGAGAAGAGAATTGTACATGGCTTCCAGTGGTAAAAAAAGAGGCTAAGCATAAGGAAAAATTTTGAAAGGTATGTAGACTGAAAGATTTAAAAAAGTTATGTAAGGTACTGCAGAAAACTTTCTCTTCTGAAATGGAGCATTCTTCTGCCCTTCAGCAAATTTACAGTTTAACTTACATTAGTGAAGAGTAGAAGAGCTGGTGGCTGTCTTGGTTTTGGCTGGGATAGGGTTGATTTTCTTCACAGTAGCTTGTATAAGGCTTGTGTTTTGGATTTGTGCTGGCAACAGCATTGATAACAAAGGGATGTTTTAGTCATTGCTGAGCAGCACTTTAAAGAGTCTTTTCTGTTCCTCAGCCCACCCCACAGGAGGCTAGGGGTGCACAAGGAGTCAGGAGGGGACACAACTGGGACAATTAACCCCAACTGACCCAATGGATTTTTCATACCAGAAAGTGTCATGCTCACAGATAAAGCTGAGGAGAGAATAAGGAAGGGGGAGATGTTTGGAGTGATGACATTTGTCTTCCCAAGTCACCATTACTGTGATGAAGCCCTGCTGTCCTGGGGATGGCTGAACACCTGCCTGCCCATGGGAAGTGGGGAATGAATTCTTGTTTTGCTTTGCTTTTGTGTGCTTTTGCTTCACCTGTTAAACTGTCTTTATCTCAACCCATGAGTTTTCTCACTTTGTCTCCCTGGATTTTCTCCTCCATCTCACTAGGGGCAGGTGAAGGAGCAGTGTGGGATATAGTTGCTGACTGGGTTTAAACCACGACAGCAGCTGATTGTACTTTGCAATCATCATTCCAAGGTCTAGAGCAAATTGTTTTATTAATGAGATAAATCATCAAGTGAACTAGAAAAATATTATATTATTGCAGCCTTGCCCTTTTCCCAGAACTGATTCAAATGAATCTTGGCAGCTTGGGATTTTCATATCAGAAAAGTACATGAACTGTTATTTAATTTTCTATCAGTATTCTCTCTCATAAGACTTTCAGTAGAGATATATTTGAATCTTGTGCAGCAAAAAATCTGGCAAGCAAGATAAGAAATAAAACAGGCATAATCAAAACTCTGTGGCCTGACACTAATAAAGAGTGCTAAAATCCACTTATCACACAATCCTTCCTAGATTTTGTATCTATGTAGCAAAATAGAGTCATTAGCTGCAACTCCAAAGCTATCTTTTTCTACACAATCAGTGGAAATGCCGAAAGAGAATAAATGGCATATATTGAAGAGGCTGCAATTGCATTTCAGAGCCATAGAAAAATCCATGACTTAAACATCAAACAATGAATCTTCAACTGAAATGCTTCTTTGCATTATCTGAAAAATTTAAAGTTGGAAGTACATCAAAAGTCATAGACAGATATCTAAGTGCCTTCTGGAGTAGATTGGGCTGCCTGAAAATATTATCAGAACCTGACTTACAGGGAGGATTTGATCATAGAAAATACGGTGCAACAGAAGGCAGATCAAGGACAGTATATATGAATATGTACATGAAAACGGAAAGTAGGTGTACATGAAATGGATTTCAATACTGAAAGGTACCTATCCAACAAATGCTTAAAATCTTCTCGGATGGAGGTTCTGACTTTGGTTGACAACACTCCTATTCTTCATTGTTCTTGTTAAAAGAAAGCTTCTATTTTCCAATGCTGGACAATGTTCTTAGTAGAGGTAACAAATCTCTACTGCTATAATTGAAAACACTAATATTGTTGTTGCTCATGATAGGCGTAGAAGGTGTTTATGTCCTTCATCATCACATGGCTACCTCTTAAATATTTGAAAAGAACAAAAAACATCTCACTAGTCCTCATTCTCTAAAGAAAACAATTTCATTTTGTTCTTTCTTCTAGTAAATATTGATTGTCTTTTACTAGCCCTGTTCTCTGAACCTTCTCCAGCTAATTCACATGCTTTCTAGATTGCCATGTGGAAAATTCAGTGACTATACATACCAGATATATAAAGAGGTATCTTCCAACAGATACAGATGACAGTTTTTATTCCAAGAATTGAATGTTCCCAGATTCATGCATATGAAAAGCTGAAATGCAGGCATAGGTGAAGCTGAGCTTGCTCAGTGAAACCAACTTTCATTGAACTTCACCAAAATCTGAAGCTCCAGATAAAGCTGACAGACACTCTCAGATGATATATCAATCACATTATGAATTCAATCTATTCAGAGTCAAATTCTGCTGTACCACACCCTTGTGAAGCTGAGACTTCTGAGCTTTAGAAGGTATGAAGTGTGAAGTAGCTGTCATTTCTTTTGAACAGGCTGTTAGCGTCAATCAACTGGATTATTGCACTTTGGGCTGCTTGATTGAAGTAGTCATTCTAACAGACAAATACCCTAGGTGGAATGACTGATAATATGCCAATTTTATCACTGAGCTCCTTACAGTCATTGCTTCTCTCATATTTGATATTTTGCATGAAGTATAACATCCATTTTGTTCAACAGCATAGGCTTCTGCTGAGAAGGGAACGCTTCGTTTGATACCTCCTGGGAACACCTGGCATTTTGCTTGTAAGTTTATGGGGTAAAAAGGATTTCAGATTATAATTTTGTGCTTGAGAAATATCATTCAATCAATAAACAATGCTTATTTGAAAACACAAAAGAATTAAACTGTTTCTGTTAAATTTTCTGCATTAGTGTTTTGCTGTATGAACAATGAAGTGCATAAGATAATAAGACTAAGACACACATTACTATATCATTGCATTTCATGTAAAATTACTGTGGAAGACAGTTCACCACATACTTTGCCCAAGAGAGAAGAAGGTGTAATGGCATTCAGTACTTAGCATAATCATTGTGAAGTATATTTGGTAAATGTGATACACACTGAAGTGGTAAAAGGACAGATTGGAGATGAGGCTGGAAGATAGAATTAGTCTAAATTTAGAAATATGGAGAATGAGTTAGAAGACTGCTGGTAAGATGCTTGCTGTAGGCCAGGAAACCATCTTCTTCTCTTACGTTCAATATAGTTTGGATGCTTATGAACCACCAGCAGCATCAGATGTATACTGTCTCCTAGCTTCTTCAAAATTTGATTCTCCCTGATTTTAAAAAGGCAATTTAGCTTTTTTTTCTGGTCAGAATAGTAACCTGAAGAATCAAGAAGATATGCTGTGAGATGGTACCCATCTATAATAATGCAGAACAAATAGTGAAAGAGCTTCATACAATTCAAATATTCTTGTATTTTTATTACCATAAAGAGAAGTTTAAAAAAATGGCATATAGTCATATAGAATAATTTTGTTAGAACAATAAATGCAAAAGGTCTGGGCAGGCTGAAACACAGTGGTACAAAAGTCTTTTCTGTAATAGTAAGAAAGCTTAGATAGATTTTCATTTGGCCAGATGTCAGAACATCCCAACTTACATAAAAACACATAAGGACAACTTATTTTCTTTGTTCATCATTGTAGCACAAAAAAATGACAAGGTCTGAAGGCATATATTCATGACCAAACAAAGTCATCCAAGCCTAATAAAGCTGAAGAAATTGCTCTCAGATTGATCTAGAAATGGTCTAGAAATTATGCAAGTCATGGGCATGCAGCAGAAAATGAACTAACTCAGTTCACTCACTGTCACCCAGACAGTGAACTAGCAGGGTCACCTAGGACTGGTTACCCAGGACCAAGATCAAAGAGTTTTTGAATGCCTCCAAGGAGACTCCATAATCTCAGTGGGCAGCCTGTTTCAGTGCTGAGTGCCCCACACAGTAAAAATGTGGTTACTGATGTTCAGAGGGAGCCTCCTGTATTTTAGTTTTTATCCATATCTCTTGGACTAGATGATCTCCAGAGGTCCCTTCCAACTTCACCCAGTCTGTGATTCTGTGGCACTCAGAAAGTACATAATTTACTATGGTGCCAAACCTGAGAAAAGCAGAAAGTAAAAGCTGGTCCATGTATAGCACTATGTCCAGGGAAGAATAGATTTTATCCCAGGTCATACCATTATTGAACTATTCAAACATGAAGGAAATTGGCAATAATGTCAATAGTTCTGGTTAAATAAAAAAAGGACAGAAGCACCATACTCTGCAGACAATTAGATTATGTAATTTTAAACACTTCTTGAAAGTAAAATAGATTATACTCTGAGCAATGTAGCAAGTTGTGGTGTCTGACAGTCCCTGCTAAAATTGAACATGTATAAGAAATTGTCAAATTTGTTGGACAATTGTTTTCACAGCATACAATCTGGGGATCAGTTTGGAGCTATACTCCTGTTGCAGCTGAGGTGTAGTAGGAGTATCCTACAGTGGGCTGTTGGCCTCTTCCAGTTATACCAACACTGGCAGGTCTGACTTAATCTGTGCACTCACAATTTTATTGCAAGCCCTTCAGAAGACAGTGGAATGTCCTTTGACTCAATACAGCAGAGATCACTGAAGCTGGTATTTCACTAGTAAAAGTGGAAAGGTTAATCCATGTGCCACGTTTCCACAAGACATGTATCCTAGAAGTCCCAGACTGGATCTAGAATACAAAAAGAAAAGAAAAAAATATGGGGTCCAGAGCCAGGAGGAAGAAGGAAGATACTTTTGCTAACAAAGAGCTTTAAGGCTGCATGGTGTACGGCTTTCCAAAAGCTTACAATATTGGAATTCCACAACTCTCCTATCAGGACATTTAGGCATTTTCATTGTTTGTTTTTGGGGTTGAGGGGTTTTTTTGGGCAGTTTTTTGTTTTTCCTACCAGCACATGGACTAGGCAAATCACTGCAGCAACTGACATGATGTTATGTAGCATTTTCAGGTTTGAGGTCTGTGCCCACTGTTTTTGTTCTGGGCTACCTGTGTTTTAAGAGCATTTTCTTGTTAGACGGTGCAAGTACTGTTAATTTGGGGGGCAAGTCTTGATGCAGGAATATAAATTACTTGCAGTATTAAAAGTCTGAATTCCTGTGAAAGGGAAAATTGAACTAGAGTAATGAATTCCTAGAGATGATTTACAATTAGAAATGAACTCTTCAGTCTTCAGTTGTACATGAAGAGCCTTGTGAGTGAGGTCCCTGTAGCAAAGCCTTACAATTTTTTCACAGCAATGTCCCAAGTGATTGAAAAAACTGTAAAGTTGCTCTTTCAGTGAAAAGCAAGTGTAGGCACAAATCTGGTAACTATTATGCCTTCTTCAAGGATTAAGTAGAAAAGAATGGAATTCATTGCTCAAACACCTGATCATGCTCGATATGAGATTTGTCTCCTGGTTTTTTGCCCATATTTTGCAGAGGTGGAAGAGATGCTGGCCTAATTGCAAGGGTGTCAGAATGGACTGCAGTAATAAAGATTTTGCACAGATAAAAGTACATGCATATCCCAAATCTGTGATAATATAGATTTTTCTACTGTACTGTTTGTGAAACTTTATTTTCTAAAATATATATAATATTAGATATATAATTATTTTGCATATTCACAATTTATGTTAAAATACCTTGTTTATGTTTTTACCTGCCTCTTTCCTGTTTCTAACATGAGTTTTTTTGTTTACTTGTGTGTTTATATTCTTTTTATGTTATTCACGTCCATGCCTTATTTCTCTTCCTTTGTATTCTGCTTACATGTTGTGATTTCCCTGGAATCTAAGGAAATATGATCAGCATTCACAGTCACCCCTAGACCAGTCTGTTAGAAAGCATATTGGTGAAGAATAGCTGATGAATTCCCAGCACCAGATGTTCTGTCAGACTGCTCACAGTAAAATGAAAAGTGTGCAAAAGTATATTGCTCAGTCATCTTCATGATCTAACAACATCTGGTTCATTTGCAGGTGACCCCTGTCCCAGCAGCATTATATTAAATTCTGTGTACAGCATTGTAAAGGGAACTGATTTATTTTGTATCAGGCTGTGAGGAAAAATAGCTACTTTTGTCAGTAAATCAGTCTACTACTAGCTGTTGAAGGAAAAGGTCTATAAATAAATGAGTTTATTTGCTACTGTTGGAATTCCTAACTTTCAGATAATCCAGAAATTTCAATGGCTGTTTTCTGTCTAACCAAAGTATTTCCCCTACACAAATGTTAAAAAAGCAAACAAAGGCAAGCAAGCAAGCAAGCAAACAAACAAACAAAAAAAAACACCCCTACAAAAGGAAAAAAAAAAAACAGCAACAAAACCCCCCAGAAATTAGATGCATGAGTTTGCTTTCATTAATTTATTACTTCTGGAAATACAGTTACAAGCTGTTGATCTCTTGATTGTAAAATTTCATAGTGCAGGAATTTAGAAGGTTATGTTTTTGGAAGATCAGATAGCAGAATGCCAAGCTGGGACAAAATTTATCTGCAGTGCAGTACTTTGAGTGATATGGTACTGCCTTGTCCTACACAATATTGTTAAAGGCAAAGCAGCATTGCTGTTAAATCCATGCTTCACTGGGATATGCACAGATGATTTCCACTGCTGGCAACCTGAGGCACCTTAAAATTCCAAACTTTGTGGTGCAGAATGGGGGGTGGAGTGAAGATCCCCAGGTCAGTCCTGTTCTCGGTGTGATGTCTTCTCAAATATGAATTTTGTTCATCAGTTAATTGCTTCTTAACTCCCTAGGTCCCATAGCTGAACATTCTCTCTCATGTATCATTAAAGAAGGGAGCTTTCCTGCCATTGCTTATGTGGTTGCCACTTCAGACCCAGGCAGTGCAATGTCTTCTTGGTCTGCAAATCAGTGGGGAGAGCAGAGGGAGCTGCAAGGCCCTGGAATTGTCATGGGGGAGCTGTCTGGCTCCACTGGGATGTGCATTCCTGCAATGTGGAAAAAAAAAGCTGCTTTGAGGTCTGATAGAAGACATTATACCCTCAACATCTGCTGAGAATGGAGACAACTAAAACATTCTGTTGCAGGCAGTCTGAAAAATCATCCAAAACTATGTAACTTTATATTGTCCTTTCTTTGATAACAGCTGAAAAAAATTTAAAATTTGCATAAAAGACTGATTTTTTAATCAAGTATATGTGGCTCATCTAAATTTTTTTCTTCTTTGCCTTCTCTTGTGTTTATCATGATGTAAAGGCTTTATCCAGAGATCTGCAGATACAGATCCAGAGATTTGACAGGAACACAACGAAATTCAATTTTTGCTTATTCATCTGAAGTCTGACTCTGATTTAGTTTGATTTGCCGACTCAAAATCTACTAAACTTCTAGATTAGTAGAACACAAAGTAGCTGTATGAAGGCACATGCTGCTTCTTGCTACTGAAACAGAATTTCAGCAGTCTGTTTATTATAGAGCTTACTGTGGTAACCTTCCTATTTCTTTTAATAGGTCTGTTCAAACACACGGAACTACTAGGGGAAACACAGTCTTATCAACTAAGCACTGCCAATAACATCCAATGAAATGTTGCATTGTAAATCAAATTCTATAATTGGTTACATTGGTACAATTATACAGATGAGATTTCCATTAACTGCAGAGAGAGCTGCATCCTTGAGATCAGTTCCAACTTGGGGGCTGTGAATATTACTTGAATATATAAGTCCTATTGAAATATAAGTCCTATGGAAATATAACCTATAATGTCCTCTTTTTTTTGCAGAAATCTGGTGTAAATATAAGCTGCACTTGGCCAGCAGGTTAGTCACTGTTGACACGGGTATCTCCTTGTTTGTCATCTGGGTTAACAGAGAAAGAAATCCTCAGCCTAGTCCTGTTCCTCACTGTGCATCCTTAAGAACATTTTGTTGATACTGTCTTTCTATTAGCCCAGTCTGTAATGATGTGGTTGGAACAACTCTGATATATGTTTTTTTCTTCAATTAAAACACAAAATACAATCAGCTTCTGTGTAATTAGGCCTTACAACCCTGCAGCGAATATTGACAGCAGTGCTTCACATTGTTGCTTCACATACAGAACCTAATATGAGATGCATCATTTCCGCCTTATTTAAGGCAGAACCTGACCACTCTCAGGTCAGTGTTGTTAAAGATATTCCTCCCAAACAATCAATCTAAAATGCTCTCAAAGTCCTTATGGACATCTTCATAGTAACATGAGGCACTTACTGCAAATGAATTCACAAACACCACAATGAAAACATTTGTTTTTCTTCTCTGCTTCCTAGAATTGGTATCAATTATATCAAAAGCCCTTTTTACAAGAAGGGAGAGAGAAGAATTTGGATGTCTGTAGTGCTGAATGACTGTGGTTAATAGCTTTAGAAAAAGCTGAGGTATCTAGATACATATGCCAGCATTGACCTTGACAAAAGAGCAGGCTTTAATTCTTAGTAATAATAGACAAAGGGCACACTGAAACAATGTGTTAGAAAACACATTGTTAGAAAATCTCTGAGCTATTGTTTGGCATATTTTAGACAAAGAACTTGGTTTAAGTCAAGACCAAGTCTGGCAATGCTCTCCAGTTGATATAATATGTGTCCCCATTCAGGTACTTTTTTTTCCCTATCATCTCCAGTTGTTTTGGCATGGTTAGGGCCATAGATGGGATTTTCTTTGTTAGTGATAGTGTGTCTGAGTCCTGTAATCTGTTTCCATGCTGAGTTTCACATTCTGCAATAAAGTAGTCTGTCAATCAGACTGTCCCTCAGCCAGGACCAGGGCCATCCCTTGTTTCCCATTAGCCACCAAGCCCTTAAACTAGGATGTTGCGTGCAGGATTCCTGCTATATCCTACTCCCCCGAGAAAGAAGCTTCACAGAAAGCATAGAGATGTATTCATGTTCAGCACAGTTAAATTCCCATCTAGAGACATGTCTTTGGTGAAATGGGGCAGTATTTCTTCTTTTCTGCATTCCACCCCATGCACCTCACTTTGTAGCAGAGAAGAGCTGGGGAGCTTGTATGTGGGAAGATAAATATGAGCACTATTGACTTTTGGAGCAGATGAATTGCACTGTTGTTGGTAGTGCTTTTTATGTCTTGAGTAAGACCAGCTGTGGATAAGCATGCCTTTGTTTTGAGGCTGTTCGTAACTCTGGTTCCTGTGTACTTCGATTGCTTTGAAGAAATTTGCTCTACTGGGTTATATAATATCTAAGCTGGGATACTTGACTTGTGTTTATCTCTCCACACTGGAATATTAGCAGGAGAGTTGTCTTGTGAATTTTGCTGAGAGCAATGCATGTGCATATGTAAAAGCATCCTTCGTAAGATTGTTTTCATCTCTTTCCTCTGGGTTCACTTTTGTATTTTTAGTTCATTCCCAAGAAGTGAATTTGTTCAATTTCTGCTTGATTTCTTTTTATCTTTATCCTTTTTGATATAACTATTTTCTTTGATAAGGATAAGCCACTCATCTGTCTTTTGCATGAGAGCATTCCTTCTAATTTTTTTTTTCCAACAAAATAGTTTTTATCCCCTAGAAGCTGCTGGTGACTGGAACTAGATTTCTTTAAGACAAAATTTTTCTGATTTTTTTTCAGTTTTCCTTTAACATTGCCCTATTTTTTTGTCTAATATTAGACTTTATGGTTCATTGGAATATATTACTATCATGGAATTTTCTTCTTAGTTTTCCTGAGGATTTTGTAATTCTAGGAACTCATGCTTTTTCACAAGCTCTTCTGGCTATATTCCTTTCTCTTTAAAAACTCTGCTGTTGTGTTCTTCTTTAAGTGGCTCCTCAGTCAAGAATAATCTAGATATATTTCCTCATTACTGACCTATCTGTTTTGAAAAGCAAGGGATTTATTTTAATTACTCCTTTTTCCTAAGTAGTTATTCATAATTTCTTTGCATTTCTTTGGGACAACACAATCACTATCTCCTCTACTGTTCTGAAATACTTTTTCCTATGCAGGTTTGTTATTTCAGTGTCAAGGAAGGTTGCAGAACAGAAAACAGTACTTTAGAGTTCTCCAGTCCTCTGCTGAGATTTATGTTTCTATTACATAAAATACTGGTGCAGTCATTAATTCATTTTTACTTTGCTGTTCTGCTTTTCTTCTCTATTTGATGATGTGCTTGGTGGTTCAGAGTAAGAGAATGGATACTCAAGTTTGAAAACAAAACCTAAATGCGCACATGCAAACACATTATTTCTTCAGTCTTAACTCTCTTCTCCAGAGGACAAAACATCTGATTTGAGATGCTATAGTCTTTCTGAGCTGAAGAAAACACATATTAATAGTTCAACAAAGCAAATAGTTCCTAGCATTGTGTAGGTGTTTCTGAGGGGAAAGCACACAGACAATCATGGAATGCTCTGGTTCAGCAGAAGTTGGGGACACATTGCACATCTCTTCTGAACATATGTATCCTTTGAAATTTGGGCAGCAGTTGGGAGCTATCTCTGCTTTGGTTCTTATGCGTGTGTCTGAGTTATTGAAGTGGACATGAAAGGATTTCAAGGTGTGTAGGTGTGATTTGGAAGTTCTCTTACTGATAAATTTGATAGCTTGCTCTTGAAAAGAGCTGCTTTCATTGAGACTTTTTTTTGGCTTTTGTTTTAAGTACAGCTCTAAATACTCTACTTAAATATTCTCAGAAAAATGGTTGTTAAAAAACTGCTTCAGGATGGAATCAAACCCTTGCAGGTGTCTTTGACTGCTTTCAGTGTTATTGTTAGTATTGTTTTACTTATGGCAATAAGTATTTTACTTATTGGTAGCTGCCTGAGTGGCCTCCTCAGAAGAGGAATAGTCATTGTCCCTTGTCATTGCTAGAAATTGCTCTCTTGCTCTTGCTATAGGATGGGGTAAGGTTTGTTGGGATTTCTTTGCTTGTTTTGAGTGTAAAGGTAATGAAAGAGTAAAAAAGGTATGGAGTGAAAAATACTTGTTTTCTGAAACCAGTATCTTTCCTGAAATAATAGTTTCAATGAAGCTCACTTTGCCAATTTCTAGAATTCAATTTAAATAATAATACTATGAGAAAAGCTGTTCATCTGGACATTAGACAAGTTGTCTGAGTTGTGTGGAAATCCAGGACCATATAAGTGCATTGTTTGATTTAAAATATGTATTTCCCATCTACAAAGAGAGTGCATTTATTTCTTGGAAATGCTTCCTAACTGAGAACATTGGTCTTCTTTGTATGACATTTTTTAATTTCAGCTTCCAAAGAACTTCAATGCCAGACAAGTTTCACAATTCCTGTTGTTTTGGGAGAGACAATTGAAATACCAAGCAGACAGCTTGCCTTGCCACACTAGTACAGGACACAAGACTGAAGCCAGAAACTCTTAGATATCCACTCATCTCCCTAAACATCCTCAATTCTCTCACTTCTTTCTATACATAGTAATAGTAAAAGGTTCTTCAGCTGGAAATCAACTCATGTATTCAGTGATATTATTCATGAACAGGCATGTTAGTAGGGCATATCTTGCTTAGGATGATTTCTGTTACGTCTCATGGCAAGCAGGATGCTTGAGTTGAAGATAAAATGTTTGTATGGAAGGCAAGATTCCTGGGATGTAGTTCTGACTGTTGTACTGCTTCAGTTTTGTGTGAACCATGTTGTCTTGGTTTCAACAGTTCTGATGAATAAACTGTAAACAAGGTTTGGCTCAGTCAGTGCTGTGGGGCTGAAAACAAAATAGCTGTCTAATGTGAAAAACTGTTCTTGCAAAAAAAGTTACTATGACATAGCAAACAGTGCCAGGATTCTGTTCCTAGACTTGTTGTGAGACATTGGGAAACTCAGATGTAATCACTACCCTGCCTCAAAGGGATAACTATGTGAGGATAAAATTATTAAGACTTAAATGGTCTGTGATGGTAGAATTGGTTGGCCATGGAAAGTCTACATGGAATTTGATACTAATCCTTTTGTCAGCTGTTGAATTTGATTAAACAAATAAAATTTTGCTCAGGGTAAAAAATCCCAATTCTAATGTATCTTTGCATTAAAAAAAAAAAAAAAAGTGACTGTACCTCATGTTTATAGATTAAATCTCAAAAACATGTTCAAAGTAGCTTAGATGTTTAAATGTAAATAGATGCATTTTTTAATCACTTTCCCCCTCCACTGCATTCTTTGGAGCTAACTCATAGATATATTTTACTGCTTGAGTTTGGCAATCTTCTACTAGCTGTGTTGTCATCCAAAGGTAAAACCAAAATATTTTTATAACCCTTAAAGCAGGAAAAGAACATTTTATACAACAAAGCAAGGTTAAATGGATCTGTTGCTAAATACGATAGAAATAATTGAATGTCAGTAATTTCTGAAATTTCTTGGCAGAGTTTGAGAACACTTTTGGCATGGTCGTATGTTAACTAGTGTGGAATTAGTCCCTGGTGCACACCTAGACTATTCCAATATCTGACAAAGGAGAGAGAATTAGTGTTTTTTACCTCATTTATCTCAACAGTTCCCCAGTCTGAAAAGCATCCCAAGAACAGCTCTTAGATTTAAATATTTACTTATTAGAAAGCTTAAACTAACAAGAAAAAGTGGAGAGCTACTGAATTTCTGGATGCTAGATTTAGCTCTGAAGTTCAGGTTAAAACATAAGCTCCTGAAGGCCAGATTTTCCTTTTGGAGGCTGATTTTACTATTTGGGATATTTAGACTCTTATTCTCCTTGGTTGGGTGATATTCTTGGAAAAATGATACAAGAAACCATCTGTGTGTGACAAAGGACAAGACATGGCAATGTTCCCTGCTTCCTCCTCTAGCAGCCACACTTCCATTGCTAGATGTGCTCCTGATGGCTGAGGTTTTGTATGAAGCACCTCCTCACCCTCAGAGCTGTCATCTCTTCAGAGAGTAACAGCTGCCAGGGGTGACTGTGCTTAGGACAGAGCCTAAGTGGAAGTAAAGTTAGATTAAAGAGGAGCCAAAGGGAAGGTTGAACTTTCTTTTCCATCTAAGACAGCTAAACTGGAGACTCTGAGGGATTACTGTTTTGCAATGAATGCTTGTTAAAAGAAATGGAGCCCTAGCTTTCCTCCAACTTTCTGGTTTGTGAGGATACCTATGGGTTACTCTTCTCACAAAATGTTGGAATGTGAAAGGGCAATGGATCAGGGGAAAACCAACTGACAGTTACATGAAAATGGCTGAGATTGTGAAGCTTGGATACCTAGAAGGTATTCACTGAATCTCTCTCCCTTGAATTAAGGGCGGCCAGCAATAAGAACAAAACATAGAACAGCATCTCTTGGTATTTGCCTTCATTGTAATTATTTCTGCTCCATGTTATGGACACACAAACATTTCCAAGTAAATTATTATGATAAAAATTAATATTTACCAAATTATAATTTTAAGAAAAAGCACAATAGAGATAGCTGGATGATTATTCATTTTAAAGACAATAGATGCTACTATATGAACTTGGCAATGCTGACTGTAGGTGATGTCCCCTGATCTCACAGCTGGGTCTTGTAATAGCAGACATCTGTTTTCTATTATGTTGAGTGTATTTTAGCTACCTAACTCTTTCTACTGTTTCCAGTGGTAAAAGTGTTGCTTTTACAAACAAACCAGTTTCAATAGGCATGTCTCTACTGAGCAATGAATGTTGATCTCCAGGGAACTGGAAACAAGCTTTACCAACGCTGTAACAGTGCTTTGTCTGTCTGCTGAGTGCTGAAGATAATTGCCTCCTTTCTCTGGACAAGGACAGCTTTCTTTAGTCCTAGATCGCTTTTTTGCTGTCTTCTGCACCTGCTGTGTTTTCCTCTGATTTACCCCTTAAACTGTGTCCTTGATTTATGGCAGTGTAACAGTGTAACAGACAGTGATCCTTCTGCAAAGGGCAGGGGAATGTATAATAGTCCAGTGATTATTATCTTTCATAACGAGAGAATTTTGTAAGGAAGTCAAATCAGGATCACATCATATTATTGGATAAATATCTAGAGTTCTTGCACATTCAGACAATTATTACACACTGATGGTATCTTTTCAGGTTATCCTGTCCCATGTCCTCACGCAAGTTCTTGATCCATAGGGAGCAGTGACAGTTTTCTTATTTTTATAATTTTTTGACAGGATGTTTTTATGAAGAGATCTTACGGAGCACTTTGAAAATGCCTAACACATCCCATGTGTGATATTAATTTTTGTACCATGTGTATAAAGCAAGCAAGCAAGCGTCCCAGTAATTCTAGTGATTTCTAGCCTGCCTGTGTATGGGTAAACATTGTAGAAATTATCTGTCAGTATAAATGTATTTGTATATAGGAGAGAAGAATAAGGTTCTTGAGAAAACTTAGATGAGGCAGCAGCAATCCATTTAAATAAGAATGTACCCTCTCTTGCGAGAAGTCTGCTGAACAGTCTGGTATCATTCCTCAATCATTCAGTCATATTTAAACAAGGTGCTGGACGACTTTGATGTCACTGCTTTTTTTTGGCAGCTTAACTAACTGAGAAAACCAAATACGTTAATTATAAGTTCCTCCACAGTAGAGACAGAACAAAATTAAACATCACAAACCTCATAACTCTTTCCAGTATCCCTTGTGCCCCCGCACTGTAATTGCTAAGCTAAGGCTCTGTGTCTCATATCAGAAAGAGACTGTATGAGCTCAGTCTAACACATTCCTACTTATTTTTAAATGAAAAACCTTAAAGTATGTTTGTTTGGAATCTCTACTTGTACTCTGGGAAGAGGGCTGAACTCTGCACATCTCACACAGTACTCAACATAAATTCTATCCATTTAAAACTCATAATAAAGAAAAAACCTTACAACTGCTGACCAAAATGTTTATAGTTGCCTTGAAAATTCCTGCTTTTTCCCCACTCTACCATCTTGGGGTTACAGAGGAGGAAAGGCAGATGTGAACAGTTTATCTGCCACAGATTGCTTTAACACTGTGGGTTCTTTCCAGCAGAGAGCTGTTTGCCATGCGAATGGCACATACCACAATGGGAAAGCTGCTCTCTTTGAGGGCTTTCAGCACCTTCACAATTCACTTAAATTCTCACGTCCCCTTCAGGGCCTTCTAGACTGACGGGCTGGCCTTCTCTGTTTGATTCAAGCTGGGCATCACCCTTTTTCCCATGGCATGGAGAGTGAGTTTCTCACTTGCAAGTGTGTGAGAAATTCAAGGATGAAAGAGATACCACTTATGCTGGGTTTGACCCTTGTCTGTTCTGAGTGCTGAGCATCTTCCATATTTTAAAGCAGCAGAGAAGAGTGTCAGAATAGAAAGAAGAGAAGCTGGCTGAAAGAAGTTGAGGAGGTGGTGTAGCTAAGTGTGTGTGCCTTAATCTGTGTTTTATTTTGCTATTGAATTCACATCTGTGATGGAACATAGTGGAATGCAACTATTGGACAGGCTTGTTTTCTTTATGTCTCATAACACGTGGCCTGAGGCAGTATTGCTGTTACTTGCTATGCAAGAATCACAGCCATAAATCACTGTCAAAACAAAAAAGGATAAGCAGACGTGCTTTGAGAGGTTAGCTGTTAACACTTGGGCCCTTCTTAACTTGTCTTCTCTGAGTTAATTAAACAGCTACTACAGGACTATTCTCTTTGGCCCTAACTTCATTTTCCATGACACTGATTGCTGTGATATGCATTGACATTCCCAGAGACTGAACCAAGAATATTCTATTCAAAAACATTAAATAATTGCAGCTAGAACTAAGGAACCACTGTTTCCAAGTTTCTGCTAGAAATAATGTCTGTGTTTGGTGATTCTGGTCCCACACAGAGTGATCTGCAGTATGCTCAGGAGGTGGAATTAGTATTCTCTACAGATTTAAGGGAAAGCCTGGATCTTTGCAGGCTAAATATTTCCATGAATTAAGCTGCACTACTTAGTTCCTATTTTGTTTTGGATCTTAGATATTTGGTTTGGATCCATCTTATTTAAACTGGAACGGTATCAGCAACTATCATTTTTTTGCACATTTGAGTAGTTAAAAAAGATTGTTTCACTACCTTGTGTCCAGCAGAGTTTATGAAAACCTCATGAATCAAAATTTTTTGTTGTGAATCTGTCAAAATTCCACGGTGCTCTGAGTTGCAACAAAGAATGACTTTGATCAATTAAAAAAAAAAAGACAAATAGATAATTGATCAATATTTTTATATGGTCTCTTTCATTAATTCAAGGCTCAGTGTCAATACCATATCTCCAAGGAAGCTGATATTACTTATATGATTATATGTTGCATTTATTCTTTCTGATATGCTTAGGAAGCTATCCATTAAAAGACATTTGCAGAATAAAAAAGTTTAAAAGGCTAAGTGACTGCCTGGCCACTGGATATGATCACACCCTGTTATTACTTATAAATATTTTTAGTCCCTCTAAAAACCTTTTAAAAATTTATATATATAAGTATATATTAAAATTTTATATCCCAAGTTAAAAGTCATTTATATGTTTGACATATATAAATTATATATAATATATAATATAATATATAAGATATAATTCATAATATATATTTTATAATATATACTCATAATGTATAATATATAATATATAGTCTATAATATATATATAATATATATTATCTAGAATATGCTATCTAGAATAATATATCTTATATTATATATTGCATATTATATTATGTATATGTAGTATATAACACATAATCTATTATATTATATATATATAATATATATTATATATTTATATATTTGAAATTCATATATTTAACTTCTAACATTTACTTTATCCAAAGTTGATACCCTAACAAAAGCAGCAAGGTAGTCTCCGTGTCTTAAATTCTACTTCTTTGTAATCATTATATTTTTTTTATGAAACAGCTCAGAAAAGACTGGACAAATCTGAAGCGCTCATGTCATCAGTCACACAGATGGGCTAAGAATATTATGCAGACAAATGACATGCTGTCTGCTTAGGTCGGGCACCAGATTGCACATTAAGGATAGACAATCTGATAATGATTTAGGATGCATTTATGGGTAGACAGGAGCAGAAGTTCTGGCCAACGTTGTTCACACTGAGTGGAAATAGTACCAGTGGATGGCAATTTATAAGCTAAAACCCACAGAACTGAGATGCAGCTGGACAGGCTACCCAGGCTTCCATGCCAGCAGTTGGCAGCTGTATAAAAGCCATATAAAAATGCTGAAATATACTCTGAGGATGCTTTGTGTTGGCTCTTCTCCATAGTGAGAAGAGGCATGCATTTGTGAAGGACATGCAGTAAGTATGCTACATCACCCTAAAGTTTATATTTGTACTTCCTGTCACTTTTCACTTTTATTTCTATTTCTTTTTCTTTAAAGTAAACACTAGCATTCGTGCTGATGCTTGCATTCTAAGACAGGGGGACAATTTTTTTTGTTATTTGATTGCACATCCAAAGAAAATACTGCCTCTTAAACACAGATGACAAAAAATGGGGGAGCATACCACTATCAAGCCTTAAATACAGCTCTATTTCTTACTACAACTCTGGAGCGCTCAATATCTAGCACTTGAGAAGGTTTGCAATGCAGGTTGCAATGAAATAAGTACTTAAGTTGAGCAAGAACTGTTCTTTGGCTCACTTACTTTACATTAGTAAATACCCTTATTTCTGTTTTCTCTGGTTATTTCATTGTTATCTTGACTGAGAAACAGAGATATGGTATTTTTTGTTGTGTATTTCTAAAGCTTATAAGACCTTCACACTGTGTATCCTGATTTGTGCATCACTATTAAATATGAATAGTTATTAAAGTCCTTTTCTGTGTTGAAACCAAAGTATTTATTTGAGTCATTATCTCAGAATGTTTCACACTGCTAATTTTGCTATCATCGTGGTTTTAGCTTTTGCTGGCAGCATGCATTTAAAAAGACTGCTCAAAATGAATTCTGAAGGTGTTTCCCAAGCATGTACTCTGTGCTGGGGACAGAAGACAGCTTTGGAACTGCATTTCCTTTTTACAAGCTCTCTTCAAAAAGAAATGTGAAACTGCTAGAAATATTTTGATTTATGTACTGTGACAGAAATGGGAGGCCTTTGAACAGTTGTGACCTGCAATAGGAATCCTGAGGCACTGAACTGTGCCAGGGTCGGTAATGGATCCATGGTTGTGTTCTTCTATTTACTAATGACATCAAAATAAATTAGTTTTGTTAGTTTGGTCTTCTAAGACTTTTACTATACAAAATAACTAATAGTCAGCAATTCCAGAATTTCAAAGAGATTCAGACATTATTTATAGAGCAATAATGTATACAAACCTCTGAGTAACTTAGGATCCCTATGGTAATATACTTCCTTCTTCCCTGTTCAGCTGACAACCTAAATAAGCATAAACATATATTTTTTCTGCCTTTTATACTGTCCCATCGGTATAACTGGAAATATTTTCAATTATTTTATATGCAAAGACATTTAAAAATCCCTATACATCAAACAGGTATTGACATCATAGGCTGGGAGAATTAAAACAATGGAATAATGAAAGTAAAAAAAAAAAACCAAACTTGTTGACATCTGGGGGGTTGTGACTATCCTGTGAAAAGATTCACTTTTCTAGATCTATTCTATCTTTCTGAACTCTCAAAACATCCAATGTTATTTAGATAAGAGATCTGAACTAACACTGCTTCTTTTGTTTCTAAGGCTGCATTCAGATTCTCCACTGGAGAAGCTACCCCATGTCAAGCTCTGAGTTACTGTGGCGAGGCTGCCTCTTTCAGGCAAGCTGAGTTGTTTTCTATACAACCAGTGGAGGAGTGCAGTGTAGGTGTGATAATGAGACCACAGGGATCCTTGCCTCTAAATTTGTGCCAAGATTCTTGAAAGTCTGGTTGTACAGTTAAAAATTATTGGTTCTGTTGTGGTTTCTACCTGCCTGCTGAAGGGTGGTGATAACCAGTGTTAGATGTCTTCAGCTGAGAAGTAAATTGCCTCAGTTTCATGACTATCAAGCAATAAACTGTTACAGTATCATAAAAAAATCCCTTTTGTATATATAGCCTTACCCAATCTCTTCTTTTTCCAACTGTATTGTTTTAATTAGATACAATATGTTTAAGCAGAGCACAAAATAACTGCTTATTTTTCAAAGTAGCACATCCTTCTCAGGCGTTTTTTAAAGAAGTATTGATTGATTTATTTTTAAATATTAAAGGTAACAATTGCAGAGTTCCTTCTAATGCATAAGATGAAAGCTGTAAGAAAGCCAGGAGACACACTTGGTAGCTTTGGGACTAGGAATTTAGAACACTAAGTGTCATATGAATTGCTTCTCTAAATAAATCCTACCTTTATGGATAGGCAAACAGAAGGTGACATTTAGGCTGACCTTCCAAGAAAACCAATTTTGGTTTTATTAGTTTAACAAGAGCTATGAATGTTTATCAGAGCATCTGCTAAATTTAGCCTGTTTTTGAAGTTAGATACAACAAGTTAATGCTCAGTCCATGAATATGAATTATTAATAGGTTTTTAAAAATAAAAAGGAAATTTTGACATGTCATGGGTGGGCAAAGGCTGTGAATCTCTGACATATGCTTCATCCCACTGTGTATCCAAGAAAGTATTATTGTAAGTCTAATGGCAGTAACTCAGTTTAGAGTTAGTGATTTGGTCTCTTTATTTCATATTGGTGTAAAATTTGCAGATTATGACAGTTCTCAAAGCTGCATAAAATTAATCAGTGCTCTGGAGATTCACACAGCTACTTGTATACTTCTGAGTCATAGTAACTAAGCCTGTTAATAAATGAATGGTAAACATTTTTTTCCAAAATGTGTCTGTTTAGAAAGGAAGAAGCCCTTCTGATGGCAATAATAACATCCTAGTCACCTTATAAACAAAATCACAGTCTATAACACTGTAAAGCCTCCCATATTTTATATAGAGACATGTGTGAGCTAAATGCATTTAGTTCTGCAACCCTGTGAATTGTTTTATTTACAGCAAATGTATTCATGAGATTCAAGTGTCTGAAAGATTTTTCTGTGTGTGTTCTCTTGGCTGTCTGTGGACCTACTGAATCCTAAAGGGATTCAGTATCACATGAATCCTAAAGGGAGTGAGTGAGTAAGTATAACAAAATAGTTTGGGCTGGAAGGGACTGTAAAGATCAACTTGTTCTAACCCTCTGCCATGGACAGGGACACCTTCCACTAGACCAGGTTGCTCAGAGCCCCATCCAACCCGGCCTTGAATGCTTCCAGGGATGGGGCATCCACAGCTTCTCTGGGCAACCTGTGACAGTGTCTCACCACCCTCACAGCTAAGAGTTTCTTTCTAATATGAAATATAAACCTACCCTCTTTCAGATTAAAGCCATTCCTCTTTGTCCTGTTATTGCACACCCTCTCCAGCTTTCTTGTAGGATCCTTTGTGTACTGGAAGGATCCTAGAATGTCTCCCTGGAACCTTCCCTTCTCCAGGCTGAACAACCCTAGCTTTCTCAGCCTGTCTTCACAGGAGAGATACTCCAGACCTCTGAGCATCTTTGTGGCCTCCCCTGGACTTGATCAAACAGGTACATGTCCTTCTTATGATGGGGACCCCAGAGCTGAATGCAGTATGGGAAAGCTTGAGACAGCTAAATAAGTTACTGTCTGGAGTTTTCCTGTCCCTTCTGCACTGAGGATGGAGCAGTTCATAAATTATTTGACACTCTAAGTATATTAGAGGTAAATTCACTTCTTAATGCATGAGGTTAATGAGGCAATGGGCCACCTCACAGATGGAAGGGACAATGAAGCTGAAAGCACTGATCTGGTCAGTGCAGTTCTGTTGTTCCTGCTTTCACTTATTAAGCTGGAACACAAAGAGTAATTTACCAGGGTAGTATAGGGTTTATCATTGTACAATCACACAGTCTCAGTCTTTAAGACTGTAACCTTGCTAATCTCGCAATCATTGTAGCCCAGTAAGTCTGATAACCTGAGTGATTAAAATTTGAAAAACAATTCCCATATCCTTTAGAAAATTTACTCATCTCATATTGAAAACTGCATCCTAATAGGCTCAATGTTGATTTTATGCTTGTTTGTTGGGTTTTTGTAAACTTTGTTTTACCACTGTAGGTTTAGACATTCTATAAGAAAAAAAAAAGGAAAAGGGGCAGGGAGGGAAGGGGGAAGAAAAAAACCACACATATTCCTAAAAATTCTGTAGTTTACACAGAAATTAACTGGTTGCAATCATTATTGCTGCTTGATTTATTCATTAAGGGTAACAGCCTCTTCTTTCATTGTGTTCTGAATGAATTCTATCTTGAAAAATATCAAGATTCCAGAAACAACTGCAATTAGCAGAAAAGACCATTACAAGAGTAGGGAAAATAATGAGGACAGTTGATTAGTTGATTTATTTCTGCTGAGAATCTGCTGCAGAAAATGATCAACACCTACTCCCTTTTCCTATGAGAAAGGCCTCTGCTAATTCCTATGTGAACA
This sequence comes from Motacilla alba alba, assembly GCF_015832195.1. NCBI lineage: Eukaryota > Metazoa > Chordata > Aves > Passeriformes > Motacillidae > Motacilla > Motacilla alba. The sequence continues at coordinate 44,499,006 of NC_052016.1, read as the reverse complement.
GTAGTTCTTACAGTACTTTTCCTGGGTAAGGACTATACTGCTTAGCTTTGCTTCTGATTTTCCTCAGTTCAGAGCAAGGTCTTTACAGCAGCTGAAAAATGGTAGAGAACCATCTTCATTGGGGTGGGTGCAGAGCATGAAAAGAAAACACACCTGCTGCTCCAGAAACATAGCCTTGTGCTCCCTGGAGGGCAACTGCTCAGCTTCCAGTGGACCCAAGCCACTGCACACATAATGGGACAGCACAGTGCCTTTGTTACTGAAGCAACACAGTTATTAATATGGGTCAGAAAGCATCTGCCCTGACACCCTCTGCTAAAATTCCAAAGCACCTAGTCTGGGATATGTTTGTTAGCTTCTCCTTTGCAAGAGGTTCATGATGGATTTAGTGGTATGCTGAATGTTTTGATTTATCCTCTGGGGTTAACTAAAATTTATCTCAAAAACAAGTTTGAACATCATAGGCCAGATCTCTGAAGGACACATGCCTTCTATTGCCCCAATTAATGTGAATGCATGCTAATCAATGTTTTGGTAGCATGCCCTAGTTCTCCTATTTTAAGATGAAGCACAGAATTCTCTGCAATGCTGCCTGACAGGCCCTTTCAGCTGATCAACTCAATGTGTTCATTCTGGAGTGAGAACTTTGTGTTTGTTTTGTTTTTTTTTCTTTAGGGTCCTTAGTGGCTGAACCTTAAAAATAAGGACTAAGGGTGGTAAAAATGGAAGATTACGCAATTATTATATAACAGATATGACAAGTTCCAACTTCAGAGTGCTTCAAGAGAGGGTGGGAACAAGCAGAACAAAAATAAAGAATTTCAAGGAAATACAGTTTGTTTCTCATCAGTCTTCTTCTAAAAGCAAGGAAGATCATAAGAGCAATTTCTGATTTTTAACTACCATAGGATAACTAATAATAACTCTTAATTTAGAGCCAAACAAAGGGAATCATGCATTAGTATGCCTGTGCACTGTAGGTATATTATTCTGATTCATCTGTAGTTGTAGGAGCTAGTTTGAATTTCATGGAACAAGTAAGCATGAGGAAGATTTATTTCTCCTTTACTGGTAAATTTTTACTTTACAAACATTAAAACCGAGTATGAATATGCTTTGGACCAAAACAACTGCTGATACAATTTTTCATTCTAGGCCCTTCTACTAGAGGCAATAGTACTGATTTTGCAATATCAACCACATCCAGCTTTCACTGAAATAACTTTATATAAATAAAAAAATAAATCCAGCTTTTGAAATCATGTTCTTCCACTAGGCCAAACAAAGGCTTAATGACCAGGAGATGGATGATGTTTTTGTTTTTTTTTACAGTGAACTGGAAACTTTTTCTTCCCTTTAGTTTGTCCTCTCTTGTTTGTTGCAAAAAGATTGAACAGTATTGAAAAAAATGGGAGAATGATCAGTGGAGAAAACTAGCCAGATGAAATTCTATCTTGAAAGAGAAAGCAATTTTTTCTCCACTTTATATTTTCTTTAACAGTCACCACTGAGAAGAAACACAAAGAGTTGAAAATGTTAACATTTTTCCCTCTGAAGCATGTCACTGGATTCCTCCCTTCTCTTTTGCCCTTCATCTGCTGAAGTTAACTTACAAGCTTTCTTGATGCTGTAGTATGAGTATGATGAAATGATCTAAATATTTATTGAAGGCTTTAAATTTATTCTTATAGCTTCCTGTGCAACAACTCCAGGCTCACTTATCAGCTGTCTATCTCTCTGGAAAGAGCTCTGAAAGAAGTAAACAAAGGAAAGCAGGAGAATTGGCTTCCAGGAGCAGGCATAGGTGAGCCTGTTTTTAAAATTGTATTTTACTTTTAAGGCTTCTTACCATCTGATGGTTCCCTCTTGCTTCTTGATAAGAGTCACATTTACTAGTCTTGGGCTCCTTATCCAAAAAATTAATAATGTGTGGGGATGTCTGCTTGGACAGAGGGGAAGTTTCATGGATAAGACTTAGATAGGACATGGGGAGCTCACAGCCACCAGGGTGGAGCTGCCATTCCCTGTTCCACCCACACAAGCTCCCTGGAACTATGTCCTTGCTGTACTCTGTCTCAAGATCTCAGCTGACCTGACTGAGACAAGTCTGCTCTCTGAATTCACGTTTTCCAGGGGGGAGATGCGCTTTTTCCTGCCTTCATGAGCACTACCAGCTCATGAAGCACTCAGGAAAGCACAAGGCAGCATCTGGCACAGAGAGGAGGTGGGAGTCCTGACTGCTTCTTTCAGTAAGCTCCTAGACTTGACTTGATTTGGTGTAGCATAACTCTTACTTTATAAATCAGCATATTAAAATACCAGCTTATTTTTCTTTAAATCTGAGGCAGTTTTGGAATCTGATCAATAGGAGCAAGAGATGTGTCAACCAGTCCAAATGGGAACGTAATAATGACAAAATTGTGCTTTTTCTACAGTTCCCTTCATGTTTCTCCCATGTTAATTAAGACTTCAACATTCTTGCCAGCTAACTGTGGCATGAGAATATGACGAATCTTGCCCAAGGTCACATAGGAAGTAACTAGCTGCTCCCAGGAGTCTCTGCCTTGCAACAGCGAGCTTCCCTGCTGGAGTCAGAGGAAACAGTGCTGCTTAATTGAATTGGCATTCTGTGCCCCATTCTGTTCACTGGGAGCTGCAGAAGTCTTGTATCAGTAAAGAAAAAATATTCCTGCTCTCTGATCCACTATTTGATTTGAACCAGATGCCCTTTTTGTTCCCTAATAAAGGCTCATTCCCTTTGGGAATAACTCCTTGGCTTATAAAAAAATTCTTCTGGAGGAAATGCTACTGGGTTTGGCAGATCTCAAGAGAAAGCTAAATAAAGATTGAGCGAATGAGTGAGAGGTGACATTTCAGAGCAGGGCAAGATTGTCTTGGAAACATTCTCTACCCTGCAGCTGAAGCCTCCGCCATCTGAAATTTGGCATCCTTGGGTGCTGCTGGTGGTGCTTATTTATTTTTGAGTAAGATTTTATGCTATAAGTTTCAGAAATTGGCATAATTTTGCAGATCACCTGTGAGAAATTGTCTCTTTTCCCAGGCACTGCCCAAAAAGCAGGGTTGTTGTTTTTGTTTCTTTTTTCAATTTGACTGTTGGTTGTCACTGTTCATCTTTCAGTGGCAACCTTTCAGTCCCAGTATTCCCTCCAATCTGCAGTTAGTTAGCTGTGAATATATTTAATTAAAGCTGCCTCTTACAGCAGGGGAAGTATTAGCAGTCTGTATATCATAGGGTTTTGGTTTTTTTTGTTTTTATTAGTCTTACAGTGTTTTAGGATCTTCACTATGAAAACATCATGACATCCCCATCTGCTTTCTCTTGACAGAAGCTGTAGCCAGCTAAAAAATGTAGACTGTGCCATCTGCAAGATGAGAGAAAACAGCTCCCTAATCAACCTTGTCTGAATTGTAATGACTGCAGTTGTGGTTTAGGTTTGTGTCATCAGGTTTTGTACTTCCTCATGTGAAATACTTCAGTGATGAAAGTTAATAGCAACACTTGTCATTGACCTGTGTCAATGCAGTCAACAGAAAATGGGAAAGAGGGAATATGAAACAGAAAAAAACCCCATGATTTGGAAGCTCCATCCAAAATCATCCATCCATCAATCCACCATCCATCAATCTCACTGTATAAGGAAATAAGAGGGGGAAATATTTTTTTTTTTTTGGAGGTATAATTATGTCCTGGTTCCAGCCTGGTTAGTGTTAACTTTTGCAGTGGCCAGGAGGAGCCATGTCCAGGACCTGGAGATTATTCTTTACCACCTCATGTCATTGCTGAGGGCAGAGAGAAAGGCAGGGAGAAGGAGTCCCTTCCAAGGAGGAGGGGTTCCTTCCAGTCCAGTGAGTGTGGCAGAGGGACAGGTTGTGTGGCCCTGCTTCTGAGCCGGAGGGAGAGGTTGGGCAGCATAGTTCTGTGCTGGAGGGACCAGTCAGGGTGGCACGGCTGAGGTGGGTTTGGGGCAAACTTCACAGTGAGCTTTTTTGCATGTGAATCATTGTCTCTATTGTACTTTTCTTATTAATATTGTTACTGTTACTGTTTGTTTTATCTCATCGCTGCTTCTGGTAAATTGTTCTTATCCCAACCCCCTTCCTTTGATGCCTCTCCAGCCCATTGCAGGGGAGCGAGCGACAGTGTGGTTTGGAGAGTCTCAGCAGGAGCACTTAACTGGGGCCTACCATTCTTAAACCATGATAAATGCCATGACGGAAGCTTATTTATTTTCTGTTTCTTTGCCCTGCTCTCTCAAACACACTGAAGCAGTTGCCATTGGTGTACCCTGGCTAGGGATTGAACACCTTCTTGCTGCTTTAGGCCATGCTTTTCCACCTGTAAATCCCAGAATCCTTCAAAAGCCAAACATGCGTTGCCTGTCATTACAGCCTCAGTCTATCTTCTGCAACATTGTAGCAATATTTTCACCTTGTACTACCTTTGATGAGATTCTTTTGATAGTAAAAACCAAATCCAGCCTCTACAATTTCTGGGAATCTAAAAAAAATCCATCAAATGTGCCTGCAGCTTTAAAAAGAGAAAGTGGCAGAAGACTGAGGCGAATGCTAGAAATTGTTATTGATTTTTATGGATTTAAGACTTTCATTTTTTCTAGATAAATTGTTAAGCATAAGGTCTCTACTAGGAGATCACTATTAATATAATGAGACAAGTAGGCTTCTCTACAGGTTGTATCTAGGCATAATGGAAAGTCAAAATGGTGCAAAGATGAAGGAAATTTTCATAAATCACTGCTTTGCTTTGTTTGGTGGGAGGGGAGCCATATCCAAATGAAAATAATAAACTCTGGTCCATGACTGTAGGTTTGGCATCATAATTTTACAAATTATTGTCATAATATTTCCATAGTGAGAGTCCTAAAATGCTGTAAGATTTAAAAAAATAGTGAAGGGGTTCTATTGCCTGTTGTATGCCTGAAGAAGTGGGTGGCTATGAAGGGGTCAAGCATCAGGGACTTATTCACTTGAATATGCTTTTTCTAGGTTCTTTCTCAGGTTTGTATAGTCCATCCTTTCCATTTCTAGGTCTGCTTTTTGTCAAATCTATGCAGTGGTTGGGAGTAGGGTAGTGCACAGTCAGCCCTAATGTCCTGACTGACCTTCCACTGGGACCTCCACTCCCTGTTCTCTGTCCTTTTCTCCTGGACCTCTGCTGGGGCTGTTTTTGTGCCTTGCCTGGATAAGCTGGGGCTGGTTTTATGCCTTGCCTAAGCTATACTGTATGCATTTCTAGTCCTGTCTCTTATCTTGTTGGCTTGTCTCTGGTCTTGTCTCCAGCCTGTCTTTTGCCTCTCTGGACCCCTGAGATACATGTTGGACTGGATTCATCACCTTCCTTTGTCTGGGATTGCCAACAAAACAGCTGTTATCAATATCCTGGTGTGCTCAGATATCTGGGTATTGCAGCAAGACTCTGCTGTGATCATCTGCAATTCCCAGCTCATCTTCCCCTGTGCAATAGCCTTACTCTTGATGCTCCCTAACACAAGAAACATTTGTTTTCCTTTTTGCAGAAATTCCAGGTAGGAGCTTAGGTGTTATCTTGCAAATGGCAAGATCTGAAGTTCCATTCAATCAATATCTTGATTAAAAATTACCAGAACTGAAGTGGAAGCTGATCTCAAGATTCTTATCCAAGGGAGAAAGTGGGATTATATGGGGAGAGTGAGATATATTTCATTCCAGAATTCTAATATTCTGATAGCTTTAAACATGAGTGCATTAGTGAGATTTATAGAGAAATGGTGGGAGAAGAAGGACAGAGAGAACAGAAGTTAAATGCAACTTGTAGAGAGGACAAAAGAGAATTGGATTATGTTAGACTGAGTTGATTATATGAAAGCCTTTACAATGTAATTTGAAGAAGAAAATACTTTATCCATGAACTGCGTTTGAGAAATGGAGAAAAGGCAACACACACTTCCCAAGAACAAACGACCAGTAACCCAAACATTTTCTCTGATAAGAGTTCTGGGTTTTGCTAAAAAAAGAGACACAGTAAATTTCCCTTATCTTGGCTTCAGTAAAGAATTTCAAAACAACAAACAAAATGCTGCAATATATTGGACAACATGTTTCTACCAGAGAGAAGGAGCTATCAATGTTATTGACCAAGGCTCTGGAAACTTGTCTGTGATTGCAGTCTCTTTCCAGGAAAGAGTCATAACTCAGCCTTGGTACACATGTGGAATGTAAGATATCAGACCACCCCAGAAAATATCCTTTTTCTATATTTGGCTTATCAAAGCAGAGTTTGAGTGGACAGGTCATAGAGTTGAAAAGGAAGAACTAGAAAAACAGAAATTAAACTGAAAGAGAATATTGGAAAAAATTCAGGATAGATTTCAGGGAGTGTAAATACATTTAAGCTGGACTGTTGAAGAAAGTATCTAGGTTCTGAAGAATGAAGCTGTATGATGATCACTCAATAGTAACAAGAGCAGAACTGAAATTAGAATGAATTTTAGGAAATAATCAGTTTATGAGAGGTTCCTCAAAGGTCTGAATACACTGATTGAAGAGGCTCCTTCCAGTCAGTGGACTGAGAATGGATTGATTTTGACAGAGCACAAGACTATTTGGCAGCTCTGATAATTGTCATTTCCCCTTTATACTTGTACACGGTCTATTCTTTATTACTGCATTGTTCAATTTCTCATTTCAGACTGTTTTATCTTCACATGAATAATGAGAAATATTTATGTTCCGCTGAACTAGCTGGGTCTGTCTTGTTGGTTAATGGATGACTTATGGAGATAATTTTCCATTATTGGGCAGTGGTGAGACTGTGTCCATTGTAATATAAAGTCAATTCAATGCAAAATTATGTTTTCTGCTCCAAATAGATGATTGTGACTTTTTTCACAGGTCTTAAAAATTTTGTCTGCAGCCTTCAAGAATGTTACCATTTTTTTCCCATAGTTGAGAAAGTTCAGCTTGAATTCCCCTTTTAAGAACAACTTAGAGTTAATGATACGTTTCAGGAGGAAGAGTTCTATTTGGGTCAGTGTAAAAAGCTCCTTTGGTTTGTGCATGGGAATATCAGAGATTTAAAACAAGAGCATTACTGGACACAGGATCTGCCTGGTGGCAGAAGAGCAGTGGTGGGAAGGAAAATTAACATCCTGCCCTGAGCACTGAAATACCTTGATACAGCACTGCACTGAGACATGATCCCTGCTCCTGTCAGATGAAGAGAGGTGGAAATGATTCCATGCCCACTCTTAACACCTTTGCCAGATTAAGGGGAGAGGATAGCATCTCTGTGAAGCAACTGAAGTGCTTATAGTACAGAAATTCCTGTGATGGTGTATCAAGGTGCCGGGTACTCTACCGCTGAGGAGTGTTTAGGATGCAACAATCTCTCTCCCATTTTATAATTAATTATGCTTCTCAAGAAAATAATTATCTATAAAATTTTTTCATTCATATTCATAATTCTTGTGTCATTATATGGTAGCTCTGATTTTCCTCTATTACAGTTTGAATTAGAGCAGCCTAAATCTGCTCATTTTTTTCACTTCTGAACACTTCTCATCCATCCCTTCATGTTGTTGGCACAGATGCTATTTCTAAAGCAAAGGCAAAAAAGAAAATAAAACATTTCCCTTCCTACTAGGACTTCTCAGACCTGTTCTATTGCCCTACTGGGAAAAAAACATTTTAACAAGGCTGCACTTTTTGCATAAGTTTTTCTCTGTTTTCTTTGGAGGAAATCATTGTGCTTTCTACAGTCTAGTAGGTGATTCCTGTGTTACGAACTGTCAGGAAAAATAATTTATAGGCCAGACAATATTGTCTTGATTTAAAAAAAAATCCCACAACCCCAAATAAATGCCTCTAGAAGTCATTTTAATTTGTTCCTTTAACAGAAAATATGAATTGCAAAAATCTATGTAGTTGGGGGAAATAAGTTTCATTGCTGTGTTCTTTCAAAACATTGGAGAGAGGTTATCTCTGTGTCTACATGCACCCACACTTCTCTGCAATGAGGAGGAAGACATAGACTTGTTGCAGTTTGAAGCCCCAGCGTTTCTAATTTCCTACAGAAAAGAAGAAAATTGATGTCCAAACTTGATGGGGAAATAGATTTGCTTTCTGGAGTCAGTGTGTGTAAGTGGATGACATTAATTCTGGATGTGTCTAACCACAACAAAGAAGTTTGCTTTCTCTAGTGCCACATATCTTCTCCCGGTTTGCTAGAAAGGTGGTCCTGGTTATTCTGAGAATAACGCTAGGCGTGAGCTGTGTTCCTCACGCCTAGCGCGTGAGGAACACAGCTTGATTCCTGGAACTTAAGAAACAACTAAGAGAAAAACAGACTGAGATGTTCAGACTTTGACTAATGTGAGAAGCTTTATTTTATGGAGAGATATAAAATAGCTGAATAATGTGTGCAGCTTTGTGGGTTTGGAAAACTCATTGAAGCATTCTGGAGGACAGAAAACAGGAATATGAACAACATGAGATGAACTCACAGAGATAGTCTCACTAAAAAATAGCTTTTAGAGAAGATAATTTTCATTTCAGTTTCAGTTTTTATGTGAAAGCAGCTTTTTCCTTAGTTTTTCTTAGAAGAGAGATTAAAAGCCGTGTTCTTGTTAAATGGTGTCACAACAAGAGTACAAGCATTCAGGAGTGAATTTATTTGCTCTAATTTTTTCATGATTTTCCCTACTGCAAAACAGTATATTGAATAATTTCTCTTTTATTATGTAATCATAATTCCTTCTTAGTATTTCTTTGAGAGAACTAACCTTTTAGTTTCATTTATTTTTTTTTTTCATTTTAAACTTTCAAAATATCCACTGCATTACTGTGGATGAAGAGGAATGGCATTATGCCTCTTAATGTCGAACTTCAGTTCCCCAAAGAATTGTTGGAACACATTAATGGCGAGCTCACTTCTTACAGCCAGTCAACTCAGGCAAAATAGGATGAGGTCATCCCTATCTAGTGTCTGAACATTTTATGCTGTGCTACTGTTTTGAGCACATCTCCTTTTCCCTTTGGTTCATGTGCAGTACTCTCCAGACAGGCAAATATGAAAAAAAAAATTGAAAAAATCAACAAGTTGGTCTAGCAAATTAAAAACAGAATATCTTGCCAGGAAAATAAAAGTGAACTTCACTGAAGTGAAGTTATTCAGTCTCTGTTTATCTCAATTGGAATGACTGATGGCTGTTTTTATTCTGCTCTTTGGCTGTTTCCTCTTCTCCAATTTGAGTTTAAAATCTTCATAACAATATTTAAACTTCAAGTAATTGTAATATCTAAACACCCTAAATCTTGAGGCACGAATACTCAAGATACTTAGTCCTCAAAATTACTCTGTGGGCAAGTTTATTAACTAAGACTGTCTCCAGGAATGCAATTACACCAGTATATATTTATAAATTTTAATAGCTTGAAACTACACTCATGCTTGTAAGTGCAGCATATATGTGATTTATATTTTCCTCAAACAAATCAGCAAGAATCTTAATTTTCTTTGTGTTGGTCTTGGCCAGTGTTTCTGAGCTGGCTAACATGGCTCAAAAGAAAACAAAAATCAACACATGTGGTTTTCAAGTAACATGAAAGTTGGAGGACTGGTCAATTGTATCAATAGGTTTCTACTGCTGCATTTGGAATGTACCTATGAATAATTTGTTTCTTAATAAAGTTATATGGAAAGTTAAGGGAAAGGGCCATGTACATTTCTCTCTTCCCAGAGACAGAAACTGTCTCTTGGAAAAATGATTCTGAGATAGGAGCTCGAACATGATCTATAGCAAATCAGGTGCAACCTTATGTGTGGTGTGGGGCTGTAGCTGAAGATACACAGAGTACTTGGGTCTATCATCACAGGAACTTTAGCTAGAACAAAGAAGAGATATTGCACTCATGTGCAGTACAGAGGGGACAACTACTGGAATATTTTTACTAGATCTGTTTAATTTCTTCAAAAAGAAATATCAAGTAATTCCTAAGCATTCTGAAAAGAGGTGAGAGATTTGGAGTTTGGTTTCAGACATGGCAGCTAAGCCTAATTTGTTTGCAAATAGAAATATTACAATGCTGTGCCTTTTGAATATACCAACAGAAGGCAATAAATCTCTCAGTACCTGCCCTTTGACCTAAGAGTACAAGGTATGTGTGCCAATCTCTTGAAACTGATAACAAATCAATTCAGATTGAGAATGTAATGAAACATTTGAACAGTTAATAAACTACTAAGAACTATGGCAGTGGAAGATTTTTGACTTATCATTTGAGTGATAAGTCTCATTTATCATTAAATGAGAGTGGATATATTTAAGAAACATCATCAAGTATAAAGTACTTCTACGCTGTAGGAATTGCTGGATAAAGTCCTTTGACATGTGATACTCCAAAAGTTAGGCAGGATGACCTTAATTGTACATTGCTTCTAAAGGACTCACTGCTTTTTTGAGAAGTAGTTGCTTTTGAAATTCCCAACCTGTTGGTCTCAGGTCAGACAGGACTTCTAAATTTGATCTCTGTAAATTATGATTAGGCATCTTTCTTCGGAAGCTGTGATTTAAGCACTCTTTCCTTCCAATCAAAAGCAAATAATTCCAATACTTCATGGCAAGTCATAAAATAATGGAGCTAGCTGTGGAAACAGAGTGGGAAAGGATCACTGAAACCCAACTTTTTGAAAAATGTGAAGATAGAAATAATGATAGAAAAGGAGTTTCCTGAGAAGCCTGCTGTTGGGAAAAAAATTAAGCATAATGATTTGTAGGAATCTCTGTTGACACTGAGGTACTGCTATGTAGCCACTATTAATACCTGCCAAATTTTTCTGAATGTAAAGTGCTTTACAACACCTTAAAGGTAGCATCAGGTGCACAGCAAATTATGATTCTTTTATGGGGAGTGAAGAAGGGAACAACTTGCTCTCTTCTTCCTGCTCGGTCTCCCTTGACACATTCTGTTTTTAAAAAAGCTGTCACTTGCCTTCTGCCACATCATGGCATGTTCCTGCCACTTGCACCATGATCATTTCCTCTGTCACTGCAAAAAAGATTTGGCATGCAGTGGGGATTACATGAAGCAGAGGGACACACCTATGGCAATATTTTACTGCAATTGAATGCCTCCAAAAAGTAAAATGTCTTTTACACATCAGCTTCACCATCTAGTTCTTGGCTATAAAATTAGAAATATTAAAAAAAAAAAAAACCAAACCCGAAGTAAGAAGACATAAGTCACAGAAATATTTTGCTGATGTCTTGTCCCAGATGACACTTGGTGCAGACTGAGACTTGCAGGTTTCCATCTCCAAGCCTCTGAAGGCTGCTTTCACTCCTTTTTCCACCTGCACATACGGATTAGGAGATGACACTGAATGCAAATGAGATTCAGAGCAGTTCCAAGGAACTCTCAGTTCTTCCTTCCTAACAATGGAGATTTTTTATACAATGACTTCTATTAACTTTATTCTTTCTGAGCACAAACACACTCTTTTTTCTGGATCTGAACTGCATTTTGAAATTCAATGAGACTTCATTGCGTTCCTTTCTCCCATCGGATGACCTCCCTATTCTGAAGTTAATTGCATTACAGTCTGATCTAAATTTTTTCCCTGTGTGATTTGCCCTGTGAAACTTTGTATGGCTTCACAGCAAATGATAGTAGCATAAATATTATTTGTGGACTTTCAAAGTCTTACAATCCTCGACAAATTTCTGGCTTTGCAAGAAGAACCCTCATGCCAAGGGACTGATAGAGAAGTCCAAGTCCTTAAGCCAGCTTTGCTGAAGATTTTAAAAGTTTTTTCTTCCTGCCCGCAACTTTTGGTCAGTCTTAGGGATCAGGCCTGATGAATGACTCCACAAACTTCTGCAGCAGCCTGATCCTTGTTTTTATGCTTTTGGTGGATTGTTTGTTATGTTTGAATGTTTTTCAGAATTAAACTCAACAAAATTCTGTTTAATAAGGATAAGGACTGGAAGTTCTTCCTCTCCATATTCCCATTTCTCATTATTTGAAAAGTTGTTTTCCATTTTCCTTTGTTTCTTAGCAGCTTCACATTCTTTCAGATGACCTTTCTGATTTGTTTTCAGATGTGCCTAAGACCAGCTCTGTTGAGGCAATTAAAGCTTATCCATTTTCCTCTCTTTGCCAGTCTGTGTTTAGTTATTTTACTTCTATGTAACTGTGATTGGAGGCTGTCACACTGCAGCTTCTTCCCAGGTAATAGTAACATTTCTGTCCTCACATATCTTCTCACAAATTCATTCCTCAGCTTCCTACAGGAGATTCCAAGTACCACCCTTATTTAATAATATCTCTTTGCACAGTTTGTTTCTACTTTCAAATGCCTTAGGACATTGATCATTATTTCTAGAGTCTCCTTTTCTTTATAATTTTTCATTTTCTTCTTCTATTAGGCCACACTGTACCACCATTTAGTAAGCAGGATTCTTGATGGGATTTAGCTAAGTGGCTTATTATCATCCAAAATGTCAACTTAGGTCACTGTGTCTTTTAACAATTCCAAATCAACTTTGTTTTGTCACTTGCAGATTTTATATTACTTAAATATTGATGCATATCTTCTTAGTCTACTCAACATTAGAAAACAAACAAAAAAAACCCCAACAAAACACAAAACCCTAAGCAATTCTTCTTTTATTCATATTGTCCATTTTGTTTCATAACTTTGATCTACAGTGCGGCAATTTTTCTCTGCCTCTTCAGTGTGGCCTTTACAGCACATTACAGTATTTTTTCTTGGGATTATTAATCAAGCTGCTTATTTTTCTGGTTAAGTCTGACAAAAACTGACAATTGTCAGATGATTATAAAAATATGCTTCATTTAGTTCTAAAATTCTCAGTTTCTTTTATGTAAAACTTTTTTTCTCTACATATATTTGAATTACAAAGTCCAGAAGCAATGTTAGGGCTATTTTGAACCAGTGCTACACAGCATCCATCCTATTCCAAAAGGTTATAGCATACGTGGGAGAGGAACAGAGAAGACAACCAGTTTGAGACAGAGCTAATGGCAGAACTGGGGGGTGTCACTCAGGAAGAAACATACCTTTAGGGAGAAGGGTACATACAGGTCTTCAAAACCTTAAGTGCTTTGGTGAAAATTAGTACATAACAATTGTACTTCTAGAACAATGAGTAGATGTCAGATGAAACTGGTGAGTGATTTTATGTGGGCAAAGAAAATATTTGTTAATCTATAGTTCAGCTGTACAGTTTCTTACCCGTAGAGGTAGTAGACACTGAAAGCCTGCATGGCTCTTACAGCGATGGACAATCCATGGAAGGAAAAACCCCTTAAGTATTAAAAAAGTCCTGATGGATTCTCAGGGACTCTCTGAACCACAAATAGTAAGATGCTGAGAGATGATTATGCAGAGGCATCCCTAAGACTCTCACTGTTTTCTTATGTTTTTTTGCTGTCTGCCCTAAGACACAGGACAATGCGTGAGGCCATTTGTCTGACACTGGAATGGATATTGCACACAAAAGCATTTTCAGACTTTTATAATATGAACTTGCATGCTTGGAATTCAATAAATAATAATATAAATTGCATGTTGTCTTCTGGCATTTTGGGTCACTTAACATTGCACAGAGACTGGAGCCTCTGGGACAGTCAACTTTGAAAACTGCAAAGGCTCTGCAAGTGCGAGGGAGACATATCTGTCATGTTTAGTCTAGAGAAGTACATGCACTTCTGGGCTGGAGAGAACACATATTCCCTAAAGCAATTCCCTTATAAACTGAATCTGCCTGTATGTTGCATAGGCTAGAGAAATAATTTGAAAAAGTGGAGGTAAAGAAAATGTACTGGGAGTCCAATTTTTTCCTCTTCCACAAACAGTTGTTTAACTAACCAATACTTGACATGTGCCTGGCAAGATGGCCAAAACCGCAAATTCTTTCTTGATCTGTGTGGGAAAAAAATATCTTCTATCATCCCACATTGTTTATTCAGCACTGACAAGGCAAAAAGATGAGGAGGGCTATTGATCTTGTAAAGCTTGTAATGTAACAAGTGGAAAGCCAACACAATTGGAGAGAAGAAAAAGGAAAAATTGAAGGATTTAGAACTAAACAACTTCACCCATTCCAAATCAGGAAGCCTTTTAGGGGCAAATTGTTCTACTTTAGTTTCTTATCTGTAAAATAAGGATATCTCACTACGTTGCATGCAAATTTGTGAAAGTTACAGGTGTTTTTTTCCTGCAGTAATGCACACAACAAAAAAGCTCCTAAGGAAACCAAATGTCCTGTGTGCAATGCAAAACACAAAAATGTGAGGCCATGCACTGGATAAAGAGGAAAAGTAAAAAAGAAACAAAGAAATAACAGATAAATAAAAAATAGAAACAAAGAAAATTCTAAACAGCAAGATTGTTCACTTGTTGAGCACTCTCCATCAAAGGATCTAATAAAAAAAGAAAAAAAAATCTAAGCCACAAGATTTGTTAAGAGGACAGAGACAGTCTTCTGAGGAAAAAAATAAAAAAATCTCTCTAACACTGTCTATCCCTTAGCAGATCTGGGTTAATATGAAAGGATGGCATGTCATGTTTTTATTTTATTTTTCCTCTGAGAGGTGAGGATTTTTCTCCTTATTATCCCCTTTTTAAACTTTCCTAACTAGTCAATCTGCTATGTGTGCTACCATATTTTTTCTGAATATCAATCTTGTCACAGCCTTGTGAGGTTTATGAAGTTTTTCTGGACCTTGTCATACACACATCTGTTCCATGGAGCTGTCCCCAGACCATTCATTTTGTTTGTACCACATCAGTTTGCTCAGTCTTTGTGATTAAGGTTCTGGATGCCAAAGCTATGCTCATGATCTTAATAACCATTTATCCAACTCTCCTTCCCTGCACAGTGAGATGATATCTCTATTTTATCCAGACCCAGGCACTACTTCATTCTCATTGAGATGCATCATTTTAACTCTGGCAGTTCTCAAGCATCTTAAAGATTGTGTTTCTACTCAGGCCCCAGGCATCTCTTCCCAGAAGGTAACAGACTGCCCATGACTTGCTTTCATGCAAGTCATGTTCTCATCTGAAAATTTTAATGACAGCTGAGCTACATCAAACAGGTCTGGGAACTTCGCTAAGCTGGATAATTTTTCTTCCAACTACAGAATAAGATGATAACTGGTTTGATTCAGTACCCTGACAGGGAGAGCATACAGGCAAGGTGCTGGAAGATTCATGATGAGGTATTTCTCAAGTTCAGGGACTAAAACTCACCCTAGGTGCTTTGTGGGAGGGTGTCTCTACCACCAGCCTGTCAGACAGGCTGGGCTGGAAGCAGTGTCTTCCCTCTGGTGATGGTGTGACATTGCTCTTTTACACAGTGACTGTAGCATTCTGTAGGGCAGAAGACAGCTCTCTGAGCCAAGGAGGAAAAGCCAGAAACCTCATTTTCAGTCTCTGATCCAATGTCTTTCAGGTCTAAAACATCTGACTCTAAAAACTGAATTAAAGATGTTGGGGAAAAAAAAAAAAAAAGAAAAAATGTCATGTCTTACAGTCAAAATAGTTTTGAACTTTAGTTCACTGCCACATTACTAAGAAAAAGTACTGCAGTATTAATCTTCCAGAAACAAACAAACAATCAAAAAAAAAAACAAAACAAAACCCTTGCTTGTTTATCAAGTTTTCTATGGATTTGATTACATCAGTTATTAAAACCAGCAATGTTTCTCTGCATTATATGAATACTGAAAGATTAGAGCTCTATTACTGATCTTTTACAAATGGGATGTGAAGATACTGAAGCTTCTCCCCGCCACCAATACTGAAGTTTTTGACACTGATTTGTGAATTGCCCTTCTTCAAATATTTCAGTATCATGCTTACAAAAACCTTGGCCACGCTGGTGGGCTTGCACTACTTATTCTAATTATTAGCATCTTTGATATCCATTGCTTTGATTTTAGTTCATCTTGTGTCCCCTATCTTTGAAAAATATGGAAAGTCACAGCAAAGGATGGTGTTAGCCAGTGGTGGTGATGTTCTTACTGGCGATGTAACATGAGTAGTTATTTTGATACATAGAATGGCCATTCTATGAGAATGTTTCCTATAAGTGTGTCTTTTAAAGTTAAGCACAAGACCCTTGCTGTAAACCAGTGACACATTTTAGATAGAATATTGCCATACTATTTTGGAATTAGGTTGGCTTTATTTCTTCTGGAATTAAACCAATGTAAAAGCAAACTTTCCAGCCCCTAGGCTAGGCTACCCCAAGGAACTGACATTTCAAGGAAGTCTATTGTATTGTTCATTATTACTTCAATTTAGTTCATTAAAATAACAAGTAGACAATGTTCAATGTAATAACCAGCTCTTAAAGTTATATTACAAAATGATTTTTTTTTCATATAGCATGATAGAGGTCCTTGTTATACATCAGTTTATGACCCTCTTTTGTTTCTTTAACTTATATAGTTTGATAATCAAAGCATGAGAAAAGTCCAGCTAAATTAGAATTGCACTGATTACACTTCAGTACATGTCTGACACTCCTTTGAAATATTATTGTCTAGGCCAGCTTAAAAAAATGGAAGTGACCGAGGGTAGCAGCTGTGATTAGAAAAATAACACCAATATTTTGTCAATTATTCTCTCTTTCAGAAAGTAATATGCTCTATAAGTTGTGTAAGCTAATGTGGAACAGTGCTGAAAATCTCTGTGTTCTACTTCTTATTGTTTTGAATTTATTTAATTTCTGCAACTCTGCCCAGGCAAGTTATTCTTGCTGCCTTTGTTCCCACTGCAGAAAGGTTATGAGAGCAACCCTTTCCTTAAAATACATGGTTATTTGCTTTCTTTGAATAATAGAGATTTTAAATACCAATTCTTAACTTCTACAGAAGTTAAGACAATGACAAAGAATAAGGGTCAATGAGATACCTAAAGTCAAATGTTATCTTGGCATTCATTAGAAAAACGTGAATTGTAAAATTAAAATTACATGCAACAACTGGTAAACAATCAAAACATTCTTCAGCAAGAACATCAGTTTCTCTGTGGTATGTTCAGATTCTTCGTTGAATTAGAACAATTTCATGCCAAACAACAGGGAGTTCTTTATTTAAAAAGATGAAGTTTATAAATAAACTGTATAAATGTTACAGCAATCATAGCAAAGGAAATGGATGTAAAAAGTTTTCCTATTGGCATTTACATTTGCAAATAATTATACTTAGAAATATTGTGGGATATAAAATGAATGAATAAAACTACAAAATGCTATCAGGATCTTTAAGAGGCATTTTCTTATTTAGCATCACAGTGGTTTCTCTGGTTGTGCCTACAACAAAAAGATGTTACTCTGAGTAAATATACATGTCTTTATAGATACATAGGCACAGGTATTGTGGATTTCTGCAAAAAGAGATTAAGTTTAGTATTGTGTCTATAGACAAACAGCACTCATGTGATGCACAGATTTGCTTGGAAGATGTGATAAACTGTTGCAGCACTGCTCAAGGAATTATGTTTATTTTTGTGTCCTGGGGAATGTGGTGACCATCCAGGTGCTGAACACTCCCATCCTGGCATGATTGTTGCCCTTGCCATGTATCTTCCCTCACACCTGTTTGCTTGGTACATAGAAGGTGATGGCTGCAAAAAGCTACAGGAATTACTTTCTGCTGAAAGGGCAAATATTTTTACTAGTGCAACAGATCATACTGTTCAGATTCTTATGAAATACTCACATATTTATGTTCTTACTAACCCTACTAAACCTCTTAGAAACAGTTCAGTAGGTTTTAAAGTGACTCCAGCTGTGGATGTCATTCCCCTTCTTCCTTTGTTCCTTCCCTGCCCAATCTTGTTGAGACACCAAAGTGTTTCTTGAGAACTTTATCTCAAAGCAAGGGCTGCAAAACCTGTTTCTCATACACTCTCTTATCAAGAGTATCAAGAGTATCAAGATATGCAAGCCTCTACATTCTCCACTCACCTGAGACTGCTAATCCCAAATGCTCAAAAGGACTGTCCTAAGGAATGTTATCCCTCAGGGAGAGGAGAAGGCACATGTGGCTTGCTTTTACGGTAAGGAACCATTTGCAGAATGCAGAGAGGATGGGGAGGAGACACTGATGTAGCAAGAGCAGTTGGTACAGTAGCAGAACAAGCTGGAATTTGTGGATTCTGCAGTAGACTTGAAACAGAGCTATGTTGGTAGAACATTTACTATGGTAGCAGGATGCTCTGCCTCAATGGAGGTAAAACAGCTTGAGCAATGCCCTATTTTAAAAAGTTATCACTGGTGGAAGGAGAATGGGAGTTGCTGTGATTTTCGTACTGGAGGATGCTGAGACTCATCAGCCAAAGTTAAACACTGAGGAAGTGCAATGTTTCCTGACAGAAACTGGCACTGGTGATGATGGGACAGACAAAGTTCCTGATAAAGCAATCAACAAGTGATAGTACTGATAACTTATCTAAGGCTGCTGAGCTGACACTAGTGGTGACAGCGAGGTGACACTGCTGGCCTGTAGACACATGACTGACAGCCCAGTCCCACTTTTTAATGGCAGGATCTTCTAACATACCCTTTCTCAGAGTGTGTGGAATCTCCTCTCTTGAAGGGGACACTCCTAAATGTTTCTTCTTGAGCCTGAACAAAATTTGCCCACAACTTGGCATGGGTGAATAAAATCAACCTCTACTCAATAATTATCTTGCTACCTTTAACATCGTTGCTTCAACGTTGCTTCCATTAAGAGGGCACTGCACTAGTAGTTGTACCTATCTGTGTAGTAAATAATATTTATTAAGGTTTTTAGTCTAGTCATCACCACCATCCATTTAGACAGATCATTTATTTAGTCATATAAATACATTTGGTTTGCTATCCTTAATCCTGTGGGATAAAATCTTATAAAGGATCAATTACACATATTGTAATCCTTTAGACATAAGCATTTGACCAAGTCTGGGGCTAAGATTTGATCCAGCTGCACCTAGGCTTCTTTCTGAGAAGGAGTTTAGAAAGCAAGGGGGTCCTTTCTGCACCTCATGACACAAGAGGAGGATCTCCCTGATAAACTTTGTCTGAAGCTTCCATTCTGCCCATGGCAACTTCCACTACTACAATATCCCTTTACTGCCCATCACTGAGTTTCTTGAGAAGCTGGTAAATGAAAGGAAAGGTCTTTTTCACAGAAGACATTGGTATTTTGAATCACAATGAAAACTATCTACCAAAGCCTTGTTCGAGAAAAACATAAAAGTGCCTTTAATTTTCGTTGTCGCATTTTTAATGCCTTGCAAATGTTTATCACATCATCTTGAAACATATCACAGCATGCCAGAAGCTATACTGTGAAATTCTGTATCTCAAAATAGAACCTTCATTGACTAATAATAAAAATACATGATTTTCTGACTCTACTGGCTTCTACTGTATTAGTGTGACACGAAGGAAGAAGGTTAAGCATCTGGTAAACTAATTTAAGAAGCATCTGGTTTTGACAAGTTGTGTTAGTTAGCCTGTTAATGTTTTACTCAGCAGCAATGTGAGGAGCTGGGACTGCAGGTGCAAATTCATACTTTTTATTTATACTTTTCCATTGTAGCATTTATTTATGCTTTTCTACATTGTAGCAATGTAGAAACATTACTTGTGATCCTCTTCCTTTTTGCTGCCTGAATTTTGCATCATTTAGTGCACTGGATAAGAGTTTCAGTGGCATGTTCACATTCCAGCCTACCCTGGAAACTGGTGGTAGGGAATAAAATACAGGACTAAATCTCCTTGGACTGAGGACTAAAAACATAGGTTCAATATTGGATGCCACTCAATGATAAGCTTTAGATCTAGTGGTTATCCTCAGTGAGCTGGGATTCATTCTGTGGTTTTCTTACTTGCTCCACTACCACCATGGACTATGTTTTGGTTTCTTGTGAAATGATCATGTTTAAAAAGACCCTAAGAACAACAATAGCCCCACAAAAAACAGCACCAAAACCCCAACCAGCAACTAAAAAAGAAACCATTCCCCCCCCAACAAAAACCCCACAAAACCCCCACAAAAACCCTTCATGCAGGGCCTAGTTCCAAAAAAGAGTTTAAAACTCATCATTACAAATTGATCAAATTGCTGTATGCCTGGAAATTTTAGATAGGTAGCTAAGGTCCTCAGGTTACTCAAGAAAGCATGTCTTGGTGGAAGGACAATCTACGTGATATGTAGCTCTACCTGCCGAGAAATATGATGAGAATGTGTCTGAATTCCTTCACCAATGTGCAGCAAGGCAAGGAAAGGAGACAAACATCGAGAAACAATGTGAACAGCAAACAGCTCATGCAAATAATTTTATACTGAACTAGCTTTTTCCTATTAAAGCATTAATTTCTGTCAAATAAAATCTTATAGATTTACATACTTAAAAATGCTAGTATCTCAGTGTTTCAGCACTCTCCTTGTAGGTGCTGGGGAATGTTAGATGATGAAAGACTGTGGCATTGAACTGAAAAATTTATTTCCTCTGGGAAGCATTTTAATTACAGAAAAATGTTTTTCATTTTCACAGAAAATTGACTATATCTTGTTTGTTTATTTCTTTTTGCTTCTGATGTCAGTCCATTACCATAACTGGAAGGAAAATGTAAATGCATTTCATTCCTGGCAAGCGTATTTCACCTTCCCCTTGTGTTTCTTAATCAAACAGCAAAATTAGCTTGGCATTAAAATATTGAAAAATTATGTTGTTTATTGACCTTTGGATTTTAAACATCTTGTAAATATTTCCACTCTAAATTCTTGAAAAATAATTAATATTAACTGTTTATTTGATAACATAATTCACATTTTAGCCTTCCAAAGCAAGCAATAATAGATTAACAGATAAAATTCCACTGAGGGTACAGGGCAATAAAAGAACATCCAAAAAATCTGCTCAAGAATACTCAAGCATATAATTCACTATTTAAATGATTTAATGCACTTCAAATTAATTTTGTGATAGAAAAAAAGCTTTTGCTTTTTAATAACACTTAAAGAGTGAAACTGCTTTCAGGCAATAAATGACCAAGTAAGGAGGAATTGCTGATGTAATTCCAAAAGCCCAGCATAGCTGAAAGTAAATATTATTAATCTATTCTAGTTTATAAAGTGTTCATAATTCTTCACACAGAAATAAATTAATAATGATAAGAAAAATTCTTATTTGGAGGAATGAGAGCATTTCTTTCAAGTTATATATTTTTCTTAAGATGAAAATTGGAATTAGTAAAAAAGTATGTAAATGAAATGAAGAAAACATTTAATTAATATCTATACTATTCTTTTATTTTTTTAATCAGTGGAAGTTGACTTGCAGAAAGCAAAAATGTTCGAAGAAAACATGCATGAAGAAACCAAGCACTTCCTCCTAGACCATTTGCAAAAAGTGTTTGTTCATAAAGAATATATATTTATATTTTCCTAGTAAGGCATCCAGTAACACACAATATTATCTTCATATTTTTTTTTAATCAGCTACAAATCTTGACGCTCTTATTGAAGGTGTCACACCTTTTCTATTTCTTCCATTTGTATTTCTTCCATTAACTCTAACATAAGACACTGTTACACAGTGAAGAAACTTTCAGCTTCTCCCAGAAGACTGTCTAGTACAAAAGCACAAAAAAGATAAGTAAGACTTGTCCTAGTTTTCTACCTAGATACTTTTCAAAGGAAAGGCACATTCTGACAAAAAAAATCATATCAATAGCTATAAGCAAATAAAAAACTTCTAGATATTCAATAACTCTTAAATATGTTATTAAACTTGAAATGCATTTAACATTGTCCTGGTTTGAGATAAATTTGGGAGTCACCCCGGGACATTTGAAAAGGTTCTCAAGCCAGCATTTTGTGTCAAGGTTTTTCATAAAGGCTTTTTCTAATAAAACTGGCTCTGTTACTCAGAATACTGAGAACAAGGAGAAATACAAGCCATATTATGTTCCCAGCCTGACTGACATAATTTCATGCACCTCAGCAATGTTGTTTCCCATTAACTCCTGTTCAAGACTTTGGTTCAACAAAGCGGTTACATATGTGCTGAAAGACCTCACTGAACAAAGAAACCCCTTTACTTAACTGTAGGCAAAATTAGACTGGATCTAACTGTGCTTGTTTTGGTGTTTTTTTTGTGGGTTTTTGTTTTTTGTTTTTGTTTTTTGGTTTTTTTTTAATGTGTGCCTAAGACCTTTACTGGATGAGAGCCTAATTGAATAAAACAGCACATTTGAGTCTATCCCCTATAATCTTCTCCATAATATTCACAATCTTTCTTCTCTAAACTGTCTTTCCTGATACTGTTTACCTTGTCTTAGCACTAAATGCAATATGATCCCCTGAAATTTCCACATGGCACTGGGCTTCATAAAACTGAGCAAGGCATGGGGATCCTCTAACATTATGAGATTGCCTTTGTGGGTCATACTAATCAAGAAATATGAGTTAAATTTGCAGTGCAATTAATTACCAAGCAGGAACATTAAGTATTGCTTTTACAAAGATAGTTGAACTCTGGTGGAAGGCCATTAATTCAGAAAATAAGCATATTCCCAAGAATGTTCATGAGAATTTTAATTTAAAGAACAAGAAATATTGGTTTTAATAGTAAATCAAAAGTAAAACATCAGAATGAAACTAGCAATTCTCACCCAAAAACCTGGTACTGAAACTGGAAGGAGTAGTGAAGTCAGCAGTATGCCTGGCTGATGAGAGTCCTAGGTGGCAATTCCTGATCATTGTGATGACTTCTGGAAGATATGTTTGGAGTGGAAGGCCTTTTTTTGAAACTGGATCATTTAATAGTCTTCCACTTACTCTGAGAGATATTATACAGTCATTTTCATAAACCAAAAGAGCTCTAACACCTAACAAGTTCTTTTCTTCTTTCCTCACTACTCTCACTAGAAAGCTGTTCCAGCACACTGCTGCACCTTGTCTAATTTCCGGGCTAAATCTAACCATGACCAGGGTATAAATATTTATTCACATACTGGTGTTCCCCTTTATTTAAAGGCTGGTAGAGTGCTTTGCTTCATTAGTGTTTACACTTTTACCTCCAAGCACAGCTGCTTTGTCTGACTGAATCCCATATTTCTCTCCAAGCCAAGCAGATCTTGCTCTTTCACATCTGCATTAGTCCTCAGCTGCCCAGCAAGTGCAGATGTATGGCATAGTCAACTTTTCTGCCTGAAGTCTGTGCTATTGTCATGAAAGGTTCCAGTCTTTGCTTATGTGCTTTTCGGTTGTTTTTTTGGTTGGATAGTTTGCTTTTGGTTTTGTTTTCTTTTTTTTTTTTTTTACTTTTTTGTTTGCTTCTTTTTCTGTTGTTTTGTTTTGTTTTTTTTTTTTTTTTTTTTTTTTCTGGTGCTGTTTCAGGCCTTCACCTTCATGTGGGCATTTAGAGATTTTTGTATCTCTGGCCATGACATTTACTGCACTTCAGCTTGCCTATCTGTACTGGCAGCAAGACACATCTTGAAGGAAACCAAAAGGCATCTTTCAAAAAGCAAATTTTAAAGGTAGAGTAATTAGGAGAAATACATCTGAGCAACTATTCCTTGCATCTCCATGTGAACTTCTTTCTCAAATATGCAGACAGCAGTGAACTTCCACAGAATCATCTACAGGACTCATTCAAGCAGGTTTTATGAAGACAAATGTAATCCCAAAGTAAATAAGGGTAATAAAGTTGTGCATGGAACCTAATTATGGAGGATTGAGATATGTGACAATGTGAACAGACAAAGAATGAACTCTCCCTCAAGTAGGAATTTGTAATATCTGGAACATCTGACTAAAATTTGGTCACTCTTTATCTTGCTATGTCAAAACTACTTTTCTGATTTTACTTTTTATTGTAATCATAGATAGAAGTCAACTTTATTTCTCAGACATCCTTTGTTAGCTTCATGCCCTCCTCTGCCTTGGCTTTCTGATTTCTTTTTTTCCTGCTCCACTAACTTTGTAGTAAAAGTGCAAACACCAGAGTTAATGCAGAATAACGTGCTAGCCTCTCAGATCTGCAGTCTTGACACTTTTAGCTTTAGACTTCTCCAAAGAAAAATGTTTTTTCTAAGAGTTGGGGAAGTATGAGTGTTTACTCAATGTTGATACTTATGAAGTTTGCATAAGCAAGTTTTTGGATGTTGTGTTGTAGACTTTAAGAGTTTCTGTAAACTGTGGTCTGTAAACTATGAGAGCTGTAGTTTGTATTATAATTGTTTAATTTTTTTTTTAGTTAACTGAGACTGATGTTTTCTTGATGAGTGCCTGGGAAACTTGGATACTGCAGATTATTTGGCATTGACTTTAGTATCCTGGCATTGAATGATTCCCCCCTGACATAATGTTAGCATACACTACGTCACCTTGGGATGTGAGCGATGAGAAACATTTTATTTCTTGACTGAAGTTACTGCTGCATGATCTTAACCAGTTTTCCCTTTCCACCTGAGCAGTGACTGTGCTGATATGAAGCTTTTCTTGACCAGTTTTTTTCTTAGTTCATGGATTGTTCAAAGACTATTAATGATTCCACTAAAGCTGTGGTCTCTCTTTGAGGGATTATCACCTTTTCATTAAATACTGAAACGGGACTGATATTCAGTGGTAGTGTGTCAATTCAATTGCTCAGTGACTTCTTTTTTCCACACCAGCTCTGTTCAATAACTTTTATTCATGGTCTGGAAGCATTAATAATATTCAGTTCAGTGCTTCAGTAGTTAAAATGGCTACAGCAATAACTTTGCCTCAGTCTTCAACAACAGGTGCTCCAGACACACCATCCAAATCAAGGAAGACAAAGGCAGGGACTGGGAGAATGCAGAACCACCTGACTGTAGGAGAAGATCAAGCTCAAGATCACCCGAGGAACATGAAGATGCACAAGTCCATGGGACAGACTGAGATGCATCCACAAATCCTGAGACAATGGGTGAATGACGTGGCTAAGCCTCTTTCCATCCTATTTGAGAAGTTGTGGCAGGCCAGTGAAGTTCCCACTGACTGGAAGAGGGGGCACATAACCCCCGTTTTTAAAAAGGGAAATAAGGAGGACACAGGGAATTACAGGCCAGTCAGCAGTGTCTCTGTTCCCACCGAGATCATGGAGCAGATCCCCCTGGAAACTATGCTAAGGTACATGGAAAACAAGGAGGTGATTGCTGACAGCCCTTTACCAAAGGCAAATTTTGCCTGACAAAACTGTTTGCCTTCTATGACAGGGTTACAGTATTGGTGCATAAGGGAAGAGCAACTCATGTCATCTGCCTGGATTTGCACAAAGTATTTGACGCTGCCTTCCAAACATCCTTTGTAAACTGGGGAGACATGGATTTGATGGATGGACCACTTGGTGGATAAGGAATGCAACTTCAAGAGTTGCAGTTATCAGCTTGGTGACTTTTTTTTCAAAGAAATTGCAAACCGAGTTGATTGGCCAAATACAGGAATAATTGGCTGAAAATCTCTGGAATGCCATCTTGAGGGACTCTAATGGCCTCTAAAATAAATGCAATATATATTTTAATCCTTGTAGTATTATCAGACCTGGATCCCACCAAAAAAAAAAAAAAAGAAAAAAAAAGAAAAAAAAGGCCCATAAATTCAGTGAAAGGTAGACAGGACCTAAAAGCTTTTACAAGGAACAAGATGCACTGTGTTAATGATCCGTAGATCTGTGGTTCAATTTTGAAATAAGTGTTCAAGAAAATTTTGCAAATAGTTGGAA
This sequence comes from Motacilla alba alba, assembly GCF_015832195.1. Classification (NCBI taxonomy): domain Eukaryota; kingdom Metazoa; phylum Chordata; class Aves; order Passeriformes; family Motacillidae; genus Motacilla; species Motacilla alba. The sequence continues at coordinate 44,473,205 of NC_052016.1, read as the reverse complement.
AAATAAACATAACTGACATTTCTCTCAAATTGTCATGGAATGCACTCCAGCTGTATTTATTATACACATTTTCCCCATGTGCCATGTGCTTGCATTCTTTTGTGATGAATGATGTTGCCGTGTGTTGGAGTCTTCGTGCTATCTTTCTTTGAATCAGGAATGTGGAGGAGGTTATTTGAGAACAAAATACTGTAGGAGCTCCCCTCATATTTTTGAATTTGTAGAATGGAGCTGAGCAGTGGCTGAATGGCTTGGTTTAGGAGAGTTCACTGGAAGCAGAACACAGCCTCCTAATGCTACCAGAGGACTCACGCCTTGCTGCCCATTTTGCCATGTCTACAAGAACTGAGGATCACAACTCCATCTGTTGCTGTCTGACTTTTCATTGGAAGTCTTTGGACATAAATGTTACCTTTCTGATAAGGTAAATTGTGGGCCTGGGCCATGCCTAATACTCCTAGACACGACGGCAGCAGTAAATAATGAATTACCATGAATCACTTCAGCTTCATGGAAATTAATAAACTTGGCTGCCACCCAAACCTGGAGAAGAATTTCACCCTAGGGAGGCCTCCAACTCCATCACAGAGCATACTAGAAAGCAAGCTGATCTTGTGGTATGCAGCAAATGTAAAGATCCAGTTTCAAAAAGGGAAAGAAATGATACAACTTGTAATGCCATAAAAGCCATATGACATTGCACAGGATATTACTCACATGGCACAGATCCTCACAGTGACATACACTTTGATTGCTATTTTACCCTTATGTTGTGACTGAATGCTAGAGCTAAAGGAAAAATGATAAAGGTAAACAGCATGCAGCTTAAGTTTAAAGAGAAAGTTTCCAAGAAACACAAGTTCATTTGTGGGAAAAGCTTTCTATTTCTGGTTTCTCTTCTGATTGCAGTTTTCTCATAAACATGTTGAATTTTGAAATTGGTTCTGCATTTTTTCTTCCAATGGAAACAATAAATGAACTGGCTTCCCAAGTCTCCTCTTCCTAGATGATATTCTCTCTTCCTTAGTGTGCTGTTACCACTTGGCCAGCATTGCTTTCTGATTTTCTTTCTGACCTCTTTCTCTTGCCTTCCTGGCAGCACAGTGGCTCACTTGGGGATTGTTTCCTTCTCTGACCCCAGTGAAAAGCAGTGGTTGGAAAACTTTCCTAGGATGTGAAGCAATGGCTTCAGCTCTTTGAGAAAGATCCAGCTCTCCCACTACTGGGCAAACACAGTAATCACTCAACTGTTATGCAGAAACTGCACTTTTCCTGTTCTCTGTAATGAAGTCAGTGCCAACATTTTCTTCTCCTCCCATGTTCTCAGTGCTAAGGGTAAATATTCTGAGAAGGTGTAGGGGACAAATCCCCTTAGGGATGCATGTAGAATTTAAGGGCCTGTCTGCCTAAATCCATTCTGCAACAGAGCAGAAGATGAGGTGCTTGGATCGCTCCCCAGACTGGAAGGACAGAGTGTTGTGCTCATAACAATACATGCCACCACTGCAGGCACTTGCAGGATGGTCATGACATGCTGACAGATGCAGACACCTAGGAGTTTAGGCTATTTGACTCTGGATCACTCTCAGTTACACAAGCAGAATTCCAGCACAAGAAAACTTTTAAGCCATGCCTGTAACATTGACTACAAAATTCAGCAAAGTGTTTGTTGTAAAGTAGAGTAAAGTAAAGTAAAATAGAGTACTCTCTCTCAGGAGAGTAGATTTGAGTGTAGAGGATGTTGATGGGAAGTAGGCCTGGAAGCTGACTTTGCTGATGCAGTAGAAGAAACATTATCAGAGATATTATCAGAGATACTGTATGTTCAGTCTCTGGGATGGTGCAGTGGGTTGTCCTTGGCTGGATCCCAGGCACCCACCAAAGCCTCTCTAGCACTCCTCTGCAACTGGACAGAGGGAGGAAAATAAAACAAAGGGTTCATGGGTAGAGATAAGGACTGGAAGAGATCACTCACCAAATACTGCCACAGGCAAAACAGACTGGAATAGGGGTTATTCAATAAATTTTTTACTAACAAAATCAGAGCAAGATATTGAAAAGTAAAACAAGATTTTAAAAACACCTTCCCCTCATCTCTCCCTCCTTCCCAGCTATACCTCCAGCGGTTCATGGAGATGGGGAAAGGGGTTGTGGTCATTATGTCTCTGCTCAGGGAGAGGAGTCCTTTACCTGCTCCAGTATGGGGTCCTTCCCATGGCGGACAGTTCTCCATGAATTTTTTCCGATGAGAAGCAAACATCCCACGAGCAGTTCTCCACAAACTGCTACAATGTGGGTCACTTTCATGTCATGCACTCCTTCAAGGACAGGCTGCTCCAGCATGGGTCCCCCATGCAGTCACAAGCCCTACCAGGCAACCTGCTCCAGAATGGGCTCCTCTCTCCATGGGTATGCCTCTCTCCCTGCCAGGAGCCTGCTCCATCACAGGTCTTCCATGGGTTCACAGCCATTCCATGGGTTCTCCGGCATTCATCTGCTCCAGCATGGGTCTACTCCATGGGCCGCAGCTGGATCTCTCCATCCCTTTGGACCTCCATGGGCTGCAGAGGCACAGCTGCCTCAATGCATCAGGAGCTGCAGGGGAATCCCAGCTCTGGTGCCTGGAGCACCTCCTCCACTCCTTCAGCACTGACCTTGGCGTCTGCAGGGCTGCTCCTCTCACATATTCTCACCCTGCTCTTCTCTGGCCCCAATTACATCTGCACAATAAGTTTTTTTTCTTCTTCTTCAATACATTATCACAGAGTTGTTACCTCCATTTCTGATTGGCCCAGCCTTGGCCAGTGGCACATCTGTCTTGTAGCCTCTTGGGATTGGCTCTGCTGGACATGAAGGAAGCTTCCAGCAGCTTCTCACAGAAGACACCCCTGTAGGCCCCCTCCCTACCAATACCTGGCCACGCAAACCCAATACAGAGGGCTGCCTACCTTGGCACTGCTCTGTCCAGTTGGTAGGACAAAGCACAGAGACCATCATAGTCAGAGGAAGAATACCCACAAAGCAGGGATGAGCTCAAAAGGTTTGAGAGTCATAGTATAACTTTTCTAATAACTTGAATTATAACTAGTGTCTATGGTAATTTCTGAGTGCTTTTAAGTTTAAAATACACACTCATATACATCTGGGATGGCTGAAAACTGAAAATGAACTTAGCCTTTTCAGTGGAGGAAGAATGTAGATGTATTAGTGTGGCACTGGTCTTTGCCAGACTCTTTTTGGGCTAATGATTCAAAGCCCTTGGCTGTTTCCAAGGAGAAGGAAAATAGGGGTGTTTTCTACAAAAACACATTCCTTGCTCTGTACCTAGATATGATGTAGGATCCAATGTGGACGAGCATGAGTCATGTGCTCCACATGCCTTATGGCACTTTGTAAGTAGGCAGTGAAGTGCTGGCTCATGAGTCATCAGCTTCAAGTGAGTGGGCAGTCAAATCCTGCATAAGCTGATTTTTCAGAGCCATTTCTAATGTGCAAATATAGCATGGGCAAATTATTTTGGTTTTGTTTTTGTCTCCTTGGCTTCTCTTTCGGCCAAGACCCCATGTTATTAGGCCTGACATATCCTTCAAGTTTTATTTTGTGCCATCACATCTTTGACATGCTTGTCCAGAGAAGATTCATCATCTGTTTCTCTGTAAGCAGTTTCCATTTCCAGCATTACAACAGAAGCAAGAAGTGAATGGAAATAGCAAACAAGATAAAGAAACTGTACTATTTCGTCTGCTGGTAGGGCTTCTTTGGCATCAAACTATGGTTCTGTTGAGTCTTAAATTCAAAATATACATTTTCCCTTTCACTAATTCTCCTTTTAGTGTCATTAGATGATATGAAATGGATGTAATCCTGCTACTTCAGAACTTCACCAAAAACTTCATACAGCCACAGAAATCCTGCCACTTGTTGAGATAGAGCTCCTGCTGCAGCAAAAAAAAAAACCCTCAACTGAGTTTCAAAGGTGCCATGCCCTACTTTTTATTTGCAGGACCACACATGGGTCAGACATGCCCTCCACCTTGATACAAAATGCAGAAAGATGGCACTTTGCCCCCTTCCATTTCTTCTCTGGACCCTTGGCGTGTGGCTCAAAAGGAACTCAAAAAATGGCAACTTTCTAGATCATAAGAGAAAGACAGCCAGCTCAAACTGGACTGGATGAGAGTACTCAGCACTGGTCCTTGGACTTGGCATCTCCCAGAAAACCAGTCTTGCTCTGCTGTCAGCTGCCACTGCTGCTGCTATCTCAAGGAGCAGCATGTGCACCACAATGTCTGGTGGAACTGTTCCGCTGACTCTCAAGGCTGTCTTGTTTGAAAGCTGCTAGCAACAAGCATTTTTTTTCAAAAGCTTTTTCTTAATATGAAAATCAGTATCTGCTTTCCCTCAAACCCCACCCTCCCCAAACCCAGACTAAACACGAAGGCCACCAGTAAAAGCAGACTGCCGGCAAAGCACAGCTACCCAGACTGGACACTGGATGTGGAATTGCCCATAGCCCCTTTTTCTTGGTTGCTGTTCGACTGCACACCCACCGTGCTGGCACACAGGAAGCGGCCTCTTCCAGTGTCCTCCAGGGACACCTGATGGAGCAGGTTCAGACTTCAAATCAATAACAGAGTCTGTCCCTTCCCGGTTTTCGAGGGCCTCACGTGCTGCCCGAACAGTAGTTTCTTGGACAGCCTCTTTGTTTCACCCGAACTGCAGAGCAGTCGCATGCACGGCTGCTCCCCCGCTCCCTCCTGCTTTCTGTATCACATTTCAGCCCGGGCGGGGATGGGGGGGGTCGGGCAAGTGGGATCCCCACGGACGGGATTCTCTGCGGGGAAACGCTCTTCCCAAAGGTGGGGGACGCGAGCAAGCGGCCGCACGGCACCGCAGCGCGGCGGAGCAGGGCAGGGCAGGGCAGGGTAGGGCAGGGCAGGCTGCCCTCCGGAGAGCCCCGCTCCGTCCCGGGAGGCCGCGCTGCGGGTCCCGGGGCGCTGGGCCGCGGACAACGGGGCAGCGCCGGCGGGACGGAGCCGGGGGCTGGCCGGCGGCGCGGCGGGGCCGGAGCGCTACGCCCCGGCGGCCGGAAGACAGGGCGGGGGGTGAGGGGTGGGGAGAGGGGAGGGCGGCTCGGCCCGGCTGAAAAGGAGGGCTCGCCCGGCGCCCCCCCACCCTCCGTCCTGCCCCGCGGGCGTCCCGCACCATGGCGCTGTCCTGGCGGAGCTGGCTGGCCAACGAGGGGAGCAAGCACCTCTTCCTGGTAGGGGCGGCCCCGGGGGGGTCCCCTCGGCGGGGCTGGCCCGCGGAGGAGGCTCAGGAGGGGCCGTGGGTGCTGGCAGGCGGCGGGGCCGCCCCGGGGGCAGCCCCGCGGGTCGGGGAGCTGTGGCACCTTGTGCCGTGGTGCGGGGCAGGGGTCCCAGGGTGCCCGCCGTGCGGGGCAGCACGCCGTGCGGGTGCCGCGGCTCGGACGGGTGGGCGGGATGTGCTCGCTGCGCGTCCCGGTGCGCGGCTGGCAGGGATGGATGCACGCGGGTGCCATGGCCCGGGACAGTGCCCACCTCCGTGCCCTGCCCCGCTGGCACACGCTGTGCGTGTGCTTGCTCTTTGTTAGGCTCTGTTTGGGAAAGTTTGGGGGAGAAGATGCAGCTTCTTGGAGGTCAAGTTCTTTACCTTCCTTTGTCTCTTTGTTGTTGTTTTTTATTCTTTGAGTCTCTTAAATGCAACGTCCAGCTAAAGATTTGGGATAGTCTCTTGCATGGGAGCGCTTTACCAGTTCTCATTTGTTGTAAGACGTAAAAAGTTTCGTGAAGTTCAATGAAAGTGAAAATTTCCTACATAGGGGCATTTCCTTTTAATACTTTAAAGCATACTATGTGCATGAAGTTTGCTTTTCCATTCCATTTACGTATGTTTATGAAACTTTAACCTATGAGTTTTATGAATGAAATGAACACTGAAAAGTTTGCACATGTAACTTTCACTTACAATCTCTTGTTTCTGTTTCATTTCAGTTTTTCTGGCTCTCCCTCAATGTATGGCTCTTCGGGAAAACCTTCCTGCTTTATAATCAAGGGCTACAGTATTATTATTTGCATCAGATGTTAGGGGTGAGTGACCTGGACATTACTTTTTGCCCTGGAAATTGGGATGCTCAAGGATGGGATAAGGGGCAGAATGCATTTGCTAATCAAAGATGACACAAACTACCTGTTAACTTTCCAAAGTGGGGAAAGATCAGGTAAGAATTTACTGAGATACTTCTGACAGTCGTTTAGGAGTAGAAAGTGAACACTGTTGAGAAGAAAAAGAGCCAGTCAAGTGTGGGACAGCTATTCTTTTCCCTCTTCTCTACCCTCCCGGTGTTCCCACCAGCAGACAAGCTCACAGGAACACAGACATGCTCAACAAATGACTGGAGCTCCGCTTTTCGTCATCAGCACATTTAGCAAACTATGGACTCTTGTTGGCAAATTCTTTCCAATCCAGTTATTGTAATATACATGCTGGCTGAGAGACTTCTTTTAATAAGTCTTAGTTCTTTTCAGTCTTTGTCATTCTCATGGGTCCTCTGTTCTGTGTAAATTCACTGTAATGCATGCAACTTTAGTTTTGTTTTCTAATAAGTACTTTGATTCTGGGTGGTTTAATGAAGATTCAGATGTTTTGGTTTAGCAAGGGCAACACCCACCACCAGCAGATGAATCCAAACAAATACTCTGGAGATGTGAGATACCAGCCTGCCTTGGGAAATTACCCAGTGTAGTAATTAAAAAAAAAACAAAAACAAACTTATGTCTAAAAAGGCATAAAGTAAGGGTTAACATCTTTCTGGAAAATGCCCACGGGTTTCTCAGAATTTGACAATCTGGGAAAAATGTCTGAATAACATGATGCTTTGTAAAACTATGTCATACTCAGGAATGAATTTCAATAGAAAGTTGACATGGGATTAAACATAGATGATGCACATCCTAATCTGCTGTACAGCCTCTGGGGTTTATTTCTGGTAAATCCAGGATATATAGTTTCATGTGGTTGATATTGTCATAACTAGCCAGTAACATAAAGTTTTGTGATCTTGCTTGGAAATAAGTTGAGTTGATACAATTTTCTCTTTTTTTTTTTTTTTTTTTCCTTCTTATGGTTGATTCAGATGTGTTCAAGAATGAATCTTAGCAAAGATAGTGCAAAAAAAAAAGGGAATGATGATAATTAAATCCTTCATGGCGGTGACCTTCTTGACAGAAAAAGCACAAAAACATGTTTAATTTTACCTTGATTTCGAGTGGCTTTGCAGCCCAGTGTATCCATTTGAAAACTGCGTTTGTTCCTGGAGGAGCAAATGGTTTGTTTGTAAAGCAAATGTTCTTGGCTAACATGTTGGACCAGATTTTCAGCTGGTATCAATCAGCAAGTTTCTCTCAATTCAGATTACTCGTATGCCTCATACCAGCTCATCATCTGGTTGGGAATTTTTTTTGGTTTTCTTATACTTCAAAATGGAAGACGCTTGCATAGTGACTTAATGTGTGTTCAGAACCTGTGAAGTGACTCAGGCAACAGATTCCTTGTCTTGGTCAGGAGATGAGGACTAGGAGGTCATGCTTTTAAGTTTGTGTAATTGTGTCTGCCATGTGGGAAAAAGTACCACAGACTTTAGGGACTTCTAAAATAAGGTTAAAAGTGAAGAGCTAAGCCTAAAAGATACTTTTGGTCAAAGTTTTAAAACTAATTTTAACATTTTCAAAATAATAAAGACTGTAAAATGTACTTGCAATTCACTTTTTACAGCTCATTTAAATATCTTCAGTAGATCCCAAAGTTAGGGTTTGGACACTAAGATTCATATTGGACTCAATGATCTTTAAGGTCTCTTCCAGCCTAGTCATTCTGTGAATTAAGCTTTCTCCCTTCTCTTCATTATATCTGGGTATGCGTATTAATCATAGAGACTGTTTTGCAAGGGTTGGGAAAACTGAACCCAATTTGGTTTCTTCAGGAGATGGCATAAGCAATACTACACCTGCACAGGGATTTTTGCCCCTCTTCTTTTTTCTCTATTGGTTTGTATAGCCACTGTCCCATGGCTCATATGTATAACCAGTCTCCTCTCTTTTCTATGCATATGTGAGTAGTTTGCAGAGCCTCTGTGCCATTTCTTGGTGTCTGAAGATTTTGAGATACAAATTAAATTCCTTGTTTATAATTCAACAGTTGATATTTTTTGCGTGAACAGATTGAACTCTTTAATGGATACTTCCATGACAACTGGTTCCTTTTTCCAGAGAGCTAACAAAGTTGCCGAAAAGGAGTGGCACTTTTTTGAATTAAAAAAAGTTTCTAATTTTTTCAGTGAGATCTCCTAAGGAGTTGGCTTTTTTTCTTAGTGTGCTACAATAGGCTATAATTGCCTTAAGAACTTCTACTCTTGCAGCATGGAAAGGTTTACCTCAGGTAATTTTATTGTTTGCCAAATAACAGAATGGGAAACAAGAAGAGTTGCTGGAGGAAATCAGAGTGTGATATGAAATGAGATCTTGGACTGAATATTCTGAGTGTATTCAACTGTGCCATGTTTTTATGCCACCTTTCTGATGTGCAGAAAGAGAAAGAATGGTGTTGGTCTTTTGTTCAGTGGTCACTGAAGTGATTTACTTCCCTTCAGCTGTCTACAGAAGAACGAGGCTCAGATTTATTCTTTTCTGATTGCATTCTCTGTGATGTTGAACAAGATACTTTAGGACAAGATTTAAAATTTGTTTAGGCACCTAACTCTCACTCAGTCTTTCAATAACAATCTTCGTTATCCTTAATTCTACACCTGTCAAAAGGCACTAAGAGCATGATGGTGTCCTGGAAGTGCCAAGAGAACAGATAAGTAGAAGGCAGTAACGTGGTAGGAGGAGGTTGATCAATCTTTCTGTATCAGGAAACTTGTGTTATTTTGTGTCAAACATCTCTGCCTTGCTCAGTTTGACTTACGTTGATGAGAACCATGAACTCTTCACTGCGTAATCTCTATCCCTGGGAGTTTTCAAAACCTAATTGGGCAAAAAACCCCGAGCAAACTTAATCTTGAGTTTGGTGTTGAACATGCTTAGAACAGGGGGTTTGAGCAGAGACATCCTGACGTCCCTTCCAACCAGAATAATTCTGTAGCTACATAATGCAGTGAAAGTTCACCAGAACCTAGTGGATGTAAATCTGTTTCCAGTACTTTTGCTTTGATGAACCATCCCTTTGGATACTGAATTGCTTGTAACACTGCATGTCATAGTCTTACAGTATGAATGCATTCATTCACACTGGTTTGAAAACACCAGTTTTCAGATAAATTTCACATAAAGAACCTCATTTTTTAATGATTTCATAGTTGTTAACTTGTGGCCTTACATTGCTTAAGGAAGAGAAGCCTGTGAACAAATCCCCAACAGACATGAATTTCTTTTATAAAAGAGTTTGGCAAAGAGGAAGGGGATATTCTCATCTTTGTGTTCATGATAGGTGCTATAATGTGTAGTAGGCATGAGTTACAGAAGGGGAGAGTCTTAAATTACTTGACTCTAAAATCTTTGTTGTTGGAGATTTTGGTCTGCTCAGTCAGTGAAATTGTCCAGACTGATTTCTTCACAGACTTCAGGATTTCTCTCTTCAGTCTAGCTTGGCTGTATTTTTGTCAAACAAGTTTGATTGTGCCTAGTCAAAAAAATCAGCCATAAATTTGGTACTGGCCTTATAGAACTCAAGTCTTGGTTTAACAGCATTGAATGAAATGCTTGTTTCCTGTTGCTTAAGTTCCCTGTGAGCAGAAAGAGCTTTGAGCTCATTTTGTCATGACATGAAGGGGCTTTCTTTCCCCATTCCCTGTCTTGTCCCTGCTCAAATAGCTGTAATGTAGTCAAATGTTAATGCTAGAGATAAGCTTCTGGGTTTCAGACCAAAGTGAAGAAAATGCATTGTCAGAAGGGTCTCTTTGGGAAAAGACTGAATAACTGAAAATGGGGCTGGAAATAAAAAGTGCTGCCTTGCTTTTTTATCTGTACAGTTGCTGCCTTTTTATTGTTCAGTATTGTGCATAGCGTTTGTCACCTTTATTCACTTCTTGGACTATGTTCCAGTAACTTTTATGTGTCTCCTTGCTAATTTATCCTAACGGCAGAGATTTCACTAATTGAGACCAAATTCCACTTTCATTGGTCATTATGCAACCACAGTGGAACCTGCTTACACATCTTAGCATTGGGGGGAGCTGTATATCTTGATCCTTTGCTTGGAGATTATCAGAGAAGTTGGAAGCTATTACTGCACTCAAGATTAAGTTAGTTGTTTCCTTCAGTTTGAATGCCTGATTTAAGCAGAAGAAGGAGTACATCCTACACAAAGGCACTGTGTATAAAATGGGAACATGACCTAAACTTGTAGACAATAAGAGATGGAAAACCTTCAAAGCATGCCTGAGTTACAAGTGAATAGGGAGAATATTGATTCACAGCAGTGCAGGGAAGATGCCCCCTACATATTGAAAAATATTGCACCACTTAAAATAATTTTTTAAGGGTTGCAGTACATGAGATCGGGATTTACAGAGTCCTTCTTTGAAACCTTCCTTCTTCAGGAACAAAACAAAGTCAAACTTTCATAGAAGGTTTCACACGTTCTGGTAGGTTTTCCCTATCCTCACTTTTCCCTCTTTTCAGCTGCTTTGTATTTTTATTGCTAGATCTCGAGCCAGATTTGACAGGCCTAAGGGGAATAATTTCTGTGCATACAGTTAGTACTGTCCTTCATCTTAGGTTATCAGTGCTCTGTTACTCAAGAGAAGGTGTACTCTATGAAGAAAAGGAAGCTGGGTCAAAAGGAGGCATGTTGTGCAGCACAGTTTGTTCCACCTAGGAAAATAACCAACTTTAGCTGCTCTAGTACTGATCTGGGGACGTGGTTTGTCGCCTGTGTCTACAGAGCAGCATGTGGCTTGTGAGTCTTGCCCTTACCTTTCAAGATGTCCTGAACCAAAGAAGATTTGAAAAAATTTAAAGAGGTTTTAAGAGACAGCATCAAGTGTGGTGTCTCGATTGCACCATGATCTGTTTAGTATTGTTGCTGGCAGGTGGTGAAGTCTTGAGAAACAGAATCGCATCACTCTCAGATGTTGAAGGGTTTGCAATATTCTAACTTTTTTTTTATATACAAGATTGACTTAAAAGGTGAGATAGGACAGTATTTGTTGAAATCTTCATTTTGCAACCATGTATAAAATATCAGATTTCTGTGCTTAGCAGTTGCAGGTAACATCTCTGTATTTATAAATTATGAACTTTGGGGAGTTCTGGGGTACACAGTAAGGTTCTAGTACTGAAATCATTTGCCTAACAGATAAGGCTCATTTTCCTAACAGAGAAAGCTCATTTTCTCATTTTCAGTCTTGCTGGCAGCAAGATACAATGAGAATTGACTCTTCATTTCTCTGTCCTACTTTGTATGTTGTATGAGCACAGCTAGGAGTCCATCTGGATTTCTGTGGACTGTACATCAGACAGGGATAACTGGAGAATTTACATTCTGGAGCTCTTTTATGCTGCTTTGGAGAAGGTGGCAATTCCTTTATACTTGTCTGGAGGAAAAATTTAACCTAGTTTTTAGGATTTGAATTTGTAGATGGTCCAGTTCCTTACTATTTTTGCCACAGATTTAGTCTGTAAATTGGAGTAATCCTTTAGTCTTTTTATGATTCTTTGCCCTTCCATGAAATCAGATACCAGTATATGTTGTACCAGAGAATTTGTGTGGGTTTTTTTTTAATTTTTGATCCTGCAGAAATTTCACGTGCCAGTTACATGCAATAACATATTTTTTTTAAGACAGTAAAAACTTCAGGAAGAAAATAGGATTATATTTTTCTAATTTCTTAACTACTTAATAAGGGTATATATTCTCTTCTTGATGCAGTGAGTTGCCTTGGAGCAAAAATCATCCTTTATTCTACTATTGTTTAAAAATCCAACAATGTACTGTGTTAATTTGTTACTATGCCTCCCAGGCAATGCAAAGGAAGTTAAGAAAGAGATCTCTTGGAAACCATTTGGAAAGAATTAGTTTCATGGTAATATTTTTAGCTTTTGGCTATATATCAAGAGCAAACTTAAACTCTTTTTCTTCTTGCCTGAATTTTGATTTGAAGAATTTCTGAATGTATTTCCCATTGTTTGTAAATCAGTCATGGGCTTGTTGCAGGAAATATTGCTGAACTTTATTTCTTCAGAATAAAACCTTACATGAACCATTGGTAACAATATTTTAATATTTGAATCATACTTCCTTGAAAATGCAGTAAGTTGCTTGCTGGTCTCTCTTCTCTTTTTTTTTCTTTTTTTTTTTTTCCTTGTAGGTACAGATGTTGATAGCATTGAATTATAATGAATGTAAGGACATTCTTCCATAGTAATTGCATTATGAATGAATATTTGCTATTTATTAAATAGTGGAGAAAAGTAAAGGAAGGTTAGTAGGGTCACCTTTTCTGCACGTCATTTGTGATTCATACTTGTTAAATTGTTTGGCATTTTACTTATAATCACAGACTATGCTGATCTGGAAGGGACCCATCAGTCCAACTCCCTGCCCTGAGCAGGATATCCCAAGAATCACACTGTGTGCCTGAGAGTGTTGTCCAAATACTTCTTGAACTCCAACAGGAGTTATTTCATTTATTTAGCACTATTTAGTGTAGAATTGATTCTCTTCTAGACCAAACTATTGTTTTGTTGAAGCTTTGTAAGAAAAATTGTTTTGCTTGGTAAAGGAAGTCTTGGATAACTGATGTCATGCCTAGTTTATATTTAAACTCGAAGACAACATAAATTCTTGAGAAAGTAGTGATGTATCATATAGGTCATAAAACAAATGATTAAAATTTTCAAATTGCTCATTAATGGTATTGCAACTTTTTCAGATTTTGGGTATTAATCAACAGCTACAAAAATGATTCAGTTTGCTTCTGGAGTTTGCATTACATTATTTCTGACATAATTCTTGAGTTTTTCAAGTCATGCCCATTTAATCACTGCAATACTGTAGTACATCAGTAAGCCCCAATAAAAATTCTTATATGTTTTAATGACCATGTTTCTGAAGTTATTGCTTCAATGAGGTGTATAGCTCATTTTTAGCTTCTCTTTAGAGAATTTAATGAAAATAGAGACAGTGTTGTATATGCAAACAGTGCACTATAGAGACTTTTTTTTTTTTCATAAAGTCCAGTCTGTTCAAGGGTTATTTCCAGTTGGGAGAGTCCAGAGTGGGGAGGAGAGGATGGCCTAAGGGCTGAAGAACATGGCTTATGAGGAAGGAGTAGCAAGAAAAATTTCTCATTGTGCAAGTCATCAGAGTGTGAAGCAACAAGATGAAATTGAAGCAAAGGAGGTTTTATGTAAGGAAAAAGAGGACTAACAGTACATTGGAAGAAATAGTGGAGGACATCTGGAGAGTGGGAAAGAACTAAGTGACATGGCTCATTTTAGTCTCATTTTCTATCATTCAGTAGGTTGGAGATGATCTGTTCCTGGGATTTTTTTGCTGGAGATACCACATTTACATGGTAGAGAACAAGGTAGAGCACATTTTGTGGGGTAATTGCTCCTACTTCTCATGGGCAGCTTTTGAGAGAGAGTGCCCTTGTGACTGCTCTGTTCTGTGGAAGCTGGTACGGTCTGGTGAGGAGGCTCCTAGCACTCAGATCTAACTAAATAATGTAAAGTAGCTGGAAGAGAAAAAATTATTTAGGTGCAGAGCTTGATACTTCAGGTAAATTGAACATCTTTACCCTCTGCCTCCTGGTGCTGTGCCCAGGTGTGCTGCAGAGCAGGTACGTGGATGTTGCTCACTGGGAAAGCAGGAAGATGTAATGATTTATGGTACTGGTATTTAGAAACCTTTCATGCTGTTGTGCTTGAGATTTTGCAAGATACTCTGAAATGCAGTAATTCTGTTTGTTTTTACTAGCTTATATATTCATCCATTTCTGTGACACAAACATAAGTCTGTAAATTTTGTTTTTTCTTGATAACAAAGATAAGAATATAATACATGTATATATTCTTATATATATACAGATTGCACAGATTAATTTTTTTTTGTTGGAGAAAGTAAAACATGCTCTTTTTTAATGTAGAGTTTAATTTGGAAAAGGTAATAAACCTTAAGTATTTATTAAATAATTAGTATCTGTTCAACTCATTCACATTCTCCTGCAGCATTTGAGTTATCTTTAATATTATAATATTTTTTTACTAATTTATTCAGGAGTTGAAATGCTTGGGATTTTGAGAACAGTATAAGAAATATCCTTCCGTAAATCTGTTGACAGTCTAGAAACATCTTTTATATAAGCGAGTAAAATGGTAATTCAACCTAATAACTAGGAGAACAATGGCATTTTGCTAAATTTTTAAAATCGTAAATTAATGAGATAATATAGTAAGATTAAAAATACAGGTTTATGACATGAATGTGTGCTTTGTTCATTCATTTGACAAGTGTTTTTGTTCTAATTATGTAAGTTCCAAATATATCAGTGAAAGCATTAGTGAAATTAGATTTCATTACAGTTCCCAGCTATTGAGTAGTTAAACTGAAGAAAATCTACTTTCCTTATGTCCGAATATGGCATTGCATAATGTGAATGGATGAGGAGTTCCGTGGCAATTTTGTAACAGTCTTTGAAACATTATGTCCATTTTAGTTTGACTGAATCAACATTTTTTTTACATCTTTTTGTGGCTTAACAGAAAATCATTACACTCAAGTGGCTGTCTAGTGTCATCATAGTATTTATCGCTCTTTTTTGTTTAGATATGTCTGTTGAAGCTTTCAGGTCATTCCTCAATGGGCACATACTGTTGGCTCAGATGTCTTGTTCCATGTGATTTTGAGCACTGATGAGGATATTGTATCTTCCAGTAGAAAATTGTAATTTACTGTTGACAAAATTAATTTTTAATAACTTCTTAATGCAAAGATGAGAGCTGTTTCTTTCCCTGTGAGGACAGGATAGCATGCTGTGTGTGCTGTGGTTTCTCCAGCACATCATGTAACTCCACTACTCTGATGAGTCAGAGAGCATGGGAACCATTTGGTTTCACAGCAGAGTAAAAGAGAAACAAGACTGATGCACGTACCATTCCTTTCTCCCCATAATCTAACTCTTGCAATGTTTGTTCAGCTAGGATTGTGTATTAGCAGAGCTTCGGCGTCTGTCCTCAATCTCAACTGCTGCCTGGTCCTGCTCCCGATGTGCCGTGTTCTCTTGGCCTTCCTGCGGGGGTCCCACAAGGTGAGTGCTGTCCTCGGAATACAGCACTTAAGAAGAGGGCCCTGGTCTCTGTTTGGTATAAAAACAACAGAAAAAGAATCTGTTACATCCCTGTTTGTTCTACACTATGTGCTTGCATGGTGCAAGTATCAGACATTTTGCCTAGATTCATGACTCCTTTGAAGACAGGCTTTGTCTGGTTTGATTTGACCTGTTGAGAGGGTGGTTTCTTCAGTGCATTTTTGAAGGATGGGGAGTTGCTGTGGAGCTGTAAGCAGACGAATTCTCCTCTGTCTTTCCAAACTCTTATATTAGAGATAGATGTATCCTCTCAAATGCTTCCTGATAGAATTCAACAGAGTAAACCCAACTTTGTCTCTGGATGACCACAAATGTCCTATTGGAGGTGATAGAATGTTCTATAAAAATACCCAACTTGATACATTTGTTATCGTGCAAGAAACAATGTTTAGCTTCTTTGTGATTCGCCAGTTGCTTTTACAGAAATACAAATAATGCTTTTGAGGAACATTTGTGTTTGCTAGATGGTTGCAAATTGGACCTGCGACTTCTGTTAATCCCGTGACAATACCTATAAGATTTGATGCCTGTAGATGCATGTATGAATGCAAATACACCATTCCTTTTGGTCTTGCTTATAAAAGAGTCAGTGATGCCTTCACAAGTAATGCTGGAATTCCTAAATAATAAGGCCAGGAGGTACATTATGTACTCTTGATATCTGTGTAATTTCTTCATTAAGTCCTCAAAATTGTCTCCTTAGCATAATCCAGTAGTTTTGAAATTTAGGTACTAAGCTTGCAAAGGTGTTAAACCTATCTGAAGTTGCTATTATATCACCACAGTTGCTGTTAGTATTTTTTTCTTTGCTTTGGTTTGGAAGGGATTACTTGTGTTCTTCTCTTACTAGGTTGCCAGCAAGAAAACCAGAAGGCTGCTAGATAAAAGCAAAACTTTCCATGTGACATGTGGTGTTACGATATGCATCTTTTCAGGTGAGATCTTACTGTGCTGAGCAGCAGCATGTTTTGGAAGCACATTGATGCAGCACTTTGTGGTTTTTCTGCTGCAGTACATTTGGGGGTAGTCTTGCTCTGTGCTTGCTCGTTTTAAATTGTAAATGCTTTCTCGAATGTGTGTGGGTTTTGGTTCATTTTTTGCTTTAAACACATGGGCATATATTCTAATGTCAAGCCTTTCCTTAAAATGCCAGTTTCTTAGAAGACGGGTATGTGAGACCAGGTCAAAAATCTGCCATTACAAGTGAACCCTCATTGTGCCTAAGAAATTTGAGTGAAAAACAAGGGTACTACAGGCTTACCTGCAGAGGAGAGAGCAGTGGGGACAGCTACCCAGGTTGGTGAAGAGGAAATATTCTTGGCTGGACACCTTTGAATGTTGTGTCTCAGCTGAAGCATTGCAGTACAGTAATCATCGCTGTAGTGTTAAAAAAAAATCCTAAAATACATACAGACTTCTGTCATTAATATTTATAAGCTGATTTACTCTTGAAGAATAATTAAGAATTCCTTAGTCCCTGGTGGATTTCATGCAGGTGATGTGATTATATCTTGGCATCTGGGTGGCCACAGGGAACATCCAGCACTTGTTTACAGATTTACTCAGTTTTTTGGTTTTTTTTTTAGTCTTACATGTTGCTGCTCATCTGGTGAATGCTCTTAACTTCTCTGAGAACTACAATGAAGAATTTGTGACCCTAAATGCAGCAAACTATCGTGGTGAGGTGAGCCAGCTTTCATTTCATATTTTGGTTTTAAGCATAACATTTAAATATATGAATATTTGCATATTCAATGCCATTGTGTGATCTGTATGGTGCTCCTGTTTCATGCACTGAAAACGACATACCATTTTGTGGATTCTGTGAATTTTATTTCTTTGTCTGGACAAAGCATGTATAAAAGCCAGCAAGGTTCTGTCCTGTTTGATTATTAGATGGAGAATGCAATCATCTAAACTTTTCAACTTGCGCCTTGTTCTCTTGCTTCTCTTTTGCCTCCCTCTGTTCCTTGGGTGGGCCTGGATAAGACATTTCTGCTGCTTTTTGGGCAAATTTGTTCTGCATTTCCATTGTTTAGAATACTGTGAGATCTGAAACTGATTATGCATTTTTCAGCTGCAGTGAGTGCATGTATGAGTATGTATGCTAAGCATGGAGTTAGTTACCTACATGAACTGATTTCTGCTTGTGAAATACTTGATTTGTGTGCCTTATCTGAGTGTGGTGCAGATGTCTTGCAGGAATATCAGGTTTGTAGTCCCTTGGTCAGGTGCTTACTTGTGCATTTGGCAATGGAGAGATATTTGCAGATTTTAGAAGCAAGACCAGAGTCCAGCACCCTTCCTTCTTGGGCTACAGTCAAGTTCTCTCTTGTTTGTGTTCATTCTAGTCTCTGGTCTTCATTTCTTTTTATCCAGTTTCATTAGGAAATACTTAGAATGACCCTATCCCAGCTGCATCATTTCCTGGAAAAAGAGAGCTTGACTCAGTCCAGGCTCCTAAGGACCAGCAACCAAGGTCTTCCACTCCCTGGGTGAATGATCTAATCTCCAAGCTATTCAATGGCAGACGGACATGCCAACACCAGCTATTGTGCTGAGCTTCTGGGTTGACTGTGTGTCTGCTTGTGTTAGGAGTGGTCTGATAGACTTCTCTTCATCAGGAACATCAGCAGGAGCTTGCCTCAGGCAAGAACATGCCAGGGTTCTTAGCCTCTACTAAGCAGCCTTAGGAATTTTGCAATAGAAAATGGAGATAATAGCAAGTTGTTTAGGAACTCTAGGGTCAAAACTCCTGAATTTTAGGTATTTTAGTAGCTCTTGCACCTTTGTATTTGAATCCATTTTTAAACTGTGTTGGGCAGTCCGGATGCTGTGCTTATCTTCTCTACCTGGGTACACACATCTGGATGCAGACAAGATCAGAAAGAGGGTCACTTAATTTTTCCTGTCCTGTATAAAAACATCTCACTTCCCCCTACTACATTTTACTGCAAGTTTAAATAAAAAAGTTCACCAAGCAGTGAAGCGAAACCTCTTGAAGTAGAGATTTTGTCTTCACTGCTTGAATCAGGGGAAGTGAGGCAGTTTCCCTGATGTTAAAATATTCCCTTTTCCTTTCACATGTGGTGAAGGACAGAGGAACATCTGTCAGATCCTTTGTGTTCAGTCTTGCTTCACTAGGGTCCACTGCAAATGTCTTGGTGATGTAACTGGCAGTAAAATGCCTGCCTCTTGTCTTACATTTAAATTCAAAACATCTCCCTCTTATGCTTCACTCTGTCGTCCCAAAGCTCTAAAAAAAACAAATATCTGTAAAATTATCTGAATCCAGATTATAGATCTGAATTATCTTAGCTGGGGGAATGCAAAGGCTGAAGGTTTATTTTGTGTTGAATTGCAGTCAATGTAAACTGTTACCAAATAGCAAATCCATTCCTGCTTCTAGATTTAGGGACTGCATATGTCTTAAAATGTGTGAGCTTCATGGGCTTCTTATTATTGTAAAATTATTTGTAATATAGATATAAAATACCATATGTTGATTTCAGTTTGTTTTGCTTGTCTGTTTTTCAGGACCCGAGGAAACTACTTTTTGCAACTGGTAAGTCCTGCAAAACTGAATGAGAAAACTTTGTTGCTCTGCAGATAAAACTTCTTTTGGTCCTGTATTGGCATGCTCCATTTGCTGTATCTCAGTTATCTGGGGTTGTGTGATTTGTGTTAATATAACCTAGGTTTGCTTATCCACTAGTCAGGAGGCAGGAGTTACATAAGCAGCAGTAGGATGAGCAGCATTTTCAGATCTGTTGTACAGATGAGTCAGCAGAAATCCATTAGTTTCAAACAGAGATTCTCCCTAATATTGAAACCAAATTCCTAAATGATCCAATTTCTAGAAAAGAAACATCATGGAAAACCAGTCTTTTTGCTTCAGCTGGTTTATTTAAGGCCTGGTTGGGTTTCTGAGCAATCTGAACTGTTACATGGGAATCAGGCTTCAGCACTCTACAGAATAAATTGATGAAGACATTTTTGGTGCAGGAATTTAGAAGTGAGCAATGTTTGGGTATGGAGGGGCAAGCACCAGTCTGAGCTGCAGCGCTTCATAAGCAGATAAAGTTCCTTCCTGATGCCATTGCACTTTCTCCCTTATTTGGATCAAACACAAAAATCTGGATTTGGTAGCATATAGGGCACAGTCAAATCAAATCTATGAACAGACAGCAGTGATTCTAGGTTTGTCAATCCCCAAAGGTGTGCTGGAATTAGCACCTGGTGTGCCAGTGTTTCCCAAAAACCCTAGGAAAGGTTTAGATCAGTTGAGAGAAGAGGAGGGGAGAATGTGAACTGATAGAAACTAAGGTAGGATTTATCCTAAATTTAAAATTACTCTGTTTACTTCCTGTCCTAATGACTGGTAATTAACGTGTACTATTTGTTCTGAAGGAGTGCTCAAGACTTTGCTGCGCTGGGAACTGTGCAAATAAGCAAAAAAACCCTGGTTTCTTCCCAGACAGTTCAGAACAGCAAACAGAAGGAATAAGGAATCAGAAGGATTTATAGAGAGATGGTGGCTTTTCAGATTAGCCCAGGAAAGAACCTCCTTGTATAAGGGTGTGAGGCAGACTGTGGGAGGAACAAGTATTAAAGATTATACTTGGGAGAGGAAAGGAGAATCAGGGACAGGGCAGAAAGGAAACACTAAAAATGGACTGATAAATTGGGGCAAGACTGAGTGATTTCAGTCTGATGGAGAAGATAATTGAAAAACTGGACGTGAAAGGTGACCTCTGGCTTGTGTGACAGTGTAGGAAGCTAAATCAGGTGCTGTACTGCAGTTGCATTGGAGCTATTAGTTCAGAGTTGAGATTCATTGCACACTACATATCAAATCAGATTGAGAAAAAAGAAATTAAGAAGGAGGCAGTGGACAGAATGCATATTTTTTTATTGCAGCTGCTTTTAACTGCAGTCTTTCCATGAAGAAGGGAAATCAAGTTTTTTTATGCAGTCCATGACAAAGCTTCCATTGATTGTAGGTCTGTAAAAACTGAGGAGTGAGTTGAGGTGTGTCAGATTTTAGGTATCAGACTTTTCAATGAATGGGTATTGAGAAGTTTATAAAAAGGTAAGATTTGAGATTATCTCTCCTTTGACTTAAAAAAGACCTGAGGATAAACTAATTCTGATACAAGTCTTCATTTGAGCAGATGAGTCAAATCATTAATATTTTTAACCTTTCCTTCCCAAGTGCTGGCTGCAGATCACTCTCACAGAACTTGCTCTATGGGCAACAAGTTCAAGCCTGATACAATGCCATAGAGAGTAATTTCAGGCTCTTCCCCATTCCAGAATGAAATGGGCTGGCAAAAATTTGTAGTGACAGCTTGCATAGAAATTGATTTGCTTGAAATTCTGTCCCTGAACAGGTTTTTAATTGTCATGATCAACAGAGTGTAGTGTTTGGCATAAAAAAGAGACAGAAGCTTGTACAGTCAGTCTTGCACATAAACAGTGTTTGTTCTTAGTTACCTGCTTAGACACAGATGTCACAAGCAAAAGATGACAGGAGCAAAGACAAATAGGAAATTGTGATGCATGGTGAAATGCAAGGAAAAGGGTATTTTTCTTTGGGAAGGCGGGAAATTGCACAAGAACTCTTCTTTCCTATCTGGTTTGATACATGAGTTGTGCTCAAGAGATAAGTATATTCAAGAGTTTGATTGAATCATGATTTGTATGTCTAATTCCACTTTCTTAAAAGCTCATTGTAGATAAGTATACCTCTTTGCAGTTCAAATGTAAGTTATGTCCCTTTTAGTTCCAGGTCTGACTGGAGTCATTATGGTGTTAGTATTATTCCTAATGTGTACAGCTTCCACATATGCCATCAGGTAAGATGTAATATGATTGTTATACTAAAAAATGCCATTTCTGTAATCATATTCTCCTACTGACTAAAGTGTTAAAAATACCAGTTTTCTTGTCTGTTTTTCTTTTTTTCTAGTTTGCAGTAAAATTAGCACAGTGAATTTTGTATGAAAACAGTTACAAGATCTGATTGAATTGCCTTCTGAAAAAGTACTATTTAATGAGTGTGCTGAGTTAAAAATGTGGACCTTTAAAAATTTAAATAGTTCTTTTATTCCTGGTTGTAGGGGAGGCAGTAAACTCAGCAAATGGGAAGTTCTGTGAAGTGCATAAATTAAGTCCAGTGGAAGAAAAATAAGATGTTATTGTTATCTTAATTATTTTCACCAATTAATTGTAACAATAAATTGTAACAAAAAAAAGGAAAAGAAACCCCAACCCAAGCACACACAAAAAAAAAACAAAACCAACCCAAATCCCAAACTATCAGCAATGAAACAAACTGACACAAAACTATGCTACTGAAGTACAACATTG
Source organism: Motacilla alba alba (assembly GCF_015832195.1). NCBI lineage: Eukaryota > Metazoa > Chordata > Aves > Passeriformes > Motacillidae > Motacilla > Motacilla alba. The sequence goes on along the minus strand of NC_052016.1, from coordinate 44,451,442 downwards.
CTTTTAAGAGCTCTGCTTCTGGTTGTCTGATATATTCTTTTTAATCTGAATTATAATATACCAAGCAGCAGTGCAGTATTGGCTCAGAGCAGCTGCTGGGTTTTTTAGGGGTTTGATCCTCTGGTGAGTTCACATTCTGTACCAATGTTAATGAGCATATATGATAGTACCTGTGAGGGACTGGTACCTGGCAGGGAGTCTAGCCCAATGTTGTAGTCTTTTTAAGGGTTGGATTCTGCAGTTGAACGTGTAAAAACAACCCCTTCATTTTTACAGAGGTTGAATTCACTATGTAAGTGCATCACCTCAGTTCAGCAAACATGGAAGGATAGATTAATTATGTATCTTCAAACATTAATGGTGCTCCACTGATGTGAGTTAGATATGTGGTTATGAACTTGGTGGAACTAATCTGTCTTTCCTAAGTAGCTGTGTTAACTGGCAGTGTTATCCTGTGATTTGAGGAAATAGTTCAGCAAATACTTGGGGCATTTTCAGACAGGGCTTCTTCCAGGGCTGAGACTTTTGTGAGGCACTGCAGGCTGCAGACAAGCAGGATTAGGCTGCTGCAGTGGATATAGCATGGCTGCACACTGCATGGTCCACCCAGATGGCTCTGCTTGCAAAAGAAAGACATTTTTGGGAAGATGGAAAAATAAAACTATTACCTTACTCTGCAACACTGAGCCAGAACAAAGTCCTGTCTTCTTGAAGGCCAAATTAAATTATAAAAACATCATGTATTAGTGATTGGGAAACTTAGAAAAATATATGCAGTTGTAAACATTCTTGGAAATAATTTTGGGGTTCATGCAACATCTTTTGAAGTTACATGCTTTTTAGTTCCTTCTCCAGTTACTGTGAGTGCAAATATTTTCCCAGCTTTCTGCCATCCAGCCAGCAGAATCAAAGCCCCAAAAGAGACAATCTGTATCTCCTGTTACCCTAGCAATAATTCTTACTTGGAAGTTTTATCCTGGCTTCTCCCTCAGGCATAGAGCTCAAGCTTGTCTTTATTACAGTGTTTTCTCCTAAGGAAACAAGTTACTGCATGCATTTCTATGTCTCTTTTCAATCTCTTTCCCTGTGGATTCTCATGTGCCTTATGATGGCTGAGCATACAGTACAGTTTTAGGAAAGTTAATTGTAAATGTTCACTATCAGAAACTGAGCTTTTTAAAAAGTATTTCAGAGGCTGTTATAGCCTTGAATTTCAGCCCTAATCTGCTCTTGCACACTGACCTGCTTAGTGATTTCTTCCTTTGTATGTTCTTCCTGAAATTGTTCTATGCATGAGTATGCCTCTATTATCCTGCCTTTTCAGTAAACTGTGAAAATAAGTATTAGAAGGACTGAATTAGCTAATGTTTTAAGAGGATAAAGTGATTATTAGTTGGAAAATTTTCTAAATTTTTGCCATGTTATACCTGAGAATTAGATCAACATTTTTTGTTCAGTGTTGTTTTCAGAAGGGTTATGAAGTTATCAGAAAACACAATAAATCCTGTCAATAAATATTGACATTTCTGACAACTTTAGAATTAAAGATATTTAAGATTTGGAAGTTATGTATTTAAAATAACATTAAAAAATAAGGTGCTGCAGTGCCATCTATTTTTGTAACCAAATATTCTAGTGTTCAATTTCATCTTCTAAACTACCACATATATCTTCCTTTTCAAAACTGTCTGTAACAGGATTAAAAATATTTTTCTAGAACCATGCTGCTTAGTGTGTCCCTTTAAAGCATGATAAATTCCTCTTACATTTCTCAGTAAACTAACTCTTTCAGGTCTTCATCTGCAAAATTCTAAAGTAGGTTAGCCAAAATTAAATATTCAACTTACCTCAAATTTTCAGGACTCTGCATTCCTAAGAAATGCATCCGTTCTGTGAATAATGTCTAATTTAAGCCCTAGAGAAGGTAAAAAAGTGAATATTCTGAAGAGGTGTAAAAATTCATATGTATCAATAGGAAGATTATTGACTATATTAGAATACTAATGTATGTATCTGTAGTTTAAGGATACAAGTAAGAAATACATAATTATTACAGTGTTGGAAAATACGCTTCATGGTAAGAGGTTCAAGGATTTACATACCCTTGTAATTTAAGGAGGTGAAGTTCAGAGGCCCTGCTCACATTTAGGGCAACTTGATACACGTGAGGAACCAGAATTTCATAGTAGAGATATCTGTGGGAGTGCTGAAAGAAGAATAAAATGCTCAATGAGCTGGAAGCTGACATTTAGACGTATTCAGGAAAGAAGTGTACAGTAATTTTAATCAATAGCAATAATTAGCTGTTGAAAGCAACTCGTCAGAAGCAGTCCAGGGATTGACTTTCCATCTCGGAAATTTTGAAAAATTTGTACATTCTGAAAAAGATGCTCAAGAGCCAATAAAACATTCAGTATGCAGCTTTCAGTGTTATAGCATGGAACCAAATTAAGCCAGAGCTCCAAGACCTGTCCTTGTCCCTTCTTATGGTATAGGGAGTTAACCTAGACCATCTTTAAGGTCCCATTCTTGGATTCTATGACCTGTTTTGAGACAGAGGGTCTGTTTTACTATCTTTGTGCTTTCCAATTGTGCTTCCACTCTGCACACCATTGCTCTTTTTTTTCCTCGTACTGATGATTACTCCCACAACTCCTCACAGATACTGATGAGTGACTGCATGAAAATGCCTTCCAGGGTCTGGGGAGTTAGAAAAGGCTTGAGCAGCTTCAAGGAGGAAAAAGTGTTAACATAGTGCTGACTGGGGGAAGAATGGCAGGGTGGAGTGGGGCTTTCAGAGCCCCTTGCTGTTGCTGTATTCCTTCCTTTGCTTCCTTTTTTCCTCCTTTGCTTCCTTCCTTGTTATTTTGCTAGCTTGGATTTTATTTTTGTAGCCCTTGGATTATCAAAGTTATTTTTCCTCTCTTGAGGAAGCAAACAAATAAGACCTGTAATAACAGAACCAAATGCAGTATATGTTTCAGTTGTATTGAAGGAAGAGAAGTTAGCTGGTTGTGTAGAAGACCATAGGAGGGGAAAAAGCTCTGGAAAAAGAAGTTAGCTGCGTCAGAGGAATAGCTTCTTAAACCATGTTCTCAGACCTAGAGATATTTTTTTATTTATTAATTGTTTCAGTTTATGAATGGGGGTAGATTCTTTGGTTTTAGAAGGGACTCTCCTACCATGCTGTGTAGTGTGAGAGGTGTGTTTGTGTGCTATGAAGTTGTGTGTTTTCTTAGCCATTTGGTTCTTGGTTTTTGGTAACTGTTTTACTCAAAAGAGCCTCGAACAAGCTTAACAGAAAACAGTTCCAGATGGGTATATTCTTTGGTCTGGGTTCTTTTTATAGTGCCTACCAAATTACTGATAAAAGGAAGTCACCTTCGCCTCTCCTGATCCCACAGTGATAATGTTCTTCTTTTTCCTCCCAAGACCATCAGTGCTGAAGCAGTAATGTATGTGGCTTCCTGCCCTGAAAATTCTCCTACCGTGCTCTTGTTGCCTCCTTGCTGTGGGTCCTATTCTTCCTGTACCTTCTTCCACTCCATACCCTCACAAGTTTTTTACCCTTCCCACTGGCCCTTCTGCTGCTGTCCATGCTACCTGTTTGTGTGCTGCAGCCTTAGTGACATGTTACACTGTACTGGGGCAGGGAGAATGTAAGGTGACACTCACTGTAAGGAGGTTGAGTTTTGAGGCTGGAGGTGGAAGAACTGTTCCAGATGTAAGGATCTTGTGGAGACTAACTAGGACCTGTGAAAGCAGTCCAGTCTCCCAGTTTCAGAAGAGTTCTCTACACCCTTACCTCTCCTTTTCAGCTTGTTACTTCTGTGCCAGTCACTTGTTCTTCTCAACACTTAATTGTGTGCAAGTACAGTGTGCCTGTGGGAAAACACTCTGGGCTTTGACTGTTTTGCATAACTGTGCAGTGTATAATGATGTCCTGTGTGCACAGGTTTGCTTTTAATTAAATTCCATCTGAGTTGAAAAAGCATTGAACCATGGTTTATTCTTTTCAGGGTTTCAAACTATGACATCTTCTGGTACACACACAACCTTTTCTTTGTCTTCTATATGCTGCTGATGCTGCATGTTTCTGGGTAAGTAAATGGAAAATACTCTTCCTTTTCTTGAAGCACAAACAGAAAGAGCAGTTTCCTTGATTGCTGCCTTTCCTGAGCTTGCCTGAGCACAGTGGGCCAACTTTAGGACAAGATGTTGTCCTCTGGTGTGTGTTTAAATAAAGATCAGGCTGTAGCTTGGAGATTTGTGTGTGCTATAGCCAACTAGCACAAACTTTTTTACTTTCAAGATTATTCCTTTTCCATTTCCATTGCTCAGTGTCTAGTGAGAAATCAAGACAACTTAGTTTCTTTTTCTGCCCCCCTTACCTGTTTGCTGAGACAAGAATATGAAGCAAAGTTGTTCATCCCTTGCATTTTCCTTTCTGCCCTCCTGTTTGACTCCAAAGGAGATGGAAGGAATAGCGTCTCCCTAATTACATCTTTCTCTTTGCTTACAAAATTTCCTAGTTTTTCTTCTTTTCACAAACATCAGACCAGTGTTTATGTGCCATGAAGCTGATGGTCAGATCTGTATCAGGCACAAACAAACTGAGCTCTGTTGCAAGGTAAAGCATCTTCCAGAAGTTATATGTCTGCATGGGTTGGGAGCTGGACTAGGTGACCTTTAAAGGTTCCTTCCAACCCAAACTATTCTATGATTCTGTGAAAATCTGTTCCATTAACATCTCTGAAGTTTCCTTTGTGGATGTAGATGCAGAGTGTAGAGAAGGGAAGGTGTATTTGAATGAGGTTTATTTCTCCATGTCATCAAATATCTACTGAAACACAGGGTGCTTGAGTGTGTGACAGTGAGCCCTTCTGCTTAAAGTAAACTTGGAAAGGCAATTAGGCCTAGCAAGATCATGGTAGGAATATGTTGTTGAATAAAATATGCTGTTAAATAAATAATGAGTTCAAAACAATTGAAACTTCTAGACACAATTCCAGTTCTCAAGGAGTTTGTTGGGTATTTTGGGCTATTATTGTTTGTTGTTTGTTCTGGGGGGTTGTTTGGGCTTTTTTTTTTTTTTTTTTTTTTTATGGCATAGCTCTTGTTTATAGCTGGGGAAGATGGATCCAACCTGTTCTCCCCATCCTAGGCTAGGATGAATTTTTTCGAAATTATTCTTGACAGGTGTTTGTCAAATTCTTTAAAACATCTGGTGACTGAGATCCTCTAACCTCCCTAGGCAGTCTGTTCCAGTGATTGCCTTTGGGGTATTTTTCATGTCCAGTTTTATTAATTTCCTTCACTGTGTTATCCTTTGCCCATTGTTTTCCTAACCATGTTTCATTTACCAAGTTTGCAAACCAAGGCTGCAGTAATGCAGCAAGCATTGAACAGGCATCTTTCTGGTACACAGCCTCCCTAATACTGAATTACAAAGGTATTCAGTGCAAATCCGAAAGAACTGCGTGTCAGAAGTGGGAGAGGAATGACTCATGGAGAGTGGGAGTCAGTTCAACTTTAAGATGCCTAAATGTAGGTCTCTACATGTTTTCTCAGTGTCTTTCCCATTATGGTCTAATGAGTTCTGATAAATACAGCCAATGGAGCCTGAAGGATGCTTCATGTAATTTGCTGTTTCAGAGATCTACATTCAGGTGAGCTGGACTGATTCCTGGCTCCATTAGTGACATTGATAAGATCAATAGGATGTGGCCACAAGTTACATGAGGGGTGATTTAGATTTGACATAGGAAAAATTTCTTCACCAAAGGGTTGTCAGACACTGGAACAAACTGTCCAGGGAAGAAATAAAGTCACCATCCCTGGGATTATTTGAGATGTGTAGATGTGGTGCTTAGGGACATGGTTTAGTGGTGAACATGGTAGTGCTGGGTTAATGATTGGTCTTTATGATCCTAGAGGTCTTTTCCAACTTAATTCTATGATCTCTTTTGAGAATGAGGTAAGCTTAGATATCTGTGCTTAGGCGCCTAAATTACTCCTGTGTGGGATGTCTTTAGAGATTTGCAAATGCACAGCCACTTACTGTACAGAGCAAGGCATTTCCCATGGTTGAACTGCACAGGCAGGTTGACTGAGGTTTTACCTCTTAGGAGTAGAGTATTTCCACAGTATTTCTGGATTCTTGTTTTGTTTCAAATTGTAGGTATGTTCTTACAGTATCCTTCAGGCAGCCAACCACTTCTCAGCAATAAATAAAGTGATGTGATTCATCTGTCATATGCTAGTGGTTTGTTTGTTCAGTGCAGAACTCAACCTTTCTGGGCACTGATCTTGGCTGTGTAAGACTTACTTTTCCTTGGCAGCTTCAGAATTGGGAGTTACTAAGCTGTTGTTAACAGGCGGCTTTGTGATCCCTGTTTGCCTCTCAGTTAGCATGTTTATAATAGCTTAAATAAACTAGAGATCACTGGAGGGTATGCTCATGTTTGCAGCTACTCTCAAGACAATCCTCTTTGGGGGGTGTGCTGAGAAGAGAGAAGCTGTGGGAGTTGCTGGCAGGCATGCACGCAAGGTTCACTGGAAAAATACTGCATGAGCTTTGACTTCCAGCTAAATCCATGAAGCACCATAATATTTATGGAGCAAGGAACTAGCATAATGCTGGGGGTATCTGTCACTTTGCCAATATGTGGTGACCAGCAGTGATACCAGATGCAAGTGATAGGCATGATTGAGCAATAAATGCAGGCAGAAGCATGGGTGTAGGTGCAAGGACACTTCCCAAATGATTCTCCCAGGGTCAGATGGAATTTAAGAGTGAGCAGGCTTAACTTCCAAGCTGACATGATTCACTAGACCATGTAGGAAGCTTGTTACTAGCTGTCAGGACTGCATTTTTGTAGGGAAGATTGCCAGTAGCCTGTCAGAGCCCATTTAGGTTGGGGATATTGCAGATGTCCTAGTTCTCTTTCTTCTGAGTTGAACTCTGTTGCTGCTGCTGCTGTGTGTATATTGAGGAGAGGAGGGGGGAGCACCTGTCCTTATGTTTGATTGTATGCTTGAGCTGAGCCTTCATAACAAGGCTTAGCACTCCGAGGGCATTGTCTCAGTATGCCTCATTTCCCACCCAGCACCATCCTCTACAGGTGTCATTTAGCTTTTTTTTTTTTTTTATGTATTATTCCTTGTGGTGTTACTGTAATCAAGTCTAGATTTGGACACAAGTAATACTTCTGAGGAATTTTATTACAACTGTTATCTGTTTTTCCCTGTTTTCAGTGATTCGTTCATGTGCTGAGATATCCCAGAGTGTCTGAGGTTCCCAATTCTTTCTTCAGAGGTTTTAGCTGTAACTTCAAAGTTCTCACTTCAATTTACTGTAAATTTAACTTAGCTTGAGAAAAAAATAAAATAAGGATGAACTTCATAAAATAATTTGCAAGGTTCCTTGGCTACCGTGCAGGACTTTTCTTTCTTCCTTCTATTTGTATGCAAATGGGATAAACACCAAGTAGTGGGAGCATTCCTGCAGTTTATGATTTGGCAACTTAGGCCACTTCTACTACAAGACTGCCTTAAAAACAGGGCTTGCTGACTGTAGGGAGGATGAGTGAAAACAGTCTGTGTGTGATTGAATTGGAAATGCTATTATTTAATTTTTTTTTCAAGGCCCCCACAATATTTTCTCCATTTCAAGCAGTATTAAGCTTGAGGCTGTTCAGTGGGGGAGTGCCAAGTGAGCTGGAAAAGTTAAACCTTGACTCAAGTGACAGAAGGCTCTATTGTTGCAAAGTTTCAATCTCATTGGAAGTCCTGAAGGCAAACAGAATAAAATTTCTAACAGAAGATGAGGCTTATGACTGCTTTCTGAAGTCCTCTCTGAATGAAGATAAGTTGTTTGTTATTTTCTGTTACTTCAGTGTGTTTACTATTTTTATTTTCCTGTAGGGGAGTGCTCAAGTACCAGACCAACTTAGAGGAACACCCTCCTGGTTGCTTTAATCCGAACAAAACTCTCCGACAAAATCTGACTGTGCCAAAGACTTTTGAAGAGCTGTTTCCTGACTATACTACTGAGCCTTTCCCAGAGGACCTACCAGTACCAGAACCCTTTGTACAAAATAGCTTTATGAGAGTTTGTTCTGAGGAACCCAAGTTCCAGTCGCACTTCCCAGAGGTCTGTATGATCCGACATTTCAGGTATTAAAAGCCATGCCAAGCCTTTCAGTCAGCCATAACCACTAATTATTGCTTTTCCAGACCAGATGTTTTAATACTGGAAAATATTATTAAAACCTTTTGAGGCATTCAAAGATTTGGTGGGGAAAAAACAATCTGTATTTAACCCTGAAGTGCATTACAATGTGGTGCATGGAACAGGGAGGGTGGAAAAATGTCAAGAGATTGGCTGTAATGTTCTTTTTTGAACAACACCATAAGGGATGTATTGATCCTGCTAAAAATGTGATTTTAAAGCATAGAATTTCAGAGCAAACATTTATATAACATTTCGTAAGGTCCTTTTGTAAGCATTGTGTGGCAGTAGTTAATTGAAATAATCAAGCTCCATTTGTTCTCTTTTTTACCATGCGGATGCAAGTCCTAATACTCATTTCTGGGTTGCAGTTGGTTGTGGTTTGGCTTTTATAGTCTGTTATTTGCAGACAGGCTTGTTTTATATGTGGCATGGATAAATAAGTATGATGAGAGTGGGGACAGAAAAGCCTTTTCTTTTCTGGTTTTCCATTTTCCTTTTGTTTCTTATGTTTTGTGGCAGCAGGTTTTTCTTTATCCAAATTTTTTTCTTTTCTTTTGAGAAAAGATGAGCTGAGTTGTATTGGCAGGTAGCCTGAGGAAGCTTGCAACTATGGAGTTCATGAGTCCAAGGCCCACCATTCAAAATGGTCCCATAACAGACCCTACAGGAATTTCTCTTTGTTATTATCGTTGTTGTTTTCTGTTGAACATGTTCCCCTTATTAGCTGCCCTGAGAACCCATTTTTCTAAGGAGTATGTAATCCTAATGAGATACAGTTAATTCTATAGTGAATTCCTCCAACAAAGCTCTTTGGATTGGTATTTTGTTGTGGTAGTACTCCTGAATTATAAGCATCAGTGTATATCAGGCTCCATATGACACACAGGACAGCAAGCAGTCTTCTTAGGGGCTTAGGATGCCTGCTTTAGAGCCATTCAAGGGAAAGGAGTCGTGGAAAGAAATGGCCACTCAGTGTTCTCCTGTCAGCTTTGAAACACCATTTAGGACTTTTTTGGATTTGGAAATGTTGTGATACCAAGTTGAAAAAAAAAAACCCAAAACCGTGAGCTACTGGAACTTGTAAGGCTTTTTTGTTGAAAATAAATGCTCTGCTAGTTGCAAGAGATGTTGATGTGTAATGTCAGAAATTGGGAAGGGAGGGAAGATGGATGAGGGTTGAGGGGCACTTCAATGCCACAGCTTGAATGACTGAGCAGATGTGGAATTAGTAGATAAATCTGCCATAAGCTATTGGTAATTGACTCTTAGGATGTGGTTTAGCTGAGCAGCTGCAAATGTCTCCATCTGGAGCAGTCACCCAGGACTCCCCATATAATCAGTGCAGAGAAATGGGTATTTCCAGGGCGTTTTCAGTCTAGCATCCACATCTTCCATGAGAGCAAATTGTGATTCAGAAGTGCCCATTTCTCTCCATTGTCTATGATTTTACATTATTTAATACTAAATAATAATACTAGTTAAATAATTTTACACTAGTTTAATATCAACATAATTTCAATAGCACAAGAATGAAGTTTTCTTAGGTTTTTACATGAACCTGAGATGACTATGAGAAGGTAATAGTTAAATAATACTGGAAGTCAGACAGCATTTTTCCAGAAATGTTAACCAATTGTATAGTACTCTGGTCTATGTAAGTACTGTTTCTTTCATTGCTGAAACCAGCTGCAATCTAACTGCATCAAACCAGAATAACAGGGTAGCAAATGAGGTCATTAGCATTTTTTTCCTGATGAGTTTTATGATTGAAATTGCTGGTGCTTGTGGGTGATGCTGCTGGTTAGACTGATTAAGGCTTCAGAACATTCTTGCATTTCTGCATGTAGAGAGAGGTGTGGATGTTAGATGTGAAGTGAGATCCTGAAAGCGCTCATGTAGTTGTGAAAATAGAAGACAGAAAGTTAAAAGTCAATGAGATAAGTTATTTTTGTTCTACCTTAGACCTGGTTCTGGATTTCTGGACCGCTGTGCCTGTACTGTATGGAGCGGCTGTACCGCTACATCCGCAGCAACAAACCAGTCACAATCACCTCAGTAATAAGCCACCCCTCCAATGTCCTTGAAGTCAGGATGGTGAAAGATGACTTTGAAGCAAGGCCTGGTCAGGTGAGTTAATATGGCCCCAAAAAACCACTTTGCTTTCATCTGACATTATCTGTGGGGATGACTATCGCTTTATAAGTGCTAGCCCATCGCTGAATGTTTTGAATCCTTTCTACCATTTCATTTCAGTATGTTATTCTCCACTGTCCAAGAGTGTCTGCTCTGGAAAGCCATCCATTCACTCTTACAATGGTAAGAAATAGTGTTCTTTTCTGTACTTTGTCTTTTATTTATATTTGGTTTGCGAATGGTCTTTGTTTCTCTCAAGGTGACAATTCTCTCAGCAGAGCTCATGTTTCATTTATGAGGGTACCAGTGAATATGAAATGGCATGATTATTATGTGTGACAGTATTCAGTACATATTTAGTTTTCTCCACTGTTGAGAAAAAGAAAATGGGAACTTTTTTCCAAGTCTCCATAAGTGAAAACCAATAATAAATAAATCCATTAAAAAATCCATGAATAAATCAATAAAATCCATGTGATTTTGGAAATTCTTTTATAAAAGAAGTTTCAGCCATATTTCTAGACCTTAATACAGAAGGAGCACAAATTGGAATAAACTTTTGCCACCTCTCTTTCTCAATGAGAGCACATTTCTATGACTGTCTTTTTCGAAGTTCAAAAAAATCAAGTTAAAAACATAAGTTCCTAAAATTGTCTTCTGCTTTATTTTTATATTAAGAGATTTATTGATGACTTGATGTGATATACCAGTGAGGTGATACAATGTTAGGATTGCTACTTCAGTTGGTCTAGAATGGGAACTGAAACCTGTAGAGAAAGACTGGGATAATATGCAGTTGTGTTCTCTGGGAGTACATAGTGCAGATTCATAGTGCAGATAGTGCAGTGGTAGATTCTGCTAAAAAATCACTGTACTGACTGGTATATTGTTACAAAAGCAGAGTATGAGGTTGAATATTAGTGGCAGCCTTTTTCTTCCAGAGGGAGTAAATGCTTTTGCATTGCCTGAATTGGACATACTTCTTCAAGAAGACTGTGGAGACAAATGTTCATGTGTGATTGCTTTCTTTGGACTGATAACTGATACTTTATTCCTACTGGGTTATAGGTAGTGCTGAGGAGCAGTTGAGATGTTTTTATGGTAGCCGATATTCTGAGGGCACAGTCAGGTCCAGTTCTTTTGGTTTGTGGGGAGTTTTATTTTGGTTTTTTAATTTACTTATATGTATACTGAGCTAGGAGTCACGGGGGAACCGACACTAAATTCCATCCAAAATCAATTTTGTGCTGTAAATCTAGGAATGAATCTCACTTAAGGGAGCTGCCTCTGTACAGCTTGGTGAAGCATTCATTGCACTTTTGCAAAGTTTCATGGTTATCCTCTTTACCAGTACAAACCAGAGAAATGTGTTATGTGTTATTTATAACACATTATTTATATATAATGTGTTAATGGAAGTAGTACTTTTAAGACTGTCCTCTGTATAGTGCACAAAGATAACTTAATATGGAATGCTGAAAAATTGCATGCATAGATGAATTTAAGCAGAATGGTTTAATCAGAACTTATTTGCATTTTTTAATTACATTAGTAATCGGACCATCGATTTCAAGAACTATTTTAAGTCTTGGGTAGCTATTTCCACTCCTTTTGCCCTAGTATAGCTATAGAGCTGGTCTGTACCAGTGGGCACATCTTATTTAAACATTATTCTTAAAACATCATGTTCCTAATTTCTCACTCTCCATCCCAGTCAAAATTAATATGATGGTAATGATTTGATCATTATTAGTAAATGCACAATTTGGAAACTGGAATTCTTATTATAAAGATTTAGTCTTGTATTAGGACACTGCTAAAACAATGGATTTTGTGGTTTTAATTTTTAGAAATAATGTCATCAAAAAATATTTGGCCTGGTTCAGATGAGAGTTTTTGTCAGAGAAGAGACTGCTGATGCAGACCTACTGAGTGAGGTCATAAGATGAAGTTGAATTGCATGTCAGATTTCTTGCATGAATTGAGAATTTCATCCAGTGTTTAAAATGGCATAGTATGACAATACATGTTATGTAAAATTACTTTTGCAGATGAACTTCTAGAGCCAGGAGCTATGGAAAATCTCTTCTTGTGAATTTGAGTTTTCTTAGTGAATATAAATAAGTAATTTATATACAGATAATGTGCAGTATATTCTCAATATGTTATTGTAGTTGATAAATTACAGTTTGTATAAGTTTTACAACCATGTATTAAATATCTAACATAAAAATTAGCAATTTCCACTCATGCACAATGCATTGTATTTTAGGTAAGTAATACTAGACCAGGCAATTTCTGTTCATGCTCAGTGTTTTACACTTTTAAGTGTGGTGATATCCTTCAGCATAACAGCATATCCTTCAAGATCACATATATACTCTATTACAAGATAGGAAGTTATCACTGAGTTGCCACAAGCGTATTTTGCTACAGCATTAACTCTATTGTAGAAAGACTGTCATTGGGTAAATGACTTTTACAGCATAATGAGGATTCTAAGTGTCTACATGTATGACAATTTTTTTACCTAGCCTAAGCAAGGGACATATTTCCATGTGTCCTTCTAGGTCAGAGAATATGGTGTGGGCTGATGTCCTGCTTAGAAAGCTTTTTTGTTGTTTAATATGATGCTAGCCATGGGACAATGCTTGTAAAATGTGTAGGCAAAAGCTTAACTCTGTCATTTTTCCACTCCCATCTGACCTACTTGTAGTTCCCAAGCAAGCTGGAAAACTACTGCTGCTTCTTTTGTTGAATGATCATAATCAATGGGTTATTTTTCTAGGTTGGTGATGGGGTGAGTGGTTTAGATCCACAGTAAGAAATTAATGAAAGATGTGTGTGGCTTCAGGTACTGGAAGTGCTCTGCAGCAATGAGTTCAACAATGATTGCAGCAGAGCTGTGGGGGAAGACTGCAGTCTTCTTCCTGGCACTGTTGTCCTGCTTAGAGTCATAGAATATTTTGGTTGGAAGGGACCTCTAAAGGCCACCTAGTCCAACCCCTCCTGCAATAAGCAAGGACATCTTCAACTAGATCATCTTCAATTAGATCAACTTGCTCAGAACCCCATCCAGCTCAAGGAAGTTGAATGTTTCCAGGAATAGGGCATCTGCCAGCTCTCTGGGCAACCTGTTCCAGTGTATCACCATCCTCATTGTAAAACATTTCTTCCTTATCTCTAGTCAAATCTACTCTCTTTCAGTTTAAAACCATTATCCTATGTCCTATTACAACAGATCATACTAAAAAGTCTGTCTCCAGGCCCTATGTGATATTCTGTTCACACTGGTGAAATATCTCACTGTGCCTAGAGCACGTTTAAAAGACAATAAATGACCATTTGCAGGCATTGTACTCCTAAATATGGGTAATAACCTTAAGTGGAAACAAAGGGGTGAGTCAGCATTGAGGACTTGTGGCCATATTTTACTAGTCCCTTCCCTTTTTGAGGTTGTGTAATATTTACAGTTTAGCTCAGTTTCTTACATAACACCAGGGTGGAGGAACACACAGGGAGGCTGTGTAAAGGCACTGAACTCACTCCCATTCCACTCTGGCAAATTTCCCACGTGTTTTGCTCAGAGCCAGAGGGAGCTCTGAATTGTAACCAAGTGAGCATTAAGAGGCTTTATTCTTCTTGCACCCTGCCTTTGGGTGCTTTACATTGATAAGGTCCCCTTGAGCCTTCTGTTCTCCCGAAGTGGGAGCTGAACAGTCAGAGCTCTCTCAAACTATCTTTGTGGGAGATGTGTTCTAGTCCCATCACTGTATTTATAGCCTTTGTATGGACTCTCTGCAGTATGTTCTTGTCTTTCTTGTAGTGAAGAACCCAGCACTGGACACAGGTCTCGAAGTGTGGCTGAATGAAGGAGGATCACCTACCTCAACCCTCTGGTAGTGTCACTTGTACATTCTGAAATTCAGACACTTAGAAATACTAGTTTTCTCTCGTGAGCAGTGTGATTTCCATTTCTGAAGTGTATTTCTACTGCTTTTTTTTTCACTAGTGACTTTGTACTCTCTAGTGTGACTCCTTGTCTTTGGAAAGTCTGGGAAAGGTAATGAAGAGCTGACCTAACATTTGGGATTCCTGCAAGTGACCTACTGGACAGTTCTAGGTAGTGCATAGTGGGCCATTCACTTCATAGTGTCTTCATTGCTCCATTGTTCTGATTTCATTTCCACAAAAAAGCTTTCTTTTTTTCATGTTTTATGATGCTCTTTTCACTGATTTTTTTCACACAACTGTACATACCTGTTACTGTGCTGTGTAAGACAGTGTGAGTCACAATCTCAATCCTCTATGCCCTCATGTCCAATTTAATTATTTTAGGTAGGTTATTATTGCATCTTAGAATTGAATTTGAGCAGAACACAGTCAGTTCCAAGATATTTTCATCTGTAGTGACTAGAACTACGTTCTGTATATGTAAATGGACAAATTATTTTTGTGTGTTTTCCCCTTAATCAACTCTTTTAAAGAGATTTGAAGAGATTTGTCTTTCTGATCAAGTGCAAGATATGGTCTGGAGATCAGACCACTCAGACAAACATGCTCTGCTTCCTGACACTGACATTTCTTTACCCTTTTTGGAGGGAAGTGTGGAACTTGTCTGCTGTGGAATGCAATTTAAATATAATTGTCTAAATCAATTTTTAGAGACCTTGAAGTTTTTTGTTTTTTTTTAACGTTTTGGAGAGTGTTCATTTCCTTCAACAGTGTTCTGGTTGCTCTTTGTTTTAACTTGTAGGAAGAAGAAGAGACTAAGGCTTGCAGTTTACATTGGTCTTTTTTTTTCCATCTCCATCACACATTTTCCTCTTGCTGTTGAGTTCCCTCTTTCCAGACACTTAACTGTGTTACTGGTGATTTGCAGCAGCATGAATCCACGACTGCATGCTTCCTTTTTTTTTTTTTTTCTCCTAATGAATGGCATCAGAAGCGGAGTCCTATTTAGAATATAAGTTAGTGTCTTAAGTCACTTTTTCTACTGTGTTTCTGGAATTTCTTGCATTAGCAAGCAGTGATTAGTAGTGAGCCTCATGGAAATAGCCTTGTGTTTTGCAGATTTTAAGTGCTTCAGGAGATGTCCTAAGTTCTCTCATGAGGTCTCTGCTGAATCCACTACAGCGCTACAGAGTCAAACTCTCATAAGCTGCACTTGAGGCCACTTGGCTATCAAAAGACTGGTGTCTACTCCCAGCAGCTCATAAAGCTTGGTAACCTTGTTATTTCAGTAGTGTTGATTTTCTTGTGCCAAAGGAAGGTAGGAAACAATTACATCACTTCACTTAGAATTTAGACCGTAACAGACCTTGAAATAAGGACAGGAATAAGATGTGAATCCTTCTAAATTTGGAGATGGCTCACATCTGAGGTTTGGTTTTGGAAAATTCTGTTTTGCAACAAACATCGATAATTGCAGCATCAAATAATCTGTTTTTCCAAAATTTTGATAGTTTTGGCTGTCCTTGGCTGCTTTCATGCTCCTGCTTCTTCCTTGGAGCTAAAGTCTGAATATCCTGAAGCTTCCTTTGTTGCCTTTTTTTTTCTTCCGTTCACACATACATGTATCTAAAGATACTCCTGTTGATATTTAAGCATAGGTAGCTTGCATAAACACTTGTTGAGCTTTTCCTGTGTCTGTATAAGACGTTCTCTGCATATCCCATGATTAATAGCTTCATGAGACAGAGTTAAAAAAGACATGTGGCTCAGAAGTGACAAATAAAAAGCAAAAAATGAGAACAAGCTAAACCAAAGATCCCAGCCTTGAGACTCCAGGGCTTTATGAAATATGTGCTTTGTTAATAAGGTGGGAGATTGCTTCTTCAGACCCTCGAAAGAGTTTTGGCTCTTCATTCAATGTCTAGGTCCCAGTTCTGGTAACAGCTAAACAGTGATCAACTACTGGCAACAAGAGATTTGAAACATTCTTTGAAACTAGAAATTTTGTCCTCTGTCAGAGTGTTCTCTGACCTCCCTTGCTTTAGTGCTGTATTTAATCTGCTCTTAAAGCCCATTGGAGTAGAAACTGGAAGAGTCTGGTAATAAAAAGCTCCAAGAAGTTCTGCCCTTTTTCTGATTCTCCATATTTTTGAGCAGATGGTTAATTTGAAGTAGATCACATCAAGAGGATTTGTAGTGCAACATCTTCCTTCCTTTCCTTCCACATACAGTTCTGTATGAGTAAGAAAACTCCAAAGGGAGGATGGTATGTGTGCATTTTTTAACAAGTCAAAGCTGAGTTTTTAGGAGAAGCTAAGTTTGCATATGCAGATACTCAGATCCTCTCAAATCCAAATGTATATTATTAAAGAAGAATACTCACTCAATTGATATCCAAATAGTAGAGTAATAATATCACAGGCAGAGAAACTCTTAAATCCATTAACCGTCTCAGGGTAAATAGAAGAATTACCTGGGAGGTTTCTGAATGTACATGACAAGTTATATACTGTACCTAAAATCTCAGACCTATTACTTAATCATAGATTTTTCTACCTTTAAGGGTTTTGTTTAGGTTTGATTTTTTTTTTTTTTTTTTTTTTTTTTTTTTTTTTGTAGATGGAGTTTTCCTTGTTACATCTGCATCTCCATTAAAGTCCATTTGGTATCTGGATTTAGATGCGATGGGATTACAAGGTGATGGCCCTGATCTGTACATTTTATGTTTTTGGGCCTGATTCCTTGTCAGAAAAATCTCAGTAAATTTTATACTCAGTGTAAACAACATCAGAAGTAGCACATTTGCTTTTGTAAAATAAAACCAGTGTTTTGTGGACCCAAAGTTGTCTTTATCCCTGGATAATCCAGGGTTCATTTAAAGTCAGATCAGAAGATCTTAAAAGTCTAGAAGTGAAATTTTAGCTCCAAGCTTCTTTAAGCCAGAAATTTTGTACTGCATAAGGAGATGATAGAGAAACCTGTGCCCTCCACTGTAAACTTAAGAAATAAACTATCCACAACAGGAAAGCCTAGGGGCCAAATTCTGAAATACTTCATAAAAAAAATGGAAAAATTGTTGGAAGGTTGCCTGAGTAAAAAGTACGTAAGGAAATCAAGAGCTAAGTTCATACTCTCAGATAAATACAATAAAAACAAAATCTAACATGATGACATTCTAATAAGATTTGTTAAATATCTTGTGCAAATAGTTATGAAACTTGTCTTTATGAGATGATTTGCAGAGTGTTTAGGGAAATTGTGAAGTATCTTGTTGGCAAGCTAAAGAAATCCCTAGAGCTTGTCTGCTCTTCATAGAAGTAGAATATCTAGCAGCTGTTTAAAGAAGAATTTAAGTAAAACAAAAATAGAGTAGATTAATATTGCAGATGTCTTTAGTACTTCCTTAGACTTGTTTGTTTGGTTTGGGGATTAATAGTTGTGGGGTCTATATAAAAACCCTACATAAACCCTGACTTTTATTTAAACTTTCAAATCTGACTCTTTGGGTGAGAAGGGAACACAGAAATTATTACACTCAAGTTCACTAAACCCCAAGTTCTCCTTCAGCAGGTACTTTAAACAGAGGTGGCAGATCCCTCTAATCAGCAGGGTTTGAGTTCTTTTGATTCAATGAAAGTAAACTTAAAATACATAATAAGCATGTACTGAATTCAGCAGAGAAATGTGTTTTCTCTCATTAGAGATAGTGCTTTTAGTTTGGCTGCTAAGTCAGGTTAGAGCAGGGTCTAGGAAGTGCAGGAGAATATCAAAATAAAACAAACAAAAAAGACCAATGGCCTTCACCCCCAAACAGATAAACAACAAAAACCTGGGCACAAGCTTTAAGCATGAATACAGTTAACATGTGGACAAAATATTAGAGGAAATTAAGTGCCTTGCCTCTTGCTGTCCTAAAATTAAGACCATCTGGCTGGTGGGGCTCTCTGCTTTAGCCTGGCAAAATACAGTGTGTACTGGTAGGGGAGTTCAGAGGGACACAGCAATTCCTCAAGGTAGTTGTGATCTGACTGGAAAACCTGTTGATCCTTTGGTTGCTCTTTCCATGAGTGTTCACACCCCTGAAAGCCAGTTATCATGAGCCTGGAGGTGGCCCATTGTTTTGCTTGGGGATGATTGGACCTTTTTGTGCTGTTGAGTTTCCTTGTCCTGTGTTTGTTAGCTCCGTGCATTGTTGCTTGGCATTGGGTCCATGTACCCTTGGAGGACTTGGAGAGGCAGCCTTGGGCAGAAGCATTGTTCTTCTGCTTTTTATTCCTTCAGGGACAAAGGTTTGCATCCTGAGCATCTTGAAATGTTGTGATTTGTTTTGGTTTCTTTTCCCCCAAGCCAGCAACTTCAGATGCATAAAATATATAGGCTGAATATTGCTAGGATTGAAACACTTTTATTTTCTCTCTTATAGAGAGTTGGACTTGATGATCTCTGTGGGTTCCTTCCAGCTTGAGCATTCTATGACTCTGTGATGTGTAGCATGTCTGCTGGGGTGAAAGGGTGGTCAGCAAGTTTTTTGCCTTGGTTGAACTGCAGAGGAAAAGAAATGCTGATTAGTGTCTAAAAGTGTACCTTTGTAGTGAGTGCATCCATAGCAGCAAAAAAGTAGCAGTTGCACTGTTATAGACCTGCTAGAAAACAAATGAAAAAAATTCATATTATATATTCAGCAATTTATTTTATGCCATACTGTGTGTATTTTACAAGTATTGGTCTATTTACAATCCTAAGACAACTCTACATTAAAAATTTTCATTTTCTTGTAGTGCAAGAGTAAAATCAAGGAACAAGCAGATTTTATAGATAGGAATCTCATAGATTGAGACCTAAAGAAAACAAAGATAATTTTCAACACTGAGAGTAATTTAACAACTGAGATTGCAGGGAGTGAATTAGCAAATGCTGAACTACAGACTCATGGGAATTAGTGGGTGTGTGTTTGTGGTTTGTGTTACAGAGAAAGTTAGACCCCAGATGACCAGAATGGGCCTTCTTGGAAGTGCAGCTGCCCAGTGATGCATCCTGTAGTTATGGTGTGTTTTTTCCACTAGCTTGACTGCAGGTGTCTGAGGTTGTACAGCAAGGAGTATATGGCAATAGAAAGTGAAAAATATTTGGGATATGTTGCTGCAACTGCTTGCTGGGAGCTGGCTCTACTATGGCAGGGCTCTGGCTGAAGCCATGGGTATTTGAGGCATGGTGGTCTTGCCTTGATCATCCTGGCACTGCTGATATTTAAATCATGCTCTGTGGTTAAGATTTTCCCACATTCAAGATGTTATGATGTCTGCCAGTTCAGTTAGGATAGCTGTAAGGCCAAGTCTCCAACAGGAAAAGCTTTTAACCAAAATCCGATCTGTAAAATAACATAATACAGAAATAGAGACATTTAAAAAAAATCTCCAAGTGTTTGAGGAAGAGATGTGTTTAAAAGAATAACTCCACATAGTAACTTTTTGTTTCCTCTGAAATTTTCTTTCAGGATTAATTAGTTAAAACAGGGATAGCCCAGTGTTACAGAGTTCACCTCTTATGAGTCAGACTGAAGTCTAGCTACTATTTCTTGGCTACATTTATATAGCATGCCTGTGTTTGTCATCACTCCTCTCCATTTTCTAATGTCAGAATGAATCATTTTAGGAATGTTTGTATCAGTTCTGTGTGAAACCAGACAAACTGCAGCTTACTGAGCTTCCAAGGTTCATATTTTCTTGTCAGTTGGCAAAGTTGAAAACTTTTTATTTCTTTTTTCTCTTTTTATTTTTTCCCCTTTTACAGAAGGAAAAATACATTGGTTATGTTTAGTTCTTCTTTTTTTCTCCTCACTTCTGCCTCTTTTCAAAACCTGCCAAGTCTCTAATGTGTTTCTTTTGGTCTGGGTAAGGGTTCATTGAGTCTGCAGCAAGGGTGGACTGATGAATCAGGGTTTGCAGTGCAGCTGGTTCACCCTGGCAGGTAGGAGCATGGAAACAGGGTCTCTGCACTGTTTGCAGTCCCTGCCAGGATATCTGCAAATCCATATTAGGATCATATCATGTTTTTTTACTCAAAGTGACAGACTTCTTTTGAAGGAGTTTCCTTTTATGTAAACAAATCCCACCATGAGCTTTTTAATTCCCCCAGTCAGACACTTTGTTCTTCCAGCTGTAGCATAGATCTTTGTAATTTTGGTCACTGTTCAGGCCACCTACTGCAGTGCCAAATGCAGAGGTGATGTTTACTGTGCTGCAGTTTGCTTGAGAGCAGTATCTCCACTAGAACTTGTAAGGAGCTTTATTTGCAGAGCCACTGGGGGTTTGTAACTTGGAAATCCCTTTCATCTCCTTTCTTCTGATAACAGAGATTCCTTGGTGTTATCCTGGTGCATGCATTAGCATTTCTGTGATAGTCGGTAATTAGAACTTAACACCTCTCTAAAGAGACTTCACAGTTCTTATGGCAGAGGTGCACAGAAGAACTGGAAACAATCAGGAATTAACTTTCTATTTTCTTGCTAGTTTGCTGTTGTCTCACCCCATTCCCTGCACCCTAGCACCTAAAAACACCGTTTTAAAATACTGAATAGCATTTAATAACATTAAAATGACTTCAGTAAGGTTTGTCTAATTTCTTGTTCTGGACAGTAGATAAGCAGTGGTGTTAAATATTCAGGGTACTCTAAGCTAGAAGCATAGATGTTCCGAACATAATTTTCAGTTGCTTTGTGCTGGACTCTCATGCACAGATTTCTCCACTGCTCATCACCATGAGCAGATTTTTGTACCGGTGTAGAATCAGAGTCACATAGGTTGGAAAAGATGATTAACCCAGCACTGCCATGTCCACCACTAACCCATGTCCCTAAGCACCACATCTGCATGTCCTTTGAACATTTCCAGGGATTGTGACTCCACTGACTCCACCACTTCCTCAGGCAACCTACCTGTTCCCATGCTTGACCACTGTTTTGGTGAAGAAATTTTTCCTAACACCCCATCTAAATCTCTCCTGGGGCAACCTGGAGCCATTATACTGTGGTCGTAAAGTAGAACTGCTATGATGTAACAGTAATTAGTTTGCTCACTTTGCATTCATGTAAAAGCAAAGCAGAGGACAACAGAGAATTGTGATCACAATATAAAATTGGTAAATAAAATATATTTCAAATATGTGTTAATCTAGTAGTGTATTATAAATTAATACACTACTACTACACATTAATTAATGTGTTAAGTTAAATTATTCAGTTTATATTGGCATAGATAGTAGAGCTTAGGTTACTAGTGAATGTAATTAATTTAGTGGTTTATAAGAATAAAGTTCTCCAGGGACTGTTGCACAATCCCTGTGTGATAACTTGCTTTTGTGTTCCAAATTAGCTTGAAGAAAAAAAGGAAAAAAAAATGGAAAGTTGTTTTTTTTATCAAGA
The DNA here is from genome assembly GCF_015832195.1 of Motacilla alba alba. NCBI lineage: Eukaryota > Metazoa > Chordata > Aves > Passeriformes > Motacillidae > Motacilla > Motacilla alba. The sequence goes on along the minus strand of NC_052016.1, from coordinate 44,429,699 downwards.
TGTAGAACAACCTCTATTCTCTAAATTTTGTCTATATATAAAATCCTATAATTTTGTTGAATGTGAAAATATGTACAAAAATAGGCATTGTAAACTGAGGAAAGTATTCCATCTTAATGCTAAGAATACTGTTTAGTTTCTCTGAGGCTGTAAATCTGCACAGCTATTTAAATTTAACAGAATTTCTTTGATTTCCAGTTGGTTTTTGAGAAGGGCCAAATGCTGGAAGATAACCTGATGAATGTAGACATTCATACCTGTAAAATCTTTCACTTTTTAAAGGTATAGATCACCTGAGGTTAGAATAAGATGAACATTACTTCATGTTATTACAGTATCTGCAACAGTTAATTTGCGTATCATAGCATTTTAATCAAATGAGTGCAGCAAACAAGTTCAAAATGTGAAAAGAATTACTGAAGAGCATTTCTGACCTTTAGTTTAATATTGTCTACTCTCCCTTCTCATTACAGGCTATTCAAGTTAGTGATTTCCCTTTTTGGAAAACAAGGTTGATTTAAGGAGAAGGACCTCAGATAAAGTGGTTGTTTATTTTTAAGATTGACTAATCTTTATAATTTTCCATTGGACAGTGTATTGGGCGATAAAGGAAGGGTAGGGAGCTTCAATATAGTACAGTGGATTGTTTCTTAGGGTTCCCTGGTTAAAAGCAGCAGGGGGAAATCAAAATGTTATTTGCCAAAACACAATTTCAAAATAATTTTAATTGGTTTTGTTCACAGCTTCAGAGAGGGCACAATGTATTTCTGAGGCCGCTTTGGCACACCTTCATTTAGCCAAGGCAATAACCCCAGGTACTAGTATGTGATGGGAATTGTCTGGCTGGAAAGGAGCTTAGCACAGAGTGCCCAGGGGTTGTGGTGACTACCAGGTTGACCATGAACCCACAATGTGCCCTTGCAGCAGAGAAAGCCAACAGCTTCCTGAGCTGTATTAGGCAGGGTTGCCAGCAGATGGAGAGAGGTGACCCTTCTCCCATCAGCAATGTGTCTGAAGCTCTGTGCCCGGTTCTGGACTTCCCAGCACAAGAGAGACATGGATGTATTGAAGCACAAAGAGTCATGAGGATGAGTAAGGAACTGGAGCATCTCTGGGTATGAGGAGAGGCTGAGAAAGCTGAACCGAGTGACAAGAGAAGAAAATAGAATTAGTCTCCTCAGAGGCACCCAGTGACAGGACAACACAAACTGGTATACAGGAAGTTTTATCTGGACCTAAGAGAAATCCCTCTTTTTCTCTGAGGGTGGCACAGGTTGCCATAGGACAAGCTGTGGAGTCTCCATCCTTGGAGACATTCAAAGGCCAGTGGGATGCTTTCCTGGGCCACCTGCTCTGGCAGACCCTGGTCTTGCAAGGGGAGTGAAGGAGCCAATCTGCACAGGTGCATTCTAGTCTCAGCTATCGTACAATTCTGTGATTTCATGAAGGTTGAGTATATAAGAGAATATTTTCATTGCACTTCATTATGCATTCCCAGTGGTGTGTTAATAAATAACACAGGAAAATTTACCCACTTTCATTATTAAACTTCTGAAAAACTGTCTTTGAATATTTTTTAAGGTGGAATATAAACTAGAATATATTCTCCAACAGTCTAGAAAAAGCTACTGTTAGAGTCTTAATTGTGTTTACAGAGATAAAAGAGGTAAAATAAGTGTTCTGTGCTGTAAAAATATGTAAATAAAAATTTCAGAGTTAAAATTATAGGCATGCAGGAAAGTCTGAAAGTCAGAACAGGCCTGTGGAGATTATCTGGTTTGACCTTCTGGTCCGAGGGCTGTGGATGAGGTTATTCAGTGTTGTGTGAAGCTGAATTAGCAAGAGAAATTGTACCATTTCTTTGGCTGCCTGTTCCATGATGCAGAACACTTTTCTTATATCCAAATGAAATTTCCCCTGAAACAACTTGTACTCCTGGTCTGGTGTCTTGTTGCCATGCACAGTGCTGCAGAGAGAGAGCACCTTCATCTTCTCTATAGCTGTTTTTTTAGTTATTGGTAGACAGACATCTCCCCAAGGCTTTTCTTTTATGGGTTACCCAAGCACATTCCCTTACTGACCCCTCTTTGAATGTCAGGTTATCCAGTCCTCTCACTGCTTTGATGGTCCTTTGCTGGATCATCTACATTCTTTCTCTCTTTTAAGCTGGGGGAAGTACACTCCATGTAGCCCTTCTTCTGGTAAGATTTAGCAGCACAAAGAGATTTTTTCAGAACTCTATGAGGATGTCTCATAGCTAGTTATAAGTATCAAAATAGATTTCCTAAAGTCTAAAGAGAAATAAATCTCACTTTTATTGGATAATTTCAGGGTAGTTCAGAAAAAAGTCATAAGGATGATGTAAAGTGTAACAGATTTGAACCTATTCTGGCAGGAGACAAGGGGTATTCTGCCATTAATTTTGCAGAAGCAGGGAATAACAATTTTGTAGAAGATGTGCTGAACTGGGACGGTGGATAGTTGGACTAAGAAAATCAGTCCACCTGCTGTGAAGCACAGAGAGCCCTGGGGCAGCCCAGAATGAAAAACCCCACAGAAGCCTCTGGAACAGACCTTTTTGCTGCCAGTGTACACCTTCCTACCCAAGAGACAGCTTACTTGCTTTTATATGGAGAACTAGTCTTGGCATTTTTGTTGAGAGATTCTGCAATGAGACGTAGCAAACACTGGCCTCATTGTGTGTTTGTCTGCATCCCTCCCTCGATGCTGTTTTTCTTTGGAGACTAAAACTTGCTGAAATAATTGGGACTCTGGGTTTCTGTACCTCATTTTTGTAGGGAAACTTGGAATATAATAAGGAGTTACATAAAAGTCTATCTAGTAATCAGTAGTTGCAAAAGGAGTGCTCTTCCCCCTCAGGAAAATGGAGTGATGAGCTGGAACTTTGTAGTCCCTATTTAGTTTTTCCAAGATGTAGATAATACTAATGTTTTACCTGTGTCTGCTGCTAAATACAGAACTGACAGGAGCTGATTTTCAGCCCTGAGGTCAGTGGCTTCACACTGCCCAGAAGAAATTATCTTGGGAACCCTTATGGCAAGGGTCCAGAACAGAGCCAGGAAATATCTTCATAAGCATGGTGCATGAGTATTTGGTGCATAGATTCTCTGTCTGGGCTCATCTTATTTATAATATGGATATGTTCCTTGAATTTTATCCTCCCCTCAAAACTGCTGTTTGTACTTAGTAGTAGAAAAAAAGAAGAAAAGGGACAGAACATCATCTGTTGGGTATTGGTGTCATGATAGACCTTGGATGGATCATTAAGAGATTCTAAGAAAGGCATCAAAACTCAGGAGTAATATCTTTTATCAAAAGTAAACCAATGGTGTTGCTTTATAGAAGGAAAGTGAAGACTCTTTTCCTGAGTAATGTTGCTTGTCCTGTTTATGTGGGCATCATTTGGTGTATCTGCAAAAGCTGTCCAAGCAGTGCATTACAAATGTCCCTCTAGGAAGGGACTAGCAAGGATTTGCATTCTAGCAAGGAATGAAACTGAGGGGAGTCCTTAGTGCTTGACTGGGGTTTTTAAATATGGTGTGGATAAGATTCTAAGTGGTAACACTCCTGTGTTGATAGTCACAATCAATAGCCTTGAAGTAAGGGCACATGTGTAGAGTGAGAGAATGGTGGCTGCAATGTGATTTTTATGACATACTATGGAATTTGATGCTTTTCCTTTGCAAACTGTAAGGTCTTGTGAATTGCTTACAGTTTCCATTTAAAAGAAAGCATCAGTTGTATGAGAATGGTCAGCTTGAAAATTCTGGCCTTGTCATTCAAGAATCAAAAGTCTCTTAAATGCCTTAAGAATGATGGGGCAGTTCCTGATTTTGAATGATGTGTCAACAGTAGAGGAGTACTTCCATTCTATTGTTGGTGTCCTTGCTGAGTACTGCTTAATGAAGTGTCTGTTACAAATCACACCCCGAAAAGAGCATTCAGACTCCTCCGTGACCAGAAGAAAGGGTTAAGGCTGAAGGGATACTTGGCATTCTTGGCTTCCCCAGCTGTGTTGATGATAGACTTGCTTCTTTAAGGGTACAGCTGATGGTGTGGCTGTTTAGGAATGACCTAATAACACCAGGTTCTGTCTTAACAATTGTACTTTGAATGCATTTTTTTTCTGTTACTCAGAAGTGGTGCTTAATATATCTAATATTTTTAGTGCCCTACAGATACCAAAGCAACGTTTGGGGTCCACCTAAAAGTAGTAGGAGACTGGACAGGTATGTAGAAAACCAATTCCTTTTCAGAGACAAATGCCTTTACTTGAACTGTTCTCACTTTCTGGCTTCAGCACAATTGTTTCTTGACTGTGGTGTATTCTCACTAGAGATCGTTCATGCTTGTTTTCCCAAAGTTGTTTTTATTACATTCTTGATGCAATCCCTGCTTTATTCAGATGTACTATTTCTTCAAATAACATGTTTTTCCAACTACTAACTAATCTTCTGATTGCACTGTAATAATTTTCAGCATTCCTCCATTTCTGCCTCTTTCTCTTGTTTTTGGGTAGCTTGCTACTCCTGTGCAGTGCAGTGCCTCTGTACATAGTAGTGTCTGCAGAAATGCTGAAATGTGCAGCTCCCAGATAAGCGGATTTTGGTTCCAGCAGTTTGGATGGCAGCCAGGTTAATTAACGCCTGTGGTACACTGAGATTACAGGTTTGCTTTCATGTTCTTCCATGCTCTTTCACTGCTCTTTGAATGTCCTCCAGACCACAAGTGTAAGCCAGGATTCCCTGCAGAGGAGTAGGGCAATTTGGTGCTCTCTGTGACAGTTGTATACTCAAGTGATAGTTGTCCTTATTCCGTAGTGTCTGACTTTGTTCTTGCTCAGCATAGCATTTCCTTGTAAGGAAGACAGATACACAGCAGGGTCTGGTTCATTTCTTATGAAGAAATGTTCTCCATGTTAATTTGTATCAGCTTGTGTGTTTGTGGAATTGAGTCAAATGAGCTTGTCACCCTAAAAGGGATTAGACCAATGCAGAGATAATAAGTCTATGCATATTTGTTGAACTTTCTAGTCTGGCTACATACTTGCCTCTAAAAGACTTCAATAGGCAAAGGCTGGGAGGGCAGTGCCATATGCCACATGTGTTCCATAATCCTCTGATTTTCTTGGCCAGACCAGGGACAGATTAGCCTCTGGTCTGCCTCAGAATGATGGCCCTTTTGTTGGTAAGCATCATTCCTACATGGGAGGTGACAATAGGCTATTTGGAAAAGTGAGATGGAGAAGTACTAGCTAAATGATTTTTCCAAAATAAGTGGCATCTTTACAGTTTTCTGATTACCTCTGTGGTGTGAATTGCTCTCTCTAACATTTAGCTGTTATTCTCCCAAGTTCAGCATCTTCTATGTCTCCACTGAAAGGAAGGTCTATCTAGGTTGGACTGTGTGATACTCAGGACATTTTCACATCATAGATACCTTTTCTCGTAGTAGTTTTGCTAAACAGAGATATCTCTCCCAGTGTCAAATGTGCTGCCGTGAAGCAGACAGTTTACCCAGCCCTTGGTGCTGCATCAGTACCGTAGAGCCCTGTTCTCACTCATTCCCTTAAGCCCTGTGACAATTAATAGTCTCTAATCTGCTGACTGTTTGAGGAAGGATTATTATATTTGCCACGTTCCTTATTATCTTTCTTAAGCATGCTCTAAAGGCTGCTTCTGCAGACAGGATATTAGACTGGAGGAGTTTTTATGAGACATACTGTCATTTGAGCTCTTTTCATGACCTATTCTCTCAGCCTTTATCCTATTTATTAAAATTCTCTTTTGTATCACCGTCTCCCATTCCTGACAGTTTATACCTGACACCAAAGAGACTTGACGCTTTATTTCAGAGAACTCAATTACAAGCCTAAATTAAAAGGATCCAAGAGAGGTGTAGACATGTCATGAAATGCAGAGAAGAACTGGTTAGTTGAGGTATTTCTCCTCTGGATAACTTTAGCTTTTTTAGCTGCCTGCACCTGGGAGATGTGGTGAAGGAACATTTCCTGCCACTAGCTGTAAGGACAGGAGAGGGAGTACAGATTGCTGGCAAACCAATTCTGCAAGTTGTTTCGGGTCAAGTCTCTTAACAATGTCTCTGACTGATATTTTGAAAATGTAATAGAATACCTTGTTTCGTAGGTTGGGGAAGCAACTGTATGTGAAGAGAAAAGGGCTAACAGTATATTCCACTCCTGATGAGAAGTTGCTGTCGATGGGAAGTAATTTTTTGCCCATATCCCAGTGTGTATAATTTTAGATTTCAAATAAAATAAGCTGAAACAAGGAGCTTTTGGAAAAGCCAGTCATTCTAGAAACAATGCTTTGCATAAGAGCTGATACTTAGTAGATTTTCAGGCAGTACTGTTATTTGCTTTTTAAAATCAATTATTTAAATAATGGAAAGTGTAGGACAGAAAAAGTAGGTAAGAGAGGAAGAAGCTACAAAACCAGTAGCTCTGAGACTTTTGCAAACCAACTGGTAATCTAGACCCCCTGTTTCATACTCCATTCAAACAAAGTGGTGCTATCTGAGCTTAGAACAGTTGAGAATCTGCCCCCCTCAGAAGCAGATTTGGATAAAACCACCAATTTCCTTTCCATTATATAAGCACCCATATCTTTTTCCAGTACAAATCTGAGATCTCCTATTTCTCACCTATGTTGTGGTGGTATTAATAACTGTATAGTGCTTAACTTTCATGTTCATCACAGAAAACAGACACATAAGCACTGGTATTGCTGTAATGTGCCCTCAGTTGTCTTTGGAGCACATATTTTCACCTGAAATGATTCCCCTAGCTCCCTTTGTAGACCTCTGACCTGTTTATATTCTAGTTTAGGATAAGACAAGCCAGGCTCCAAGCATGCTTTTTTCTCTTCATTCATTGTAAAGAGTATGTCTACATATCTATATCTATCTCACTGCCTCAGATGTAGGTAGTTTAGTTCATTGGCAACTGGTTGTGATTTTTTCAATGTAAGCATTTCTAATTTGATTTTTCATTCCATATTTTGCCATGTGGCCATGGGTATTATTGTGAACAGGGGAACAGCTATCATAGACCTTCCTAAAAATGAGTTTGTGATTATGCTTGTGCTGACTTGTGAGCTTAAGTTAGCACCTATTGTATTAACAGAACATTCCGTGGCACTGCGAAACCTGTGCCTGTGGAACACAGCTTAGTTGGACAGTCAGGACTTGGGTGCCCAAGTTAGGATGTGTTTACAGTGGCTGATCTGTGGCGAATGCACATGTGCAGGTTGGTTTAGCCCCGTGGTGCAGAGCTGAGTCAGCCTGTCTTTTTCTGTGTCTTCCTTAAGCTGAGTTGGTGGGTGTTTAAACCCTGCAGTAACCTTGAGGGTTCATGCAGCGGCTCATGCATGGGTCAGAGCTGTGAGATGCATGGATGAGCTAAAAAGCTGATCTTGTTGCTGGCTATCCCCTCTAAATACCTATTTTGTTCTGCTTCTTTTGGTACCTGTGGACACCTATTTTTCCTTTAGCTTTGAAGTAATTGTTGGCTTAGTATTTACAAAACAATTTTTTCAAAGTTTTTTCTTGTCTCACTTACACTCTAGTTTGTCCTCAGCATTGTCATCTATCAGCCTTATGTCTCTTCTGTCCTTACTGCTGCCTCAAGTACTACTGCTTGTTTAGTTTTAAAGCTGACATTTCATCTGGCACCTCTGGAGGGAAAAAGAGAGGCCATGGGCCATGCCTCGCATCCAGCAACTTGACAGCAGTGAAAAAAGACATGGCAGTGTATCAAGACAATGTGTCTCATTCACTAGACAAACTTGAGGCTGTGAGACAGAAAGTGATATTGATGGTGCAGGAATAACAGGCTTCAGAAGCTGTGCAGCGCGTTTTTGTGGAAAACAAAAACAGAGCACTCAGAGGCACTGAGGCGAACTGCATGCCTTAAGGCAGTGAAACATTGCTGTTACGTTGCAGTGTGTTGCTGGAACAAATTGATGTGGCACCTTGTTTAGAACACTGATGCTGTTCTTTGCTCTACAATAATTTGTATAATTTTTATCTACTAGTGACACCATCCTGCTGTGTAGTTGTGTATGTTCCTAGAGACATTTTCAAGGCTTATTCTGAGCACCGTGATGATGATTGTGGGTATGCCATAAGAGCACTTGGGTACCACCCTTTAAATCTGAGAGTTGTATCCCATAGGTTACTAAATGTCACAGCAGTAGGAGGTGGTGATGTGTGCAGGGACTGTCCAGATAGAGGCAGAACAGACAGATAATAGAGTAGTGATGTGCTTCACCCTAATAAACTCCAGATCTCATCTGAAAATATATATGTTTGCTTCATTTCTTTTTGTTACAGATGAGGTTATGCCTGGTAACTGGGTCATTTAGGTACAGGTGACCTTATTTTACAGGGGACGTGTCATGATGGGAAATTTGTCACATGTTGTCACAGTTATTTTTCTGGAAGGTCCAGCTTTGGAGCAGGAAGTTTCATGAGGGAGGAGCAAACAAACCATTTTTCAGTTAAAAACAACAATTTTTCAGGGCATAGCAAATGTATGAAAGCGTCTTGTTAAATTCCCTGTGAATTAAAAAAAGAATCTTGTTTAATTCCCTGTGGAATAAGACCTGAGACAGCAAACAGTTCACACCCTAAATTACTTGTTTTTAAACAGAAAAACAAACAAAAAAGTAGGGCAGTTATTTGGGATTTTGAAGCCTGATTAAGGTTTTTTCTCACATTGACCAGAAGAAGAAAATGACATACCTTTTAAGTGCCTCTGAAAGAAGAATGATCTGAACATTCTGGTCTGGGAGAGTTTGTCAGGAATATCTGCATGACCTTGTTAAGCTATTGCAGCTCCTGATTTAGGGGATGCCTGAAGCATCCCAAGGCTGTGCATTCCTGCGGTTACCTGGAACTTCTCATCAAGTGAAGGATCTAGCAAAGAGGCAATATTTTATGTTCAGTAACCCTGAGAACAATTTTAGATCTATTAAAATAGTGAATCACTCAGTCAGTATCTCCTGTATTGTTAGTGGATCTTGATTCTGACTGGAGGCATGTGTGGAACCGAAGATGACAAGAAGGAATAATAAGACTACAAAGTCTGTCCACAGGAAGTGACAAGGTTGTCCCGGTTCACTGTAACTGCTACTGAGTTTCTTTAAAAATATCTACTCACTGGTGATGAACATTTGGTCAACTCTTTTGCTATTACCTCAAGCTCTGTTTGATTTGGGCCTTTTCCACTCCATAGTAACATTTTTTTGTGTTTAGTTATTCCATCAGATTCCTGGCAGGGTGTAAAGGTGCTAATGACGTGGTGCTGTCAGTTGTTCCAGCAAAATCTGTGTGTGGTTTTGGAAGAACAGGATAGAGATGAGATAGGTGTTATTTTCCACTGATAGATTTTTATGACTAACAATTTTTGTATTGTCAGGGAATCTTACTTACACTCTGAGGAGGGTAGCAGAATTGAGTGATAAAAAGGTTTAGTTGTGTTTCCTGTTAATATAATTTGACATTAGTAATAAAATGTTATGGTTACATTATTGGGAAGTTAATATGTCTTAACAATATAATTAGCCATAGTGTACTGTAAGGAATACTAATTTTATTGTTCATTGCCAATAATGTTCATTATTTATTCCTTTAAAAAGCTCAATAAAAGGCAGGATTAGGAGACTGAAGAAAAAGGAGAACAGATTTTGTTTACTGACTAAAAGGGGTTGAAAGCCCATTTCCTCTGATTAAACAACTAATGGTGAAGGTGAACATATCTGAATTGTTGGCTCCAGATCTGGATTGTTTTACATTAGTTGAACTCCAGCTGACTTAGTACCAAAAACAGTGTAACTTGAGTCAAATCCAATTTGAACAGTTAATGAGTTTTTTTGTCTAGAGGGGAAAAAGATATTTGGGTGAGAAAGCTACATTGAAGGAAATTTTCTCCTACCCAGAAGTCCTTTCTTGGTGCATCCTGTTATTTGTAAACTTCCACCTTTTTGCATATCCCAGGCACTTTTTAATCATGTAATGATTATAGAAGATGACATGACTCAATGATGTAAATTTTTTTTTATCCTTTGATACATTATGCACTGGATGTGTGGATGTTGCTGTAGTTAAGAACTGATTTAAGAACACAATATTGCAGGATTTCTTGTCATGCCTCAGACATTTTCAGCACTGTTAGGAGCAACAGGAGTGAAGCCTGTGGAGCACATTAGCATGTACCAGCTGAGAGAATCAGAATGAATGTAGTGAAAAAAGGCAGAAAGCTCTCCACTTTGAAAATAGAATTATAAGAGTGAAAAGCTCTAGGACATGTATTTGAGTGGACTGCCAGGCATATTTCTGGTTTTTTAATCACTGTGTGCTGTGTTTACCTACTTAAGGAGGCAAAGTTGCTGTTCTGTAAGGAGACAAAGTTGCTTGTGTTTCACCATTTTTCTGTTAATGTCTGCTTAGGGAAGACTCATTCTTACAGTTTCTGTGCAGAGGTACACAGCTGCTTCAGCACTGAATATACAAAGTTTGGCTGGATTTTCAGGGTCCTTTGTGAGAGCATGGTTTCTAGAGAAATACAAGAGTTCACATCAAAATACCAGCTCTTCATGCATATCTGCACTTCCCTGGGGCAATAGATTCCCTTAGATGCCATCCAAATTCTGCTGAAGAATCCCCGCCAAATGTCTAGCTTTGTTTCCAGTTTATTGTTACTTCTCCCTTGGGGACAGAAGAAAAAAACAGACACATTTCAGATTTGGAATTTTGAGTTACCACATTTTAACTAAAAATTGTTGGTTAAAATATCTTAAAAGTGGATTGGAAATTGGTTCTTTTTGGGATCCTTTTCTAAGAGATTGTAAGAATTGCTGTAGTTAATGAGGAAAAATCTATTTCAGCTTTAGAACATTTAAAAAAATGGAAAAAAATTGTGTAGGAACTGCAGATATTTATAAATTTTGTGATCAGAAGGATAATTTATCTTTACATGCTCCCAACTCCTGCAAGATGCTTGATAGTTTCTCAGAATAATTTCTATACAGAAGTTATATGACAACCTTGGGGTTGTAATATTCTGCAGAGTTTTCAGCTTCAACCTTTCATGGGCTCTTTTTGTGCTCTTTGTGAAAAGGGAGCTCAACTTTGTGATGATTACTCAAGTTAGTAGGTTTCGTCCCATGTTTTTAATTTTTTCCTTTCTCTTTTTTTGCTTTTTTCCTCATTTTAGCACAAGAGCCACTACTAGGAAATGTGGGTACATTTTAGTTGTTGCCCGTTTGTGTGCAAATATGTACAGAAAATGAACATGGCACCTTTGAACCTTCTATTTGGTTACCTGTTGTATTAAATCTGAGGTTTGAGACCTTGTATTTGTCTGGTTCTTTGCTTCCTGCACCCTCTCCACTGCCAGCATTCCCTTGAGATACAGAAGTGGAGTTGCTTTTCAATGGCACTTTTGTTGGTTTGGGCTCTGGGGTGATTTAAAGTGCAGCTCTCTTTTGCATGAAGACCACCAGTAATGTCATTGTAGTGCACTTAATTCCTTGGTCTCTTCTGCCTGTCTGCTTATTTCTACTGGTGCTTGGATTGGAGGGGAGAGAGGGGCCAACGCTCGCTCAGAATTTGTGCTGTGTTCAGCACTTAATTCTGTGGGAGTTGATTAAAACTCCCACAACATTGCAAATGTCATTGTGATCAAATAACATGGTCAAATGAGGTTTCCTATTTTCACAACAAACATTGTATAACTGCTTGTTGGCATAATATTAGCTTTGAAGTTCTAGTTAGGATATCCCATTTCTTTCATTGCAGTATTTTTTCTCTAAGTATATTTACTCCACTTTTTGCTAGCTGCATGTCCTTACCCTGAATTTCAGTCATCCTTGAAACAGCAGTTACCTGTTCCAAAATGCCTTTCCATTCCAAAATGCATCAAAATCAATGCTGGTCTTGTATGTGAGAGGCAAATCCTACACTGCAAATTTTATCATCGGTTCCCTACAGTCCCTTGGAACTCAGCTTTGCATTCATGTGCCACCCCATCCTGTTGCTCAGTCCTGTCCTTTTATATATGCATAATTTCTCAGATGCCTCAAATACGAGCTGAAAAATTTTAGTTTCACCATAAGGAAGTAGTTTGTGATCCAAGAATTTTTAAGGGGCATCTTGAAACCACAGCTCTCTTTTGTCCCATTCCTCCCCTGGAGAAGGATCCCTTTAAATCATAAATATTAATAATAAAAGTCCACCACCAACCACTTGTACAGTTATCAAGTACAAAAATAGGATTCAGGTATATGTGGTAGCCTCAAAAAAGTTGACTTCCTTTAAAGAAAGAAGTCAAACCAAACTTCAGAACTTGCACTGAAAGCATCATGTCATGAGAACTGGCCAGCAGCAAGTTTCCACAGCTTCTCCAAACAGATATTTTGGTATGTGCTGTGAACAGAAGAGCTTGGTTGAAAATATTTATGGCTACTCATTTTATATAAACCGCACACACATATACATGCTCATTCCAGCTCTGTATTCAACTTTGAACCTCGTGGTCTTGTGCCTCAAAGTTTGGGTACCCCAGTACAAAATACAGAGGTGGAGGCAAGTTCCTAGTGGGAATGGAGTCAGACTGCCAGTGCAGTCCATGTTTTAATATAAAGGCATACTTTTATGAGTGTCAGTCCACTAAATTAATTTGTAATTAAAACCCATTTTTTTCCTTTCATCAGGTCCTTAAATTGCAAAAGGCAGTGAGGCAGAAATGCTTTAAGTATAATATACTATAAAGTTTAAGATACAGCAAAGTAAGTTAATTACTAGTGCATCCCAGTTTTGAGGGAGACTTGAAATGGTGGCTGCTACATGCTGAATGTGGCATTTCTTTGAGACAAAGGACTCAATTATCTTAATATTAACTAAAGTGCTGTGAGGAGAAACTAGGGAGGAATTCATAGCCTGGAAGTTACTTTCCAAAATGCAAAGGAGATTGCATTGATGGGGTAGACTGTGCTGTGACAGCAATAAATAGCCCTTTGGTATGTAGTGCAGCAGCTGATGGGCAGGGTGCAGTGTGTATTTTGTTTCACTAATATTATAACCCACATTTCTGCAGCTGTGGCATGTTCCTGTTCTTCCTCTTTCTCTTTCTTTAAAGCTTTTTTTTACTCAAAATGGGGACAAAGAGCTTGTTTCAAAATGATAGCATAACTCTTAATATAGTTTGTAATATTTGTAGCAGATAAAACCAAAGTACATTATAATGACATAGTATTTCATGAGAAGGAGGTTTTCTAGGAAGAAGTAATATCTTTCCTTAGATCAGCTGAAACAGCTGGAAAAAAACAGGTTGTCTTCCAGGCATGCAGTACCTTCAGCAGGTTTGGCAAAGAAGCAGGGAAGTCAAAGCAAAGAGAAGAAATAACATTCCTGGCTACTTTTTAAAGCAAGTTTTCCCTTGAGAAATATGAACAATAAAATTGCCTACTAAATGAAAAAAAATATAAAAGGTAATATCTCTTGAAAAAAAAAAAAAAACACAACTTTTTAATAGAAAAAATTATTCTCAGATAATCCTCAGATAATTCATATTGTCAAGAATACTGTCCAAAAGCCAGAAATATCACTTGTAAATGCTCTCCCAACCTCTTCTTAGGATTTGTATGTCTCCAGCTTTCTTTATCTACTCTTGGCTGGATTCCCAGCTTAGGGTATATTTGCTGTAATATGCCATGGTCTCACTCTGTCCTGTGGAGACACACACTAACATCTTGGCAGAGTGAAGTTTCTGGCAGGGAAACTGGGAAAAGAGATGGGCATGTGAGAAAACTTAACTGTGACTTGCCTGAAGTGCTGCCTTTTATTTATATATGCATGCCCCCGCATATCCCATAAGCTTTCAGCATTTGGGTGTGGTTTTTAGATTTTAAATTTTAAATTTTTTTCTCTTATAATCTCAATATCCTTGATAAACCATGGTTTGATTTGCAATGTTTGACCATCTACAGAGAGTAAAATTTGGACAATGGTTTACAGAAAGCATCACTGTCTTAGTAATTTGAAGGGAACTTCTGCATATAGAAGCTGGTAATGAGTGGATGACTGCTTAGCTTTGTGACTTATCTGAAATCAGAACATTTTTAAGGAAAAATGTTAATAAAACTTAAAATCCTATAGTGAACACCATGATCATGAATAAGAGAGAATGCTTCACTGTTGGGGAGAGAGCCTGGAAAGTCTGTGGGTCCAAAGAAACATATTAGTGTTTTTTATATTTATTGTAGAAAAAGGCACTCAGTGGAGTGTTCTTTCAGTGTTGAAGGGGGATTTGGGGGAGAGGAGGAGTTTCAGAGCTTATTGGATATTTTGGGTATTGCTCAAGTGTCTGCTGTGAGGATTTTACTGTACTGTCAGCGATAACAAGTACACCTACAGCCTCCAAAAAAGCCTCCTCATGTTATATGAAATTAAAACAAAACAGTGGGCAGTTTCTGCTCTTCACTGCAACAAGCAGCTTTAAGGACTATCTCCTGTCATAAATTTAACATATTCCCTTGTTCATTAAACACACTGTAAGTGCCATTTCCTCAAGGAAAATGCCACAGACACCCACGCACATTTCAGAGTCAAAGCTGTGGTGCTTTGCTGTGCTTTGCCAAGTGACTGGTGCCAGCCTGACGGCACAGGGCTTTCCCTCAAGGATTTCACTTACACTGTGTCAGCTGAGTGTCTCCTCAGCTTAGCTGTGACTGGTTTGAAAAAAGCAAAATTTTTAATTAAAGACATTTTTATAATTTCTGTTATTTGATGTTTTCCTTTTTTAATGGATTGAGGGGATTATGCTAATCATGCCCTGTTATTAACAAGCATGGCAAATTAAACTTTGCGAGTGCAATTTCCAAAAAAAAAGCAGCAATTCCTTAATCCAAAAATTTGTTAAGAAAGAGTATTTCTTTAAAAGTGTCCCATACTTCACAGCTTATATGCTCCAGAATGTGCCATGTCTGCTTGAAGAGGATTTTATCATTTCTGTGCCGTTATGTATTGCTGAGATTGTGATGATGCATTGATGTTTTGTTATGTGCCAGGTCATGACTGGTAACTGGTATCTAATGATAGTTTATACTTACAGGAATTGGCAAAATCACATTTTCAGATAGAGATGTGCAAAGTAATTTCCTTACAGTGATGTGATGAACTGTTTGATCCAAATCATGTTAAACCATTTGTTCTGTGTTCTAGAGAATAGTTATCTGTTTTAGTATTGCATAACAAAATTTTTCAGCTTTCCTCTCCTGTTCAAGGCTGGGAATACTCTTTCTGTTGACTTGAGTAATAAAATAACTTTCATGTAAAAACATATCTATTTAATATTTCATTATGTTCATAACATTATTAGTTGAAAGATGGAGGTGACAACCTCATAGAAAATCCCACAGCATATTTTAACAAAAGTTGACACAAGACCTAGTGCTAAGTCAACAAATATAGGTATTTGTAAACAATTACGGATTAAGAATAAATGAAAACTATCCAGGTTGTATGTAGTAGTTTATATTCAGGCAGTTGTCTGACTTAAGTTCTCAAGAATGACTTGTCTAATTCAAATGTAAGAAGAAATAACAGAATTGCTCACATCAGAGTGAAATTAAACCATACTTTGGGTACATTTTCTGATACACTTGTGTGCATTACGTTTTATCACCTATCAAAAAGAAAAAAGGAGGAAAACAGTATCTAATGGCTCATTTCATTTGTCAGTCATTCAAATGATTTCCTGCTAAGGTTTTGATACTGCCCTTTGAGGGATGTTATAGGAAATGGAGCCTCAGATGTGATTAGATCTTCAGAAAAAAAAATGTACATTTCTTCCCAGTGGATCATCCCCAGCTGACTACCAAAATTTATATAGGAAATAGGATCCAGCTGAGCTCTGATCACATTGTCCTATGTAATGCTTCAGTGTAACTGGTGCTTTCAGAGAAGAATTTGTGTGTGTTCTCTGAAAGAGACAGGCAGCTGAAAACACAGGGGAAATGATTTTTAGATATTAATGGAGTCCCTTAGTACCGTGTTTCTGCTTTTGTTTCTTATTTGCAACCCCACTGTTATTTCTAGCTGTTCAGTTCAGCTAAGTGTTTGGCTGGACAAGCATTTCCCACACAGGGTGCCTGTCAGCGCTGCTCACTCCGAGTGCTGTATCCAGCACAGTGCAACTTTCCCTCTGGGAACAACTTAGCACCTTCCATGCAGGTATTCACACTACCTGGCTGTGAGCAAGGCCGAATTATGCCTGGTGATCCCTCTAAGGTCAGCTAAGCCTTGGTGATCAGCAGCAGGGCTCAAAGCTGCTGTTGGAGGGACGAGGGTTGGGCCATCTCTACTTTATATTCCAAGGCTGTGAGTGAGGGTGAATTAGCAAGGAAACTCCCATTCTTTTTCACAAACTCCTTTTTTCTTTGGCATTCCCCTTCTCCTCCCATCCCTGCCCCAGCTGAAAGAAGCCAGTATTTAACCTGCCCATCCTGTCTGAAGCTTATTGCAGGGCAGTGTCTTGCCCTGCATGTCTATCAGCTGTGCGTGCAGGCAGTTGGCTCCTAACCAGCTGTGTCCCTCTTGTCAAACTGACATGGGTTTTCAGTTTTGTTCAAAGGTGGCAATTAATGGAAACAACACAAAATATTGCTATTTATATTTTTTTTCCACAAGCAGACCTGCTGATTATATCCTAGACTCATGGAATGGTTTGGGCTGGAAGGGACCTTAAAGATCATCCAGTTCCAGCCTTGGAGACATAAAAAACCCAACTAAACATGGCTATGAGCAGCCTGCTCTTTCTAACCATGCTTAGAGCAAGACTAGATTATCTCCTAAGATTTCTTCTGCCCTCAGGGATTCTGTGATTTTCTGTAGTTATTACGCAGTAATTTATTTGCATATTTGAGAGTAATGATGAAGTTGCGTTTGTATTAGTCAGAGGGTGAAATGATCCCATACTTACAGTTTAAATTGTCACCAAATATGAATAGGCCCAAAGTGACTGGTAGTGGTTTTGTTATGATACAAAATTTCAGTCTTGGATAGAACTAATTCCATTATTTTTTGACTGGCATATTAATCTGTTTAATGAAAAGTTCTTGTCGCTTGTTCAAATGTATAAAATATATGACACTTGCAAACCTATTTTTAGACCTGGCTAAAAATACCAGGGGATGTATGCATGCCGGTGTTTAATATATTTGGTGACAAGCTAATACACATGGCTGGCAATGATGAGACCACGGCAGCCCAAGAATAACACTTTGGAATCATGATAACTATTCCCATGAAGACATCAGCTTAGTGCTCAGCAGCAATAAAGAGAAAAATTATTAGGAGTATAGTAGAGAATAAAGCCAAGGAGATGATTGTGCTGCTGGTGGGTGTTTCGTGGTGCTACCAGGACTTCAATCCTGTGTGCAGGTCTGGTCTTCATCACTCAGACATGACACTGGCCAGAGTTCAGGAAGGAGTGGCAAAGAAGATCAAAAGCGTAGAGGCTTCCAAACATGGGATAACTGACTATGCAGGGACTATTTAGCCTGAAAAAGATATATTCAGGGGAATATAGCCACATTCTGCAAAATCATGCATGATGCTGAAAGAGTGGGTGGGTGGAGCCTGACTGTTCACAGTTTCTGCCAGTATCGGAATTTTTGGCCGTCAAATACAGTCAGTAAGATTTCAGAGCAAACATAAGGTGATGAATCTTCATGTAGCAAATATAAGGTGTAGAATCTTCATTAATCTTCATCTCCATGTGAGAAACGCATGGAACTCCTTGTCAAGGAGTGTGGAATGGATTAGTTTACATGAGGACTGGGCAAGTACATTAAAAAGAAGTCTAAGAATTTCTTATTAGACAAACCACGTTAGATTCAGGACATGCACTGACATAGAAAATCAGAAGGGTCTTACCCTGCAATCATTCTTCCATGTGTCCACAAATGAATCCAGATATTAGAGTAGGGGGGCCTTGGTGTGAATCAGTACAGTCTGATGAATTGTGCCTTTGCTCAGCCTTTTAGCGGCAAACCCTCTGGAGATGTGGAGAGCTGGATAGTATTGCAGTAATTGCACATCTGGATAGTAGCTCCATTTCAGTGTTAAAAAATTCTATATAGCTTTTGGAAGGTTGGACTTTATCAAGTTTCTGTATCAGATTACAAGTAACAAAGAGAGAACCAGTTAAATTCCCCTCCTTTGCGTAGTTTGAGTATATTTTTTTTCTTTTTCTATGAAATAAGGGCTTTTTAGAACAAGTGTTACTACATTATCGTAAAGCCCAAAGGCCAGCGCTTGATCATTTCTTCTGGCTTGTCGTGAAAGAGGAAAGTACAGCGCTAGTGAAGGAAATGGTAGTTGAGCCTCCCTGCATTTGCTCATGGGGAATTCACAAAGCAAAGTGTAGCCCTTCATGGCTAAAGGCAGCAACTATAGAATGCAGTGCTATAAAAAATCTGCATAAATAACTTTTCCTTCAGAGCATGTATTTATAAAGGTATTTTTTAAAGTGGAAGTTCTGTGTTGTTTAGAAACCATGTTTTACTGTTGTACTTTGTAAGAGCTGAGTTGTGGAATGAGCTTTACTGTCATGACAGTAAATAGTCTTCAGCTATAGTAAGTATCTATCTCTAAGGCAAAAAATGTTCCTTGACTAAAGTTCCTTGGTTATTTTGAACTCCAGCAGTCAGCTAATTCCCAACTCCACTAGGAGCTGTGTAACCTTCAGGAGGATTTCTAACTCAGTAGTGAGCATCAAGACTGCTTGTTGTGTTTGCTTCTCTTCCCTGGCTGTCTGGGAAACCCAGGCCTGGCAGTGTAGCTAACAGGCAGTCTGGGTCATTCAGTGATGTCTTGTCAGATCAGTCATACAAAATGCAGTCTAAATATGGTCCTCCAAATCTTTCCTCCCTGTTTTGAAACAAAACAAGTGATGCTTTTTCCTTCTTATCATTCATCTTCTAACCTTTTAGGGTTCCTGGGAAAAGAACTGCCTTTTGCTCCGCTTCTTCATTGGCTCATACATGGCCACATATACCTAAATCATGCAAGATATGTGATTATAGTTTGGGAGATCTATGTTAGAAATGGATGAAAAAAGGAAATAGTTAGAAAAGATGAGGGAGAGCTAGTTAGAAGTAAATCCATCCAAGCTAATTTTGATGTAGCAGTTGGGACAAATTTAAGGACACAAGAAAGCACCTAGAATTCCATCAGGAAAAGGATTTGCCTATGCTGGAATCAGGGAGGGAGAATGATTTGGAACTGGTGGGCACACAGCTAGAGAAAAGAGAAGGAGCTTTTTAGGGTGCAAAGGCAGGTTGGAAGGTAAAGCAGGGAGTACACAGACTTTCTTTAAAGAAAGGAGGACTATTCCACAGATCCTGAGTGACTGGGAGTTCACTGCAGATCTATGTAATGATTAGTTGAATTCCTATTTCCCCCCTCTCTGCTTATAAACTAATGTCCTGTAAAAGAAAATGTTGAAAGGAAGGATGATCAGTTTATTCATTTACCTTAGAAAATGACGAGTCCACTTGCCTTTCTGTAAAGGCTTCTCTATTTCCCTTAAATAAATCTAAAGAGCAAAGGGTTTATATATAGTTTTCAACTTCCTGGGTTTTCACTAGTTTTCAGGGTTTTTCAGTAACTCTGTAAATAATGACACTAATTAGTCTTTCAGACAACTGATCAGGAGGGAAGGAAATGGTGATGAAAAATAGGAGAATTAAACTCTGTTAGGCTTAATGGACTGAGAATCATGGAAGTTCAGTCTGGTCAAAAAGCCTGTCTCTATCGGCAAAATATGTACGTTTCAGGGAAATTCCAAGGCTGATGATATAATAATTTTGGAACCTTTTAATCATCAGCATTGACTCATCATCCTTTTTTTCCTCCCCTTTTAATCTGATGGAGGATATTTGTAGCACTGACTCTTCAAGAGGAGAGAAGTGATAACTCCTTAACTTCAGGAACTTTGGCCATTAATAAGCCACAGGTCAAACTAAAATATCAGACATTTCATTTTTATGCCATCTTGTTGCTCATCATCATTTTATAGCCCTTAACTGGCAAAGACTTCTTCCTAATTGCCTTTTATTTTTACAAGGCACTGCAGAACTACTTATGACAGCATTTCCAAATTTACGGAGCTTGAAAACAAGTCATATTAGTGGATCTCAGATCCTATTAAATATCATCAGCAGTTTTAAGAAAGCTGACTTCTTTTTAAATTTATTTTGTTTTAATTACTGCAAGTTGTTATTTGTGACATGGAAGGTGTTCAGACCACTGTGCATTTTGTATTAAACTAGGCAGATTTTTTAGTTTGAAATTGCAGGACTTAAAAGTATCCTTGTGGTGAAAGGTGGAACTGATACTTTTTTCTCAGTGAATGCAGAAGAGGTAATTACAGAAACATGACTACAAAATATCCAAATGTAGAAGAGTGTCACTATGGATAGACCGTTTGGTGGTCTGATTAAGCTGTTCTGTTCTCCCACTCTCTGGTTGCTTTCTCATCACATTTCTTTTTAACCTTATTAACTTAACTTTTTAAAAAAATCCATAAAACTGGTATTAATGAAATCCTTATCCTGTTAAGCCAATTGCCATCAGTGTTACAGTGTTCTTAATTGAGTTGATTGTATGCAATTACACCTTTTTTTATTACCAGTTCAGAAAATGGTCCGAAAATGTTGGGTAAAAGGTGGTTGGTATAAACAAACCAGTAATGTCTCAGACTTCAGCTATATAGTGCAGTGACCTCATAGCTTCATACCCATCAAACTCTGAAGGAGCTGGTATTTGATTTTTCAAGACCCTTGGAATTCAGCAGAGTAAAATCACAGTGAAAGTGATTTTGCTGTTATTTTCTGTAAGACATTTTGTAACAAGAAGGAGTGAGAAAAGACAACCACAAGACCTGACTTTTAAAGTCAAACCTTACACAACTGCAGTGTGTGACTTTTGGCATAATTTTTGAAATGCTAAAGCAATAAGAACTTCAGGGACGTGACAGCTTTGAAAAACAAGGCCAGTGCTTATTTTGCCACAGCATGTTTCTGTCTACAGAATGTGAATAATAATGTGTTTTAAGTCACAGGGACCTTCTACAGAAATTATTTTTCTCCACTGTGAGAAGCCCCAGATATTAAAATACTGCAAAAATTTCCTTTGTCTCTCTTTCCACTTCTGTAATAATGTATCCTGGAAGAAGGAAACTTGACTGTGTAACCCGTTGGAGTGACCTTCAGACCGTATGCCCATTCTTGCTCTCATTTTTCTGACATTACTGTCAACTCACCATACTGAGTGCAACCCCATTCTGTTTGAGAACAAATATGGCATTAATCTAAATATTTTAAAGGGAAAAATTCTCTTGAAATGCATCCTTCTGTCCTTGTAGATTAACTGGCTTGGTGTAACATGTATTACCATAAAGATGGTAAGGGTATTTACAACTGAGGTTCCAGTAGCTGACTTGTGAATATGTTATGCTGGGAGGGAGAGAAGGAGCAAAAGGTAGAACAGAGAGAAGAAAACTTAGATAAAAGACAGGGAAGAAAGGTGTATAAATATATAGGATAGGGTAAATCCATAAAGATTTCAATGGCAAACTTCCTCTTCTTTATAGTCTGCAGCCTTCCTGATTTAGGAGGACAGTGCATAAGATTGTGTTATTACAACCAGTCTCCAGTCATCTCAGGTAACTGATTATGCTCCATGTTTAGCTAAATATGTATGGTCTCACTGAGACTGCCTAAATTTAATTGAGGACTTCTCACTGATAAAGGATTTGGAATGAATCGTACACTCAAAACTAAAGCCAGGAGGAAGCTGAGGCACTCATCACATTGAAAACATAATTTTGACATAAGATGTGACTGTGCAACCCTTCTTGATGTCTCTGAGAACTTTGTCCTGTAGGCAGACTTATGGGAGCATCAGTGAGATAGGCTGCAGTGTCCGCACAGCAGAGCGACAAAACAGTCGGTGGTTTAGCTGATCTCAAACAATGTGAACAATCCTGTAGCTAGTACAGACTTTAATTCATGCAAATTGTATTAATAGAATGAGGAACAGAGAAGGTAATTGCCAGTTTTCAGAAGTAAGCAACCTTGGCTAAGTAAATGTTATTCTTTTTTATTTTAATGAATCAGACCAACACCTAGACAAAAGCATCACAGGAAAAATGACTCAATTTTGGAAGATACCTCTCTAAAATTATCCAAGTAATGAAAAAATTGTGACTTGTTTTAGTTCTATTGGTCAACTACTGATTGCAAATCAAAATAATGTAAACATGTTCTAACTATTGGTTTCATTAGTTTTCAAGTCTTTCATTTGTTGTTGTAGCATGAATTAGAACAAGGTCTTAGGTTTCTGAAAAAATGCTGCCCCCTTTGGAAAGCTATTGTTGTGACATTTTTCTTGTGAATTGAAAAGCCTTCTCTTGTAAAGCATTAGTCTTCTCATATTTCCTTTTGTAAGAGCACCAAAAGTACCTGTCCTGTCAGTAGCTACCAAAGCTCTTGTCACCTCCCTCATCACCTTGATGGATGGTCCTTAAAGGCAATATTGTCATTTGTCTAGAGTGACTTTGGTACTAGGCACATATAAGTGTAATAGGAGAATGTCATAGAGCTGAAAAGTGACATGTGTACACTATGGTCCCATGGGACAAATCAGTCCTAAAGATTCCTGCATGGACAGGACATGAAGGTTAATGTGCTGGGAGAAGTTGTAGAATAGATTTGAGACGAGGTGCAACACTACCATGTGGTGTGTTTCTGTGGTGTCCTGGTTTCAGCTGGAACAGTCAATTTTCATACTAATAGTTGGTACAGTGCTGTGTTTTGGATTTAGGATGAGAATAATGTTGATCACACACTGGTGTTTTAGTTGTTGCCAAGTAGTCTTTATGCTAAGACAAGGACTTTTCATCTTTATATGCCCTGCCAGTGAGAAGGCTGGAAGGCACAAGGAGTTGGGCGGGACGCAGTCAGATCAGCTGACCCCAGCTGATCATAGGGGTATTCTATAGAATATGGCATCATGTTCAGTGCATAAACTGTGAGAAAAGCTGGCCAGGAGCCACTGCTCAGGAGATAGCTGGGCATTGGTTGGCAAGTGTGAGCCAATTGCATTGTGCATCACTTGTTTTGTATATTCTAATTATTTTTATTATTATCGCCATGAATATAATTTCTTCCCTTGTCTGTCCTAATAAACTGTCTTTGTCTCAACCTATGAGTTTTCTTGCTTTTACTTCTCTGATTCTCTCCCCCATCCCACCGTGGGGGGAGTGAGCAAGCAGCTGTGTGGGGCTTGGTTGCTGTCTGAGGTCACATGGAAAAACGAGTAAAGTCATATGGTGAAAAGAAAATACATCTGCCTGGGAAATTTGCCATAGCGTGGGGGGAATAAAAAAGTTGACTTTAGCTAAAACAAGATCTAGTAGGAAAACTGTTCAGGCCAATTTCAGATGCCATAACTTGGCTGCTTTTGCTCCAGTACTGGCCAGCCCTGTCACACTACTATTCAAAATATTTTCAAGATCGCTGCTTGCTGAATTGAGTCCTGGAGTGCAGCCAGGTGGCCTTGATCAATGTGAAAGGGCAGCAGCACAAGAATAAGTCAGAGTAGGAGATAGAGATAGAATATGGCTCTCTGCCTGGGTGATATCCATCTCAGACAGAACAATGGGTGGGACATATCTGCACAGTCACTGAGATGTGTTTTGTGTCTCCCGGAGAGTCACAGATCCTTACCAAGGTCTGAGAAAACAGCTTCGCTCACCTACCTGTAATGTGGTGTTGTGCAGCATTGAACTGAGTAAGAGCATGTCTCTCTGTGTTTGACATCGCTGTCACACCTGGTTACAGGCCCTCAGAAGTAAATCAGCTGTGCCACTGCATAGACAGATCCTTAATTGTGGTGTCTCATACCGTGTTGTAGAGATCAAAATCCTCAAGTCATGGAAGGAAGTGCTGTCACTCAGTGTTTGCCATGGTAAACTTCCTCCCATTCCTCCACCAGGCACACACAGAGGCTGTTGTTTGAATGAAGGCTTTTGTAAATGATGCCTTGAAATGCATCTGTAGCTTGGGTTGTGTGAGGAGATTACTGAAGCAGGGGTGGAAGTTAATGTGCTGGCTCTGAAACATGAGGGGATATTTTCCATTGGTGAAAACGTTCTGTAGCCTTTCAGTTCTTGTCCATTGTTTTTGAAGATGGTAATGTATCATCTTTAAGGATGATAGGGCATGTGTGTGTACAGCCTATTGCCATGTACCAGAAGACTGAAAGAAAAACAAATTTCTCCATCTTCCTAAAATTTCAAGCAGAGGTCAAGAAGTAGTGTAGTTGCAAGCTTTTCCTCAATGCAGTGACCAGGCTGTTTCCTGAAAGGTACTCATTGGATTTAACTTTCATCTTTACAGTATTGCATTTCTTGAATTTATTTTGTTGGCTACATCTGCTCTTTGTTCTAGTTAGGTACAGGAAGACTAATTTATATTTTGAAGATGTGAGAAAAATTTTGGAGGTAGGAGTGCCTATTTCTTTCAGAATTGAATATGAAGAGGTGTACAAATAAAAGAACAAAGATAAGCCCTTCTTTCTTCACTGGCAGATCCTGGTATCTTATCCAAGATCTTTGCAGTACATTTTAGCCAGCTGAGGAAAGACTCAGGTGTGAGACAGCTGACCTTTAAAACTGAGGCCTTAAAGAGAGAGTTTTCCTTCTGAATTACCTGCTTTTTTCAAGGTATTACAGCTTTATGAAGTATGGTTTGGATGGGTTTCTTTCTACTTTAGAGGCTACATAGCAGAATTGTATCCAAATTAATGGAGTTTAGTTTTGATGACAGAATATTACGTAAAACTAAATGGTTTTTTGTCCTGTAAGTTTCTTGTTCATAAACTTGGTGTTAGAGGATATTTTAAGATATATAGGAATCTGAGAGGAGGAGGACTACACTTACCCTCAGGTTCAGTTTCCAGAATGAAAACTTTCATGGAAGAGAGTTAGATTAGAGAAATCCATGGTACAGCTGCCACACACACCACAGGCTAAAAACTGTGGTTTACTAAAGGAAGGATAATACCTGTAGCTGAACACTTTCAGCTGCAGTTATAAAGTATTGAAGGAAGGGTAGGAGGTGGAAAGGGCATAGATTCTGTGCCACTGTAGGACAGATTAAAGTTGCTGGTGATGGACGGAAAGAAGGAAACAGAGCACATCCCACGCTATGGAGAGCTACTGAAGGAATTTGATCTGGGTGGGAAATCCTATATAGGTCCTACAGATCCCACTTGACTTACTGTGTCTAACCACCTCTAGAGAAAAGCATAAGAGAAAGTCAGTTACACTAACTACAACCACTCCTTCATTTGGTGGTCAGTGAAATTAAGTTACAAAAGCTTTACCTCCTGGAGAAAATCCTATCATGCAATTTTTGAAATAGATAAGGATGACAAAAAAAGAAATCCAGTCTTCCAACCATCCTTAAAAACATCGAGTCTGTTACCAAAGGATTTGTACTGCAGTTTAATTTATATTAATTAATTATGTTTGTTTCAACTACTGTGTTCCTTGAGTGACTGGTGATTTCTTAGGGGATCCTCCTTTCTGTTTAGACTAGACTCTTCAAGGCAGGGACTGTGTATGGCTAGCTGTGCATGATACCCAGAAGACCTCTTTGCAGACCTTAGAAACTTATAGGCACTACTAGAATTCAGTATTGAATGAAAAAAAAGGCATTTTAAAATATTATAAGGTTTTACCGGAAACAGTGATTTTTAGTCCCTCTACGCTTAGTTTTGTCCTCTGCTAAATATTTCTGAAGAGAATTCACTGATATTACTGCTTGCTTACTCGTGGCCTCAACATATAATGCAGAGTCACAGTCTGGGTTTGTTTTTTTTTTTTTCTTTTCTTCTTCTTTTTTTTTTTTCTCTTTGTCCTGACAGAAAGATTTCGGGATTTACTGCTTCTGCATTCAAATCAAGATACAGAGATTCTGCCCATCTTTCAGCAGAGACGCTATCCCAAGTAAGTAAGATTGTCTTCTTGGGAGAAATAAAATCTTTATCTATTTGCAGCAAGGGAGAGTAAAGCATTTATAGCACTGTACATGCTTTTGGTGCAGAATCCTTAGACAGAGCTGTCAGGGAGCCATGTTAGCACTGATCTCTGCAGTCTTTTGACTGGTGTCAAGGAGAAGCAGACATGCATTGCAAGCATGCTCAGCTGTCAGTGGGGGAGGTGGTGGTGATGGTGGTGGAGCACAGATGTTGAGTTGCCTGGATCAGTGTCTGATGGAGCTTTGTTTCTCTGTTGACACAGGTAGATGTTTTATCAGGCTAATCCCCATTCTTGTCTTCTGGGATTCCATCATTGATGGTGACAGATTCCCTTGAATTTTAACAGGCTTTCCTCTGAAAGCCTGCAAACACTAGGAAAGATTTTTTTCTGCCTTTTTTAGGGGTATATGTTTGCCTATATCCCTAAAGGGATTGAAAGATAGTGTTGAGTATTAAGGAGGTCTTGAATGTATTGTGTATCCTGGACAATACCTCTTATTTTTCCAAGTGACATACCTGAGTGAAGCAATGAAAGCTCTTTGCTATTTTATCGAGTAGAAGAAACAGTCACTTTTAGCTTGAACAGAGGAAGTGAAGGGGAAAGAAGAAATAATCCTCATATTAACCCTGACCAGAATGAGCAATGAAAGAATGGTAGTGCAGGGTGGACAGAGGGTGGAGATGAAAGAAAGAATGTATGTAGATAGTCCTTCAATAATGGTGGACACAAGAACAGTTATTTATTTTAGTTATTATTGTTAGGAGGTTTTTGAAATAGATGAGAAGTCAGTGAAGCTAGGTGTCAAATCTCTTTAAATCTAATAATACAAATTTTTTGAAGAACAGTTTGAGAGACTGAGTGCTGAAAGCCAGTCACCTCCTCGCTGTGAGTACTTGAAAATAAAACCACTCAAGGATTAAATCCTGATTATAAAAATGATGAAGTTTTGCTTTGTCTTCAAGAAAGACACAGTTTTATCACCCTAAATTTCTTGTTTGCATTGTCCATTGTCACTATATTACTGGAATACTGTGGAGGTACAATATATGAAATAGTGGAAAGCACCTTATGTATATGGATTGATCTGCTTGTTTCATTAGGACTTCCATGAATTATTACTTTTCTCATCATCCTTTGGAACCCTGGCACCACTACTATGCTTTGCTTGGCTTAGATTATTTCATTTTTGATATGGACACTGTCAGATTGGGCTGAGAAACCAGTTTGTTGTCCTTCCTCAAAGAACAGACTTATCTTTATATAAATCATTCCTAAGATGTTTGACTTTCCATTTCATTACATTCAATTTATTGCTAGCATTCTTGGCAAAAAGTCTACTAACAATATTACACAATGTCAGATTCATGGGCGAATGAGTTGTCTGTTGTCTTCTAACAGAGGATGCATTCAACTCTTCAAAGATCACGGAGCAAATAGCTTGTATGGAGCTCTTCTGCTGTTTGAAGTTATAGTGGCCTTGCATCACAAAAAGGATACATGTTTTCAGCCATGTTACTTGGGAAGATGATTGACTGATTCCTCTAACATACAAAAGTCAGCCAAATTTTGGCACCTAATCAAAAAGAAGTTTGCATATGTTCTTAAAAGCAATAGATTCTTTCTTATAGTATCATTAATTGGTGCAAATTTGCTCACTTGTTACAGAAATTTATCATATATTACAGCCCATTTAGAAACTGGTTGAACATTATTGACTTAGCCAAATTTCCCCAGGGGCTGTCTTTTGAGCAAGGTACTTTTGGTCAGCAAAGTAGAAAACCTGTTTATCTTCATAATATGTCTTATTCCCATATCATTTTTTCACCTTTCCTATTCTCATTTTCACTGAAGGGTAGGTCAACAGAAATTAAGGTAATGAAGAGACAAATCTCCTAAATCAGTGTCCCTTAATTGATTTCAGCTGAGCAGTGGCTGGTTGTACTACATTAGGATCTGAGTAGAAAGGCCATTTTAATGAGATGTTGTCACAGGGCACAAACTGGAGCTTGTAATGATTAAAGAAATCCAAAGAATATTAAAGGTTAAAAATAGAAGAGAATTTTTAGTAGTGACTTAGCTGCATAGCTTGACTAAGCAGGGCTTAGTAGGTAGAAAGGATAAAAGTTCTCACATAATTTAAGAGACAAATGTCCAAAGGAAGGAGATTGGATAGGAGGATGTTCAGCACCACTCAGGATATTCAGAATCATTGCAATAAATATTAAAGGCTAAATGGGAAAACTACAATCCATCAACTTTTGGAAGAATTAGAAACTTTGGTGTTCTTGCCTGAATTATGTTCTTGTTCATTAATTACATTAGGACCTGAACTCTTTCCCAGGTAGCAGCAGCATAATTTTGGGTGCATGTTGTTCTCAGAGATGTCTATGCACTGGAATGTCTGGAAGAAGTTTTCTAGAATATGCTGGATTTTCTGGGTTAAATGTGTCAAAGAAGCTTGCTTTGCCCTCCTAGTTGATGGAGAAATGTGCAATATTTCTGTTGTCCTTGTGTTTGCCTGAGTTTATTTGGACAGCCTTGGCTTAGCTACGGAGCCAATACTTGCTCTGGCAAGCAGAGGATCTTACAAAGATCAAGTCTTACAAAGCCACACAGCACATCACCTTGACTTCTTGGTGTACCACTGTGTGCCCACATGGCATCGTGACCATTAGTTCTCATCGTGGCCTCTGAGGTGGGACACAGTGCTCTGCCAGCTCACACCCACCCGGCCAGCCCAGCCTGCAGTGTTTGTCTTCTCACTTTTCTTCATGGGGTTGCAGAGCAGAAAGAGCTTGGCTCTATCTTATGCTTGTCTCATGCCTAGAGTAGAGTTTTTTAATGAAAACACACTGCACTGCATGTAGTTACATGTTACAGAGCTAACAAGAGCAATCCAGGCAAGTCTTTTTGATACCTCAAGTGACTAATGTGGTTCAGGAATCAGATGTGACCAAACCCCCCTTATCCACCTCATCCAGAAACTGATGTGTCCACAAAGAGAAATATTTTGAGGGGAAAACCTGTCTCCTTGCTGACACGAAGCCATTACCATGTCTACAAGGATTCACATTCCTGAAACTAAGAATAAACTTGCAGCTGTGGGCAACCAAATGGGTTGGGGAGCATAGCTATCTGAGAGAACCCTCTGCATGCAAAACAAATGACAGACATATCTGCAGCTCCGTCCTGCTCTCCCTCACTCCACAAGCCTGCTGATGTCACTGAGGGGAGTTATGGCAACACAATCAGGTCTGTCAGCAAACCAGACTTTTTCCAACAAATCTTATCCTGATCCTTATTTTTCAAATTAGCATTACGGCCCCTGTATCTCATAAAAAACCTTTAAGGGTTTCACATTTAGCACATTTCTGCAGGAGCTTTTCTTATGTACCTGCTTCATGCTTTCCTTGCTTGTCCACTTTGCCAGTGTCATTCCTACATGGTTTTTCCACAGTTTCACTCATAAAATGCAAGAACTGCTAGAGTGCAGCAAAGACTACACAGGATTGCTCCTGAAGAAGGCACTACACTCATTAATTTGGCTGCAGGGTCCAGCATGTGATAGGGTGCTTGGTGGTAGCAGGGGCTTAGGTTGCTCCATCCCTGCTGACTCCACTCTGCTTCTGTCTGCCTGTGCTGTGTGCACAAGGGAAGGATATGCAATTGCCTTGAAGTGCCAGGGAGAAGTGCCACTTGTAGCTGGGCCTGATAATGTCAAAAGAAAAAAGCAAACCCAAAAGAACAGAATGATAAGGGAAGAGATAAAAGAAGTGCAAGAGTGAGAAATTAGGTTGCTGGGTGAATAAGGCAGGAGAGAGGCTGACACAGAGCAAAGCAGCGCTTAAGGAGGGATGTGCCAGAGATGCTACTAGCATTACAGGTTCTCAGCAGGTTTTTTTCTGTCTAGAAGTAACTTGACAATTCAGCTGTACTTTATATTTTCAAGTTAGTGCTGAAATCCTCATATAAATATGTGGGGGTTTTTTAGAGGGATTATTTGCTTCTTTTTTTCCCCTTCAGAAATATTTGCAGTCTTCACTCTTATCTTCTGTGGGTTTGATAAAAAAGTTTTTGGGTGATTCACAGATCTTAAGAACAGAAGGAGCGGTAATGTTCCAGCTAATTTGAGTCCCTTCTTAACATAAGCCATAGAGCATTACTGATAATCCCTGCATCCAAGTTTTTCATTCAGCTAGAGCAGGAATTTAGGATCAAATTGAGATGTTAAAAACTGGAAAACTCACAAGCCTTGAGATCAGCTTGTTTCAGTTGTCAGTTTCTTCACTTGTGATAAATTTTTTAACTTCACTTTTCAGTTTCTGCCATTTCACTGTACCATTTTCTGCTGAAGAAGAAGGTCCTGTACCATCTGAAATGACACCTCCATACGAAAGGGTAGAGATCAGTTTAAAACTTGCCCTTCTCTTGAACAAAATAAATAATAATTTCTTGCAGGGTAAGGCTTGCTAAAGAGGTCTCTCTCCCAAAATCTTAAAACCTTTCAAAAGTTTTCCCGCATATTTTTAAAATAAAACAAAATAAACAAAAACAAAAAGACACCAAAAAAAAAAAAAAGGCAGGAATGAAGAAAAACAAAATTTTGGTGACTGTTTCCATAATATGTACCTAGAGGAATAACAGCACTTCTTTATAGTCAAATAGGGAGACAATCTAAACTCATAAATTTGATTGTATAAGATATAAATCTTATTATTTCAATGGGATGACAAAGTCTTTAATTTTGGACAAAAAATGAACTTAGAACCTATCAGGTATGATGAAGTAATATTCACAAAGTTACAAACCATTCTTTTACATATGTTCACAGTAAATTAAGGTAGTCTTCTTGTCTATGCACAAAAATGCTGGTAATCGTCACGAAAAATCCCAAAAAATACAGGATCTTGATATATATCTATATGTATGTATCTCCAAATACATATTTGTGAAGGTCATCTTTGAAAAGCTGCTGAGAAGTTTTTGCTCAAGCAAAGCTAAATGGTGTTATTCAATTCTCATCATGGAGAAGTCTAGACAAATAGACAGCAGAAAGTTAGTGCCCTCCCTAAACCATTGTGTCTTCTGGTTCCCAATTATTTATTTTAATGATGATGGATCTGTGGCAATTTCCTACAGCTTGAGATCTGAGCCAAAAACCAGATAAAATTTCATAAATAATACCCCAGGAATAAAGCCTATGTCTTATTTGTAGCTGCCTTGAGAACATTTTTCTTTTTAGAGGAAAATAATTTGTGTCAAACTCAAGAAAGTAGTGAGATATGGCTGCTAGAAGTGATGCTTCTCAGTCAGTGCATCCACTGAGATTCCCTTGAATCACAGATTGAAACGAGCATGAGAGCAGCTAGCAGAGCATGGCCTAGAAACCCAGTTCAGTTGTATTAGAAACAAAGGCAACATCTTCCCTGGTGTTCTTCAAGGGGAAAAATTGTGACCTATGTGTTCATCACTGAGTCTTCAATGCAAAGGCAAAGAGATTTTTAATTTTAAAAAGAGGTGGAGAACTTTTAAGGAGTGGTTTTCTATTAAAGGCTTCCTGTGAAGTGCTTTACAAAAGATGTCCTCTTGTTATAGAGGAAAAACTGAGGCATGGGACTTTGATATGAGTTACCAGCATCATCCAGGAACAATTCTCCTTAGGATGAGACCAGAAATAGAAATCAGGTCTTCCACAGACCTTTCAGTTGTGTGCAGTTGGCTCTCTCATCTGAAATAACATCTATCCTGTTTTCCACTGCAAAAACACGTGCCCTGCCCATACTGCTGAAATCAGATGGGAAGGTGACAAATGAAGGAGCCTTCAGAAGTGTCCAGACAAGCACTTTAAAGGCTTTGTGTAACATTGTACATGAAGCATGAAAATGACTGGTTTTGAAATGCTCCAAGATTTATTTCAAAATGCACGCTAGAAGCAAACTATCTCATCCTCAGTCTGTATCCTCAGAAACCTGAGTTTCAGAGAATTTTGATGACATGATTAAAAAAGAGACTTTGATGACTTGATTTAAAAAGAGACCTCCTTAAGGAATCTGGAATGACCTTTAAAAAAAATACAAGCTGTTTGAGAAGAATATTTTTAGGAGGTTGGGATTTTGCCTCTTTTTTTTCCTTTTTTCTTTTTTTTAATTTTTTTTTTTAATGTGGCTTTTTGCAGCACTAACACATTATTCTGTAGAGTTTACAAACCAGTGCAAGGTTGAGCTCCATGATAATAAAACCTTCATTCTAATTAAAGTCCATTTTCCCGTCATTAGGGGTTTTTATGAAATGGAAAGAACAGTATCAATGTGGGGGCTGGTAGCTGTTCATTTAAAAGAGCAATCCTGTTACAGGAGTAAAAATGCAACTATTGGATCTAAATCTTTTTTTTTAAACTGAAATGAAAGCAGAAAGAAAAAGGACACTAATTCATACTGTACATTACATATTTGAGCTCAGATTCTACAAAGAACTCGTGTGGACCCATCCAAATAATATCAAATGGGACCAAATCAGTATTTTGAAATATTAGGACTACACATTAAACTAAGATATGGGTCATAAATTCTTCGAGACATAGGCTATATTTGTTCAGAATACCAGTACAATATTTCAGTAACTTGTAAAATAAAGACATTTTTGTTCTGTTTCCAGTAGCCTCGAGTTCATGTAATAACAGCACAAAGTGAACCAATCCCTTTAATGTCAAGGGGAATTTTGCTGCTAACTTCAACAGGGCTCAGACCTGAAATCTAAGGCACAAATATAAATCTTTCTAGGTAGAAAGATGTGAGGAAAAAAAAAAAAGAGATTTGTGCAGCAACATACGTGCAAAACTCAAGCTCCGTGTGCACACATATTATCTTTTAAGTAGCAAGCATTCTAGATGCTACTTGAACTTACCTGTTTCTCAAAGCACAGTTGTGGCTCATTAGCAGGAATGAACTGTTCCATGCCAAACATTGTGGTAATCCTGTTGAGAATGGGAAGTGGCTGACTGAGAATAAAAGATGATTAAACCTTTCACAACTTTTGGGAGATTAAATCGTTGCTTTCTTCAAAGTGCATGGGGTAAGAGAAATCATTAGAGCTGGTTTTCATTTGGTTATCTGGGAGTATGAGCATGGTTCTTGATAAAGTTTGCTGATTAATTGATGCATACATGTCTACTACTTAACAGCATCATGAGACTGTGGGGAATTATCTGCCACCAGATATCTTGAGAGATTTCTTTTTAAACAACTCAAACAGAAGTTATAGTAGTTTGATGTTGTAAGTATTAGTGAGGTTCTTTGATTCATTATGTAAGAGAGTTAAAATGATCCCTTCCACCCTTATATCCAATTTTATTGTAGTTTTTAAAATAATGGCTCATATTAGTTTAAAAAAGAAGTTTCACAATTACCATAGTTACAGAAATCCAAGCACCAGGCTCTGTAAAAGAAGAGAAACAAGTGCTAAGGAGTTTGGTTGTTGACAGTAGGAATTTCCTCCTGGATGCAGCAGTCCTGTGCAACCTACTCCAGGCAGGGGTTGAACTTGATCACCTCCAGAGGTCCCTTCCAAGTCTAACCACTCTGTGATTCTGTGGTTCCATGTGACTCTGGATAAAAGGTGGCAGCATCATTCATTCACTCCTATACGCCTACCTGCACATTAGCATTTTTATTTTTGGCCCCATTCTTTCAGTGAGGGACTCCAAGGCTGTTTTCTTTAATATAAACTGTTAAAGGAGACGACATCTTTGATTGATGTTTTGTTAGTAAGTCTTGGTGGAAAAGGGAGAAAAGAAAGATTCCAGCTATAATAAGGGGCAAAATGGACTATGTTATGCCCCTAAACATTTGGAGGAAAAAGAAAAAGCTGCCTGCCATGTTATCCTTTGTGTTTCATGTCAGACATAAGCCATAAATGCACTCCCTGGTCTTTAACAATGGTAGCAATTTGTCAACACTCTTTGCAGTTTTGGCCATTTGCCAAATAGGTTTGAAGGTGCAGGTAAAGTGTCAGATAAGCATTTCATACATATCACAAGTGTCTCTGAGCAGAAAGCACAAACATTCAAGACAAAGGAGACTGTTAGTGTTCTAGTTGTGCATAAAATGGGCAAAGATGGTTTGTTCTTTTCAGGACATGAGCCTGGGTTTAAGTTTTAGCAGCCTTTTGCTGCATGGCACTGGTAGAGTGGTTTAATTCTGAGTGCCAGGCTCTTTAATGTATACGTGAGGAAGACGCTTCACATTTCTTTTCCGTGAAACATGTTGGCCTTTAAACTCTTGGTGATAATCAGAGGCAGCAACAGGTCCATGTTGATCTAACAGCCATTCCCTATCTCGTCAGAGAAATATATAGGAGACGTGGTCTGTGGGATGCCAAGAGGACCACCCTGAGTTGAGCATCCCCAAATATACACGTCAGCCTCATTTCATGGAGGAAACTGTCTCAACATCTGGGCTAGAGCTTAGCTCAGAGCTATGAAGTTGTAAAAATTGGCAGTGGTGGAAAAGCTATGTCATCCTATAGTATGTTATTGTAGATGTTAATTATCCTCAGTCATGAGGACAGGAGTTGGCTGCTGGTTGATAGTGCCCAGTGGGCCAAGCCTAGCCCCAAGGAAACTTCTTCTGTGACCTTGTCAAGTGGTTTGAAAGAATCACAAGTGCTTTTGAATGGCCAGACAGCTAGCAGCTGGAAAACATTGTTAGCAGCTGCAGGACTGCAACAGCCCATGATATTAGCTGCCAAATCCTTTCTGATTGTTGCCTAATCAGCTGGCTGAGGCTGCTCACAGAGTTGGAAACTGAAGTAACTAAGTCCAAACAGAAAAGCTGTTTGAATAGAAGATATGTACTGATGTGTTGGATGGTGAAGATAAATTTGGTGGTAGTCAGAGTTCCTGGTTGTTGTTTTTTAATAGAAGAATCTCGTGGGTTACATGTTTGTAGAAAATTATTAGTCTAAGCATCTGCACCTAACGTGAGCCATCAGGTGTGTCAAGTGAGGTGATTAATGATGTGTTTCTGTTGTATCAAGAATGTGATGACATTTTTTCTTCCCTTAAAGCAATGAGAGAAGGTGTAATATAAGCACCAGCCAGAAAGAAAAGATACGGAAATAATTTGCTTTGGATCCTAATAACTTTGATATAATACTTTGCTTTATGTCTTAATTATCCATTGCTGTCAAGGTATCTTTATAAAACAAGGTTTAAATTAAATTTGTGTGGGGTAGAAAGTCATGTAGAATCAAACATTTAAAACTTTCTCATTCCCCTGGGAGTTTCTATAAAGCAAAATTGCTGCCTGCTCCAAAAATCCCCACAGCATCAGGGTCAGTCCTGTTACCTCAGGTCTGCTTCATCAGTATGGAAATGATAACCTATATTACAAATAGGTTATTCTCTGTATTCTCCATGGTTTCAAAAAAATACTCAAAAGCGTCTTATGAAAGCAACATGCCTGAGAGTTTCCAAGGTCTTGTTTTCCCTCTGCATGGTTCATCATGATGTTACATAAGGATATTATAGCTTTGTATTTCCACTCATTGTATACGGTGTCTTCAAGATTAAAATAGGTTTTCTAGTTACATTAGTGTTGGTGATTTCTAATATTATTCAGGTTTAATTAGTTCCTCTTTTCGACAAATCACCTGAACAGATTGAATATTTTTATTATATTGAACCAGTTCTGAAACTCTTACAATAGATTAAATTTTTCTTTTACTTGCATGGATAGCTGAAGTTTCCCAAATAATATTTGAAATGCAGACATGCATTTACAGTGATTTCTTCAAAATGAACGTATTTGCGTCCCTTCTCAAAAGACTTTTGAAAGCTATTTTTACTTTTTTTTTCCTCTGCCTTATTTCCTAATGTTGTTATGGAAAATGCAGCAATGGAAGTGGCTGTTAACAATTTCTCCATCACGCGGTGCTCTTTTACCAGAACAGGCAAAGAAATGGTGGCAGAACTGAGCCATCCATTTTCCTGTGCTTCAACTTGGACAAGGTAAATAATGTAGATGTAATGTTATCTTGTGAAGGAGTTACAAACATGATGTTCTGGCTGTTTGGGCATTGTGAAGATGAAACTCTGTGATCTTAATAATACACCAAGACTGTCTCCTGCCGCTGCAGTTTTCAAGGGAACCATCTCTAGGATTTCAACATGTCACTCCATGAATAAGAGTTTGAAGTGCGTTGGAGAGATCCCACTCACTTTCCTCAGCTCTAGGAAACTGGCACTTCATTCGAGCTGGTATAAGGTAAACTCTGGAGTTGTGAACTGAACCCAGGCTTTCCGCAAATTTTTAGTATAAGCTGGAAGAAAAACTAGAAAGTACCAAAATCTATTTATTAGGGTGATGCAGTGAGCAATTCAGTGTCTGTGCCAGTGTTTCTGAGTGCTGCTGTCCTGAAGGATCACTTCTGGTCTGTAACCAGTGTAATAGTCATTGGTTACATAGTTAAGTTATGCCAGAGTGAAATGCTGTGCTGCTTTCCATCCAGAAAGAGCAGACTTTCTGTGAAGGGCAGATGTTACATTCCAGCCCCTCTGTCAGCCCTGTTTTGTTTCAAGGAGACAACATGAAATTCCGCATCAACTCACATTGTCAGACATGAGTGCTGAGCAGAAGCAAAAGGAAAAAACTCTACTATAGTTTGTTTTCTGAATAGCGGGAAGGGAAGGGAAGGGAAGGGAAGGGAAGGGAAGGGAAGGGAAGGGAAGGGAAGGGAAGGGAAGGGAAGGGAAGGGAAGGGAAGGGAAGGGAAGGGAAGGGAAGGGAAGGGAAGGGAAGGGAAGGGAAGGGAAGGGAAGGGAAGGGAAGGGCAGATGTAACTTTCTGTTTTGTTCACAGTCCATACATTACATGGAGAAAAATTCCTTAATTCAAAAGAGCAGGTTTACCCTGTGGGATCAGCAGAGCAAAATATAATGAGCTTGTTCAGTGACACAGGCTGTAATGAGAGTCTCTGGGCACTGCTCTTCTGTGACAGGCAAGCCATGTTCGTATTGATGGACAACCTCATCTCCCTCTGTTTTGTACTGGGAAGGAGGGTTGAAGGAATGTCTTGTTCATTTATTTGTGAATTGCTGTGACCTGATGTGAGAACAGGCTGAGTTTAGAATCTGCAAATCTTCTTTCACACGTGGTTCCATTAGCATTTGAACATCTTCATTCCAAGGCTTAAGTGCAGCAGAATGGTTGTCCCTGGAGTTCAGCTCCTGCTTCCCTCTTTTTAGAGTCAGCAGAAGCTGAGATGGGGAACTTTCCTAGCTTTCACTGCTCCATCTGTAGCTGTGCCTCGCTGTCTGAGAGCATAGTTAGTGTGCATCTATGTACATTTTGCCTCTCTGTTGTTAGATGGCAGTAACTGGATATGTAATGGTTGATGGTTAACTTTTTTTATTGGTGCATATTTGCACTGCAGTTAAGGAATCCACTTTAAAGAAGCCGTGCAAATAGGAGCAATCAAAATTTGATCTGTCTCTCTCAAGTAATTTGATAGCAAAATAGAGCAGGTTGGCTGCAGGCTGCTCTTAAGAGCTTGAATTTAAGAAATCCATTTATGTCTGCATTGGCAATTCCAGCTGTTTGTGGTCAGAGGCACCCCCCTCACCAATTTAATTTTATTTTTAGTTATTTGGCACTGCACTCAGATTCTGGCACCAGTGAAGAGCATGTGCACCATGTAGAAATGTTTTGGCAATTATGATCCAATTAGGTTTAGCTTCTTTCCTTGTTCGATCCTTCTTATGATATCCAGCAAGAAGACTCATGACTGAGATATTTAGCATCTATTAATAAACCAAAAATATCTCAATTTTGCAGAGTCTGGAATCTGTTTATCTCTGTACTGAAGGTTCCTTGAAGAATGACATTTCAAGGGAAATTATCATTAAAACTGCTTCAAAGAAAAATATATATGAAAAGTAATTCTAAGTCATGTATGGTTTTATTGTCATTGGGCCACTTGTGTTAAAACCCCTCCTGGGCACTCAGGTATTTGAACACTGTCATCTAAGGTTAGCTAAACTGATCAAATAGGATTAACAAGGAGATAACAAGGATGGTGGTTTTATCCACAGTCATCTTTACCCTTTCTTTAATTTGTTTGCCTTGGCAAGGCTTATCCGGTGAGACATTAAGTTATTGCTTACCCTTTTTTAAACTGTCAGGTCAGATCTGAAGATAAAAGCCATCAGTTGGACAGATGGAAACCGTAAAACAACAAATATCTAGAAACACTCATTTGAGTAATGTTGTATTCCTTTCCTTTTACTTGCTCATTAAAGATTGTGATCCATTTATTGTTGAAATTTATGCCCGCCATTACAGGGTATTTATGGGCCTCACAAACTTTTAACGAAGTCATTTTTGCAATGCTTGTCTCTGTCTGAGAATTACAACTATTTCTGTCTAACAGGTAGATACAGTCACAGTGTCAAGCTGACTTGCCCAGGTTCTCCTAAGAAAGGTATGACAGAGACTGGGTCGATCCCAGCACAGCACCTAAGCTGCTGCATTCCTCCTTTCTCTTTTTGCTCTTTGTAAAGTTCCTACACCAAGGGGGAAGTACCTTTTGATTAGGGATCTTTAGGCACTTTCACAGTAGTTGAAGTGATGTTGGTGGTTCAGTGGTGGTTGATACATGCAGTCATTAGGAAAATGGTTGATACATGCAGCCATTAGGAAAAACACTAATGCAGTTTTCAGAGTCTCAGAGAGGAACAACCAGAAAGTATTCACCTGTCTGTCCAATTTTACCTTTACAATTTGTTTAAAATACAGCTGTTAAGGGAGTCCTTAAACAGAAGCAAATTAGATGATATGTGGATCCCCTAAATCACTGATCGCAGCTGATGGACAAAGAGTGAGGTCTTACAAAGACGAGGTTTAGTAGATACATAGAACCTAGAGGGCTGGAATTTTATCCAATCTGTACTACCCATGTCCTGTTGCCTACATGCAGTCATAGGCACTATAGCAGGATAAACAGCAAAAAAGTTGTTTCACTAAAGTTAATCTACTTTTATAGTGTATTTCTGCCTGATAATACACCTTTTACTCCTGCAGAACTAAATTCTGATATCATGTAGTTCAGTGACATTTTTGCCATTTGTTTTGTACCAGAATCAGATTTTTTTTTTTCTATAGAGAATTCAGCTAAGTATTATCTAGATAAGAATATAGCACAGTGTATTAAATGAAGAAAAAGTCAATGTTGACAGGTGGGAAGCAGCAAATAGTTCTTAAGCAGAGAGCTTTAAAATGAGTAAGGTATAAATAGGGAGCAATTCATCTTGGGATGTGTTCTTTCAATATATCAAATAATGAATGATAAGGAGGGAGATGTAAACACCAAGTTAATTAA
Organism: Motacilla alba alba; assembly: GCF_015832195.1. Lineage (NCBI taxonomy): Eukaryota > Metazoa > Chordata > Aves > Passeriformes > Motacillidae > Motacilla > Motacilla alba. The sequence goes on along the minus strand of NC_052016.1, from coordinate 44,390,170 downwards.
ATCCTCGGATGATATTGGACCAGGGAGGGTAGTGTATATCAGAGCAGATGGAATGAAATTTCTGGATCATCTGGCAAATTTTAGGAGATGGATGGAAGAAAAGGAAGATGAGTTGCAATAGGCAGAAATGTCAGAAAGTTCATCAAAAGAGAAATTGTTGAATGAGAAAGACTGACATGAGGTGAAGAAATTGTTAGGCTCATACTTTATAAAAAACCTTTTGTCTCTGTCTTTTAAAGTGTGAAATGTTAGAATCATAGAATCATCAAGGTTGGAGCAAAACCTCCAGGATTATCGAGTCCAACCTGTGACCAAAGATCACTAAGTCAACTAAACCATTCCACTAATGTAGTGCCTTGTACATTCATTTTTTGAACACTTCCAGTGATGGTGACTGGATGTCACCAATGTTTAACCACCCTTTCAGTGAAAAAATTCTTCCTCATATCCAACCTGAACCTCCCCTCGCACAGCTTGAGTCCATGTCCTTTTGTTCTGTCACTGGTTGCCTGGGAGGAGATTCTGGCTACAGCCTCCTTTCAGGCAGTTGTAGAGTGATAAAGTCCCTCCTGTGCTTCCTTTTCTCCAGGCTAAACAACTCCAGCTCCCTCAGTCACACCTCATAGGACTTACTCCAGACCCTTCATCAGCTTCATTGCCCTTGTCAGTCTGGACTCATTCCAGCAGCTCAATGAGGGACCCAAAACTGAACACAGGATTTGAGGTGCAGCCTCAAGTAAAGTTGAGCATTAAGCTAATTAAACTTAAACTAAACCCTATCTCATGGAGGAGAGTTCTGAGAATGTGTTGCTTTCTGGTTTCACCAAAAGAAAGAACATTAACTGAGGAGGTAAATGACATTCTGGAAATGACAGTGGATAAGCATGAGAGAGTGGGATTAAAAGTGTGAGCTTCTTCTCCTCTCTGACTGGTCAACACTGTCATTTCAGATTAGACCTGAGACACCATCCTGGGATCTGCATCTCACAGTGATGACAAACATGATGGGGATCAGTGTGGAGGTGCAAGACACTGATTTTGTGCAAGAAGTCTCACGTGTCATGAGTCATGTGTAATGACAAGACCACTCACACCCAGTGGCATTTCTCTGTATTAATGCACAGCAGGGTGCATAAATTCGGGGGTCCTGGTCGATAGGAGCTGATATTGAATCTGCAGGAGAGGCTCCTTTGGCTTAGATCCTGACTCTGTGACAGAGGTGTTAATTCTGCTGTGATGGCCAGCCTCTGTTCTGTTCAGTCACCTTGTCCTGCAGCAGTGTCTCACACCCAGTGGGTTGTAGACCTCAGGACATTTATGGAAAGTGAGGGTGGGAAGGGTTAGGAAAAAAATGATGTACTTGCAGTAATTAAACATTAGTCCCGTATCTCTCTGTCTCTTACCAAATCATTCACCTGTTTTGTTTGGGATCACCTGTTCTCTGTAAGCTTCTTAAGTGTAACTCATAGAGAAATGCTAAAAAGTAAGGCTCTGTTAATATGAGCACATAGAAAGGTAAGAGCTTGAAGGAATTTAAAAATTCAAGGGATAAAAATTTCTTTATTTTGAATAACCCAAGGCAGCTGGACAGAGGCATCTTTGTATGGCTAGAAAGGTAATAGCAATGACTCTGCCACCTATGAATAATAATATCATTATACAGGGCCTTGGCAGGAACACTGCAGACAATAATAGGCCATTCACTCTGAAAAACAGAACTGGAAATAAGAAGTTGGAGCACAGTCAGAGAAAAACAAAGAGGAGGTCAAGATAGTCAGGACTGCATTGAGCTCATCTGTGATGTAATGCAGTATATTTTCTGGTAGATGATAAGCTTCTGCCAATGAATCTATGTGCAGATTCATCTGTAGGCTTCTGTTGACTTCAGAAATTCCTGCTCCAAGTTGGGTGATCTCATCCTTAGTCTCCCATTTTATTCCAACTGTGTATGGTTTAGTCTACTGCTGGGCAGGTGTTCTTTCTTTACATTTTGGCCTTGGCAGTTGTCTGTATCCCCTTCCAGATACGAGACTCTCTGCCTAAGGAAATGAGCATGTCTGACCATCACTGAACATCTGGAAGCCATCTTCCAGAAGTTGCATTATCACTATCTTGCAGACCTCTCTATTCAACTGTCAGAGGCATATTTAGAGAATTCCTTTCTAGGCTTTCTGGCAGCTAAATTGAAGCAAAGATATTTTACAAACCCCAAGCCAATAATGACTTTCTTCATGAAGCTGCCCCGAAGGAGACCTAGTTCTATAGGCACAATCACTGGCCTGTAGAGGATGTGAAGCTCATGGAGAACATCTTTCCTTTAAGGAAATGTAGCCAAGAGAGACATTGTTTTAAAAAAGAGTTTTCCAGATAAAAGATGGTCTTGTGAGCGGACAAAGTCACTTTGTTTACCCAGTGTAAGCCCTAAGACAGGAAGGAGTTTGCAGTGAGACATGGCAAATTTTTCTAAGGGTTGTATCACATTTTAGATTGCATATTTGTGTTTTGGTTTAACAGGTATTGAGGATTCCATTTTCTTACAGGAGTAACCACTTCATTCCAACTGCAGAATTTTTGTGAGATTTGCCTTTCTGTGTTTTTTCTTTATATTCTCTTAATTTTGAATTCTTTGTCTCTACTTAATCCAGTCCAGAGAGCCTGAGCGGGCCGACTTTAGAGAGAACTGTGGTATGCCAGTCTTTGTCTTCAGATTGATCTGCTGCCAGCTGTATCTGCCATCACTTCAGTTAGCTGCTTCTCTCCTCCCCTTTTGTTTCTGGATATACCTAGCTAGGATTTTAAATCCTGTGCTTTGCCATCCTTGTGATTTGTCAGCAGAAGCCAACTTTTCCCATCCCTAAGGTGTACTGGAGCTTGACTGGGAAAGCCTATGGCAGTGTGGATGTTCAGCTAGAGTGGTCTTCTTTTTCCCCAGCCTACTCTATCCAAAGAAGTACTTTGCCCTTTGGTATAATATGTCTCCTGAGTATATTTGTAACTTGAAAGGAGCTGCCAGGGATGTGAAACTCACATATGTACTGTCAGGCTTTCCTGAGTCCTAAACTCCCATGTAGTTCTCCCATTTTTACTTCAATGGAAAATACCCAAACCCTGGCTTGAGGGAACTGCATTAGACTTCCAGTACTGGTTAATATATAATAATTAAAGATGAGAAAAACTTGAAGCAGCATCTGAAATCTGCAATGTGGTTGCATCAATATGCATCAGTATGGAAAGGGGTCAGAGGTCTTAGGTGGTCTTGATCCCCTCCTGCATTCCATTCCTGCTTTTTGAGCTCACACCTGCACTCGTGCTGTACCCTGTTGTGCTCTTCTCCAGGAGCCAGAACAAGGATGTTTGTCCCAGGAGAGTGCTGCCCTACATCTGTATGGCCCCTTCTCCAGCCGCATTCTGTTCTTTCTCACAGTGTGTTAATGCAAAAAAAGCTTGGCTGTTGCTGCCAACAATCCTTGTTTGGCTCCACAGCTATCCATCCAGCTGTTGCTGCTTGCGACATGAACATTAGCCACCTTGCCTTCCAGGCCTCTACAGAAACTGATGCTGCAGGTATTTCCACTGGTGTGGAGACATGGGATATCCTGTCTCAGTGAGTATCATTCACCAAGTGAGGAAGAGGACTAATATTGGCACTACTGCCATGCCATCTGTCACCTCTCTGAGATGACCACCAAAGGCAGCAGTATAGGCAACAGAAAGCTTCCTGTAAATATTGAAAGAGACCAAAGATCAAATATGGAAGTGGATTACTCTAAAAGCAGAAATACAGTTTGCAGTGAGATAAGCAGATAGCTACTGTGTGAGTGAATGGGTTGTGCAGAAATATGGCCAGCACATTCTACCTAATTGTGGTTGCTGTTCTGCAGCATTTTATCACTTAATGATATAACAAATGAATTTTCGAAAAGCAGGATGCAATAGGTGGTGCAGTCATTACAAATGCTCTTCTTTTAATTTTTCTTGATTACCTCAGGCAAAATTGGTAGGACACGAGTTTATAGAGAAGAAAGTCACTTTTCAAAATAGAAATTGAAATTGCTCAGGAAAAAGGTGTACAACGGAATTTCTTGTTATAATAAAATGAATTGTGTGTTCTTTAATCAAAGGAATACACTTTAAGAACATTTTGTAAAAATGACCTTAGAAAGGTTGCCATGGAGAAGAAATAATGCAACATTAATTAAGAATATTGACCCAAAAATTTGGTACAGAAAGTACATGTACTTTCAGAGAACAAAGTTGCCTCAGTTTTCTAATTATATTTGATTGTAGCTCTCATAGTGATTTTACAGACCTTTTTAATGGAGTAAGTGAACGGTGTAAACTATAGCTTCTCTCCTGTAATAGGCAGCAATGGGTAGTCAAAAATAAGGGTTCTCCAGAAATACTTCAGGCAATATTTAGATTATTTTATTCAGTTTTGAGGGAGACTTACTTGGTCTGAGATGTTGCTTTGAGATTGCTGTGGGAATCATGAACAAGGAAGAGCCGTGTTTATAAAGGTGTCCATCAGAGGTGCAAGTCTGTTCTCTGTTGCCACCAGTGGTAGTTCAATCTCCATGTTTTTTTTGACTTCTCATTCACAGCTAGGAGGTTCTTTTCTTCTTCTCTCCTCCTTCTCACTCCTCTGTTACAAGTCCAGCTCCCAAAAGTTAACTGTACAACTTTTGCTACTCTAGTGTTCCAGCCCACTGCAGTGTAATCTTCCCGAACCTGCATTGTGTGTCATAGAAACCCACAAATCTCGGTTTGTGATTTACAGGAGGAGTATTATCCATAAAAATACCGGTGCCTGCTCTGCTGTTTCACTTTCATGTCTTTATCATCATGCCTTCAACATACTTCCTCTTGCTAAGGATATTGTAGAGCTGGAAATGCTTCTTTAGTTACCTCTGGGCCCTTGAGAGAATAACAAGCTGAAAAAAGGTGATTTGGTTTTGTTTTACCCATCAGAGAGAATTAAATGGAACTGAATTGTACTAAAACTGATGGTTCTTATAGGATTCTAAAAATAGTAATGATTTAGCAGGTTTCTATTTGAAGAAAATTTGGTGCTAGTTGATTCTATAGTTTTTTGAGCCATCCATGTTGTTACAATCAGATATTTCACTAGCTGATCAAGGACTCAGCTTCTGTGGAAAAGAGAAGGAAACTTCTGCAAGCTCTAGTACATACTGGAAGAATATGTTTGAAATTGGAAGGAAAAAATGTGAATAAACAACCAGAAATTAAACTCAAGCAGTTTAAAAAATCAGAAGAGGATGGCTAATGAAACCTGAATTAGAATCATAACCCTTTGCAATCTTGCACAAAACAGTATATAAATTTAATTGGACCTTCTGGGTTTTGCAAGCTTACTTGTCTTCGGGGCTGCTGATTGCTTTAATGGAAACATCATCCTTCACAGTGTCAGGAGAACACATGGGAATCTCTGATCACACATGCCAGATGTCACATTTTGTGACATTTTTAAACCTTGAAAAGTTGTTGTAGTTTTGGAAATCCATAAAAGCCAAGGATGTCATGCTTTGTTCACTAGTGGCTCTTTTGTAAAAGGTATTGGTACTGAAATGTTGTCAATAATCACAACCCCTCTGGTAAAATGGTGCCAAAGTGTACTCATATAAATTAAGGCATAAATAATGTTGTGAAGTATTGCATGTTTACTTCATAAAATGAAGTTGCTGTCTTGATTTTTGCTGCAGAAAATATTTTAAAATCTGTGATAGTAGTAAATGCAGCTTCTTCGAAAAATCACATCGTTTGTTGTAGCTAGGCTTTTACTGAAAAAATGTGAATTGAGCCTTGGACTCCAAAATGTTCTAGAACAGTGCAGTAGTCCATTTTGCTTTCTACAGACTATGAAAAATGGTCTCTGATACAAGTTTCATTTGGATGGCTTCCAGCAAGCCTTCTCTGATCTCTGTTATGCTGGTGCCCTGAAGAAGGAGTCATGCATCAGGAAGCCATTCTGACAGACAGAGCCACACAGCAGAGAGACAAACCAACTTAAACCAGAGAAACAGCAGACAACCAATGGATACAATCAGACAGCAACATTCAGGGAGCAAGTGAGACACTACTGATCCAGTATATGACTGAGCTACAGTGAGCACATCAGGAGCCTGTTTTTTTAGATACCAGAGGAAAGAGGAGTCTTAAGAGGGAATTTGAAGGGAGATAATGAAATAGCTCTGCAGATGTTTACTGTGATTCCCTCCTAGGCATGAAGGGAAGTGTGGGAGGAACATGGAGGCACTTGTTTGAATATTTGTCATGTGGGGGTGGAAGCTGATAATGTGGGTTATCAGAGAGAGATTATTGCATCTCTCTGGTGCAGCAGAGTTAGAGCAGCAGAAGAACATAAGGAAACTGCTTCAACCATCAGACAGTTGGTTCCTTGGAGTTCTCAGGCTGAATCCATCAATACTGAGATGTGATTTTGGTAGAACAAGTAAAAGAGAAGAATGAGCATGGGAGCAGAGTTGTTTAGTTGATTTTATTATGATTTTGGAGAATGTCAAAAATGTTTTCCTAAGCAATCAGGAATTGAGCTCCGTTTACTTTATTGACTGTGTCTTGTAACTGTATCCAGAACTTAGTGTGCTCACAAAAGATACCTACATGTGGATCTTAGTAAGAACTGAATACCAAGGATATAAAATCTCATGCTGCTGGTTTAAATCCTTCTTCAGTTGACATTGGTAAGAGCTTTGCCTGAAACCTCAGTCAGACTAGGATTTCACTTTTTGTGCTCTATGCAGTACTTTGTATCCAAGCATTTTGTTCAGCTTGCAGATGATGATTCTGCTTTAATTAAAATTTCCTACGAGCTCTTGATTTAACTCCCCTATCCATCTGTTATTGCACTAATATCCCAGATAATGTCTTACAATAGCTTCCAGAGAGCCTAGTAAAAAAAAGTGATAACATCATTTACTGTTGGGTTCTGAAGTACAATCAAAGCATTGACTTTTCTAAGGGCTCCTACAACCTGAAGTAAAGCATGGCACTAAGAGCCAAGTCCAAGAGGTGTGAGCAGGTATCTCCACAAATCACTATGCAGTTCCTTATGGAAAATAATGACTTGGATCTTAAAAGCAGCACAGCTGCCTGTGTCCCTGAGACTGTTTAAGGGCAGCCCCATCTTAGTGCAGTAGCATTGCCCAGCATTGAAACAAGCTGGTTTAGTGCTTGTTGGGCTATTTTGGTACCACTGCACTGTAGAATGAAAGTATGCTTTAAATAGAAATATCTGTAAGATGCTTTTTAATAATGTGCTCTGCTATTTTTTGTGATGCATTCTATTTTGAAGAGCTTTTTTTTCTCTATCTGAGCTAAAAAATTGTGCCACAATAATAAGCAAGAGCACTTCTAAGACTGTAAGTAAATATATGTGAAAAGAACACCTTGTTATTTGAATAAGTTTGCCTGAAGGGGCAATTTCTAAACTTCTAGTAACATTCCACTCCCTTCCTTCATGTTAATTAAATAAAAGCTGGGAGGATAGGAGAGCATAGCATGGTAGTGTGATATATCTGGGCCACAGATTAAGAAGGAAAAAGTCATCTTACCCTCCTTGTCTTTTTATTGAACGCTGTGATATTTCATTTTCAGTAATGAACTGCATTTATGCAAAAGTTTTCTGTCCTACCAAATGAAAGGAGGAACATGTTGACAGGAAACAAAAATTGCACAATCTCTGCAGAAGTCTATGACTGAATCACTGCTCTGTTCAACCCTGTGCCATTTGATATAACATCAGGAGGTTTCTTTCTTCCACTTGCTTGAATAAGAAAAGGATAGATGACCACTGCCATTAAAGCATCAGGGCTACATTTGTCTCAGTTACAAATTATCCCCATAGTAAAATGGGATTAAATAATGCATGTTTATAACCTCCAACAAAATCTTCTAGGAAGATCATGTTATGCTTGGAATCAGTCTTTTCAGGCACTCTGGTGGAGTGGGTTAACACAGTAGCGATATTTCTCCAGGTTTTCCCCCATTTCTCTTTTTCACACTTGGAAGCAGTGACTTCTGGCTGCTATGTGCTGGACCACATGCAGACACAGCAGGAGGCCCTTGGCTTCTCTGACTGCATCTGCTGTCCAAGCAACTGCTCCTCATTCCCTCAGAGGAAGACACAGTGGGCAAATAGAAATATTTTGCAGGCCAGATGGGGCTAATGGACCACAAACTGGAACATTCTGACCAAAATGCATATTTAATTGCAGGTTGTTTCTTGATTTTCTGGCAGGCACTGTGCTTGACTGGTTTCTGGTGACCAGATCTAGTTTTGTGTTTTTCTGCTCCTGATCATGTCAGTATTATACGGAGGCACTCAGACTTTCCAGGAATTTCTTAATCCCTCTAAGATCAGACATCCACATATACATTCAGGTAGTCCTCCAGTAGTACAGTTATGTTAAGTAGCACTCCTACAATAAATAACTGTTGTCACATCCACTGGGGTAATTTCTGGAAAAACATGCCTTGATTGTTTTTGTTTCATTATGTTGTGGTTTTCACTCAAAATACTGGCTTTAGGTTTGTGTACCCAAAGGAAAGTTAATGCTGTTTGTCCAGAATATAAGGAATTTCCCTCAGGCCTCTGCTTTTGCCCTTCATACCTTTAGAAGCTATTCTCTAGATTTCCCCAGCTAGGTGGGACTGATTGGAGTAATGTGTATATGAAGTAGACCAGGAATGACAGGGTTGCTGGTCTTCATTATCCGGTTATTTTGGGGGTTTGTTTGTTTATTTGTTTTTACATACTCTAACATCCTAAAATTACATTTGTGGACTTATTTCAGAATATCCCTTGGACCAGATTATTTCAGTGTTACAACCTGCTTCTCAACATTTCCCCTGTTGCTTATTTAAATAAGAGCTGCTCCTTTACCTCCTCCATCAGACAGTGCAACTTTTAGATCTCTTAAAGCAGCTGCTGCTGCCCTCTGCACCAGCAGTGGTATCATTTCATTAGTGGAAAATAAAGCCTGGTTAAGTAAGTGTGGTATAAAGTGTTATGTAAGAGGAAACATTTAATGAGCAGATACTTAAAGTTCTGTTTACATTGTATGCACATGACCAGTTAAGTTTTTCTTGGCCCCATTGTGTAAAACAATATGTCTGTCCTAAGTAAGAAATGAATTTATTTTTCTAATATTTATATCATGCTGGAACTTGCATATCTGACATTGCAAATCTCAAAAGATTCTCCAAGGGAACATAGAATACTGTAGAGACTATAAATGCAGAAATAAGAGTAAACATATTTAGGTTGAAGATGGCTTAGTTATAAAATTTGGTTGCTTAAAAATATTTTCAGTGCCTTCTGATGATGTCTGTGGCTGGGCCAGTGTCTTCTCCCTTTCTCTTGAGGTAGGACACCAAGTAAGGAGTTTCTAAGGATCAGCCTTCAGATCCATCAGAAAGTTGGTAGTTATCTGTGTTCAATTAAGGCATCACAGAAGAAAGAGCCTCGCGTATGAGGCATATCAAGCAACAATAGCAGAGGTCTGGAAAAAATTTTCTAAAAGGGACCATGTTGGCCAAAGACACCCAGACAAGATGTTGTCTTGACTGGTAAGATGATGCCAAGGGTCAGACCACAAAACTAAAAGAAATAAGATCAGACTGAGAACTTAAGTTATGGCAAAAATTCAGCCCTCCAAAGGAATTAATCAGATGAGGTTTGGAAGGCTTTGTCTGGGAAAGGAGATATCTTCTCTGCCTTTATTTCTCTGACTGTTGCTATAGAGGAGACGCTTAGGCCCTTTGATTAGACATGGCATATGTGCAGCTTAGTTGTGCAATAAGTACCAGTGTGTGTGCAGGAAACTGATGGGTGTTGGAGCTCCTTAGTGGACTCAGGCCAAAGCTTGCTCTTGGTCAGCTGACCTGTGGGCAAATGCTGTTCCCTGAGCTGCTGCACACAGTGCTGGTCACACCACACTTGGCTGTGTTCAGTACTTAGCTAAATAAAACATGCTGATCCAGTGAATCACTCATACACAGAACAGGCCTTGAGTAAAAAAACTTGAACAAGTCCTGTTCAAGTTCTCTTTGTAGCAGTTTCTAAAGATGAATCTGTTACTGAGGTAAGATACACAGTTGGTTTTCCATAGGTAGAATAGAGTGTATGAAATCTTACAGCCCATAAATTTTGAGCTGTCTATGGGTGACCTTGCTCAGATTGTCAGCACTGTAGGAAAGATCTTGTAGGAGGTCAAACTTTTCAAAATACCTTAGGCTGACTTTTAAATTATAGTCAATGTACTATCCAGTAGTATCTGAAGTGTTAAAAATGGGTTGGAAATGGGACATAATTTCCTAAATAATCTTTAAAATCAAGTGGACAGAATAGTTCTAATAATGATAGGCATGAGTCAAAGGGGAAAAACTCAGCAGTTTTCTCCCTGTTCAGAAAATGTGTATAAGATGAACCTCCTAGGCAGGCCTAGCCAAACTACTTTATTTCTTACGTGTGACCCTCCAAGTCATTGTTTCTAGTGCCCTTTCTTTGCCCGCTAACACCAGACAAATAGGAAAGCCATAATTTAGTCACCTCCACTTGTTCAATTAAAAAATAGCTTGTCTAACCATGGAACGTGCCAAAAGATTTTAGGTAACAGTTTTTCTTACCACCTGTACATTTATTTCTGCCCACATAAAGTTTTCCAGGAAAAAGATTTTCACATTCCGCGTCTGAAAACTAATAAAAATTTAAAACAAATTCTTTGTAGGGTTTTAATTCCACCTTGTTTTTCTTTACCTTTGTCTGATCTTAACAGCTTCCTCTAAAAGTGTGCTTTTTGCTCTTTATGCAGACTGTATGTGGATGGACCTTTTGGAAGTCCCTTTGAGGAATCCCTGAACTACGAGGTCAGCCTCTGCGTGGCTGGAGGTATTGGGGTTACACCATTTGCATCTGTGCTCAACACACTGCTGTAAGTGAGCTTAAGCCTTTAAAGCCATTTTGCCCCAGTTTACAGCAACAATGCATGCCAGGCTTTGAGGATCTTAAAAAACTTCCACTGGCATAAGTGAATGATTCCTTGAAAAGATGTAGAGGACTGAGATGTCCCTAAAGGGCATAAATCCTCTCATATCAGCTCTGTAACATAAGGAGTCGTGGCTGAGATACACCTGAACTGGGACAGTGTCACCAGCCTTTGTATCCTGCCACCAGTCAAGCTTGTGATTAATCTAGTCACAGCCCTTCAGCAGGACTTGTTACCCCAGTCACAGCTTAGATGAGGCTGTGTACTGTAACAGTTTTTGGGAGTTAGACAATTGTGATAATCCTTCTGCGGGAAATGCAGGACCAGCTCTCCTGGGTTGACTTTTTAAATGTCTAAGCTTGAGGTTTTAATACAAGGGGATCAATCTGAAATCAAGTAGTATGCAGATGTTTAACTCCATTTGAAGAGTTTACCTTTTAGGTATGCATTTTTCTATTTTTCCCTTCCTGTTTCTCTCTCTATTTTTAAATATCATTTTAATGTAAAGCCTTTGATATTCTATGCAGATTAAACCTTCCACCTCTTGTTTCTCTGTCACATTGACAGCATGGTTCCCACTAAATCTTATGCTATGTGAAAGAGGCTTCCTTTTATGATTGCTATTGATTTTATTGATATGTGCTAGAATTATTGGTTAAGGGCTCCAGTCACAGGTTAAGCACCCCTGTATCAAACACCCAGTATAAACAGTCAGTTAAAGCAGCAAACCCTCCCTGAGAGGCCATTTGGCTTTGGGAGGGCTTTACAATGCAAGATGAGCATGCCAGTGGTCAGCTCTAACTCCAAAGTGAAGTTGAGGTATGGAATTTAGGTGCTGTACACATTCTTCTCTCCTTAGCCTGGGCTGGACCTGACAGTGCCAAATGCTACTGAAAGTTATTAGCCTCGTGTGTCTCATAGTGCTGCAGCCCCCAAATACCATCTTGGGCTCTCTCATTTTCTTTTCTTGAGAGCATAGATCACCTTCTCAAAACCAGGGTACATTTCTGCTGAAAGCTTGGGGCTCAGGTGGATAAAATGACTGTTTTCTTTGTGATGGATTATCCCTGATAGTGTTTAGCAAAAATGTCATGGAACACAAAGATAGGCCAGCAGCAGGTAATTAGGCATTTGCCTCTAAGTGCGTTATCCGAGGCTGTAGGAATTCTCACAGACACTGCAAGAAAATGATAGTGTCCAAAGGATTTTCAATGTCCATTTATCTGCATAAAGCCATAAATTGATTTCCAAGGAGCTAATTCCATAACCTGCCTTTTTAGCTGCTCTTCCCCTAGTGCACTGTAAATATACAAGGGAATCATTCTGGGGGAAAGCAGCAGTCTTAGTCTGCTTCCCTCCTCAGTATTTAAACATCAACAAGACGCTGGCTTAGTGTCTGATCTGTGTGTGTCTTTGCCCTGGCCTGGAAGCAGATATTGGCAGGTATGAACATGCAAACTGCCTGATGGTGCCAGCTCTGTAGAGCAGCCAGGCCAGTCCTGTTGTGTCAAGGACACTCAGGTCTAGGAGAGATCCTAAGTCTGTCCTTGAAATCTTGTTTCCTGCTCCGTTGTTTTCCTGTTGTATGTGCGTAATTTGAGTCATGCCCCTGCCCTTCCCTCCACTTAGCTGTTGAACCCTGTGCCCTATTTTAAGAAATTATGATGTACTTTATGGAAAGCCAGAGGCTTTTATGCACAAGAGTCTGTAAATAATGGCTGTTATGGGCAGTGTAACACAGAAACACACAAGAAATGAGGGTTGTAATGGGGTATTGCACTTCTCCTCCACAATATATCCTGTTGGAGGTAGACGCAGGCATATATGTCTGGGGTACTATTTTAAATCTATGCTGGACTTGTTTGATGAAGTTTTGCAGTCCAGCCTCTTTGTCCGGATGCAGTGTTTCATCACCGAGAGTGGTGTTTTGTTACTGAACTGAGGCATTTCAATACAAAATGCCTTGCATTTTTCTCTTTTATCCCTTTTTATAGTGAAAAGCACTTATTTTCCTTGCTACTGCTTATAGTTCTCTTGTCATATCTGACCAGATTGTGACCCTTCCTAAGTGCTTGTCTTAGTCTAGGCAGTCAAAAAGAGATGTAGGAAATCGTGTTTGGAAAGTCAGCAGTTAAGAAATAAAAAATTGGAAATCAGGACTTGAAAGACACTGTACTTCCCAGTCTGAAAACACTTTTTCTACTCTCTCTGGGAAGCTTACATGAAAGGTGAGTTCTCAGTTCTGTGTGCTGCTGAGGTGCTGCTGATGTCTCCATCCTTGTTCCTCAGGGCAGAGGTATGGGGGGGCAAGGCACTGGTTGGAGCCATGACTTATACAGATCTATTAACCCTGTATCCTTGCTTGATATGCCAGCAACTCTACAGTTTGGAATAAAGTACAGTGGGTATGGTGAGATGTATCACGAAACTTTTTGACCAGCCTGGCTCCTTGGATTGGTATTTTAATTTTAAGGGAACAGGCTATGGCCTTCTCTATCTGAAAATCATTCTAGGAGGAAAAGGAGGAAACTGTGCACTGACCATTTCAGTGATCAGAGCAACAAAAAACACTGTTGACTAACTAAGAAAATATTTCCTCAATACTTGGGCTTTATTTGAACTCATTATTTTTCAGGATATTTTTATTTTTATTTTCTTTCCCAGTTCATTCAAATCCTTCCTTTGTAGTTATTTGTGTTTTAATTGAATTAGAAATCTGACACAAGAGTCCTGTTTTTCTAAATGCAATACCAGAATCTGCCCATGGCTGCACTTTATCCACCAGCATTTTCTGAGCTCTGTTATACATCGCACAGTTCCCTAACACAATGGAGCTCTGATTTCATTTGGTCTTTGTGATTTTGCTACAGTATTAATTATAATCAACCAGAGCCTTTCACATAGAAAAGCAGAATTAAGTCCTGACATGATTACATTTGTCAATATTTTCCACTTATGGGCCTCTTTATAAACCTAATAAAGCATTGACATAATACACTTGAACTGAAAATGTCTCCTTTGCTTTGAAATAAAAGTTTGATGGTGATATATGAATCCATATTTGCTGCCCAAATCATCTGTATAGCTGACAATTTCCTAGTGTGGAAGCAGTGTCTGTGATGGCTGTTAGCTCTGTGCTAGATATTTAATATTCTCAGGATAATCCGAATAGGCTGCATTGGTCAATTCAGTGTCTGATGTGTCATAGCTTGAAGAACAACTTAGCAGTTAGCTTCTAAGGGAAATTCATGTTTCCATTAATAAATATAAAGCATCCTAATTAATGTTTCCTTTTTAAATTATAATTTTTAATTACCCATGTTTTACTTTCAAGTGATGGCTGGAAATGCTACAAGCTCAGAAGACTCTACTTCATTTGGGTGTGCAGGGACATTGAGTCTTTCCGCTGGTTTGCAGATCTGCTCTGTATGTTGCATAACAAGGTAATGGGTGTTATTTGGAGGGATCCTGTCAACTTTAATGCAAGGTATGCCCACACCACACACCTAGCATTCTGTAGAGGATGGTAGCCTTGCTCAAAAAAAGTGAGCTCCAGCAGTAGCTTGGGCTGCCTGACTAGGCTTCATTTATTCTTGGAGCAAAACCAGTTTGAGTATCCATCACCAATGTTTCACTGCAGTGTTGCCATGTTCCAGTAGCCTGGACACTTACCTGTGTCCAGACTACTTTATGAGATGGAAGAAGAAGCACATGCAGTCTGAGAAGCCTTGAGTGGCCTTTAGTCATTTGGCTAGTAGGCAGATTGAAAAGGGAGTGGGATTTACAATTTCAAGTATATTTTAAGAGCCATGTAGCTTCCTAAAATAGCATTTTTTACACATCATGATGTGCTATACTAGCACATCCTCTTCATTAAAAAGCTTACTTCATTGATGCTGAAACTCATGTACCTCAGCATAGTAGGCATAAGTGACTTCACGCTTACATTAAGAAAAAGAATATTATTTCACTAGCTGTTTTTATCATCCTCCCAGCTTTGGCAGGAGAATCGGCCAGACTATATAAATATCCAGCTGTACCTCAGTCAAACAGATGGAGTACAGGTATGTGGCCAAATGTTGTTTGTAAACTAAACTATACCTTGGAGTAATAGGCAATACAAACTGTCAGTCAGAGGCAGAAGGGGATTCCTGCAGATGGTAAAAACAGGAGATGAGGCCATAAACTTGGGTGACTGATTCATTAATAGAGCAAGACAGCCAGTTCATCCTCACAGCGTTAAGAGAGTCTAGTACAGTACCTTAACTTGATTAGGCGCAGGCAGAAATCCATATCTCCCTTTTCTAGGAACAAGGTCCTTCCAGGCCAGGCTACAGACCAGACAGTTGGCTGTGTTCAATGGGAAATCTGCATCGTTTCTGGGCTAAGAACCAAACCAGAGTAGTTCTAGGAACTTGCAAGCTCAAATCTTCTTTTCCCATATATATTTTGAAAGAATCTAGCTATTTTGAAAAGCTTTTTATTTGATTGTCTCATATATAGATGAAAGGTAGAAATTTCTTGATGTGTAAGACTGGAAATTATACTGAACTGTCAATTGATATGTATTGTCAAAGCTAACGCCAGGCTAATTCCCCAACTCTTGGCATCTCCTGTAACTATTTATGCTTGCAGTCTTCATTTTACATTATTTAGCACATAAGCCTAGGTACAAGATTCTTGACTGTACGGTGTCAGGAATCTTTCCATTGACTACTGGGAGCCCAGAGGCAAGCCTAACAATTACTGCAAAACATGAAATGCAGTGGAAAACCATGCCCAAAGGATTTTGATCTGCCTGCTATCAGGTGGAGATAGCATAACATTCACAGCTCTGGTAGGAACAGAGTTCTGTAGTTTAAATGATGTGATAGCTACAGTAGTTATGACTATGACAAATGTAATGCCTGGACAACATATGTTCTTGGAAATGGAGTGCTTGAAAATGCCTAATTGATGAAGCTGGTATGTAATTGTTAGGTTAAAATTGAAATCTGAAGCAGGACTGCAACACAATGTGATAGGGAAAGTGAAATAATAGTCAATTCAAAGGGAGTTTTCTGATACTATATAGTATACAAATACTGCATTGTGATGCTAATTAAGCAGCTGCTGAATTTATTTAAGTCAGCTTTTTGATTGAAGTCCTTCTTTAGAGTCACTTTTTTGTGGCTGTTGAACAAGACTGCCATGAAGCATAGTGCTGCTCATAATTGCTCAAGGAGCAGCTAGGTCTCCATGGCCATACAGGTGGTGTGTTCACTGATGTCAGTCCAAAGTGCTGACTGCTGCCAAAATTCAGGCAGTTCTTGCTCCCTTTGTGAGAAGCCCTTGTGCCTGTGTGGTAAGAGCTCACCCTGCAGCAAGTGTCTCTTGTCTATAAAAGCCCAAAGGAGGCTGAGTTGGCCAGAACTGTGTTTGCATTGGTGTGAGCAATGTTTCAGGTTGTGCAGCAAGGGAGGTGAATGTGGGAGCCTAGATAATGTGTAGCTCTCTGCCTCTTGCAGCCGTGTTAGGACATCAAACCCAGGGTTGTGCCCTGCAATCGGAGGGCATTTCACCTTATCAAAATGCTGGTGAATTAGCATTCTGGAATGGAGTGGGTTTCATCTGGGGAGCAGTTTTGGCTGCTTTCTGCTGTTACAGCAGCTCAAAACAGCTGGCAAACTACTCTCAGGGAGAAAAGTAAGATTTCCCTTGTTACTTTTTCAGACCTAGTCATCTTAATAGTTACTTGTAGAAGTTTAAAAAGAAGACTTCAGACAAAAATATGATTTTTGTATCACCAGCATTTTTTCCAACTTAGCATTAAAAGCCAGTGTGGGAATGAGTAACAGGAGCATGGTTATTGTTTTATGGATTAAATAAATTGGTTTAAAAGTAATGTAGAAATTAATGAGCAGCTGCATGAGGGACAATGTATATAACTAACACCAAGGAGAGCCATTAAAGAGATACTGAGCAGAGATATTGGTGCATGAATGGCTGCAGCTCCCATCACAACTGTTTGATACTTGTGCTCAGGTTTTACACCTCAGCACTCTGGCAAGTCAGCCAATAGCAGAAATGGTAGCCCTGGGTGATATGAGGCAATTTTCAAATCAGGCAGAATGGATTTTTTTGTTTCTTGCAGAAAATAATTGGTGAAAAATATCAAGCTTTAAACTCCAGGCTTTTGATTGGACGACCCCGGTGGAAGCTCCTGTTTGATGACATAGCAAAGTGCAATAGGAGGTAAGTGCTCATCCACTTGAAGGGTGCCACAGTTGGATGGCTGGGCATATCTGTTTCTAGCTATGTTTGTATGAAAATATTTCTGGGATTTATCTTGCTGAGAGATAGCCTATACAAACTGAAACCCTTCTTTTTTTAATGTTCAGAGCAGTTCAGCTTCTCATGCAGTGTTCAGTGGCTCAGAAAAGAAAAGTAGCAGATTTCCATCTCACTGCGCAGAGATTACATATGTTCTTGTCCGTGGCAATGTCTTGCTTTCAACATATGCTGGTTCTTTATATAAAAAGTTACATTTCTTAAAATTGTTGATTCATGATTTGTAATGCTAGTTTACAAACAGAATTCACAAGGAAGAATTTGAATTACCTGTATTGTTTTTATTCAGAAGATTTATTGTCTTTGGGTATTTCTAGCTATTTTTTATTCTCTGTTAAAACCTGGCAATGCCTTTTTACTGTGCTGGGAAAGCATATTATGGTCTGAAGCAAGACAAGTATAAACCAGAGAAGACATGCATATGGAATGTCTTTGTCCAGATCCAACTTTGTTGGTTGAATATTTTACCTGCCACTGGCAGGTAAAATTG
The DNA here is from genome assembly GCF_015832195.1 of Motacilla alba alba. Lineage (NCBI taxonomy): Eukaryota > Metazoa > Chordata > Aves > Passeriformes > Motacillidae > Motacilla > Motacilla alba. Next base: position 44,372,326 of record NC_052016.1, on the reverse strand, counting down.
CCTCAAAAGATAGTTGAAGAAGGGACTGTGTGAAACTTCCCTGATCCACTTCTGGCAAAGTCAGTGGTGTGGGAGCAAACTCCCCTGAGTAGCTGTTGATAGTAATCTGGGTGCATCAGCTTGAGAGGTGCTCTGCAGAATTTTCCTTCGAGAACTTTTTGTCCTCTCTTGCACTTGCAAAGTGAAATCTGCCCATGGCTTGTTGACTCTTCTCTTCTGAGGCTAGATATGACTAGGGGACTCTGAGCCCTAGCTCTTGAGAGATACTGAGTGCCAAATGTATCTCTGTGGGCAGTGTGAGCTGCTGACAGTACTTGTCTTGAATTCAGGTCATAGAGGATGTTGTAAGCAGGGTGCCCCACAGGCTGCTACATCTCTAGTAGAAGTTTCACACTTGGAGAAGGGGTTTAGAGCAAAGAACCATGGGAAAGAAAAGGAAATAGAGAGTTCAGAGGACCAAGCTGACTCTCTGGGCTCAAAGATCTCTGCATAGTGGGCTGTTGACCTTTTGTGCTCCATTCTAATGTCTTTGTTTAACTTTGTGAGTGCAGTTTTAAGATGAAAATTATGAGGTTCCTGCCACTTCCCTCCAAGGATATAAGAGCACATAATATAGATGAAGCCATTAGGAGGAGTAGTAGTAGTAGTCATACTTGGTTTTTCTTTTTTGCTTTCCATTGCATTACTCCTAATTAGATTTCAAGTACCATTTCCTCTGCATTTTCACATCAGGTCTTTAAATTGGGCTGCCATTTTCAAGCAAGGTGTCTTTAATACCAAAATAATGTTCTCTTTTGATTACCTTGCTAAGATGTAGGCTTTTTCCCTCTTTGTCATCTCTTTATCAAGGTTTATATAGGTCTGTATCTTTAGATGTAATTACTTTGCACAGTAGCAAAGCCTTTGACAACCTCAGCTGTCCTGCAGAAATTTATGTTTTGTAGCTAATTATTCTCCGTATTTCCTTGAATGAGATGGGAACTTCAGTTTTTCCCTCTAGTCCAATTTCCAGGTCTGCTACTAGCTTTATTTCAGTTCTTATTTCTCTGTAACTTTCCACCTAAATGTCCCTGCTGCTATACAGAGACCAAAAAAACCAAACTAAAGCAAAACAGGTCAATCAAGTTGTTTCCAACATCTGGTGCCAGTGTTCAGACTTTCACATTTGCAATCATCCCCTTGGGCTTGTTTATGGGCAGCCAAGAAATTTTCCAGTTTTTATCTTGTGATTTTAGGAAAAGCTGCATATAAATAAACAGGCAGCTGGCAAAGCTCTCTGTCTCTCTGTGTAGCCGTCTGATTGCTGTGTGCTTTGTGAATTGTTGCTGTTGTTGCTGTATGGGTCCCAAATAAGCAAAGTGCATTTGTAAGTGTCTGAGCTTTGCCAGACCTTCAGAGCGTGACATGGGACAACCCAGCCTCAGGTTCCTGATCCTTTTTGATTTTCAGGAAAAGAGGAGCGGATGTATGCCATCTACTGTTCGTATTTCATATGACATCTGCAGACCCAGCAATCTGAATTGGAACAGTTAGATAATAAATCACTGGTCTTGTTTCTTCATGCTTTTTGTGGGGGAATGGAGCAACAGCCTTGTTCCCGTTCAGTTGTGTCCTGGATGAATAGCTTGCACCATGCTCAGTTTGCTTAGGTCAAAAGGGCATGTGCCTTTTTCCAGGTAGAGAATGACCTAGAAAAAGACATGAATACCTGTAGGAGAAAAAAGCATGGAGCACCACGATACATTCTAAAGGAGAAACCTCTCTCTAGGAACGAATGTGGGATTTAAAAAAGGAACATTTCAAGTCCTGACTCTGTCCTCTCAATGTAGCAAAATATTTAATCTATCTCTCAACTCCTGCTGTTCATAAAAGAACAGGGATGTAAGAATATGTGCTGACCCACTCATCCCATAGGAACACTGAGGAATCACTTGCTTAGTGCTCTGAAGGAGTAAATTCTATTTTGAAGTTTATTACAAAGAATGGTCTATAACCTAGTTTCCTTAACTGTAAACATGTTAATGGTATTAATGAAGATTTTCAGACACAGGACTATACAGCTGCCTGTTTTCATCTAAGCCACAAAGCAAAACTTTGTCTCAAACAAGTGACAGATAAACAGTTAAAGCCCATCAGCTCAGGGTAATAATGTCCTGCTCCATGTAGTAGCTTTCCTCAGCCACCTTTCTGTTTGTGTTCCAGCAGCCAGGCAGGATCTGGGGGAGGAGCAGGGGAGGCATCTGCAGGCAGAGACACAGGGGAGGAAGCTAAATGGTGCATGAAGGGGTGTCCAGACTAGATGCTGGTGGTGGGTATCCCAGGAAGGCAGTCTGAGAGCCTGTGGCTCACTACACAGAACAGTGACTCAGCTGAGTTTCAGGAGACCTGAGCCGTGGGTCTCTTGTGTGACTTCAGGCAAATCATTTAACCTTCCTGTGATTCTGATTACTAGCTAAAAAATCTATATACCTTGGAAGGATGTTGCTGGGATGGGAATACATTGGCAGTATGTATATACTTTGTTGGCTGTTAATAGGTAATGAAAGGGAGAGGGGCAGCCGAACTCTGGGGTTTATTTGATCAGTTCACTGTACTAATTCAGCTAAAGAAAGAAAAAAAAAAAAAAACAAAAAACCAACAAAAACCCCTAAACTCAACAACAACATTCATTCTTTCAATTAAATACACAGTAGAAGACAGTGTCTTGCTGGCAGCTCATGAATCCTTTTTCTCCAGTGTGCACAGATTAGAAGGATTTCAGAGTCTGCAAGTGCTGAGGAATCTTATTTGAGAGCAACAAGCAACAGCTCTCTCATTATTGCAGCAAATTCAGACACCAGCACAGCACCCAATGCCATTAAAAGGAGTACTGCCAGAACAGGAAAGCTTAATAGATAAACATAAGAGTGATAAAAGTATGAATTACGACTTTGCCTGGTTGATATGAGAGATGATGTCATTGAAGGCAATTAAAATCTGTGTTGTAAGGTGCCTGCACAAGGACACCACTGCAGTTACCTGCATAACTTTTCGTGATTTCTGATGTTTGAGTGCTCAGTTGTACCATGCCAGTGTTGCAGTGCACTGGTGCAGCGTGCGCTGCCATGCTACTCCAGCAGCTGCCTGACACCTGACAAGTACACGTGGCAGTATGCACCAAAGAGCTCTTAAATCAGTTCCCTCCTCTCATCAAACACATCCACAGGGAGCTTTAAACTGAATTGGATTATCTTGCATATGCTAAAATATTGTATATTAAATAGTTACTGCATAAAATATCGAAACAGTCCTGGAAGCAGAACCCAGAACCCAAATCTCCATCCTCTTGATGAGTGGTGTAGATCACAATAGTTAGAGCCATGTTCCCTCTTGTGTGCTTTTTCTTCATCCTAGTAATCTTTTAGATCTTTTTCTGTAGTGGCACAGTTTCAGCAGGAAGAAGATGATTTTTTTTCATGATACAGAAAAGGCAGCACTTTATTGTATTTCCCTGCTTCCTTTCCCTCTCCTCATCTTAAAAAAAAAAAAAAAGAGAGATAGTGAATATTGTGAATGGCTCAGTCCTGCTGTGGTGGATGTGCTTTGTTCTGATGTTGGCTAAAGTTCTGAGCCCTGAAATGTTGTATGTCTATAAGTTTCACTTACAGCCTATTTTTAAGATGACCAGAGACCAAAGAGTAGAGTGGTTTGAAAAAGTCCGGTTGACTAAAGAGCCCGGGCCAAGATCTATGGGTGATGAACAAGGATCATACTCTGTGTTTGACTCTTTGTAAGATTTCCCAATATAGATGTTGAAGGAAAAACTACATGCTAATGTGAAAGTAAAGCAGCAAAATTATTCTGTTGCTGCCAGAAATAATCTTGGGTTAGTAGTGCTCTGTTTTCATTAGTGTAACCAATCACTGTTAGTGACTAAATATGCTTGTGTAATTCATGAGTTACACTAAGGAAGTTTTTACAGTGAGACATATTTTTAACAAAAAAAGTGATTAATCATGGGAAAAAATAGAGTGAAAAATATTAATCTTTTATCATTTGGTATCTTGACACTAAGATGAAGCACTTCTTCCTTAGAATTGTCTTAGATAAATAATAGGGTTTGTTGTAGGGATACTTGGGACAGATGTGGTGGCTTCAGTAAAATTAACTGCATCATCTAGTGAACTGTTAAAACACATTAAAATCTCTAGGTGGCTTACGTATAATACCATGAGGCCAGGATCCAGGTCTGTCTCTTATTGTTTATTCACAATTAAAATTATAATTATTGCATATTCACAATTACAATTATCATTACTGTTTATTCACAATGTCATAACTTCCCCTCCCCTCTTCTTTTGTTTTTGGTGGTTTTTTATGGTTTTGTTTTGTTTTGTTTTGTTTTAACAGGAAGACCATTGGAGTTTTCTGCTGTGGACCAAACAAAATCTCTAAGATACTTCATAAACTGAGCAACAGCAGCAACTCTTACGGGACGAGGTTTGAGTACAATAAAGAATCCTTCAGCTGAAAGTCTCTTGGAGCAAGACTCTCTAGAAGATCAAAGTGCAATTTTTTGTTTGTACAATGTAAAAAAGTTCAGCTGTGGTTTAAACAGACAGAAATGTACCAAAGAATAGCACAAATGTTTTTATTTATGATTATTTAAGACTGATGGATGCAACAGTATACCAACAAATAATCAGTGCTTTTACTCAAATACGCTCACATAGTATTTGTGGTGGGAGGGATTCTTTGGATTTGTTTCTGTTAATTAAAAAGTACAGAAGCTGGGGAAAGACACAATTGCTTTATAAGCTGATGGAAGAAGAATCTTCGGAATGTTTGAACTTCTTCCACTTCTGTCCTCTGAAGCTGGTTCAGTAAATGAAACCCCAGGTTAATCCAAGTGGCAAAACATAGTGTATTTCAAAGACTCTTTTGTTGGTATACAAATCTTAAGGCTTTGAGGTGAAAATACTCCATATTAAAGATTTTATTATACATTGCAGAACTGGGATTCTGTATTTAAAATATAGAGTGTTACTCTTACTAGTCTACTTCTGTAATGAAGTTAACCTAAGAAAAAGTGAGCACAATTGTGTAGCACCAGTGGGCAGCCTCTGCTGTGATGTTAGTGACAGCCTTTTGGCAAGCATGCATCTCTACGTGGAGAACTCTGTATCTTGCATCAGTTCAGTATTCAGTGAGTTTGCTAAATAATTATGATTTATGCAGCCATAAATATGGAGCAAGAAAAGCAATGAACAGGAGTAGACAGGACCTGAGGTTTTATTATACCGCACACTCAACATGGAAGTTACACTCTGCAATCACATGCCCTGAATGTTAAACACTTCAAGCTTTCAGATGCTCTGACTTATTATTTTACAACACAGCAGGTTGAAATCCAGTTTTAGGGCTCACAGAATATGTTTGGTTGACTGTGATCCTTTGAGTGTCTTTCCTGGACTCCCCTTTGTTTGCCCTGGTGCCACTGAAGGCAGGATGACACCAGATCTACAGCAGAGTGAGAACCAACCCTTCAGCTCTGTTTGCCGATAGAAACCTTGCAGGAACTGCAGTATGCTTTCAGTTTGTTCCCTAGAGAAAGATCTCAAAACATTCCAGTTTTAAGCTCTCCTTCCCTTCTCCTCCCCTCAGGTGTTTTCTGCCTATAATTGCCATGGGAGAGCTAAAGGTTAAGACTGGTACTTCATAACTTTTTGGTTCTGAGGAACACCTTTTTTTTTTGTCCATCCAAGTAGCCAATCCAACTGCCTTTATTTTTATTTTCTCCCTTTTCCTTACTTTGCTGAGATGAGGGCATTTAGACAGGGATTAGACACTTAGCTGGCATAAATAGGCACCACTCTAGTGTCTCTTAATAGATCAGCATCACTTTAACATGGTGAAAACCTTCCTCTTGATCTCCAGCAGAAGCTTGGGAGCAGTAGCATTTGCAGCATACACAGGCAGAGGCTGGCTTGAGAACTCTTGTGCCTGTGGTTTACCTGTATTTAGGGCAGCGCATTTGCTTTCATTTACATCTATCCAATGAATACCATTTTGTTTTAGTGGGAAAGGCACTAAATTTCTGCTTGGGACACAGACTCTGTACCAGAGTCTGCAAGTATCAGTGTGAGTGTTCAGAGGGAAGCGTTTTCCTAGTAGGTGGTGTATAGGCATGCTGCATGTATAACTAGTGAGAATGAGTTTGGTCTTTGCCTTGGCAGCTTCTGCTCAGGAGTTGCACTCAGTGAGCAACAGGGAGGAGGTGCTTCAGTGAAGCCACCTGGGAATGTGTTCCTCAGTGTTCAGACTTGGCACTGAAGTATTTACCTCTGGCTCTGCCCAATTTGAAATCCAGGCAGGAAGGAAAGAACCAGAGATAGACGAATTCCTACTGACAAAAATTCTCGATGTAGCCTGGATGAGACAAGCCAAAATAGAAATGCAGTGTGAGATGAGAGCCTACATTACAGCTACTGATTTAATTTTTTTCTCTTTGAGGCAGAAAGGACCATTATTTTCCTACTGGATCTCATTCATTCCATCACTGTAAAACTGGAGGTGTGCAGCAAAGGATTAGATTCTTTTTAATCAGCAATATTTATTTCTAATACTGCCTGCATAGATTTTGTAATAAACATAAAACTGTTGGCAAGATGCATAGATATTGTAGGTTGTGCATACTTTTTTGTTTTCTGGCTGTTAGTTTAAAGCATGATTGAAATCATGCCTGCATCTGTTACTCACAACTAGAAAGTGATCTTTTCCTCTAGTTTTGGGATCTAGTATCTCATGCTTTTAAAATACAGTTTAGAGTCATCTAATCACTATGTTGTTTGTGGTTTTACATCTCCTATGACAGATATCGGCTCCATTACCATATAATGAGCAGCTAGTTTTGCAGTTAGCTCTGTGCTAAAGCAGATTATATTTTCTGGCTCAGTTTCTGCATAGGTAACACTTTATAATTAAAATAGTTATACTAGTACTGTGCTGTTATTCTGCATTGTTGCAGGAGTTGATGCTGTTTGTAGGCATGTTAAACACATGCTGTTACATTAAGCAGTGCTGTCACAGCAAGATCAAAGCAGATCCAGGCTGTCCTCTTTTCTGTCTTTGTGCTGTATCTGACTCAGCTGACCCACTTGTAAAACAAGCTCTGGACTGTCTGCCTTTCTGGAGTGTTTTGAGGCTTAATTAATGTTTTGGGATCACTTTGGTGCACAAGCAGTAGAAAGAGCTATCTAATTGCTATGCAAATGTGCTTATGTTTTATTTTGGGAAAACCTTTCTGTTGCTGATTTGAGTAATTGCTGGACCAGGTGAGGAAGAGTTTGGGGACAGTCTAAAAGCTTCAGTTGTTTTTTTTTTTCTTTTCCTTGAGCTGTTCTTCTGTAAGAGAGGCAAAAAGCTTAAGGGTTGTTGAGTGACTGTGACTTGGCTTCAGGAGTTGCATATATTATGATAAACACAATCTTTCTACAGGCTGTGTTGTCATTCCTCTATCTGAGTGTGTCTCCAACTTGCAAAACAGAGTCAAGCCCTCTTCTAAACTCCATTGCTTTTATATCTGTAAGCCAAATGTATGTAAAAATATAACTTAGTGCCAGACAAGTAAGTGAAGGCTGACAGCACTCAATTCCACATTTGCAGATCAACTGGATGTACGTAATTGAGCATCACTTTGCACTTTAAGCTGTGTCCTGTGAGTCTCTCTCATAAGTGTCCTGCTGGCAGGGGAAGGATCCCAGCCTGTATTCTCCCAGTTTTCACTCAGTCTTTCACAAAGCTGCAGAACTTTCAGTGTTTCTTCAGCAGGGTCTTTGTGTTTTATTAATCAGAATTGTTTCAGGACTTTTTTTAGACCAGGAATGTTTCCATACCATGATGAAAATCAAGCCCTTACCCTGCAACAAGAATCCAGCCCTTGTGCAGCAGCGTGGGACTTGGGGCTTTACACAGCTAACAGCAGGATTAATCAGATGTACCCAAGACCTATTCCTGTATCACTGAGATAACTTGTGTGAGTAAATGTCCACTGCCACAACTAAGAACAGTAGAGGTGAGTCCTAGTGTTGTGTGGGAAGGCCTAGTGGGGACTGACCTTCACCTCCGACATCTGCAGAACAGCCTGTCCCTCCACAATGATTATTCCAGCCCATTGTTTGGAGCAGCACTTCCCTGTTTCAGTATGTGGTACTACTGCTAGCATGTGAGTTCTTCCTTGTCTTTTTCTCCTCTTCTAGCCTCTAGCACATAGGTGGCAAAGAGATTTGAAGCTGGCTGAGAGAGGGCAGATAATTCAGTAAGAGGCAAAACAGCCGTGTTGGGAACAGTAATTCAGCTGTAACAGCCTAACAGAGCAGAGAAGTAATGATTTAGTAGGACTTGGAGAACAGCAGCCTAAGAGGAAAACCTCTACTCAACATTTAATACACCACGTTATAGTTTCAAACCACAAGACATGGCTTAGGGAAAGCAGACATGAGGCTAAATAGTCACTGCCTATAGCAGTTCAAGAACCATAAGTCAGAGAAGAGGCAAAGTTATTAAAATGCAATGTTTACTCTTTTGAAAAATAAAAGCGCTTCTAGGGAGATTAATTTTCACTTCAGCCTGGCAATCATTTCATCAACTCACCAGTTTGATATAATGCAAGGTGAGTCTCTTTTTCTCTGGATTATGCATCCAATTTTTCTGCCTATTTTCTATCCCTCACAATTTCAACCAGTTTTTGTTGTTTTAGCCAAGAGGATTTAACAAGAAGGTTTAATCAAAATGCCACTGGTGCCTGTGCTGAGCTGAGGTTTTCTGCTATGAATATACATTTTTCAGGGATATATATATGCATGTAATATCGCTGATGACTCAACTGTGAACAGTGATTTGGGATTTGCATTGTTTCTACTGCTGGTGTATTTCATTAAGGCCACTATGGTGATGCGCTGGCAAAATGTATGGAGCTGAAATGAGACTCCTCATTGCCATAAAGAGCCTGGTATTGTAGTGCCTATACTAAGCATAGTAAATCCTAGAAACTGAAATTTCCTTTGTAGGCACAGTAGATTAAGTAGCATCTTTTTAGGTTAAAAAACCTGAGTCCTCTGCTGGACTGACATGTATAATGAATGCTCTGACACAAAGGTTTTGAGCAACAAATGCTTTTCCTTAAAGGGCTGGATGAGGATATCTGAAGGTTATTATCTGAAGGTTTAGTATCCTGCTAATTGTATCACCCATGTTGTAAGAGGGATGAGATCTGTTTTGGTACCAAGGAATGCTGTGCACTTCCTCTGATGTTATGAATATCTCTAAACTTGCAGTAGATCCTCAACGTTTGCCATGCCTGAAGTGTTATATTCTTTAGAGGGATCCTATTTCTAAGAGGGAGGTGCTGGATCTGTACTAAGAGCAGTGGATCTATCCCACTATTACATGGGCACAGAGAGAAAGCTGGAAAAAGCCACATGTCCCAGTTGCAGATTGCTTCTTAACAGAGCCCTTGGATGAGAGGGAAGGTTGTTCCTGGAACTCCAGGTAAACTGCTGTCAACTGAGAAGCAACCCAAGGAGGGCAGGAGAGGATGATGAATGGCAGCAATAAACAGGGTAAAGTATTTTGTACCTGGGAGTCATGGGGAGGGAGGAGACATTGTTCTTAGCTTCTCAGTGTTAGAAATTAAAACCAAACCCCATTTTCTAGATGTGTATACAGAGCCTCCCTGGGGGTTGAGAGCTAATGTATGCAAATGCATTGCATTTCCATGCACAACTCAGTGCTAAAGCCCAGAAGAAAACTAGTATATTATATAGCAAACACCCTGGAAATAAGCAATTCCTTTGAAATAAAATCTTTACTCTTTCAGGTTAACTTACTTCCAAAAAACATCTATTCTGCAGCTGTGGAATCGAGAAAAAGCTTTACCTGTTAACTCCTTTTCACCAAAATACTGGAGTGTAGAGTTCTCTGTGTCAGCTGTAAGTAGCTTTGACAGTTTGATAAATAAATTTTGTGTTTGTTGCTGCTGACCCTAGGAAAGGACAGCCTTGAGGATGAGAAGCAGTGTTACATAAATGTCTAGTGTACATAGCAACGCTGAGCAGGGAGACGCTGCTGCATCGCTTTTGGTGCACCAGTCACTCATTAAAATTCTGTCATTGCAAGGTCACGTTGCTCATCTCATACTCTGCAACCCTGGGGAAGAAATTTGGATGCGAGTTGGGGGAGGAAAAGCGAAAACTTCCTCCTTGTGCTGTAACCAAGAATGTATTCATCGACAGCAGGGCACTTGTTTCACTTGTTTTGGTTTCAAAAGAGCATGCCATTTCTTTTTCAGGGATAACGGGTTCCCTCCTGTGTCATGGTGTTTGCACGTTAGAAGTGTAACGAAGTGATAACAGGTTGCTTCCGAATTGAATAAATGATGCCTCGAGCTTTTGCTTCTCCCTTGAATAGTCTGAGAGAAATGCAAAATACCAGAGAGCACATAAAGTGGACTGTGTCCCAAGCTGCACTTGGCACAGCCTGGTTAGGAATGCTGCACAGCAGCTCTGCAAGCTGCTGGGAAGAGGCAAAGCCGAGGTTGCGGGTTTGATCCCCTAATGGACTATCCACTTAACTATTGATCCTTGTGGGTCCTTTCCAGCTCAGATTATTCTGTGATTCTGTGTAACTGTTTTAAGAAGAGCATGTCAGTGATACTTGATCTGTGATCAGAAGCAGGCCAGGTCACCACACTGCCTGTCACATCTCTGAACTATGATGAGCCTGAGCCAGTCCTAGGTATGCTTTGGCAAAGGTGGAGTCAGGGGCTCTTGGACTGTGTCTGCAGGGTGAGATGAACGGTGTTTTAGACACAGCTGGATGAGCCTCCTGTGTGCACTTGCAAGCCTGTAGCTCAGAGCTGCCTTACGTGAGGGTGAATTGTGTAGGCAATGAGCTGGTCTGACCTTTGGGTGCAGTCACAGTTCCACGGTTAGCTGATGGTACGGACATACCCTGTGTATTTCTCCAGCTTTGTAGAAGCATGTTGTTCTGGGCCAGGGAAGCATTTTATGTTATTGTACCTCATTAGGTGTTAGAGGCTTGAAAGCATGTACTGTTTAGAACAGAGGAGGATGGTGAATGCCAGCTTCCACCCACAACTGAATATACCCTGCCCATTTTTCCAGTTGTGTTCTTGAGAAATAAATGGCAAAATCTCTGCAGAGAAGACACAAGTGCTGCATTTTTCTTTTATTGTATCAGAGCAACATAATTAACTGTTAAAAAATACTTGCTATGAATCTGAAGATTCACTTATGACATTATTCTTTTTTGACTGTTTAAGCCCTAGTAGCAGTTTGATACACACTTTTTGACAAAAACATAATGCCCCAAAGCTTTAAAGTATAGCTTAGATGGAACTTGGCAGGGGGATCGCCACCTGATAGTGAAATATCATTGTCTGTGGAAGCTGGATGCATTTGTGCTTCATTCATCTTGGTCTGCTCCATTACCATGGAATATTAGAGGGAGCTGGCATTTCAGATCCTTCTCTTCCTCTGCATATAACCTCAGCCTTCATCTAGAGGTGTGTTTGAACCTTTGGATCACTGGAAACATCATCACCCATGTATCACATAGTCCTTTTGTGCTCTTACTCCCTCCATAGCACAAATTGTATTAGGAGGAGGAAAATTGTATTTTTCTTCTCTTTGTTTCTCGTGACTCAGGAAAATGCCATTCTGGGAAATGCAGAGGGCCTCAATTTTATTTGCACCATGCACCAACCTGTGTAATGCTCCTGGTGTGCACAATCCAATGGGACTTTTGTAGTCTCTTTGATTAGCTTCAGGAAAAGGAGGGGTGCAGCAATGCAATGCTGGAGATGTTTCTGGCAATCAGAGGAGGGGCAGTGCTGCAAGGACAGATATGTAGAAAATGGGAAAACTCATAAGAGGAAAGATTACATCATCTTCTGAATGAGAATTGGGGATTTGGTTTTGAAAAAGTCAGATCACTCACTTGTGGCTACCATTGAAATTAAGTCATGCTTCTGCTTTCACACATAGGCATTTCAGGACACTGGGCAGTGATGGAAGGGGTTTCTTCTTTCAATTACATTTGCTATTTCCATACAGCCCCAACTTTATCAGCTGCACATAATTTCATTCTTTCACTGATTAAGTATTTCCCTGCCTGTTTTTTTTTGCTTCTGGGAGCTTGAGAGCTCATTGTTTATAAAGGGAAAGAAGAAGTACTGTGCTGTTAAGCGGACAACTCCCAACACATATGTTCAGCTCTGCATCTTTGCGAAGGAGGCCCTGATGCTGCTGTAAGTGCAGAAGGGCAGAGCTTTCACTGAGATTCGGGTGTGACCAGGACCCTCTACCAGGCTTCATATGTTGTTGAAGCTCAGGGCTCATTACTTAGCTTTTTCTGAAACAGTTACCCTTAGTCCAAATGTGCCAGGTTGTGAAACCCTTACTTACACTGAGTTTTCCTCTCTCTGTGTTCATTCTGATCATTTGCAGGAGCAAATTTGATGAAACATGTTTGGGTAAGAAATAATTCTCTTGGTCTGTGGTAGTTGAGAAGAAAATCATAATTGTGGTATCTCCCCTCAAACTGATTTCCAATGAAGTATTTTGAAGGGCCCAGCTATATTAATTCCATAATGTGTGTATGGGCAGTTTCTTTAAAGGTCTATGATTTTACATTTTTTTTATGTAGATCGAATTTCACTTGCAGAACAGACCAAACAAAAAAAAATCTGAAACATCTTCTTTACGTTGAAAATGTTTGTATGTCCAAAACACATCTATTTTAAAAAAATTCTTCCAAGATGCTTAGAAGGAGAGTGGAAACCAGTTCGGAAAAACTCTTATTTTCTAATAGCAAAGCATTCTTTGGTTTTGATTTTTTTTTCTTTTCAACCTTCATTAATGAAAAAGTACAGTTCAAACTAAGCAATCACACCACAGTCTAAGCTTCAGCAATTCAGTGTCTTCCTTTTGAAGCAAGACATCTCTCTAGGATCATGTCTACACTGTCATCTGAACCTTCCAGGCAATGTCTGTAGCAGGTCTAGACTTGGGTTTCTGAGAACAAGAAGACATGATCGATTTTTGTCTTACTTTGGGTAATTATTTGGAACTCAAAAGCCATGTGAGAGTTTGATGTGGTAAAAAGGCAGGAACTGGAGCCCCTGGCGCAAGTGTGAGTATGCTGGAAAGACCTTAGGCTGTTATTCCACTCATCAAATTAATTAAAATCCAGTCTCAGGAGGTAAGATATGGCCCACAAAGGAAATTCTTGCCATCCATAAAATTTGGAAAAAAACATTAAACTAAGGTTGGCTTTCCCATTTTTCTTTTAAGAAATGAGCCCTGAAAGTAGTTATTTACAGTTAACATGTATAATGAGACTGAAAAATTAATGTCTTGTCTTCTCTGTAGCTGCTGGTCTTAAATTCTTCACTTCTGACCACATTCTTCTCTCACTCTTTCCTGTACCAAACGGAAGAGACCAGAAATTTTTTTCTGAATTTCCAGTTCTGTAATTATATATCTTTGCCACTAGAGGTGAAATAAAAATAATTTATTAAAAAGAAAGGTGACATTTACTTTTTATATCTCTTTACAATGTGCAAGATAACCATTTTGGAAAGTATTCACATAAATGCCCACAATTTTGAGTACTCAATGTTCTTTTCAGAGGTGCCTGTTTATATTAATGTAATTTCAATCTGTTCTTACATTTTTATAGATCAGGATGTGGTACAATTCTTTGAAGAGAAATGTCTGCTTAGTTTCCAAGTGGAACAGAAAGCAAAATTTGGCCCTGAACTTTCATTTGTAAGTTTTTCACCCAAGCTTGACTTTAAGAAAAAGAATAGTGGGTTCACGTCTATAACAAGTCATACTCTTGCTGTGTGAAACAGCCCATTTTGTAGCTTCAGCTTGCTGTCACCCAGCACAGCAGAGAAACTGTGTTTCACTGACTGGAAGGACTTAAATACATCACTCTTGTACCTGCATGCCTCATAAACCATCAAAGAGTAAGCAATAAGCTTTCTGAATCTGTTAGTTCCACTAAGATGAAGGAAAGTTTTTACCTTCCTTTATATAATGAGGCAGAACTAGAAAATTGTTCATTAAAAAAGCTTTTGGGCTTTATTTTTCTATTTTTTGGGGTTTATTTATTCTTCTTTTTTTAATGAGTCATGATCAGAACTCTTTCCTTGAGTCTCCCTTTGTAATTACACAATGTTGTGAAGGTAGATGAAATCCGTTGGCTAAAAAAAGGACTCAGACAGGGCTCTAGAGCTTTATCCCATGTTCTTACAGAATTACCCTACAAACCAGTCACTCTGCACAGGATTTTCAGAGTAACAAGAAGAATTCAAATTCACTGAGATTTTTATACCCAATTACCTTAGGTTTTCTTTCTAAAATCCCATCTTCTTTTTGCCTATCAGTAAAATGGAGACAGCCACACTGGAAAAGAGTTTTGATTTGCCTGGCGGATAGTCCTTCATTTAAAATTTGTTTTGTTAAAATACAAAATCCTGGTTGCAGTATGGAAAGGAGGCTTCTGGCCCAAAATACTCATCTGAATTAGCCATTTTATCTTAATGGCAGTCCTGACAACTAAAGTATTTGGCTGCTGAGTTCTTTTGCTGTTCAGATGTTACTTTTACATTCTGTTATATTAGCAGATCATCTTAATGTGATTTTATGTCTTTTATTGTATTTGACAAAGCACCATATGTTTATACATCATGTAATTATGGCACTGTACTCTAAAGGTATTTACTTTACAGGAAACTTAATGACTTTGGAATAAACAACCATTCCAAGACTGAGAAAAACATGGTTGAGTTGCTGTTTGTGACCTGGTTTCAATTAATGACATACTGCCTTAATCGTGGAAGCATTGTGTATGTGCATGTGGGCATGTGTGTTACTGCTGGTAGGGGGGCTGGGATTTCACTCCTTAGCAGAGGCTCTGATACTCTTTGCGATGCCCTAAACTTGCTGAAACATCCACACAGGGTTCATGGATACGCTGCAGGAGACCCAGGATCCTCTGGCATGACAGCAGGAAGTTAAGTAGGATACTCAAAAATATCGGAATTGCACTAGGCACCCTTGTTTAGTCACCCAGAGTAATTTTCTGCCTTAGAACATGAGGCATGTGCTTACTCCATATGCATCTGTGGCTGTGAGACCACCTTAGAAGCAGAATACATTAACCTCATCATCACGCACACTGTAATTCAGCAGAATATCACTCCACTACACCCTGTCTTTGTTTAGAGCACAGTAGAAAGAGAAAGGAGCATCTACCTGATTCTGACCCATTAAAATCAGTGATGAGAAAAGTTCCTTCCCATATCAGAAGTGTGCAGAAGTCCTCCCCACCTGTGCCAAACACTTGAGTGCCTGACATTGAAATGTGCTCTGGGCATTGGTTTTATTCTGCTTGCTCTGGTGAAGTATTTCACAGTGTGCTCAGACCATGCTGCTTTTGATAGATATTAATCTGAGAGCTGCTATTTTATTATGATCTTCAAGATACTGTTGATTCTACAGCAAATCTGCAACCACTGGTTTAAAACTCATAATTCACTTCCCAGTGATGTGTTTAGGGCTCTGTTGGGTGCACTGCAGACTAAAGCACCCACTTCCTAAAAGATGTTGAATGTTCTGGGGGTTGTCTGCCTAATCATTCCTGCATTTGGCAGGGTTGTGAGTTTTTATAGGAAAACTGCACATCAAACATAGATTAATACAAGTATGCAGACTTCTCTGAGATTTTTCAGAATTGTTAAAATTCTGTGTAATTTATTTTTGAGAAGTAAGGATATGTAGTTAAACTGCATATATTGATCTCAGAGTTGAGTTTTTTACTTTCTCATTACAGAGTGGTGGTGATACAATAATGGAAAGAGGTACCATCCCTCCAGAATAAGGAGTTTAGCAGCAGCAATTTAAAAAAAAAAAATAACAAACCCCTGTATATTCCTCCTCATTTATTTTTAGTCATTAAATTAAAAACTTACAGGGAAAGCTAACAGCTGCGATTTAGAGAAGTTCCTGATCTGTGCAACTACAAAAGCTGCTTACTTATACTAAATGCAGGGTCAGTGGCAGGAAGGGCAGAGTTATCAGAAAAAAAATATATTTTCAAAAATTATGATGGTGTTTTTCATTAAGAGGAATGTCCTTTCCCACTCACCTTCCCCATGCCAAGTAATGAGGTTTGGCAAAATGTGTTTTGGCTCTTGAGCTTTGATCTTCTGTCTGATATTTGGAGAGTTTTTATGGAGAGTTTATATATTTCACAAATGCATTTGGTCAAGAGAGAAATCTCAATGTTCATGCAAGAAGATTATGGAAAAAGGAACACAAATTTTATTTTTTTTAGCAAACCCTGGCTGAAAATGCTGATGCAAATAATAAACTCTCCTTACAGCGGACAACAAAGTAAGTATTGCAGTTTGCTGGTTTCCTGATGGAAGAGAAAAACTTCTTCCTTCTCCCCACTTCAACACTATGTGGGCATCATGGACCATGACAAATTCTTGATAAAGAGGCGAGCAGAGGGATGGGCAATAGTAGGCAAAGACTGCTCCCAGTAATCTGTGAGTTTTTCTAGAGAGAAAGCAAGCAGCTGTGAGCTCAGTAGCAGCTGTCTGCCTGACCTGGGCACCAGGCTCACATGAACCTAAGTTATTTAATGGACCAAATCTCCTCAGATGACCTTCTCACATTGTCAGGGGGCACATATGAAAATCTTTGAAGACTCTCCAGGGAGATCTGATACACTTGACTTGGATTTTTGCCTCTCAGGTTACAAAGTCATTTCAAAAGTGAAAAAATTTTTCCTCTCCATTGATGTTACAGGGAACATAGTCATTTATTTGGAGAATACAGCATGATATGGGCTCTAAGCATGGGTGCTGGTTAGATATGAACTGGCTCCCCTGTCCTAAATTATATCAGCTGAAGAGCCATTTAAAAATACTATTTGATCATTTGAAAAATTGAAACCATCTGAGGAGTACACACAGGTGATTCCTTATGTGTTCTTGATTCTAATACTGGAATAAAAGGAGTAATGCCCCCTTACTGGTCCTACCAGCCTCTGAAGGCTGGGGAGCAGCTGTGCAATCCAGCCATAGCCTTGTTCACAGCAGGGAACCTGATGCTTTGCCTTAAATGTGCCTAAAAGCGCATTGCAGGCATGTGGATGTTACAGGAGGGCTGAAGAGTGGCACATGGCAATAATTTGTAATCATTGCAACAACTTGGATTGTTTCTCCCAAAAAACCATCATCATTTTTTGTAAGTAAGATGACTTCAAATAATCTGCATTTCTCATCCATTTCCTGACTCCTCCCAAATTTAATTCCTATTAATTTAATGGCTCCATAATTTATCATTTCTCTTTCTGGTTTCTAGTTAGGATATGCAAAAGCATTAGACTGACCATAATAAGACAGTGCTTTCTAATCTGAAATTGTGCATTGTGAATTGATGACTGATGGTCTAAGTAGTCAGCAGCTTGTCTTCCTCCCCAAAACTGTTTGCTGGTTTACCTGAAACCTAATTTTGTTAGACTTCAGTTTCTGATCTCTCTACAGATTAATTTTGCAAACAAGCTTTCCTGTAGCTTTTTTACAGTAGTATGTCTTCTTGTAGGAGAATGTCACCTTAATTAGGATGACTGCAGAGTTTTCGCAATCGGTCGTCTGTGCCTAGACTGCTAAACACAATTTCTGAAGTGACAGCCTCCCTGCAGACATCCGTGTTTGGTGCTTTAGAGTGCTATGGCTCCTAGGATGAGACAAAAGGCCACCACTTTTAAGACCTGGTGTCTAGACTTTTACATTTAAACATATTTGTTTCACTAAAAGGGAAGAGTCTTTCTGACTAGAAGTGGGCTGATTTTCTGAAGTAGCTGTGAGGAAGATAGAAAATTCTGGTTTTCATTTCTGCTCTCAAGTGTGAGTTGTTAAGAGTCTGGTTCTCCCTGAATATTAATAGGAGGTTGATGCTTTGAAAGTCAGCCCTCTGGACTAAATAACTGAGACCACAGACTATAGAATTAAAATACTAAAATTAATTTTAAAGTAGCATCTCGAGTCCCTGATGGTACAAAAGAGGACATGGAGACTAAATTCTCTAGTGATCTGTATCTTCACTGGTCACTGGTATTAACTGGCAAGGTGAAATTTAAAACAAGTTGCCACTGTTCTGACTTGAGAAATCTTACATTCCCTTACTTTTGTTGTAAATGACTGTGACATCATCCAGATGAAAGGGAAGCTGGAAAAAGTCCTTATAGTGCCTGTCTACAAACATATGTGCACATGTTGCACTACTTTTACTATTATGGTAAGTGAACAGTTATTTCAGTATTTGTATTTTTGCTATGAGTATATGTATTTTGCTATCAGCTAATGACTGTAGTAGCTCTGTTACTCTGGGATATGTATGGTGCTTCAGTTTTTAAAAAAATCACATTTTCTCATAATTGCACCATTAAGTATTTCTGTGTACAAATGCTGTCATTTTGATAATTTGGTATTTTTCAAGTTGTTTAACCGTGTGTTTATTTCGTACAGGTCATCTGACAATGTAATCAGTCCATATTAAATTTAGCAGAACACCACCTTTGTCCAGGCCTTCAAGCTTTTGATACACCTTCCTGATACGTTCAGCTCTGTGACAAAATTACCAGCATTTTTTTATGTTATTGCCTTTGCATGAAGGGGTCATATGCAAAGAACTTAAGCTTTTAGCACTTCTTCCATTTTTTTTTCCTGTGGTGCTTATAGACTATTGATTTGCAATAGGTTGCACAAAGAAATGAAGATGAGTGAAGACATTAATGTTGTAGAAAATTTCCTATTATTAGTCACTGGTGGGGAAAACCAGAACCTGATTACAAGCAAAGTTGTATTTGTATGCAAGGCAAAGGAAAGACTTATTCATGGCCCTGCCCTAAGAGTTAAGAGACTCTGCAGACTATTTATATTTATGGCATTGCTGTTGAAAGTGCTTGGGAAGATGTACACCAGTTTGAAATTGTAGCACATTGAAATGCTTGTGCTTAAGTTTTCCAAGAAATCAGAAGCAAATTCAAGCCAGAAGCATTTTAACGTTGTTTTGATTACAGGAAAACGTGTGAAAAATTGTTGACAATATGTAATTGACCTGAAAATTTCTTATTTGCTTATTATTGCCTGAGAATGTTAATGTTTCTTTTCCTAAAAAAACAGTGAAGAAAAGCGGGGGGGGGGGGGGGGGGGGGGCTGGGGTGCTTTTATATACCCAAGTTCCTTTAAAATCCCTGTGTACATTACTGTACATACACCACCATGCCTGTCATGACCACTACTATACCAGCCTCATAACTGTGGGACAGTCCCACCACTGAGCCCCCAGGGATCCCTTTTCTGGTCAGATAAGACAGTGTAGTCTGGGAGGAGAGGAGAGGGAATCAAGTTTCATGAAGGGACATCATTGGAACTACTCAGCCACAGCAAGGGTCCAGAATTAATGTTTGCTGCCAAATTCTCATTTCAAATAGGATTTTTTTATCCTGTATATGGGAAAAGTGTTTATTTTTCTACAAATTTTATTAATCAGATTTCTAGAACTTTTTTGGCATCCTGTGAATTCTGCATAACTGATGCTCTCAAGAGAAGGAGATAATGGACAGAACTCTGGGGAAATGTCCATTTATGAAATGGGATACCAGAAAGCCCTAATGGGTGGAGGATGAATATGCAGAAATAAGTTTATTTTGTAGTTATAAGAGTTATTTAATATCTAATTCAAAGCTTATTACAAAAATTACAGTTAGAGGCCATTTTTAATGACAAGGTCTCATTGCTGCCAATTTTCAACTCACTATGGAGACTGATCCAAAATTTGCATCCATACACATGCGGGTACACAGATGGTGAATTACAAATTTAACTCAATGGAGAGACCAGGTGCTAAAAATACAAATTTGGGTAAAATGTGGAAGGGAGAACAGAATGAAAAAGACTGACATCTGCTTATTGTCTTGCCTTGACTAAATGTGACTTTTAACAGTCTGAGGAAGTAAGAGACCAGGCTAGAAAATGAAAAACTTGACTGAGGTAACAGTCTCTTGCAAAGGACAGACATGCAAAGCTGAGTACCTTATAATGAAGCTATCAGGTGTGCTCTAGGTTTCTTAATATTTTTAGTGTGAAACCACATGGTGATGATGCTGCAAATACTCCCCTGGACAGTTAAACTGGTGGACTCCTAATTTAACAAGTACTTTTCTACGAGCATGACCTCAGTGCCCACTGGGTGAAGGTTTATGTGGTTTTGCCTCATGTACATACACAGGATCTAGATTTTCAAGCACCAAGTACTGTAGTGCCCTGTTTTTGGCATTGATCTTGTCAGGATAATCTCCCCAAGCCTGATCCAGCTGCCTAATGGCAATGGGAAGTATCTTGTTCCAAGATACCTTGGCCAGACAGAGGAAAAGGTAAAGGCAGGGTTTTGTTTAAACTCTGATCATTCTGATTCAGTGAGATCACACTGCAAGCACAGCCTTGTGGCATTACCTCATTTCCAATTTAAAAATAAAATGCAGCTCCAGCTCCTCAGGGAAACATTTATGAAGAAAAGAGGTCCTTTAACATTTAATTCAACATGCATCTGAGCACAGAAGTAAACACAGCCCTAAGTGTGACCCTGAGAAGAAAAAGAATGTGCCATTGCATTTGTGGCTAGCAGACAAGAAAGCACAACGTCTCCTGGCAGTGCTGATGGCCAAGAAAACATTTAGTGCCATGGTGATAAATGAGGCCTCTCCTTCTTTCTGCCCCATCTGAAACGTAGGTGGCTGGTCCAAGCTGAGATGGAGGGTCCCCAAAAAGCCAAAGGGAAGGCATACAGGACAATCTCTCCTGCCCCAGAACAGTTGCTTCAAGGTTGGTGCTGTCAGTCCTCAGCTGGCACAGCAGTGTTTGCTTCCCATGCCGAAGGAACCTAAGCAGCTTTGCTCAGAAAGAAGAAGCAGCTGGGATTCCACGTGCTCAGAGTCAGATACACCTCTGAAGGGGTTTGACTCCCAGCTGGCATCAGGCCACTTGTCTGAGCAGAAACACTGCAACGATGGAGAGAACCAGCAGGTGTTGCTTGTGTAAATTTTGTCCTAGTTACTAAGATTAATATATACTGTGCTATCTATTCCTGGCCACAGACCGTGTTGCCTGTTGGAAACAGGCCTGTGTTCTTTGTTCCCTCTCAAAGCAGATGTGGTCTCCAGGTCATATGGTGAGTGGGAAAATTGCTCGGGGGTATGCCTACAAATATGAAAGGGATAAAAATTCTCTTTCAGCAGATACAGCTAGTTTGAATTCTCTGTGATGAAACTTCCAGGGGAAGAAAACAGTCTTAGATCCTTCACTGAAAACTAGGGAAAGGAAAAGCCTGCCTGGGAATTGGTAAATGATCTGGGTAGAGCATAAACAGACTTTCACTAATAGGTCATGAGTTTGGTCACAAGTATAAATTATGCATTCCATGGTTTTGAGGAAGAAGAGATGCCAAAAAGTAGGATTTAGAAAACCTGATGAGCCAAAGCTTCACTTTGATCCTTTCACACATGGTGATTTGCCATGGCCAGAGGAGGGAGGCCTAGGGAACACTCATGAGCTGTGGAGAAGACATGAAGAGCTGAATCAGAAATGACTTGTTGGCTGTGTCTTTTGCAAGCGGGTGACATCTGGTAAAAATTAACTTGATCAGTGCGAAAGTGAAATGCTATCAGCATGAAATAGTGAAAAGACAGAAATAAACTTGCTTAATACAGTTAGGATTTTTCTATCAGAACAACTTTTCAAAGGATGACATTGCTTTACTGACACTGAAATATTTTGCATAGTGGCACTTTTCTCAACAATGAAACACAGGAGTGGCATTTCTGTCAGGGCAAGTGCCTAACCAGGGGTTACAGCTCTGCCAATCAGTCCCAGACTGCCACAGCCATTCAGGCTGTCTCAAAGGTGGACATTCGGGACTTTTAAGGTACACAATTCCAACATATTCTGGTCATGTCCTAACTTCAAGACTAGGGACCCCAGAAGTGTACAAGCTCCAGACTCCAACAGGAGACTCTTCCTGGGAAGCCCCTGGGAATTTACAGTATTTTCATTCTTCCTCCCTCTAAAGACCTGAATGAGTCTTTGGATCTTAGATATAACAGCCCCCATTCTACATCCTCCTGTGCTGCTGGCATGGAGAATGTAGAGAAATCTGGATTTGAGCCTGGGAAGAAGGGAGGGGTTGGGGAAGGTGTATTAATATTATTATCCTATTCTGACTTTTGGTTGGCAGGAAATTAAAATTAAACTAATTTCCCCAAATAAAGTATGTTTTGCTCATAACAGTATTTGGTGAATGATCTCTCCCTGTCTACTTATCTTGTCATGTGAACTTTTCTTTATATTATCTGTGCTGTGCAGAATGAGGAGGGCAGTGATAGAGTAGCTTTGGTGGGCACCTGCTGTCCAGCCAGGGTCAACCCACCACACTTTGTTTTGTTACAAATGCGTCACATCGTGGAATCTGTGCATACTAAGCAACCAATAGTCAGCCATAATGTGAGCAGTCATTAGGTCAAGTGGAACAGAGGTGGGCATGGTGAGACCAGGTTTCCTCTCCTAAAAATCACCCAGCTCTCCAGATAACTGCAAGGCAGTATAGAAGACAGCAACTAATGAGCATTTAAAGCAAGTGAGAAGTGGTTTCTGAGCTTCCTTTCTTCTGCTGATGGCATTCAGTCAAGGAGAAACTTATGGGACATTATAGGAGCTGGGGGGAAACTCCTATACCAGAAGAAAATTTGTCTATGGGACAGCCAGTCTCCTCAGTCACTGTATATTTTGCTAACTGAACTAAAGGTTCTTTTTGCTCTTACATTCAAACATGAAGTAGATGTAGCACCAATTATGCAGTAAGGCACCTGTCACTGCATCCATGTGCCAAACACATGGCTTGGGCAGCAGAATTGGATCCTACAGTTGTTAAAAAGCAAATAAAAGAGAATTATACATTAAATCCACTACACAACCCAGTCTGGTTTCAAAGGAGCATTATTTAATCAAGCACAAGAAATACACGGTGTTCTTTGGGTGGCATCATTCCTTATGTTGAATCTGGGAGATTTTTTTAGGAGTGGATCTGATAAGATGCTACAACATTGGAGATTAAAAGAGACTTGATATGGCCCATCCTGCTTCTGCAGGACACCTCAACAAGGTTTTTGTAAACATCAATCAAACACTTGCATGCTTGATTAGCACCTTAGTAACATGACTGAGTTACTGGAGGCATCTAGAAATTGGACTGATAACTTATATTGTTGTAATCTTCACTTTCTATGAGCAAGGGTTGTATCTCTGAAGAAGTTCCTCCTTTTTTCTTCCGGCAGGCCCTGATGAGCCCTGTGAGCACAGCAGTAACAATGCCACCAAACACAGCTGCTCCGACCAACCAAGCCCAGATCTGACGGGCTTGCTGAAGATAGGGTGTCAAAAAGTCTTGGAAAGACTGAAGGGCTTGAAAAATCAAACAGAAAAAGAAAGATCATTTTACTTGATGCAATGCACTGTCAGTTTATGGAAGTTCTATAATAGATAATACTGGAAGGCTGAGTATAAAGAGACAAGAGTGGCAGAAATTGTCTGAGAGCCACAAATAGTTTCAAACAAATCTCTTCAGCCCTGATAGTCTGTTTCTCAGACCTTATGTCCAAAGCTTGCACAGAGTTCTTTGTCCCCAGTGCTGTAACCGAAGAAGTTTGATACTGTACGCCCAAAGGTCCTGCTAGCTCAGCATCCTTTGGCAATAAGGACTGAGGCAGAAGACTGGGGAGAGTTTAAGAAAAGGTCAAGTCTATTACAATGCCTTCACAAAATACTTACCTAGCCTCCAAAAGTTTGCAGGTCAGGGATTTTCCAGATGTTGTGTTGTTGTGTGTAATAGTCTTTGGAGGATTTTTTTTCTCCTTCCATCATCTTTTCAAGATGCTTTTTGAACTTTTATCACAAATTTTAGCAGCAGAAGCATCCCTGCCTTCACTGCATATTGGGTGGGGAAAAAGCTTTCTTTCATTAATTGTGAACCCACATTCCATTTGCTTTGACAGTTCCTCTGTGGGGAGAGGCAGTAGACAACTATTCTGTGGTCATTCTGCACAACAATCCTCTTTCTCTGGTGAATTCAGGGCAGCTTCTCACTGTTAGATCAGCTGCCTTCTGACTTTGTGATATGAATTGTGTGTGTGTCTGTTTTTCTTGCTATGGCTTAATGAGTTATGAAAACTCTGCCATACAGGGCTCTCACTTCACAGCGGAGGCTGGAAAGAAACCTGTTCAAAATGCATCCAACAATTGAATTTGAAAAACAAAAATGCTTGTCTGCTTGGGCCAAGGAGGATTTGGAATCCTCATCTCCCAATTATTAGGTCTAAGACCATTATTAGCAGTAATTACTAGCTAGTAGGGAAAAGAAAGAGCATCTCTATGGGCACATTCTCTGGGAACTCCTATGGTGGTTTATTTCTGAATGCTCTTTATGCATCTGGACTGATTTAGATGTACTCAACGATATTTAGAATGTTGTACCCCCACAAAGGCTGCAAACGCCTTCCTGTTATCTTACGTTTTCGCTGGTGCCCAGAAAAACAATCCATATATCCTCTTGGGTCATGGTACTTCCAAGAATATTCTGTTACATGCGTAGTGCTCTGAAAAGATGCTGCCTCCCAGGGCCTGGGTAAAGGGTGTAGCCAGGAAGCTGCCTGGTTTGGTGTGGCCCCCTGACTACCCTCTATTAGTATTCCAGGTGGATAGGGGTGAGACTGAAAGAGGAAGTCCCAGGACTTCAGGGCAGTTAAAGGAGTAGGTGGTCAGGTAGTATTCTCCTTGATTCCTTCAGTACTAGGGGAAAATGCTGAAAGGAATAGGAAAACTCAACAGATCAATATATGGCCGAGAGGTTGGTGCCATAGGTGGAATTTTGGGGTTTCTGTCCACAGGGTGGCTTACACAGCACCAGGCCTGCTCATGTTGGATGGGGTACACCTGAGTCAGAGGGAGAAAAGATTCATGGCCAGGAATTAGCAGGGTTGATAGAGAAGTCTTTAAGCTAGGCATGAGGGGGGAGTGGGATAATTGGTTTCTGCCATTTCTTGTGTGTTAGTTGTTCACTGGTTGTGTACCTCTGGATGTTCACAAAAAGTACCTGTGAGACTTCCTCAATCACAACTAGAAAGACGAGCTAGGAGACATTCAAGTTATGGAGTCCCTCAGCTTTAATGCATGGTTACTTGTCTTTGTAGAGTGAAAAATTCCTACTGCCTGCAGATTTCATCAGTCTCCTCATTATTACCACTTGGAAAATATTTTTTAATGAAAAGATTGTCAAGCACTGGAACAGACTGTTGAGGGAAGTAGTACAGTCACCCTCCCTGGATGTGGTGCTAGGGTATGGTTTGGTGGGCTTGACAATGCTGGTTTTATGCTTCATGATCATAGAAGTCTTTTCCAATCTAAATGATTCTGTGATTCTATGAAACCCTTTCCACTGGGAGAGGGAGATTTTCTGGGCAAAAGTCAAGACTGCATCTGTAAATTTATCTTTTTACATTTCTGGAAGAAGGAAAAAAATACAGAAAAATCTTAGTCCAGGTGCTGAAATATAGCTCTTGAACCAGCTCTTAACAGAGTAACTTCTTTTGACAGCTGTTGTTAGGTGGTGCCATTAGTCTTCCAAATCTCTGTTATTGCTGCTAACTCGTGTTTTTTTTTCATGCAGCCGTGCAGGTTGTGGTCATTTTACAGCTCACAGTTCTCATGTCAGGGAAAGCTGGGTACTCCAGCTTCTGCTCAGAGCAGCTCCCCAGTAGCTACACTGTGACATGTGCCTTGGGGTCCTGAGGGATGGATTTCCATACACACTGTTTGAGACCACTTCTGCTTCAGCACTGTCATACATATAAAAATAAATTAAGCTGCAATTAAAACTCTGTACTTTTACACACTGATTTGCTTTGCAGTGGAAAGCAGAGCTACAGGCATCAGTTTTTCCTCAGGGACAAAACAACAATATAATTTAGCATTAAAATCCATTTTGTCATTGGATTCTTTCCAAGCTTTATTTCTTGTAACCAACCTAATCATGCTCAGTTTAGTCCTACTTCATCTCTTCTAAGTTGCTGGTACTGTAACTCAGAGCTGCTGTTCTTCACAGAGTCACAGAATCATCAACATTGGAAGAGACCCCAAGGCCATCTAGTCCAACTGTCAACCCAGAACCACCAAAATTGCCCTCAAACCACTTTCTTTAAGAGCAAACAAGACAGTTTGTGAGAATAGGATGAGGCCAGATCTTGTGTGCTCATTCCTCATTCTGTCTTGTTCTCTTCCTCTGCCTTGCCTCTTCTTCCTCATCATGAAGATCTGCAGAAATACTGCCTTTTCTTGACTACCTAGATATTTTCTAGTGACTTTTTTTTTCTTTCATAAATGTTTCCTACTTGTCCAGTACTTCCTGTTTGCCAATCACAGACTTTCTCTTCTCCTAAAGAAAAATCTGTATTTATACACTGGAGTGAGAAGATCTGTGTCTGTAATTTGAGAGTCCAACCATTTTCCATTTGTAACCATTTCTTGCCTTCAGATAAGAAATAGCTTAAGCTTGCTTCTTCTCAGTGAGATTAACAAGGGGTTGAGCAACATCTGAGGATTATCTGGGCTTTCTGAACAAGGTTGAATTTCATTCATTGTGTTGATCTTTCAGAATAATTAAGGAACTACTTTCCTTACCTCTGTTAAAAACATGGGCAGAATGTAATAGGATTTCCTTTTTCTGAGGACTATGTTCTTCCCTGGGAAAATGTAAGTGTCCAAGAGGCAACAGGAATTGATTATTGGATGGTTAATATTTTACCACTTCCTTCCTCTTGCAGTACAATTTCAGGATTCAGAATTCCTGAAAGTCTTGTCTGAGTTGTGTCTGAGTGTTGTCATATGTCATGTGTCTGAGTTGCACAATTCTAGCAATAAGAGGAGTTTAGGAAACTAATGTCTGATTTAAAAATATGTATATGAATTTCTGGTCTTTATGTGGCTGTTTCATGAGTTTCTGTTCCAGCACCTGGACGAAGTATTTATGCATCTCATTCCCCAGTCTGTCCATACATCCAGGATTGCCCCATCTCAGGTGCAGAATTGTATACTTCCCCTTTTTTGAACCTTATATGATTAGTCCTTAGAGGACTGATGCCCAGTCCTCTAATTTGCTGAGGTCTCTCTGCAGGGCCTCCCTGCCTTCAAGAGAGTCAACAAGTCCTCCCAGTTTTGTATAGTCTCCAGACTTGCTTAGTATCCCTTCCAGTCCTGTGTCCAAGTCATTAATGAAGATGTTGAAGAGCGCAAGACCGAGGATGGCGGCCTGCAGAACCCACTGACAGGTCCTCAGTCTGATGTCACCCCCTTCCCTGTAACCCTTTGTGCCTGATGTGATCCAGTTGCTCACCCATCACATATATGAAGCCAGAAATGTGGGTACAAGCAGGTACAAATAGGGACTGTATTCAGGAAAAAATCTGGAATTAGAAGGATTTTTTATCTTCTCATAAAACAGACATATTCCAGGTTATAGGCAACGAATTTTACGTTTCCCCTTTTACCCAAAATTATGACATTACCTGGTTCCTGCAGATATTCATAGTCATACCCCAGCTCTCTTGAGGGTTTAAAAAATTCTCCATTTCTGTAAAGAGGGATGAAGGGGACCATGTAATTTTCTCGATTGTGCCCAATTGGTGCATTAGCTGCTGGGTATACTTCTAGCATGGGCCTGTGTCTTCTTAACCATCGTTCAAAAATGCTGTGGAAGAGAAAGCATGACAATTAATGATGGGGATTAGCAGAATTTTTCTTCTTGAAGATTTAAAGAAACTGATGGGTTTTTTTTAAATGCTGGAGACAGAGTTGCATGCAATGTCATGTGTTTGTGTGTGTAATGCTTTCCAAATTTCCAAATTTGGGGTTATCCACTTCAGTACTGAGTTCCCATGCAAGCCTACAAAAAGCAAATGCCTGTGCTGCTGCAAAGAGTCTGAATGTGCTTTTAAATTGCATAAATGTAAATCACTCTCTTTCTGTGCTCAGCAGTTCATGTGGTCTTGAGGAATAGAGAGAAATGGATTTAAGACCTCAGTCCTTCCTCCTCACTCTCAGAAACATTTGTAGCTAGTTTTGAATGGTCTTTTTTTCTAGCTGCTCTGTCCTGTTCCTCTTCCTCTAATTTCTTAGCAAGGGTTTTCAATGAAGTATGAGTTACATCACGATCCTTTGGACATCACCAAAGGAGTGGAAACATCTGAGGAAGAAGTGATAAGCTGACAAAGCAGGTCAGCTGTCAGTAAAGTGTCTTTCTCCAGCCAGAGCTTCTTCACTGACCTCAGTGTCTGCACTGTTGTTTAACACATTCCTCTTTCCCAGCTGCTGTGAAGCTTTATTTTACGTCTTCTTGAATATGTTATCTCAGAGGCACTGCCAGTGTCAAGCTTTGGCCAGTGTCAGGTCTATCTTGCAGCCAGCTGGAACAAGCTCTATCTGACATGGGGACAGTTTCTGTCACCTTCTGGCAGAAGTCAACCCTGTAGCCCCCTAATTGCCAGAATCTTGCCATGTAAACCCAATAGAAGCTGTTCCCCATACCTCCAGCCTCAGCTGCTCCATTCCATATTTCTGTTCCAAAATTTCTTCCATTAGCTGTCTGTCACCACAGGTCTGTGTGTCTGCTCTTTAACTTGGATGCAGAAAGGTTTAAGGCTGCAGTAGGGGAAGTATATGGTGGCATTTTCAACTTAACTACTGAAGGTGTTTGGAAAGCAAAATTAAGAACCTTCCAAAACATTCTCAGTTCTCCTCCCTTTGAGCTTTTTTCAGGTCAACTCTTCACTTTCAATCCTCAAATCCTTTCTCTGATTCCTTTGTGTTTATTCACCTGAGTGTGCGAGGTTGGAAAAGGGAAGGTGGAAAAATGCTACAGGGCAAGCAGATGTAGGTATCTTCTGCATGAAGAAAGAGGACTCCATACTAAATCCAAAGATACTGGTGAGAGGTCATTATCAACATTAGGCTCAGGGAGGGATCTCTGGATTCATATTTTAGTTATAAGGGATAGAAATGATTTAAAGAGACCTGTAAATCATGCTTTAATGGAGGTCCTAGCTCAACAGTTGCTCCTCCCCAACATAGGCCACTGACTGGAGGACTTCCCTCCCCTGTTCCACCCCCAGCTATTCAGGGACTCAGGTTATCTCAGAAATACAATTTCTAAATGCAACTGCTCAAAGGCATGAGGATCTCTTCAGTTTATCAAGGAATTCTGACAGCAGATTTCTACTTCTTATTTTTGGGCAGAAATATTGAGAAGCACTCTGCATAGCCCGCCAAATTAAAGCCCTCTGATACTCATCAAAATAGAGGTAGGGCCAAAATCTTGGTTCTCTTTTTAGGATCAAAAACTCTAATAAACAAAAACATGACTGTGATCATACACCTTGTCTACCCTTTATGATGCAGGTCTTAATTTTGATTAAAATCTTCATTTGTGTCTCTCTTCTTCAGTTAATTTCATTAATCCTGTCTGGAAAAACTCTTATCTGAATAATAATGTTTAGTTGAAACTTTCAGATGGATAAGTTTAAACCATATGAAGACTTCAGCTGGTGTTGTCTCAAGAAAGTTTGAACAGAAACTCTGTAGTCTTTGGAGAACAGCATGAAGAAATTCAGTAATCACTAAAAAAGACATAGAATATAAAGGAATAATTTAGCTTGAGGAGGGGTGGGATGTGGGGAAGTGTTGTACTCCAGTCTTTGCCTGACTTTTACTCATGCCTTGGGTAAAGTACCCTGATTATCAGAGCTTTATTTCCCTAGCAGTTGTAGATAGGGGCTGAGATAGATCTTCTCTGTAGAACAAGGTTGTTAGAGGTGCAGAGATACTCTGGTTGTGGGAACATGGTAATATTTTAAGGCAGAGGTGGGACTTGGATCAGGTTTTTAATGTCTGGTGATGATCCGTACCCTAACTTTGGAATGCTCAATCTGAGGTTCTTCCTGGGGCCTGATTTTTAGAAAATGCTGAGCAGTCACAATCTGAAAATTCAGATGACTGATGAGTACAAGGTTCAGAGCTAAAACTCATCATTTGCCTGAAATAGCTTTGCAAGAAATGCCCTGAAATGCAGCATCCTTGCTGCATGAGTTAAGTGTTGCTGTTGCATAAGAGCTTTTAATAAGAATCCTTAGGCCAGTAAGCTTTCAAGCAGAATGCAAATGCAAAACACTTCCATGGAAATGAACATATGTACTTTTGGATTCCTTCTTTTGGATTCCTTCGTTGGCAGTGTGTTTCCCACATGAAGTATCAAGCTTTGCTTAGCAAAATTGCCTGCCCTTGCAGCTGATCTTTAGATTCAGATATGATCATATGCCTCTAAATCCTGATGTGATGAGTTTTGCTTATGCACATGATGTGCTACACAATTCATTGAGCTGTTTTCGAGCAGTGCCATTAGCTGGCACAAGATCTTATCACCTTGGCTGAAATCTCTTTCATTGAACATATCTGTATCCCACCATACGAATCTCAGAAACATTCTTTAAAGCTTTAAGAGTCACATTTTCTTTTACTCCCTTCAGAACAGCTAGTCATGTGCATTTATCTTGTAGTAGTCTTTGGTTTTTTGCTTTTGGGTTTTATATGACATTTTGAAAGACTAGGATCATATTCTGCTTGCTAATAAAATTATTGGGTGAAGTTGCATTTATTATTTCAATTTAAAGACTTCTTTCCAGCTTGTTCAGTAAGATGGACTCAAAACACTATATTTTCCTGGCCAGATAATACATGGTGATTTGTATTTTCAAGAGTGTTTGTGGGTTTTTTAAATTTTGTTTGAGAAAATTGACAGATGCAGTATATCAGTAATATTTTTTACATGTACGTCATCTGTTTTTATTCCTTCTCTTAAGGGGGCACTTCTGGGGGCACAGCTATTTCCCTTCCTTACTCTTGCTTTTCAAGGAGAGTTTCCCAGCTTAATGGAAAAAGAAAACTCCCAATGGCATCTAGTCGGGAAGAAAAACCCATGGACAAGGCACAACTTCAGCTGTATTTCTATTGGTAAAGTACAAATGGTTCTCCTTGGGCACCATTAGCCATTTCATATCAAAGAGTTACATTTTATGACTCCCCAGCCAAGTCCATTAACTCCCTTAATACATTTTTAAGGAAAACTGAAATCCTGAAGTAGCCTATGGCTTTTGCTGTCAGCCAGGTAGTGACACTAGCACAGTGTCCTTGGGGACTTAATTAAAAAGATATGGGGAAAAAAAGTATTTGGAGAAAGTAATCACACTCTCTTTTGTTTCAGAGTACTGTGACCACTGAGTCAAACATTGTAGAATACCTTTTTCTTCAAATAAGGTGCTTTCTCCAGCCCTGGCTATATTTAAGGCAGTTAGCATCAAATGTTTTCTCTGTCATGCAGGGCTGTCCTTTCCTGAAGGCAAAGCGAACAGATCTGAACAGCTATGATGGATCACTGCAATTCTTCCATGTGCCTTGATCTACGGAGACAGTTGTTTAATCCAGTAACAAGCATGTGGTTTCCATGACAGAAAGAAATCTGTGTTCCCATTATCAGATGTTGATCTGCTTACAGTTGACAGAAGTTTTTCTTTTCCTCCCCTATACAGTCATGTAAGTTATTTCCCTTTAGCATCTTAAAAATGTGTGGTTGTTTCCTGTTCTTTTCTCAGGAGCTGCAGCCTTGGAAGAGCCCAGGTCTGCAGAATTAATGCTACATACAGAGAGACAAAATGCTGAGGTAATTAGTGGGTTCCTTCATGGAGTGACAAAGCTCCTGGTAGAAAAGCCAGGTTTGTGGCAAAGCAGCAGACCTTAACTCCCTCAAATTGTTCATTATCTTGGCAAACCACTGCTTTTATGTTTCTTCATATGAACCTCTGCATCCTTCTGTGGACCTGAGAACCTAACAAAGCAGGACCATGATGTAAGGGCATCTTCAGGGCCATTTTATTCCCTATTTCCTCCCTTTCTTGCCATAATTTAACTAAAGGTAACAAAAAGGACAGATGAAGTTCAGATCAGGCTCTGCTATAGCCAATCTCCATACTAATTCTGTGCCAAAAAAAAAAAAAAAAAAAAAAAAAAAACCACAAAAAAAAAAACCACAAAAAAAGAGTACTGGACATAAGCTTAGTGAGAAGGAGAGAAATCTCTCTGACTCCTGCAGAAGTCTGGTTGGTTACTTTTTCTTCCTCAGCATCTAGACAAAGAGAGCAAGCAGATCAGTAGCTATTTGTATAACTGGAAGTGATATTTTCCAGAGGTTTTTTTAGCATTGCAATTCCAGCTAGACTGGCATCGCTTGGGAGATGTTGGCAGTGCTAAGGGAGCAGATGGGATGTGAGCGTGGTGGGAAGACAAGGCAGGATAAAGGGAAGAGAAGAGCTAACCAAAAGTTGTTGGGAATTTTATTCAGAGAATGGAAATGGAGAGAACCCAGCCTGGGATTAGCAGCAATAAACCATAAGTCCTTGAGGATGATAGGTCTACCTAGAAGGGTCCCAGGCAATCAAAGTTTAAGAAAGAGAAATTTAAAACATGGAAAATAACTAAAGTAAATAGAGGCTAGTCTCCTGATAGCCCCTAATACCCTTGGTATTTCCTCAGCAGTTAGCAAAATTGATTTGGAAAGGGTAGGTTTTATTTAAAGGCATTGGTCAGATTAAAAAATAATTCTGTCTAGATTAGAGAAAATACTGCTTGCATTTGGAAGACTTCTTCCTTCTCTTGAAGACATCAAAGTGCCCAAACTGAATCTCCTAAATAAGAGGTCCAAGAACTGAAAGAGATTGGAGACTAATTTGAATTTTGGAAGATGCCCTGTCTCACATTTAGTGCTCAGAGAGGCTCAGTCTCTCTAAAGTGCACTTCCAAAGTAGAAATACTTTTCTAGTGGGTGTGATATCAAAGTAATTACTAGATTATGATAATCAACATCCTATACAAAGATTATTTTTGCGGTAGGAAACAGAATTTTAATATTGTAGAATGGGTTGGATTTAGACACATGAAGATTAAAATAAGGCTCAGGTTTGTATTTAAACCTTGGAAAAAATTGATCATGGGACACGATAAATTCACTGTCACTTAAGCTCTGATTCAGTTAGAAGCCATGTTTGATGCAGAAATAACTAAGAAAGGTAATCAGGTCAGAAGGATTCCCAAAAAAACCATGAAGGCAAAGCATAATTTTCCTACATATTGGAAAATTCTTAGAGACTCTTGCAGGACTCATTTTACTCTACACAAAACAGGCAGAGAGTAAAAATAACTTACCTAATTCATACCATCCACACTGTAGGGGAATGGGACCTCAGCTGTGAGGCCAGTTTGTACCAAACTGTGGAGCCCCTAAGATTTAGGTTATACCACTGCAAAGCATGGAGTCTCGATTTTATTAAATTTTTTTCTATATATCTGTATATGGGTCACTGTAACTGCTGATGAGCTTAATACTTTTGTGTACCAGCTCTAATAGGTTCCAAAGTATTGGTAT
This sequence comes from Motacilla alba alba, assembly GCF_015832195.1. NCBI lineage: Eukaryota > Metazoa > Chordata > Aves > Passeriformes > Motacillidae > Motacilla > Motacilla alba. The sequence continues at coordinate 44,338,616 of NC_052016.1, read as the reverse complement.
GTGGTAAAAGGCAATAATGACGCCCACCTGGTATATAGATCCTTTGTCAGTTTAAATTTTTCATTCAGGGAAAATATACTTTGCTTTTGCAAAACATTTTAGTGTGATATGGTGAAAATTAAAGCCATCTATAAAAGACATGGATATATCACTTCTATTTAATTGTGTATAAATAGACTCAAGTGTTTTCTTTGTTCTGCTTCATACATACCAGGTTATACAAAATGAAATTAAATGAGCTGTAGTGGAAAATTAATTAAAAAACCCAAATAAACAAACCCACCTTGGTTTAATGAGTGGTGGAAAAATAGGATTGATTTGAGGATGATTAAAAAAGGCCACCAATATATATTTTCTTACTGAAAATATAAATTCATATTATTTTATGAATAATATATGCATTGGGATTATAACTAATGAAAGGATGAGCCAAGAAATAACTGGGTTTATGCTGCCAGTGGGAAATACCAGGCAGAGTATAAAAGCATTGCTGCATGTAGGCTGGGTTCCTTCCTACTGTTCCAGATAGTGTTGTGCACTCCAAAAAAGATGCTGCTCACAGGAAGGAAATCTTAAAATCTAGAAAAAGCAAAGTAAAAATATAAGAGTTGACATTTTTCTTTATCATTTTGCAAAGCATCCTTATAAGGGCCATTTCCCAAGTGTGCTACCACAGTCATGGGCAGAGGTACTCTTGACTGACTGAGTGTAAGAGGAGAAGACTTTAAATACCCATTTCTAACATTGAGCCACCTCAGAGGCACTGGCTCATAGTGTAAACTAACTGTCCCTTCAGGAAGGTTTAGCAGAAAAATTAAATCCAGTGTGTTTTACCTTGCAATGAAGGACAGCTGAAGAGAGGTGAAGGGGGAAGAAGAGGGTGCAGTTCCTCTGTATGAATTTCTATCACCCAACAAGGAACAAGAGTGGCATTGCAGGTATTCCCAGTGGGAGGACTACAGTCACCTTATGATGAAAGCTCATGGTCACTCTGGGTCCTTTGCACTGCAGGGGACACAGTACAGATTTCCTCCTGCCTCCTTGTCCTCACTTTCCTTGTAAGCATTTGCACAACGATGCCATAAGCAGAATTAAGGAACTGATTTGCTTTAAAACCAAACCTCCCCTTTATGTTCATTTTTTTCTGGAATAGTTTGGGTAAGATAAAGCTTTGGATCTGATTCATTATTTTTTTGTGTGATGGCCAGTACCAGCACAAATGAGAGAAGAAGAGAAACTGAGATGAGCATCTCTGGGCAGCACTAATTGCAGAGTAGGACTTTTCTTCTTCCTAACTTATGTGCTAGGTGAAACTGACTTAAAGCAACATTGAAATTGTGCCCTTTGTTTCTCAATAGCCTGATAAACCTTTGCCTCAGCCGATCCTGCTCTCAGTATTAACCACTCAGCTGCTAGACATCGGCTTTGTAATCCACTAATAAATTTTTCAGGTTGAAATCCAAAGCCATGTACTTTGTTGTGTCAGGTTTGACACGGAGACTTTCATTCCTCATCTCCAGTTGTGAGTCTGAGGCGAGGTCAGGCTGACTGCGCCAGAAGGAATACAGAACATTGTTGCTTAGAGCTCATTTATACAATTTATTTCAGTATCATGAGATCTGACATGCTGTAGAAGAAATCTGGCAAGCAACATGTATTTGCATTTGGAAAGAAAAGAAAAAAGAAATAAATTAAAGAAAGCTGAAATGCCAGCCCAAGGACTGTGATTACACAGTAGTCATCACTTTAAAAGTTGGCACTAGTCAGCTAGTATTGCAAAGTCACCTCAGGTAATTCCCATCCCAAGCATTTGGGAGAAAGATCGGTGCTTCAGTCCTGGAAGAGGTGCTGATGCTGAGGCTGTAAAGTCAAAGCACTGTACTGTTTGCCAACGTATGCGGTTATATTGCAGTATTCTTTTTTGTTCTTTTTGTTTTAAGTTGGCTGAAGACACTACAGGGACTCTCAGGAAGGTTGTAAACAAGTTACACCGTCATAATGCAAGTGTCTGATTAAAAATTAAGATGCTACCCTTAATCACTGTGAAAACCATCGAAAGCCTTTGAGGCTGTGTCCCCCACTGGTGAATCACTGCTGAGGATTGCCCTGGGTTACAGTGCATATTCTGTCTAGTCCCAGCTGCTGGAGAACATCCAGGTGCTTCCATCATCAATTCCAAGCTGCAGCACGCAGCAAGGATCTTTGGACAGCTTTGCCTCTTCCCCAGACCCTCGCAGTACCTCTGTGAAGTTACTGCTATGCCAGTCCCTGGGTCAGCCACCAGAGACACCTGTGCATGTATATATCTCTATATGTATGTATATTTTCCCATAACAGGCTTTCATCATGGTCAGCCAAGCAGGTGAAGAGGATGAGGCTATTGGTGCCATTGGAATTTTGTGTGAGTGCTGCATTTTTGTGTTGATCTGCATATCTGGCCAAGCGTGTTTGCATATAGGCATACATATATGCATACATACATATGCATATATATTTTTATATATATATATACACATAGTGTGTATGTGTGTGTGTGAGGTTGGGAATGCATGCTCAACCTCAGTACTGGCTGCACCCAAGAACATGAAGCTCTGGTAGCCATACCAGCTTGGGTGTCTAGATTTGTCAACACTTAAAACAGACGTGCATGAAACAGAAAATAAAGGATGTTTTAGCCTGGTGGAACTGTCTTCCCACATAATGCTGTGCTTATATTTTTTCTCAGAGCATGTATTCCTCATGTAGATCAATTATATGCATCTGAAATATGGATATTCATTTTCAGGAAAGGTCTAGCCAACTTCATTTTTTCCCTTTTTCCCATCTTCTGAACCAAAAATGGGGATTTTTTTTTTTTTTGTGGACTGGAATGGAATAGACCAGCTGAAACATGGAGGCACAACATGCAGATGACATAAAGCTCCTTCCTTATTCAGCAAGATTGATATTGGTTTCAGGCTGTCTCCTAAAGTACCATTCTCTGAGTGAGGTGTAACAACATACACTATGCTGACACCTTCCCACCCACTACAAAGCACCACCAGAGCTGGGCAGCCGTGTTACACTGAGGATCTTGACACTGCTCTGCTTTACGGATCTCACTTACAACCATTTCATCTCCTTTATTCTTACAGCACAAACTGGATGTTTGAAAAGTGTCAGATAAAGGAAACAAGAGGGAGTGAATTGACAAGGGTGTAGTCCCATGCAACCAATCCCACATAAGAGAAAACCAATGCTACTTTGCCTATGTGCCAGTTTCTTGAAAACCTCAAGGTTACTGCAGCTGCTGCATTCATAGAATCATATAATATCCTGAGTTGGAAGGGACCCACAAGAATCACTGAGTCCAAGTCCTGGCCCTACACAGAACATCCCCAAGAGTCACACCATGTGCCTGAGAGTGTGTCCAAACGCTTCTTGAACTCCATCAGGCTGGTGCTGTGACCACTTCCCTGGGGAGCCTGCTCAATGCCCAACCACCCTCTGGGTGAAGAACCTTTCCCTAAACTAGGGACCCTTTTCCTGAGCTTCTTCTTTTTGAACCTAGATCTTGCCTGACACAGTTCCATGCCATTTATGAGATATTTTTTAATGACAATGTGTTATAGAACTTTTTCCCCTAATCTATCAAACCCTCTACATGTCTGTAGGACTAAGTGAAGAGAAGGGTCTTCATACTTTCCGTCTGAAACTTTTCCTCTTTATGTCAAATGACTTGAGCTTCCACAGCTATTTGGAGAAAATGCACTTGGATCTCTCAGTGCTGCTTTGCATGCTTATTTGGCTGCAGAGGGCGATATTGCTTCCCCTCATTGCTCCAATAATCATGTAGTCCTCCAAGTGTTTCTCTCCTAGAATAAAAAATGTCACCAGCTCCTCAAGTCTCTCTTGTGAAAAGAAGCTTCTCGAGCACCAGAGTCCTTCAGAGAATTCAGATAGAATGATCCTGAGCAGAGATGACTGCTCTGTGTTCCTCTCTCAGAGAAGGTTGCTCAAGTCCTGCACTTCTATTCCCCATTTGCTATCACAATATCCTTTGGTTTCATTGCAAACTGCTTAACCTTCCCAAGAAAGTCATGTAGCTAACCGAGGCTTCAATTCCATTGCATATTAGTCTGGACTCCCCTGCCACAGAACTTAACAAGCTGAGCAGTCCTACTTTCCCAGTAAAAAAACCTTGCTGAAATATTACTGGTTTTTGCCTTCTCAGAAAACTGGGTAGGATGAAACAAGTGCTGAGCCCAACTTTGCTGTTATATTACCATGTAAAGAACTTTATTTCAACTAAAGTGGAAGATAATGGATAAGCTAAGCTTTCCACTAAAAAAAAGAGCTGAGTGTTGGAAAAAAAGGTGTAGAAATCTGTGCAGAAGAATGTCTGTATTCTCCAGTGTAGGACTAGGTAGTGCCTTAGCCTAACCCAGTTATTGGCAAAATAATCTAATTCCTTTTGGAGCTTATTCTGTACCTCTGCTGGAAAGAAATTAGTTTATGAGGATAAGCTGAACTGAGATTCCATCAGATATCTGATCTAAACTCTGTTGCTTTTCTTATTCAAGTCAGCCTTTGTTTAACACCAATGTTGTAAATAACTTTTATGAGGTACAGGAGAGAAATTCTTGTTCCTTAAATAGCTGTCATCATGTGTGTTGTTTCACCCCTTACTGACAAACCAGAGCAATATTTGGTTAGAGATATTTGTTTTCCGTTCAGATTTAGATCTCCAGTACTGTCCAACAAACAGTGCAAACCCCAGGTTATAGATGAGACATTATGGGGTGTCCTGTGTGCTTTGTAAATAAGGAAATAGAAGTGCAACCAACCATGTGCTGCATTGAAAACAGAAGTTAGCATTTGATGGAAAGTATATCCTGTGTTAAATTTCTCATATTTATTTTTGCCATGGTTTGATGCTAACACAAAAACATCACTTGAAGTCGGAGATAGTAAAAATGCCAGCTGCTCCAAAGTTTAATAACTACTTTTCCGTGAAGACAAAGATAACAAGCAGATTAAAATGGATAGCTGTGGAGGTAGCTGGACTGACACTATGGAACCCACTTTTGTGCTCTGCAATTCAGTTATTTTGAGACTTAAATATTGTCATTATTGAGGTTCACAAGGGCATATTATACATAAATCACATCTATAGAAGTGAAGTGGTAATTTCTTTTGATGAATAGGAGGTAGCTGCATGTGGGTGAGAAAAGTACCATGTTTTCTTGTGATTTTTTACAATTTGAACAATTACATCAGCTGTTATTGCAGAAGTGCTGCAGGAAGGAAATGCTAGCTGTCTGCATCAGAGCTCATTTTGATTGCTGTGCCGCAGGGAGCTTCCTCCTCCTCCAGCATTAAGAGAATAGGTGAAGACTAACCATGCAGCTCTTGTGAAGTTTCAGGGCAGTGTAACCTTTCCTTTTAAAAACCAGTAATTGTTTGCAAAATATGTGGTGTATGGGGTGATCCATTCAGTAGTTGTGTTGGCTGAACTAAAATCTTGCAGTAAGATTGATATGAAACCTGCACTTTAAATGGGACTCTTTGAACTGAACCTGCTATATAATAGACTTTTATGAACAGAATGGATCATTACAAACATCTAGCCTAAATAATGACATGGCGGGTGAGATTGCCAGCTGCTGTATTTCACAGATGATGCAGAAGATGTCTGTTTAAGCTTTCTCTGGTCATTCCCTAAAGCAAGGTGGAGCAGCAGCACTATAGGTTGTATGTATGCCTAATCAATAGAAAGAATATTTATCTCCAGAGCCTGATCCTTGACATTATTTCTCTCTGTGTCTGCCTCCATATGATGTATCTGTGGATATCCAGAGGACTTTCTTAACGTTACTTTAAATGCAGGTGCACCCTCAAATGTACTATGTATACTCAGTCCCTCTCTGTCCACTGGAGGAGGGATGCTCTAAACCTGTACTCCTTCACTTTTGCCTCTAGCCATGGTACGTGTTAGATGATAGGTGATGTGACCCTCCAAGGCTGTTCCTGCATCCCTTTGGGTGCTTTGCAATTGCAACTGCTCAGGCTTACTGATGTAGATGTTAGAGCCCAGCTCAGTATCTTGGTGTTCGATTTGCCTTTCAGCCTCAGACACAGCGATATCAAAGCAGAGATACTGGGGAGCTGTTTCTCAGCAACACCCCATCCTTCCCACTTACACTCTGCTTTCCATGAATATATTTGTGTGGTATTTCACAGGAGATGTGAACTCACTCTGCCCACATACTGAGCCCACTTTGAGTGAGTCAGCTCCATCAAACAAGCTGAGTAGCTCTGGTTAATATGCTACAAAGCCTGAGAGGTTAGGAGGGAAAGGTTAGCAGCTCTGCTCGGTGCCAAAAGAGGGCTTGTGGTAACAGGGGGAGCATGTGTCCTCCTGCTCATTTGTAGACATCCCCAAGGGGAAGCAAAATTAAAAATGTAGAAATTTCCTTTCTAAAAACTTCCATGCTCGAGTTTACCCCTGCCTTCTGTACTTACCTGCTCCATATCACATACTTGTTGTGGGAGTTTGTGTGCGCCAATAAAGCTTGTGACCCAGAGTCATTCCTGGCCCACCCTCATCTCAGAGATTCTGCTGGAGAGCAATTTTCTTCCTCTAAGTCCCTTTTGATAGAACAGAGCTGCTTTCTGTGTGCAGGAGCTGCTGTAACAAGGTGAATTTTTTAAATACCAGGGAAGGATGAGAGCTGGGCTGCCTTGTTGCCGTGCCACAAAACCCACTGGTGGGAATGTAGCTATGCATGCTGATCAGAGCTCTCTTCCCAGGGTATTGCTAATGGCAATCTCTTGACCTGCCTTTGTCTAATAGATTTCAAGTGGTTCCAAGCTGTATCTCATCCAGCTCCAGAAAAATATGACTTCTAGGCTGTGTCATTTGCAAATGTAACGTCAAAAAGCAGTGATAGCCTTGTTGTGCCCATATCAAGGAATAAAATTAATCATATAATTTGTGTTTATAGTGTGATTTTTCAATTTTTAGACTGCTTTACTATTAGCTGATATATTATTGTACTACAATTCCCATATCAGCTGCACTTCAGTCAAAATTTTGGTGTTTCTAAGTTTTTGAATACCAAAGGGAGAAAATAATTCCTCAGCCTCATGCTTTATCTGTGCTGTCTCCTACTGGAGACATTTCAGGGTAAAGAATCACTCTTATTTCATGTATTAAACAAGTCTGGAAACATAACATTGTTGTACAAGAATTTCTGATGATTTTTTTAATGCATTTTCTCCAAATGTTCCAAATCCTTGAAGCAAATAGTTTTTAATTTCTAAAATAAGTTTTTGTTTCCTGTCAATATTCCAAAACAAGAGAACAACTTGGTATTTTCTTGTGCCATTTTTTGGTTTAAAAACCCTGAGATGACATTCAAGAGAAAATGAAAATGTTCTCTTTCAAAAGCAGAGTAAAAATAAGTAACTTTTATTTTGACATCTCCTGGGAGTAAAAATAAAATTTTCTCTTGTTAAAGCATTTTTTGTGAAAAAAATCACTTTATACACTTTTGCCATAGTGCTGCTTATTATTATTATTTTTTTTAAGTGGAAGAAGGTGCTGCCATTATGGTGAATATACTGAATCCACAGGGACTGAAAGTGTCCGAAAAGTTGGCTGAGGGAATGGGGTGCTGCTGATCTGAGCAGGGATGTCCAGCTGTGTCTTGTGTTTGCTATTGCATGTGAAAGTAAATGAAGCAATTGTTACCTTCTGTTTCTTTGATACTTGGGAGCCACAGTCAGAGGCTAAGGATATGCCAGGTGCTGCACAGACCAGGGGAATGAGATAGTCCCTTAATGACAGAGCTTACAACATGCATGCAGGACAAGGCAGAACAGAGAGATGCAAACAGACAGGAGGACCAGGCACCTATGCACAGGGACTGCAATAGTCCACTCACTAAGGAGGAGTATGGAGAGACTTGCCTGAATGCCAAAAAGGTATACAATATATGGTATAATTGTATACAATATGGTATAATGAACATTTTGGAGGGGTACATGAGTTCCTTAACAATGACTTGGGGTTGAGCAGTGAAGGGCCTTCCCAACAGAAACAAGTTGATCTGATGTGAAGAGAGCAAAAAAGCAGCAGAAGGGTATGAACAGAGAAGAACACTTGGAGTTAGGAAGAGCGTTGAGTTAATGTGATGGTGCTTGCAGCATTCTGAGCTGTGCAGTTATTTATGATAGCTGAAGAAAACAGGTCTTGTAATGATGGCATCACTAGAACTGGCAGTCTGGATCTAGCTCTGGACTAATATGCAAATAGTCTAACAAATACTCGCCTTTAGAGAGGCGAGAGACTGATATCCTACACATCTGCTGTGTGTCTTCAGCAAATTATTTCTGAATTGCTTGTTCTAAAACCAGGGCCTTTGGAAGTCATCCACATTATTGTAATAAACCTTGCCCATTGCTGCTGAACTTAGGAACAAGATGAGGACTGAGGGCCTATTGCATTAGCTGCTGCATGGGCATAAATCTGTAAGGAGATCTTTAATGACAACTTCTATTCCTTGTTGCTATTTAGCTTTTTTTAGGGAAATTGTTGGGTTGTGGAGTGGAAATTCAGAGTTATAGAGGTATGAAATAAAAGAGAAAAAAGCTGATATATTCAAAGGATAGAAGTGCAGGGCGAACAGATGACGATACTACATGCCTCTAGAGATGAAATGTCTAAAAGATCCAGCAGAGAGGAAAGAGTTCCTTCTCTGAGCACAGAAAACACCCCGGTGATCTCAAGTGGGACTGTGGGCTCGTGCTTTCATGGCCTGTGCAGCTGCTCCTTACAGCTTGTGTGGGTTGACTCCTCCCTTGTTATTCCCTTGTGCTGACTGTAGAGCATAACTGAATAGTAAAGAGATTTGCAATTAAGAGAAATGCTTCAGAGAGCTAAAAAAGCTCTTGTTTTTGCTGAATGTATATTTTGTTGCATCTTTTTTTTCTTTTTATTTTTTTAAACCATTAAATTAACAATTAATAATTTTTAGGGTGGTCACCTGCTTTTGCCAAACACTGAGATTTGATCCCTACATCTTCTAGCAAATAAGAAGGCATGGAACCTGATTAATCATTGCTAAGAAAGCTGTTGCCTGGGTACCTTCATACATCTGCACTACTGAGAGGGAATGACCTTAAAAAAATGGAAGTGTTTATAAGCCAGTGCTTTTTTCTTTCACCTGTGCAATCTTAAACGCACCTCTGCTTGATCTGTCCCTCCTTCCTGTCGTGCATCAGGCCCTGGCAGGGAAGGTGAGGGACAGCAGATGGTAGGCTGCCTGTTGCTCAGTTTAGAAAGCAACTCCTAACATTTGGCTCACACCTGTCAGCAGACTCCGTATACACTTGTTTATCCTCCTCTGTACCATATGTTTCCATGCAAAATCAGTTCCAATGATCTATTGCCTTATTGCTATCACTCCTATTATGGTTGTAACTGAGCATTTCACAGTCATTAATACATTTAGCCTGACAGCATCCCTGCTGCGTAGGCATCTAATATCTCCCACTGTACAGATGGGTTAGCTCAAGCTCAGATCCACAGCTCCTCAAAAGCTTCATTGAAATCGATGGGAAGGAAACACATCTCCAGGGGATGAAAGTTTGGGAGAGGAAGCTGTGTGCTGGGTTTCACCCAAGGAATTTGCAGCGGAGTGAGGAAATTCCTCTGTGGGATCCTATTTGGATGCTCAAAGTGCTGGACCATTCTTGATTGCCTGACACAGAGCTGCTCCCTGCCTCTGCAAACCCAGCAGAACTGTGATTGCTGTTGTCATCAGAAGATACAGTTGAAAAGTTAGTTAAAAGCCCATTGGCCCAATATAATGTTAGCAGTCAGCTCAAAAGTATTCTGTCCTAATGAGAAAAGTTGATAAGGACCAAAAAATGTGCTTCTGCTGCTCTGGAGACTGTCTCCCACTTCCTCTATTCTTCGCATTCTTGCTTGCCTCTCAGAAAAGAATTTCTTTGCAGCCCTTCAAGTCTATGTAGGAGAGGAACAGGATTTTCTAAAATGCACTGTATGTACCTATCAGTCACCTACTTATTAATTATAACTAAAAGCATGATTAATCTGTCACAGATAGAGATGCTAAGTAACCCAAATCAGGCTAATGCATTTCTGTCACCTACACAAAAGGCAGCATTATTCTCAGATTTTACATCTGTGTGTACTAAGGCCCATATTCACAGCAGCTGCAGAGCACTGGTGATGCCTTTCTGCCAGATGGGATGAGGTTGCATCAAGCATATCTCTATTGCCCCTACAGAGTCTGTGCAGTGGTTTGTTTCCTCAACACTAGCACAGTTTAATGAGGTTATCTTTTGCAAATAATTTTGCCTTTTAAAATTGATAACCACTACAGTTATGAGAATAATTTCCAGGGACTCATAATGACTATGACTGAAATTCCTCGGTTAGAAAGGGTCAGCATGAAGATCAAGGTGTTATTTAAGTCTGCAAGGAGTAGGAGCTAAGAGGTGCACAGGTCTCCTGCAAGTGTCAATGTCTAAAGAAAACAATTATTTTGAAATATTTTGACAACATATTTTTTTCTCTTCTGTGCTCCTTTTCTCTGAATATTCAATTGATCCTTTTTTTTTTTTTAAGAGCCTAGATGGTGGAAAGTTAGTTTCCAGGCACCAGCTTGAGATTAGTATCCACACTTGAAACCCTCATCCATCCATCCTGTGAAGCAGTCAATGCATAGATATGCTAAATCACAGCTAAGCTACACTATGTAAGGTTTAAAATGTCCTCAAGAAAAGCTTTTCACATAAAAGATTTTCAAAACTGACACCTCCAGAAGGCTAATTATACCCTACGATGTGAGGAGCAGAAGACATGTAAGTCAGCCACTGAAGGAACAATACCACTGATCCTGGGTGACCTGCTAAGACTTGATGCCTAATTTCTGGATGGGTAATATAGTCATTATGCTCATTAAATTTATAATCTATTTTTTATATATATATTAGATATAAATAATATTATTTTTTCAGTCCTCTTATATTTTAAATATATATAAGGAGAAAAAGCCCAACTTCAATTTTGTGTTTTTACACCTACTAGCTTTTTAGTTAAAGAGAATAAAGTTTTATATAAGAGTTTTGATGTGCCTGAGACTGCCTGAGACTGCAAGATGATCCTTTCAAGCTGTAATCTGCATCCCTCCTATGCTGCATGCTTCAGTGGCCCAAAGGAAGAAACCATTTTGATCTTCATCTCAATAAGCACCTTGCTGAATGCAGGCAGAGTCTCAGACAGTAGGTTTCTGAACATGCAGATTTATGTAAGTTTGTATATTGTTTTTTCACTCTAAGCAATGCAGTAGTCAAGTAACATTCAGTGGAGAAAAAACAGAAGAAAAATAAGCAAATATAAACTGCTCCAGAACAAGTGTTGTTTGTGTGGCTTTTACAGTTCTTTGCTTAGCTTTTTTTTTTTTTTTAATTGCTCTTTAGTAATCACAATTTGGTGTAAATGCAGACCAGAGTAAATTGTTCGTAGCCATTCACATGTACCATAGTGACACAGAAATGAAATCTTGGAATGTTGCCCTTAATGTAGCAATTTCACCAGTTTCTTGCAAAACTGTTATCTCCTACCCTTTCTTATTAATAAACATGATATTCTTCTGTTTGCTCTCCTTTCATTATGCACAGCTGTACTCTTCTCTTTCATCAAGAAACAGTCAGAATTTTGTTTGTGACACTTAAATACTAATTTTTTTCCTCTTTATTTATGAATAGCAGGCTTAGATTTTCCTTATGGAATAGAAATTGAAACAGCCTTGACATTTAGAATGTAAAGGAATTGCTCCAAATGATTATAGTCATGTTAAAATGAGTCACTCACTTTTGATCCAAACTTCCTGACATACACATCCATATATATTAATCATTATGACATCATTGAAGGACTATTTTTACCTTTTTAATAAAAGCTGAGTGCATTTGTCAACTCATCAAATTATATTTAATCCAGTGAACATACAGACTGGTTAGGAAAGACACATGCTTTCAAATAACAGGACAGCTCCCTTCTACATGTCTGAAAATGTAGAAGAAATGTTGTGCATGTAAAAACATGTGAAATATTTGCACTCTTTGGAATGCAGGTGAAAAGCACACTGTAAAAAAAACCCCACATAATGAATTAGTTTCACTAAAATGAAACTTACCTGTCCACAAATGCATGGTGTAATACAAAGATAGGATCATTTGCAGAGCCTTGTACTTGGGACATGGAGCCATTCATGTAGATGTGAAGTGCGTTATGCAAACCGCTTTGCGCTGGGTTTGATATCGCAGTCTGTGGATCAGCAAAGCCTGTAGAGAAAATCATTTGCTGATATGACAATGTGTATAATTCCTTTTCCAGTAACAGTGAAGATCAAAGTACTTACTTTCCATTCATTTATATTCAGCTTTTTAGACAAGAGCTTGGGAAAACTTGTAAAGGAGCGCTAATATATTTCAAAGGCATAGCAAAGATGAAATTAAAATAAGCTAAATTAAAACTCCTGCCGTGTAGCTAATGCAGCATGTCAGCAAATGTACTGCTTAATTGCTTTACATTTTTAAATTTCTTGGTCTATTTTGTCTGGCTGATAAAAAGCAACATAATCCCTATAGACATTTATGTGTGGATATTTATTTATGCCGAGAAAACTTTTTCACTTTATTTTAATTCTTAATCTCTATACTTACAGGCTCCTAAGATAAAACAGGTTGTTTTATCTCATCATATACTCAGTCATCTATTAATGTTTGTCTCTATAGAACACATTCCTTTATTGATAGGAGCCAACACAGTACAATCCATAACCTCTACATAAGCATTTGGTGAGTAACCAATAACTTTTTACAGTCAGACTTGCAGGATGGAAGTGTGTGGACCGCTGCTATTTTGGAGGACACTTAAAAGATGGGCTTTAGGAAGAGCTTGCACAGACTAACTCCCAAGCAGGAAATACTGTAAGACAAGTTTGTGCATAAGTTATAATCTTGGTAGCCTGTCTATATTTAAGTCTGATGTTATAGCCCTACTCATCATCCCATCAGCCATGCTTCCAACCTACTTGCAAGGACTCCTGGTAAAAACCAACTCAACCATTTGATCCTTCTCTGGGATTTTCTCAGAGAATAGAAAGAGAAAGCAGTGTTGTCTTCCCAGTCTATTTCTGAACCTGATGCTAGTTCTGATATTTAACACATGCCACAAAGTGTCTCACAAAGTGTCTCTTTTATTTGGTTACTGAAGATGTCTTCTTCTCACAATTTCTGTAAGTTGTAGGATGAGGAAGCTTAATAGAGGCACATTAAAACATCTTCACAATTTAATTATCACAGAAAAGAGCTGTGAACAATATAATCATTGTGTTGATCCTCAGTATTTCCCAAATATTGTTGCAGATTATCATATCTGCAAGATGGAGAAAATAAAGATATTAGCTTTTATCTATGGGAAATACCTAATGGACTTTGAACACTTGCTTTATTTACTTATTTGGACAAAGAAATAGAATTTGAATGAAAATCAGTTACATACTTTTGAAGTGAATCTCCCAACAGTCTTGCTATTTGACACTGTGACTGACACCACAGGGCAATTTCTGATTTTGCAAGCTGAATTCCTTTTGCAGAAAATCTAAAATATGCCAAATATCAGTGGGTGTTCGGTTCAGAAGACTGAACTACAGCCAGTATGAAAAACCCCCCTTCCCTGTGAAAACCCTAACATGTAACATGGAATTTGGGTTCACAGTTTCTGCTGCCTTGCTCTGGATTTGCTCCTTTCTGAGTCAGACAAGGTATCAATTGAGACATGGCTAGAATTGCCTTATAAGTAGGGTCATACCCTGAACCTTGGAAACCTGAGTTTTACACCCAACTGGGACTCTGATCTTCTGTGTGAAATGATTGCATTGCTTTGCACTCTAAATTCCCTCATTGGGCCGTTTGTTGTCAGTCAACTTCTTCAAACAACGGGAGAGCATCTGGCATAAATACACTGGTATTTATAAGAATCAAATCATAACCATAGCACCTAAGAACCAAAATACAATAATAGCCATCCATCTTTCTGTGTCTGTAGTTGACAAAGGTTTTGAGAAATTCAGGGGAAATCAAAGCTGAAAATATAGTTAGGACATTTGGAGAAGGCAGAGTTGGCTTGCTATGAATATTGTAAACTTTAAGGTAAAGTAAGTCTGGATTCAGGACACAAAGAAGAACACATTAACACTGGCAGATTTTAAGTACATCAGATATGGATCAGGATTCTGGAGGAGTCTGCTTGGTGACATAAATAGCAAAGGATAGAAGTTCTCAAAGTGAAGATTTCACCCACAGAAATCTTCATGATGGTGAATGCTACATTTCCTAGCTATCAAATCAGGGGAAAAAGCAGAGTAAAATATTACATATCAAGAATATATATAGAGTGACAGTCTGTCCAGAGCTCACAGGAAGAAGTGGCAACAATTTTGGCTTTCTTGCTGCTGCCCACAGCACATGTTTTTGGAATCAGTCTATTTAGCAATACTAGGACATTTCTGTGAACATTAAGTGGATAGCATATATCTGTGCATCATTCTGAAGCAATTCTTCCACTTATGTTCCACTGCATTAAGTATTTAAGTATGTTTAAGGGAAGAAAAACTTCTTGCAGGATCTGGGTAGACAGCTAGATGTTTGATATTAGACTTTGGATGCTTCTTACATTTCTTAATGCATTTCAAACACTTGATCTAATAATTCATAAAAGTACACAGAACATTTATTTTGGCTCTGGACAGCTTTTCATGGAACATCTGCACATAAGCAATTCTTCTTAATCATCAAAATTTCTGTACTAGAACAGCTTTAGCAACCCCACCCTCCAGCTCCAGATAATTGGGGTGCATCCGCTCAGTGTCAAAGTTGATGTCATGTTTAACCCCTCACGTGAGAAGTTTTAATATCTGATCTCTTGTTATGAAAACTCCATATAAATTTATAAGTTAGCAGGAATAAAGCCATGATGTGATGTCATTGCATCTTATTGGCTTGGGTCTTATTCTTTCAGACTTTTTAAAACACTTCAGTACAATCAGTTATGTAGGATGACATACTAAAGTGGAGTCACCTGAAAAGAGCATGTGAAAACTTCAAAGTTTTCTCAGAGTACAAGAAACTTTGCTGAGGTAGCTGCAGTAAAATCACCTCTAAAGCAGATGTGAGACTACAGCTACAAGCAGTGAGCTGAAATAAGAGTTTTTCCTCTCTGTATAGTGGAACTCTTCTTCCTCCAGCTGCCTTGCCCCATGCTGTGCCTTCCTCTCCTCTGCACTAACTTTACCTCGTCAGTCCTTTTGTGAACTGATTTCACTGACTATTCTGGCAGTAAACTACCCTGGAGTGTGGGATGTCAGGTTTTTTTCCCAGGCCCTTAAAATGCAGACTCTCAAATAAAGACATGATGAGGACAAGTGGTGATACCAAAAAAGGAGAGATAGCGACTGACAAATGGATGGAAGAGACTGCAGTGAGCTATTAAATCATCTTGGCCAGTATAGGAAGCTGTAACATTGAGACATTCTTATAAACCTCTGGTTGATTATGGTGCATCAGAAATAGCTGTCAGGACATACATCACTGAAGTGAAGTTTCTCCAGTGATTTGGATAAGAGAAAAATCACAGTTTTAGGGCTCCATCAACCTTGTTCTGCTCCTGCTCCTAACACTGTTGATCAGCAACAGTGATTCAGTTGGTTTGAAGTAGCTTTACTGAGCCAGGCTGCATTAAATCAGGTGGGAACTTGACCTAAGTTTATTATAATAGAAACTAATGATGTTGCTCAAAATTAAGGCTGCCTGATTGTTTTTAGGATAGTATATAGGTGGTTCTCATTCAGCATGCAATTAGTTCAGGTGTATATCTTTTAATAGAGTACTTAATTACATTGACTGTGGATTTTTCAATCTGCTCACAGAGACCATAGATGTCCATGCACCATCATTCAAGTGCAGAACTTTATGCAGAAAGCAGGTAGTGTTCTCCTCAGTTGCTCGTTTGCCACTGACTGAAGTGCTGTAACTACATTTAACAGCAGGTACACAGAGCTTGGAGAGCATCAGCACTGCAAAGTGCTACAGAAATGGAGGATCCATTCCAACAATCCTGTCTGCTTTAATTATCTTGGGGGAACTGCTTAACATCTCTAGCATCCCTGGCATCATTTAGCTATCCATAACAGTTTTGCAAGTGGTTTTCTGAACTGCAAAACAATATCTCTTACAAAATAAATTTTAGTTTTTTATGGCTTTCTAGGCCAGTGGGAAGGACAGATGGTACTTTAAAGGTCAAATTCTGCTTTTCTTGTTGCATGTTGAGGGGATTGGTTGCACCCCCAGTCAATTTGCAGAAAACACTAAGCTGGATGGTTGACCTGCTGGTGGCCAGGAATCACAGAATCAATGAGGTTGGAAAAGACCTTTGAGATCATCCAGTCCAACCTATGACCAAACATCCAATGTCTAATTGACCATGGCACTAAGTCTTTCCTTAAACACTTCCAGGGATGGTGACTCCACCACCTCCCTGGGCAGCCCATTCCAATGTCTAATCACACTTTCTGTAAAGAAATTCCTCCTAATGCCCAACCAAAACCTCTCCTGGCATAGCTTGGAGCTATGTCCTCTCATCTTGCTGCTAGATGCTGGGGAGAAGAGACCAACCCCACCAAAGGAGACCACAACCCCCTTTCAGAGAGTGATAAGGTCCCCCATGAGCCTCCTTTTCCTCAGGCTAAACAACCTCATCTCCCTCAGAAGCTCCTCATAAGGCATGGCTGCAGACCCTTCACTACCCTTTTTGCCCTCTTCTCGACTGGAAGAAGGCTCTGCAGAGAGATCTGGACAGGCTGGATTGATGGGCTGAGGAAAATTTTATGAAGTTCAACCAGGTGAAGTGGTGGCTCACGACATTAGTGCTACAGGTTTGGGGAAGAGTGGACGGAAAGCCACCCATTGGGAAAAGACCTGATGGTTGACAGCAGCTGAACATGATCCAGTGTGTGCCCAGGTGGCCAAGAAGGTCAGTGACATCCTGGACTGTATCAGCAATGGTGTGGCCAGCAGGACCAGGGCAGTGATTGTCCCTTGTACTCAGGACTGGTGAGGCCACACCCCAAATGCTGTGCTCAGTTCTGGGCCCCTCACTGAAAGAAAGACATTGAGGGGCTGGAGCGTGTCCAGAGAAGGGCAATGGAGCTGGGGAAGGGTCTGGAGCACAAGTCTGATGAGGAGCTGCTGAGAGAGCTGGGGGTGTTCAGCCTGGAGAAAAGGAGGTTCAGGGAGGACCTGATCACTCTACAGCTTCCTGAAAGGAGGCTGCAGCAAGATGGGGGTCAGCCTCTTCTCACAGGCAACAAGCAGCAGAAGAGGAAGTTACCTCAAGTTGCCACAGGGGAAGTTTAGAGTAGATTTTAGAAAAAAAATTTCTTCTTGGAAAGGGTGGCTGGGCATTGGAACAGGCTGTCCAGATAAGTGGTAGAAACACCATGCCTGGAAGTGTTTACAAAACATCTGTCTATGGTACCTGGAAATATGGTTTAATAGTGAAAATGGCAGGTTAATAGTTGGATTTAGAGATCTTAGACACCTTTTCTAATCTTGATGATTCTGTGATTCTATGGTTTAGTAATGGACATGACAGTGTTGGATTTATGGTTGCATTCAATTATCTTAAACATCTTTTCCAGTGTAAATGATTCTGTGGTTCTCTACCTGAGTCCAACTTTTTCCCATTCTGCCCAAGTATGATTTTTTTCTTCAATACAGTTTTCACATTTTAGAGAAGTTCAGGTCAGATAGATGCATCTGCTTTAAAACAGGAGGAATATAGGAATTTCAAGGCCATATTCTTGAAGCTCTTTGAAATTAGTGATGTTCTTCTAGCTTATAATTCTGTAGTATTTATGCCACTGGCAAATTCACAGGAAATTTTTCAGGGTTGAATCTTACATACTTTCTCAGGTGGTGTTATTACTGTAATCCCTCTAGAGTGAACTAGCTGCAAGATCCATAGAATTTCACCTATGTGACTGGAGTAAATCAAAGTTTGTGATTATCTAATTTAGACCATGTCACAATCTACTTTTTTTTTTTTTTTAAATTTCTCTGGTAGAGTTTCAATGTGATCTGTGCTGAGTAGTCTTTCTTGTTCTCTAGCAATGGCTCTTTGCAGCTTGACAACATTTTCTCAGTGTGCAGCATAAATTTACCTAGAGGTGGAGGTTCAAGCTGGGTGATGAATGTTGGCTGTAGCCTGAAACTTTTTCAATTAGAAGTTTTCTGTTGAGTAACTTCATTTTTAGAAACCATTTTTTTCTATAGCTTTATGGATTGCTGTGAACATTCTGAGAAAAATTTTCCAGATGAAAATTTCTCATTTCAGGAAAAAAAGGAAAATGTCCTTTTGAAATGAAATTACATTTTGAAATGTTTGATGTTTTATTCCATTATTTCCTGACAAAATAGCAGTAACAATACATAATTGTGACAGACAGTGGAATGCTACGATGTGGTTTGGCTTGATACCATTTGTCATGAGTTAATTCATGAATAATGAGCAATACAGGGTTTCAGAATTTTTAAATGTTCTTCTCTGGCTTTGTGCAAAACTTAGAAGGCCTTGATTTTCATTTGAAGTTGCTGTGAATAAACTAATTTCAACTGTGGAGTCTGGTCATAAAGAAAAAATCTAAATTTTTCAGCCATCTCTTTTTCTTAGGAAGTAGCATTCAAGGTGTCACACTCCAAAACTGAACTGAGCAAAGAAGCCAAATTAATTAATTAGCAGTCAGCTAATCCATTTCTGATCTTTCTGGATGCTTTTAAACTAGGCTGATTTTCTGTTCTCTTGTATCCATGAAGTTTCCAGTGAAGTCAGCAGCGTTGCCCAGTTAGGACCACGAATCAACAAATCCTATTTGAAATAATTGCTTGCAGGGGCAAAGTGTAAGCTGCTCTTAACCTGTTGCTTTTCATTCATAGCAGAATCTGGTCTGTCACAGAGAGGGCAGTTCATAGGCACAGCCTCATGGGAGTGTTTTATTGAACAATATTGACCTTTTCTGTTTATGGACGTTGTGATATAAATTTTTCAGTGACATAAATTCTGTCTCTGTAACAGCACTTTATGTTAGTCAAACAGAAATCTCAGCCTGCCTTATTGTCATCTGCTCATAATGATGCTGATACTTGCCCCTTTAAAAGCTGAAAGATTTAGCCTTTGTTCCAGTGCACTGAAGAATGAAAAAGCATAAAGTTTTGCCCAGAAGGGGATGTTCTTTGCGATCACAAGTATTTTTCATTAGAGAACTGAAACTGAGGTGTAAATCTCACATTGGTGTAAATCAGGAACTGCTCAATTACAGTCATTGGCTTAGTTCTGATCACCTTCCATAATCCTAGAGTAACTCAAATAAGGTCAATGCACTTACTTTGGATTTCCTTGGGGTCTAAAAGGAATTAGAATTTGACCTTAGATGTATTGGCACAAAATTGTGCAAATAAGTAAAGTAGGCTTAAAAATGTTTTACTTCGAAAAAGAACAAAATGTTAGGACCTACAAAGGTCCCAACACGTTTGTAAGAACACAATCAAGAAGAAGTAGGCATGGAGAGTTGCTAATCTAAGCTTGGCATTTTTACACAACAAAAAACTAAGCTAGCCATTTTTAAGAAAGGAGTTAATGCAATAATAAGGGATATTTTCCAATAAAATTTCTTTAAAAACTTTCCCTATTTTTTTTCAATATTAGCCATGAATTCTTGACTTCATATTGCAGTTAAGTATCTTGTTATCTAAATAAGTTGGTTGCAGAAATGTTTGTGGTCCTGTGGTGTAAAGTGGTGTTGAAATAATTCAGGTTAAAAAACAAAATAAAAAAAACTCTCACAGACTGTGCTTTTGCTTTTGTTTGCAATACCATTAGCATGATGGTAGGTCCTCAGTGATTCATTACTTATTTACTTCAATTCCTTTTTCTCTTCTCCTTTGCATCTGTTCACACACTTCATGGGGTAAAATGTAGGCAAACCTCTACTGAGTTATGTCACCTTTTTCTTTCCAATACTTCATGTAGTTTCTGTTTCAGGGACAGAAAGTGCAGTTATGTTTGGAGATGCAGACAATAACTGTCTGGATTGTTTCTAGGCTGCAACGGACAAAGTCTGAATTTCTGATTATTTTTTAAAAAAAGGAAATGGTCCACTTTTCCCAAAAAAGCTTTATGGCATTCCAGACTGCATTAAGACTAAGACAGAACATATCAAAACTTCTGCCATCTTAGAATCACAGAATGGTTAAGGTTGGAAGAGACCTTAAAGATCATCTTGCTCCAAACCCTCTGCCATGGACAGGGATGTCACTCACCAGATCAAGTTGCTCAGGGCCCAAACCAACCTGGCCTTGAGCACTTTAGGGATGGAACAGCTTCTTCAGGTAACATGTGCCAGTGCATTACCATCCTCTGAGTAAAGAATTTCTACCTAATATCTGATCTAAATCTTCACTCTTTCAGTTTAAAACCCTTGTCCCTTGTCCTCTCACCATCTGCCCATATAAAACGTCCCTCTCCCTTCTTTTTCCAGCTCCCTTAATATACTAGGAGACCCCAGTAATTTTCCTCTGTAGCCTTCCCTTCTGCAGCCTGAACCTCAGCTCTCTCAGCCTGTCTTCATAAAAGAGTTGCTTCATCCCTTTTATCATCTTTATGACTCTTTTCTTATCCTTACTCCTTCTCCTATTTTATATTGTTATGCCCTTATGCAGTTCCTTGAAAACCAAAAGCTCTGAGAGATCGAAAGTAGATCACATTTAATTCAGCTAATATATGATATTGTAGAAATATATTTATTGGCAAATGTAAAATGTATTATCCTTGCTTATTCAGAATTTTACAAGATTCAAAAGAGTTTAGTAGATAGGTAATTAAGAATTTCTTTTAGTAAAGAACTTTTGCTTACTAGCCAATTAGAAAAATTCAAAACAGGTTAAATAGCTAAATAACTAACCAGCTAAATTATTTTGGAAATTATACTAAGTGTCAATTTTGAGGGATAACTTAATCCATGCTCCTTAGAGAAAAAGTCTACTGTGGAGTTCACAGTGGAATGATGT
Source organism: Motacilla alba alba (assembly GCF_015832195.1). Classification (NCBI taxonomy): domain Eukaryota; kingdom Metazoa; phylum Chordata; class Aves; order Passeriformes; family Motacillidae; genus Motacilla; species Motacilla alba. The sequence continues at coordinate 44,317,415 of NC_052016.1, read as the reverse complement.
AGACATTACAGGCCAGCTGGCAACACCCTCTTTCAGGCTTGTTATCCAGCCTGGTCCCTGGAAGACAGTGAATTCTAGGGCAAACATGCACCCTCCATGATTACAGGGTTACTCATGGCTGTGCAGAAGCAGATTATTGGATGTTCTCATTTTCTGCTGTGCTGTATTTTTTTTTTTTTTTGCAGTGCCTGGTGCTGACTGTAGCAGCAGACAGTATCTCCTAACAGACTTAGGGTCTGATCCATCTAGAGTTTCAAGTTTGTTATCAAATGCCTTTAATGTGGTTCTTTCTGTCTTCTGCTATTCCAGGTGAAAACATAACTTTTTTTTCCCTTTTTTTACAGTTATTCTTCAAAAAATCAATTCAAACTGCCCAGAGTTTGAAGACTCCAGAGAGAATCAATTTACAGGTGGAAATGGTGTTACAGAATAAAGCACGTTACCTTCCAAAGTATTTCGAAAACTGTAATTGGCCATTTTATCCATGGGTCCAGATTCATACTGAGTCAGAGAAAGGCAAAATTCGACTTCAGCTGAGGATGGGAGCCTTGGGGTCCTTGATTTATCATTGTTCCCAGGATTTCTCCTTATAGGCCCCTCGCTTGTGGCACTGCATAAAGCTTGTTGGCTGTTGTACTCTTCAGACCGAGTGCAGATTACCTGTATAAAACACTTTCTATTAGAGGAGTTGCAATTAATAAAAAAAAAAAAAAAGAAAAAAAAAGAAAAAAAAAAGGTACTTGGATAAATTTTTTTTGAAGAACAAAGAAAATGAACAATGCAATAAGTTTGTTTCAAGAATATATATTGCTTTTTATGTTTTATGTGTATGATTTTAATATAAGATGGTTATTTCATAGAAAACAGACCTCTAATACAGTGCACATTTTGATGTAATACACTGATCTGTATCTGAAATTACCCATGTGGACTAAGCCATCAAATCATTCATGCTCTTGCTAGCTCACTCAGGCTAAATTCAGTGTTACCCACCAACGCAGCAGGACACAGAGGTAAATCTGCTGCTGAATTTGCTAAATGGAGGATTTTTGGCTTCAGCAGGCTAGAGAACAAAGCTGAAATCACAGATTTTTTTTTTTACCCAGTACAGTAAGAGTGGGAAATGTTGACTTGAAATATGAAAAAAATAATGTTATGAAAATATCTGTGTGTGCTTTTCAGGGTAAATAGGCACTTACTTTCTCCATGTCTCAATGATGCTACATGTATTAAATAGGAAAATTTGCTGCTGTACTTCCTAGAAATGTTGCAGAGATGAACTTATATCATCAACTGAAATACCATAGTGATGGATATTGAGAAAAGATCTTAAAAAGAGAAATGGATAAAGATGTAAAATACTGCCAGAATCCAGCATCATTTATATAAATTTTCTGGGTTCACAGACAAAGTCCAATTACAATGGCATAAAAAGTCATTATTTGTCAGATGATCTGCAGAAGCTGCCCGTCTAGTCTGAGACTCCTGGAAGATCAAGGTAGTTCAATGGTGGGTCTATGAGAATGAAACAGAATAACAGCATCTCAGAATTCCCAGAAGTTGTTTTGTATATCAGCAGGCAACATTGAGGCACTGAATCAGACTTAACTGTCTATTGTTTTGCTTTCCTTTGGAAAAAAACACAAAAACAAGTAGAACTCCAAACCACCAGAGACCCCTTTAAAACACAGAATTCTGCACTTAGCATGTAATCAATGTGGTTAATGAGAAATTGGGGTAGGAAAAGAATAGATCTCATTAATGAGTGAAACATCATAGGGGAGAAAACACCTAACACTGAAACCTCAACTTCTTTTATCCTGAAGGTATATTTCTATTTCATGGACCAAAACAATGAACAAGAAGTTGAGAGAAAGCAATCATCTCTGCTTTGAATGAGATAGATGGAAGAACATGAAATTCTTTGTTGAAGGAAGTGTGTGGGAGAGTCATTTCACCTATACTAGCCACATAGAAAATGTGAGATTGAAGCAACACTTCAGGATGACCTCTGCAGTCAGAGGAGAGGGAGGCATCTCCTGAGTGTGATAAAGCTCTCCAAACCAGATGTCTGGTAGGTGAGATGTACTTACCTCTAGGGGTGCCTAACTCTCTCCATTGACTAAGTCAATGAAATAAAATGAGTAAAAAAATCAATGCTGAAACTGTCTCTGAACTGCAGTTAGCAAGGGAAGCAAAATTAAGTGTGTTCAACTTAATGCTCTATTTCTGCATTAGGGTGGGATGAATCACACCCTGGAGGCTCAGATGTGCTTCTGAACTAACTAAAGACAGAGCCAAAGGCAAGTTGATGTGCTACTGAACAAACTTTTGAACAAGTGGAAGGAGATCAGATGAATCCTTTTGTAAGTGATTTGATGACAAATTCATAGATAATGTTTGATGAAGCTGGTGATATAACACAGAGTCCTTAAGAACCTGGAGTTCTTAAATGATAAATTTCCTATGAATATGAATATGATGAAAAAAACTATTCTCATCTTTTTTGGGAGCATATAAGAAAGCTTATCAGAGCAATTTATCCTTAGATGCTGCTCTGTTAGCTGCAATCTGTCCATGTCTGTTAAAACTACTGAAGAGCCCTTGCAGGCTGCAGGTAGTTTTCCAGCAGAGAGTTGCACGAGCACATTTTCCCCAGAAGCTCACCAAATGGGTCAGGATTGTACCTCTAAGAGGGACTCGGGTCAGGAGTGTGTCTCTAAAGAGTCTCTTGTAAGAATTTGCACCAAGAAAGGAGAAGTAGTGACAGGGAGAGGCCCACAGTTATAAGCACAAACCATAGTTTATGCTGGTTTTATGATTAGTTTGTGTTACTGAGTGAGTTGATTCCCACTAGCAGGAAAATAAGTGGATGGTTCAGGAGAAGCTCTAGTAATTTGTTTATAAAAATGTACCATTCTGTGTCCCTCGAAGTGCATTAGTGATGAAGGCAAATGTGTCTTGGCTGGTGAAGCTCAACCTGTTTCTCAGTCGTTGCTTGGCTCAGAAGCTTCCTATGTGTGGATTTTGTATCTATCTCTCCTATGGGCTTTATCTAGGTTCATATCTCCTGGGATTTCCATCCTGCCATTTCCTATCTTTCATTGTTTTCTCTCTGCCCTAGGGATATATCCCTATTATGTCTCGAAGAGGAATCACATGCTATGTTCAAGACCCAATTTTTAGATATTCAGGCAGGGAATCTTCAAGCATGAGCTTAAATATACGTCTAAACAAAAACCAAAACAAAACTAAACAAAAATTCCCCTTTTTTCTGTTTATCCATTTCAGTGGAGTTTAATGTAATTATTAATGTCATGAGGCTTATAAATTTTTAGAGTGCTAATGTTTTTTTCCATTTATGTTTTAGTGTAACCCTCATTAACTGTCTAACTAACCAAATTCATCCTAAAGAGAAGCCAGATGCCACAAGGCCTTTGGAAAGTCATGGTCAAGAAATGCCATGACATAAGTCCCAGGAATGAAAACACTTGTCTGCAACCTTTTCCTATTTTTTTTTTTTTTTTGTGAACTAAAAATTAAGGCCCGGTCATAAAATTAACCAGAATGCTTTTCCAGAAATATTTAACTTAGGTGATGTTAATTATGGGTCTATCCTGAAACTATAATTTGCTGTTTTAACAGTCATGGGATGTGTAAGTGATAATAGAACATAGACCAGTCAAATGGGTCTTTCTGGATGTAATCTGCATAAAGCATACAAAAAATGGGTCACACCATTGCTTTATTTTCCTTCAGCAGGAATATTTTCTAGTGTAAACGTGTTGGTTTAAAATATGATATTTTATTCCTGTTTAGAACAGTCCAGAGCAAATTTCTCAGTTCACCCTGGACACATCTTCAAATCCCAGCTGCATCTGCTTGTGTGAATTTGCCAGTTCCAGGGAAATTGTTAGGAAGATACTCTTAGGAAAAGCTTATGTAAGTAGTCAGCCGAGCAAATACCAGTAGATGGCAGTCCAGAATATGCAGCATCGCTTCTGGACCTTGTAGCACCCAGCAAAAAATAACCCTCAGTGCACTGCAGTTGAAATCTTGAACACAGCTCTGTGGAGTGCTTCTTAGAAAACAGGCTGTAGAGGCTACTGTCTCACACCTTTGGCAAAGGGGAAAGCCTTTTGTCTTTCAGTTTGCAACTGCTTGCACAGACCAGCCCCTGTGCCAAAATAAAGGGAACTGCATTACAGAAGATTTCAGTGATGTTCAGTCTTTTGCCTGCTGTCTTTAAATTTAAAGCTTTGGGGAATTTTGTGACAGCTTTCTTGGGGTTACTTTTGCTTATTAGATCTGTGCTCACAAAGGCATTCAACACTAGTAATACATACCTAAACACTTGGGAAAAGAGAATTCTCTATGGTATCAAAATAGGTGCTCACTCACAAAGTGATCTGAAGTTCTTCAGTTCATTGGGGGGCACTCAAAGGGCTAATCCACACCTCTGTGTCCTTTAGAACTGTTTCTTGCACTGCTTCTCCTCTGAGGCCACTGAGCCCCCCTCCAGAAGCTGTAGCAGCACATTTTCATAGTTGCAGATTAGATAGCCTAAAGAAACCCCTTCAGACTACAGTCAGAGCAACCACTTGACTTGCTGATGTGTGTCAGCCACAGAGATATGATGCAGGCACTTCCCTGCCTTCCCTCACACCTCCCCTCACCTGTTTGTCCTATGTGAAGTCTGGACTCCTGAGTTGGAGTCCAGAATGGAGAGCTGTTATGGAACCAAAAGATATTTTGTACTGATTTGTTGTCTTTCTCCGTCTTTCTCCACTTACTCTCACAACCTTGCTTGGGAATCTCATTAAAGCACAGCTCTCACACTGGATTTAAAACATTTGGCAGCTATAATAGGTTTAATTTTTTCTCTTTTTTTGGCTGCACTTTTTGGCATAATTTAATCCTAATTAAGTGGCATCCAGAAGCCATTTACTCACCAAACTGGGGAAATGCAGGGAAATCCCCAGATACAAGCTGTACCTTGGGACCTTGTTTTTAGAGGTGGAACTTTGAAAGGTGCTGTACCTGTAGCAGACCAAAAGGGTTTTAAGAGATTGTGTATATTTTTATCTGGTTCTTCATATACTGCTGAATATTGGCAAGAATGGAAAAGTTAAACATGCAGAGAGTTTAAATAAAAGGAAAAAATAAACAAAGCCTTGAAGAAATTCTAACATCTAAAAGGGTGAGATCCTTGATTGTCTTTCTTCCCCTTATGGCTCATACATAAACTGGCAGAGCTGCGAAACTCAAAATAAAAGGAGATAAGACAAACATGAACATACAGCATTAAAACAAACCTGGGGTGTTCAAGGTCTTTTCTCAGCCTTTGCTAAAAGCTGGCTGAGTTTCACCTTTTTGCATGAAGGCAGCTCAGAACTGAAGGGCAACCTAATCCTGATTAAACACCTCAAAATGGTGCTGGGCTGGAGTAGGAAAGTCTGTTACCAATTACTGATGAAGTATTCACTATCACCTCCTGGTCTGACAGCTCTGCAGCTGTCTCCAAGCTGTACTGTCACTGCTGCTGTCTCCATGTCTACCGTGAAATCACCCAGACACATCTCTCTGGAGAGAGATGGTAGGCTTCTTCTGCTGGTGAATTATTAACAAACCCCAGTTTTCATGAAATTAACCCAGCTATTGATTTATACACCTCTAAAGGTGTATATTCTTTATCTTTTGCCTTACATGACTCCTGAGCAAGCATGGCTATACACTAGTGGACAGCCAAGCATCCAGGGGCCCAGCTCTGCTGCCACCCACGCATAATCCCATGGACAGCCAACCACAGGGACACAGAGGCTGAGGATGCCCAAGTGGCTGCTTCTGCTGTGCACAGATCATGACACCCTCCTGCTGCAGTCCTGAGGTGGCATGTGAAGAAGAACCTCTTCCTAACAGGAAATGTTTCAAATTTATAATCCATGTAAGCGTATTGTTAGAGAACACGCTTCATAAATTCTTTCTTTATAGTTGCTCCATTTGGGCTCTTGCTTTTTAATGTACCAGCCTGTAGCTGGCACCACAATCTATTAAGTTGCAATAAAAAATAAAGTCTTTTAATGCCTTGGGTGTCCAGAAGCAGATGGATGTAAGACTTTTACTGATCTAAGAATCAAGAAGTGCCGGTTTCTGGTGTTTGTATTTCTGAAAATTTCCTGCAGTTTTTAAAGGTAGATGTAAAATAATCTTTCAAATAATGCTGTCAGACAATTCAGCTAGCAATACAGCTCCCTGATAAAATGTACTTAGAATTAAATAACTGTGTCTTAGTAGCTGAATTCATATTTCTTATGAAGTCATGTTTTCAGGTAATGGATCTAAAGTACTGTCATTATTAGTTCAGAAGCATTTTATCAATTTTATATTTGTGTAACTTATTTCTCTTTTGTAGTAGCTTTGCTTTTGTGTAAGTGGTTCTTCAGGGTGATATAGAATGAAGCGCTAAGGGAAATTTTCCATGCTTGCAACAAAGAATTGGCAGCAGGCTTACCCCAGCACATCTGAGACCAGCCAGCTCTCCATGTTATGCAATTGCTTCTCTCAAGTCTTAGGAGAGACAGAATAGAGGGAGCCGAAGTTGGTGGTGTATCCTGCTTACCACAACAGCAAACTGAAATAGCACTTAGATTCTCCAACTTTATTTTCTTCATCTTGCGTCTGGCACACTGTGGGGATTCCCAGACTCTAACTGCCAGAAGAAAGATTTTGCCTTTAATTTGCAGTAGGTTTTTTATGCATCTGCAAATCTATTGACTTCAGTTGTTTTTCAAAATTATTTCTAGTGCAGAAGAGAGAAAAATTTAACCTGCTACTATTCAGAATCACAGAACAGTTATGGTTGGAAGAGACCTTTAAAAGTCAGCTAGTCCAAATGCCGTGCCATGGACAAGGACATTTCCAACTAGATTTTTTTTTTTTTTTTTTTTTTTTGCAAATCCATTATTTTGAATAATTGTAGAAAAGAGCACTAAAACAACAATAACCAAAAAAAAACCACCTCTCAAAATGTCATGGACTATCTCCAATTCCCATATATTTTTTCTGATAAGTTGACATGGAATTGCAAAAATTGCTAAAGCATTAGTATGTGTCATGCTGTCCTAATGCTGAGTGTAACACTTGAATCATCACAAACAAGTAACTGAAAACATGAGAAAACCCTTCCCACCCACCCTAAAACATGAGTTAAGCAAACAAACAAAACCAGTAAAGATTCCTGATAGTCTTGCTGGTAAAAAAGAGGCAGGAATCAGAAGTGTCACTTAGATGAAAAATATGAGAAAAATGTGGATGGGTAATTCACTCAGCCAAGTGGTAACAGCAGCATGTTGAAGAAAAAGTAAGGTGAAAGCAAGAATTTCAGCATGTATCCATGGGTATCCACGTTGCTATGACAACCCTTCAATGGAATAAAATATTTTCTCCTTTCTTTGGGATTAAAAAAAAAGAAAGAGGGAAGCTTTTCTGCAAATAGGCACTTTACCTTTTTTAAAATAAATCTAAACCATTTCCTAACATAGCAGACATTGTAAAGACACTTAAAATTCTAAAAAGCACACCATATTATTGATGTGCTATTCAAGGCTACTCTTGCCCCCTTTTTATTTTGAATGCTTGCTAAAGGCATTCTTGTTAAATTCCTTCAAATTCCTTCACATTTCTGTATCCTCCTTTTTTTTTTCTTTTTTTTCCCCTCATGCTGTTTAGCTACAGAGCTTAGATAATCAAACCATTCTGCAGCAGATCTGTGGCTGTTTTTGGGTTCAAGCTAAGGCTATTTTTGTTCCCTTTTGATTTTCTGGAGTGATTTTTTGATCTCTTACTTTGTGCTACTTGAAGTTACTGTATTGACTGTTATTCCCTATTTAGCGATTGTTTAAATTTGGATTCAATGCTTATAAAGAAATATCTTTACTCCAAACTCACGACTGAAAATGCAGATCTGTTCAAACTCTTTCATTCTTTCTCAGGATAAGATGGGAGAGATATAAATAGATGGAAGATACTAGAGGAAAATGTTAGTATTTGAAGGTAAAGTTATCACATATTTTGGAAATCTTGTAAAAACTGTAACATATCCAGAAGTTGCTGAAAAATATAAGTAATAAGCATTTCCAGAAAATAGCTGGAAAATGTCAGCAAAGAACTTAGGTGCTCTTGCTTATATACACTGGCACTGAATGTGTTTTAAACATAACATACCTTTTATTCCTGGACCTCTTAAAGTTATACAAAAGTATCTCTTTGAACAACTTGTTCCATAAAAAAAAAAAATCTTTATTTTAAGACTCTATTAGTGGGAACTAACTTTAAATGAGAAATTATGAACCTGACTGTTTCTTAAATGCATCAATTGTTCCTAATAAATGTTCTGGGTATTTATTGCCAAGATAAAAATATCTTAAGCATCTGGACACAATAAAGCCTTTGAAAAAAACCAAAAAAAACCTAAACACAACTACCTGACAACCACATATATTTTAGAAAATCCTGCTAGTAAATTGCTGATTCCTGTGTATTACCTGTCTCTTCCTACCCTTGTTATCTCATCCAATATACTGTATTGATAGCTCCACTTGACACACGTAACCAGTGCAATTCTGGTTTTATTTTATCCACTTCCCCACATGCACATTTTTCGCATAACCATTTATTCAGCTCAGTGCAGAACAGCATAAAATCCACTTCTTTCCGAAAATACAATCTAATTAAGCTAGTAGAGTTGATCCAGATTCAAGATGTTAGAAATAAGAAGAATTTTAGAAAATAGGATGAAAATGCATATTTGTATCCGTATCTATTTTATGGCTATGTCTACACTATGTTAAATGTGTTCAGGAAATTTCTTAGGCACTGAGGCCAAGTGACATCTAATAATCCATGTCTATGTCAATAAAATAATTTTAGTCTCATAAACAGGCTGTCTCTACTCAAACATTCTCCTGGGAATGGTCCCTGAAATGATTCCTGTCTGAGGGAGAAAAAGATATGCCGCAGAATAGCCTAAATAGTTCTGTTACTCTATCTCCAAGTGCTTGAATTTAGAGGTCTACATGCCCTCTATTATTCAGAGGGCACATATCAAGACTAAATACAGCACAACCAGCCCAGTAAGCCCAGTTGGGTGCTGATTTGTAATATGCCAGAATTTCCCAGATCTGCTTGAATTTCTCTCTCTGTTAAATCACTAAAACTGCCCAACCTTCATTTGGGCTGCTGCTACAGAAATAAATGGAAGATAGATTTAGATGAACATAATCATAGACTTCAACACCAGAAGCAACTATTGCTGTTGTCATGATGGAGTGTGTCTATTGAAGCTGATAGACCTTTGTTATTGTATTTTAGGCAATGTGGCAACGATGAGAAAGAGAAAAAAAAGCTCTCAGCATTAGAGCAGGACAGTATAGTTCAGCTATATGAGACCTTATCACTCACGTATACACGTAATGTCACCATGTTTTATGGCCTCATTTGAAGTGCTTTTAATTGCCAGGAATTACTATTGCATTTGCCTTTCAGTTCCTTTGAGCAACATATATTATTTCTTCTCTATTTATTTGAACTACTGATGTGAATTACACAGCTGATTCTTCTCTGCTCTAAAGGTTTGCTTTACTTATTTGTCTGTTTGTTTAACATTGAAAGCAGGTTAGTTAAATTTGATAGTTTTTAACTCATGGATGAGAGGAATACAGTGGGAGAGGAGTAGAGTGCCTGAAAAGCCTCTGCTTCTATTTCCATCATTCAGTCACCCACTGTTTTGCAATGGTGCTAGAAATTTATGTGCATAAATCCTGCTTCTCTGACCAAACTGGCACACCAGAGTCAAGCATGTTTAACCTGATAAAAGCCATGTTTAGACACAAAGGCATAACTTTCCCCCTTCTACTTTAATTTTATGTCCTTAATTAAACAACTTAAATCCTACAGTCAGAAAGAAATGAGAAAAGTTACAAATGAACAGTTCTAAATGAAAATTAGGTCCACATAAAAACTGGTTTACTTTCTGCTATCGCTTCCTTTCTCTCCAGGAGTATCAAAGGAAGGCAGTATGGCTAAGCCCCCATCTTCTGCACCTCACCTACGTGCTTAAAATCAGACAGGGTCATCCCCTTTCCTTGGCTGGTTCTTACCTGCCATGAAGAGAAAATTGATGCTGGGCTGAGTAAGTTAGGGTTGGTGGGATGTCTGCCACCCATGTACTCATCATTGCACACCTCACAGTCCTCTGCATCTCGCCAGTCCCAGTAGGGGATGGTGAAGTTCTCATCACCCGTTATCCTCTGGATCTGACGTTCCCACATCAGCAGAAAGACCCGATGCCAAGGCAGGAAACCGGGGGCTTCGTGGGCAAAATCAATGTCCCGCCACACATTGGACCCACCTAAGAGTGTGTCTCGAGAGGCATAATAATGCATCCACACAAAGAGATCGTACACATTGATGTCTCTGAACATGGGATTGGAGCCATTGTTCATCTGAGTATACGTGCCTGTAGCAATAACGTAGTCCTGGCTAGGGATGTTCTTTGCCAAGTTAAGATAGGCAAGAAACTTGTTCTTCTCACTGGCGGTGAGCTGGAAGATGTTTCTTCTTGTTTTCACTTGTCTTTCAGTGCAGTTGAGCCCGGAGAAGCCAAATTTGCACTCCCCACAGTTGAATCCCATGAAGTTGCCTTCACATCTACATGTCCTGTTGTAAAATACAGAGGGCCAGTCCTCCCTGTCATCCACTCCTGAAAAAGGGAACTGTGGTCCCAGTGGAGCCTGGGAGAGAAGGATGTTCTGGCAGGACCCTCTGCTGGAAAGCTCCCCACAAGGGGACCCATCTCCATCCCAGGGGGGACAGCACTCCTTGCTCAGCAAACTCTGCACGTTCGCACAGACTCTGGGGAACTGCCCAGTGGATGGCTGAAGGATGACGAGCAGAAAAGCCAGGGCAAATAGCAGCATACTGACAGAGCAGCAGGAGAGCATTAACGTTATGCTTCAGTGCATGGAGTGTTCTTTCTGACCCCTCCAAAGGCCTGTGTGTGAAAGGAATTCCTCCCCTCCACCAGGAATATTTCACTGCTGACTTCTGCTACAGCGCACCCTTCAATGTCCTTCCCCATTCCGACACACAATGCATTTACACACAAAATACACTTCAGGGTTAATCTCATTATCACATGTTTTAAGTGAAAGCCAAGTGACTTTCCCCCCACTCCCTACAAGTTTCAAAATACAGGCATTTATTATAAACTTTCATCTTCTGCCTAGCACATGATTGCTCTCTCCTGGCAATTGGAGAGGAAGTAAAATTAAAGTTTGGACACTGAATCAATTGTAAGTTCTTAGAATTCCTAGTTTGATTATATGCTTTAGAGTAAACGGTTGGTTAAATAAAGACATGGCAGAATCTGGTCAGTTAAACAGAAGAACAGTGAATGTAAAAATGAAAAAATAAAGAATTTGTGAGCAAACTTTTTTAACAAAAAGCAAAAATAAAATGTGGTCAGATTAAGTACATAGAACATAGGGCAGTCCCAGAACAAATTATTTGACTTAGCATTTTTACATTTCAGTGTAAACTGCCTTTCTCAGATTAGCGTATGGCAAAGGGAGGTGAGGGAAGTAATATATTTTAAATAAGAAAATAATTTTTGTTCTTCTAGAATTGATAACGTTTTCACAGTTGATGACACATAGAAGTCTGCATGACAGCCTTCTCCACAGTTTTGTGGGAAACACAGACAATCTGCCAATAGATTTTCAGAAAGCACTTTGAGCATCTGTCTCTGGATCAAGAAAAAAACCATTGACTCCTGTTTTTCTCCCATCAAGCAGTTTGCAAACACCATATCTGTGTTCCTTAGCCAATATGTTACTGGGCAGCCTCCAGCCCACCCACCTCTTTCTTCTTGTACATTAGCCTGAGGAGAGCTGACAGAGTTGCATGAGCAGATTTAAAAGTTAGACATTCTTTGAAGCTGCCCCTTGCAAGAGGATGACTGCTGGGCAAAGCGCACATGAGTTATCCATTATTTTCTTCATCTTCTATTGCTGTTAATAAGAGTGGTTTTCTTGGGTTTGTTTTTTAGTAAAAGCTTTGTGAATTATTTCCTTGTGTTTAGAGGGGGGCAGGAATAACATATAGGCAAATGAAGTGAGAACTTTGCTGGGAAATGAGGCCTTTGCTGGGATCAGGAGGTCATCACATGACCATGCTGAGGAGCACGAGGTGCTTTAATCCTGTTGGCTTCTACGCCTCAGGTATTCCAGGGGATTATCCCTGAGTCCACTTCAAGGGAGCCTGTGATGGGGGAGCCTGGAGCAAAAAGGACAAAGTATTTGATTTTTCAAAAAGTATTTCTAGTCATAGTCTGATGTTTACTATTTTTTAGTTGATTCCCCTGGTTTCCATGTTAGCCTTGTAAAATATATTCAATCATAGAAAGGCTACTTGGTTGATTTATTTTATTTTGCTTGTACCTTGCTGATTAGGAAACCTTGCCATTTCATTTACTGTTCTTCCCATGGACACTACCACAAAAATACTATACAGGAGGAGCAACCCATCTCTGAGGATAGCAATATGTATTTTTTAATTTCCACTGAAAAGCCACAGGCATTGGGAGAAACTTGAGGTAGAACCTCAGAGGGAACCAGAAAACCCCTCAGGTATATATTTATGTAGACAATGATACAAACAAATATGTTCAATATCCTGTTTTAATATTCAAATGCAATTTTATGTTCAGTGTTACAAAAGAAGGATCTGAGCCTTGAGAGTTGTCATATGATGAGTTTCTGAAGCAGCTGGTTAACCACGGAATTCCCTGTGCAATGGTACAAATGAGAAGCCTTGAATCAGGAATGTGACTCAGGAGCGGCACACACACCTCTTGCTTTATAGAGATGTCAATAGTTACTAGATGGAAAACTCCCAGAGAAGTGAGAAATCTTCCTGAAGCTCACCTGCTGGCATGCTTCCAGTGTTAGGATCAGATTTTCAACACTGTGCTGCAATGCTAAACCAAGCTTCACAGAGAGATGGCCTATGGATTTCTGATGTGGTTGTGGACAAAGACAAGGAACATTCAAAGTAAAAAACAACGGCATTGAATGGGGGTTCACATTACCTCATAAAATTAATTCCTTGTTTCCTCGTAGCTGAGTGGGCTGATCTTCAAAATATCATTTCTTCCTTTCGTAAAATGCCACTGAAGTTTCCATTCTGGGTTGATAATACTGAAGCAATCAAGGAATATAAGTGGATTATTAAAAATTCTGATAGCTGGATGGCACCATGAAGGAAGTATGCCCCAGTGTTGCTTGTTAATTACTTGTTAAGAATTCATGGGGATTTTAAGTCTAGTTGGCTACGTTGAGTGGGGGAAAAAGAAGCTTGGGACGGGAAAATGGAGAATAATTTTAATTATGGTTACTTTCAAAGTCAAGCATAAAACTGTGGAGAAACAAGGGCTGGATAAAAAAAGTTGATGCATCTCAATAATTAGTGGAGATACGAATTGTCTAGGGAAAAAGTAAAAAAAAAAATATTATTTGAGATTGATAAGCACAAGGACCACTTGTCAATTAGAGAACAACTGGAAAGACAGGTAGTCTATAAACCAGCCAAGAAATTCAGTTTGATAAACCAGTAGACTCAGATTGTGTGAACCAGTAAATGTTACCAATTCAATGCTTTTATTATGTGGCCTTGTTATTTTTGATCTGATACTGGGATACCTAGATATAGGCTTAATGCATCAGAAAACAGACAGGCTGGTATGAAAACACAGGCCAAATATTAGAAGCAACTTCTAGGAGCAAGAAAAATGTCATTGATCTGTAGTCTAAAGCAAGGGAGAAGAGGTGCTGATGCAATCAGAGCAATGAAAGTATAGAAACATTAGCAAAAGACAAAAGGCAGTCTCTTTCTGTTATAGACTGCAGATAGCACGTAGCAGAAAAGTGGATCCCAATCTATCAGTCTACAGTCTGCACAAAACTTGCCTTATACCTGTCAGTCATGATGAGAAGACAGCATCTAAGGGGGATGCTAAAGCAATGTTTCCTACAGTTGTGTTGCACTCCTCTTACACTTCATCTCTGCTTTCAGATCTTTGCTGAAAGGCAGCCTGACTTCTGGCTTTTGGAAGCATGCTGGGCAAAGTGGAAATTTTGGTATGTGGCTCTGAATGCTTTCCTATCAGCTTTCAGAAGAAAAGCGTGAAACAATTTTTGAGTACTATGTGGCTCAGACCTGTGGCTCTGATAGCAGGCCAGGGCCCAGATTTAATTAGGTGGATAATATTGTGCTGTTTCAGGAAATTCCTATCTCCTCTAAGAGCTCGCTGAGTTTGAAAGCACAGAAAGTTTTTTGGCAACCTACAGGGAAATTATTCATGTTTTTTCTTGTTTAATGTTCTGCTAATTTTCCAAGGGAAACTGGCCTGCTGAGGGGTCAGACAAGCAATCCACCCTGTGCAAATCTAGTGGTGGAAACAACTAAGGGAGAGGCAAGACCGGCCTTTGCTCTGTTGGAGCTCTCCTGGACTGAGTATCTCATCTTGCAAAGCTACATCCTCTGCCATCATGACAGGTCCCCCACAGTTGTGTCTCAACCAGCTGAGACACAGTTAAAGGCCTATGCTCTTCCTCCACCTTTCCAGTGTCCTCTGATTCCAGTCACTCCTCTGCCAGTTGACCAGAGGAAGCTTCCTCCTGGGATGCCCATGGTGCTGAGCTTGTCTTCAGAACCAGCTGTATCTAACAAATGACTCAGGGTGCTTCTCACAGACTTGCTCCATTTATCCAGCTCTGCAGAGAAACAGAAAAAGAATAAAAACTACTAGTAGCTGTGTGTTGGTTTTCTCTCTGTGCACGCTTTGGAAAACAGGTAATCAAACAGTGTATTAAGAACCATGAGAGTGACATTTAGCACAGAGCAGGTCACAGCAGCTCCTGGTGGTAAGGCAGACATAGCCGTGCAGTGTCAAAAAGCTAAATTTGGAAAAGGAATGAGAGAATCAGTTGGGACAGGTAGAGGTTTTTAAGTCAGCTGGGACCCTTGGAGGCTGAGGTCACCTCATATAACCTCTTCTGGACCCAGAGTAGCTAGGCTTCCATTAAACCTAGCTTTTGCTTATAAGTAGAAGTACATCAAATAAGCAGTTCAAATGCATATTTTTCTCTGAAATTCAACCATACATTATTTTATTCTTAAATTGAGGCTTTAAATACTCAAAAGTGGTGAGGAGAATACTATAGTTTTTCTAAAGTGTATCTGAGGGATTTGCTGAGGTAAATAAAAACTTTGTGGATGGAAAAAGAGCCTGAATTTTACACACCAACAGAATATCTTTTTAAATGAAAAAAAATCACAAAAAATGTAATTAAATGTGGCCAGTTCTAGTGGAAAGAAAATATGTGCAGAAGAAATTAATATCATATGGTGCTTTCAGATTTTCCTTTGAGTATTACCCTTACCTGCAGTAAGCTTTACCTCATTTCTTTTTGAAAAGAGGTTTAGCTGACTAGACTTACAGAAACCTCACAAAACCTGTGAAACTTTGTGATTGTTATTGCTAGTGGGTTCTTAAAATCTGCAGTTTTTTTCTTCCCTTGAAACCCCCTTATCTTTGTAACTCTGGTAGAAGGAGCAATCAGATAAAACTATGCTGACAGACTACAAAATAAAGCATGCAGACATCTTCCATGAGATACAATGAGAGAAGGAGAGCTGTGGGAAACAAATGTTCCCTAAATCCCAGATTGCTACCTGGGTGTCGGAATCCAGAACATTCCTCTGGCTGCCCTGGATGGCTCGACACCCTGGCAGAGGACTCAGAGACCTCGGCACAGAGTCAGACACCTGTGCCTTGGATTTTAACCCCTGGAAAAAACTACCAGCTTTGTGTGAGGATTTACAAGCCACAAGAGTTTGAGTAGATTGATAATTAATTTCTCACAAGGTGAAAAACTAGAATTTTGGGGTTTTTAGAATGGGGGTTCAAGAGGCAAGATGGAGCAATCTGGGCATGTCCTGTCTTTTTCCTTCTTCTTTATTGTCCTCCATCTTCTGCTGTGATAGTGACACTTTTGGATTGGTTTAGAGTAGAGACAGACTGTCTAACATAGGTGACAGGTATTGGAAAATTATTGTAAATAAAGTACACGTAGTTCTTAGTATAAAAAACTAACACTGCCCCAAGGGCAGGCAGAGTGCCATGAACCAACCTGCCAGACAGACTTCAGAAGGTCAGAAAAAAAATGTTATAGATAAGGAAAAATAAACAACCTTGAAAAGCGGAACCAATGCATCTCAGCTTCTTCTGCTGCGGGGCTGGGAAAAAAGAGACTTTCTAACACCTTGGGTTCATCTCGACCCCAGAGACCTTATCACCTGCATACCTGTTGTAAGATTTTCAAACACAGAAATGTGCTGGGATGGGCAAGAAGGAGATGACCTGCAAGCCCAATGGATCCACAGGAGAATGGTGTGTGTCCTCCTTCTGCTTCTCCCACTCTACAGCGGGAGATGACATAGTCCTTCACACCCAGATCAGTGCAGGGAGAAAATGCAGACAACAAAGAAGACAACTATAATAGCTTCAGTCACATTTCTATTAATTTAAACCTCTCTACAGCATATGAAAGATAAGGGGAAAAGACATACATTGTTTAGAATTCAAAAAGTCTTATTAACCTTCCATAACTGTCTGATAGTACTCAAAGACCCAGCTGAATGAAAGACTCTGTATGTGGTCTCTAATTTCACCCCCCTTGCCTGCCAAACAATGACTGTAATGAAGAATAAAATCATACAGAATTTTTCATTCTCTGTAGAACTTCACTAATTATTCCATAGCTAAATAAATATATAAATAAGACCTTGACATTCAATTTCACTTCAATGCAAACAGTGGATAGGAAACTATTACTCAGACTGCAAACTCTCTGAATAAAGGACAAAATGTCTTGGTAAGACATTAGGCATCTGAGAAAATGGAAACGTCCTTCCAGTGTAAAATTATTCTGATAATAGCTGACAGTTTTGAGCAACAAAGAGAAGGGGAATTACGAGACGTTTTTCTTATTGTCCTCCTTAATTTTTTGCCATTATGATGCAGTGTGTTTGAAACAAACAAAAGGAGATTTCCTTCCTACAAGTCATAGTTAAGCTGCTATGCTCATTGGAGCTGAAAGTTTTGATGAGTTCAGAAACTAACCAGACAAATTCAGGAAAGAATAAGCCACAGAATCATAGAACATCAATGCACCATCTCTGGCTCCTGAAGTCTCAGAATCCTAAATTCCATGAGGAAGGGAGATCACTCCAGGGAAGTGACTGTACAGGCTTGTTCTGTTCCCAGATCCACAGTGCATCTGCCTAGGGCCATTGGAGGAGCAGGATAATGGACAACAAGGTCCTTTATTTTGATCTTTCCTATGACAAAAGTGAATTAAATATTGCCCAATTGCAGTGGTATCTTCAGCACAAATGTCACCAGGCATCTGGTCTATATTGCACAACAGTGCATATAATACAATATATACCTCCTTGATATTTGACAGCAAGACCTTTAAAGTAGCTAGAAAGCAAAAGATACAAAGATTTGGAGTTTGTTTTATAAATTTAAAAAAGTAAGCCTGCTTTCATCTTTTCAGAAGAAAAAGCAAAGATCTGGAACAAAAAAAAAAGCCTAACAATTTTGTGGGTAACAAAGCAGATATTGTGGAGGTTATTCATGTGAATACTGTAAACATTATTTGTGCACCAGTTATACATTCTGGGAGGCTTAATGTACCTAGAAAAACATTTGAAAGCAATGGGTGGCCAGGTGTGTTCCTGGAATTCCTTTCTTCTCCCCAGGCCAGAGAACAAAGATGTAGAATATACCAGAAAAAAGTAGTTTAGAAAGCAAGTGATGCATCAGTTGTGCAGGTACTAAGGTATTAAATAAGAGAAATAAATAATTTTAAGAAGCAATATGTTTAATACTTCTGGCATAAGTGTAAGAGATTCTTGTGACTTAAATGGCTAAATTAATCTTAAATTGTCCTTGGTCATCTGACATGGCCTTGGCCTAAGCAATTTTACAATTCCAGTCTTTTTGTTGGAGTATGGTTTCGACAAAAAAAGAAAAAACTCAAATCACATAAAAATTTTGAAAGCCTTGAGTAGTAAGGTTAATTTCAGAAACTGTAAAGGACTGATTGAGTTCTGATCACTGTGATTCAGCAATGATTATATAAAAATACTAAAAGCCCTCACGCTTATGCCAGGATCTTTTGTCACCCATTTGCTCATCTTTAGATACAATTGACATAACATGCTTCTCTCCCTACAAGGAATATTTAGCTACATTGTAAATTAAAGGATTCTATTTTTTGTGTGCATGCTCACTTGCACTGATGCAAAGTTGGGCTTTTGCACACCACAGACATGGCCTGACACACCAACAATAAATTGCTACACTTCTCAAAATAAATTCATTGTCAGGCACAGAAAAGGTTTTGCTGGAAGCTTTGTGTACATTGGTATATTTTGGTGTGATCTTGCATTAAATACTGCTAAATTTATTTTGAACTTGGTCTTCCACTTACAAATAACTAAGCCACGTTTAATCTTATGTTAGGTAAAATTCATTTAAGCACATGGAAGCTGCAGGGCAATATTACGCATCCTGATAGCACATGCCTGGCCAAAGCATGACCAAAGATCTCTTCACCACTAAGGAGTGAAAAATACAGATTGAAAGAAGGACTGAAAGTGAGTCAGAGTGTGAAAATTACTGCCAACATACATATGGTTACTCTTAATTGCCTCTTACACCAAAAATAAGGAGATAGAAGTGAAGAGAATGGACATCAACCCCTTCTGTATGAATGCTTTCTTGAGGAGTCTGGGATTTTTTCAGTATTTCATTAGTATTTTGCAAGTGATTATTAAAAGCAAACACTGGCACAAATGCCACATCAGATTCCACCATGGAAAGATGCAAAGCTCAGAAATTCCTAAAAATGTTTGCCTGTAGCTTTTCTATATGAAGTGATCTCTCAAGTTTTGTAGGTCTGATATTTTGGGATCTCCCAGAACTGGAAGTGTCAGTTCTGCTCTACTTTTGGGACTGTCTTCATTTTATGATGGCAAATCTCCTCTTTTATATTTCAGTGCCTGAAAAATGCTGGACTTCTTACTATTTGGTGGGCCTTACAGTTCGGGTGACAGGTGTTTTTTACGACAGTTACTTTCATGGGTGATTTTGCAATTGTTTATGTTTTTTAAACTGTCCATGCATGCATTTGATTTCAGTGAGATCAGTATGTTTCTATGTGTCTTGGACTTTGAATAATTTATGTCATCTAGAGAACTGCAAGTGCTTAATGTATTGGCATGATATATAAATATGTGTTTTGCCTTAATTCTCAGATAAAGAAAATGAAGATGAAGTGGAGAGAAAAAAAGCAGCCCTGTGCTGCTACACAAAATCTCTTTTTAATGTGTTTGAGAAATGTATCAAAACTTAAAATAATTTAAAAAAATAATTTTCATGAACATAATGCAGAAGAGAGCTGATTGCAGTACCCTTCCACTTATGTCCTATGTGTCCAGTCATTTCATCCTGAAATAGATGACCGTGATAATTCAGTTTAATCCCTTTCAGAAGAGGACAGTTTCTCTTCATCACTGGAAAGACAAGACAAGATAAGCAGCCCAGATGCAGACTTCTGAAGCCGGCTGAGACATGAGAAAGGTGATTTTTTATGTTTAACCATGTTTAACCTTATGTTTAAACTTATGTTGAACCATGCTTGGCCTCCCCAGGGCAAACCAGAGCAGTCCTTGAGCCCAGCAGAGGTGTAATGTGCTGCCCTCCAATATGGCACTGGCTTGACTTCGTCTTCACTGAAACATTTTCCTACATCTTGAAAGCAATGGAAATAAAAACATCCCTGAGTGAGCTG
Source organism: Motacilla alba alba (assembly GCF_015832195.1). Lineage (NCBI taxonomy): Eukaryota > Metazoa > Chordata > Aves > Passeriformes > Motacillidae > Motacilla > Motacilla alba. Next base: position 44,297,433 of record NC_052016.1, on the reverse strand, counting down.
CTGATAGAGTTACCAAAGGCGTCTATCAGAAAAATGAACTTGCCTATCCATTTTTGAGCTGTACTGATAAGTTTACAGTAATTCTACAACACCATCCTTACAAAGAAATAGGCTGGATAAATGCTCTAATTTTTAAATGAGAACTATGTCACCTATACACTTCAAAATACAGGTAAATCAAAGAAGAGAAATTCCTGCAATATCAGTTGTTTTGTAACTTTTATTATACTTCTATACAACCTTCTGAAATAGAAATAACATTAGGAGATAAGTAGCTTTTCTAACAGTGAACAGTATATTTCCCAAAAAAAAAAAAAAAAAAGGAAAGTTCACCATTACTAGATATATGAGCAAATACATGACATGGAGTATTTCTTCCTTTCTAGAAAAATAGTATTGAAGATGTAAAACAGAACTATTTAAAGGAGTCTGTACATATGTTGACTTTGAAATGCAATTTCTATGGAAACAACAAACAAAGAGAATATCACAGAGAGTGCCAAGCTCATATTCATGCCTGGACTGATTTCAATTTTTTCCTTGCTGAGAATTAAAGCTGAAGGTTTTCATGCTGAATTCTATTATAAAAGTCTTCCAGCATGTTATTTTCATTCCTTGACTTCTCTCCGCTCCTTTTTGATAACAAGGCATGAATAACACTTTTTTTTTTTTTCTTTAAAGGCTAATAATTTTGAATGCCCCGAATTTTGGGGTATCTACTTGTTAAACATTTTTCACTTTCAAATATTACCATGTAAAAATAACACTGCAAAACTATGCACCTGAGTATGTCAGTCCAGGTTTTTATCATCAAAGTGAAGAAATGGATGATCTTTAGCTGCAATCAGTATGGCCTTTTCAGATATCTACATTACAAGGATCACATATACAAAATAATCTGTGTTTACCAGATGATTTTCCTAGGGACAAACTAATCTTGAAAGAGTCTTGAAATATGAAGGAAAAAAATCCTTGGAGACTTGGAAATTAATTTGTATTTTGATAAACTGTGAAAATCTAACAGTTCAGAGGGTTTGTTTTATTACTAATCAATTCCTTTTGTTTCTTGAGCTCTTTATTAACAAAAGGTGTTTTCAACAGAATTTAAAAAATATGACAGAAATTTCAAATTTTAATACAATAGAAATACTTGTGAAAGACAGTATTGGGAGAAAATATTAAAGCTTGCAAGATATAGAATTCTGCTTGTCATTAAAAATAATAAATGAAAAAAAAAATTGTTTAACAGTGTGTGAGAAAAGGTGCCTAGTTAAATTTAATTTTTTTTTTTTCTTTTGCAAATAATCCAAAGAATGATCAGGACTTTTAAGGAAGATTTTACATCTGCTACATACTTCTTTGGAATGAAGGAGATAAAATAAGAGCTGTATTGCCAGTTTTTTAAACTTTAAACCCACCACATTTTCGGAGTTTCCTTAATATTGCAGCACATATTTTATGAGCGTACAGAACAATTAAAATGTGGGAAGCAGAAAGACTCTCATCTGAAAATATAGCAATATAGAGAACATTGAGGATCCTCATTCCTGATCTTACTTAAATAGGTGCTACATTTTGAGTTTGAGTTTGAGTTGAATAATAGTAATTATAACTTTCTTCAGTTTAGTTTTCTTCTTCCACTTTTCCTAAAAAAACCCAAACCACTGTACATCAAGAGAAAAAGGAACAGAGAATCAGTTTCTCACAAAAAAAAAAAAAAATTGAACCATTATATTTTGGGTTTATAAATGATTTGTTTAAAGGTTTTAATAATTTTGCTTTCTTTTTGTTTATTGAAAGATAGCTTGAAGTTCCATTTTTAAATGAAAAGTTAGAGTATTTTATTAAAATTTCTCGAACTAAACCATTATTTGTCCTAATTTCTTCTTATGCATTTAGCCAGTTTCAAGCTCAATTTGCTTTTGTTTTAGAGTGATCAAACCTATACTTATTAATGAAAAACTGTCCTTTTTTTCTTTTAAATATCTATTCAAACATCTGAAGACACACAATCTGGCTTCAGAATACATACACAAGAGGAAACTCATAAGAGCAAAATATTTCATAAATTGCTAAATTTCAAATGAAAACAGCTTTATTTTGACATTTCCTTGCAAAGTCTGTTTTTATAATGTAAAGGTTTTGTGTAGCCTTGTCAAAGAAAAGGGTGAAACTAATTAAAAATCAAGTTGTATCTGGCAGATACAGTTTATTTTGGGAGTTAAGATGCATACATTTAATTACCTGCAAGCACATGCCTCCATGTATGTGTGACAGGTGAGACAGGGACTTAGTTCAGGTCTCTGGAGATAGACATTTGAACCATTTCAGAAGGAGAGGACTCAGAGAGGGACCAGGAGGCAGACTGGTACCTTCTGGACAAGGCAGACAGAAAACTGGTGAAATAGACTGAGGGGTCTCAAGGGAGTCCTGTGGTGAAAAACAATCTTACTAAATAATGTCATGGTAACTTTCACCTTATTAGTCACAAAACCATGCTAGCAATTAATGAAAAATAATCTTGGTGTTCAAAAGGCATATTGTGATAACCAACATAGATTGAATGTTATCTTTACATCCACCTTGAACTGGAGTTTAGCTGCAGGAAAGAGTGGTTCACAGTAGAGCTTAAAAACATTTGAGGAAATTATGCTGGCTGAATGCATTTACCTGTATGACTTTGAAGCAAAATGTGAACAATAAGTATCACCATTTGAGGACTCAAATTTCTCTCTGCTTGGCCATGTCCTCAATGCTTTTAGCCTTTGCTGCAGAGAGGACTCCCTTGGGTGAGATGAATCTACACAGTTAGTGCTAAGTGTAAAGCATAGCACATTCAGACCTCTGCTATATCTTCAGAGCCCTACAAAAGAGAATTAATACATTGGGAAGTCTGGCTGTTATTCTTATTTTGACAATGGTCTCATTATTTTATCCTGCTAATCTGATTTTCAAAGATTTATACATTAATTTTTTGTACATTAATCCCTGAAACTATGCTTGGAAAGCCCATGCTACTAATACCACAGGACTAATGTACATGCCAGGAGTAGACAAAATTTACAAGAAACAGACAAACCTCAGAATAATAATTTCATTATATCACCCTTATAAATCATCCCAGCTGTTCCGACACTTTAATTACAAAGTGACACTTCCAGTCCTAAAGTATTGTGTCCTGCGTAATAAATCATTTCACTTTATGCACATTATGAGTCTGACTGCTGTAGAGGAGTCATTTTACAATCCATTTCCTTTACAAATGCAGAGAGTATACAAGAGATTAAATAATATAACTACAAAACTCAATAGAAATATTGTGCCAGTCCTGAATTTATCACAATGTATATACATGCAATATATGTGGTGTTTTCCTCATACTTCTTTCCAGTATCCCACATAAGCTTCTAGTGGACTGCAGGTATGGGCTGAACAGCCTGGGAGCAGGAAACAGGTGGCCAGTTCTGGAACTATTGTACACAAAAAGTGATATTTTATGAAAGCTGCATGTAAAAGAAAAAAGCTCCAGAATAATTTCACTAAGCAACTTGTAGGCAAGGGATTAGGAAGAAAGTATGAGTGAGGAAAAAAAAAAAGTGTGCGACTTTTTTTCAGTCTTACACACTCTCAACACAATTACAATTAAGAAAGAGAAGAAAGAATAGAACAAATTGCAGTAAACAGTGGCTTCAGGATGTCAAAACGAAAATGAAAAAAACCTGAATAATTATGGGAGTAAATACAGTCCTAGCATGAAGCTACTGGAGTCTGCTATTCTGTTAGGCATGTACAAAAATTCACAGTAATGTTAATAGAGGCTGCAGAGACAGACAGTCTGTGATCCATACAATCGTTCCTCTTCAAATTTACCTACAGAGTTATTTGTTCTGCAGCCTTAAATCATGAGAAGCCAAGAAAAAGTTCCATATTTTATCTTCATTTTGTGGTGTGCTTCATCACAGACCTAGCACTGAAGCAGCAGGATTGCTGGAAATCATGTTATACAGCCTCTGTGAAAAGTTGTTTGCAATAGTAGATGTGTTGGAGAGAGGTCAAGCTGTTTTCCGCGGACACAGCCTTCCAAAGCCATGGCTTAGATGCTAGAAATGTTCTCCTTTCTTACCACATGGTCCTTGTCTCGACTGCATCTTGCTACACTCACTTTGCTGATTTCAGTTTGTTATCATTGAGTTTAAAGGCATTTGACTAAATCAGAAATATGAATGTTGCAATTAACATTGATTTGTGTACCCTTTGTGAAGATGAAATAATTTCACAGATGTCTTGAGACATGGAATTTTTACATGATCGTATTAACCTCAGCCTACCAAGAAGTAGTCTATAAGCTGTGAAATGCTTTCAGGCTAGCCTAGAGATATCCATTATTTTGCTCAAAAAAGAAGCATCTTCCCCCCACACAATCATTGCTTTTAGATGTTAATTCTCCCAGCATACATCCTGGTTACAGTGTTAACACTGTGTGATGCAAAGTGGTATACATAATTAATGAGCATCTCAAATCTAGGCAGTTATGATTTAAATTTCGTTGTTGCTATTTTTGTCTTTTTTTTTTTAATTTGTGAGATTTGAAAGGAAAAATAATATTATGGCCTCTGTCCATCAGGTTTACTTTTTATTCTATACTTATTTTCCTTATTGAAAGTTTCATCTTTTTGTCTGTGAACCAGTAAGGTTCCGCACATAAAGAAACCCATTCTGAAATCAGCTCCATATGGACAGACCATATGGGCACACTGAGTCCCACTGAAGTGAACTATGGTTACCATTTCTTATTTCTGCTATAATAACATGCATGAGTCCCCAACCATGGGCCTTGTTGTGCCAGGCACTGCACAGACACAAGAAAAACTTAATGCTAGCAGACAAACCATCACAGTACAGATAGCATGAATGCTACAAGCCATTATAGCGGCAGACTAGATTGTTAAATGGCACATATAGGTATTACACTGTCAGATTTAATGAAATCGCCATTTTTATATCATTCCCATTATTGTGCATCCCTCTAGAAGAGGTCATTCTCATTTCCTCTCTGGGTATAAATCACAAGTGTTCTTTCCTGCTGTCAGTGAGGTTGCACATATGTGTGTTAAGGTTAGAATGAAACATCATTTTGCACTCCAGATATGTCTAGAGAGGGAGGTAGCTGTGGAATATGGGATAAAGGGAACATGGAGGGCATTAATAATCTTACAGGAGCTCATTTTTCTTAAAACTGGGTGCAGTAAACTATTCAGTAAACATATCCACCCGGAAAAGCATTGTAAAATACCAATTTCCATATGAATTTATGTCTATAGTGCTTTACAGATGTTCTCTTTTTAGGAAAATCCTGTATAATGACACCAGAATTAAACCAAAGGTTTATTTCCTGGCAGTTATGTTTTTCATGGCAAATATTTACATGTAAAAGCTGTAAATAGTGATGCTGATCCACCCAACAAAGGTGAAGATGTGCTTATCTGTCCTAGGAACATTATAAAGGTGACTCTTCAGAGAGAAGGAAGAAAAGACAGAAAGGCAATTGCATGTACATATTTTGTGTTCATCAAAGCTGCTCAAGATTTCACAATCAAGCTCTTTCCAAGTAGGTCACAATTATGTTGCAAACTGCTTGCTTGAAAAACAATGGTGGGTAATAATCTGGAAACTGAAGATTAAAAATAAGAGGCAAAACCTTAAGAGTTATGATAATATCCCATTAAACAATTTATCTGGGGTTGCAATAGATTTTCTAATAAAATTCTTTAAATCAGGTTTGGAAGGCTTTCAGGAAGAGATGCTCTCGCTTAATCCAAAGTTATGGGCTTTACTTACAGAATTTCGGGTGAGAGTGTCTGACCTGTACTATGCAAGCAGTCAGGTTAAATGATCATAATGGTTCCTTCTGGCCTTAAAATCTATCAATATATTAAGCCTCCTGCTGTAATGCTCTGATGCAGAGGCAATTTACATCAACTTCTGAAGAGCACTTAAATTAATTGTTTCATTAAAACCCATTTGAATGCTTCTACATCTTGATGCGTGCTACTTCTGGGTGCCTCAGAGATTTCATTTGGAGATCTTCAACTCCAAAGAGCCTCTTATGTTTGCCTGGCCTGACTTGTGCCTTCTGCCGGCCAGAACAGCCTGTTCCTGGGGAATTCACGCGGCGAGGAGCCCTGATACCATGTCTAGTGCCCGTGGGTGGTTCCCTGGCTACCACTAGGAGGTGCTTCCAGCGGCTCCACTCAGTACTCCCGTTGGCATCATGAGGAATGAGTTCAGCTCTGTGTGGGAGCGAATTTCAGATCTTTCCTACACCTACGGCCTTATGCCAAAAATAAGATGCAATCATTTGTTTCCTTGGTGATAACGGCGCTGGGCATGCGTAGTCCCTGCTGCCTCTAAAATGGTGAAGTGTGTTATCAGCCTTCCTTACAGTGCTTTTGAGGCAATGTATCAAGCAGCTTTTACTGCAGAACAAATGGCTTCTTGATTATGTACAGAAGGGAGAAAAATGTATTGAGGTTTGCAATTCAGTACTCATTCTTGGCAAAAGTAATTTTATTCTATTTGTTTGCTTTTTCAGTGCTAAGTGAAGGGAAGAGGGAGCAAGAAATGTCAGTCCCGAGGTTTCTAAATAGCAGAAGACCTTTTAGATGTTCTTTCTTGGTAGTCTTTCTTAATCTGTATCTGCATGAAGCTGCGGAAGTTCTGGTTCCAGCCTTGTTTTCTCATGCAGATTTTGAAAGCTTGTCAAAGCAGAATATCATCCAAGTGTGTCTTCTATGTATAGAGCATCTGAATGCCAAAAAAACATAAATATTTGCATTATGCTACTGTCCTTTGCAAGAGACAGTGAAGGGTAGCATACAAAGTATAAAAATACTTTTCTTTTCATATCCTGCTGGATTTTTTTTAGTTCATCTTTTTTTTTCCAATATTTAAAATGTCTGCAAGTTTTGAAAATATGCAAAGAATTTCTGAGTTCTTGAAATACTACAATACATCTATCAACTTCAATTTTATTTTCAATTACAATGGCTTTTTATAGGGGATTTTATTTTAAATCAAGTATTTTATTAAAAGGTCTACTAAAACTTCTTTGTTGTCAGAAATTCTTTACTTCTTTGGCATAATCTCCACTGAAGGGCCAATCAGTGATGACTCTCGTTATGCATTCTACTCCAGTTAAGGCAAATATTTAGTGTAAAATAAATAACTTTTTTTTTTTTTTAATCTTCTGAGTAGTACTAATCACCATGAGCAAACTGATGGCATTTCACTATATAAAAACTTTTATATACCTACTTTGGGAAGCTGAAATTGCTGATTTAATTTATGGACTTCTGGCTACAGGAGCAATTTATTTTCAGTCAACACAAACAACAAACTTGCTATATTTGCTGAGAATTTCTTGAATATGGCCACAAAGAAGATATGGCAATATACACTCTCAGTATCTTCTTTAATGTAGCAAATAATTACCAAATTGTTTTTACTCTCTGCAGTTGTTTTACAGTCTTCCTCCACACTTAGCTCCTTTTCCTTTTATTATTTCCTTTTTTTACTGAAATTATTAAAGGTATTTCTGAAGAATTAACAAGTGTCCTCTTGCTGCAAAAGCATGTCAGTAGTGTCAATATCAAAGAGGCTGCAAATGCTTTGTGTTCAAAACTGAAAAAAAAGTCTAGGCTGATATGTCTTGTGAAATTGGTTCCCTCACTGCATCAGCAAGGCTTTCACATCCATGGTTTCAAAGATGTTAAACTCCATGTAAACAAAATCATGGATTTTTTTGTAAACAACAGCATCAAAAAACAGAAGTATTATCAGTATTAATAAAAACCTTAACAAAAAGAAGCTCTCTGCTGTGGAAGTATTAGCATCAACTCAGAAGGGAATTGTCTATTCAAGCATGATCCTAACAAACTTGATCTCGTCATGAGAGCTTTGTTTCTCTTTTTCCATTAGAGTTAATAGACCTGTGCACAAAGCAGTGTTTTGTGGCCATTTTACATGTGAAATTTGACTGTGTGTGAGAGTTGTGGCTTGGTTCTTTTTTCTGTACAGCACAGCATTTCACTTCTGCTTAAAGCAATACCTCTTTGCCTTCTTTGCAGTAACACATGCATAGATATCACTGCAGTTTTGGCATTACACACAACTACCATCCATCTTCTTCTAGGTCAGGTCCTCCAGATGCCTGAGATGTTCAGATGTTTCTCTTTCTTAGATCTGACCTATTATTTCAAGTTGTTTTCATTCATGCTGTTTATTCAGTGGGTACTGGTTTGGAACCAATCAAAAGCCCATTCACCTCTATAAGAATAAGTATTTTTCTATCTTTGTGCAGGCTGTGCATATTATGCGGCTTTAGGAGACCCATCTTCATCTCACCCCAGTGTCCTACCAAATAAACAGGGAATGGCATATTTTTGCTTACTTCCTTTCCAAATGTTTAAATTCTTTTTGTTTTAGCAAGTCATGACCACCTTCAAATAAAAAGTAGGAGATGCTGGTAAGGCAAACATTTGGCCTACCCTAGAGCTGTACTAGAAACATGGAACTGTTGCTGCAGTTTTCTAATAAAGTGCAGCAGAGCTGTACCTTTGTGGGGGCGGGGGGAAGAAGAAGAGACATTGATTTTTTCCTACTAAAACACAAGGAGGGTTTCATTGTTGCCTTACTTATTCCTTATTCTTTTTTACTTCTGCATTCAGAGACCATCCAAGCACTCATACATGAGACCTTCAGAGATACAATTCTAATATTTTTTTCATTTATTTCTTTTATTTTCCATCCTATTTAAGCCTGAAATGATGTCTCAGAACTTCTTGGGGCCACAGTGGGATTTTTCTTGTGGCTTCTTAAGATTAGAATTCATATTGGGAGTCTCAGTGGGGCCGCACTGTGATAAGCATTTCTGTCAGCTCAATGCTGTGGGAGTAGCTGCATTAGAAATATGCACAATAAGGTAGGTTTGACGAATGAATAAGCTCAGAGTGTTCTTTAGCACACCATGTGTCTGAGCTGCTTTAATGCACAGACTGATGTTTAAACACAGGAAAAGTGGAGAAGTGATCATTTAAACTTCGTATTCAGCTAGTGGCCCATGCTGGGGAAAAAACAGATGATTGTTTCGCTTACTCTCCAAAAGAAGTTGATACCTGAATCTGGACAATTTCCTAACTAGACAGTTTTTTAACTGATTTTTTTTCCTTTTTTTATGAAAACTACGTCATGTTCATCTGGCTTAAATCTAAGAATTCATAAGGGAGGTATTTGCTTCTCAATTACTCTTGCTTTCATCAGGGATGACACTGTGACACTAATTGTATCAGCCATGCACCATTTCCTATCCATTGATCATGAAGGAAGCATAGATGACCAGAGGCAGAATTCACATTACAATAGCCTATGTCTGATGAGGAAAGTTTTGTTATGTATCCACTCTGAATATCCAAGCTGTTCATGCTCACATGTAAATGATTTGGCTCCATCAGCAATCAGATTATTAATCCAGTAGGCTACCATGGCACAACTCTTGATCTTGAAAGAAGAATCTAGAAAAGATATTAGGAGAATCCATGAGTATGGATAGAATATGACTAGTCAACTGTGGTTTTGTCTTAATAAAGCACCCTTATACACCTAGAGTCATATAGCATTTGAAAACAGAACCACTTTTTTTTTAGTTGTATTTTCTTTTAGCATGCACTGATAGTCAAAAGAAGAAAGTTTGACAAAGAAAAATTTTTGGGCTGTTGTGTAGATATATTCACCTAAGGGAAAAACTGAGCAATATGTAAGAGAAGGGAAATGAATTTGGTATTTAATTATAGGTCAAAGTAATTTATCTACTAATTTTCTTCATCAGCCTCTTCCTTTTCTGGAATGAAAAAAAAAAAAAAGACCCAAAACCAAAAACAAAACTACTTCACAAATTCAAGAGCTTACTCAGTGCCAATAAAAAATTGATGTGCACCTGCTTCTTCATTGGGCCATAGAGAACTAATTAGTTTGACAGAAACTGTCAATTTGTGAACAGCAGCCACATTGCTGGGTCTCAACAAAGTAGTCATCTTCAAAATACAAAGACTTTTTTGTCAACTTGGTGTTACTATGGTAACTACAGTAATTGTTTACCTAGGAAAGCAATATTGGGAATCTATAATTTAAAAACATGCACCAAACTTAACACCTCTGATTACTGCTTGCCTTAGTCCTTTTCCCCCCTTTTTGGTCCTGCAGGAAAGTGAGGGACTGAAATAATTTTGTGTCTATGTCCCCCAGCACTCTTACTAGTTCTACTTTTAGCTGACATTTTTCACAGAAATAGCTACAAGCAAGGAGACAGAGCTGGCTCCAAGTCACCTTCTGTGGCAGGTGAACTGCCAAGCAGGCATGTGCTGATCCAAGTCTGTGCTACTGCTAGAGCAAGGTTGTTCTGTGCTACGTATTTCCCGGTCTTTTGCCAACCTCCTTTGTTCATAGGGGGAACGGGATGCATATCACTGTGTCAGCAGGAGAAATCAGCTGGCCAAGAATAGCTGGAAATATAAGTGTTTCAGCTGAAATACACCAGTAAGGTGATTAGTGTGGAGCATTGCAATGACATTTTGCCCCTTTCTTCTGGAGGACAGAGGTTTTTTTCAGGTGAAATTCACCACCTTTTTACTCTGTTTGGTTTATTTTCATGCAAGGTAGTCCTGAGGGTGGCTCTCCAATCAAAAGGCTGTTCTCCATGGCCAATGGTGATCTGGGGTACATGAAATTCCACCTGAGGATAAAAAAGGTTATGGCAGAAGCTGAAAGGGAGAACAGACTCAGGTCACTTTCTAGTGGGAGTCTGTTTCCAACCAGGAACGCTGAACAGATGAGGCCTTCTATAGACAGAAAGATGCAGGCACACATGCATATGTGAGAACATATGGCAATCCAGTGAGTGGAAAAGGAAAACTTAACACCATTTTAAAAAAAAGCTAAAAATAAGACCATGAGGACCACTGATCAGTCAGTCTCACCTCTGTGCCCAGTAAAATCATAGAGGACACCCTCCTGGAAATTATGCTAAGACACATGGAAAATAAGGAAGTGATTGATGACAGCCAACATGGCTTCACTAAGGGCAAATGCCTGATAAATTTGAAGGCTTCCTAACAACAGGCTAATGGTGTTGGTGGATGAGAAAAGAGAAACTGCTGTCACCTACCTGGACTTGTGCATTTGACACTGTCCTGCAGAACATCTTTGTCTCTAAACTGGATAGACATGAATTTGACAGGTATACCACTCAAGAGATAAGCATTTGGTTGGATAGCTACAAAGAGCCGCAGTCAGCAGCTCGATATCCAAGTGGAGACCAATGGCAAGTGATGTTCCTCAAGGACAGGTGTTGGGACAGAGCTGTTTAACATCTCTGCATCCAGCTCTGGGGTCTCCAACATAAACGTGGATGTGTTGGAGTGTGTCCAGAGGAGGGCCATGAAATCATCAGAGGGTTGAAACACCTCTCCTGTGAAGACAGTTTAAAAGAACTGAGGTTGTTCAGTCTGGAGAAGAGAAGGCTCCAGGAAGACCTTCTAGCAACTTTCAGTAACTAAAGTAAAGGGAAAAGTAAGGAGAGGGAGAGGAGGTTTGTAGAGGGGTATGCAGCAACAGGACAAGGGGGAATAGTTTCAAACTGAGAGAGGAAAGGTTAAGATATATGAAAGAAATTCTTGTCTGTGAGGGTAGTGAGACACAGGCACAGGTTGCCCAGGGGAGATGAGAATGTTCGTCCCCTGGAAGTGCTGAAGACCGGGTTAGATGGGGTTTAGTGCAGTCTGGTCTCATGGAAGGTGTCTCTGCTTATGGCAGGGAGGATGGAGTGAGATGATTTTTAAGGTCCCTCCCAACACATGCCATTCTCATGGGTGCAAGGTCTGGATCCTGGAATGAGTAGAATTCTCAGGAGAGAATCCATTTCAGAGCCAGAAACTTCTCTGCCTTGTATTCACAGGAATCAATAACACTGACACAAAAAGGATCCCCTTTTGTGTGGGTTTGCGGACTTCACAACACAATGGCCTCATTGCCATTGCCTCCCTACTGTTCAGCTGAAGATGCCCAACTGAGGTTATCAGGCATGAGTTCAAAACATGAGTTCAAAACTGGTTGCGTTTCACTCATTCAATATTCTACTCTCACTGCAGAGAGAAGATAGTGTATCATAGTGCAGCATAATTGGAGGTTTCATTCTGTCAGCCTTCATTAGAAGCACTCCCCCACTCAGATTGGAACTTGCTGAGTAGAAATAGGAGCAGCAGCATCAGATTTTGAATGATGTGAGAATACTCAACCACTTTTTTTCAGCACAGACAAAAACATCTTTGTAGGGTGTGGAGTTTCCTGAGAACCTAAGTGTTACCGAATTTTACTTTTTTTTATTTTTGTTTTGGAGTCATGTGTATTTCAGTCAATATTAATAGGGAGGCCTGACTATACTCTAAGCTCTCCTTTTAATGTGTGTATGCTGATTGCAGTTAATTAAAATCCTCATGCACCAGTTTTGAGTCTCTTGATGACTGAGCTACAATTCTTTGGTGGAAAATAGCGATTGGAATAGCATAGGATACAATAGGTAGACATGAAACGCACAGATACTTCAAGAAAGTGGAAATAACAAAGGAAGCAAGAAGAAATCAGGTAAATGTAATGCATTTTTATTGATTTTATAAAGTTAAAAATGCTTATAACATTTGAACCAACAGGAAACTGAACTTGAATAATAGGGATAACACCTTTAGTCATAAAGATAAATATAAACCAAACTTTCACAGTTGAAGTTATTGCCCCTGAATACTCCTATTAATGTGAACCAGAGTTGTAACTCTGCAGAAGTTCCACTTACCCCTTTTGGCAAGTACAACTACTTTAGACATGAAGTTAATTCTCTAGAAAGTGCAAAGGAGTTACAGGGAGGACACAAAGAACAAATTCCTTGGGTAAATTCAGTGATTTGGTTTTCGTTTTTTTACGCAGATGCCCTGAAAACTGGTTTTGTTCTCTTAAAATAATTTCTTGTGGGTAAATCTGAGGACATTTGTGAGCTACAATCTCTTAGCAACACATGATGCACCCTGTTGCTCACATAAATCTCCATAGATAAATTCTTGTTCCCCTTTTACACTCTTCTTGCAAGCATCCTTCTCAGAGCTCTATATTCTGTCTTCCTCTCTCATGTCTTTTTTATCCAATGATGAGCATAAGGGTCAGGCCAAACAAGATCTTATAGGCATTTCTAATTTTAGATTCTAAATCTAAATCTAAGGTAAGAATCCTTATTCAGGCCCTGAATAATGTTGAAGGAGTTTCAGACCTAGGATCAGTTTGGAGTTTCTGATTTTTCCCAGCTTCTAAGAGCTGGGCTGCTTCCTTGCACAGAACTAGAACAGTTTTCAAAATATTAGGTATTTCACTGTCTCTTTTACACCTATGCACAACCAATAGTGAAAAAATAGTCAGATTCCTTGAAAGCACAGTGATGCTTTCAAACTATGGATATCCCTCTGAGGAATAGATTCACTTTAGAATCTCTGATGAGAAGTGAATGCATCTTAATATCTCCCTCTTTGTCATCCTAAACAAAATGTTTAAGGTAGATCATATGAACTGAACCCTAAAAAAATAAAATATTCCTGTATTCACTCTGTAGTGATTTAAGCCCAGCTGGAAATTAAGCACCACACAGCTGATCACTCAACTCCCCTCTTCCCTACCCACAATCTGGTGGAATGGGGAGGAGAGTCAAATAATACTTGTAGGTGGAGACAAAAACAGTTTAATAATCAAAAATCAAGTAAAAATATGGTAATGATTGTAAATTATGATAATAATGATAACAATACGGGAAAACTCAAGTGATGCACAATTCAATTGCTCACCATCTGCTGACCAATTCCAGACCCCTCTTCCTGACCCCAGATTTGTTCCCCCTGTGGGTAACTCCCCTAGTTTATCCACTGGGCATGACACTTCTATGGTTTGGAATATCCCTTTGGTTCGTTCATGTCACCTGTCCCAACCATGTTGTCTCCCAGTTTCTTCTATACAGTGTCAGAGCAAGAGAAAAGAAAAAAATATCCTTGACTTAGGATAAACATGACTTAGCAAAACCTCAAAATATCTCATTCTGAATCCAAAACACAGCAATGCAACTGCCACTGAGAAAAACTTTACCCTATGGTAGCTGAAACTAGGAGAAATTTTAGGAGAATATGAAGCTTATATATAAATCTTCACAAAAGAGGCATATAAAATCAGGCCCTTGCATTCCTCAAGGCCGGAAGAACAACACGAACTAAGGATAAGGATTCTAAAAGTATTATTATACTCTATCAGGCTAGATTTTCTTTTAATATGCGTTGCATAGCATACTTTGCACCTTTTTTATCTCCTACATAGCAGACTTACCATTAGTAAGCTTGCTACAGGAGGCGAGAGTAATTTTCTTGATTTTAACTGTGTCTTGAACTATAAGCATGTTGGGTTATTCCATCTTATCTAAAAAGGAGCAAATACTGCCATGTGTATATATTTATATATGTGTATATATATATATATAAATAAAACATGCATACAAACATTTAATATTCTTTTTTTTCCTTTTTTTTCTTTGTTTTAGAGATCACTTTGCAAGAAAGCAGACACTTGGCTTATTTGGTCAATGCAACATCACCTTCTTGTCCACACTTTGATTGTGTTGCCTGTGTCCCACTGGGTTTTTTAATTCTGGAACTAAGGAGAATGCAAATTAGTATTCCCTTTGCCTCCTTGTTTTCTGTCTTAAAATGTTAGTGTGGTTAGGACGCTCTACAGAGACACTGATTATACCAGAGACTTACTCATACTCTTTTTCCCCCTGCAATTTTCTGTATGTACAAGTTCCTCAGAGTGCAGAGATACAGCAAATGCACAGCTTTGCCAATGTGTTAGTATTTATAGGTGCTACTGCCACAGAAATAATGAGTATTACCAATAGTGGGCTTGTAAATTGTAGTCATTATGTCTCCTTATTCAGGTACCAGTTTATTTATCTTTTGCTGGTGCTGTTGCAAACAGGAAGTAGAAGCTTTCTTTTTGTTAACTTTAAAAAGAGTATCAAAATAGGAGGGAAAATTTGACAGCAGGGGAAACTGAACCTACTATCAGTAGAGAAGACAGCAGCAAATTTTATGGGTTCTGTGAAATGGTTGAGAATGATGGAAAGGGAGGAGGGGAGAAAGGGGAGAAAGAGAGCAAAGGAGAAGAACCTTTTATATATCTGTATTTATTGGGACCCCGTTTAAAGGGTCAACGAGAGGCATTAGGAATGCAAATGCCATGGCCACCCCCATCCATTCTGCTTGCCTTCTTTAATCTTTGATCCAGCTGCTCCAAACATCTGGCACAATGAACTCTGACTCTGGGCTGTGATTCACAGGGAGTCCTTGGGGATGTGTGTGTAGGAGCTGCTTTGCATCCCCTATGGCTGCTTCTACACAGATCTGTGTGTCCTGCTTGTGTGGGGATGCTTTCCATCTCCTGCTGGGGTCATCCTGTTCCCTGCCAGCCAGCTGGCTGTCTCTGTTGCCAATGAGATGTGCCTGCTTTCTGACTCCCTCATCACACACACAGTCCCAGGGGAAGGCAGACAACTGCTGTGACAGCCCAGCAAAGCAATGGTACTTCCCCTCTGCCTCAATTCATCCAATATTGACTCCTTCCAGTCTCCTCTGCACAGTCATACCACTTTGCTTTTGGTCTCACCATTCCTTTCCACAGACACAACTCTCCTCTCCTACTGTCTCTTTGTGCTTTTCTACAAATATATGTCCCTTCTTCTTCTCTGTCTCCAGGCTCCTGACTTTCTAGCCATTTCACAGCACACGGTTAATGAGAAAGAAGAGAGTCTGAGAGAAGGGTGAAAAATGAGAAAGATAAGTGTCTGAGAGAAGCATGTGTCTAGGGAGGAAGAGGAAAGATGCTCCTTACCTGTCGGTCCATCAGGGCAGTGACAGAAATGGCAACTACTGGGGTGTCCCCTGTCATGTAATAACCCACCTTGTTTCCTTTATGCACCAGTACAGAATCTCTTGGAACTGTATAGAGGAAATAAAGAGATAGAGTCACACACACTCACAGTGCCCTCTGTTTAAGGTCTGGCCTTTTCCAGGCCTTCTGTGACTGAAGGAGCAAGGAGAGCTGGGTAAGGGTGTGAAGCAGGTTCCAGCTGATGGGCTCCCAGCCAGGCCCTGGCTGGGACTGAAGGATGATTTGAAGGAGAAAAGGAGAAAGAGGCCATACTCCACACCTGGTAAGGACATGTGGTATATCTATCCTTCACAATCTGGGATGAAAGAAACAGTCAAGCTGGTAATCTGGTGGGAGAGAGACAGCAATAAAGGGATCACAGGGAATTAGGGGCACAGATGGAGTCATAGTAAGACTTTTACTCTATGCTCTAGCAATTTTATCAAAGTTAACTCGGAGGGGCAGGGGTGTGAGCAGGACATAGTGCAGGTTGGACATGGCAATGCAGTCGCACTGGGGGAGCCACATCATGTAGTGGCTGGGATTTGGGTCATTCAGCAGCTGCTTTAAAAAAAATAAAAAGAGATAATATTTTAAGCAGCAACCCAAAGAAGGGAGAACCAGCAGGGAATGTCAAGCTGTGGAGCAGTGGCAGAGAAAGGCTGTTAATTCTTGAAAATGGATGCACGAGCTAATCCTTCCCTGCAAATACAGCCTGCTAAATGGTCAGCAGCCTTTTAAATGCCAGACCAGCTCTTACTTAAATGCCATTTTGCTTTATTATTTATTTAATAATTCATTTTACTTTATTTATTTGTTTTATTTGCTAAGAATAGCTTTGAATTACGGGATTATCTCTGTCTGGCATTGCGTTGTGATGTTTTCTTGGTGCTCCTTGTTGTTGCAGCAGGGCTGCAGGGATGTGTTGAGTTTGTCAGGGCTCATGTACCTCGGACCTTTCCCACCCACCCACGCCTAGCCACAGCCCCCGTGCCCACCCCGGCGGAGGGACGGAGCGGTGCGGCGCCGTGCGGGATGGCTGGGTGTGAATGGAAGCAGGAGCCGGGTGTGCGGGGCTGAGCCTTGATACGGGGGAGAGAGGGAGAGGAGAGGATTTGGGGGAATGCAAGGATACCGGAGGAGAAGGTAAAGCTTCGGCTGGCTTCCGAAGGGAAGGGTTAACCGAGGAAAGGTAAATGTGCTCTGCGGGCAGCAGGTAGTCAGCAGGCGAGAGTGCTGCTGTGGGATTTGAAGGAGGGCGGGGAAGCGGAAGGGCTCGGAGGGTACCGAGCTTGTGGGCAGAATGTAGGCAAATAAAAAGCCTGTCCGTAGGTCTGCAGATACGGTCCAGGGATGCTGGCTGAGGAAGCAGAGGGCTGGCAGGGAACTGCAGAGCCTCTGGGTCCAGAGAGCCCGGGATGCCAGAAGGGGGAGATCCGGGCAGGAAAGGGTGGCTGCAGGTAACACCTGCCGTGGGGAGGAGCGGGGGGCAGCCCGCGGGGGCAGAAGCAGGGGGCACAACCCGCCCGAGGGGCTGGCAGCTCGGTTTGCCCTTGGCGGGGGCATCGCTCCTCATCTTGCCGTGCCCGGTGCTGTCACCCTGCAGGCGAGAGAAGGGCCGAGTGCTGGAGAGGGCAACCTGTCCTTCCTTCCCTCCTTTTTGCTTGATATTTCCGT
Organism: Motacilla alba alba; assembly: GCF_015832195.1. Classification (NCBI taxonomy): domain Eukaryota; kingdom Metazoa; phylum Chordata; class Aves; order Passeriformes; family Motacillidae; genus Motacilla; species Motacilla alba. Next base: position 44,279,697 of record NC_052016.1, on the reverse strand, counting down.
CTCTGTGTGTGTATTTTTGTGTAGAGGGCTGGTGGCTGCTCTTGCATCCCCCTCTCTCCCTTTGCCAGAGAGCAGCAGGCAGAGCCCAGGCTGGCATGCTGCTTGGTTTCCTGGAGGGATCTGTGCCACTTGGTGGCACTAAAAAGTTGCGCTGAAGCCCGGTACTCGCCCATACAAAAAGCCCCCTGGCCCCCCAGCCCGGTGCGGCAGCGGAGTGCCCGGGACCCCGGCACCGCGACCTGGGTGGACAGCGAACTTTGGGGGGGCAGTTCGCAAAAGGTCGCCGGTACTGCAGGGGTAAACCCTTCCCCGCGACTCCGTTTTAAACAGCGCTTTTTTTCTTTTTTTCTTCCTGCCTTTGGATGATGCTGTTCTGAACAGATTACCGCTTTCTTACTTGCCAGAGCTTAGTGCCGGAGAGAGGTGTCACTTTGTAGGGGGACTTTACAACCTTCAGAGCATCTGGAGAGATTTCCTCACAGGACAGAACGCAGGGCTATCTCACTATAAACATAGAGAGATTGCAAATGTGAGGAAGGGCGGAGGTGTTTAAGCAGGTGGGTCAGGCTGCAGCAAGTATTTAGGAAGACCAAGGCTGTGGTGGCAGAGAGCAAAGACCCATCTGTTGTTCCATCGTTTGTTTGTTTATTCCTCCTCCTCATGCCTTCCCCCTCCCTTAAATCCAGGCACCGTTCACGCCTCTTGCAAATGAGATTTGGGCGATGCTGAGAGAACAGCGTGTTGCATGGCGTGTGTGTGCATGCATTCGTGGGGGTAGGATACTCGGTCCTCAGCATTTGCCTGTGATCAGAAGAAAATAGGATGTGCCCATAGCTGGAGGAGTGACAATGCTAGCCGAGTGGGGCTCACCTGCTGGTGATCTTTGCAGAGGCATTTGAGGATTATTCAGCTCCAGAAGGTCTGTGTGAGGAGTGCTGTCTCTGCCGTGGCTGAAAATAGGAGGTGCCTACCCCTACCTGTCTTAATTATTGCCACCAAAAGGACCATTTTGCCACCACTGTGGGAAGAAGCGCTTGCTGCCACTGACAAGGTAATGCTGTGGGTTGGGAGAGGGTATTTATGTGCCCTGGATTGTGGACAGAAACCTTGTGGATGAAGGAGGGACTCTTCCCCCCCTCTCCTTCCCTTCTTGCTTTTGCTCTGTGCCCTGGTTGATGGAGGACTAGCACAACTCCTGGGGCACCAACTAGCCAACTGGTGGGGTACCTCTCTAGGGGCTGTAGGGGCATCACGGGGTCAGGGAGCTGGAGGGCAGCTAGCACTGATCCCTACCTAGGAGCATGATTGGTGTGGGGCTGCAGGTACTGGGGGTACTGTCATAACTGGGCTTGGTGATGTGTGTGATATAGTCCCTCTGCTCACAAGTGGAGATTCGTCTTGCTAGGAAGGTATAATGGAAACGGGAATGTATTTGTTTTCCAGAGACAGCCAGGCATAGCTCAGCCATAGACTTTTCTGTGTGACCTTGGGACAAATCACTTGGCTCTGCTCCGCGAGTCCCGTCTGTTACTTATTTAATAATCAAAGCTAATCCCCCCACGTGCAAAAAAATGATTCATTATGTGTTGAGGGGGAAAGCGATGGCACTTGCCGAGCAGGGAGACAGAGACCTAAGCGCCAATGTGGATGCACACATGCATGTCTGTCTGTGTTCACAGCCGCTTACTTGTGGCAGCGCAGGTAGCTATATGGGGAGTTAACCTCCTTCAGTAGTTTTCTCTAAGACCCAGATCCATGCATTTATTAGTAAAAATGCGATCCTGAGTGCCAAATGTGGTCACCGCGGCAATTTTTACCACCGGTTGATTTCTAGGTTGTTTTATTTTTGTCTTCCCCCTTCCCCAGACCTGCCTGGTGGCAAACGCCGGCGGCGGGCGGTGCTCAGCACCAGGGACAGCGTCCGCTCCTCGCTGCCCGCTGCCCTCCCCCTGCCGCCGCCCGCCGGCAGCCCTGTCCCTCACCCTGGGGCTCCGCCACCCCGACAGCCCCACTCACTTTCCACCTCTTCGCTGAGAAGCAATTTCCGGTGGTGGGGAGGGGGTGACTGGGTGCAGGGAGAGCCAGGACGTTTCTTTCTCCTAGTCTTGAAGAAAAAGTGGGGGATCGTCTTGAAAGAGGCAGAGGATCATCTTAAAAATACACCATTCTAAATCCTGAAAGGGAAAGATGTATAGAGGAGTTAACTGCCAGGCTCTTTAAATTTCCTATGACTTGTTTTTTTCAATTACCATATTCCTAAACATTTCTAGCGCATGCTAATCTTTTGCAAATTCTCAAATTCTTTGACTACATTTTAATATTTATGTTACATGATCACAGCATTGATCATTATTTCAAATGTTCACAGAGTATTTTTTGGGTCCCTATATGGCTTTTCTGTCATTTTATCTTCCTGCATAGTTATGACATTGCTGGCATAGTGGTAGTACTGGCATCCCACCATAACCACTCTTGTTGCAACTTGCTGAAAAAGGTTTTCTGAAACTGCTATTGCCTTTTCTTTATCACCTCCTCCATCCCATACAGTTTTATTAATTGCTAAAATGACTAGGATTAGAGATGAAAACACACCTGGGCTATAAGTTCCTGCATCACATGGTATAAGTGGGTTTTGGTAACAGTAGCAATACGTAGTACATTTGGCAAAAATACAGAGATCATTGCAAGTTTCCCTAGGAAGTTAAGCACCTACATATTAAAGCCAAAATTGTTTCATCAACCTGAAAGCATGTGTGGACATAACATGGGGAAGAACTTTCGGGGACCGCTAAGGATCTTGTTGATAATTAAAGCATTCTCTGGTTATTAGCTATGAAGAAATGGGATAAGCACTTCAGTCTGTCATTTCCAGTGGATGTTCTGACCAAAGGGTGAAAATTCTCCCTTGCTGCTTAGCTTTTTCATATTTCTAAGTGGAATTATGGAAAACTGCTTTGTAGTCTATCCTTTTGTATAAAGCTGGGGGTTTTTTTGGGGTTTTTTTGGGGGGGGCTTTTTTTGTTGTTGTTGTTTTTGTTGGTTTTTTGTTGTTTTTTGTTTTTTGTTTTCTTTTTTTTTGGTCAAAGAGCTCGATCTAATGTCCACTGGAATTTGCAGAACTGATAATATAATGAAAAATATTTGCTCAATGTTGGGCTTTTTGTTTGTTTTGTTTTTTTTGTGGACAGAAAAAATAAACCATAGTAGAAATCTCAAAACAGAACAGAGTGCTCATATTTTATGATTTTCCAATAAAGACCATTTGAGTGCGTCAGGTTTTGTGTAACCAAAGTGCATTACCTCTGACAAATGGGTAGGGGGGACCTCCTCCTGCAAAATGAGCCTACCCAGAACATTGGGATTGCCAGAATAGTTTGAATGCAATGCTTGGAGTTTGAAATGCCATAGTAGAACTCAGCAAAGCTTAGCATCCTCAGTGTACTTTCTCCTAACATTGGTCCAAATCAAGATGAGCTGAAAGGTTGCTCTCTTTATGTAACTGTTTCTAAGGTTGTTCCATATTTTGCTACTGTAAGATCTTCACTGTGAGAGAAGTGACATGACTGACTCTGAACCAGTAATTCAGTTGCTGCTTGCTGTGATTTTGTCTTCTCTGATGACAAAACATAGGTTAATTCCTTGGGATATTCTGATTTGATCCATACCAACACATATTATCTCATTTGTGATGGATTTAAATTAATTGTGGTATGTTGGGAGTGGTAGGTATTGTAAATAAATGCCTGAAAAGCATTTAATCAGCAGGCACAGTGGCTTAAAGTTATACAAACATAACATATAAGTAAATTTTGTCACTACTAGTGAATGGATTTTAAGGACGTTAGTTTTTGTGATTTTTCTGATCCTAAAAATCCTTTAAGGAGAACCTTAAACTTTAGATAAGTCTTTACAGATATTTGACCAATAGTATTCTTGTTTTGAGAAGCCCAGAACATACTCCTAAGTGCTTTCCTGGACTGGGCCATGAGTTCTATTACAGCACTGTTCTTTGATTAAGTAATCCGATGTTTTGTTTTTATTATTTAAATCCACCTGAAGATTCAGAAACTATGAACGAGCCTGCTGTAAACTTATGAAAGTGTAACAAACAAGAAACCCAAAGGAAAGCATTGTTACTTCTCCCTTTTAAATTTCCCTTCCCAGTGATACAGATGAGAATAAATAAATCAGTTTCCCTCAGCTGAGTCGATGTTTTGCCTGGTAGAGGCCGTGGTGCCAAGTGGGCTGAGGTTGCAGAGCTCAGGTGCCTCGCTGCGGGCTCGCTAGTGGGCGCTGCTATAATAATGTAAGCCCCGGTGGAAAGGGGGTCGCCCTGCAGCTTTGAACACACTTACACCTGCGGGAGCAGAAGCCCTTAACAACAGTCAGATGCATCCCTTGTATAAACTCTCACCCACAAATATAGTGGAAAATCAGCTCTTTGAAATGCTGCTCACAGTATGATTTTTGATCAAGTTGTTTAATTAATGCCCTTAGATATTAGAGTGCTTTTTGTTTCTTTTGGTCTCTACAGACTGCAAGTACAGATGGACATCCATTTAAGATTGGTATATTTTTGAAAGAGTTATATATTTTTAATAATGAGAGATTTGCATGATGTTTCATGGAATATTACAGATGCTCATTTTCTACTCGGTTAAACCTCAACATGAAGTAGCTGGAACTCTGCCCTAAGGGAACAGCTGAGAATTTCTTCTCACAGAGTCTGGCATGAAGTTTACATTGCCAGGGAGAACAGAGGTCACAGGAACATGTTGAGTGCTTCATCAGATCTGTGTCTTCAGTCATCTGGGTAGTATGTAAACTTTTGTCTAGGGCAAGACTTAACAAAGGACAGATAGGCACTGTTATTTTTCTGTCTTACTTCTGCAGTTACTCCAAGCCTCAGGTTAGTGTACCAGAAGACTGAGACCAAAGTGTCCTCTGTTGTTAAGGCATGTGACTTCAAGACAATTTTACAGTTAGATCCATAACAGAAGTAAGCAAGAAACCTTGACACACCAGTAATTAAGTACCTGATACCATTTGGCTTATGTTTCTGTCAGTTTGGGATAAGTCCATTGATGATGCAGAAATTGAACAGTGTGAAAAATAAATGTGACTGTAAGTGCTGTGCATGTTGCCCATCAATGAAAACAAAACATATAAATTATTAACTGGGAAACAATTCCCATTACTTTGTGCATGCACTCAGGAGTTCACTGTCTCTAAAAATGCTGATACCTCTGTTCTCAATCTGAGGGCTATAGCATGTCAAATTCCCTTTAGGATTATCTCTAGCAGATTAAACAAGAGTTATATTTAAGGTTATGAAATTTTACTTAATTTTGTTTTAGTACTCATCCTGCTTGTAATAATAAGCTGCCTGTAGTAAAAAAAATTGTAATCAAAATGTGGAGGGACTTGTATGTGATTCTTTTGGGAGAGAAGCACAGTCAAATTGTATATTGAATAGTTCCCTTGGCCATCGTCTCTTCAGGAAGATTTTCTCCTGGAAATATTATTAGTGTGCTTAGTCTGCCAGCTCTCTGCTCAACCATTTTGCCTGAAACAGGATTTGTTACCTGATTATTCTCAGGAGACCTTCTCATGGCACGGCCTATCAGAATGGCCTTCTGTGCCTATCAGAAGGATGACAGGCAATAAACACAAATTAAAACCCCAGAAATTCTGTTTAAATATACATAAAAAGAATCTTTTTTACTGTGACTGTGGTTAAACATGTTGCCAAAAAATTGTTGTGTCTCCAACCTCAGAGATATTAAGAACCTGATTGGATGTGAAAAAGATATTAAGAACCTGACTGGACATGAAGCTAAGAAATGTGTTTTAATTGAACTTCTAGTGAGCAGAGGGAATGGACCACATAACTTTCTGAACTGGCTTTCCACCTCAACCATTCTGTTCTTAAGTTTATGAGTGAAAGACCAGAGAACCAGATCTCTATTATGCAACACAAGTATGTTGAAATATTTGTCAATATAAATACCAAGTTGTTTCATTACATTGTGAAAATATTGACTTTAGGTGCTTTGGGTGTGAATCCTAAGGCCAATACTATAAAAACAGAAACAGTGTTCTCAGCGTAATTAAGAACATTTAAAGTCCCAAGTAAATTGACCTTAGCTTTAATACAGCGAAGACAGTTCATTAATTGTGGAGCAACTGCAGCCTGCATCTGGCCCCTTCTTCCCCCTTGCATGCCATAGAGGGAAAATATTTTATTGCTTTCAAAAATAGGAATCCCCCGACTATCACATATCCTAGTATTGTGGAACCAGAAATATGAAGGAGACCTTTGTCTCACTCTTTACCCTGTAATTTTAAATACTGATAGACACAACTATAAGCAGAGAAGAGCAAACAGCTGTTCTTTGGAAGGAAGGAGAGAAAAATGGCCTTCCTTCCCTCTTTCTCATATATCCCGTATGGAAATTTTTAATCCATAGACAAAAGACTAAAAAATTTGGTGAATATGTGTAGCAGAACTAAAATGGTGGATTGGATTTTTTTTGTGCTACAAGCTCACCCCAAGACCATGAACTCTCTCTATTTGCACATCTGCAGATTCAAAGGCAGGTGGATTATAAAAAGGCATCTAATTGTATATCCAGTTACAGTCTGCAGCAGAGTTGGCACTTGTCTATATATACTTGTGTTCTGGATATGTAGCCTTAATTTGAGAAATTCAGGAAAAAAAGCATCCATGGTGTTAAGTAACAGAGTAATATTTCTGTTCAAATGTTAGTAAGTTTATAAATAATTAATTTTTTTAAAAGTCATAACACATTCAATTAATTAAAGTATAGGAATTTAAGAGCTCTGATCTTGTACAAGGATATCTCCTGTAGTTCATCCTTTTGACTGTTTCAAATTATATGGTACCAACTTCAGAATGATGGAATAAATAATTGCAAGACATAAGCAATAGTGATAGTCTGTAATTAGGGACTAATTAACCTGAACTGAACTACTGTTATTCCTTAGTGGCAAAGGGCTGCAGTATTGATAAGCCAACTCTTCACAGAATAAAAAAACCCAAACCTTCTTGAAGTGTTTTACAGTTGTCTGAACCTTATTTTATTATTAACACTTTATATTACTAAAATTAATATTACATGAAATTAATATTGCAATTAACATTTAAATAGTATATTAAATGTTTCCTCTTTTTAAGGATTTGCATTTTATTTGGGAATACTCACTCAAACTCACTCCTCTGTGAAAATAATTTACAATTTCTACATTTAGGTAAAATACTAGAGAAAGCCTAGCATCAAGCAGAAGAATGCTTTTATATTTGTGTCTCATCTTCAGAATCAGGAAGAGTTTCACTGGGACACTGTACTGAATGAACTAGCTGTGAGGAGTAAATTCAAGATTAAAATCCTGTGAGATTTTCAACTCAAAGAAACAGAGGTAGATTTTCTACGGCGATGGTTTCTTTCACTTTACAATATGTAGGCACTGTTAGAGTCATTGTTAATGGATTAGAAGTGATTGGTGGTGTCTGAAATGTATGAAATTTTTAATTTTATTTATTGCATTAAAAGATTTATGTCAGTAAAACTGAGACTGGGGTCTTCCCCAGAATTTTGCAGTTGTTTTGTTAAAAATGAAATTGGGCATATTGGTTCCCTACGTAGCTCAGCATCATAGACTTAAAAGTGCACTTACTTTTCTGTACTACCAATGTATTCACTGGCAGGTGAGATGGTATTTAATGTGCTCAGGGATCAAGACCTGGCAAACAACTGTTTAAGCACTATATTTAAAACTGGAAACCTTCTGCTGCAAATCCATTGCCAGGTGCTGAACATTTTCAAATATATTTTCTAGTTCCACAGGTTAACCACAGCCCAAGATGTGGCGTGTTTGCTGATTTATTTCTTTATTTATCCTTCAACAACAGTGAAGAGAAGTGCAGATTGCATTTCGGTTTATAGGTGAATGTAGCTGATCAAATATTTTGGGGATTAGTGCATCTGTACAGTCTTTGTGTTGACTTCTTTATACCAGTGGAGTCTGTAGGGTTGTGTACAGTATAAGGATTTTTCAAATTGCTTTTTGATGATTTTTGAAGTAAGGATGTAAAAAGGTGAAAATAATTTCATTGCTTTGCTGTTTTAGAATTATTGTTTCTTAGCTTAAAACAAATATAAATATTAATAACAAAACCAGTTCTCTTAATCTTGTTTAAAAGACAGCTTATTTCGTGTTGGATCTTGCAAAATGAAAAGAAATTTATGCATTATGCATTCCTCAGAATAGCAGCTTTGTGTGTCAACAGCAGTTTCCTAGTGCTGGAATGGATAATAGAGTGCAGTCCAGGGTACATTAGTGTGGCATATGCGTATTAAAGATATAGAAAGTGTCTGAAATTAAAGGGAGTTGTTTTTGAAGACACCTATTAGAAATAGCAGCACACCTTTCCTCTGTAGAACTAAATACTTGCCAGTGTTTCGTGCATTTGAAAACATTTCCCCAAAGAATTTTAAACATAATTGTCAAAAAGAAATATGCTGACTTAAACCAGCAGAAGTATGAGCCTAAGACTGTGAAATGTTCAAGTGAGGTAAAATTTTGCAGCTTGAAAATGATGAAAGCAAGCATATGCAGCAGACATTGTATTACAGGCATTGATGGCTGTAGAAATACGTGCAATTGTAGAAAAGATTATAAGATATTGTATCTTAATATATGATTATATATATTGCTGACTTTAAAAATAATTTTAAAGATCTTTCTCTTATTTATTAATTTTTGAAGGGTATGAGGATTATGACCCCATGTGCAGCTCTGCATAGCTGTCCACTTGGAGATGATGGTGGCTCCTTAGAGAACAGATGCCAACTCCTGGTTAACAATCAGCATAGTGCTCCTTCTATCCAGAAGATTTGATAACTGCTTTTCACCAGCTCTCCAACTTTTTTCCATCATGTTGTCTCTACCAGCCTAAAATTTCCTAAAATGGTCCTTTTGCTGTTCCTTGCAATTCTGCTGTTGAAGGAAGATGTCTGTGGGAACTTTGGGCTTTTGGTTTCGGCACAGGCAAATGAGAGAAGAGTGGTTGCACACATGCCTGGTGATATTATCATTGGAGCTCTATTCTCTGTCCATCACCAACCAACTGTTGACAAAGTTCATGAGAGGAAATGTGGAGAAGTAAGAGAGCAGTATGGTATTCAGAGAGTGGAGGCAATGCTACATACCCTTGACAGAATTAATTTGGACCCCACACTATTGCCAAATATAACACTAGGATGTGAAATAAGGGACTCCTGCTGGCATTCTGCTGTGGCTCTGGAGCAGAGCATTGAGTTTATAAGGGACTCTCTAATTTCTTCGGAAGAAGAGGAAGGGATGGTGCGATGTGTGGATGGATCATCATCGTCTTTCCGCTCCAAGAAACCCATTGTTGGTGTTATTGGGCCTGGCTCCAGCTCCGTTGCTATCCAGGTCCAGAACTTGCTGCAGCTTTTCAATATACCTCAGATTGCTTATTCTGCCACTAGCATGGACCTAAGTGACAAAACTCTGTTCAAGTATTTTATGAGAGTGGTGCCCTCTGACGCACAGCAAGCAAAGGCGATGGTGGACATTGTCAAACGCTATAACTGGACCTATGTTTCTGCTGTACACACCGAAGGTAAGAGGTTGCTTTTTACAGTGTAAAAATGCCTTTGGAATACTCAGGTGTGGTCTAATTTATGTATGATTATAGTTTGATGTTGTTGGATTTTTGCCAGTCAGCTGTCAACAGTATAGACTTTACTTAATAATAACTTTATATTCTCTGGGTCTGAAGTAGCATCTGAAGTAGCATTATGTTGTCAATGGCTGAAAACATATTTTGAAATACAGGATGATGTATGCTCTAGGGCCACTCATTGGTAAAAGTGCTTGATCTGGAGTCTCCAAACTTAATTTAATTTAGTTGACATTTATTTATTTTTCTTTATCTACTAATGTGTAGAATAATATTTATGACTATTTTAGAATCAATGGGTAGTGAGAAAGCATCTGGTCTTAGTGCAGATGAGAGCTAAATCATCATTTGAAACTGTAGCTGAGTCAGAATGTGTTCCTGCTTAATGTCTGAGCCAGAGCAGCGCAGGTACTAGAAAACATGCAATCCTGGCTAATATTTGAATGCAAGTTGTTCCAGCTCCTCAAAATAGATATCTTATTATTCTTTTTACAGTACTCCACAGAGTATTGCACTACTTCTTCTTCTGCCTATAGGCATTGGTTTTGGGAGAGAGCAAGGGAAGTTTCCTTGAATTCCCTCACACGTTTATGCTCCATCAGGTGTCCAGAAAATCAGAACTGTGTGCTACATTACTTTCCTCTTTTTATTTGTTTGACATAGAGCTTAAGCCTTTTATCCAGTGTTCAGAAGAGTATGTGATTAAAGGGAAATGCTATGGAAAAGTGCACTTGATTTCATTATTCCTTGTTCTGATAGAATTGAGTTCATCTTGCTAGAAGTGACTAGAATTTGATACTGTCTCAAGAGCAAGTTTTGTCAGGCCTTGCCTAATGACACCACCATTTAAGGAGTTTTATAGAATTTAGTTCTGTGATCAGTTTTAGGAACTCACTACATTGCCTCTGTTCAAATAGGCAGATGCTAAATGCCAGGCTCAGAATACAACTAAGAATGAAAAACGTTAAGAGATTGAGTAGTGGTGGTGACGTTGCCGAACAGTGGCAGATGCTGCTGGCTTTATTACAACCAATAGAGAGCAGATTGCCCTTCCCACACACTGAGTATGTTTCTCTGGCAGGCTTTATACTATTCAAAGCCCCTTTTGAGAAGATGCTGGTCCAACGGTATAATGTCGAGATGCCTTTCCTCCTACAGATATGCAGAGAACTTGTTCTGCAGTATTAAAAAAAAAAAAAAAGAATTTGCATGCAGATTTTTGCAACCATGTTTCCATCATGACAGTGAGAGCTGTTAAATAGCCAAAGCTTTTTTTGTTTGGAGATGCATGAATACAGAAACAGTTTAATCTAAAACTTCAATGTTCAAAACAGTGTATAAATCACTCTACATGACATCATGTAGTGAGGGTATTCTGTACCAGCTGATGCCTTTGGCATGGTTAGGTGTGTAGCCTACCCTTCACAAATATGTGTGAATAACATCATGGTGAAAAATAATGCCACTAACAATAGCATAAGGTTTTATATCCTGAATACTTTTGATGACTCATCTAGTTTTTGCAATGAACAACTTTTACACCTCTCCTTGCTGAGATGGGATGTTTTTATATTCAGTGTGGGAATAATCATGCTTTTATCAAAGTCTGATCCTTCACAGAGTGAAAATATGTACTTTTTCCACTTTCTGAGGACACTCTTTGAAGCAGATGGTAGCATACAGCACATTAATCTTACGACAGAGGAACTTTGTATTCTGCACTGGAAAGAAGGGAATAGGGACACAAGGGCTGGAATGGGACATAGATGCTATGGGCAAGACGAGAAGTAAATGAGAGATGAGCTGAATGTGAAGAAGAAAAGCAAAATTATATATGTAGTACAACATATGCCTACTTCTGCCATTATAAAAGTGAATATGGTAGGTGGAACATTGTTAAGACCTGAGACCTCATGCATATTTACAGCAATATAATTTTGGACTTCAGTGAAAGAACATTAAACTTGAGTGAATCTTATGATCCTATCATGTAATTGCATAATCTGGTAAGGATGATGAATAGACTCTCCAGGTAAATAACCTCAAAAGTTTTAATACAGTGGAAAAGATGGTATTTATGATGGAATAAAAAAAAATATTAGCTGATCAAGATACTTCTTTGAAATGTGACAATGTATGATCTTCAGAGCACTTTCTAAGGACTACAGCACATGTTATGCCTTGCATTTTTCAAACCACCTTTAAAAAACCCTACACATTAATGCTAAAGAAAAGGAATTGATTAAATAAGCAAAAGAGAGATTATTTATTTATTTATTTATGTTGTAATTGTGACCCCTTGTAACCTATAATATTCTAAATTTGCCAATCAGCTCACTCTCCCACATTCACAGGCATTATTTCCAAACAGAAAAAAAAAATTTGAATCCTGGTCCTGGAGATTTTTACTGATGTAGGATCCCAGAAGATCCCATAGAAGGTAGTCCTTCTTTTCACACATAGAAGGTAGTTCTGGCCAGCTACTTTCATTATCTTTAGATAATTTTCATTCATTAATTTGCTCATTAACCAGATTCTTCTGGTTTTTATGATTATATTCTGATCAATATGATCTTTGGCTTCTATGAATGATTTCCATGGAGAGGGAGGATCCTCTCCTCCTAAACTGGATGGAGAGCAAGAAAAAGACATGAAAAGCCTGTTAGTTTCATGCCTTTGGTAGTCTCATCAGCAGATGAATTTATAGGTCTCTTTTGGGTCTATTGTAAGAAATGCCTGGCACACATCAACAGTTTCATAATAAAAAGCTTCTTGTTTGAATCTTTCCTTCCAAACTTATCTCTGCAGTGGATGAATGTTTTGGAAGATTGATCTGAAGTTGTGCTTTTTAAACCCTTACTTAAGATTTACAAATTTTAAATACACAAAAAATGTTGAAAGATTCTTGCAAAATTTGCTCCTTTGACACTTAGCATTACAAATTAAACAAGGTGATGCCCCTACGTTTACCAGAGACCTCTAAAAGTATTGTATTTTTTTTTCTAAAAATGGGAAGGTAGCAAGGACAGTTGTCAGTGTAGCTTTTGTAATTTTGAGGAGAAAGGTTATTCAATCCCTTCAATAGAAAATGTAAGCAACATATGAATGACATTTCTCATTTTAAAAAGTCATATTTCTGTAGTGTATTTTACATAAGCCAATCAGAAATCTTTGCAAGTCTTAGTCTTGGGTTGTAACTCTGTCTTTCTTGGCTCTGTCAGGAATCATTAGCATCACCTTCCCCCTCTCTCCAACTCTTCCTTACATTGAATCACTTGTGGGATTCTACTCTGAACCAACCTGGCTTTAAAATAAAACTTTTTCATGCACAATGAGGACTGTTTTCCAAAAAGCCCTATCAGTTCTGAGGTTCAGTACATGCTGTGGCAAAATGAGCAGACAAGTTAGCAGTGCATGCCAGGGACCTAGGAGTGAGCAGGAATGAGGGAAACTGGGATGGGAAACTCCTTGTACTAAGGACCTATCACTCAAAGCCTGAAGCAACTGCCTCAAAATTTGTGGATTACTACAATAGGCATGCAAGGGTGTGCTGGAGTTTCTACTGATCCAACTCTTTCAGTTAATGTTACAGATTTTTTTCCACTTCTGTGGTAGGAGCACAGCTTAAACAAAATTTTCTTAAAATTAAACCAACATTCACTTCTTAAACCAACTTCACAGACAGACAGCAAGTCAATAATGCAACCGAGAGCTTTGTGTGCTCTTCTGTCTGAAGAAAAGTAGCACAGCAGAGAGAAGGCCCCTAATTTAGTCTTGCAAGAATGTTTGAGATCCTTTTTTGTTGCCCACCTCTGTGGAAAGTAATGCTCACAGGAAGGTGGAGAGACGGAAATTTGCGTGTGTGTTTTTGGGTGGTGATGGCTGGCATGCAGGTGGGCCATGCAGCTCATGCACCATGGGGATTTTTCTCAGCCTTTTCTTGCTTAACCACTTGACACCACAGTTAATCGAAAATGGTGGGAGGAATCTGGAAGAGTCTGGCTGATTTCCAAAAGAGACAGAGTTGCCTCTTTACCTCATTTCCCATATGAAAGCATTCCCTGGTCTTTTTGAAAGATCAAAGAAAAACATGCAATTTTCTCTTCTCCAGTCACTGAGGTTTGAAAGCCTCATTCTGAAAGCCAGTTTGAACTCAGTACCCTCCTGTTAAGCAGACTGACATTTGGATCAGGCCTTTCTAGTCAGAGACAAGATCAATCCCAGAGAATCTCTGCTTAAAATTTGCCTGAAGTCAAATGAATTAATGACTAGAAATGCAATTTTCATTGCCTTTGGAAACCATTAATTTTGCTGCACTGAATGGGGTGAAGAGGTGATGTATGCTTGAAAAATAGAATTGTGCAGGGGTACAATTGAAACACAATAAGCCAAATACATTGGGGGTGGCAAGGGGGGAATTTATTCTGGTTATGTAAAAGGTGTAATTTACTTTTGAAGGCAGCCTTAAGAAATAAGACAGTTTGTTGACATTTTCTTCAGGCAGCTCTGCAGATAAACATTGAATGAAACTCATCTTCAAAATCCTGCATGTTTAACTTCACTTTCCTCCATTTAAATTGATCATAAGGGCATATAGAGAGGTGGTTGCCATTCATTATCTTGGGATGTAATCTGGCAAGCATAACAAAAGCAGACCGCATTTTTCCTAAAAGTCATTTCACACAATTCCTTTCATTTTTGTTCAAATGTATCTGGTTAAAAGACTATTTTTGTCCCCATCCTTTGCTCCCAAATAAAAAGCTAAATCAAAATTAGTCTGTGAGAATAGGATGAAGAAATGAATGAAAGAACTGCAACAAGTCAAAGTTAAACCAGTTGTCTGGAACAAACTGTACTTATATGAAGTCTTTCCTGCAGACTCTAGATTTGTCTTCTCTAGAGACAACAACTGTATCATGGTCAAAAACATTATTTGCTTTTCACAAAGTAATACAATTGAAATTTGGGTTAATTTCATTTGAAGCAGAGGTGATATTATTTTCATGCTTTATATGCAGGGAAAAAAACCCCATGTTGAAATAATATACCAAGAATGTCTGTGCTAGTCCATGAAAATATTTTCATTTGCAGACAAAATCTATTTCTAAAAATCCATTTCTGAAAATCGAAGAATTTCATGTCTAAAGACTGGAGAGTATTCTTCTATTCCAGCAATGTTTAATTTTTGCTATAGGATAAAAATAATTATGTGTCTGGAGTTTTCTGAAATTGCTTTTAAACTGTTTCAAACATAAATTTTGAGATCAGAATTATGACAATTTGATATTCTCTTAATCATATAAATCTTCTAGGAAAATTGAAAAATATCTCTCTTCTGAAAGAAAATATGGGGAAAAAATACCAGTTCAAGTTCCAGTCCTATCCTGTTGCTTGCTCATTATTAGTGAATATTGACATCTGAAAGAGGTAGCCATTTCCTTACCTAATTTCAAATATTGATCATAGTATCCCAGTTGTGAAAAGTGAGCAAATGCTCTCTGCCAGCTGGGAATACTGAGACAGAAAAGTGAAGTAATGTTGAGTCAATGTTTGTCTTGCTCTGCAGTGAGTGACTGCCCAGACAACATTTTAACACTGCTCAGGCCAGGCACACCTGCTATGAAGGATCTTGGCTGACAGAAAAATATGAAGTATATAAAGAGGAGTATACTCTGCACTCTGTGAGTGTAATGGGGATGAAAATTCTTAGGGAAAATACCACAAGACTGCAAAAGGAATATGAGCAAGGAAGTGTGCTATTCTAAATCCTAAAAAGAAAACTAATTTTTTAAATGAATGACAGAAAGTGGAGTTAGCTAAGAGCAGGTCATTCAGGTTGTCAAAATGTCACTTTGCTTCTTTTTTTTAGGGACTAAGTGTTTGAATGTCACTTTTCCAGCCACTTAGACTCTATAGGAACTCAGTGAAAGTTTTAGTGTCATGAAACTTGCCTATACTGAGATGAAACAATGGGAGTCCAGCAACCTCCAGCTTTATCTCCCCTTTTTCCTCTCCTCAAGGCCTGGAAACAGCCCAGTTACTGTCCCCATGCCCAGGCTGCACCTCTTCAGTCAGAGAAGGATCTATAACGTTGATGAGATTTGGAAATCTTTCAGAAAACAAAGTTTCACTGCACAATGCTTACTGGGTCAGAGCAGTTTTATCAAAGATAGTTCTTCTAATGTGTGTTATCAGATGCTCAAGGGTAGTGGCAATGATTCCTTTTTTATATCACTCATTGATATTTTGTCTTTAAGATTATAAAGTATGTGCTATAGACCTGGTTGGAAAACAGATATTCCATGCAATTAAAAAAATACATTTCCTGAAGTAATTTTTGCCCCAAGTCATAATTCAAAGCCAAAATAGCAACATTTTTAGTGAATAAAAGCTCTGAAAAATTTAGAATTTGGTCAAAATAAACTGCTTGACAGGTTTATATTAGGAGTTGATAAAAGATTACTTGATAAATCCAATGAGTTCTTTATTCTAAACTGTGTTCACTTTTAATTGCTTTTCACAGATATTAGTGTTCCTTAACAGTTTTGGCAAAAGGTGTTTTATTCAAGAAAGAGCTGGAAGTTTCCCTTAGTTACTAAATAAAATCCCATTTTATTTTGTGTGTGTCTTGTATTACCAATCCTGTACACAAATTAAGCATTTTTGAATATATTGAAATGTATCCAAAATGAATCCATAGTTAAGGAGAGGTCGATAAACAAGGTCTCTTTATTCACTTTTTGTAAATATTTGTGGTACTTCTGAATCTGTATTCCTTATTCTTCAAACCATATATTTTTCTTTTTTCATGTATGTTACCTAGTGGCAGGAAATTTAAATCACTAATTTGTTAACTATTTTTTCAAAGATTTTAAGGTCAAAACTAAATTTTGACATATATATATATATAAAAAAAAAACCAAAACCACCAAAACCAAAAAAATCCCAAAGCAGTTTCGTATTTGTTGAAATAGATTTGAGAATTCAGAGGTGATCAGAACGCTGGTGAGATGGGAGCCAGGAACAAGGGGAGAGAGAGAGAAAAAAGCTATCCAGCAACATTGGAAAGACTAGGATTAGAACACACTTTTCAGAGTGCTAGTTTAAGACCACAGGTAGGAAAAGACTAAAGGAAACTAGGATTTAATTTCCTACAGAAACAAGGAAAAAAGAGGATGTCTTGCACTTGTCAGCATCTTTATGCATCAAAACTGTATCATAGGCAGCTTAATAGTGCAGGAATTAAATCAATAATGCTTCAAAATTTGAAACTTTCTGTGCATTTAAGGAGCAGAATAGAAATTTACATTGTTCCGTACATTAAGAACATATCCTGGGCCTATAAGAGATAATTTGTGATTTCTTTGAAAGCTAAGAAAGGGCAAAGGACTTGTGCTGGATCTTTTAAACTTTTCTGCCTTCCCTAAGGCTGTTCTGACTAGCTCATCCTTGAATCATTTAGGAGACAGTGATCTTGGAGGGGAGCCAAAATTATAGATTTACTTTAATTTAGTTTGAAAGCCACTGCAGAGACAATAATGTTGCATCTATCTTACTAAAATCTGATTGCAGGCTTGTGATATGGAGGCAGCCCATGCTGTAATGCATGGTGTTTATATCATTATATTGTATGTGTATACATTAAAGGAATGATTGGGAAGCTTATTAACAGAACAGTTGCCATCTACCTTGGCAACTGAATTTGCAGACAATATTCCACATAAATCAATGCCTTGTTTTTAAATGAACATGATGTAGCTCATAATTATGAATATACTGACTGGAAAAGAATGTATATAAGATTTCCTTTAGCTGAGGGGTTTGATTTTTCTTTCTGGAAGTCTGACAACATTTATGGCTGGCCAGATACATGGTCCAGGTGATATATATGAAAGCCTCCATATAAAATCAATTACATTGTCAAAGGGCGAACAAACAATGTATGGGCAATGGCTTTTCTCAAAGTGCAATATATACTTGAAGAATTGCAAAGATAATATCTGGGGCGGATGGTAAACCATCACACTGAATGAGTCCCATGGCCAAAATCCAACCTAACTGTTGAGAACAGTGGAAGTATGAGGAAAATTCCTCCACAGACTGTTCTTCAGTCTGTTGTGATCTAGTCAGATGCTTCCTATTTGTCTTTAACTGGGATTACATGTTTTGTTTGTACCTTTTCTTCTTGAAATAGATTTCTTTTAACTTTTCAATTAACATTACAGGGGGTAGGAGGAAGAATAGAGGAATTACTGCTAAAAGAAAGCTGCAAAATAATAGTGAGGGGACTCTGATAAGGATCTAGAAAATTTTAGTGAAGGTAGCTACAGCAGACAATTCAGTTGTCCAAGACTGAGATTCTGGAGGGCATAAGGCGAGCATATATAAATTATAGTTGATCACACATGGCTGAATTACAGAACATGCTCACCCTTCCCTGTTTTGAATTTATAGAAATCTGTTCTCCATATCTTATTTCTGCTGTGTAGGATAGGTAATGAAATGACAGCCAGTTATTAGTAGCTATCACTTAAGCCAAAACTTTGTTTATGAAAATACACGTACACACAGAGCATCTTCACCTAAGGACCTCATGTAGAGACAGAGTTAATTTCACTATCAGGTAGTCTGTTCAGACTGTGAATTACTCATTCTTCAAATGAAATAACCAGCTGTTTTCTCCAAACTGTAGCCCTTTATTATGATAAGTTCTTCCCAGGAAAATCTTCTCTTCCCAGGCATTGTCCTAATCTTTATTTTGGTGAAACCAAAGAGCTGTAGTTCTCCTGTCACTTCTGTAAAGTGGCTTTTCCAGGTGCTGAGTTTTTCTTATAGTCCTTGTATAAATCTTTCCAATTTTGTCAAATTCATTTTTAAGAACATGCACCTTTTCTCTTAGGGAAATTAATATTCTGTTTTCTTGATCTTGAAGCCAGGCAAGACTTCAGCATACAAAGTGGTATTTCTTACCTTATTAGCAAACCAATACAATGGTGGCCTGTAAATATATACTGTTGATTTTTCCTTTTACAGTTATCTTCCTCCCTCTTGACATAGCTTCTGCTTATCTGGCTTACTATCTCACAGTTCTTGAGGTTCAGTGGGTTTTTTTTTTAAACCCACTGTTTATTTTCTGATTGCATTAATTCTTTACTATTACCCCTGGGTAGGTTTGATTTTTTTTGCTCTTATCCCTCCCTGGTCAAAATAAGATTACTGAGCAACTTCAGGTAGATAATTTCATAATTATGACAGGATGTACTGATTTGGAAACTTCTAAAACTTTTGGTTCATGTGACCCTGACTATCAATCAATGCAGACTGAGCCCTGGATAAAATAAAGGCCATCAAAATTACAAAATATTTTTAAAGTTCTTCACCTAAAGAATCCAGACTTAGTCTAGATGTATTCTAAAGTTCAGGTTTAAGGTCTAAATTCTCCTTTTAAAATATATGATTCTAAGTAGATATATTTTTCAATAAGTCTACATTCTTTAATCTTAGTGTATTACAGTGGTTAAATTTGCAGATTTGGCATTTAGTGAAAAACAAGACATTTTTTCACATGCAAGCAAAGCATTGAAGGTGAAAGATAAACTGAAAATCTTCCTCTGTTTTACTTTCAACAGGCTTCATACCCAACTTCAGTCTCAATTATGTTAGGATTGGGTTCTTGAACATAATACGTATTGCACTTGAAGAATCCAACACCATCAGGTTGCTTCAAATATGGTTCTTGTAAGCAAGAGTAGTGAGCAGTCAGGGAGGATGTGGACATGCTCTTATGGGTGTTCCTCAACTTGCAGAAAAAAATTGTCGGTGTCCATGATCTGAGAGCACTGCTGAACAGGCAGCAGACATCCTGACAGCAAATGAGTGAAGCTATGTTTAAGCATGAAGAAGGAGTAAAACTCCTTTCCCATGTCAAACTTTGGAAGTTTGGAATGGGACCTTATATCTTTGTTGATGGAGAAAAAGCAGTGATTGTCAGCTCCTTTCCCATTTCCATGATAACTTTGCGTCTCAGAGACAAATTTTATCCTAGGTTTCCAAAGAAGTCCAGGGAGGAAAGTAAGTAAAGTATGTGCTGCTCATTTGGTTTTTTTGAGTAGAACAGCATTTCAGGTTGCATTTGTAAGTAGTTTTTCCTTTTTCTTCCAACTTTACCACACGAAAGTACAGGACTCAAATACTTTTCCCATTAATGGAAGCTTTCAAAAAGATTAGGATATGTGCCCGAAATAGAACTGTGAGAGAGTGCATATTATTTTTCAAATATAAGCTTTTCATATGTCTTCAATCATGGTTACATATAAAAATGGTTACTTTGGTTTTTTCATTCAGGCAGCACTGTGGGATGTGAAGTTACTTTGCTCATTTTCATGCATATGCAAAAAAGACAAGCAATTTGCCTGACCTATTTCTTGTCCTAAAGGGAAAGTATGAGAAAACCTCAAATTTTAGGGGTCTAAAAAAAAGTTATAGTTGGATCAGATGCTCTCTTTCCCTGGTTTAAATATCTGCCTTGCAAGACCACTGTACAGGGTATTTCAATGCTCAGCTTCTTACTTTGGCACGTTCATGCCTCCTGAAATGAAAGTGGTATGTAGATGGTCTATGTCTTACTGGGTATGGAGCTGAAGATTTTGTCACTCAGACAGAATTTCTATGGAGGACCTTTTTTTTTTTTTTAAATCTAAAGATATTTATATAAAGCACGTCTGTCATCACACTTAAGTTGTTCAAAATAAAACATCTGGCGCAGCATGCATTCGGAGATCTCAACATTATGGGCTTTGCATAGAAGACAGACTGCTGCAATGACTGGGATGGGCTAGACATGTAGTACCTTCTGGTAAGCTACCTTAGATTCAACTGAGCTGTGTAAGCTTTAAAATTATAACAACATCCTGCCATGGAGTTGTATTGAGAAAGTGAGAGTTGCTTGACCTGTAGATTTACTAATTGTCCATTTCCTCCAGCTTGTGGAGGAATGACATGCAAATAGGTCTGGAATAGGAGACAAAGTGCTGAGAAGAGTCTCTGTCACTTGTGGTCAGATATGCCCATGTCAGGCTATGGTGAAGCCTCTGCAATTGCATGTGATGGCATGTTCATCACACTCAGCCACATTGGTAGAAGGAAGGTTGTTGTGTCCTCTGCTCTGTGCTGTGGACCTGCCTTTGCTGCTAGATTAACTTGTGCTTCTGTGGATGGAAACACAGTACTCTCTCTTATAGCCCCCTTCAAGAGTGGCAGTCGAATCAAATCCCCCAAACCAAAAAAGTCGGCCTGTGAATACAGGCCATGGAGAGCTAGACAGTGGAGTGGCTATTGGAGAAGGGAGTTTGGGATGGTTTATGTGGAAGTGAGATCCAGTTGCTTGCTCTTCTAAACTATCTCTGTGGCCCTGATGAAACTGTAGATATCATGCCAATGTCTTACAATGGAGAGACTGGTTCAAATACACATTTGGGCTGTACCATTGCAGTATTGTGCTCAAACTCATAGCATGGGGCACAACACTAGAGCTGAGCATCTCGACACAGCAGGCTGGATCAGAGCTGTTTTGGGTGCGCCTGCAGTCCCATCTGTAGCCTGGTGGGGACATGCCTTCAGCCATCTGCAAGGGGCCTGCTTAATGATTTTATAATGGTTTGGCATTTTGTAGGCTGAGCATTGGCACACATGGGTGTCTTTGAAACATTTATTCCAAACACCCACATTTCAAGTGTGTGATGGAAGTGTTGTGAGGAGCAATACTTTGGAGAGAAGGGACAATCAGACCCTGCTTGCAATGTGGGGCAGAGAAACTCACAGACATGCAGTTTGAATACATGTTTCTGTTACCAAACACACAGGGGATTGTGCCCTTAGAGAAGGTGCTCTGAAACACTGAGAAAAAGTATCTTGATTGACATAGCTCCCTTGGAAAAGAGGAAGAGAACACTAGAAACATGGGAAAATGAAACCTCTAAGGCTGGTTCCTATTTCTCTTTTATACAAAAGCTTTTATCTGATTCTGGTTTTTTCTCCTCTTGAACAGTTGGTAGAGTGGGTGTTACATTCAACACCTCCGTGTGACAAATCTCAGCCTACGAAGTACTGACATGTTACATTTCATTAACCATATGGGACCTAATTATACTGCCAGCTAAAATACAGGTGCAAGTCCTAAAGGACCTGTTTGCTGTATGTACATGGGCCCTATAGAATTTTAAAGTATGCTTTCCTACACAAATCTGAGAGTTCATTTGACATTTGCAATATGGATGGCTTCATTGAGATTTATAGAGCCTAAGTTTTAATATCTAGCTGAAGTAAAAGGTAAGTTTTTACTCACAAGATTGAAAGGTTTGGAGGGGATGGGGCAGCATCTGTGTGTATACTAAAAAAATTAAAAATTGTTAGAGTCTTCCCAGGAAGTAGTATTTCAGCATTTTGCAGTCATGTCCATAAAGAAAACTGGCCAAAGGCAGACAGATTCCTTAAAACAGAAGAGCGTTGACATCCTCTGTCAGACAACCTGGAACAAAGTGGCCCAGATTTGGCAGCGCTCTCCCTGTCCTGTCTGTCCTGCTGAGACGTTGGCTCAAAGACATGAGCACAATGTAATGCCTCTTGCAGCTATTTCATCACAGATTCTTATCAGGTGGGCTGTGGAAGGGTAGGAGGCAACTCTGTGCAGATAGGATATGAGTACTAAGAGAAAGCAGAATACCAAAGGTGTAGGCGAGGGAGAAACACAAGAGCTCAGGATTAAGAGAAACAAATTGCAGAAACAGCAATGGTGCTTAAGATTAATTGCTTCACTGATAGACTTTCTAGACATGAGTACTTAATACACCCTAGTTCCTATTCCAAAAATACCATCTACAAGCCCTGAAATGCTTCATGAATTTTATATAATTTTATTACTAGGAAACCAAAGGCCTGAAGGCTGGCATGCTGTACTGGAGGACAACTGTGATGCCTATCTTTTTTCTCAGACCTCTATTCTTCATTGACCTGGGCTGTCTTTCATGGTTGATGGTCATGACCTGTTACTGTACAGGAGGTGCCACACTGGGTCCTTCAACAGTTATATGTGTAACACAAGGCTTGAAGTTGTTCTTCAGACCAGAAGTGAAAGTGCAGTAAGGTGCTATAGTATTATTTGAGCCACAGTTAAATTTCAAGCAAAAGCAAACTACGGAATACAGCAGTAACTCAGAGCAGAGTTTGCATTTATAAGCAGTTGATTTGTCCTAAATATGTCAAGTAGAAATGACTGAATTTTGCTTTATAAAATGAGACTTCAAATCAATCACGTTAATACCTTCTCATAAGCTGATGGCTTCTCTCTGGCAAGATGTGTCATTTTGATATGATCATGGTAGAGGTGCTACTTGCTTCATTACACAAGCAAGAAATTAGTAATTACTTCACAGTTTTGTACAGGTGTTTGTAAAAAATCATACTTGTAACTATGATAATATTTGAGAGATTTTTTTGTGTGTATTTGTTCTCTACATTAGTGTGAAAACATGTCTTTATAAAGTTTTCCGCATATTTTTTTTCAAGTGGAAAACAGATAAACATTTTATAGTGAAAGGAGAGGATTTCTTTTAATGGAAAATTTTTTCAAAACAGTAAGAATGGGTGTTTTTGCATTTTCATTCTCTGTTGGTGGAATTTGCAGAAGTCTTATGACTTACTGCCCACACTTGTGGACATCCATAGGTGAGACATAATATGCCCAATG
This sequence comes from Motacilla alba alba, assembly GCF_015832195.1. Taxonomy (NCBI): domain Eukaryota; kingdom Metazoa; phylum Chordata; class Aves; order Passeriformes; family Motacillidae; genus Motacilla; species Motacilla alba. Next base: position 44,256,223 of record NC_052016.1, on the reverse strand, counting down.
GCTATTTTTACTGTCCTCCAAAAATAGCAATGGTGAATTTGCAGTGAAACTATTTAGTTAATCTGCATCGATATGTGAGAAGATGCTCTGACTTCAAAGATCAGCACTTTGCCATGCCTGCAAAATTTGATGAATAAATAATTAGACCGATTGCTCCGGGTTTAAATAAAATTTAAAAAGTATTTGGGGCACCATACCAAGTAGTTACATATCTCAGAGGCACAGGGAGTTGGTCAGATTGTGAAGATGATCTATTTAAGGACTTTGCTTGAAATATGCTATGTATAAAATATACTATTCTAAGATCCACAATGAGGTTATTGATCCAGTATAATCTTTCCAACTGAAAAGTCTACAAAAAGTTACCAATCGACTCTTTCTGATGGGAAAGATCTTGTAGTAAGAAAGGATTTTTACTGCTGCACTCTTTCTAATCACATACTGCTTGAAGTTATGAGCAGTTTACAAGCAATCAAGAATTGTTTACCAATTACTTATGAAGTAATATTAGCAAGATATCTAATGTTTCTAGTAGAAAGTCAGTAGTAGCAAAACACCCAGTTCTGCAGTCGAAAAAGTATCAAGCAGAGTCACCAGACCTGTGTGTGAATAAAAGAGAAGTGGAAAAAGCACCCCTTAGGTCTTCAGACTAATTTTCAGTTTGAGTTACATTGCCTTGACTCAGTGCTGGGCTTGTATGGTGTCCTGTCCTGCCAATTTGTGAACACATGCATTGCCAGTTTGCTCAACAGGAACATGAAGATTTCTTTCACAGGCAATTGTTTTGGGTTTTTTTCCTACAACTCTGCCTTTGCCATGATTCTGCTGTCTACTTATTTGCAGTGAAAGATTTTCCTCTCTCTTGTTATGCATTTGAATAGCATCTAGCATCCAGGTACGATCACCTTAGCTGGTGCTTATATACGTCATTATAAGTAATTTGCTAAAAGAATTGCCATTACCAAATAGTAGCACTTGTAGAGTCATGACTCCCTTTACTGATAGAGCCTGAGTCCTATCCTTTTATCAACGTTGTTATTTCTGTAGTCCAGAAAGTGCAATAGAATTGGACTAAAAGTGATAGCAGTTTCAATCCATCACGTACTCTGCAGGGTTCTTGTTCAGCAAGTGCTCTGAACTCTTTTGCTATTTTTACTCTGAACAAGTGAGCTGTCTAAGAAGCAGAAAATCTGAAAACATCCTTTTCTGATAGACAATAGACTTCTGATTCTATGTTTGACAAATTTTTAATATTGTCTGTTAGAACAAGAACAAGAACTGTTCCTGCTGATGAAGGAATTGCCTGCTTGTCTTAATTACATGTTTCATCAAGAACTCTTATTGTGTATGGCAATCAGTTTATTCATTTTCCTCCCCACAATACTTTTCTCTGAGCAAAGCCACTTGACTCTTTAGTCTTGACTGAAGCAGAAACAGGTATATTGTTGTAAATTCTGCAAAACCAGCGCCTTGGAATAAAATTGCTGTTGGGGAATACTGGTGGTTATCGAAATGCTTGCTCTGCACATTTGTCTAGTCAATAAAAAAATGGTAGTTGTAACATGCTGGTGGCTCAAAATTGTATCTGTAAATTATACCCTCATGGAACTTTGGGCTAACTATTCCAGTTCTGATGCCAACACCTTATGTTTCTCATATTTCTGAGAGTAACTGTAGACTTTTTGAAATAGATTAACCTACAGTTGTTTGGTGTAGGAAATTTAATCTCCTTGAGCATGTGCATATCAGAGAATAAAAAAGATCAATGGCATAGCTTAGGCACTGCACTTCCTAACTGTTAACTCATCCCCTCCTTGCAATGACCCCTATACAAAGCAAAGCTGCTGCAATGAAGGCTGGAGCTGGGCAATGCATGCAGAATAATTTATGTTACTTGTCCTTGTTCTGTCCATTCTCCCATTGTGCAGAAGCCCCTGCGTAAACGTAAAAAGGCATCATTCTTCTTGGGAGCTTTACAGGAGTAAATGTCATGGAATTCTGATTTTTCAGCTCCTGTATGTGAAGAATCTCAATTTGCTTTTTCTTGAAAAGCTGGTTAAATCTGATCATACCAGACCTGCATATTTTGAATACTTTGTGATTCATGCTGTCTCCAACTGTGCCTGGAAATTATTTGGGACAGTTCAGGCAAAAATGATTCCAGGTACTATTATAGCAATTTAATATTGTAGAGAATCATGTTTCACCGCTAGTGAATGTTCTCTGATGATGAATATAGCAGTATAAATGTTACCTTTTTTTCTTCATAAATACCTTTCTTAACCTGTAGGCATATATTAAACAAAGCAGTTATCAGTAGAAGTGCAAACACACATTTTTTATTCCATTTGAATCTTTGCATACTCCTCTTTGTTTTTCAAGTATCTTAATTTCTTTTCAGCTCTCTACAGCTTCTTGAGATATTTAGTAGCTGCAAATGTATTATTATTAAAGGTGCTTTGTTTTATTGGAGTGAATAATGAGACACTAAAAATGCTGTGACCTTACTCAGTTTTAATTAAATTAATATATTTTGTATAAACATTATCTTTTATTGAAAGAGGACTCATTTCAGAGGAAAAGGTGTATGAGAAATTAAGAAAGATAATGAATTATATAAATTAGGACACTCAGGATCAAACAGTTGAATACAAAGAAGAGGCACTTTGGAGATTATTCTATGGTTCTGACTTTCTTATGCCAGTTAATGATATCTATTGGAGTGGGATTACTTTTAATGGATTTTCCCACTGGAAATGGAGGGAAGAGCTATGAAACCCTTAAGGAATTTTATTTAGGTAATGTTTCATGGACATCCAGTATACTAATGAAGTAAAAATTGTAAAAGTCAGGATGAATGAAGTCTTAAAAAGTAAATAAAAACAGATAGCTAAAGTCTACTGTTGCTGTCTGCAAAGTTATGAAGAAGAACAAGAACAGATTGAGTCAATATTAAAAGTAATTCAATCTTGGTCCTAGGCCAGAACAAACATTTCTTGGCATAAAAGTGGTAGAAAAGATGACTCTATTTCATTTTTTTCAAGCTTCTAACTAAATTGTCCCAAAGACTCTGTTCACACAATGCACAGTCTCTTCTAGGGGTGATTTAACCCTCCATTTCATTTTACTCTTCATTAGTGATTACTGCCTTCCTAACTCAGGTACTTCAGATATTTAAAATTACTTGTGCTGAATAACAGACTTAACAAAGATGAAGACTTTAGAACATGAAGACCAAGGCAAATCGATTGGCAGGAGAAATAACATGGCAATGACTGCAACTGAAGTGGAAGAACAACTCCTCAGTAAAATTAAAGACAGTGTCAGATAATTGTGGTCCCAAAGGATTAAGATTTGTTTGAAAAATCATAAATCTGGCAGCAGAATTTTATCTAGAGGGTCTTTTAGATCATCTTTTGGCTGTTTTTTAAAGAAAGCATTATTTCAGGAGTAGCGCTGTAATATTGGAGTATAACACAGACAATAGATACAATATAATGCATGATTGTGGGAGTGAAATGACTTCATTATCTGCAGATCACATCTCTGTAGTATGTTTGCTTTCAAGAAAAATTTTGAAGAGAAGGGTATGGAAGTAAATGCAAGATCCCAGATATGTGTCACCCTTCTTACAAGAGATTATTAATCTTAATAATCTTCTCCATAAAGGGAGAAAATATAGTTTAGATGTCTTCTGTTAAGGCTTGTTAAGTGCTGATATAGAGCTACAGAAGAAATTAGAGTCAGGGTTTGGGTTTCATAGTAGCTGGAAACTACTGTGAAACTGAGATGGACAGGAAAGTGGGTGAAATGGGAAAAGAAGGTGTGGAATATCATAAGGTTATTGTCAGCAGTCTTCAGTGATCAGCACTGGGAATAGTTTCATGTAATGCTTTTGTAACTGATGTAAGTATGATCAGCTTACTCTGTGGAATTTTCTGATGATGCAAAAAATATTAACCAGAAGAAGAGCAATTGTACAAGAAGAATTGGGTGATTTTGGAGACTAGGCTAAAAGAAATTGTACCAGGCACTTAAAATCTTTTCTATCTTTAGGTATCTAACCTAAATAGTCTAACCAGGACCATAGTCATCCTAAGCTCTGTCTGTGTATCAGTAAGAAATTCTAAAACCTGCCAGGGGAGGTTCAAATTTTTAAGCAGCTTCCTGATGAGTTCTGAGGTGTGTCACGATCTCTATTGACTAAGTGAGAAGCCTGGTGTGATGAAGTTTCTGTCTTGCCTTCCACAAATACTCCTTTTTCCTTACTGATTAATGTTCATTTCTGTTGTTTCCCAGGACCTCAGCACTTAGGGAGAGAGGGTGCAGGAGAAAAGAGAAGCCAGTAAGATATGAAAGTAAAATATGTAAAAAAAGTAAGATATGAAAGATATGAAAAAGGCAAATGGAATCTTGGAGTGGTATTTTCAGAAAAAATGGATTATTTGTCCTGATGTACAGGATTCTGTAAATTATCATCTGATTGTTGAAGTCAGGCAGTCATTAACATCTGGGGAAGAGAGAATCAAAGTGGGGACAGCTGTGTAGAAGAGTTATTAGTGCAATCTGAAGAGCCTGTCATGAAACCAGGACCTTAAAATTTGCCTTTATTTAGTGCATGAAAATGAAGCTTTAATGATACAATTAATATTTTTAAATACAGCACATTGGATAGTTACTATGTCTAAAAGAAAAATGCCAAATAAATCCAGGCTGACAATAGGAATAATTTCCAGATCCCAGGTGAATGTGGCCTAGAATAACACCACAATGGATAAACTTTTTGTTCAGTCTGCAGCTGGTTTTGAGTTACAGTGCATGCCTGATCTTCAACAGTATGTCTATATGTATTTTGAAAGAAAAAACTGCATGGAGGTGTATCTGAAATTATACACCCAGAATATTTGAAAGTAACAGGTAGAAGAAGAAAATGCATATAAAAAATTGGCATAATTATTCTTGATGAAGGCAGTAATACAACGAATTTTCAGATTACCTCATCTTTAATTCCTTGAGAAAAAACACTGGCATTAACGATGTTTGAAATGGCCTGAGCTACATGGCTGTGAGTGGGACAAGAGCAGATACTTGTAAACTGGATAAAAACTCTGATAAATGAAACTGAGGTTATAGAGCCTGATGTCAAAACTGTACCATCATTCAAATAAACCAATAGCTATGCCATGTTCAAGTTAGATAAGGAGACCAGAAAAAAAATGGCCTACTATTCAATAAAGAAGTAATTCCTCTTAAACAGAATTTCTGTGTCAACAAACAAATTTCTGTGTCTTGTTCTTTATTCTCCTGTCCCCTTTTCTTTCTGTACTCCAGTGTGCAAAAACTAAAGAAGGCAGGATTGAATGGAATGTAGTTTTGTGCATAGGAGGAACCTAAAAATTCTAAAGGAATAATTTAATAGATAAATATTTAATAGCCTAGGATGCTAATTACAGCTCAGAGGCAAAAAAAAATAGAAAAATATCAATAAAGTTTTCTCAGTATAGGAAAAGGAAGGAAGGAAGGAAGGAAGGAAGGAAGGAAGGAAGGAAGGAAGGAAGGAAGGAAGGAAGGAAGGAAGGAAGGAAGGAAGGAAGGAAGGAAGGAAGGAAGGAAGGAAGGAAGGAAGACTCACGCAGCTGAGTTATACCTCAATGTATTCCTAATGTTAGGAGAGAGAGAGGATTTTTTGCATGCACAGCAGAATGTTTGAAGGCTAGTTCTGGTCTGGGGTAACCTCATACCTGGATGTTCTCTTATTCAGAGGGGATCACAAGTGTTGATAAGGGGAAGTATTGTTACATTTTGAGATTTTAGCATAAGAATGTTAAAATCTTGCAACAAGTTTCCCAGCTGGGTTGTAAAATCTCTGTCCTTGGAAATATTCAGATCTTGACTGGAAAAGGCCCTGAGTAACCTGATTTAAGTTGCATCTTCCTGGAACAAGGGGTTGGACCAGAGGACCTCCAGATGCTTCTTCCAACTTCATTCATTCTCTTGTTTAAATGTTGTGTGTGGAAAAAGCAAGGAGATACATACTACATTGAATTTTGATTTATCTTAATCCTATTCTTCTCTTCTCCTAATCTAGTATTTTAGGGATCATAATAGTCCTCAAAAGTCTTATGAGACAGACTGTGATCCTTTGTTTTGCGGGACGGAGGGATATAGGATGAGAGTGGTCACAAGTGGTCACCTTGCTTTTGAAGCAGGACTTCTGAACCCCGAATGAAGGCTGAGTCAGCCTTTGTTTCATGAATGGGATATAACAATAACTAACAGAAACCAGAGGCAGGTTTACTTTACTGATCTCACTGAAAACTGTGGGATGGGCATGGACAACTCTTACTGATCTGGGCCAAATTGGGGTGGGGCTGTGTGTCCCATATGCTTCCCACTGAACTGTGTCTGAATTAATTTGGTCAGATATGAACTTTCTGCAGCAGATAAAGAAAACTCTCCTCACAATATAGTCTGGGCATATTGAGGAAGGTAGGTGGAGGAAAATGAAGCCTCTGTTTCATATTTCTTGTCAAGAAATATAACATGTTCCTTTAGATCTGAGCATGTGCATAGCATATAAACAGTGCTGAGATTTGTAGGCCTGTGGTATCTCTCCTATGTATCAAACAATAGTTTTAGAAAGCTGAAAAGAACTTCAAGATGGGAGGTAGGCATATTGGTTGTGGGTTGGTATGTGATGCTGGGTTGGTGGGTGATGCCAATCTGTTGCTAAGTGTTATTTTAAAATTAACCTTTTATTATCTTCTTTAACACTGGAAATTAAAGTCGAAGTAAAAAACCTTTTACTTTTAACTGTTAATTTTAAAATCAATTTGTGTTATGAGAATCTTAGGTTGTGTGTTTACAAACACTGTAATTAAACTGGAGTGGAGTGGGATTGTTCTATCCTGACCCTCTCAGGAGAACAAACTAGAGTTTATATGGACACTGCAGTAGGACTAAAGAGTTTCCATAGCTGGACTGCTTTATATCCATTTGGAAATCTGTGTGTGAGCATTCACATTTACATGTAATTGATCCCTATAACTCTTTGGAGTGACTGTAGGGTCACTCAGAGTCCATAGTCCTAGGTCATACAATTATCAGTGGATCTGTCACTGGGAGCTGTACTGAAGTTTTCTGCTGCCCTTGCTAATGCTGCAATGATTCAGTGCTGGTGATTTTTTTCCCCCTGACAAATGCAGTCAGATGGCAAGCAATATTTCACTGTGTCAAAAAATCTTAAGTGGATTCTACCTTGAATAACTGACATTCACAAAAAAACCAAAGATGATTTTGGATTTATCTATGATGAGTAGATTTAAACAATTCAGTAGATGTAAGCTAATGGACTTTTATGAGCACTAAATGGGGCAGATCTTTTACATGGGTCCCACATATCTACATGTTTATAAATAAATATACGCATATCTCTTACATGAAATGATTAGGGTTTATTCCAAAGCTCAAAGGAACTGCATGGGACTATTATAGCCAAATGCAAATATGCAAAAGTAGGTAAATATATGTAAGGAAAAGGAAGTGCAGAGGAAGCAATGATCAGTGTTGTGTTTATTTTTCCTGTCCCTCATCTGCACTTACTACTCACTTTTCCTTATGTAAGGGCAGAGTTTCCTCTTTCCTAGGTTACCCACTTCAGACAGGAAGCAGGTCAAATTTCTACCCATCCATGAACAGAGCCAAATGAATAATTTAGAGAATATATTAATGAATGATTTCTGTGTATTGCTGATGATGTGGTTCCTTTACTTACCAACCCTAAGACAGGCTTGTGTGTTGTGAGTTTTCACATAGCTCCATAGATTTATATGCCAGAAGAAGCCCATCTGCTCCGACACTCAGACCTTTTGCATAACACAGGTCATGAGATTTTACCCAGTAAATCAAGCTGTGGAAGAAATCATCCCCTCTTTTTATCAAGCCCATGAGCTTGTGACTAAACTTGTGTATATCTAATGGAAAGACATTTGGTCTAAATGTAAGGGCTCCAGGAGATGATTAATCAGATACATCCTTTAATTATGTTGCAATGGTTAATTACTCTTGCTGTTAAAAGTTGTCTTGTTTCCAATCTGAATGTGTCTGTCTCCATGGAGACATTCTTCCATGGGAATAATAGAGTGCCATGACCTCTCTCTTCATAGAGGTTTAAATTTGTTGCCTTTTTGGTAGATTGTTTGTCCTAATCTTAGGCTATAATCATCCCGACTGATGGATGCAACCTGATAGCTTGGTGTAAATACAGATCTCCTTTAATCAAGGCAAAAAATGTGCTTTAGATTTACATGAGCATGAGGCATACCAAAGTCTGCCTCTCACAGTTCACATGCTGCTCCTTAACAGCTAGAAGAAATTATTATCTGTAAAATGTGCCTCAATTTGGCTTCTCCTGAACAAACTTAATCAAAGTTTCCAGTTTTGATTTCTATTCAATTTGGCTCTCAGCCTCGGGGAGGTGAAGTGTTTTTGCCAATATCACAGATTTCACCTTCATAAAGACATATTGAAAAAGAAATTAATCTCTCTCAGGAAGGGGCTTGCCTTTTACTGATACCAGCCTGATTTTTTCACGCTGTGCTGTCACTGATCAATTAGTCATTGGTCAGTACTTATGACTCGAGGTACTTGATGAAAATAGCAATTGACCCCTTCATTTTAATAATTAATTTTCTGATTTCTTTGTAAATTACTTCAGGTTTTGAAATCTGGGTTTCTGAGCCAGAGACTACTCAAGGTAGTCCTTGATATATTTCTGCCTTCTCTTCTGTTTTCAGCATCTCCTAAACACACACTCACATTTCGTTCAGGTTCAAACCAGTTATCTTATGTAATCCAGCATTTGGGAACTTTGACATATGTCTGTCTTTGACTAAGCTTGACTGAAACAATCATATTTTGCTATACATATTTTTCTTCTTGATAAAGCCTGTTTCAAATACCAGAATAAATATAGTCAGTGATTCAAAAAATGTTATTTTATTGACATGGCATAGACTAGAGAGAATTGGCTAATGACAGAGATGCTCAGAGCCACTGTACTATGCATTTACTCTTACCCAAATGTCATCCACTGTCCACATGAGAGGGTCTTAAAACCAGCAGCATACTGGTTATTGGGTCCTGTGCTAGAAAGGGTGTGAAGTTGTTTTCATTCATTATGTTTTTTCAGATTCCATGCTTTCTCTCCATGGACATGAGGGCTTTAAAACTACCTCACATAGGCAACATCCAGGGAATTTGTGACTTAGAAAGGATGGAGAGTCTAGGCTGATTTCCACTGACTCTGCTTACATAGCATCTTAATTCACTAATGATTTCAAAAGTATTAACTAAGACATTACACCTTGGTAATAACTCAGTCTGCAAACTGGTCAGCTTTAGCACAGCAGTTAAAAAATCTGGTTCTAATAAGATATCTAGAGAAACAAAAATAGCCTCACAACTTGTCCATAAAATTCTATTTGCCCCAGATTTTCATGTGTGGTAGTGTCCCACACCTCACGTTTCAAAGGAATCCTGCTGCTGGATAATTTGTATCTTTATTGGTCTTCCCATAGCTTCTAAGGGATAGAAATAACCTGATGCCAAGGTATACCCAGCCACAGCCTGCATGCAAAGACAGGGGTAGAGAGGTACAGAAAGTGGTGCTGAAGCATGCCCTGAAAGAACTGGGATGATCCCAAAGTCCTTTCTGGCTGTCAATTCATCAGATAAATCTATATTTTATTCATTATGTTCAATTTTGTGTCATTATGACCATGAGTTATTATACAGGCATTGAACCTATATCTTAAACTTGAAAAGTTCTTGATGCTGGTGTACAAAATAATAAATTTTGCAGGGTTTTTCAAGTTTTCCCTTCAGTCTTCAGGAAAGGCTGAAATTTCCCTTAACTCCTCCATCTTTCTAGATCTGTTTTGATACCCAAACTAGTGTAATCTGGTTCCTCTATACAGGCAGGAGGCTGCACATAGAGTGTTACCAGCAGGAGCTGCTGAACACAGCAGAAAAAGGTTGAGCTCTGCCTCCCTTTCACTCAGGAGAGTGACACCAATTTTTGTTTTGTGAAATTTATTGCAGCATAACCTCTTTTTGACTTCCATTTTGTATTTTGCCGGAGATGACTGAAATTATTCAAGAGGTAATTAGAATGGGATTGACAAACATACTGTGTTCTGAAGAAATCAAGCTATAAGTATTAGGAAGTCTTTGTGGAAACACAATAAAGAGCAAACATGTTTATTGCTTCCAAAAATCCCAAAAAATTGAATTTCAAATATACATGCTTGAGATGGGAAAAATTAGGTTCTTTCACTATTTCAGTTCATTTCATTATAGTGTGGCATTTAAGTCTTAATTATATTTGATTTTTTGGGTCACTTTGTATCAACCTTGGGTACCCATAGGACAAATCTTTTTGTTCCTAGTCTCTGCATTGAGTCATATAATTTGTTATCAGATAAAGCAAAATTGGTCACAGATGTAAGATAATAAACATTTATGGGGTTTTTTTATATCTTGAAAAACTTCTGTGTCTCAAAAAAAAAAAAAATTGCAATGCCAAAAGATTATTTTGCTTCTTGAACTGATCCGAAAAAAAAGACATTATTGGGTAAATGATCAATACATAATTGTAATTCATTTAAGTACTTCAGAAATTAAAAACCATAAAATTAAAGAAATTCCTCTTTTAAAAAAGAACAACATTTAAAAAGCTTATTGATTTTTTTTTTATTGCAAATAAAAAGGACATGGCTAAGTCTTGCTCCTGTTATCCCTTGCCCATCCCATGGGTTTCTGTGCCCAGTGCACTGTTTTTTATTCTGTAATGATGTTTTAGGCACTGGAAGACAGTGATTTGATCCCTCTCAGCTTTCTCTTCTCTAGGCTGAGCAAACCCAGTTCTTTAAGCCTTTCTTCACATATCAAGTTCTTCAACTTCCAATCACTTTGGCGCTCCACTGGGTGTGTTCTGATTTCTCACTTTTTTTGAGCTGCAGGAAACCAACACTGTGTACAGCCAATAAGTTATCTCCAATCTCTGATGTCATCCATCAAAGCATGGGTTTTTTTGGTCATGAAAATGTCACTTGTGTTTGAACCTAGGGAGGGACAAGATTGATCCACTTTTCTTTCCTTTTCTCCCTTTCGTCCATTCCTATCTTTCTCTATTTAAATATTTTGCAGTCTATTTTAACTTTTATTTTATATCATACTCTATGAGGACTAGAAAATACTCACAAACCTGAATTTTTACCTTATATCTACTACTTTACCTTTAGAACCACTTTCATTTTACCTAATAAAAACAGAGACATTTTCCATGTAGCTAATTTCAAGACCTATTGAACTGGTATTTATCACTTTATTATTATTATTATTATTACAGTTATTAATTATACATCTGAGGTATTTTTTTAATTGTTTCAGAGATCAAATGTATTATTTGCACAAAGTGCAAGTGGAAGTGGTATAATAATGATCTGATTTTTTTTGGATTATATTTAGTGACAGCTGAAGTATTTTTCAGACTTCTGGGGTATAACATATAAGAATTTTTTGAACAAAATCTTGCCCATTGTAGGCTTGTAAAAATTATTTTCCTGACTTGTCTGTCCATTCCATAATTCTGTTTATAAATATTGTTATTGAAAATAGCAGAGGGCAATAGAAATTAAGTCATGTACAAAAGCAGCCTACCTGCCATATTACATTTCAGTTGTGGCAAACAATATATTTTCTATTTTAAAATAAAAAAAATCTTATTGAATTATTTCACTGTTTGGTGATAAAAGAACCTGTGTTTCTTCCCAGCTATTCTTACCATTTCCCAGTAGAAAATATTGGCTTCAATGACTGTTTCCATGCAAGTTCCTTGCTGGAGCTTACTTTTCAGTATTTAGGAATCATATTTACACATCTTTTGATTTCGTTTGACAATTGGCAATGTACCTGTCTTTGCAGAAACAGAATAGATGGATTGCTTGTTGCTTCTTTCCCCACTTAAATACTGTAATGACACAGATGTGAAAAACAGATGAATATTTTTGCTTGATTTAGGTATTTGTGTGATCTGACTGTGTGCTGCATGAAAAGGGCATTTCTCTAGCTGCCCTCTGGACTCGCTGGTTTTGATGTGTTCAGCCACTACTCACTGAATCTGTGGAGAGATATTTGATGATGTTTGGATAATGGCAAAGACAGAATCACAAAGATGATGTTTTTAAAAGATTTTGTGAGCAAGATGTGCACCCACAGGTTGGTGCTAAAAGGGACTGAGAGCTGCCAACCTCCTGTGAAGGCCCTGGGAATGAAGAATGCAAATCTCTCTTCTGTACAGCAAGTGCTCAGCACTGACCAAGACTTTGAGAAGACAGAGTTTTCCCATCACTTTTTCACACACCTGCTGGCTCGTGTCATGTAAATAAAGCTGTAATGTGCAGAAAAATGTAAAAAAAGAAAACTACATTTTTCTGAGAATTCAGAAATTTGCATGAGGTCGAAGTTTGAAAAATTTCAGACACACTTAAAACTGCTATTTTTATTTTTAAAAATGGACTGTATGCATCCATCCAGTTCTCAAGGACGAAAAGCTGCATTTCTTCATTATTCCATTTGAAAAGACTCTGTACCTTGAAGTCAGTGTGGTGGTTTGGTTCTGACTGCACTGTGATATTTCACATCAGATGTCTTCCTTAAATAAGGTCAAAACCAAAAAAAGTGCCCTCTGCCAGTTCTTGATATGTGAATACAAGACTCTTTTCAGCACAGATGCCAGTCCCAGCCATTTAGCTCAGCTGTTCTTGCTGATAGCTGCCAAGTGGTGTAGTGGAACAACAAATAAATCAAGGTTCTGCATATATGAATTAAGTATCGATGAATTAAACATCCCTATGAAGCCCACACTTCAAGATGGCATATCCATTTACATTTAAGAAGTGCTTAGAGTTTAGCTGAGGCTTAGGCAGATTTTCAATTTAGAAAACTGTTTATACTGTCCCAAATTATATGATGTGGACTATTTGGGGTACCCTTGTTAGTGGTCTTATCGACCATGTCTTTGCATATCCCAGCCTAGTTGTAGCTCCCACTCCAGGAACTCCTCTAGCTCCCAGCTGAATAGTGGAGAAGCTGGTGCCTGATTTCCACTGCACATGGTGAAAAATTGCCTGAATGTTTGCCTACAGGGCAGCATTGCCAGGTATGAATTCACAGTGCTGCAAGCTAAGAGACTCAATAAGATGTTCCCATTACTTGCTGCTGTGAGTAATTGATGCCAAGTATCATCAGAATGATGTTAACACAATTCTGCTTTGCTCCAGCTTGCTGGCACCTGCTTGTGTAACATCAGCAGTGACCGGTTGCTGTATCAGTCAGACCTTGTTTCCTTTATCCTCTAGAGTTTTGTTTAACTCTGCTTCTGCTCATGGATGCTCACACTTTTTTCACTGGAGTACTGCTCTGACATTCAGCAGTCACTCAAATGCCTGGCACTGAACACTGATGCAGTCCTGGGCACTGCTGGGTATTTCCAGATAGAGGAAAACAGCTTTATTTCATTCTGGAGTTGTTAGGGAAAATGCTACTTAATTCAGGGAGCTTTGGAGAGCCTTCAACATGTCCCTTACCCTGAGGTTGCTATCCATGCATATTACACATCCTTTTTAATGGGTACAGTTCCGTTGAATAATTAGAATTTAAAATAGCAAAACAGAAGCTGAAAGACTGGAGAGGGGAATGAAAAGAGATCTGAAAAGCCTGGAAAACTTCCACTGACACAGGGCCGATTGAGATGAAATCTCCAGCAGCAGGGACGGATGGTGAGAGCAACACTGCCATCTCCTGAATACCCTTGGCAAGATCTGATTTTTCACTGATTTCTTTTACTTTGTGGAGCACAGCAAGCCTGCAGGTCCATCTCAACATAGTGCTGGATACTCCAGTCTCTCTCTCAAAAGGTAAATAATCTAATTGGAGTCCGGATATGCTGAGAGAGAAAAACATCAGTGAAAAGGCAGCCAGGAAACAAGAGGAAGCTAAGGGTAGTCTGGTTGCAGTGTTATGGGAAACAAGGTTCATTTCTCAAATCCTTCTTTGCAGGTTTGGACTTCTAGAGTGTTTAAGAATAAGAAAATCATTAGATCTTCTAGTCTGGATGCCTGGCTATTGAAGTCTGTTAAGGATTTTTTTTGTTTGACACTTGGCCTCAGAGCTTGTTATTAACTAAGGATGAGCTTCTAGAAAGGTGTTAGAGGCTGAAGTGAAAAATGAACAGATTGAGAAGCTCTTGGTGGTTTGAGTTACCCTCATTCTTAGAAATGCTGTGTACACTGCAGTTGGAGTGTGTCCAGCTACAATTCACAGCTACTGCCTCTATTGCTAAAGTCACAAGTTCCTTGTATTTTTGCCTCTCTGAGAGTAAGTAATATTACAGCCATGCTCTCAATCTACCTTTTACAAACTGAACATCCATTTCAGAGAAAAAGAAAAGCAAACAAAGACCAAACAACAGATACAAATCTACCATATTATTGCAGCCACCTCATTGCATAGCTTCTGACATAATTTTCATAACATGTTTTAATGTTGATGTTCTTCAAGAGATACTTTCTGTCCTTTGTCAAATATTCTGATCACAGTAAAATAATTACTATCATGATACTTTAAATACTGACCTATGAATTTAGCAATTCCTGGAAGGAATGTCTCAGTTTGAGACTTCAAAATGTGATTCCTTAGGCTTTATGAAGATTCACAAGTACATTCTGAAAATACTGTTTGGCTTAAACAGCTGGAAATAATATTTCAAAAATTAAGCAAAGTTTAAAAATCCAGGACTATATCAAATGAATGTAAAGCTTCCTGGAACACTTACCCTCAGGTAATCCCTGCCTTTTCCAACAAGGGCAGATCTCTCAATTTGGGAAATGCTGTGTTAGCTAGCATCAAACTAATGCCACAGTTTTTCTTTTTACGTACAAATAAACAAACTAAATAATCTGTCAGACTTCTTTAGCCCTCATTTGTCCTCATATACGTAGACTAAGGCTACTTACGCAAAAGAGAAATCTCATAAAAAAGTTGTCAGTTTATTTCATCCCAGTTTATATTGTTTAGAAGTCTTGGGGAATAAAAATCAAAATACATTTCTCAGTTAATTGAATTGCCACTCTTTAATTCTCAAATTCATACAATTTTTAGCATCCTAATTGATCCTTCCATTCACATTGGTTTAAAACTGGTCTGGTACAGATTTTTTTCCTAAACTTTAATAATTAAATGGCAGGTGCATTCTCCATTCTACAGCTCACAAAGGTGTGCCAAGTGGTTTTTTTACCATCATCCTGTAAAAGAAAACCAAAACATATTGCTGGAAGTTCAGATTCTTCTTGAATTTTCCCTAAAAAAAAGAGCCACTTGTAGATAGTACATTTCTAAAGTAGTTATTCAAAACATACTAACAAAAAAAGCCCTGTAAGAAGCACAAAATGCACAGGTGTATGTTGAAGCAATATAAATTCCCACAGTGGGCTTTCTAGGGAGTGAGAAGGATAAATTACCTTTTTCTTTGTACTTTCTTTATCTAAATCCGCATCTTCCATTTAAACATTTGCATCTCCTTTTTAATATATGGATTTTCTGTTCTGTCCCCTGACAATAAAAGCAAAGCTACTCAAAATCCCAGGCCCCTGGCCAGTTTTCTCCATGGTTTTCCTCCTTCCAGTCACAGTAAAATGTCCACCACACTTGTACATGTTTCAAAAAATGATTCCATGTGACAAACTTGTAAACACTTGTATAATTGGTCTGAGTTGATGACAAATTTTACTATGACTCACAAGTCTTCAGTAATATCATCACTTGTCATTTGTATCCATCCATTGTTTGTGTAAAAAGTGAAGAGTTTCAGTAACATGTAGGGCATTTAATTATTTTTTAAGAGATAGAAAACTCACTAAAAATGTAAGCTGATTTTTGATAAGCAAAATCAAACTTTTCTTTGAGGAGTTTGCTCTTTTCCAGCATGAAAGGAATTTGGCAAGTGAAATAAGCCACAATATCATATACAGCATTGGAAAAATGAGGTTTGCAAGGGAGAATTGTTACTGACTGATGTTATGCACCAAAATTCTCTTTCTAAGGTAGCTCTTGAACATAAAACTCTGATGTTTATGCAGACAACTCATGCATTATTCAGTGGTACATCCATACATCCCTATAGTGCAGCTGAAAAGATGCTGAAAGCATGATGAGCTGCAGCTCAATTTCTTGTCAGGGCAAACAGTTGTTACCGAGTCAAACTGTTCAGCTGGTGTTTGTCAGAATTCTTGGTAGCATTGCTCCAGTGGTTGTATTGATGGAGTAGGGTTACAACATCTGTATTTGTAGAGGAAGACTGGTGGTACTAAGGACTGCAAGTCACCACCGTAAATCTTGATTTGTTCTTTGCTTTGTTTTTCATTTTGCCTTGCTTGTAGCTCTCCTCCGGTCATCAAGAATTAGTGCTTGTTTGTGCTGATGTACCATAGGTGTGCTCTTTGGAGCACGTCTTCCAGGTTTGTTCCATTCATTAGGAACCTACCAGACCACAATAAAAGAGGAAAATTGTGACAATTAGTTCAGAAGCAAAGTTTGAACTAAATGTAGATGCACTCATTATTTGCTGATAAATATCTACTACAGAAGGAAAAAAAATATCATTTTGTACTTATTACAGCTTTTATTCAGGCAGCAGAAAATTAGAGCCCTAGACTTCTTTTGTAAGCTGTGATGCCAATCTGGCCAGCAATATTTATTCAGATGACTTTAGTACACCAGCTTGACAAGTTGTAGGCAAGGGAGAGCAGTAAAGAATACATATCAGTGAATTTCTTGGTCTTATCCCCAGACTGATCTCCTTCTTAACTGGCCTTTCCCTTTTTCTCTAAGGTTCAGCAGATGTTTAGCACAGCAGGACAGATGCGGGTATGAAGAGAATTTGGCTAGTAGTAGTTATAATGATCAGTTCAATTTGAGTTTGCTGTGTGATACATTACCAAAAGATGCATTAAATTTATGTGGCAGACTACAAAGTCAGCTTTAATTTCTGTTGTGTATTCTAACTGCTTTCAGTTTTAATAGATAAGTATTATATTAATAAAACCGTCTTGCAATGAAATCCTCAAATGTCCATGGATGAGTATCTACACCCCTCTGGGCAACCTGGTGTAGTGTTTCACCACCTTCATCATGATTAGTCTAAGTCTACCTTCTTTTATTTTAAGACTATTACCCCCTTGACCTACTTTTCAGGCACTATTAAAAAGGCTGTCTCCTATCTATCTCATAAATCCCCTCCAGGTATTGTATGGCCAAAGTAAGGTCTCTCCAAAGCCTTCACTTTTGCATGCTAAGCAATCCCAACTCACCCTTTCCTCATAGGATAGGGGTTCTATGATTCTGATCACTTTTTAAAGCCACATAAAGAATGTTATGATCACAAAATCCTACAGATACGAAGTCTAACGGTGAGTACCTGCTTGACTTTATATTGCATAAAAACTCCTGTGCTGGACCAATAGGAAAGTGCAACTAGGACACAGGCCCCTCAGGTCTTCTTTATTACCCACATATAAACATCCTTTTCCTGTGCTGTCCAAATATACAGATAGTTGATAATAATTGGATACTTCAGTGTAGTTCATCCTCATTAGGCAGAATATTTGCTGGTAATTTGGCATGTCAAAGTGAATGAAAAAATTGTTCTAAATTTTAGTTTGATAGTTTTACTACAGAAGATTCAATCAATGAAGGGAATCCCATCTTTTGCCCACAGGTCTTATCTTTAGTCCTTTCCTTTTTTTTTTTTTATTTTTCAAATAATGTCCCTGTTTAATTAAGTCCCTCTTGTGCAAACCCTCATTAATGTGAAGAGAGTTTGTTGGAGCCAGTTGAAACCCATAAAACAAGCACATGAAATCTTGCATTCAAATATGGTTCTTGTAAGCTGTTTCTGTCCTCCTTACATGTCAAATACTTTATGTTGCTTCTTCCTAAAGGTGCCCTGCACTATCTTGCCTTTGCATGCTCTATTGTATGAAGGAAAAAAATAAAATGTTAGATAATAATATGATAGGATAAAGAAAGTAATTTCACTGCTGAAAAGCAGTTTTTCTCCTGAACTTAATCTGTGATATTGGAGTTTCCAAAGTAACAAAGGAAAGCTATTAGGGAAATAAATAAATTAATATGAATCTTGCTCTTAATGAACAATTGAACCATTATTTTGATTAGCTTAGGAAATTAATGGAGCCAAGTTTATCACAAGTCATGAGTGATTCCGGGATGTTGGAGAGAGATGTGTAGGACAGGGAACAAGCTGGGAGGAAAGAATGGGAAAAGCGAGTACATTATTTACCCAAAAACATCAAAAATCTTTTTGTAGATTCCCTGCTACAAAAATTTTGAAAGTATTGATCAGCAGCCATAGGAGCTTAGCTTTTTTTTCTTGAAAGCTTCATTAGAGAATACTCACTTTGGAGTCCTATGTCCTGAAACACTCCTCAGACTGAAACCTATGAAACGAGAGGGATTTGCCAGAAAGTTATATATTTGTGGCATTACTGTCTTCCCCTGAGTAAGTCTTGACTGGATCTCTACTGCCAAAATAGAAATATAGTCACCTTCAGAATGAGATTTATTTCATCCTAAGGTTGATATGTCAATGATATCAATGAATCTTGCATTAGAAGCATCTACTTTCCCCCACACTGACCTTAGAGAAACCCTTGGGGAACAATCATGGTTATAGTTATATCCTACTTATAGAACATCAGATTGCTGTTTATGTGCATGAAAATAATGCAGTTGACTTCTTGAGAGAAAAGGTGAGCAGCAGCAGAAAAGTTGCCTTTTTCTCCTCATTGGAAAGATTTCTTCAAGTCTGTCATTTATTCTGAGTTACAAATTCAACTTTCCTTGCCTATTAATCTTAATTGCCTTGCTTGGCTCCAAAATGAAGCCTCATGTGTGACAAGCAGAAGGGAAAAATCACTTGGTTTGATGGGTATGCTTTTCTTCATGATCCCAGGATGACTAGTTTCCATCACTGCAAGAGCACAGTTGGTGTTTAAATCTTTCCCCTGGACCTTCAGCTCTTTTCCTGCAGAGCTGTCACCTAGGCAGTCAGGCCTCAGCCTGAATTGAACATATGATTCCTGATTACCCATCCTGTTAAGCCCCTAGCAAACTCCCTGGCCTGTTAAAATGACCATTTCTGCAGAAAGTCCATGACATAGTTGAGTAGCTGGGATAAGCAGCCAGATTGCAGCCACCCTGCTTTAGAAGGCAAAACAGAGGGATGAAGGCTGCTCCATGACAGTTTGCCCAGTAAGAAATAATGACCCAAGGCATAGCTATTCCTATTTCAGCATGAGCCTGGGTTACCTTCCAGCCCTGGGAGTCTGTGGCACTGGCCTTGGTTTTCTCACTTTACTCTCATCTTGCTCTCACCTCCGTATAATAGCTGATCCCTGGCATTTACTGACTGCTTTACCTTTGAGCCTCTTTACAGAACAAGTTGAAGTCCTTTACAGGCGCTGACACCAACCTCATTGTTAATAAGGATGAGAAACTCCCTTCAGGTCCACAAGGATTTGCAAGTCTTTTGTTTTCTTTATATTTTTTTTTTCCAGCTAGACAAAGTCAAGCAAAATGTGTGGTATAGGCACTAACATGCAACTTTGATGACACTCTGCAGAATCTTAGACACTGTGAAACTTACCTAGATAGCAGTCTGTTACCAAAATTTGTCTAAAATTATAAACATTTTATTTTAATGAATTGTAGCAAAATGGGAATATCAGTGTTACTATTTTATTTTTTCTGTGTACATTTTTCAGGTTATATTTTTGATTCCATGAGTTTTACATGAGGAATTTGTATCCAAGACGCTAAATTCAGAATTTTACAACCACGTTTCAAGCAATTCTGCCTGCCTTTCCTGTAGATTCATTGGCGATTTACTCATCAGTTCCTAATTTATCATGAGTAACATTTTTTTCCCCTAATCTGAAAGACATTTTATTCTCTAGTGCGTAGCAGTTAGACTTGCAACACATGGAATGACAGCATTGAGATATATATGTGCAGTGGAGATCACACTGGAAATTTGCAGGAAATGAGCTTTAAATATTATCTCCTCTCAGACTTGCCACTCCCAGCTTCATCCATCAACTTGCCTGTCTCCTACAGCAGGAATTGTGCAGCAATTTTGATTCTCTGGTTGGGCTTGGATGCTTGTCATTGTAAGGATGTTGTGTCAGTCTGATCTTTTCAATTACAAGAGAAATGTACTTGCAGGAAAGGATGCAAATGCTCTTTGTCACCAAGATGTTACACATCATTAACACTGTTTAATCTTTTTCTTTGAAGTTTTGTATAGTACACAATCAATTTAATCCATAATTCTCACCTTGTCCTTATGTTCATAGTAACATTTAATCACAATTGTGGCACCAAGTAAAAAAATAGCTATATAAAATGCAAATACTGTGTTACCTAGGGGAAAAAATAACTGCAAGAAAAAAGCAGCAATTTATTTGTATCCAGTCAAAAAAGGCTTTAATGTCAAAAGTCTTTAATGTTAAAATATGTAGTATAGGCAGCTCATTGTAAACCAGGTTTTGTTTGGCGTAAAAAAGTTCAGGGTCTTGAAAGCTGACGGATGCTGGTGTGTTTGCTTTATTTTGGTGTTGAAATATCAACACTGAGCAAAAAGGTCTGGCAACATTTTTCCATAGAGTCAGATAGTTATAAAGGAAAATTCATATTCTGTCCAGCCTGTATAGCATAGCAGTTTGACTAGCACTAATTTGCTTTGGCAATTATTTTCTTCCAGAATAAAACAAAGTGCTATTATTCTTATTTGTGGCCAATATGAGAAAAAACTTAATGAAAGGTTTCAAGTTATAATGGATTTAATGTTTCCATTGGACACTTTTTTAAGTTGCTAAGTACCTTCATTATTAAAAGCATGCATCTTATTTCCAATTTAAATTTTGGAAATAACACTGAGAGACACTGGAGGTTGCCAGGCAAGGCATAGCTAAATGGACATGACTTTTAACATCATGGTTTCACCTTGGTACATAATTTTGGACTTCTGAAGGCACCTCTTCCTGCTGGTTACTGCATCCCAGTACCGATTTTTCCCTAGGATATCTATAGAGTTTGATGTTTCAATCAGAATTCTTAAAAGCATCTACATTTACAAAACCTTTTTGGTTTCCAGACCTTATTAGTCCCATCATCAAATGAGATGAAGCTGGGAATTATCTTTATCTGCAAGGAAATTTCCGTTGATGAGTTAAGGGAATAAAGACAGTGCTAATTGGTTACATAATATTAAAATATCTTGAATGTACAAGAAGACTCAGGCTGTTAATTAAGATAAATTGTGAAAATAGTCACACAGACTGTAATTTCCATGTAGTCTTTAAAAGCAAGAAAATTATCTTGGTAAAGGAGAAAAATATGATAATATATTCATCTGAGAATATGATTGTGCTCTAAGAGTTCCAAATCATCTGCTACTGGCACGTGAATTTTGGATTTTCAGATTTCCTTCTACTTCCAGTGTCACATCTCTGTTTTCTACACAGACAGTGATGCTTGCTTCTAGACTATAACTCAGAAAAGTTATCATAAACAATGATAATGTTAAAACTTGATAATTTGTTAAGAATCTCCCATTCTCATGGCCTGTATGAACTCATACTGTGGGTATCTGAGCCACTTACATTTTACTCATGAGGGGAAGGTACCCACTGTCCTCAGACTGATTGCTAGAAAGCATCAATGCTTGATTACTTTAATGTGTTCAATAAACAAATGCTGAAAAATAGGCAGTATATCACAAAACAGGATCAAAAAAATCCACATGATTAAGTCTAGTCCATTATATTTTTCTTGACTCTGTTGTTGGTTTCTCACCACTGATTTTTCTCACCGGTTGCTCAGTTTCTCTGGGAATAAGGCTTCTACTACCTCCCTTGGAAGTTTATTCCATTGGCAAGCTGTTATAACTAGGATACATTTCAATGCCTGTACAATTGCTAACCCTTCCCTGAAACTTGCACATCACCTATATTTTGTAACGACTACTGACAAGACAAAGTTGTACAAATCCCACTGGGATTAGAGAGCTGCAGTACTAGATGGTATAAAGGTAAGAAAAAAAAAATCCAATGCATCCCTATTTAAACCTCAAATACTTCACTGTAGATCTCATACTATTCTTAGCACACTTAAAAATTGCCCCCAGCTTGCTTGTGTCTACTCTTCTGATAGGCATTTATGCAGCTATTTCATCTGACAGTCTTCAAGTGGTTCAGAAATTAGGCCTGACTGCATGCCTGTAGGACATATAGAAATGATACTACTTTTAATGTAGAGATGAGAAACAGAAAGCACTGGATAGGTTTTGCACTGGTCAGAGAATGATTTCACTAAGCTAAGGGAGATTTCAACTAAGAGTGATGTCATTAGTCTATGAGGTTCCAGAGCTCACTGTCTCACCTTGTCTCCCCCAGCAAGAGAATGAGGGTGCACATGCAGTGTCTATCTCCTCCTATTCAAGTAGACAAGTTGAGGAATTCACTGTTTATTATTAGGGAAAAAAGAGTTTCCTGGACCACTGTTTACCTCTGCTGAAAATAGATGATTGTACATCAGTGAGTTTTTTTAAAGGTAGAGCAATGTTTTGTGTTAAACTAAAAGCTGAAGGAGGATCTTTACCATCATGATATCTTTGCCACTTTTTAAATGTGTTCTTTCTAAGCACCATCTTTTTTCTCCTGAAGGTACAAAACTACAAAGGATGGATAGATGGGTGCTTGATCTTATCCAGTATATCTTGATGACTATATATTTCCAAATATTCAAATATATTTCAGATTAGATAGTCAACACACACCCTCTTGAAATTTGAAGGTATACTGCTTAGATATTTAGATCTGTAAATATGCAGAATTAAATTATAAATTAAATGGTTACTGTCTGTCCATCCACTTGGAAAAAAGGACAAAATGGGCTGGGAAGCTGAATATTATATTTGTATCAGTATGTTATTTCTCCAAGCAAACTTCAAGGGAAAAAAGACTTTATAAACAAAATTGCTAGGCACTGATTGCAAGAAGTGCTTGGCTAAAGAAAGGACTGAATTTAGATGAGGAGGTTTTGGTCCATAACTGAGAAGCTGTACAGTGAGCTTCTCTCTTATATTGAAAGTGCTTTGTGTGACAGCCTGTGGGTGGTCCACAGTGTACTGATTAAATTTTTGCAGACATCTTCATGTGGAACAGGAAGAAGAAGCTGTCATTGTGTTTTTCCATAAAGGATTCTATTAGTGGAAGGAATAGCCCTCTCATATTTTGGCAATATAGGAAAGTTCTTCAGCCAAAGTCCCAGTGAGCTCGGTGGCAACTTTGCTTAGTGACAACTCAGAAGTGCAGTTGCATGCTGTCTTTCTGACAAAGATGTTCTTACCAAAAAAAAAAAAAGAAATCAATCACTGTAGCAAATCCTGTTTTATCCTCTGAGGGTTCACTAGTGTGCAAGGATAAAACCTCCATAGAAATCATGCTCCTCTTGACGCATCTGTGCATTCCCATTTGCCCCACCCCTGATCATATGAGGAGAATGAGCTGCACAATTTCTGTGCCAAGAACATTTTTTGGAGACATCACAAATGAACTATTCACAGCCAATAAGTCCTGTGATATGCTTTGAAGTATTCTTCCTGGTTTTGTTGAAATTATTGGCAAGCCTGCTTTTGATGCCATTGATGCAATGAAAGCCCAAAGCACTGTACATGAGCCATGTCATTTGAAAAGCAGGAAACCTGTGGAGCAACAAGGAACAAAAGAACAAAGGAGATATTTTGAGTTCAAAACATAATTTCTCTTTTATTAAGGATTGATTAAACTCATTTGTACTATGGTATCATTACATAGCTGAAAGATTGAAATTATTTTCTTTGATACCTGCTTTTGAATCACTAAAGTTGCTAATCTGAGTCTCCTATAACCATTACACTCCACTGTCTGCTGCCCAGAATTCCTCCCTACTTAATATTTTCCATACCCAGAAGTACCCACCAACTAGCTAACCTTCACCTCTCTGACTTCCTGCTCATAAATTAACCTGTTGTCCTTCATTTTTGGCCTGCTCATCATTTCCATCTGGGTCCACAGTAAAACAGGAAGAGAACTAAGGCACAACATTTTGTAGTGAGATTTTGTGTACTCCCTTTCACCAGTGTTAGGGTGATTGCCAGATGTAGCTGGCAGCAGTCCTGTACAGACAGAGCTTGTCTGACTGGATGGAGCATCCATGGTGATTTTCCTCTGACTGAAAGGGTGGTATGGAAGGGAGGATTAGAGCTCCCAGATATTGACTATGGGATTCAGCTGCATAAACAGAGTTTTCATTGATAGTGAGACACCCTAGTATGTAAAATGCACACCCATGAGACACACAGATGTATTGCAAGACTACAGGGAACCCACGTCACTCTAATGCACTTATAACCAAGCTGGATATTGTCTTCAGTTTAATATTGTGTTCTGGGCAAGAAGAAAACATACCTGAATAAGCAGATCCCTAAGATCAAAATTCAGGCTAAATTATTACCTGGTCGTCTTCACTCAGAAGTGAGAATGTGTGTGTGTGTGTTTGTGTGTGTATGTTTGTGTGTGTGTGTTTGTGGGAAAATGGGGTGTCCTACTGTAGAGTATCTCAGCACCCACTTCTCAGAAGGAAAAGTATGATGGGAATGGTTGATTTCTTCCCTCACTTTTTTTCCCAGCTGTATCTGCCTAAAGTTGCTGCATTTGTTTTTAATACAATCTGTCTAACAGCTCTTTTCTTACTGAACTGCAGTTCCATATAACACCTGAGGTTTTTTTTCTGTCATTACCAGACCTACAAGCCTGTAATCACTCAAGGACCAGTAATTGTCTACTGTGTTCATATTTTTGATCATAGATAGTTTCTTCTACATAGAAAAGGTACCAGTTTCTACTATATTAATTGACATTATCAGGTACATCACACAATTTTACAAATCACAGAATCATGAAATGATTTGAGTTGGAAGATCCTGAGTGATCATGTTGTTCTAACTCCCCCTATCAGGGGCAGTCACACCTTCCAAGTAGACCAAGTTGCTCAGAACTCCATCCAACCTGGCCTTGAATACTTGCAGGGATGGGACATCCAAAAGTTTCCCTGAAAATTACAGTGTCTCATCCCCCTCATGATGAACAATTTCTTCCTAATATTTAATCAAAATCTACATTGCACTTGGCCTTGCAGCACTTCATGAAGTTCGCATGGGCCAAGCTGTCAAGCCTATCAAGTTCCATCTGGATGCCATCCCTTCCCTCCAGTAGCAGTGTCATCAGCAAACTTGCTAAGGGTGCCCTAAATCCCACTGTCCATGTCACTAACAAAGATGTCAAACAGTGACAGTCCAAATACTGACCCCTGTGGAGCACCACTTGCCACTTAGACACTGAGTTGACCACAACTCTTGGAGTGGGACAATCCAGACAGTTCCTTGTGTATTGAGTGGTTCAAAGCCAAACTAAAACTGAAACAAATATAGACAATTATCAGCTGACTGCTACACTACTGCTATCTCAGCTAAGGCAAGATAGAATTGGCTCAAGCCAAGGAAGACCCTACACTGTTCAGGCAAGAAAAAAACTGGGGTCTTTAATCAATAATGGCAAATTTATATGCAGGTGGCTACATTTCACAGCTACCAAAGTAACACTATGAATCTGCACTCAGGCACCTGCATCCTTTTCATTCCAGGAAATTAGCCCAACTACATGATCAGAGAAAGGATGAGAATGTGCCTTATTTTGGGACAGGCAATTCTACATCTATTTGCAGACCAGGCTATAATAAGGAAGGCAACAATATGATAGGGAGAATACAGAAATGTTTGGATAAGTGTGTTTTCTTTAAAAATCTTACATACACCTTAGTCTGTTAGTCTGATATCACCCTGCTTGCATCCATACAGATAAATAAAAAGAACTTGTCAAAATCAGGCAAAATAGTAAAAACAACAGCAGGAATATAGAGCACAATTTTAAACAAGTAACCATGGAGGTGACTGATCCTAATACTGTTGATGATGGCTGAGAAGAAAAAAAGCTTGGGGGGCAACAAATTGATAAAACATAGCTCTCAGTTTTTCCTCTGAATCTTGTACTCCTTTCAGCATTATGAATCCGTTTTTGTTCAGAAGAAACAGCTTCTGTTGGTCTACGTTCTCTTTGTCCACAAGATTCAGAAAGGAAATTTTTTGTATGTGAACCCATGATGGCTGAAAAAAGTAATAAATGTTTTTCTTGAAGTTAGAGGCTAGCCAGAAGAAATGTCTGAATTCCATGAGTTTTTGGATAAGGAGAAACAGATGGGTGAAGAGGTCTCTTAGAGGCTGTATCAGAAAAGAAAGCTCTAGTTAAAGGCTGAAACAAAAATATAGTGTGTCTCTCACCATCTTCTCTGGAAATACCATCAAGATTGGTGGAAATACCACCAAGATCGTCCCATAATTTAATTCCTTTTTCCTCTTATCTTGGAGACATATTTCTATATAATTTAGCTTATGTTTATACTTAATAAATTTTTATTTAACAATTCCACAATCAAAAACTCTGTTGCATATCTGTGGTTTGAAAGGACCTACCTGAAAGCCAGCAGGATTCATTTAGATAATAAACCCTGACCTCAGTACCAGGAAAGATAATGAAACAGTTCATACTGAGTGCTATCACACAGCACTTACAGGATGGCCAGGGTATCAGACCCAGTCAGCATGGGTTTATGAAGAGTAGGTCATGTTTGACCAACCTGGTCTCCTTCTATGACCAGGTGACCATCCTGGTGGATGCAGGAAAGGGTGTGGATGATGTCTATTTAGACTTCAGTGAGGCCTTTGACACTGTCTCCCACAGCACACTCCTGGAGAAACTGGCAGCCCATGGCTTGGACAGGAGCACTCTTCGCTGGGTTAGGAACTGGCTACATGGCCAGGCCCAGAGAGTGGTGGTGATTGGTGTTGCATCCAGCTGGCGGCCAGTCACCAGTGGTGTCCCTCAAGGGTCTGTACTTGGACCAGGTCTATTTAGTATTTTTATTGACGACATGGATGAGGGCATCGAGTCCTTCATTAGTAAATTTGCAGATGACAATAAGCTGGGAGCGTGTGTTGATCTACTGGAAGGAAGGTGGGCTCTGCAGAGAGACTTCGATAGGTTGGATGGTGGGGCAGAGTCCAACAGCATAAAGTTTAATAAGTCTAAGTGCCGAGTTCTACATTTTGGCCACAAAAATCCCCTACAACGTTACCAACTGGGGACAGTGTGGCAGGACAGTGTTCAGGCGGAAAGGGACCTGGGGGTGCTGGTCGACAGCCAGCTGAACATGAGTCAGCAGCGTGTCCTGGTGGCCAAGAAGGCCAATGGCATCCTGGCCTGCATTAGGAATAGTGTGGCCAGCAGGAGCAGGGAGGTCATTCTTTCCTTGTACTCGGCACTGGTGAGGCCGCATCTTGAGTGCTGTGTCCAGTTCTGGCCCCTCAGTTTAGGAAGGATGTTGAGATGCTTGAGTGTGTCCAGAGGAGGGCAACAAGGCTGGTGAGGGGCTTGGAACACAAGCCCTATGAGGAACATTTGAAGGAGCTGGGGTTGTTTAGCCTTGAGAAGAGGAGGCTTAGAGGTGACCTTATTGTTCTCTACAACTTCCTGAAGGGAGGTTGTAGACAGGTGGGAGTCAGTCTCTTCCACCGGGCAGCAAGTGACAGAACATGAGGACACAGTCTCAAGCTACGTCAGGGAAGGTACAGATTGGATATAAGGAAAAAAATTTTCACCAAAAGAATAATAAAATACTGGAATTGTCTTCCTGGAGACGTGGTAGAATCACCATCTTTGGATGTGTTTAGAAAAAAGACTTGACATGGCACCTGGCGCTATAGTCTAGTTGAGATGTTAGGGCATAGGTTGGACTTGATGATCTTAGAGGTCTCTTCCAACCTCATTATTCTGTGATTCTGTGATTCTGTGATTCTGTGATTCTGTGATTCTGTGAAACAACTTTTCTAATCTTCTTGTACTACAGAGGTATAGCATCCCATTTTCAAATTGCCAGCATTTTCCTTCTTGAGTTGAAAGACTGCTGAGCAAGGCAGAACTATCTTCAGTAATACTGCCATCAACATATTCAAGAATTGGTATAATGCTTGTTTAAATGATTATAATAAAGAATGAACAAAATGAACAGAATGAAAAGTCCACTGTCTATTTTGGAAGCAAATAACATTTCATGGAGGATTTGAAACATTTAGTTTCTACAGCAACAGGCATTGGAATAATGCTTTGATTTAGGATACAGGAACCTTAACAGTTTACATGTTTAAACATTAATAATGATTTTGTACTTTA
Source organism: Motacilla alba alba (assembly GCF_015832195.1). Lineage (NCBI taxonomy): Eukaryota > Metazoa > Chordata > Aves > Passeriformes > Motacillidae > Motacilla > Motacilla alba. The sequence goes on along the minus strand of NC_052016.1, from coordinate 44,227,700 downwards.
GGAAAGAATGCATCATTTGAATCTGAAAATCTTAAAATGCTGCTATTCTGAAAGGAGAGAAGCAGCAGTGTTCTTAGAACACAAAACAATTTACTTCTTCTTCAGGACAACACAACACACAGGCAGATGTGTCAGGAGAAGCAAAATGTTGAACCTCCACAATTCCGTTTCCCCCTACCCTTTTCAGAGCCAATAAATCACAAATGGTTTGAAACTAGTAAGATGAATAAGTATGAATACCTAAAAATCTTATTTTCAATCTTTTGAAGATTTTGCATAATCACTCTGAAAGCAGAAGATAGTTTAGGGTAAAACTTCTTTCCTTAGACTTTTCCATCATTGTGCAAATTAGGTTATTTTATCATTGGACATCCTTCAGTTCTTGTCTACTCATTGTACTGCTCCATCAGTCTTCAAAAGTTCATGTTCTGACAGCCAAAAAATTGTCACATCTAATTCTCTTGATCTCTGAAAGACATTTTACTGCCTTCCATCAATCATGGATAAGTTCAGAGCCTACCGGTATCCATGATAGTTAAAACAAATGAGTGCCCTTACCAGCCCTAGGTGCAGCCCTATGGCATAGCTTGGAATTGTAATAGGGTGAGGGACCTCTCCACAAAGGAGCTATATGCTAATAGCTTGTGTGCCCTTTTCCTCCCCTACAGACAATCTAAAACTTTCAGCCAGAAAATTCCAAACCTGCAAATGATTTGTCACTGATTTAATCAATATCCATTTATTTGCTTGTTGGTTTATGATTCTTTCAGGCTTCTTTCTTAGGCTGTGATTTCTAACTTTCATCTGCATTGACTTTTATGTTACAAAAAACATTTATTTCTCCTTATAAATCACATGAATTCAGGACATGGTACTTAAAAAAAAAATTAGTCGTGATTTGCACTAAATTATTAAAGTTGCTAGTACTGTGATCCAGACAGATTTTTATTTGTAAATTGTTATCTCCAGGTCTGTGACAGTGGTAAGCAGGGGTACATATGCTAACGTGCTGTTGGAACTAGGCTGAAAGAAAGCATAATGCTGATATTAGCCTCAAGGCTGTAGAAAGGAATAGGTTTATGCAAGACATTCTGTCAAGACATAGCCTATTAGAAGTGTGATTAGTATCAGCTGGCAACAGGAGAGTGGTAGTGTGAAAAAACATTATTTATGCCACGAAATCTATTTACACCTATTTAGAGGTGTTACCGCTGTACGTGTCTTACAAACAGGCACAGAATTTCTTACCGAGCCATCAGCTTTCCTGGGAAGTAAATAAAAATATGTTTAAAATGGAAAAACACGTTCCAAATACGAATTGAAGAGGAAAATTTAATGAGTGGCAATCACCTGGTTTTCCCCTGTAAAGAAACATTTGACTAAAAAATAGTCTCTCTCTTAGTATAGGAAGACAAAGGCCTCTAAACAACATTTAGCATCCAAATACTGTTTGTGTATTTTTGTCTTGTGTTTTAAAGTATTAAGAAAGAGTGAATATGATTAATTGTTTTTTATTAGGTTAATTTTTATTATCAAAATTTGAGGTATTAATTTATTACAGATGAGTATGCCTTTTCTTTTTAGACAGCACATACTAATTAGCCTTTTTAAAATATTTATTGTTGTAAAAATAAAGTTTATCTGGAAGATTCAAAACCTCAGATAAAAGGATGTAAAGTCATGTTCAGGATATTCAAGATCTACTAGACATAAGAATTCCTAAATTTGGTCACTGCCAGCAGATTCTATTGCTATGGAAATCAGTCACAGATTTGCAAGAGTTTCTCACATAATTTATTGACTGAATATCACAGTCTTAAGGAGGTTTCTGTTGAAGTGTAACTGAAATAGTCAGATATTTTAAGATTTGTTGGGGTTTTTTTTTTTCTTTTTTTTTTTTTTTTAAGCTGTAGACTTCTTGCCTTTTTTGGACTGAGATCTTAACTATGCTTTTGAGAAGAAAAGTAAGTTTTCAATCTGATTCCAAAATCCTATGCACTGCTTTGTGAAAGATCAGATCCAGATACCTTCTTAGGTTTTAAATAGCCTTCAAGCTCTTTTGCCATCCCTGTCTGTGTAATTCATATGTCTGCCCTGTCATTCCATACATAAGGAAGATGTTGAAACTTTCAGCATTTTCTTTGTGATCTTTGTCTTTGAGGAACATGCAATGTTCCATGCAATGAACTAAGTTGTTATCTATAAAAGCCTGGTGCAATATTCTTTGAATCTCAGACTATGTATAATAATAAAAGTAAATCCTGTATTATATCTAGAAGTTCTAAGCAGGGAGGGAGACCCCATCATGTCAGATTTATCATAAAAAGTCCATGTTCGTCTTGTAAGACCTTGCTATGATATGGCCCTCCCTGGGCCGTGCTGTCTTGTGAATCATGTCTGCTTGAAATGCTGCTGCCTAACCTGAGCAAAGCCGTCGAGGGAATGTGGTTACAGTTAAATGATGTACTCAGCAGCAGGCCTGTGTCTCAGTCCATGGCTTTACCCTATTTCATAAGTGGATATAGAGTAGCTCAACAGAAGGGTGCTGAAGGAGACAAAATTTTGCTTAGATGCAGGAGTTTCAGTTCTAGAAATAAGTGTAAAGGCAGAATTCAAAAACTAAAAAGCATATTTGCCACAGAGGTTTCCAGACATGAAGCCACATACAGAACAAAGAACAAAAAATCAGGAAATAAAAAATTCTGGTTTCTCAATAATGAGGGTGAAAAACCAGAACAAGCTGCACAGAAATTTTGTGGAATTCTTTTCCCTGATGGTGTTTCAAGGTTGACCAAACAAGGTTAATCCATGTCTGGGAGGGGCATTCATCCACAAGATTTACCTTCCAGCCTCAATGATTCTCCATTTCTATAAAACAAAGACTGTTATTACTGGTGGAACAAAGCTGAGTTTTACCTCCTGCTGGTCTTTTACTGGTTTCAAAGATCTAAAGGCATATGTTGAGACACTTGTAGATATATATACTCCGACTCCTGCCTCCACAAGATCACAGGTACAGCGCAGAGGGAGAAGATCTTGACAGCCTTGTGGTAAATGAAGCAAAGAGCTTGGCCTTGCCTAATAATTTGTAAAACAAGGCAGTTTGTGCAGTGGCAGCAGTAAATCAGTGTGGAAATATGCATGTGCACAGTTTCTCTTTGAAAAGCTGAGTCACACCATGAAGGTGGCTTTTATGACTCTGCAGGATGTTAATTTTCTCATCTTAATCAAGTGCCTGTGCTCTCTGCATTCTGCTAATGTATCTGCTCTGATCTACCCTCCAGTGTTTCTGCCTTCTGCTGTACTTACACAATATTGAGTCCTTTGGTGACATTTCCTTCACTGAATTTATGGTGTCAGGCACTGTGGGGTGTGTACAGAGCTGCTTTTGGAATTCTGTGTTTACTTCTAACGCCAAATGCCGCATCTCATTTGATATGTTATTTTAGAATCTAATGAAGTTTTAATTAAAATAATTTGAGTTAATAATCACAGTTCATGATCCTCAAAAAGGAAGGAGATTAATGATAATTTAAAACAGTATATTTTTACTAAGTGTATGAACTTTTCTTAATAAAACTACCAGTTATATTCTGATAAATTAGAAGCAATGAATATTAGAAACTGTTGTAAGGGAGCTGAAAATAGAACACCCATAATTTTGTTTCAGAGAGCATGAAAGGACAATTTACCACTCTTCTGGAGCTCTTGAAGACTAACCAAGAGTGAAGTCTGGTCTCTCTGTTTACTGAAGATTTAAATAATCCTGTGCCATGGTGACATAAAATGGATATTGATGAATGTCTCTGTGACCTTGATTCAGGAAAGTGGACTTCTCAGTTCCTTTATAGATGAAGAGAACGGTGCAGTAATTAAAACTGCTTTGATGAATTGGGATTTAATAACATAATTGCTTTACGATAGAAAATACTGACTCGGCTGATTCAGCTGAGTGTTTAAGTGTAGGCTGTTTGTGTTTTGGTTTTTTTTTAAGCAAACTTTTAGAAAATAAAAACCTCATTATTTTACATCTTTCCTGCGAAAAAGAAAAGAGATGAAAATATGATCAGAGAACTCTGTTTCAGCTAGAAAATGTCTTTCTTTTAAATAAAGTTATGACTGCTGGATCTAAAGATCTGAGACCTTGATAAATATTTTAGGATTAAAGAAGAAAATTTACCATGCAGACTACGATCTGTATTATTAGCATCCTGCTGTCTGACCTAAATAGAGAAGCGAGGAGAATGCTGATTGCCGACAGACCTCGAAGCTTCCAAGCTTCAATGTGCCCTGACATGTGGAATGCATTGTGTATAACCTGTATGCATACCTGTAACTCAAATTCCTCTCAGAAGTATTGTGATAAACAGGTTTACTGCATTTTAGAACTGAAAGCAGGAGCTAACAGGCTGGACTATTTCTATTGCTTTTTTTTCATTTTGGATTCTACGACTTTTCTTTCAAATGTTCCTCAGTATGTAGAGCAGAAGGTTATGATGAAAAATACATAATATATTCCATACTGAAGCTATTGATCCCCCACAAAGTGAATATTAAGGTATAAATACCTTATGTCTTTGTCTCAATTGTCAGTGGAAATGTGGATACTGAACAGTTCTGGAACTAAAAGTAACTATTAAAGTCACCATGTAAAAAAAAGGACATATAAAAATAATATGTTCTGCTTTAATAAGATCCATTCAATGAACAAGGACTTCTAGACTACATTACCTACTAATAGAAACCTGCTGACAACAACTTAGAAACTCAGATGTAAGAAGAAGCTGATTTCACCTTTAAGTAATAGCACTGAATTATTTAAACATAATTGCCTATCAGATGATTTGCAGAGTAGGTCTGATTTTTCTCCACAAGGATGAATATTTTAAGACATTAATCATATCCCACTCAACATCCCTAGCAGCTGACTGCAATTTTCAGATATGTGGGGATTTTTGGGATTTATCAACTTGTGCCCTCTTGAATCATGCATGCTCATTTCTGCTGTGATTCATATAGGATAGCATACTTTGATAAGGATAGCAGATAGCTATGTCTGAAACCTTTAAGCCCTATTTGATGCTGGTTTGATGATTTGGGAATATAATATCCCCCCACAATTTGTCTTTTCCCCACCTTTGTAAAAACAGACTTCCTCTCCACTGCATTTACACCATTTGAGATTTCTGCTTGAGTTTCTCTTTTTTAAATTGTCAGATTCTATTCTTTACTCTTCCAAGATGTTAAATTATGCCCCTTGTTATTGGTGGCACATAAGTGGAGTAATTTAACCACTGGGCCTCTTTGTGCGCAGTGATCTCCACCGCCCTGTGTGGTTGAACTCAGACTGTGCACATAGGTCAGACAGACCCTCAGGGACCTGTGAGGATCATATTCAGTGGCTTATGTTGTGCTGACAGTGATATCAGAGGACAGTTTCTGTCCTCAGAGCCCTCAGAGCTCTCCTTGCTCTGTGCCTGAGAGGCTCAAGGGGAATTGGGAGATATGCTCACTTCACCTTCTCTTTTGCCCATTGTCTGCTGCAAAGGCTGCATGAGAGATTTAGAGTCACTAGACTATTTCCTTATCCATTAATTTAGAACTTGGTAAAAACTCATTTATTGAATTATCAAAGCTTTTGTGACAAGGAGACTGAATAGTACTGGCAAGTTATCAGTGTGCAGCTACCAGGTTTCTGAAGCCATCCAATAGAGAGAAACTGAATTTTAGTGTGTGCATAGAAAGCCCAGTGGAAGTGTTATGATTTTGCTTCTCTGCTCAGTAAGCTAGAATGGAGCTAAAAGAAATTTTATTTGAGTAAAATTCAGATGTTGCAATGTTATAGGAGTCCTGTGATAATCCACATAAAACTTTTGTCTGCCTGTTAGGGGATTTTTTATTCTATTAGATTAATGAGCATTATTTTGAAATTAAAATAAATAAAAAAAACCCAAAAAAAACCCAAAAAACTTTGGGACATTAAATTTTTCAGGAAAACTGTGCAAATGTAGGGAAGAATGAGGGATCTCTATCTCTAAAGCAGTGAATAAAAATAAAATTTCACCTTTAATTTTCACTCTTTTTTGAATAAGGTGTGGTAGATGTATTTATACTCATTCCTACCGTCTTGAGTTCTGTAGACACATATGTTGCTGCAGGAAACTTAATAGCAAGCGGCGCTATTGAAGTTTGTTCTTGATTCTGCCCATAATAACTGTAGAAAAAAATATTTAATAATCATAAAATTACTGCATTGAATGAGTCCTTTGCATGACTGCTTGTCTTGTTTTCAACTGGGCTTAAGCAATGACACTGGACCACAGCAGATTTCGCTTATTAACATTTCTTCTTCATGATTTACAGGTAAAAATCTGACTGGAGTACTCATTTACTCTCCAGGAACACTTCTTTAATAACAGATGCTTTAATTCTTGGAACAAAAAATACAGATTTAAAATGTGCTACAAGAAACCACATAGAAAGTGTGACAGGTAGAGAGACAGATATTCTGGTAGCTCTTTACTGTGCTACATTAATTGTTTTGAAATAATCCCATCTTTCTTTATGAGCAGAACAAGAAAAAAGGGACAGTTCCAGACCAAAACTGTTAGTGAATTTGGAGAATTTGAAGAATATTTTTGTTATCTTCAAGTTAGAGAAATCCTCAAAATAGTCAAAGCTTTAAATAGTTTCTGCAATGCTGTTGATGATGATAATAATAATATTAACAACAACAGCAACAGTAATAACTGTGATTCAAATAGTATTTTTAGTAGCAGCATTAGGGACCATAGTTGCCAGTGGAAGGGAAAGCACCACAGGTATATGCTGACCACATTAATCAGCTGGACACTCATATTGTCAGAGAAACAGCATGTTTGCTATTGTGCTCCAAGCTGTGGTTTTAAAGATCTAGGCTGCCTGACTGTGAAAGGCCTTCTCCATGTGAGTCACTGTGTCCTACATTTTCTTTTTTCCCCTCCAAATTTCTTCCTATTCACTATTCTCATTCCCTCAGTAATCAGCAACTCATCCTCATTTACTCTTTCCACACTTGCCCTGATTTTGTTGGCTTGATACCTTTATTTTATCATTGTGGCACTTCTGCCTTGGTCATTTCTATCTTGGTCAGCAATTCCATTAAGCTGGTGCCTCATTTCCCACCCATAATATCTCTCACTTCTACCACTTTCCTTGTTGCTATCTCTTTAATGTAATTGCAGCAGTCTGAGTTGACAACCTGCACACATAATATTACTGTTTCCCTATCTGCAACATCATGAAATATCTTATTAGTGTAGCTTCTGATCACAGGTGACCTCTGCATCCATGCCCTAACAATCACAGATGATCAAAACTGTTAATATAAAAAGGAAAATTCTCTTTCCAGCTTGTGTCTAGCCTGTTGATTTCTTTGCAACTTCAAGTCCATATAAAGGCAATGATGCAGTGTCTGTCTACCATTACACAGACCCAGTCCTCATGAAATGCAGGAATGTTATAATTAATAAATTCAGAAAGTTTCTCACACCTTTGTAGTGTGGAAACAGCTTCCAAGGATGCTTCAGCCTGGGCATACACAAAGGTAGGCTTTATTTTTCTCTAGCCATTCCCTCTCCTTGAAAAAAGTTTTGTCTTTTTTGTTCCCCCTTATTCTGAATAAACCTGGGGAGTGTGATGTGTGATTTATTGGCTGTTGCAGTTCCTTTCTAAGTACACGAATTTGGGGAATGGGAAAGGATATAGAATTATTCATAAAGAATTTAGAGAAGTAGGTATCCAGATGTAGATTTCAGAGATTTCTCTCATATGTGGAGAATCATAAATTAGACTTAGAGTTGCACCTTTCTACAAAAGAAAAGGTACAAAATATCCCTTCTTGGACCTGCATCAGGTCGAAAGGTCCCATCTGGTGAGGTTCTTTAACAATAATATGGACAAGCTATGTGCAGTAAAAGAGAGGAAATATTCCAGAAAAAATGGACCACCACAGAACATGGAAAAGGATTTAGGAGGCTATTGGCTTCTCTCTGGAGGAGCTAGTGAAGGTACTGGACTGCCCAAAATACAGACTCAATCAAGCTACTGAGACCAATCCAGCACTCTAAGCCAGAAGAAAGTCACCTTTTAGTGAACTTTTAGTGAGACAGCTACCAGGAATGGGAAGATGCCAGCCTATATATGCTAAATCTGACTAACTGCAAAAAAAAAAAAACAAACCCAGAACTTTCCAGAAAACAACAAGGAGAAATTTCTAGTGTCAGGCAAAATCAGAGAAGAAAGTAGGGAAAATAGTCCTGTTGCTTCCATAAAACTGATGGGTATAATCTACCTGCAAAGAGATGAATTTGCAAGCACTTCTAGGCAAGAAAAAGAATTCTGAATTTGACGGAAAAAACTATTTTTAATTCCCAATCCACTTCAAAAGTGTTGAGTATTTCTTTGGTTTGGTTTTGTTATTTCTTTGTGAGGATTATTTTGTTTTGTTTTTCTCTCGGGGTGTCTTGGGATTTTTTTTTGTGCTTTTCTTTTCCTCTAGTGTAGTGGGGTTTTGGTGGGGCTTTGTGTTTGCTTTTTTTCTGATACAAGCTTTTAGATAATACTTTTTTTTTTTCCTGTGGCATTTTACAATTAAAGAAATGCTTCAAAGGATAAGGGCAGAAATATAAAGAAAGACACATGCTTAGCCACAGAGTAGAATACAATAAATTGTTCCTTGGCTAATCACAATACTGATTTTTAACACTGTGCACCATCAACAAGGGAGAAAGGGTAAGAGAAAGAAGATTCTTAGGTATTCAAGAAACCTAGTTGTATTCTCTCACAAGTTGTATAGATAGTGGCATCTTGGAAGGGAGACATGTATTTATTAAGTAATCACTGATTGGAGACTGATAAATTATCATTATCATTTGTGCGAAGAATAACAAAAGAGAACAATGACTTATTCAGCTGGGCTTAGAAACGTAGATTAAAAACAGAACCTATCAAAACAGGTGCCAATAGGGTATGCAAAGTCTTAGGAAGGTGTTCACAAGCCAGCTATATTTGTAACACATTTTGGTTAGTTCACAGTAGCTTGAAACAACTCCACTAAATCCTTACAAATGTCGGGATGTTGATAGGGAATGCTGTACTCTAGCACTTAATTGATTTGCTGCAGAATACAGCCCTAACTCAGTGGGCGTTAAAGTGCCTGATAATTTATATTTATCTTTTGTTCTTAAAACAAAAGATCATCAGTCTGGGGTTTTTTTCCATTTTTTTTTCCTGGTATTGATTGACAGGAAACAACTAAAATTCAGTTTATATTCTCGTGTTATAAGATTTTTTTCACTGGCGAACCTGATCCAAACTGTGTCCCAAAGGAAATAACCTGAATTAGTAATGATTTCCAATCAATGTGTTTATGGACATTAAAAATGAAGCATTAGAATAAAGACTGATCAGATTATCAACTGTTATTTGCAATGTCTGCACAACCTTTACCCTTTCTGAAAGAAAACAATAAAGGAGAACAGTAATAATAAGATTAAGTAAAGTTGACTTTTAAACAGATCTTTTTTGTCCTGTTTGGTCCTTTTAAAGCTGTTATGGGATAGCAAGCAGTCCACTTCAAGACAGAGAAAAGTTGTTAGCATGCACACATACTGATAACATTCACAGTTTACTATTCCATGAGGAATAGCAAGAAGGACTGGGAAAATAAAAATCAGAAATTTTCTATCTTTTTATGCTAATTCAATACAAACAATAATTGTGAGGAATTGTGAGAGATTTAATGATGCTTTTCTTTTAGACATTTTCTTTCAATGAGCAGTGTGAAATTCAGTGTATGGAGTCTCCATCCTTGGAGATGTTCAAACAACAAAAAGTCCTGGTCCTGGCCAACTGGTTCTTGGTGGGCCTGCTTGAGCAGCAGTGTTGGATGAGATCATCTTCAGCAGTGTCTCCCACCCTGAGTGTATCTGTGATTCTGTGCCACTGTATTCTTTCCAGTGTGACTGGTATCAGTCTATTTCAACTGTGAATGAAGTCTGGACAGCCACAGGCCTGTGTCCCCTACATTACCACCTGTGCTTCCTACATTGCCAAGTTATTAAGCCATACCTTGACCTCAAAGATGCACCATGAGAAGCAGAAGGAATGATACAGAAGGAATAATAAGGCCTGCTACACAAGGTGTTTATTCACATCTAAGGAAAAACAAAGAAGTGAAAGTTTATTTAGAGTTTTTGAGCAGTCCTGGAAAGACCAGTGGGGTTTGGCAATCACAGTGCCTATGGATTTTCGGATAAATGAACAGCTGCCTGTACATCCTTAAGGAACCTGTTACTCTGCGATCAGACAGAGTGAATAATAAGTAATAATATTTTTTTTTGTCTGAAACAAGCGAGAATGAATGCCCTCACTAAAATCCTGTACTAAAACAATTCTGTCTCAATTGATCTGCAGTACAGAGGGAGAAAACATGAATTTTTCAGGCTGAGCAAAGTAGAGAATGTGACACAGTTTTCAAATAGTTGTAGCCTTCCCTCAAATTATTTCCATTGGTGCTGCTCAGACTTGAAGTGCATTTATTAAAATGAAAGGGAAAAGAGAGAGGAGGAAAAGAAAGAAAAGGAGAAAAAGAAAGCAATGGCAAGAAAATGGAAAAGGAAAAAGGAAAAGGGAAAAAGGAAAGACAAGACAAGGAAGGATTTGTAGCTGTCAGTACAATAATATATATAATTCATAATAAAATAGCTTTCTTTACAACCATTTACATTTTGTTTCATTTTCAGCTGATTATTATGGGCATGTGTGGAAAGGAAGATAGCGGTTTGAACAATGGATTTAAAAATAATTGTTCTGTTGCTTAATCTTCATTGGCAGAACTTGCTGTTTAATATAATGGAAATAAACAGGTAGATGATGGAAATCAGCATGTATTCTCATTATTACAAAAAAATTTTGAAGAAACACATATTTCATTACATTCTCAGTTCATGTAATGCAGTATTCTTCAAAAGCTGTCAAAGCCTCCTCTGCCCTTTGAGATGGAGGTCATCCATTATTTGTCCAGATGCTTCTGCAGGACTGTTACAGAGAAATTTGGATCACAGGTCTTAAAGGTTAAATGTAGATAGAAAGCCCCTGTAAAAACGAGTTGCCAAAAATGGTTCGATTATTCCTTTCACAGCTAAATTTGTGCACTAATGGAATTATTCTTAATTATTTTTATGTGAACTTTTCAGTAAGCTAATAACACCATAACTTAAAAAACTGATGCAGAACATAAAATTGCCTTGGAAGTAGAATATGCTTCTGAGGGGCATCTAGAAATGTGTGTTCATGTGACTGTGTTGGATACTGGCTTGTTTGCTTCTAGCAGTCTCAGTTCCAATGATGAAGTATCCCATTCCAGGTTGCTAAATTTCTTTGTACAAGGTTCAGAGAAACAGCAGGTTTTCCAAATGGGGTTTGCAGCTCCCAGAAAAGGGGATGCTCTCTTGGTTTCAGCTAGGGTAGAGTTAATTTTCTCAGTAGCTGTTACAGTGATATGTTTTGGATTTGGAACAAGAATGTTGTTAGAGCTCTACTTTAACCAATAGGAAGCAGAAATTTACCATTTCTTGCCTTTTCTCCATCCAGTTTAAGGACCATTGTATTACTGGCTGCAAGGTAACATTATTTAATCAGGAACAAGGTTCCCCCCCTCAACTTCAAGCTGTTGGTAATACTTATCACATTTAGACATTTTATGCTCATTACATAGTAAACCTTTCACAAACTAGTGAGATTTGTAAACGATATCCAATGGTCTTACTCTTCTGGCATTAGCTGGAACACTTCCCTACCAAGAATCCCCAAAAGATCTCCTCATTATTAAAGTCTGTCAGAATGCACTATGTTCCACACATCCTTAGTAGGAAAAGAATGATCATATGTTGTAGGGCATTCAGATGGCAATAACACTGGAAACAATGAGCTTCTTATCCACAATATTTTCCCACCCATTATTGACCATTTTGGTCTTTTCCAGTGATGTGGAGATTTGTTCTTTGAGGTCTCAAGGCCTTCATTCAGCCCAGAAGCTGAGAAGGGATCATGAACGTCTCCCATGAGCTTAGGGACAGGGTGTTCTCTGATGTTATCATTTATGAAACATGAAAGGGAGGCAGTATTTGTAGGAGGGTTTATTCACACAGTTGCTTTGTTGATATGTAGAGTATTTTTGTGAGCACTTCAACATTGATTGACACTTGTTTGTAGAGGGGAAAAGAAGCTTTCTTCAGGTTTCATAAATGAACTCTTTAGGAATAAATATCATGAGACTCAATCTAGGAAACGGTGCACCAGGCTAAACATGTGGTTAGATGAAAACAGAAGCAAATAATACTTACACTGAGAGGACACATTAATGAGAAATTTGCTTGTTTTTCAAAAAAATCATACAGTTGACTTATTTACAAAATTATAACAAAATCCCTTGTGCCCACCAATCATTTATTTAAAAAACATTATGAGTGACCCTAAAAAGGGCCAATATGTTGTTGCATAATCAACATTAAAATAAAATTATTTATAAGAATAAAAATATATTAATTTTCAAATTTCTATCTTCAAATGGCTATCAAAGACCAGGTTTTTGTTGTTAATTGAAATACTAGTGCATCTCCTTTACTCAAAACCACTGTTTCCAAAATAAGGAACAATTCAGTGTTGACTTGAACCTTCAAGCTCTTGGCCTTTCTCAGTTGTTACTAATGCATTTATAGACAGATGAATTAACACATGCTTCAGGCCACAGGCATGATTACCATAAACAGAAGTCAACTGATTTTTTAATCTTGGCATTTCAAATCCCATGCCACTGTGCTCTAGATTTATTTTCACCAAATATTTAAACTGCAAGGGAGATTGTTTATAGTTGGGCAGTTTTGAATGGTGTGTGTGGTGAATGGACAAGTCTCAATAGTCTTTGAGGTGTTAGCAATTCACATAGCAATGCTCCAAATGTATTATTACTGAGAACCTACAATCAGTCATGTCATTCTTCCCTCAGATTTTGTCTCGAAAAGTTTGCCTCAAAAACTTCATCCTTGGGGTAAAGACTAGTGGACACTTTAAGCATAAGAGGATGTCAAATCAAACCCTTTTATTTTCCAGGTCTAGTACTGGGTTTAGCAACTGCCCTATATTGACATTGTTGACTCTTATGGAAGACCATCAAATCCCTTCTCCAGCCCAAGGACAAAAGGATTGGTTGTAGACATTGACAAGACAATAAAATCTACTTAATACCATTTTCTTATCCTCTTGCCTTTCAGGACCTGTGAGAGATAGCTTCTCAATTTTAAATATTTAAAAATACTTTTGCCCTTTTTTTGCCAATACATCACATGAAAATTTTCTTTACATTTGCTTTCTTTCCCTTGAGGCCTGTATTACAGCATGTTTTTCTCAGATAATATAGACATTACAGACATTGATGTTTAAATTTTTCAAATACTTCATGTCATCACCACACACTTGTATTTATTCCTTATATTGGAAAGCTCACAGATGAATGACTTTAGAACTGTATTAAGCTGACATTTATCTGAAAGGCAGAACAAGAGAAGTGTTAACTAAAACAAAAGTTAACCAGCTTACTTCAACAGCTTTACTCTGAAATATTTGTTTCATTCAAATGCCTTTAAAGAAACAGATAAGAAAGCTGTCCAGGCTCTTACATTAATTATCTCATATTTTAGCTGTCCTATCTGAAAAAATGTTCTGACCAAACATTTTCAATATCTGTCTTTCTCTCAGTTTATATTCTTGGATTTGGCATTTGCTCAACTAGCTCATAAAAATCACCCTTCATTTTGCAGTACTGTGTATTAGAAAATATAAGACAAAAGTACTGATGTTTACATGGTTTTCAACTGTATAGATCTCCTTTGTATTGAATGAACTGCCTTTGCTGCTGCTGGTTTGCAGGGCCTGGAACCAACTGTTGATGGATAGTGGTTGTAACCTTGCAGCAGAACAACAGATGATTGTGGGGAAATCACGAAGGTTGTTTCACATCAGGCTCCAAGCTCCATCCTACTGTCAGCAGCACTGATACTCCAAGAAAACAATGTTGGTGAAATAGAGTATTATAAGTTTTGTGACTGGTAGCACATCTGCCAAATATTTGATAACTTCATGCTTTTTATCCAAGCATTTTAAACAGATTAGTAGCATATTTAGCTAGCAGATAATGCTAACGTTTTTTAGCATAGTAAAAACAGTGTCTTGGGAGCCATATTCTGTGAGAAATGTTTTGATAAGGATAAAACCAGGGCTATTTTTCCTGACACAAATGTTTCCTGCCAGCATGTATCAACCCTTCCTGGGACCCAGGCAGCAAGAGAACCTCTGTGTGTAAACAGTTAGTTTGTGAGGCTTCGCAGAATGTCATCAGGGAGAACCCATGGCTCATGTCTCTGGTTCCATTTTTGTCACTCATTTATCCTCCGTGTCCTCTAGAATGAACAAGTTAAATCTGTTTAGATATTTTTAATGTTTAAATAATTTTATTTTTTCAGTGCTATCTTTACTATCAGAAAGGTTTTCAAGAGCAGAGTCTGAGCTCAGGAATACTTACATCCTGCATGTCCAACTGCACGATACACTTGGCGCAATTCCAAGAACCCAGCTATGCAGTAATTCTTTTCTGCTTCTCCTAGCACTGTTCTGTTTTCTCAGAAGAACATGATCCCAAAGTCCCTGACTGTACCGTCAGATATTGTGGTTTGAGGTCACATAAAAGAAGAATCTTGCATAAAGCAACATTATGCTCACAAACACAGACCTCCCATACATTTTCTGAGTGGGATAATACCTGTTTCAAGTTTATTTTACATCAAACCTTTCGAAGCTTCATGCTAATATGTAAAAATACAGCTTCCTTACAGATGTTCCTGATGTTTTAAACATCACCACACTATGTTTAAACTGGAAAAATGTTTAGTCCTCTGAATAAAGTTTAAAAAAAATTGTCAACAGAAACCATCTGTTATTTTTGTATTTGTACTATATTTAATTACAGAAATGATCACTTAACTGGCAACTGTCTGACATGAAGTTGTCCAAAATTTATTTAGTTTATTTAAAAGCTGCCTGTTGTGCTTTCTGATGTCCTGAAACCCAGAATGAGTGACAATTTTAGTGTGTACAATACCATTTTTTATTAACCATGTTATAATTTCCCAAGTAAGAATCTTAAAATTGATAGTTAAAATACTATGAATCAAATTTGTTGGGTTTGGAAAACAGGAAGATAATTAGATGTACTCTAAGTGAATGTCCTGCAAACCAGATTACCTTTTATAAGCAGAGGCTTCATTTTCATTGAGTCTTTTGTAATATGTTTTGTGAGATTAATAATTTGTCAGATGTGAAGGAAAATGAAAGTTTTACTGAACTCTGAAATAAATTTGCTTTAACTACTCTAGTTCTTTTGTTTATATATACATAGTACCTTTTCTATTTCATTGTTAATTTGATTGAAATATAACCAAGAAACAAAAAATGCCTTCATTTAAATTAACTGGTGTATTAATTTCTATTGTTGGATTGTTAGACAATTTCTGTATAAATTTCTATGCAAACTGAGGCAAATACATAGAACTTTAACACTAAAGTATTCCATTCCAAGTGGGTAAACAAATCATTAGTGTCTTTCACAGAGATTATCATGGTTTATAGTTGGCATATCCCATTCCTATGAAGAAGGTCTCAGCCAGAGCTGTAAATGTCACTGCATAGAACTATTCTTAATGCAAATGTGATCTCAATAACTTTGATCTGCTTAATCTATTCTAGTTATCCAAACTATTTCTGTGACTGTCAGACACGAAGTACTTGGAAATAAGTGTTAGAACCATGGTTTTGTCTTACAGTATTGCTGAGCTGGTTCACACCAGCAGACAGGATCTGAGAGAACAATGTAAATAGGATAATTCAATTTTCTGATTCTTATTGGGCATTGAATAAGGAATTTCTTCAAGGAGTTTTGCTATTCTATTTCACTCAATATTTTTGCCATGATTCTTCTACTTGTTTCACTGCACATATTGATTACAAACCATTTGCTGTGAGTACTCTCCAGTGAAAATCACTAAGGGATGTTAGTTGTGGTTTATGGGGAAGGCTGGCCTAAGGCTTTACTGCTCTCCAATCCCTCATCCAGAGCTGTAGTGTCTGATCCCAAAGCACACAAGGCTACCACAGGTGCACAGGTCTTACTTCTTCTCTCATTCGGGCTGTCTGTGTGTCCCACAAGAACTGTTGTGAAGAGCTAGTATAGTTTGTAATCAGAGCAAAGAGACACAGAAATCATTGCATTTATCCCCAGAAGAGCAGCTTGAAGAATACTAGGAGAGCTCCCCTTCTCAGTGTGGCAGAAGAACATATTCCTAGAAAGAGCAGTAGAAGAAATAGGCTACTGCTAGATTGATCAGCAAGATTTAGTTGTAGTTAGGTAATGTAATGAAATGTAATCATAGGTGCAATTCACTCAAGTTAGACAAAAAGGGTTTCACAGACACAGAGTTAGGATGACATTTAGATTTTATGGCCTTTCCACTTAATTATTAATCAGAACATAATTAATTTCCAGACAGAATCAGGATGGCTGGCTATTTTTTTTTCTTTTTTTTTTTCCTTTTTTCTTTTTTTTTTTTAGTGTCCTGATTGTTTTTTTTTTTTAAGCTTGGTGGATCTGCAGATCCTTCTTCAGAGCACAGGGGCAGTCTGAAAGAGTGGAGAAAATGAATGCTATCACACTGAGTTAAATGAAATATCCCTTGAAAATTGTGGGTCTTTGTTTCTTTCCACAAAAAAAAACCTTTTTAAAAAGGCAAACTACAATAAACACAAGATACATAATATTTTTTTTTTGTTGTGTAGCTATTTGTACCTATTTTCCAGAAGACCAATGGTACATCAACAGTAGTAGAGCAAAATTATGACCCTTCACTTCAGAATATAATGACTTGTCATATTTTTGCAACTGCTATTCTTGCAATTTTTCAACACAATTTGGTCTTTGTGCATAGTGTGATTTCCACCTCAAAATCTCGTATATGATGACACATCATTTTGCTCTACTGCTGTTTACACATTGTGAAATTACATGTAAAAATTAGAACATAAATCCATGCCAGAAGAATATCTTAAACCTTAATTTCCATTTCCAAGTGGTTTTTTTTTAAACTAATTTTGAAAAATTTGAAAAATTTTAATTTTATTGTAAGTTCTGAACTTTCTTTTTCCATATCTGTCTGAAAAGAGTTGAAATGCTTAATTATTGTTTTTATAACTGATTGCCTGAATGTTGGCAACCTCTGTTACAGTCTCTGAGTTTCATAAGTATTTTATTAAAACAATACTGATTTTCCACATTTCCATGTGTATCCAAAATGTAATAAAACCATTATAATTACCATTTTAAGCTCTGATAATTTCCCATTGAAGTATTCCAATTAACCTTATAAGGCTCAATATGTTAACTCGACATAGTAAGGATAGTTTAATAACAGATAGTTAAATTGTTATTGTTATTCTCACTTATTTGTGTATTGCTGACAGTCTGTGCACCTGCACATTAACCCAAGTTATGCATAAAATTATAAGAAATTATGCAAATCCCATATAAGCTAGAAACCGAGTTTCTGAACGCAGGAGAGTGATAAGAAGCAGGAGTGTAAAAATTTCTATACTGGTTTGAACTGACTTTTTTCTCTGATGGGCTGGTTAGCTTTGTAATTTTATAAGTATCTCAAATGAACAGGGAAGGAACAGACATACAACTTTTGTTTTGTAACTTTAGAGAAAGGATTTAGCTGAAAGCAGGGCTGCAAACTGAAGTGTGAAATAACAGTCTCATTTTATAATCAATGGGAACATTTAAATCTGTTGGTTTATGTCCTATGTAGGAATTGTTCCAGCTGGAGAAAAGCTTAATGAACATGTAAGACAACTTTGAAAAAATAATGATGTAACTATTTTCAATGTCCTGGATTTTCATTTTGTTCTTGAGATTCCAGTTGGAAAATACTTATCTAAATTTGAAAAATCTACATATTACACCTTTCACCAAAGACAATCTATATAATTACTACTTTTAAAAAGCCTATCAGTAGGGACTACATGGGGCTTTTTTCACTATTTGCTCTAAATTTTGAGAATTATTATCTTGAAATAACACAACCGATGTGTTTCCAAATCACCAAAACCCTTACTTTTCTGATTCCTCTTTACCACTCAGTGGCTTTTGTTCCAAGTACCAACACTGTATAGTTTAGGACAAATAGTCTTCAGAACAGCTCATCTAACTTCTCCTTTTTAATACAACTTACACATTTCACTGAGTTCTGTCATACAGTCCTTAGACTGTACCTGATTTTCGTGTTGAAAACATCTGTAGTTCATTGATACAGCTGTTCTCTTGTTCTGTAGGTTGATCAGACAAATCATAAACTCTTGCTTTCTGTTCCAAGTTTCCAGAATAAATACACTTAAAAACTGATGGTTTCCCTCCTTCAACATGGCCCACCTGCTGGCACATAGGCCAGATTGAGACAGAAATCCACTCCCTTGTGCTCTACTGGTACACTAACCCACCCTACAGACAAAATTTCTTACTTCTGTGATCATCTTCCTAACATCCCAACATCATACTAACATCAGCAACTCTCATGCGTCATAATCAAGTCACCTTGCCTTACTTGTCACAAACTAAAGAGCTTAAGCTTTATTGTCTGGAACATACAGTATTTTCTCAAGACTTGGCAAATGCTTTGTGTTTTTCTACCTACCCATTTGTCAAAAACAAGAGCACTGGGGTATTTCACCATGTAGGGGTGAATTTTTTGTCTCTCCTAGTTGACAAATTATGACATTGTTGTGACTATAACAAGGCAGTTTTATCTTGGTGGAAGATTTTCTTCCTGATGGTGATCACACATTAGATTAATGTAATTTTTTCCAGTTTCTCCCATAGTATCACTTATAAGGTTTCACTTTGCACCTAATTTCTAGCAGTCTGCATCTTGTGATTTTTATTGTCCCAATAAAACACATCTTTTGGTGATTATGGTAGCTGTGGATGCTCATTCCTGTGGATTAAACAGTAAATTGTTGTGAAGATCAGGCTAAAAATTCAAGTAGCTCATTGGACCTGACTGATAACCATCAGAATCACAGCAGTCATATCCCAAAACTTTCAAACTAACCCTGAGCACAAGATGACCTTGTGCTTTATATCTCTAGCTAACGAGGTTCTCTGTCAAGTCAGCTGCAAGTAGCCCTTAAACCCACCAAGTCAAGAAATTTCCAAATTAAAACTTAAGTTCCATCTTTAAATCACCCATATAGTGTCCACATAATTATTTTTATGATGATTATCCAGCTAATTTGGAGTACTGATGTATAATGAGATCAGGTAAGGACTGTATGTCTGCCATAAATCCCAATTTCCTTGATTCACTCTGCATGAGTCAGGCCACAGTATGGACATTTATTTCAGTTAAAGTCCCTCATTATCTGCCACAAGTACACAGTGTCAGAGTAGATGAGGGGGGCACAAAAACTACTTTAAACAGAACAAGACCATTTTGAAAAGTGTTGTTCATTTGATAGCTATAGAGTCATTCAGCCTCTTCTGAGATTCAGATTCCTTTCTCTCTTGAACCAGAACGCATTCGTATCAAAAGTCATGCCTGGCTGAGTGTCTCTCTGCCACAACCCTAATTTAAAACCTGCTAGTCAGTGTTCTCAGTGAAGCTTCTTCCATCTATCTCACACAGGAGAAAATTGGTCTTCAACTAGAACAAGTGAGGTCAGGTTAAGACTGCTGCTGACTTTCATAAAGTGATCTGCTGCAAAAATTTATTTTTTCTGCAAGGCAAACACGAAGGTTGGTCGGTTTTATTAAACTAATTGTTTGCACATTGTCAGCCTGTGTAAGTCTAAGTTTTTTTGTTGTTTTGTTTTGTTTTTTTTAATAGAAAACATGTTTTCATGGAATAGTGATTGAAAATTCTGGACAACAAGAAATGTCAAATAAGAACAGGATAGATGCAACAAATGAAAGCCAGCATGATTATCTGTGTCAAATTATATAATCTTTGAGTGTGGACAACATGATTGAGATGATGCCTATTTGATTTTTCAGTGCTTTTTTGAAGCTACCAACACATATGTATTCAAGTGGCAGGCCATGCGTAGTGGGGACATCTCCTGATAATGACTTGTGCTCAACAAAACTTTCATTTCTATAAGTCGGCCCGACAAACTTACAAGATAATGATGTCTGTGAGTTGTTACACCTAAAAGTGATTCCTGCATGTCCAGGAGGAATAAAAGACTTTGATTTCCCTTACCTTCAACAGGATTAGAATATAAAAACAAAAACTAAACAAGCCCAATACAAAGCCTGTACAATAACTTAGAGGATAGAAATTCAATGTTATGGTAATTTTATTGCCTGAAATTGAGTACCTTCTATAGACATACCTTTTACAGTGTCAATAGATCTTCATGTAGGTACAATATTGTCTAAGAACAGCTGTTCAGAGATCCATTTAATTTGGGGATCATTGTATTTGAATAATTATTGATGGCAATCACTCCTGTCAGAACAAGGACCATGAAAACGAGAAAAAAAATATTTTCTCCTTTTTTCTGCACCATATTCTGGCAACATAGCACTAATACAGTGCCAACAACTTTGCAGTGGAAAGAAACATACGTATACAAATGTTATGCATGCATGTTTATGTACAATGTTAAAGTTCTGATTTCCTGTAAACCCATGTGATGATTAATATTGTCATTATTTTGTTGCCTAATAACAAAAGGAAAAAAAACATGCAACAGAGTTAAAGAGGAAAGATAAAAAAGCAAATCTTTAATGGAAGCTTTCAGCTTCAGCACAAAATAACAGCATTGTACATCGGTGATACAGGATTTCTATAACTTTTATAAGGTTAATGAATTAGTGTACCTAGCCTGTATATGCAATAGGAAATCAGTTACCTCACTAACCAACACCTTTTTCAGCCCCCTTGGGGTGGGTCCAGGGGCTTCTTTGCCCTATTTACATTTTACATCTCTTAAATTCTGATAGAAAATAAGATGTCTTGGTCAGGAATTCCCTTCTGATGAATATTACTAAACAGAATTTCAAGAATGTATTAATAAGGATTTGTTAAACTGTGAGAGATGACAGGAAAAAAACTAGAAGCTACACAAATACATATTAAAAATCCCTAAGGCTACAAAGATATGAAAATATGTATACAAAGTCAAAAAATCTTTCAGCATCAAATTCATGGTTCAGTTTCCTGTAATTGAAACAAATAAATTCTGTGTTAGATGAATTTAATTCTGTGCATAAATTCACAGTTAGCAGGAGAGTTTACCCCTTTGCTATCATGTCACCTCTGGCAGGCAGAAGATACTACAGATGCTCACCTAGCTGGTGCTAAACAGGGATTGTAGTGAAAATCTTCGAATGCAGGTTGCAGAGATTCCTTGTTTTTAATCACTTTTTAAGCTATATATATCCCTATATGGCAATATTAGATAAAGTTATCTATATGGTAGGCATGTGAAGTTAAATGTAATAATCTCCCCTTGCACATCCATTTGTATCTCTCACTCTCTGTTAAGTAATCAGTGAATGAGTCACACAAGTTGCTCATCTTTTGGATGAGCTGAACACATTGATCTCTTACACTCTTGATGGTTTTTGTCTGAATGATCAACAATTGATCATTTTCTCTGTTATTTTATACAGAACTAACCTAACAGCAGCAGCTGTACCAAAGCCAAGCACACAGATAAGGTGACTGTTTACTGAGCTTCAATCTGCCTCATTTTCTGTAGAGCCTCTTGAATGTACCATAGCCCAGAAGCTCATGCTCAGATAATGAATTATTTTAATTCCTTTTCAGGAGCCATTGATTGTCTGAATAGACATTTCCACTCTTTAGATACAGACTTCCTCTTCTGTTTCTAAACTTATAATTTCACATTTGGCTATATTCAAATACTTCTGTAGTTTATGTCCAACTTGCTGAATCACCCAGGTTGTTCCAAAACATTGGTCTATTTTTGTTTATATTCTTCAGTTCATCTGCCATCATATGTTTTGGAATTGATTAACATTTCTTAATTTTTCTCCAGGCCTGTAATAGAAATGTTAGATGTCAGAAGGTCCAGGATTACTCTCTGGCTACAGTACAGTATAGTAATTAATTCCCTATTTACATTAACAAACTATTGGTCAGTTCATAATGTGATGATTAAACTCTGTTAAACATTTGCTTTTAAGGTCCATGAATTAAAATATTGAGAATTACTGGGCTGAAATTATTATTATTGATTATTAATTTTATCAAAAAATTCTAATTTATTTCTTAAAATCATGTTCCTTTGCCAGCAGAAATTTTTTTTGTACTGCATTGATGATGTTACTCAACTTCTGCTTAGTTGGTTAAACTTCATATTTCCTTTGTTTATGATTTATGTCTAACGGTTATGCCTATTCTGCCATCTTAGCTTGGACTCGGCCAAATGTTACTGGTTTGAAGTCAGACTGTATAGGAAACTGGAAGCAGAAAAAATTGAAAGCTTGAAGAAATGTTGTTCAGCTGCAATAGGCAGAATGAAATGTCCCTACCATTTCTTAAAAAAAAAAACAAGATATGTTACTGAATGGAAAATTATTATCAATAAATGATTTTTTACTGCTATTGTTATAAATCCCAGGAGCAGTTGTAATAACTGTTCCTATATTATAAGTTGAGTTTGAAAGAGGAGTTTAAATGAGAACTTTTAACTGAAGTTTACAAGGTTTTCACATTACTTGATCCATCCAGTGTGTACTTGTGCTTATTTTGGGACCAAGACACATTAAATTTATTAAAGTATATTTTATGTGTCATTTGGCAGCCTAGTTTCAAAGTAAGCTGCATCCTTTTGAAGGACATTAAAATCTTGGCTTTTGAAATTCTTTCTCGTTATTTGGTATTAAAAAGGATTATTTCATGCTAACTTAAATCGCCCTACTTTTTACTATTTTGCATGTCATGGATGTAATATTTATCAAAAGGTGGCCTACTTTAAATACATATCCTAATTGCTTATTTTCTGCAAGTGACTGACTCACAGAACAGAGACATCCCATCCAAACTCAGTGAATCACTGTGTACTTCTTGCAGCTCTAAATCTTCCATCTGGGGAAATTTCAGCTATCCAAATAATTCTATTCTGGACACCTGGGTACCCCAGAAAAGGTTATCACAATGCACATTTTATATCTAAGTAAGGGATGAATTCCAACATATCATCGTGGTTCTAAGCTCAAAGAAATACAAAAGACTCACATTTCAAAGACAAATATATACATGTCAGATACTAAACAAAATAAGAATCAGAAAAAAAGATCAAACTGTTATTCATTGACTGTTGGTGTTATTCATTAACTGTTGGTGTTATTTTTATATTTTCTAAATTGATTTTTTTCTAAATTTTTGGCCAAAGTTTTTTTTTTTGGTTCAATGTCTCAGTGCACAGCTCCTGTTCAGCATAAGAGGAAATGATGAGTGTAATAATCCTGGGTATGATAAATATTTTTTCTATTGCTCAGCTGTTTCTTTTTGCCCCTAGGGATGCAACTTCATTGCCTTTTTCAATTTTTACACACTTTCAAGTTATTAATAATTCTCTAAGTAATTAATTTCCCATGTAATGACTCTTCTAAAAAGTTTGCAAGAGTGCAATTTGCTGGTGGATATTAATTTAAAAAATAAAGTCCATTAGAAGAGTTTAACTTCAGATTAAGATGTCAAAATGTACCTATGCGCATGCAAACTATGATCTAAATACCCATGATATTCACGAGAGATCTATTCTGTGGAGCCTAGAGACTATTCATCAGATCAGGAAATAGGCACCAAGTTTCCTACATTTTTCTACAGATTGTTATCCAGCTGCCAGTCCCAAAATATAAATATATCCTGTGTGTCCTGAATCACATTTGTATAACCCTGCTTTTAAGTTTCAGCAGCTATGGTGCCTTAGATCCTACCAGGCACCTCCCAAACTGAGGCCCTCTGTGCTGGAACACCCAAGCACTCATGGGTGTGACATGATGTAAATACCCAAACTGGGGTGCCTTACTAAGTGTCCCAGAGTTGGCCCTCTCCCTTGCTGTCCTTCAGGTTGTATTCCCACTGTCAGGTAACTCTGATCCATCTGACCCAGGGTCTACCCCTGGAGCCCAGCCCCAAACCGTGTGCAGTGCAGCGTGTGCCATACCACGTCTGCTACTCTCCAAGCCAGCTGTGGTGCTGGGGACAGCTTGCTCCAGGGAATGGGATGCATTCCCTCCATTCTACGCAGACTTTTTCCAGCACTATCTCAATGTACCATGTGTTGCACAGCATTGAATTCTGCCCTTATGTTTTATCATGCTACAGATAGACATCCTCAGTGTCATGTTGCAATAACACAACTGGGACGTGGGCATGTGAAGCTTAGAGAAAACACTGCAGAGCACTGTGGACACACAGACTGGGATTCAGCTGCCTAATTCTAAATATTCAGTGTTAATTTATGTGTTGATAGATACCTCAACTTTCTTTCAACTGCAGCTCCAGAAGGAGATGGGTTTTCTGTAAACCTGTCCTTCATGCCAACTCTGTGCAGATGGTTTGGATACATTAGGGCATATAAATGGCACTGGGAGCCAGTAATCAATTTTGTAGTGGTTGTTTTTAATAATGCAGATATATTTCTTATCATCTAGTTCATAATGATAATTATAATATTGGCATGTTTTCTCTTAAATAGTCCAAGTCCTTCCATTGCACAAATTGAGGAAAAATTCATATTTTGCTAGTAAAATGAAAATTTTGCCCTTATATTTTCAGGGAACAAGCTGGAAATGTCAGCCAAGTACATCCTAGATTCTGAGCACCATAAGGCAAATGAGTAGAGCCCCAAATTCACTGATGATACATCATATCATTTTTTATCAATTTCATTCTTGCTTTAATTTTAGCAGACAGTACACACAGCATTCCTGCTATTTTTGTATACTAATAGTTGATGATATTACATTTATTCAAAGAAAGCTTGGGGGCATCCTCCTTCCTTAGGGAAAAGAGCCAACCACCAGTGCACTGTGGGAAAAATTCTTTAATTAACAAGTTATGGAAAGGTCGCAGAGAGAGAAAATATCTTAGGACATGGAAACTTTGGAAAAGCTTTCATTGGCAAGGCACCATCAGTGTTCCTCTATGTGAGACAAAAAGTAATTTGTAAATAAACATTGAGACCTTAATGATGACATTTGAGAGCTGAAATCTGAAAACCTGCCCTGGTGAAACTAAAACAGAATAAATGATTCCCAGTGAGTCAGAAAATAGTTCAGAGCTCTAAAGAAATGAGTCAGAAACTAAATATACTGAGTAGGCTAAAAGCATGAAAAAAAAAAACCAACCCAAACTTAAGCAGTAGAAAGAAGCTGCAGGAAACTCAACCTAATTCAGTCAGGCTAATATGATCAAAATTGGTAAACCAGTTCATTTGTATTAAACATGGTATGAGGTATTTTGATCACTTTGAAAAAAGTAAAATTACATAATCTGTGTGCAAGCAGTAAGAATTAAGCGTTTAATGAGAAAGGTAAGAATTCCAAGGAAGGGAAGAAAAGAGAGAACAAGTAAGGAAACAGAGGACCAGAAAAAGAATGATCACCAAGAAGTGATAGAAGTTTCACTGCTCCAGGCTGGACAGAGCTTCCTAGTGCAGCCTGGAGTCAAGGGGCAGCTGCAGTCTGGAGGGCTCAGAGACCAATGCTGTTGCTTGGACAGAGGGAGCATTTCCAGCTGCCCTGCTTACTGTGGTGTGCATCCATGTAATTACATCTCCTGTTCATGTAAATGTGACCACAGCAAAAAAAGTCCTTTCCCAAAACTGACTACTTGGACTGGAATTTTGCAATACTTATAGCCATTTGAAAGTTACACATAGGCTTTGAGGGCATAAAACATCACTATTTGCCTGTGGTTTAGTTGTTAACAGTTAATAAATCTGCACATAAAATGGAGGCTAACTGTAGAAAGCATTTTTAATAATCCTTTCTCTATTCTAAATTAAATTATCAGGCTAGGGAGATTTATACCCTCAAAACAGAGTTGCAGACGAGATCATACTGGATGTCTTACAACAAATTTCCTGATGTCTGCATTCTTTGTCTCTTTGCTAACATGAGGGCCTATGTAGAAGTAGTCTTACAAGGGAAAAAATGTTTCCTTATGTTGGAAGTGTGGGTGTTGAAGAGGAGGGAAATGTACTTTATTCTATTTTTTAGAATAACAGTAAGCTCTAAAAAGGGTTGTACAAAAAACCAAAAAGGTTAAAGGCAAGAAGCAGGTGATGGTGCCTGGGCTCACTGTGTGTACTTTGATTTGCATAGACAGTCTAAGAACAAAAGAAGAGCATGGAAATGTAGAGGGCATGAGAGAGATATAAAAGCATCAACTGAAGTGAATAATAAGCAGAATAATAGAAAAGATGCTATATTTGAGAGATACTCAGATGAACTTGTAACTGTTCTTTGCAACTGAACTTTGCAACTTGCAACTGAACTTTGCAACTGTTATCCAGGAGCAGATTCCTGTTGCATCCAAACGAGGTTCTAAATAATTCAGTGTTTTTGTTTCCATTCTTACCATAGACAGTACCAAGGAATGCAAAAGAGGAAAAAAAAATTAATTAGCCTTCTTACCAGTTTTGTGATTAAAAATAGCAGTTGAATTTCTCAAATTTACATACAGAATTTTTTTTCCTTCGAAGACAGTATAAGCCACTTCTTCTACCTTCTTCCACTGCAAATTATTAAAAAAGGTAAATCAGATCTTTCTCAGTAGAAAAAAATTCCAAAACAGGTGAAAAAAAATGTTTAAATGGCTTTGAGAATCTTGGAAAACTTATCAAACACTAATGGGATGATGGAGAGGTGGTCAGATCATTTACTTTGAGTAATAACTTAGACATTATAAAGTCTAATCTTGCAGGTACCTAGTCTTGTGGAATTATTCGAAGGACTTAGAATAAGACTGAGTAAAGATGGAATGCATTTTAGATAGACAGGTAATAGTAATTCTTAAGTTTTTCAGAGTTATTCAGAGGTACTGCACACTTATAAAGAAAATACCTGGGTCTGGCCATATGAAATACTAAGTCCGGGGTTGTCGGAATACGCTGTGGAAAAGGCATCTGTCTTTTTGCATTCTTTCTGGTAAAAAATTGCCAGATGGAAAATAAAGGGGAAAGGAAGGCAACAGGTTGGCTCAAGGATAGCCACATTGCTGTTTCCTGTGTCTCCTAACTGCCTCTCTAGAGAAAGGAAGACAAATTTAGAATAACCTTTATTTATTTGGTCCTTTGCATGCCTACTGGCATGGCTCACCAAGACAGATGTTTCCAACATCCCTCCATAGTGTATGACCTGGAAAAATTCTGTTATCCCTCTTCAACAGCAGTAGCTGCAAGATCAGGTTCTTCTGTTGGAGGAGGCATCAAATCTGTCACCCACTTCTGACACGAGTGGTTTAGGTGAGGCACAGGTACAGAAAGAGTGAGCACTGCTGCCCTACAACACTGAATAAACTCGTCTTCACTGTCCTTGAACACTCCAATTTGTATTACATATGGAGACCGTAATTTTCAAAATCAATGTGCATATACGTACATGATATATTTTAAGCCAGCAATCCAATTTCCTGTGCAGTTTATTTTTTTCAGATTTGCAAGCTGGGCAGAGCCACCAATAATTATTGTTTACATTTCATCTCATCTCTCTAGCTCTTTCTGTCTGCATCTCCTTACTTCATATGTTCTTGGAACACAGAATATATATTTGTACCCAAAGTAAAATTCATTCAAATACTACAGAGACTTGGATGCCACATTTTCTTCAACCAGTGCTAAATATCTCCTTTAAATAGCACAGATTTTGCCTTTAGAGTGCCTTTGTAATTCCACATTGAATAGTCCAGATGAGAGTCTGTATTTGATCAGCTGAGTTCCATCATGTATAATGTAGAATTTCCTTTTCTGCACCATATTTCTAAGTCTAAAGGAGACTGACATAGCAAAGAGCATGGCACCAAAACACAGGCATAGGCACTTCAGCAACAAATTTTGAAGATAAGTGCAAAGTAAGTGTGTGAATATTCTGTTTAAGAAACTTCACAGCTCAAAAGTAATTATTTTTTAGGAGGTAGTTATATGTGTTAAAATATTAAGATACCTCCTGGGTTTATCATGCCTTCCTTCACTGATGCTTAGAGCTAAGATTAGTGATAATAATAGATAATGGCTATAACACTTACCAATCAATGGTAACCTCTTTTCTGAAGATCAAATACGAATTAAGCTTCCCAGTTTTCTTGTGAAGCCATATATCTGTTTACACCAATGGCAAATATATAGTACACTCCTATTGTCATTTACCACTTTTTTACTTTCCATATATTTCAATTACGATCTTTCTTTACATCTTAATTTAAATTACATTGTACCCCTTTGAGAGCATAATTACCTCTTCCTTTAGATTTTTCACTGGTAAGAACTGCATTGCAGGACACTAGTATGATGTTAATAATCCCAGGGACATAAAAATTTATCACAAGACTGTCAACAGTAGAGTATGAGTAGGGACCAAGTAAGAATTCAGCCAGCCTACACAGATATTAAAGAATATTTCAATGATGAACTACATAAGCTGCATGTGGATCATCCTGAATGCAGGTGGCTTCATTATTAGAGAGCATTCTATGCTTTCTATTCTATCATCTTTCTGATGTGTCATCAGCATATGGTGATGGATTAATGTAGAGATAAGTTAGGTACCAAAATACCTTACTGAAATAACCTCATGATAAGTACCTTACAATATTTTAGGGATCATGATTGTTATGTAGCTGGAAGCCCAGAGCTGAATTAATATGAAGCAGATTTTGCTTTATTAAAATAATTTATAATTTTAAATATTAAGTTTATCCCTTATTAATTTTAAGACATTTTCTTTCATGTAGACAGACAATATTGCACTTCTTTCTTCTTCCTCTCAACTGACTTGAATGTATTACCAAAGATCAAGACTTCTGGCAAGAATAGTGGAAAAGAAACTTGCATTTGATATCATAACACTGAGAATCTAAATTTTCCTCGCTGGATACAAAAAATCTATAGAATGGGGTATTTTTCCTAATTGGGAAGTGTGCATTCTGTAAAGAGTTCCATTTCAATAACATATTTCATACTGAAATCCTAACATAAAAGTTGGACTTGAAATCTTTTATCTTGAGGGATGTCTCACATTTAAGTCCAACTATAGAGGGCAACATTTCATCTTTACTGCTGTAATAGGTCAAACTAAACTTAATTATCAGTGAGTGTTTTGCTGTGCTCTTCTCCAATATGATATTTAAAGGTAGGTGTTGTCTTCTAGGCTGTCACATCCACTGCGACATAAAACCAATGTACATAGTGATGAAACTGAAACTGCTAAATATGTAGTGGTGACCTTTCTGTACTGTTCCTCCTGAAAGCTCATCAGAGAGGTTGAAAACTTAAGGCTCACAACACAAAGGTCACCCATCACTTATTTCTGTTTGGAGGGACTTTGGTCAGGAATTGATTCATTAACAGGTCTGTGTTTTGAGAAGCTGCTTCTTCACTAAGGTAATGGTCCAAAAGGTGCCCTACTTATAAACCAAATGTAATCTGGTAGAAGAAATTACTTTATCACAAAAAAATCCACATTTATAAGACTGAGTACTTAGTGAACAGTCTAACATAGGTGGAATGTAATCAGCAGATATTTGACACTTCCTCTTCCATTCCTTCAGGGCTCATTAGCAGTTGTCTTGCACCACTTTTTCAGCCTTGGCAGTACAGTCATTACTGGTGTTGTCGTGCCAAATGTAGGAATAGTGGGGGTTAGGAGCGGTGTATTTATGAGGAAAACTTTAGAAAACCAAACTTTCCTATAAACTGTTTCACACCTTCATTCTGTACATCATTCTTCTTCTTTGTTTTGAGTAAGCATTTGTGAACATTATGTATTAATTTAATTTATTTTCCTAAACATTATGATCAAAAATGTATTTTTTCCTGTGTTATGTTACCTCTGATATACTCTTTGAAAGTAGCTATATTACAAGAAAATAAGTTCCAATTTACAAACTGCATGTCAGTGTTCCCTTTACTCTTGGATATAAACCATAATCAGTCTGTTGAATGAATAATACACTGACTCAATGTTTTCATTTGGGAAAGTAAATGACACTAATTATTTCCAATAATTCAGTTTTATCAAATGAACTTTGCTTGTAAATTGTGTATTTTGGATGGCAGCAACTGATATTTTCATATCTTGGGAAAGACTAACTACAAATACATTTCATGGATGGCTGAATAAAGATATGATTCAATCGATACTTTGGAGATGGGTATTTGTCACAGAGCACAAACTTGATTATTTGTTTTTTGTAACCAAGCTTACCTGCTGACTACAATTTACTGGCTATAACACTGTGCTACTCAGCTGTGGCATAGAGATCTGGGTTTGATGTGCTCCGTTACCACATGAAGAAATGTACTCTAAGCTAATTCAGAACAAATCAAACAGCCGTGAGCAAAACAGAAGAATGTGGGACTGTAACATTATGTAGATAGAAGACTATTTCAGGGGTCAACGAGATCTTTTTTTTTAACTAAATGGTCAGTAGTTGGATGATTCACTGATTTTGTAGAATTTACTGATTTTGAAGTTATTGTAACAGAAGAACTTCAACTGGTTAATTCAGTCATGTTAATGAAAACAGTAATTCACATGAAGAACTAAACTTGAATTTTCAATGGGAAGGATTTTTTTTGTCAATTTTGGCATTCATTTTCAGTCCAATAGAATGAAATTTTCACTTTTATTTTGTTTTAATAGATGCAATCTGAAAAATATTTTATTTTGAGTCAGTCAAAATTGTTGATACTGATTACATTCTAAGTGGTTTTTTGGAACTTCAGATTTCAAACTAGACTTGATATTCCCCTTTAAAAATGTCAGAAATTTTTTTAAATGTAATTTAATAAATGATAATTTTCTAAAGTGATATTTTCTGTCAAGTCTAATAATAACAACTATGTGTCAGGCATTGTGAATGTGGGAGGGTTTTGGAAATTCAATTCCAGGCAAGGAAGTCATAGCCAATGTCTTCACCTTCAGGATATGGATTGACAGACAGGAACGTTTAACTTGTCTAAAAATCCCTGATGGAGCCAGCAGAACCACTCACACAAATCTTGATTCTGCAGCTTCTTTCTCATTTGATTAACATTACTGCCATGGGTAGTAGTGGGTTAAATAAAACGAGATGGGATTGCACAGTTCTGGCCATAAATAGCAACAATACCTTAATCAGAGTATAAAAGGAACTGAAATAGACCAGAAAAATACCTGGTTTGACTGGTATCGTCACTCTGTGTGGTCAGGTCTTTACACAAATATATGAGATCCTCTTCCATGACAATTAAAACCCTTTTTTTACATATTTTCTCATCTTTTGTCAAAGTTCAGCTCACGATCTCCTGGTCTTCCAGTTACACCTACACCTTTGTCATTGTCCAGTCCTTTTCTTCCATTAGAAGATGCAATTTGTTTTTCCACAGTAGAATGACATATTAGCCACCAGTTGCCTACCATAGACTGCTCCAGGATGGGTCCTCTGTGAGGCCACAAGTCCTGTCAGCCAATCTGCTCCAGTGCGGGCTCCTCTCTCCGTAGAGCCAGCGGTCCTGCCAGGACCCTGCTCCAGCACAAGCTTGTCCCTGGTTAACAAACTCCTTCAGCATCCCTCTGCTCTAGAATGAGGTGCTCTGGGAGCTGCAGGTGGATCTCTGCTTCCCTGTGGATCATTATGCAGAGGGACATCCTTCCTCACCAAGGTATTCACCACAAGCTTCAGGAGAATCTCACCTTCTGCCCCACCTTCTGCACTGATCTTGGGGTCTAAAGAGATGTTCCTCTCACATATTCTCACTTCTCTCTTGCTGTAATTGAGTGGCATTCTTTTTCCTTCTTAAATATGTTATCACAGAAGCTTTACCAATGCCACTGATGGGCTCATCTTCAGTCAGTGGAGAGTCAACCTTGGAGCCAGCTGGAAATGATTCAGTCCAACCACTTGGGAAAATGCTTCTCACAGAAACCGCTGCTGTGGATTTTCTGTTACCATGACCTTGGTACATAAACCAAATACAATTTTGGACTCTACAACAGTCTTTGCAGAAGTTCTGCTGTCTGTCACATTTCTGCTCATAGTTACAAGCAGATGTACATTAGTACAAGTGATATTGAGATACTTCCACATTTCTCATTCTCCATTTTCTACAATAGGAAGATGTTAACAGTATTTTCATACTTTAAAAACTTCTTCCTTTCTGAGCTTTGCAACTGATCTTCTTAGGAAGTGTAATGGTAAAATCATGTCCATTAAATCCTGTCAAATCCAGAAATGATGTTTACTGAACCCAGAGAATAACAGCTAATATTAAATTGTAGAAAAACTTTATTTCCATTTAGAGAAGGATATAAAAACATTTTGGAGTGAGAAGACCCTGAGATCAAATCAATATGTGATACAAATAAAGTTAGTATTTATTCATTCCACTTTTATATCATGATGTGTTTGATTGATCTACTTTGCATTCCTTAATGGGGAAATTTGAACAATAAGTAATGTCTTCAAAGTATTTTTGTGTCAAAATTCCTCATTGACTTTATTACACATAATTGAACACGAGAAAAACAAGATAGAAAATCTCTTAGAAAAAAGTATTATAACAAATTGTTTTGTAGCAGATATATGAAATCAACTTCATATGTGTAATGTAATTTTATCTATTATTACATTAATTCAGTTTCAATAACAACAAAACAATGAGAGCAGTTCATAAATATAGTAGTTCATAGATATTGAATATTTCAATCCCTGTCCAAGCCTGTTGAGTTTCAGTTCATGCCATGACTTCTTGCCAAGAACAAAGTTTTCTATGGAGGACATTAAATGTATTATGTGAAGGTTGGTTGCAAAGCATTTTTAGTCGGTAAAGTTAACATAAACTTTAAAATAGAGTGTTTTCTGGGATGACATTAGGTTGCTTTTGGCAAACACTGGGAGGATCCAGTTGACACCTGGTCACAATTTTTATGGAGCATAGAGAGGGGAAGAAATGAAGGTCGGCTGTGTCAGCTGTGGAGACGGTGATGGATGTAGTGGGGATTTCAGATCTACAGCATGAGAGAGAGAATTTCACTAGAGTGCAGCATCAGCACTCAGTGTAGGAGGGATGCTCCAACGTTTCAATTTAAGGGCATATCAGCCCTCAGACTTCTCTATTTTACTAAGCTCTGGAGTTATGCCTGTGGCAGATAACTAAATTTTGGGAGCTAAATTACGGGCCATTTAGTGCATTGAGTGAAGTAGAAAGCAAAGGGTCAAAGGATTGCTGCGACATCCTTTGGTCTGACTTAAGGTTTCACCTGAATGGTGTTGTCTCCTCAGCGTAACTGGAAATTATGCTGATTTTCTTTTCTAAAATTGTATAATATTATTTTAACAACTTATTTTCTGTGAAGGGTAGGGTTTAAAGGAAAACAAAATTATTTGAGAACTCAAGTTGAAGTTCTCAAATAAAAGGGAAAATAAAAGAGAAAACAGGCAGGTTCATTTTGGTGAGAAAAATAAATACTTTTTTTTAAGAGCAAGCCCAACAAGAACCCTTCTGTCACTGCATCTAAATAAATCCATAGTAATCTATGGATCTCTCTACTTATCTTTCTGTCTGTGTTTTCAGCTGTCTGGCATCTGCATTCTTCCCTTTAAGGGTATTTTTTGGCAGACAATTACGGAAGAGGTCATCTCAAAGTCCTTAAAAAATTCGAGATTACAGAAAAAAAGATAAGATACTGACTGAAATGCTTGGCCAGAAATAGATTTTTGAGTTACACTCGCACACTTGCACACACACACACACACACACACACACACACATATCTCATTGGTGTGATAATAGGACAATCTTCATGTTCAGTCTGTACTGCTAAAGAATTTGTTCCACTCTCCTTTTTTCCTCCTGTGTTGTCCCATTGCTGCCTTGCACTGGCTTCACAAAGAGCTTGGGAAAGGAAAAAAAAATTAGATTTTTCTTGTTGCAATGTCACGAGTGCTGTAGACCTGGGAAAAGACAGTGAGAAGGTATGACTAGGAGAGGTGAGAGAGAGTTTGACTTATGCTGTTAGGAGCAGCATTTCTGTAGATTGACACTGCTTCTCAAACTCACTAATTAGTATTTTTATATGAAGAAGCAAAGTCAGCCACCATAAGTAACCCATGGTGGAGGTTAAGGAGACTGACAATTGTTTTTCCTGCTAGTGGCTGTCACTGCAGCATTCTTTGATCCTTAAGTTTTGCGTTAAATGAAAGATACCTGGGGAGAAAACAGGATACTAGCTGTCCTGTACCTATGGAACAGAGCTTGCTACAGCTAAATTATACCTGAGTAAGCTGGGAAATTATTAGAACTTAGTCATTCTTTCAAATATATAATGAATATTAACAAGCTAGCAATATTTCCTGGGACTTGCATTTTATTGAGTTGGAAAGTTAAAATCAGCCATTTCAAACATAATTTCAACAAACAACTTATTCAGCTCATTTACTTTCTTTACATGTTGATCAGCTATGCCAGATTTCCTTTGCTCAGAAACTATTCAAGACTAGAGACTGTGTTCAACCTAAAGCAGTTAGAAGACCTGATTTTGTCCCATAATGAAATTTGGGGTTAATATGGAACAAAGTGCTAAGCAAAAAATCCTGCTAAAAATGCCTAGAAGAAAAATAGGAAAAAAAAAGGAAAAAACCTTTCAAGATACCTTTATTCACAGAAAATAATTTTTTTAAATTATTAACAATCATAAATTTTGCCTTTCCATTCACCATCATAGCAGAATCATGTCCAAACCATTTACTTTGGTGCAGACTACTAAACGATGATAGAATATATGAGAAAAAATGAGATTTTTAATTAGTAGAACATTTCCCTCAGACCACCTCTCTGAGAGAAAATTATACATTAAAATCCATATTTTGCACCTTATATAGATCTATGGATCTACTGGATCTGTGTTACAGCCTGAGAGATAAGAAAATCTTTTGACTTAGGCTGTTTGTATATTCCCAACAAAGAAAAGAAAATTAAGATCAGAGAAAGAAAATTCAGCTCTTTTTGGTTTTTAATTGCTTTAAAATTGATTGCCTAATTGTATGAAATGTCAGAAATTAAATAGATGACCTCTTGTTTTTGTTCAGTCTGTGACACAGGTATAAGAATAATTGAGATGTAATGAGTTCTCCCCACTGTTTGACTTCAGTGATTGTACCAACCTTCCTACACAAATCATGGTAGACATAATTTGATTCTTCACCTTCAGAATAAAATTAATGAAATTGGAAGAGGTTTAAAATCAGAAAATAACAAGCAAAAACAATGGTCCATTTTAAAGAAAAAAGTGATTATATTGAGGTCAGCTGATATTACATATGTGGGGCCATCATATATTACAATATTTCACCAATTTGTTTTGGCAGCTACAGGGACAAGATCATTCTTGGGATGACCATGGAGGCAATTTCTTACTAGAGGAAGTCCCCAGCTTTTTTCCAGCACACAGGGGAGAGGAGAAATGCTCCATAGTCCTGCCATGTAGATGCAGTGCCAGCCAGCATTCAAAGTCCTAAATGCGGGGGCAGGAAAAAATGTGTTGCTCTCAAGAGAGAGGTTGTTGGTAGTCCTAACATTAAGCTGTTCCTTCAATTAAATGTTATCCTTTTGGCTTTTTGATGTTGGCATGCCTATTTATATGGTAATCTGTGCTCCTCTATTTTGGTTTTGCTTAATTCCTTTAGGTCCTAGTCTTCTGAAAATCTCTTGAGTCCCCTTAAATATCATTCAGCCCATCTCACATACACTTGCTCAGCTCAGTAAATTTTATCCTGTTATAAGGGCTCATATTTCCAGTCAGTCTCAGGTCCATCTGTATCTCCTTCTGACCACTGCCACTTGGTTTAGTTTCTGACCAACAGCCTTTGTAATTCTGAGACTATAAATCGCACAGAAACCAAGACATGTGGCCTTATTTGTGCTTAAAAATAGGAAAATACCCAAAGGAGACCTCAACATTTCTAGTATGGCAAATAATTTCCTTACATGGAGGTTTGAACTCTGAGCTTCTTGATAAACTGATTTTGAAGCAAATATTGGAATATAGAAAGGAAAATTTATAAAGTTGGAAAGGTATGCAAAATACTTCAGGCTTTTCTGTGATTGAATATACATCTGAGTGTTCACTTTGAGAGCAGTCAGGAGATTTAATTAGCTTGATAGGTGTATCATTTGAAAAATTTACTATGACTCCTAATAGAATGAAACTATATTTAGTTGTGCTCTTTTCCAAGCATGGTAGAAATCCATCTTAGATACTGAACTCTGAATAACCTACTTGTCTGTTTGAAAAATGGTTATGTTACTGAAGTGAATATTAAAAGCTATTCCTACAGAAGTTAGAGGAATATGCTTTTAAAATACTTTAGTAAATGCTTGATCAATTCGGGTCGGTTATTTGTGGGATCATATCACTCTTTGTTTAAATGTATTTTAATATCTCTCAATTAATGAAAATTGTCACAAAACCTGAAAAGTTTCACCAAAAATATTACAAAGTTATATTTATTCCTCCGTAAAAATGTTCAGGAATAATATTTTTGTACTACTTTAATTGTGTAGTTCAGTGAGGACATAAGCTGATTGGATTTGTGTTGATATCATAAGCAGAAATTTGGTTAAGGTTCTTGAAAGTTGATATTACTTTCACTAATTCTTTAGAAAATTTCAAGCTCTTGTTTTCTAAATTCAGTTTATGTTCACAAGAAACATAAGACTAGAAAGTGGGCTACTTTTTCAACTGAATTTGGTGGCTCCTATAGATGTTCAGTTACTTCATATTTACATGGTCTGGTCCTTTTTCCAGTAAAATAGTAAAATTTTAACTGAATTATTCACAGTAAAACTCACACTCTGGTTAAGGAATATATTTTTTAGTTGCATAGTGAAAGGTAAAGATGATATTTTGTTTGCTTACTGTATTTACGTCTCATTTACATGACATCCTTCAGTACACCAGGCTGCTAAAAGAATTTTTTGCTCTAAAGACTGTAAAATATGATTGTAAAGTCTAAGTCTGGTCTGCATCACTTAAGCAATGGCACAATAGCCCTGATTTTTTTTTTCTTGATGTGCTCCTAATTGAAAGAACAACCCAGTCTACACACTATGCTTCTATGCTTCTATACACACAAGGAAAGAGGCAAAAGAGGCAGGATCCTATGAGGTACAGAAGTAAGCTGTCTATTCCATATGTTTCACTGATCCTGTTTTTTGCTGTTGACTGACTAAGGAAAGTGGACGTCTCTGGAGGTAATGCTGGAGTTCCCTGTTCCACCAAAAGTACAAGGCAACATAGCTCATAGTATACACCCTCATACATTTGGCTTTTTCTTGCTTAGCATCCTACTGGCAATTCCAGGATCTATTTAAATTTCACGGAACATGTCCTTGACACTCAGCTAGTCAACAGTTTCATAAGGACATTCACCCTATTTTTTGATGTCATGTAGGTGAGAGTCAAAAGATGCCATGAAGAGCAGAATGGACTTCTTTCCAAGGCAGGGAACTTTCCAGGCGAGGGGAAGTGAGGTTTTCTTCCCTGAATAAATTATATATATATTCCATTGAAGTATATAATGTGCACACTCAAGAAAACTACAACTTGACAACATGACAGGCAATATGGTATTCTCAGTGCTCCAGCAATGAAATAATTATTGAGCTTCGGGCGAGTTATGGAATTGAAGAGGTTTACAGAATGCTACAGAGTGAGTTTGAAGATTTCTATGAAGCATTTCCCCCAGGTGTGACAGAGCTCAAAAAATTACCTATTTCAAAATGTAGCCAGCAGGTGGAAGAGGCTGACATTGCAGCCTGATCAAAAATCAAATTGACATTTCAGGACAGGGAGTGATGATAGAGTGAGGGAGGAGAAGCTGCCTTGGGAGGGAAAACAGCTAGAAGTGAAAATAAGTACTTTGGCAGAGAGACAATAGAAAGATGCAAAAAACCCTAAGCAATCCAGATTATAACAGTTCCTTTTAAATTTGTTAGAATTACTGATAATCTGTTAGTGTTGGGAACATAAATTTATATATTCTGCTGCAGAATGTATTCTTTTGCACTTCTAAAAGGCAAGCTGTCCTTCCAGAATCCCTCTGCATGTGATAAGCAGAAAAACACTCTCACTGGAACATGTCAACTTTTCTAAATCTTTATGATGCAAGAGAGAAAGAGATACATTTAGCTACAATAGATAGATGTCTGCATTAATAAGCAGCATCTTTGCTGAGGAGACTCCCTTGAGGATGCTATGTCCACATCAATGAAATGCCATCAGACTGAGATGTATTATCTTGGCAGCTGTTCTGAAGTGAAACTCACAAGAATCTGAGATTGTGATGCCTGCCAATACGTATTAAAAAATAGCAGAATGAAAGGATATGCAACCACAAAATCTGAGCTGATATAGCACAGAGATTAGAGAGACCCAGTAATGCAAGACAGCTCATTCAGTTTGAAGGCTGAAAATCTGTCCTGAATTTACTAGGTGGTCTATTATTCTAGAGCATTTGTTGGTGAGATGATCAACAATTATTGAAGTCCATAGAGACCAGGTAATCTAGACTTTCGTATTCCAGAAGTGATTGTCCCTTTCACAAAGTGATTTAATATGACCCTGAACATATTTATATCGGATGCTTGAAACAATTTTAAACCTTATCTGCTTTTCAGGGTTTTAAAGGCAGAGATAATAGTTAAAACTTTCATAGTTTTATATGCAAGAATCATGTCTGTTCTTATACACACGTACAATACTTTTCAGGAATTAATCACCTATTTTTTAGACTGAATTAACTTGTAGATGTAACATATTCTATGATTCCTTAGTCTTTTTGCTTTTATGAAGAGCAGCTGTGAAACAATGGAGATCGACATGACATCGCCACATCCTTGGGAAAGGACGTATTCTGCCTGCATCATGGTACAGAAGAGGCCTGACAGCATAATCCATGTGTTAGTCAACAATAATGTACTGTGGTTTAAAAAATTACCAGTAGTCCCCATGTAGCACTGTCCCGAATGCTAGTTTCAAAAGATTTCCAATATAAGATAAATGTACAGAATGTGACAAATCCAGGAGTATCATTGTTATCTACTTTTCCATACATTTGGGTACTTATGTCTTTATAATTCTACAATAATCTTTACCAAAGCAATGTTCAGAAATTTTAAATTTTGCCTTGTATTTTCATATTAAACACAATGTTGATGCTTGCAAGTGAAGCATAATTTTCCCTTGGTTACACACAAAATCTGGACTCAGTATCGTACTCTAAAAATAAATGTGGTAGAAGTCTGGCCACAGCATGCAAGACATAAAGTTTGAAAAAAACAAAAAAGAGACACTTTGGAGAGAGAAAAGTAATGGTGGATTTCTCCTCAATGATAAAATCATTTGAAGGGTCCAAAAACCCTCTGCAGCCCCATGAACTGAAACATAAAATTTTTTAAGTTAGAAATCTAGAAAGGTTTTTCTGCTTTAAACAATTTTATCATTTTAATCAAATTAACTTGGTTTCCAGGCATATTAATTTGTGTTTAAAGGTAGGAATTGCTCAGAGAAGATATTTTTAAAGAGTCTAAGAAGAGTAGTCTTATTTCTGCACACCTATGACTCAATCTCCCAAAAGTTTTAAGCAAGAGTTTTACCATTAACATGGTACAACAAAAGCTCAACTATTCCAAAACCACTTTTTAATTTCTTCACTATTTAAAGGAAGAAGAAGGGTATTTCACTAGGATTGGCTTTGTGTGTAAATGAGACCAAATCTCAGGGTAAAAAAGTTTCTATGTCAAGAGCTCTGTCTACAGGGCTATTTTCAGATACTCTCTCTGCCCAGACAATGGTTGACTAGTAAAGCAAGTAGAGAGCTAGAGGGTGCCTAATGGAGTGTGGATTTTCAGCAATTTTCTTAGAATAGTCCTTAGGCTCCTCAGGCATTTCTTTTTCTCCTCTGTTTTACTGCTAAACAGTTTAGCTTCATAAGATTTATATGGTTGATCAATTGATTAATTATTTAAGGCTGGTTGTAATTGATATTTTGGAATGGCCCTTGCAGGTCAGCTATGTCTCACCTGAATTGTGAGCAGAAATTAAGCAGTGATTATATTCATTTTCTTGAAACCGTAATGCTGCCCTTGGCTTTCCATGGTGCCATGTGGTTTGAGCAACCACATGGCTCTCCCTGTTTGCCTAATTCCAACTTCTCAGATGAACATTAGTGACTGGACATTTAATTCATACAGAGACATAGGACATAAATTCAGATAGGAAAAGGTGTCTTGCTCAAATCAGAACTTCACACAGCACTTCATACCAGATAAAAATACAAAATACAATGCTGCATTGGCCTTAATGCAACATGCATGTATCTTGTGAGTATGATCGTTCCCAAAGATTTCTCTACTTTTCAATATAGCACTGACAGACAGCTGATTAGATTTATAAACTGGGAAGTAATGGACTGCAACAGTTTTTTTTGTAGGTTGTCAGTTGCAAAAAGAAGAAATTTGGAGAATTTACTAGATCATATTGTGTCTCAGGTACCAAAGCAGAGAGCATGAGAAAATATGAACATTCATTTTTAACTAGTACTTAGAGATCCATTGATGACTTATTAAATAAAAAAGAAAGTTATTACTACTAATTATTATCAGTTTGGGGAAATAGAGTTAGTATTGTTTTCTTCATGGTTTAATTCAGCTTCCATGTTCCTTGGTGGTTTTTTTTTTTTTTTTTTGTTTGTATTTATCTATTATGTATCTAGTTTGAGTAAGTCTTGTTTAATTTCAAGAATATTCTAATTTAATTCTGATAATTTTACTCAGCTTTGCCACATTTTGTTTTAGAGTCCTGTTGATGCTTACAAGAGCATCAGCAAGGGCCAAAGGTTCCTTAGGAACATTAAATAAATGAAGTTGGACCAAAACCCCATTAGCTTTTCAACCTAAATAAATATTCATGTCCTCATGGGATTGATGTGTTTTTAGCCTACTCAAAATTAAAATTAGCATTTTTTATGGCCCACAGAATTGATAATTTGGAGTGTGTCATCTCTATTCCTCTGTGTGGACTAGACTGTGGAAGCTGCATTGCTTGGATGGGAAATTGCTAACCAATGTTAAGGTTAAGGAAAATAAAAGTGAACATACTGGCACACCATGGCCTTATTTGTTGTCAGGGAGAATTTGGTAGAAATTCTGACTTCTATGCAAAATATATTTTTTTCTCTCATCTCCCACTGGTTTTCATATTTTGAAACCATTGTATCTTTCTCTTCTATCTCATTTTGAACATTTTGAGACTGAAAATATCTTTAATTTTTATTTACAGTAATTAGTAACAATGGATCAAGCTCCTTTGATTCTGGCTTCTGTTCATTAGAGTGGAGCAAATAATGGCAAAGCAGTTATGAGTGGCAGCAGAGGGAAGGGTGTCACTGGATTCTCTGGACACTAATCAAGATCTGGTTGCAACAGATTATACTGACCACACTTTCCTCAGACACAAACAAAAATCTTCTTCAAGGCACTCAAATACTCATTTGTCCTCTTGATCCCTTGGTACTTAATTGATGAGTGCTACATGACTATTTTCTGCCATATCTCAGAATGCTGGAGGCACTTTGCTATCTCACTTATATCACAGGTACAGGTTGTGTGCTTTAGAGAAAGTTGAGAACACATGATGCCATGTTCAAGTAACAGCATACTATAGCTTTGCAAGACAACATTGCAGATATCTTCCTGGATATTACCTGAACATCAGGTTAAAGGCATGATTTTAGCTGTAGAACTTACAAGTACATTTATTTTATTAAACCTTGGACAAAAAAATTACTGCCTGCATTTTTGCTCTTCTTGAAGAGAATTCTGATGAATTTGCTGTAAGCAGAAGCAAATAACTAATTTCATGAAAACATAAAAGATGTGTTTCTTTTGTTGTGAAAGATAACATTGAGATGTTCACAGCAGGTCCTTCTCTGTTTGAAACCTTCACATGCTGAAAATCAACTTGGAAATTCCATAGGGAATTTTCAATATCTAATCTTTCTGATAGGAGAGAAGCACTGAAAGTAAACCGACTTTGTTGTTAAGCAGAGTATTGTCACATAATTATATATTACGGGTAAAATGAGGATAATAAAGTTATTGGCAGATACCTAAATAATCATATAAATCACATAGTATTTTAGAGGTAAATAAGAAAAAAATGTAAAAAATAATACCAAAAAAGTAGAATTTTTTTTTCTTTCATACACCACAAAAATATCCTGAAAAGACGGAGAAGTTTGCAGAACTTTAATCAGAATTTTCTGCCTTACACTGCTATACTGAGAGAAAATCAACATAACACCATTAATTTTTACGCAAGAACAACACACAGAAGCAAAAACCTGTCTTTGTTGTAATGTTGTAATGTTGTAATATATAGTAATGAACAGCTGACAAACATTCCACTAACACAAGAACACATATAAGGAGGAATGTGATCATTTGGAGACCAGCAGGCATCATTGCAGAATTCCTCCTGCCAGCATTGTTAATGTTATTTTTGACTAATTTTTCAGCTTATTGGAGACATTGGTTAAAATTGCCTCCATTATTCATGTACTTTCAGGAATTACAAATCATACACATGCTGTGGGGATAGGGATCTTTGCAAAGCAGTTTTTTGTGTACATACCAACAAAGCCCAGTGCAAATCTTCTCAAATGTATTTATCGGCGAATTAAAGCTGTTTGCTAATAACAAATTGGAAATCTGTGGTGCAGAAATATTTTGCATAACCTTGTAAATCAGATTAACTGGTGTTCCTTCTTTCATACAATAAATTCCATAAGGAGCATCTGTTCAAGCCAGTGCCTGATGACCTGGCAGCAGATCAGAGAGCTTGCTGCTTTCTGCACTAATTTTGGAATCTGGTCCAAGCGGGAACATTATTACTTAGAGTCAAATCTATTTTACACTGAGATTAACATACTGTGGTACCTGCTCATTGTGGTCCACTACTCTTTGTGCCATTTGAGCCCTCAGCTGTGGTATACTCTGTAGCTCCTCTGCTCAGCCTGAAGTGCTGCTACATTTCATAACATTGACATTCCATGCTGCTGTGGCTTTTTTTAAGCAAACACACCATTACAGCTGATGAGGTAATAGAAATGCAAAGAGGTCTGAAAAATCAGAGTTTTCCTCAAGAACTGATCCACTTTTTAACTGGTATGTCATTGAATTTGACAAGAAAACTGTTAATGTTATGAAGAAAATGTAAAAGCTATTGGAGACATATCTGTTTAAGACTGAGGATGAATAGCAGTGAGGGCAAATTGGAAAGGAATGTGATGAGTTCATCGTGTCCTCAAATAAGAAGGGAAAATGAGCTTTAGATGTAACTGACTCTTGGGGAGGATCCAAGGTGAAATTCTACTATGCATCTCAGGTGTGGATATTCGGTCTTTGTGGCAAACGTTTGTTTGCACTGTCTAACATAGTCTAGAACTCGGATTGTCATGATGGAGTCACTTGAATAGAGGAATGATTAACTGAGGCTTAGGATCCCAACACACTGATGTAAAGGACTGGGAAGTCAACCGGCATCTAAACCATACTGAAAAAATAGGCAAATTTTTGTCCTAGCTGCTTAAAATGAAAAGTAGCTAGTTCTGCAGAGTCATCAATTTCAAATAATGGAGATTACATACTATTTCAATGATCCAGCTAGTCAGTAGTGAACAGTTTTGACTATAATGCCAAT
This sequence comes from Motacilla alba alba, assembly GCF_015832195.1. NCBI lineage: Eukaryota > Metazoa > Chordata > Aves > Passeriformes > Motacillidae > Motacilla > Motacilla alba. The sequence goes on along the minus strand of NC_052016.1, from coordinate 44,183,557 downwards.
AATGAAAGGCATACCAGCCACTCTATAACAAACATGTTAAATTTTCACAGCTGGTGCTGAGCCATCTGAAAGAAGATAATGAAAGTTCTCTATCACCTACAGTTTACAAAATATTCTTTGGGAGAACTTTTTATTTTTATGTCATTTTCCCTGATGTAAAATCAGCCAGTGGAATCAAAAAAGCTTACAGAAACATCGGAGGAGAGGTTTTCCAATATATGCAAATTTTCTAAAGACAGTTTTCTCACTGGAACCTAATAGTATGAAATTTTCTAAATTTTCTAAATTCGGTATTTGATTCCTTCTCCAGCTCAGTTTCCTACCCTTATGTGACGGCCTAAATAATTTCCATGATGACACTCTTACTAGAGTGGTAATTTATTTTTAAGGATGAGAAACATTCTTTTCCAGGTCCAAAATTGCGCTGAATGTTTGGTGAAAACATACCCTGCAAATCAGGAAGACTTTCCCTGTGAGGAGAGGGAGGAAAGATTTTCTTGGAATTAGGTTAATGAGTGAAAATGGCTAGGGTCAATGCCAGATTGGAAGGAACTTTGAGCAATACATCAAGTGGAAGGTGTCCTTGTATGTGTCAAGGAGGTTGGACTAGATGAGCTTTGAAGGTCCCTTCCAACTCAAACAACTCCATGATTAATGATTCTCTGATTTAGCATGATTTGGGTGGTTTTTTTGATATCTGAAAATAAGCAAATAAGCAAGTCAAATTATGCACTCTGCAACTCTAGTCACCTCATTTATCAAAAAAAAAAAAGGAAAGATATGTAAGATAGGTAGGTGTATCATCTCCTACCGTTGCTGGTTCCACTCTATTTGCTATAAATGGAACAAAGGCAGTGCCCAGGAGGACAACTCATGATCCCAACTGACAGGGTTAAGATCACAATTAACAAGTGTTACAGTGGGAAATTTATCTAGCATTCCTTTAAAAATGATCAGATGCCTGACATTTTGCAAGTACTTTTTTTTTTAATCTTTTTTTTATCTGACTTTATTTCTATTCTTATCCTTTGCTTTTCTTGTATAAATAGAATTATGTAGTTTAGAAAAAGTGCTCTCTTACCCTGACTTTGTGTCATGCTTAACATGGTGAAACCAAGATCTTAGCAGGGGCCTGCAAACAATACTTAATACTAGCTGAGTTTATAATCATTATAATTATTAATACACCATTTAAAGGTATAAGTGCATACCAGTTTACCTGTCTACTCAATACTTGGCTTTATCAACAAAGTAATACATAACAAATATTACCCTCATCCCCTTTCTGTCTCCTTTCTTTCTGACTGGTACATATGGTTATGTGCCTGTGCCACCTTTGCAAGGGAAGTTTTCTTTAGTTACCATTTGTATGGATGCTGCCTGTTTTACAGTACACTGTAGTCAGACATTTCTGAAAATCAACTGCTCCTGTAGTGTGGGTTGATTTTTATGATCTCCATGGATATCTGAAGTCAATACAAAGTGCCAAGTGTATGTGTGATGAAAAGGACTTTTACTTCCTCAGTCAGCCTTGAACTTTGCAGTTGATAGGGATCTCAGATGAAATTTAACCTGAGGCTAAAATCATGAAGAATGTTGTCATCTTTTGTACATAGTACTTAAAAAAAAAAAAAAAAAAGTAAATCCAGAGTCTAAGTTTGGCTTTGTTTTGTTCTTTCATAATTTTAATTTTATTTCTTTTCTCACTTCTCCTGGTGCTTTTTCATAAAAGACATTTCATAGTGAAGTGCTTCACTGCTGACAAAAACTGCCGCTTAGTGCAATATCAGGTCTTTAACAGGTTCATGAAGATTGTTAGAGCCTTGTAAGCTGGTGTTTTTGGAAAAAAAAAAAAAATGAAGTTCTCAGGAAGCTAAAAATATGGACAGAAAAAAAATCCCATTTGACATCGCAGTCTATTTCCTGCTTCTTCTTTCTATGTGCTCCTTAGTTTTAATTAAACTGAGTCCTGACAGGTTTAGATTTAGAATAAATTTATAAAATCACATAGAGAAGGTCTCCTGCCACAGCCTTTCAGACCTAGTTGTGCCTTGTGAGTATAGGTCTGAAAGGGAGGTAATATTAGGTATCTTTCTACCCCCTTTAAATATATATCTCTTCTGGAATGAGATACAAATTAGCTTCAGAGATTGTTGGGAATGCAGTTTCTAATATCCTGTTGGATTTTTTTCAAACTGCAGCTCTGAAGGAAAAGTGGTTTTTTTATTCCTAGTAAATGGAAATTCTCTAAAGAAAAAGACTAGAAACAATGCAAATAATTAAACTATTTTAAATATTTTGTTTTAGCATTACAGAAAGGAATGTTTTATTTTACAGAATAATTTTGAATCTTTTGGCTAATTTTCTCAGAATTTTTTGTTTAAGTATGACAAAGAACCTTTTTCTTTTGCTCAACTTCTAGTCAAGTCAACAATATCTTCAGAAAGCTTTACGATGTTTCTGTGTCCTGTCTGGAATCCTCAACACTGTCCAGTTAAAAACCATCTGCAAGTTTAATTAACATTGTTTACTACCTTTTCAAATCATTAAGGAACAAGCTAATATGATGGATGACAGTGTTCAGCACATCACATAAGGCCATCTTATTGAAACTTAAGCATGTTGCAGTCAAAAAGAGAGTTTCAGGTTCTCTGATCACTTTGGACAAAAGGCTTTTACTCTGTTTCCTTCTAGGGGACCTCAGCACTCTGGAATAACTGCATACATTTTTAATGTCCTCTTAGGAAATACCTATCTGAGGTGCACAACCTTCAAAAAAACTGAAATAAGGTAACACTACCTCTTATTGAAAGAGAAACTGAGGAAGGAGCTGAGCCAACTGTCTTTCACTTTGGCAAAAAAATAAACAATTTTTTTTGTAAGAAATGAGTACTTCCTTTCTGGTATCATAAAAAAGGGACAATGTATTCTTAAAAATAAATCATATCACTTCAGAACATTTGTGTGGAATGAGTGACTTTATCTTAAAACCATATCCTAAGAGGCTATGAATCTAACTTCCCTGTATTAGGTGCAAAACAGAACTTAAATCATTGTTCAAACTGTACTTCTCACTTTCTAACAGGAGACATAAGCTCAATGGCCTTCTCAGAGATCTGCCTGGATTCTATTTTTAATTAGATTTCCAGTGATTTGAATTATGCTAAATAAAGTATGGTTATTAAACCTGTAAAGAGTACCATGTTGGATGACACTGCTCCTAGAACAGAATATGCTAACATTAAATACTGGATGAAGGATGACTGACTGAAAAGCAGTCCTGCAGAAAACAAGACCTAGATAATTAAAATGGATCACAAATTATACTTGAGTCAACAACGTCATTCCATTTTTAAATAAGGTAAATATCCTACCAAAAATACACAAAGAGGTAATGAGTTTTTGAGGCATGAAATAGTCTTTCAATTCTATCTGTCCAGGCAAAGTATAAGATGGGAAAGTACCATATCTTTGGTACTTTCTGCAGAAAGAAACTGCACACTGTCCTGTCTGGACAACAAAAACTAATTGGAAATCACCCACAAGAAAACCAGAATACTGGATTTGTTTAATCTTTAAAAAATTAAGTTAACATATGATGATTGTCCTAAAAACTGTTGAGGGATTCTGAAAATAGCAATTTGAGAAGCTATATATATTTGATAGAAAATAGATTTATAGAAGCTATATATTTGATAGAAAATATTTAATAGGGTCAGCTTCAAAGAGAATACAGAAAGCCAGGTTAAGAGCCAGGGAAGAGAAAGACTGGTTTGGCTTTGGACAGATTGTTCAAGGTAGCCATGAAATCTCCACTACTGTTGAGAGCTTGTAATTATGCAGTTTTTAGTAACTAATTATCCTTTTGTTATAGGGCAGCTTAGTCTGAAATTAAGCAAATCACAGAATCACAGGATAGGTAAGGTTGAAAGGGACCACAGTGGGTCATCTGGTCCAACCTCCATCCCAGAAGACACTGCACAGGATTGTGACACTGCAGGAATATCTGCAGTGAGGGAGATTCCACACCCTCTCTGGGCAATCTGTTCCAGTGCACAGTCACCCACACAGTGAAGAATATCATATTCTTGCCTTCAACCCTGTTCTATTTTCTCCATCTTCAGTTTCTGGATGCCAAAGCTGAGGATCATAGCGTCCTAGTGATATCACGTGAAGGTACATTTCAAAAACCACCTTTACCCCAACAACTCAAATACATTTTTCAAATATTCTTGTAAGAATTCAATCTTTGTTATCCACCAAGGGGCAACAATTATGCAACATGCTCCTGAAATTAGAACATCTGCAAGAAAGCAGCTGGTCCCACAGTATTGGTCCTCTTGTTGTCCTTCACAGTATACTCTATGAATTAGAAATATACCCCAAGAAACTTCATATTGCCCCCTTGAAGCCCTTTTGACAAGCACTTTCAGGAAATACAGTCAATAGACCTGCCTTCCAGTTACCATACTAAACTTTCACAGATTCCTCTCTCTTCTCCAAGTTTATACTGAGAAAGACACAAAATTCACTCTTGTCCCAAATGAAGGTTCTGAATATGAATGGCATAATCATTTAGAGTGAAAATAAGGTGTATTCTCAGCAGTAGCCTTGCCATCAACTTCAGCCACGGTTGGAAATTTTAGTCATTTTTTTAAAATGAATGTTAGACAAACAGTGATTGTTGCTACAATAAATATGATGTGATTGTTATTACAACAAAGCAAAAGTGGGTTTTTGTGAGGCAAAACTGTCATGTTTCATTCAGTCTGACCAATGTAGGTGGTGCTCTTTTGCTACAGTTGTCTGACATTTTCATAATATGTTTATTCTTGCACCACGACCATCAGGGAAACATTTTACCTTCATTTTAATATGAGGACAGAAGGCAAAGAGAAAGTCACTTAGCAGAAAACTCAAGATTAATTGAAGGCCTTCAGAATCTAATAACCTCTGAATTATGCTTCCTTTTGCTGGATGACTTCTGGTATTGCTCACCTATTGCATGAGCAAAATAAGACATCATGTGCACTTCAAAAAAAGACCAGATGCAAACCATAGCAGAGTAATATTACATGAAGTTATGTTCCAGTTTGTGAATTTACAGAAGTGTAATGTTGCTCATTTGTAGAACGGACCAACTCTTTTGAGAAATGTAATAATTGATAGCCTAAATTAGAATGAGGACTAGGTCCAAATGCCAGTGAATAAACCCCAAACTGAATTCCTTGGGAATTCACTACACCTACAATAAAGGATACAGAATCATAGACTGAGGAGTTCCCACTGCAAAGCCTTCTCCTTTCTGTCTTAGCTTTTGTCTCGTGGAAGAAACAACCTCCAGTCCAATACTGTCAGTCTCAGGTATTCTCAAACTGTTTTTTTATTAATGGAAATGTCTTAGACCCAGGTAGAGAGAAGGAGCTATTTCCCAAACAGAAAGTACAGAGGAATGTTTATCCAGTCTGAAAACAAGGAGAGCAGTCAGAGATGGCAGCTTGTTTCTGCAAGAGCCGTCAGACTTTAAATCCTCTAGTAGACGTTAGCGCCATGTAGGACCTCAAACATTGCTCAGTGGACAAGAGCCACAAAGCTGCAGATATTCCAGTCAGCTGGAGGGATCAAAGGAAGCATACAGAAAAGGCTGTTTCCACACTGTTCCCTTTGCTCACATAACAGCAATGTTTAAATGAGTTTCTCTTTTAAAGTTATGAGGTGATAATTTAAAAATACATAAAAGTGGGGTGCCTTAAACTGTGAAACTAGGTCATCATTATCTTGAGAAATTAATTTATTATTTCAAAATAGCTCAGAGAAGATGAGAGAGAAGAGACTTTGACATCAAACTGGTACTTATGAGATCTCAGATGAGGAGATAATGAACAGATTTGTTTAAATTAATTAAGTACAGTTAAGTTTGGAGTATATTATATGTTGCTTTTCTAATATAATTTAAAAGTTGGTTAGTTAAACAAATACCTTATGAAGGGAGCTAGTCTAAATGCCTTTGGATGAGAATTTCTAGTCAGAAAATACCTGGTAGCTGCAACTTAACCTCATAAAAAATAATTAATTATTTTCCCTATTAAACACATTAAATTTGTTTTTAAATGTTCAAATATTTTCACTAATTACTTTGGAAATAAAAAGTTTTCTGATTCAAAATACATGTTTGATTTTATTTTACACTGCAGAAAGAAATATGAGTCTTACATTACACGATAAATTGGTCAATACCTAAATTAAATATTATGATTTCCATAGTTATTTCACCGGATTGAATTTTAAGAAGCTTAGAAGTGGGGGAGAGGGCTTTGTTTAGCTAACATTTTTGTGATTATGAAAACATTTAATGTCTTCAAATGTAGAAAACTAAAAACCTCAAAGCTGCCCACAGAAATGGAAATTAGGCTTATAGCAAGCATGATATCATGGTAACTAATGTTTCATAGTATTGACACATCTTGAACTGTAGTAGGCAACATATAGGGACATAGACAACCCTTTTGGGTCTGAGTTTTATGAGTACTTGGTAATAGATAAATGTTGTTTGAAGAGCTTTCAGTTTGAACAGATAAGAGTAACATCCAAGAAAAAATGTAAATGATTCTGCACTATCATATGGACATCTAAGTACAGAGTCCCAGCTTCAGCCATCAGTGGTGATGTCCCCTATGAGGCCTCAGATGTTAGATTTTGTCCTTTGGATCACTTTGAGACTGTATGTGCTTGCAGAAAATTAAGTATAGCAACTTCAAGGATGGAGTAAGTAGCACTCCTACTTTAATCCCTTATGGAAATTTTTGCCCTGTGCCGCTCCTTTGCTGAGCAGGGCAGAGAAAAGATTTGTACAAGCCCAGCCAACATTCCCTGTCTACTTCAATAAGGAGGTCATTTCTTTGGAGAAACCTGTCCATACAAAATGTGTACATATTTAATCCCTTTTTTCCCATTAAATTCAGATTTTCACGTTTAATATTTTATGAGGAAAGAGCCTGAAGGTCTTGAAGTTGCTATCTAGCACTTGAGATGATTGAAGTGGAACAGGCCAGTCTCCAAGTGATTATGAAGGAAAAAGGAAATATTGGAAATATTGGAAATATTTAAGTGGAATATATTTGGAGAAACTATTCTCATTTAAGTTGTTTTTAATGGGTTGCTTTCAAAATAAACTTTTAATTTTATTTTTTATTGTTTTACACATATATATTTAATATAGAGACTGAAATCCCATCTAAAAATTATTTAAGTTAAGTATTTGGATCAGATGAAAAGAATTTGGGTTTGCTTTTTTTTTAAAGCACACATAGACAACTCCAGAATTTCAGGCATATTTGTTTTGATTTCATTTGGTTTATACCCTTTAGAATAAAGTAACACTCTATTGTCATGTTCTATTTGCAGACATAACTACACAGAAGGTTGTGATTTTGCTCATGTTGTATCAGTGGCATGTGGGTGCTCCAGCTGCTTGAAAGACTTGGTTTATGCCCCTATTCTTGATAATGAGGTACTTTAAAAGACACATAGTCAAAAGAGCAAAATGTAAAAAATATCTAGCAGGTAGTAGCAGGTACTACTGGTGTTTTTTCATGATTAATTTGAATCGTAACGGTCAAGGGGGCATCTAAAGTTTCCATTTGGGAAACACGCCCATATCTTCAACTTTTGGGAAGATCATCATGCTAATCAACCAACACGTTGCCTTTCATAAATATATGGTATTACTCCCACATGCATTTTCAAAATTATACCAAAGCTATACCTTCTTTTTTTTTATATTTCTGTTAAAGTTCATCCTTTTGCTGCAAATGGAAACTACAGGAACATGAAGCTCTCTTTTCCCTTTATTTCTTGCAAAACATATACTGCAAATTTTAACCTGTCTTGACTTCTTTTCTGTGGCTCTGACACAACATAGAATATTATTCTGATTTGGTCTTCCTTGTCTAGAAAAATAATGAGAGTATTTCTGCTTAAATAAATATGCTTTGTGACAGGTAGCATTATTACCAGCCTAATGAATGACATAATGCATTTCTTCTGTTTCACTCATTTTGCTTCTGTTTCACTTTTGCTTTGTGAATTTTTACTGCAACCTGCCAGAAACAATCCTTCATCTTAAAACTCTCCTAAAGGTTGATGCTCATCTATGGTCAATGAAAATATTTTAAACAAAAGAACTGGCTGATAACAATTTACATGCACATCTATGGATGAAAAAAGCTCTTTTATGAAAAAAGGCATACATGACATCCCAAAAATTCCTGAACGGGAGAAAGCATAGTTTGATCTTCCATTTGACAGTAGAGACTTTTCACCTCCTTTTGATGACCTTTAATCTGATAGGGCAGATGTCAATATATTTTCCTAAATATTTTAAGAATTAAAGCATTGTTGTTTTGATGTGTAATGCACATAAGATCTTAATGGTTTGTGGTTAGGTAGTTTAATTGGCTCAATTGTTGGGCAGGGGGGGAAGCAAGAACTGCCTGCAGTTTGCCTGATCCTTTTCTATCAGATTGAAGTATTATTATGTGCTCTACTATATTAGGCATCATCTGGAAAAAAAGCACAATCTGTTCCTTTTAAGCTTCTTAATAGTTTCTAGTACTGATTCATGGGAAGTGAAACCAACAGATTGTTATAGTTAGACTGTAGGTGGGGACACATATGCTTGAGTTTTGAACAAAATTCCAACTCTGCAGCAGGGACAAGTCTTTCACACAATGATGTAATTATTTTTTTAAAAAAACATGAAGAGATGTATAGGAGTAGCTTTTGACTGGGTTTAGGGCCAGGCGTTCAGGTAGGCAATGTGCAGGATCCAGGCTGGTATTTTAAAGGAATCCAGGTACCACTTGTTGCCGAGAGGACACATTTACAAAAGCCATCTACTGCTAATACCTCTGATTACAGCACGGCAGACAAAGTTTCAAGAGGACAGGAACATCAGCTGAAAAACTGTGATATGCCCTCCAGCAGAACCAGTAGCAGTATAAAGGTGCCAGTTTCCAAATACTGAAATGGAGATGGAGTTTGGTGGGGCAAGAGGAGCTGAATTTAAATTGACCATACTTGAGCTCCAGCTAATGTTTTTTATAAGTCTTTTCAGATGAACTGGAATTAAGCAAGCAAATCAATCCCTCCCTTCTGTTGAAGATGTCCTTCAGAATTTTCTTTAAATTTAGAAGTGGAAGCAAAATAGATACATGGATAAATTCCCAGGATGTAGGCAACTTTCATCATATGGGACTCACAAAAAAATGTTGGTTTGTTTCCATCTATGGAGTTCTGAATAAATTTTCTTTTGGAAGTGAAACTGCAAGCTGCATAAGACATTGCCATTGTCCATCCATTTGTGTAAATCCTGAAGCCCCTATATCCTTTTTCTTGTGTCATAGGCTTGGCTGAACAGTGGGAACTGCCTCATTGGTGGAAACTTGCTCTTGCTGTGGCAGTTTTGGTGGTACTGCTATAGGTATACCAAAGAATCATGTCCTTGAGGAGGCAGTTCCATACAGAAAGCATAGAGATTCTCCTCCATTGTGAACCTTACATCTCATCCTCAAGGAAATGACAGAATGTACCTTACCTACCTGCTTTCCCACTCTCATTACTTCAATGCTAAATGTATATGTTTATGCATATACATGTTTTATTCGGAAAGAAAGAGAGCCCAGATAAATTTTTTGCTGATATATGTTGCAAAAATTTAACAGAAAAGATTTTCTTTTTCCATCAAGGAGTGTTCATTATCCCCACAATACAGCTCATGCAAGATATACATACCTCATCAAAACACTTGCACAACAGGAGAATTCACCATCAATAATTAATTGCATAGAGTTTAATCAGCAAGGCAAGAACACCATTGGTGTATTTGTCTGAGCAAAGCTCCTTTCTGTTTTTATCAAATCTCCCTTGAGCTCGTGTCATAGAGCTGTAGTTTTCCCAGTTGGAGACCTCAGTGACTCTCAGATTTGGACTGCCAGGATATATTTTCTTCCAAATGTTAAGAACATAACATTTTCCTAAGTAACCCTGGTAGTTTAACATGTTTCCTATGATTTTGGATGACACATAACTTTTTGTATGGTTTTATAAAATCTCCCTGTCTCAATGCTTGACGAAACCGTGGTGTTTGTGCTCAAGCAGATTTTATTGGATTGGAAAGGAGTTAATGCACTTTGTCCTCTCTAAAAGACCTGCTATTTTTCAGTACTGTAATTAAACCCCTTCTCAACTTTATACAAAACTTGAGGATAACAGTTTGAATGCTTTTAACACTTTCAGACAAATACTGCAGTATTTGCAACATAAAAGATATGCAGTTCTAAGTAAATTAGACCTGGATGGGAAGTTTCCACTGAGAGATTTTGACAGAGAATGAGATCTTTGGAATTTCAATGTCTTTTGGTGTCATAATTTAACCCCAGCCAGCAACAAAGCACCAGGCAGCCTCTCACTCACTCCCCTACCAGTAGAATTTGGGAGAGAATCAGAAAGGTAAAAGCTAAGGAATATGTGGTTTAAGATAAAGACAGTTAAATAGGTTAAGAAAAGCTGTTCACACAAGCAAAGCAAACAAGGAATTAAATCATTGCTTCCCATGAAGCATTCAGCTGTCTCCAGGAGATCTGGGCCACATCACGTGTAATGGTGATTTGAGAAGACAAACACCATCATTCCAAACATCCCTCCCTTTCTCCTTCCCTGAACTTTATGTGGCAAATGAGCATGATGCCACATGGTCTGGAATATCGCTTTGATCAGCTGGGGTCACCTGTCCCAGCTGTGTCTTCTCCCAGCCTCCCATGTACCCCCAACTTCTTCACCAGCATGAGAGCATGAAAAGTAGAAAAGGCCTTGTCTCTGTGTAAGCCCTGCTCAGCAACAAAACATTTCTATATTCTTAAGACTGTGTTCAGCACAAATCCAAAGCATAGCACTATACTAATTACTGTGAAGAAAATTAGCTCTACCACAGCCAAAACCAGTACATTCAGATAGTTTTTCCTCAAACTTACATCTTCTATGGCCAAGATTGACAATGTTTCCTTGTTCTTTTCTCATCTTCTTTTAGAAAAAGTGAAATAGAATATTTACTGTTGATCATGAATGACCTAAATGAAAGTAATTTTATACAAAGTAGTTTATTTCCTGTCAAATGGCTTAATTTTATTTTTGAAGACCTCTGGGTCTGCTGGGAGTTAAATATGACTGACCTCAATTTTTCCTTCAGGCTGACTTTGGCAGCTATAAAACATATTTCATGAGACACCATGGTTTTGACCTCTAGATGAACTGTTTCAGCATCCCATGGGAATCACTTGATGCTCATGTACCACAGGAAACACAGTTTGCCCTAAGGGCATGACACAGGGGTAAGCACTGGACTCAGGATTTACTACTCTCAGGAAGCACTGCAACAACTGAGTTTAAATGACATTTTGTCTGGGCACGATTTGCATGATAACGTGGTTTCCATTAGGCCTAATCACAGCAAGGAAGAAAGTGAAAGACCCTTCAGATAGAGAGACCTGCGTTCAGGTTGCCATTCTGGTTGGGTGCAATTTGGAAATTTAGTGGTCATGAGGTCTCAGTGATTCATTGCTGGTGTGAAAGGAAGACAATGTTACTTCCTGTGCTTTTGTTCTTTGCCTCTTTTGATTATTTGGATGGTAAGATCCTAAAACTGAGCGCTGTTTTTACATTCACAATCAGCACTGAGTGTAGCAAAGCCTCTGAGCTGTAGCCCCAGAGTGATAGGGATGACTCCTCAGGTGGGCAAGATGAATTCTTGGTGGCTCCAATGTCCAAAGTCAAAGAAAAAACCAGACGACAGTCCAAATCCATGTCTGATCCTCACTGCTTCACATGCATTTTCACTGTCAGTGCTCCTGTGTACTTGTAATTCTGTTGGTAAGAGAGACAATTTTTCTTACAGATTCTTCCATTTGCAAGCTAACAAATTTGTGAAGGATCAGTGGTTTCTTGCAGTATGATCACTTGACACTCACAGTTTCATTAATTAATTAACTGATTGTATTTCTGTGGAATATTACTGTGGGTTTAAAACATTACTTTTGAGAAAGATATTCTGCCTCAGAGGCCCTCTTGTTTAAATGAGACATGAAACAGATTTCAACGGCCAGATGGAGGAGCACAGGGAAGCAGACACACAATCCTGGTCAGGATGACTGTCATTGGTATCAGGACATCCACTGTTTAAGCACTGTGACTTTTATGTAGGCCTAGCAGTGAAGAAAGTTTCTGTGGTGAGACAGAATAAAGGAAAAAAGGTATCTTTCTGTTAATATCTATTACCAGTCTATCCCCAGAGAGGAAGAAGATATTGAAAGAAAATATGAAGTTTTTCCCACTGGTAGAAATTTAATTCAGAACAAACAAACAGGAAAAAAACACAGAAAAACATTAAAGCACATTGAGTTCATCTGTGTGATCCCTGTAATGCTAATCCTCAATTTAATTATTCATTCTTCAGTAGAAGTTTTTACTTCAACAAAAAAAAAAATTATTTTTCACTCTAACTAAAAAAAAAATTGCTTTTCAGATTGCATTATGAATTAGGTGATGTTATGAGCTTTATTTTTTTTGCATATCTTTAAAACATTGCACCTAAAAGTTATTTCTCAACATATATTTTTTTTAATTTCCTGAAGTAAATCACAGAGCATTTGGCCACATTTAGTCAGTTTAAGAGAATCGGAAGAGATTGCCATTTGTATATACACTGTAGTACACATTGTGGACGAGATCCTCACAGGCAGTGAAATATACACCAGCCTTTGGTTTAAGAAGAGATGCAGTTTCTTGAAGAGCAGTGAATTTTCCAGGAAAATTTGTTGGCCTTGTCTTGAAAAATAGATTAATTGAAAGTTTAAAGTGATATTGTTAAGGTTGGTACAGTGAACTCTCTGCAGCTATGTAACACATTTAAAATATCTGATGTTTCCCAAGCAAGTAAGGCTGCTGCAGATTTTAATATATGCATTTGTGTTTCTGTTTGTATTTAGGAAACTATGGTGAAAGTGGAATGGAAGCTTTCAAAGATATGGCAGCCAAGGAAGGGATCTGCATTGCACACTCCTACAAGATCTACAGCAATGCTGGTGAGCAGAGCTTTGACAAGCTGCTGCGAAAGCTTCGGAGCCACCTGCCCAAGGCAAGAGTAGTCGCCTGCTTCTGTGAAGGCATGACTGTCAGAGGGCTCTTGATGGCCATGAGGCGCCTGGGACTCGCTGGAGAGTTTTTGCTGCTAGGCAGGTGAGTAATACTGTGCAGTTATAGCCTGCTGTTTTTGTCAGAAGTGAAAAAAAAGAAAATGATCCCATTTTCTGGACAAGAAGCACATGCAGCACAGACTCATGGCCTCCCCTATACCTGTGCATATCTAAAAGATAGAAAGTAATGTCAGCTCTGTCATAGCAGTGTAAATTCTACAAAGACATGCATCATTCTCCTGACATGCCAGGCAAACACATGTCTGCTTGGCCACCTCTAGCAGTAATGAGTAAGGGAAAGCTGGCACAAAAATCTTTGATCTATATCATTTTGTTCACTGCAGTTTAAAATACATTGTGTACATATACAGCCTGAGGCTGTGTCTCATTCCAGTAACTCTGTGTTAAGGATTGCTGATGTGGCCTCTGGGTGTACCTGAAACAGAACTTTTCAAAACAAAGTTTGTTAACTATCACCTTTTCTTCCTGGGCCAGTGAGCTGATGTGCCTGCTGTCCTAAGGGCAACACATAGGTAATCCTTTCTCTTAGCTCAATGATACTAGTGTTTCCTTTCATAACTGCCAAAGGAAGAAAGGAAAAGTCACTCAGTGTTCACTCAGAAGGAAAAGATCCTGGGCTCGTAAGCAGAGAAGTAAGTTATTGATGTGAACCTAAAGGGATCTTTACATTTTTCCCTTATTCAACAAGTGGATCCTAAACAAGAGAGGAAAAATTATGCATTGAAAACGAAATGGAGTATGCTGGGAGTCAACTAATGTAACTCACTACACTTTCAGTGCATTATTAGAAGCATGACCTGTTGTTGTCCCAAGCATGAACCCTACAGGAATACAAGTGAAACCAGAAGTCATGGTAAAACCTCCAGGGAAAGTTTCAAGGACTGTCTTGGCAGTTGGGAGATTGAGTCTGTCCAACTGGTAGGACACCAGCCTCTGTCCCTAGTCTGCCCTGTTGCACACAGCCGCCCTTCCCCCTTGGGCAAAGGGGAAAGCAAACAGGCAACAACTGTGGCTCTTGTCTCTGCCCTTAGTCTTTAACATCAGCCTACATTTTGGCATTTTTAGATGGGAATTTTTTAATTTTTCTCTGATACATGGCACCTGTCTCTATCCTTCTTTTCAAATACATTTTATCTGTAGGGACTTCCATGGACTGTCTTGGTCCTTTTCTGGACAGACACCCAAAGGAACTACAATCCTCAAGGTGAAATTCACATGAACATGTATAGATGTGTATACTTTAGACACTTCCATGTAGCCATCAGTATTTGCTCTACAATTAATTGAGCAAAATAGGACCTTCTTAGATGCCTTGTTTGTAATGCGAATATTTCAAGTAGCTCAGAGAAATCATATTTTAGAAAAGGGCTTGTACAAAGACTCTCTTGATCACTACCTTTGGTGGAAAAGCCTACTTGTCAGTTGTTTATAGTAGATTGGAGCTAATGCCACCTCTACTATCTCTAGTTGAATCTGGTGCCATAGGATGTTTGTTATCTTCTTCTGTCCTAAATACAAGAAATTGCCAACTATCTGCAGCAGTACCCAAATTTAGAAGCACATAAGCATTGTTTTCAAAAAATTAAAAAATTTGCTGGCCCTTAACTACTCCAGACTCCAAACTGCACATAATTTTTTTTTTATGGGATTTATGTACAACAGTGTTAAATTTAGCCCTCTGAGATGCTCTTATGAATAAGGACCTCCGGAATTGCTGACTGTGAATAAGAGTAGAGAAATTCAAATTAGCTCTTCAAAAAAAAGCAAGGTATCAAGAGAACAGGCTTTGAGGCTTTGCTTCAAGTTTTTGTTTTGTTTGTTTGTTTTGTTTTGTTTTGTTTCTTTGTAAAAAATACCTGTTTCTAGCTGCAGTGGGAATTTTCAGGAGTAATTATAAGGAAGTTGTTATTTGGTATATGACTTGCATTGAGTAAATTGAAAGCAACAGCTTCTCTTAGAAACCTAAACTGTAAAGTCGTTCCAATTAAAACAAAAATACTTAATTGTACCTGAGCATTTGGGGTGTATGCATTCCGGTGGCAATACTACATGATTTAGTTGTGAAAAATGCAGCATGAACTGGAAGTGTTTACAAAGAAAGAAAAAGGACAGTGTGGGGATTTTTTTCTATCCTTTCAGAGATTCCAAGGTAACGGCTGAGAAGTGACTGCTCAGACTTAGGCTAATATGCCCCAGCCAGTAACTGCTGCATCAGACAAGGATGGCTGGAAAGGTTTAGTCTCTCTGTATTTGGCTCTGCACTTCAGAGATCCCAAGGATCTTGGGCTTCCAGTATTTTTCAATAGATTTGTTTCCAATTCGATATAAAAATCAGCTATAATCCAGGGAAAAATAAACCAAAAGAATAAACAAACAAAAACTAACTAATTTTGCCAGCTGAGAACTTTTGTTTAGTTTTGAGTCACCCTTAGACTGTAGAGCAGTGTTTTGTGTTTCTGCCGTGCAGCAAGAATCATATGTAGGGTGAGGGAAGCTGTGGAGTAACAATGTTCTGCAAAAATGTTCATTCTTATGAAAATGTTCTCCTTCCACAATGGTCTAATCTCTAGGTTTTGAGGCAGAGGCAAAAGAAAAAACCAACAGAAAAACCAGAGAATTTGAAAGACTTTCTTGACATAAATGGGGTGTAAAACAATGATATCATTGTCCAATGCTAATCTGAGTTCCTGTAGGGATTTAAATATCTGTTTTCCAGGATCTTGATGTACTGTGTGCTCTCTTGGTTTTTGACTGTTTGGCTCTGCTGTCTGTGAATATTTACCTGTTGGTTAGAAGCTAGGGTTGTTGGTTGGTTCTGTAGAGAACGATGTAAGGCACTGACCTGGGATGGATGTGACGCCAGTACAAACCCAGATCTCATACAAGCAGATTGCATCGGGAACTTTTCTGTGCATCATTTGTAGGGGAAAAGACAGTAGGCAAGATTTTGAGAACAGATGGTTCAGAGTGCTCTAAGGGGAAAGAGCTACATCTGAAATTAAAGAAGGTTCATGAAATTAACTTTTCTTGCAATTCTATGCAGAAAAATGGACTAGGATAAGATTTATACTTTTATTCCTTGTCTGATTCTGGAGTTGATCTGGGCTACCCATTCAACTGAAAAAGTTATAAAAGGACATTCCAAGTGTAGTGAGAGTGCTGTTCACTGGAATGCCATGGGCTTACAAGAAAAACTACATCTACTAATGAATACTACTTTGTTCCCCAAAAAATTCTTCCCTGTTGTTTTGTTAAGTGGAGAATTATTTTGTTTCTTTTCCAAATGTGCAGGAAGAACTAAAGTCACAAAGTCACACAGTAGATTTATGGGAAATCATAAATTAATAAATATTTCTACTTCCTCTTTGCTTTCCTTTGTGTTCCATTTTTAATTTGGATTCACCCCTAATATTTTCAGTCCAAAGCCTTGCAAAAATATTGGGATTTTTTAAGCTGTGGATTTCTCACAGCACGTGCTTTATGCTCAGATAAACAGAAAATGGATTGGCCAAGAGGAATTCATATCACATAAATTCTCTTTATAGCCCCAAGGGGAGGAAAAAGATACCTTTCAATAAACTCTCCACTCTTGACCTACTATGCAGTTTCTGAAATTGCATTGCCTGCTTGTGACAGATATGCAAGCTGGCATGTCATTAGTGATTGTAACATTCCAGAGCTTTTTGATTCATGGAAAACATTTTAAGTGCTTGGCAAACGTTTACCTCATGCATCTTGAAGAATTGGACATAATCTCAAATGCAAAGGTGGGTGTGCTGACTTTCAAATGTGAAAAAAAATGTTATTTTAACTTAACCCTTACTCAACTTAATTGAGATGCGGACACCAGGCTTCACCTGTTTGTCTTCACCTCTTCTGTCATCCACAGGTCATATGCCAGGAGAGATATCTGTACAGATAAATTCATTTGAGGATAAATAATACATTCACATAGCAGAATAACTTTGAAAGAGATTTCAGAAGGAACCATAGAATATTAACTGGGTAGATAAAACCAGTTTGGTTGTACATGATTTCCAGCTGTTCCTCATTTTATGTAATATTCAGACCCAACAGCTGAAATTTTCTTTTATGTTGTACATCCACCTTCATCCTGCTCTTCTTGACACCTCCTTGTCCACCTGATCTTTGGACAAAGTGTCTGTGACAATTCTCTACAATAATAGTTTTATTTGATGCTTTTCATCTGCAGGAATTCCAAAACTTGTCTCAGAATGACTAAGTATCTTAGTCCTCTGTCACATGATTTTTCATAATAAAATAGAAACTATTAGTTGCAACAGAAAGTATCAATAGTGGCTATTACTGTCCTAACTAAATGGATTCAGAAAACACTTCCACAGCACTGAATAATTATATTCTTTTGTTGTTTGCTGGAATTATTATATCTTATATCAATTAACACTTTTGAAATGCGACTCCGCACGATGTTGGTGAAAGCATTTACCAAGGGATTATTACCAAGAAGCAGCTGGGACATAGATACTCTGTTTTGGGGTAGAAGAACATCAAGATTCACAGATGCAGTCACTATATGTCTTTCACCTCTAGACAAGAGAACTTCCCCTGTTGATTTGTTTATTATTCAAAAATAGTTATTGTGCAAACCTAAAAAGAAAAAGACAGAAATTTTGCAAAGAATTTGTGATTCTAAGTGCAAGAAAGTCAGACTTTTCCTACCTAAAGGAGAAAAGAAGAGAAAGGACAAGGGTATTAGAGTGGTCAGCATTGGAACAATTCCCTGCCCAGGGAAGTGGTGAAATTACGATCCTTGGAAGCGTTCAAAGTGCATGTGGCACTTGGGGATATGGTTTAGTGGTGAGCAGTTGGACCTGATAATCCTTAAGGTCTTTTTCAACCTTAATAAGTCTTTGATTCTAAAGGGAAGGTAGATGTATATAAAGATAAAAATTACTTGCTCAATGTCTCCAGCTTCCAAATGACATTCCACAAGCAAAACTCATATTCAAGAAATTACTGGGACTTCCATTTGCTTCATATGTTCATGTATGCATATGGTGATGCAGATATGCTACTGTATTCACTATCAAATCTGATTTTAAAAAAAAGAGTTAATTAAAATTATCGAGTTTTTCTGTTGTAATAATATACACAATGAATAAAAAATTTAGCAGAGTTGGAAATATGTCCTTAGGCTCCAGGACTGATTCTGATTTTCAGCTGTCCAGCTGAAGAAACATAGACAAAATTTATCAGTCTGATTTAATCTTTACATGACTCTTAGATACTTAACTTAGCCACAATTTACAGAAATAATATAAAACTGTGACTCAGCTGCAATATCTACAGCAAAGGACTGGGAAATCTAGAGCTGCAGGGCATCCCTCAGAGTTTCCGTCTTCTTTGAAGTAGTCAGGACTTGATTTCTGTGTGCTGCAATGTCCTTGCAAAGATGAAGAACCAGCTCCTGCACTTTCAGGATTCACTCTGTTCTGTGATATGCGACGTCTGTGCCTTGGGATGCCTCGGGCCGTGTCCAGATGAAGATGGGTAAGGGCAGGACACCACTTCCAGCAGTGTGATGATCACAAGCAATTCAAGTGAAGCTCTGCAAGAGGGCAGAAGGACCACTGAAGCAGTGCTCATTCTTCTCAGAACAACACAGATATTCTCTATCACAAATCACCTCTCCTAATAAGATATCTGCTTAGCTCCTGAGGAGATGGACTGGAGGAAATTGTTATTGATTTTAAGAGATATTGCAGCAAATGAGCTAAGTAGAAGGTAAGTAGTTGAAATGAGGATAAGGAGGGAGAATAAAATGTGGAGAAGCATTAGTTCCAGGAAACCCCCAAAGTAATTCAGCTGATAGGAAACTCAGCAATATATATGAAAAAAAAAAAAAACCAAAAAAAATGGTGAGCAACTAAAAAGGGCAGCTACAGCTGAAGGAAAATTAAAGCAAGATAGATGATCTGAGGGAAATGAATTCTTTTTAACAGTTTAAAAATAAATCTTTTGTGAGATTTTTAAAAAGTGTTTTTTGGATGAAGAAAGATCTCACTGTAAAGGATGTAGTGATTTCTTTCCAGAAAGTATGCTGCATGGTGTGGGTTAACATGCCATTTTCTATCTTTGTACAAGTCCAACTGGTAAAGAAGTTCTTGTAAAATAAATTAGGATATGAAATTTTGTAGACCCGAAATGTGCTCTAGATTATTTTTTGGTTGTTTCTGCTACTTCTGGGAAGTATTAATCAGACAAAATACGTCTATCTATAATACTTCTTGCTGCCTAACCTGTGACAAAATTGTGGAAGATAAATGCAATATAAATGTGCAGATCTTTCCTCCAAAATAAGCAGGTTAAAAGATACGTAGAGTAAAATTGTGCAACTCCAGCACGTACACACAGTCTGACCCTTTTTCTTCAATCCACAGTAGGTAGGAGTCTGGTGAAGCCTCACTTGTTTTCTCTAAGACAACTGTCTGCTGCCTACTCATTGTTTACCTCTGTTCTCTGGTTCAGGCATCAATGTGTAGCCCACAGAAGCAGGTATCATTGTATATCTAGTAATTAAATGCACTGTAAATAGCAACATTAAGTCAGAATCTTCATGGCTACCCAAAACCCCAAGAACTTAACAGGAAACAAAAGGTTTGCTTTCTAGAGCTATAAAAGAAATTAAGAAAGTGAAAAGTTGTCTTCCCTCTTATACCCAAACAGAACTTTTAGAAATAAAGTAGCCTAGAGGGTAAGGAATAACTTGGTTTTGAACAGGAGCTTTGTGGTCTTCATTTGAGGCAGCCTCATGGCTCAGAGACCCTCAGGGTGAGCAATAGCAGCAGGATGGAAGCAGTGAAGTGGTTGGTCAAGGCTGTTTGTGCAATTATTGAAAAAAGCATAATTTCCTTTCTGTGGTTCAGACTTCACAAGCTATGCTGGAGGATTTTAGGGAGACAAGTGAGGCAAACATATCAAACATATACACTGAAAGCAAATCAGTCTGCCTGACTTTGTAAACTTTCTTGTATGCCTTTAAAATCCTTTTTTTTTAATATTCTTGGCACCTGTCTGACCTAATAAATATTGCACCTTGCTGTCCAATTTTACAGTCACTAATGTAGATCAGGTAGTGGGGATGGGAGTAAGTTCTACACCTATTTGGAAGAATGTCTTCATTTTGCTGTTTCAGGAATGATATGTATTTCTTGGGGTTGGTAGTGGTGCTGATGTGGGGGTAGATGTCTACCATGGCATCAAGCAAACAATGAAGAATTTCCAAGTGTGCATATTGGCAAGTAAGCACGCCTTCTATGCATCTGAAAATGTAGCATTAGAAAATATTCCATCAGGTCAGATCAAAGGCCCATCCAACCAATTCGTTATTTCTTGGAGTGGTCAGCAGCAAATGAATGGCAAAAAGTGACACCAGGCCAGGATGGAGCAAAGTTCTCCTGAAGAATTCTTGGCACATTTGTGAGGGAAGCCCTTATGATTATCTTTCTGGCTCTCTTCAGGACTCCCTCTACCAGGGGGAGGTCCGCAGCCTTCTCATGTTGGGACTTCAGAGCTGGAAACAGCAGTCCAGGGTCTCATGAGAGCAGAGTAGAGGGGGAGAATCACTTCCCTCAGCATGTTTCTTCATGCATACCTCTTTTGATGCAGCCCATTATGAGTTTGACTTTCTGGGCTGTAAGTTCACACTGCTGGATCATGTTGAGCTTCTTATCCACCAACAACCCCTAGTCCTTCTCCCCAGGGCTGCTCTCAATCCATTCTTTGCGCAGCCTGTACTTGTGTTTGGGTTTGTCCCTTGCACTTGGCCTTGTCTACCTTCATGAGGTCCACATGGGTCCAGCTCTCAAATCTGTCAGATTCCCTCTGGATGGCAACCCTTCCCTCTAACCTTGTCATGAAAAATCATGTGTGTCCAATTTAATTATTTACTTCCTGTAAATGAAGGTCTACTCTTTCTCACCTACAACTAGCATTAACAGCCAAAGGAAGGTAGCTTTGTTAGTCAATATGTTGGAATAGAATTGTGCCTCAGTACTGTAGAATAAGACAGTGGCTCCTTGAAGTCTTTTACTTCTGCACTGATTCACCTCTACCAATTCATGCTTGATCCATCTTTGGATAGATCTGCTTAAAGTCTTTTAAATACAAAAATTACACAGCCCTCTCAGTCTGCTTCTTCCCAAGCTTAACTACTCCTTATATTCTCCCTTACGTCAAACCTACAATTCTTTTAAGCCCATTACTCCTTATCCTACCCTTGGGAACAAAGGAAGCAGTTTCTAAGACAGCAAGTTCTATATTTGAAGACTTATGCTTACCCTTATTCTGCTTTGACAACTTTCAGCATGAACAGAAAACAGGTTTTACACTTTGGAACAGCACGAGATCTCTGTCATCCCAGCGGAAATGAGACACGAGGCAAAGTACAGAAAAAGAGATGTCAAACAATCCTGAAGAATTATATAATGTTTATTTTCATTGCAAAATGACAAATTCATGAAATGACCTACACGGTGAAAAAATAGACAGTGCAGCAATCTCAAAAATAACTCCATATTGCCAACAGACCTGTGCTTGCAGTCTTGTGTGAAAGTAAGTCAGAGGCATTGCTGGGAAATTGTGTGCATTTGCAGGTGCCTCTCTGTTCTCAGTCAAGAGATGTTTGCTTCTGATTTTATATTTGACTTAGAAGCTCTACTGTGTCTCACAGCTTATTAAAATTCAGAATGGAAGACATCTATGGGTGGCTGACTTAAGATTGTTCTCTTCAAATACGTCTTCTGAGAGTGATAAGCAGCAATCAGAGAATTTTCTGATGTAAGCCTATTTTGAGAATGAGAGACTCTTCCAATTCTAAGAAAAGGAATCAAAAATACCCTTGGAACAATGAAAACATTTTTTATTCAAGCTTGAGAAAAGATTGGATACTTTCTTCTCAAAAACATAAATTCAAGATGTAAAAATAAAGATCTTAAACCCCAGCATTGTTATTCCACAATTTGCTGCAGGCTACATGCTAAAATATAACTTTTAAAAATATTAAAGCCAAAATGAAAAATGTAATCCAGTATATATTCCTAGAAAAATTTAAAGGCACTTGGAAAATTAGCATTACGCTTGAGATATTCTGATCTTTAGAAAAGCTACAGAATTTTGATTAATGAAGTAAAGAGAGCCTAAAATTGTCTTTATTAAAAAAAATATTCAGTTTCTTCTCCTCTAAAATTAACACTTTGACAAATAAAGTATTGCAGTAAGGTACTGATTAGCACTTAAGATCTGCTTCCTTTCTGTTGTCTTTCTCTGCAGCAAGTGGGTATGGTATTTTCCATGACTTCTTTTAAACTCTCTTTTTCTAAATTATCTGCATCATCCCAGAGTCTACACCCTGGACTAGTGACTCACTGCACACACACAAACCACACACATATGGCTGTATGCAGAGAAAGTATTTGTGAAAGGGGAAGACCCAAGGGTTTGTAGCTCCGTGTTACTGCTTTCTGATAATCTGTTCCAAGCCATGGAGTCCAGGAACTGTCTCTTCTCTCAGCAAATCTGCCATCAATTCTGTTCATGTTTTAGTTTCTTACCTACAGAGATCCTCTGTGTAGGTAAGCTGTAGAAAAGTATGTGGCAGACAAAGGGGAAGAAATATTCAACCACTTGGACAGCAATGGTTCACTTGTCCCAGCTTTGCAGCTACTTTCGCACGTGTTCCATTTCTCAATTAGAGGACAGTGGGACTGGGAAAGGCAGGCAGATTTTTTCTCCAACTTCACATTTGAGTTGATTTAGTTGTACTTCAAACACCTGGAAGATCTGAACATAAAAACATTACCTACAGAGCAGAGATTTATACAGGTGAACCCATCTCACTAGCACTGGTGAGTGACTATGGAAGAGAATTAGTCAGAGTAATGAAAACTTCTGATTTGTAAACTTGTGGTGTATTTAATTTTTCTATCACTCTATTAAGTGACAAAGCACACACAGCAGCATTTCCCCCTCACTATGGCTGAATTGATAGTTTCTAGTGAAGCCATTGTCTCTTCAGAGGTTAAGGCTGAAGGCAACTGACAAGGTGAATGAAGTACCAGAACTCACTAAACCTCATTCTGGTGGAATTTAGGCCACTCCTGCCTTGAAAAGACATTATAAATCTTGGCAAGAATATACTTTCAAGAAGAACACATAAAAAAGCCATGTACTATTTCAAGGAATAAGGCCTAAGCTGAATTTTGTTGATCATTTTCATATTAGTAATGTGTAATAACAGAATTGATTAAATGAACAGTATTTTAACTAGGAAGCCAAAGTTAATAAAAACTTATATTTGCTAAGGGGTCATACTGTTCAACCTTTATTCATGTTGGTTAGTAAAGACTGACTGAATTATAATGAATAAATCACCTCTGTCCTGGAGAATCGTATAGTTGTAAAACATGGTTATTTAATACATTTTAACTGACATGTTTTTAAGCATTCCATGTCTTGAAGTGCTGATATGCCCAAATTAGTGTTAATCTTGGATGCTGACTATTTTGAAATGTGATTGGCTGATATGGTTTTTAATATAATTCTACCAATGCATGCCAAAAGGAACATTATTACTCAGATATTAAACTAAATTAAATATATTTCTGAAACTCTTCATGTGTTCAAAGGTTTCAAGCCTTAGCTAAATCAGTTTGCTTATCATAGCCAAATTTGTATCATGTGGATGCTTCTTGAGTAAAAAAAATTCATGTTATACACTCAAGATCTGATTTTCTCTGAGCATTTCAGGCATGAGGAAAACTATACTATAATGTAATGTCAAATCAGCGATATGTTGAGAAGGATGACCATCACAAAATAAAGGGGTTGATGTTACATTTACACTTAAGAGAGATTTTACGGGGCTTTAAGAAAAATTAGTATGCAAAAATGTGTTATTTATCTGCTTGACCTGACACCAGATATTTATACAAAGACCTAGAAACTCTTGCATAGAAGGGAATGCCAAGAAACTGAAATGACAACTGCCAGTTGTTTGCCTGGTTTTATTGATAGCTCATTACTTGAAATTGCCTTCAGAGAAAGACATTGATGAATGTACAATTGGTTTTGGTCTTTAAAAAGAGAAATCAAAGACAGAATTACTTCTGAACTTGTCATCTCTTAGCTATATTTTTGAGAAACTTGATATGCATTTTTTCTTTTTATTGTAGGACATATAACTGATATTATCTAGCAATAAGAAAATAGACAGCTTAATTACTTGTGCAGCAATTTCTCTGTCAGAAATCTAATTACTTCTTGCTGCTCTATAAGTTCTTGTCATGGGGAACCTCCCAGTACAAGGGTTTGGTAAAGGTAATTAGTATTTTCTAATCATGTCCCCCCTTATTTTGCACTACATTGAACTTAATATGCCAGTTTCACCTGCTGTCAGCCAGAAGCTCCATGGCATGTTATTTCATTCTAGCTGTGCTCTTGTAACCAGAAGAGTAAGTGATTAGTACTCCAACAAAGCATTAACTCCTCTCTCCTAGCTGAAAACAGCAGGGCCAAAGGAGCACCCTGAGAACTAAAACAAAGAAATAGTGCAGGGACCACAGAGCCTGCATTTTGTTCAACTGCAATAATTTGGTTGGGAGGTGCAGAAATTCCTAACCACAGGAAAGCAGCAAGGTGTTTCCAACAGACCAGCTGAAAATTAATACCTTTTTTTCTGAAGTGCTCAGGGTTAGAGCATAGATCCCAGGAAAGGAAACAGTTTTTGGGTTTTATCTGAGGCTTTCTTTTAGCAGGTGTTGACTGTTACATTTCTCTAAGAGTGATGCTAATCCTGAACTCAGGTTATATCCCCTTTGCTTCTCTGAGATGAGTGTTGTCTGAACCTTGTGTCATACATATTAGAGAAAAGGAGATGATTGCTCTTCAAAATGAGCGCTAATGGGTTTATATCATAATTTAATTTCTAATTTAAATAGATTTTCTATCTGACCATTATATAGCACTGATGGAGAAGAACAAGACTCGTCTTAAATAAGGCTAGCGTCAAATTGGCCTGAGCTCACTCCAGTAACCAGTAGCAAGGTGTAGGCATTGTACACAGTGATTCAGTCCAAGACAAGGAAAATTGACCTCTGCTGGGGATTTTTGGACACCTGCAAACATCCATTGTGTGCTGAGAATCAGGGAAGATAAATTTTTCACTAATGGATCCCTCTCTCAGATGGGAATATTGCCTTTTTGGGAAAACAGAAATGTCATTTTTCTTCAGGTGGGTGGACAGATGTGAAGTCAGGGACAGGCTTATCAGATATCTGTTCTTTAAAAGAGGGGTATGTCTATGGCCAGAATCTACTCAAGGGTAGGAACTTATACATGTTCAGGAAAGAAAATCCTTCACCCTGAATCCTTTTTTCCCAGAAATGGCATAGTAAATTCACATTCCTGCATACCTTTGCACCTTATCTCTGTGCTCAGAGGCAGGTCCTGACATCTTCTGCTGCCTTTTACCTATAAAAGGAGCCGTCAGTTAGATGTGCCAAGGAACAGCTGAGCCTATCAAACAAACTGAGTGCTTCCCCCTGACTCTGAGGAAGAAAGTGCCTGAAAATTCTTGCAGGTTTAGGAATTCCCAGCCAGGACTGTCCTGGAGGCTACAAACTTCAAAAGTTCAAAATTATTGATGAGTTATTCATGAGAAATTTCAAGGAAGAAATTTGTTTCCTGGTCTTGATTTCAGATCCACTGATTCTGTCTGAGGATGTTTCATCCTGACATTTCTAGTGATTTTGTGTCTGGGAGCTATCAGAGACAGACCAAGGTGGATCCAGATGCACAGATGCAGTACAAAATTATTTCTAACATTGCTTTCTCTTCTATATATGTAGCAGCTTTAATGGTGACCTTCCCCCTCAGGGCTCTTAAAACAGAATCCAGAGCCTTGTGCAGTGATAGTAGTATCAGAAGAAGGTATATGACTTCTAAGATTAATTGTATACTCCTGCAGATTATCTGCAAGGGTATTTTTGAGCTGCTATCTTTTGAAAATTAATTTTCTAAAAAATGAATGAGGTTGTACATGTTGGTTTTGTTATTATAATCTGTATCAGTGGTCAAGAACCAGAAACTTAATCTGATTTTAAAAAATCTATTATTATTTTTAAAAAATACTGATCAATATTCATTAATGACATTACTGCATAAACTTTATTGAAACTTTATCACAATTTTTCTTAAAAATATTCACTTTAGAAAAATCAACTTTTGCCTTGATAGAAGAGGAATTGAAAAATCCTCAGCTGTAATAATACATGCTCTTTCAAAGTTCTGAAAAAAAAACACCTCAAGAATTAAAAAAATCTTTCTAGAGTACTACAAATCACATGGTTTTCAATCCCAAATTACTTTGCAACTAGAAAATTTTTCCTTTATATTAATTTTTAAACTTTTTTCTTTGGTAGGCATTCCCCTCACTGTCTTTCAATTCATTATAGTTGTATTACACTGGGAATATAGTTTTCACAACTATTTTAACAAAACTAAATTAACATCGGCATTTTAAGGGACTTTCAAATCAGACACAGTAGCTGTAAGGAATACCAGAAAACACTTATTTTCTTCGACTCTTTTGGAGGTTGGTTTTTTTTTTCTTTTTGTTATTTTTCATCCCAGAAAAAAATTAATTTTGACATGAAATGTTAACCTTATTCTGTATCAAGTCATAAGGCGTAGTCAAAAAGTAATATGAACTATGAACTGTGTTTCTGACCATAAGTATTTCAGGAAGGGATGATTTCTGCAAAGCACTCTTTACCCTGGCAGCATTTTATAGCTGGGACATGCTTCGTCTCAAGATTCACAAATGTCTCATCTTCCTTAAAATATCAGTTTAGATATTGTCCTCTATGTTCCTTCTAAAAACATGGCAATAGTGAGCAGAAAGTCAATATCACATTACCGCATGATACTGTTGATTTTTATTCTCCTATCTTTATGTATTTTTGTGTTGCTTTTACTCTTTTGTCTGATTTTATTTCCAAGTATTTTATGTAGCCTAGTTCTGCAGAGGTCTTAAAACCCCAGACTCCTTCCTGGACTGTGTCTATGAGTCTTAGATTCTAAAGTAATATTAATGATAGATTCAACTCACTGCTCCTAGTTAGGTGGCTTTTCAGCTATTGGTTTCAGGCCTTAAAAATATTTAAGTCCATTTGCTCCCTGTCTGAGCCTTCTACAGGCAAATCCTCTCTCACATACTTGAAAAGATAGGAAGAGTTTGAGCATTCAGGAGAAAACAGGTAAATCAGTCATTGAAATCAGAGATTGTTCTCATTTGTTCCCATAAGCAACTCCTAAACTCAGAGACATTGTGTAAATCACAGGGTACTATTTGCCTTTTATTTCAGAATTAGCATCTTAATTGGCTATCTTGTTATACGATCTCAGAAAAAAAAATGTTTCAAGTCTGTGATATTTGATTAAGATACAGTAAATTGTTTTCTAAATTGAATTTTGTATTCCACTGGATATGGTTATTGGAAAAATCAGTTGAATGGAAACAAATATCTTAATAAATGCTTTTCTTCTGCATTTGAAGCAAGTTCTGTTCTTGAATTAATGCTGATTAAGGAAAATTCTCCAGAGCCTTGAATTATCTTTACCTTGAACCAAATGATTTGTACACATAAACCTGTTTTTGCTGTATTTGCCTAGCTCTTTACCCAAAAATGTGTTTAAGAAATGAAAAACTCTTGTTTATGAGATGTTCCCAGATTTAGCACCATCCCTTCAGTTTGTCTTTGCTGTATGATGCTCTCTTGAAGCGTTTGGTTGGGAAGACTAACTAATTACAGTGCTTTAAAGTCCCACGCCAGATTAATACTGAGTGTGTAAGAGGAACTTGTCATTCATTAATTCCCAGTTCAAATTCAATGTACAAAAGAAATGAGTTGAGAGTAGATAACTCTGTCAGTCCTGAACATCACTTAAGTTACTATTTTGAGCAAACTAATTTAATTGACACGTTCATTACTGGGCTTTTGTTAACAGCTGGTCTGTGATTTTTTACTGTTATTCCTCCATCCAGCTTTATGTTCAGCAACACTAATCCAGAGATTATTAATTATCCACTGTAAAAGGATGTCCATTAAAAAATCATTCCCTATCTACATAGAGGAAAATTTAACCTGAAACATTGCTTTAAAATATTGCTACTCAGCAAAACCCAAAACATCGGGGTGTTTCAACATTATTCTCATACAAAATCTGAACCACTACACTGTACCAGCTACTGAGAAGGAAATTAACTGTATCCCAGATAAAATTAGGACAACTTTATAATATTCATAATCTACCTCAAGAAGATCATTACATTCAGTAAGCTCACATTTAGTGTGCATACTTCAATCAACCAAGTTGCACCAAGGAAATTTTAGACTGGGTACTAGGAAATGCGTCTTCACAGAAAGGGTTGTCAAGGATTGGAACAGCCTGCCCTGGGAAATGCTGGAAGGATTTAAAAGATATGTAGATGTGGTGGTAGAGTGGACACATTTTACTGATGGAGTTGGCAGTGCTGTGTTAATGGTTGAATGGTTGGATTCTTTTCCAAGCCAAATATTTCTATGATTCTATGATTCTGCTAGGAAAATAAGGACATTTTCAAGTCTTAATGAGACAAGAACTTCCACATTTAAAAGGATCATGGACTGTGGATCCTAAGAGACAGGTTTTATTAGAATAATCAGATTATTTGCTCTATTATAAAAGAGATTTTCTTTTTCTATTCTGTAATCCTGGTAACAGTGCTATTCTTGGACAGTAGAGACATATGTATTATATGCTTTTCCTCACTTCTGATGTTTTTCCCTTTGATTTTTGTGTTTATCTGCATCATCGCTCTTATTACTTCATGCTCCTGTAGGAAAAATAAGTAAAGTAATTAGAAATTATCATGGAAATCTATGTGAGATGTTTAATAAGCACTTTACAAATGAATATCTCATGATGACACTAATTTAAAAACAAGCTGTTTAAAATTGTGCATTTTGTTATGGCAGCTGAACTACTGGCACGCCAGGCAGCTCACAACACAGAGAAGCTTCAAGTAGCCTGAAAAGCCCAGTGAAGGAGAGTCACTAGGTTAAAAATACCCAAATGCTTTATGCAGGCATGAAATATCATTGTAAGGGAGAGATGAAGTGTGTTTGTTCTGAACCAAAACTCTTGGCTGGCTGGTGATTGTGCAGGGTCATTGAGATGTTAACAGGAAGGGAAAAGTTGCTTGATTTTATGTATACCAGGGAGGGTTTTTGTGCCATGGTCTTTCAGTCCTTGAACCTTCAAGCATTTTTCAGATGTCCCAGGTGTTAACTTTTCATGTGGGAGACCATGTCTGATATGTTGGGTCCTGGAACATCTGAGAGACAGGAGTTTTGGATTTTGGGTGGGGCAGGCTTTCATCCTCTGTGTTGGACATATGGGTTCAGTTACTCTAAAATTACTACTGTATGGGTATGCTCTTCCCCGTGATTAATAGGCAATTTCTGTTCAGTCATATTCATAGGAATCTTTTGGGAAAAAAAGAAGGTGATGAGCCCTAAACAGATCTAAGATCAGTATGAGCCAATAAGTTTAGAAGATACAGTACATAGCATTCATGATGTTTCTTTAACATTTGGGTTGGAAATCTATGGTTCCTGCTATGAATCATCCCCTCTTGTCTGTATAGAGGGAAATCAAATAAATGAAATCAGCTGTTAGACTCTGAGACTGGGTGTCTTGAACAACCTAATAATAAGGTTTCTTATAATTTTAACGAGGAAAAATGTATTTAATGCATTAACTCAAATAAATTGACTTTCCTTAATAGCTGAAAATTATATTTCCTAATAAGCAATTGCACTGTTGCAAATGAACTTGTGGGCTGTATGAGCAGAATAGGTAAATTCTCTAGTCCCAATTTGCATGAAGGTGGTCTCTCAGGAAGAGTGTATTCACACAGGCTCAGTGACATTCTAATGGTCTGAATGCCATTAAACACCTTCAAATGGAGAAACAGGAGCCCACATCCATCCACATAACTATTACCAAAGCCACTTGCTAATTCTCATGCAGAAACTCTGTGGGAGCCCTTAAAATCAGGACTTTGCATATTCAAAAAAAGAAACCTCTCCATTTTAATTCATATTAATTATCTTTTCAGTGTCCAAATTCTATAAGTAAAAAAGCTGTTCTTCATGCCTATGGATTACTCCAAAGACTCAGAGATTTTTAAAATTAATAATAAATAACACTTAAGACTGGTTATATATGTGACATTTTCTCTTTCTGCAAAAGAACCTAAAGGCATTTTCTTTTCCTTCTCCCTTGAAAATGTCCAATCAAAACAGTCTGGCCTTCTTTGATTTGAAGGAAATGTCAGGTTGGGGGTTCATCCTTCATTCTACAATTAATTATGACAATGAATTTATAGCCACTTTAATAACATTGCCCATAATAGCTAGTAAGAAAACAGTATTTCTATTACTTATATAGATGAATTGAAAACTTTAAAATGTGAATTCAGCTAGTGCAAATAAAACTAATAAGACATGCATAATTGTCATTAAATAGTGGTTCAATTTTCATTTTTGTTCTCAAAGCCGTTAGAGAAAAATCAAAAAGAAATATAATGAGGAGATGAGATGCTACGTGTCAGTACAAGAAAATTAAGGAAAATTAGGTTGCTAGTACTTATTCTCTGAATATTTAGGTATAATGGCTTCTGATGTTCAAGGATAAATGCAATAATATGAAAAATGAAATTAATGGGTAAGGGCTGGAATAAATATTATCTAAAAATGGAAGAAGACTTGCTATAATAATATATCGGAAGACAGAAGAAATAACTTATATACTGAGAACAATGTAAACCCTAAACGGAATAGAAAGGAAAAATGAAGCACAGATGTTGATGAGCAGGAAAACTGTTGTGATAATGAATCAGACCACCAGCTTTTTACATACTCTGCTCTGAAAAAAATTTACTTCGGAGGAATTGAAAATTTCCTTAGTTCCTCTGGGTCATTTCCACCATCGCAGTCCCATCAAAGAAATACACTGAAGATTGACAAATAGGGGAGGTTTTTTGTCCACCTGCATGTCAACCCCAAACAGCCAAAGTGTACTAGTGGCTTGAAATGATAGTGTTCCTTAAAAATAAATCCGACGATCTCATTCCATTTACAGTCTCAATATGTGCTGATTCATCTCACCACTAGCAGATTTCAAAAAACACCCTCAAAGGCTATCTAAAGAATAAATATGGTATCTTCTCAATTTTCATTTGTCATTTTTATTCTGTAACTTCTAGAAAATAAATAATTATGTGTGCTCCCAAAAATCTTAATGGTGGTGAGCAGTAAGCCATATGCCAAGACCAACATTTTAACTCAAAGAGAAAAGGAGTTGTGTCTTGAAATACATGTCGCACTTGCACAAGCTTGAGGGTATGAATTAGATACTGCTGAAACTAACAGCTCCCAGAGACATCTCATCACATGAATTTTGTAGAAATGTGAGTTTAAAACCATCCTCAGGACTTGAAACATGTCCAGGCAAAGCTATTACTTTTAAGATATAACATCTGTATTCATGGCAAGCCAATAACACATGCGATTTGATGACAATGGAATTGTGCAGCTGAACTTGTGATTATTTAAGAACCAATATAGAAGAGCTGCAACACCAGTTGGTTCTTTAACTGCTGTTATTTTATGATATTTCCACAGGAAGCTGAGGCAGCTGGAAATTACTTACCAAGATCTCTTCCACAGTATTTCATTATCAACTAGTGGCACACAAACAAAAAATCATCTGCTGGACATGGTGGAAATTTTACAGAAAGGAATTGGGCTATATATGCATGTTTATGTCCTTCAAGTTAAATGATTTCAAGTTTCTCAAAAGCTTCAGAGGTTGTCACGCATGCAGATGTTTTGTGGCCACTTAGCATGCTGGGTTTAAAATCTAGCACTCAGGTTTAAAATCTAGCATTACCAAACTTTATCTCTGTAGGTGCTGACAAACTATGGTTTGGGACAGGATTTCCAAAATCTTATCCTTACACACTGGCTGGTTCAGTTTTTTGACTAAATCTGTCGTATAAATCAAGGCAAAGAGACTTACAGGTTAGGAGGAAAGGTCTAGTCAACATATTACCACAATAATTTGTGTACGGCCTGTAGACTAGAACTGTTTAACTTGCATGAAAACATTTCTGATCCTGAGAAAAAGCGCGTAGCACTAGAAATGCTTGAGATAGGAGCCATTTCACTTAATTTCAGCCAGCTAAAATTTGAATATGGGACCCAGTGTGGTAAATTCGCTATGCTCTATGATAAATAGAAAGAGATAAATATTTCTGGAGGACAATTCATCCTTCCCTAAAATAGTCTCCTTCATCATTTCATCACTTACAGAAGAAATCCAAGAGGTCAGTTTTAGGAGTTGTATCTGTTGCAATTTAAGCCAAAACCAGGGTACATCTTACTCTGTCTGGCCCCCAGCAGCCACTGGAAAAGTGGATATCCTTAAGTCCTGTTTTGCATCTGCTAGCCTTTTTCAGATGTCTCATCTGCTACATGATGAAGTAGATACTTGGATAAATGCAACTGCATCAAATTCCAGTTGATGAGATGTATCTAAATTTTAAAAAAATTACAGTTTATTTAAATTTTAAAATTTAATCTTACCCTTATGGTCTTGAAAATCTTTCTCTTTTCTTCCCTGGAAAGACCTGTCAATTTACAATAATGGCAAAGTAAATTTAGTTCATTATAGCACTATTTGATAGACACATAGTGTCAACATCATGGTCAAGAGAAGGAATTCAGAGATTTCTTGCTCCTGAAGGTTATGTAAAACATATATTAAAATAAAAACTTCATGAACCCAAGCACATAGGAATGGTCAAAGCATAGTTCTAAAGTGAAAAAGAAAGGAGAAGAAGAGTCATATAACAGAGTTATCACCCATCCTAGTAAAAAGGGTTTTTTTAAATACATTTCCTTAATTTTCTATGGTGGATCTTTTTACCATGTATTTTGGGACAGGCTAGTTATTTGATTATATGTGTTTGAGTATGAAGAATGTGCATGTTAATTTGCCTAAAAATTTGCCTTTGTCTCTGAAAGAGAGTAGGCAAGCATGTAAAACTAAAACATATACAATAAATACATTTTCACATGGCTGAATAATTATCAGTAGCTTTAATCCAAAAAACTAAGTTTTGTTTTCCATGAAAAAAGCAATTAGAATGAACACATATTTGTTTCTTTTTAGTTGCCATTGTCTGTGCCCAACTCTAGAAGATATTTCCCAAAAACTCTTGATATATATGGCTATTTGCCTATGACATTTGCTTTGGGTTTTTATTCCTCATAGTTTGAGAAGATATTTTGAAGGTGTTTCATGTATGTGACAATTCATTTTTGCTACAGCTTATGTTTGTGTGTGGGCTTGGGAAGCTATATGTAATATTTTGAATATATTCAGTTACTTATTTCTAAACATTTACATGATTTCAACCAATTTTTTGACATTCATCTCCTTTCTGAAATTTGAATACAGACCTTGAAAAATTTTATGCATATGCCTAATTTTATTTGGTGTCAGATTCCTGCGTGCAGTTAGAATGTTTTAAGATAATCAGTACAGAACTTTTTAGCTTGTGACTGAGCCACCTATCCAAGTATCCATTTTCCATCACTGTATACAACGAGGGGAGGTGAATCTCCACATGTGATTCTGCCTATCTAATCTGTTCCAGCCATCTGATTACCTTTATCACCCTCCTCTAGACTTGCTGCAATAGGTGCACATCCTTCTTATAATTGGGGTCCCTGTGCTAGGCACAGCACTCCAAGTGGGGTCTCACAAGGGCAGAGGGGCAGAATCCCCTCTCTTGACCTCTTGCCCATGTTTCTTTTATGCAGCTCAGGATGTGATGCACCTTCTGATCTGCAAGCACACATTGAAAACTCTTGCTGAGAATCTCATCAACAAACAACCCCAAATTCGTCTTCTCAGGACTGCTCTCAATCCACTCTTCACCAGCCTGTATTTGTGACTGGGCTTGCCCCATCTTTGCCTTGGAGTAAATCATCTTTTGAGAAAGAGTGGTGGGGAGCCCCCATGTTAGGTTATGGCTCAGAATGAATTCCCATGCGCAGTTTCTGTAGCCCCAGGCACCCCAATGATTTTCAGTTGTATCGCATAAAATAGTTCAGTTGAACATATTTGTTTCAGTTTTTGATTTTATTATTCAAAATTCACTGTAAGTATAGTGTGAAGATTGGGGCCTCGGTGTGCTAAATAATAAAATGTGTCTAATCCCTAAATATTTGTACATGCTATGAATAATTTTGTAAAGGATCAAGACTTTCAGCGTATCATTTCCCTCTCAGGTCATCCTGATTATAATGAATTCTAATCAACTGAAAGTAGTGCACAAATTAGGCTGAAGTGTTACTTCTTCTGAGATTTTTTTTATAAGTGGAAAGGTTATTTTGTATTGGTTTCTAAAAAATTTGATTTTTAACAGTTGGGTTGTTTTTAGAAAGTGCCTCATCAAAAAGGATTTTCTTAAATTCTACTGCTTTTTTGTAATATGGAAAAACAGTTTTGATTTAGCAGCATTTTCTGATAGAAAAGAGCACAAAAATTATAAAATTGACTATAAGAAGTATAACTGAGACACTGTTAACTTGCATCAGTCTCTGAGTAATTGTTTATGCTTATCTATGTCAATCTTGTATATTAATCTCTAAATCTAGGCTGTGAAGTAAAAACACTTCGGAAAATATCTGAAGAACTATCACTAGCAAACCAAAACCATGAAGTATGCTAGCAGAAGTGGTGTAAGAGTGGCCCACGCTGAGCAAATACTCCATAACTCCTCAGCTTTCATTGGCAGTTCTGCATTCAGGTGCGGCTGTGAGAGTCAGATGCCATAATCTGCGGGTGACACATGCACAAAGGGAAGAGGACAAAAAAATTATCAAAACCTACACATCAGGGCCAAGAATGTTAATTATCTTCCTGCTTATACCTTCCCTCAGGATGCAATATCCAACTCTTTCATCTGCAGTGATACAAATTTCCTCATTCACGTGTCATTTCAAGTCTTGTCTCCTTCTCATGCACCATTTTGTAGTGCAGTGCAGAAGTCATCTATGCAATGGGTTTGGGTGTGTGATGCACTTTGTGCATGACGCACTTGAGCCTCATGTACCCAGTGTCATCATCCTCATCAGCTGCAACAGAGAAGAAACAAGTGATGTATGACTTTATTTGAATGCTTCAAAACCTGCAGAGATGTAATACATCCTCAGCTGCATGCCTAGCAGAGAAAAGCTTTATTAAAGAAGCTTGGAACCTGACCTAATATCTTCTTTAATTAACAGTGCTTCTTGTTTATTCCACGTTTGCCCAAATTCCTGGTATTACATTACTCCAGGGACCCCTCTATATTACTTAATCCCTTTATTTCAGATGACTGCATTTCTCTGTTTGTTAATTTTCACATGCCTTAAATGTCATATGGATAATTTTTGTTTCACCATCTCCTTGCTACCTACCTATTTGTTCCTCTGCCTCTCTGCTTACAAGGCTAAACCTTTCAGGCAGTCCTGTCTGAATGTCTGGCAAGAATTGCAGCCTTGCAGGCTTCAAGGTGCAGACACATCCTGAATCTAGATGGAATGTGCTGTGACTCAGCAGTTCAAGTTGTACCAGCCCTCTCCCAGGCACATCAGCCCCAGCAGTAGAAAGTTTAGGGCAAAAATGTCCCCAAGGCCATTTGTGTGCGTAATTTGCACCACCACAGATTCTGTGTAGGATGTGGGCGACTCTAAGTGTAATGAGCTATGTAATTTGCTCAAAAAAGCTTAGAAAAACAGCTAACTACCTCAGAATATATTTGTGTTACTAAGTAACAGATGTTGCCCTTATATCATTTAAGTTTAAATAGTTATTACCCTCTGCCTACACCAGATGAAATACAATGTCATACATTTATCTAAAGAAATTAAATGGTAGAAGCAGCAATTAAATGTTTAACACACGGAGTAAAATATTACCTCACAGTTGAAAAGAAAGACCTTCATGTCACAATCAGGGAGGACTCAGTCTTCATTAGAATTTTTTTGGTTGAAATACCTTCTCAGGAAGTAAATGATGGACTTATTTAGTAGAAGTTTTCAGAAGGTCAAGATCTAGTTTTTCTACAGTTTTGGTAAACTTCATATGTAAAATCTTTAACCGGAGGGTCTTTAAATTTTGCTAACAACAGCGAGCCATGTTTTTGTATATATAACTCTATAGCTATATTTAAATAACACTTTTATATACTATTACAAATGAAAACAGCTGATTTTGTCACATGGTACATTAAAAGCATTGACTGTCACCCCAAATCTTCTGCAACTCATCTTGGCATGAAATCAACATCAATTTGTCCATTAGTCACAGCCAACCAGTCCTTCTTGAAAGGGATGGAGCTTAAATCAGTAGCAGCACCACACCATTCCACCTAGCAGATTTGGGAGACAAATACTTTCTTCTAGCTTTCCATAAGAATAGCTTTTCCAAATATGAGAAAATGGGGCTATTCACTGGTTTGTTGGATATGGAACTGAAATTCAACTATTTGAGGTGGGAGTAAAACTGAGGGCATACCTTAACTCTCTGCTAAAAGTTGTCTTTAGCACTATGTCAGGACTTGAACCCGCTGTTAAGACTAAACTGATTGTTAGTGTGAAAGTTCATAAGGAGTCAGAAAGTAATTTTCAGAGCATGTGAAAGCATATCTGAATATGTCAAATTAATCAACAAACAGCTGGACATGACAGAAAAGGCTTCTTTGTGTTTGCCCAAAGCAGTTGTATGGACCAACAGAAGGTAGAAGGTAGAGAGTTCAGTGTTTACACCACTTCCAGAAAAGTATCTCGTTCAGGTTGATTGAGATGTAGTTGGTGCATCCAATGATTCAAAAGAGCAGTTTTTCATTCCAGAATGTGGCTGAAATTGATAAATTAATTTGTGAGGGTCATTGGAAGGCTTCTTGATTAAAAAAATTGTTGTATTTAAAAATGGTGGTGCAGATAATTAATATCTTGTAAATATTATTCCAAGGTGTACAGAGATAAGCAGAAAATGGGATAAAATTAAGTAAAACCCAAGATACAGAAGGTAGATTGCACAAGAGTTACCTGCTAACTTTCTTTTAGGACAAATAATCCTATGGAAAAAGCGAATGCATTTAATCTATCACCTGCGTTTCTGCAAGGCAGATGATATGGTGGCACTGAAAAAAAAATAAGCTGTTGTAGGATTAGTGCTTCAGGCTGACTCTGCTTCACCGCAGAGGTTGGACCAAATGATCTACTGTGGTCCATTACAACCTGACCCATTCTGTAATTCTGTGAAATGAAATGAAGTTATCACAAAAAGACTTCATGAATACTAGTTTTGTTGAGAGAGAAAATATTGCAAGTAGAGAAAGGGCCTTGGGTTCATGTTTATTATTTTCGCAAAGGCAGATGGCACAAAAAATAAAAGAATGTGAATGAATCAAAATTCATTTTGTTACATCAAAATTGAGACATGTTGCCAAAACAAAGAATCAGAAAATTGAAGAAGACAAAAGCAGTTTTAGTAATTCAGAAGGGAAAACATAATACTACAATGTTCAAAATTGTGCATCACCACACCAATTCATTTTTAGAAGGTTTGGCGGAGGTGTGATCTTCCAGTATTTGCCATCTATGAAGAGACTTCCACTGTAAGCATGCAGTTAAAAAGAAATATCACAAAGCAAACACTTTCACATAGTAATTTGCTAATATTTATGTTCTATGACTATGCTCTTTTTGTCTTAAAATGAGCTCATAATATCTCTAACAGGAATCAGGTAATAATGCAATGTTTATAGAACCACTGTCTAAGCTACAGCTGAGACAAGATTCTCAGACAGTAAATAAAAAATTTTGGTCTGATCCATCTTACAGTCTCATCTGGAAGACTCCATAGCATCTTCCATGTTTATGAAAGTACAGTATAAATGGAACAGGCATGAAAAACACTGTGTTATGGTTTGAAAAATTAAAAGTCCACTTGAGGAACTGTAAGAGAGAAAAGTTGTTCAGTGTGGCAGAGTGGAGGAAGAAAGATGTCATGCTTCCTTTCAGTAAAAGCAGTAGCATAAACACAAGCAGCATAAACACAATGTAAAAGTTGAAGAGGGAGAAATGTATCTTAAAAACAATCCCCAACATGTCCTGAGGCAAAGGTGATGAACAGCTTCCTGGATGGCATTAGGAAAAGCACTGCTGGCATGTTGAGAAGAGATCATTCTCTCCTGCTCAGAACTGGTGGCAGATGACTGCTCTGCTGTGTCCACTGGAGGATTCTTCTGTCCGAAAATTTTCTTACACATCTGTTGAATGCTTAAATAGTAACAATGAAAACCAAGCTTAAAAAATCCATTTAGATTTCAGAGAGAACCTGAGCAGTTAAAGAAGGGAATTACGTCACATTTACTTATGCTATCGGGAAAATGGTTTTAGTAATCCAGGAACTCATTCCCAATTCTATGTTTCTCTCAGATTTTTAGTGAGACTGCTGAGCAGTGAGTGAGTCCCAGACTTGTCATGATCACTTGCTTTTCTAGGTCTTCTAAATTCTTTTTTGCAATTCAGCAGGAGCAAACCACAGTAAAAGTGCATTTGCAGCACAGTTTAAAAGGCTTTGGTTTCCTCAGAACTGGGACATGGTCATAGGTTTATGTTCATCTTAAGTATTACACAAGAAGCAGTTATGTGAACTTGTGTCTTCTGTCAAGCAATACCAGGATAAGAACAGCTATTTAGACTACTCAAGAGTTCTAATAGAGACTTTAAAATGTTTGAAGGGGAAAGAATCTTACAGCTGAAGACCCCAAGCAGAAGTGGTCAGGGTTCACAGTGTATGAGAATGGCATTGATACTGGATATGACTACCTTTCCCATGAAAAGATATTTTGTCATGTACCCAGAACCATTATACTCAAGTTTATCTTCAAATTGATGCATCATACTCAAATTCGTTTGTCCATTTTTCCTGCATTGACACTTTGCCCAACTATGACCATGTGGCCAGTCTCTGCAGCCTCAGATATTATTCTAGTATAGAGTAAGACAAGAGTGCAATATCTTAGCACTTATGAGGATTACAGTTAGACAAAATGAAACAGGAAAAAAATAAAAGTAGGGAAAAAAGTTATGGCTAAAGGATGAATTAGACAATCTCGAAATATATCAGCAAAAATATAAAACCAGTTGAATGATATAATAAGTTTTGCAGGAGACATTTAGCGACACTTTTCACTGTCATTAAGCTTTTTAGGTATTTAAGGGCTTTGCTGAACTGAGGGGTAATCAGCTGATTTGAATGAATAAAAAATATTTGAAAATAACTAAAAAGAACCGATTTGCCTTTAAATTTTGAAAGAATGCAAGGAACTACTAATTCAGCCATCTAGAAACTTGGAAAGTAAAGCTTAACCAGACAGATATCTGTATAATTGTCCAGGAGTTAATAATTGCTTTTGTTTTCTTCTATGAAGATTGTCTCTGCAATTTCACATCAGCAAATAAAAAAAAAATAGGTATAATGAAGGCATGAAATAAAGCACTTTAATGAATCCATTAAAGATAGTTATTTAACTATTTTTAGACATCCATCTATACAATATATAATACTACATATTTAAAGGACTACTAAATAAGACTATAAGACTAAAAGACAACAAATGTAAAGTGTTGATCATTCAAACCAGTAACAAGAGATAGGAAAGACAGAATGTCAAATTTAGAACATCTTGCATTTTTCAAATTTCTTCAGGACCAAGAACTTTCCTTGGAATCATTAAGTTAAATCAAATCATCCAAATTGTTAAATTATCCATAAGGGAGTTAAGAAAGAAGTCTAAATAAATGGATTTGTTTTACATTTAACAAATTATAATTAGAATGAATCCATAATCCCTTTCACTGACAACTTTTGCAAAGATTAAAAATTAATGAGGTTCTTTATTGTCTTCTCTTTCACCCTAAAACTCTCTCTCTTAATGTTCAAAAATCTAACTGCAAAGTAAACTTGACTTTTTTATACTTATTTAAATTGCTGTATAGAAAAATATCTGGTTTTCATAAATATTGTCTTGTCTCTTGCTATGCTATAAAATAATTAATTTCTCTCTTCCATTGTACTCTCTTGTGTACTATACTGTCTACACTGTCTTGACTATTTGCTGTGCTTTATTTATAAATTTTCGTATAGATGGCTTTCACTGTCAGAATAGTCAGTATGACAGTATACAAAAACAGGTAAAAGGAGTATCCCAGGAGAAAAATCTATCAGTTATGAATATCCCTTTTACTCAAGGTTTTTAGTTTGAAAAAGTCAAACTATAAAGCACTAGTCTATTCTTCATGCCCCTGTTCTATAATCTAAGTGGCATCTATGTGTGATTTCTGTAGATTAGATTAGAGACTCAGGGTTATATTTGCCTCCCTTCTTATTGAATGTTTTATATAGTATAGTTATTTAGTCTCTCTCTGTTAGGTCTGTGTAGGTAGTAAAATTACCTCTCCAATAGTATTTCATTTAACTTTTAAGCCCTTGAAATTAAGTCAGACAGTCTCACCCTAAATTATTAGAAACTTTTTGAAGATGTGTCTGTTACAAACATTTACGTAATAGTCACATTTTCAAGGGATTAAAATATCTAGAGAAAGTATTCAACAATGTTCAGAATCAAGGCTACCTGTCTGCTGGCAGTTTATTGGTAAAGTATCTCATTAGATCTTCACTAGATGATTGTCTGCATCGAAGTCTCACTTTTCTAGTCTTAGAAGTCTTCACAATCCAGTCTATTTTTCATAGAAAAGTTCTCAGATGTATTGCCTGATATCCAGTACTCACAGACCCTTCCTTTTCATCTGGCTGATGCAGTTTGCTAAATGAGAAAAACTCTGCACAGCAAAGACATTGAGACACCAGGTCGAATCAAACAGGAAGAAAAAAAACTGTGTTGCAATCCTTTTTTGAAAAGGATGAGGGGGTTTCTAAATTATTTTTAACAATAAGACAGAATTTTATATTTTTCTATTACAGTTGGAACTTCATAAATAAATGCCATGTAATTTTTCAAAGTGTCTCTTCTAATTTTTGGAAAATACATCCTCTGAGAAGTGCCATCATGTGGTCTCAGGATGACCATTGAGGATCTTCATAGGCACACTATATTTTCCATCTATTTCTAAGTAAAAAAGGCTTATTTGAGTAGATCAGTATCAACAGGTTTCATGACCAGAGACATAGGGTGTTGTTGCAATTGCTGCCCTGTAGCAAAGATTTCCTTTGCAACGAAGCTGTCCATATCACATATGTTCATTTGGTACCTTCTATAATGCTCACAAATCACAAAAGCCGAGAGAACAGGAGCGCACAACCAACCTCATAAACAGACAGGAGTGTGGGCAGCCAGGGTGCAATCAGTATAGCCAAACACAGCCTTAGTTTCCATATCCATCAAGAGGCTGTAGCAATACCCTTCCAGCCCTTGACTGAACTACTTAATTCAACAATTAAAACCTGCCGCTGCAGACCACCCATGAAGAAAAATCAAAATACCTTTGGTTTTGTTAAGTGGAGGAGTTTTAACTTCGGACTGGAGAATAACATCTTCACTGATAAAATCTGCCAGACCAGTCATTATCACAACTCCAGTTTGATAACCATCTCATGTTTCCATCTCATGTATCCCTGTCATATTTTCCAAGTGGTAAATACTAGGTAAATACTGAGGGTTAAGTTTACTTCAGCTGGATCTGAGCCATCTAAAACTTCTCATCCTTGCAGTGCTGTTTTTCTGCTATTTGAAGGCCTTGGAGGGAAATAAGCATCTTTCTCTCAACAAGTTGTACTTCTATAGCATACCTTTGATTCTCTGCTTTTCATTCAATCTTCTATCAGGATGAGCTGCAGATAAAACCTTTATGGACATTCAGCCCTGTGAGGCAGGGTCTCTGATATCTTTTTCTCGTTAACTTTTATCAATCTGCAGCTATTCCCTTCCTCCCTTTCATTCATGACTGTGTTATAGAGCAGTATTTCCTTACAGGGTATAAGATGCTGCTCCAGAATTAATTTCTCCCTTAGGCACAAGTGATAGAAAGTCTCTATAAAGAATCTCTCCATTAAGCAAAAGTGGGTTCTGTATTTGTTATCATCTGACTTCTGAAGTGAGGAAGAGCAGCAGATGCACACAGGGATATCTCATTTATCTCACTGAAATATGCAAAAATATGGATTTTCTCACCCTCCTCCCCTAGAGTGATAAACCAGAAATTATGCATCTTTGTAGTAAACAGAAGAAAACTCACTGGAAAGGAGGTACAGACACTTTTGCACTCGTATCTTAATGTTCTGGAAGAGCTTGTGAAAGAAACTGATTTAATTCCATTCAAAACTAATTGCACTCCTTCAGTGCAGGAAAGATCACTGCTGGTCAAAAGAGTATATTAAAGAGAGGATTGTCTGTGACTTACATTCTGATGGTTTAATAAGGAGTTTCTCTACAGTCAGCCTAACTCATATTCTGTTGAGTCAGGAACAAGCCATGTCTTTCCCTTCACAAAACTTCTCTATCAGAGCTGGATTTCAGAGCATAAAATAAATGTCAGAGTTTGGGTCTGACCAAAATCCTCCTAACAAACCTTTAAGCAAAATTATATTTATTTTTTTTAAAGTAGCTTTTCAAGATCTTTCTCTTTTTTTAAAAACTTTCACTGGTTTTTGGTTTCCACTCAGGTAAAATCACCACATCTTTAAAACCTCTTTTCATATATAGTGATGCCATCTTGGGCTTTTTTGTGGTACCTCGTGGGTTACTCATCAGTTCCTTTAATATTGAAAAGCAGTGAGCTAACTGTTAACAGATACAATAATATGTCACTAAGGATCACTCGAAGCAGAGGAAAACCCATTCCAAGTTTCTCCTGCTCAGTTTTGTCCTTCCATAAGACTTTTACTGGGGGAAGGGAAGGGAAGGGAAGGGAAGGGAAGGGAAGGGAAGGGAAGGGAAGGGAAGGGAAGGGAAGGGAAGGGAAGGGAAGGGAAGGGAAGGGAAGGGAAGGGAAGGGAAGGGAAGGGAAGGGAAGGGAAGGGAAGGGAAGGGAAGGGAAGGGAAGGGAAGGGAAGGGAAGGGAAGGGAAGGGAAGGGAAGGGAAGGGAAGGGAAGTAGTACTTAACCTTTTGAAACAACATAAACCACTGCCCTACAAGTAGCAGTAGCAGTAGCAACTCTGTTTTTGAATAAAAAAATTAGTAACTTTTCTTCAGGTTTTTGCTTGACATAATTGTAGTCTTGGTTCCAGATCATCATATTAAAACATTTAGTGTGAGAAAGACTTGTGTAAGACTTATCATTTGGTAGTTCATTAAAAAACCATGCAAAACTGTAGATGAAAGAGAATCTTGCATCTACAACCCCAAACTGGACTAGAAAGAGCTGTTTGCCAGCAGAAAACAGGTGGAATGCACAAACTACTTAATTGTTTTTTCTTGTTGCCGTACTAGTACTGCCAGTGACAATACCAATAACAACCATTT
Source organism: Motacilla alba alba (assembly GCF_015832195.1). Taxonomy (NCBI): domain Eukaryota; kingdom Metazoa; phylum Chordata; class Aves; order Passeriformes; family Motacillidae; genus Motacilla; species Motacilla alba. Next base: position 44,139,593 of record NC_052016.1, on the reverse strand, counting down.
CCACTTGTATAATCATTCTTACTCCAAAACACATGGCAAATTATAGGCCAAATGATGCTTTTGGTTATAGGGCTTAATAAAGTCACAGATGCTTCCATTCCAGAGTTGCACTAGTGCTACGAAGAGCAAATTTATCTTTATTCCTCACAAAGAATTAAGAAGGTTAATATGAAGCCCTCTTTTGAATGGGATGCAAAAGTAACATGGACATACAACATGGAAAACATGTTTTTTCCCAGGGTGTAAAGGAATAATTTGAAAAATCTTAGAAATAGTACCTCAAAAAAATGTTTTATCCATGAAAAGTTTATCGCAGAAGGCTAATATTTGTTACTTGTAACAGCTCCTTCCTTGATGGTTTGCATCACAAAAGTAACAGTGCAACCCTCTCTAAAGACTGAAAGTTACAGGCAAACCAAGAGCACAGATAAGTAAAACACAGCAATATGCTAACAACATAAGCATTATTTGAGCCAACCACCTGCTAAAAGATTATTGAATCAGTGTAATGTCAGAACATCACATCTTATTCAAGCACCAAGGACTTTAACTCTTCACTGACTGACTTTTGTAGAGTACAATGTCATTTTGTCTTCTCCACCACTGGCAAAATTTCCATATCTGGTCTCTCATTCTGGATTTTGCCAGCCCATGCAGTAAATCTTGCAATTGCTTTTTGGGTAGATAGAAAAAATTCAAATAAATATAAATAAATGTCAAATTGCACCACATTTTAGTTGGTTTTTTTTTTTTCCCTGTATTCATTTTGCTGTCAGAGAAAGAAGCTGAACAAAAGGTAATGCTTCTTCTTATAAGAAATTTTCTGGTGTCAGTTTATTTTTTATAATTTCACACTATGATAATCCTCAAGCTAAACATATTTTCCTGTGAAAATGTAATGTGCGTCCAGCTGAGGAATTCCAGAACTAGATTCTCTGCTGTGTGAAAACCTCCAATTCTGGAGGAGCGGCATTCTCACAAGCTGATTGAAATCACATATTTTCTAGTCTACATATTTCTGCAACTGGTTCCTGTACATCTCAAGATAACACTTTAAACACCACTATATAATCACAGAATATCCCTTTATGCACCCTACCACCATAAAAAATATTGCCAAAACATTTTTTTTCCTGGATGATTCAAACCTTTCTAAAATTAGGATAAAATCCAGACCACAATAGTTTCAAATTTCAATTCACTTAAATTCATGATTCTTCATGACCAGTTGGTTCTTCAACACCAGTTTGGTTCTCTATAACTTGAAATTAACAAATAGATACGTGAAACTCAAATTTCAGATAAGAAAATATAGTAGAATGCTATAGCTTTAATAATAAATAGGATAAGAATTAGGAAAAGTAGAAACCATTAGAAACCCCAGTGATGAGACACAAGAAAACCCTACAGAGTTAACTATCTCCCTTTCAAATTTGTAGGTTTTAAGGCTAGAAATAAGGCTAGAATAATAAGGCTAGAAATAAGACTAAATATTAAGGCTAGAAATGTCATACAGTGCCATGGGTAGTCTGCACATTTCTGTTTGCCTCTAACTGGCTTGTGAGAACACGGTTTTATTGACTTGCTTTCTGTCATTTAATAGTGGTCATGTAGTTGTTATTGATCTGCACCTGAAGCAAAGCAACATCTTCATTTTCTCTCAGAAAACAGATATCTGTGACCTGGATTTGTCTTTCTTAAATGAAGCATTAAATGATGTCCCTAAGTTAGAACTGTTATTATTTACATACCTTGTATAAAGAATTCTTCTTGATGACAAAAAAAAAATTATTATTATATTAGAATCCTTGCATGGAGCTCAGAGAGGATGCGTGAACAAGGGCTGTCTATCCTGAACATGACCAGTGTTCTGGTTTGGGACAAATTTAGAGAGGAATCTCTGAAGTGGTCTCCTGTAGAAAGTGAATTCAAGCAGCCTGTCCCTCAGCCTGTCCAGGAGATAAACATCCTTGGAGAAAAGTGGAAAAAGATGTTTATTTTACAAGCAAAGTAATCACAAACATGAAAATAAATTATTAATATTAAACAATGGAACCTCTCGTTCTGGTGAGGTGGCAAATTCAGAAAGTCCTTTTCATGGTGCATAGCTCAGCTAGCTCAGTCTCGTTTCCTTCTGCATTGGAAAATGCTGCATCCCAGGCCCTGGTGGGCCACAGGTATGAGCTCCCAGTGTTTTTCTGGGTTCTCAGTCCAAAGCAGGGCTGATCAGTTCCAAGAAAAAGAAAAACCACAGTCTGAGGACCTTCTCTGCCTCAGCTAGCTAAAAAATGAACTAAAAGCAAAGGAGAGCACTGTCCCACTGTCTGTCAGACTTCAGACAGCACAGTCCAGGAGAGGATGCGGAGGAGCAAGTGCAGCTTCTGAAAACAAACTGTGCGCTTCTTCTCTCCCTCTTCACTCTCAGAACCAGTCTTAAAGGTTCAGAGCTTAATATCCAGCACAAACAGAACTGACAACTGGGGATACAAACATCATAAAGTCACTCTAGGACAACTGGTTTGCACTCTAGGTTTTAAAGCCAGGCAAGGGTCTAGTGTTGTTTTATTTGCCATTATAGATATAGCCATGTAACATGTAGTGATGCCAAGGTGTTAGAGAGCCTTGCAACCCTCCAGCTTCTCTGCTCTGTTATTGGAGAAGTTATCCATGTCATTGTGGCAAAATCTCAAGCTGGCCACAGCTGAATAAGTCTCACTGCAAACTCCAAGCCCACTGAAAAGGGAGGATGAAAAAAGGGCATCTGCTACAGAGGTGAAAAAAACATAATATGGAATAAACCAGTATGATGCCAAATGTCTCTTGTATTTGTTTATTTTCCTGCATTTCTATGATCTACCTCCTGCTCACATAGAGCTGCCTTCATATGTGTCTGGACTAGCATTCAAACTGATATCACGTCAAACTGGACAACATTTTCAGACTGTGCTACGGGAGTGAACTGAAAGACAGGCAATAACGCTGAACTCAGGTTAAGGTTCAAATGAATCACCACTGAAATTTGCAGATTATTCCACTTTTAAATGAAAACTACAACCAGCAATCTTTTTTTTTTTTTTTTTAGCAGAGCAAAAATCAAATCTTTTATAGCTTTGCTTAACATCAGTGCTGTAAAGTTGAATTTATAAAACATGTATGATAGGTATGTTTGGATTTCTACCAGTAATTGTTCAGTAACTAGAATGTCTCTCTACATTTTTTATTGGTTGCATACAAAGAGATATTTCCTTCAGCTAAGTTATGAAATGGTTAAAGATTCTAGTGCCAGCTCCAGAAAATCCAGGGGTAGTCAGCATGGGCAGACCTACAGGACACAGTCTGCATTAGTTCTTGCCATAGTCCATGAAACCACAGGGCAGGAATACATTAATAGAGGGTGAATATTTTGTCCTATTTCACTTCTTTCACTGGCACTTCAAGCACCAGGAGCTACCAATTATTTTAACTACCTTCTCTCTGCTAATAATAGTGCCTGACTTAGTTTTTTGAAGATCTTTTTCTGGAAGACAGATAATTTGTAAATGTAGATAGCAATCCAGGACAGATTCTGATGCTTTTACTCACACCAAGTAGTAAATTGCTCTAGGAGTAGTTCTGCTAGTTAACCCAGAGAAAGTCTATTACTGGCAGCAGGAGACATTTCAGGCCTGCTCTCTGAATTATCAAGGCAGATGGTAGAACCTCCTTTAATGTAGAGAAGTGTGAACAAAAATTTGGTGGTTAAAATATATCTTTAAATGAAGGACATATTTTAAGTTTCTCACCCATTTGAAAGGGACTTTTAGGCATGATATTTCTGTGAGGAGCAAGAATGAGGCTTGTAAGAACCGCTCAGGTGTGAGGAAATAAAAGTTATCTGTGGGCTTCAATCTGTGTTGCTGCTGCCAGAGTGGCACTTAACTAGTATGTTTAGGTAAATAAGAAATCAAATACTAGATTCCTCTTTAATTCCTTTGGTTTTTCTGGTGTGTGTATTAGAAAAACAAGCTTCTGGAGTGCACTCCTGATGCATGAATGCTGTGGGTCTTGGGAGGGACTAGATTTCATGTTCTGAGGTTTCCCTACGGAATTTGAATGAAGCACTTCTTGTTGTTACCACTATTAGACACTTTGTTTTTCTATACACATAGATACACACATGAAATAATATAATGGATGATAAAAATATAATGAGAAAATGATTAAATCTACAGGCTTTGGCCTCGCATCTTTCTCTAAAAACCAAAGCATTGCAGTCCACATGCAGCAAAATCGTCTTCAAACAGTGCCAGCCGTGGGAAATAATAGCAAATATCTTCCATATGATTGTCATCTGTGACATATGTTGAACCAAGAATATTTTTTTAAGGTGACCATGATTGTTATGTTCATTGTCATCAACAAAACAAGGAGGTCCAAGCCTGGTTCTCCTTAGGAGAAGAAGAGATGCAGAATATTAGTAAAAGGCAAGAAGCTGAGAGGCCTTAATAGAGAATGCTGAAAGCTAGAGGAAATTCAGGATGAAGAGAAGATAGGGACAGAAGTCTGTTATTTTGGTTGCTGAAGTATTCAAGATAAAATAGGCATATCACATGCACATATGCGCGCTGGAGACACAAAATAATTGTATTTTACAGAGACAAGCAAAGTAAGAAATGGCCATATAAGTCTCCAGCACAGAAGAATCACATTTGGTCCATGTATACACAGTCATCTATATATAATTTATTTTGCAATGATGTTGATGACTTATGAGCCCTATACAAAAACTGTAGACTTTCATTGCTACAGAACTTTCATGGGACAGCAGCAACTTTTAGAACAACTGTATTTCAAACTGAGGCAAATAAACCATGTTTAGTGATACCAGGAGATGTGACAGATATCACATTCATCTGAGCTTTCTAAGCAAAGCACAGCTGGGTGAGAGGTACTCCTATAAATTCAATTTCTTGGCATCTGTTCTTAAGGTGAATGAGCAACACATCATTATTGCCATTGTGCTTTTCACTTTGACCCATACTGACTCCATCCCTCACTGTACTTTTACCTGGGGGCCCTACCTTAGACACAGTGCCACCATCTGTACAGCCAGTGGCAAACAGATGAGACATGCAAGAAACATACAGACTAATGAATAAAAGAGCTTAGCAACCATCCCTTGGCTTTGAGACTTACAAGACTGGCATAATTTGTGTAAACGCAGACCAATTATCCCTCTCCCAAAACAGGGTAAAAACAACCATATTGCTTTCCAGAATGGGCTGTTACAGACCGTACTTGTGGGTTGACTGTCCATAACAGTACTGGTTGGCATGGTCTGAAAATATACCAGCCTACGTTCATATTAACATTTAAGCAGTAAAACTGAGTGATCTTACCTCTCTTATACTGCAGTAATGAAACAGCTATAGAGGATATTTTAACCCTTCGTCTTTCAAGGTACTTATGTTTCACATCTTGAGTTACAGCTCTGTAGCTCAGCTCTGTGCTTCCTAGATATTTTAGATTTGTTGTGTATGTCTCTAAACAGTTGAAATTCATATAATTTTAGAAATCCTAGTAAGATATAAAATACAAGAAGAGGAAAGCAAAGATAAAAAGAAGTCTTAACATCATATAAACCAGCCTGAAAAAACATTCTTTAATAAGTCTCTTATTTTTAAGTCAGCCTCAAGCCCCTTGGTATTCAAAAAAGGTATGAACAACACATTTAGATAGATAGTTTAATTTTTAGGTTGTTTTGTGCAGTCAGGACTTCGACTAAATGGTCCTTGTGAGTCCCTTCCAACTCAGAATATTCTATAACTCTCTGATTTTAGTATATATGGCTGAGTTCAGGGTACTGTAGTCTATTGATTTAAAATAATCTCATTTTCATTTACATAAAGCTAAATGGTAAGGTTACATATACTTGGACTTGAATCAATATTTTAAAGTCAAAGTAATTGATATATATTTTTTAACAAAGTATGTTAAATTGACCCATCACCTTTTATTACTTCAGTGGCTAACAATAACCATTCTCTCTCCAACTCAAAGAAAAATCATTGTGATTTTCATGTGCCTTGAGCAGTTCTGGTTCAGGTGGATTTTTCTTTTTTAGATCTAAATTATTTTTTTCCCATTTTCAAAGAAAACTAGCAAATTTTCGCATTTAGGCTGCACTGCATGAGAGCTGAGGAAAGATTAGAGGTGATTACTCTGCTTTTCTGAAGGCTTTTATTGGTATGCTGTTGAACAGTGACATACAAAGCACAGTTTCCCTGCACAACTCCATAGAAAATTGTAATGCACAAACCCTATACTTGCAATCCAAACTTTCCAGGAATGCAGTCCAGAGATACAAACAAAGGAATAACTTCAAAATTACATTTGGAAAAAAATAGAAGCAGAAATGTCTTCCTGATCTGTAGAACTTGGTGAGAAAGATTTATTCATGTGGTTTGGCATTTTCCATGTATCTGTTGTTGGGCAGGAAACAGGAGTAACATTTTCATTGCTTCTTTGGAGGCTTCATATGCATGATGTAGTATGCTTTAGTTGATCTGGTTCTGCTTGTTTTACACTGATAATGTGTAAAAACTCAAACTGTCCCCCTGCCAGCATGTCAGTCTCATATTTGGATCCCATTCACTGTGTTGATCCTGCTGGTACATCTCCTTTTGCTGTCCCTCTAAGTATGTCGTTCCACATCCAAATGTTGCTGCATACTCCTTTATTCCCATCAGTCCCGTCCCTTTTTTTGGCATAGCCTATGTCTCTTTCTATGTCTCTTATGTTCTTCTTTTCTTTTTGGTTATGTTTTCTCTTCCTCCTTACACTTGCCATCTCTCTCTTCTCAAACAACTTCTAGAAAGAAAAGTGGTTATTACATATCTGTCCTTAGATAAGGAGAGATTGAGAGGTGATCTGGCCTCCAAGGTCATTCCCTCAGAAGGGCAGTGCCGGACATAGATCTGGTCAGCAAAACCTCACATGGAGGTTACTCATTACATCTTGAATTTCACACTCCCTGCTGTTTTTTGCTGTGGTCCCTTCTTAGCAATAATCAGCTCAACAGCCTTGACAGGCTAGAGAAGTAAACCCATGCAAAATCTCTAATGTTCAGCAAATCAAAGTACAAGGTTCTGCACTTGAGCTGAGGCAATCCCAGATGTTGATACAGGCTAGAGGATGAAGGGATTGAGAGCAGTTCTGCCAAGAAGGATGTGGGGATACTGGTGGATTAAAAACTAGACATGACTCAGCAATGTGCACTCACAGCCCAGAAAGCCAACTGTGTCCTGGGCTGCATCAAAAACTGTGTGGGTAGCTGGGTGAGAGAGGGGATTCTGTTCCTCTACTCTGTCCTCATAAGACCCCACCTGGAGTGCTGCATCCAGCTCTAAGGTTCTTAGTACAAGAATGACATGGACCTGTTAGAGCAAGTCCAGAGGAGAGTCAAAAAAATTGTCAGAGGCTAGAACAACTCTCATATAAAAAAAGGCTCTGGAGAGATCTTATTGCAGCATTTCCAAACTTAAGAAGGATGTAAATATACTTTTTTACTAAAACATGCAGTGACTATGCTGATGCACAGTTTTCTAGATTTAGACACTAGATTTATTTCAGGATGTCCTTGTGCTGCTGTGACACATCTGGGGCTTGGGCAGGAGTCCTTTAAGAATGAAGAAGATAGAAACAAATGAACTTATTTATCACATAGAAAATAGAGTATTATGCAGAAGATTCATTAATATAGCCTTACTAAGTATTTCTTTGGCATATCTACCAACCTTTATAAATACCCTACTTTATACATGTAAACCTACAGAGTGTTAACAGACTAAAACAGAAGCACATTTTGTTTCTGAAACACAGTAACCAAAAACTAAATCAGTAATTTTTGCCATTGTTCTACCTTCACTTCTTTCAGAAGACGATGGCCAAAGAAATTAGTTCAGTTTTAGAACACTGGAAGAACAGAATATGGTTGTAGTTTATGTAAGCAATTCTTTAAATGAGCAATTTCTTAATCTTAGAATATGATGACATCAAATCTGAACCTTCGATTTGAAAAATGAGAGTTCAGTACAAGGTTCTTTGCTTTTCATTTATTTGGGACAAGACCATCTGGAACTGAGTGACATTTTAGAAGAAAAAATGAATAAGAAACTATTTTTGAAATATTTTTTGAATACAGTAATCTGTAGACCTTCAGAAAACATGAAAATCACTGCTGTACAGCAATTTGTAGTTGTTAAAATGATTTTTGGATAAGTTAAAGTGAAGTGTTAAATCACAGGCTGGTTGACACATCATTAAAAAAATGCACTGTGGATTGTTTGCAACAGAAAAAGGTAATAGTGTCTTCTGGCTTTTTACATCTGTGAACTTGGGGCAGAAAGGACTGGATAGATTTCCAGGAATGAGTAAGCAAAAAATTTTCTCTCTAAAGAGAAGTATTTATTTGAGGGAATGCATTCAAACTCTTCTTATATCTACACACATTTGTGCATAGTTTAGTATGGAGAAAACTCTTTTATTTTCAGCTGTTGGGGTGCAGGGTGCATAGTAATTGTAGGATACATTAAATCTTGCAGTTGCACAAAAGTGTGAGCTCTGCAGCACAAATAATGAAACACTGCACTCATCTCTGTTGCCTTCATTCCTGCACTAGTGGTGATGGCCTTTGACCAGTCTCACCAAGAAAATGTTTGTGAGCAAGGGAGTAAGGGGATGTCACACAGCCTCCACCATCCTTCCTCTGTTCACCATTATCACACATCTTCTCCAAGCAACTGAGGCACAGGGAGAGAGAAAAATGGGGAATGGGAAAGGTATGCATTTGGCAAAGTCATGAGTTTGTCATGAGTGCCTGGTGAGGGCTGTTAAGACTGAATATTTCTTATATGATCTATGTGATTGACTGTCCTCATAACCAGTGCAATGGTAGCACTTTTGACCAAGATATTTTCATCATTTTGAAAGATTATTACTGTGACTGACAGAATTTCCAAAATTAATCAAGATCTTAAAGTTCTGTAAGTGGATGTCATGGACAGACTCACATAACTTAGAAATGAGATGGTTTCAACTAGTCCCCTTGGGCAAGATATAGGGTATAATTTTGTATTTTAGTGCAATTGTTCTCAACAAGTTTTTTTAAGGTTGTTATGGCAAATGTTTTTCCCTCATCTCAAATTAGTAGTACAGAAGTCATTAATCAGATATTGACATTGACTTTGTAGACGTTTACATGTCATGTTACTCCTAAGTCACCTTTTTTTGATGTTGCTATAAGTGACGTCCTTGGGATCATTACTCACATGAACAAGACCTAACAGAGTCAAACAGAATTAGACTCTAAAAACAATATTCTCCAAAGGTATAAATCAGCACCATTTCAATGACACTGATGGGACAATATCACAGCTCCAAACTTCAGTTACAATAGTTTGGGTTATGCAGCAAGTATTAAACAAATAGTGGGAAAGATAAATAAAAAATGTTTATCTCTCTATTGAATCTCCTAAAATGATTTCAAATTAGGTCAATAATTTTACAGCATACATATTTGCCTAGGAGAAGAGAAAATTAGAGCCAAAATGCAAGCTCACAAATATCTGTCCCATAATACCTTTGATTGCATCTGTCATTAAGAGTTTTGCAATTCATGGGTGGCTTGTGACTTCAGCTACAAGTCATCCATACATAAGTTTTGTGTGCAAGTGTGTATGTGTTTATTGTAGATGACCAGGACATCTTCCCAGAACTGCAATATGTGACACAGGATTTAGTGATTCCTGCTGAACCAGCAGTTGGAAGTTGGATGGGATACCCTTGTGCATCTCAAATAGAACTAAATCCTTACAATCAGGCAAATTAAACTTCCCCTCTGTATGTTTATTTTGGAAAATATGAAAGTTTAAGAGTTTTGGAGCACTGCTTTACTCCTTATCCCTCCTAGACTCCCAGTATAATCTTCTACCCTTTCCAGTCACTAAAGGATTACCTAGATGCAAGTGGTCTACTTTTGCTTCAGATGTCTCTTTTTTTCCTGCCTGGCCCTCAGCAGTCATTCTTCATAGGTAGGTTTCCCCCATCCCTGTATTGTATCCTCTAGTCCTACACAGATGTAGAGCATTTCAAATGGCTCTAGCCATGTACAGAAAATATCCCCGTTATTACCCTTTTCTTGGAAATAAATCCTTCAAGCCTTAGACAAGGCACTAAAATTCTCAAGCCTTGCATAACACTTGTCAGGGATAAAACTGTTGCATTGTGAAAGGTGTCGAGATTGCACAGATCTTTTCATTTGCTTTCTAAGACGTAAAGGAGAAGCACATTTTCCTTCAAGTGACTTGTACTACACCAACACCCCAGACAAGTGTCTGCATCGTAACTCTTCTGACTACCAGAGAGGAGGTGTAGAGGATGACCAGTTTCTGTGGCATTACCTATTTCTGTTAACAAAGCATTAAATATCAGTTGTACTATAAAACAAACCTGACTCAATTTGCCTTTCTCATGTAATGACTATGTACAGGTTTTTCCTATTAAACATTCCTAGAAGTAGAGACCTTTAGGTAGACTGCAATGCAGATCCCTGAATATTCAGATTTGATCAGCAAAAAAGAGAAGCTTGGGTTCCGAGTTTAAGTCAAGAATAAGACTTGAACCATAGTATCCCTTAGTTGGAGAGGATGACCTCAACATTGCTTACTTTAGGCAAAAGAAAAAATTCTGTCTGATATAAGCTCTGGAATCTGATCAACACTTCATGTTGAAAATGAGACAGAAAAATGAGACAGAAAAATGAGACAGAAAAATTCTGAAATGCCTGATTCCATTCAATCAACTACATATTTTTTCTGGAAAAAGACCAAGCACTTTATCCTTTTGTATCAAATGAGATGATTAACCTGGAAATTAACCTTGTTTCCTGTACTGGTGTTTTCTTCTCCCTCTAGGAGCTATGATAAACATACCCAGCCACATGAGTCTAACAGAGGAGAAAAAAGGGATTCTGAAATCTTAAATATTCAGACCAGTCAGATTATCACTGGGAAGTCTTACCTGCAAAGTGTGTTTGCATTTTTCAGACAAGTATGTCACCAGACAAGCAAACACTGTCTGTTTGCATTTCTTAAGGTTCTTCCATAGTGAAATCAATGCACTGACACAGCTTTATATTCTAGTTATATAACAGCTGTTTACTGACCAAAACACAGTCATAAAACTGCTTTATCTTTATTCTTATGAGTTTACCTATCCCCTGCTACCATGCAAAACCTTTTCTATCAGCAGTCTTAAAATATCAAACATCTCACACTGAAAACAGCTGTTATTGAAAGCAGGTAGTGCATAGCTAGAAAAAGACACAAAATCAGAAGAGGAAAAAAGTGTATAAAATCTAGGCCTATGTTTCATTTAGAAATCTTCTTTAGCTGCATACTTGTGACCAGTTACCCCAAGATAATTATTTCACAGTCTTATTTTCATATCTCACATAACTGTTATTTGCTTTCACTTTGCTTTGGAAGCAGCATGTCAGAACAATACTGGCAAATTGACAGGAATGGTGATAGCACACTTTATTACATTTGTAGATCTCAGATGTAAGACCAAAGGAAATGCACAAATAAAATAATTTTCTCTACAGTGGCAGCTTGATTTTACAAGAGAAATAGCACAGACTAGACACAAAGTGATATCAAAAGCACAAACTAATGCAAATACACAAATTCCTGAGAAATAATGGTTTGCAGTTCTGATAAGCACAAGTGTTTTCATAATAGAAGCCAGTAAAACAATCTGAGACAGAAATATAATTTAAAATTGATAGTCTCCTTTGAACATTACAGCTCAAAGCATAAAAGCTGTGTATCTCTGTGCCTGTTCTGTTTTGATATGACATCCAGCTGGGCTAAGCTTTCTCTGAGTGAGCTGTCCTTATAATCCACTCAAATCAGTACAGTCATAAAACAAATGAGGATTATCAGCATCTGCTGCAAAATGACGCAGCTTCTGTGGCTTCTAGATTATCTTTCTATTTGAAATACAAATTCTGTTGGTTAAGCAGTAACTGTGGGACTCCCAGTATTTGAAATGTAAGTATTTATAGTGTTATGATGTTGTGATCATCTAGCACCAAGCAGCTCCTGTGTGGCTTCTCACCTTCGGATGGGAAAAGAGATGCATTGTGTATGGCGATGGAGAGAAAAAGAAAGAGATGTTACCAAAGTAACGTCTATGGTTTGAACAAGAGTCCCACACATCCCAATAAATTCATGAAGGCTATTTCCAGCAGCTTTTGCTCAAACCACTAAAGTGTAAGTAAGACTGGTAGGTAAGACATTCCCCCATGAATGAAAACCTCCCTCATATTATGATAGCTGGAATTATGGAAGCACAGGTAACGCAAGCTCTCTGACTTTCTTGGCACTACAGCAGTCTCTCCCTCCTTAGTGGAGGGATGAGGAGTATCAGTAGCTCGCATACCAGCAGGCAGCCCTATACTCTGTGCTGTGTCCCCTGAGGAAGATATCTTCCTCTGATCTGGGTTTTCTCACACCTGATGGCACAGGTACATCAGTTCTGATGTGATGAACACTTCACAGTTCATGAGGGTCTAAGCTGTGACTCCTGAAAGTTACTATAATAAGGAGTGAATTTATACTTGGTTAACTAAAAAATATACTTTTTCTGAGAAATGGGGGTTTCAAATAGATGTGTTTGATTCCAGCCATTACTGCAAAAAGGTAACTCTCTTCAGCTGCCTTGGCAAAACTTTGTGTACTTGGAGACCTTAAGACAATAGGTATCTTTATTTCCAGTGGTACTTTCATAGGAGAAGCTCCAAATAAACTGATCCTTGCTCATTGAATGGAACTTTGTTCTACTTTAAACTCATTCTCTCTCTGTGTATTTTTTGTACACATTATATCCATATGAAAACACACATTAAAAAGAGCTTTTTACAATTAAAATCCAATAGAAATGTTAGGCTCTCTTCCCTGATTGGCTGATAATTTACTTTTGCAGGTGATGAATACCTGTAAGAAAAATAATTTTAACTCGCAAAACAATCTGTGTGTGGCAGAACACTTGTTTTTACTAGAAAATAAAAATCAGAAAAATAATTTTTAAAAAAGAGTTTTCAAATATACTTGCCCAAATATGCCAAATATGGTTTTAATTCCCTTAACCATATGTGTGTGTGTGTATGTGTGTGTTTATGTGTGTTGGCTTCCATCTGTCAAGTTAAACAGATTTAACAGACCTGTTGGATATTTCTTTTTTCTTGTTTTTTTCCTGACTGCTAGGGCATGTACTAAAACGAGCATGATATTCTAATCTGAGCAGTTTAGTAGATGATGTCTCTCAGGCATTCAGCTTTTCACCCATTTAGGTCAGTAATACATTTTCATTAAATTGGACAGGAATGTAATTGTGATTAGGTAAGCAATAAAAGGATTCCACCACTTTGCAAATATTGTTCTGTCCCTCGTTTCCATTACAGAAGGGCAACTGAGCATACTTACAGACATTTACACTTCCATTACATTACAGGTATTTCATTTCCATTTTCTTCAGACTATTTCTATTTTTGGAAACGCCCATCGACCAGCCACTCTCTTTAGCCAGTAAGTTCTGTCTGTGATAACTAGGTATCAACTGTTGGCAAGATATACAGTACATCTCCAATCTGCTTTTCTCAAAAGGAATGAGAAAGTAATGAGGTGTGTCAATATAAAAGTGAATTGTATTTCACTGTCCCACAGCTTTGTGTGTGTCAGGCCCTGATCTTCCTTCTGCCCATTCATTTGCCAGCCTGTTCTTTGAGTCCAATTTAATGATAATAGAACAAGGGAGCAATGGGAAGCAGTGGATTGCACTCACTTTTAGGAGATTTTGTGAACTACTCACAGCAGGAAGGAACATTATTCCAATAAAAATGAAATAGTACACTTTTTATTTCATACCACTTGATTGACATATAATAACCTCTGCTTTCTATTATCGTGAGAATGTAAGACATTAGTGTTAGAGAAGCAGACGTCCTGTGATAAAGGAAACTACTTTTAATGCAGAATAAGCAGCAGCATCTATTCTTAAAGGTCTTTTATTGTCTTTTGTTTCAACTGATTAGAAAAACTTCTACAGCTTTTGGTAGCATTGACAGAACCTGCCCTCATGGTCCACAGGTCTCCCATTTAGCATACATGGGCATAGTAAGTCTGCAGTTATGATTGACTTATAGATAAGAACATCTTTTCTCCTCTCCATTTTGTGATATCAGAATGTTCTCCGCAGTTGTATATGTTAATTCAGTCTGAGGTTAAGCTCTGATTTGGGGTAAAAACAGCTAGTGCAGATAGGAAACTGGTACCCATCTGAGGCCATCAGAACAGTCAGCAGCTTTGGCCAGGTAGGTCACCTATGCAGGTGACCTACCTGGCCAAATGCCAGGTCTGCATCTGTGTCCAAGCAGACAGGGCTTCCTATACCTGTTTCTACTTCATTTTAGAGCAGCATTCTGGTGTGACACTGTAGTGGGTATAAAATCCAGGATGGAAAGGCATGGGCTAAAAGCAGGTTTCCCCAGAGAAACTGGTCTGGCTTGCTGAGAATTAGAACTTCCCAAAACAAGTCTGACAACCACACCAAGATGAAGGCCATCTATCCACAGCCGAGGGCTGAGAGCTAGAGTTGGGCAGAGGGAAAAGCAGCTGTGAAGTTAGGGACAAATTATGTTAGACCGTACATAAAAGGGGTGCAGGCAACTGTGCTATAAGGAGAAACAGAATGAACATGAATAAGAAAACTTTCTTCAGAAAGCGCTTGAGGAAAAATCCGTTTTAGTTTCTTAACACTGCTTCTTGAACAAAGGACTGCAGAACTCCACAGAGGAAAGGGAGTTTACTTTCAGTTATAGTTGTAATCACTGGAACATGTCTAAATTAACTGCTGCAAAATTGAGGTAAACCCCTCCCAGAGCATTTAGAAGTGCGGGGAAGATGATTTTCAGATTGCATGTGTCTCACAGATCTACACCACAGGGGTTAAGGAGTGATCATGCTGTTAAGAGTGGTCCAAACTTCAAGAGTGATCCCAGGAAATCTGTTCTTTTTTTTGGTTAGTTTACTGCATTTTCCCCCCCATTATTTTGAAAAAATCTCAGTTATTCCATTTAATTACAACTCAATCTCTGGTATAATTATTTTATATCTGTTTAGTAAATGAAACACAAGATTGATTCTCTTACACCTCTGGACATAAAAAAAGTTTCTCTAGAGCTAAGTATCATACAGAATTGTGCACTGCAAAGTATCCTTAAGCTCCACATGTTGTACAGAAAAGTTATTTTTATTCCTTCCAATTTAGCATCTGTTTCTGTGGTACAGCAGTCCCATGCAGAGCTTCATTTAAGTCTGGAGGCCTGTGTCAGTATTAAGGTCTCTGATAACAGATTGCAGAGAAAAATTGAGAAATGATTATACACCACATTAGTTTATGCAATATAGAAAAATAGAAAAGACTTGAAGAATGTCTCTGTTGGAAATGAAAGATCAAAAATGTGCCACTGAGTTTAATTTATTTTTTTTTAAAATTGGGTAGTGGATATTTGGCACATGAAACAACCTTATAACAAAGCTTCTATAAAACATTTTAGACCTCTGAAGCTAAAAAACATGCTCTTTTTAATGCTGTTAAGAAGAAGGAAAATTCAAAGGGTAACAAGTTGTAATTGCTTTTTGAAAAGAAGGCTGCCTAAAATGATGGTTATTTTTTTTTCCATTTACACAGTGTCCTGCATTTCCTAGCTAAATTATAGTAAATTATATGCCATAGGTTTTTTTCTGCCTTTAACTAGCTTTATATGAATCTTATAGTTCATGTCTAAAATTTTGTTGCATTGTACCAGTTGTATTAGGTTTACAAAAATATTCTACCCAAACACTCCAGATTCCTGATGATTGGCTTTCTGCAGAGACTAATGATGAGCATATTATTCTCTTTGGTGCAAAGCTCTTCAGGGGACCATCCTATTGTATTTACTTTGTCTCTACTACCCACAATACTGAATCGAGTTTATGTTCTTGGAGGTCGATCTTGGGGAACCAGAGATAGATTTATTATAACCAGCACCAAAGAAGCAATGATATGAGTACTCTGCTACTTTACAATAAAAAGTAAAATAGAAAGTAGGACAAGTTCTCCTCATTTAATTCAAGTAATTTAAATGATTTCTCAGTTCCTGGGCAATTAATAGAAAAAAAATGTGGAGATTGTTTCAAGTTTTTTCTTATTCTTGAGTAAAATCACATAACTCACAACATGCTTTAAAAATATTATATATTAAAATTGTGTTTGATTAATCTACACTTAATTATAGTGTTAGTGTTTTGTGAAAGAGTAACGGATCCTTTATATTTAGAAACAACTGGAGACAAATATGATCATTAGAAACTATTTTCATTATGGGAAAGAATAGGAAATGTAATTTCTTTTGGCCTTTTTCCTCTGAACCCGAGGCTTTAAGCTCTGATATTTGAGCCCAAAATGCGCAATAAAAAAGCATCAGACAAATTCAGGAAGGTTAAAATTGGTGAATATTGAATACTGTAGGTCCAAACACAGTCTCTCATTCAGGGAGCTGCCAAGTGAGAAGTAGTAGGAAATGAGCATAAATCAGCAGTGGAAAGATAAATGTGTGCTGATAGCAAATTCTGGCAAATACTGGAGACAGCATACTGATCTCTGTGTCACTTTGGTCTGACCCACTATGTTAGCATTTATGTTTTTAGAAATTTACTTTATTTTCTTTTTAAAACATAGCTTGAGTTTTCTTGGGAGTTGAAACAGCTCTCTACCAATTGGTACATGGACAGGCACTCTGAAATGAGAATTCTATTACCAGAGTAAGATATTTTCTGTGTCATTGCTTGCCAACAGCCATAATGCTGTTGTTTCCATAATGTTTCCAATTCAAGTTAAGCAATTTTATTGCTGTTCCAGCATCTATATGCTTGGAATAAACACGAAGCACAGGGTGCATTTCTGTGTCCTTGGACTTGTTTATTACTGTGTACCAACGCAAAATTGTAGGAGATAAGACAGCCTTTGTGGCTGTGTTGGATGGACATGCGTAGCACAGGTTAGTGTCCCATTATGGGCATCAGATCAACACACATTCACACACAAAGGGATGCTGGAATACTGTCCACGATGGGAATCAATGGTGTTATGCTCAGGACATATTTTAGGATCACCTGAAATCTTCTTCAGAGAGGCTGGAAGATGCTCTACAGCCCCAAGGTTTCTGTCGCGTCTTGTCAACCTGATATGCATTGCCTAGATTGTTCAGTGTTTCTAGGATTTGTAGGGAAAATGATGGAGGAAGTTTGAAGTGTCTTTAGCTGGTTCACATCTTCCAGTTTTTTATTGCTGTCTCATCTGATAGGGAGAGGTTTTCTGGGAGGCTTTCCCAGTATTGTGACAGGGTTAGTATGAGGGCAGCAGTCAGCCAGAAAAGTCCAAAGCTGAGAAGACAGAAGCAGCTCAAGAGGCTTGAGGGGAATTGCTGAAGGACACAGCTGACTTACATTTCAGTTCTTTGCTGAGGCTCTTTTCATCAGCATTCACAGCTTGAGTGTCAGGCTGACAGCTTCCACACTAACAAATAATATAAGTGAATGCATTGGCTTTTTATATACTACAATCTAGCCAATGCTCTTGTGCCTATTTGCATCCATCTTAACCCTAATTTTAATGAGCTTTTCTTACCTCTATACCAAATTATTTAAATTCATATTACACTGCATACAGCTAAGACTCAAAATCATTCAGAAACCCTCAGCCTTCCACAGCAGATTTGATATAGCCTCAGCTTCACATGAGCAGCCTAAAGTTTCTAATCTGCTTCTTACTCCTTCTTCAGCACTACAAGTCAAGAGGATAAGATGAGAGTCTGTTGGCTTGCAAGCCAATTTGTTGTGCTCTGAAAGCTCCTGAACTTTGCATCCTTGCTTCAGACTCTGCCTTTACTCCTGATTAATATAGAAAGAATCGCATAGTTTTTATATATCTGTGTACATTAAAAAGAGAATCAAACTATCACAAAATGATTGAGGTTGGAAAGAACCTCTGGAGGACATCCTGTTCAAACCCCCTACTCGAGCAGGACCATCTAGATCCAGTAGCACAGGATCATGTATCCCAAAGCTTTTGAATATCTATCACAAAGGATGGAAAATCCACAACCTCCCTGGAAAACCTTTTTCAGTGCTTGGCCACTGTCACATCAAAAAAATTAAATTGTTTCCTAATATTCAGAAGGAAGCTCCTGTGTTTCTGTTTGTGCCCATGGCCTCTGGTTGTGGCACAGCACTACTGAAGAGAGTCTGTTTCCAGTTTCTTTGCATGGTCCTTTCTAGGGTTTATATACATCAATAAGATCCCCTTTGAGCCTGCTCTTCTCAAGGATGAGCAGTCCCAGCTCTCACAGCCTTTCCTCAGAGAAGAGATACTCCAGTTCCTCATTCAACTCTGCAGCCCCTCAGTGGATTTTCCCCTGTATGTCTATGTCTCTCTTCTACTGGGTTGTCCAGAACTGGGTAATAGAAAGACTACATTTAACATATTTAACATGAATATCAACAAATATCATGGTATGAAATTAATATTTTAAACAATAAAAGTCCCTATCAAAAATCATTGCATAATTTTTTATCACTTTTCTATATCTTACTTTGTTTATAAGTAAATTTTCAAGCACTTACAGCTACAGACAAATCTGGTTTAGTCAGAGTGACAAAACAATCCAGAGGCCCAGAATTTTCCCCTTTGCTAGGAAAGTCAGTTTGAGCCTTCAGATGTCAGGAAGGAAGAAAAATACCAGGAGTAATCTGCTGATCAGAAAGGGAGAATTAGTGATTCTTAAACTCAGCTCCCACTGAGAAAATAGAGCTTTGGTTTTGATTTTGTATTTGACTCCTGAAACTTAATTTTTCAAGGAATTAAGATAATTATGGGATGTTTTTAAAAAAAGAAATCTCATTTTTTAGAAAAATTAATTTGACTAATAAATGAAACCTTTTTTTTTTTTTCCCCAAAAGTTGACTTTACAGTGCAAGGAGAGTTCTAGTCACATCTTTCAGTCTAAGTGCTGTTTCCAATAACTGGCATAGAGCAGCAAACATAAACTTACTATTTTAAGGACATATATAATGTTTAATTTACATTGAACTTGCTGGCTTTATAGCGGAAGAAAAGTGGTATATGAAACCTAGGTGTGCAACTAAGCTGACTCTAATCTCATGAGAGCAGGAAGTCATCAGAGAGCAATTACCACCTGGAATCCCTTCAAAATGAACTGCTGAATCCTTTCATCCAATTCAGAAGAAACTCAATTACAAGAAGTGACATTATGCAACATAATAAAAGTAGTGTCAGCTCCAAATCTGTTGAAAGCGTGTTGACACAGAGGATGACTCAAACTGATGGGACCATATGGTGAGAAGGAGTTTGTGAACAAGCCTCTCTGTCTTCCAACCAGAGAAGTTTGCGGCAGCATTCTTGACTGCAAATAAATCTCACACCCTTTGAATCCATCCATTGAAATGCCATGCAGAAAATATGAATGGCAGTGAGCTTATGAAGGTGTTCTATGAAGGGAGGTTGTGGATGTAGCTCTGACACAGCTGGGTACAGCCCAAGATTGCTTACGCTGACCAGGATGTGCTGGTGTACTGCCACAAGGAGCCTTCACACAAATTGTCATAAACAAAATGAATCATTACACAAGAATTCATTGTCCCACAATGGAATTTTAAAGTAGTTTATTTAGTGATGAAATGTAAAATAAAGGACTTAAGATTGTCACCAGCTTTAAAGCACCCACACTGAAAAAGTCACTTTTTCACAGAAGACTGGATAGTTGATAACTTTGTAGCTAATTACAGTCTTTCAATTGACTTTAACTGGACTCAAATAAGCTTAAGAGAAGAGGCAGATCACCTAAAACACATTGTTTTCCTTCAATCAGATAAATGCTGATACAAAAAACTCTGGTCTCTGCTTTGCTCTTAGTCCCACAGAGTTCTACTCAAATGGGAATGAGAGATGTTTACTAAGTAAGCAGTGAATCCTATATCATAGGACAGTTAGACAAAATGATTTTGCTGAGTTAATGGAGAGGCTTGAATTGTTCTCTCTGTAAGAGGGAGCCTCAGGGTTGTGTAGGAAAGAGGAAGGAAAATCATAAGGAAAGGAAGGAGTAATTTATTTTAAAACACAAAAAAACCCCAAAACAAAACAAAAAAATCGAAAAGCAAATCATGTCAATTATCTATGAGTAAGGAAGAACTAGAAATGTCACTTTTTTCCATAATGGTGGGAAACAAACACTAATGCTCCTGAGCAGCCTTCCAAAGAAGAATAAGAAGAAAGACAAGATAACTCAAGGATCGAGTCTTTGTCCAACATTACAGGAATCTGTTGCCCATGAAAAAAAAGATGGTTGAGTACTGTAACTTGCAATGTGCTATTTTGTGTGTTTACACTAGTTAAGAAACTGGTTAAGGACGCAGAGTGCAGCACTAAGCCATCATTGTTCTGACTGCTATATGATTAGCACACTCCCAGGCATGATTTTAACCCAAACCCAGCAGCACTTTCCTGGACAGGAGAATGGTTTGGGAAATAGTACATGCCATAAATTGCTCTCAGCAGGCAGTATGAGACCATATTGCCAGGGGAAGTGAGAAAAAGAAAACATTTAGTCATGGGCAAATTTAACAGTGCCATTTCTCAACAGTGCCAGGGAATGGCCTCAAAATGTTTTAGGAGTGAAAATATATATTTTAAGTTATTTTTTTCTTGCAACATAACTAGTCATTGAGCCTAAAATGGAGATTTAAGACCAGATAACTAGCTTTTGGAGGCTGGATACAGCCAACTGCTATGGTGGTACTGCAGTGAAATTTCCAACCTACCAGTAGCATTGACCAGTTTATGGTGCTAAACTGGTCTGCCCAGCAATGTGTTTAGAATTATTTGTAAAAGTGAGTTTTTTTTCCTCCTATTTACTAATAAAATCCACAGATCAGTCATTTTATTTGTCCTGAGGCTCTTGCCAGAAAGACTAGAGGTCAAGTGCTAATTTCTTCATCCTTTTCACCCCCGCTCCTAAGTACAGGTTATCTAGCATAAGTTAGAAGCATTTTGGCTCTCTTCCAAGATGCATTTAAATAAATTTGTAAATCTTTCATTCAGGAAAATTCTCGTTAGCCACTAAATTTACACAAACTATCCAATGCATATAATAATGGACCAATGATTTTCCTGCAGCATAATCTCAATTAGCTGTTTTACAAGTATGGAGCCTAACTTTAATGAACCGCTAAATCTCTTTATGCAATTAGTCTTAGGTTGGAGGTTTGTTTTGTTCAATTGTTTTTTTGCTTTTGTTTTTGTTTGTGGGGTTTTTTCCCCCTTTTGCTGAGCAAAATTTTCATTTACTGCAGTTCAATTCCGGGAGGTAAAAACTAAGTTTGTTGAAAAGACACCATTTGCAGAGATTGCAGTGTTTTTTATTTTGCAGTTTGGGTTCAAAATATTCTTTCTCATAGATTAGAATAATTTTAAACCATTTCATCAAAGCACAGGTAACTATAAGAGGAATCAAGTTCAATAGAATGCAGATGAAATTCAGAGCCTAACTAACTTGGTACTTCATCAAACTGTCCTGCAAATGCTTCAAATGGGGATATCCTTTATCAGGTTATGACTTGAAAAATGGTTTATCAGGATTTCAAAGTGTTTGGTTTCAACAGTTTTTCATGTAAGTTGATACATTGCCTCATAATAATGACAGGAACCCAAATTTAGTCTCTTTGGTTGGTCTCCTTGATCTCTCCTTAGCTTTTGAAACATAGAATGTTAAGCTATTTAATACTTTCCAATTTATTTATTTAATTTACAACTACCTGAAGTACTACTTACTTCCTTATTCTCCTAGGTAATTCAATATGGCCTTAATGGATATATATCCTAAATAAATCAGGTTGGATTCCTGAATCAGAAAAAAGGAACCTAGCTTACTGATGCAGCAAGCCTAAAATGAAAATTACAGCTCCCAAGTAGGTGATTCTGCAAAAATAGTGGGGCCTGCTCTTGGGTTTTTTAATGATCTGCAATGCACCAGAATGGCCCCTGGCATGTAGTTAAGCTACAGAAGGAACATTTTCCAAGCTCGGCTGCATTCATCCATCATCATAATTTCTATTTCTTTGCACAGACTTTCTGTTCTTGGGGCCACTTGGCTGACTATTTAAAAGTCCCATTTTTAAAGCTGGGTACCTGAAACATCCATATCTGAGAAAGTGAATTCACATGTAGAGGTAATCCTGCATCACTACCCATTCCAGCCCAGGATTCCAAAGCATCTCTCTAACTGTTGTCTCATCTTTTCAAAAATCTTCTCTTCTGTCATAGTTTGTTTGAGACAAGAACTGCAGTTTTATTTGCTGGTTGCGTAACACTTAGTATGTCAGAGCCTTGGTTTGCTGCTGTGTGTGCTGCCACCAAGCAAGCTACAGGAATTTGGGAACTGAGCTCTGGTTGCAATGTCTCTTTAAACCATTCACAGATTTACTTGTTTAACCCAGACACTGCTGTGTGCCTCTGGAGGTGCTGCTATCAAATCTACTGAGCAAGACAATTAAATGTTATTCCACTATTTTCTTTGAGCTGGGATTTTTTTTTTCTTTTCTTTTTTCAAATACTGAGCAGAAACCCTATTTATCTTCCTTGCATCTTGTCTGAAGCATGACTAGCATGTCTCCATCCTGATGTATTCCATGTCATACTCACTACACGAGTTTTCATTGAGAAGTTTTCATGTTTTTTACGTACAACTTGCAGGTTTTGCTCTACATTTTTAGCTCTTGTTGCTTCATTTGCAGGAGCTTAAGTAGAGTTATTTTGGAATAAGCTATTCTGAGAGTATGTGACACTGATTGGAATCAGTGCTCTTTTATCATCCTGATGCTTTTTTTGTTGTAACAATCAACTTGTGATACCATTCTTACCCTAGTGCTTCCAGCAACACATGCATTCACCACTGACTTTTAAGTGTATGTCCAGACATTGTAGTCTGTGCTGAGAGAATGGGACATTCCTTAAAACCTCTCTTCAGGTCACAGCCCTAAGACCTTGCTTCCAGGCTGAGAATGCAAGTCCAAGAATTGAATCAAGATGGAATCCTAAATGGCTGCATCACATCACTGTACATAGAAGGTTAAATTAATCTGAGCAGAATTCACAGATTTTATGTAAGCTATTTTGCTTGGCTTACAGCAGGTAACTGCTACTGTATTTTAAAGGTGTGGTGAATACCCCAGGCTCATTCACATCTGAAGTGAAATCTTCAACAGTAAAATCAATGTGATATAGTACAGGGATGTAAATCCAGGTGTCCCTGTGTTTCAGAATTATCTGAGTTAAATCATAGTAATGATGATTATGCTTCATACTGAAATTTTCAGAAACGCCTCATGAGATGGGGCTGAGCTGACTACAAGGACTTCAGATCATACTAGCTGCTTGAATTCCCAAGCTGCTGCACAGGTCAAATTTGGGCAGCAGTTTTAGTTCTATTCTTGCTCCAAGGCAAGTAGTTGACCTTTTTCTTTCTCTTTTCTTACTCAGTATGTCCCTTCATATGGCCAGAACAAGGTTGGTATGATGGTTTTATGTTAATTACAGACTGCTTTTCAAGGGAGGAATCCTACTAGGTTTGATTAAATCTGTGTATGAAAGGCCCCTAGACACCAGCAGAGCATCATGGAGAAGCCCAGAATAAGAGTGAATTAGAGTCCGAAGTTTTAATTATTATTATCTATATGCAGACAACAAGCAATGCTCTCTTCATCAGCTCCCTTCTGGTCTTATCCCACGATGCTAGAGTTCTCATCCCTTCAAACTGAGCAAAGTCCTTCAGGTCTCAGAGGGTCTTGCTCACCTCGCCGTCTCACTTTTCTGCCTGACCAGTGCTCTGAGACATGGAAGAAGCCCCATGTCCATGTCATTAGGACGTGTGGTTCTGCTTCCACAGACCTGAACAAAGTCACGATATGCCATCATGTCCCATGACCAAAAGGATGTTTGCAAGTCAGACATTCATGTATCTCAATCCCCTCAGAGGTTTGATTAGGGAATGTGCAACAAAAAGCCTAACATCTACTGAATGGATTCCCCCATGAAGAGTTACCATTACCAGTTTTGCTGAGACTGGTTGTTAGAGATAACATGGACCTTGCATGTAATAGCTTAATATTTACAGCACTTGGCCAGGAGATAGGAAGCTTGTCTTCTGGATCCTCCATGGTCCAAGGGAGACTGAGTTTATGTGTCTCAACCAAACGCCCTAAACATAAGATAGATATAAAAAAAAAAATGTTAAGAAGGTTACATAACTGCTTGTTCATCTAGGCTGGTGTACATCCTGTGAAGTGGGCTACACTGGGATGGAGAGAGAATGTGAAAAGGCTGTCTGAATGGCATGCAAAGAGATGTTGGTTGGATTTGTGGTTCTACTCAGCACTGAAGTTGCAGTTTTTGTGAAATAGTCATTATGCAGAAGATGAAAGTAAGGACCAGCCATCTTACTTTTTATCATAATGTTCCTTTTTGGATATAATTTTTAGTTATATAAAATAAGAAAGGAGCAAAACCAACTTAGAAAGAAATGCAGAAATTAAAGATATTTCTGAATTTGTGTTACAGAAGGTTGGAGTTCTACCGTTCAGTACTGTAGGCAGCTATTAATTATTTCATGCCTTAAAGGACACAGTCATGAGCTGACACTTCAATGTACTCTACCACAAAACAGAAACCATTAGGACTGTCTGTCTTTTAAGAGATGGGAGAGAAAATTATATCTGTTACAAAGTTCACAGCATCTCAGACCTTTTGATAAAATGAGACAGAGATTTACTGCCTTACATCTATTTAAATGAAAGTGAGGTTTATATACTTCAACCTAGATACCTTTTTCCATTTTTTCTTTATTAAAAGGAGAAAAAGAAATATATTTCTGTTAAATTTTTCATGTAAGTTCTCATGGAGAAGAGATATTATTCAGTTTCACCTAAGAGTTTGCACTGTCCATCACTCTAAGCAGTTGGAGCAAAAGTTTCAGGGAATCAGATAAAATTAACATCTTATTCTTTATAAATTACTAGAAAAAAGTAATTTAGTTTGCATACTATGAATTAAGTTATAATACAGAAGGCAATCATAATTATAGTTCAATGTAGAGCAGATGACAATTGGAATTACAATTGCTTTACAGAAGACTTATAAATCAAATCTGTGGTACTTTTATAGCTAGTTTTAATGAATCAGCATCTTACACAGCACACATGTACATCAGTAGAAATCGTTGTCTTTCAAGAATGAGTATTTGAAAATAAAACCAGAAAGAACAGATGCTCCACTGTAAATTCTCAGATGCAAGGAGTTCTCAGATCTGATGAATGCCAAGCATCAATGAGAGCTTTGTTTTAATAACTTGGGCATCTTTACGTGCTGCTAGGTCAAGAACACCTCAAGGAGCTGTTGAAACAAAATGCAGCAGACAAAGCCCGGCATGTTCTGCTGGAAAAGGACACCAGATCAAAGAGACAGCACCATATCAAAGAGATGGCATTCTGGCACCATGGTTTGTCATGGAATGATAGATGGCTGTTACAAAAACAATAAATATTATTAAAAGTCATGTTAAAGGAAGATGAAACTAAAGAAAGTTGCTTGAAGGCTGCTCAATAACCATGGTTAGCTAGCCAGACCTTTATTTCTTTACTCCCCTGCATTTTGACACCCCATATTTGCTCATATAAATATTACTTCTGTAATGTTTCCTTTTAGATTTGCAGTTAGCACTGCTACCTCTTTTCTGGAATGTTTTACTGTTGTCCTTTGGCAGTTAAAATAGTCCTAGAAAATAAAATAAAGGAAAATTTATCCCTCCCACATAAAATAAACTAACTGCAGTAATTTTCTTATACTTTCACTGTAAAGAACCATTTTTTTTTCTTTTTTGTGGTTGCAGTCTTTAGTTATGGTTTTCTTCCTTTTTTAATTTATGCTACATATGCCATATTTCAGGTTGTATAATTTCTGAGTTACTTTTTTTTTTTCAGTTTGGCAATGTGTCTGCACTTTTGTTCTATTATTAAATTCACTTTTGCATGTGTTTTACTGTCAAGACCTCCTTCAATGCAGAAATAATTTCAAGATCAGCAAACACTAAAGTAAAATAAAACCAGAATTCTCTGCTGTCCTCCTATTGGAAGTGTTGCACTTTGAGCTGAGCAGATACATAGGAGTATAAAATATTGTTGGTTTTATTGGTTTGGTTGGATGAGTAAAAATTATACAACATTATATTTTCAGGGAATAATCCAAGTATTTTCTTCCAAATACAGTTCCATGAAAATGTCCCAAGACATTTGACAGCAATCTGCTGGAAAACACCAAGTCATGGACAGACAAACAAAATAAAACACCTCTATTAAGTTCCACATGCTCTCAGTTTTTGCCCTGTCACAGGAGCTGTAATCAAAACCTTATATTTTCTTTTGTTGCCACAAGCCTCTTGGTAGCTTGACTTCTAATTCTTTTAGCCAGAGAATACTGATGTTATAGCCAAAGTATAGCTTTCTGAGTAACGTGGGGATGTTGTGCAGACAATGTTCTGGATCAATTACTCACAGTTTTTACAAGCCAAATTTCACACCAGACGGAGCAGATCCCATTGAGAAAGTGTGCAGCAGAAGAATTTATTAGTTTCTCTTGGCTCATACTTCATGGTTTGGGAACCTCTGCCTCAGATTAAGAAAATAACTCCTATTCAGGTATTTTCCTGTCTTTCTTCCCATTCCTCCTTTTTTATAACAGTTCTTATTAACATTATTTTTGTCATTTAAAAAAATAAAAAATCTCTTGGACTTTTAGTCGCATGAGGATGGAAATCTGAATTTTTTTTCCCTAAGAATTTCAGGGGATTAGGCTGGGATTTTTTTCTGTCAATTAAAGTAATATGTTTCTTTTTAGAAACTATGCTTATTTGTCTCATGAGTTTTTCTTTTTCCTTCAATTCTTATCGCCTAATTCTTTCTCATCACATAAGCACTTTGATTTCAGAACACCAAGCAGTTTCAAAAACTCTTTTATCATTCTAAACTTTCTGTGACTAATAAAGGTATCTCAGATAAGGTCATGCTTTTATTTTAGAAGCCTCTCTGGGATGAAAAATCCTCACAAAATACTTAAATTTCCTTTATAATCCTTTTGGCAGACCTTTAGAAGGCAGTCTGGGCTATAAAAGATCAAAATATAAGAATTCTTTAGCTGTATCAGACCCTGGCTGCTGAGTCTATTTTGAAACAAGTTCTTACAAGAAAAGTACTTCTGATTTCTCCTTTTTTTTTTTTTTCTGAAGGTGTTGGTTAAGGCAGTTTCATCTCTTAATGTCCCCACAGCTCTTTTTCATCTTTCTTCTCTATGAGCAATTCAAGTGGTTAAAACAATTATAAAAATATAGATGGATATAAATAGGTGTGTGATAAATGCAGACAAGCATGAATCTTGGGTTCTTAACACACAAAGTGTTCAGAAATAAATCCTCAAATTCCAAATGTACTCTGATCATTGCTATCACTGTTTAACTGTTTTCTCAATTAAATCAAATGCATTATCACACTACAACCAATTTGAGTCTCACTCTTCCAACCTGTATAGGATTGGATAGTGCACAGCACAGCAGAGAATTTAAGAATATAAGTTCAAAATAAAATCCTCAAATGTCACAAAATACAATGATGACACAATCTTGGTTTGGAATCGAGCACAAGAGTATTTACAAGTTTCTAAACTTTTCAGAACTATGAAATTCTCAGCACAAGTTACTTTATTTCATATGAAGTATAGTGCACACCTCTTGTCGCACGAATAGTTGTGTGGATAGACACTCAGTTGTAACACCCTACACTGTTCCAGCCAAATGGAATTAATGGAATTCCTGATTTGCTGACAGAAAGAGAGAAAAGAATTCCAAATAATTGTGTAACCTGCCAGAGGAGAGTGGTTTCTTCATGATATAACTGGCCTGAACATTAGGTGGAGCCATCTGCTCGATGCCTCTTCAGACCTCAGTTGTGATGGCACTTTATCATCAACAGCATTTTGCATTTAGGTATTTCCTCCCAAATTAAAGTATCTTTCCCAGTCAATTTAATCTCTGTAAACAATGAGAAGGAATTAAATTAAAAATGGTTTCTGTTTATTGCTGGGTTCTTCCCTGAAAAATCCTACATCGGCAGTGACTTGGTTTTTGTTTGTCACTGTATTAATTACACCTTTATTTTACATTTCCCCATGCCCTATTACTTATCATAATTCCATTTCTAGTGCAAGGTTAAGGAAATTAAATTTAAAAAAAAAGACACATAATGCAGTATGTGACCTGTTTATTTTTGGAAAATGGTGTTTTGCTGGTAAGCTCAGGCCCAAAATTATTGCTGTTTTCTTACACCAAGGTTCATAGTATCACAGAATCATTGAATGATTGGAATTGGGGGGGACTTTAAAGATCACATAGCTCCAACCCCCTGCCATGTGCTGAGCCACATGATTTGCCTTTCTCTCCACCAAAAAGCAGTCACCCCTCAAGGCTGGGTACCATGCAGTGCACACACCAAGGGCTCTACCAGCCATCTGCAGCACATGAACTGCTGTTCTACTCCTACTACACATTGACATCATTTCAAACACAGTATTTTTTCAAGACTGAGCTTCAAGAGCTTTTCTTCTATATATTTACCCAATAGTATTTCCTTCTGCCCTTCCTGTCCCTACAACAGCCTCAAGGAGACCAAAACTATGGCAGCACAACAAACACAATAAATTTTTGTCCCACTGTGCTGGAGAAGCTGTTTTTCCTATGAATATGTATTCTTGGCTGCCAGAAAACGCTGTTGTAAGCTTTGTGTCACTGCCCACTCACAGACCACAGGAGCACCTCAGTGTCAGTGGTGTTTCCTTGCATAGCATATTGAGAAGGAATGACTGCTTTGCTCTCTCCAATGGCTGGTTTTCGCAGTGTTTGTTCGTGTCTTTGAGAGCACCACAGGTCTGTTTTATTTGTAGGCTATTCATAAATTTCCCAGGATATTGCAGAGGGAGTAGGCATTCCTGTACTGATGGCATGATAGTAAGATACTTACTTATATCTCTGGAGACACACGCTAAACAGTAATTTGTGGTAGAATGTCGCAGTAATTTCACCTGTGACAAACCAGCAGTCATGAGGCTGTGGTTGCACAAACCTCCATCGTGTTCACCTTCCTGGGAAGAGTGCTCAGCTGCCCTCTCCCTACAGTCAGGATGTACATTGATCTATCAGTAAGTTCTTTAAAAGTTATTCTGAGTACTTCTCTTTCAGTCTCATCAGTATTTCTGCTCTACTACATAGAAATCATCAAAATGTCCGTGTGGCACTAGGGGATGTGTTTTAGTGGTGGACTGGGCAGTACTGGGTTAATGGTTGGACTCAATGACCTTAGAGGTTTTTTTCCAGCCTAAGGATTCTATTTCCAAGGTTAATGGTCTAACCACCAAATTGTTTAGTCATGTTCATTCACACTTCAAATTAATAAATTGATGTAGACAGGATTTTATAAAAGAATAATATCAGCTTGATACCTACAGGAAAAGGAATGACAAACAGAGGTCTGATGATGAATATTTGCTTCATTTTATTAAGTAGTATAAACAAATATTCATGCCAGGATGTTGACTACAACAGGAACTAAGTATCATCATCCAATAAAACCTTGGCATCGTTTGTTGAAGTACTCAGAGTTCTGGCTGATACTGACAAAGGAAAATAAGTAAATATATTCTTAAGATATATTTATTAATCCGTTAAGAATAAGCAGGACAGTCTTTAATGCTGTATTTTAGAAAAGGAAATAAGTAAAAGTGCTGAAACTATACATATTTTAAGCAACATAGATTTAAAAATTATTCAATAAAATACTCAATGTAAACAGGCAATATTTATTTAATTATCAGAGAGTTACAGTCAAATAAAAATATTTTAAATATCAAGGTTTCATACTGTCAGCCAGTTTTGCTGAAAGGGTTGTCTGATAAAAAAATCCCAACAGCTTTGTTTCAAATTGACTGGTATTAAATGGACTAGAAAAACTATTTCAATAGATTTTGAAATGAAAATTAATTAAAATTGGCATGCAGGTTCTTTCTACTAAACTTTCAGATGTCCCCCAATGTGGAGAATTGAGAAGATTTTTTTTCTATTTTTTTTTCTTCATATTGCTTCCTTTCCTTTGCTCCTTTAAAAGCCTCTGAGACTGCTAATATTGGACTATACAGTGCATTTTCGAAAAGTTCTTCTAAGCTTTCTTTGAAAAAGTCAGGTATGTCCATTGATTTACTTTTGTTAGGTACTTCTGAAGTATTTAAGTGATTTAGCAATAGTTTATGGCTCAAAAGATTTATAAACAAAACAAGCAAAATAAATCCTTTTAAAAAATTCTCTTTTTTTTCTCCTTGGAATAATTCAATTTAAAACAGAGCTTCTACCAGTCTATTATCACAAAATTTAAATGACATCACTCTGTTGAGAAAAGCTGCTATTGACACTTGCTGTTACAACCAAAATCTCTCCTGGCACTTATATGACTTTGTACTTCAAGCTCAATTAGGCACTATAACCCTACTAATATTAACTCTTTTCAGAGTCACATCTCATTTTACTTTTTATCATGTTTCTTCTAGTTAGGAGAGCAAGTCTATGCCCTCAATCAATATTTCTCTTCAGCCAGGGAAACAGAAGATTATCTATTGACACTCTGATTCAAGAAAGTACATTCAAACGTTTAAGGTGGCTTAGTGATCTGCTTTGGCATAGATCTCATCTTGACTCTAATATTTCCTTCTATATTTTTATATTTTCTTAGTTGAAAACTGTTGCTTGACAACATGGATATGTATTAAGGACTTTACATTTTTTCTAGCTTTGAAAGATTACTCCTTTGTTTGCTTGAGAAAGAGATCTGTTTCTTCAGTATTTGTAATATTATGAAGATGTTTCCACAAAATGTTATGAAATATCTAGAGTATTTTAAGCACTGAAATATATTATGGAACCAAAAAGTTCAAGATATGTAAAACAAAGCTGTAATGTAGAGGCTTTGTTTTTCTCTCTTCCTGCTGCCCAATACCAACCAAATTTTTGGAAAATGTTATCTCAATATATAAAATTTGGAACCAGTTTTCCAGTGGAATATTCATGTTAGGATTTGGCTCAAATAGAGTCTAACAAGAAAATTCATTAAGCTACTCCCAGCAATAGATAGTGTTTGTGGTGCCCATGAAGCTAGTGTTAAACAGCTGCAATCATCAAGAGACTTGCCCTTGAGTAAGAACCCTGAATGAAAGTGTTTTAAATATAAATGTGTAAATAAGATGTTAAACTGTAGGATAAAGCCCTACAATTAATGTACCATGTACAGAGGAATAGATAGAAAATGTGTTATCGCATGTGAGCCATTTTAGTTGGAGACATACTTTACTGTTTTAGTACAGTGCTGTCACAAGGTCTTGCTATGTATGAACTGATAAATCATGATAAATTAGTCTCTATTATCATAATTTTTCACTGTTTTAGGACATGGATGCACTAAGGAAAGTAATAAAAAATTGCTAGTGGATTCATTACACCTTGTCCTATGTCTTTCATGTCACTTGGAAATATTAACAAAGTACATCTCAAATGTCAATTTTCAAGCAATGAATTTTTTCAAATTTTCAGGTTTTTTAAAATATAATTGCAAGACAGACAAGCATGCTCTTCATGAAGTTACAATTTATTTTGCAAAAAAGAATCAGGTATTGATTTTGTAGCACTATTTCCTGAATTTATGTCATCCATGTCATCTGTTTATAAGTTAATTCTGGAATGTATTTTCCAATACAATTTTTGAAAGAACTTGTCAAATAACAACCTATTGAGTTATTGTACTACAGAACGGATATTTAAGCTTTTTAGATATTCCTCAACATACTATTTTGTTTTTCTGTAGGCCATTAAGAGTTATTTATTTTCAAAGCTTTATTTCAATAGATTTAAAGCCAAAACCCCCCAAACCAGGTCTAAATATTTGCAGATGAGTGAGCAGTTTGAGTGATGGATTGTGTTCTCAGAGACAGACATGGAGATGCTGACAAACTTCACTTGCAGGATTCACTTGCAGGATATGGTGGTAACCATAGCCACATTTCTGAAATCTAAATCCTGATTATGATGTCTTAAGGGCTTTGTATGAGTATAAGCATTGTTTTCAGGAATTTCAATAAAAATAGGTTAAAAGTATATACTAATACTTTCCTGGCAGCCTTACAGTGAAATACAAATAGTGTGTTAAATGACACATTTCTACTTGAAGTGTGATCATCTTATCACATTTTTGTGCATTTTCTCTCGATATATTCTGGATGGCATTTGTTTTCAACTTTACACTTTGACTACTTGTATTTTTAAGCAAATTTCTAGTGCAGAAGGCAATTTCACAGGGTATAGATCACCCATGGGTCTCATTCTATTTTTGTTAAGGCAAATCTCTGTACACTCAATGCAACAAAGGAGCCGTAAATGTGCTGTTCAATGAAAATCAGGCCCACTTGAACAGAGAAACTAGGCAAAATTTAATGGTCCTGATCTAATGGGCTTCATATCTGTGAGTTCTCTCACCTTATTTTAAAAATGTTCCTCCTCCACATGGGTTAGCACAGTGTAAAGAAATCTCAGCAACATTTATGCTGAGAGAAATTACTTTTTTTAATGGCATACTAAAGCACCAAGATGTGGTAAAGAAGCCCTTGGCTGTGAATTTTTAAGGTTTCCTGTATTTGTTTGGAAAGTGGTATTGTAAACAGGCATTATGATTTACAGTCTTACCTTCACTCAAATTGAAATTATCCTAAAGACCACTTCAAATCAGACTTCTATTGCTGCATGTTGCTGACATAAATCCTCACCCATTAAAATGGTAGAACATGTAAGCTGCTGTTTGCTAAACTTATTCAAATTCTTCTTCTGGGCCTTGACTACATAAAAATTTTTTTTGCTGAACTCCATTAGGGGGAGATTGCTGGGTTTCATGAGCTTTGGTTGGGCGCAGTAAAGCAAGTTCTATCTTGTCTGTGCGGATGGCAACAGAGAAATCAATCCCTCATTGTGGGAGTTATAGTCACTTATTTAAAATATCAAACTCCAAGATCTGGGCAGCTCAAGTAGTTGATATAAAATTAGTTGAGTGCATAGATGTGCATTCACTTTTGAAAATGATGGTTCTAAAGCTGTAGAAATGAGAAATACAAACTGCTTCAGCAAAAGAAATCTTAAAATCATAGAATTGCTTGGGTTTGAAGAACCACCTTCTACTAGACCATGTTTTTCAAAGAGACCCAATTACTTAAAGAAATAAAACAACGGAAATCACTCTGGTTTCAGATTAATTTGTGCCACCAAGATGCAAATATATTCCTGTGCTCTGATTCTTGTAAAAGATTTGTGATTTGCAGCAGTGATGAATTCCTCCAACAGACTTCTCAAACTTTGTGATGTACATATTGCATCACACCTCTGAGGTGTCAGCACATTCAATATGACTCACTCTTTTCAAGAAGAAGGTGTCTGAATGCTGTAGAGCAACAGGCAGTCAGCCTGCAAGGTCTTTGACACATTTTCTTCCTCTGAAGCCAATAACTGCCTAGTGATGTTCTTCTTCTGACGGTCATGAGTCCTCCTCAAACAGTTGACTAGAAGAACGTCATGTTTATAGCCTGTGATGCCTGAATTATTCTGAATTGAGCTTTAGCAGATGAAGGGCTTATAAAGCTGCTCTACAATTCAATTTTCTGCATATCCATGGATAATACCAATATGAGAGGATGGGATGAGCTAGTCATCACACATTATATTGTCTGAGAGCAGGCACTGAATTAATTAGAGGGATATGTCTTGATCTGAGCAAGAGGCAGTCCTGACTGATGTCAGTGGCAAAACTTCAGCTAATTTCTGCAGGAGGAAAATTTCAGTATATTTACACTGCTTATGTCATTATTCTAGGTCTAGCTTGATTTCCTTTGCCATATTTGCCTCCATTTGCTGAACAGAATGTTAAAAAATTATTGAAATTACTAACTCCCTGGGACTCTATGAATATTACTTTAGTTGTATTTTTGATTAATTAACTGTGTGCTAATTATTGCGTTTATGGCCTTGAAATGACTTATTCTTTCTCTGAAAAAAAAATCCTAACATCTGTCATTTTAAAACCTTTGCACATGCAGAATTTGCTATGCATTATTCAACTAGAAATTTTATATTAGCCCCTCTAGATCTACTAGAGTATACACCAAAGTTTGGAGATTTAAGACTTTTTAGAAAGTCTACTTATCTCTGTACTATTAGACCAGTGCCACCTTTCTAAGTAGGCATAGTTTTAAAAAAGTCCTAACATACCATCCTTATCTTTCTGTTCCATGTTCAAAGGTTCATCCTAAAGTTTCTGATAAAAGTCATAAACAAAGTCATAAACAAATTCTCTCCAAAATAATAAGGTCTAGTGTTACCATATGCATTGTTATTAAGAGTAGCTACTGAAATATGAAATATGCTTCTTTAAATTTTATTTTGTGTTGGCCAGCTTTTAAACTAATTTTTAATTAATGTTTAATTCTCTATTAAATACCTAGATATATTAGTTTATACTGATTTAATCTTACTGTTCCTTTTTTATACATTAAATATATTATTTATTACTAAAAGTTTTCTTCTGCAACAACAATAAGAAGTAGCATCTCAAGGATTGTTTGAATTATATTTCATAGCAAAGTTTAGTAACTGCTAAATGAATACATGTTAAAAGCACTTCATAGCTGGTGTACAGACATGAGAGATTATTGCATGCCAATTATTGCATGCTGTAAATATATACTCATAGGAAAATATATATATGTGTGCATATATATCATATATATCATATAAATTGTATGTGTTACATTTTCTGTCAAATAAAAAAATGGCTTCACTTAAACCATTTTTTCCCCATGTCTGAAATATTTTTAAAGTAGTAAGGCTATCACAGTTATCTGTTCATTCGTATGCCTATGTTTAAATTTATCTTAAAGATTGTTATTGCATGCCCCTAAAAGTAGTGGCCGGATGTCTAACGGGGAATCATTCCATCACTGGCAGCCTCAGTAAATTATTATTACAAGATAACTCTCATTCAGAATAGGTTTTTTTTTTTTTTCTCCTGGTGACTTGATGTAATGAAAAATCCTCCAAATCAATGGGAGCAATCACGAGTAGAAATGCAGCACTGGTTTATATATCTATTCGGCAGCAGAGCAAATAGAAAGGAGGATCTTTCTGTATTTAGGGTTATCCCAGAGATGTTTCCATTCCAGGGGCATGGGATGTGAAGAAAATAGCTTCGTGACAGCATTTCAAGACAGTAGGTATTTGCTTATCATTTCTGCCAAGCCCTGATTTCTTCTCATGACTTTTTTTGTTATTTGTTTATATACCGTTTGTAGATTACATAATATAGCAATGGACACTACTTTCTGGTGCCCTGAAGCTATTCTGAATTTTGGGATTCTGGAGGAGATAAAAATCAGTATTTTCACAGTAAAAATACATATTAAATTGACGTGCTTTAGACGTGAACCATTCTTTTTCCTTTCCTTTTTTTCTGCTGTTGCTGACATTATGTAACTAGTGGCTTTTAGGCTGTCACTAGGAGAAGTTTATGGTTTGAGGAGCTTAGAGTGAATTTTAGATATGACTCAACAACATTAACATTGTTGAAAATAAAAGCTGCTGCCATATTTGGAAAATGCACTTTAAGGATATGAATTAATCTTTTTATCCTGTAAAAAAACAGTGATGGAAGCCATCCTGATGCCTGATGGCCAGTTCCCAAAGAAATTTTAGGTTTTCCTACAGGGCATATCCCTTTGCTTGGTTTTATTCTCTTTTAACCATCCTTATCTAAGGTGAAATCTGAAGCAAAATGCTTCCCACTCCTTTTTTTACAACATGTTGTCATGAAAAGCTTGCTTTCTCCTCCCTCCCTGCCCCTTATTAAAAGCTTATCAGTTTCTCCTGGTAACTATAGCCAGGAGACTGGGCACAGTGTGGGAGCTGCCTGCTTGGAATGTGAACAAGCATTAGCTTGGGATAGGACATCCCTATGTCTATTCAGATCACAAGAAGACACTCCATCACTGCTGTCTCATCTTTAGCCCACAGAGCTCTCATTTTGATTCTCACTGACAGCAACACCCAAGTCACGTCCATGACACTGTCAGCATCATCAGAGCATCCCAAGGTAGCACTGAGTCTGTAGAGACAAGGACCAGCTGGGCACTCCAGGAAGAATGACACACTGAATGACAGCAAATTTAGAAATCAGTTCATCAGAGGAAAGTTGGATAAAAGTGGGTTTATTTAGTTTAGACAAACCTCAAAGCCTTTACAAATAATTGATCTAGAGTGAATGTAGCAAAAAAGTAAGGGACTTCCATTGTAGCACAACTTTGCGTTTAATCCCAAGAAAACCTAATTGTCTAGCCATCCAAAATGCCTTTCTTCTTGGAAATATGTCAAATATTTTCCTTCTCCCCATGAAAGAATTATTTGAGAATCAAGAGAGCATACTGCACCATCTGAGTGTTCTTGGTGTTTTCAAGAGTTTCAGGCAAATTTCCCCTCAATTCAGGGGGCACCTCATATGACTTATACGTATAGATATAACTTTATAGATATAACTTCAGTTAAAATGGTCAGCTTTGACACCTGGCAAGTGTAAAGAAATAGGATCACACACTGGAAAGTGTATTTTTTTGTACACCCAAATACAGTCAGGCTGAATTACTTTGCAGCTCTGAACTGCAGATGAACACAGCTGCAAAACTCTCTGTTTTCATGCAAATTAGATGTTGCTATAGGCTACCATCCCTCAAGTTGCCATCACAACCTTTCTCAGCTTGGGGAAGTTTGGATACTCAGCAAGTAATTAGTATCAGTAATCCCCTGTGTAAGGTATCAGCCAAATTCACTGCATAGCTACTTCTAGCTATCATATTGTTGAAAACTCTGGGCCAAACTACCTAAAAATAATCAAGTAATTTCTTTTCTTTGAATTACCCTTAAATATCTTTATCTTTATAATATGCATGAAAAAGAAGGGAAAAAATTAGGAACTGCAATCTAAAAAAAGCTAGGCAGCAAAACAAGAATTCATTGCATGCACAGTTATTATAAAATGAGCTCATCTAAATGCATCATTTTACAGCTGCTCAGCAAAAGCAATGCCACCCTCCCCTCAGTATTAACCAAACAAATTTACCTTTGCAAGACAGGTAGTGCTTTGAGAAGAGCATGAGGGCTCTTTAATACTTTTAGAGTTTTTAAAATATATGCGAAAAAACCTTGGAAGAGCAGAGAAATACAGTGAAATTAGTTTTAAAGCCACTTAGACAAAAACTCCTACACAGGTGGAGAAATATTTTTTCAAGTGCTATCGGTCAGATTTTTGGCAGGAGAGTGATTATGGATGTGGGCAGAGCAGTAGTTTCCATCATTATTATGTGGCCTGCCTAAAAACAGATTTTTGCATAACAAAAAAGAGACCAGTCTACAGCCTAATGAATGCACTCATTAACTGTAATAATGTTAGCTGCAGCTTGAAAGG
Source organism: Motacilla alba alba (assembly GCF_015832195.1). Lineage (NCBI taxonomy): Eukaryota > Metazoa > Chordata > Aves > Passeriformes > Motacillidae > Motacilla > Motacilla alba. The sequence goes on along the minus strand of NC_052016.1, from coordinate 44,101,749 downwards.
GACTTCAGAGAAAAAGAAATCAGCTCAACTGATTCCAAGACCCTGCTACATTTTCAACATAGAAAATAAGTGGAACAGTTTACAAAAGGGAGTCTATTTTTGTTGAACACCTGTGTCTCTTAGTATTTTGTCTAATCTTAGAAATAGAGGTTTAGAATGTGTGCTGAATTTTCCAGGTGCTTTTCATAAGAATCCTAAAGCTTCGTTTGCCAGCTCACTGGTACTAACTCAAAACGTTTTCCTGATCATATTTTTTCCAGAGCCAAGAGGTGAAAACTTTCTTTCAGTCTAGTGAATCGCTCAATGGATCAAACCATGAGACATCTCTGCAGCTTTCTATGCTCTAAAGAACTGCTGTAAAAAGACAGGGAACAAGGTAACATGGGGAGGAGCTTCTTCGGGAACGTCACCTCCAGCTGGTGCCCCGGACATCCACCAGATTGCAGTTGAAGCTGGCTTAGCATTAGACCTCTGTCTGCTACCTTCTCCCACCCAGGACTGGCAGCAGCCTGGAACAGACAACTGCAGCATCCTAGTTAGTTAGTTAGGTAGTTCCCAAAAAAATCTTTGCATCTTGATAATGTATTCCTAATAACACTGATAGATCTTGATAGTATATACCTGATACTTTGATAGCTTATCAATGACAACCTCTTTTTTTGAAGTGAGCAGTTAACAAAAATATCTCCAATAGTCAAAAAAAAATCGTATTTTCAACTCACTGTTGCTTAATTTATTAGTACAATGAAACTGAGTTGATCGTCAAATAATCACAAAATAGTGACTGAAAAGTGTTGCACTAGTTTCAGGGACTGTCAATTTGCGCAGTGTACCTCTTCGTTCTGCCCCTCTTGTATTATCCAACATATGCTCTTGCTAAATTTTCAAGCAGACTATAGTTAATGGTCTTCAAACCAAAAGCTTCGTATTGTTTTCTATAATTTGATTCTCAGAACAGCAAAGTTCCAACTCTGTCAGGATACTGCATGGAATGAAACAAAACCACAGGAGTACTGGTATTGTTCAGGAGTACTTAAATCTGAAGTTGTCCTTGAAAGATACTGTGGAACTGAATGGAAAAATAGTCAATTATAGTATTTATTTAATCTCTTTATCAGCATAGGATTGTCCAGTTTGAAACTTCTTTAGTCCAGCTATCCCTAAAAAGTGGCAGAATTTCCCTACTTCCTTGAAATGTTTCTCAAGAATCTGAAAACTTTCACTGAAATCAATATTATAAACCCTATAACTGAGATTTAAGAAATGTCCTAAATGAGTATAAAAGACTTGTAATATTAAAAAAAAAATCTGTGTCTATTTAATATGTGGGCATGTCAGTTTGTGCAAATCATTTTGTAGTCGTTCAAATATGTTATCATTGACTCATTGGTTTTGGAGTTTCAATTCCCATGATAAAGGTCATTTGGACTATGGAAGTCACAAGTCTTACATATAGGGCCAGTATTAGAGAATTGGTGCAATGGATATTCAAAACTGAGAAAGTGGCCTTAGACTGCCAGACCTGTGTTTACTTCAGACTGTCAACTAAAATGTCTGAATTAGGTTACAAAGAATTTCTTTTCTGTTTTAAAACCTCAAAGGATTATCTTGATTATACTGAGATAGCGTTATTTGGGGATTAGACGTGAAAAACCTTCCTTTCACCCAGCAAAAGAGAGATAAAACAGTTTCATTTTCATTTAGAGTAATTTTGACCCAGTGTACACTCTTGCCTACCCTGACTGCATCATTGGAATTAGCTGTGTGTATAGCTTAACACACCATTTAGCCTAAATAAATTTCTCTTCCTTGTTGCTTTGCATAGCAACTACAGAGAGAGAAAAAATACAATGATGAAAAAATAACTAAGGCAAAACATTACGAGAAGCTGGGGGAGCTGTGAAGGAGAGCTATTGTTTTAACTTTGAATTTTTGTCTAACCTGCTGGGTTTTACAGAATCATCATTTCCAGACATATGTCAAATCTCAACAACTACTAATGCACAGTGGATGCCAAGAAGTCAGATAGCCTACTGCCATCCCTTCACCAAGACAGGGACATTTATATCAGATGGAAGCAAATCTGTCTTGCTCTCTGACACCCCTAAGAGTCTTCACTTCGAGCTATTCTAGCTCGTCATTCTCTTTGCTGTGAGGAAAATTTCCTGGTGTCTGAGTCATTCTCTTTTCAGTTTAAGTCCTGAATGTTTATCTCAATGTGATAAACAATTTGTGGTTCTTTTAGCTGATGCTTTTGATGTACCAGAAGAAAAATAGCACATATCTTCCCCAGTGTTGTGTTTGGTTCTTTAGACTATAAATCTTTAGGTAATTCAATCAAGCCTGTTTTCTAGATCATCTCACTTTTTGGTTCACCCTTCACCTTTGAAACGAAAAACTAGATTTTTTAAATAGTCATTCTACCCTGTAGGATACTCCACTTTCAGAAATTTTGGAATAGTAGTTTAACATTTGCTTTTCCACATTGTCCATCTGAGGCTTTGTTATCTCTACATTGTTGTCTGTACAATACACACTTTGAGGAGGTTTTATAGAGTATTCCTAAACACCTTTTGCTCAAGCAGCTGAGCTGAAATACTTATTTGAATGAGAAGCAGCTCTGTTGAATTAAGAAGCTCTCCTGCAGAAAAGTTGAGAAGGACAGTTATGTAATTATCATTAAAAAGTTGTCATTTCCATCTTTTTTAATAATTTAAAGGTATAAAATGGTATCTCTGTTGCAAATCTTCTTAGAGGGATAGCTAATAATAAAGTAATTCTGTAAATTTTCTAGCACTCTGCTGGATTAGATCTACAAATATACTCCTTTGAAAATTATAAAGAAATTAAGTCCAAGAAAACAGGCTTTTTTTCTAGTTAGTTAGTTTGTAGTTTTGTTTTTTTTTTTTTTTTTAATGAGACAACTCATAAAGCTGGGATACTGACAGCACGGCTTTAATTCTTCCAAATTCTACCCAGTTTAAAAAAAAAATCCCACACTACAAAGCCTATTACTTCCTGCATTCAAAAACTTGTCAGATTTCATGAGGGTGAATAAAACTGCTTTAAAATCTTGCAAATCAACAAGACAAATCTTTTAAAGGAAAGGTTAAACCAGTCATAAATTTAAAACACCTTCTGTGGCTTTTATCACAAAACAAACCATAAGGGGTTTTAACTCTGTCCAGTAAACATTCCTGGTGGAAGTGGGGGCTGTTTGTCTTACTGAGCCTCTTGAGTGCAGTTGGGAACATTAAGGCTTGTGTTAATCCCTAAGCTGGAAAGTAAATTTCCAGGTGTTATACTCAAGCTAAACAGCAATGATCACCTTTCTCCTTTTGTGAATGCATATTTTACCCTTCTGTGCTGAGTAACTCAGTGCATTTGAATCTGAAGCATGTTTAATGGTTCTTTCATTTTGATTCCAGACACTGGATATATTTTTCCCTCTGGTGAAGTTGCTATTTACTGACATTGCAGCTGTGCTAGGAAGATGTAGTCAAGAGTCCAGGCTCTGTTGAAATAGTGTCTTGTGAGGAGTCAGTCTCTGAGGATGTGTTTGCTCTGTGTGAGGACAGCTGAATGCACAGCAAAAGGAATGCACTAGGGACCAGGTATCTGCAGCAGGAGTCCTGCCTGCTCTTCAGTACAGAAGAAAAGTTTAAGACAAGCAGTGAATGATCAAAAGAGAACAGATCCACACACATGAAGGTCACCTACATCACTGGGAGTATGACTAACTTACAGAAGGGCTAGCTTTAAAAAATCATGAAGATTTAAAGTAAGACAAGTTGAGCTTATTTTTCATCCTTTAATTACTCAACTTTTAGGATTTAAAGGTACTGTCTATAGTCAACATCATTCACTTTTTAGAGGAGGGAAAAATGCTGATCTGAGATTCTTCTCCAAGTGTCTGAGTTTTGAAAGCTGAAATATCATGTTCATGATAAAAGAGAAGAAAACTGAAATGTTCTAATGAGATATATACATTTTTAGGATTGAGCAAAACTTCATGAATGGCAGTACTTCCAGGAAAATCCATCGTAAAAATGGGGAGAGGGAAATTACCCTGATTGTTTGTGACATTTTGTTTGAGTGGGCTTTTCAGTTGCTTCTCTCTCCTTGTGGTTTGAGTGTTGCAAGCTGAAAAGTTAACAGAAGAGGATTCAAATTCTGTGTGCAGTACAGTATCACACAACTCCATAAAGCTCCAGCCACAAGCAAAAAAAAATTAGGAGCAACACCTGGATCTGCATAATTCTCTGCCCAGCTTCATTAGCCATGTCTGCAGAGAGGATTAATTGCTTCAGCATCAAAACCATGTTGTCTCTGTGCTGGTGCTTCTGCTTGGGCAGTGCCAGCCCATTCAAGACTTGTTTCTGGCTCCTTGTGGAGCCATCAAGAAACAGGGACATGGTCTGCAATACAGTCCTGCCCTTTGCACAGTGAGCGGTTCTGTCCTCAAAGTCACATCCTCTCAGGTAAGTGTAGTATCAACCCTGTGCAAGGGAAATGCTGAACCCAAGGTTTTCTCTCTTCAATGAGGTTCATTGATGCAGAGATGCACTTTTACACAGCAGATTTCAGGATCTGTATTTTTTAACATTGTTTCAATTACCTGACTTGAAGGATGTGGAATAGATAATTTTAGTAGAAGGTGCTGATGTCAAGCAAATGTAAGTAAAACACTGAATTCTTCTTCTAGAAGAATTACAGATGCTTTACCAGACTCCAGTCAAAATTACAGCTGCTAGTATGTGGGCTCTTAGGCCCTGAGTTTCAATGTTAAGGAAGTGCTTTTCTTATTCCTTTGAATGGCCAATGTTGTGTCCCTTTCCTTTACCCCTCTAGTGACGGCTGGGCAGACAGGTATGACGTGACAGAAGGGTACCAGAACGAAGCTGTCGGTGGGATAACGATCAAGCTGCAGTCCCCAGATGTGAAATGGTTTGATGATTACTACCTACAGCTCCGGCCAGAAACCAATCATCGAAATCCATGGTTTCAGGAGTTTTGGCAGCACAGGTTCCAGTGCCGGTTGGAAGGGTTTCCCCAAGAGAACCCTAAATACAACAAGACATGCACAAGTAAGTGAATTTATTATTTCTGCTGAGCGAAACAATATGAATGAAGGTCTGGTCTGATGCAGCATGGTCTGGTGAAATAGTGAGTTGAATTGGAAGGAAAAGAAGCTGTAATTACAATGCTAGTGGGTTTCAAAATGATAAAAAGCACAACTTTAAATGTTCAGATTTCTAAAGAAACAGATAGAGCTTCAATACCTAACTAGTCTCTGTATTTGAAAAACTTGATGCTACTCCACCTCCATAGGCATGTAAACACTTTCAAAAATTCTGCAACACAAAGTTAAATGTACCTTTTCAGAAAAAAAGCTGATCATATTGCTTTGGCTCACAAAAGCAATGAGAGGGCTAATATACTAAAAATTATCTGAAGCCCTTATGGCAGTGATGAGTATTTATGAACTTCATATAAAACACTACATGATTTGAAAGATGTCATTAGGTTTTCTTTCAGCCACAGGTCATTTCAGGATATGCCATTTTGAGCTGATTATTTTCATTCAATTGTACTAATTTTAGCAAAAACTCCCACATTTTGTCATTTCTGCACTACAGATAAACGTGGTACATTTTTCTGGGGTTTTGTAGGGGTGTTTTTTAAAATTTATTACTTCTTTTAATTGCTCTTTATTTCATGAGATGCCAAGCAGGACTAATGTTGTCTAGGCTGTGAGCTGGCACATATGTCTTGCATTCCAAAGGGTATGGGGACCTGTGGCACCAGTCAAATGGCAAGAGACACAGCAGGGACCAATGACTCAGTGCCTCAGCAAGAAAACCCCAGACTACCAGCAAAGGGTCCTTTGTTCAGGTCCAGAGTCATTCCTTTGAGCATAGGAGGACTGTTTTACAAGCCCCTTCTCCTTCTCTATAACTCTCTGGGCAAATTTTTAACTATTTCTGACCCTTTAGAAGTCAGTAATACCATTGTATTAGTATTCTGGTATTCTGGCAATGTTGGGGATAACATGGTGCTGTGCTCTCGGCATTAGTCCAACCACAGCTCTAAACCCCAAGGGTTCTTCCATCCTAAAAATGTGAATATTTTCCACACACCAATGAGACCAAGAAGTATCTTAAAGGATCAAAGTCTTGGATTTACACAACACAAACTCCTACCTAAATCCCACTTAATGATCCTAAAGTTTTTCTTTTGATTTGGACAAGGTCTCAAAGGAAGTTTGTGAGTGAGATGTAAATTGAATCTAGGAATCCCAAAATCTCAGTGTACACCTTCCACACTCAACTCACTTTCCCCCATTATTTTTGTTCTGTTACCCTTCTACCAAAGTTTGAGATAGGTTTTATTTGCACTATTGACAGGTACTGCATACTGAGCAGCAAACTTCATTGATTTCCCCATGATAATGTAGACCTGTTTCCTGAGATGTCAATGCAGTGGGCATAGCTGGATACAGGCTAATAACCCAGGTTTCCATCAGTGTGCCATGTAAAAAGCATTTCAGTTTGACTTTTGTTGGTTTCTTTTTTAACTTAGCTTTTACCAACAATGTGAGAATCTAATTTATGTTTTATGTGAAAGATTGGGAATGATGAACTGTAAGTGCCTAAAGAGTCTTTTATAGCACTTAAAATAAAATTCACCACCACAGAAAAGTTATCATGGGGGTGCAGGGAGATGTTATTTTACACACAAATTCACCAGTCATGGATATAAGACAATCATTAAGATTGAATTTTTTGGTTTGAACAGCACTCATGGCTGGAAGCTTTCCCACAAAGACACACAGCTCAAATAGGTTCCTAAAACCTATGTCAAAGACACAAAAAAAAAGATGCAAAAATCCAAATCTTCTGATTTGCAAATCATGAATAGAGAAGACGGCTTTTATTCCAAATAGATAGATCTAATTTCCTTTTCTTCAGTTTTCTTGTAATATTCAGGGCTGGACCATGATGCGTATAGTAAAATAATTAAAATCAGATTATAAAAGCTTTAATTCTCTCTTGTTGCTGTAGGGCAAAAACAGTAGTTGTAGTTGCAGAATTTCCTGTGGATTAACCAGCAAGAAAGATATAAATGTATTCACTGAGAATTGTAAGAGTGAGACATTTGATGCTGCAACTTTAAGATCAAAATTACCATGAATATTTGAAATTGGCATGGTAGTTGTTTCTGCCTTATTTCCTATGACCCATATGATTTTGAAAATTATGTCTTTTCAATTCCTGTATTACTGTTTATTTATTTTGAACAGTCAAAGTTGTGAGTCCTAAATTTGCTCAGTTCAGACTTCCCCATTGCAAAGATGATACTTGCCCTCAGTGATCATAAATGTTTCACAGACTGTCCTAAGAGTTTCTCCGTGCTGAGGAATTAGTTTTGGTTCTGATTTCACCTGATAAGAAAACAGGACTATGTCCTTTATTTTATTTAACTAAATACATGGTGTTCTCCAGAAGCTGCATTAAAAATATATTAAAAACGCCAAACACACAAAAAAATTAAGCTACAGGTGTTTCTTAGGATTACAATTAATGACATTAAGTTATTGAGAACTGCTTGATAAAATGCTTGAAAAATGCTTGAAAAAAGATAAACATTGAGCTGATGTTAATAGTCAAGGTCATTATTAGATGAATGTGTCTATATAAATGGCAGTAACCATTATATTAGTGGGAAACAAAATTAATTTTTCTCTGTAATCCAATTATCTTGCCACAAAAACAGAAAGAATGGTTAAGAGCATAGTCAACACAGGAAGATATGGCTGAAATCTAAGTAATAACTGACTTCATCTATGCACCAACTATGAATTTAGCTGTTAAAATCTCTTCATTTGCTTTGATGAATCCTGCCTAGTAGAATATTAAGCTACATTTATCCCTGTGACAGAAAATACATGAAGACATAAACCATTGTAATCATCTCCCATGACTTGTGAGTATTTTTCTCACTTTTTAACATAAACCATTCATTGACAGTTTCAGGGCAGGTATTATTACTAATGAATGCATGATTCAGTATGATATGTATAATCAAATTATGAAATCAGCCAAATGAAGAGAATCCAAAAAACAATAAGTTTTTTTTTTCTCCATTCATTTCTATTAAGGACTAAAAAGTTTCCATTCCTCCACACAGAATTAGTTCATACTGAGATGAAAATTTCAGCATCCAGCTCATTTTTCATTTGCAGATTAGAGCATATTTGCCTAATCCAAATGTGTGTCACTGCTGTTGCTGCTAAGAACATTGATTTTCTGCCCAGCTGGAGCACTACAGAAAGTGAGTTCACAGACTTATCTGACTTGATTTTCAGTGTAATCAGTTCCATGGCACAGGAGAGCCGCTACAAGCCACCTCTGAAGAACAAAAGTCAGAACAAAGAATTTAAAATGCATGTGTAAAAGGAGACATTTAATGGCCTCCAATCACTAGGGATTTTATGAGATTTGGGGTTGGTTTCACCTCTAGTACCAGTCAGAGATTTTTTTAATATCAAGGCCATAAGTCAAAGAAGTTCATAAATAGGTGTGCAAGCTGATCCAGATGAGTAATTCCACTCAATGACCAGCTTCAGGTCTCAAAAGGCTAATCTAATCCCTTGGTATTGATTGCCTTTATACTTTTGAAGACAAGATGTTTATGCAATTGCTTTCTTTCAGACAGACTTCCCACCAGACCTCTAATTCCTAGTACCTTTTCATCTTGGTGAGAGTGTTTTAAAAAATGCATCGTAATACCAAGCAGAGACAAAACCCAACATAATTATGTGGTGAAGCTCTGGCTCAGTGGGCAGTACTGGAAAAAGACAAGTCCTCAAAGTCACCAGGACCAGAAGCATATTTATTACATTTACCAGTCTGTTAAAGTACTTATTTTGACTGCACTGTTGAGTGATATTATTTTTCCCATGCTGTGCAAGAGCTTGAGGCATGGATGGAACAGCATTATTTATGGTGATACTCACTCAAACCCAAGCAATACCAGAATACACATCCCAAGTATCTGTGATCCAAGTCATAGACAATAAAGAGTAAATAAATAGAGGCTGATGCTGCTGAAGCACTGCAGTATCTTACTTGGATTGGCAGAGGCCACAGACTTAAGAAAAAAAAATAGTTTCATGTAAAGGAACAGTGGGAACAAGAATCTGGAGGGAGGTCATAGGTCACTTGTGCAGGTACTTACAGCAGGGTCCTGACATTAAATACTGCAGTTCAAAGCAGTGAAGTAGAAAACAAAGGGAAATTATGGGGGCTGGGTCATCACAGACAAAGGTCAGCCACAAACAAGACATAGAGGGCACTGATAGTGAGGAAAGCAGCTTATGTCTGCCATGGCTGGGAGCAAGGACCCTGTGACAAGGTTTATAGGGAAGAACACACAGTGATGTACAGGTGTCCTGGTTAGAGCTCCCAGGAAAAGGAGATTTGCATCAGCATTCTGAGTGCATCTTAGAAGGTGCAAAAATCCCAAATTCCATTCATGGTTTAACCATGTGGCTTCTCTGAGATAAAGGTGCTTTTTCTGAGGGTGTAAAAATTCTCATAAAAGACGGATGACCAATGTATCTCCAAGCAATTGAGAAGAGGATTAAAAATGAATGAGTTTATTTGCAGAAAGGGAGGTTAGGGAAATTTGGCACAAATACAAGAAAATTTTTTTATGCTAAAGGTACAAAAGTGCATATAAAATAAAAGTGCAAAAAATACCTACCTGTTTGCTGAATCTCATCCAGTTCCAGCTATTTTTAATGAGTACAAAAGGATACACAGAAAGTCCATGGTTTCAGATGAACAGAAATTTGGTTTAACAAATGTCCCTTTTGGGTTTCCAGATAGAATGAAAGAATAAAACATGACTGTCTAGTCTTTTGCACTGCAACATGCAAATCTGTTGATTAAATGTAGGTTCTAATGCCAAAATTGGTTTGATCAGAACTCAGCCAACAAAACATAAGTGCTATCAGAACGGAAAGGTATTTTCCACATTTCAAGGAATGTGTCACATTTAAACATCATATTCCTCCGACTTAACATTAATATACTTTTATTTTTGGACAGCAAATAAAAGCAGAACAAAGTTTAAATTAATTTCTGTTTTTTAAACAGTGAGTTAGAAAGCATTTTAATTCTCCAGAATAAATCCTGTGTGTCATTCAGTTTGATATTCATGCTTGGGCACCAGCAAGCCAAATTGTGGTCCAGCCCTCATTTTTATGCCCCACATTTCAGACCTGGAACTCAAACACAATTATTACTGCTTTTACAGTGATGCTGGGTCAGATCCAGAAATTTCCAAAGGCAAATCAGCTGTAAGGCATAAATCTGGATCTGAATTTTCTAGCAGTCTGATATAATCTGAGCCAGGAGCCCACACAGGCATGTTACTATTTTTTTGATTCAGAGAAAGAAGCAGTGTGACACTAAAAACTGCTATATGCTCTGGTTTATGTTTTTGAAAGCCTTTTTGATATGAATTGATTCTGAATTAAACACATCTGTAACTCAAACATTTTAATATCTTGAATTTCCTCGTTGATACAGACTTCATCAAACTCCTCCAAAGTCTGACCACAAAACTACATTTGTTTTTCCTTCCCTTCACGTTTCCTGATTTCTTCCACAAACATATTAGATGTATGTGATGATACACCTAATACGACTTCCTTATATTGCAATTCCTTTTCCAACTGCCTTTCTGAGCCTTGAAAACTATCTGGATCATGTCTCTCTAGCCTTAAAAATTAACTTATCCTTAAATTTATTCAGATTATATACATTTCATATTGGATTTTTCAATTGGAGTAGCTCCTGCCATTCTTTTCTCTCAGCAGCTCAACTTTCTATATAGGTTTAAATACATCATACAAGCATGTCTGCAAGTACAGAGAGTTTTATGCCATCATTTAATGTACTTTTGCACTTGTAGCAGTTGAGCTTTGTTCCAATTTGTGACCAAAGAAAATGAAATCTGCAGAGCAAAAACAGTACTCTTAATAAAATTATATGGAGAAATAGGTATCTATTTACTTACCTTCTCCTAGGACTACCTGTTTCTGATACTCTTTTTTATTGATTATACTGAACTTGACAAGAGAAGCCAGACTGCCACTGTTTTGTGGGCACCCAGGGATGAGGGTCCAGCTCTCATCAGATTTGTGAGCGCTCTGAGAACGCCAAGACTATGCAGGTTTAAATAGATATAAAACACCAAAGTCAACAAAGTACTCTGAAAAAAGCTTTTCAAAGTAATCTCTGGATTTCAATACATTGAATTTGGTCCCTCAGTCATTCTTAGCACTTAGGTGCTACTCAACGTGTAAAATGCAACAGTGCTGATACTGGCTTTCAGTTAAGAGTGAGTTAGAACTGGTCAAAAACATTGGGTGAGGGAATTGTACTGGAAGGTACTTCCTTGTAAAATCTCAAATCTCAAATCTATGTTCCATAGCAGCATTAAAATGGGTCATTTTTTGTTTTCTTATCTCAGTAACACTGAGAAGCTTTGTTTCAAGCTTTTAATTTACCTTCACATTGTTTCAGTTTTACGCTACATGCTTTGCCTCAGCATCAAAATTACATTTCCCAGCAAAAAAGGATATTTGAACTGCATAAAATTTCCCATAGAGCAAAAAATACCTATTTTCTTCAGTCCAAGAGCCTGCAATAAATTAAAATAGGAAAACAAATAAATAAATAAACTACTGCAATCGATTTTTTAGTAGAAAAATACTCCCAGAACCTTACAAATTATACAGAACTGAAAGTTACTTTATCATTTCACATTGCTTTGCTAGAAAGCTCTGATAATAGACTCTGGAAAAGGTTCCAAAATCAGTCTTTTTTCTATATCTTTAAACAAGGACAATTTAACTAGATATGAAAAATATGGTTCTTGTGTACAACCTTGCCTCTATTTTACAAGATACCACACATTTCTTCAGTGCATGTTTCTGGGATGATTGACTTGGTGGCATGTCATGCAGAGTATACAGATCCAGGGAACATTACATGTGTTCCCAAGGAGCACAACAGGAACAACGTGGGCTGCTGACAGAGCTAAGAAGCCACATACTATATCCTGCAGAAGTCAGACAATACCATAGTTTTGTTGGAAAGATTAGCCTGTTGTCCTGATTTTTTCTAAGAAATTCACTAAGGCAAAGAAAAGAAAATAAAGGAAAACACATTGGTTGATAGACTTCAAGTACAGTGAGCAGAATGTGAATGTGGGACATCTTAGCCAGCAAAACTAGAACTCATTTCTGTCAGCCTCTTGTCCCTCAGTACAAAACTTAGCACAAAGAATCACTGAATATTTTAATGGCACATTTATGGAAATGGTATAGAAACTAAATTGTGATATAATCAGGGAGAAACATTATGAAATAATTGGAGACTGTAGGATATGCCTGTGGTTTTCATCGTAATGCCTCTTATGACTTTGTAATAAACAACCTTTTGATCACTGAGAATTTTTAATAATAGTAATAATAATAATAATAATAATAATAATAATAATAATAATAATAATTAAACACTAATGCTTTCCCTTAATTTCAGTGCTAAACTCATTGCAAAGCAAACAAATTGCTCTGCACTAAAAAAAAAAATTCTCCCATTCTGTGTCGCATATTTTGTTCTCCTTTTTTCCCTCAGGGAAAGAAATAAAGGGGTTGAGGATTGCTTGGAATGTAAAGTATTTTCACTCTTCCTTTTACCCTTTATTAATTCTTTAAAATGCAAAGTACTGTCATCTTTGGAAAAGATAGAAAAAGCAGAGAACAGAAAAAGAAAAACAGAAAAACAGAAAAACCATATTAAACCACAATGATTTTGCACTCTTTATCATTCTGGCTTGATGAGGCTTTGTAGTATCACAACCTGACAAGCAAAAAAAACTTGTATTTCATCTTCCTTGAGGGTAAAAACCTGGGGGGAAAAAAAGGAATTAAGCTTTACATCAAAAATCTGTAAAATAATGAAATATATTGAAGAATGCTTATTTCATGCCTAGTACTAGAAACAGTAGCCAAATTTCAGAATTTGATGCAAAGATGTAGGTTTGGTTTGGTTTGTTTTTCCATATTTGGAAGGAGGGGATCATTCTTAGAAGAACTATTTTATTAGTCTCACTGGTAGCCAGGACCACCAGTTCTGGAAGCTGCTGGAGTAGCTCTGGAGCATGGGAAGCAGTCCAGAGCTGGCTCACCATGCACAGGGACTAACAACATCCATAAGTGCTTTCTTGGATCACTGCCCATAAGTACACTAATTGTTTCTAAATAGATCCAAGAAATGAACTGTTGCTAGTTGGAATCACTTTATTGGTGAAAGAACATGTTTCTTTTTCATCATCTACATATTTGTGTGCTTTGGAGACTTGACAACAGAAAAGAACAAATTTGGATGAGGAGCTTAGTGCTGGGCCATTTCCATACAGTTAATCATACAATAGAATCATGGAATAGAATGGTTTGGATTGGAAAGGAAAGACCATAAAGATCAAGTAGTTTTAGTCCCCCACCATGGGCAGGGACATTTTCCACTGGAGCAAAGCCCCATCCAACCTGGCTTGAACTTCCAGAGATGGAGCATTCACAGCTAATCTGGGCAACTTGTTCCCGTGACTTACAACCTTCAATTTCTTCCTCTAAATCTGACCTCTTTCCATTTAAACCATTCCCCTTTGTCCTATCACTATATGCCCTTTCGAAAACTTTAGCATAGATTCATAAATAGGTTGATATATTCCAAACACTGTCGTCCTCATTAAATTCATCCATGCCACCTTTCTATGTCATGACCTTGTGTCAGGAAAGGCTCTTGACTGAAGACAGCACTCATGGATGAGTAATAAGGGCAAGAATATGTGCTGGAGTTCCAGCAAGACCAATATGCAAGAACTCTTGAGTGAACAATGTGTTTAAGGCTTCCTAAATCATAATTGTTGCAGAGATAGATTTAAAATATTTTTACTTTTTTTGTTGTTGTTGTTGAGTGAGAGACTACTTTTAGCTTGTATATTCAACTTTCCCTTAAAACCACTGCTGGGGTTACTGGTGCAAGTGTTACTTATATCTTCAAGTCTGACATGCCAAAATACTTTTTGAAATGGGTGGAAAGTAACTTTTAGATTTGGTTTTGATTTGGTGTCTTTTAATGCTGGCATTTTTTTAAGGCTTTATTACAATATAATAAAAAGAGAAAAAAAATTCTTTTGTGTCAGTTTTTGTGATTTTCCCTTAAATACAGAATCTTGTAGTACTATAAACTGACCTTGGAAGGTTGAATTTGCCCCTATAAAGCCAAGTGAGGCAATTAATATCTCAGGTGAATGTGTTCTCCAGCTGCAGGAAGTATATTAAAATTCTCACAGCAGCTAAATCCCTCACAACTCCATTGACAATTGCCAGCAGCTTCTAGGAAGAGCTAAGCAGCCTCATTATAAATCATCAGGTGAATGGAATGAGGTTCAGTGTTTAAAGAAAATCAGAATAATAATTTCATAAAAATGAAGCACAAAGCCCAGTGGAGAGTAAGAATTAAGAAGTAAGTTATTAGATTTTTAAGCAATCATATGCAATAAAGCAGCTGAAATATTGTTTTATGATAAATAATATTGCCAATGAAAATCTGATTCATTTTAATGGCTACTATAATTAACTGCATGGTGTGCAAGGTGCTAATTTTGTGGATGAATAATTGGTTAAAACAAACTTTATGTATTGCAATGTAATACGCTTGTTCAATTTTCCACTTAATTTCAATTAATATGGGTTTTACTTGTACTCCACTGTTGCAGTTTTTATGCCTATTATTTTTAATTAGGGAAAAGAAATACCTTGGTAGAACAGAACAAATGAGCAGTACTGTGTGTTTTTCCAAGTTTTGGTTTTTTTTTCATTAACATACTTCAAGTTCATATTGTTTAGCCTTCCAAAATGTTAATAATCACAGCTCCTGAGCTTGACTGGAAATGGTGGTGCCAGTTTCTACATAAAACACAGGGGAAAAAAGAATCCTTCAGTTCTCTCATTTACTTTTTGACCTCTACACAGTGTTTTTCAGTTCAAACTATGTGTTTTATTACCCTTTCTGGTGTTTCCAGTGCTGCAATAGATTTTAGTGATTAGAACTGTGGGGTGATTTTCTCCTTCACCACTGAAAAGGTGTGCTTGTATGTAGTCATAGCTGCTTTATGACAGAATTGATCACTACCTGGAGAGTCTTACCCTTTTCCACCAAAGGTGTCTACCCATCAGAATGGGTTCTTGTCTTCTGGAAGGATATTGTTAAACTAGATTAGTGCCACCCTGAGAGTCATATATTAGTCTTAATTTCTTTAAAGAAAAAAATGTCTGAGCCTCAATCTTTTCATGGCATAAAATACTTCTCAGACTGTGCTGTCTCTGCAGCTCAGATGGGCAGGTGTGAGCACCATCCCTGCCCCTCATTAATGCCTCTGTGGCAAACAGACTCTCATGGAGTGGACAGGTTATTTGCACTCCCTTTACTCTGGGGTACCCTCACAAGAGACTCTCTAGCTCCTAGGGTCGCTGCTTGGTTGATAAAAGCAGAGCAAATGTTCTAATAGAGCTTTTTTGTTTGTTCTGCCTCCAGAGACAAATCTCTCTAGGTGTCAGATAAATATACAGCACCATTGGTGCAGTTGTTTTATCTCTGACTCTTCTCACTTCCCCAGATCTTGTGGCCAGAATGCAGCTAGAAAGGAAATCTCCAACCTATCCTTCCTTAGTTTGCCTGGTGCTGTCAACAGAGGAAATCTGTGTTAGTAATAACAGTGTGCTGTAAAAAACAAAGGTATTCAAGGTGCTGCTGAATGATTTTTTTTCTGTGTATTTTACAGAAGCATAAATAGAGAATAGAAATGCAAACATCATGTTTTGAAAGCCAAATAAAATAAGATTCACCAATTCTGGCTAAACAGAGTCATTGCCTAACCCACACTGTCAAACCCTTCACAGATATTTTAATGTATTAGTTTGTATTGCATTGTTATCCTCACTTGATAAAGAGAGAGGAGTAAGAGAAGTAGCAGAAATATTGGGGGGAATTTTTGGTACAGAAAAGGGATGGTGTCTAGGTCATTCTGTTTGCACAGGATTAGCTCCATGTCTTTGAAACAAAAATGTTTTCATAGAATTATAGAATGGCTTGGAAGAGACCTTAAAGATAATGTAGTTCCAATTTCTCTGCCATGAGCAAGAACACCTTCCACCAAACCAGGCATCTGAGAGCCCCCACGCAACCTGGCCTTGAACACTGCCACAGATGGGGGCTTTGGCAACTTCTCTGGGCAACAGAGTTCACTGATTTTCCAGAAGTGGAACTTTTTTATAAGGTTTCTAGGGAATAAACCTCTTATTAGCATTTACACTTCAACTAACATTTCTGAGGGTTTGAAGAGATTTCTGAAGGTGGAGAGAAGTTTCTGGGTTCCCTAAAATATTATGTTATAATGTCCAAGGTGAATGCTTTAAAAAGACACATGAAAGAGCAGAACTTAAAAACCAACATAGGTGAGGTGAGCTGATGAGCCGCAGAGAGAAATACATCATCTGGATAATACAATATTTAAAGAAAACCTCTACTTTAATTTCTTCATTTTCATTCTAACATGGTCATCATATGTACCAATAAAAATCTCTTTTATGAGCTATTTAAGACATTTAAAATACTTTTCCCACTGTTAATAATTAAGCCACCAACCAGCAGATGTCTGAAGATCTGGCTGTATCCCAGTCCTATTCACTAAACCCTCTGTTTGTTCCCTGACAGGCCAGATGACTCTGAGGACACAGCATGTTCAGGACTCCAAGATGGGCTTTGTAATCAATGCAATATACTCCATGGCCTATGGGCTCCACAACATGCAGCTATCCTTGTGCCCAGGCTACGTGGGCCTCTGTGATGCCATGAAGCCCATAGATGGTCGGAAACTCCTGGAATCCCTCATGAAGACTAACTTTACCGGGGTCTCTGGGGACATGATCCTGTTTGATGAGAATGGTGACTCACCAGGAAGGTAACGTTGACATTTGTCGAACTGTTTAATAGCAGAGATGCTAACAGTATGCAGTAGGTATGCACAGACTTTACAACAGAGCTAAGGTCTCATACTCTGAGTTTGACATTTCCTGATTCCTGTTCTTTTTTTGCAAAAACAGATTTTTTTTTTACTGTGCATTTTTTATGGAATTTCAAGTTCAAGATGTGGAATTTCAGGTATAAAAGTTTCTTTTTGCAATAATTTGCATTGCATTAATTTGCATTTTCACCTGTACCATTTAAAAGTATTATAATTGAAAACAATATGTTTTCAGACCTTTATGTTTGTAGATCATGATGTCCACCACAGCTTATTTCTCTCTTTATGTGGGTGTTTAGTATATGTGTTTGATTGACCTATAAACAATCATAGCAGACTTAGCTCTTATTAAGAAAGCTACAACAATATCAGAAATATTATACTGATGCATGTGGGATTTTTTTAAATCAGAATTATTAAAAACTTGCTTACATATATTCCAAATGAAATTTTTCCACTTGCATAACACACTAAGCTATCAATCCATACTGGGCTGCTCTAAGACAAATGGAATTGAAACAAAGCTTATTTTGCTGATAGCATGCATAAATATGTATACATACATCTATGAAATACAAGTCAAGTTTTTCTATGACACATGTATCCATAGAAATGCACATTGGAAATAGTCTTGAGGTAGGGTTTTGTCTGGGTTTCTGCCTACTGAATTTTCAGAGGAAGAACAGCAAGTATGACAGTATTCAAAGTATATTTATTCCCTGTATTTCGATGTATTTTCTGTCTTGTTCACTGCTTTTGCTCCAGTATTGTTTGAGATAACCCATTATGCCCACATTATTGGGAGGTTTTAAACATCTTTGTTTTGGTGCCATATAAAAGATGATTAGGGAGAAAAATTTTATCCTATATACTCATTTAAACTTTGTCTCCTCCTGCTAATGTGAACAAAAAGGAAATCATTAACTTCCTAGTGGAAATGGGTTGGAAAATTTAAACTCATTGGTCAAAATATTTTGACATTTCCAAAAATTTCTGTGATTTCAAACCTGATTTTTTTTCATTCTATTTGCAAACCTGTAAATTCAGCATTCTTCCCAAAAGCAAGCAGGACAGCCACCTACACAGCAGTCTGTGTCTGTTTCTGGAGACATAAATTTTCAAATTCTTCGTACTCAGACTCTCAGGAAGGGCACTCTGAGCTAGCAGGAGAACTCAGGCACAAACTGACAGAATAGGAAAATAGGAAACAATAGGAAAATTTCAAATGGAAATTTATTTTCAGAGCTTTTTTTACATGAGCAAGGCTGTTTTCTGCTAAATGTTCCTATTTTTACAAATAGCTGAATTTTGAAGAAAGGTGTTAAGTCTGAATTTTTCTGGCCAAATTATTTTTTAAAGACATCCCAGACTTTTAATAAGGATTTATTTTTTGTTTTAAAGGTTCTCAGATGCAGTGGACTATATCCTACCCCATTCCAATTGGTTTCTTGTATAAAAGTGACTGCAATTAATGAGCAATGTGTGACCTGCCAAAAACAAATATGTGAATTGACAATATCAATAACAATATCTAAATATTGCAAAGACATATTTTGCTTTCCTTTTTTTCATGTTGTCATTCTTAACAAGAACAATTTAACACCATTTGTTGCAAGGAATTTAATTGAATATCTTGGATATTTTTAAATTCTAAGAAAGATGATGAAGAAATTATATCATGTGAAGAAATTTGTTCAATCACAACTGGACATAAGTATTTCCCTGAAGAGCATGGGGACACCATGGGGAATGTGTACCTCACGATAGGCCAACTTTAAGAAGATCCAGCTTCCCTGGATTTGTGTGATATTTGTGTCTACTCAAACTAATGAACTCTGTGTGGTTACAAAGTGGTACCAGAATTTGCTTTCTTTTGAATCATAGTTATTTGTCCCCTCTTGTCCAACAATAGTCACATCATTAAATCCAGTCTATGCGCTTAAGTCAGACAACATTTAGTCAAAATGTACTCTTTCATGATTAAGATGATTTTATAGGAAGCTTCATTTCTATCTTCCAGGTTTTGAGTCATTTATAGTCGTTTAAGCATCGTCAAACACTATTTGCAAGACTTTGGAGATGGTGCAGTCATACTGGAGCAACTCATCTGCCCTGTTCCCTTGCACTGATAACTCCATGTTCACTTTGTAAAACAGGACTTTAAATCCTCACAGCTGTACTGTGGTGGTGGTGTTAAGCAGGAAATCAGAACATAAAAAGCCTTTCTGACCTAGATAGCTCAGGATTTTAATGTATAGAAAAAAGGTTTTGAGATTATATAACAGATGATTAATCCTACAAGATGTTTTGAATCCTGACCCTATTTCAAAGTCCTTTATGTGTATGTTGAGTTTTAAGCAGTCTAGTGTAGGGCCTGTTTTATGTGAGTCAGGAGACATGGAAATAAAAAAAAAAAAAGAGTATGAAAGCCATGATTCCTCAGGAAGATAACAATTATCTGTAAATACTATCAAAACTCTAAAGAAGAAATTGAGGAAGGAAGAACAGGCAAGAAAAAACAAGATGCTGATGTTTTGACCGTGCTACCAGTAAAATATGTATTCCTAGCAACATCATGGTGCTTCTGTTTTGAAACAAGTATTTTGCACAGTGATTAGAGCACTGTTGGAAATGTGCTATTGTACCATCTGGTCTTTCCTATCCTAAAGTGACAAACTGTCCCTGTATTATCTCAAGGAACCTCCAGGGAACCAGTGACTCATTAGCCTTCGTTTTAGCAATGGGCTTTCTGAATCTGGCTGTTTCTACCCATCCATCAATGCTGCTCTCCACAGAGAAGAGAGACAAAACTTATTGAGGCAATACTGTATAAAATTTGTCAGGTTCCTTTCCAGTATTCCCCTTGTGATGTATGCGTGGAACTACTACTGGGGGAGAACTACTACTGGAACTACTGGAACTACTGGAACTACTGGAACTACTACTGGAACTACTACTGGGGGAGATCATTGGTTTAGGTTCTGTGGCCTGTCAAACACTGGCAGTACTTTTGTTAGTCTGTCCATGAAACCCTAAACTAAAAGCTTTAACAAAGTTATACTCATAGGTGTTTAGCAGTGTCTCACAGTGTTGAATAATGGCTCTACTGTGGCTTCTGTACTAACTTTTTTGGTTAGTCTGTTTAATCCTTGACAAACTGTTACTATGGCTGTGAATCTCAGAAAAAAAGTTAGTTTATAATCTTGTGCACAAGTCTGGTTCTTTGGGTTTGTGCTTGTTATCTGGATTCAATTACTTTGTGTCAGTCTGCAATTCATATCTCCAACTTTGAGAACATTGTTGAAGCTGTGGACATTTCCTTCTTTATACACTAAGGAAAGTGAAATATTCCAAAATTTAGAAGTATAACAATTTTTTCATTCTATTCTACATACCCTTAATTCTTTTTCTTTGAAAAGATTCAAGAACAATATAATGCGTGTAATATCACATTGTCCATTCAGTCAGACTCCACTTTCATTTCCTTTTAGAGGCTGCTTGCAGTCCTGATCCTGCCCTGCATGTGATTTTGGCATTGAATCCTTGCTGTGACAGAATTTTTCATGATGCAAAGCATCTTGAGACCAATAGATGGACAATACTATAAAATAGTTTTCCTGTAGTTTGTTTTGTTTTTTTTTTTTTTTTTTTAATTAGCACAGGTAAAATACTGATGTTAGATATAGTATGGCTTCTGCCTGTCTGTCTTAAAAGTGTTTCCTCAAAACTTAAGAGCAATATCTGTGTATTTGTCATGGTTTAACCCCAGCAAGAAACCAAGTACCTTGCAGCTGCTTGCTCAGTCCTGCATCAGCAGAATCAGGGAGAGAACTGAAAGAGCAAGAGCTAGAAAACTCATGGGTTGAGATAAAGATGGTTTAACAAGAAAAGCAAAAGCCATCCACACAAGCAAAGTAAACCAAACCAAGACATTCTTTCATTTCTTCCTAAGTAGGCAGGTGTTCACACATCTCTAGGAGAACAGGGTCCCATCATGCATAATGGCGACTTGGGAAGACAAATTCCATAGCTTCAAACATCCCCTCCTTCCTCCTTCTTCCCCATACTTTATATACTGAGTATGATGTCATGTGGTCTGAATACTCCTTGAGTTACTTGGGGTCAGCTGAGTGTCCTCTAAACTTCCCTTTCATTCCAAACCTCCTTGCCAACTTGACAGTGCAAAAAGGCTTTGGCCCTGTGGAAATCCTTCTCAACAATAACAGAAACATCTCTATATTATAAACTGTATTCAGCACAAATCCAAAACACAAACTTATACCAGACACTGTTAAGAAGAAAATTACTCCATCTAAATCCAGCAGGATATCTTACTAGAGAGATTGTTTGATTTAATGAGCAGGATATTTTCCTCATTTGTACATTGAACTTCATAACTTACACTCTTACAATACCACTCTTAATGCAGCCCTGTCTATATGCTTTGCATTCAGGACTAATTTGGTGCCTACAGACAGGAAAAAGATGTCTCCTTGTTTATGAGGCAGCTTTTCTAAAGTCAAGATTTTCTTAACCTTCTTGGTCTGTATTGTTTTCTTGTTTTCCATCAGTAAATTTCATATTGCTTAGACATATTCATTCCAACTCCACTAAAGAGGAGGCAAAGAAAAGCATGGAATAATTTCTTCAGGAGCTGCCCAACTTTTCAAACATGCCTTATAAAAACGTGCTAACAGAACAGGCCTGTATGGCAGAAAGGAGGGCTGGTGCTCAGCTGTAGGAGAAAGTGAGTCCTACAGGGCTCCACAGACTTTCTGCAACAGTGTGGGAACTGAAGAGACAGTAGGAGGAAGAGGAACATGAAACTGAAAACTCTGATGAGCTCCATATTTGACCTAAAAGCAGCCTAGGACTGAGTCATGAGTACTTTTTCTCTTCCACATCATATTGTACAAGGAATGAAATGTGTTTCAATCACCAAGGAATTACATAAAAATGACTGTGTAGATGGAAAAGACCAGTATTTACTGATCCAATGTTGGAGAAGAGAAAAGGGAAAGAAAAAAATGAAAGATCCCTGGACTCTGTGCCTTAAGAGTGATGCCTGATTCCCCTCTGGGTGCCACACCAAATTTCATCTTGCAGTCTTACAGCACAGGAACTTTCCTTTGATCACACAGAGGTTGCTTCTACCTCATTCTGAGAGTTTATCTATTGTCTTCTTCCCTCAGGAGGGGAAGAAGCACCTGCAGACAGTGAGGAGGACATAGTGTTAAGAATTGGCTTTATAGGCTTAGATTACTCAACATCTGCTATAGGGGGAATTGGGGCTCCATATGCAATTGGCTTCCAGGGCTGGAAGTTGCACAGATTTAATTCTATTTGACTCATTTTACTGTTTTCTTTAAATAAATAGTCATTCTTAGAAACACAGTTACTTAACCCCAGAGTGTTCAAGGAACTTTATATGGTGATAGAAAAAAAAAAAACAAACAAAACAAGAAAAACCCAGCAATAAACCCAAAACAAAACTTAACAAAAAGCAAAAAAAGAAAACACCCTAACCCCCCAACTTAACATACAAAGGAAAAGCAAGATTATGATATTACAGAAACTATTGTGAGATACTCAAGGGTACTGTAGTCATAATTCTTTAAATTTTTTCTTCTTCATTCCAACATACTTGATTTTTGACTGTATGGTGTTCCTTTAATTTGAAATATTTCATGATGTTCTCCTCAACTCAGCTATGTCTCCCCTTTCTGTTTCCAAAGATATGAAATCATGAATTTTAAACAAATGGGGAAGGACTACTTTGATTATATCAATGTTGGCAGCTGGGACAATGGTGAGCTGAAAATGGACGATGATGAAATATGGTCAGAGAAAAGTAATATCATCAGATCTGTGTGCAGTGAACCCTGTGAAAAAGGCCAGATAAAGGTAAATATTTTCTTCGTTTGCTTCGGTCTTGCATTATGCACAGCCTTGAAATTTGAAAGCAAGTTTTTTCTTGACTTCTACATGGAGATAGTATCCCACACTTAAATTAAAATGTACAGACATGTATTTAGATCTTACTCTTATCATAATCATATCACTATTTTAATAAGCTGACATTTTCTTGACTCCTATATCTGTAGACTGCTGACTTTTTCTTTTTTTAATTTATATTCTGAATGCTTTCAAACAGGTATTGTTTGGAGGCTTTTTGATGCGTATTTTTAGAGCATCTGATTCAGTGGAGTGTAAATCCCTGACTGGGACTTGTCAGTACAACTGCAGGTAAATTATAAATAATAATTGCTAGTATTTCAACGCTAGACGTAGTCACCCAGACTGGAACGTTATTAATCAGACCTTAAGTCTGTAGCATCATCAGAAAACACCAGCTACTATGACTACTTCGAACTTCAGGAAATATAGGTAACATATTTTGTAATAATACCTGTTTTACTGCTTCTTTGTTTTACAGGTTTTTTTATTTTTCCTTTCTCTCTTTCCATGCTGCAGTAAGCAAGGAGTGTGGATGAATCTGTCATATATTAATTACACACTATTTTCCTTCAGCATCCCATGATGCTTCCTGCAGAACATTTAAAATACTGCAAGTCTGTAGCTTACCTTGCAGTCATTTATATAAAAGCCAGTGGAATGAAGAGATGGGCATGTTCAACCATAAAAAAAATCAGGTGTGATTTCTGACAAGTCTTACTGGAAGCTCAATTTTCTCATGTGTTAAAACAGCGTGACTGAAAATTGGGAAGCAGCTGCAGAGAGGGGCTGGTGGGAGCATGACCAGTCTCTGCAACACAAAGTGAATCTCTTTAGTCTGAGTTTTACAGAGTTTTAGGACACGGTCACCCTGTTTAATTCACTAATGAGTCTATGGCAGAGTCATTTAAGTGAGTTTCATCAGACCAATTGTATTTGTCTCCAGTGTAAACATAAGGAATTATGTCAGACTTATGAATAATATGCTATTCCAGATGAGGAGTCATCTCACCCTTGTGTAGGCTTTGAAAACAACTGAGATCAAGCTTGGTGTAGAGCGACTTCTTTCTCTTCATTGATGGTAAAAGACACCCAGACGGGACAGTTGGTTCTGATGAGAACACACCTTCTGCAGGTGTGTTCTCACACATAAATGCACATTAATGCAGGTGGGACAAGTTACTCTCACAGTCACTGAACTCGGGTCTGTTAGCCTGCTCCAGGCACAGTCACACATGGGGAGGACAGAGGTGGACAAACAGCTAACATCTTCAGAACTGCATTGCTCTGAGTTCCTTTATGACCTGTTGTCACAACACAACTGAAGGGAAGTATCTGTGATCTTCATTAACACAGTCACCTTCCACCTTCTGCTCATGCTCCCAAGGATTTTCTCAAGAGGATCCTTCCCTATGAAGCCAAGTCATCACACACATTAGATATATGCTTGAAATCCAGCGTCAGAAAGGTTCTGTTTACTTCTCATTTCATTATTGATCACAAATCTCAGAGTTTACCTGACAATCTTTATCTTCATGGTCTTCACAGATGATGGTGGGACCTTGACCCTACCAAACTCAGTGGTGGTTTTCCTGCAAAGTTCTCTGTGACCAAATTATTATGGAGGAATTTAAAACATTGAATGTAATGCTATCCAACATTCAGATGGATAGAATCCATCTAGAGATGGTGAATCCATCCACAGGGTTTGAAAAAACCCAAATACAATCCAACTCTGTACATTTGAAATAGTGTGAACATATGATTATTTAAATAAATACAGGTTCAAAAGACTGTACAGATGGCAACGAAAAAGGAAAATAATATTTTTTAAAGATAATTATTTCTCTTAAAAGGGACAGAAAAATTAATTTACAGTTACAAATACAACAAAGAATCATGCAGGAAATGAAAAATAAAATGATGAATAAATTGCTAAGAAATCAATGGCTAAAAAATTTAACACAAAAAAAAAGTCTGACTTTACTCTGAGTCTTGAAGAACAATTACCTTGATTTCTAGAAGAGGATACATAATCTTTCTCTGGTAGTTCTATCAGTGTACCAGTGTCCTGATTGATTTGCCAAATTTGAAGTATTTCACAGAAGATCTTCATTGACCAGAAAGTTGCATGGAAAAGGGTAAAATAACTGTTCATATAGAATTTTAGGTGTTTTGATAATAACATAGGGTTTTTATTTTGCCATTTAGTTTTCTTGACTATTTTATAAAAATAAAATTACAGATTTTACAATGTGTCAAGGTAATCAAAACATGTTCCTTAAAATTAGTAAAAGCTTTCTAAAATTTTATTTTCCCAAATACAAAAAAAATTGTCTTTTTTTTCAGTTTTTCATTCTATTTCAAGATGAAAGATATCCCAAAATTTGATTTATTCTGGAGGACAGATATTCTGTTTTGCAAGTAGCTCTAGTCTCAATTCTTGCAGAATAAATCATTTATGCTCTTCTAGCCTTTCCATTAATTTAACTGTTTTGGTGTTGCTGTTTTTCTTTTCATACTCTACAATTAAAAACAAAAAAAAACCCCAACCAAACCACAAAATTTGAAGTTTTTCAGGTCCCCATATTGGTGATCAGAATTAGATAATAGAATTTGTTTTTCACTGCTGCATTACAAAGAGCAATTCCATTCTTTTTGATTATGGGCTTTTACATGTTTTGTCTTTTTAATTAAAATTGCAATAAAGACATTTGGCTTTAAATACACTTTCTGAATTCATCATTGCAAAAGATAAAACAAAGTCAACCTCTTACGCTGTAATTGGGAGTATTTGTTTGTAAATTTTTGGGAAGAGGAGAGAAACTGGAAATACTTTATTTCAAAAGAAAACATATTGACAAGAAGCACAGATGTTCCCAGAGATGATTAATAAGGATCTTTAAAAATCTGCATTTCAATCCTAAGCATGCAATAACATTTGGTAGTAAATTATGAAATGAGTAATCAGGTCAGATGTTAGAATGGAGAAAATAAGATTCTCACCTTTAAATGGTAATTAGAAATTCAGGAATTAAATAATTCTGGAAAAAGCATGTTCAATTTTCTGTCTGGAAAAAACAGTTTTTAATAAATCACTTACTATGGGATGAAAAATAAGCACCCAAAACTCTTTGGGTAACCAGCACTTAGGAACATAGTACTTTTGATATGTTTCTCTGTATGGACCACATTGGAGTGAATTATGTGTCTTCACTATCATGCACTGACTTCTGCAGGTACATTGACATCTATACAGCTTTGCAAAGTCTAAGAGGGAAAAAAAAACATCTTTTTTGTCATCCTGTACCTCCACTTATACTTCTCTGGGATTGGTGGATTCTTTCTGCTGGTACTTACATGATGGGAGAACAAAGAACTTTAGTCACATTTTAGCTTTGAAAACATATAATGAAAAAGAATAATTAAATTTCAAGAACTCTTCTATTTGAAAAAAAAAAATTTAAAAATTGAATTAACAATTGGGTCAGTATGAATGTGCATTCATGCTGCTAAAACAAAATGTCAATTTTTGTCTCAGGTGATCCGTAAAGGAGAAGTAAGTTGCTGCTGGACCTGCACTCCTTGTAAGGAAAATGAATATGTCTCTGATGAATACACATGCAAAGCCTGCCAGCTTGGCTCCTGGCCCAACGAGGACCTCACAGGTAAGTGAGTTGAGGTTGTGCTTGTGTTGTCAATGAAAGTGCTCATCTAATGAGCTGAAGAAACAAATGGCAGATACAGGTGATTTTGAGGATAGTTTTGGGAGTTTCAGAGGTAACATGGGGATAAAGCTAAAATTTGGACTGAAGCTGATATTTATCTCCTGAATCTGATACAGAAATTATTCACATAGTTCAACTCCTTTCTAAAGACCTGAATTACTAATCTTGAAATAAAAGTCCCAATTTTGTATTCCGTCCTATCCTAAACTCTAGCTGGTAATACAGATCTTACCCTTCCTATACAGAAAATAAGTGCTTATCAGAGAAATTATTAAGAAAAATTGAATTTAAGAGTTTTATTATCCTCCCAGGCAGAGGAGTACTGCCCTACCTTCTTTTTTAATCTGACTAAGTTCTGATTCAGTTGCTGTAGCTACTGCTGCTAAAAGCTTGAGTTCTCCAAACAGACTTTGCTTTGCATTAGTCCTTTGTTCATCAGAGTCTTCTGGAACACAGTGTTCATCCTTGCATTGGCATAGACCTCTATGCTCTTGCAGAATACCAGTTAGGCTTCTCTGGAGATAAATTACTCCAATATTGTGTCCCACAGCCTCTCTTCTTTATGACTAAGAAACAGAATTCAAGTATTCAAACGCTCAGAGCACAAACCACTTCAAAACACTGTTCAGGGATCATGTTCTCACTGTGCCAGGCTTTGTATAGACAAGGGGAGAAAAGACAGGTTTGTTTTTTTTCTAGAAGTCACAATCTGATTTGCATATAGTTTATACAGATGAGGGGAAGCACGTTGAGGTGTGAGGGAAGACAAAGGAAAATTAAGTTTGCTGCATGAATTTCTGTAAGTGGGAGAGCATAGGGCAAGGCTTGGCCTCTAGGCAGATTTTTATTTACAAAGTTAATCTTTTCCTGTTTAAGGACTGTTGCATTGCTGTGATAAATGAGCTTGGCTACTAAATCATTGCAAAAAATTCATTTAACCATTAAACTGATGGGGTACTTTTCAGACAATGTCAAACATGACACTTTCCCTAAGAAAAAAAAATCTTTCAACTGAGAAAACTGGACTAGCAGTAAAATGGACTTTCAAGTTCTGCTGCATCTATGCTCCCATAGCCCTGCTCCTCCAGTTCTGCCTCCCTGGGCAACCAGCAACCAGCCAGCAAAATCTTCTCTCAGGCAAAGATTTCTTGTGCCAGGAGAATGGAGAAGGGGAGAAAAAGAGAACAGGCTGCGTGTGTCCCCAAAAACAGAGTATTGAGGGTGTGGTTACAATGTGAGGTACAGTTCTCAGAAGCTTCCAAAGACCACATTGCAGGGACCAGGTTACTGCACCAGGTTGGTCAGTTCATGAAGGTCAACTAGTGTTTTTGCCAGCTCTTCAATCTCCGGGGATTTTGTCTAAGATGTTGTAAATCCCAGTTCATGCCCCTGTTTAGGTGAGCACCTGAGGTTTTACCCAGCATAGACCATTAAAAAAGGAACTGCTGCAAGTCAGTTTGGAGCGCATTTGCTCCAAGTGTCAACAGAGAAGCCAGAGAACCAGTGGTGGGAAGGAACTGTCCACTGACTTGGTGAAGTTTGTGTAATTAGATACTAAATACCATATGTAAGGCAAAGTGGAGTGATTAGGCTGCCAAGATGACCCTCAGGTTCTGTGCTCTGAACTGGCTCCCCAGGACAAACAAATTTCCATGGTTCAAGCATGACACGGTGTTGTGGTCTTGTGGGAGGATTCACCCTCTGAAAGTCTCACTTTGGCCTCAGAATGGAAAAGTGGCATGCATTGGCCCCTCAAAAGCTTTCATAGGCTGAGACAATGGTTTTCCACCTATCAGTGATTGTTTTTAAGGAAATCAATTGTATTTTTACTCAAGCCAACAGATTTGTGCATTACACGAGCTAACATTTTGTGTTTGTTTGCAAAATTACATTTTGCAAACCATTTGTCTGGCTTCAGACATGCATTTTATGCCTTTATGGGGACCAAAATCAATCTGTACACAAAGGAACGCTTGACATCATTGCCAAGCCACATTCCTCAGGAGATCTAACACTTGTTCCTCAGCCAGGCACAAATTTGGCAGGCCCTGATTGGAAGCCAAACCCTCTTTGGCCTTCATGAGCACAGCTGGTGGAATGTACCCTCCTTGTAATAGGACACCCATCCCACAACATCAGAGCTGCCTAGTCCCCACCCAGCTCATTATCAGCATGACGGTTGGATCTTGTCTTATTTAACTTTGTATCACAAAGTGATTTTAAGAAATCTATTCCCAGCCTACCCATACAAAATAATGAGCTGTATTTTTAATGATCATATTCCTAGTGCCAACTTTTGAGCTTGTATAAAAAAAAGCCTCTCAATCTTGTTTAAAACATAGGATTTAGTAATAAATGTGCATTAAAAATAAGGAGAGGTTGGTGTATTTTGTATTCTGGCAAGGAAATTTCCTTTCTCTTTGTTAAAGTATACAGCAATCTCCTTGAAATGTCCCTACATCTGATACTGCAGCATACTAAGTCTCTTTGCTTGATAAAGCCATTTCCTAGGGAATGTCAGCTGCACAATGCTGCACATACAAAACCTCATTAGAATGTCTTCCCTGCATGATCACCTTCAGATGAGAGTCCTTTAAATTTATCAGCCACGCACCTGAAATGGCTTTCAACATGGAGCTGCACCTCACTGTTTGCCAGAGATCTGACCTTGGATAAAAACTTATTTTGAATCCTTTCTTGGCTCACATAACAAAACATTGCTTACATCTTTCTTATGCTCAATGTGATCAGCATCAGTTTTGTGCCACAAAGTGCACTAAAAAAAACATGTGATGGGAGGGATGTTACTGACAGAAAGGAAGACAGATTGATGCACTTTTTCAGCCACCTATGGAATATCAGAATTCAGATGCATCAGGGGAAAGACAGAAGGGATGCAATATAAGACAGAAGGGATGCAATATGTGTAGGAAAACAAAATTATTCTCAGAACAGAAAAAAACATTGAAGTGCTGAAGTACAGGAAGGCACAGAGAATCCAAAGGTAGTGGAAAAGGTAAGTGGGAACAAGAGTTTCTCTTGATTAAATCAGTTACTGGAAAATGTCTCTACCTAGAAGTGAAGGTGAGGCAAGAAAGAGAATGTTAACTGTCTATATTTAATTTTGTCACAAATTTCAGACTGCTTTTGCATGCAAAATTCCCCAGGGATCAGGCTCCTACTTGGACAGAAACCTAGTGAGTTGCTTCCTTTTCTTAAGATTTAGATGCTCTGTCCAAACATATACCAGAAGTAATTTTCTTTCTCCAGGTCTAATATCAAGTTATTCTTCCCAATCTGCTGTAGCCTTTCTATGTCCTCATGTGTTGTGTTGGCAGTATCCATTTACACAATTTACACACTAATGTGGCCAACATGGCTGAGCCACAGACTCAGCTACAGCAGGGGAATTCAGTGGTTTAAGTCCAGAAGTATATACCAGTCACTCCTCTCTTCCTCAGAGCTCTTCTTTGCATTATATTCACAGCAGCTGAAAGAGAAATAGACACTCCACAAGTTTAGGTGGAGGGATTTTCTTAGTGCTGATGACCAACGCTGATGCTGATTTTTCAAAAGCTTTAGGAGAATCTGAGGATGTGACCTTCTGCATCCAAAAATGGTGCTCTAGAAAGAACAAATAAATTTTGTTCCATGTCTCAGAGCTTTTCCATTGTATGTAGAAGCATCTTGGTTCACTTACCAATAACATTTAAGGACCTTTTGAAGTGAGAAAGAAGCAATTATTCTATCTTTCTGACATTCAAGGACAGCATACAAAAATACCAAAACCAAAGTTTTGCCTAGTGACCTCAGGAATGGCAAGAAAATTAAATTATATTAATTTCAGTGACAATTGGATTATTTTCAGGTTGTACTGACATTTTTCTCAGTCTCTGTGTATTCCAAATATGCTGACTATTTGATTTTCTTAATTGGATTCCCGTGAAAGTAGGGGCTTAACTATTTACACCTCTTGAAATGTTTTCTTTGCCACTCAAGGGTAAGAGTATATATCAGAAATATGTATTTTTTTTCTATAGCTACAAAAATGTTTTCACCAAATAAAGTACAATAAAGTCAGGATAACAGTATGGTTTTGCTGCCCATCTGGAAGTGATAGATAAGAGATGGATTATCCAAAAAACCTTTGGATGGAAAGGACTGAAAAATGTGTGTGGCAGGGTCTGAGCCTCAGTTGTCTCATAAGGCTGGATTCTGCCCCTCACTCAAGCAAAAGGTGATTAATCTCTTGCCCAAAATATTTTCAAAGGGTAACTGCTTGCTCCCATCAGACTGCTTTCTCGTATTCCCTCTTGCAAAAATGTTGCAGCCATGGGTGATTTCAGCAATTGTCTGACACAGGTCAGAACACAATCTAGTCCGTGTTGACATTGATTTTTCTACTGAAAAATTACTAGGATCCTGCTTTTGATCATAATTGTTAAGGCTATAGTTGAGACTGAGGGTAGAAGAATACAATTTTCAACTGGTTATTTCTAGTGTTATAAATGTACATCAGCAGAGATAATATCCTGTTTTCTGTGCCCTTTATTTCTCTTTCCTTTTTATTTCTTACTCATAAGCATTGCCATAAGTCACTTTCACTCTATTCCTCTTGGAAAAGGTATATATGGATGAGTTAAGGGTTCAGGTGGCAATATTATAACCAGGATCTCATTTTCTGCTCCCTTTCTTCTGGGTTTGCACACTTTTCTTCCCTCAATTGCTTGTTCCAGATAGGGTGTGAACTTCAGCTTCCAGTCCAGCATGAGCCACACATCACTTCAGGCTCTAGTGAGCTCATTCAATATTGCTGAGCTCAACAAGCAGTGCTTGGAGTCTTCCTGGCTGGATGAAGAGGAACTCGCCAGCAAAGCCAGAAGAATCCACTAGTAATTGCGCTTTATGTTACGGAAAGTTTGCATTTGGAACAAAACATTTACAACACACAGAGCCAGCACTTTTTAGTGAAACCTAAATCAAAACAGTAGAGCTGGCAAAAGGATAGACCTGATTGTTGTAATTAATCTGTTGTTCCCATCATTCTGCATACTTGGGTAATTAAGGAATAATTTCCCATATGGTCACAAAGTAACTTTAATGTACTGTTCTAAGATTCATGGCCTTACCTCTTACTTCAATGCACAGCTAAATCTACATATTCCAGTTACTGGGGACTCAAGCCCCTGAGCTGCAGGTGCTCCAGCTTTCACGGTTTAAGATGTGACCAATCCCAAATCCTGCCCTGCAGAGGTGCAGAATACACGCATGCCCAGTCATCAGCTGCCTCCATTGCCTGTGCAAAGCCACCTTTGCTGATAGTTTCAGTAATGTGCCAGTCTGGAAGCTGCAGCAGCTAAGAAGACACCTCTGCCTGCCCTGCTTTTGTAGCAAGGTTAAAACATCCCACCAGAGTAGGGCAAAGGACTGGTGACAACAGTAATTTACCATAGCACCTGAACAAAGTTCTGACATGGTAATGTCCTCTCTCCCTTCAGAGGGTCCAGATTCCATGTGAAGGTCAGGGGTCTGATATGTCCCCCAGGACTCTAGAGAGTGTAGTCCTCTGTTTGGATAATGTTGGGGTTGAAAAAAAAAGTACAAATTATAGAAGCTACCCCATCAGCTTTATGCAGATTGTTATTCTGATGCTGACATTTTTCTATCTCAGCTTTCCATAAATGTGGAAGCCTAAATAACTAATCAAGAGATCCCTCTCCCATCTTTTGGGATTATAGTGAGAGAAAAAATTAAAAGCATTGATATAAAATATTGAATTTCATATTATAAATAGATTTTGAATAATGAGTGCTAAATACCACATGAAGAATGATTCATTACTAAAATGTGGTTAGGTTGTTGCTTGCATTTCAACCTTGAAGTTTGGACTTCGGATAACCTCGGAAGGATGTCTGAAAAATTACCAAGGAAACCAAATCTATTTTAACAGGTCAAACTTGCTGACCAGAATGCTAAATCCAACTAAAAAATATTTAGAACTTACTAAACTAGCATTAATTTTCTGCCAGTTTTAGTCTCCATATGCAGATTCAGTGAGCTTTAGCTCATCATGTTAACTTAAGAGAAGTTATTGAATTACGTTCACTTTTCAGAGTTGATCCTATTCACAATCCCTATTCTGTCAAGATTACCTTTGAAAATAGTTTCATTATGTATTTTGTATTGGTTACCAGGGCAGGGATTTCTCAGTGCTAAGTACATTTTTATGGATGCTGAAGGCATCTTTTCAGTGTCAAGGTTGTACTAACAAATTAAAACCATGCTAAGAATCAAATCCTCAGAAAATATGGTCTATAATATAGTACTTTATATCTGTAAACTCTTCTCCCAGCGAACCAATTTTAATGCAATATGAAAGATCAGAAACAAGGGACAAATTTGCCTCTACAGAAAGAGGACAGTACACTAATAGACCTACTAATTGACCTATGGCAGTGGTCAGGCCTTCAAGAGCATTTCTTCTCCTTGTTCATGGCAAAATTTAGTCCATCCATGAAGTAGCTAGAGGCTTTTCCAAAATAGTAGAAATTATTTTTTTTCAGAAAATCCTTAGACACCCTGATCTGTGTTTCCTTGGTGATTTTCGGAGGTCCTTCAAGAAAGCCTTTCCCTAGCATGTTAAATGGAATTCTAATTTTTTCTATCTGCTCATCTTGCTATTCACATGTATATTTGGTGTCTTGCTCCACACTGGCTATCTTTCTGGCCAGCAGAGCATAATAGCAGTTTTATGCCAATTTTAGTGGACCTCCAGGCACCCTTGAGCACAGAACGACTCAACACTTGCTCCAAATTGGAATGGGTCCAGACAGCCTTTCCACCAAAGCCAAAGATCACCTTAGTGCCTCAGCACACTAAGACACCACAGGACAAGACTGCTGGCTTTGTTCTACTTATTTGTGAGCCAGCTAGAAGAGAAAATTTTCCAGGTGTTTGGAGATGTTGATAAAGTGTAAGAGATAGGCTGTGAGGCATTGTCATGGCCATTGACAAGAATGAGTTCTTTTTGGGTACCATTTTTCAGCTTTTGTCTTGGTATCATCCAGGTCATAAATCTAACACAAACACTCACAGTTCTATTTTCCCATCTTTCTTTTACTTGATCTAGTTGTCCTTCTCTGAAAAGTGCCATTGTCAGAAACCATTACCTGCAAAATTATTATACGAAAACTTCACCAATCATTGTTTCATGAAGATGATCCAGTCTTTAAATCTTAATTGAGGAATAAATCATTGCAAAGTTTAGCAATCTTCTTGTAAAGTATACTCAGTGATGGGAAAAATACAACAAGCTTTCAACTTTTTTCTCAGGTATTTCATCAAGAGAATGTAAAAAAGAGTAATAAAGCAAGGAAGGCATGAAGTAGCCTGAAACTAATGAGAAACACTTGGTTATGATTCACCTCTGCTGCAATGTTAGAAATGAGGCAAAATTTAGCCCCTATATCATTGTCTACATGCAAAGACCAGCTGCCAGATAGAAACCTTTTCTCTTCAAATCTCCTGTCAAGAATATGTAGCAGAGGTAGAAGTTGGAAACTATTTGTTTCCACAAAACATTAGTTAAATATTGCTAAAATCAGAAATAGATTTAGAGGTCACTTACTTATAAAACTTCCTGGAGAAGAACTCACAGTGGGCTATAAGCACACAAGAGAGGATTCCTCCTTTTTTTCACCCTTTTTCCCTACTCTTACTCGTGTAAAATGATGATTTTTATGATGTGATTACTGTGCTACTTTAAACTTGAAAAAGTCAGAAAGAAAAACAGTGTCTCCCTCACATTGAATACTAAATAAGAAAACCCATAAAACCAGCAAGAGTTAAAAAGGTATCATCAACTAATGCAGTGAAAATGTTTCATGAAAGTCTAATTTGTTTCTTACATTTTGGGTGTGGTAATAATTTTATTAACACAAGAGAAAGCTTTTCACATCGAAACAGGCAAGTATGGATAGCAAATTAATCTGTATTCACTTAGGAGCCCAATTCTCTTACATTAAAGTGACTGCAAATTTGTATACGATAATTGCACTAATGGCAAAGACTCATTGACCCCAATCCTACTGATTTTTCCACTCTCATCAAGAACACAGAAGTATCTGTCTTGTACTTTTGCCACCTGATTGAAGGTATTATATCTTCAAAAATATTATTCAGAGAAGAAAGGAGTTAGGCCTAATATCTAACTATACTGTTCCATGAAGTGATTTTTGACACTAAGAATGTTAGTGGCAGATTTGGAAAACTCTAAACTCAACATAAAATACAGGAAAAGGCATACAATGGATTTCCCTTGTAGAAATTCCGAAATTATAGTCCTGGTATCTATATTTACTCCTGCTCATCAATTCATTGAGATCCCAGGTTGCCTAATTAATTGAAATTTCTTGGCATCCAAATATCCAGCAGACAGTCCTGACTACCCTCACTGCAGAAAATACAGATGTGAGCACCTGGCACTCCATCTTCACAGGGTGAAATGCCTTGTCACAAGCCACAAGTCAGAATTACGCTCCCCTACATGACCTAAACAGAAGACCTCAACATGATTACAAAACCACAACATTTTGAATTAATTTAGATTTTGCAATCAAGCTTAATGCATGTATAGGAGAAATAAAAGCTCTTAGTTGCATTTTCTCCATTCCATCATCCACTCCCTGCTGTCTTGCCCTGGCTGGAAATACCAGCTGTCCACTGTTTTCAGAAAGTTACACTCCAGAACATCAAGATCCTCCCCTTTGTTATTACTGGGTCCAGCTGAGATGGAGTTCATTTTCCCCACAGCAGCCCTCACAGTGCTGTGCTTTGTATTGGTACCTAGAGACACACTGGTAACACAGCAGTCATTTTTCAAGGCTGTCTCTCCAACATTCCTCCCTCACCAGTGGGCTGGGTATGAGCAAAATCTTGTGAGGGGACACAGCCAGGACAGCTGACCCAAACTGACCAAAGGAATATCCCATACCATATGATGTATGCTCAGCAATAAAACCTAAAAAGATGTGGGTGTGTGCATTTTTTTGTTATGACATTTTTGTTCTGGAGCAACTGCTACCTTTACTGAAGCCCTGCTTCCCAGGAAGTACCCAGATATCACCTGCTGGTGGGAAGTAGAGAACAAACCTTTTGTTGGTAGGCACTGGTATAATATACTCTGGTGCCACAGGACACTGAACCCATCCGCATCTTGAGTGAAAGTCATGAAAACAAACAAGGTCAAAGGACCTGAACAGGAGATTTGATTTTTGGAAAAAAAAATGCAAGGATGGATGCTTATGGCTGTAGTCAGCAACATAGCAACTATGTCTTCCCAGAAGTCCTGGAAGAGATCACAGACTGGCCAGAAAGCAAAAATATCTATCTGGCCTCGACAGTGCATACACAAAGGAGGAAAGTAGAAGGAATGCCAGCAACAAGTTTTCTGACAGCTTTTACTCCTGTCTATTGATCTGTACACTGTAGAACTAAAAGCCTTTTTGACTTCCTATGACCCAGTTGCATAGAATGATTTACTAAAACTTATGCAAAACTGAAAAACAAGTGTCCTTAAAGGGGTTCCACTGCTAATTCAGCTTTGTTGCTAATTTATTAACTTCATTTCACAAGTTAGATTAGGTTTTAATTTTTCAGAAATTTCAGAAGGATGAATGGCAGAAAAAGAAGTCAGTACAGTGTGCCATTCCAAATTACCTATTACTTACGAGTGCAATTCTAGAAAATTTTTGTTAGAAAAAAGGTAGCAAATCTGAGAAACACTCTTTTTTTTTTGACAGTTAGGATCCGCAAGATTTCTCTCCACAATCATTAAGCAAATACCAATATCCTTCATAGTGTACAGTATAGTTAGTAGGATTGGCATCTAGTTCTTTATGTTCAAATAGTATGTAGAAAACTCTGAAGCACTTTATACTGAGGTAGTGCAACTTACTGTGGAAATTTGTTCACAAGTTCCTATATTTCATAGAATATAAAAGGCAAATTTGTTCTGTGAATGGTGACTTATCTTAATCAGCTTGGTCATCACGTATTATTCCAGATAAAGTGTATTACTGAAATAAGCTGTCAATGTAAATGTACTTATTGTGCCATTATATTAACATTATTTTAACACAATCTGAGCCTACGCTCCACACAATGGCAGCTTCCTGAAAAACGAAAAAGAAGAGAAATATCAGGAAAACCTCTAACTATCATTAAAGAATCTCACATCTACATACTTCAGTTTACCTTTCTCTTTTTCTTTTTCTGTAGGTTGTGACCTCATTCCAGTCCAGTATCTCAGATGGGGTGATCCCGAACCAATTGCAGCCGTTGTTTTTGCATGCCTGGGTCTCTTGGCCACGCTGTTCGTTACAATTGTGTTCATTATGTACCGTGACACTCCAGTGGTCAAATCGTCCAGCCGAGAACTTTGCTACATCATTCTGGCCGGCATCTGCCTGGGTTACTTGTGCACTTTCTGTCTGATTGCAAAACCTCAACAGATTTACTGTTACCTTCAGCGAATTGGCATCGGCCTCTCGCCGGCTATGAGTTATTCTGCTCTAGTAACTAAAACCAACCGTATCGCAAGAATCCTGGCTGGAAGCAAGAAGAAAATCTGTACAAAGAAACCTAGGTTCATGAGTGCCTGTGCCCAGCTGGTTATTGCATTTATCTTGATATGTATACAATTAGGCATCATAGTTGCCCTCTTTATAATGGAGCCACCAGACATAATGCATGATTACCCAAGCATCCGAGAGGTCTACCTGATTTGTAACACCACCAACTTGGGTGTTGTGACTCCCCTTGGATATAATGGGTTGCTAATTTTGAGCTGCACCTTTTATGCATTTAAGACAAGAAATGTCCCAGCTAATTTCAACGAAGCAAAATATATTGCCTTCACCATGTATACCACCTGCATCATTTGGCTGGCTTTTGTGCCAATATATTTTGGAAGCAACTACAAGATAATCACCATGTGTTTCTCAGTGAGCCTGAGTGCCACAGTGGCCCTTGGCTGCATGTTTGTGCCCAAGGTCTACATCATCCTCGCTAAGCCCGAGAGGAATGTGCGCAGTGCGTTCACCACATCGACAGTAGTCCGCATGCACGTAGGGGATGGGAAGTCATCTTCAGCTGCCAGCCGCTCCAGCAGCCTGGTGAACCTATGGAAAAGAAGGGGATCGTCTGGGGAAACACTTAGGTAAAGTTTTCTAATGTGGGAGTGTGGGGAGGCAATTGTCATCTTCTGAGAGTTACTAGTGGTGGAAAGACAAAGGGAAGTGTGTTAATTTCCTTTGCCTCTGCACTGGGAGTGGAGTGAGTCCTCAGTCCCACGTCTGCAAATTTTGAGTTTGATTTAGTCAAAATGCTGTGCAAAAACTGTTGACAAAGCAATGGGAAAACAAAGTTGGAAGTGCTGGCTGTGACAACTGTGCATGAATCTAGGGAGAAAAACAAGATTGTAGGAGTAAAGAAAAAAAAAAAAAAGAGAAGAAATACAACTCATTGCCTTGTCCTGAATGGACCTATTTACAACCTCTTTCCCTTAAATGAACTTTGTAGTGTCTGTATTTTGCCTCTAGTGACAGCAGTAATACAATAGGGTTGCTGCTAGAGTTCCATAATCAAGGTGGAGTGTTAAACATAAGAGTCATCATGAGGCATCTGAGGATTTGTTCTGTATGGCTCCTCTGTTACACCTTTTATCTCCTGTTCCCTTGATTTTCCTTTCTTATACTATCTCTTCCTACTTTTTTCTTTTTGTCCTCACCTATCTTCTCTTCCTTACCTTTTTCTGTAAACATCTTCCTAATACTAACAAATTCAGTCGCTCACAAGCCCTGCTCTGTCTACCCTTCCTGCCATTGAACAGATACTCCTTTATAAGATATTTCTTTGTTTCTTCCTAATGTATTATTAGAATTCAGCAATCATGAAGACAACTTGTATGTTAAATGTATAAAAATTATCTTAAGTGAACACTCAAGAGAAAGGAGAGCTCTGGAGTGGAAACTGCCCTGCTCCATAAACAGAACCTGTAGGTGTGCACCTTCCCCAGTGGGTTGTTTTCATCCTTTGATACTTTCACTTTTTGTATGGGTGCTATGAGAATATAGGTTATTTAACTGCTAGCATTAAAAAAATCTGTTGATAAGAAACTGCAAAGAAGCAATTTTGTCATTCCTCAGCTATGTATGTCTAGCCTGGAAGTGACATGTAGCTAGATTTTTCTCCTCACTGAAACACACATGGATTTCAGAATTCATAATATGAATATTTCCAGACATGTCATTGTTCATAACTGCAGTTGGCATGGAACAAGGACAATTTGTACTTCCATTCATATGTGAATCACAATTTAAACCTGAGGGAGGACTTTATTAGTAATACCTGCAGGATATATTATGCCAAAGTGATTATTTTTTCTGTCAAAATATTACTAATGATTCTCTTTCAGAAACTTTGAAGTGGTACAAAATGACCAGTCTATTACAAGATATTTTATACTTATGATCAGTTAATGATGGGGGTTTTTTTCCAGTTCTTTTCCAGGTGCAGAGTAGGATGATATTTTCAAATGATAAATAATTTTTCAGATTAAGTGATGGCTACCTGAAATATCCTTTTCTGTAACTTTTGTGTCTATGTATAAATGA
Organism: Motacilla alba alba; assembly: GCF_015832195.1. Classification (NCBI taxonomy): domain Eukaryota; kingdom Metazoa; phylum Chordata; class Aves; order Passeriformes; family Motacillidae; genus Motacilla; species Motacilla alba. The sequence goes on along the minus strand of NC_052016.1, from coordinate 44,062,226 downwards.
CCTGAGGTATTTCAATTAGAAGCCCTGCAGCAACTTTTGGGACCGTTAAAAGAGTCATTCTTCAAAATATGTCTTCACTAGAAGGCATTCTTCATTGAGATCATCATTATTTTCCCTCCCTTTCACTGCAGAACTCATTTGCCACCTTGCAACCTTTTTACACAACAAGATGAAGTTATAGATGATAGAAAGATCTTGTGCTTGAGAAGGAATTTTTTTGTCATCTGTTCAGGTCTGGTTTGGAAAGACATTCCTCTAAAGTCTTTGTTTTGTTCTGAAAAGCAAAGAGCATACCCCACTATTAAATATCCTAAATGACAAGATGTATTTTCTTCTTTTTGAGGATTCTCTTTTAATTTCTTTACATTCCTCAATGTGTACATAATATCTGCAACAGGGAGATATTAGCAGAATATAATAGATCATTCACAACAAAGACTTCTTTTTCGATAACACTGTCTTGGGAATTACTTCAATCCAAAATAGCTTTGAGAGTGCCCAGTATGTGTGTGTATGGATGAAAATAGCAACAGAAAGCTGATGCATTGGCATATTTGCCTGGATACAAAGAACTTTAACTTTGCATTTGAAACTTGGAGAAAAACTTATATGTCATCAGCAGTGTTCATCAATGCACAGAACTGAAGCAAAGAAGATCCTCCTGATATGAGTGTCTGAATCCCCAGCCAATTAAGCTGTGATATGGTGCCACTGGGTTTAGTTGTCCTCAGTCAGTGTGTGCCTGAAGGGTCAAGGCATCCAAGAGCAAAATGATTCCATCAATCCTGGGAAATTCTCTCTAGTCAATACCAATTTGATTACACAAAAGAGAGTCCTAAAAGGTGATAAGTACATTTAAAATAGTGCTCAGAACTTCACCTACGTCTGGTATAATCTCCAAGAAAGTACAGAAAACCACTGTCAGCTTCAATTCCATTTAGTGTGGAAAATGAGCAAACAGAGTTCCACCATTTTACTTGATAATGAAACATTTCTTTGAAAAAAAATCTGGTTACACAAAGCAAGAGGTTTCAAGGTATTACTCAGTACAATGCTCAAAAGATTGTTTTGAAAGTTATTCAAGTAAACACCAAAGTATTCAGGATGAAAGGAAATATGCACTAGAACTTCATGGCATTATTTAAATAGCTCAGAAGGGTTTTATTTAAAAGAGAGTGAGTCACTGTTGAATTTTAAAGAAACATGCTATTTAAGTCCCCAGTGCATAGAGGGGCCTCTATCATTAGCATTTTGCTTCTTGACACTAATTTATAGCACAGTGTAGCATTGCATCAAATCATTGTCAAACAGATAATGCCAACGCTCCATTCAGAGCTTTCACATCAGCCACAAAATGACAGATAACAAGACTGCTTTTGCCTAAATAAAGCAATGCATCTGTTACAGTCCTAAATGACTTTTTGCATGGAGTGTTCTTCAATTAAGAAAACCCAGGCAAGCTGTGGTTGTGTGTTGGAATGAATCTTCACATACTGAAATATGTAGAAGGAGAGAGTAAAACTATTCATTACCCAGTGAAATCAAAACCATTTTATGTAGGCTATTGTGATTCAGCAGTACTCACCAAAAGATATTCTGCCCTTATTTAAGGTGGGATTAATGAACTCGACATTATCAGAAGGGACTTCACAGAGGAGAGTACTACAAAGCTGGAGTCAAAGCCATATAACTGGCGTAGAGAGGCATATGAAATTTCTGATTTCAGTCATCTTACCAGTTAGTTTCATAGTGACTAGGAAGGCCATAAATACATTGAGTAAATCTTGCCTTGAGGTACTAGAAATTATTCTCACTTATACTACACAGCCTTTTTGCAAGGGCCGAAAGTACAGGGCTAATTTATCCTCTCCTCACTCTCAGATAACTCGCTATTCCATGCAAGATAAAGGCTGTATATTTCTGCTGCAAGAGTTGCTATTATGATTTTTTCTAGTCAGGACTGCACATCAAAGGGTCTCAGTCATGTTACCCTGACCTGGAGAATAGTGCAGATGTTCAACAGCTCCTCTCAGCTTTCTAATATCATTGCCCTGGATTTCACACAAAAAATTAACCACTAGTTGTTTATGTCTTCTGGAAGGTGTCTTTAAATGGGCCAAAGCACACATGCTCCATTTTCCAAGCTTCACAGTCATCTCCCCACAACTACCTGAAGAATGGCAGTATTTCTTGCCTTTAAAACAATTAATAAACTGTTCTGAGCAACTAGCAAAGTATTAAAAACCTCCCTAAATACTATCTTTCACATATATATGTGCTTTTAAGTCCTTAAAATCCTACCAGTATTTTTCTCAAAAGAGAGAAGTCTATAGATGTCCAGTACAAGCCAAAAGTACTCTCCTGAAACAAAACAAGACAGATTATTATCTTCTTAGTCAGTCACTAAGCCAGAAGGTTGAGCAGCACTTTCAATCTGCAACGCAGGCAGGTAGCTATGATCAATCTAAAGGAAAGAATTGTCACCAGCTCAGCCAGACAATGTTAGGTATATTCAAGATACATTGGCTGTGTTTTGTACCTAATTACTCCATACATCTGTGAACAGCACAATACCAGACAACAGAATAACTATGCACATAAATTTTTGCACCTTATCATAGGCACTTCTCTCACAAATCTTATTGAGACTAAAGCTTAATAACTCGGTGTGGCAGTGATACTATAATCTACATGGATTTACTATGTGATGAAGTATTTCCCAAATATTTAAACATAATCTATGGCTATCAAACTAAACAGAAAACTCACCTTTTTTTATAACATATTGTCTTGCCCTCTTAAGAAATTTGTCCTTTACTGTATGATTACAGAACTGAGCATTGCTCTGTGTGCATTTGCAGAAGTGATAGTACTGACAGCTTTCATTCAGGACTGGGGATCCCTTGTCCTAGTGAACCAAACTCACCTGTGGTTCATTAGGGGAATCACAGTTTTTTTCCTTATATAAATCACCATAATTTTGTTTTATCTTACTAAACTTAAACAAAAATGCTCACACATCCACCTCAGAATCAGGTTTCTTCCCCTCAAGCACTACACTGCTACATCAGAAAAAGCCATCAGGTGTCTGGGCTCATATTGTGTTATTTGCCATTCCATTTCTCCTATGAAGAAAACATGGTGAGCAGGGTAGATTTTTTTCCCACTGAATTGGATGCAGTCCTGGACCACCAGTGTCTATAGTTAGTGTATAATTAGACATCAAGCAGTCCCAAACTGTGCCATAATGAAATATTTTGGAAACAGGTGTCTACCAGCACACTGCGTGCTCTGTTTCTGCAAGGAAAAGCTGGTTTGCTCCCTTCTCTATTCTATTTTCCTGCTTACGATTGACTGTAGATATTTTGTTACAATTCTAACAGGAGCAATTTTGGACCAGAAAATAAGAAAATATGCTTGTATCAGACTAGAAGCTGCCATTCATAGTTAGAAATATTCCAGTCTTAGTATGATATAATGCATCTGCACACCATATTTCAGCACTGAAATCTTGGGATGAGCTTTTTCAGAAGTCTGAATTTAAGTTTCTCAAGAAGTCCACTCTTTTTTCCACAAGAAATTCTTAAAACAGTACTTCTAATGTTGAATATTAATTAAATCCATGTAAAGTACTGAAAAAGACCAAGAGAATTGAAAATGTGAAAACTTAAAAGTTTCACTACAGCTATGCTGCATTATGAAGAAAGTCCTGGGAAGACATTAATTTCCAGACAAATGAGAAACCCCATCAGAATAAATTACTGCCACTATTACACACACCATGCCAAGGTCCTCAAGATGCAACCCATGCAATTCCCACTATCCAGATATCAAATTTTCACTGGCTGAAAGCCACATACATGAATAAGCAGATAGATTTGAAGTCATGGCCATCGAGCTGTGATCAAATCTTTTTAGAGTATGTGTGTGTATTATCAGCATGAGGATTTTAAATGTAAATGGGAAAGATTCAAATTTCCTATGCCTTAGCAACTTGCCTGAGATATGAAATAGGCCTGTTGTTTGACACAGAGCTTTTAGTCCTGTAAAGAAGATGGAGTGCAAGAAAAACTGAGAGATTTTTGTGGAAAGCTGAAGCTGGTTCTCATTCCTCGTGTGCAGACCCATTGAGAAAGATACTGACCCCGAGTTTCTGCCACAGCATATTCAATTGAGACACATTTTTATAGTGCAAGTGCCAGTTTTGTCTTCATATATATGCAGCTTGAACAATTTCTCTGACACGTTTTGAACCATGATAAAAGAACACTATACTTCACTTCAAAACTAATTTTAAAAAACTTTTTATTCACCAGACTTCTCCAGAACACAACCTATAGGTTCACACTCAAAATTTTCATAACTAAAGGTCTGAGATACTCTTGATGATCTGATTGGTCATACAGTACACTAAGACTAACACTCTATCAGGTCCATTGCCTGGCAAAACAAGGCAAAACACAACTTTCCTAAACTCTAGACTAACAGCGACCATCATAAAAGTCATTGCTTCTGCAGTTTCTGCAGGTAGTTGAACTGATTGAAACATGGAAAACATGAAACTGATATAGAACAGGTATAAACACGCAAGACTGAGCTCAAAACTAGCTCATAATCTGCTGTATGGAGTAATACAAGCAGCTTGTAATGATATATGACAGCATGGGTTGCTTTCCTAGAGGAACTTGGTGGAGCCGATCTGTTTTGTATAAAATAAACATTGGAAAAGAAAAAAGGAGAAAAAAGCATTGGGGAAAAAAAGAGTTACTTTCTACCCTGGTGAAAAGTAGAATAAATTTTAATGTCAGTCAGTGTCAGAGGAGAGGTCCCAGCCCACCTGTCTTATACCCATCAGAGTGGTATAACAGATTTCCACTAAAAGATCTTCCCAATTCCAATTTTATTTCACCAAGGGGAAAAAAAAAAGACATGGGGGACATTATTTGAAATTATGAAGTTTTATAGACTAAAGAAATAATTTAGAGGTAATTTTTAGTGTTTCAACACAGCTCTTGTGTGTACAGAGAATTCATTGGGAGATTATCAAAGAATGTGAACTGGGAGAACTAATGCTTAAGTTACATTCTAGAAATTATTGGCACCATCTTTCAACTACTAACAGTGACTAGCTTTTAGTCATTGCCCATTTCAATGCAATAAATCCTTTTGGAAACTGAAAAGTAGAAAAGCAGCTCAAAACAGGGCCACATATTACTGTAGGGCAAAAGATGTCACAGAAAAATCACTGTCCACCAAAAAAAAAAGTTAATTTTTCCAGATGCTCTTTAAAGGGACGCTTGACTACAAATTGTACAAAGGTGGTTAGATGCCTCTGTATTATGAGTTGATGGTCAAAAAGTGAGGGCTAAGCTTCTTACATGACTTAGTGTAATTAGTGCAGATAACAATTTACATGAGGTGAAGGTTTGGCCCAACAGGTATTGTTCTTATTTTAAAAAAGAAAATCTAGGCATAGTGATACAAGATACTATTTGTTTGCTTCATAGCCTTGCTAAAATTGAATTTTGATGCATTCAGGATAAAAAAAATTGACTCTTCAGAGAAAGTCATTATCCTTTTGATGGATTCGTCTGCATTTATTAATGAATCAGTTCTGAAATGGATCATTTGGAGTTATTTTAATCTAATATGCTACAAAAATTTAGATTGAGAGATTACTGAATGATTTGAGTCCTTCACTTTTCCCTAAATAATTAAGTCTTGGTGTCTTTTTGGACAAGATTGATACTGTGATTAATTAAACTTCAAATACTCTGAAATGACTGAGAAATATCTTTTAAAACTCAGTGAAAGGTATTACTGAAAGCTTTTGATAAATTGCTGCTAAACATTCCATCTGTATAATGCATTTATACTCTTGAATGACCTTATTACAATGGTTTTTGTGTACAGTACTAGCACTGTTGTTTTGAATTTTCCCTTCAAATTTAATTAAAATATTGATTGATTGATTGATTGATTGGTATAATTTTTTGGCTGCATTAACTGAGCACATGTCTTCAAGCCTAATATTTGGCATTATTTATATTATTAAGACACTGTTACCATCATTTTGAAACAAATATCATAGCTGAAGTCTGCAAATTAAATGACATTGTGAACAGTTCCTTACCTATTGTTATCCACATATGCTTTAGGTTGCAAAATGAAGTCTTGCTACTGTACTGCAAAAAAGAAAAGGACAGAACAGTAGTGATGGGACCCAAAAGTTCATATTTATTTAGGGAAAGGAAGAATTTCTATTTTTTAATAGCAGCGTTTATCCTTTTTATATTTTTTTAATCTTCAAGCCTTTCTCCCAAAATTCTGATGACAAAATGGCCACCATATACTATATCACTGCTGTCCTTATCACACATGCTGGAGAGCACCCAGAGAAACCGTGCAGGTGGTCTCATGTTCTTTAGCATGCACAATGTAGGTCTTGTCTAGGACCTACAGATTTGTCTACCAAAAGAACTTCTGCTTCTTTCTACAGCTAACTTTGATAAAAACTGGCATTGCAATTGATTTGATGCACTGCAATTAATCTGATAAACAAAAGACTAGGACACTCCTCCTTCCAAGGTCCACCAAGTCACAAAGCAATCTGCCACTGTGGGAAGACCTGTATGAATTATAATGAATGGTGTTTGTTCTTGTATCCTGAATATTGATGTGGATTAGTGGAAGAGATGGCATTTCATCTGGCTAGAGCTGTGTTTCATGACAGATACCTTTCCATGACTGTGACTGAAATTAAGGCAGAGGTCTGCTAAAATATATAATCATTTTATATGGTTATGATATATAACAATTTTAATCTGTAGTTTTGACTATAGCATATATATTGAACATTTATATAGGTAAGACTCTACTATATGAAAATCCTGTAGAATGGTTTGTCCAACACTTCAGAAAAACCTTTCTGGAACAAGGGAATTAAACAGATTGGTAATATTTTACTATCAGTCTAATCTTCCCTTGAGCCAGTATAATGTTTTTTATATCATTCCAACAAAAATGTCTTTTTAATTCACCAGCTGCAATTACATATGATTGCTTAATTAGAATAAACTTTAAAAAAGTGAAATATTTTGCTGCACTTGAAAAAAAATTGTAAGTTTGGATCTTAAGCAATTTTACTTGCTGAAATTGGGTTAAAGTAATGTTTATATTTTTTTAATGAAAAGGTGGCACGCTTAATAATATACAATTTATTTTAGCCATTACATAAATGGGGAAATTTCACACAATAAATGGAGACTCTTTCAAAATATTCAGTGCAATATGCCGAAATTTCAAGATAGCATGACCAATCTCACAGAAAAAATTTTCAAGAACACAGTATGTTTGTAGTTCAAAGCAGCCCCTACAGTAAAAACACTAAATATTTTTCATGTTCCATTCTTTAGTATTAATGCAGAAATGTTTAAACATATTATCTAATCTAAAGGCTAGCTTTAACTCTGCTGCTGTGAAATTTAAGTTCTTCATTTCTTAATATCATGACCAAGGAATATTGCAGGTGGAATACACTGCTTGTATATAAGTTAACAGTGTCAAGCACACATTGGGTGCTCAATAATCAATAACACTTCTGCATGGCAATGTGAAATTGCATTTGAAATAGGGATTTATGACTGATCTCTATCTCCGACACAATAAATTACATTTGATTTGTGTTTTAAAAACCTAAAGATACCCTGAGATGTCTTCAGTTAGTTAAACTTTTCTACTGAAAAAGAGAAAAAAAACCCTTTATGTCAAATTGTAAAAACCAGTTTATAATTGGTCGTGTTCTTTTTTCAGAGAATAGATTGTTTGAAAAAAAACTATTTTTTGCTATTGCAAGCTCTTGTCTTTTGAGAAAATATCTCACCCTGTGTATTGCGGACATTTTAACAGAACCTGTGCATTACTATCCACATTCTATCCATAGATTATTTTTCAAGGATTCAAGAATTGCCTTTGACCAGACTATTCACAAATGTAGGCTATGGCACAACTCATAGGTCTTCCCTGCCAACATCCTCCAGACAGGGAATGTACAGCCATGTGAAATGTGCTGCTGATCAAGGTATCAAACACCCTCTGCATGGTAACTGGGAAAGAGCAGAAGTATGAGGGACCATGAACAAAGATGGGTCTCACCTTAACATGAAGTCAAGACTACCAGGATACCAGACCTGGATCTACTGTGCAGGCATAGTCTAAAAAAAGCCCACATCCAGAAACTTGTCAGTCCAGGGAAAAGAAAAAGAGGAAAAAAAAAAAAAAAGAAAAAAAAGTAGGGATCTACATATACATAAAAGCTGATTTCTACATATTTTAGTGAATTACTACTGATCTCATTCAGGATGATAATGATACCCATATTCCCCCTTTGTTTCCCATAGTATCCATTAATATTGGTCTACAAGAGGAGTTTTATTGGAAGAAGGCCAGAGAAAAGCCTTCAAACCTGAGCAGTCTCATTGGTGTTTCCTACCATGTATCAAATGTACACTGACTTCACTAAAAACCAAGGCAGTGTACTCATGGTTTGTCAGTCCAGGGGTTTCTTTCTCTGTAGTGAGACTCTCTGGAGAGAGCAGAGCACTGCTGTGTAAGATAGAGCAATGTGACCAAGCATTTGACAAATGGATAAGCTCTGCAGTGACCGAGTTACTGGGAATTACTTCCCATATTTCCTGTCACTGATCAACACTTATAAAACATATTAGTATTTATCATTAAATATTTTCCTTAAGAAAACTTGCTCCTCTGCCAAAAATATGACACAGATCACCATTCCCCACCAAAAGATGTGAGAAAAACACTTAAAGATGACCCAGAATATTTTAAATCCTAGAACAGATTCTATTTGCTGCCTTTCTGCACAGAATCAAAGTCTTTTATCTTTTTTTCTAGCCAATATATAGTCCTGGAATTGGAGAAAATTAGAAAATAAATTTGTTCTTGCAAATACTGCTCACTCTGTACTGTTTTATGACTCTTCCAAAATACCCAATTACTTTTCACATTAGTAGTTCTTATGTCAACTGCAAAGAAATGTCCTGAGAGTTTTCCCTCTCAAACAGATTTGCTCTTTTAAAGCAATCCTTCGTTTTAACAACCTGGAAGGGGACATTTTTCTAATGCAAGATGTTCTGAGCCAAAGTAATTTCCTGTGTCTGCTCTGAGAGATGAAAACATTTCATGCAGGGTCTTTGGTGTGCCTTTTCAGAATAGTCACTCAAAGAATTTTGCAGCTTCATTTCAAGTTAAATGCACACCCTCAGGATTGATTTGAGTTTGGTCGCTGTTTTCACAATTCCGTGGACATTTAGCACTGAATGAATGACAGTGTAGCAGTTACTATGGCTCAAGGCTTTGAGGTTTTATGAGGCAACATGTCGTTTCTGACGGTGCAATTTTCTCTTGAGTGGATGGATAAACTTGAGAGATTCATAACTGTCTCTGCTGATTCTCATGGTAGTGAAATTTATGCTAATGTGAAATGGACAGTTATGGGGGTTTACTTATCTGGGTCGCATCAATCCTAACCTGGGGATCTTCAGGATACGATTACCAAGGACATTTACCTCTTGTTCCTTTCTGTTGGCTACTTTCTAGACTCCTCCTTATTGCGAGCATTTAAAGTCTCCCTGTTGCTCCTAGTTTGGATTTTTTCCCTATGCCTTGCTAGACAAAATATCTCTTTTGGTACTCTAAACATAACTGCTTTTCCATCCTGCTCTTCCTAAATTCTACTTTCTTTGACGTCTAGCACCTTAACCCCAAGTTTTTTTTTCCTTTTTTTCCTGTGAAGTTTCTACACATTCTTTTCTTTCTTCTCTTTTTTTCTGGCTATCCCATTTAATTTTGTACAGTCCAGTTTGACTTCATTTGTATTTTTCAGTAAATTTACCTACTCTCTAAACCCAAACACTTTCTCTGCTCTAGGAATCGACTTCCATTTAGTATTTGTGTCCTGTGTGAGCTTCGTGACTGTCTGGGAGCACTACATATGCCACACTCCAGATTGTCTTAAAACCTTGGTAGCCGGTCTGCAAAATTGCTGTTGTTCTCCTTTCAGTAAGGTTATAATTTGTAAACCAAAGGACTTTGTACTTATACACCTCATTTTGCTGTCTCCGGTTCACTCTCAGATTCACTAAGCTTCTTCATCAGTGATTTATGCAATATAGTCTGCATCTGAGGGTCTACTACAACTGCATCCAATATTTAGTTCACTTTCTCTGTACTCAGGTTATTTATCTTTCAAAGAGTAATTCTCTTCAAGGTACTTTTTGTTTTCTAGATCAGATTAATGAACAAGAAACAAAGAAGTCCATTATTCTGTGATTTTAACAGTGTTAAATGCACAAGCTTCCCCACAGAAGTGTGTTAAAAACCCACAGTGCTGCTCATAGGATTTGGGGGCGGGATATCACTATCTCTTTGAGAAGACACATGCAGGTTTTTTGCCCATATTTTTCTTAAAGGACTTAAATAGGTATTTCAACACCTAGCACAATAATTTGTACAATTAGTGTGAAGTTCACTGCTGGGAGGAGAGACAGTACGAGACCTCTGCATTACTCACATCCCAACTGAGTGTTCAGTGAGTAAACAATGACCAGGTCTTGTCTTGTATCCCATCCATAAATCAATTAGATGATCAAGTATTAAACTGTTTATCCAAGTGGTTTTTTTTAACCAAAGTGCAAGGTCTTGTATATAAAATACACATAGTACTGCACTGGGCTCTAGGTTTGGGGTTGATCTCATTTGACTTTATGTCTAGATATCAGCAAGACATCTAACTTCTGTTTGTTGCCAGTGGAGAGAGGAAGTCCCATTCACAACATGAAGTGTGAGCCCACACCAATTTTACCAAACCAACCCACTACCCTGGTGTTTGCTTTGAAAAGTGAAACAAGCCACGTATTACAGTGATGTAGGATCAGGAAAATAAGTTATGGTTGAGAACATGGCCACCAGCTAATCTCCCACTGATTCTAAAGTGTTGCTTCCCTTAAAGTGTTTCTCTCTAAGGAGGTTGTTTATTTTTTCTGTCTAATTTCTCTGTTTTGGTCTAACTCCAAAAAATATTAAAGTGTTAGCATGTTATTTATTCTGTAAAACTATTTGGGTCCTCCTATATAGAGATACAGATATACATATATATATACAGATATATATAAAGAAAATGGTGAGCACCTGTCCTGCATAACCCTGTTGGCTTTAACACCGGTCTGGGGTTTTTTGCAGTGATTCCACCACTCCCACAGCTGCTTTGCACTCTTCTCTGCCACTGCCACAGTAACGTTCATGCACATGGCCCTTTGCACAGCAGCTGACAAAGAAAGCTGAGCACACAATCACTTCTCTCTGTTTGCTCCTGTTGTTGTCGTGATTTATTAGGTACAAAGGCAGGAGACTGGCCCCCCCGCACAAGTCGGAAATAGAGTGTTTCACCCCAAAAGGGAGTATGGGGAATGGTGGGCGAGCTACAATGACCAGGTAAGCAAAGAGCAAGTGGCCTTAGGTCAGTGTGATATGTCTGTGAACAGAAGGAGCAGCCCTGGATAATTCCAGGCTAGATCCTCTGTCTGTAATTCCTGTGTATCCCATAAAGTATGTTAAGAAAACAAAAAAGAAAAAAGAAAAAAAAAAAAAAAAAAAGAAAACACGTTGCCACTGCTGATCTATGTGTTCCATCTAACTATGAAAAAAACCTGCACCGTGTTCATTCCAGTGATCTGAACCACATGTCCTGTGTGATGTTGTTGTAATATGGTGCTCTGGGGAGGACAAATCTTACACCTGACTCATTAAGCCAGTTGGGCAGATGAAAAGAAGTAGCATTCAAACCTGGAGTAAGGGTAGGTCCGCTACATGTTTGGGGTTACGCTAAGTCTAACCAAAAGAACTTTTTAAAAGGGCAGATAAAAACTGATTGATAAAAACATATTCAATATGAAACTATTGGTTCTTCTCAATCAAATATCTTATAGAAAAGTGCTGAGTTTTACAGTTATTTTAAGGAAAGGTTTCAAAGTAATTTTAAATACAGTTTAAAGCATCTTTTTAATAACTTTCTCAATTTAATTAGTATACTTATTTTTGTTTCATTATCATTATATTTTTCATGACATTAAGCAATGCTACAATTTAATGAATATTAAATACTAGATTTTTTTAGATTTTTTTCAATATTACTAGGATTAACTGCTTTAGTATGGCCATTTTGATGTTTTTCCTATTGAAATATTTCAAACTACTGTATTCTTGAAGTGAAGTACTTGGAGATTTCAGCAATTCTTCCCATTTTCAGTGCAGGCAGATTTCCAAAAGTTGAACTCTCCCAGAGGACAGAATTTTCATTTCTCCATAAATGTCCTTTCATAAATATATAAATACATACACGTCAAAGATGGTTACACATCTTTTATGAAACAATGCTCTTAAGAAGCATTGTGTCATTGTGTTATGTCCTACTAAGCATAAGAACCATTTTACCATTTATTAAAAGATCTACTCATTCCTTACCAAGCCCTGTAGGATACTTATAAATGTAATAGTTGAGCACATTATACCATCACTTTTCCCAAGAGTTACATCCCTTGAGAAATTTTATCATTGCAGAAGGGTGTTCAGGGAGCCACTTGCACGCGTTATGTTTCCCTTGGGTAGAGCATTCACACACATACATAAGGCCATCAATAACTCACACCACATAGCACACACCTGAGGGCTCCTGCAGTTAAAATACCATCAGAAACCTCGATTGCTGAGTGTTGCACACAAAGTATATTTTTGTTGACTGGAACGGTTTCTTGTCTATGTGTCATTTGGAATTTTTTTTCTTGCATTGCATTGCCTTCAGAAATATTTATTCTTCATTTAAAAGCTACCTGAAATCAATATATAATAGAACTTTGAAGGGTGGAAAAGTACATGTTATTGTCAGACAACTGTGTTTTGTTGTACAGTATTCAGCTCTGTTTTACCTGGCCATATATACAAAAAAACATTTGAAAAACTTCTTTTTTATATCTTCACAGTGAAGAATCTGTTTGCATTCCAGACTGTAATCGATCTGAGTCAAGTAGAGAGCAGAAAAAGGTTCCTGTTAAAGAGGATGCCAAAAAGACTGGAAAATGTGTCAGTCTAATAGTTCCACAGCAAGACTGTCAGCTGCAAGACCTACTCAAACAGTTAAGAACACCTGCTGCTTAACAGAGAGTGCAATTGCATTTGATGGCTGTGTTTTGTTGTCTCCAGCCATAATGTCCTGGCCAATGGTCCTTGTCCAATTTTGTGAGTGCAGCAGAGTTGCCATTGAATAGTCTGGGAACCTCCCAGAGACAACTCAGACATTGCAGGACAGAAAGTAGGTACCTTCTCGCGTCCCAGTAAGTGTCAGACCAGTGCTAGAAGTCACTGAAATGAAGAGCAGATGGAAAAAGACATACAGGGGCCTCATCATTTGTGAATGATGAAAGAACCTCATCATCTCGTGGGACAAAGAGGTCCCATGATACTGACCCAATCCCACTTACAGTGTTCCAGTCTAAATAATGCCATGCAATTCATACTGAGCATTGTTGTTCAGCTCATGTCCTCAAATCCCTTGTGGAACATTATATTTGTATTCCAGCCCTAGTGTGGATTTTTTCCACATCGGGGCCTAACTATCCCTTTATATTAGTATTACAAGTGGCTTTGGATGTTGCAAAATGAAAAATGACATACAAATAGAAGTAGTGGGTACATTAGGTGTTGCCTTGAAAGGCTATTTCTAATTAGGGAAGTTACGACATCCTTCATCACCTGTGAGAATCGTTCACACATATATGATAAAACCAACTGTAGAAATGAGATTATTTATGAAGCTTTCACAAAGCAGCCATCACAACATCAGTTCTTTTGCATTTCTTGCATAATATATACCTTTTTTATTTGATTGAATGCAAAGAATAAGGAACTGCTCAATAACTCACAGGAGTAATTTTCCTGCTGATAAGTCTCATGTGCAAAAATACTGTAATTATTTATTAGGCATGCCAAACATGTAAAATTCCTCCTATGGAATGCTCTTTGCAGAAGATAGAAGTCAAATCCACTCTTGACTTTGGAGATAAAACTGGGAGAGTTAATTATTTTTTCCATTGGTTTATTGGTTGGTTTGTTGGTTGTTTTTTTGTTTGTGTTGTGTGTGGTTTTTATGTTTCTTTTTTTTGTGCACTGCTTTTACACTTGATTTCAGTGTCAGGTAAGGTGATGGTTTTTATTTTCCCCAATTCCCATTTCATAGCTTTAGAAATGAAAACAATGAAAAATCAGGTTGACCAAGTAATGCTGAAAACACCTTAAAGCATGTTGTGTTTTAAGTGGAACTCGGGAAGCAGAGCTGAGTTCAAGAGGTGTCATTGTCCTCTCTCCATCCTGTGAATAGAATGCTCCAGTGTAGCAGAGATGTGCTCAGAGATGCTTGAAAGGGCATTTTTCAGACAAAAATCATAACACAGCTCTACTTACCTTAATTAACAATAGCAATGATGTCATGGTAGTAGAGGAAAGAAGATATATCTCATACCAGGATCATTTTTGCATTTTGAGTAATGATCACTGATGTACTAGAAATATTTCATTCAGATACCAGACCCTCCATTTCCCAATCTAACCAGGCATGCTGCTGAAGCAGTTACCAGAATCAGCATCACTGATGGCTGCACTGGGAGGTCACTGGCAAAGGATTTGTCCATGAACTCTCTCTGACTTTGCAGTTTCTTTCATATTTACATATTACAGTCAATCATATAAATGTCAGCTGGGATTTTCATGAGGAAAGGAGGTATCAACACATTATGATTTATACAGTGATATAAATAATTGCTCTTGCTGTTCACAACAGAAAACTACTCTGAAAAATAATTGCAAATCATTGTTTATTTCTAGAGCTCAGGATTTGACAAATTTTTTTTTTGCCGTGTATTGTTGCTCTTCTCTGTTTTTTTTTTTTTTTTGTCATTTATTTCCCCAGAAAAAGCAGTGTGAGATTAATTTTAAACTAAATAACTTGAGTGATATATCACTAGCAGGTTACTTGTGTGGGGCAGAATTGTCTTTTACCCAGCGAAACAGTTACGTAGGCATGTAGAGGTTTTCTTAAAAGCTTTTTAAAATTAGAGGAATAGCAACAAATTAAAACATTACAGTGGTAGAATTTATTTAATTTAGATATCTTTGGTTCTGCATCCAGTTACCCACGTTGTTCTATATTTCTGGGAGAAACTATGACTTGCTTCTTCATAGTTGTATGCTGTAGTTCACCACTTCTACCACTTATTTCATTTCAGTGTTTTAAGCATGTTGCAAGGCACTTGCATTCTCCCAGGGGTAAAGAACTTGGGTCACTACAAGCAAAAGAAACGATGATCTGAGAATGCAGGAAACAAGATGAAAGCAAATGCATATTTGCCCCTACTTGAATTCATCATGGGCACACACACCATCCCTTATGAAGAATCAAGTTTTAATTAAGTCTGCAGATAGCACACAAATCCTTTCCAGGCAGAGTGATTATATCATTGAGTCTTTAATAAGGTTTCAGCAGAAGAGTCTAAAAGGAGAACAGGTTCTTACTATTTACTTTGAATAACAAGGGTTCTCTTTGGCAGAAAGTTACATGGGCTGAACCAAGTACAGAAGTTTATCCTGCTTATCACTGCCAGCTGGGGTTAGCATGGGAAGACTTCACCCTTAAAGAAACAAGAAGTCTGCACAGTGTTGGAGCTATACCTTATTTGTATCACTTCAGCCATTAAAACATCTGGGCACAATTTTGCTACCAATTTTAGCTCCATAAAATTTAGTCCAATGTTCTAAAATATGAGCTTCCATTCATGGACTTAAGAATTTGAAATCTTTCCTTATTGTAGTCACATGAGGACAGGTTGCAAATATATCATACGTCTCCACCAAGTTATTGTCCAGTGTGTGTTTGCAATTGTACCATTTCAAATTTGGAGTTAGATACCGATATTAGTATGTTACAGAGAACAAAAATTCCCTTACATTTTTATGGTTCCCCTTATATTTTGGTTTCCACTGCTGAATAATACTGTGCAGCTATGCATTCTTGGATTTCTTTAAAAAATAATGAATTCCATAATTTTAAACTGATTTTCCTAGTTCAGTCAAAGATATTAAGAGAACAAGTGACTAATTTTCAAATTGCGTATGTTTTCAGTAACTGTCCCCAGTACCAGTGCCTAGGCATTCAGCACCAGAATTAATTTTAGCAGCTCTGGTTAATTAATGAGAATGGCACCCTTGTTAAAATATGAGAGTTTTCAGCTTCTGTATCTGTGAATTCCTCTCCCTGTTTTTCATTTCTTCTGCATTTTGAAGTACCTTACAAAACAAATTTGCTTCACTAGCACCTGGCTAAAGAAACACTTGTGGCAGACCTATGCACCATCTCATAAATAATCATACAACAGAGGAAAAAATACTGCAACAAAATTCTACTACCTCAACAAAAACAAAATACCAAGTGACCCATTCTAGACAGTTTAAAAATATATATGTAAAGGGAGGGGAATATTTTTTCACACCTAAGTGTATAAAAAGCAGTCAATAGCTCTCATGAACAGGAAAA
The DNA here is from genome assembly GCF_015832195.1 of Motacilla alba alba. Taxonomy (NCBI): domain Eukaryota; kingdom Metazoa; phylum Chordata; class Aves; order Passeriformes; family Motacillidae; genus Motacilla; species Motacilla alba. Next base: position 44,045,569 of record NC_052016.1, on the reverse strand, counting down.
ATCCTTAAAGACAAAGCTCAAATGTCTCAGTAAGAGGTTCAGTAAGAGAAAAAAATTAGAAACAAAATTAATTGCTATTCTGTCATCAAATGGACAATTGTAGAAGTAATATTTGATATATCAGCTTCTTCAAATTTTTCTCATTTGTTCTAATTTCATTTCTTGTACATATTATGTAAGTCTAGAAGACAGGGGAAAAGTCAGTCTATCAAAATCAAAGCAGCTTTTAATAGACAATGTAGAAGCAATTACTGTCTGGTTCTCAGGAAATCTCTCTTGTGCAAAAAACCAAAAAAAGAAAAAAGTTCTGTAAAAGGCTTTGTTTTACAAAAAAAAAAAAAAAAAAAACCAAAAAATACCTACCTGAATATTTTGGTACCGCTGGTTGAGGTTTGCTCCATTGTCCTCTGCTCTATTCAGTGCAATGTGCAATGTGCCAGCAGGAGAACTGGCAGAGCAGAAGAGCGGGATAGAAAAATTTGAATTCAGACAAACTTTGTAGTGAAATTCCTTTGGGAGTTCAAATGTGTAATTCTTCTGTTTTCAACTGATGGAGCAAAAATCTATTTAAAAGAAAAATCTAAAATTTCACTATCCTAAAGTTTTCCATCATTGAATAGTCAAGGCAGAGCTGGGCATAGTAAATGTAAACAATTCAATTCCTAGACATCCTATTCTATGTCTGTGATCTATCTTTATTTCCCTATTTTTATGTTGTGAGCATTACGTGGTTTGCAGTTAACTTGACAGAGTACCAATCAATATGCAGTTAGAGCAGGATCTTAAAGTATTATCACAGCAATTTATCCACAACCCACTTTCATGCCAATATAAGAAAACAAGTGGTTCTCCTTTCACAGAGGCAAAAAAATGATTGCATGCTTCAGTCCAGTGTTGACTTCCTAGTAAGTAGGTGCAGCAAGATAAAGCATAAGATACATTTCTGATGCAGAAATTCTTTAGTATAGAGTTTACTCCTTACTGAAAAACTATAGAATCAAAAAGTTTGGAAAAGACCTCTGAGATAATCAAGTGCAACTGTAAACCCGACATCACTGTGTTCACCACCAAACCATTTTCCCAAGTGCCACATCCAAACATGTTTTGAACACTTCCAGGGATGCTGATTCTGCCACTTCCTTGAGCAGCCCATTCCAATGCTCCACCACCTGTTCAGTGGATGGTGTTTGTGTCCTAATCAGTTTGCACTATCAAGGAAATTGCAGTGAATAATGGTCAAGTCTTTCAGACTTTTGTACAAAATTTGCATTAAACAGCCACTGGGTCTCGTTCACAGCCCTAGGATCAACATGAGAGCCTTATGCAGAGATTACTCTTGGGCAGAGTACAAAAGAAGTGTGAGTGTATCAGCCAAGACTGACTCAAACCCAAACTGAGATTCAGGGAGGCTGGTGACTTGCACCACTGAAGATTTAACTGTTCACTATCTTTCCCAAGGGTTTGATGCAAACTCAGATTTCATCCTTTTCCTTTCCCCAAGTTCTTCAGCCTCATATCCCTCCTTAATTATTGTCTCCTTAACTGTGACCAGGGAGGGAGTAACATGTTGCCTTCACAAACTCTTACAATTTGACCTTCAGGCCATGAAAATATTTATATGCATTTAGTACACTTTTAAAGGGTTTGAATACCTACTAAACCAGTGCTTGAAGTCAGGAGGGGAGCTGGAATACACCACTTTCTTTGGGCAAGCATTTCTATTTGCATTGACTAATTCTTCATGTTAATGGCATTTATTTCACCTCTGTGGCAGGCAGGCCTGTCACAGGTCCTTCTAAGACCTCACCAGGAGGACATCCAGGACTGGATCTGCATCCTCTCTTTCTTCCTGATCAAAGTTACAAGTGTCAGATCATTCTCCCTCCTGGTCCAGGTCAAACACAGCAGCAACTGGGACAAGGTTTCATGGTCATCACACCAGAACTAGAGGCAAGATCTCATCTACCAAACAATCCAAATTCTGCTGCTGCTGCTGTCAGTGAGATCCCACTGAGGTCAGGACTCAGCATGACGACTGAGCCAGGGCTCTCAAACAGTTCTCAACATCCATAGAGTATGTGTTGTAAGGAAACAAGTGCAAGGTCCTCAAAGGGAACAGTTTTACTCTGCAAGACATTAGTGCCATCTCCTGCTCAGTCCAGAACTGGACCCTCAAAGATTCAAAGAATCAAAGTGAGCAGTGCTACAGGACAGAGTTTGCTTTTCCTTCTTGCTCTGATTGGAGTACAGCAGAAGGAAGGGATTGTCTGAACAACAAGTTACAAGCCACCAGCTGTTTTGCCTGGCAGTTTGGGAGTAGGGGCCTAACAGACAACTTCCAAGACACAAATAACATTCTGGTGACCACTGCAGCAAAGCGGGGAACCCATATGTACTTACACAGCTCCTTTCCCAGTCCTCCTTCTCCTAAAGTACCCATTGTCTTACATTGTGTTTGTCACCTGGATTCTGTCATGCTTCTTTTGAAGGGGAAATCTGTTGATATATGTTGTGTTACATGATCCATCACAATTCCATGTAACGTAATCACAGACGTGAACCCACCAGGAGGTTTTATTTTACACTCAGCATGCAACTTTTGTTTCGATGGCTAGAAAAGCTATTAAATGGATAGTTTGAGGGAAGCCTCCACATGAAGGCTGGTATTTAGTCATCTGTATTTAGCAATGTATGTGCTTTGCAAACTGTTATGCTGCAGGCTAACATGTGAGGATATCTCTTGCAGACTTAAAAAGCAAACAAAAAACAAATTTGCCATAGTCTGCCAGGGTCTCCAATGTTGTTGTCTTTTCACAAATCCTAAATGGCAATATGTTTTGGAAACCAAAGCGAATTGTCTAAAATTTTGATGCATTTTATATATAAATCATGTCTATTTGTATGTGTAGACTGTTTTACCTGTTGACATCATTTTAGAGTCATTGTCTGTTTCAGCTAAGAAATATTTCTAATATCTTCCTTATTTCCAGGAACTATATGTTAATGTATGTGCAAATACCAGCTCATCAGACGGAGGAAGATGTAGAAGGAAATACTATGTGTTTATAAGGGCCACAGATGGCTTTTCTTAGGTATCAAGAGGAGACAAATAAGCAATTTTGATAAAGAGTACAATGGGATCTGAAGAGAATTTACCCTAAGAGGACTCATTTTGCAGAAAAGTGGAGCAAAATGTTTATTGCTGTCTCCAAACTCATGTTACCATGAGGAGCTGCTTGTATAGCTTGTCTGGTATTTCTTTCATACTAGGAACATAGTTTCATTCTCTGAGCCAACCTGCAATTTGAAAAAAATAAGTTATTTCTTTTATTTAGTGGCAGGTAGCTTGCCAAGTACCTTGATGAAGAAGTTATTGCCCATTACCTACAACCAGTATAGTCCCTTTCTATGTATTGCTCCAATGCTTTCAAATAGTGGGACAAAACCAGATTTTTCCCCCAGCTTTAACAGATTACACATCTTCATCTCCCAGTCTACAATCTCTGCCCCATACCATTAATCTATGTTCAGAACACAATGCCAAGCTCTTTACCCCTGAAAGCTCCCAGGCCAGCCCACACACCTGCCCCTGCACTCCAGCCAGTCCAAGTCTCTCACTCACCCTCTTCAAGCATTTAATTCTTCCTTACTCCTCTATGCATCCCTCAGTCCCGCAGGCCCTTTTCCTGACACCAGTCCAACCATCAAGTTGCTCTCTCCCCCAGCATGGAGACTGCCTATGCCCCAAGGGCCTCAGCAGAGGGGTCAGCAGTGGCCATGAATTAGCGCAGGACCAGTGATGGCTGGGTGCACAACTGGCCTGTGAAATGAGCTGCAATGCTGCTTGTTTGCCTCAAACATAAATGGTAGATATAGATATAGATATATTGCAATAAATAGATATAGATGAAGTTACAGTCAACTTTATGGTGAATATAAACTCTAAAATACCATATAGCCTTGATATAGGTACAGACATTAATTTTTTAACTTTGTTGCAAGTTACCATCTTATCTCATTTGTGTTTACAGCTCTAATGGGAAATCAGTTTCCTGGGCCCAGAACGAGAAAAGCAGCCGAGGAGCACACCTTTGGCAGCGGTTGTCAGTCCACATCAACAAAAAAGAGAACCCCAACCAGACTGCAGTGATCAAGCCTTTTTCTAAAAGCACAGATAGTAGCCGACACAGTAGCAGCGCTACATTTCCCGAGGCTAGTGCCAAAACGCTTTATGACGTTTCGGAAGCCGAAGAGCAATACCCAGCTCAGTACCGACCACAGACTCCCTCACCAATCAGCACCTTGAGCCACAGAACTGCCTCTGTCAGCCGAACAGAAGATGAAGCCCCTACCTTCCAGTCAGAACCTCCTCAGCGAAGTAGCTCCTCTCAAGGCTCCCTCATGGAGCAGATCAGCAGTGTCGTTACTCGCTTCACAGCCAATATCAGTGAGCTGAACTCTATGATGCTTTCAACATCTACCCCAGGGACAGTGGGGGCTGCTCCTCTCTGCTCTTCGTACCTGATTCCACGGGAAATCCAGCTCCCTACAACAATGACCACACTTGCAGAGATCCAACCACTTCCTGCCATTGAAGTCAATGGCGCTTCACAGTCTGCCAGGAAACCTTCAAATGACAGCATCAAAGAAGGCACTTCAGAGACCCCAACGGCCAAGCAAGACCTGGAGGAGTTGGTGGCTTTAACTCCTCCTTCTCCTTTTAGAGACTCCATCGATTCTGGAAGTGCATCTCCAAGCTCTCCAGCTTCTGAATCAGCTCTCTGCATCCCATCCTCCCCCAAATATGATACTCTGCTCATCAGAGATTATACTCAAAGTTCTTCTTCGCTGTGAATGTAGTTCAAGATGATGTTGGAGCTCAACAACTACAAGCAAGTAGTGAGGGGACAGCCAAGTCTACAAGATCTCCAGTGTTTACGCAGACAGAGGGAGAGGCATTGGGTCATCTTGTAAGGAATGGAAGGGAAGAAGATGAATCATTTGAGAGGCGGAAACATCAGATTAATTATGCTGATTTAAAGACAAAATGACTCTTGGCAGATTATCGTGGCCTTAAAAAAACATGGGCTTTTCAGAAACACTGAATCTATTTTTGAGGGCTTATAAGGAGTCTGTTAATCCAGTTACATACCAAGTGCTTTGCTTTAGTATCACAATGAACTGTGTGTACAATATAGGGGACAGGGGGGAACTAGATTGTAAACAACTGTACAATGGTTTGTTTGTTTACTCTGATCCCTTGCCCAGAAGTGAACCTTGATCTTTTATCAAGAATAGAAGACCAAACATTGAATGTACATTTTCTAACAGACTCAAATCTGGGACCAACATGTCAAGCTTTCTCTCTTTTTTTTTCTATGAAGATCACAAAAAGCAGTAATGTATGTTACTATGAAACTTTTTGCTGAAGAATATTGTGTCTGTGATACGTTACATATGGATAACACTAAGCTGAGGCTTTGCAGTGAGTGACTGCAATATGGAGGGCTTTACAAGTGACTTCTCAACCTACGCATTTGTTTATGAAATTCTCTTCTATCAGTATCAATTTTCAATTTGTTATCATTGGATTCACCTTCACAACAACAAAACCCAAGGAAGACTTCCTGACTATTTCACCATGTTGCCAACTAATATTGAAGTAGCAAAAAATATTTTCTGGAGTACTGTTTTGTAATTCCCTTACCAGGGCAAGTTGTTGAGATGAATATTCTCTTTCTAGCAGCACTATCAAGCTACATTATAGCTGCACTCCCTAGAGAAATTAATACATTTTTATGGACATCCTCATGATAATGTTACCAGTTTAAATACTTATTCAGACTCCCATCTTTGCTTATAACAAACAGGTAAACACCCTAAGGATTTTCTCCATCCTTTGACTGACAGAATTCTAGGATTCCAATTTGGATTATGACAAATGCTAACTATCAGTGGGAAAGGTTGTCATTATCTTAATTAATATACACACATAAATGGAAAAAACCCTGTGTCAAAGTCTGCTTAGAGGTGATTAAGCTACTCTTTAATAAGCAACAATTTTAAAATTTGTTTAGCTGCTGATGCCTTGCGGCTATGAACAGTGACAAAAAAAAATACATTCAAAGCAATACAGAGTAAAGGTTAAAACAAAGAAGACCTAATGAGATATGAACCAACAGAATCTTTGTTTCTTAGCAACTCACAGAAGAAACAAGGGGATTCCTCAAATTTTTTTCCTATATCATGGTAGTACATTTTAGTGCACTTCATACTGTCACAGCACTTTTTTAATACAGGCAGGGAAGAGTTTTAAAGTTTGAATAGTAGCTAAATAATTTTTGATAGGTGTAGTTACATAGAACTTGTAAGTCAGACCCTAAACGCACACTCTATTTGCTCTCTTCTTCATGACATAGCTGTCCTCAGGTGCCAAACTTTTATGGATTTGTTTTATTTTATTGAAGGATAGCATGAAGTGGTGAATAATGTACTTCAATTCAAAGTTGAGTTGATGTAGCCTTATATAGAAGACAGCCTCAAGGAAGGAAGCCTTGAAATAAGGCTGCTATATTTTATTTTCAAAACTTTTAGATCTTGCTTCTTCGAAGATAACAAATATTTTGTAATCAAATTCATACCTCCTTTTTCTCCCCTATGTTCAAAATAGCTATTGATCAAACAAGTAAAAGATGAAAGCACATTCACATCTTTTAGCAAAGAACATTTTCTATTCCTTTGGGATGCTTGTTTCACTATTATGTGTTGCGCCCAAATTTGCTGCTCAACAACATTTAAAAATGAAGAGTAATAGATTACTAAATCCAGCACTTCACAGAGATACTCTAATGACTCTAGAGTCAGGCAATGTTATCCAAATGCAGTCTGGGCATGCTTGTCTTGACAGATACAGTCATTTATCAGCTTTGCCTATAGCATGAACAGGCAGGTCACAAAACAGCTCTACTCCAGAAGGCAGATCCCTACACTAAGGCATGACTGAAGGTCTTTGTTGCCCATATGCAGTTCTTGCATCCTCGCATGACTGATCAGCACAGACTCAGTTCTGTGCAACTGCACGGTTCCCAGACTAGAGCTCAGTTTTGCCCTCTTGGTTCACAGTACTAGCATGTCTCATCATTCCCCAGCTGTCCATGTCTTCAGCAGAAAGCATCTTCTGTCACAGGTTACAACCCACATTTAAGAGAAAAGCATGTCCAATCAGTCTGTGATACAAAGATTCTTATTAGGGGAGTTTAGACCACTTAAATGTTGTTCATGGAAGACTTGTATGATAATATTTGTCTTCCATCAGTGCAATATTGTTCTAATATAGAGTATATTGAGATAACTAATGCGAACTTTGAAGGGATTCTATTACTACTTGTTCTCTTATACTTCAAACTATTGACCAATATTCTTACAAGAACATCCTCCACCTTGATCCTTCCCTAGCATTTTAGATCCCCTATAGTCTTTTCTTATGGTGGTGGACAATTAATAGAATTGTATTCCTGCTAAAATCTGTGGGTTTCACTGCACTGTGAAATAATCAACAGTGGAAATAAGGATTATATGACAAATGTAAAAATCTTTCCTTAAATACAAAACTCGTAAATAGGAGTGAAAAATAGAAACTGTCAAGCTCAGCATAAATATACCTCTTCTTCTCTGAAACTGCACCATAGTTATTGCTCAGAGCTTCCTGACAATGGTCATGTGTACTGTCATGACAGTTTGGGTGGGGTTGCACCATGTGCCCTGAATGCATGTTTTAAGAGCCTAAAACCTTAATGTTGTGCAACCCAAATTTTAAACCCTTTTGTTCACTATCACTTTCGGTGGAGTCACGTATCTTTTGCATATCTATCAGCCACAGCAGACATTTTAGTGGCACAAGGAACCACGGATGGACCCTGCTGAGATAGTATCCTCTTGGAGTCAGTCTATTTTTATTGAAAGATGGGCAACCTTAGAAGCATTTAAGGAAGGCAGAATCTTCTTTAATTGTGCAGACTGGAGCGCATCAATGTAATTTTTTATTACATGTTTGAATTTCAACAAAAGGAGGAAAAGTTTTGTGGAGAAGAAGGCAAAAATGGTGTAATGCCTCTAGTAATAATCCAAATGAGCCCAGTGGGAAATTTGCAAGAGTGGAAAGTTCTCTAGGAGAAGCCAGGGGGTTTGACATAAGAGAAAGAAAAATTATGAATGACAGACATCATGACTTCATTATGCTGTTTGTATGCTAAGCTCTTTAGGACATTAAGCTAGGGTGGAAAGGGTTTTCATATATAAATGCAAAAGTTACAATCATGAACACTTTTCAATCTAACTAAAGAATGTGCAAGTACCAATTGAATGGCTTGAAATTTACCTTCCAATATAGCGCTGCTGACACAAAGCAGCATTAAAGGAATTAAAGGATTTGAAACTACTGTCATTCTTGACCATATGGACCTCAAAAAAATCTCTTATTTCTTTTGTGCTTGAGGCCAGCCCTAAAGAGTGATGGTGTAATCACCTCTGGATCTATGCTTTTGAAATAAAGTGAGTCACTCTCAGGCCACTTGGAAAGGAGCCTTTGCAATACTGAAGAACTGTATTTTTAAATTGTCTCTGAAGAATGATTGCATGACTTTGAAGATGTGCTTCCTTGTACTTCTACCTGAACATTTGGTGCCTAGACTCATGCAAATACCTTAGACAAGAGATTTTTAGACCACAGTCCACAAATCATTTGTTGATCCTTCATGGAGCTTGGTAGATCACAAGGTGCTGGCTTCTTCCATTGATTTCCATCTACAAAAGTGAGATAGAAATTAAATGCTAATTCAAAAACTATTATAAGTTCTAAAAGCAAAAAAAGACAAAAAACTTTTGTTTGCTTGCATGTTTATTCAGTTGCTGTGTCTGTAAAAGGAAAACTTGTTAAAAACTGAGAGAATAAGCTATCAAAAGAGAGTACATGGGAAGCCCAATCCATGACTCTCACTCTGGATGACAGAGGAGTTCCCCTGCAAATGTTTTCTTCAGAGTGCAAGACCAAACTGAAAGACAGCATAGCTGTGGGAGTAAGTTCTGCAAAGAAAAGCGTGTAACCTTGTTATTCTGCCTAATACATCATTTATAAGGTGAGAGGATAAAAGATGACAGCAACAGACAGCATAAAAAAGAGTCAGTTCCTTAGGGAAATCAGAGCTCTATGATCAGGACTAGCAATGTGACCACGAATTTTGTATTGTATTGGAGACCAGTGTCAGGTCTGGTTTGGCTGACCCCAAAAAAGAGATTTTGGAGCCTGAAGTTAGGATTTCAGTAGAATTTAATACCTACACTTTAAACTCAAATTTAAAACACCTATTCAAATGCCAGCATCTAGCATATTATGTCTGTGTATGCTCAGAACTAACCTGACCATCACACATCTCAGGATCTTTGTACCTAACTCATGTTAAAACCCATCAAGGATGCAGAAAACACAAGAGAGTACACAGAATGCACTATACAGTTTTCTCTCTGGAAAGTGCTCCAATGACTCAGAGATGAGATACCCTCTATTCATTTCCCCAAGGTAGCTTCACAGGACAGGAACAAATTCAAGAGTATTGCAGTGGAAAAGGAACAGTGCAACCTTATAAGACATACACTGAATAAAATTGGAGCTCATATATGACCATTTAATATAAAATACTTTTAAAATTTCTAGAGCAGAGACAAGGCATTTTAACTCCAAAGAAGTGGAGGCAACTTTTTGTCTGTGTTACATATTGGCTAAAAAAAAATTAAATGCTCCTCTGAAAAATGTTTTTGTGACAGGAGGGAAGGATGTGACCTTAGATAAATTTTCATCTGCAGAAATATTGTCTTCCATCTGGAGTTCTCAGACCCCAACATAGAAAGGAGGGATTGAATCTTCTTGGATAGGTAAAGGAATTAAACTTGAATTTCTACTTCTCTGAGACTGCAGAAAAAGGGACTCATTTCATTTTCCTCCAGCCACCTTTTACAAAAGTGACCTGACCCACCTTGAAGCCATTGAAAATGTATAGATGTCTCCAGAAATTGATCCCAGAGGAAATTAGCATTTTCTGCATATTGCATTTGCATACCAGCTCAAATAGCGTATTTGTAGACATCTCTTTCCTTGTTGTGTTGCTTTCTTGGGCACTAACTCTTCTCACAAACTCCACAGAAAAGTTAGATATTTAACAAAAGGTCCTGACCTCCACACTAGAGCAAAAAGCTATGTATTACACTGAATAATTTAAGTGTTGAAGTCCTTTGTTGGCACTGGCCCTTAATCTATTTGGGTCAATGGAATCATTCCATATTAATATCCATATAAAGATAATCAAAGTTGGATAGTGGCCACTGAAGTCTAGATTTTGACTATTTGTTCTGCAGAAAATTATAATGACAGGATATTCTTCCCACTCTCTTTTGAATCAAACAGCAGGTGGATTTCACTAGGTTCATTCCTGAAGCTAGGCTTGGTAAATAGGTATTTCCTACTATTCATCTTTATCAGTCCTACTCTATCTGGTATCCCAATGGGAAAGTGATCCTCGAACTAAACATGTTAAGGGATGTGAGTGAACATGTCCAAAAATACCCAAGAGGTCACAGTTTTCTGGCAGTTTAATGAATTTCCAAAAACGAAGTCAATACTTTCCATGAACAAGAAAATCATTCATCTGGTACCCATTTCAGTGTGCATTTAATTTAGTAAAGACTGAAGTTGAATTACCTGAATTCACTTTTGCAGTGGTTTATTATTTTATCCTCAGTTCAAATATCTCCAATTGCCACCCACAATTTTATACTGTGAAAAGGAAAAGAGAAACAGGCCAGTGAAGCATAAAGGTAAGTAAAAAATTCATCTGGGTGATGAATTGGTGTATATGGCTGGTTTTGTCTCACCTGAGCAAAGACAGTATTAACAAACAATAAACAATAAAAAATTAAGTCACTCCAATCTGCCAAATGGGAACAAATATACTATGTATATTACATGTACTAATAGGATTATATGGCAGCTGCTGGTGGTATTTGTAATTAGAAATCTATATAGAATATAGATGTTTTAGAGAGATGGTGCCAATTCCAAAAGATTTATGTGGGCTACAAGTGCTTGTAATTATTTTTTTTAATTTGCTAATAACTTATGAAGAACTGATTTCAAACATTCTGTGACCGTTTGTTCTTTTCTATGTTGTTGCTGCTTATACTATTAAAACATAGAGAATGTAAAGTTATTATTTTGATGTGAACTTAAAAAGATTTTTCATAAAATTTAACATTTTTATCAGCTTTGGTTTGCTTTCTACCTGTACAAATGTAATTTATTTTAGCATTGAAGAATACACTTGCTTGTTTCTCAATTGTCTACATCATGTTATAGTTGGTGTTTATGTAGAGTCAGGTACTTTTTGAACAGTATTAAAAAGAATCTGTGATATGACTGAAAACTGGATTTTTTTTTTCTCCAGAACACTTACAACTATGTTTTCAGTGCATTTTTCTACAAACCACGTAGGCCTATGCACAAACCCTTGAATTATAATCTTTCTCTCTCTTTTACTCCTCCCTCTCAGTTGCTTTAAAGGATTAATTTAACATTAATGTTATCATAGTTACATAACATTCTAGTATAGATTGATCTTTGTCTTCTGAAGCACACACAATCTCATTGATGAGGCATATATAGATTTGAGAGAAAATAGAATATAGTCTAGTCTTGAGCAACAGAAAACAAAGCTCTTCCACTTGGAATCATACACCAAAACTTTTTTTTATAGGCGTCCTAAGAAACTACTTTACTCCTACAATTGTAGATTCACATCTCATCTTGAACTGCAAAAAAATATTAGAGAAAATTTTTATATCCTTTAACAAAATTGGTTTCTAGAATCCTCTAGAATTCTGCCTTTTTGACCACTAGGAATAAATGTCTTATGTCTGGCTACATTCTGTTTCCAGGCAATAGATTTTGCTATCTTCGTTGCTAAATACTAAATAAAAAAGAAACAAAAAAACAAAAAACCCCACCAAAACCAAAAACCAACCAACCAAACAAACAAAACCAACCAAACAAAAAACCAAAAACCAAACCAACCAAAAAACCAAACAAAAACACCCAAAACCAAACCAAAACAAACAAACAAAAAACCCCAATCAAAACACAACAAAGCCACTACTCAATAAACCTCAACCCATACAAAAAACCAACCTAAAAACTCCCCACGAAATCAAATCAAACCAAACCAAAAAACCAAACAAATAAACAAACAACAAATAAACCGTACAGAACAAAACCAACTTTCTAGTTTGGAAATCCTCTCCCTCCCATTCCAGAATCTGGGGTTTGTAATAGTCCTAATATTCTTACACAGACTAGCGTGAATTTGGAATAATTATACTGCATGCAGTGAAATGCAGAGTATGAAGTACAGCTCTCAGATAAAAGCCAATCATACACATTATTTTCTAAACACATCTCTAGAGATACTGCTGGAACAGTTTATTTGCTGTTGACAAAAATAAGGTGACTAATTCATAACACAATGGTAGGTAAAATGCCCTACTCAGCTGAAAAAACAATGTGAATTCATATCATGTCTTTGAGCCACCTAAAACTCTACCTCCCAAATTCCTTTAGCGTAGAAATCCACAGCAAGTAATTCAGTGAAATATACTGCTTTGTACCAAAAGAAGCATTGCAACTATCACAGTTTGAAGAGAAAGACTTTGAAAACCATGTGCAACATCTTGTTTCATTGCAGAATATTTTTAAAGCAGTGTCTGGAACACTAGATCAAGTTTGCTTTGCTTACAAGAACAGTTAATTTATGCCATGCTCTGTGGTGTTGTATTTTAGTTAAATGGTGTGCTCTGTCTCACCCCTTGAAAATGTACAGTTTACTCCAAGCTGCGATCCTCCCCTGCAGCACCATGTATCTGTAATCCCATTGGCCCAAGTCTTACTCAGCACACACTTTGAGTCTCCCTCTTATGCTGTGTGAGGAAGACCAAACTCTCTCTTGGCCCATTTTCTCCCAAGGCTCTCCCTCTGTCCCCGTCCCCCTTCCCCTCTTTTCCCTCAGAAACCATGCTGCTCCTGGGGGTGGGACCCCCAATAAACCCTCATCTAATCAGCACCCTCAGAAGCTGTGTGGAGTTTCCTTGTCTGTCTCCTGCTACCAGCAAACACACAGCTTAGGGGGCCCCCAGGGACTCCCCAGGGATCCCCCAAACGAGCAGCAACAATGCCCTGTGACCGCCTCTCAGCCATGTTTCTTCTGAGTTTCTGTTATCACTACAGAATGATGACATTTAGAAACTAATACACTAATAAATCCCATTCCAATATAAATCACAAATCAATGTTTACATTGATTAAAAGTAGAGGGGCACTATTCTAGAATACCTTCAGAAGTATCAGGGCAATTAGTAATGAGAAAAGCAAAAGTTCAGTTTCTTAAAAAGTTTGGAGTCTTATTTCTCTGTCTGTCTGGAGCTTTTTCTTTCCTTCATGTTTGGTCATTAATTGCTATTTAATATCAGAGAAGCCTTACTGCCAGTAGTGTCCTCCTCAGCTAAACTAATACATGGACTGGGTGCTCCTTTCCTTCTCACATCTTCTATCTGCTCACAGAACATTGGGAAAAGGGCTGGAATTTTAAGAACTGCAATCGCCTTTTGTGTCCGTTCAGGGACTACTTATTAAATTTGTTTTCCTATTGTAGGTGTTTAAGACCAAATCACAGTGGAGAGCATGAGGCCTTTATTACTGCAAAGGAAATGGATGAGCTTTCTTTTACATATACAGAGACATTTATGGTGTATTTACATTTTTCAGGGCAGTAGTTTCAAATTACCATCTGCTTTTTTATTTGTTTGTTTGTAAACCAACTCTTACAATCTAGTCAATTTTTTAGACTAAAACAAAGCAATTCACAAGCTCACTATGATTTTGTTTAACAGGGATTCAAAACTTACCTCCACATAACTTAGTATATGTAACTTCTTTCCAAAGATTAGCAAATTAAAACCTTCACTGTTGTTTCCTGGGCTTTCTTACATATGTTGTGAACATATGAGTCATAGAAGCACATAGTTTTTTGTTTTGAAAAATATCTCTTGGATCATCAAGTCCACATTAACCCAGCATTGCCAAATCCACCAGTAAATCTTGTCCCCTTGCCTCACATCCATGTGTATTTTTTAACATTTCTAGGGATGATGATTCCACCAGATCCTGAGCAACATGTTCCAATGCTTGAAATAGCTCACATGTTTATGAGGAATGAGACAACAGATTTGTGCTTGTTTGGTAAGGTGAAGAGTAGGCTCAAATGCTTGTCACAAGATTGGTGTGGTGTATACACCCAACACTGTGAGCTGGTCCTTGGCCCTCACAAGAGTAATTCCCAGAACCTGGTTCTCCTCTACTGATCACCTTCTGCCTAAGACACTCCTGAGGTGCTCCAGAGCTTCCATTATAAATGCTCTTAAATATGTGTGTAAGCACCAAGGATGTCACTTGAATCTCAGCTTCAAAATCACTTTAGACTGATGTTTAACAAACCATGTATACATATCACTGATGAACCCAGAGAGGAAAATGCCCAGAGGATATGGAATCCTAAACATCTCAGTCTAAGACTGGGAGGATAAGATTTACTTCCAAGTAGAATATGAACACTAATGGGGGCCCCAAATTTTAGGTGTCAATGTCAAGCTTACAAAAGAAATGCCAGTGAGGTAGAATATGAAAAGGAGATGTCCTGTATCTATGTAGAAAGAATAAAAGCAGCATAGAGAATATTGAGGTAAATTGAGGAAGAAAATAAGGAAAAGTACACCAAAATGAAAAATGCAAGACTGTATTAGAAGTGAGATTTTACTGGAGGAATAATCATGAAACTGTAAATTTAGGAAACAATTAAAAGGCCAGCACAACTCTGGAGCCCCACCTGAAAGTAGATCAGGCAAAAGTGCTAAGTATCACACTGGCATAAAGCAGGCTTTATGGATAGAAGAGCAGGAAAAAGCAGGAAAGAAATAATGTAAAGATGTTATTGAGGTCACTGGATTTTCATGCTGGCGTCATACTGAAATCCTATCATGGTTATAAACTGTGTGAAATGACATTATTTCCTGATAGATTATTTTGTCCCATTTCCTCTTCTAAGTCATTGTTATTTGATGACCAGAAAGATGCTGAACAGTTAGATAGCTAAAGGAAAATCTGGCACCAAGTTACTGCAGCAGAATTGGAAAAAAACCCAAAGACTCGCCATGCTCTTTGGTAGGACAAGGCTGGCCAGCACTGCCCATATGTGACAACCAAATATCAGAGAGTGCTCATCTGAACAGGCTTTACCAAGCTTCATCTTAAAGCAATATAGCAGGGTATCTTGGCTTGTGCCACTTACAGTTTATCCCAGCTGCCCCACAAATAGCCCTGGGAGGCTTGGTCCATTAGGCTAGAGAATACCAGGCTTCTTGATTGCACTGCTGCTCCAAAGCAAACTGCATCTGCTCAGGCTAGGGAAAAGCACAACAATAGCTCAGTTATAACACAACATTCATGTCTCCAGTGAATTAAAGCTCCCAACCACAAACGAAAACCTACAGCTGAACACAGCTACAGAGAACTCACATCTGATTCAAATACCCACGGAAATAAAGGGGAGCTCACTGGGCAATGACAGCTTGAATTCAGACCAAAAGGTGCACATTTCTTGTACCATACAACAAAAGTCTGCCTGTAGCTTTGTTAGAACAGTCTGAATGCCAAAGGAAAGGAAAGACATATAAAATTGCATAGGAGAGTCCAGCACTGCTGGACTTACATGAAAATATTGGAATTACCATTGCTATTATTATACCTCAGTTATCTGATGACAGACCATGGAATGGTAGGATTTCAATTTCTTCATCATCCTTTCAGTACCCCAATCATACAACAAATACACAACACAGTAACTGACAGGGATTGTTCGATCATCTCACACTGCATCAACAGCAGCTGTCTTCCCAATAGATTGGGAGATACAAGCAGTGCATCAGCAGTGGCTCAGAGGGAGCATAAAGCCATATGAAGGAAGGAAAACATGTTCTACCAAACAAGGTAAAAAGAGACTCAGATTACAGCAATATCAATCCTGAATAATTTCACTGAAAATAGTGGTGATGAGTGTGAATGAGACTTATGAGTGGGTAGCAGATCAGGGTCTGAGTCTGTGTTCAGGATGGATGGCAGTGTAATACTTCACAAACTTGTTTTTTCTTAGTATGTTTCCATAGCACATTTTTTCCAAAGAATGTACATCTCTTTTTTACTAGAATTCTTTTTCCCAGCTTCTACATTTGGTTATTTTCACGGTTTTCTTGGCTTTGAATTTCCTCAAAAAATTATCTACAAAAATCAAGGTACCTGAATTTTACTGAAAATCCCGTTAAACCTTCTACTTACATTATTTTAATCAGTCCTTGGTAATTTTGTATTAGTACTGCCCATACTGATTATTTTTTACTTAAGCAAAACTGCAAAAAAAACAATTCTGAGTTCTAATTAAGCAAATGGGAATTCAGCCATAGAACTACTTAACCAGTGAGTAAGCCTGGAGTTCATTGTTAAGCCCTCTCTTTGCTGGAGCTGGTAATAGCACATGTGCATCAGCAGGGGCACCGTTCCTGGCCAATAACTACTGAAGAGGGTAATTTTCTGCAGATTGCATGCTCACAAAAATACATCTCCTGACTTGAGCTGGACTTCCTCCTGACTAATACACTGTTTTATTCTGCACCAATTACCTTTAATACTGTTTTCTGGGAGAATATGTTCACTAGGATAGTCAAAGATTACATCATGCCAGTCAATCTCAGTGTCAGAAAACTTTCCAACTAATCTTAAATTTACTAGAATAGAATAGATATAAAAGCCATGATTTCTGTTTCATTACTAACTTCCATTTGAAACATAAAAAAAGAATCATGATAGAATGCTAAGTGTTCAACACAACTGGGTCAAAGATGAATTATCACTGTCTTGTCAAAATCTTTCTGAATTAAACAAATTTCATGTCTCATTTCTTCTGTCCTGTGGGAAAAAGGGGAAGACCCACAATGCAGTATTCAAACTGAGCCCCAAGGATTTTTGCTGTAGCTGCCAGGACATAAAACCGCAGTCACCAGTACAACAGTTAAATTCCATTCTCATCAGGGATGACAGTGTTTTCATTGCAGCTTTCAGGCTGTGGAAGGGTTAAAAACATGTTATTAATTCCTAATACCCCTGGCTCACTCATAAACACATACTTCCCTATATTTTATATGCTTTTTTCACTGGGGGTTTTGATACACAGCTGGTCAAGATGGCATTTTAGCCTTCAGTGAATAACCAGGGCTGGTCTTCCTTATAGCACTTCGTGTTTTCCAAAGTTGCCATTTTTGCAAACACCATTATTTACTTTTTTAATTTATAATTTTATTTTTTTTACACTAGAGAGCAGTGAAAATATTCTATTTGTTCACTGCCTTTTGTTTTCCTGTCTGTCTTGACAGCTTTTTGCCACAGCAGACTGGTACCTCTGATGCTGTATTTCTACAGCCAGTCATCTCACACTGCACAGGACCCGACAGGCAAAGGATGTGACCTGCACTCAGAACCTTGGGTTTTTTCCTCCACCCACACATCAAACCAAAAGGCCAAGAACAGGTCAAATCTAATTACAGTTTGTGTGACAAGTTTTCATTCTTCAAACATTTTAGTTTGTTAGTTGTTGATTCAGACTTGACAGATAATAGAATTTCTTGTATTCAAAGCCACTGTGATATTACCTATGACAACAGAGTTTGGTATTTTCAGTGGCTGATTGTACCTGTATTCTCTGAATCATTCTTTGTAATAAATATATTTTCATGAGAAGATAGATTAAAATAAAAGTGTATTCCTTAAATGGTAGAGTTTTTTAAAGGACTGTTTACTTGTTTTAGTAGTATTTTAATATGTTTGTCTGCAAAAGATGGAAAAGATAATGGGGTTTAGCTCATTTCTCTGCAAGACTACTTCACCACTGGCATCAATACTCAGAGTTCCCAAGTGGTAAAATGTACTCTTTCAAACATTCTTCCCTGAACTTAAAATTATATCACAAGGTTACATCAGGTACATGGTCCGCTATGCATCAGCCAAAAATATAGTAATTCAGCAAGCTGATTGGTGCATGACAGCCCCCCCAAAAAAGCAGAACAACCAAATTTATTTATTTCTAGCATTCCTTTTAACAAGAAAAAGTAATTCTGTCTTTAAATATTCAACATTATGGGAAGTCAAAAAATAAGCTGACAAGGAGGAACCGAGATCCAAACTGTCTGCTAAAAAGAAGAGACTTATGTTCCACTGTAAAAGACACCAAAACATGGGGAAAAAGTATGACTAAAATGTGATATGCAACTTCTGCCTTTCTAATTCTATTAGCTGTGTTTCCACTTCTAAAAATGGTTATAACATTTTGATCTGCACTGATGGAGTTAGCACTGCAAAATCGGAGTGAAGACAAGGCAGTGATAGCGCTTTATGCAGTGCAGCAAACTGAGATCAACCCACGGTGGATAATTGAAGGCTGACCCTGAGTGCATGCTGTGAGCCACCCCTCATACCTCTCACTCAGTGGGATTTAGCTAATTATTTCTATGACTTGTAAAAAGACAGTCTTGTTCAGTAATGGGTGAGGATTTAATGGTCGGCCTAAAAGGTCTGAAACCATCTCATCCATCCTACTTCCTCAGCACAACTCCATTCAGCTTCAGCTCCACTGGCAAAGTTTCTGACCCAGTGCAATAAATCTTACAGCTAAAACCTTAGCTTTGTCATTTCTACACCTTCTTTCTCAACTGCCACCTGGTTAAGTATTTGAAAAAAAAAAAAGGCCTCTAAAGAAAAACATCTTTGCAAAGCTCTTCCTGAGGGTTTTATTTCCAAATAAGGTTATATAAGTACTATTTTTCTTCCATCTAGCACAATCCTACTTCCAAATGTCAAAAATCCCTTTGGTGGAACAAGAATGGTGCTGGCTGTCAGCTCTGTGGATTTTACTGTCTTGTCACATCAGAGATAATCCTATTATTTCTTCCTTGAACTTGCTTCATAAGGATGAAGAAAATGAAAAGCTATAAACCAAGAGAAATAAAAATGAAATAAAATGCACAACACATTATGGAGTAGAGAAACTTGCAAATATCAGCAAATTTTCAGGTGATATATTTCCTTCTAACCTGCTCAAGTATTTTTATGCCGTATTACTTATTGGATGATCATTAGCTTCAGCACCTCCTCTGTGTTTTCATCAAACCTCTAACGAGATACAAGAGGGTAAGTTATTCCCCCCAAATCCTTTACAAAGTCTGTGCAGTATAAAGAATATAATTCATCCCAAATTCTAGGCAGCACACTTACCATCCTTTCTCTAACCCAAATAAATCAATAACACTTTGGCTCTTTTTGGTTGGAGCCAGCTAAAAATTATCACTGAATGCCCTACTAAAGGAGCAGATTTTTTTTCCATTACACCCTTCTAGAGCTGCCAATTTAAACTTTACAAAGGAATACAGCAAAATCCTGTCAAAAAGACTATACCCCAATCAGTAGATATTATGTCTCCCTTTCATCTCCTTTTAGCTACTGTGATTGATTTTGTGTACTAGAAATAATGCCATTACCATTTCACAATTGAATAAACACTCCAGTCTCAATGCAAACACATATATGGGTATATGTGTTGAATCCTTGGGTATATCCAGTTGAATCCTGGTAGATGTATTGCTTATCCATAGAATCATAAAAGGTTTTAGGTTGGAAAAGAAATCTAAGATTATCAAGTCCTAACTTTAACCCAGCGCTGCTAACCCCACCGTTAAACCATGTGTTTAAGTACCCCATACACTACATTTTTTGAACACTTCCAGGCATGGTGATTCTGCCATTTCCCTGGCCAGCCTGTTCCAAACACTGACTAGCCCTTTCATTGAAGAAATTTTTCCTAACACCCAATCTAGACCTCTCCTGGAACAAATTGAGGCCGTTTATTTCCTCTTGTCCTATCACTGGTTACTTGTAATAAGAGGCTGATCCCTACCTCACTACAACTTCCTTTCAGGTGTTTGTAGAGAGCACCTACCATTATTCATCTATATCTACTCTTCTGTCTCATATAAATGGCCCAGAAATTCAAATAATAAAAATAAAACTTCTAAAAACTTTATACATTTTCCTTCATGTCTATCATGCTGAAGATTATTCCTCTCAGAAGATATTGCTAGTTATTATATGTTTTTCAGAGTGAATTAAAATACTTCTGCATTGTGCCCCCCTTCTTTCCCCTGCATCTACGACGTTATTACTGGCAAATGTAGACTGCTGCATGAACTGCTGCCCCTTTTCAAATTGCATCAGCCACACTGAGTTAATGGACCATGTTTCAGCAGAGTGGGTGGGTGGCAAACCACACAGAGCTATTTAGCATTCAGGAAGCCTTTTCTTTCCTTCTTGTGTAAAACTGTTGATTGAGCCTCTGCAGTGATCAAGAGGCAAGTGACACTGGAACCTGTTTAGCTTACCTCTCTGGTACATCGGAAAAAACTTTAGGAAGGCCAGTGGACAAAAAGATTATGTGCAACAAAAAGATTATTAACTTCACAGTTCTCCACATAGCTGCTAATGCAGCAGAATGGGGCAAAGAAATCAAACAAAACTTAAAATTAAATAAAGCTGAAAAGGACTGCTGAGAAGGAAAACATCCCCACTGAAGAAATACAAGATATAATGCTGTTCTGTTGACATTCTTTGTTCTCATCCATGACACTTATCAAGGGGATCCTGAATTGAGTTTGTAACTAGAGGAAATGGCAGAAAGTACCACTTAATTCACCAGAACTGTATTGATTTACACCAGCTGGGTAATAGAGGAGGAAGTGAGCTCAATTTTGTTAACAACTCTAGTGAAAGGCAGCTTGGCTTTCGTTTCTTTCAAGACAGCTTGCCCAAAAAGACAGTAATACATAAATAGGAAAGTCAGGAGGATAAATAGAAAGCTCACTCTGGGGAAGTGTTATATCCTCTGTTGTGAAGCAGAGCTGAATTTAGCACTGTATCCTGCTGCTCACAGCACTGAGGTGTTTCTGTATCCAAGAAAGCTTAAACACCAGCCTGTGGACTGGTAGTAGTTCATCACAGGTACCACTGGATCTATCTGTGACCTTAGCAAACAGTTAAAGATCAGCTCATGACATGTTTTTCATCACCCGAGGTCATCTGGTACTGAAAAAGCCGTAGGTGTTTTATATCTAGGACAGACGTATCTGTGCCTGACTGCAGGTACACTGGTGATGCTGCCAAAAACTGCAGACAAGACTCAGACCAGCTCCTTAAAATAAGGTGGGGTTCTATCTTCCATTGCCAGCAACAAACACACAAACAATGATGTCCAAATAGCTTTGAAAACTGATTTGTGAGCACGTGGGAAATTTTTTCTGCTTTTTCTGCATCCACATAGGTTCATCTGAAAGAGATTCTCCCTCAACAAAACAAAATGCCTGAACCTCAGTAGTAAACTCCTATCCTTATCACAGCCACAAATACTTTACCAAGAAGCAGACCTTCCTCTAACCTACAGCATTTTCAGTTTCAAAACAATCCAAAAAATCTGCACAATATGAACAATCAAAACATTTTCAGCGGAAGATTTATTCACGTCATGGCTTTTGCCTGGAACAGAAATGCATATGTTCATCCGTGATAATACAGTATGTCAGATCTTACTACCTCCACCTGCTGTTTTGCATGTGTACTATCACTTCCATCTTCAAAGCCTGAAAGAAAAAAAGTGTTTTCAAAAACAACATGGGCAAGTCCCAGACCTCTAAATAATAATGGGTATTAAAACTAAGAGAAAAATTGAAAGAGACCCATTTAACTGCCTTTGCATTTTTTGGAATTTCCAGAAGATAGTATATCAACATCAAGCAAGTTAAGGACCCTGTCACAATTCCTGCCACATCAGATACAGAGTTAGTGTTTTCTTAGCTTCAGAGACCATCCTGTGATGCATGAAACAAACAGAACATGCTGACTCACATATGTATTTTATTGATGTCATCCCATAGAGACCTGTCAGGAAATTTTCTAGGAGTGTTCAAATATTGTATTTATCGATTATGATAAAATGTTAACTTGTAGTACTATGTATGTACCTAATACTAAGTAACTCTGCAACTATCATGGGTATTGTATGAAAATCATCTTGTTTTGACAAAATAGTATGGTAGTCAAGGTTCAAGCCATCTTGAGGGTTCAATTCTCATTTTCTTTTTTTTTTTTTTTGTTTATTCCTTGAAATTAATGCCTTCCACCTAAGAAATATTTCCTTGTGTCATGACATTAATACTGTTGTATAGCAGAGAGACTTGATTGTGTCCATTCTTTTAAAAAGATTACTCTTATATCAGATTTCTGGTTCTGATTTTTTTCCTACCATTAAAACAGAATGCAATTATTCATTTCAGCTACTAGGCAACTAACAATTTTCATAACAGTCATCAAAATTATTCAGAGAAAGGAGGAAATCTAGTGAGGAGAGATATCAGATGGCTGTTGCTTATTTAATGCTTTGCTTGCAAGTGAGGATATAAAAATTAATTGAAAAAACCACTGAAAGTTTGTGATCATCCATTGCATAGCATATGCTGTCATAAAATAATTCATAGGTGTTAAGAGAATCAGCAAAGTTAACCACTTGATGGTTTAAATTAAAGGAATAGGGATGAGGAGCATGTTCTCCTGGGTTAAATATGCTTCTCTGAGACTGTAAATCAAACACAATCAATAGCAAGAAACACTAGTGAAAGGTTCTCAGGAGGCATAGAAGATTAATGTAAAAGCAGCAGTTTGGAAAGCCCTCCAGTTTGACACTTTAGAAGGTAGATTTTCATGAACATGGATTTTCAGATAGTTTTAGTTGCTGGAAGTTATGCAAAACCACTTGGGTTTGGCAGGACCAGACATATAAGCAGCAGTCCCTCACAGAGATTGCTAACCTCATAAAATTAATTCTGTGACAAAATCAACAGTAAGTGGCATGATAAATACCCTGCACAAAAGTACCAGCTTCAGGAAACTTCAAATTCTTCTTGTCTTCATTTCCAAATATGGGATGATCATGTATTTACCTTCCTACAAGATATTAGAGAGATGTTTGGAAAACTTTCTCGATTATAAAACATGCTTGAGAATATAATGGCATGATGACTATTATTTTATTGTTCTGTTCTTGCTACAGGCAACATGATGTAGCATCCAACATTTTAAGACCTCTTAAGATTATCTGATCATAAAATCTAACCTGCCTGCTACAGGCAACACATTTTTTTCTCAGATTGTCTTATATTGGGACTGGGAACTTATTTGAAGAAAAACTATTGTCACTGTTAAAACAACTCATCCAATTATCAGAACTTCAACTCTGGTGAAGTAATTGCTTTCACAGGCTCTGAATTATATGTAGGCCTGAAAAAACAATATTAATGATAAGGAATAAAATCCTTTCTCATTCTGCAGCTGAGACTTTATTCTAGTCCACTAGAGTTGGAAATTTACACAATGCCTGTATGATTTATATACAGTTGCTAACTCATTGTGGAACCGAGAATACCTCTGCCTGATGCTTCACTGGACATTTCAGATAGTAGAAATGATCCATGGTTGTTGCTGGAAAATTTTGAGCATCCCTTCAGTCCTCTATGTCTCATTATACCACTCTGCATGGAGATGGATCATACTATGGAAGGGTCAATTTATTCCTCTTAGAAAGAACCTAGACTAGTTGCTAGAGAGATTGTTTGGCTTTTGAATTGACAAAGTTGAGTGAATTCTCCAATTAAATCCTATCACCAAAGGGGTATCAGGGACAGACAAAGGTGATACAGAGACTCCATCATCAGAAGGCATGAAAAGGCACTTTATTATTAGAAATTCACTGTTCTTATAGAAACAATGGTGGACCTATGACCTGACAGGCCTTTAGGAATCTTCTCTCACCTATTGGTCAAGAAGGGACAACTCCTTATTGTAAACATCTTTGACAGAGATTGCCTGCCAGGTGCAGAGATTGAGATAATAATTGTTTTACTTCTTTCTTTGAACTTTCTCACAGCTTCTCACAGCTACCCAGGAAAATCCTGGGACAGCTATGTCTCTCTCTGTTCAGAGGATATGTTATTACTACATCATCCCATATCTTGAGACTGACAGATTAAAAGTGAAATAATAAAAGCTTAATAGCACTACCAAGTATTTCAAAAAATGTCAAAGGTATGCAAGAGACACTGACCTTGTTCCTAAGATTGTTTTATTGGGTGCCTTGTTTAGTCTGAATTGAGATTTGTTTTCAGTATGTGCTACAAAAAGTCATGGAATCATGGAATCATAAAATGGTTCAGATTGGAAGGGACCCTCAAGATCATCTAGTTCCACCCCTCTGCTATGGACAGGGTCACCTTTCACAGGACTGGGTTTCTTAAGAGTTCTGTACAATCTAGCCTTGAACACTTCCAGGGATGGGGAGTCCACAAACCTGTTCCAGTGTTCTCATCATCCTGTTTTAATCTTGCTGAAATCCAGATCTTCTTCTGCTTCTTGGTCAATATTCTGTTTGAGAAAGTTTAAAATCTATCTTCAGATAGAAATCACAGTCTCCACTGTTGCCTGATTTGTTTCTACTTCATCTGCTGTGAATTGCACAGTATTTGGATTTGGTTCTGTTTTGTGTTTTTATTTGATGTCATTCCCAGTGCACAACTTTCCTTGGCAGCAATAGACAGTCCATCATGTGAAACAGACAGCCACAGAAAGAACTTGTCTGTGTTTTCTGATCCAACAGATGAGTCAACACTGCCTCTTCACTCATGTCTGTGTTGCCATCCCATCAGTCACTTTACTATCTATGCCATCTTCATGTTGTTTTGTGACTACACAAAACAGGACATTTTGTGCTCGTGTACCCATGTGGTGTCAAGCTGTTTAAATTTAGTGGCAGGTTCTATGACTCAGTGCTTCATTAGGATGGATGGGATATGCTGTCCTTGTTGTTCATGCCTTCAGCTTCTTGATGCCAGCTACAACCTACAGTAACAGATTTCTTTCTCAAGGTAAAAACGCTACCAGTAAAATCCCAGAACTCTGAATTTTCTCTAGGTGAGGGTGTTCCTCCATTTACATTGACCACCTCCACAATCAAGATGAGATCACAGACTTCCATCCAGATGGTCTCGTTGAAAGATTACCAGAGGCATAGGAAGGTTTGTCATTCAGTACACAGTGTGAATTTTGTCCTGTGGATATTAGTGGAATTAGTGGAATTTAGTGGAATTTCTTTAGTCACTTATGGTAAGCTGTGCTTTCTTTCATATTGTGTTAACTGTCTTCCCATCAGTGTGACACACCTGTGCAATGTTACACTGCTAGTGGTAAATTCTGCAGGCACAATTCTGTTACACTGCTCAGTGGTAAATTCTACAGGCACAATGTGATCTCTTTGTAAACCTTACAGCTTCCCTCCAACCTGAAGGAATTGTCCTCGTGACTAAGCCTAGGGATAGTTTGTGGAGTTTTAACTTTTGTTTGACCTCTGAATTTCATCCATACTCTTAATATTAATTTAACTCAATTTAATCCATACTCTTAATAATACGCTTAATTGTACTCTTCCATTTAATCCCTTATGAACTTCAAGGCAGTTTTAACGTTTATTGCTCTTCCCCTTTGTTTCTTCTACTAACAGCTCCAGCTTGCTTGTATTTTATATGCCCTTTACTTGGCTATATTTTCTCCAATCTAAAAGTACCTTTTATCATTTTTGTGGGTTAATATTATGGCTAACTGCACCATCTATCAGTAAACAAATTGCTCTTTGATATAAAAACAAATCATAAAAAGCAGCATCCTTCTTCTTCAGTGCCAAGAGAACCTTGGGATCTGGCAAGCTTGTAAGAAATGCTTTCTTTCTTGTAAGAAAGCAAGATTTCTTTCTTTTCCTTCCTTCCTTCCTTCCTTCCTTCCTTCCTTCCTTCCTTCCTTCCTTCCTTCCTTCCCAGCTGAAGGGCAAGACAGCTAAAAAGTTAGTAAAGTCAAGGAAAAAAAATTAAATGCCTGGATAATAAATACAATTATAATGAATTTCTTGACTTTAATTAGGAATATATGTTACTGTAATGGTCAATAGTGATAGCTATGATTTCGCAGCAATTTTTTTCCCAGCTCAACATCTATGTAAGAAAAGTTGAGTTTATATGGAAGTTGCAGTCCAGCAAAGCACTCTCATCCCTCAGGGGTGACATTTGACTATTTTGGACCTTTTAAAGCTATTATAGCTACCAGTAACTGAGAGAGTGTATCATATACTCAGATCATCAAGCATTCAATATTCATCGATATCAAGATATACAAAAAGTACTGTGGTGCCAACAGAGTCTTGAAATTGCTAGTAAAAAGGAACAGTCAAAACTTGGAAGATGACCATAATTATTTACAAGAATCTATAGAAAAACAGAACTGAATATGCATGAAATGTCAACGTGATGTTTGGTAAAGAGGAACCTAGTGAGCATGTGCTCTGAAAAATCAGTATGAGCCAAGTGTCCTCCTGCAAAAAAATACCTTTAAATAGCTATGGAATTTCAAATCCTACAATTACTTAAAATTAAGACAATATGTCTGGTAATTGCAATATTAGAATCAGAAATCACTTCTGCTATGGGGTGGGGGCATGGCTGTGTGCTCTGCCATTCAAACTCCATGCTTATGGAAGATGTCTACTGCAGGACAGTAAAGTCCAATATCCAGGAAAGAGGTTTCATTAATTTTTATATGGAAGACAGATTTCTGCAGCATATAGAAATACATTAAGTATTATAGCTTCTTTCATCTTTATGTATTATTGTATTCCAGTCTTGGCTATTCCAGAATAATATATTCCAGATCTGTCATAGCCTTATTGCAATGGAGAAATTATCTACAATGCTGACCTATTATAACAGACACTAGATGCAATCTCATGCATTTATGTAACACTTAAATGGATTTATTCAAATTGGTGAAAACCTTTCTTTAGTT
This sequence comes from Motacilla alba alba, assembly GCF_015832195.1. NCBI lineage: Eukaryota > Metazoa > Chordata > Aves > Passeriformes > Motacillidae > Motacilla > Motacilla alba. Next base: position 44,018,394 of record NC_052016.1, on the reverse strand, counting down.
CCTCCAAATAAAGAACCATTACTGTTATATTGACAAAAACTTATAGACTCTTCTGTGCTAATGTATTCCATTCTCAGTCTGCAGAATGAGAACATTTTCATAACATTTCTTCACAGATTAATTGCTCTAACTGCAATGAGGGCTCTTTTCATTCCTCTGCCAGAGATGAATATTGCTGCTAATCAGGATGCAATTGGTGCAATTGTGCTCTGCTATGAATAGCATAGGAGAAATCATGTTTATGATGAGGTGGCCCTGAATTTAGTAAGGCCACTGTAAACAGAGGAGAAAAGGAGCAGCAGTAAACCATCGTCATGGTTTAATACCAGCTGGCACTCAGCCCCACACAGCCTCTTGCCCACTCTTCCACCACATCAGGATGGAAGAATAAAAGTAAAAAAATATGTGGATTGAGATAAAGAAGGGTTACTAGGGAAAGCAAAAGCCATACACACAAGCAAAGCAAAACAAGGAAGTCAGTCATCTCTTTCCATGGGCAGGCAGGTGTCCAGCCATCCCCAGGAGAGCAGGCACCCACCACGTGCAGCAGTGACTTGGGAAGACAAATGTCATCACCCTGAACCTCCCTCTTTTTCTTCTCCCTCCAGCTTTATCTGCTGAGCATGTCACCATGTGGTATGGAACATCCCTTGGGTCAATTGGGCTGTGTCCCCTCTTTGTGTACCCCCAGCCTCCTCACTGGTGGGATGGGGTGAGGAGCAGAACAGGCCTTGACTCTGAGCACTGATCAACAGTAACGAAAACACCCTTGGATTATTAGCACTGTTTCCAGCACAAGCCTGAAACACAGCTCCATACCAGCCACTATGGAAAAAATTAACTCCAGCACAGCAGTAAAATAGGCAGACAAGAACCTAAAAGTATAGGCAGCATCTCTGTAGGTGAAGGCAGCCTGATGTCTCTCTGTCAAGAAAGCAGCATCACCAGGGTGCCACTTACACTTTTATGGGCAGCATCCCTGCTGCAGATGCTGTTAGTCAGCTCTGCAGGGAGACCTTTTGTTGTTGTTCTGGAATTGTTCTCTGTATTGTCTGTCCTAGAGGAAAACCATTCTTCTACAGGATCAGAAGTCCATGTCAGTGGCAGGGATTAAGTCTCCAAGACTGATATTTTGTGCCTTTCTCTCTGTTTGCCATAACTATGGGTACAGCATGGTGCCTACTTCAGTAGAACATTAAGGATATAAGCATGATTACAGCAATTTTTTTATGTAAGGGAGAGGATAATTTCACTTATCTTCATAAAACCTAAAAGTCTTCTTTTATTTGGACTCCACAGATCAGCAGTGTAAAGAGACAACTGCTTCCAAGAGGAAATTCATCCCCTCACCTTAGAAATTTACATCAGGACAGGAAAAGTTGTTGTCCACAGATATCTCACACTCCATTTTTCCACATAACAGGTAAAATATATGACTTGAGCTAAATCTCCTCTTTAGACATTTAAAATCAAGTGAGGAGAATTACTTTTACTGTCAGTTTTCACTGGGAGGCAAATGTAGCCTTTCTGGAAATCTGACAGTAGCACCAATGGGAATGGAACTGATAACACATAAATCTGAGTGCAATTCCCAAACCATTTAACTGCCAATTAGAAAGATTCAGTATGTTGCAGAGGGAAAAGAAATAACTCAGATGACTGAATTGACTGCTTCACTGGTGAAGAGGACTCTTCAAAAGGAGAGAGCAGTGGATGTTTTTTACTTTTAATTCAGCAAGTGTTCCAACCCTGTCTCCCATCATATCCTCACAGACAAACTAACAAAGTAAGGACTGCATAAGTAAACAGTGAGGTAGATTGAAAATTGGCTGAGTTCTGGACTCGAAGAGTTGTGATCAGCAGTACAAAGTCCAGCGGAAGAATAGTCAGCAGTGGTGTACCCCAGCAGTCTGTACTCAAGTCAGCACTGCCTAACAGCTTTATTTAGGATTGGGTGATGGGACAGCGTGCACCCTCAGCAGGTCTGCAGGGAGTATAATGTGGGAATAGGGCTTGATGCACCAGAAGATTGTGCTAACATTCAAGGGACCTTACAGGCTGGAGGACTGGGACAAGAAGAACCTCATGAAGTTGAAGAAAGGAAAATTTCAACTCCAGCTCCAGGTGAGAAATAACCCCAAGCACCGTGGCAAGGTGTGGCTGACAGCTGGACAGCAGCTGTACAGAGAAGGACCAGGAAGTCCTCATGAACATCAAACTGAATATAAGCCAGTTACCAACCCTCACAGCAAAGGAGGTCAACAGCCTTCTGGGCTGAATGGCACAGAGTGTTGCCAGCAGGTTGAGGGAGGTGATCCCTTCCCTCTGCCCAGCACTGGTAAGACATATCTGCCATTTTGTGTTCATTTCTGGGCTTCCCAGTACAACAGATATGGACAAACTGGAGTGAGTTCAGGAAAGAGCCATGAAGATGTCTGAGACCTTTGGAAATCTGACATATGAGGAGAGGCTGTGAGAGCTGTGGCTAATCAGGCCAAAAAAAGAGAAAATTCATGGGGAATCTTGACAATGTATAGAAGAACCAGGGATGGAGGAAAAAGAAAGAGCCAAACCCTTCCCAATAACACTGAGTGATAGCCCAAGACACAGAGGCAACAAATTCAAATACAGGAAATACTTAAATGGAAGAAAAACCTCTTTCACAGTGAGGGTGTCAAATAGTGGCACAGGTTGCACACAAAGATTGTGGAGTGTCCATTCCTGGAAAATTTTCAGAACTCATCAAGGCAAGATGTTGGGAAACCAGCTTTAGCTGATCCTACTTTGAACAGGGGGACTAGGCAACATCCAGACATGCCTTTCCATCTCAACTGTTCTGTGATTTGAAGTTTGTAGAGTAGAAAAAAAAAAAAAAAGACCTCTTTTGTCCTCACTTAAACCATATGCTTTGAGGTAAAAAACCTTGAAAGACACAAGTCAGAATTTCTAAGAGGAATTAGTTTGACTGTTTCTAACTGAATTTCCAAACACTGTTGCACAAACTGAGCAGCCAAGCAAGAATAATTTGGCTTGCATCTTTCTTCAAGACTATTTAGCTACTCACTAATGATTGCATCATTTGTATGCTCTATTGTCTTAGTTTACCCTTAAGTCTTATATACAGAAAAATGCTCATTAAACTGAATTATTTATTCAGGTTTTGCTTTCCTTTTCCCTTAAAGAACGTTTTTAAAATCTTCTCCATAACATGTTGCTCTTGGTCATAAAAAATCAGATGAAAAAATGTTTTTTGGGACTCTTGGTTATGACCTGTCTCTACCTTCCTACCTGTACCTTTGTTCTCTGTCTATCATGGCTGTCTGCAGCACTAACACAATTGCTCCCACTCTCTTTCAACCACATAAGGTGCTTTGATCTGTTCTGACTCTGGTGCACTTTAGACCTCACGCCTCTAGGAAGCCAGCAGGACCGGATCCCTCACAGAAAGCAATTATTTTAACATCAATTATCCTCACTCTTTGTTTGATTTAATAGAGAAAACATTTTATTTTCTATAAATTTCCACTGCCTAAGTAGCTTGCTGATACCTCTGCAGAAGCCGATTTCTCTTTGTGTTTACTAGATCTCAGGAGTATATTCAAATCATTCTCTGCTTTTTGTTACCTGCAAGATCAGAAGTTTGGCTTTGGCTTTTCCAGCTGTCTTTGCTCAGAGCTTGCGGCAACTGCATCCAAGTGCAGTGGAAGGGAAGAGCTGTGTTTTGTCATTGCCGGTCCAAGGTCTGAGCTATAGATAGTTCTTGGACACAGGAAGAAGCAGTCAGTATTCTTCACAAATAAATTATGTGGGGAAAAAAATCCATCAAAAAGTGCTTGGGTTCACTAACAATTTTGTTGAATTAGGTACCACAAAATTTTGTCCCATAATGCCTAGCCTGTTCTGGTTCTTTGGAGACATTTTGCAGAGGAGCTCCAAACATCTGGAGCCTTTTGTTTTTATGACATTTCCTTTAGTGATAGACCTGAAAATAGCTCATCAAACTTAATGACAATGGGATAAGTTAAAATATAGTTTTAATGCCTCTTCTGAGATGCTTATGTCTATTTTGTGGCTGATAAATTCCCTGGGTTAAATTACACCCTTGGATAGGAAATGGCTATCACAAAAGCAATGGGAGTTTGACATGGCCATCAAGGGATTATAAATAGCCCTCAAGGAAAACAGTGTAAACATATTGCTTCCTCTACTGCTTGAATCCACCAATTAGGAAATCAGAATGTGATAGAAAAATGTTGATGGTGAGCAGATGCATTTGCTGAGTGATTATTGCAAGTCTGGTTATTAAAGCTAAAAAATATGGCAGAGCATTCAATATTGTGCCATGAACTTTAGAAGTCTGTCAATTTTATGTAAATCACCACAAATGTGGCAAACATTTTGCCAAAGGTCACCTCTATATATGAAACATTTTGTGTCTGACTTAGATGAAATACATTGATCTCATTGGCACATTGCTTTCTCCCCATCTGTCCTGTCCACATGTTTTTCACAGTATATTGTAAATTTTTCAGGATGTTATAGAAATGGCTGTAATTCCAGCAGACCTGCACACCATACATGAGATTCACTAATTTTAGGTATATGCAGTATAAGACAGTCACTCCAAATTAAATAGAACTGGGCTAGTTCTCCTGGACAACTAGTAACTGAGGCAAATTAAAATTGAAGCTCATAATGAGCATGAACTTGTCACCAACTATCAGGTGATCTTTTTGTTCTCACATTGAAGTTGTCGAGAATTCTAAGTAAGCACTGAGTATCAGATCTGCCATAATGAAGTGTGTAAAAGAGATGAGTTTCAGTTAAGACACTTAGATTAGAAAACTCTCCTCCAAAGCTAAAATCTTACCCATATTCATCAAATATGGCTTTGGGGTTTACTGCTTCTGAAGTCTTCTTGTTGTGAGCAATGACTCTTCAAAACTGCATAAGTCATCAAACAATTTAATGGAAAAGAGTGAGATTTATTTCCTTGAGCTGTCATAGACCCAATAAAATTGTGACAAATCGTCATTGGTTTTTATATTTATGCACATTTCCTGATCTCTTCACAAGATACTTACCCCTCAAGATGACCTGGATTGTCTTTATTCTAATTCTGTGTTTTCCTTTTAAATTGAGTGTATATAGAAGCATATGAATGGAAAATCTAAAAATATTTGTCTGCTGCTGAAACACGAAGCATCAGAAAGTGAGTGCCTTGTATTTCTTGCTCCCACTGGAACATGTCAGTATCCACATGGTCCATGGACTTGATACATGTGAGATTACCTTGCTTTTATAAATTCTGTTGAATGGAATTATCGTTGTTGATATTTGTTTTGCAGAAAGACATAATAGCTGTAAACTTCCACAAAAATATCTGTCAAAGACAGTTGGAACATTTTGAACACCTGTGTCCCAGACTGGAGATGTAATCACTGATGTGAATCAGGAGCATCTTTACCAGGCTTTGTGTCAGGTCTCTGAAACCAATTTTACAATGAAGTATATCTGGCCTGTGTGCTGGTAATAAAATATACTGCAACTGAATGTATTTTATGTCAAAAGTTGGACCCAATAATGAGTTAGAGTCAATGCTTAGAGATCAGTCATAGTGGGTCACCTCCTCAAGACTGAGAAATTAACTTCCCAAGCCAGCAACAACCCACAGGTCCTGATCTTTCTCCAAAGAGTGCAAGGGCACAGGGAGCTTGTGAAGTGTTCTGCCTCACTGCATGCAGAGTGTAATGGAAAATTAGTTCTACCTCTCACCATGAAGGTGAGGCTGGAATAACCCTAAAAGTCCTAAAACAGAAGTTAGTAAGGTATCACCTTTCAGGAAAGAGTGGTGATAAACAAGCACTTCTGTATACAATAGTCTCTTCAACTGATAGTTTGTTTCAGCACATTTGAAACAGGCATATTTAAGACCTTTAATGACATTAACTTGTGGAGGAAAAAAATAGTTGATATTTAAACCTATCTATGTCATTTGCTTTATCAATAGGGTTTTTTTCTTTAAGAAAGAGTAAGATACTGTCCTGGAAAAAAACTGACTTAGGATAGAAGCCCTGTGTCCTCATAGGGATCTGTGATCTTTCATGTTTTCCTCTGTGCTTTTCTTTAGCTCTCTCAAGGCCAGATTTAAAACTGAATATTCCAGAGGGGAAAAAAAAAGAAAATAAATTAAGTGAACACTGTGTAATGAGATAGATTATTGAATTTGTCAAAAACAACATTTAAGCTCAAACTGAGATCCTTTCTTCCTTAAAATACTTTTTTCTGCACCCAGTGTTTGTTTTTTGGTTTTTTTGGTTTTTTTTTTATTGTCCTGAAAGCTCATCTACTTTGAAAAACACAACTTCCTAGAACCCAGTGACTTGAACAAGTTATTTGTTGGATCAGAATTGGATGAAGCATGGGAAACTGCTGACCTTCCTGAAAAAATAGATCTTGTCAGAAGTGGTTGGACTTTGAATAGGTAGGATTAAAAATTGGATCTTTAGTTGACTGGAGATTTAGTAAATTATTCCTTAGGTACTCAAAATGGAGTCAGTGCCTACTCAGTTCCACAAAACAAGGTGAATGATCCATGTTCCCTGGCTCCCTCTGTCTCATTGCAATATAAAGTCCACGTGCACCAGAAGCTGCCCTCTGGCAGCAGTTTACGGGTCTTTACTTATCTGTCTCACCTCCTTTTATCTAGGCTCACATCTTCACTTCCTTTAGAACTCTACAAGACGCCTTCTGTGTTCCAACATCTCACACAAAGAACTCAAAGTGATCTCACACAGAACATTGAAACAGATTTTAACAAGACAGGGTAAGCTGTCTAAGATGGGGCAAAGTGTTTGGCCCAAGCTGTTAACCAGCCACTTGCTTATACATAACAAACTCCTTTTGTTCTCTCTTCTCCCCATTTTCTCAAGCTTGTTCTTTTCCAGCCCATTTTCATCTCCCTTTTTCTAGCTCCCAGTTCTCTCAAATAAACAATACTGCATGTTACTTTTCTATCTGGGTCACGTTTTTGCTACCTTTGTACCCAAATTTGGTATCTCTGATGCTGTTATCTCTGTCATTTCAGCCACATGAGACACTGCTTGAAAGTGGTTTCTAGACCTTGTCACCTCAGCTCCCAGAGGTCCGCAGTACCTCTCTAGAGATGTGAGTGGGATCTGGCTGCTTCTCACACAATTCCCCCTTATACACTAGAAAAATTTGATTTTTAATCAACTTTTAAAAAATCCTTCATAGTGTTAGCCATGATTTTTGCCATCTCCTCTAACTGTTAGTTGTTACACCCACATTTTCTCATGTCTGTTCAGCTAAGCCTCAGGCTGGGACCTAGCCTGCCCACCTTATCAGGGACATTTTTATTGAAAAAAAGTTAGTGGTGATCTTTAGAAATGAGACTGAGTCTGATGCAAAGTCATGAAGCTGTCTGACATCAGAAAAATAGATTTTATCTGCACTCTGTCCTTCTTAGAAGCAAGATTTAGAACTGAAAAAACACATGATGGAAACTGGTTAAAAAAGAAACATGAGTGAACAATAAGATCACTTAAAATTTGACCTTAGAACCACTGATTAGGACTTCTCTTGTTCTTTCATTGTGTGTCACTTCTCTGTTCCTCCTCCCTCTGAATTGCAGTTGCAGGTCATGTGAAGACAGCTCTGAGACTCCTATTATCAGACAACCAGCACAGCCCCAGGCTTAAAAATAAGGAAATTCTATCCACTTTATTTTGTCCTAAAATATTGATAGAGAAATTTTGTAGTAGTATGTTCTGAGTGGTTTCTTTCCCTTTCCACTGCATCACTAATACCATGAACTTCATGTATTTCCCAGACTAAATTATTTTTAAAAGAAATTAAAAATCCTCTAAATGCATTTTCAGTTTGATTTAGCAGAAGTATGATTGAGTGAAATGTTTTTCTGCCACATCCAGTGGCAGTAGGTTCAATAACCAAGAAGTCAGATCTTCTATGCTGTTCATGGTGGCAACACATTTGCTGTAACAACATTGCATCAGCCACACAGGCTGCTAAAGAGACTTTGGTCTTCTACTTCCTTATCTTAAATAACTGCTACCATACTGAGGACATCAGAAAGATGTGCCCGAGAAATTCCCCTGGAATAGTCCTTGGAATAACTCTGACTGGGGGGAAACAGCCTGTATTTATTAGCACCATTTGCAGAGTTCAATGATGAGCAAAATGCTCCTTGATGGAAAAATTCGAAAACACCCTAGAAAAGGAAAGAGACAGCCCCACAGAGTAATGAACATCCATCCCACCCATCTTTAAACTCTTAAGAGTAGATCTGTGAAGCTGAACAAGGAACACGAAAAAGCAAGCTGAAGCACTGGACCTATATGGTATGCACTGCTGGCTAACTCTCTCCTCCTTGGTTTCTTTTGTGCCATTCCAACTAGACATCCAACTAGATGTCCCCATGAAATATTTGCAACACAGAAAGCCAAATCCAAACAGTGTGAAGATGAGTTAGTAACAGGCGAATGATTCAGCAGTACAGTTTCATTTATGGACTCAAGGTGATCACATGTTGACAACAGTCAAAAAAGAGCTCTGAATTCTCGGATCTGAGTTCCCATCTGATGGTTTCTTCTCCACTGACAAAGGATAGGAATGTGCTTTACAAACCTATATTCTCACTGTATAAGAAGCCATCTCACACAGAATTGAGATATTTGAACTCATTTAATATCTGTGCAGAGATAGGTGGTAGGTGATGAAGCCACAAAGTTGGCACACCTTCAGCATGCTAAGTGCTCATTTTTATACATTTCCACAATTTAAAAAAAGTCATTTCCTGTACATGTAACAACTTAAATATACAGTCCTTGGCTTTTCTTTCTCTGGTTTCTGTTTAAATATAAAGGTACAGTGGACACTGATTTTACTGTGCATGCTCTAAGAGGAAGGAGCTTATGTGAATGAGGGGTAATGACAGCTTATCAGTGGGTGCTTTACTGAGCCAATGAACACAAAGTTCAAGCAAAGTTGTTCTTTAGTTTTATAGTTTGATTGACAGTGTTCTCCTGTTCTTTCTTCTTGGGTCATGGCTCTTAGTGCCTGCAGATTGGTTATTTCCTCATTTTTCGTACCTTCTTTTATTTGTCCTGTACTGCAGTGAATTTTTAACCTTTTCATGGTTCTTTATTCAACAAACCTACATACCTTATTCAAACACACAAACCTATAGCATCCTAAAACCTGGCATCAATTGTATTGTCAGTAATGCACTGGCAAAAAAAAAAAAAAAAAAAAAAAAAAAAAAGTAGATATATCATCTTCTCTTTAGCAAATGGTTGTTCATCAAAATTAAAGGCAGTAAATTGCCTAGAACAGGAAAGCAACCACCTGCCAGCTACACTAGTAGTTTTGTGTCTTGAAATAAGCACAAGAAAGAAGCTGCTCCATGTGAGTGCATGAGCAAGACCAGTGCAAAGGGCAGCAGAAAGCACTTGAAATATTTCTGTGAAAGCACGTAAGAAGCACTTTCTGCTCAAAGCAGTGCATTGCACATCAGCATTGTTCCAGAGGAAGTGGCTGCTGGCTGCTGGCCCCAGAGCTATGAATCAAGAGTTAATCATCCTCCTCAAGTCAGTCACAAGGCATTAAGATGTGGTTTAAAAGCCTCAGCTCAGAGATCTTCTCTGAAACCTGGCTGGTAGTTACCTTATGGCCTTTGCATATTTTGAAGTCATTTAAATTGAGCAGCAATATTTCATATAATTAGTTCTACTAGTCGTAAATGTAGAGTTTTTAGGATACATGAATCACTTTTTTTGTCCCTTGGACAAAATCTACAAAACTATCTGAAAAAGGAATAGTAACATATTTATTACATTGCTCTCTGTTTTCAGTTGCCCTTCCTATTTTCCCAGTTCATGACTAAACCCTCATTTTGCAAAGCTACTTTAACAGACCTTTGCTCTTTGTTTTCTTTTATTTCAAGTGTTCCCTTCTCTGGTTTCTATTATTACAGAGCAACAATCATCAATGTGCATGAAGGCAGTCATCAGGTTCCAAGAAACACTTTATTTGCAGCTAAACTTGTGTATTTGCCTGAAGCACTGGTGAATGAATGTATTTCATTACCTTTTATGCTATCACTGTCAGAAGACAGCCAAATGCTGCTTGAAAAACAAATAGGCAACAGGTCAAGAAAATCTATGAACAGTATTGAGCAGAGATGGCTAGTGGAGATGCCCTGAATGCCTGTAGCTTGGCCATTCAGCTCTCACATTACATGCTGCATAGTCTCTCTGCAAGGGAGAGGTAATGGCTTGGGCTCCAGCAGTGTCACTATGCTTTTGATAAATCCTTGTGAAAGATTCAGCTCTCAAGTAACAGGCAGAGATCACATCCCCCTATCATTGCTCCCAGTTTGGGACCACCTATAAGAACATTTTTAGTTTCTCCCTTAATGAATTAATATGTTAAAGCACTGTCCAGCTTCACCAATGATGAACTTGCATAATTATATATGAGTTGTATGAGGTCACATGAGAAGTTTGTGGCTTAGACAGACATCTTTCTCCCACTTCCTCCACCCATCCAAGATAGGATGACTTCGCAACACATGAAGTTTCCATGGAAGCTGTGCTCTGCTAAATACACGGCAGGTGTTTGCGCAGCTCTCATTATTGTGAATGTGAATTGGCAGAGCACTCAAAAGGATGAAATCCTCTGAGGTGTTACACCAAATTGTTTTTCAAAAATTATTCTTTGTGCTATATCACTGCACATTTTGTCTTAAAACTAAATAATTTTGTCATTATAATCTTGGCTGGCAGCTCATTCTTTAGAAAAAAAACTGTGTTCATTCTGATTTTTTGAAATAAAACCAGTGATGTTCCCAGCACAGAAAGGACATCTACCAGTTGGAGCAAGTGCAGAGGAGGGCCACCAAGATGATTAGAGGAATAGAGAACCTTTCCCAGAAGGAAAAGCCGATAGAATTGGGAAAGAGAAGGTTTAGGGGTTACATAATTGCTGCCTTCCAGTACCTGAAAACATCCCACAGAAGAGATGGTGATGAACTTTTTACAAGACCATGCAGTGACAGAACAAGGGGGAATGTGTTCAAATTGAAAGAGAGTAGGTTTAGATCAGATATTAGGAAAAAACTCATAACTGTGAGAGTGGCAAGGCCCTGGTGCAGGCTGCCCAGAGAAGTTGTATATACCCCAACCCTGGAAGTGTTCAAGGCTAGATTGTATAGAACTCTGAGAAACCTGGTTCAGTGAAACATGTCCCTGTCCATGGCAGTGGGATTAGAACTAGATGATCTTGAAGATCCCTTCCAATCCAGGCCAATGCGATTCCAGAAATATAATTTAACTGAAAGCAATCTTTCACAGGTGTTCCCTGGGATCATGTTCTTGATACCCTAGAAGTCAGCACAGCCCATAACTGTGACCTGGTTCCAGCTTTCTGAGAAAAAGATCCAGTAGCAAATCAGGCACTGAGACCTTCTCAGCAAGGCACATGAACCATAAAACCACTCAGCCCCCTGTGATAGCAGTTAATCAGCAGGGCAGCAACCAGAAACATCACACTTAGTTGTTTGCACCAATACCCATGCTGTGTTTTGCTTCTGCAATAGGAATTTAAAAACTCACCAGATTGATATTTCATATTCTCTGTGTACTGGTAAAAGTAAAAAGCATGGGAACATCCAGACCAAGGCAGTTTTACTGTACAAGCACTATTTTTAACTATAAAATAAATTTAAAAACACACTATCCAAAGAATCATCCACTGTTAACCTTCATAACAAAAAAAGTGGAATCACTAGAAAGAAAAATAATGACTTAGGGAAGAGGTTAATTATGTGCTTTCATGTACTACTAAAAAGAGTTCAGCATTTCTAATGTAAATTCTTCTTTGAGTGCTATGTTCATAGCCTACCAAACACCCTGTCAAAATTCAGTCTGAAAGTCTTTTGTCAAGATTGTATGAAATCAGTTCAGAAGTTTTTGTTTCAGGATTCGTTTAGGCTTTTTTCTGTATGCAAAAAAGAGAAAGGCAAAAGCTTCAGGCTTATTCCTCATAGTGAGATTTTTTTACTCTGTGTTAATGAGTGATTCCAAGCCTCTGTGCTTCCCCACACACACTGCAAATGTTAACTTCAGGTTAACCTAATAGACTTTGTCCAATCTGGCTGCTAGGTAACTACAGCTGCTTCTGACAAGCCAAGAAAACAAAAGAAGCAAATGCCACTGGATGAATTGTTAAGCTTTCAGCAGCAGCTCACTCCATCATCAGTGAGTGGTATTTTAAACCCTATGCATTCTGCTTTGCCCAAGACTTTGGAGCAGAGCTTGGCACTGCGCTCTGGTTTTGTGTTACTTGTGCCAGGCTTTCCTTGCAAAGGAGGGAGCAACAGGAGAGCTCAGCCCAGGTGAGCAACTCTTCAGACAGAGCCATGGGGAATTCTCTGCTCATGTAAATATCAGTGTGCTTCTCAAAGGCTGCTCAGCAATGTGCCTGGAAATTCAGATATCAAGTATCATTCAGTACCACTTCAGCATTTTAGTGCTAGGCAATATTTTAAGGAGAAAAAAATGCATAGCATTTTTATTGACTGCTTTAGGGAAACGAATCTCTCATATGCACTTCTTTCTTGAAAAGGGTCATTATATTGAACATTAAATCCATGGAAACATGTTTGGGTTCACATCTATCTGAAAGCTTTAAGCCATTCCTGAAGCTTGAGCTGCATGTTTTAATATGCAGTTGGATTATCTGAGCACTACACTTTCCTTAATGCTTGTGTCAGTCCTTCTGTCCTGGGTAACCCACCCCTGCCCCTCCAGCCTCAGCCTGAGCTCATGTGCCAGGCTGCGGCCGAGCAAGCCTGTGCTGTGTGTGTGCTGGGTGCGTGTATCACACATCTGTCCTGCCAGCTCAGCTGAAACAGCAACAGTAACACCAGCAACATTCATCAGAGCACTCAGTTACACCGTTTTCGTTTCTTCTCCCACCTGTTATGTGTCCCAAATGTGTCTTTAGGTAATGAGATATCTGGGCATATTAGTTTGCCTGCAGCTTCCAGATTCTGACAAGATATTAATAATCAATCTTCAAACTTCTTTGAGGGCTATGTCTAAAAACAAAATACTGGTCTTTCTTGTTCTGCACTTCTGGAATTTCCTGGTTTTCTTCATTTTGTGCATCATGAAACCAGTCTGACCTGGACTCTGGTGACTCCGTCCCAGACAGATGTAGTGAGCTCTCTGTGTGGGCACTGTAGGCAGAGGATGCAACCTAATCACCACCCTAAAACCTCAACTCTAAGCTAGTAAAAGTATAGATGACTGATGAAGAAGAAGTTGATCTAGTGTTGATAACACATGTACATGTCTTCTGACTTTGTTTTTTTCATGCTTCCTTAAAAACAAAACTCAGGCCAAAGCTAGCGACTGCAAAATAAGTGTAGTGGAAACACTGAAGCGAATGCCATCCTGGAGAACAAAAATAAATATATTGCAAAATTAGTCATGAGAAAGTCCTTAGTTTGCATTATGCATGTTTTTCTAGACAAGATCTTACTCAATAAGTATGTGTCCAACTGGCTAAAAAATTTCCTTATGATCTTCCTAAAACGAAGGCACATGCTGGGTTTCACAGACTTTAGCTTTTAATGCCAATGATTAACAAATACTTCCAACTAGGCAAGGAGCAATCATAGGATTGTAAAAGTAATCCTGATTGCTTAAATGTTCTAATACATTATACACACACACACCACATTTTCAGGTACCAATGCTAACCTCCAGTTTGCAGTAGGACTTGCTGTCATTACACACTCAGCAATGAAGGCTCTTTGCAATCTATGTTCAGCAGTTCTTCCATGGGCATGAAGGTGATTGCCTGGGAGAGAAGAGGATCTAAGTGAGAGAGGTAGACAAACTCTGGAGGTAGAGAAACAAATAGCAAAGCAAGAATGAGCATGAGAGCAATGAACTTCACACTGAAAGAGAAGGCTGATTCCTTTTGCCTTACTGAAGCAAAGAAGCAATAAGATCACTTGATGTAGCATTTCACTGGACAGAAGTATCATTTATTTTTGTGAAAATGAAGTACACAGCCAGATTCAATGCCTTCTGCTATAAAAGAGTCTTTGGAGATCCCGAAGCTGGGACTGCACTTTTTCTCTCCTGTAAATGGGAGAGGACAACCTTGTAGCTGAAATATCACTCAAGCTAAGGGTTTGCAAAACTGCTGCATCAACACTGCTAATCTTAGTACAAACCTCCCAGCTGGGGTTTCTTTCTTTGCTTTACAACTTTGCTTTACATGGAGATTTAACCCTTCTGTTCTTTTCCAAACAAAGCTGCCCTCACTGTCACAGGGAAAAATCCTTGCAGTATGGAACTTACAATGTCCCCTCCACCCAAAAACTCAGACCAACCAAAAAGCAAGGCATCATACACAGGGTAATCTCACTAGGCTGACAAGACACACTAGAAAACTTCCAGAGAGCTGTGCTTTAGAGACCAGCTGGACACCTTGCTGGAGAGCAGTGCAGGAAGTTCAGGTGTCTGCTGTTTCCATTCCCAGCACTGGAGAAAGCACTCTCTTGTCCACAGGATGACAACAGTGGAAGAGACCTGATTGCTTTTCCATATCTTCAGGCAATTTCAGGACTGCTTAAAACTCACAGGCCTTCCACAGTCTCTTTCTGCATTCAATCTGTTGCTGTCCCATGGATATAAGGTAAAGAGATCACTGCAGTTCTAAATCAGGCAGGAAACATATGCCCCATGCCTTTGCAAGGGGCTAAGTAGAATGGTTTCATTGACCCTTACAGCATTCCAGAAAGGTATTGGGCAAAGCTTTTCTTGTGGTGTCCTCACGAAAACAGAGCCAAGGTTCCCATACAGGTACGTGGTGGGAGAATGACAGACAATATTCAGACTGAATATTAGGAACAGTTTTTTTCATCACAAGGACAGTCAGGCAGTGGGACAGGGGCCCAGAGTTTCTGAACACCCTGTCCTTGCCAGTTTTTAAGACTCAACTGCCTAAAGTCCTGAGCAACCTGATCTCATTCAAATATGATTTTACTTTGGCCAGGTTGTTGGAAGTGGAGATGCCCAAAGCCCTTCCCACCTTAAATTGTTCCATGATCCTACATATCTTGGACTTTTTTTCCAAGGGAATGGAAGAGAAGTCCCTGAGTGCTGTTCATCAAAGACTGCAATCTCCCTGCCCATGCTGTCGCTCAGAAAGACAAGCTTCCCTGTGCATGGACATGGTCTCCTTCAGGAACCTATTGTCAGATTTTCATCTCTACCTGAAGAATGTTGAGGAGATCATAGTATTCAAGCAGAAAGCAGAGAAATCTCTGCTAAGATTTATTTTGTCTGATATATTTGGGAAGGAAGAGAGAAGAAAGAGAAGCCAACTTAGTCCAAGTGGTCACAACCCTTAGAAGCAGTAACTTCAGCAGAAGCTAACAGGAGGCAATACAACCTCTCTCCTTGCTTTCTTTCTATGGAAACTCACTCCTCTCACACACAGCAAGGACTTTGGGCCACAACTGCAAGAGGCATGGGTGCATCCTTACACAAATAAGAATGCAAGTATTGCTCTGAGGTGGTGAATATAAATATGTTTAGCAACCAAGTGCTTCCTTGTATCATGTAACTCCTGAGCAGAGCTTGACTGTTCTTTAAAATTATCTTATCCAAAAACTATGGCATCAAAGCAGTGCAAAACTCAGTGAGGAAAACCCAAACAAATCTTCAAATAGCCATTTCTGAAATATACCCTATCAGGTATTACATTAAGTGAGAAATAACACTCTTTGGATGTGAACTAGCCATTGCCTTCAATTAGGACCATCAGGTAGCCTGGTCATCTTCCGGGGACATTTAACTTTTCTACCTTGTCTAGAAAAGGTTGGCCCATTCCTGTATTTGTGCTGTGCTGATAAATGGCAGACACTTTGTTTAAAAGCCAGATTAGATAACTGCAGTAAGATCAGGGGAGCAGAGGCAAAAGGGCATCCTTCAGCTGCTGCAGAGCTGAGCAGGGTGATTGCAAGCGCTGTGCCTGGGCCAGCCCCTGTATCCTCCATGCACGTCCCCTGTGCTGGCTTGAGGCTGCTATTGAGCAGGACTTCAAGATGGTGACACCTCAGGCTGCAAGTCCCAGAGCTCTGGCACAACGAGCATTGGTGCTATTTTGGAAGCATTGCTTTGTTGGTACCTCCTTGAAGAGATGTTGATACTGCCTTGAGGAAGTGCTAAAGACTACTGTGCAAATTTGAGGAGACAAGAGGTTTTCTCTCTTGAACCAACAAGTGTTACATTAATTCCAAGTTATTCCAAATAACGTTAAAACCTGAAAGTGCCCTTTCAAGAGGCATTCAGCACACAAAAGAAAGTTGTTTTCATGTTCTGTGAGCAGAGTTTTACAGCAAAGCTGTGGACTACCTGGAGAGAATGTCTGATTTCCTACTGCTTTGGTGACCAGGAAATCAGATTGTAAAACCAGAAATGAGGTCTGCAAGATTTAAGCAAGATTTGGTTTCATCAGAACAATAATCCCTCTGCTTTGTTAAACAGTGTCAGTGTTCAGAAAGAGAATCACCATACTCACGTACTAAAATCAGTCATGGCCTTGGAATGACCACACTGAAATCATCATCAGTTGGGGTAACTACAAATCAAGTGATATTTGATGCAAGTCAGAAAGATGTCCTTGCCACTGTCTTTCAGAGGTTTCTGTTCTGTGGAAGTATTTCAGGATTGTGTTAAGATATGCTGCATTTTTAACTTCTCATGCAAGTATTCATGTACTGTGGGGCAGAGTGAAAAGATGGATTTATACTGTCTCTTAAACAGATGGGATAGACTCTGCTTCAGATTGCAGCTTCATGAATCTCTTTATACTCATGTAAAATGGAAGTCAGCTGCAAAAAAAAAAATGCACCAGGGTGTGGTTCAATGCTTTAGGCCTCATTCCTCTTCTCTCATCTCACTGCTGTTTTAGAAAATAAGGCAAATACAAATAAATGTAAATTCTCTATGAGATCATCACTGCACAAGTTTCCAGAGGCCACTGGGAGTTTCCAATATGGAATGCCTTCTGAAGGCATCTCTACTGAATGTGGATCAACACAAGAATATTATCACTATGAAAACAATCAGGTCTGCAGGGATAAAAACTGGAAAAGTTATGGATTTTCACTCTTAAAGAAACCTCCTTTTGCTGTTTTGTAATATTCAAACTTACATGTTAACCAATTTTAAAAACACATTAAAAATGCATTGTTTATAGTGCAACAGTACCTAGGAATTGGACTCTGTTGGGGGAGGTTGTAGCCATGATATTTTATGAAAATCCTTTTGTCGGGATTTTCTTCTCCTGAGAAGCTGAGAAGGTCTCAGAAACAAATGTAAACAAATTGCTGTCTGCTGCTGTGGAATGCAACAGGTGCTTCCTTGATTGGTCGATGTAAGGTGTTTCTACTTAATAACCAGTCAAGGATGCAGCTGTGTCAGACTCTCTGGGAGTCACAAGCCTTTGTTATTGATTCCATTCTATTCTTGTCTTACCTTTGGATGCATCTTTCTCTCTGCTCTTTTAGTATAGTTTTAGTGTGGCATTTTTAATATATGTCATAATATATTAAACCAGCCTTCTGAAACATGGAGTCAAGATTCTCACGTCTCTCACCCTTGTCCTGGCTGCCCTGAAAACCACAGGAGGTGCTGTGGAAAACCAAAATCAAGTGACAACTCTTAACCTTGGAGCTCTGTATCCCTGTGATTATTCATGTGCTAGACAAGACGAGAAGAAAGTTAATGTCTTTATAAATAATTTGATGGATGAAAGTATGGGTGTTAACATCTTTGAAATGGGTCTTAATATCTCTACTGACTTTGCACAGCAGGTTCATTGCAGAGCCCCAACATCTTGGCTCCTGAAACAACCAAGTGAGCCTGCATAAGACTGAACTTCTAAACTTTGGGGTAAAATAGTTGGTTCAAGGGGGAGTATGTGGTGGTAGGCAGTTCAGGAAAGCTGTACCTTCCAAGTACCTCAGCAATGGGGAAAGGAAGAGGGCAACGTGCAGCAGGGAGTTTGGGATAAAAGGAGGCTGTGCCCTCTGAAGCCTCGACAGAGAAAACCCTGCAGGTGTGTGCCCCAGAGGACTCTCTCCCTTTACTTAAATAAAATTGCAGGACTCCTCTGTCTCCTTTTTGGACATAAACCTCAGGTGTTTGTGAATTTACCTGTCAATGACAATAACTAGGGATAATAGATGGGGAGTACAAACAAAGACATAGTGGGAAACTGTCCCTCAGTTTCTTACCCAAAGTGCTGTGAAACAATCCTGAAGTTAATGCAAGCCCTGCAGCTCTGTAATAGGTCTGATATTGCTTCCAATAAAGCAAAAATTGCTTGCAAGAGGCAGCAATATAAGGAGAATCAAAGCAGAAATGAGAAGTGGAGAACTAGAACAACAAGATGAAGAAAAATCCACAAACCAAACCAACCAAACAAACAAAAAGGAAATCTAAATGCACAAGGCAGAAGAGGGAAAAAACCCAGAGATAGCAGTTTTATAATTTTTAATGTTCAAAATGATGCTGTGACATATAACTCCAACTGCTGGAAAAAATTCTACGTAAAATCCATAATTTTTGGTGTTTTTTTCCTAAAAGAGTGAATAAAAAAAGAGGCAGAGGTCTATCTCTCAGGTGGTGGTGGTAGATCTGCTTTGTGGTGACTAAAACATCTCTGCTGCACTAGGGATAAGTGAGGGTCTGCAGCACTTTCCCCACTTTTGACGTGGTACCAACCTCCCCCTCCTGAACTGGCTCAGACCTGACATGATTTGGAAAAGAGGCTCAAATTTGGAGACCTGGAGCCTCCTCTGCCCCATCCCTGCCTCCTCCTGCCCTGACTAATCAACCATGTTGATTTTAACAGACAGGCTTCTTGGGCTTATGTGCTGTATTTTTTGTTTATGACGACTTCAGAGCAAATCACCTTTGACTCCTGTTACCTCAAGGCACACAGTGCAGATGTGCAAATTTAGAGTTTTGCAACTAAACGTATTTGCATAAGTTTCCCTTAAAAGTTAAAGCACCCTTATTCATATGGATATTATCCAAAACCCTGTGTATTGTGATTGCCAAAACTCTTGTGTGTGCACTGATGTTCCAAAGACTTCTGTGGCACAAATTCAGAACATTGGCACGTATTAAGATGATTGGCATCTCAAAATAGGCAGAAATTTCTTTTAACTATGTCAGACATAACATTTTTGTTGATATTTTAGAAAATACATTTAGATAATATGGGACCCTTTCCTTTTTTTGTAAGAAAGATGAACGAATATTCACTGAATGCAAGCATATTTGAAGCTAAAACATCCCATGTTTAAAGATGAGACAGACTCACAACAACTGAATGGCTTTACAGATTAAAAACAGAAGCAGCAGCTTCTGACACTCAATTTTTTCTATTAAAACCAACACTAACTCAGTTAAGCTTTCCCTGAAGAGAAAATTTGGTCTCTTTAAAGGAAAAAAAATCAGTTATTGAATAACAGAAATGAACAGTCTGCTCTGATTTTCTTAGTTTAGCAGCATTCAGAAAATAGGCAATTTTAAACCCAGTGGCACAAGTTAGCGTGACTCTTTAGGTTCCCAGTTTGGGAAACAGTGGGAACAGAAAGAAAGAGGCTCTTTCAAAGGGTAATTCAAAACAGGAGCCTAAATTAGGCTATTTGCTCTTCACATGTTTTATATACTTGTAGAGTTGAAAGCCTGGAGGTGTGCCTTTGGGTCACTGAGTTCAGACTGGTCTGTGGCAAACAGGCTCGCTGTAATTCTCCTAAAACAGAGCACTCCAAGCTTTCCCCCTTTCTTTAGGATAACCCAACAGCTTTCAGGTTAGGAATTGCTTTCTGATTTCCAAACTGAATTTTGACCTGGCCAGTATGTGCCCATCTGCTGCTCTGCCAGTAGTCATTTGGCTTCAGATTACACACGTCCTTGTCTCTGGTGTTACCTCCTCCAGTGCAGTAACAGCCAGCAATGTTGTATCCTGCATTTCGTAATTGCCTGGATGCAAGGAGTGAATGGCAGAGCTGATAATAGACTCCTTTATCCCCTGTAAATAGAGACAGGCAAAGTGCACTTGCAAAACCTGCAATTTGGATTGAAGTCTGATTGCATCTGTGTCTCAAAAGAGCTAAGGAACACTCCCAGATAAGAAGCTTTTTCATTTCATATGTAAAACAAGGTGAAAGAGAAAGAGTAGAAGACAGACTGGGGGTTTTTTGTCGCCTGGTAACAAAGGAGTGAAAAACAATTAGAAAATTAAGTTAGTGATAAACAGGAAGACAATGACAAAAAGTTTTCTGGGAGAAGACATTACATTTCTTCCCTGCCAGACTTCAGGTCTGATCAAAAATTGGAATATTTTGGGTTGCCAGCATTTCAGAAAAAGTGCTACAAACTGACAAGCTCTTGACACACTTTAAAATGCATTGATTGTATAATCCTCAGGCATCTTGGAGTAACAAGGGAATAAATAAAAGAAAAAAAAAGGAAATAAAACCATTCAGTGTTTGTTTTCAAAACTCAGTGTGGAAAAGCAATACTAAATACTTGGCATATGCACAGGGTTCTTTGGTACACACATAGTTTAACTGGCATCTAACTTGGAAGTCACACCACAAAGTCACAACAGGCAGTTGCACATGTCTATTCACCCCCTGCAGACCTGTTTCAAAACTAGGCAGGACTTCAGCTGTGTTATAGATAGCAATAATAGAAAGGATGGCTGCTAAGAATTTCTGATCACAAATATCTTTTGGCTTTCACCCTTCCTCAAATAGTAACATCCCTGATCCAGCCCTGGAAAGTTTCTCATGGCCTACAGGCAGCAATACATAACAATAAACAGAGAATAGGGAGATTTTGAGTGGGAGTTTACCTTTTTCCGTCTCACTTTAGCAATTGATAGAGAAATTTCATTTGACTATCTGCAGTTCCCCAGCTCCTACTGGGCAGCAACAGCCTGTGGTTCATTGGAAATACCTTGTTACCTGCCAAGTACACAAAGTGCATCCACCTTGCTGCACTGAGCATGTCCTTGTCCCTGACTTCTGCAGGTGCTCAGCTGGCAGAGCGAGCACTAAGTCAGCCTTCTGGGTGCTCTGACCACACCTTACATGGCCACCTTTGAGGCAGCACTCAAACTCCATGGCACAAAACTGAGTTGGCTTTGCAATGGACAGCAGAGCAACCCTCAAGAGCTGAGACATAAACCTCACCTCAAGGGTGCAGTGGATGCTTTTTGCCTGGAATAGGAGAAACCATGTACCTAAAGAAGTGATTTTAGTGAACTGCTGACTTGCATCTCAGAATAAGAAAACCTGCCAGAAGACTGGGAGAAATTATTAGACCATTAATTAATTAGTCCTATTACGGAGGGCATTTCAATTCCACTACTGTTAGTGAAAGTTACTGATAGTGAAAGAGATCTTGCTGTTCCTCTCTTGCTTCTGCCTTCCATTGTGCCCAGGGATTATCTAGACATGGGTTCAGTGATCTGATGATAGAAAAATACTTTGGTTTTTCTTACTTTTTTTTTTTTTTTTTTTTTTTTTTCTGTGAGAGCATGCTAGGTTTTTTTTTTTTGTCTGATCACCTTGCTTGCCTGTGATGCCACAAATGCACCTGCTGGGTCTGATGGAAGAGGTAGGAAGAGGCAGAGCAGAACGGTTTTTTGCATTGGCAGCCTGCAATTATACCAGCTAAAGCTGAACATCAAATTGCAAACACACACCAGGAAAGGGAAGTGAGTTACCATTTTAATTGTTTGCCTATTTGAAAGTCAACTGGAAATCCTAAGTATAATGGATTTTATTTTATTTCAATGTGATACAGCTACATTGTTATCAGAAATACTACTTTTTGTGGCCATTCAATTTCCCATCTGATCTACACATCGTAAAATCAACTTCCAGGACATGAAATTAATTTAACTTCTCTCTATTTTTTTTCCAGTTCCTAACAGTAGAAATAATAGTGTTTTGCTATGGGATGTGTAGTTATTTAATTATTTTAGGTTTGCAAAATCCTTTACCCTTTGAAGATTAAAAATGCTCATAGGTGACAAGCACTCAGACAGAAAAGCTGTTCATTTATAAGATGAGATATTTCTGGAAAATGGTATTTCTTTCAGATAAGGCATCTCTGAGAAGGTCACTTAGTTGTTTTTTTTTTATCTTCTTCATCTTCTTTCTCAGCTTCTCAGAGCTGGAGAACTCCCCAAGAGGTCACCATCTATTTAATATCACCTTATGTCTCCCAGTACATGCACGATGTGCTATGGGATGATGTTTGTAAACTCTCAGCAGTTCACTCACATCTTTCTGCAAGCAACTACTCCAAAATCTTCCGGTTGATTCCTTCTTGATTCCTTGATGCTGTAATATTCTACACATCTAAATACCTGAAGGAAAAAAGATTTTTAAGGTCAAGTTTCTTTATATTTAAATTTACTTATTACATTCCTGGCAGTTTTGAAGATAATAGGATTTTTGTGTTGATTTTAATTACAGTGACATTTCCTGTTACTCTACCCCAATTGGAACATTATCTAGATATTTCAATAGTGCCTTAACCAACATGGAATTAACACTGTTATTTTAACAGTCATCACAATAACCAAAGCAATAATTTCCAGGAAGATTTCAAAATTTCCTAAGTTTTTTAAATAGGAGAAAAAAAAAAAAAACACTATTTAAATTATAACATGTTTTTCCAGGAACAAAGCTCATGCACACAAACACATATACACACAGGCTATGCAGACAAGTATTCTGTGTATCATCTTTCAGAAAAAGTTGGCAGAAAAAATGTCCTCAGTGGACAAAAAGCCAGGCAAACTAACTGAAAGGTGATATTTATGTTTGACTTATAGCATCGGATTCCACTATGATTTTCAACTTTGCAGTGTTCTGCAGAAAAAAAAAGCCAAACTCTGCTGACATCATACTACAATTTGGGTGTTTCCACAGCAACTGCAGTGGACAGAGTCTCTTTTCCCCTACATCCAACTATTCCCAGCTCTATGCTTCAGCAGGATGATCTTCCAGGTGGACTAACACAACTTTTGGCCCACTAGAGCCAGTGAAGAAAATAATTAAAAAACACCAAAAGAATATGAGGAAATATATGGTTGTTTCTAAAAAGAAAAAGTGAATAGAGTTAATCAACAGTCCTTTTGTTTGTTTTATTACTAATTGCTGCACCAAAATAAATAACGAATTCCCAGAAAAACCTTCAAAACCAACTTTCTGAAAAAAAACAGTTTTATTTGCAGACAGCTGCAAACTTCAGTTGTTAATTTAGATCCCCTAGACCAAGTGCTGTACATCAAGCTGTACATGTACATCACGCTCATTCTGTTCACAAAATTAACTCACATAGTTGTGAGAAACAGCTTGATTTGTTCTGCAGAGTGTCTTCCAGTAAAACACGGTAGGTTTATAGTTGCAACAAATGAATACATATTATCTACCCACCTCCCAGAAACAGCCAGAAACAATTTCACTGCGAAGTAAACAGGATGTGCTCAATCATGCATAGAAGTACCTGGTGCAAAACTAGTGTAAGCACTCCACAGTAAAACAAAATGGTCAAATTTTATAGTGAGATAATGATCATATATTAATTAATGTGCTGAAAAATAAGCCTTTGAGTACAGCTCTGCACTTTCTAAAGCCACATAAGTAGGACATTACTCTTGCAAAGCCACCTGCAAAACAGCACCTACTGTCTCAGTAAGGAGTTAATTTCAGAGCCTACACAGGACCATGCAAATGCTCATATTCTCATACCTTTCCAAAACAAGAAAAGGAATAAGCAGTCCTGAGTTATGTTTAGGCTCTGAATTTTTTTAAATTACTCCCATTATACTGTGCTAATATCTTCTACAGAGGTAGGGATGATGACACACCAATGAAAGTGCAGCAGGGTTTGTAAGGAGATATCATTCTTTTTTGCTAGACAGATACCACTGAAATACATGGATAGCTCTTGCACACAATGATCTTTTTTCTTTAATTTTGTTCTCCCTAAAATCAGCTTTCTGTGAACCACTCCTGGCATGTAATCTTTGTGTTTTCCCCTGTAAAGTGGATGGCTGATTTCCACCCAGGTCATGGTTAGCTCCCAGACTGGGGAACTGACTTGACTGAATAGCAACCACCCCTGGGACTTTTGCTCCCAGGATTCTCTTCAACCAGTTCATTTCCTACAGCACTTCACTATACACTCACACACCACTTCTGCTTATACAGACAGTGATAAGTCAAAGTGGCCAGGACTGAGTCTTGAAGTTAAAAGGTTTATTTGTCATTATATGCCAAAATTCTGTTTACAAGCATTCAACATGTGGTGAGCCCATCCTCTCACATGTTGACACCCAAGGAAAATCTGCCTTTTCCCCATGCAATTCCTGATAATTGCCATGAGCGAGGAGCCCTGGATCCTTTGCTGTGCTGATTCAACTCTCTAACCTGGCAGAAAGCTATTCACCTTTTGGAGGGAAGATTTTCACTGTTTATTTTTGAAGGGTTTTCCCCTTACTCTGTGACAGTGACTTCAATTACCTTACAAATAAGACCAGTGCATACCATAGCTATCAGGAGGTTAGTAGACCAACCACTCCCCTTGGGAGGGGTTTATTATATGATGGTTTATTGGAGACAATAAACCATCATACTGATTTGGTCACTCCTTGTCTAACTCTCCCCAGGAGCTTGTAAAACACTGATAAAACACAGTTTTAGGGAGGCCTCATAAAATTTTGGCTTCAAGAAAGCAGTAACAGCGTGACAAAGAAAGAACAAGTCTGACACCAAATACAGATGTCCCATCTGATGTGTCTTACACACAGGGCAATACTAATTTAAGGCTGTATTTCACTGACAAATCCAGATATGTCAGTGCTTTTGAGCAAGGAAGACTTCTTTTCCCATGGAAGTAATTAGCTTAGAATTATTATTGGAGAGAAGGCACAGGGAGTGCCTTTACCTTACACAGGTGAAATAAGTTACAGATGAAGAGTAGAACTGGAGTGAACTCAACAGGTCGGACTGAACCATCTCTGCCTGGTCACAATGGCCATGGTACAACCTCATTATGTATAATACACCTCTATTTTCTATAATCTATTCTTACTCTAAAGCAATTACAGAGAGACCCATATGGTTTTTGTGCAATGACAGCCTGCAGTGGCCACAATTTGAAACTGAAAATTGAGACTCAAAGCACTGCAGAATGCAGAGGCAGGATCATCCCACCAATGTCATGGGGATGAGACAGAGATACCACAGACCTTTTCAGCTCCTGCACATAAACCAGAAGAACAGTAACAGAGGCTTCTTCCCTAAGGTCATCAGGAATTTTTGGGTTGATCTCTGAAAATGGGGAGCCAGAAAAAAAAAAAAAAAGTCATCAGTAAAGAAAGGAGACAGGATGATATAGCCACATCTGTTTAGGGAGGCTTGATCAGGAACACTGAGGTGTATGCACTTGTATGGCATGATCAGCAAAATGTCCAGCTTGTATGTCATGTCCAGCTATCCTTGCAAAAAACTAATCTAGAACTATTTTTGCAAAAAGCTAACCTAGAACTACTTTTTTTAATACCATAGAACTACTGGACAACAGAATCTTAGTGAACAGAAACGGCATTTGTTTGGAACACAGAGGAAATTCTGCTTCTCCAATTAAGTCAGTGCTTTAGAATCCTCAAAATACTCTCTTAAACAAGAGCTTTTATCTCTTTGCTGGTATGAGTAAGAGCATCTATCAGCTGGTTGCTCTAAGAATCAGCAGCAAAATGTCAAATTAATCCTTCCCCAAAAGGCTGAGAAGATGGCATAAAAAGAATGTGATGGTGGTAAAATAACGTATTACTTAAAACAGTTTAAATTTACTGATGAAATTCCTAATCTCCTGATTTAAATCAATACAAAAATAGATCAGGATACTTACAGTTTTAACCTAGTTTAGCTCCTGAGTTATTTAAAGCTACACTTTTGAAATCTGTGATGAGCATCTATGTGTAGATTTATACCAGTCTTAAAACATTTATTTTAAATTTATATCCATAGCTAAACTAGTGCATCATTTTCATAGCAAAAATTTTCATACTATATGCATTTATTGTTCCCCAGAAAGGGGTTGTTTTTCATGTAACTCTTTTTTAAATTAGGGTATATTTACTCATTAGCAAATCTTTTAGCCTTCTTGATTGCACATATATCTTTGGGAATGTGAAACCAGGCACATTTTGCTTTTGGAGAGACAGAGGAAAAAGAGCCACTCGTCTGCACACCCAGCCATGCACCCAGGGGCTCACAGTTCGGTGGAGACATCTCTGTGCCCAACAGCACCCGTCCCCTGCAAACACTCTGCTTCTTGGACAAGCAAGATTTTGCAGGTCACCAGAGCTTCTACTTTCAGGATGGGTTTTCTCTTCTTTTTGTCAACTGCTCATGTGTGCAGGGGTCTCACAGGCGGCGCAGGATTTTGGGGTTACACCCCGAGCAGGGTTCGTGCCGCATGGTTTCCTGGCTGTGATGCGTGGCTGCTGCGGAAACTCAGTCACTTTGTGCTGCTAAACCCATGGCGAACAAGAGGCCCCGTCCTCCAAGGCAGCAAGGAACAAGCCCTGTTGGGGACTTGCCGAGGCTTGGGGTTGGGGTTGGACAGGGGGGCTGGGCAGGAGGATGCCCTTTGGGGAGGTGTACGCACTCCACAGAAGAGGACGACCTTCGGGAAGGGCACCCCGTGGGGAGGAGGCCCGGCCGGGGCGGGCCCGGGCCCGGGGGCGGGGAGCGGCTGCGGCCGGGCGCATTTGAGCGGCGCGGCGGCAGCGGGCGAGGCGCTATGGCGGGGTGGGCGCTGCGGGGTTTGGCGCTGGCGCTGCTGGCGGCGCTGCCCGCGGCCGTGCTGGGCGACACGCCGGCAAACTGCTCCTTCGCCGACCTGCTGGGCGCCTGGGAGTTCCGCGTCTGGCGGGCCGGCGGCCGCCACGGCAACTGCTCGCAGGCCGGTGAGAGCGCGGCGGGCCCCGGGCAGCTCCCGCCCCGCGGAGCCGCGGGCGGCCGAGAGGTGCTCCGGGAGCGGGGCGGGGGGAGCGGCCGCTCCGTGCCCGGAGCCCCCGGAGCCGGCATGGGCGGCGGGGAGGCGGCTTCCTGCGCTGTTGCAGTTCCACTTTACTGTGCGGTTTTGGTTCGCTTTTGTTTGTTCCGATGAGGAACTTGACTAGGCCTCTCCGTGGGCCCCATGGCTCATGCCGGCTCACTGCCCTTCTCTCTAGGGTGCCTTCCTGCGAGGCTCTGCCTGCCCGGGCCGTGGCTGCTCCCAGCAGGACAGGGTGGCAGTTCTGGTGACATCTGGGCTCCCCCTGAGAGGCGGTCAGGGCTGGCAGTCAGAGAAGCCTGACAGCATCCAGAAAGATGGAAATGCCACTTCCTTCGAGAGTATAATGGTAGTGGGGAGTTACTATTTAATGATTGTATGTCAGTGTCATTTTAAAAATAGTAGATGCTTTGCATTTTTCTGTGTCATCTGCTTTTTTGATCAGAGGAGACAGGTGACAGTACTAGCAGTGGAGTTGAGGTGCGTGGTAGGGTTAGAGCACTGGTGTGAAGGAGTGTAGGATGGATGATGCCTCATCCTCGATGTTGGGGAAGAGTTGTCATTGCAGACACAGTGCCTAAATGACACAGCATCCAACACCTTTGTAGCTCTACAGCAAGTTGTGTTTCAATAAGCTGGAGTTTCCCAGTCACAGCTGCTTGGTGCTGCTGCAAATAAAATGTGCAGATACTGTGTAGCAGTGGAAAAAATGAGCATGTAGACCCACTGACAGTAAGTGGAGGTCCTGAAGTGTCTGGATGGCCTTTTGCAGAAGAACGTATTCAAGGAGTGTACTGTAGCATCTTCAGGAATAAATGATACAACAGCCTTTATACATTTTTTTTTGTGTTATTTTTCTCTTCCATACAGTAATCATGCCATAATGTTTCTTTCCTTTAGGGCCTGTGGAGAAAACAGTGGTTGTCAATCTTCAGAAGCTAGACGTGGCTCAGGATAGTCTGGGCAACTATGGTTTCTTCACTTTGATTTACAATCAAGGCTTTGAAGTTGTGATAAATGACTACAAGTGGTTCGCATTTTTTAAGGTGAGTTAACCTGGTGTGTTCTACACCACTGGCTGTTGCCAAAATGGCCTGTAGTTAGGTTTCTCTTCAATCCCTGGGTGCCACAGTGGGTCAGTTGGGACACTTGATTATCTTTGGCTCGAAGGTTTGCCTGGATTACCAGATGGAGGATTTCTGCTTTTCATTTTTGAACATAAGGAAACAGCAATCATGGGTTGGGTAGGGAGCAGAGAGAGGGAAGAGGTATTCCTGGCCATTATCTGAAAAAAAATACAGATGCTACTGTTTTCCCCTCTATGCATGCTTAAAGCAATTGAAGGCCTTTATGAAACTAACTTTCCTGGTAGCCTGGAATTTCTTTTTTTTTTTTTTCTTTTTTTTTTGGCTCTGTGGACCCAAGTCAAATAGAAAATACCATTGCTTTTATCTTTCCTTTCAGACGTTGTCAAATGCATGGAGCCATCTATCCTCCTTGATGGAGGATTTCTGGGATCTATACATTTTTTTTTCAGAATACTATATCTAGGGGACCTGTCTGCTGCATCTAATTATTCCTTTGGAGTAATACTGTTCACTTCAGTCCATGTTAATACTTTCAGGTCAAGCTGAAAACAGTGATGGTAGGCAGGGATTGGACAGGAAAAAACACTCTTGTTAGGAGCACTCTGCTGCTGTCCTGTTGAGTGGCATGATGAATCTGAAGGGTGGTTTGAAGTAATCTCTGCAGGATGGCTTTACTACCTGGAAGACAGATGCTTTGTGCAGCAGGGCTTCTCAGCTGGTGAGTGCAGCCCTGGGCAGGAACAATGAATGTGTTTTTGGTTGTTTCAGGAAGCTTGATCTTGTGAGTCAATAGTAAACATCCAGGCCTTGTCCAAGCATAAAGTCTCTGAACTTTGGCTAGTACTAAGGAGGGTGAAGAAATAACTTTGGCTCTAAATTGTCTTTCTGGGAGCCGTGGTGGATGGTTTATTTTACAGCAACTATTTTAAAGTCAGTGTTTTCAGGTGTTAATAAAAGTGAGTGATCCACTCTTTCAGGAGAATTGGAATCCTTACTGAATAGAAATTATGTAGAAGGCTCAAGTTTAACTGCAACCTCCTTGCAGCTTCCATCTGTGCTGATTTGGGCTCATGTAAGGGAAAGAACTGTATAATCTTAGCACAACTACTGGGGAAGTTATTAACATGCTCATTGTTGTAGGTTAACCCCAGTAAAGAGCAAAGCACCACTCAGCCATCAGTGCATCGAGGGAGTGAATTGGAAGGATAGAAGTGCAAAAACTCGTAGGCTGAGATCAAGGTTTTTTAATGGGTAAAGCAAAAGCAGTGTGTGTACGCAAGCAAAGTAAAATGAGGAATTCATTCACTACTTTCCACCATAATAAGCAGGTGTTCAGCAATTTCCAGGAAAGCAGGGCTTCATCGTACACAACTGTTACATAAGAAGGCAGATGGCATGATTCTGAATGTCCCTCTTTTCTCCTTTCCCCAGCTCTTATTTCTATGCATGATACTTTTTGGCATGAAATATCTCTTTGGTCAGTTGGGGTCAGCTTTCCCAGCTGTGTTCCCTCCCAGTTTCTTAGGCACCCTGAGTCTACCTGCTGTCAGAGCTGTCTGAGAGCAGATGAGGCCTTGGTGCTGTGTTTAGCTGTGCTCAGCTAAACTAAAACATCCCTGCATTAACAACACTGTTTTCTTCACAAATCTGAAATGGGGCATTATATGAGACACTATAAATGAAATGAACTGTCAAGACCTAGTGCACTCTTATAACTGGAAATTTTTGAAATAAGAATTCAATCTTTTAAACGAGACAGGGTCTTGTACTTGAGCAGAAGCAAAGTATGAGAGAGAAATGCCTGACTGACATTCTCATCTGTATAAGATAGTTAAATTACATTGCCGTGATGTGCATGCCTCATAGGTTTGGCAGGTGATACAGCAAAGACTGCAGAGACTTTAAAAGGTAATCTAACTGAGCAGAATTACTCTGAAACTTCTCAGGCAGGGACACCTCTATGAGCTCACCAGCACTGGGAGGACCTGCCTCAAAAGTGGCAAGAATTGCTGCCTCCGTGAGGACAGCTGAGCACTGTATGCTGTAGTGTTGTCCATGAACTTGGTTTTGAGGGGTCATCTCTGGCAGGGAGAATTCAGCAGTCATTGTTGGACTCATCTGTGGAGAATATATTTGAACCAGCAGACTTTGGGCTGATATTTTACACTGAAATACAGAGTTGCTTTACAAGCCAATATGCTAGGCAGTAAAAGAGTTGCTGATTATCAAGTAAATTCCTGAGTGTAAGGAATTTAATCATAGAAACAGCGTGGCCTGCTCTGGGATATAAATGGATCTGTTCGTTGCCAACTTGAAGACAGCTGAGAGTCATTGAAGGCTGCTGCTCTCCATACCTTGTGAAATACATCCCCAGAAGATGAGCACTAAGTCAAGTGACTCATAAGCACTGATGTCATGTATTGCATTGATTTCATGTGTTGCTTTGATTTGCAAAAGTATTCTTAAAACAACATACCAAAACTGTTACAGAATAGTTTAAGCTGAAAGGAGCTTTTGGTGGTCATCTGATTCACCTTGCTTCTCAAAACAGTCAAGTATACACCTGAGCAGTAGCATACACAATAGCTTGCATTTTGTAGTCATTAAATGTGTCTCAGCCCTTTGTAAGCTGATGGATTAATTCTTAGTTTTGAAGTTGGCTTCAGTATTAAGAAATAGCAAGCTTGTTTGGGTCATTGCTCAGTAATGGGGGATTCATGAACAAGACATATTTAAATTAAAGACTTCTTTCCTTTAACACCATAGGGAGGATTAGAGCCCAGGTCAGTTACTCTCTCTAATAATTTTGCTGCTGTAAAAAGAACAACAGATTATTAAGATGTAATTCCATTGCTGAGAATCATGAGGACATACCACAGCACTTACTAAATGCATTTTTTTGCTGTAGACAGCTACTTGATGTTATTGGGCAACAACATGCAATGTGTCTATCTGCAAAACTCCCAATTTCACAACTGTTAGTGGGCACTTGCAGGGAGGAAGTGGTTCCTTACAAACTGTTTGACCCGGTAAGATATTTAACTGTGCATATCTGTTTACTTTTAATCCAGTAAATATTGCATTACATATGAAATAGAAATACAACAAGTCTGAGATTGAGCAGAGGGAGGATTTACCAGGTACAATGAGCAGCAGTGTTTCAGCCAATACACTACTTTGTGAGTTTCAGGCATAGAAGTGCCACTTCTACTAATTGAACCTCCAGTGTATTTTTTCCTAGTGTTAAAGAATTAAGCTTTTAATTACTGACAGGAATTCTATGGGCTTGTCTAAGTGGTGACTTTATCAGAGCTACTGTGCTGTGTAGATAGGGACACAGCCTGTTTGGCTGTGCATGTTTCAATGAGTTTTTAATAGCTTTTTGTTCCTGTGGCTTACTAAACAGACACCCACTGAAACTTTTGTAGGATCTCATTGCCATTACAAGGTATTTGTTCTTTCACTTGAGGCCTGTGGGGAAATGACTTCATACATGAGAGGAATGGATTGGGTGAGCTTATCAACCCTATTTTTTTCCTCAGTTTACTTTAGTGTCTGAAATAATGATGCTCTAACAGTGTTTTTTTCTAACTATTGTTGTACATAGATTTAAAGTTTTCCAAATTAAATGCAGCATCCTACTGCATTCTTGCATTCTGCTTCTAGCACAAAATAAGTTGTTTAATGTGTGCTTCTGAAATGTCCCTGTACTGAGCTAGGATATGAAGTTAGTGTACTTGCTCTTGGCAGAAGCTTGATCATGTGCTTCTGCTGGATGATACAAGGATTCTTTAGGGTTATGCAATATATAAAGATTTAGCAATTTTTTTTTTATTTTTGTTTTACCCCCAAGGGATGGCAAAAGAAATAGGAACAGCATAACATAAAAGCTAGAGTGAGGCTGAAGGGAAAGTTGAGGCCAGCTTGTTTCAATTCCTTGATGTCTTTGAGGTATTTATTTATTGTTAAGGCTACCACTTTGACACGAGACAGTCTCATAAGTTTCTCACTGTTTGTCCCTTAAGCAAAGTGGTTCTACTTCAGACTCCTGAGATGCTCTTTAGCAAATACCAGAACTCTGGCTTTTTTTTTTTTTTTTTTTTTTATATTGAAACATTACAACAACTTCAGCAAAAAAAAAAAAAAGAGATCTTAGAATATTTCACCACTCAAGTTACTAATCTCTTCCAGACTTGGTGACATCTTTGTCATATCTTTTTCTCTCTCCCCAGTGCTCCCAAATTTGGTTAAAATCAAGGACTGCTGTTCTGAAACAAACAGAAACAAACTAGAACAGTGACAGCACTTAATGTTTAAGTTTTCAGGATATGGAAGAAAACCGTAAACCTTTTATTTCATGTTGCTAAAGTAGAAGTACTAGAATTGCTAATGCTATTTAATCATCCTGCAAATCAACTGAAAGTCAGCTTTTAACCTGTCTAATTTGGGCTTGCTTAACTGGCAGTGAGCAACTGCTGCTTTCCTAAAGTGTAAATCTGAAAGCACAAAACTCAGAATTGCAGAATGTTTCCTAAAGAAAACCCACCTGGAGTTGAAATTTGCTTGCATTTTATATTGTGTAGCAAGATGCAATAGTTTTTTTTCTGGTAACATCATCTACTGTATTTTTGTGTAGTAGAGCAGCTGCAACACTATTTTTGTGTAGTCTGCAGCTCTGTTCTTATTCAATGTGTGCTTCCCGTAGTAAAATGGATAGGCACACTTGTAAACTTGAGAGATAAATCTCTCCACCAGGTTTAATGTGTAGGGTAGTCCTGCCTCCTGGAACTCAAGTTGGCTTATTGCCTAGGCATTGCTTGAATTGAGGTTTTCAAAGAGGATGGGATGGCTGCCTGTCTAAGTGACACTGCTGAATTCTCATTAAAATGCTGTGACTAATAAGGTCTCCATCCTTGCTTTCCTCTTAGGGAGATTAAAGATTTCAAAAAAAGCTTTAAACAATTATGATTTTTACGAGGATTAGAATTGAACGTACAATTAGATTGTCATGATGACCAACACAGGAAAGGCATTATTAAAAGCATACTTCACTGAAAAGCTTACCTGGGTTCAGTTACCTAACAGCAAGCTTTGAAGTTTAGCTACATGAAGGTTAATGTTGGCGTGGCTTCGCTACATTTTGGCATTAGGCAAAACCACATGAGTTGTCAGGATTGAGAAAAATATGCATTTGAAATAGAATTAAATTTTACTGTTTTCAAAGCTCAGAATTGGAACTATGAATTTAGTTTGGGTGCCTTGGTAAAGGAGTTACCCTGGATTGATCAGATCACTGGATGGAGTTAATGCTGCAGATTTCACCAGCTGATGAAATTATCACATGACACAGCTGCAGTCATCTTAACTCAAAACTGAAAACCATCTTTAAAGTCTGCTGAGAAATGTGTGCGAGCAGTTGTCCAGCAGTTGCTGTGATCACAGCTGTATGGCTGTTATCCTCCATGAAGGATGCTGTTCTGGGTTGGGCTCTGTGGATATTTTGGGTACTGTGCTGGCAGCTTCTGCTGAGTCTGACATTGTAATTCACATCTACCTCCTGAGTCAGGTGTTGCTTGTGCAATGGTGCCATATCCCTGTCATGTAACTTACTGTTAGCTGGGCAGGTGTACTCGTAGTTGGTCCTCTAAAACTGGTACAGTCAAATTTCCTAGATCCCATCTGTCAGTCCTACACTAGCAGAAATAAGAAATGCTGTATTTCTTAGCAAAGTTGTTTTAGCAGTGATTTTATGGTGTACCTTCTGGTAATCAGTGGTCATCATTGTTATGGCACTGATGAGGTTTTTTTAAAGGCTTGTCTGCTACTTGTCTACATCAGTGGTTCCCAATTAAAAGTCGGGGGAGGGGGGGAAGCAACTGTAACCTTATGTAGGTATATTTTCATTTCCTAGATACATTGTTATTTGGAGTTGAAATTTGCTTTCTCCAAATGTCACTCATCTGTTATGGTCTGAAAGTATCGGTGCCCGCTTTTCAAAGTCATTTCAGTAGTAGCTTAGTCTGGCACTCTACAAAAAGGTAGCTACAGAGGACTAGAACTTCCTAACTTTAGGCTTCTACAGAGACTGGCTGAAATTGGCTTTTATGTCTTGTTTATATTGAAGCATTGCTGCTGGCTGTCCCTTCACCTCCTGTCTAATTTTCTTACACGTAAACTGAAAGAAGAGTGCAAGAAATTCACTACATTCACTTTTCCGAAAGATGAATTGCACAAATGTTGTGAATGCTATTGTGGTTATCTTCCTATGTCTTTAAAAAAGCAATGAATTTTATCTCTGGAAAGGGAGAGGGATTTCTAGGAGAAGAACACTTTTTTTGTTGTTGTTTTTGCTGTTTTAATTTGTTAGTTAGCAGATAACTCATTGCCTTTTTTTTTTTTTTCCATGAAGATAAGCCCCAAGTCTGTGTTACTTGTTTTAATTCAGAATAACACTTTGCCAAGCAGGATTGTTGCAGGAAGCAGGCCTGTTCCTCTGATAATCTTCAGGTGTTCAGATTTTAGGCCTATGCTTGTTGAGAATAGCTGTACTGTTCAAATCTGTGGCAGCTTTTAGATAGGAAAGACCTGATATTAATTTCTGTGGTCATGTAGAGCCAGAAAAGTGATCTTACGGTAACTTAGATGTAAAGTGACTACCTATTGCTTTTGGAAGTGTCTGGATTTCTAGTTCTGCTGTTGTAAAGAGTGTGTCTCTCAAAAGTCATCTCTGGACCTTGCCGTTGCTATTTGGCCAAGTGTAGTTATTTCCCACATTGCACAATCTTGCACAGTAAGATAGAAGAAATAGAACAAGCTCAGCCTTCTAGTGCCCCCACCCTGCTCCAGCCAGCAAACACACTTGCTGAGTGTAGGTGTCTTGCCTCTGCATCCTCCAGACTGGGGACAAAGCAAATTCCCATTGTTCCAAAACTGTCAGAGGATTAACCTTTAAATTTATTCTGCTGATCAATAAACCTAATTATTTCACTATAAGTTCTCCTTCAGATTTCTCAAAAAACCTCAACATAGACACAAACCTCCCAATCTCTTTAATTAATTTTTTCCATTTTTCCGTCTTGGGGCATTTCCATCCCTGTAAGCCACCACCTTCTTCAGTAAAGAAGCTGAGCAAACATTTTATTGACACATAGTTACAGAATCCCACTACAATCCCAGTTGTACATGTGCAACTCAAATAGGATGAGATTTAATGAAGTTTTCTTGGACTAGGAAACTTGAATTCTGTGTAAGTGATTTTTTTTTTTTTTTTTTTTTTTTTTTTTTTGTGAATAGAAGAGTAAAGTTAAAGCCTTTGTTGCATGGGGTTTTCGGGTGCCTTTGTAATGTAACACAAAACACCACAACCTTACACAAAACACTAACCTTAAGAGAGGAATGATGAGTAAAGAGCCATATACACCCCCATGGTGAGACATTCTGTTGTCAGAGAATTACTAATCCAGCAAATTTATGGGCAAAGTATTAGTGGTACCTGTTGTGTGAAGACACATTTTGCTGAATATATTACATTATTGCTCTTCAGTGGTAATATGAAGATCTATGTGGCTGAATAAGGAAGTATTAGGACTCAGGACTTGAAGCTTTAGTGGCAGTCTCTGCTGCAATCTGAGATGAGCTGTTCTCAAGGGATCATCATTTCTCACTGTCTCATTTTGATAGTTCCTGTGAAATTGTTTCCTGATGCTTTGCCATCACAGCTCAAACCTAAAAAAGTGGCTGGAAGTTTCATCTTTGGTTTTGACTTGTGAAACAATAACAGTGCATAAATAGTACATAAATTTTAAAACAGAAATAGTTCATGTCTTCCTGTGAAGTTACTGGATGACAAGTTTGCCATTTTCCCTCTGTTTGAGTCTTAGTTTCTCAAACTTCTGTGGCAATCCAGAGTTACCTTGACTGGTCACATATTTGGCATAAGAAATCTCAGGGCCTTGAGGAGAAGGTTGAGTACTAAGTGGTCTTTTACATCTTGATGAGAAAGTAGCTGTTGGACAGAAATGATTAGTGCAGGTTAGTTGATACTGATATGAATGCATACTTTGTTGCTAAAAGTGCAAGTTAAAACCCAATTGTCTTTTGCAGCTATTTGGTAAATAGCAGTTTGCTTCGTTTTCTTGACTTCTGGAGTGTGTTTGGCCACTTCCTGTGAAACACAGGCAGGAAGAAGCAGCTGTGAGTGGGTGGGGAACTACGGCTATGCTAACAAATGCATCTGCTCAACACAAGCATAACTTCTTCACATTACAGTACAAAAAGGAAGGCCAGAAGGTAACCAGCTATTGCAATGAGACCCTACCAGGATGGGTGCATGATGTACTTGGCCACAACTGGGCTTGTTTCACAGGACACAAGATTTTTTCATCTCCATCCGATGTTCACGTCAGCGAGCTACCTCTCCAGAAGCTTGGGGGAAGGTAAGCAACAGATAAGTGACCTTTTACTGGAATAAAATGTTTTATAACAGTGCTTGAGGATGGCTAAAATTGTAAGAACCAATTCCAGTATTGAGGACAAAGTTAATGCCAGTGATAATGTTGGAAATAAACCTGAATGCAGAAGAACAGAGTAGGGTTTGCCTGCTGCATCACAGTTTCTTTAGTCTCTGATGAAGCCCTGTCATAAAACTGGCATGTCTGAGGAAGGTGGTTATATCTAGTCAGTCTCAAGTTTTAGAAACCTTGCTTTGATCCAGTAATTCCATGTTTCTTTATCAGTACCTTCCAGAAGACACTTCCAGAGTTACATACTGAGTTTAGAGAACACCTTTAGTTTCAATCTCAGTCCATTTCTTACTGTTTTACTTTGTTTGCAGACTCTCCCACAGACGTTATGTGCACAACTTTGACTTTGTAAATGCTATCAATGCTCACCAGAAGTCATGGAGAGCAACAAGATACAAGGAGTATGAGAACTTTGCCCTGGAAGAACTAACTAAAAGAGCTGGGGGTCTCCATTCGAGAACTTCAAGGTAATAAGCCACTTTGTTCTGCAACAAACGCCACTGCTTCCAAGAGTCTGCTTGTATTTGTTCTGGCTCTTAGCTGTGCTTAGTTCAGATGTTTAATCAAGTTTCAAGGCCTTCCAGTTCATGTTCATGGGGTGCAAACATATTTTTCATTTGAATGATTATTCTGTTGTCTCAAGCAGTTGGGACAAATAGAGTCACCTACCCTTTAGTCTTGCTCAGTAACTCACTGCTGAACTCATTTGTGCAGGGAAGCAGTTATCTCAGTGCAGTCTCATTTATCATCTCACTGTCCTGTCTGCTCATCAACTGCTTGCCATAGTTGGGAGTTTCTGCTTGTGCTTCATCTTGGTTCTTCTAGTTCATAATTGCAGTTGAAAAGCTGTGAACTGCTCTCTGCTCCTAAACATGAAATCAGAGATTTCTGAGGGAATTCCCTGGTTTCTTTGATAGTTTGCCACGCCTGCAACAAGAGTCCTCTAGCAGGAGTAGAGTGTCTCAGTGAAGAAGCGTGAAAGTAGCTCTGAGAAGGCCTTCAGGGTCTTGCAGATGACTTAGCTGAGAGTGGTAATGGGGATGGGTACATCATGCTCCACAAAATTTGAGAACTGGAGTTTAAAGATTGCCCTCTTTATAGCTGTCAGCATCTTCATAGTTTTGCTTTTTCAGCTCTTGGTATTTCTGTGAGTAGGAATGCTACTTACTTTTCCAAACTGCAGCAATCATATGTTTGTTGAAGAAGGTCCTACTATAGAATAAAACTGCTTATTTACATAGGAATATCATGCAGATGTATAGATAGAAGTCGCCTTGTAGATGATCTTAAATACAGTAATCTATTTGGAAGCTCTTTTCCACCCATGCAGTACCATGATAGTATTTGGTTTGCCCTCTCCTGCTTTCAAAACAGACTCTAGAGTCTGATGTTTGTGAATGGCACCAAGGACAAGCATCATGTTATATGAAAGTTGAATGCACGAAGCTCTTGTTTTGCTGATAGGAGCATCACTTGGCTGCAGGTGGTAGATGAGGACAGGTAACATTTAATACTTCTTCCAAAGTCACAGTGAAAACTTGCCCCAGAGAAGTCTCCAGGGCAAGTAGGACTACAGTTAGTGAATTGTCAGCGTAAGCCATGCCTGTGCCTGAAGTGAAACTGTAGTTGCTGTCAGCGCATGCTGCCAAGGAAAAATGGTTTCTGCAGTCAGATACTCTACATACTTTGTAATTGCAGTAAAATAACTGTTGTAGTACTGTGTTGCTATAGTCTCTGAGAGTTACCTCAGCACTTCAGATCAGTGCAGAAGTACTTGAGCTCAGCAGCTCATGGATGTTAAGGAAACTTATCCATTGGCCCACCCAGGAGCTGCTCTGGCAGTCACACTCGCACAGCCTGAGCTGGGACCGAGGCCCCTTTGCAGCCACACCCCAACTCACAGTCACACTAGCATTCCTTACCTGCTTGATGCCAGGGTTCCAATAGCAGAGTCTCAGATTTCCAGATCTTTAAAATAATTTTATCTTGGTGCCGTAACTAAATAATACAACAGCAGTTTGTACTGAGTCCCTCTGAGGAGGGACCCCAAAAAAAGGAGCCCCTGAGCTTTTATACCCCCAGCCTTAAGTGTGAAAAGTCTGGGGTCCCTTCTGAGTGTCCTGTCACCTGGCTGGGCCAAAGGTCCCTGCTCCCTTTGTTGTACAAAAGGATTTTGCTGCCCAGAGCCCTTTGAAGCTCACACTGCAGCTTGCCAACTGAACTACCTGTGCTGAATGTATTCCTCAACAGTGGATAGTTAATAATATGGTTCCCTCAGGGAGCAATTTGAGTAGGTCTTGAATCCTGCTCAAGCTCATCTCTTCATATTTGACACCCACTCAGTTTAGATGAAGACTATTTTAAATTGCATACTGTGAAGCAAGTCCAGCTAGTAGAAGCCAAAGATGAAAACTGAGTGTTACGTAATTGTTTCCTTGCCTGCAGTGTGATATGTTTTTCAAAAGCATCTTCTCCTCTTTAGACCAAAGTCTGCACCTCTAACACCTGAGTTGCTCAAGAAAGTTTCAAGCTTGCCAGAATCCTGGGACTGGAGAAATGTGAATGGTGTCAATTATGTCAGCCCTGTTCGGAATCAAGGTAAAAATGAATAAATAAACCTCTGAATTCAAAGTTTTAGCGCTCCTTTGATGTAGTTTGTAATTTGCTGCTAACCAGAAGGTTATGCCTAGTGTCTTGCAGCTGACAGGTTGCACCTTTACTGTGAATAAGGTGTGAAAACTGGGTGGAGTCCTGGCTAGCAATGCTGTACCGAAATAGGTGGTGGTACTGGCTTGTCCAGACAGTGCTGACTTGCTGGAGAGAAGGCCTATTACCACAGTACCCTGCATAAACACAGCTGTCAGGTTTTGTCCAAACAATCTTAGCCATGGTTTTTTGCACACTGACTGATGTACATTTAATTTTTTCCCTAATTTCGTTTGATGGCAAATTATCACGCAGCTTTAATGAATGAACCCATAAAAATTGTTTATACTGCCTCCGAATCTTATCACCCTGATAAATTCAGGTGTTACTTAACTGGCTAGGTGCAAGAGGAGATATTAGTCACTATGAAAATTGCAGACAATGATAAATGTAAAATACTGGTAAGAACTTAAAAGCATACCATGCTGGTATGTGTTGATTCTGTAGGGAGTGTTTATAGCACAGTGGTGTGAGATGCCTAAATTATATGTTCATATAATGGAGGCCAGGAGTGAGCTCTGTTAATGTGTCCCCTCCCTGTGTCACCATAAACTTGCATCTGCTGGTAGCTATCTGGTGGCAGCTTTTGGGGGAAAGAAGCATTCAATCCCTCATTTATGACTTAATTATTCTGACAAATTCTGCCAGCTGTACTCCTGGTAGCAGAAGCAGCATAGGAAGGCTTATGGAGTTTCTAGCTATGTGGAAGCACTGGAAGATGGCAACAGGAAATTATATGGTCCTCTGTAGGTGTGAGTCCTGTACTTTGTCCTGGTGTGAACTATGAATGTCCCAAGGGCTCTTTTATCTTCCAAACAATTGAACACTCAGTTCCAGACTTACCCTTTCTCTGTAGTGTTGCTTCAAAGTTTCTCTAAATGAGAACTAGTCTGTTGTTTCCAATAAAAGAGCTTCCTACACTTTTTATGTAATCTGAGGGTCCATGCTGAGTATGTTAAGTGTCTGTGGAACGTGCATTCTCCTCCATCAAACTAGAATTTTAGCTTTAAGGCTTAAAAAAAAAACCAAACAAACAAAACCTACAAAAGAGGTCATTCTGTGGACTTTAGAAATACCACTGTGGTAACAGGAAAGAAATTTAGCAACCAGTCCAGCAGAGTTCAGACTGAAATGGTTGAGTGAATTTTATTTTTCATGTTTTTGCACACATAATGCAACAAAGTGTTCTACAATGTAGCCCATCTCAGATGCTGCGACTGTACAGTGAGTGGGAGGCATCTTTCACTGCTTCGCTTTGTCCTGCTGGGAAAACAATGTTCCTGCTCAGGCTGATTTTTGTCCCTTCTCTTCAGAGGTGCATCTAGCTGAGTGAAGGTGCAATTTCACGAAGTCTTGCTGTTGTAATAGCTCTGCTTTTATACACCTACACAGTTCAAGAGAAAGTATTTTGTTTTGTTCCTCAAGACTCCCACATTTTCATAGCTCTGCAATATTTGACTTTCGCACCATCAGGAAACAAAAGGAAATCAGGCACCTTGATGACAAACAGTGGATAAAATAGGACCTCATCCAAGTAATCGTTCTTCCTGTCAGCCTTGTCATTCCATTTCCAAAGGCTTTTAATGAGTGAAAGGAAGGTCCTAGAGAGTGCAGAGGCCTAAAGCTAGAAGCAATACTAAATTTTGATGCAAAAGTAAGGAGACTTAACTGTCTGCCAGTAAGCAGAAGGGAAATTAAGGTGCTTCTGAAAAGCCAGTGTACATTTACATGCCCTTGGGAAGCAAGGGGAGTGGGGATGAATCCATTCTCTTAAACATGCTATTTATACCACTATTCCCTTAAAAGTCTGTTATTTTAGAGGTAGCTGTAGAGGTGGAATATTTTTTCAACTGGGAATTACGGGACTAAATCTATTGGTAGGTTGAAATAAGAACAATATTGTCAGCATTCACTTCAAATAGCTCATTGCCCCATAGCATATGTGCTCCGTAAAGGGTAGATAGAGCCTTCTCAGCCCTGGTAATGTGGTCCCTGAAGGTTCATTCTGAAGGAATAGGGTAATTTGATAGCTCTTAAGTGCTACTGCTGAAAAACACTGGAGCAGTACTTTGCCTCTTATTCTTGAAAATAAGCTCAGTGTTCCCTGAGAAGTTGTTAGAAGTGGGTTTTGAATTGCATGCATGCATGCATGAAAACTAAATGAAGATTTAAAATCTTTGCTCTATTGGTGTTCAAGTTCTAATCACTGTCTGGTAGGTTTTAACTCTTTTCAGTGGGCTTATAGATGTACCTGATGGCAAGTCACTAGCCTTGTTTATGTTACTGACTGCTCCTTGTGGTTCCTTTTTCTCCTCTCTCAGGCTCATGTGGCAGCTGTTATGCATTTTCCTCCATGGCCATGCTGGAAGCAAGGATACGTATCCTCACAAACAACACTCAGAAACCAGTCTTCAGTCCCCAGCAGGTTGTGTCTTGCAGCCAATATTCTCAGGGTAAGGATGATGGTGTGTATATAAAGACAACACCTTTCATGTAATGACAATGCTGGAGAAGGAGACTAGTTTGAAAACTTCCATCCCTTCCCCATCAAGTTACTTTTTTCATAAAACAAGTTACTTTTTTCATAAAACTTTTTCAACCATCTGCCTGTGAGATGGAAATATCTAAGGAGTAGGGCTCAAAATGGTGCTGATTACAATGCTCACCTAGAAAGAACCTAAATATTCTCCCAGAGGCACATTCAGAGGGAGGAGGAGGAAATGAGCAAAAGCAATGGCTAAAGTTTTCCAGAGAACTGTATCCTTGTTAGGACAGATCCTAATACTGCATGTAACTAGCTGTTTTTTCTGACGGGGATTGTCAGGAGCCCTTTCTAACAGGGATTGTCAGGATGAGAAAAGGTCCAAGTATTAGTGTTGCCAATATAGCTCCCAGAGATGTGAATTTTGCCCTGAGTGTTTCAGAAAGCTGACTTTGCTAACTGGAGTCGTAGAATGATCTGGGTCACTGAAGTGTGTTCAATAATGTATCTGAAGGAATTATGAAAGATTTAAGTGGGAGAGTCTCCCAACTCAAGTAAGAGAATTTCCAAGGGAAGAAGCACTTTTTTGGTTTATTTTGTTATTGTTTTTTGGTTTTTGTTTTTTTTTTTTAAGGTTGTGATGGTGGCTTCCCATATCTCATTGGTGGAAAGTATGTCCAAGACTTTGGTGTGGTGGAAGAGGACTGCTTCCCTTACACAGCCCAAGACTCTCCGTGCCTTTTCAAGCGCAGCTGTTACCACTACTACACATCTGAGTACCACTATGTTGGTGGTTTCTATGGTGGCTGCAATGAAGCCCTGATGAAACTTGAGCTTGTTATGCATGGCCCAATGGCTGTTGCCTTAGAGGTTTATAATGATTTCATGTCTTATAAAGAGGGGATCTACCATCACACCGGGCTGCAGGATGATTTAAATCCTTTTGAATTGACCAATCATGCTGTTTTACTGGTGGGCTATGGTAAAGACCCAGAAAGTGGTGAAAAATTCTGGATTGTGAAGAACAGCTGGGGCACCTCATGGGGGGAAGATGGCTACTTCAGAATCCGCCGTGGCACTGATGAATGTGCAATTGAAAGCATTGCAGTGGCTGCAACTCCTATTCCAAAGTTATAATGTAAAGGTCTTCATCCAGTGCCTTGTCCTGAGCCATGAGAATGCACTGATGGTTGAAGATTCTGGTTAAAATCTGTTCCTTGGCCTGAAAAGGCAGCTTTAAGGAATTTTTCAACAACAGAGCAGTTTCCTTATGTGAGAAGATGAAGACTATTACATCTGCTCTGTGCACTGGAGGCTTCCTCTCAAGTCTGACAGTAGATCACCCAGAAAGGCTGTTTTGGCCACAGTGGTGATTAATTACTCATCTTTGGATATACCTTCAATTACCACTTGCATTTTTTTCCATGGGCAATCTTGACCTTCAGATCTCAGAGGGAAGTGTCTGCTATGATAGTCTGTAACTGCTTTGAAGGGATGCTGTAGTGCCTTACTTCTCAGAAATCACGAA
This sequence comes from Motacilla alba alba, assembly GCF_015832195.1. Lineage (NCBI taxonomy): Eukaryota > Metazoa > Chordata > Aves > Passeriformes > Motacillidae > Motacilla > Motacilla alba. The sequence goes on along the minus strand of NC_052016.1, from coordinate 43,974,838 downwards.
GTCACTGCAATTTGGAACATAAATGTGTATTGGGGAGGGAATGAGCAATTACACTGATGAAAATAAAATTCTAAAGCTCTAAGTGTCCTGCAAAAACTGCATGTCAAATCCTTATGACAATAAAAATCAATTCTATGTTTCAGGCTGTTACTAAATGTTCTAGTTCTGGATTTTATTGCTGTGCTTCACTATTGATCATTTCAGAGTTCAATAAAGAACAGCTCACTCCCATAGGAGTTTATATTTGTGGAAGAATTAGTTCTTTTGGTGACCTGTCTATGAGTTTTGAGCTTCCTGTCAAGAACTTTATACTTTAGCCAAAACTGGTGGGAAAGAAGGATGAGAGGACAGAAGAGCTAGTACAATCTTGCATGTGAAGCTGAGATAATCACAACAGCCTCAAGCAAGTTGTCCAGAAGTGCAGTAGTCCTGGCTGTGGATGTAGAACAATTCATTGAGTAAATCTGCTAACTCCCCAGTAATCCTGTTTAAATCCTTTCTGTTAATCTGTTGCTCTATTTCTTTCAAATATACAAGGTAGAAACATAGGGTTGAGAGGAGGGATTGCAATGCTTGGAATTAACCATTTCTCAGCTGCAACACAGTACTTTGTTAGAGCAGCACTGGTCTTTGCTGTTCACCTGGGGAAACAAAAATGGCATAAAGGTAAGTGCCAGTTTTATACATAGATGCTAACTTCTTTAGTAATCTCTATTAAAATGTGACCACAGTTACTTGGTATTTTTCTGTGTGAAATACAGTCTCATGGGTGGTTTTTCTAGGTGTAGGGAAATTCATAAAATGCAGAAAAATGGAACAGTTGTCTGTAATCTATCCCATTTAACTTAGGAGGGAAAACTCACTTTTTACTTCAGTAGCAAAATTTCACAAGAAATCCTGGATTCTAGTTTGCTCAAGTTGAGGGGCAGGGAAAGGCTTCATGGTTTTTTCAATCCCCTCCCAAAAAATATTAAGCCTGGTCTGTGGCAAGTTGAACATGAGTCTGCAGTGCCCTTGGAGCCAGGAGGGGTTCTGGGGTGCATCTGGCAAAGCATCACCAACCAGACAAGGAAGGGGATTGTCCTGCTCTGCTCTGCACTGGGGTGGCCTCACCTCGAGTGCTGGGGCAGTTTTGGGTGCCAAAATAGAAAAAAGACATTAGACTATTAGAGAGCGTCCAAAGGAGGGCCACAAAGGTGGTGAGGGGCCTTGAGGAGAAGCCATATGAGGGGTGGCTGGGGTGCCTTGGTCTGTTCAGGCTGGGGGAGACTGAGGAGAGACCTCATTGCAGTCTGCAGCTTCCTTGTGAGGGGAAGAGAAGGGGCAGGTGCTGACCTTCTCTCTGGTGACCAGTGGCAGGACCCAAGGGAGTGGCCTGAAGCTGTGTCAGGGGAGGTTTAGGTTGGATATCAGGAAAAGGTTCTTCAACCAGAGGGTGGTTGGGCACTGGAACAGGCTTCCCAGGGCTGTGGTCACACCCCCAGGCCTGACAGAGTTCAGGAAGTGTTTGGACAATGCTGTCAGGCACATGGTGCGATTCTTGGAGATGTCCTGTGCAGGGCCAGGAGTTGGACTCGATGATCCTTGTGGGTCCCTTCTGATTCAGCTTCTCAGTTCTGTGTTTCTGTGTTTGGAAATTTAGAATTTGTGTATTGCCAGAAGTGGAACAAGGACTTCTGAAATAGGTCATACTGTGCATTGAATTGTTTAAGCTTAGGGATTTGGGGGGTGGAAGAGGAGCTAGGTTCCTGGATTTTTTTAGTAACTTTAGTACATAAGATTTTTTTAAGAATAGGAATATAAAAGCTAGATGTTTCTTTTTACTATCTTTCAGCCATTAGGAAATTGATTCCTTATCACCAAGCTGTTGCTGACACTCTTGGCACTATAAAATACAAAACCACTTGCTATGCATTATATCATGTTAACTACGTGTGTTTTGAATTACATTCTGTATTATTTTCTCAACAATTCCTTCATTTGTCTGTCACTGCTTGTGTGTGGCAGCTGCACTGGTGCTAATAGGAAGATGGGAGTGTTCTCAGAGTGGTCTGTCACTGTCACTGCCCCCAGTGACTGTAATCAGATGTTTGCCTCTGGCTGACTGCAGTGTGTGAATGTCCCTGTTTTCTATATTCCAGAGCTTCACACAAGAATGTCAGTCAGCCTTATGGAACTAGTATGTGGAAGTAGATTGTTTATATGGCTTCTTCCTATAAACAATGCATTAGCTGAAATGGAAAACATGCTATCACTCAGGAGAATAGTTGTAGGGTTGGCAGATAGGTCTTGTTGGGAACATGTAAAGCCCCAATATATTTGACTTATCATGGACGGTTAATAGATAATGTCATGACTGATAAATACTTTCATGGGAATTAAAGCTTATCATCAGCCCAGCAAACAGAGATATTAAAAGTTTTGTGTTTTGAAAATTAGTGCATACAAGGGATAAAAAAGATGCATCTCTTTAAGAAATCCTTAAAAATTATTAAGAGCTGTAGTGGAGTCTCCATCACTGGAGTGGGATGATTTTCCACTTTGAGGACTGCCCCATACACCAGAATTGCTCAGAGACTAATGCAATTGGTTTATGAAGGAGACTTGGCAGGGTCATCATGACTCCTTCTTGCTTTGTGACCTGAGAACTTGAAATGCAAAGTGACATTTAACTTCCAAAGTTGTCAGTCTAACTTTGCAGTGTAAATAAAATTCATATAAAGCAACAGCAGGGATTTTTTTCTAGATTTGTTTAAAGTGCTAAATTTAGGACTGAATAGTTTTAAAGTTGTGTTATTCCAGGATTCTTGGGAAAACAGGAAAACCAGTGCACCGAGTTTATTAGAATGGCAAGCTCAGTACAATATTAAAATCTGATAGCTTCTTATGTTTTGGGATTTTTAATGACTTACACTTTATGCATTGTTTTCTTGTCCATTGCTGGATGTTTAAAACTAGCTTTTAAAATGGAATTAAGAACATTAGACTACTTTTGAAATTTCTGCTGACATCAGACTTCCTATGACCTCTGAAAATACTGACATATTTCTAAAGTACTTTGATCAAGATGTGATTAAAACAAGGTTGTAGGTAATGCAGGTGGTGTTGTTAATGCAACATTTCCAAGGATGTCAAATGCAGAATTTTGAAAAGCATTTTTCCCCATTTTTTATATTTTAAAGAGAGTCAAATTTTGAGGGAGGGGTGTTACTTATTTTTAGAAGACAACAAGAAAGATGGACTAAGGAAACATTTTCTCAGTGGTTGCAATCTACAAAACATGTTTTAGCAAGGTTTCAGTTTTTCATTCTTTGCTTTTAGGGGAAAAAAAAAACATCATAGCATGTTCCCCCCCTCCCCCCCCCCCCCATCAAATTGTTAATTTTTTCAGAAAAGCCATTTCTGGTATGTGTTAAAAATCCTGTTAAAACATCAAAGCCATGACTGATTTTACTTTCACCTGAATGAGTGGGACTTATTTAACTCTGCTCTAGACAACCTGCAGGGATGGAGCTACCTAATACCACTGCAACTGTCTCACTTTGGGTTGGTGTGGTCTCCACAGTGTGATGAAGAGCATGCTATAATGTCAGGAGCCACTCAGGGATGTGGTGCAGCAGTGGGTGAGGAGGGAAATTAGGGGGGGGAGTTTGCCCAGATCTGCTAGTGACTGTGGGAACTCAAGGGCATTGCAGGAGTGCGGCAGGGACAGCTGGGGGGATTCAGGCTGTGCAGAGGGGGTCCATCCTCACTGGGTGTCTGGCAACACAGCCTTACTAATGCTCTCATTTGCGCCATGAGATCAAAACAGCACTTGAGTTGTAAAATAAAATGTGTTAGTGAGGTCCAGAAGCCTGTGGGTGTGAACACTCATGTACCCAGGCCAATTCATGACTAATTCTCATTTTTCTTACTGCAGTCAATTCATTACATGTAGATGTATCAAGTTACTTTAAAAGAAGTTGGTTTCAATTTGGACATTGAATTTGAAATTTTAAGGGTGAGCCTGAGCATATTTAAAAGAAAACACAAGTCCTTTCTATATCCTGAGCAATATGGGCAGCATGTTATAAACAAACCGAAGGTGAAAGCTTTGTCTGCAGTATGAGATAATGCAACATACTTGACTACCCTTTTTGAACAATGAGTTTTAAGTGAAATGCCTCTGTTTCACTGAGAGCCAGAGTATCTTATGTGCTGAGGAGAAGGTGTTGGAGACTACAGCTCAAGCAGGCTGAAATTTCTGTGCTGGTTACTGTGGTTTCTGTGCTGTGTGTGAAGCAGTGTGAGCATGTGTATCTGGATGTTTAGCTTTCCAAAAAGGTACAAAGCATTTAATGGCAGTAAAATGGTATTAGTAACCTGCAGCTTTAAGAGGTGGTCAGGTGCAGGACATTAACAGAGCATCAGTTTTTATCAGTTCCCTCTGAATGACAGGTGGTGCAGGAGGAGGAGAGATTGAAGCCTTTCTGTATAGCCTATGTGCACATGTAGAATTTTTCTCTGTCTGTGATAGGAAAGGCACTGACACATACTCCTGCCAATTACTCCTAATTGTTTTATATGGATCAGCTGGATTGATCCAGCAGATGTTATTTAGCATGAGATGCACAAGCTAAATTAAACTCTCTCTCTCATTTCATCTCTCTTAACATTTCACTAGGCTGATAGTTTAGCTCATTCCTCTTCAAGCACGTTGTGCTATTTGCACTTTAAGATATTTGTGCATGTTTATGCTTGAAGTGATCTGGGACGTCTGACTTACCTCATTAAATAAAGAATACTTCTAAGGGCTGTGTAGAAGGGCTGATATCCCTTAAGCAATATGACAGGTGATAAATTGTAAGTACTGTCATAACCACCAAAGACATTAAAAGGGATGTCTTTGCCCTAGGAGGATTTCAGATTTAAGATTTCTTGAAAATATTTAATATTCTTAAATGTCCAGCAGTTCCAAACTTAACATTCTTTTTGTAAGATGGGAAAAACTTCCCAAAACCATTAACTAACTATACAGAACCCTTATAATTATATTTAGCAAAGGATACATAAGGACAAAGTATGTGGATTTTTTTAAAACTTCTTTTAATTAACTTTTCTATTGCTCTCTTATTTAACGCTTGTAACACTAATATAAAATGGTGGCCCCTTCTATCGTTCTGTTTAGCATTGCACTGGAATAAATAGGATTTTTGGTCTGGACTATACATGGATTCCTTAAGGTTTTTCTTCTCATTAGCACTGATGACTCAAGGAAGCTGAATATCTCAGAAGGCAAATCTTCCTGAAAGCACAGAGTCCATGACCTCTAGGAGGCCATTACTTCACCTGGGAACAGTGATACCCAACTGTCTCCTGACTTGACTCTGTACTTTGCTCTTGGTCTGACTGCGCCACTTCTTGCTCCCAGAACTATCTCTGCATAACAGTTCAGGAAAATCTGGAGCCTTCTTAAAGTCCTGATCCTATTTTGGGACTCTCTTACTTCTCCCTGTAGGTGTTTAGACATAAACAGGAATACTCCAAAAGCTTGACATTTGGGTGACTAAGTCTGTAGTCTGTACTATATTTTGCTTTCATGAAGATTTCCTTCTAAATCTCATGCATTGAAAAGGCTGCTGAGTTTTGTCACTCAGTTACATTTCTCTCTGCTTTTCTGAAAACCTCTATTAACCATGGGATTATATTTAAATTTAAATTCCGTGTTTAAATTTCAGCAGGATAATACCTGTATCGAATTGTGGGAGGGGGGAAAAATCAATTACAACAAATAGACTAAAAGGCCAAATCAAATACATAAAACTCAGCAGTGGGATGATGAAATGTAAGTGATTAAATGTTCTTTTCACAGAACACATCTATTTTCTATGTTTGCTGCCTTGAGGAAAAGTAGAAATAGGGTGATGGTATTTTCCTGATTGTTGGGGGCTGATTTTTAAGCTGTAAAATTGAAAGAATGACTTTCTTTTTTTATTTAAAGAGGCTGGCAAACAAGAACTTGAGCTCCATCTTATCCTTTAGGATTGTAGAAGTTTGTAATAGCAGCATTAAAACTTCTCCACATGGAAAACAAATGGGACCATCAGAGTGTGGAAGAATCAGGAGGAATAACAGGAGATGACCTATGGGAAAGGCAGGTGCTCATGGCGCCTGGATTGATGGCAAATTAAGTTCGCAGCACATCTGCATGAAGTACATTGGGACACTCAGAACAGGAAACAAAGAATAAACTAAATAAAGCAAGAGACATCCTAAAAAAAACAGACAATCTAAAGAAAAAAAAAACAAAAACATTCAGTAGTTTGGCGTTGTAGAGACCTTAAAGATCCAACGCCCTTCCCTCCCACTTTAAGCATGTATGCCCCTTTCTATCCCAGGTTGCCCATCCAGCCTGGCCTTGAACATTTCCAGGAATAGGACATCCACAACTTCCCTGGACAAGATGTGCCAGTGCCTCACCACTCTAACAGGAAAGAATATCCAATCTAAATCTCTTTTCTTAATTTAAAACCCTTGTCCTATTGCTATCTACCCATGAAAAAGCCCCAGTCCCTCTTTTTATAAGGCCACTTTAAGTACTGGAAGGCTGCAGTAAAGTCTTCCCAAAGTCTTCTCTTCCCAGGTTGAACAACCTCAGCTGTCTCAGCCTGTCTTTGTAGGAGGCGCTCCAGGCCCCAATCATCTTTGTGGCCTCCTCTAGGCTTACTTCAAGACATCATCCTTGTGTTGAGGACTCCAGAACTGGACACAATGATCCAGGTGGAGTCTCTCAGTGGCAGAATGCAGAGACAGAATCTTTTCCCTTGCCCTGCTGGCCATGCAGCCAAGGACGTGGTTGGTTTTCTGCGCTGTGAGCACACATTGCCAGGTAATGTACAGCTTTTCATACATGGGAATCCCTAAATGCCATTAAGAGGTGATGGTAAGGACAAACCCTCTTCAGCAGCTTCCAGGTGAAAAGACTAGATGCTTTAATAAGCAAAACCTAATGCTTCATGTAAGTGGAACAGATATGAAGCAGTACAAGACTCCTCCAAAAGCAGCACCTGAATACTAACCCAGGGATGAGGAGATGGTGGGGGCTGAGTAGCTGGCATCCACTTCCTTCCTGTTGCTGCAAGAAAACTTGGCTAAAGCTCTGTGATGTATGTGGGTATGAGTAAGTAGAAAAATTTAACACAGAGCACGGCACTTGTAAGAAGGTGGGTGTCAGTGTGTTGATGTATGTTTTAAAATAGAATTACTTTCCCCTTCTATAGGTGTTGGATTGAGCTTTGCTGCACTGCTGCTAGGGAGAAGCAATGTTAATTACTGCAAAATCTCTGGCTTAAGAGTTCAGCTACAGGTCTCTAAGAACAGTTCCCTTCCTCAATGTAGTTTGTGTGCTGTCTTGAACCCATGAACAAACATGTATGTCAAAGCTCATGTATAGCCTCTAATTTGTTTACACCTTTCCCTGCAATCCAGCTTCCACAAAGAAAAGAAATTCTGGCTCTGCCAGGACAGGTGATGGCCTTCTTCTCTTATGTATCAGGCAAAAAATCATAGCTGGGAGTCTGGTTACCAATTGAGAAGGCAGCTGTCTCACTGCTAAGATAACTTCCAGAATGGGTAGGGTTGATGTGTTTGTTGTTTTGGGTTTTTGGGGCTTTTTTGGTGGCCAGTTTTTTATTTTGGGGTGTTGTTTTTTTTTTTTTTGTTTGGTTGTTTTTTGTTCTTTTTCTTTCTTTGTTTGAAAAGAGTGCTAAAACCAGGATAAAAGAGTTCAAAAATGTGAGAAAACTAAACCTTCCTGGTATTTCTGATTTACATAGGGATTTTTTCTTATTTTGAAATGTATTCATAAAAAAGCTTTGTAACATTTGAGAAAAATGACATTTCAGCTGCTTTGTATATATATATATCTATATATATATATATATATATATATATATATATATATATAGGGAATATATTCTATGTATGCATATATACACAAACAGAAAGGACTGTTTTTTTTTTTTTTTTTACTTTCTTGCAGTTGAGAACACTGACAAAAATCCCAGTCTGGAAAACCTTCACCAGATGAACTGAGATCCACACAGTGTTACTTATCCTCCTTATCTCTATTTTTTGTTTGTCTTTCCTGCTGAGATAAGGCTTCCAGGAGCAGGCCTGGCCACCATCCAGGGCTGGAGCAGCGTTCAGCACACAGGAGCCTTTCTTGCTGAGCCCTGAAGTGCTACTCTGATAGCAGGCTAAATAACAACTAGTAAATGTGGAAGGAACCCAAGCCCAGCACTGTCTTTATAAACACCTTTATTGTGCCTTGTGTCTTGGGAGGTTTCTAGAGTGTGTTGGTGACACCCTCAAGTACAGATGGATTGGCTGATGAGGGAAGATGCTCTGCTGGACCACATACTTGCAAACAAGAGAGTACTGTATAAATAATGTGAAATCTTGGGGCAGCTTTGGCTGGCAACCCTAAGAGAGTATATTTCAGGATTCTGAGAAGAGGGAAAAAGGCAAAAGTCAGGGTTCAAGCCTTGATTTCAGGAGCAAAGACTTCAGCCTGATCCTGCTTGGGAAAATCCTCTGGAAGGCCCTGGACTGAAAAGGCATCAGGGAGAGCCAATTGATTTCAAGAATTATGTCCTCCAAATTCAAGAATGGTCCACCTCCACATGTAGATAATCAAGCAAAGGCAGCAGGAGGCCTGCAAGGATGAATAAGAAGCTTCTGACTAAACTCAAAAATAAAAAAGAAATGTATAAAATAGATGGGACAGGTGACTGGGGATGGATATCTATACACTGTCTGAGCCTTGGTGAGATCTGATTATTAAAATTATTAGAGAGATGCCTCTGCCCAAATTAAGGTGGAAATGAGACCCTATGTTGAAGTGAATAGTATGAACTTTTTTAAACAGTAAATGTGAGGCAGAGAGAGAAAGAAGTGTAAAAAACATATAAGGGAGAGAAAGAGAGTGACAGAGAGACAGATTAAATAGAAAAATGTCACCACTCCATAGATTCCAACAGCATCCCATTGGTCGTCTTGTCTTCTCAATCATAGGGTCCCACAAAACACAGATCCAATGCACTAATATCCATTCAGCCCCGGTGGGAGCACCCAGGTTCCTCTCCTGGTATCTTCAGAAAGAGAAAGAAGAAGAATCCATGGAACTACAGGCTGGTAAGCATCACAGGAAAGGTGGTGGAGCAAATCACAAGATTTGATCACAGGAAATGTCATGGAGCAAATCCTCCTGGGAGTAGTTTCAAAACACAGGAAAGATAAGAAGGTGACTTGGAGTAGTCAGTGTAGGTTTATGAAGGATATATCATGCCTTACCAAACAGATAGATAGCCTCCTATGATGAAATCACTGGGTATGGATAGAGACAACAGTGGATGATGAGTGCACTGTCCAATTCTGGGCTTCCCAGTAAAACAAATGAGGATAACTGAGTCCTGCTAAGTAATACAGAGGTGATTAAGAGTTTGGACCATCAAGAAGAGAGAAGAGAGCTGGGACAGTTCATCTGGACTAAAGAAGGCTCATGGAGATCGTAAAGAATCTGTAAAGAATACAGAAAAAATATAATCTATTAAACATTTTTTTAAATGCTTTTTATTGTCTGTGTGGTCAAACAGTGAAATACATTGCCCAGAGACTGTGAAGTCTTCATGCCTGCCTTTACCTGCCCTGCTTTGAGCAGGGTGTTAGATTCAGTAATCTCCAGAAGTACTTTCCTGCCTCAGTGCATCTGTGATATTTGAAATGAAAATGAATACAATTTACAAAAGAAACTCCTGATGAACTTTTATCAGGTAAAGGTAGCATCTTTTGTTGTTTTGTTCCATGGTTTCAATTTACAGTTACAAGGGAAATTATATAAGCCACTGCATATTAATTTAGGATCTACTCTTATAAATTTCCCTGCACATGATATTAGTGATAGTCTTCAAGAACCACACTTAAATCTACATGAATTGGACAAAAGTTTCACCAGTGTGATTCAGCCCTGTTCTTAAAAGGGGATGATTGTCTCTTGTGGAGGACAGGGTAGACTATTCTCTAAATTTCTCCTGTGGGGTTTCCAACTGTCTCTCATGGGAGGGGCATAATAGAGGTTACTGTTTATCAGAACTATTCTAGCTTGATTTAGACATGCCCATGTGTAGCACTGTAACTGACTCCCATCACAGAAATACTCTTCAGTACCTGAGAGGGTTAAAATTGCTGCACTGTCAGTTTGGTCGAGGCTTTTGTCCAGTTCCATAGTAGCATTCCTGCAATGACTGGGATGCTTCCATCTGCAGCCTCAGTGAGTGCTCTTACACTTCACTTATTGAATCTGAGGTACAACAAATCTCCATTGAAACTGGCACATTTCAGACTAAATCTCTGCTGTATGATGCTTTCACTGCTGTCTGGCCTCAGGGACAAGCCATTTTACTTTTCCCAGAGTATTACTGACCCCCCTGTTATTAGATTTTACCCTTGGCAGTCATTCTGGTCCTTGCCTTATTGCTTTTTGAGTTGCACTGTGTTCATGTATTCCCAGGTGACTGTTCAAATACACTTGGTGTAAAATGCACTGCAATCCTTCTAAGATTCTTTGCTGCAAGCTCCAAAGGATTGACTTTAACTTGGATTTTACTAGGCTGTATGGATCTATATAAAAAAAAAAATTGTCCTTAAGAGAGGGAATTATATCAAATTATTAATAATTTTTGACCTTGTTGGAGTAGAAATATGTATTTGGATCTGAGCATTGTCTGCATTCACCCAGGGCTGATGGACATGGAAGCTATGTTGGAATATGCAATAAGTAGTCAAACTCGGTTCCTTTATCAGACTAAGGGTTGCAATCATGAGAGAGCCACTAACTCTCACACTTTTAACACAATGATTCATGCACCACTGAGCTTTTAACTATGTAGCTGTCAACTCTGTATTCATTGATACACCAGAATTAATTGGAATACAAACTGGCAAAAAACTCTGTGAAGAATGTCAATGTTTTGTATTTTTTATGTAGGATATAAAATTATCTTATAGTCTACAAAATTGATTTGTATGTATATGTGTGTGTATATATATGCATACACACAGAGAGATGTGTATTAGCATGACTCCAAATTATGCTGTCATTTATACAGAATAACATTTATACATATGACATATTAGGTAAGATCAATAGAATGTGCAGGTCACTCCCTTCAAGACATTCAAAGCTACCAGATATAACATCAATAGCTGTGGTGTGAAAACCCTATGTCATTTTAGATGGAAGTCCTTTGAATACATACATTTCTAATAATCTGAATTTTGGTCACAAAAATATAAGAAAATATATGAAACTGTTAGAGACCATCCAAAACAGGGCAACAAAGGTGGTGAAGGGCCTTCCCTTGAGGGGAAGCCCTATGAGGAGCAGCTGAGGGCACTTGGTCTGTTAGCCTGGAGAACAGAGTGGGGAGACCTCATTGCAGTCTGCAACTACGTCATGAGAAGAAGAGGGGGAGCAGGTACTGATCTCTTCTCCCTGATGACCTGTGGCAGGACCTGAGGAAATGGCCTGAAGTTGTGTTAGTGGAGGTTGAGGCTGAATATTAGGAAAAGGTTCTTCCCCCAGAGGGTGGCTGGGCACTGGAACAGGCTCTCCAGGGCAGTGGTCACAGCCCTAAGCCTGATAGAGTTCAAAAAGCATTTGGACAATGCACACTGTGGGACTCTTGGGGGTGTCCTGTGCAGGATTAAGAGTTGGACTCAATTACCTTTGTGGGTCCCTTCCAACTCAGCATCTCCCCATGATTCTGTGAATGCCTTTTTTTACAAAAACTATTGCCTTGTAGTTTCATTATCTCAGACAACACTTGTTTATAAAAGGTATGTTGATAAAAAAATCTGGTGCTCAAGGTTGACATCCCTTGCTGTGGTGTATGCCACACAAAAAGGAGTGGTAGAATCCACGATGCATTTATGCTTTCCTTGATTCTTGCCAATGTAATTTCATCTTCAATATCTCCAATTTTATCTCTCCTCTCAGAGAAAAAGGTCTGTATTAATGAGAGAGAAATAGTGACAAATTTCTGAAAATCATCACTGTAAAATGAGTTTCACTTTTATGTAGAGTACCACACAGCCTGTAATGCCTTAATTTGATGGAATTTTTAATATGTTGTTATTTACAACTGAGATGTATAGATTTATCATCAACTCTGCTAATTAAAATAAAATTTTAATAAACTCTATTAATATTAGTATAGTATTAAAAAAAGAATAAAGGATAGGCAGAAAATATAAAAATAAAACACCATAGATATACATAATGTCACATGGAATTTCAGTTATTTTTTTACAATGATTTTCTAAAGTTTAAAAGGTACATATACCAGAGAAAACACAGACAAATGAAATATAAACACAGAAATTTCACCCAAATTGCTGGTGTCCTTTCATGTTCTTATTGCCTGGACAGCAGCAGAGTAAGGGCTCAGGGGCAACATCTGTTTCACCCAGCCTAACTAGTTACTTGGTGTCAGCTGAGCCCTGCTAACCACCTACCTGTGGGTGGCAAATGCAAGCTGTTATGGTTTATATCACCTGTCCTTAAGTGTGGTCTCAGCTAAGACAGATTTCATTGCATCATCTCCAGGCTCAGTGCGCTTCCCTGGCCACCTCTGCCTGCAGGAGATCTCTGAGTTGCAGTAACCTGTTTGTGTGCATGAAAGGATCAGCTGCCATCATCAAACAAACCTTGCAGTGATCCTCTAAGCCATAACCAGCCCAAATTATCTGCCTTCTCCCATGACAGTGCTGCAAATTAATGATAGGTCCACAGTTCCCCACCCCAGTGCCTTCAGATGGCAAGGAGGTTAAACCAGTACAGATACATGATTCCAAAAAGGTGGAGCAAGGCAGGACATTTCAGGAACACATTAGCAGATGGTGCCTATAAAAGCCAGCTCACCGTGAAGTTAGGAGATCTGGGTACAGCTTTCACTCAGCAAGATGCTTCAGTCCATACTTCCCTTTAGCTCAGTGAATCATCCCTCTGACTGCAACAATCCCTCCTCCATGCTCACCCCACATCTGAACACCTCACTGGGCATCTCACTGGTAGCTCTACTGCCAGCCCAGGGTGACCTTGATTTAGCCTTTGAGGAGCTCATTGTACCAGGGTGCTGCTGGGGCCAAGAATTCAGCCACATTCAGAGAAGAATTGGAGATTTAAACAAATAACACGATTATCCAGAGTTATTATAGCTAATTCTAACAAAAACTTTAGAAGAGAGATAAAGCCTCATGCTTCTGGGTATAGGCCAGCCTCTAACTACAATTACTAATAGCCTAAGACCTCCAGTTACCAAACACCTGCTTTCAGGGACCTTCCACACACTGTTCCCTGAGCAATGGCCATCATCAAAGAAGGATGAAACATCAGATGTAATTTAAACCTTATCCAAAACACCAATTTTGTTATTTCCAAAACTGCTAAATCACCTCAGCTTGTTCTTTGTTTAAGCTCTAAAAGGCGACATCTTCAACTTGAGAGGGTAATGGTGAATGCTTAGAAGTACTCAAGTACTGGATCCTCTCAGGAAACAGAGGTGCTGTAAAGGCAAGAATGGACATAGCACACACTACCAGGAATAACAATAATAAGCTCAAATCATGCAAATATACTAACTGGTCAAACTGGTTTGCCTTCCAGTTGTTGTCCATACCTAACAAGGCAAAGCTCTTTAAAATATCTCTCCAAACAAGATACAAATGACAGCTTGTTTTTGGAAAGACAATTTATCTTATTGAAAAAGAAAATCCTCTTATTAAAAAAAGTTCCAGGACAATAAGACTTTTTCCTCTCAAGTTACTTATTTCCACTTCATGTGTTTATGTATATATATACACACAAACACGAACTTAAAATTTGAGTTTTAAGACCGATTATAAAAGATTGCATAATGTGAATGTTCTGGATTCTTTGTCTATTAAAATCCAGCTTTTTGGATAGATGACAAAATTCTAATGCCATTTCAGACCACACTTGGTTAAGAACTCCATCAAATAATATTACAATAAGTAAAAATATGTTTCTATTTTCAAGAAAATCAATAAATATAAAAATTATTCACTGATAAGTTGCACACAATATTAAAATTTTGTGAGTTTGCTATCAAAGCTGTTAAAAGAATCAAACACCTCTAGGTAGTGAGTAGAGGTATCCAGCTAAGCTGCCTACGTAAAATTGACTGTGCTCTTCATTCAAAATAAAGGGACAGTTATGTCAGTGGAATGATTTACTCAAATAGATTCAGTTGTTTGCAAGTTTGGTATCAGTTGTTTTGGAAAATAGATGACTGTTGAGACACTGCCATTCATATGCTCGAATGCTGTTACGCTTTCATAACTTCTGATTATCGGAGTCATGAGACAAACCTTGATTTTTTGCATTTTAGAGTCCAGTTGTATGAAAAAACAAAGCACAAGCTGCATGCTGCATTCAGATGGGAGCGTGCTTATAGGTATAGAGAGACAATCACAATTATGGTAATGAAATTTAAAAATATGTATCTGCTGTAATTAAATTTGTACATCCCTCCTAGTGTGGAGCTGCTGTATATTGCTATAACTACCACTTCTAGTGATGTAACTGCATTTACACTAACTTACACAGATGAGAACCAAATTTCATCCAAAGCTGAAGTCACACTGGTATAATTTTTGCACTTCAGTGCAAAAATGAGACCTCTGAAGGGAGTTTTCAGGGCTTTTTTTTACAGTGACTGGCATCTTAAAGACATCTGGAAAAAAAGGGTGATATCACCAAGGCAGGGGTTCAAAATTTACTGTGTGTAAAACTAGTGCACGACAGAAACACTGTCCTTTCAGCAAGGAGCCAAACAGAGTACAGAACTGCTGCATGAATTTTCCTGCAAAGCCTTTAGCAGCCAGACTAATCCCAGACACACCTCGTGCTGACCTTTACACACATACGCACAAAACTTTCTGGGAGACTTCCTTCCCCCAGTTCGTCCTTACTTCATCTCCCAGCAGGGCTGCCTGCTGGACATGGTGATCCTGCTTCCGTAGGAAGAGAGAGAGCCTCCACCTACCTTGCTCTCCTTCCTTCCCTCCCCAGTCCCTCACCCCCTCTCTTCCCCTCAGGCTGGCAGGATTCCTCGGGCAGAGCATGCAATCAGTTTGCAGGGAGCAGCCGCAGCCACAGGAAAGATGCAGAAGCACAACCAGAAGGAGCACCTCTACAAGCTGCTGGTGATCGGGGACCTGGGAGTGGGCAAAACCAGCATCATCAAGCGTTATGTCCACCAGAATTTCTCCCCCCACTACCGGGCCACCATCGGGGTGGACTTTGCTTTGAAGGTGCTGAACTGGGATGCTGAGACTGTGGTACGGCTGCAGCTCTGGGATATTGCGGGTGAGTACAGAGGAGAACCCTTTGCCCCATAATCTATTGAAGAACAATACAAAAAATAGACCCCAATTCATTTGTACTGATCTGAAAGCTGGAAACCGCCACTGCCTATGCAGTGAGAGAGAGCAGATTGAGGAGAGAAAACTTTAAGGGCAGCTTGACATTTTGGAGAGTCCCTAAAACCAGCAGACTCCCAAACTAGGGAAGACAGAGAATCATAGAGTGGAACCTGTGCTAGCTGATTTTTCTCCCAAGCCCTTGGACATATTAAGGGACTCAGGTACCTCTTTCCAAATGCCCCAGTTTTATTCCCTGCAGCTGGCAATGTTCAGTTTTGCCTCCTTGAACTAACAAATCTCTATGACAGGAGGAAGCATAACAAGAATGTCCTGTTAAATCTTTTTAATTTGGTGGAATAGATGAGGCATTCAGTAAGATTATTAAAATTACTTGTACAGTTAAAAAATAAAGAAAATGTATATGAGTTATTTTATCAAAATACCTTCCTTCTTCCTCTCTCTCGTACCTGCCCTCCTTCAGTCTAATGAAAGCAACTTCTTACGTGTTTTGGAAAGAGAAATGTTTCTATTTAGCAATCATTCTGGTTGTTAAAAATAGAATTACTCATATTTAAATGCCCTTATTCCAACGTCAAGCAAAACAAAAGATGATTTACCCTCTTCAAAGAGATAAAGTGTAAAGAAGTCCAGATATCCCCACATGGTTACATCATTAAAACCCACAGAATTTGACATTGTTGCTGTCAGTGCTTCAGACACTCTTGATTTGGCTTCAAATTAAAGAGGCAACGTTTTTTGCCACCCCCTTTCTGAAAATCAATCATTTTTGTTTCAGTCCACAAAATAAGTTTATCTTGATGGCATATATCCCATGCTGTAAGTAATCATTTTTCATTTAGTGAATGCAGGAATCAAATATAACTGTAACAATAGATTACAGCATAAAGGGCAGCAATTAAAAACTCAGTTAAATTAAGAAGTTACTTTCATTAAATAGGGAATAAAGATGAACATCATATCAGCTGTTAGGCAACTGTACCAGCCTGTGGCCTGAATTGTGAGCCCACTCAGGCTCATTGATCTAGTCTGGAACACAACCGGGTAAAACTGGTGAAGTGAAAAAATTCTTGACATTCTTATCAGTGGAGGGAGTGCTTTTCTGCTGCACTGAGCTGTCTCATGTCTGAGCTCTGAATTTGGCACTGAGGTACTAAAACTTATGCAACAACACTGCTTTATGTAAAACGTATAAACTCCGCTTTTTCACATGCTAATACAGTCTTGTGGTTTTATGGTTTTAAATGCATATATGCTCAGTTTTCTCTATTAAAAGATAGAATAATGTGGCAAACATTTATTTTACTGTTCACCAGTGGCTGATTGTAACAACAAATACGTGCACTGCCAGAAAAACATTTCTGCATGAGAAAAAAGCATTTAATAGTAAATTCTGAATGTATCAGGGACTTAAAGTATGTATTTTGTATGCCTTGTTTCAGAGATTTATTACACTACTAATCATGTGCTGGTGGATCATATGATGTAGCTTTCAGTCAGGCTGCAAAAGCAATTACACCTAGTTGTAGTACTGAATGACTAGCATGCTTTCTGAGTTATCACACATGACAGAGAGAATTACAGCACAGTACTAAATTTCATATGAATTGCCCAATTCAAAGCATCATTGTGAAGGTCAAGACAGTGGCTGGTAATAAAAAGAGTTGCTGTCTTAGCTTTAATGACTTCTGCTAAAGGAGCTTTAGCTGTTGCTGGCTGTACGTAGAGAGCAAGTTCTGTAAGCAACATGCTGAATTTAGATGATCATGGTGCAGGCATAAAAGTGATCACACATAAAAGTGATCACACATCTGGCTGGTGAGAGAAAAAGAGGTTCAAAAATGAAAGAGAAGTAAAACTGATTGGAAATATGGGGAGAATGGAATCAGTTTCTCCTGGCTGTGGCTGGTCATGTAAAATCATTTGCAAAATACAAATGGGCAATGAGAAGAGGGAGGAAAATAAAATCTCTGGTCTAAGAACACCCTTTGTCTTTTGATGGACTCTCTGTTATCAAGTCAGGTTTATCTTTTGGGGTAAGGAAATAAACTTTCAGTCCCTGACCAAGATGAAGGATGTTGGCTTAGCATGAAGGACACCTTGAATTGAAGCAAATTCTGCAAATACATTGATAGTATTTCATATCAGTAATGATATATTAATACATATTTATGCATGTATGTATATATAGATATCAGGTATTATTTTAGCTCTTATATCCTCTCCCGTCTCCATTATACAGGCAGTGAACCCAGTACCAAGCATATGTGTACTCCTCCTTGCTTTTCATGGGCAGTAAATTGTTTAACAATCTAGAAATAATTTTCTTTAAAATATTGTGAGTAAAACTAGTGTCAAGCTTATCGACATTATTAGTAGGGTTTATGTACACTGTGACTTCATTTGAGGAGTGACACATTCCAGCTGTGGTAGGACCAAGCAGTTTGGTCTGGTTTACCCTTACCATACATGAGAAGAAAAAGTAAATTTGGTTCATCTGGTGCCATATAATTAAATGTAGTTATTATTTGTGTAAAATATTTTTCTGTGTTTTTTAATTTTGTAAACAAAACTAATACAATCTAACAGCTCAATGCTGAAACTGCATCTATTTAGATGAAAGACAAATGCCAAAAAACAAGGATAACTAAGTACTACAAAAATTAATTCAGGGATAATGTGGGCTCTGCATCACACCTTGTTACTTTAAAACACTGGTTTTAACACATACTATATTCCCAAAACTGTGGGTGTCAGGCAGGAGTAGCAGGATTAACCTTAATGCTATATGATGTTATGGTGTTTGTAACATGCTGTCATTAAAATCTATGAACTTATGTCTGATTCAGTGAAGTGCCTAAGTTTGAGGTGACTGAATGTTTAGTATTGAGTATGGGAGCAAATGTACATGATAAAATTCTCCTTTTCTTTAATTTCTTCACAACAATTCGATTTTGTTTTACAAATCATTAGTTTTGGTGTTCCTGTTAAAGTGTGCCATCACCTCTACTGCTGTGCCATACAACATTAAATCTTGCTCCTCAGTCAATTTCTGTCTTTATTTCTTTATCCTTTCTGCTGTCTTTGTGTGCATATCCTATAAATTCATTAACAAATTCTTAGAAGGAATGCTTTAAGAAACTCTGAATCATATTTTGCACAAGGTTACTGTGGATGGGGTTGGCCCTGCAGATGCAGACTGGCACACCACTTCTGAAGAAAACAGCTGTTGCAGACAGCAGATCTGGGTGTATTTGCCATTTCCCTCTCTGCAAGGCTGCTCTCTCTGCTACTGTCTGTGTTTTGCACCCAAACAGCCCAGAGATTTCTCTGAAGACCAGCTTTAGCCATAGATTTACTGCAGGGAGGAGCTTTGAACATCAGAGAGCAGAGAGCAGCACATCAGAGCCTGCTCCCTGCTCCTTTTCCACATCCATCTCAGCATCCTCTTTATCACTCCTTCTGCATTTGAGTGGGCTAGGTTATTCATTGCTACAAAAAGATATTGGTTTGTCTTTAAAAGTCTGGTTCTCATCTCATAAACAGTTGGACCAATGCTTTGGGGAAAGAACAGTTCCATTTCCTTTCCGGGTCACTTTCACCTTCAGAAGCAGCAGTCTATCCACGGATATAGAGGAGTATCTCTGCACTTGTAAAGTTTTTAGGATTGTTATGCTGCAGAGGGAGTAAGTGGAAACCTGTTCACTAATGCCAGGCACAGCACGTCCTCAGCATTTTAGGCTTTCGGCAGCTGCTAAGCATTGCAGCACATATGCATAAATAAGATAGTCATGGTGATTTCTAGGCTAAGTTACCTTGAAATTACTGTTCTGCAAACATAAATAAGTCTCTTGCTGTGAGGGTTTTATTTCAGTAGAGATTGGTACTGGAATCTGTGGGCCAGATCATGCTGACATCCTGCTTTTCCTCATTCTGGGGTGGTGAACATAAGCTCAAGGACTGCTTAAGCTTCAGTCCATAAAGACAATTATTTGAATTCAAGTGTGAATATTCTAAAAGATATTTTGTAGGGAAAGGTAAAAGATGTTTAAATCTTCTCCAGTTTCCAGCTTTTCAGTGTTGGCTAAAGGCTATCTGTAAAGCAAGGTGGTTCCCAAAAGCATTGTCTCTTAGGACAGTGGCAAGAAGTAGAATGCACCATAAAACTCAGCATTGGGCGATTTCAGTCAATTTTTAATTTAAATTTTTGTGCCACATTTCAGATGCTGTGGTCAAAACTGTGGAAATTATCTGAGTTTCATCCCTTTATCATTACTTTTTATGCATTTATTAGAGATGATAGTGGTTAGTGAAAATTTTAAACTACTGTAGAAATTCATTTGGGGTATAATTTTTATAAGCTATAAAAGTTCACCTGATGGCTGCTTTAAACCCATGAACTGATAGCTTTGCCTGCTGCAGAGGTGCCACTGAGTTTAGGATAAATGTGCAGGCAGCTGCCCTTCAGACAGGGAGTGCTTCCCTTTAGTAGAAATCTTGTTGCTTTATCACCTTGGTCTCACTGGGTTCGCTTCCAAATAGAGTAGGATTCATGTGAAATAACAATTAGACATTTCTTCTCAGTCTCAGACTACAAAGGGATCCTAACCTTCAGTACTCCCAGTTATTTTTTTAATCTAATTTAGGGCTGATAATCCCAACGTAAAGCACCATCTCAGTGGACAAAGGCCATTGGAATTGCAGGGTTTGATGCCAAATGCCAGTAGTATTTTAAGTGATGCAATAAAGTACTGTGGGCCAGATCAAATATTTCCCAAGCTTCTGACCCCTCCAGTGAAAAGCAAAACCAATCTTCCCCAGTCAGTCTTGCAGTAAAACAGATTCTAATGTTCCAGGCTACCTGCGAGATACCACTGAATACCTAATGGTTGATCTATTTTCTAGCCTAATTCCTGCCTAAGTCATTGTGTTGCTGAAAACCTAAGGCCAGATTTTGACATCTTTAATACATCAAGCCTATTATTACGAGCAATTCTGCTAAACTAAAAGGTTTTAGGAACCTCATCTATTAATATAGGATTTTGTTCACATAAGTAAGAATCTGTGGAAAAAAAGAGTACTTCTGCATCCTTAGACATATTATTTAGTTCTCCAAGCTCCCAAGCTCAATGCAAATACTAGAGATCACTTTTTCCATAATTTAAATTAAAGTCAGTATGCAAAGGTCATACAACCAAAACTCTGATTTATAAAGCACCTCTTTTTCCATTCAAACTGGCCTAATGCCTTTCTGTCAAGTATATTGATACATTAATTATAACTGATGCAGAAAAATACCATTTCAAAAACAGTTTAGGCAGTTAATCATGCAACTCCATTCTTTCTCTTTCTTTGAAGTGGTTGGTGATGGAAATTGGTTATCCCCGTCTTCCTGCAAAATGCTGCTTTTACAAACACACTGACTTTTCTGTGCCATGAAAATCCCGTGTATCTGAAAAAGCAGCTGGAAGCCAAAGGAAGAATCAGTATCATATAATTTGTCAGAAATTTGTGGGCCACTACTAAGCAGAAGATCACAACTTAGGAACCTTTTATTCCTTTAATAACTTCCTTCATGATGAATGATTTCATTCTGCAAATGAATAATTTAGTTAATGTTCTGTGACACCATGTCCCACCTATCTCAGCAGCGATCTGTGTCCTAATAAATTTATGTGAGGCCTGAGTTGAGCTGCTCTCATATCGTCTACAGTGTAAGCATCTCAAGAACTTTGTATGAGAAGTATAAAGTATCAGTGAAATGCAATATCCATCAAAAAACTATTTGTATATGTTGCTGCTTACCTCACTGCTATGTTTCTAATCAGACCTTAGCTTTTGGTGGAAGGCACCTTCTTGCAGATGAAAAAAGAATTTCTCAACAAGGAGATTATTGAATAGCACATGACTTAGCCATTCATCTGATTAGCCCACTGATAGGAATCATAAGACATTTCAATAAAAATATAGATGAAAGAAATTTGGAATAGGACCTCTTCTTTCCCAGAAAAAATCTATTTCTATCTTGCTTTATCAATAGGACACAGTGTTTCTTTAAGATAAAAAAAAATTGACATGAATTTAGAGAAGATAGGCTTCTTCTTTAGTTTCTGTACCACGTGAATGACTGTCTCCTTGCTGCCACAGTGCTTAAAACCAAAGACAAACATCACAAACTGATAGTGTTGACCCCCTAAGTGGGTTCAGTGCTATTTCCATTAAATGAAAGTGCATGGTCTAGAAGCCAAACAATTGGTGCATTTCCTTTCTCAGCCTTCCCTTACATTTGACAGCAAAATTTCCATCAGAAAAATTCTCCACAGATAACCTTCCTGGAGTCAGAGGCAGACTGCCAATCTTCTTGTCTTCTTAACCTACTCAAAATTGCTCATGTTGAGAAAATAAAGCTAGAAACAGGTTTGCATTCAATGTTTCTATTTCCATAGCACTTTTTCCCAGCTATGGAAGCATATACAGGAGTTTTCTTGCTTAAAAATTCCTATTGTTGTGATATGTTTCAGGAGCTTATAATTCTTCTTTGGATCACAGCTCTGCTGCAGACATTAGTAGAAAATCTATTTTTTATTTTCGAGAAAAGTTCTGTGTAATTTATTTTCCGGAGTTCCCATGAAAACAGCAGACATATAACAAATCCACAGCTGATCAACATACCATATCCTGGTGTCACGTGCTAATTTGTTCATACTTTAAATCATATAAAATGAAAGATATTTACAAACGTCCATGCTTGAATATACTAATGTACTGTTAACTCACAAAAAAACTCTGTCCTTTCCCAGAAAGCACTTTGAATTCAGCAAATAAAACCATTAAGCTTCTGAACAGAAATGGTACGAAATACTCCTCAAAGATCTTTTCAGTGGAGCAATGCAGTTCTTTATCTTGCTACTGCTGTTCTATTTCTTAGAGCACTTTCCATGTTTGTAAGGCTTTAAATTCACCTTGCTCACCTCTGTGTTTTAGTTTGCCAATAAAAGTAAACTAGTAATTACACTGATGCCTGGTATGGCTCCGGAGCTATATTATGATACTGCTGGTTATTATCATTTGCATGAGAATATGCAGGATCCTCTTCATGCTTGAGCAGTTCAGTTGTGTTAGAAGTTTTAGACAAAATACCATAGTACCAAGGAGTTTCCAATCTGGTACTTACATTTTTTTTTTTTTGTGGCTCTTGTTGAAAGTCCTGTGATGTACCCAAAGACTCCTGGCACTGTCCGCAGACTGAGAAATCTGGTAGCCTAATAAGACTATGCACTTATTATTCACTTATCACACTTATTATTCACTTATAATGAACTTCATTGAATTTCCTTGGGTGTTGGCTTGAAAATTCCTTTTTCATGCAATACTCTCCTGCATTTTCGTACAAATTATTGTAGCATGTTACTTATAATTATTAAGGCAAAGAGTAGTTTCTTGGGGACTTTTAAAATGAAATCCTGCCTTCAGTAATATTATCTTAGGAAACCTGCTATTTGAAATACTGACCTAGACTGGAAGCACTGAGTTTTGCAAGGTAACGTTTTTTTCCCCCTCCTACTTTCTTCATTACAGGACAGGAAAGATTTGGAAACATGACCAGGGTGTATTACAGAGAGGCTATGGGGGCGTTTATTGTCTTTGATGTTACAAGACCTGCGACGTTTGAAGCAGTGACAAAATGGAAAGAGGATTTGGACTCTAAGTTGGTTCTTCCAAATGGCAAACCTGTGCCAGCAGTCCTATTAGCAAACAAATGTGACCAGGGAATAGATGTTCTTATGAACAACGGCATCAAGATGGATCAGTTCTGCAAAGAAAATGGGTTCGTGGGCTGGTTTGAAACATCAGCCAAGGTAATGTTTCCATTTGTTTTCAAATGTTTCTGAGGACAGAGAAATCAGTTCCTAAAATAGTTCATTTGGTCTAAACGTGCACCTTGAAAAGCTCCTCTCTTGGTAGTGTTAATTAAAGATAGATTTGTAAATATATAGTATGCAATTCTATTTCTTTTAGGTCTTTCATTGCAACATTCTGAAATGCAGCTGCCGTGATATGATAGGCCAGCAGTAAAGTATGTACCCGGTCAACAGGTTACTGCACAATAGCCTGGGGAGGAGGATGACCTTAGGCAAGGCATAAAAGCTACCTCTTGTGAATGATATGAAGATGTTTTTCATCATTCTTAACATTGAATATTATCTCTAAATATTTATATAACCACTTTGCCCAAGAAATGCTGATTTGAGACAATAGCTTCATTGCCTTAGAGTCCAGAAATAAGGTCAGTCTATTGTAGTGCTTGTACAATGTTCACTGTTATAAGCTCTTATTCTCAAAAGCCTTTTCAAAAAAATTACATATCTGGGGAGGAAGGAAATACCAGTGGTCAAAGGGCTGAATGAACTGCTCTGAGGTTCAGTTCTTTGCCTTGGTACAGATTTCCTGAGTGCATTAAATATTGAGATAAAAATCAGAAAGAGCACTCTGGCTTTCAAATTATAAAGGCCAAAAGTACATTGGTACTGTTGATCAGTTTGAGATGTCTCGGATAATTTCAGTTAATGCAGGATTTGGAGAGCTGGCATATGAAATATTGATTTGAATACAACAATTCAGTGGATATAGTGTTGATTGTATCCTCCTATTATGAAAACTGGTATCATCATTGACAGCTCTGGGGAACTTTTGGATGTATGAAATGTAAACAATTTGGTTCTGGTTTAACCTAGATTTTTAGTAATCTGGAAGCCAAAATGCTACATTTGATTGTTTAATTCCTTTTAAACCCTTTATGTAAGGTACTTAAGAACTTTTTGGGTGTATATTTGTGTTCTACTTTTCTGGTCTTGACACCTTTTTAAGCATTAATATTTAAAAGATGTTTCACTAGTAATCAGCAGAAGTAACAGCAGGGGAATAGCAGCATATCCCAAACTGCATCAGGCATTGCATGAACTCTGGGCTGAGATTGCAGCTTTTCAGTACTTAAGGGGGATTATAACAAAGATGGGGACAAACCTGTCCGGTGAGCCTGTTGTAATAGGACAAGGGGTAGTGGTTTTAAACTAAAAGAAGGTAGATTTACACTAGAGATAAGAAATCTTTTTTTCTAACAAAGGATGGTGAAACACTGGAACAACACACCCGGACGTGGTGGATGTTCCATCCCTGGAAACATTCAAGGCTAGATTGGATTTGACTCTGAGCAACCCAATCTAGCTGAGGATGTCTCTGCCCTGGCAGGCAGGTTAGACAAGATGACTTGAAGAGGTCCCTTCCAACCCAAACCATTCTATGATTCTATGATTCTATGATTCTATGTCTTTTTAATTAATGCCTTTGCTTCTCCACTGAATGAGTCTCAAATCCAGCCACTGTTTCTCAAGATGCCATTTATAGGGAGTAATTTTGGTCTAGGTAAGTGTGTAAACTATCTTGCTCAACTACAGGGTACTTCCTATTTCTTCTCATGGAGAACCTGATTTGCATTTAGTTCTGTAGTTCGTCTGTTGATTTGTGTTGGGTGAGGCCAAGGGAATCCAGTGATCCTCTTTATGATAAACTACATTTTACTATGAGAATGGAATCTGTACCATGAATTCCATTCTCCAGTAAGCACATGTCCACCACTCAAAAAGAACAACCATATTTATTGTGCCAGGGGCCATTGTAGATCATGACAGAAAATGAATATGCAAACAGTTTCAAAGATCACAGAGAGGTTTTACAATGATGATGGAGCCAGTCTGGGGCAGAACTATGGAAGTATAAAAGATGGAGCTAAGACTACATAAATTTAGAGGATATAAATTTTTTTTGAAGTCATAACAGAGGAAATTTTTCCAAGTTTCTCTAAGCTGCATAGAGTTAAGAATTTCTGTTATTTTAGACATGGTAAATATCTAGATTCTTCTTACATTATTTTAATCCAAAAGCCAAGCAGTCCCCAGATTGACAATGCAATCATTTAAGAACAGAAAAAAAATCCAGCTATGGCAAGACTTGCTTTCAAAAGCCATTCTGAAGGGAATGATGAGAGTTGAGGGCACATAGCTGTCACCGTGCTATTCTCTGCTGCTATACACCAGAGGCTAGGACCTCTTGTTCTGCAATCCACACACTTGATTTCCACCCAGAATTTGAGGTTTCTGACTTTAAAATTATGCAGAGAGTCATTCCAGTAAAGATGGTAGAATCACAACATTTAAACAAAGTTAGATCAAAATACTCTCCCCACTTGATCTAAATTCTAAACTAAACCTTACACTTCCTTTTCTAAACAAAAGTTAATATTACTACTATTTTAGAATTCTGGATATTGTATGTACCTGGTATTCTTTCAGCCTAGAGCATCAGAAGTAATTGAACTTGGGTCTGATAAAAAAAAAAAAGACTAACTCTGTTTGCTACAGAGAATAGAAACTCTTTTGAAGCAGAATAGCATGGACAAAGGAGTCATCATATTGCAGCTATCCATTTTAGCAGTTCAAATAAGTAATAACTCTCTTTTTGTGGTACCCTGGAATAATTAGATCTCCAGAGATTTTCTGGAGATGTGCTTGGAAATGTTAAAGCCTTGAGAGCAGACTGAATATGATTTGTGCATTTTGGAAAAACAAAGGTGATTAGTTATAAAAACAACATCTTGTTCTGGTTGCCTTGCAGAAAGTAGCATGCTATATATGTACCTACCATATTTCATGCTGTGGTTTTAATGGTTTTAAGCTTTTGTCTGGTCACTGGAAGATTACACAAAAAAAAAAAAAAAAAAAAAAATCACGGTATTATTCCTTGGTGCTATTTTTGTAAGTTAACAGCTCCAGTATAAAACATCTGAGCCACCTAATGCAGTCTTATGCATTAGTTTTGATTCTTACATTAATCTGAAGGAAATAACCCTCTTCCAGTCTTCCCCCTACAAAGACAGAAGATTTTGTTTGGATAGTTTTTCCTTGTGAGAAGGGCCTTATTGGGCAACACCACGTCACAGTGTAGTCACAAGTTAGACTGTTGCCATATATCCAGTGGTGAGCCTGGTCTCTTTTTTATCTGCATATTCACTTTGCCCATATTGATTACAGTCTAAGAGGCACATCCCCAGATAGCCACCAAATAACCCTTAAGAGTAAATTCTTTAATAAATTTCATGACCACAACTAACACGAAAGATTCATTCTTTTAAAGGAAGGAAATTTCTTCTTCCTGTCAAACATGAATTTATCCAGCACATGGCCAGAGCAGCTGAGAACTCCACTCACATTTCCAAGACTTTAAACTGTTTTCACCACCATGCCTAGTTCAAAGAGGTGAGCTTTTGACTTGGATTAGAAAAGGAGCAATTTCAAGCTTATCACTTTATAATGAAAATGGAACTTGTGCAACAAAACAGACAAGTCAGGCAAAACTAAATGTACTTGAAAGTACCTAATTCAGAAGTAACTTGAAATACCTTACAACTGGCCATGGCTGTGCGCTGTTATTATGCCTGAGATCCTCTTTTCCCTGCTGTTATTCTGCTGTCAGCAATACAGAATTAGATGAAAAGACATGTTTTGTCCAAATTGCCCAGAAAGGCTGGTAGCTGTGCTTTTCAGATCCTTACAAAACTAGGTTAAGCACACAACTCCTTGTCTCCTGAGCATCATGACCTGGAGACTGATGAGCAGTCTGAGTCTCTGGGCTATTTGGATACATCCTCTTTGGACCAGGACAGTGTTATAGTTCTGCCTCTAAGAAATGTGGATAATAAGATGTCCTTTATTCAGCTTTTGTTTGACAGGCAGTCCATGGTGTGTCACCATAGATTCAGAATGAGTTGTGTTGGAAGAGACCTTAAAAATCATCTAGAATCATCTAGTTCCAACCCCTTACAGGGCCCAAATGCTGGACTAGCAATCAAAAGTCCTCTTTGCCATTGCTGTGTTACCTTCAGAAAGTCATTCTCTTCTCTGTTCCAGCCTATCTTTCAAAAAGCAAAGACACTAATTCTTCCTATCTTACCAGGGAATTCTGTGAATAACCCAAGATCTACTAGCCCTTGTTCAAATCACAGATTCTTCAGTTCTTTTGACTGGACAATTATTATGAAAGATAAAAAAAACAAGCTATGCAGTAGATTTGCAGAGGAGCTGGATAAACAGTTCTGATTTCCATAAAGAAAAACAAGGTTCGGACATTTATTTGAATTAGGCTGACACTCTAAACTAATCTGCTGATCTGGTAACTTAAATCCAAGCGATCCATTTGAGACTGCCAGACCCAGTTAGGGATGTGTGGCTCCCTAGATTGTCTTTTTAATTCACTCAAAAAAAAATCTAACTAATCTCACAGTACAGTCTGAGGAAATATGTCAGATTCTGCCATAAAGCAAGAAATAAAGCTGACACTTAAGGCAGGATATTTCATTTCAGATGTACAATCACTCTGCACAGAATCCTCTGCGGAGATTGTTTCCTGTAATTAAAAGGAGTTGATTCAGATTATCCTATGGGTACTAGAGCTGTCCTGTAGCTCTCTGGATCACTTTTATGAAATACATTATTTAGTACTGTCCCAAATCTGGAAATTCATAGAAACACAAAATTGTTGAAATCAGAAAGTCATTAAGTGAAATAATTTTGTTGCAGGGTATTCAACCAGATGTAAAAATTCAATCACAGAAATGATCTTGTTGTCAGAGTCGCAGTCACAGAAGTTCACATCTATGAATTTCATGTTCATGCATCCAGATGGCATTTAACTTGTATGGCTGCATTTTACTAGAAACACCACTGCAGGAGTACAGCACACCATCTTAATAGGGCTCTGTTCCCAGCAGTTTCCAGGGAGTTCTGCTAAGGGAGCATGTGGAACCATTCCCTCAGAGTGCTAGCTCAAGGGGAGTGCAGGTTAAAGCATCTTTCAAGTCATTTCCTTGCTCCTGGATTTTAGTGCAGTATGGAAATAAAATGTGGAAGCTATGAGCTTCTCAGTAGGCTCCCATCTAATACCTGAATATTTCACAATTTGTAAATGTTTGCTTATGGGAAGTCAATTTCCTTCAACTGCAGCAGTAGTCTAAGGTCATGTCTCTAGGCAGCGCTGATTTAGAGCTCCCCAAGTGCCCTGTGCCTGCATACGCAGTGTTCTTCACCCTGCTTTTAAAGGTAAGACTCAGAAGCATCAAACCAGTAAGAGGAAAAAACTGTCAATGTAAAAAGGGAAAAGCTTTCTATCAGAAAACAATCAGATAGCCAAATCTAAGATATGTGCATGGTAAAGAAACAAAAAGTTCTTTCATCTGAAAGTGAGACAGGCCCTTAAAACTTGTCAGGGCCTTTACTCTTCTACAAAGAGCTAAGAGCCAGTCTAATCTGTGGGAACTTATTTCATATATTAAAAAGGAATGCCCTAAATATTAATGTTCTGCATCTGCAGTAGAGACGGCAGATAAGGGGGAAGTAGTCCAGAATGCAAAAAAAGATTGCTGAGCTTGTGTACTGCTTTGAGTCACATTCAATAATGTATTTATTTTCCCTTTAGTTGATTGTTGCTTACAAGACATTATTTCCAATAGCAATCAGTTCAAGGATTTTAAATAATGCAGCTCTCTTTCTCTGCCCTCAGTTGCTATCCCTTCTATGAAAGTGCCCTTTGAAAGGATATATTTTAATAAGATTGATCTACAAAGCAAATGCTGATTTCATGTCCCCCAGTGTTCCTTTCTGTATTTCAGAGATTGGTCAGAGTTATTTTCTTTGCCTTGTTTTGTTTGGTAATAGAATAAAGAGTAGCGTGTTCTGATTTTCACTTTTCCATTCCTTCTTGATGAGGCCAGCAGAAAGACTATCACAAGTAGTCAGGCATTGTCACAGAAGCAGAATTCAGGTCCTTGCTCTGGCACATTTTGGCAGGCTGATGCAGGATAAATCACTTAGGGATGGATTCACAACTCGGCTCTTGCTCTGGTTAGCAAGATCAGGTGCTGGGGATACTGAGCCACAAAGAAATGAGCTAGGCACCTCAGGGGACAGGGCAGGGCAAGGTGCTTGGGAAAAGCTTTCAAAAAGGCTGGCATGCTGAATCAGGAATACAGGACTGATAAACGCACCATAATGTGGCTAAGATCCTTTATGGCCTTGCTGTAAAAGCTCTCTCATGGGGAAGAACTTTTCTTGAGAAAAGAAATTTGCATTCTTACCTTATCATGTGAAGACTTCATCCTATGCTATCTCTCACTTTCCAACTAGCCGCTGCATGCTGGACGAGGATTCATGTGGCTCTGCATTTTCTCCTTTTGACAAATGGCCATAGCAGCACTTCCCTATCGCAGAAAGCTGCTGTCCAGATAAACACATCAAAGATGAAGAGCTGAGTAATAACAGCCTTAAAAGTAATATAGGTAGGCAGAGTGTCTCCTGTGTTTGGAAAACAAGGTAAGGTAAAAGTGGCCTCAGAGGAGGCTGATAACAAGCACTACAGGTGTGAGGAGAGGAGAGGAGAGGAGAGGAGAGGAGAGGAGAGGAGAGGAGAGGAGAGGAGAGGAGAGGAGAGGAGAGGAGAGGAGAGGAGAGGAGAGGAGAGGAGAGGAGAGGAGAGGAGAGGAGAGGAGAGGAGAGGAGAGGAGAGGAGAGGAGAGGAGAGGAGAGGAGAGGAGAGGAGAGGAGAGGAGAGGAGAGAGGAGTCTGAACTTCAGCAATCATCACAATTTCTGTGATTTTTTTTGTAGGACAAAGCCGTATAGGAGATGACAGTTATGGCATTTCAACATAGAGACCCACTGAAAGATATTTTTTTCACTCCACTGTCCCACCTATATTTTCTTGCTTTTTTGAAACATAATTAATTTTATTTTCTGGTATAATTGAGGCAGCTTCCATGTCTCAATACCATTAGTAGAGTGTCTGTGATTATTCCTCTCTGCACAATCTTACACTCCGATTGTTGGTTTCTTTGTGATTTTCACTTTCTCTTTTTTCTCTTTCCTCCCCTTGATTGCCTCTCAACACTTCATGGGCCCTAAAATCACCAGACCTCTGGGTGTCTGTGTTTGGGTAGCAGATCACCTTCTACTGTCTGTAGCTTTTACACTGCCGAGCAGAATACAGATTTTTCTTTTGCAAAACACACTATAGGAGGAGAGGTGGAGAAATCAATATTTCATTAGTCACACCAGAATACAGCAATGTCTGATCTGCAGGTCTAGGACACCACAGGATTAAGGTTGTAACAAAAGGCAGTAGTAGCATCAGAAAGGAAGTGGTCAAGGCAGGGATCTGAGATGGCAGGAGTTGCTTTGTTGGCATGACCACAGGCTCCTTGCAGCAGGTGACTTAACATATTACTTCTCGTCCATACTGTGTGCCAGTTGTAATCTGAACCGCAAGAGCACGCTGGAGCTAGACACAAACTCAAAACTGGCTGTGCTGTCTGTCAGGGTCCCACTTCCTCTCCCTCCCCTTGTACCCCAGCTGAAATTGTCATCCACATAGCCTAAATAGTTCATATAAATGTTAAAGATGAGAACTGCCTCTTTAGACTCAGGACAGGACTTTTCATTCCTTACCTCTTTATTTTTTTTCTTTTTTTTTTTCTTGTTTGAGTACTGGATGGAGAATTTTTTTTCTTCTGCATTTTTAGGCTCATGTCTGCCACATGGATTTACATCTATCACTAGCAGGGACGAGGGATGTCAACATATACCCATTTTATGCTATTGTGGGCTTGGTTCCTTCTCCCTTTCCCAATGCTGTAAAATGGTAGCCTCTGACAAAGATGGCTGCTGTTAATACATCTGAACATTAATCAGTTTGGGCAGAATCTTAGATAGTCCCTAAGACTTTATTAAATAAACACATGCTGCCATTTCAACACAGAAGCAGCATGGGCAAATTAAATGCTCACCAGTCCATCAGCAAAAAAAAAAAAAAAAACACAACACAAAAGGTTTTTCCATTTCTTTTTTTTGGGCATTTAATGATCCTATTTTGGCTTCAGTTTTCTAAGCAGTGCTGAGAGATATTTTTCATTGCCTGGGTTTTTTGGTTTTTTTAATAAAATTTCACAGTACTCTGAAAAGGGTTTTCAGTGCATGCTTGAGGAATTTTCTAGTCTGGTCTGAGAGAGCCATGTGATACAGCAGAATTTTAACATCTCAGTAGGGAGATGATTCACACCCCCTTATTGCTCTCTAGCAGTTGCTATGTACATTAATGTGTACTTTTCTAAAGTATTGGGGGTTTACAACTTAATGATATTCTTTACATACAAAATATTTAATTTCATGTTTGTCATTGGAGAAACCTGTGAAATCTTGCATTATTTAACACTTTCAGTTAGATCCGCAGATTTCAGCCCTTTACTGTGATGTAAAGGGATGGACAATGGAATTTGTGGAGTTTTGACATTGATTTCAAGGGGATTGGACAAATCATGGTCCAGCATGTGGTGGCTAGTTGGAAAGTGGGAGATAGCATGAAAGACAAAGAATCTATTCATTTAGCTTTTGATTTTCCTATAAATGTGTCTTCCCTACTGAAACACACACATTTCTTTCTTTTATAGCTAGTTTATGGCTTCAGTGCAGCAGGCTCCAGATTGCCATCCAGAGGGACCTGGACATGCTCAACAGTTGGGACTAGATGGCATTTAAATGTCCCTTCCAATCAAAACTAGTCTATGACTCAGAGATTCAACTTGAAAACCTGGGTAATCTTAGGCTGCAAATAAAACATTATTTTTTACTGAGCAAGAGTAGTGTGTGCATATACGCAAATGTATGCCTATATATTGGTGTGCATTTCCATATGGATGTATGTGGCTGTGTGATACAATTTCCTAGAAGATTGAAGCTACAGTGAAGTTTATATCTCCTGCCTTGTAAAATAAGTAATCAATGCCAATAGTTACACTGTAAGAGTGCCTTTTATGCCAGAAAGCCTGAATTTTCATTCCAAACATATTGGTGGCTGTTATTTACAAAAAAAAAATAAATCTTTACTCAGTACTACTGCTTATTTTCTATGCTGCATTGAGCTGTGTCTCACTGATCAAGCTATTTCAGCTTTACTTATTCTACAAACAGGGTAAGAACCGCTACAAGTTAAATGTGCAGTTGATATCAGGAACGTGTAGGAAAATTTGTGCTTTAGCTTTCATTTTAAAACCCTAGAGTGAGGATTTCTGTCCTAAAAATGAAACCAGTGGTGATATATTTCTTCTGAATCAGTGCATTGGAGATGCAGTGCATTGCAGTCAGCCTAAACAAGAAATAAGGGGGGACTCCAAACCATACAGAACCATTTTACTGTTTTGTGAGTAATTTGAGATTGTATCATTTATTCAATGAAACTGGTCCATCACAGGTTTCATTGTGAGCATTGCATACAGAAATCTTCTTGAAATTGTGGGAAAGGCTTTAAAAAATAAGTGTAATGCATGGCTGTAATTACTGGTAGGTAATTAACTATTTGGAAATGAGTGACCATTATTCAAGCAGTGAATTATGGTCTTTGGAGCTTTACTTCAGGCATTAATCTTCAACACCTCTCTGGCATTTGTTTTTTAGTTTGTTGAAGCAATCAAATCACCAAGAGATTGAGGTAATTTAAAATCAGCTCTGTATACATTTCAAAACATACATGAATCGTAATATATATAAAACTTAACCAACTTCAAAACTCCAGTAAGCACTATTTAACACAGTCAGTTTTTGAAAACTGTTTATTACGGTAAGTAAACTTTAGATGTTGCTGAGGGAAAAATTTAATTATGCACAGGAAATATGCAACATGTTTTTATTATTATTGACTAATCAACCTCTCTTTCTCTTTCATTTGCAGGAAAATATAAACATCAATGAAGCTTCCAGATGCTTGGTGAAACACATAATTGCTAGTGAGAGTGATCCAGTTCAGTCAGTTGAACCAGATATTATAAAACCACACTTGAATTCCTCCAAGATTGTCAGTTGTTCATCTTGCTTTAAATCCTAAGAGACTTCCAGACTATTACAAGAGCTGAACAACTGTGATTCACAATTTATACTTTATTCAACGAAACCAGCCTGCCCACATTGTCCCTAAGCAGATTGTAATTTTCTCAAAAATATATTTAAATTTCTCTTCTTTTTTTTTTTTATTTCTGCTAAAATTTATTATGAGGTGTTCATTGATAGCAACTCTTCAAAACTCTCTATGGCTATTGGTCAAGTAAGACTCACAGTGATGGCTGTTTTCCTATTTGGGTGGCACAAGTGATATCAAAACCCATTTCTTTGCCATGTGGTTTCTGAAAATTCGTATTTGTGATGGGACTGCAGCAGCACCCTACTTGTCCATTGATTTCCAGGATGTTTTCTCAATACCTTGACCAGGCAAAAGTCATCATTGCACTCTTTGTCACCCCTCAGACTTGAATGACTTTGTTTCATCTGAGGAGGATGATGATGAAAATGAAAATTGAGCTGTTCAGAAAGAGACACCAAGAATGCTCACAGTTAGATATTCCCCTTGCAAATTCAGTCTCCTGGATGTAGTGACAGGACTGAAGATGCAGGAACATTTCACATCATCCAGTTCTCTAGAAGATCTGAGCTTCTGAGACTGATGAAGGATTGGCTCCCTCTTTCTGAGGAGTTGCATTCTCATAGTTGATAGCCTTATCTTAGATGAAGCAAAATGGAACAAGTCAAGGGTGAGGGGTGACAAAACAGCCTATCAGGGGTACAGTGTCCTGGGTGAAGCAGATCAGGTTTTTCAGAAAGGGTTATCTATTCTATAAAGCCAGCATTTCCTCTGGAAAGCCCACATTGATCTTTTCCCTCCCTCTCATCCCTCATGCCACAGATATCCCCGAATGTTTAAACTGTGTGTATTCTAGAAGTCTTAACATGCATCCCTTCATAATGCTTATTCTCATGAGAATATTCACTATTCACACTCTAAGATACCAGCAGAACTTTTCAGGAAGCCATCTGTGTTGTGTAGAAGGGTATTTGCTTTCTGAAAATATTCTTCTGAAATGTATATGAATCATCACAGGAAGCAAGCAAAATGGAACAGTCTTAAGAAACACTTCTGGAAGATGTGAAGAATTTATTGAACCATACTGTGGAAATGAGATTGTTGATTTTCAGCATCTCACAAAAATTGCAGGTTGGTGGAGTCATTTAGAGAAGTGTGTCTAGACAAGAAGTCTCGACACCTGGCTGCAAGCCCCTTCAAGAAAAACTTTGCCTCTATCCTGCCATAGACAAATCACTTACATTTTCTGTTCTTACCCAGACTTTTCCTTCCTAAGCTGTGAACTCTCAGTTGTAGGAGTAGTCTTCAGAGATGAGTTCTGCTTCTTAGAGAGCATGGAAGGGAGGAGACAAAATCACCTGCTGCCTTATGTTCGCAGATGCCACAGCAATACTTCACTGACCACTTAGCTGGAAATGAAGGAGTGAAATTCTCAGTCTAGTGAATATCTGCTGCATAGGAAAAAAAAAAAAAAAAATTCCTCAAGCTGACCCTATACTGTGGGACCTGAGTTTCATGTGCCTGTAAAATTTGTCCTACTTGGCAATGTAAGGTGTATGTTTGGACTCAAAGTTCTTTTCCATCCTAAATGATTCTATGACTTTGTACCTCTGTCACTAAATGCTCTGTTACTATATAGGCACTGCAGACAAGAGATATTTTTCTGTCTCTGGAGAGTAAGGGACAGACATATAGCTCTTTATATGGTCTTCCTAAAGCCTCAGAAGTTTCGAATAAGAAAGCAAAGTCTCTTGTTTTAAAAATAAAAATTCACATCCAGAATTAATCTGCACAGACATAGATGTATGGATACATTTATATATATAATGAGCTGGCTTTTTTGAGAGTAATTTTCAAGTTGTCTTGGATGCTGTGTCATCCCTTAATACCTGTGTTAAACATTCTTTAACTCCTGCTGTGATCTGTGTCAAATACGTTAAGCTTCCTGCCTCAGTTTCCTCATCTGTAAAAGAGGGATCTATATACACACCTACCTCACAGCACTCCCTGAAAGTTACTGTTGGCACCATGCTTTGGGGATACATGTTCTACAAAAATGCCAAGCTCTGATACTGCTCAGAATGAAATATGAGTGCCCTCTAGCATAAATACATGGTGCTGTAAAGCCTTGGTGTTCTAAATCTATCAAAGGCTTGCCTGTGCTACAAAAATTAGCTTCAATTATTCCACCTCAGTTAAGCTGGTCAAGGTTATAAAGCAACATGTGACTGCATGGGCTGATCAGATTGGCTGCAGATGGCCTGCAAACGGAAACTGTGGCTGCACTGATGTCATGGTACTAGATTAATAATCTCATCAACAAAGCTGCAATTCAGAACTAGTGCCACATCAGTTATTTCAAATTTAAAGCGTCATTTAAGTTAAGTCATATGGGTGCCTTATTAAGGATAACAATTCATATCCTGAGACAACACTGTGGTTAATACAAGAAACTAGATATTTCAGATAGGGCTAATTTTCCATGAGTTGAGTCCTGTACTTCACTTATCAATCTGTGGGTCTCAGGTGAAGCAGAGGAAATTTCCATTTCATCCAAAAATGCTTTTATGCCCAACTCACAACAAACCTAGCAGTTCCTAATGGATTTTGCTTATCTTCATATCACCTTTATTTGGTGGTGTCTAGCAATACACACTAAACATAATGGGAAATTCCACAAGACTTTGAGAACTATGGCTAAAGATCTGGTATAACAGTAATTAAAACAACCCTGCATCACTTAAATGACATATAGAGTTTTTTTGCTCTGCACTCTATTGTATAAACCAGCTTTAAAGTATGGGCTCATCATCTGTTCCATAATGTTTCTGTGATGTCAGGTTCCACTGCAGTCATTTCTTGGGCAGATTTTCCACCTCTGGTAGATGGAGGACAGAGTGTGGCCTATTGCTAGACTAAGGACTATTCAAGATGTAAGTTCTAAAGTCATACATATTTACACCATGAGAATTAGAACAGTATCACAAACAACCATGCCTCCTTAGGAGGTTACATAATTGCATATGTTCATTTTTATTTGTACTAAAGTGATAAAAATCTGTCAAGTCTTTTTCTATAACACAATAAATGTGTGAATGCAACCTGAATATCTAGCAAACAGAGCCTTTCTAGAGGAGGTTGTTGTTGTAGGCAGGCCAGAATAAAAGCTTTAATTTAGAATTAATGAGCTCAGTTTGTGCCAATACCCTTTCAGGAAATGTAAAGTTTAATTACACGGTGTCAGTCCCTAGCAGCTTGGATTTCCTTAGGTTTTCTGATGCACTCTGTGCTATGTCCTCTTTGCTGGTCACCAGGGACCAGGCATCTTAATCACACGTCCATTTCAAAATTAAAAATTTTCCCTTTCTGTTTGCAATAATAAGGAACAATGAGTCTCTATTGTCTTGCAAATGGCCAAAGGTACTGCAAAGTGGAATTAAAATTCATTTTATTCTAGTTCTCCAAATATGCTCTTCTGGATGTGCCAGCACCTCAAACCACATGTTGATGAGCAAGGGAGGTGCTGGACATGAGAGATCACCCCAAAACACTCAAAGAAAACAGTGGTTGAGCATCTTCACCCCCAGGCATCATTTGCAACACCAGTAATGAGAGAATGTCTTTCGTTTTCCATATTGAAGCTCCATACAAAAAAAGCCTCATGATCCTAAATACTTTGGGCAGCATAGACATATTGCTGATGGGAAAATGGATGGAGTGAAAGACAATTATTCAGTTATTCCAGAAAGACCATAATTTATTTGACCAGGTTCATCTTTCAATAGAAAGACATTTGGAAATCTGAAAATCAGACTTTGTTATTCTTACACACCTTTTTTTTTTTTAGATAATGTATTTTCAATATTTTTTCTATTCAGAAATAACTGTTCCAACAGTACTGTATGCATTCAGCTTGAATTGTTGTACACCAATATTTTATCTTCAGGTTTTTTTCTGTTTTAACCTACCTGACTCTATAAAATGGGGAGGGAGGGAGGGAGACAGGGAAGGAGAATGTGCACCTTTAAACAGCAGAGTTTTACTTCTTCAAACACCTTTCATAGCTGGATGAAGTGAAACTGGTAAACCAATGTGAGAAATTAATTTAGTGTCAATTGCCAGGCAACAGTCAATCAAAATAACTTTTACTGCTCCAATATTTATGCATGTGACTGCAGGTTCTATTGTAATAGAAGATGGTGTTTCTGACAAAACATGGAATATGACAAATTTGTAAAATTCATTCATTAGCCAAAGTAGGCACATACAAGTAGCCATAGGCTAATTCAGTTTTCCTCATATCTAGCCAATTTATGAAGTGTAAAAGTCTATTTTAATAATTTAATTTAAACTGCTTGCTTTCTGTACAACTTCTCTTTTAAACTATCCAGGTTAATGTTAGACTTTGGTTAAAGGGTTACATATCTGAGACAGAAACCTTCCATCTTTTCTCCCTATTTTATAGCCAATTCTCTATTTTATATCCAGATGCAACTTTTATGGTTCCAGCTCTTCAAAGAACCCCAGTTCAAAGTTTGATTTTACAGGCAGATTTTTTGGCTCACAAATAGATGCAACATCAGTTTGGAGGCTCATTAGTAACCACAGGCTCAGTTCTTGGAAGTCTGACTGGGTAAAAAAATGGCCTAAATATGTAAAATGGGCACCTGCATGTCTAGGATATAATAAGTTCATTTTTCTTCAGCTGTCAGGACAAGCTGGTACCTGCAGCAGTGTTACATACTTGATTTTTCATGATTCCCTAGAAATATTAGATCGTTTTATTAATTTAGAAAAAAAAAAGAGAGAGAGGAGATTGCATGCCATGTGGGTCTAGTACTTATTTTGCAGTTTTCAGCTCTTCTGCTACAAGAGCCAAAATATTTGCATTCTGGTTTCATTTAATTTTTTAATGATGCAGTCTGACACTCTCACACCCCATGGCTGACGGTACTACAAGACCATCAGCAAACCCCCAGTACTTGGTGGCACAGTTGCAGCTACACTGACTACATCTCTCAACAAGGAAATATATTTGCACAATTTGGGAATGTTAATTTTCTGAAAATGATCCCCTTTACAGTTGCAGTGCATCAGATGCCTAATTAAGATTGGAACCTCTGTGTCCTATGTTTCAAATTCAGCAATAATAGTTTACAAACATGAGATATTAAACTGACAAAAGCTACAGCACACTACTCCAAGGAGTGGAAGCTGAGCAAATGAAAATTTTTCAGGAAGCTTCTCTGCATGTCAACTACAGAAAGTTCTTCTAGTTTGGTATTTGCCTGGTTTCTTCCCGGAAATAAACTTTCTGTAAAGCTATAGCAGCTTAATTCCACAGCAACTGGTAATAGTTGCACCTGGCATCTACAGTGTTTACGTAGTTTTGAAAGTTCCGATTTAAAAAATGGCACCTTTGTTAAAAGTTTAAAAGTCTGTGGTGCCTAACTAGTGGTACCTAAAGGTTAATTTGCTGTACCATGTAAATCTATCCATGTATCTTCTGTTTCCATTAATTCATGACTTTAGTCTTCACAAACCATGCAAGGAAAGGGCCACTGCAAGGTGTTCCTTTAACAGTGATACTTCAGCCACATCCAAAATCCTGCAGAGAAGGTGAACATAATGAATGGGGAAGCAAGGAATAGCAAGCAACCAGGGTCAGGGTGAACAGAAACATCTGGGACTGATCCAGGACCAATTCAAGAAGCATTGATGCTTGACAACTTCCTCAGCAAGAAGTTTGATGAAAATCTGACACAGCATGAAGTTTTTATCACTTACAGGTATTTGAATTTTCTAGGGCACTAGAAAAAAATTACTGTTTTTACCTTGTGCCTTGTGTGCCTTGAATTTTATTTCTTTACTGGCTACCTTGCCAAAAATGTCTAGTTTATTTCAGGATTTTTCTCACATTGGCCTTTGGTGCCATCTTGTCTCCTTGACTTGACACTTGGTGAGGAGTTTTTATCAGAGTCATTAAGACTGAGGCTGTTACTTCTTAGTTTCTGTCAGGTTTTTAAGTTTTTTAATTTATTAAATGCCATCTATGCTCAGACAAAGGACGCATAGCCTCATACTAGGTACTGTGAAGAAAATTAATTCCATCCCAGGCAAAACCAGAATAGAAGTTCATCCAGATCACAGGGACCAAGAGAATTGGTGTTGCTTACTCTGGAGAAGAGAAGGCTCTAATGTGACCTTTTTGTGGTCTGTCAGCACCTAAAGGGGGTTACAAGAAAGCTGGAGAGGGACTTCTTACAAAGATGTGTAGTGACAATGCAAGGGGGAATGACTTCAAACTGAAAAAGAGTAGGTTTAGATTAGCTCTTAGGAAGAAATTCTTTACTGTGAGGAATGTGAGGCACTGGCAAAGGTTGCCCAGAGAAGCTGTGAACGTCCATCCCTAAAAGTGTTCAAAACCGGGTTGGATGAGGCTCTGTGCAACCTAATCCTTTTGAAGATGTCCCTGCACATGGTGGGGGGATTAGAACAAGATGGTCTTTAAGGTCCCTTCCAACCCAAAGCATTCTATGTTTCTATGATTCTATGATTCTGTGTTCCATACCATGTGACATCCTGCTCAGCAATGAACTAGGGAGGACATTAGTGGTGGTGGGGGGGGGGTCACTGCTCAGTGACTTTCCCTGCATCGGCTGGTTGGTGGTGAGAAATTGTTTTCATTTCCACCACTTGTTTTTTAACTTTTATTTCACTCAGTAATTTTCTCTTTCTTTACAAACTATTGTTGTTATTGTTGATTTGGAGGCATAAATGAGTTAGGAAAATAGAGGCAATGAGGGGCAATAAAGCAGAAAAATGCAACATTGTGGGGTTTTTAACCTTTGTTAATAGTAATGTCAGACTGTTTGCTGGGTATACGCTCACACATGGAGAAATTGTTGTGTTACATTTTTTCATGTGCACACACTAAGAATTAATGCTAGAGTCTGATCAAAATTTTTATTTTGCACCAATGGTTCTGGGTAACTGCCCAAAAGCTATCTGCCATTATGTCTCAGCTTGTCTTTTCAACTTCACTCTATCAGAAAAGATTCACTGCCTGGGAAAGGTGGCAAAATTGAGACACCCTCAACATATAGTCATGGTGGAACAGAAAGAGGAGGAATTCTGCCAGCAGCCTTGCTGATGAAATTGGGAAAGGAGCCAAGCTGAGGGGAAAGGGAGCCAGTCTCTAGAAACGGTTACCCCAAATGGATTATAAAATCTCTTTATTTCAGGTAGTTCAGATAGTAACAAATCAAGCCAGCAGAAAGCCTTCAGGGAAAGTGATGAGTGGGGTTGCCTGAGATTAATGAAAACTACACAAATAGAGCAAATTGGCAGAAATAGGGGTAAGAGTCTGCCCTTTCATAGGTGTCATAGTTATTAACATTAAGAATCTGACATTACAGCAGATGCCTTTGATGTTCTAAGGTCTCCAAGGCCAAGAATAATGCTTCCTCCTTCTGTGTCCATCTCTATCCAAGTGCAGACATTAGACTAATGGAAAAAAGTGAAATGCTCTGTCCAAAAGAGGCTTATAATCAAAACACTCAAAAAGATATAGTGATTGGAAATATTGCAAACTCTATGACCAGCATAATAAAACAAGATGAATGTTTATCATGTTCACTAGACCTACTTCTCTATCTACCCATTTTATATGCCTCAGTGATTATTAACCTGGCTGTATGTATACATATAAATGGCAATCATTTTAGGGTTTCCATCTCAATAAACTCACATGCATTGCTTGTCTGGGTCACCCTCCATCTTTACTCCCTAAGCTGCAGTCTGGTGTGGGAATGCAGAGCAGTATACGTGGAAACACCATGTCTTGGGGCAGCTGGGGGCTTGCAATGTTGTGGCAAATCCTCTCTGCTGGAGCTCACATTCTCTGCTTATTCAAGGGAAATACAAGCCCCAGGCAGTGCTTTGCGTTCCTGGCAAGTGGAGACAAGGGCTGCAGCCACACAGCCTTAGCCCACTTATGCAGTTGAAGAGGACATAACTCCTATCTCCTGGTAAAGCCAGCACATGGGAATGGGCCCAACCTGCCACACAAAGCAGCAGTTCACAACTCCTGTGAAGCCTCACCTGAGCTTTGATAACACAGCCCCCCACGACTCAAAATGCAGACTCACCACTGATTGAACTCTTTAAGGAAAGTCAGATCTAAAATGGGATGTAATCACTTAGTGGATGACAAAGTTTAATATCCACCCTTGTGGTCTTTAAAATGCAGAGGCAGCTGCCAGCCCTGAGGTGTCCAGCTCTGCAGTGCCTCAGCTCCTGGCAGCAGCAGTGCTCCAGCTGCCTCAGCTCTGCCTCCTGGCATGCTCATGGATGCTCCTGTGTTGACAAGACTGAGCAGTTTAGTACCCAATTAATACTCATTTTTCTTCCCCCAAACAGTTCCTTTTCTCACTTTTCCACTTACTGCTGTCTTCTGCCCGCCCCTCCTGCTGTAGGGGCAGTGAGCAAGTGGCTGTGTGGTGTTTGGTTGCTGGCTGAGGCTGAACCAAGACATCCATGTGGCTTTATGAAGAAGAGAAAAAGCACAGGATCTCATGTCTCCCATTCCTGGCCTGCTGCAATAACCAACATGCTACAAACGCGCATGGCCAAAGGGTTCCTGTTTCCTAAACATAAATCCTGAACTGCATGATGAAGGGTGAAAGCTTCATCACAGCTTTTATGAGCCTTATACCTCAGGTCAAGAATCCCATGGATCTGGGGATTGCTGTGGAAGTACAGCTAAGAATCAAGCTTGAGATTGAGAGGTACAAGGTCTCTAATATCTATAAAATATCCTTTGTGGTTTTATAAGTGCTGTTTCTTTTCTTTTTTATATATTGCCTCTCTGTGTTTATGCATCACAAGTAAACTTTGAATAGAAATGAAATAGCTTCAATTTGCATTTCTGTAAAGCCAAGTTTGATTTAAGTGATACAAAAAACATAAGTACAACTGGATGCACATTGATCCTCTGCTCTGAAAGCAATAAAAGTATTTGTGATGTAATCTACCATCTAATAAAGAAATTAAGGGGGACAATAAAAATTTTAAAATGTTAACAGAGAGAAATTAATTTCAAAATATCTCTGGAGTATGAATAAATCTGTAAGGGATAATCTTGCAATGGAGATTCATAAAAGGATACTCTTATTAAGTAAATAACAGGAAATCAGAACAAGTACATATGTTAAATGGATGGGACTATGAGCAAGAACATGTGTTGAGGTGATTAAAGAAAAAATACAGAATATAGGAAATAACAAGATGATTTTTTTTAAAATTACATGGGAAAGAAATACAACATTTCAAATTCACAAGGGAAACAAGAAGGGATTGT
The DNA here is from genome assembly GCF_015832195.1 of Motacilla alba alba. Classification (NCBI taxonomy): domain Eukaryota; kingdom Metazoa; phylum Chordata; class Aves; order Passeriformes; family Motacillidae; genus Motacilla; species Motacilla alba. Next base: position 43,931,965 of record NC_052016.1, on the reverse strand, counting down.
AACTCTTCTTATGACTCTTTGAGCAAACTTGCATCAGCAATACAAAATTATCCCAGGCAGATGACATATTTAAGAGGGGAAATCATTGTGCCATGCATTTGTGCAGATGGCACCAAAAATCATAGACTGAAAAACCATGTCTCAGATTTGTATATGCTCATTGTCCACAGAATAGATACACACGGTGTATCTGCTTCCAAGAACTGAAGTAAAGATAGACTGAATTCTAGAACTGTGAGAGCCCTGCAGGGCCCCCTGAGCTATTGGTGGGTGTGTTACTGTTATACAAGGGAGACACTGAAAATACAAAATCAACAACAATGCTTCCCAAGTATTCAAAGGTCATGAGGAAAACATGTCCCTAAATAAAAGCCTGTTGGTTTCAGAGTCGTGAGGTTCTTAAAAATATATATACACCCTTCTTTTCTGATTTCTGAACACTGAAGGTTTCATACAATTTTTTTTCTTCCAGCTTTTCTCATCAAACAAAATCTGGAATATCTTTTTTCTGAAAAAGGCAGTGAAAATTCCCACAGACCCATATGATTCAAGAAACTGGAGGCACAGCAAAAACATTGCTACTAACTTGTGTTAATCAGTATCTTTCAGTGACAGTCCAAATTCAACTGTCATTTCTGAAAGTGTTGGCTTTAGTACAACATACAGTAATACACATATATATAAAAATTTTACACTAATAATACTCTGTATACATGTAGTATGGACTTGTGGTATTATCTATATAGCTTGCTTAGCACAAATATAGCCAATTTGTATGCAACTGTGGTTGTAGGGATGCTAAATATGCTAGGAGAAAGCTCTTGCCAGAAAACCTGTTCTGGCCCTAACTTTCCATAGGCCGCAGCTTCTTTCACGGCTCTGGGATCCTCCAGGGCCTCCACCCTGCACATCCATGGGCTGCAGAGGCACAGCTGCCTCACCATGGTCTGCACCAGGGGCTGCCAGGGAATCTGGGCTCTGGTGCCTGGAGCACCTCCTGCCCCTTCCTCTGCACTCACCTTGGTGTCTGCAGTTACTTCTCTCACATATTCTCACTCCTCTCTCCCAGCTGCTGTGCAGCATTTTATCCCTTTCCTCAAATATCTTATTACAGAGGCATCACCAACATCATAGATGGGTCCAGTTTTGGCCAGTGGTGTGTCCACCTTGAAGCCAACTGGAACTGTGTGTATGTGTGTGACTTGGGGGCAGCTTGTGGTGCCTTCTCACAAAGGAGGGTCCCCTCAAACAGACCTATAAAATCACAAAACTAGGACAGATCCAGGAAAGCAGATGGCTCAGTGGAAGGTAGTGTTTTACATCATAACTTGCTGATTAAAATATCTTCATAAAATGTAGAAAAGGGCAGTTCATTGTAGTCTCTTGGTAAGTACCAATCTTAGCATGCTACAGAAAGAGTGATTCTTCCCTATTTCTTGGTGACTGTTATACAAAAGCTATAGGGTGAAGATCAATGAAAACCACCCTCTTAGATTAAGTCTCAAGTGAATCTTTCTTTCCTAGGTAAGGAAAATAGAAATACCGAGGGGAAAGATTCAGCAGCTGAGCTGCTGAAGTGTACCCATCATTCAGCACATGAACCAATTCTGTAAGAATTACCCAGTAAGGCATTTAAATATCCATTTCCCAGAGGCCATGCTTCAAACCAACAGCTGAATTGCTTTTTCACACCTTTTCTTGTGCCCATTTTTTGCAGTGACATACATGCACCAGTGAATGACTGGCCTCAAAGAAATCTTCACTAAAACCTGAGGTGGTCTGGCAGCCGCAGAAATCATTGCCATTGATTGAGTCATTAGGCTGTCTAAGATTTCAGTCATTAATAAGAAATCTTCTCATTTTCTTGTAACAATGACAACAAAAACAAGCTCTAACAATGCAAGAATCTTAGGGCAGGAAGGCTGTAAAAGAGTCAAAGAAGAGACTTCATGTGCATTCAGAGACCAGAAAAACTAGAGGGAGTAGAATCTACTGAAGAACCACAAGCAACTTTAGGTGTTCTTGAGATAAGAATAGTTAGTAGCTTAGGCAATATCAAGAACTTGCACTTTTCTTGCTCTCCATCTGTTGTATTTTTGATAGTTAGTGAGAGTAGGGCACTGGATCCTTAGTCTGAGTCCATAAGATGGACCTTCTTATGTTATGCAGTAAGTGAATTGAAGACAGCTGAAATCTTTTGGTGTTGGGGATAAAACAAGCCTTCAACCAATAGGAATCCAGGGTAATTAGTCAACACCTTTTTGGCCTTCAGAGATAATGCAGTACTGTGTGTTAGGAAAATTGTTCTCCACTAACCCTTTGGAGCAATTTGACAATCTGAGTATTTATACTGTAATTCTTAGCATGACGTAAAATGCTCCTATGCATAACATGTTGTAGTGGGGTGACACCAGCTGACTGCCAGATGCTCACCAAGCCACTCTATCACTCCCCTTCTCAACTGCATGGGGTAGAGGAGAAAATATGATAGAAAAGCTCAGTGATCAAGATAAGGACAGAGGCATCACCCAGAAGTTACTGTCATAGGCAAAACAGATTTGACTCGGCAAGTTAATTAAATTTATTGCCAGTTAATATCAAAGTATGATAGTGAGAAGTTAGAACAAATCTTAAAACACTTTCTGCCCACCTTCTCTGTTCTTCTCAGGCTCAACTTCACTTTAATTTTTTTTTTTACTTTCTCCTCTCAAGTAGTGCAGGAGGATGGGGAATGGGGTTTGCAGTCAGTTCCTAACACTTCATGTCTGCCACTCCCAACTCTTCCAAAGATGCCAATATCTACTCTGAGCTTGTTTCCTTTTCTGGCTTTGGACTGTGGAGAGCAAGAAAGACATCCCAAGAGAAGGATACTTTCTTTAGGTATCTGTCTTAGGAATCCAGGAACTGTCTCTGGATATGATTTGACACTGAATGTGGCAGAAACACACATGACCAGCACAAATACCTGGCTGACCTATAACAAAAATTTGGGTGAGATACATTATCAAGTGTTCTAGTAAGTCTGCCTACAACAAATAAAACTGAAACCCCGAAAAGTTTAATTGAAAAAAGGTAAGGAGTACGCCATAAATATGGAAAATTGATAACATGTCAAAATTATCTTTCTTCTATTAATCCTAAGTTTACAGTTACACCTGTGAGGAAATTTAAATTTTATATCTATATTTAATATTTTGAAAATGTCTTGGGTTTTGCCAGAAGCTATAGCTTTTCTGTGGCAAAGGAGTTTAGATTTCTCTTTTCTTGTCCATATATTCTTGGTTTCCTTTACTATTTGAAATGGTTGGTCTTCCTTGCATCTTCTTTGATGCCCTTTTACAAGACAAAGTGAGACATCAGTTTATGGTGGCTACTTTTTATTAGAAGTCAATTTTTTTTTCTTGTCTCTATCTTACCTTTGTCTATTTTATCTTTCATCAAAGACTGTAGCAGATAATGAAGATGATGTTTTCCTTTCCAACTGAGACCTTACCCAATTTCAGCCAATATTCATGCTGCAACAAATGGTCCCCTCCAGGTCATTTGGTAGAAGATGTACTGCCATTTCTAAATCATTATAAGCATGTTAATCTTTTCATATCTCATTCATGAAGTACATTTATTCAGCTACTTAATCTATAACACATTCTATCACCCAACAAATTGATATAAGTTTTGTCTTTGTTGCATTCCATTTTTCCCCATCTTTGTCTCAATGGTTGTTCCATTTGTGATCTGAATAGTTTTGACAGTTCATGGTTGACCCCATTACACTGATCTAATTGATGACCACTTGAATTTTGATGACAAAGCATCTGTATTAATCATGTAACACATCTGACTTCTTTTACCACATTAGCCCTCTGGGAAATCCTTTAGCAAATTATACCCACATGTTAAACTCCTCTGAACAACCAGTCCTGCTAAAACCTTAACCACCAAAGTTCATTTCTTTTCTTTAGAAATCAATCTCCTAATTTCTAGCAACTTAGCCTTTTTCCACCAGGTTATAATCAAATTATATATGAAAGTTTCATGCACAAAGAGCAGTCATTTTAGTACAGGCAAGTAGAATTAACACAGAAACTGTCAAATTATTTGAATTGTAAGTACATAACAGCAGCTTGCAAGCTTGAAAAGCTTCACTATTCTTTCTTTTTCCTATGTGCAGAAAATTACTTGGAATATTTAAGTCCATCCCTTCTTCAGAGCTTCTCTAGTGCTCAGAGTTCTGCCCAACAGGAAGTTCTAGAAATAGACTCATTAAGGAGAGATTGAGAAAGAATTGGGTTGTAACTAGTGAAAACTACCCATCTCACTCCCCCAGTCAGATGTTAAGTGAATTAGAAAGAAATGGTGAAAGTACTGATTTCTTTAGGGCAATTTTAAGAATTCAATTGCAATAGAATTTCAAAGCTCACAAATCTGCTAATCCTTCAAAGACCCAAAGGTTGCTATTGCCCAAACACAAGAGTATTACTCAGTAGGTGAACCAACAGCCTGGTTAGGTGGGATAAAATCTCTGTTATTATTTACCTTTACACAATGAAGGTAGCCCTAACAGATGTTAATCAAAAGTTACAGGTCTTGTCTCAACAGATTTGTGGTATATTTACTGACTGCACTCAAATATGAGGCCACAAAAGTGTGATAGCAGTAAGTTTACCCATCTACTTTATTGCTGGATTTTATTTCAAATTTAAGTGGCTTTAATACTTTTCACTCTGTATTACAGGTCTAATAATGGAGCTACTCCTACAGGAGCATTTGTAATAACAGGAATAATTCAGTGTGTTAAAATATTTTTTGAGATTTTGTAGTGGAATTTTTTTGTGGTTTCTGTGAATAGTTCTCTGAAATTATTTAGTTATATTATTCCACCGACCAGAATCATAAAAATTTCATTAAAATGTTAGATCAAGATATTTTCTGATAATGAAATATCTTGTATGTGTATGTGTTGTGCACAGTGAATCAGAAGATTACAAAATGTGTTTCAGGATGTACTTGTGCACCTAGGCAAGTGAACAATTTAACCTACTGCTGTAAAATACAGTGGTTTTCTCAATAAGTCATGCTGATGGAAAAACATCTCTATACACAACATACAAAAAAAGAAATGCTGACACTGTAAGTGATCTACCCCACTACCTTAAAATGCTGACTTTAACTCCCACTGTGCCTCAGAAGCAAGAAATAATGTGAGATTTTTGGAAAGACATTCTCATGACATTCATCACATTGATTACTTGAGGTTTTCCTTTCTGCCCTTGTTAAACTGTAAAGGATGCTGCCTCATTGTCTACCCTTGGCGATCGATCCACCCACATAGCTTGCAATATCTGGATCCCACCAGGTCACAGAATCATAAAATTATAGAACAATTTGAGTTGGAAGGAGCATTAAAGAAAATCTATGTTTAAATACCCTACCATGAGCAGGAAACCTCCCACTGGACCAGGTTATTCAGAGCCCCATCCAACCTATCCTTAAACATTTCCAGGGACAGGGAGTCCACACCTGCTCTGGTCAACAAAGAGCAACCTTACAAAGGAATCTCCTTAGATGACAGTGTAGCAAGTCTGTTTAGGGTGAAGTCTCAGAGAAATCTCTCTCAAATTTCCCTCCTGAGAAGCCATATTTTGGCATCCAAGAGAGATTTTTCTAGGATGCACAGCAGTGTTGAACTCAGTTACATTCACCACAGGTTTTGACTAGTGCAACATTTTCCCTTTCACAATGCGCTGAATATACTTCTCTCCTGTACTGCATTGCCTCTGAGCTGCAAGAGGAAGGGATGGAAACAGTGTAATTGCCTTGAGATCTGTCTGGGGTCTGTCACTGCCCCAAGAATCTTCCTGGGAGCATATTACATTTGAATTTTTGGGGATGATAAACCTTAACGAAAGAAACAAATTTCCTAGAAGAAGGATAGCAGATAGATCTAGATCTACAGATAAACCTTATGATACAGTCATTACTACCAGAAGAGACAGCCAAGGCTTGCCAAGAGGCCTCATCCCTAATGCCTTATATCCAACTTCATTTTAACACAAAAAACAAATCTTTACTGCCAGTCCCACGGGAAGATATGTGTCTAGTCCTTTTGCCTAATCATACATTACTTCATGGAAAAACAAATGCTCAATAGTTCTGCACTAGTGGACTTCCACCCTGTGTGCTGTCCACCTGATCATGGTATTTTTTTTGTGTATATTTATTCTTAACCAGGGTCATTAACACAAGTTTAGATGTTTTGGCCAATGTTAACAGAAGAAGGTGGGCTGCTGTTTTCCCTGTAGCACTCTTTTACTTTCCTTATCTTAGGCAGACAAACAAAAGAGGCTAGAGTGCAAGAAGCCATTTCAACCTAAAAAGCTTTAGACCATTAGTAATGCTGGAATTAAAAGATTAAAACATTTGTTTCAAGTGCTAAGTAGTCATGTTCTCTTATTAATGTCACACTCTACTAAGCATTATGCCATACTTTGTAATGCATGGATTCACCCCACACATCCTGTGCAGAAAAGTGCTTTGGGCTTGTGTTTAAATTTGAGTGCTTTTCTAAATCAGGATTCCGGTATTTATACTCTTAGACATTTATTTCCTCCTCCCATTCCCCCCAAACCCAGCTTTCAGTGCCCTCAAATGTGTTTACTTTGAAAACCATGCTTTCAAACTCAGTGATCTTATGAAAACCCAGAGTGGGCACTTAATCTAGAGATATCCCCAGATATCACATGCCCCAAGACTTCATTGAGTCAGGCCTACTGGGCCTTAAAGGGATTCTGCACTTGCAGTTCCTGCTGAGGCATTTCTAGCTGTGCTCCTGCAGAGGCATTTTTAACATCTGTCTGCATTGCCTGTGCTGCATAGCTGGGTCTGACAGACACTCAGAGACAGACATTTATCACTCCTGCATGACCCTACTCTGTTCTTGCTGCACTGTGGGGAAGAGCCTTATTTATCACATTAAAAATGCAAGGAACAATTAAAGAATCCCACTCTTAATGAGATGGTACTTCTCCCATCAATTTTAAGCAATGAATATTGCAAACTCCCTTTTCAAGAAGGTTAGACTCGTACTCACAACTCTCTGCTGTCAAGGATAGAAGCTCCCGCTGAAATGTGCTGAGCTCCTGACACTTTCAGGATCTGCTCTGAGCCTGAGTGTTGGGTGGCTGTCACATCTAATTAATGTCAATCCAGCCCAAGGATGCTACCTCTAAGTCACGGTCCTTGGCCAGACAGTGCTGTTCTAACTAGAATACACGGAGTGTAATTCACTGAACATACTAAATATAGGATGTGCCAATTTATGAAGGGGCAGGGAGAGCTAGACAGATTTCTATTTAAAAATGTCTATTTTTTTTTTCCTATGGAAATGAATGTATGTGAAATGATTTAAATGTGGGAGATCTTAGGAGGAAAAATTTGTGAAAGTACTATAGACCTTGGGGGAAGAAAACCTTCATCATGGGAGAATGCGTTCATCTCTGACCAAATATAAAATCAAAACAGGCACCAGAGAATACACAGCATTAATTGCTGCACTAATCAAGTGAGCCAGCAGTATGTAACAAGTCTTCACCGTTCATTCTAGAGGTAGCTACTGCAAGTGTTCAAGAGACTGAAGTAAAGCATCCTTCAACTTTGTAAACAAAAGGAGGATTGTGAAGCCATGGTGTTTCTCTGAGCACTGAATTGATCTAGCTGGACTGTGCATGGTTCTGCAGAATCAAAATAATGCAGGAAAAAGGTTCAGTCCTGAACCTCAGTGTTGAGGGAAAATGTAATTCCTACCAACTAAGCATATTAAATCCCTTTTTTAATCAAGTTGTATTCAAATTTGTAATTGCAACCTGTGTATAGGTTATATATATGTGTGTAAAATCTTTTACAGTCTTTCATCTTGGATAATATTGCAGAAAAGGAACAGAATATTATTAATAAATTTACTTCTTTTAATAATAACTTTCAAAAAATGAGTAGAACAGTAGAAATCTCTATGAAAGTTGTATGTCATTGCTTAAAGTATAAACAGAGATCTCAGACAGTACATGTCTAGGGAATTCTGAAGGGAATGACAACAGGAAAGTAATTGGCTGAACACTGTTCAAAGACAGTGTTTTCACTGTGTCAAAGTTTAGATTCCTACTCAGAATAATTTAGGTGGGAAGCGACCTTTGTATCCCTTTTAGTCCACCAATCTTCTCAAAGGTCTGACTTCAAACTTAGAGGAGGATTCTCAGGGTATTTACTGATCAAATTTCAAAAATCTTTAAGGATGACAATTCTACCACCTAACTTAAAAATTTTCCTTGCTGGAAATCTGGAAGCTGTGTTGCTTGCTGCTTGTCTTTGATTGTATACCTTGGAGAAGGGTCTGGTGCCATTTTCACTTCCTCCCTTAAGACCATTTAAGATACAATCAGGGTGTCATCTCCTGAATTATTCTGCAGAGATGCTGACACACCTTTGTGACCAGTTCAGGCAGCAAATTTAACTCAACTTTCCAGAAGCAAACTATGAACAAAAACAAAGATGTCATTGCAGGGAGATAGGATTTTAAAAGCAATAGTCTCTCTAGTCATGCAGAAAATGTATATCTCATCTTGATTCAAACATTCAGTGAAAACAATTAAGGATGGCTGTCACTGCTAAATGCAATGAAAAATGCCTTCAGTTTAGGCAGCATCACATAAAATGATAACTGTTAAATTGGTTAAAGTTAAATGTACTTTTACTGCCAGTATTCTCTGGCAATATGAGAATACATTCAATCCCAAACTTGTGGACCTCATTTCTACAGGAAAACTCCCTCAAGTGGAGGATGTCTGTAACTAAGATGGTGGTTTTCTTCTGCAAATTCATCACAGTAAAACAATTATTTTGCTCATATATTGAACTTGTTATAACCTGTGGACAGTAAAATCCAAGAAATTCTCACATTCCTTTTATACTGTGGGACCTAGAGCTGGATGCAACACTCCAAGTGGGGATCTCCCTAGAGCAGAGGAGAGGGAAAGAATCAACTCCTTTGACCTGCTGGTCTCCCTTCTTTTGATGCAGCCCAGGACAAAATTGGCTTTATGGGCTGCAAGAGCACATTGCTGGATCATGTTATTCTTTTGGTACACCAACAACCCCAAGTCTTTCTACCCAGGACTAATCTTGACGAGTCCTCTGCTCAGCCTGTATTTATGCTTAATTTGCTACATATGCATGGAATTTTGATTCGTGATATCTCCCATGCCTTCTACATGGTGTGCGTGTACATGTGTGAGTTTGGGTTGTTTTTTGAGGTTTTTTTTTCTCTCTTGTTTCTTTGTTTGGGATCTTATTTATTTGGCTTTGGGTATTGTTGTTTTTTATGTTTTTTTTCCTGGGAGAACATAATGCATGCCTTTTCTCCAAGACTACAGTCTTTTGTACTGAAGTCCTTTGGGTTTGAGTTCAACTTCCTATACCTTGGGCCAGTGAGCATTCCTGCATTCTGTGTTGGTAAAAAGGTTCACTAATGACAGGGCAAAGAGGGCTAGCAAGGAAATGTAACACCATAGGAGAAAAATGCATGAGGAGATAAGACCCACAAAACCTGGAGAGTTTTACAGCTCTTGTATAACACCCAGACAATTCTACTTGCAGATTAGCCACTGCTAATCCCTTCAGGCTTAGTGACTTCTAGGGACTTCAGACAGGTTAAATTGGTATTACTAACAGTTCAGAGCACACTACAACAGAGAGAAAAAATAGAGTGTTCCAAAATCTTCATTCATTTGATTCCAGAGCTGATATTAAGCATTTGTCAGATATTGCCAGTGAGGGCATAACATTTAGAAAGTATTTAGAATGTGTATGCACCATGTATGTGTACATACCTAAATATATATATATATATATATATATATATATATATATATATATATATATATATATATATATATATATATAGCTGGTTTATGCTTTGGGGTAATATCTAATGTATTCTTACAAAATTAGCTTTGGTATTCCTTCTTTCAACCTTGATTATAAGATTTTTCTTGTCAGCTTTTGCCCCTGCTGATTTTCTGTAGATCTCTATGCCTGGAAAAGCCAAACTTGATTTTCACACTAAGCTGTACCATGACTGTGGGATTTATTGAACCCTTATTGAGATATATTAATGGTGGTGTATTCTCGTGTAATAATGTGACTATTATTTATTTTTTGTCATTCTCATCTCTATAGATTTCTATAAAATATACTCATAAAACTCAAGCAGCAATCTGAAATTTCTATATTTCCCATTCCTTTTAAAGGTTACCTAGAAACATCTGCAGCACGATAACATTAAACTATCACACACCTAAGAATACTTGTTGTAAACTGCTCCATTGTGCCAATTAAATGCAATATGAGCTCTACACAGGGGAGCACTTTATTGCTTCATTATTGCTTTTATATAATTTTAAATCCTGTTCACTGCAGCAACAATCATCCAAGCAAATATTTAAAAAGCTAAATGGGGAAATGTAGAACAAGTTAATCCGCTACTGGAACACTTTAATGTGTGCAACTCCATATATGGCATATCTGTGTTCAGAGGGCAATAAAATATTTTCAAAGGCACAAAGAAAGTGGCATATTTGCCTTTTTAATACATGCAATTAGACATAATCTGAAGGGATCTTACTGGTACAGTGGACTGACTTAGATAGCAACATGTGCGGGTGTTGCACATATTGCATTGATAGTTTAGGAGAAGCAGAAATCTAGAAAGGTCCAATTCACAGCAACAAAAAGCATGGTTGTGTGGGCACACAAGGCATTATCTGTTGAAAAAAGAATTTTGCCAGCAACGTAATTCATCAACACTGCAGCAGGTTGAAAATTCCTGTCAACAATTGCCTTTGGTGCGATTAAGATTTGAGCAAAAGTAGATATGTTTTGAAGTTGTTTCCTTTACATGTCTCCAGCTGTCTGAGTTTGGAGAGTCAGAGCCCTTGAGCTGCTATTGAAAAGCCAGTGAGGTGGCACAGCTGATGTCTTTCTTGTGTGATTAATGACAAAACTGGAGGGCTTAAACAGCAGGTGCCTCAGAACTGTAAGGATGATGACAATCTAGTTTCATCAAAATGTTGTCTCTGCTCTTTTTGTAATTTTATTATAGGATTTTTTGTCAAAGCCTTTCAGCTTTCAGTCTGCATGGTCATAGAACCATAGAAGGGTTTAGGTTGGAAGGTACCTTAAAGAGCATCTTCTTCCAGCCCTCTGCCATGGGCAGGGACACCTTCCACTAGAGCAGATTACGTGGGGCCCCATCCAATCTGTCCCAGGGCTGAGACATCCACATCTTCTCTGGGGAACCTGTTCCAATGCCTTACCACCTTCACAGCCACCTTCACAGTAAATTTCTTCTTTATATCTAACCTAAACTTTCCTTCTTTCAGTTTGATCCCATTAGTCCTGTTTCTTATCACTACAGGTCCTGATTAAGTGTTTCTTTCCAGCTTCTGTATAGATCTATTAAATATCCTGTCATGCCCTAGTATAAACAGCAACCAAGGAAGACATAGTTTAATATGAAGCTGTAAAATGCTCAAATAACTCTTTCTGTTTCTGGAGTAATTTATGCATAAAGAGTTCTGCACTTTTAAACTAATTTTTTTGTTTAGGATTACACTATATCTACATCAGATGCTCCGATATGGTGTTTCCTCTGAATTGTCCTGTTCTGGATAAGTTTAGTCCATCTGACAAACCACAAATTGAAGAAATGACTGCCTGTCATTGGCAGCAAGACTGTGCCAATACTCCACCAGATTTCCCAAACTTTCCTAGCAACTCTGCAAAACAGATGAAATTCAGTTCAAGAGGGAAAAGTGGGTGGAAAAATGCAATGAGGATATTAATGATACACGGTAGAATGCAACCAACTTGGCTCCCTCTGTGTAACCCCTGTAGGCTTTCTGCTTTGAAATAAAAGTAATTAATTCAGAAATGCACAAAGCCACTTCACAACAAGAACATCTATTTTAGGATTACACCACTTTGATTTCAGAATCCAGTGGCCACTTAGGGCAATTCCAAAGCAGATGTGAAGTAACACCTAATGAACCTAGCTAAGTTTCTGGTGATTACAAGGTCATAGTATCGCTTGCCACCATGAAATGCCAAATAATCTCATAAACCTACATTTCATTGTTTATGAGTGTTTATGAGTGAAACTTATTTCCTGCTCACCTAAACAAGGTCCCTATGTATCTATTCAGCACTAGTTACTACAGCCACCCTTTAGGGAGTTAGTTAAAAAGACTTATAGAAAACTTATGATATTAAGATCCAAAAGGGTTTTGAAAGAGAGAGGTGAAGATACAATCAAAGGATACACCAAGAAATCAAGACGTCTTAGTTAGCAGCCGAACAGAGCACTGAATTTTGGTTCAGGGTAGAAAGGAAAAGGAAGAGAAGCAGCAGTGAACTTGCTCTGAGCCATAGCCCACAACTTAGAAACACAGATTCAGCTGCATATTTCTGTTTGCCAAGCAGGCAGAATATGGCTCATGCCAGATCTTTTCAAGGTGAACCCCTGAAGGGTTGCAAGAGAAACTTCAAGAGAGAAATGCACTTGGTATGGTAACTCAGAATTAAGACAGCAGGGGGTTCTTGCTCCTGATCTAGTGTTTACTCACCTGAGCAGATTCTCAATCCTTGTACTCCCAGGTGTAAGCTACTTTCAGATTTCCTTTTCTGGATTTACAGATATAAGGAAGAAATCCTTTACTATAATGATGGTGAAAGACTGGAACTGATTGCCCAGAGAAGTTGTGGGCTCCCCATCCTTGGAGGTGTTCAGAATCAGTCTGGATGGGGCATTGAGCAACCTGGTCTAATGGAAAATGTCCCCATTCGTGAGAGGGGGGTTGGAATTAGATGGTCTTTAAGGTCTTTTCCAACCCAAAGCATTCTATTACATGATTCATTGATATTTTCAAATCATTTAATCCGTCACAGTGAATGGCACCACTTCATTTTTTCATTTATAAAAGATTATTATCTTTGAATATTTGCTGCAGTCCCCATGATCTCAGAGGAACAAAAAAGGAAAGAGGCAATCTCATTATTTTACTGCCAGTATCTGCCCAAGAAAAATTTAAACACTGTTTCTGTATGATGTGATTATAATTGAGCTGAATTAGATTTCAATCTCTGAAGTAAACCAGAAAAATGTAATTGAAGCCAATAGTCAATTTGCATTTTACTGTGTGGTAGAGATCAGGACCTATCTTGGGTCACTGTTTTAGTACTGGTTTACCAAGTACAAAATCTACAGCCAGAACGCATGTTTTTAAAAGAATTTAAAATTATTTAAATTTTAAAAATAATGGTTTCACCCTACTTGGTTGGCCAGTTTGTCTACAGGATACAAAGGGGGGGTTCAGACCTGTGCCCCAGAGATGAATTTCAGTTATTTCTGTATTGAAACTATCTCAGTACTGTGATAGTAGTTCCTCTCACACAAAACAAAGCACACATTCAAGTAATGACGCATATTTAATGTTAGGTCTCTGTTTCCAATTTACTTCATCCTGTAGCTAATTGCTTCACTGCAGACTGCCAATTAGTTTGACTCCCAGCTGTATTCAGGAAGCCAAGTGGGAATGCCTGCATAAGCCTTTGAAGTCCTTTACATTATCTGCCACCCTAAAAATCTTATCAACACAGCATTTGAGTGGAAGAAATGAATACTTATGAAAAAACATTAATCTTCTTGAAGCTTTAGGAACTGCTTTGACACAACAGGAGATGCTAAAGTGAGGCTTTGTCCCCAGTCCACTTCTCTCCATTCTGTTAGGATACTCTGATAATGTTGAAACTATAAAAAACCTGCTGTTTTAAACAATTCTCTAGATACTCATGAAATTCAGCAATAATTTCAGAAGGAGCAACAGGGTGTTTTTGTTAATCTGTGCTGATCATCAACACCAATAAACTCTAGACTCGACTGGTTGCAGATTTACAACTGTACTTGACATTTTGTGCCTCAGAGACAGTGCCATATTAAAGGCAGGTGAGAAAGTGCCGAGAGGCTGAGAAAAATCTTGAGCTGTGTGACCTGAAGGCAGAACATTTATTTTCTCTCTTTTTTTATAGTAGCAACAGTAAATTAGCAGAAAGATAGATATACTCACTGTGCAGCCCTAAATTCTAAACTTATTTCTGCTGATTATTCCCCTACAGTCATGTTTTCTCCAACATAAACAAAAGCTCTCACATCTGCTTATGTATGCTAAGGGCTGATGGTGAGTGTATAATTAACTAATAATAACTTCAATAATATTAGATTTGGTTGGCTGAAGGCTATTGGAGCATCCTCAGTAAATTCAAGCAGCTGGTTGGGGGTTAGGTTCTCCTTACTTTGATGAGGCACTGCAAAAAATACCTTAGGCCCAATAACAGCTTAGACTTCATAGACTCAGAGCACTGCCTTACCTTTTCTGAAGTCTCAGGAAAGTAGGAAGAATCTGAGCTTTTGGAGAAACTTCTCCTCTGCCCTATAAGTAAGGACAGTAAGAAAAGGGGTTTGGTTAGGTTGCTAAGGATACAATATAGCATTTCTTCTTTTTGTTGCTTCTGGTCACTGCTTCAATTTTCTTTCTTGCTGTACTAGCTTGGTTTGCTTTCAAACACTATTCAGTTCTGTCAACATCATATATATCATGTTCTTATTGTTCTTTTCTCAAATCTATTGAGTCAGAAGCAAATCTTTTCATTAGCTGCTGGGAAGACCTCAGTGTTGGTATTTTAGTTTTCTTTCTAGTGGGTTTTTTTTCAGTCATTTCTAGGCATTAGTCAGTCATATGTGAAGGTGAGTTCCTGAAGGAGGTACAAAGTTAAACACATAATTGTGATCTCTTGCAGATGTTTATCTTTCTTGTTTGTTGTTGTTTCCTTCAAACAAATTATCCTAAGTCATTTAAACTGGAAGCCTGCAATCATGGTTTGTCAATGGAAAAACAACTTGATTTTGCTCCTGGAGTAAGTGATTCACCTTGCTAACGCAGGAGAGTGAGTAGGAGGAAAGAATACTACAAAATTTCAAAATGTTTTTTTTCCATTTGTCATGACTTATTCCTTCACAACACCTTTTTTACTTCATTTTGAATCTCTGCCATCTCTTTTCTTCATTTTTCATTATTGGGTCATATCTTTGCTTCACATGTTTATTTAACAGTATATTTACTGTTGTTATCTCAAATTCTATGTAAATGATCTCAAATATTATGTAAGAAGGGGAAAGAAACAACTTTCTCTTCCTAAGTTGTTTGTATTTGCTTCCATCATGGATAAATGGATGCATGGATGGATGGACAGACTAACAGATACATAGGTATGTGGACCACTGCAGAATACACATTAGCACATCACATTAAAAACCTTTTAGTTTTGCATATTATTATATAAATGTTAAATGTAAAATATATAAAAGTCACATAAATGACCTGTTATACACAAACTTGAAATGAAAATGAAAAAGGAGAAAAGTAGGTACAGTGAGGCAGAATAAGGCACTGGGCTAGAAATTAGAAACAAAGTGAGTTTGAAGCTCCTTGAAGTATTCTCCTGGTGTAAAGAATCAATGTTTTTGCTGAGAAATCCCACTTGATGTAGGGAAATGGCATGAAGCTATGCTTTTTGCTAGTGATAACTGGTAATTCCCTGGGCTCAGAAAATGAAACAGGCAGCTCAGCAAAGTCATTGGACCACTGGGCAATACTTTTGTGAATGGTTAAAAAACCAGAAGACCTATGGTATTCATAGCATCTGTTACTTGAAAGCTGAGAAGAAGTAGCAGTTAAGGTGTGATTTCTTTCATCACTTTCATCACTAACTAATTTTTTTAAGTGACTGGCAATTTTTATGACAAGTGATCTCACTCACAATTAAAGCATCACTGTAATTTGTCTTTTCCTTTCATGTAATATATGGTTGTTCAAGCAGAGGAAGAAAAAAGAGTGGAGACTAAAAAAATCACTTTCCCTATGTAGAGGGAAAACCAGTAGCAGGGATGCATCTTAATCCTGATGTCTCCCAGACTGGGTAGAATAAGAGCACTGTCACAGGTAAGAAGCTTCATACTGAATGATGTGGGATAAAAGAAGTTCCTGGATCTAAAGAATATTTCAGGTACACGCTAAAATTGTGCTGTTTTCTCTGCAAGTTAGAAAGTTAGTGACACTTTGAAAGTCTTGTTTTAAAGTTTGAAATAATGTGGACAGACTTATTCACGTAGAATAGTATATCATTCACAAAAAGTGCATACCTACTACATACCTACTACAATGCTTATGAAACTCATTTTGTAGGCTAGAATAGAAGCTCCTTCAATTAGAACGTTATGACCCTTAGATTGAAAAAAACCACATCAAACACATACAAAAATTCATTTATGACATTGGACCAGCTTAATAATTACTCAGGAAACTCCTATGATTTCATCTGTTATGATTCCAATGATTCAGGTAGTGAACCATTCAGCAGAAGATGCTTGTGAAGAAATCCTAATTATACAGCCTGGACAGTTTTTAAAACTTTCAGGATGAGTGAGAATAGCAACCAGTTTCCATTCTAAAAGGAAAGGAAAAAAAAAATAATTAACAGAATCAGAGGCTTGCTCAGCTCTGAAAAAACAGCTGCTGTCTTTCCAGGGTTACTCTTCAAAACATGTTGTCTAAAGAATAGTCTTTTCAGAGAAAAAGTTAGAATACTTTAACAGAAATAGCCAGAGATCTTCCAACAAGTTACAGCAGATGGCAGTTCAAAAGACAGAGGACATCTGTTTATGATTCATCCAACTTTGCAAAAGACGATGAGAATTTGAGATACCGCTCTCAGTAGAGTTTTTATTCCTCATAGGTGGGAATGTAGTCACCTCCATCTGGCAAAAGGTCTAACAGTGATGCCAATTTGCCAAATAATCCTCATTACTGATCAACAAATTACCTTAGGCAACATGCAGGTCTTCAGGGAAAAGTTACAAGATGTGGATGCACAATGCTTTCAGAAAGAATACTTTGCTCCTATAGACAAAATCTGCTTTCAGAATATTTTTCCCTTTCCTTTTGTAAATGGATAATGAAAAGCCAGGAAGTCAGCTAGGAAAAGATTCTTTCACAAATGTTTCATTTGTAGTAGTAGAAATTATGAAACAAACTATTGTTGGTGAAGTTGCAAAACTGCAGTGATTCGATGATAATGATTGTCTCAACTATTTTCCTTCTCCATTTGAAGCATCACTGACAGCTGAAAAATATAATTTGGTACTGTGCCAAAATAACTGGGACTTTGTTATGAAAGAATATCAAGAAATTTTCCACAATCAACGATGATTTTATCTATTGCCAGCTGGTCTCATGCATTTCAAAAATGGCATACTTGAACTCTAATTTACTAGAGTTAACTGTCTTCAATGTACATAGACAGGGCTGCCTAAGACAATGAAGTTAAATAACAATGACAGAAAGTTTATTCTCAGTATTTCTCCACAGGTGTACTAATTAACTTCAGTAGATTTAAGACATGACCTCATATAGGCAGAGCAGCTGTCAGATGACCACACAATTTTTAATGTCTTGTAGACTGAATAACTGTGTTTCTAGAGTGTAGACAAACTAAAGACAGATAGAGAGGATGTGATCATTTTTTGGAGATACAGAACAGTGGGGATATAAAAGGCTTATGCTATCTCATGGCATACACATGCTCATGGATTGTATTGGTTTATTTACCTATTTTTGCAAATGTACAGTAGTCTAATTGATGTGTAACATTTTGACTGCATTATTTTTACTTTTTGCAGGAAAATAATAAATTCTTTATAGATATGATCAATGTGTAATAGATTTCCTTTTTTTTCTAAATATGCAAATGACAGCATGAAAATTGTAATAAACCATAAGTTTTGAACCAGCAACTGAACTGAATGACTGAAATTGTCTATTTTAATCCAGTCAAGTGGCAAATATTGTAGGTACAGTGGTAGCATCACCATATTGTAGAATGCTAGAATTGCTGAGCTTAGAAGGGACCTTGAAATATCCTTCAAATCCTTCAATATCCTTCCTTTCATGGGGAAGAGAATCTGTATGAGATGATCTAGGTTCTATCCAATAGCAGCTCAAAACTTTCAGTGATGGAGACTCTACCACATCCCTGGTGATGGTCAGTCCCTTGGTCCAGTGACTGTTAGTGACTGTTCTTACTGCAAAAAATGTCCTTCTTATACCAAGGTAAAACTGCTGGTGCAACTTCTACTCACTGTCCCTTGTCTTCTGCCTTGGGAAAACAGAGCCTCTCTTTTCTTTTTAGCTCCCCTTGAAGTATTGGAAACTGTGATGAGATCCTTCCTGATCCTTCTCCAGAGAGGAGAGATACAACATCTTCAGTCTTTCCTCATAGGGCAGTTCTTCTTTGATCTTTGTAGCTCTCCTTTAGACCTTCTCCAGTCTGTCTGTGTCTCTCTTGAATTGCGGGGCCCAGAAATGGAGACTCCAGGTATGGCCTGACAAATGCTGAGTAGAGTCAAATGATCATGTCTCTACTCTTGCTTGAAACCAGATAAACAGCATCCACTGCAATTTCCCTATAAATACAAGATGTTATTTTGGTGTAAAAAGGGATCCAAGTCATTCTGGCTTGATTTGTACTTAGCAAATCCCTCCTGTTTTTTTCCCAATAATCTGCTTCTTTTGGCTACTAGTACTTTTTAGAGGACTCAATCCAGTACTTTCACAGGAATTGAAGTTATGCTGATGGGTTGGTAGTTTCCTAGGTCCTCTTTTGGGCCCTTCTTGTAGATGGGTGTGACATACTTCATACTCCTGATCCACTCCTGCTATGACAAACTACTTGCTAATATTAATGTAGCCTAAGGGTAGGTGTCTTAGTCTCATACTTAATCTTGTGAAATTCTCTCACTGTTAAGCATAACTTAAACCAAAACCCAAGTTATATTCAAGTTTATGTCACAACACTTAACTGTCAGCTTTTTCAAACAAACAAACGAACAACAAAAAAAAACCCCAACTGTCTTTCCTTGATGACTTTCTTCAGAATCCCAGATGACAGAGGGAGGACAGGTTGGATGGGGCCTTGAGAAACCTGGTCTAGTGGAAGGAGTCCCTGCCAACAGCAGGAGTGGAACTGCATGATCTGGAAGATCCCTTCCAGCACAAACCATTCTGTGAGTGTTGGCTGTTGGTTTTTCAACCCCAGGAAAATGAAAGCTGGTCACATTCATTAGGAATGTGTGAGCTTACATCTGAAACAAGAGTAATATTTTTCAAATAAAGCTTTTCTGGAAGGAATTCTATCTGAAATCGAAATTTCACAGTATAGTCATTCCTACTGAACACATATGGAAATATATATATATATATAATTTGCAGATTCACACAAATGCGTGCAACTGCTTGTGAAATTGACCTGAAGGTTTGTTTTGTTTTGTTTTGTTTTTGTAGCTCAGCTCATGATTGCATATTGTACAGCAGTAAAAAAGATCCCAACACAGACAGTTTCATGGCTCGCTCCCATCGTGCAGGTATCACAAGACAATAATTACACAGGACTAATATACCTTCTGTGAATTAGTACAAGCTATTTATGAGTTAGAGCACTATACACCTGTGGAAAGGTTCTTTCTGTGTGTATTGGCTGGCTCCTCATTTTTCAAAAGGGAAATAAATAATAGTTTCTACTCAGCTCATTTGAAGGAAGATAGAACGAGTGTGCAGTTATGAGCTTTGAATAACTTTACTGCTTCTGTTTCTCTGGCAATAAAACGATCTACTATAATAGACCATTACATAAAAACTTTTTTGACAAGTGCTTTTATGAAAATTGAGCAGTGGAAAATTTCTATGGTTGCAGATTCCCTTGGGAAGAAAAAATAATAGGAAATTCCTTTCAATCTTGTCAGCACAATAAAATACAGCATTTCATATATACAAATAATATGAAGAAATTACTGCAAAATGCGACCCAACTTGGATGTGTATAAAATTGAGACAATCAATCAGAAATGCTTCTATCTTGATGTTCCAAAATAAATGCAAGCAATAAACATTCCATTTTCAAATTAGTTCATGATAATAATGCATCTTTAGTGAACTCACATAAGGAAATGAATTATTAGGTATAAACATAGAGAGCAGCACAGAATGTGCAGTGTATCAGGATAAAATGTTCATAGGAATGCATACAAACTGGGAGGTATTTCATAGTGAGAATTAATACAGAAAACAATTTACATTCAATTGTGTTAAGAAGTGAACAGCAGACAAAATTGAGGCTGGTGGAATCTGTTATCCCATTCTTATTGAAATGACACACTTTTCTTCCATTCTAAGCTTCCTACTACATCTTTAACTCATTCCAATATGGATCAGATCTTACAGATCCTTATATCATATTCATATGAAGATATTCAGAAACTGAATATATCAGTCTAAAAGAAAACACTTTTCACATATACATATTTACACTTTTCTCTCTTCATTGGTTTGTAACACCAGGTTGCACCCAAATGCACTGTATTAAGTGCACTTTACCTATGTTATTTCTTTGTTCTCTTCATTACCCTTAAACCCAGTTTTGTCCAATTCCATATACAATTTTTTAACTGAATATTACAAAGCAGTTTATAGTGTGGAGTCTGCATTGCCAGTTTTTGCCCCATTCCCTGCCTGCCAGAATTTTTCTGTACTGATTATAGTGTTAGAGTCACAAATATCTCATTCTACCTAGAGCAACTGCTTGCTACTGCTATCTACATAAAGTTGTAGTTGTACCACACTAAGCTAAAAGGAAAAAAAAGTAATGGAATGACAGTCAAAGACTCTTCTAAAACAGCACTAAATGCACCTACATTAAAAATGCAGACTTCAGGAACCCAGCTCATTTATAAAGTTTAAGTCATTATATTGAGGTTAGACAAGAGATAGGATGGATCTGGCCTGTATTTCAGTAATTGCAAAAAACCTCATTGTGAATATATCCATGTGCAAACACATACGGCAAAATACCTGACAAAAGAACCTAAACAGGTATTTGGAGTATTTCAACTGAATGAGAAAGGGAACATTTCGCAATGTGTCATTGGTGTCATTCTGTAGTCTTGTGGTCTAACAGTATCTTATGAAAAGACTTTGTGCCTGAGAGTTCTTCTAATCACAGCAACATGCAGAGTTGGTTTGGATCAGGAGAGAGAAGGCACCCTCATAGTCATAAGAAGAAGATAAAGCTGACATCTGCCGCATCATCCTCTTGTTTGTCGTTCTGCTTTTCTAGACAAATAACACTGAAAAAGACTTCTATCTGTACCTTAAGGGCTAAAGAGGAGTCAGCTTCACGCTCCAATCCTGAATGATAAGGCATGGTCAGTCTGCATGAGTCATGGGGAGGATTTGGTAAAGAACACATGGAAGGAGGGATGAGTGTTGGAGGGAGGGGCAGGTGGGTATAGTGGAGAGGCAGAGGCGCAGCATCTCTGATGCCATTATAGAGAAACTGGGAATTAGATAGAAATTAGCTAAACAAATTTAAATGTGACATTGTAAAGCAGAAGAGGAGGAGGGCAAGCACTAGGAGGATCACAGTAGAAAATTCAAGGCTTTAGGACTAAGATAAGTCTCCCTATGAAGACAATGACATGACTTGAAGGAGGAGGGAAAAATTATTTTCTCCCTGCAGACAAAAGAAAGCAATTGTGACCACCACAGGGTTGTTGCTTTTGTCCTGCCTTCCTGAGACAGTAGAAAAATGCTTTCTCCTATTCAGGATGTTGAAAAGTGGAAATAACAACATAAAAGAGAACAGTGTATACAGGAAAATATGATGCCTATTTACAGGTTGTGTTGGAATGTCAAATCTTTATCTCTGTGAAATAGCAAAGCCAGAAGATCCATGAGCAAGTTTGTATCGTCCTGCAGCCTTTACTAAGAGAGAAACAGCTCTGTGTATGAAAACTACAATCTCAGGGGGTTTTGTGCAATCTGGCTTCTCCAGAGCACCTGTATTGTGAAAAGTTTTTATTACTTTGTTGAAGAAAAATCACTAAATAGGAAGGTTCACTGTCCAAAATGGGGCAAGCTGCAGGGAAATAGTAGTTCTTATCTCCCTCCTTCCACAAAGGCAAAATAAAAAGTAACAAACAAAAGCATAACCTAAACATATCTGACAATAATAATCAATCCAGGGGGAAAAAAAGATTTTGAGAAATGAGTAGAAGTGCATGCAACACTGTGAAAGATCTAAAATACTCTGACTTTCACAGAATTACACAATGGCTGAGGTTGGAAGGAGCCTCTGGAGGTCATCTGCTCAAATCTCACTGCTCTGGCAGGTCCACCTGAAGCCCTGCCCAGCACTACAATGATTTCCAGTCAAAACAGATATCAGCAGTGTTCAGGATAAAAGGGAGCTATTGTAAGGAAAGCAGAATGTAATACACGCTTTTGCATTAAGCAGAGTACATGATAACCTTCTACGATGAGGTGACTAACTTGGTTGATAAGAGGGGAGGAGGGACATTTTTAATACAATATCTTGTTGGATGGTTTAAATGACAGCTCCACTGTTTTTCTTAGTAAAGGTTATTTGGAAAACTGGTGCACCATTTCTTGGTACACAGGTTTTTGCACTATTTCTTGGTACACAGGTTTTTCTCATTTCAGGGTACAAAAGAGAATTAATAAGGACTGGCATCTTCCCAAAACAAAATGTATTACCATTTTTCAATGTGAATTAAAGACATTTTATGAGTAAAATAATGATTTCAAGGGCTGAAGCTTTTGTCCCTGTGAATAGGCAATCTTAGGAAAGCAGTATGAAATGGATAATGGTGCTGTCTGATTTCTACAGAAGACAAATAAAATACCTAGAGAAAAGCTGAATGAGTCATCATACAGCCTGGAGGTTTTTCTAAAGTAGCCTGAAGACAAAAAAGAGAGTTTAGTCACTGTAGCCTCCCAGAGAAAGCAGAGATGTGAACATACAGGATAAGGAAGAAAACATACACAATACCAACAGTACCAAACATGTCAGGAAGTTTGGCAATACCAATTGATTGTTTCTTTTTCCACAGAAATTCTTGGCTGAGCTTGCTCTCTGAAGATATCTTTGACACCTGTGTTTCACTTCTAATGATAGTGTAAATTGTAATAAAGATTTTGACAACTCTAATTTTCCTTTCTAGAGAGTAAAGGGCTTTGTGAAATGATTCCAACTGGTGCTGAATCTGTGACAAAATGTCTTCAAATCTACATTCAGCCCTTACAGTAAATTATTGTAAACACAGACATTGCCAAACTGTGACTTCACACGTTATTCAAGAACTTTTGAATACTTGCACCAGAAATGTTCGATCTATTATTTCATGTTTGTTCAAACAATGCAAAATACGATACATTGTGGATTAGACAGCATCACAACCTTTCTTGGTGAATAGCTATTGAAAGTCAGGGAGAAAATCCAGTGCATAGTTTTCTTCCAAATGGGGCATGAAAACAATAGAAAGATCATTTTAGCAGTGAGAAACCAGAGGCTTGGGGCAGATGGTCAGGTTCACCAATGGGCAGGAGTCTGAACTATTAAAGCATAATGGTGGAAAATGTCTTTCAGCCTACACTGAGTCACCCTCATTATATCAAATACTAAGATGAAACAGAGATGATACCAAACCTCTGGGTTCTAACAAGCCCCTCTGAATCTGCAGTGTCAAGAATAACAAGCAGTCTACAGTAGAGATTCATATACCTGAAAAAACACTTGAACAAACTCATGCAAGTTAAACATTATACTAAAACTATAGCTTCTTTGTACTCCAGAGAAAAATGAGGGATGAAGTACTAAATGAACCAGATGCTTGATGTGAAATGGCCCAAATAAATGCTGAAAGCCCAAGAATGATAATCAGTCATTGTCTCCTGATGCCTAATGGAGACATTGGAGTTCCATAAACTTCCTGAAGAAGGAATTTAACCTTTCTAAAGGACGCTTTATTCTGCTAAAAGTTTTATTGCAGAGACACTGTCATAACATCACAAATACTCAGTGGAAATATCACCACAGTACCAGAGGACTTTTGTCTTCCAAAGCCATATGCTTGTAGTCATCTATCCAGGGATTAGGAGCTCAGTCTGCATGGCTGCTACTTCCACAAATATAAGGGAATGAAATTCTGCCTTTCAAAATGAAAAAGAATCATTAAATGGTTGGGGCTGGAAGAGATGCGAAAGATCATTTGGTTCCAACATTCCTACCACTGTCAGAGATGCCACTCTCCAGATGCCCACTTTTAGGGCCCCAGAAAATCCCATCCAACCTTGAACACTTCCAGCTATGGAGCATCCACAGCACCTCTGGGCAATTAATTCCAGTGTTTTACCACACACTTGGCAAAGAATTTCTTCCTAACATCTAACTTAAGCCTGCACTCTTTTAGTTTAAAACTGTTGTCCCTTCTCCTGTCACTACTGCATGTATAAAAAGATCGTCTCCCCACTTTTTACAAGCTCTCTTTAGGTACTGAAAGGCCTTTCTTGAACCTTTCCTTCTCTAGGCAGAACAATCCCAGGTGTCTCAACCTGACTTCAAAGGAGAGGTGTTCCAGCACTCTGATGTTTGTGGCCTCCCCTGGACCCACTCCAACAGCTGGCTTTCCTGTGCAGAGGACCCGAGCTGGATGCAGTGTTCCAGGTGGGTTCTCACAAGAGCAGAGACCCCTCTCTGGTGACCACGCTGATGCAGCCCAGTACATGCTTGGCTTTCTGGGCTGTGAGCGCACATTGTTGGTGACAGATTTGTATTCTGATGCTTGTGGTTTATCTTCAGTGGTGCCACAAGTGCCAAGAAAGATACTGACAATATTATTACCCTCTCAGAAGGAGAACGGGATTATCAAAATTTCACATGCATATTGACTGCAGCTTTTGTCCCACATAATCCAATTTTAGGAGATAATTGTGGTTCAAGGGAGAGGAAGATCATACAAGTCTGTGACTACCCAGATTTTTCAAAACAGAAAAAAAAAGATATGGAGAATTTAATATCTCACAGAAAACCATGTAGTAGACCTATTTTTACTATGACAAAAGAAACTGGTCTTTTCTGTGAAGATTATTAATCAATTAAAGACAGGTTCTGGTACATAAGAAATGTAGTATCGGAATTTCTCTTATCTATGGAATGAAAAAAAATTATCTGCCAGAGAATAATGAGATAGGTCTGTTCTGATTATAAGCTAGCATCTCACAGAAAATGAAGGGGGAAAAAATGAAAATTTTATCCATTTAATTGCCAAACATCAAAAGTATTTCAATGTGACAATAAGACTAAAGGATGAGGTGCACCTGAAAAGAAAGTTACATTCCACTTTCCATAAAACATGAGACCACTGAAAAAGCTAGTATGTGTATTCAGAAATAAGAGGGAAATGTGTTAAAGATGTTGCAAGCTCATATCTGTGAAGCATGCCAGCAGATCTCATCCAGCTTCAGACTGCAAATGGAAGCCAATTGGCCTTCATTACCTGGTTACTTACAGAAGCTGAAGGCATACTCACTTATTAAAACTAAAAAGTGTTTAACATTTCAAAACACTCACTTAAAACTTGAGGTCTGAAATAAACTGTAAAATTTTAATGAAATGCTTTTAAATATATTTTCTTCAAAGGGGATGGTGGTGGAATTTCCTCACTGATGTAATGTTCCCAGTAACTGTTCCTTTGTAACTCCTCTTAGAAAATGTTCACTGGCATTTCTGCATACAAGCAGGAAAGCAGTATCTGACGACTTCATTGGAATATTTGTGGTGGTATCAAGATATTTAAAGTGAATTTAGCAGTCTAGTGTGATGTCTGTAGTGTAAATGTCTGCATTCAAAAATGTCTCCTTTGAATTCCTTTTTAGGCAATAGGTATGGTCACTTATGTGAGTCATCTGACCAGCTATGGGATTAAATAAGTCACATCACAGGTGTATAAACTTAACTGTAACACCTATAAACAGGGCCCTGGTCTTGTATAAATATATTTACATGGAAATTTCATAGTGTTCAGAAGGGGACCTTAGGATCTCTACCGTAGTCATCTCTCCTGACCCTCTACTTCCTTTTAGGCCTCAGGAGCCACCAAAAATACAGGGCAGGAATGTGTTAAGAGGTTAATTTTTTTTTAAAAAAATCCCCATTTTCATGGGAAATCTCTGTGCTGCTTAAGCACTGGAATGTGGTTGGATATGAAGGTGCCATCTGTCAGACCACACAGGCAGTAGGAAAATTCTCTTCACCCATAGACAGAGCCAGTTTGTTGTAAGGTGTCAGCAAAACCAGGCACATACTTGGCTGATGTTGGTGAGAAGTGGCACGGTGGAGAGGACACACTTCAATTGCAAGTGCAACTGGTTTGGCTTTCTGTAGAAAATACAGAGGGTGGCAGCTTGCTTCCCTCAGAGTTCTGAGATCTAGACATATCATAAATCAAAGCGCACATGGAAAGTTGGGGTGCCTCCAGATTCCTGTTAAAGACTAATTAAGCACATGTTGAATGATTTGGAAACAACTAGAAAAGGGATGTTGAGTTTTCAATCCAGGATCATGAAATCATTAAGTTAGAAAAAACCTCTAAAATCATTGAGTCCAATTAATATATGGTTAACCCAACACCACAATATTGACCTCTAAACTATGTCCCCAAATGGCACTATGTGGTTTCAGCATTACAAGGATCAATATATCCTTCTGGTCTGGTTCATTACGGCACCTCTTTTGTCATAAGCTCCAAGTGAAATCTTCCAAGAATATTGTCCTGACTTTGAGACAACTGACCTAGTATGGTCAGGTGTTTGGAGAAACAAATCTCTTGTATGACTGGAAGAAAAGTTACAATTTCTTGGAAGTAAGGTGGTGTATTTTTATTGGGACCAATAATAATGTTGAAAAAAATTCCTGAAACAGCTTTGGGGTGACAAAGAGAGAGCAAAGAAAACTCCACAGTCAGCCGTAACAGTGACGGTGATGGTGTTCAAGGGAAATACTGGCAATGTTTCACACAAAGTGGATATTCAGTTTATGCTTTGGGGCACAATCCTAGGTACCAATAAAGCATGCTACAGGCAGCACAAGATCACAGTGCAGGACTTCTAAATCTTCTGCCTCTCTAGATCTTCTATGTCTTTGCAGAGCTAGAACTAAAAAAAAATCTCTGGAAAAACTAGATGTCTCACAATCTGTGTTGACTGCACACAGAGATAGTCACTGGAATGAGAAATATTTAAGACCATTGTTTTCTCTTCAAACCCGTTTTATATGTCAAGGAAGATTTACATGATGCTGCTTTTAAAGAAAACAGAAGTTTGAAAAGCACATTGCCAATTTATGCCAAATTGGTGACAAGTTGTGAGTCTAAATGAGCTACTCCTGACAGCAGACATCTGAACATGCAAAGAGGTATCAGACTATTCAATATACTTATTCAAGGTCTTCAAAAGAGACTACAAATAAAGGAACAGGTAACTTGTTGATTCAGTACTTTACTGAAATATAGACTTTGGACAAATAGCAGCTTCTGCAAACAGAATTCTGGAATAAAATGCAATGTTACTCTTCTGGCCTAGTACTGCTGCTTTTGAAAAGTTAAGAAATACTTCAATCCATAGAGAAAAATAACTGTGGTGTGTGTTGTTATTGTGGCTAAAGCAAAGAATTTGGAAATAAGGAAAAAATATGTCAGCAACACAAACTCTAGCAAATGGAAAACAGTGATAGAAACATAATGGGAAAGAAACACTCAGTGGCACACCAAGACATCCAGCTTCATTGTTTGGATGTAAAGATCTCTACCATACCACCACAGAAGATTTGACTGACATTATTTTCACAGACATTTTTTGAATGAAATAACTACAAGAACGTGATGGGCAACAGGAGGCTGGAGGACATTTTCTCCCATATGTCCAAATATTTGCACCCATCTTTTAAGAACAAATAATAACCTTTGATAACTGTAAAATACGTATCACTTTTTCATGATGTATAAAAATTATTCTTTTTAGAGAAAAATACATTTTGAGAATTTAATTCCAATGCATACTGACTTTGCACAAAATGAATAATGGAGTCATAATTATTCTAAAGACAGATACTTGACTGTATTGATTGCATTACACACAGAAAAGGTTCAAATTTTGGCAAAACAAATCAGAAATCTCTTGAGGCATTATTAATAAACAATTGTAAATTTTGAAAAATAGCTCACAAACAAGTGAGGTAGGTGGAATCGTCATTACATCATACGAATTAACTAATATTTGGTTTAATGACACATTAATCAACAGGGATGAAAAATAGACACAGACATTCCAGTCATTTAACATAGTCCAGCAATATTAAGAACCTGATAGAAAAATGTAGAAAAAGAACCCGCAGACAAAAATATTCTGCTCTGCTTTCCATAAGTTTTGCAGTTATTTTCTATGAAATAAGTCAAAAAACCAAGAAAAAATTTAAAAATATATGATTTCTTTTTATAAAAATATACTCATCAGGATAGCAGGATATTCAGCTTAATTATGAAGCTAAAGACTTGACTATCAAATGAGAGTATAAAATATGTTCAGCTGCACTATTTTCAGACAAACTGAGATCTTTATTTTGACACCTGCTTCTTATCTGCAGAGATTTCATCTACGCCAAGAAAAATGTACATAGCATAATTACAATTACAATGCACAAAGAAAAGGGCTTAGAGAAAATGCTGGTACCTCTTACTGAAATTGTAGCATGCTGATCCCCAGCCTATCTCCAGTGACAGGCATCCATAAAGACAGTATAAACCCCTGATTAGCCACATCATTCAAGAGTCAAGTAGAGCTACCTCTTGATTACATAAACCACATGAGCCTATGGCAACTGAGCAGGAAGGTCCTGGAGCAACGGGAGAGATGCTCATAAATTCTTCCCAGGGGAGCTCCTTGAGAGCTAGCCAAAGGGGAAGCCGTGAGCTCAATAATGCAGTAGTGGTGCAGGATGTCCAATAGAATCCTTCTACATGTCCTGTCTGAAGCATGGAACTATGGAAATCCTAACCATAGGCAGGAATGTGGCCAATGATGGGCACATGAATACATCAGCAAAGCAAAATCAGGTTTCAGACACAAGCCTTGCTTGATAACAGCTAGGGTTTGACCTAACAAAACTAATCAAAAAGCCCATGGGTTTAGATTTTTCCACAATTTTAAGATTTACCCTGTGGAATTAAGAAGACTATGAGAAATGAGCATCTATCAGCACAAATCAAGATAATCTCTTGGAATTCATCCAAGAGCAAACTGCTCTACCTGTTCTGGAATGACACATACAGGACAGGCTGAAGGTGGAAGTATTTTTATGGCATTCTGCAGCAGAAACAAATCAAAGAGACAGCTTGCTTTGATTTCTCAAGATATAAGGAAAGAGAAAGATTACTCTGTAAGGGAAGAGAAAGATTACTCTGAACATATTGAAAACATAAAAAGAGCACTAACCTGCATGTAAGGCATTTAACTTTATAGCATGTGTATAAAGCTGTGATATAGTGCAGATCACTGACTAGCGATTTTACTATAAAACCACGTACATAATTTTCTCCATCCCCATTAAAAAGCACCTTTTTTGGGGAGAAAATTGCACTTCACAAAAAAAAAAAGTTTTAAGAAAAATAAAAACATCAGAGAAGGCCTTTTGATTTTTCTGGATTTAGGAAGTAAGGAGAAAATGCTTGTTGTGTGTATAGATGCAAGATATTGTCTCAAATCCTGGAAATCACCATTCCAAAGACAGATATGACTTTGTGGCTTCCAGATTGTGTATAAGAGAACAGAAACAGAAATGTTTCTGAATGGTTTGACCTAAGAGAAAATGTGTATAATGCATGGCCAGCAAAATAAATGCTCAGTCAAAAAGTCAAAAAATATTTCTCTATTTGCAGACAACTGCTATAAATATTCTGTGTCAGGTGAAAAGGAAAAGAATTCTGAAAGAGAAAGCAGATAAATTCTTTACTGATAATATATATTAGGTTCAGAAAAGAGAAAAAAAATGTTTATAAAATTTGGTAATCAGAAATATTATTTGGACTAGTGATTTGCTAATCAGAGATCCTAAAATTGTAACTGATTAAATTAAAATTAATATTTGCTTTCATTTGAAACTGTCTGGTTAGTATTTATATCTTTTCTGTTATGATGAAGATCAAAGGACAGAACCCAGCGATGAAAAATTCATCATATAAATTTAAGCAGAAGCTGGTTTGCACCATCCAAATGCTTGCAGGAAAGGAAGATTAGGATGAACACAATAGGTGAGGAAGCACACATGGCCTGTCTTTGCCCTTGGCCCCAGTGGATACATACAGAGTTCTCTTTGGAAAAGAAGAATACTTACTCCTACATTTTGAAAGGAAAATAATTATTGGATGGACATCTTACCATGGGTGGAAAGAGTTCATAATAAATTAGACTGTTGTAATATCACAAGTATCCAGAAAAAAAAAAAAAACTAAAATGGTGCTAACATTGTAGTGTGTTAATCCTTTATCTATGCAGTCTTTGTCCAAAAGAAAAAAAGAATATTTAATATAAATCCTCTTGTGCACAATTTCAGAATTTCACATGATACTCTGATATAAACCTGTTACAGAACAATCATTCAGAGACCAGGAACAATGATGAAAATTCAGAAAGTTTATCAACACTGCAGCCCTTCAGCCCTACAGGAAACATCAGCAAAAGCCCACTACTGTAATAATAGTGCCAGTGGCCTTATATTCCATCTATAAAATGTTTATTGTACAAATAGTTAATAAAATATGGGATTTATTATATGATTATTATAAAATGTCTGGTCTCCATGTGTAAAAATGTCAGGAGAAATGGAAATACCTTGCTGTGTAGCTCGCTCTTGGTTAAACTGATCAGAGTCCTGGTGTCTGCTTAGACTTTTGTAGCCTTTTTAAGTGCTTTGATCTAAAACATATAATCATCTTTCCTCAAAGCATAAGATGTGTAAATAGCAACAAGAATTTTTGCAGCACTAATGAAAAATTGCAAGGGCATGCACACACATTTTAAAATATATCACCTGATCCTTTTCACTGTAGCACAAAAAATTTCTCTAGCAGAACTCTTTGGGAGAAAATTACTTATATGCAGTTTCAGAAAAGTTCTCTTTAAGCAGCTTTTCAAATAGAAAGGTGCAGAAATAAATCAACAAAGAACCATGAAAATCATCATCCCATACAAGAGCAGATTATTGAAGCCTCAAGCAAACAGGTTTCAAAAAGCTCCGTGTTCTGTGCATGCTGCTTTGACTGCAGAGACAGGATTTTTTAAAATCAGTCTAAAACATCATGTATTATATCAATTTCTGAATGATGGAAACTAAGATACTGGGAAGTATTTCCCTCTTTATTCCCTAGATAATATAAAAATCCCTCAACCAGGCTGTTGGTCTCTTCATAAATACAGTAGTCCAGAAGGGAACTTGGCAAAACCAGCCATCCCTGAACAGAAATTGTTTATTTCACTTATAAATATACTTTAAAAATGTTTCTCTATTTTTACTTTATTCTCGAGGCAAAAAGGAAAATCCTGCATTATAAAAAGCTATGTGTTTAGAAAGTAAACCAGTGGAAGGAAAAATAGAAACAAGAGAATAGATCTGTTAGACTTTGTTAGACCTTGACCCTGAAAATGGATGTTCTAACCCTGCAGGTCATGGGTTTGCTTTCTGTGTAATGACAAAGCTGGTAGTCATTATGTTTGCAAAGGATTAGTAATTGCACTTGTTGGCTTTGCTTAATACATAACAATTAGAACCTCATGCTCAACAGTTTTTCTCTGTTAAACCCCCTTTCACAGTATCCATTCAAAATAATATATAGTGTTGGGACTAAAATGTACCACAGAATTTTTCTGTCTCATAATATTAAGCCCTTTCAGTCAAAGTGGGAAACTGAAGAAAACTTGGTTTACTTGCTCCAGTAGTCCCCATTTTGAGATCTTTTTTGTGGGTTTTTGCAGTTGCCAGGATTCTCAATTATACAGTCTTCTATATTCCTGTTGCGGGAAATAACAATGAACAGGGAAAAAAACCCAAAATTAAGAAGCTGGTAATGAAAATAGATACTAAGAAGCTGTTTAAAAGCACACTCAGAAATTTTGAAATGAAAAGTGAAAACCTCACCACATCTGGGTCAGATCCAGGTCCATTGAAATGTGACTGAGAGCTATTACGCTCTGTATGAAATTAACTGACTTATGGACATGGATTCCTTTCCCAAAAATATCCCTGTTTGCTCTAGAAATGCACTCAGTGCTAACCTAGGTCATCAACTATTGCAAACAGTAACTGATCCTGCTTGAAATTTCAGCATCTAGGGAAAAGCTTGTGAAAATGCCTGCAAGTTCCCTGACAAGGAAGGGCTGTGTGAAGAAACAGGGCGGCAGAGCTGTTAGATCCTCTACTGTTTCCTGTGTAAGAAGGCTCCTTGCAATGTGCTCCAAACCCATCCGCACAATGAAGGAGCAATGGTCTGTAGACAGTCCCTTGCTTGGCAGAGCCAGCAATCCCAGCATCTCCAACCCACACTGTAACCAAGGGCAATATCCAGCAAGATGCTACCAAGCACTTCCTGCTTCAGTTAGAACTGGAAATTAGCCTCTGCTCCAGCTCACTGCTGAAGTTGTAACAATCCACACACTGGGCAAAGAACACAACTGAGCTAATTCAGCATCATCTCACCCCTCCCAAATAGAAACATTGACATTTAACCTAAAATTCCTACAGATGAAATCTTTGGGAGATTTAAAGCCATGTGAGGGCTGAAGGAAGTCATCCAAAGTTTTAATTCATGACCCTCAATAGCTTTAGGCCTTTGCTATGTGATTTTTAATAAGATAAAGTACCTTATTACTACTGTATTATCTGAATTTATTTGATTTAAGTTTGTTTTGTACTGTACATGATAGTACTAAATATTTGTAAAAAAGAAAAATTTACTTATGAAAGAAAGAAAAAAATGTATGCAAATATATTTCTCCTATAAAAAGCATTGACTAAATTAACACATTCTTATGATGTGTTTTCTGTTTTCATGACACAGGCTTTCCCTTTAAAAAAGGTTTCTGTAAAAGGTTTAAAATATTCTTTCATCTATTATCCAACATGAGAGGAACAACAGAAGACCGTTTCCTTGAATAAAGGAACAAAGTTTAAATCAAAATTGTCCCAAGTAAAATAAACATTTCAGCAGCCATTAATTGAAAACTAGCCTGCGTGATACAGATTCTGTGAGTCTCTGATCATGTATTTGCAGCGCTCAAATACATGCAGTCTATTCAACTTTTGCATAATAGTAGGCCAACCTAGAAAATTATGATAGTACAAAGTGGGTTGCTGTACCAATTCAAGTAAAAGACCCTATAGGAGAAAGAGATGAAAGAACTGAGAAGAATCCACGAGAGCCATCACAGGGATTTACTAGATAAGATGATAACACCCTGGCTTATTACTCCATAAACTTAATTAAGGATGACACGATTAGGATACTATTTTAGAGATATATTTGTGAATTTTTATTTATTTCCCACTCTACCCAGCAAAAGGAGAAAAAGGGTTTATTTCAAGCATACATACCTGAAAGCTTTTATGAATTATTGCAGAAGGATATTTGATCACCATACAGTCAGAAAAATACCAGTTATCTATACTATTACTGAGTAGTTTAATTGAGACCAGAGTAGAAAACTCAAGAAAACATCAGCTGAAGGGCTCAAACCAGTGTTGGTTAGCTATGGTTTTGCTTTTCTTAAGAATTCAAGAGAATTACAAATTTACAAAGAAGGATTTCATCGACATTGGGTGTTGTTCACAGCGTAAATGAAATTGTAAAAAATAGTATGTTTTAGAAATTACAGTTTGGATTCCTAAGCTGTGATATCTAAGCTGCAAACCCATACTTTAATTATTTACCTAACATATATGATATATTCTACAATTTTTTATACTACAACCACTGATGAACTTTAAATTAACACCAAGATCAGTCAAAAAGGTAGCATCAGAAATGTTTCTGCTATATCTATTAAGAAATAATGTGTTACATTATTGCCTGTCAAGAAGATGACTTTTTTATATTTTTTAATGTGATTTTTTCCTGTATAGGAGAGGATCTAAGTCATAAACTAAAATTTTTTGTCTAAAGACTGGGCCAAGATACAAAAGTATGTTTCTGATACTTTTTCAAGGGTCTTTATTGTAGAATAATCACAAATCATAAATCAAAAATCTAGAGTTAAAAAATACATCTAGCATTTTAGAGGCAATAGCACACAGTCCTAATGCACTGACCTAATAGGTGAATTTTATGATTGAGTGACAGTAGCACAGTCTCTTCCAGATTAATGTGCATTGATATCATGAATTAAAAGCATTTTTTCATATTTTTGAGTAAGAAAACCTTTCTTTGAGTGAGTTATTTTCCAGGACACACAGGCTGAAAAACTATGACATTTTGTCTGCTCCCTGCCCAGTTAATTGTACTCCACTAGATTCAAAAGAAAGCTACAATGGATTTACAGATCTTGATTTAAGCTGGAAAGTCCCTCATTACCTTCAAATTATACAGCCTCTAGACCTCTTAGTAACAGAGTTGTTATGGCACAAAGGCCTTAGGATACCAACATGGCAGCAATTGTAAGATTTAGCAACCTTTATGAGACTGCTATAGCTAGGAAAAGAAAGGAAAAATATTGTGATGTGCCAACTTTTCCTTAAATTTCTTTCTTGGCTTTCTTGTCTATTTTTTCCTAAGTACATTATCCAACCTAATGGAAAGTGTTAATCTCCCACAGAGGTTGCCTAGGTAGTAGTGTAAGTTACTTCTCAAGTTGCAAGCAAATCCCTGGTTGTCTACAACTAAATAATCCAGATGTTGCTTTAAATTTTAATCAGAGTCCACACCTGCATAAATCTAATCTCTTTAACATGTCTTTAGCATTGTAGTATAAAGACCAGTTTGGCCATACAGAGCTATGGCTCAGTGTAATTGTTGCAAAACACACTTGAGACAGCTTATATAGTTTCGTATTATTTTAGTGAATAATTAAACAGCTTTTCCTTATAAAGTGGGTCTATTTGTAACAATATTGGTAGAAAATTTCTCTCCATTGACTTCAGTTTTCAGGCAGATTTAGGCCTGCTTAACCTTCTTTGGAGCTCTTATACTTCCTTGGGTTGTTCAGTCCACATCATAAATATTAACTGGTCATTTGCAAATGATAGATAAAATGTAACTGGGAAGATAAAAATACATGTGTAGAGCCTGAAAGAAAATGTGCATTTTAACTACCCTTCTTTTATTTTATTGCCTTTTTTTTTTAATTTAACTTTACTAAGATCTCCAGTCAATCAATAATTTTGAATCTCACATTTTAAGATCTGTAAAATCTGGCAGAAATATTTTTAACATATTGCATATCACCCTTGAGACTGCAATATGTGGGAGCTGGAACTGACTAGTCATGTTTAAAAAAAGCGTTTGCAAAAACCTCCAGTACTAAAATATTTATGGTCTTCCCTCAATTAGAATATGAAAAGCATTTCAAACCAACTTCCTTAGTACTTTGCAGCTTTTGATGTGTTACTGAAACATAGAAGATAAAAATAATATAAAATTAAAAATGAGGTGACATGCAAATAGTTTGTCATTCTAAAGACTGTATGAAATGCCTTGAATAGGTTATTTTTAAGGAAATTTGCTAGAGATCTGAAAACACGCAAGTTTTCTGGGGAACACTGCTCTTGAAACAAGGGTGAGTTATATGCCTCTGAGTAGCATTCTTCCCCAAGTCTCTGGTTTAGATATTGATGAGGACACAGTGACAGATTTTGGTAAAACAAACAAAGGATTATTTGCTTAACTCCACCAAACTGTCAGAAACTAGTCAGCGTCTGTACAGAACCACTGAAGATTTTTTTTTTGGGGGGGGTGGTTTATGCTATGGAAGCCAGTCTTGAAACATTCACTCTTTCAGCAAAATGGAGTGTCTTATTTTTTTCATCTATAACTTTTTAAAAAAAGTAAAAGTTTATCATTGACCTGTGTCTTTAAGATACAGCCTACCTCAGATAGAGCTTCTATTCCAGTCCAGAAAATAAGTTTTGATTAGTCTGAAGGTAGCAGTTTGCCCTCAAATTAAGTGCTAAAGCAGAATAGAGTAAGAACATTATCATATGTTTTATTCACCAAAATTAAAAAAACTTGCTTCTCCAGGGGCTCTTAAGCTCTCCTGATATTTTTTTAAATCTTGGGAATTTAAAACTGAGATATGCTAAGAAACTTTCAGGATGTTCAACTTTGAGTGATATTCTGAAAAGCTCAGGTATTTCTCTTTTTTTTCAACAATTCACTGCAACAACACTGCCCAGTAACTGCAATCTACAGAGAATTTAATCTATTTGCATTGTGTCTAGCAAGTGGAAGGAGACACAAGCCTTGAGAGAAGACATCTTGTACTGAGTACAGAATCCAAGTCTACTTTACACAAGAACCATTCTGGACAATCTTTGTGGTTCCAGATTGATTGGCTTTTGTTACCAAAATTTGTTCTCATTAGCTAGCCAAAATTCATAAGCAGTTTAAAGACACTTGGTAGAGTCCTGTCTCCAAACCTCTAGCAAGTGTCCTCTGATGTGTTTTCTGTCTTTTGAAACTTTTCAGTGAGTACATCTGAGCTATCTTTAGCCATTGTCGGTTTGGGGATTTTTATGTTTTGTTGTATTGTTTTGTTTGGTTTGTTTTGTTACTTAATATTTGTTTATTCACCTTTCACTGATATATAACATTTAACTGGATAAATTGAAAACTGCCATCTGGTAATAGTGAGATAGGGAGATAGTGAGATAGACAGATAAATAGGTAGATTAGATAGATAGATAGATAGATAGATAGATAGATAGATAGATAGATAGATAGATAGATGATAGATAGATGATAGATGGATATATACATAGATAGATAGATAGATAGATAGATAGATAGATAGATAGATAGATAGATAAAAAAATAAGGAAAGCATAGAGAGACTTTTCATGTCATTGTTTCAAAAATATCATTCTTTTTCATATTCATTCAGAAACAGATGGAATTCGCACATTTTCTTTCCTACTAGATGTATAACTCTTGATGAAGAAAGGCTGGGCAGCTTTTATGATCTTCTTCAACTTCTTTTTCAGACTTTACTACACTCAGTCTTGCAACTGCTCAAGTTTAGTCACTTCATTTGTTGCTAATGTGAATATGCAAATACATGATCAAAACCTTCATTTCAGAATGTATACAAGGCTTTATATACACAAAATAAATATGCAAATACACTAAGCAAGAAGAGATTTACAAACTCAAACAGGTGTGCAAATTTTACCTTGCCTGAACATCTGTTAGGATTGTTAAAATCACATGAAAACTAGATACAGCATGTGCATTTTGTTTGCGTATGCAAAATCTGTAGCACTTCTAGAGGCAGCTTTAATGGGTTATAAACCATGAAGGAATGGAAGACATTGCAGGCAGACCCATGAATATCTACATACACATAAATATGTGTGTATATATATTTATATGGTATAAAAACTGGTCCTGTTTTTCTCCTTATTAACATGAACAGAAAATAGAGTTGAAGATGCTTTGTGTTTCGGGCAGGGGGAGTATTTTTAAGGTACAGTTTTTCTTGTAGCTTTGACTTAAATTTGCTTCAGTAATTTATATAATTATGAGAAAATTGTAAAGAAAATTACCC
Source organism: Motacilla alba alba (assembly GCF_015832195.1). NCBI lineage: Eukaryota > Metazoa > Chordata > Aves > Passeriformes > Motacillidae > Motacilla > Motacilla alba. Next base: position 43,894,091 of record NC_052016.1, on the reverse strand, counting down.
TCTCATTTTGTTAATTAAGTATCAGAGAGGGATCTTCTGCTCTCATGTTGGAGGTTCATGGAACAGAGGCACCTTCTGAACAGTTGCTGAAGGCTGCTTTCACGGACATCGGGCAGAGACAAGGTTCAGCAAAACTGGGTTCAAATTTGGCTACATACTTTTTTTTCTCTACAAGCAACATCTAGACAAGTAGCTTTCATATGGATGTCTAATGAAAGAGTGTATCCTTTCATATTTGCCTACTACTAACCCGATTTTTTCTTTTTTTTTTCTGGAAGAGAAAATGGTCTTTTCAAGTAATCTAAATGACAAGAACTAATGACTCAGCTGAACAGACTTTACCCTTCTCCTGTCATGGAAATATTTGAAAATCTTTTGTTGGGGTTTTTTACAGAAACTAGAGACAAGAGCACTCTGACATCATTAAAATCAATTCTGTTGAGAGATCAAATAGCGGTCTCTGGTGATTCTATATTCAACTTAATATAACTTAGAGGAAGATTCTGCTTTTCCAGCACAGTCTTGAACAATTTAAGATGAGGTGCCCAAAATCTTCAAAGTTGCCTTGACTCTTAACATAAATCAATAAAAATGTTTCTATTATTTATTTCATCTGGATTTTAAGAGTGCTTCTGCTGATCGTGTCCCTGCTCAGAATAACGTAGAATAGCCCTTAGTCCACACAACTGCTTTCTCAGCTCTCTGTGGAGAGGCTATTCAGCCATTTACAAAAATACTCAAATCTTTGTAACAGGCAACGACTATTTCCATGCATGCTTTCATAAGTATCACAGAATAAAAGATTGTGGAGAGAGGTTTGTTTTTAAAGCTTTTATATGTCAATATGCTCTTAAAACTGTTTATATGACGTTTACTTTTCTATCAGGAGAACACTGGAATAAAACAGTTTGGGGGAAGTGCAATCACTTACATAAATGGAATGCTTCATTTACAAAAAAAAAAAATTCTTTTATTTAACACAGAGACAGCAGTCTTGGGGAAAAAGAAACACCCACCAACCCACATATAAATCTCACTTAATTTTCCCAGAAAACTTTTTTTCTTACAGAATATAAGAAAAATTAGAAAACAAAATGAAGGGAAAGAAGTCAAATTTAAAAGTTCTTTCATCTCCTCTGGCTACTTTGCTGCATTCCAGTACTGCAAGTAGATACAGTGCTCTTTCTTATTAGCTGGCGCTGCAAGAATTTAAGTGACCCAGCAGTCAACATTTCCCACTGTGGCAAAAACAATTTTGTAATTGTCCTGTGAATTAGGGAAGCGAACTCTAGGAGGATTCTTGCATCGGGTATTTTCTTGGGCGATGAAGTGGAAATAATAGATTTAATGAAAACAGTGAAACGATGTGGAATACAATTTCATTCTTGAGTAAATTTCACGTCTTTTCCAACCAGAAAGTGGATTAACGTAAAGCTTCAAGCAGAGAACTAACCTGAGGATCCTGCTGCTAAACACAAATAACTGAATGGCCAGATTTGCATTTCAGCAGACGTGTATACAACACAGGAAAAAATAAACAGGAAACTGTGAAGTGGTTAGAGGCAGAAATGACAGCATTTTTCACATGCTGTGGGATTCATTCATGTAACTACCTCTCTAGTGGCAATGAAAATTGCTTGATAGGATCTGAACTTCCCACTGAAAAACTGTACCTCAATATGTGCAGTAATAAGATAGGAATTAAGCCTGTACAAATCCTAGGAGCATGTGTACTCCAATTACCCAGCAGTGTCCAGGTGAGTGGGGTGTACCGAAAGATTAAACATAAAGAATCACTGAGTGCCCTCTGCTGTTACCTCAGTCACACTGGGACAGCATTCCTACTCTTGCTGTACTCGTGCATTAGTCATTGCAGCGAAGTGCCAAAGACTCAGCAAAAAGTATTCACAGGGAAATTCAGTAATGGAGCTATCCATAATGAAGGCATGGTTCTGCTCGGTGGTTGCTCTGCCCTGCATGGGGAGATTTTGATTGTCCCTTAAATTATCCATTATGGATTATGAAATCCATAAAGGGTGAAACAAATGTCCCCTCAGCAGCAGGTGCCAGAGCTGTGTCCCTTTTCGTTGCCACCTGCAAGTCCCCTGTCTTCTGACAACCCATCTGGCAACATCCCACACCAAGGATTAGGAGCAAAGCTGGTTTCCTAAGCAGTTTATGCAATTCATCTTATCCCTTATCAGGCTGTGCAAATGGGAGAAACAGGGACAGGCAAGACTAAGGCTTACTGTCCTGTGTTGTTCCTTGGTTGCACACCCTGGACTGTACAGGAACATTGTGTACCAGGCATTGCATGCAGAAACATTGGTTTCTGAAGTACATAGCAACTTTGTGACCTCAAAAGCAGAAGGTGACCAGAAGGTGACCAGAAAAGGAACTAGAAAAATAGGGAGGAGTCTTGTGAACTTCTCAGTCTTCTAGGGTGGGCACTCATTTCACATGTGATAGCCAGCAGGATAAGAGCCCTCTGCTTGGTTTACAGGTGCCCAGACTGTAGTGACGATGGAGATATATGTCTACACATTCCCATTAATTAGGTTAACATTTGGGCCACGTTGATTTGAGTAAGGTACAAGACCCAAAGACATAGGTCGAATTTTGGGGTGTTCTACTGAGAGAAAGTAATTAACTGGGAAAATGAGCCACAGTTGCTTCAATATTACAGCAGAAATCTTCTTTTAAACAGCTGTAGAAATTGGCATGTGTTAGTTTTATTTTGGTTGTTATGCTCCACAGGATAATGTCCATGACAGTCTGATCCTATTTCTTTGGAAGAATTCTAATAAAAGGGCTTAGGTCCTTTTCTTCAGTGTACTTTCTTTAAATTGTTATTTTTACAGTTGACTGTCTGTTTGCTGTAATGAAATTATACTTAGGATGTAAACCTTGTCATACTGGGTACAGAAGAAAAGTTTCAGTAAACAACTTTTTGGACTTGCTGAGGATACTTAGGCCTCTCAGAACTGTAAGTCTCAAAAAAAAAAAGTAAAGCATTGACACAAAAAAAACCTGCCCCTTCTCTGGAAATTACAAAGTTAAATGTTCTAAAACAGATTTTCAGACTTACTGTCCTGCATGACAGGAACACTCTGATGTTAGTTGGGAATAAAGTAATTCTACCTTTGCATGCTCAGAATAAATTTATTGACCTTTCAAGTCAATAAAGGGCGTGTAGTGGTAAGATATGGCTTTAATATGAAAGATAGCATGTTTAGATTAGATATTGGGAAGAAATTCTTTACTGTGGGGGTGGTGAAGCACTGGCACAGGTTACCCAGAGAAGTTTTGACTGACTCATCCCTGTGAGTATTCAAGGACAGGTTCAATGGTGCTTTAAGCAACCTGTCTAGTGGAAGGTGTCTCTGCCCATGGCAGAAGGTTGGAACTCCATGCTCTTTAAGGTTTCTTCCAACCCAAATCAGACAATGATTATATGCTTCATGGGTAGACACAAATAATTTTGAAATTCTAACTGCTTGTCAATTCCTTCCTGTCACCTGCTTCAATGTATTCTGAAGCTGATGCCAACAATCAAAATAGTCGGAAGATCAAGAGCAACTGAGAAGGAGTCAGACTACATTAACAATCTGCCACCAAACCACAAGGGCATTGCTCTTGATTCAAGAGACAATGCACAGACCCCCCCTTGAACCATCATCATAGCAAGTGCTGTGACATTCAGTACAGTTTGAATGCTTTAACTTCATCTGTGATCAAAGTTTAATAAAAATACCTTTTATTTTCTCCAGATATTTCTTCCTGTTGTTAATGCTGTCAGCCAGGGTACATACTGATGCTTAGACAACAGACAGCACAGCCCTTGCTGTCTGTTCAAGCCTCTTCTGGCAAATCAGAGGTATATGCAGGAGAATCAAAGGTATTAAACTCAAATGAAACTCTTTTTGAAAACTCCTGAGATTTGTATCAGGAAACCCTTAGATCCTGAAACAGCAGCCCAAGAGCTTCTAGTAAACAAGAAAATACCAAAAGGCTGTCAGCAACGAGAACATCACCATTCTCTTTCTCAGCCTTCTGGCCATTGGTGGCATCACTCATCTGTCATGCCTCACTGTTAATTTTCATTCCAAGGGCAAACAAAACAGGAAACACACAAAATAGCAAGCTAATGATTGTGAAGTAAATCACAGCAGCTGGATTTCCCTTGGAAGGAAATTTCTCCTCTTATTTTGTGGAGTAAGGCCAGCACAATCTGAAATTAGAACTGGAACTGAAATGTGAAAGGAGGTAGGAATACCAAAACATGTTCTGGTAAGATATCTATCCAATGAACTTATAGCAACTAATGACCTAGGCTTATACTTTGGGATACTTCCTCTTTCCTAGAAAATCTTTAAGAAAACCTGGGAGGAAATAAACCAAGAAAAAACAAACCTGTAAACAACGCCATTTGAGTTTTAACAGTTTTGAGGACTACTTACCTGTATGGCTTTGGTGAATTGTTTCTAGCAAAGCTAATTCTAGTAATTAATACATCTTTGCACATCACACAATCAGAGCCCTACATCTGTGCTGAGCAGTAACTGTTCAGTTTTATGGTTCTTGTGCATAATCAGCCTCAGTCTCATTCAGCGTACAGTAGTGCAAATCAAGATTCATTACAGAACATCTAAACATTCTCAAGACTGCTCTATTAGTCTTCTTTCAGTCTTCCTCCAAACTGTCCTGTAGTTTGCCAGATATTTAGACAGTGAATGCTACAGAGCTGGACTCCCTTTAGAGGCAGTGGACAGAAAACATTTAAAGATCAGGGTCTCCTTCCTTTTTAAATCAGCTTTTGAAAAGAGGCCAGTTTTGTTGCCTGCTAAGGGGTATTTCTTTCTCCGACTGATCTAAAAAGGAATCAAGGTAATACATCACGTGCAGCCCACCCACGTAGCAAAGCCCCAGAATTAGATGAAATGCGTAGTTCTTCAATAAACCAAGTACACCTGCATCTTTCTGATGTCTGTCATTTTAGAGCTATTCAGCTATTCATATGTAAATTCTTTGGGCCACAGAAAGGTACCTTTGCCTGCAGTGGCTTACTCTGGAGTCCTGTACAGCATTAAGACACAGCACCACCATGACACAAGAGTAGTAGCAAGTTATTTAATTAACACGGATGTGAAACCAGATAGACATTAAAAACATAATCTGTAGGATCATCATGGACAACAAAATAAGAGGTAGAGTCAATAAACGAGAATTACATTATTTCACCTACTTTTAACACAAAAACATAACCACTTTCCTGCAATTTATGTTCCCCCCTCTCAAAAAGAAGATCTTGGTCTAAAGTAACAACTTTTCCACTTCAAGTCATTTTGCAGATGTTAGTTAAGTTATTTAATATTCTCCTGAGAAGGAGATAGAGGAGATAATATTGTCAGTATTAAGATGCTCAAGTAATATATTTCAGGTTGTATTAAATTTTTGGCTTTCAAGTCTAAACAATTTATAAGTAAAAACATCCTAGTTGATGTCACAGGCAGTTTGAGTATCTATGATATTTGAGTCAAAAATTGTCAGAAGGAAGAGTTTGAAATCATTACATTCGATATCATATTAAATTTATAAACTTTCTCTTCCTTAGTCATCATCTCTATGTCTTGACCCAAGTCTTATAAACCCTTTAATGAGAAATATTCCTAGCAAATTTAACAGGACTTTTCCAATATGTGAAAAACAGGAAAGATTGGAATAGAATACCAAGGTCAGGAGAAACCCTCTCAGCTTAGTATCTCATTTGAGAGAAAGATTCCTCTTGCACAAAATGTGCATTGGAAGCCTTATTCTGTTTTGGGGAATATTTTGGTAGCTATTTTCCTTCAGAGTAGAATAATGCAGATGAACTTCTGATTCCCTACAGTGAAATCTAAAGGTCTGTATTTTGCTGTGGCATCATGTTTATGTCTTTCAAATAAAGACCTTTTAAGCTAAATTTTCTTCTCAGTACAACAAGCTTTTAAAAAGTTTGTCTGGGAAGCTGACACATAGATGGTGGCACTGTCTTGTCTTTAATGACACCACTTAATGACAACCATAGCATCCATGAAATGTATCAGACTTCTGACTACAGCAAATGGTAAGCATATACATTTTGATGAGAATTAGAGACATATTTTCTCAAAACATAACCTTTGTCATTTTCTATTTCACAGATGAAAGATGCTAAAATGTCACCTAAAACCATTATTTGCCTTATGGTTTTAATAAATCCTTACAAAGAAATTAAGCAGCCTACACACTGAATCACTACCAGCTTTTCCATTTATTTATTAACAGATGCCCAACGGTGTTAAATAGGGAGTGTTCTTACTTCTCTCAGCATAATTTACCATATGCAAGAATTCTGTGTTTTGTAGGAGATGCTTCTTATGGAATAAATCTCACCATGATATTAAGAAAAAAAAAATACCCGAAGTCTAAAATCTGCAGTAATAAGATTTTAATAGAGGTTATAAAACTTGTGTGCGCTCAACAGGGAAATTACTAAAGATTGATTTGGATAAATTCTGGAGTTTTAAAACAAAATAAAAAAATCTTTTAGTGTTTCCTTGATAGTAACTATAGACTATACCATGCTTGGCCAAACAGGTTTCAACTTGTTGACACAAATCAGAGGTGGAAGTAAGACAGTAACAAGAAATATTTTACTCAAGAAATCTCAATCTAAGTGAGAGTTTGGTAAAAAGGAAAGAGATTAAAGAAATAGAGGGCATATCCACGAGGAAGAATATTTTTTCTCTTTTACCAAGTGTCTTATAGATATTTAGAGAGATGTGGAAGAGAAGGACCAGAAATGTTAAGCTATCTGCATGGTCATTTTCCATATCAGGAAGCTTACAGAAGAACAGCCAAACTGTATTTCATCCAGCCCACAGTCTGCAGAGCCAGCCAAAATATAAAACATCACCTTCATTAGGAATTCACAGGCTTAAGAGACATATTTTTCTTATTTTCTTCCTTTTTTTTTTTGCTTAAATATGAATTTACAGTTATTGTTGAAAATGTTTTGGAAATCGTCTTCCACATTCTCTTTTTACCAAATATCATTTGTGATAAATGATAGTGCCATAAAAAAGTTTCAATATTTTTTGTTTACTTCTCAGAGGCTTTAGGAAAAGTAAAAATCTTAGATAAATTGGAAAACTCTTAAGAAGCAAAAAAAAAGTAGTTCTCAAAAGTCTTTTCTCAGAACAGGTCAGTTTCCAAGAGAAATTGCATTGGGTTTGCGTGGTCAGGTTTGGTAGCAGGGCAGCTGCAGGGACAGCTTCTTTGAGAAGATGCTGGAGGCTTCCTTCATGTCTGTCAGCACCAGTCCCAGGAGGCTCCAATGGATGTGCCACTGGCCAGAGCTGGACCAATTAGAAAAGATGATAAAACCTCTATGATATCACCTTTAAATAATAAAAAATGTTATTGCACAGATATAATTGGGGCCAAAGAGCAGGGTGGGAATATGTAAGAGGAGCAGCCTGCAGACCTAAAGGTCAGTGGAGAAGGAGGGGAGGAGGTGCTCCAGGCACCAGAGATGAGATTCCCCGGCAGCCCACAGTGCAGACTATGGAGAAACAGCTGTATTCTGCAGTCCATGGAGGTCCATGGGGATGCAGATACCCAGCTGCAGCCCATGAAGAAGACTCATGTTGGAGCAGGTGGGTGCCAGAGAGAAGGCTGTGAATCTATGGAAGACCTGTAGTGAAGCAGGGTCCTTGCAGGTACCTGCATATCCATGGAGAGAGGAGTCCATTCTGGAGTAGGTTTCCTGGTAGGATTTGTACCCTGTGGGGACCCACACTATATCAGACTGTTCTTGAAGGAGTGCACCCATGGCAGAGTTGGTGTGGGAGGGACCCCATGCTGGAGCAGGGGAAGGACTCCTCTCCCTGAGCAGAGAAATAATGACCATTATTCCCTTTCCCCATCCCCCTATGCTGCTGAGGGGGAAGAGCTAGAGCTGAAAAGGAGGGAGGGATGGGGGGAAAGCTTTTCTAACATCTTATAAGGTCTTACTTCCCATTATCCTACTCTGATTTTGCTAGTAATAAATTCAATTAATATCTCTGATTCGAGTCTGTTTTGCCCACGACAGTACATGGTGAGTGATCTCTGTCTGCCCTTAACTCATGAACCGTTCATTAAATTTTCTCTCCTCTATCCAGCTGTGGAGGGGAGTGATAGAGAGGCTTTGGGAGTTGCCTGGCATCCAGCCAGGCTCAACACATTATATGTAACTGGATATTTTCCTGTATATAAAAAAATCTTGCCAGTCACAGCAACAGAATAAAAACTATTGCTAAGAAACATCTTTTCTTCTTCCATGCAGTGAATCCTTATTTTCAGTTCATTATTTTTGTAAATAAGTCTGGCCTACATTTACCAAGGGACTTAGTAAAATATTTCCTCAATTCCTTAAAACAATCCCTGGAAAAGAAACTGCTCACTTGGCATTCCGGAACCTAAAGTTTCTTCTGGACAAGAAATTTTTCTTTGTTTTATAATGTTCAAGATCTTCTCAGGAAAAATGTGTATGTGTTTATGTGTCTCTTACTGGTATTACTTTTTGGCACAAGGAGTCAACCCCCTTCCTACATCTCACTCACTTCTTTGAATCTGCATTGCTTGTTCCAGCTCTGTAGAGCATGACAGTGTTTCAGATTATTTGTGGGGAGATATCCAGCCACACAGGTTTTTAACCATATGCTGAGTAGATGGGCCAATGCAATCGTGTTTCCACGATGCTAAAGTGAATCTGTAATATCTCTTAGTGGGAGTTGCATCTCCCTTTTTCTTACGTTCCACACAGATATGCAAAGACACACAGACATCAGCATGGTCTGCTTGCTCTGCCAATAAGCCAGCACTCCTGACATCTAAATAAATACTTGGACATGCTGTATTCAGCCTCTGCCCTTGCCAGACAGGGATTTACATGAAGGAAGCAAAAAAGGAATACATATGTGTCTCACATGCAAAAACTGTCTTGTTTCACATGCTGTGAACACAGAGCAGAAGAAAGGAACATCAGGTGTAAAACACCATGCAGTCACCTCAGGGACCTGCATTGCTTTACCGATGGGTACAAAAAACTGCAAGACAGAAAGGATTTAGAACCAATCCCAGGATCATGTGGAGCACAGTTTCACCAGCCCTCAACAATGCATAATATATTCGTAATATAAAATATCTATAAATTGTTCACAAATTGCATTTTCAGTCAGTTTCTAGGAATCAGCTGGTGACTCCACTGCACTACTCCCATGTCTCTCTAAAGGTGAATGCACCTTAAAGTCTAAATGGCACAAGCTATGACAGTCAAATTATAAATGAGTGATAACTAGGAAACTAAAGTTAGTTTTTGACTTTTAATTGTGATGTAGTTGGGTATCATCCCTGTGCAGCCATGCACTAAGGTCATAAATTCCCTGGGTTGTACAGGAGCTGGTCATCTAAAGGGGTGAGCCCATGGAATGGTTTGAGACAAAGAACCAGCTTGCTGATTGTCTGAACTGCCACAACTGAGTGCTGTTACCTGCTGGTGGCAGGTAGACATTTCTAGAGATTCTCTGGGCAGCTCCTGTTGTGTGCAGCCCACACTGCACACTTGAAGAAAGTGTTATTCTGGGTGGACAGGTGTTCCCTTCCCTCCATTCACATCCTTATGTAGCCCTTGCTTCTGGAGAGGTCCTGTTCGGCACACATAAGACATCTCTAAACAGCCAGTATTAACTGTCTTTGTACAAATGGTGTGTTGGCTCTGTCTGGGATGGTGTTAGTCTTCATGTAGGAGAGTATTTGGTATGTGGTTAAGCTATTAAATACACACAAAATTAAGATATTAAATGCATGCATCTCCAGTCCAGCTGGAGATGTCACTGCGTGGATCTGTGCAAGAGAATCCCTTTAGCCAGCTGGTCACCTACCAACAGTCCTGAAGCTTAGGAGATTTGCTTGCCAATGGAAGTGTTACCTAAGCCAAGATCTGAATTAAGGAGGATTTTCTCTCTAAAAAATACTCTGCCATGATTTCCTCTAAAAAAAAGGCAATTTGCATCAAAATCCCTGCCACTCACAGAAGCACCCACACTCTCTGTTTTATACAAGGTCTCACTATCCTGTCTTTTAAAATTTATGATTAATGGTGTGTCTTCTTCTAGAGTGATTAAAGCCAGACAGAACTATCAAATTTATTATCCAGAACTACCAAATAGAAGGGTAGGAGAGGATCAGAAGCTGGGTCTACAGTAATACAGCCAAACCAGTGACAGAAGAATTGGATGAGATGGGGATAAGGTGACTGTGGTGAGAGAGGTATGTGCTCATATCAGGATGACAAGTCGACAGGTCCAATCAGAGTCAGAGTAAAGGAGCCACTTGCAAAATGCCTCAAACAGAGACTGACAGGGAAGTTTGAGTTTAAAAATGCTACTAGAAAAAGTGGGACATTCTCCACTGAAGTTCCCCACTGCTCATTAATGCAAGGGTTAACAGCCCTACCAAAATCTGGCCCTAAGCCCACATAACCAAACCGCAACAAAGGAGCATGTCCTCAGCCCTCCCCCAAAACAACAGTAAATCCCTAAAGGCAAAAAAAAGACCTTCTAGCCAAGGTGTTTGGAAACTCCACCTTATGTCAGTAATATTTCCTGATTGAGATAATTTATAAACATTTATCTTATTTCATTCCTCATCAACTTTCAAGCCATTACCAAAGGCAAAATAAATAATGATTTTAATTATTCTCTGTTGCACAATAATTTACTAAGAATAACTATTGCCACCTTTTATATCCAGTAATTTATTACAAAATCTCTCAGCATCCACAATTTTCTGTTATTCAGATGCCTGAAGATTTGCTCTAAAGATGGAAAATAATAGATGTCCTGCCATTTGAGACAATTCACTACAGAGGGACAAGCCTATCTAACCACTCCCCCTTGAAGCAGTAACAAAAAATTCACTTCTGTTTTCAATATTGCTAGTTCTATCAAAGATTTTTTCCTTTTTTTGTATAATTCAGAGCAAGCTCTTCTTCCCAAATCTTGTAACTTAAACTACTTTTATTCTCAAATAATGATCATCAGTGGCAGAGATCCTGAGATATAAAAACAGCTACTGGTTTATCTTGACTCAATGTCCAGGCAGATTTTTTTCCCACTTTTATCTCAAGATAAATAAATAAAGTTCTGAAAAAATTCAGCAAGTGTTAGGACATCCATCATGTTAAACCACTGCAAATACCTCAAGTATTTAATCTATAATAATTTAAGACATAATAATTGCATATTGCTGTCATGACAGGGTCTAAAAATTGAAATTGTTACATATGGTTTTAGATCGGTAATTGTTTAACTGATACTTGAAATACTTGATTTTTAAAAAATAAGGTTTAGTGTGAATAATTTTTATGTGCAGAATGTAAGAACATTACTCTAGACATGTATGCGTAAAAACCATTATTCCAGATTTATGCACTACTATATCTTATGATAAATACATATCTATGCCAGTTAATTTCTTATGTGTTTAAGAGACATAAAAAGACAATGAGTGGAAGCAATGTGCAGTGTTGGGCTTCTGTGTCTGCATGCAAAGAGTAGCATTGAACTAGGCTGGCAGGAGCCCAGGTGATCAGTGCTTTTCACCAACCAGCCCTGCTCCATCATCCCTTGGGCTTTGGCCACTATACTCCCTGTACAGATGGCTGGTGCCACTGGCACACCCAGGGGACATGGAGAGCTACTTGCACCCATCCTCTGGAGGGTCACCAGCTGCTGGATGGCAGGAAAGTAGGGTATTTATTGAGTTATTTTTTACTTATTTCTTTCTTTCTTTAATAAATTGCCTTCTCCACACATCTGTTCCCTACTCTACTCAAGGCAGCAATACATGAACAATTTCAGGAATAATTTCCAACAGCCAGCGCTGCTAGAGAGGGTGACATTAAAAAAGCAGCACTCAAAAGATTGAAACATTCCCTATGTCTCCCTCTCTCTCTTTGAAGTTATAATACCATCCTGTGCTCTAGCATTAAACCTAAAGAAGTGCTGGGGTTAAAATACACTTAATTACACCAGGTCATTCACGACCCATTCTCCAACTAGGCTGCTGTATGTTGGGGTGGAACAAATATTAGGAATATCAGTCTAAATGTCTTTGACTTTTCATCAAAGTCTATTGTAGTGAAGACTTAGAAGTCTTCCTGGGTAGGGGCAGCTGAAGAGGATTATACATCTTCAGGGTGAGGAAAGTCTATATGTGGGCAGCAACACCGTCCATATGCACTCCAAAAAATTGAAACTCTCTGTCCGTCTGAGCTTGCCTGCTTCTTATATATAGTCACTCATCTGTGGACAATCACCATCTTGTCTGCAAATGCACCACAGAATTCTGAACCATTTTTGATAACTTGTTCAGAGCAATACTGAGAAGCCCATAGGTCTCCTGATGCATTTCTGCTCTGTCAAACAGACATTCAAACTTGTTCAGTATGAAGAGCAGAGCATTGAATTAAAATGGTCAGTGTCAAGTAAAATAAGGAGGAAAAAATGTAAAGTAGAGAAAAAAGGAGAAAGAAAAAACAGAAGGAGAAACAACAGTAAAATTGAGAGAAACAAATGCTGTCAAGAGGAGCAAGTGTATTTGCCCTGCTGTTGTTCTGTCACATTATCTGCTGATTTAAATTCTATTTAAAATGAATGCAATTTTAATTCAACATGGAGGAATACAGAAGAAGGCTGTGTAACTTTAGTTCTTGTAGTCCCAATTGTTATGTAATTTGAATCTTTTGCTGGAAAGAAAGAGGCCCCTTTCCTTTTGGCTATATTGACAAACTTTTTTGCTTGCCAGTAAGAGGTGGTCACGGATCAGAAAGCAGATAATGACATTGCAGAATGCCTCACAGCTGTCCATAAGAAATACTCTGGTAAAGCAGTTCAGGAATCACAAACTGGGCCACAAAATTGTAAGGTCAGTTAAGAGTTCATGAGATATAGACCTGAGAGATTTTATATTTTTTTATGAGGTGAAAAAGTCTAGGTTTGAATTCCTGCAAGGGGAAGGTGATGCTTCTGTTCTACTCAGCACGAGTGAGGTACATCTGGCGCTCTGTGTCCAGTGGTTGGTTTCCCAGCACAAGAAGACTCAGACACACTGGAGTGGCAAAAGGCTAGGAAGAAGATTTAGATCTTGCAGCATCCGTCATACAAGGAAAGAACGGAAGAGCTGGGACTGTTGAGCCTGAAGAATTGAGCTAAAGAGGATCTTATTAATTGTGTAGAAATACCTGGTGGGGTGTGTAGAGTGAATGGAGCTGAACTCTTCTTTGTGTACCCTGTGACAGTACTAGAGAAAACAGGCACAAATTAAAACACACCATATTCTATTTAAGTTTGAAACCATTCTTTTTTTTCCTATGAGAATGGTCACACAATGAAAGAGATAGCCCTGAGAGACTGTGAAGTTTCTGTCCTTGGAGATATCCGTAACCTGACTAGTTACAGCCCTGAGCTATGTACTCCACAGGACCCTGGCTTTGTATGCAAGGGTAGACTTCCTACCCCAATTCCATTCTGTGATTCCATTTAAAAAATCAAATGAAAAGAGAAAATCAACATTATCTACAAATAACAAGGTTACAGCCACAAAAACCTCACAATAAAAATGTGAAATAGGAATGCTGATATTGTTAATCCAACCTGAGCTGTGTTAGCTCTGAGACTCACACGAGTAATTTTTTGAGCACAAATTGCCTATAAATGTACCAGTTATTATATAAAGAAATATTTCTTACAAAATCTGGGGATAATAGCCAGACAACAAGGAGCTTATCCAAGCATTGGAAAGAGCCTGGATGAGCCCATAGTGTACACAATGGGAGTTTTGATTGGCAATATACATATTGAAAATTTAATAAAGCATTTGATATTTTGAGGTCTTTTCTAGTAGGAATCACTCACAACTAGAGAATGGAAAGGATCTTCTCTTGCTGGAGACTTTCAAGCAATCTATACATTTGGAAGGTCAATTTAATCTGAATTTACTACTATATTAATGACTTTTTGCTTTCTGTGTTCTCTTCAGCCAAAATTACTAAATGTGCTTCTTTTGTTTCTGAAGGGAAGCTGCTATTCAGTCACAAAGTTAAAGGATCATTTCTGAAGAGTTAGATAAAGGTTGTTCGGCTGTCTTTGTTTTAAATCTGAATGGTCATTAAAAGAGAAGAAACAGCATTAAATTTAAAAACAGCTTAAGCAAAGTAGGAGTTGTAGGGCTGCAGTATTGTACAAATCACACAGCAGCCCATGCTATATAAGAAATCCTATATAAGATTCCTTTTCCATCTGCAGTGCAAAACAAATCCTTCAGAACCATGGTGAACTGTTGCCGTTTTTCCCTTTAACTTTTGAAGAACTACATGGTACCCAGCAGTTTATCAGACTGACACATCTAGTTGTGTTACTGCCTGATGTGATGTGGCACAGCCCATCAGGTACTTGAGAGTCAGGTTCCACTTCTCCATTTTGGCAGCAGCCACTCAGTCCCAGCACAGGTTGCTTTTACTTTCTTTTTTTGCTTTGCTGGGTTAGTAGCTGAGGTAGCTGGTACATTGTATAGCCAAGAATACAACGATTAACCCAGTGTATGTACAAGGTAAAAATAAGAGTCTGATTCTTGCTCCACTTACACCAGCTTAGTCAAGCATGAATGACACCTTTGGTAGTAATTCCTCTGCTGGTCTGGTGAAGGCTTCCTATCTTTACTCTCCCACTAAACACAGCACCAGTGTAAAGGTAGGAAAGCAAGGGACAGCTCTTGGTTCAGCTTTGTCTGATTTTGTTCCTCTGTAAACTCAGCCTCTGCTTTTCACAAGGCTGCTTAGGAAGGGCTAGTTAGGGTTTCATTGCAAGGTGGGATGGTGCATATGGCACGTGCCTTCATGCCAAAACTGCAAATGCTTTCCCAGCTTTTGCAGACTGAACCACAGAAACCAGCAGAAAATACCAGACCACATTTGTGAATGCAAATACAGATGTCACAAGGCATCTAAATAATCCCACTGTGCCATCAGCTTTGAAATCTGTTTATCAACACTGTGCCTTAAGTTTTTCTTAAATGCCTTATTAGCATACATACAGCCAGCATGGCAAATCAACCTCAACACAAAAACAGTAGCTCCCCAGAGGACAATAGAAATTAAAATAAGCTACTGATGTCTTTAACCACGGTATCACATCGAGGAAATGAAGCCAAAATCATTTTGATTAAAAAAAGTCTCATCAGATGCTTCACCTTCACTGGCTTCTTCAATGACTTTTTAGGACAGATTTTACTGATTCATCCTAGCTACTTTGTTGAAATAAGATCTTTCTAGCTGCATTTTTCTTACAAGTTACACTGTGCAAGTTAATTGAGCACATTGCTGTCTCGTGATAGATAAAATGATCTGAATTTTACTGGAAAAAATTGAAAGTTTAGCACAGTTTTGAAAACAGTATAGGTCATTAGAACCTACAATTTTACCTAGTCTTAAGTATTTTTTGCAATTAGTCAACAAACTGTATAATTACCTCATGACTTACATTTGTTATCCATGATTCCTTTAATAATGTTCCTTCTGTTTTCAAAATTCATTCAGAAACATCAGGGAAAGAAACTGGATTTTTATACATATATTCTTTAAAGGCACAAGAAAATTAAATCCACTCAGGGAAAAAAAAAAAAAAAGAAAAAAAAAAAGTACATCTCTGAATTCTTAAACAAAACCTAAAGAGATTTTAGCCAGATCCAGGAAAATTAGAAGAAGGTCTTCTGTGTTCCCAATAGTGAGAATCAGTCTCGATGTAAAAATCAGGTACAGAAAGCGGTTCATGAAGGAGTCTTTGACATTAGTCCTTTGTGGAGAAGTGATTAAAGATGAGTGTGGGTGGATGAAATGAGATGAAGAAGGAAATCAGTGGGGTCAGAAACCAGGAAGGAAAGAAGGTAGGATGGAGAGACATCAGCCAGCTTCAGCAATTTTGGAGGGCAGACCCTGGCTGGACATCAGGTGCTTGACAAAGGCACTTCTATCACCCCCTTCCTCAAATAGACAGGGGAGAGAAAATACAAAGATAGGCTCATTGGTCAACATAAGGACAGGGAGACATCACAACTAAAAAAATCAAATTGACTCCCAATTTTCCCTACTTTTTATTTTCTCTTCTTCCTCCCCCGCTAGAGGCACAGGGGAACAAGTAAGGGAGGCTGCAGTCAGTAGACCACACATTGTCTCTGCTGCTTCTTCTCCTCAGGGGAAAGACTCCTCACACTCCTCCACTACTGTGCAGCTGGGTCTCTCCCGCAGGAGACAGTCTTCCACCAACTTCTCCAACATGAGTCCTTCCCACAGGCTGCAGTTCATCACAAACCGCTCCAGTGGATCCCTTCCACAGGGTGCAGTCCTTCAGGAGCAGGCTGCTCCAGTGTGAGTCCCCTACAGGGTCAAAAGTTCTACCAGCAAATCTGCTCTAACCTGGCTCCT
Source organism: Motacilla alba alba (assembly GCF_015832195.1). Classification (NCBI taxonomy): domain Eukaryota; kingdom Metazoa; phylum Chordata; class Aves; order Passeriformes; family Motacillidae; genus Motacilla; species Motacilla alba. The sequence continues at coordinate 43,877,545 of NC_052016.1, read as the reverse complement.
CTCTCCACGAGGCCCCAAGCCTTGCAATGTGCCTGCTCCAGTGCTGGCATAGGGTCACAACCTCCTTTGGTCATCCACCTGCTCCAGTGTGGGATCCTCCATGGGCCACAGGGACACAGCTGCCTCATCAGTGTCCGCACCACGGGCTGCACAGGAGTGGCACCTGGAGCAGCTGCACTCCATCCTTCTGCACTGACAGTGGGCTCTGCAGAGCTGTTCCTCTCACATGTTCTAACCACCTTTTCCCTATCTGCACTACTACCATTGCTGACAGGCTCAGCCTTGGCCAGCAGCAGTTCTGTCTTGGAGGCAGCTGGCCCTGGCTCCACTGGACATGGGAGAAGCTTTTAGCAGTTTCTCACAAACACCACCTCTATAGGTCTCCCTCTACCAAAATCTGGCCACACAAACCCAGTCCAACAACACAAGATGGTAGGAGTGAACAGTGAGGAAGTCAGAGATACACATTGAGGTGTGGTGGAAGGAAAGAGACAACAACTGGATCCAGAAGTGGGAAAGGTTATAAAAAAGTTTGCAAAAGATGAAAAAAAGGATTGTTCATCTAAATGGAATTAGAACCAAAGGTCAGATGAGAATTCATCATTCTCTTAAAAGTACAGTACTGTTGCTGATGTCAAAATCTGCAAGCTTCTGTTTTCTGAGGCAGAACTAGCAGAATATCATTTTGCTACTGGGAAGAATATTAAATGCTATCCTCCATTCTACTCTTTTACAACATATGCCAAGAGAAATTAAAGCTGTTTGGAAATTAAGGATAAGTTCCGTGGGGGAAAGAGGCAATCAATGTGTAGTGTGCCTAACTGGCTGTAAAATTATACATGACAGCTAACATGGAGCGTAGCCGATACAGCAGAAAATATTTCAGGGAAAGTCACTTGCAAGTTTGAACAGGTCCAGAAATGGCAAGAACATACCAGATACACAACTTTGCATACTGCTAGAAGTGTGCATATCATAGAATGAAATTGCAGTGGTTTGGGTAGGAAGGGACCTTACAGGTCATCTAGCTCCAACCCCCCCTGCCATGGGCAGGTACGCCTTCCACTAGACCAGGTTGCCCCAAGCCCCATCCGACCTGCCCTTGAACACTTCCAGGGGTGGAGCATACACCACTTCTCTGGGCAACTTTTGCCTCACTACCCTGAGTAAAGACTGTAATCTAAATCTCTGCTCTTTCAGCTTAAAACCATTCCCCCTTGTTCTATCACTACATGCCCATGTAAAAAGCCCTTCTTCATATTTCTTGTATGTGTGAGTCTGTCTGCAAATTTGCACAAGACAGACCTAGAAAAGCTTATTGTAGGTGTCACAATAAACACAGTGCAGTAGAATGTACTCCACACATGAAGGAAGAGAGAGCTATTTTGGTTTTGAGACAGAGAAATTGCACTCCACTTACTCTTGGAGGAGTACTAAGTTGGTATTGTGCCATGTTGCTGCTTTCCAGTCTGCCCGAAAAAAAATCAGCATGGATTTGTGGCTATGTTTGTGAATTAGGAGCAGAGGCAGATTTTGTGGTGGGGGTAGCTATTTATCATCACTCTTGTAGACATGTCTAGCTCATGTCTACTGCAGATCATCTATATCAGACATAGATTTCAAAGCAATGTTTACGATTCTGAGAGAGCACACAACTAGATAACTGTTTAGGAAGATTGCCAAGGAAAGGATTAGCTGAATGTAATTGATCTATTCCGAATAATTCCCATTTGCCTAGAGGCAAGTTTAAATACAAATGCTTCTGTTGTGCAGCAACAATGATTTTTTGACTAGTTTATTTTCATCCCTCACAGGCAGGAGTTTTCTTTCTTGTGTCCATATTGTTGCACATTCCAGGGTCTTCTCACGTTCTTCCATCCTCCCATAGATATGGGCTTATCTTTCATCACCTGTTTCTGGAGTCCTCCACAACTCCCTTTAATTCCTACTAATCTGCCAGGAGGTCTCTAGATCTCTGTTGGAAGTCATAAGTTTGCCATACACTGTATCCCTTTCTCCATAAGTGTCAGAGGCATCCATTGCCTTTCCAGACCCTCCTTCCCTGTAGCATACATTTGCTTTCACTGCCACCATACTTGTTCCCATTTTTTACCCACAAAGCCACTTACAGTTCAAATATCTCATTTCTCTTCATAGCATCATGGAATCATGGAAGTATTTTGGTTGGAAAACAACCATAATATCATTAACTCCAGCCTAAGTTAACGTTAAGTCCATCAATGAATCATAGCAGGATTGGAAGAGACCCTTAAAGGCTGTCTAGTCAACTCCCCCTGCCATGGACAGGGACATTTTCAACTAGATCAGGTTGCTCATAACTCCATCGAAATTGACTCTGAATATTTCTAGGAATGAGGCATCTACCACCTCTATGGGAAATCTGTGCTAATGTTTCACCACTTTTTTACATTTTTTGTTCCTTATATCTAATCTAAATCTGCCTTATTTTAGGTTGAAACCTTTACATCTGTCCTATCTCAACAAGCCCCACTTGAAAGTTTGTGCCCATATTTTATACAGGCTCACTTTTGAAAGGCTGCACTAATGTCTCTCTGGAGCCTTGTCTCACACTGAAATATCAATGAAAAGTATAAGCTTAGGACATGAACTGCAGCTGAGCAAACCTGCACATTCACTCTTCTTCCTACTGAGACACCTGTCTTTATCTGTCTTGAGTATGGACCTTACTTAATAATAATCTACAGCCATTATTATAATATACTGTAATCTTCTATTCAAGACATTTTAACACATAATTTATTGTCTTTTTTATTTAGATTTTTAATTAAAATATAATTATATTGTATTTTAAATAATTTATTTGTCAGGTAATGGACATTTATAAATGAGAAATACAACTGAATAAAACACCTGAATGAGTGTTTGATGAGTGTTATCAGTGTGTCTCATTATTGACAGGGTGATCACTGCATGTTCATGCTTTCTCTGAGGTCTTTGGGAGACAACAGATATCACTTTATGTCACTACTCAATCATATAGGAAGCCTATAGTACTGAAATAAATATTATCCTTTAGAACATTCATAAATAACTAATACACTAATTTTAATATAATTGATAATCACAGTCAGAGTGGGATGATCAGCTGGATCTTTTATGCAAATCTGATTAAACCAACATTTGGGGGTTCTTGGTGATTCTGTTATCTTTGAAAGAATGAGCAATCAGAGCTCAGTTGTTTGCTCTATATCCCCTCATAGTCTGCACTCCTCTCCTACCACAAATATACATATCTCCTCATATACTTATCCAACACTGACTTTTCATATTTTCTTCCCTTTAATTCTGTTGCTATGGAAATCTTCCCCCATAGTGTCTGCATTGACTCAAAAGTGCTGAAAGCCTTTGAACATGCAGCACTCTTCTGTATCTTCAGGACATTTTGGAATAATGCAAACAAATGCAAGTGAAAATTGTTTATAAAGAAATCCCTTTTGCTCTTCCGCTCCTTTCAATGTTTGCACGTTTATTTTAGGAAAAAATAAACAAGCACTGAGTATATAACCCTGCTCATACCAAATCTTCCCAAGGAACTGAACAAATGACACACAGTCTGCAAAGATTATTTGTCAAGTGCTGTAGCACAAGTGCCCCTGGAGAGCAATTGACAACCTCCTTGTAATGCCAGCTTGTTATTCTTTGTCTCTTACAGAAATGAACAATAACATTTCAAAAGTCAGCACCCAGTTACTCTTACTGTATTCAAACAGGACTTGACAAGCTTCCTAAATGTCCTGAGAAGGATTGTGCATCTCCTGAAGGGCACGAAAGGAATATGAAGTTCCCATGTAATGGGAAAGGCAGTGCCTCCTTCAATCTCCACTCTACTATCCTGACATAGCAGGAGACTTAGTTCTATCCAACTGACATGAGCAAAGGAGATCAGTGGAGTTTTATCCCTCATAGTAATATAACATCAGGTATAAAAATGTGGGGGGAAAAGTGAATAGCTGTTTCCAGTAGAACTTAGAGGATGTCTAAACAGATGAATCAGTAAATATGATCAGAGAACCTTACTTTAAATAAAATGAATTTTTTTCCCACCTGGAACTCAATCAATAGTTCATCAGTTATCTCTATAAAGAATTTTCACAAAGTCTTACTCTTGCTTATGATAACACACTCTCCTTCTTTCCTCATTCAATCACAGCATCTGCTACCAGAATACTTTTAAGTATAGAAATTCTAAATTTGTTTCCCTAAATATTTTATTATTTATGCAATCTACCAAGCTGTTAAGTTAGTTCCCCTCTGGGCTACTTGTGCTTTTCACCTGTTTGGTGTCCTTTGTTGGATAAAGGGTCTGACAATATTATCTAGTTTGGCACTCACCTTCATCAAAATTAGATTTAAAAAAGGCATAAAAACAAATAAATCATAAAATAACACAATAAATAATAATATAACTTAGCTTTACATATAAATAATCCAATCAGCCTAAAAGTATTCCTCATGAAAATGCCAGGAAATATGCTTCATAAATGACTAGAGTGGGGCTTAGAACTACTACCATTTTCAACTTGTTCACTTAAAGTCTCTCTCTAGTGTGAACCTCTCTCTAGTGTTTCTGAATGATATTGGAAAGGATTTCTGAGATTGTCAAGTCCTGCCTTTGACCAAATACTTCCATGCTCATTAGACCATATCTCAAACTGCCAACTCCACCTGTTTTTGAAGACTTCCAGGGATGGTGATTCCACCATTTCCCCGAGAAGTCTGTTCCAGTGATTAATCACTCTGTCAATGAAGACAGAGTGATATTTTTTTCTAATATCTATTCCAAACCTCCTCTGGTGTAACTTCAGTCTGTTTCCTCTTGTCCTATGTCTAGTTACAACACCACAAACTCCTTTCAGGTAGCTGTAGAGAGCAATAAGGTCTCCTCTGAGACTCATCTTTAACCCTTTACCAGGGCCATTTTTTGATCTTTCCCCTTAGTGCTATGCACAGTTCTCATTGTAACAGTAAACCGGGGAAGGATCATACCCACTGGTATGATCACATATGGTACCAATGAGGCAAGAACCAGCAGTGGATCCAGTCCATAACTTTTCCTAAATTCAGTATCACATTATTTCTTTAATAATGAGATAGTTCAGTGCAAGCGGAAGAAACAGTGTTCTGTGCCTATTATGCTCATTTTATTATCTCCTGGATCATTTTGAAGTAATCTGCGGATAATTCAAATCCCTTTACCAATTTGAGCAGCATGTGTGGAAAGACACTACAGAGCAAGGCAGTTAATGTCCCCTTGTATTTTACCACAATCATGCCTGGAATACCACATTCAATTCTGGACATCCCTGGAGAGCTCTGAGGGCCAGAAATGAGATATTGAGGGCAATAGGCAGAACTCGTCCTTGGTGGGGAAAATAGGTGACTTGAGGCATGTTCCAATTGATATTTTATCCAGTTATTTCTCTTCCTTTACAGTATTCCAGGAATGAAGAGATTCAATTACCAGAGCGGTGGCAAGAGATGGGTCTCAATTACAAATCGTCCTTCCCAGTTTTATGATAAAAATGAGGTAACAATCAGAAGAACATACCAACCAAATTTACCTAATTTGTTAGAAGACCTGTGGTTTAGATACTCAAAATGCAATGCTGACATAAGAAATAACTGTCTTGATAATTAAGAAAAGTTTTCCTTTTTTCATGTCTTCTCATGTTTCAGGAATGATGACTATTTACAGTTTTTACAGAAGGATGGTCATCACTTCAATATATGGCAGCATGAATAATGGAAAAGTTTCACTGATCTTGAGAAAGTGTCTTCAAAGAAAGATTATTGAATTCCCTTTGCTCTGATAAGATCTGATCCTGTTTTTCTGAAGTGAAGGCAGTTTTGTGAAAAACCTGATGGGGCAGTGTCTGTCCTTTAGACAACACTGTTAAATTCAATCTAGGTTAGAAAATATCAGAGTTTATTATAGCAAAGTGTAGATATTTTTTTACTATGAAGGAAAACCATTTTCTTTTCTCTTTCATAGAATTTCTTTCCAAACCGAACATTCAATTTAACTTTTCAATCCATAAGCAAGTAAGTACTGTACTGCCAATTCTCAATGGGATAGTTCAGAATCGGTGATGGACTGCATAGTTATAATTTTAAAAAGATTAATTCAGTGGTGACCTAAATACCAACACAGTGGCAAATTGAAAAGTGTTCCTAAGCAACAAGGACCTATCAACACAATGAAAATTCCTCCTTCAGAAATTGCTACCTGAAGCGAAGCAGCAAAGAATATATATAAGATTTGAAGGAGGGTAAGGAAAAAACAAGCCAGAAACACTCTTATCTTTTAAAAAATCATTATGTATATTCATATGATTCTGGGTTTTTTTTTTTTTGTTGTTTTGTTTTCCAAGATGGGAGACTTTCAGGAAATCTAAAAGGGAGGTGTTGTCACATGTGATTAGGGAGAAAAAAAATATCATCAGGAGAGCAGAACTGCTCCAAAAGTGATAGGTAAAAGCAAAACTGTATGAGAAATGTGGTCCTTCTCAGAGAAAATTCCTGATCCCCTTGAGTTATTTAAGATCACACAGCAGTTTCTCAAGGGCAGATATGTAAAGCCTTCATAGCTCCTGTAGAAAGAAAACTTTTCATTATTGCATTAGTGTTGTACTCCCTGGCCTAGACATGCCAGTAGTTGACTGAACACTTAAACTGTGCCAAGTTGTGGAAGCATCACTGGAGAATAGAACTAGCCTATTATGTGAAGCAAAGTCCTTTTTATTTCTATAATATCCCAGTCCTGAGCCCTCAGGGTTACCTAAAAAATGGGTCTCTCATCTCCTTCAAAAATACTTGGAAATTGAAATATGTGATTTTTCTTGTTGCTAAAATTCATGTATAGGGAGATGCAGCTTTTCTGTCAAATTAAAAAATAGACCTGCTCACTCTACCACCTTTCTGTATCTAAAAGGATGCAATAACTGCATCACACCTCCACTTACTAGCACCATGTTCTGTTTGAAATGTATCACATAGCTGTTTCTTCCCATCTCATGCGTTAGCATCAGAAAATTTAATTTAGAACTATTGTTCTCAGTCTCTGCTTGAAATGAAATGTCCTCCTTCTTGCTCAGATCTGAAGAGCTTTCATCTTTAAAGCTCATGTGCTCTTCCACCTGTCTCTGTTCATTACTTCCCATGCCTTATGACAGGAGCAATGCATACTTCCCACCATAGCTTTTTGACTTCAGAATGCTTTCTCCAAGGCCTGCCAAATGGAGACATCTTCCTTTACAGACCTAATGCACTGAGCTATGGATGATGTAGTGGAAGATTTATGCTTTAATGATTTTACACTGTCTTTCTTAATGGGAGAGTTGTCCAGTAGAAATTGATGGAGTAAGAGCCTATCGAGATGTGGCAATTAGAATGATAGAATGGGTGGTGTTGGAAAGGACCTTTAAGTTCATCTAGTGCCATGGACAGGGACACCTTCTGCTAGACCAGATTACTCATAGCCTTGTCCAACCAGATCTTGAACATGTCTGTGATGTTCCACAATTTTTCTAGACAGCCAGTTCCATTGTCTCACCATCTTCTCATAAAATAATCTTCCTTATGTTCAGTCTAAATCTACCTTCTCTCAGTTTAAAACAAACACCCCTTGTTCTGTCACTACAGGCATTGGTAAAAGGCCTCTATCTTTCTCATAAGCTCCCTTTAAATATTGAAATAGCCTATACTAGTAGATACTTTACACTAATATGGTGGCAAGGAATGTACTTTGGCATTCAAACATGCTTATCTGTAAGTCATTGACAGGCTTTGTTGGCAAAAGTCAGGAGTTGTACTTTGTACAGAGCACCCTCAGTAGGCATTCAGCACACAGCACTGTATTTTGAAGTCTAGGAGGCATAACATTGTCATTTCTTTGCCCAGGCATGTTTTAAAAGGCATTTAATGTGCTTTCAAAGAAGTTGCAAAACAGAAATCCATAAATTATAAGTAAATGAAAGATCACTGTAAGAAAAAATTACTTTTTATTTCTGTATTTTTTTGTTTAGTTGTTGTTTTGATTTTTTTTTCCAGAACTGTAGCTGTGTTGCCATGACAGTGTATTAGCACTGGTAATTTTGAACTTCAAAATTCCGTTGTTTTTCTTTTTCTTTTAAATCTAATTGTTGTTAATATCACAGAGTGGAGACATTTTTACCAGAATTTATAGGGAGTTTTCTTCAAGGAAGAAACGCTGTTACTGGCAATCAGAATCAATTCACACTAGTTACTCTGAAGATGTAGGAGAAGGAGAAGATCATACATGAAAGATTTCCTCCAGGGCAACTGGTGTCTTTCTGTATTCTGGCATTAGAAATGCTGTTTGACAGTACTAGAGAGACATTCCAGTAGAGGTGACTAAAATTCATCTCTGTGTATATATTGTATTTGCAGGTCCCCCATGGCAGGAAGGAATGATGAATCTCACTCCATGTTCTCAGAAGGCTAATTTATTGTTTTATGATACTATATTTTATTAAAGAATACTAAACTATACTATACTAAAAAATACAGAAAGAATACTTACAGAGTGCTAAAAAGATAATAATGAAACCTTGTGACTCTCTCCAGAGTCCCAACGCAGCTTGGCACCGATTGGCCAAAGAGTGAAAACAACTCACCAGAAACCAATGAAACAATCACCTGTTGGATAAACAATCTCCAAACACATTCATATGAGCGAAACAGAGGAGAAGAAAATGAGATAATTATTGTTTTCATTTTTCTCTGAGGCGTCTCAGCTTCCCAGGAGAAAAATCCTGGGCGAAGGGATTTTTCAGAAAATGTGAATGTGACATGTATATAAATTTCCAAAAATCAGTTGTCTCTCCTTTCCAGGGATAATATGTTTGCTGAACCCTTTGCTAAAATCAGTGTATTTATCTGAAAGAAAAATAAATTTTCTGCAGTAAAAATGAGTGAGGCATTTTATTCTGTTTACTAAGAACACAGGAAATTTGACTCAGAGGGAAATTTTGGAATAATTAGCAGAGGATGGAAACTAAACAATCTATTTTTAGCAAACAACATGTTAAATATTTTAGCTTACAGTGGTTTTACATTGACCACTGAATGACTACTAGTTTGTCTGTGGAGGAATACTCAGTTATTAGCCTACTACTGTAAAGTAAAGTGAGGTTTAGCATTGCCTAATATTGAAGAGCAATTTTACATACAATATATACAGGACTGTTTCTAGGAAATGGACTTTATTCAATCTTTGGTCCTTTACAGGGAATTAAGTCAGCAGTAAATCGTATTGCCTTTCCAGTAAAATGAAAGTATATATATTTTATATAGCAATGTATATTGCTATACAAAGGGACTACAAAACAGCACAATGAGACTGTTCATAGGTGCTGTGACCTTGTCCATCTTTTCACTTCTGTGAAAAGTAGGAAGTACTTCTGTGGGAAGTAGGTTTGTTGCTTTAAGCTGAATTTTTTTACATGCTTTGAAAAAAATAACTTGGATGTCCCAAATTTCATTAAAAAACTGGTATGCCTACCATATTGCTCCCTCTCTGTCTCTTGGCTTGCAATATTTACATATATGCCCATGTTCTTGTGTTTCTCAGCTAAGATAACAGAGTAAACTAGAAAACAGAAATATTTAAAGACACCCCAGGGAGATAACTCACACATGAACAGCAACCACTGCTTTTGAGATCAGAGACTTATATAACCATTTAAAATCACAGTATCGTAGAATCATTAAGGGTAGAAAATACTTTCAAGGTCATCAAGTCCAGCCTTCGACCACTGACCACTCTGCATGCTGAACCATATATCTACTCATTTATTGAACTCTTACAGGGCTGGCAACTCCACCACTTCCCTGGGAAGCCTGTTCCAATGCCTGACCATTCTTTCAGTGAAGATATTTTTCTCTAATATCCAGCCCAAACGTCCCCCAAAGCAACTTGCAGCCATTTCCTCTCACCCAGTGTTGGAAAAGACCTCTAAGATATCTCTAAGATATAGCTAATGCTGTTGCATCCAGCATGGTCTCAGCTGCCATAAAATCAAAGGAAAATAGGGAAATTACTACATCTGTCTTGGGGCAGTGGATTTTATCTGCTCTGGCTTCCTGTGGATACCCCCGTATCCCCAGGTGGACCTTGCTGTCTGGTAGCCACTCTGGGCTCAACTGGGGCTCCATGGGCACAGTGAGGGGAATTGTGCCCCATGCGCCAGAGGCTGACAGCATTTCTGGACTAGAAGCTCCAGCAGGGACAGGTGTGGAGCATTGCACATCTCACTTCATGCCAGCTATGATGGATGGACCCAGACTTTTCATTATGAGGAGATTTTTGTCATTTATGAACTAAAACAAGATGCTCATTTGACCACTAGCACGGCTGGGATGGTTTGGGACACAGCATGGCTCTTGGTAGGAGGAGGATGGGAGGGACCCCTAGTTACACTTTTATTCTTTTTTCTACAGGTATTCTTGGTTTCCCTTTATTTCATTGTCTCAGTCTGCTGCTTCATTATTTTTGGTCGATAACTAAACTGCTACCTTAATATTTTTCTGTGTGGGTAGAGTTTTTCTAATAAAGGAAGTACAGTGGCATGAGGTCTCTACTCAGGTCTCCAAAGGCACTTTGCTGAGACTGGAACTGTGCAGTGATTAACAGCAACTGTGCACAGTTTGGCCTCCTTTTGGTCTATTAACTGTCCGTAAACAAAGGGCAGTTTCCAAACAGTCATTTTTCCCTGTTCCAAATTATTTTCTTATAATGTTTTATGCTAGTGCTATTCTATTGGCATTGTTTACACCTTATGAGAGGATCACCAGATTTAGAATCTATAAACAAGATTAAAATGCTGCAATTTTCTAAAGAATGGGTCAAAACCTCTCATTGTGGTATTCAAAACCTCACACTTGTGCTATTTAAGTAAAAAAATACTCTTTTTTTCCCAATTTCTATGAACATATACTCAAATGCAAAACAGTTTCTAAAATTTTACTCTCCAGGAGAGGCTATAACAGTTGTGCTAGTGGGGTGGATATTCAGGTGAAAAATTAGAAGCTTTTACTTCATCTACAGTGTAAAAATTAAAGCCATGGAGCTCCCGAATGGGCTAAGAGTTTCAGATTCAGTTTCCTCTCATCATCTAATGCACATTAGTCCTTGAAAAAATGCCTGCTCTGGAACCTTAAAAGCAGCAAAAGGTTGTTTGGTTTGCTCAGAGTATTCCATAATTATACCCAATGAAGCTTTCAGTGCAAGGTATTAACTTGGTGATAGAAATAGACATTTCTTAAACAAAAAACAATTATATCTGATGTGATTCATAAAATTTTTAAGCGCACAATATTATCTTACTACAGTAGTGTTATATTGCCATGCCGTCAGTCCCAAATGTTAAAAAAATGCTTCCATTCACGTTACTTTAAATAATACATTTGAGAATCATAGGCTTGCTTTTTCATAAGGTATTTTAAAATTTTCAGGCATTGCTGTCCTGGTATTTAGAAACAGGCCACTGGAGGATAGAATCTAATGGGTTATTCCAGCTCCTGTGGATGGACAAGGAGAACCTCCATTTCATCACTAATTCCACACTGTGAGTGGAATCCCCACATCTCTGATCTGCTGCCTCTTAGCCCATGAACACACCCTAAGCCCTACCAGTCAATAAGACTAATTATTTAAAGTGTCACAGTTCAGTGGGAAATGTATATGTGAACATGATAGATTCTGAGTATTATGAAGAGTTAGTTCTATGCTGTTAGAGCCTCTTTACTGGTATAATAAGTTGCATGATCTACAATGAAGAAAAAACCATTTCATACAGTTATAGTCTGGCAGGACTAGGACTCAAACCCTGTCAAATTCTCCTTGTTTTCAGTTATGTAGAATAAATTCCTTTTCAATAGCTGAAAAAAAACCATTGCTATACTACATTTTCCTTCCCAAAGTAAGTCTATTACAGGTAAAAAAATGAAGACAGACTTTTCAATGATGGCAAGCAGAAGAAAATTATGTATAAATCACTGAGAACAACATTTTTCTGAATAACATGAAGTTGATATAAGGCAACATCTGGCTAAAGATAGTGGCTATAATTATGTCTACTTAATGAAGAAAAAGTGAAAGGTTTCAATATAGAGAAAAATATTAAGGGATAGCTACAGTTCTGAAATATTTCACAGCTGACAGGAAACACCATTTAATTACTATTAAAACTGACCTTTATTGGAAGTCATCTGGCTAACTGGATTTGGATCACAGTTTGAGGACAGTGTAGAATTCCCAGCACTTATGAACAGGTAAAAGTGATCTGCTCTCCATTTACCAATAGGACACACCTGAGGAATTCAGGCTCAGAGACGCTGCTCTGAGAGCACAACCAGCTTGAGAGAAGTGATTTGAGCATCCCAAACAGAAGGCTTGCATATGCCCAAATTCACTTTTCTCTTCCTCTCTTACACCAGAGACTCCTTCGGAAGAAGCGTTAAGGCCTATGCTTATCTGAAAACATATGGATATATAGATATATATGCATATACATACACAAGTGCAAAAAATATCTGTGTTTAAGGACAAGCTTTAAAATTGTAGGGCTAATTTCTGTTCTGCACTGGGAAAAGCAAGGGACAGAAAAAAGATCTTTGTTGATGTCAGGTCTTCCGTATTCACTTTTCCCAGTTTCCATCCACTTCTTACTTTTCTAAATTGATACCTACTTATTTTTAAAAATCCTTCGTCATAGGTATGCTGTTCATGTAGACTTTTCTTTTATGCCTCATCCCTCTCTTTTTCATTCCCAATTACAGTTATAGTGTTGGTTCTCTAATACATTATCTAGAATAGAGTCTGGGTTATTCCAGTCAGTCCATCAAGTCTCATTTTCTATGAAGAATTTTCTGAGGAGCTGATTTTTTCATGTTGTTGCATTTTGGTCACAATAGCTTCTGCCTTGTGGTGAAACAAGAACAGAAAGCTGGGATTATGTCATCCCCGCTGCAATTTGAGAGAAACACCAGAGTTGCATCAAGAATTAGTTTAGACCAGGATGTTCGACCCAAATAAAAAATGATTACCCGGACTGTATTAAATGGAAAAATATCTGAAAGTAGTGAAATAGTGAAAAAAAAACAGGAAACAAAAGAAATGTTTTGGGCTTTCCAAAATGCAGTCCAACATTCTTCCCATCTTATTTCCTTGCCAAATAATGACAGCCCTCTTTTCTTGAAAATGACTGTATAATTTAAATGTTTTTCTTCTTTTAATTTTTTTCTCAGTGAGACAAAAACAACAGCAAAGGACAGAGAGTTCTCATACAGAGACATATCTTTTATGTTTTAAAAGATGAGGAAAAAACAAAGGATATTATGGTCACAAAAATATATCTAGAAGGCACAAATTTAGAAATTTTTCAGCAGTGGTGATACAGAATTAAGTAACCTTAGAACTTCCATTCCAAAAAATGCTATTTTCTTGTGGGTCAAAAATACAAATCCCTGAAAAGCCCAGTCATTTTTAAAACCACACATAAGGCAGACTTACAATCATTGACTGATTCTTGCACTCTGTTGATGGAAACAATGAGATCAACCATGAAAATAATGCCCTAAAGATTTAATGCTTGAAAAGACAAAGACAGAGAGACAGAAAGTTGCACTTTGCATTTGATTTTTCCACCCAACTTTGCAGGAGTTCAGGGTTCGGACATATGGTGGAATATGTGCAATCAGTAAAGTGACAGCTACTCTTTCACCCTTGGGCAGCAAATGGAAATGTGGCTTGTTTATAAGCCAAATTCTAAAAATAGCAAGTGTTTCTTTTAACATGGCAGAATAGTGTGACTCATGCATCATTCTGACATAAGCATGACATCTGTTGCAGTCAAGTCATTATGTCCAAATGCTGAAGTCAGATGCAGTTTGACCATTTTTAAAACTACCTATCAATCTATCAAAATTATTTAAGCATCAGTAGAAAAAATAACAGCAATCTGGAGACTATTTCCCAAATATTGCGTGCTGGTTTTATTAGGACCCGAAATCTGAACTATTAATTCAATCAGTGAAGTTATAAATGTGTTAAAAACAACACACAATAACTCATGTTATGCTGTTATATAAACTTAGATGCCTGGCCATCTTAATAGCTTATTTAATGGTTAATGTACAGAATTTCATGGGGCACCTATTACTGCCAGAATACAAGACAGGACACTGACTAAGCAACTACCAGCCTCTTTGCCTAACCTGTCCATCTCTAAAATGGAGGTGAGGATAATGCTTTCTATGTGGCCAATGTCTTCCCTTTTAAGCAGGAGCTTTCACCATTAGCTTTCCAAAACTCACGTCTCTAAGATGGCTGTGAGCAGTTACAGCTAATTGCCCAAGATTGCTTTGCAGTGGAAGGAAAGAGATGGGTACTTTCAGGAACAGCTCTCTGAGCAAATGAGATTAATCACCTTTTTCGAAGGATATCCGGATGGCTATTAAATGAGTCCAGGTGAAGAGTTTAGACCTGTATTTTTCAGCTACACTGAAAAGTTCAGTCAGCTCTGGCAGCCTCAGAAGATGAGGGCTGAAGCAGACCAGGGGCAGGGGGAAGGGACTCCCTCTCACTCCTGGAAGAAGACCCTTTCCAGTAGGGGCAGCAAGCAAGACAGATTTAGGGTCTGTCCAACATTTTCCAGACTTGGTCAGAATTTTGCATATAAATCGCCCTCTCTTTTACACTTTTGTTATCGATATTGTTTCTGTTACTGCTTGTGTCCTTAGCTTATTACTGTTTCGAGTAAATTGCTCTTATCTCAACCTGATCTCTGTCTTTTGTGTCTTCCTCTGGAGGGCAGGTAGAGGGGCAGCTTGAGGATTTCTTTGTAGTGGGATTATTAAATTGGGGAATACCCTTCCTAAACCATGACATTTGTCCCTCTGAAAAAAAGGTAGATGCACTAAGCAGAGCAGGTTTTATTACTGTACCAACAAGACTATTATTACTGAGTTGTTTTTAGCAGACAGACATAACAGAGAAATTAATATACAGAAGTACCAGCCTTTCATGTGTCCTGTTCCATTTCTTATAACATTGTCTGAGCTGTTTCATCATGTTGAATTTTTGCTTCATAAAGATTTTTTTTTTTTAGAAAACTTTCTATCTTTGCCGGTGGAATTTGACAAGTCAGTGAAAGTCCAAGAAACTAGATTAACTTCAAGTAATTTAAGGAAAAATGAAGCAGACCTATAGCATCAGTTGTTTTAATTTGGACTGAGCAACTCAATGCAGCAGTGCAGAGAAGCTCCAATACACTCCTACAGAAACACAGACATCAGCCAGTACCATAAAATAAGTACCAAAGCACCCAGGGCTGGATGTTCCCTGTCAGCTCATTGCCAGAGTATCAATGGCTTCTGCCAAGGTCTAAATAAGACATGTAAAACCAAGGTAATCAGGAATGAATAGGCCATGAAATGCAGGGCTTTTGAGTGCAGGTAGAGCCTGAGAGGTGAGCCCTGTGTTCCTCCTCAAGAACAGTTCAGAAAAGTGTGTCGTCAGGTGCAACTTTTATACAAGTAGCTTCAAGAAGTGGATATGGGTAAGGTCAGTCTGAAACAGAAAGACTGAAATCTACTGCTTTCTTAAAATGAGACATTTAGGAGAGCTGACTCTATTATGCACTGCACAGACCTCTTTTATGTGAGCTACTGTGCAAAATAATAGGATGGAGTTCTTCAAAGGACTCTCTAAGGTTTTCCAGAATTCTTTCAAAGGTCTTCTAAATTCATTTTCAGAATCTGTGAGATGAAAAAACACCCAAAACAGGAAAAAACTCTCAGGTTACGAAGCAGATCAATAAAAGTTTTAGGAAAATAAAAGTAAGCAATCTCCTTGTTTACATCATCTACATACTGATTCTCATCAAATATTTCCTTCATACTTATGTTAAAGTGACAACTTATTTTGTATTTAAGGGAGCAAATCACTCACCATGGAATCATTCTATGAAGTTCTCAAAGAGTCATATGATAGAACTATTTGGCTGGTATCTGTCTTTAACCATCATTCATGCTTACATAAAACAGCAACAGTGGTGTTTTGGGTAGCACAGCATTTTTTTACTTAAATTTTGGCTGTTGAGCTTATGGCAAGTAAAGACCCAAACCTTTCCCTCAACCAGCTGTACAGATAACTTTCTGAAACCCACATATGAAGAAGAGCAGCTCTCAGTCCCATTCCCAGTTTGAGGAGCTAGATGCTTTCAGGAAATTTTTTTGCCATAGAGGTGACAAAACAATAACATCATCAACAACCAAACAAAAAAAAAAAAAAAAAAACAACCATTACATAGTAAATAAATTCAAGCCCAGAAAGAAAAGGCACTTGCACTTTTCCACAGTGCTTTATCTTATTAGTGCTTCATCTTATTATATTTTCCAGATGATGCCTTTCAATGTCCTTTTTTCTAGGAAAATTAATGTAGTTTCTTATTAAATCCATACTAGTTTTTGTGTCAGGCACACAGCTACTTTCATGACATCTAGCTCACCAAGGTAAGCATTTAACTTTATTTCCATCATCTCCTGGAGTTTTCTATCTGATGGAAATTGTGCAGCAGCACACAGGGGCTAGATTATGCACATTGTAGAGAGCGTATGGTTATAGGAAAAATGGACTAATAAAAGTTCCAGGTCAGAAACATGAGGGAAGTAAGGAACATAGTGGTGATTACCGGTGGTTTGGAGTGCAAGAGGACTGGGACCCACAGGGCACATCTGCATGGATCTGGGGTCCAGATCTAGGCCCTTGATTCAACAAGGATGGGGGAAATATAAGACCATATGGACAATGAAATTGTAAAACCACAGCCACTGTAGACCAGCTGTAGACCAGCTTCTTTCCATTGTCTGAAGTGCCTCCAAGGACAGTATTTCATCACTGCTGTTATTTGTGTTGGGACTTTTTTCATCTTATCTAAAATATTAATAACTAGCAAGTGATCCTGAGAATGCTTGAGTCTGAGGTGTTAATTAAGACAGTGAAATGAAATATCATCATCTAATAACAATACACAGGGAATTCTCTTGTCTCCACACAGGTTCTTCTAACAAAAGGAAAGGAATCATCCTCTGTTCTTCTACAAACATTTACTGTTTTGTATTTTTTGACACATAAACCCAGTGTGAATTTGGTGCTACGAAAAAATTATTTTCATGATCCATATTTGGAAAATGCCATATTCTTTCCAATCCTTAGAATTTTATCAAGTAACAATATTTTTTAATTTCCCTTATCTACTTTATAAAAATAGTTCCTTAAAATAAAATTACTGGCATTGATTTGCTTGCAACCCACTGTTAACATGATTTGCTTCATTAGGAATGATTAGCAGAAGTCCAATCGTTGCTCAGTAAGCAATAAAATCTAATTTATCACTTCAATAATACGACTTTGCGGGATGCCGAACAGTGGGAAATTTTTTAATCGGGAGAAAAAGAACACATTTTCCTCATACAGATAATGACTGAAACTTTCTATGTCATTTCTGTAGAAAAGAAAAACATAAAAATATACTTGAATTGGAATGCAGTTGTAAAGCGTAAGTATCCCAGATGTCCTTTTTTTTATGATTATTGGTCTTTTAAGATTGCAGATACTGAAGAAAAGTGTTTGTCTTTTTTTTATTGACCAAACTACAAGGAGATATTTCATTCTGTGAAAGCAGGTCATCCAAATAATGTGAAAATCAAAATATTCAAACTTAAAATTAATCTTCTCTGCATTCATGTGTCATCTAGGATCATCTCTTTTCTCATTTTTCTGATATGAGTGTCTTGAGGATGCATAAGGTTTATGGTTTTTCAGCAACAAAAATTTAAAAATTGGAAAAAAACAAAAGCACGAACTTTTTCTGATCAGGTACTGGAAATTCTTGTCAGGAACCTAAAAAAATTCCAAGCTCCTTGCTTCCTACTGAGAGGGAAACATGTCTCCTATCTGAATCAGAAGAGATCATAGTAAACAAAGCTTGGCTACTGTGCTAATCAGAACAGAATTTTAATTTCATAAAAAGCTATTCAGAAACACTATATATTATTATTCATCTAGGATTTATTTGAAGTGGAGAGTTTTATTGCCATGAGTGTGCTGGTTTATTTAAAGTGATACCAGTCTCAGCATGGAATAAAGCACCTATCCTAGTATATGTTGGTTCAATTTATTGATATTTTCATACAGCCAAGCACTAGAAGAAGCAAAATTTAACAGTTGCCAACACATTACATTTCTATCTCCTAAACCACATAGCACCACTGTCTAATAAGTCACTGTAATTGTCATCAAGTTTAAGATGGTAGTTTCTATATAAAAGTTACTGTTTCCTAGATTTTTTGCCTTCTGTCTGTCCCTGATTTTCAAAGGTGTATTGAGCTGTAGTTCATGTTCTGTGAGAAAGGGGCAGAGTAACATGGGAACTTTTGAATCTTCCTTCCTAAAGTAAGAGGATCTGTAATAAAGCAAATACCAAACAAGCTCTGCTATTACAAGAGGAACTGAGGGTGCAGGGGTTGCCTCTGACAAGGAATTTGGAGAGAAAAGAGTGAGGGATACATCAATAGGGAAAGGGAATAAAGGAAGAAAAGGAAAGGAAAGAAGCCCCTCTCTTCTAATCTTTCTTCTCCGTTTTCTTCCATGTCCTCTGTCCTGCTCAGAAGATGTCTTTCTGAACTTGAAAATTATTAAGGAAAAAAAGAACATCTGATAAGAGTGAAATTTGGAGCAGATCAAGAAGCACCAGCTTAGTTTTATTAGAAACTAGACTAAGACAAACTGTTGGAAATGCTTCTGAGACCCAGGCTGGGGAAGAGGAGCAGGAGGAAATAATTGGGGTGAAGGGAACCCCTTTGGTGTGAAAACTTCTACCTAAATTAGAGAATCAAAAGCCTGAAGATAATAACAAAAACCTTCACTCCCACTGACTGCCCTTTGACTGGGTAACACAGTGCATTGCTATTTGGGATACTGAAAAATTTCGTCCTTAACTTGAAAGACTTTGTCCTAAGAGCAAGATTTTGAAATAAGAATAAGTCTGCCCAGGAAATCCAGCCTTCTGCATAGCTCGGGGAATGGGTTGTGATTGTTCTTTGATGTTCAGTCTCTTGGAAGGCAACTTATCCACATTTGTCCTTTCTTCTGCCTGTGGCATTCACTTCTAAGAGAGTTGGCCAACTTAAATTTTAGCTTTGAATTAAGAAGTTCAGTGAAGGAGCTTTAAAATTTGTTCTCAATCTGACTTTGAAAGTCAATGTTCAGCTTCAAAAGGAAATCTAGCTGTCCATGAACACTGCCGAGCCAAACAGCTAGGCAGATGCTGAAAGAAGAAAAAAAGGTACTTTGGCTTCTTTTTGTGTGTATGGAGAGAAGAACGGAGGAATCAAATAGGAAAGTAAAGAAGGGAATGAAATCTTCGGAGAAAATATGAAAAAAAGGAAAAAAAAACAAAGTGAAAAAAATGAGAGGAAAGAGAATTATTGTGATAAATAATGATATAATGATATAATGATATAATGAGCTGCAAAACAATAATAAGAAAAAAAGAAGCAAAGAGGGTACACTCAGGTGTCCCCTTTGAGGCACAATGTATCAAACTGCCCTTCACAGGAGTAACTTGGTTCATCTTTGTGGAAAGCTGCAGTAGAGTGAGAGCGAAGTGAAGAATTTACTATCATTTTCTCTTGTTCCTCAGACAGTTCTTGCCCGGCTCTCCTCTTACTACTGAAACATTACATGACACTTGGGTAGGAGACTGGCTATTTACTGCCTCCCAGGTGGGTTGTTAACATTGCTTTTAACCTGAAATATTCTGAATCACCTACTTCTCACCCAGAAATCCACCTTCTCTGCACACCTTGACTGTTCTCCAAATGTGCCATAAGCTGGACGTGTTCTCCAAACCATGAGATGGACACCTCCAATTTTATAACAGCTTGCCCTTTGTGGGGGTCAACCTTCTGCTGACAGCAGGGAGCACCGCAGAACATTTGCTACAGCTGGAAACATACTAGTCTGTCTGTGCTTCTGGGTTATTCCCAATGGATGTAACTCAGCAGATGGATGACTGGAAGAGTGTGAAGACATTTTGTAGTTTTGTATTTAATGGGTATTTATGCAGTTGGAAGAAATCAATACAGTAAGCATCATCTCAAAATACTCAAATCAGTAAATATTTAATCCCAAATATTATATCCCAGCTAAAGATTATTCCAGCTGGGATATGACTTCTTGAATACTTGAATAGATAGCCATCTCAAGATATTTTAGAGAAATACAGAACTAGTGCAGAATTAGGATTTTTCTTCCAAATGATCTCTGTGTAGTCTCATTCTTCTCATCAACATAAGACCTAAATTAAAATGGTGAAAGACTTGATGGTTACTGTAAGTACCCAGTGTGGCACTGCCTGAGCCACTACAACCATGAAAGTAGCACATGGGTTGGAGATAGCACCCAATGAGCACAGCAATATCACTTCTTGGCCCAAATAGGTACTCAAATGCAGCATCCACTTTGTCAGTAATCTGTGTGGGTCACCTTTAACTTGTGCTCCTGCTCCTCTTCCTGCACAGTGCAGACATATTGTGAGCTGCAGAGCACAGTTTTATATGAGTCCCCAGAAAAAAACACTACAGAGGATTTTCTGACAGAAGCAGGTATTGCCCCTGTTTTGGGTCTATTGCAATCATCCAAGCCTGACTTTGCAGAAGTTTCCCCGAAGGACAAGGTGTAGCTAAATCACTAGAATATGAAGAAAATGAAAAATGGTGCCTCTCCTGACAGTGAAAATGAAAGACAAGAAGAGTCATTCTCAGGGGAACAGGGAATTGAAGAAGGTTTAGGAGCAAGGAGAATTAAATAAGTGACAAATAATGCTCCCATACTCATCCACCACAGACCATGGGCAGCATAAGAAACAACAGAAGCATCAGTGCACAGTGTGAGGTGACAGGCGATCGCCCTGTGAGACAAGGGTCAAATCAGTTTCTACCATAGTGTGCCAAGGAAAAAGAGCTACACAATGGAAAATAACTACAGAAAATTACCTACCCAGGCACAAAATATATCATGATATTTTTTTTACTTTTAAAATTTTTTGTGAAAAAAATAATATTTTCATTTTAAATATTTGTCTTGTCTCAAAAAATCCCAAGTTTTTCTAATTTGGTGTTAAATTAAAACATAAATTTCTCCCCATTTTATGGTATTTCTTGGCAGTAGGCAAGTGAAAAGATTTCAAGATGAACATTTTGTAACTTCAGCTGTGTCATACGTAAATGTGAAATCTATAGGCAATTAAATATAGGAATTTCTGTATTAAAAATTGCAACAATGAGAGCTATGGAAAAATTAAAGTCAGGAGATTTTTTTCATTAACAAAATAGAGTATTAAAACATGATTGTGTTTTGCAATACAAAATGACTGAAATGTAATTATCTTCTACGAACCTTTCAAATCTCTCTTTTCATACTTCATCCCGGTACTTTTCCATTTGATTTTTTATAGCACCATATTAATGGAGCTCAAATTATTCTTAATCATCATCATCATCTGAATAATTTACAAAAAATCTTTCAGTCTTATTTTCCTGTTCAGACTATTTATAAAGCATATGCAAATGCTCTGGGAATTGAAGAAATACACCATGTGCTAAGAGCTAAGCACAAATGTCTTCTAACTGTGTGTACATAAACAAAGATTATAGACATTTGAGGAAATGTGTTCTTCAAGCAATTCATTCACAGAGACTGTCTACCTTCCAAATGATAAAACAAGTGAAAATAAAGAGGGCTTTATCCATTTTTGCTCATTTTCACTCTTGCACACATTACCCAGAGGACTGAATACCTGGTTTCTGTTTCCTGTTACATAAAGGCAGGGAATGGATTTGGCACGAGAAGCTCACAGGACATGCAGGTGGCACATCATCCACACTTCCTCCTCTCCCCCAACATGGAAATCTCCCAGCAGTGCAAGCCTCCTTTAGTATTTCCCATGGGAAGACAGTGATAGAGTCAGAAATGGAGCAATAAAATTTTCACGTTGCCAGGAAAATTTTCATGTTGCCAGGAGATGCGCTTTGCACTGTGGCACCACATCTTCTTTCTTCAGGCTGCAAGCACTATTATCATCAAGAAATGAATGTTTGTTTTTAAGTGCAAAATAAAGCACATTGATTGCCAGCCTGCAAGTCTGACATAGAGAAGCAAAGTCTTTTCGGCTTCACCTTTCCCGGAAAGAGGAGATGGATCTCAAATATGGTGGTGTCTGATACATCACCTTGGCAAGTGTTCACAGGGGAATCAAAATTTCAGCTGGACTGTGTAATTCTGCAGGCAGAAATGATGGGAAAACTTTGGGCAGACATGATGGGGAAACTGTGGGCAGCTGTGGGCATAAAAATCTCCCAGGACTACAGATAGCTTTGAAAATCCCTCTAGAAAAGGACTGACTCACGCTACCAAATATTGGAGATGAAAAATCTTATTTGCCACAATCCACAGAGCCTAATACCTTCACTTCTAACTGGGTATGAACATTTTCTGCGCAAGAAGGAGGTGCAAAATTTGAGACTTGCTATAGATTAAGGGAAGAACGCACCCGAACAACCCTGAAAATGAGAAATAATGGCCCCAGTAGCCCACAAGTGTTTTTACATACCAAGGCAGGAACTTTCTGTCAAAGCTGGCACAAAATGCAAGGGCCTGAGCAAGGCAGGAAAGGCATGACCACATCAAACACACTTGTAGTCTCTACTACAGGAGAACAAAGTTCATTTCTTTAAATAATAGTACCAGGCCAGATCATTCAAGCATTATTTTGAAATCCAGCAAACTTCTTGAACCAAGAGAGCACATAGCAAGAAAACAGAAAAAATACAGAACTAAAAATATGCAATTATCCCATTTGTGAATTAAAAACCACATTAAATTAAAAATTAAAACAAAAAAAAAAACCAAATGAAAAAACAAACAAAAAAAAGGAAATATAATAGCATCTGTCAAGTTTCCCCTGACCAAGAGACAGTGACATACAAAGCCTCTTTATTATTAACAAGCCCCAGGCCTACTCAAACTACTGTATTTGAAAGCTTCAACCTGTCTTGTCTTTGCCATCAATTTACAATGACTTATTACTGACAACCCAGGCAAAGAACTCTTCTCTTTTTTTCCTAGCATAGTTTCTACCTTTACCTTGATTACAATTCTGAGGGCAAGTACTAGCACAGACAGGAAACTGTAATAATAAGTAATTACAAATTTCAAACTGAAGACTTAAAAAAATCCCTATTAATTTCATCTCAGAAGTTGTTAGATGAAGATAAAATATAATTTAGATAGCTATTCCAAGATACATATTCTGAAATTTGTCTGTTCACAGACATGATGAATCGAATGAGAATAGGCTTGGAAAATTTAATTTGAAGTCCACTGTTTTCAGAGCCTTGAAAACTAACTTACACTTAAGAGAGCTTCGTTATAACTATGCTGTTGTAAAATGAAAATAATGTTACAATTTTTATCATTTTGGATTTACATGTTGGAACAACCTGTCAGGATTAATTCTGATTCAGGAATAAATGCATCATGCATGATGTTTGAAAAAAAAAAAAAAAAGTACACTAATGCTGCTGACTGGGCTACGGGGTGTACCCAGGAGCTGCATCAAAGCCAGATAGCTCAGTTCTGAAAAGGCTAGTCCGCCCAAGCTCTAGCAGCGCCTCCAGCCAGCGCCTTAGCAAGCCTTTAGTGATATTCAGCTTTAGTGATTTTCAGCTCATTAGTGATTTCAGCTCTTGGGCTTGCTAGGCTCCGCTGGGGCATGCAGCAGGCTTTCAGTAGACCAGGAAAAGACGAGAGGAGACAGGCTGTGTGAAATATTCTGCAGCGATGTCCTTTATTATCTTCTTTCTGCAAAGGGGTTCAGTGACAGCTCTTCTCTCTTGAGCCGTGCAGAAACAGGGGTTTATATAGGGCAAGGGAGGATCGAGAATTGTCCAGTGGTAAGGGTTAAAGGAAAGTGACCTATAGCCTTACAGAGAGATGAGCAAGGGTCCGAGAGCCGGAGAGAGTGGCTTCTAACATCCAGTCATCCTGACTCAGCATTTTGCCTGTCTTAGGCCTCTGAACGCCAAGGCAGGTTTGCAGGGCCTGTGCCTGCTACAGTACACCTATTTGACAGAAATGGCCATAAATTTTCAGTGCTTATTCTTCATTCCAAGAGTTCTGCTGTTCTTCTAACATGCATTTTATTCATAAATAACCTACTGGAATTTCACATGTGCCACCATATTACATCTTATTAGAGTCAAACAACTAAAAATAGTGAATGCTAGACCCTGGAAGAGAAAATGGCAGAAAACTGGAAATGACAGAAGAGATATTTCTGTCCATGTCTCTTTTTGCTACCCTTCTCAGTGGAGTTCAAGGCTCTGTGCTCATTAAACCTCTGCCTTATAGTAAAAAATATATAATATTGTTACAAATACTTCACATTATTAATAAATAGAGAACAGAAAAATCTTGTATGAATGCCCCATTGTGAGGATTTTTTTGTGTTGTTCAGGTTTCTGATCAGGCTTCAAAATATCTTTTTTCTCCTTTGACAAGGTCTATTTGACAATGGTGGAAAGTTGTCCTTCAAGCTAATAAATCACACAATGCAAGCACAGGAAAGGACCATGTGTTCTCTGCTAGATATTCCTAATCAGCATGACACTTCAAATAAGTTACTTTATGCAGCACAAAAATGACCTTGGATTATTACTTTGACTCATATTTTATGTTGTCAGCCTGCAGAATTTTAATTAGAATTGAGAGTTCAGGAAATCACTATATTCAATCCATCAGCTTCTTACAACCCTGAAAATTATTGTAATTTAAGCAGTATCAGAAGAGAAAGGGGGGATTTCATGTATCCTTTTCAGGAAGTTAGTCCACGTTATTTATAACAGTCAGGGGGATACTTGTAATTAATTTTCCTCTCAAAGTATTCACTTCTGACTGGACCCTTTAAGAATCTGAAAAGCCTTCTACAGCTGTCACTGCAAAAACAGAATGGCTATAGAATTAATAGAGCAAATGTCCTGTCCCTTTTCTGTCCACAGGGCTGAATGTGTAATTCCCAATCCTTCCTGTTTCGTGGTTCAAATCTGCCCATTGTTTTGTAGAGGTTGGAAGGCAATGCCTGAACCTTTTCTTCCTTGGTATGATTGTTTTCAGTTTTACAATGTTTTACAATGAGCAATCCCAGTAAACTCCTATCCCTTCAGATAGAAATTGGTGTGAGTTTTACACAAGTTCTTTTATGTCTTCCAGTACATTCCACAGGAATTCAAGCATTATCATCAGAGCAGTTATGCTGCTAGTCCAAAATTCTGTGCCTGACAAAGACTGTGGCCAGCTGTGGTAAGAAATCCTGCAGGCAGCCAACAGTGGAAAATATGCACCAGGGACTCTGACCTCTGAAAAATTAAAAATCAAGACATGCCTCATTAGTATCCTGTGCTTATTCCAACTTTGTCCCTCCCCTGCATAAACCCTACAAGGAGTAAACCTGCTCTTCTCATAGCTTCCTTTAAAAAGCATGGTCTTCTTGTTGTCCATTATAACAATTTTGAATAACCTTATGATCTTGAAAAAGAATGAGGTTTTATTTTTTAAAAACCACCTAATTCTTCTCTGACTTTTGGCTTCAGCATTATATAATAATGAGTTCTACAGATGAGTTGCAGGTTGTGGGAGAAAGTAGAAGTGGTTTTTTTTCAGTTTTTTCATCAACTTTTTTAATAACATCATGCCAGGACTGGTTTCAAGCATCTGTACCTAAGGTATATTTCTGAGTGTACAAAACAGAGTGTTTGGTTTCCTCTTCTTGTATTGTTAGACACATAATCTTTCTTTTTTTTTTCTTAAGACAGGAATAAACCCAAAATTTCCTGCAACAGGAAATGAAGTTTAAAGAAATCATCCTCCTTGGCTACTAGGAATTTCTAATTCCAAACCAAAGGTTCTCCTTTTCTGGGAATATAGCAACTAGCAAATTAACAGCAAAAGAGGAACAATGAAGGATGGTTGTGCGTGTCTTCTGACAGAAAGTCATTCCCCACCCACAAGAGTTTGCTACAGCACTCAGCTCTAGCCAGATTCATTTCTTTGTTTTATGAACAAAGACAGACAAATGAAGAGAAAATATTTCTTTGTTAAAGGTACAGACTACCACTATAAACCAGGTCAGTATTTCTACCCTGTTTGTCTTCCAAATCATGTCTAAAAATATCCTTTTCCTTTGTGTGTATATATTGTTCTGTGGTGTTGTAACTCACACAAAGGCTTTTGTCAAAGAAAAATTTTGTTGATCTTGAAGTTTCAATCTATTTTTTTTATTTCCCAAGGAAAAGGAACTTTGCTTTTATCTCTTAACTGCTTTCTTGCAGCCATTACAAAAATATTAGAAATTAACTTGCTTTTCCATTGCCTCAACAACTAGATAAGTTCTTTTAAAGTTTCAGTACTACCTACGCTCAAAAGTGTGTGTACGGCTGGGAAGATATGGGCAGGCAAGATATTACAGTCCACTGACCATTATTCTGAAAAGCTGTAAGAAATGGTGGGAAAATAGAAAGCAGTCATTTTGACATTAATTGACATCAATTGGAGAACACATAGATCAAAAGGAAATATTTGAAAAGCAGTCCTAAGAACAGCCAGAGTGGTTTCTTCTTCTGCAAAACAAAGCCAATCTGATTTGTTCCAATTATTCAAAGCTGTACAAGAGGTGGGCAAATCTTCTGGATTTGTGAGCTTCTGTGACTACTTTCTAGGTTCATAAAAAAAAAACAAAAAACAAGCCCCATGAATGGATTTGTTAAAATGTAAATAAGCTGAAGTAATCGTTTTTGTAGACTAACGCCAGATGGCAATATGACTAAGAGGTTGCAATCTTCGCCCACTGAATGCTTGCAGATTCTGGTTGTGTTTCATCTACAGGGCACCTGCTAAAGGTGTCACAGTTCATTAAACTATCCTTGCATTCCTTCTTTTATGGAAAATGAAGAGCCTTATTTTCTGCCCAGTCCAAACTACTCTGCCCCACTCCACAAATTTTGTGAAGGTGCCAGGTTATTTAGAAATTGTGTTGCGTATCACCGTGTATAAATTATGTTGACAATTATTGAGCTAATATCACAATTTCCAGAGCACAAATCTTACGAGGAGGAACTGAGGGAACTGGAGGTGTTTAGCCTTGAGAAAAAGCTCAAGGGTGATGTTAGCAATCTCTACAACTGCCTGATATGTAGCCGGGGGGGAGGGGGGGGGGGGGGGGGGGGGGGGGCAGTCTCATGTGATTGTCATTATTAGTCCTTCTTTTGGTCTTCAGGAACACAGTGAAAGTTAAAAGAAAGTTAAAGAACAAAATATCACTATGATCTTCTATGAGATTTACACATAATCTTTTAGTGTGACCTGAGTGAAAAAAATGCTACTACATCCATTTATCTAACCAGTCTCAGTTCCTAATTCAGCAAGACATGTAAAACCACTGACTCATTCAGCAGTCTAGTTCAGAAGAGCATGTGAGTGCCCTGTGGCTCAATCCCTGCTCAAAATAGGGACAGAGTTTTCAGGGTCTTGCCTGTTTAAGGACCTAAAGAAGGACTACTAATGATAACCATTTCACAGCTTTAACACGTTTCAAACCACAACTCCTTTCAAAATGTGTTGTCCTTCTTATATTTCATTTCTAAATCTACTTATTGTCGTTTTTTTTCATGTTCTGGAAATAATTCAGAATCATAATTACCTGTCAGTGCTATGATTAACATAATTTACAATCATCTTCCTTTCCCCACCAGCACTCAAATAATATACAAGGAAAAATGCCAGGACTTCAGGATATTGTAAGCATTATTATAATGAAAAATTCACCTAGAGCTAGGTCTATTAAGGAGTCAAATGCCCGTGTCCTAACTAAGAGTCTTTGTGCATAACAAAGTCCAAAACTTATTACCTCAGACTCCAACCACTCACATGCTAGGCCATGCTACAGCACCAGTGAAACAGGAACAAAATTTCCTGCAGATCTGCTCCAGCCCAGGATTTCCAAGCTCTGAGGATGTCAGAAAGGCAACCCTGCAGAGCCACAATCAAGGCAGTGACCATATTCCCCAATTCCCCACTACAATGCGTTCTGCAGACTGTTGCAGGGACTAGCAGCCAACCAAACCTGCAGTAGACAAGAAGAGGCATTTGCCTTTTCCAAAACAACCCATGATTAAGACAGTCTCCTCAGAAGCTAAAGGTCTGTCTCTTTTCTCCCCTGAGGCAATTAGTCTAATCACCCAGTTCAGTGTAAAAGTAGGGAAAACCTCTTTTGCTATCATATAAAATCTGTTCTGCTTTTATGATGTAATTAAATAATTCTGAGACACAAGACAAGTATGAAAGTGAGCACATCTCTTTAGCAAAGGGTTTAGAGCAATTCTTTGACCAAGGCAATACAAAAACTCTACTCCCTCCTCAACTAAAACATAAATCCTCCTTCTCCCTTTTTATTGATTGGGGGTATATTTGGGTTGCATGTCATTTTAGGTTGTTCTCTCATAATGATTCCAGTCCCTACCTTGATTCATCCCAGCTGTAGAAGGACTAATGCATTTTTTTGGTCATACCTGAAGATGCAAAATGCTCCTTCACAGGCATGGACTGCCATAATTTCCATCAGTTTCTTCTATTTTTCTTTCCATCTGCAAATCATGGACTTTGACCAGACGCCCTGACTGCATGAAACCGCCAAGCACACATTCATGATGCAAAACAAGCTCTCATGGTCTGGCACTTTACTGATAAAAGAAAATTTACCAGGCATTTTAAATATGCAGCATGTGCCATTTAAATATGCAGCATGTGCCAACTATTTTGGTGTTTTGTTGTGAACTTCAGCTGCAATTCCTGCTAAATATAATCTGCTCATTTTCAGATTTGAAATGAGCCAAATGAAATATATATGATATAGCTAAAACAATGAAAACCTGCTTGAGCAATAACCTTGTAACTAAGAAACACTCTGTTACAGACAGACTGTTTTTATGCTAAATTTGTGTAAGTGTGTAATTGGCATATTTCTCAACTGCATTTCCCCATTTTCTGTAAACCAGACATAACACTAGGTTTGCATTACCTTATTTAGGTGTCTAAGTTAACAGCAATTTATCATATTTTGTTCAGGAGGATTATTCATGGCTTAGAACGAGTTTCCAGACTGACTGACCCTCAATCCTAATGAAGGAATGGATGAGTATGATTGCAATGTGGGTATCAGGCAGACTGCCCATTTAAAGTCCCTAACTCATCTGTCAAAATTGCTGCTCCCAGATCATCATGCATCAGTGGAATCAACTTTTTTCTTCCTTTTTTTTGGCCAAACTTTATTAAATGAACTCTTCATCCAACTTTGTTAAGCGTAGCTCATCATATTAGTTAGTAGTCTTACGTGACACTCTGAAAATCAAAGCTACAGGTTGTGTCTTTATCCAGAGAAGCCTATATATGTTTACTGGTTTAGGCTGAGGCAGAGTTAATTTTCTTTATAGATTTTGTAGTAATAGTAGTAATTTTTGTAGTAATTTTTGCAATAATGCAGCCAGGACTCGGTTTCTTCATGTAGGAAAAGCCAATTCTTTATTCACATAACTCATTTTTACACAGTTTTCACAGACCACGTTCAACTCCAATTGTCTGGTAGTTTTCTTGCCACACAGTTCATTGGTTAGATGGTGGTTTTTTTGTGTACCTAAGACTCCCTTTTACTTAAGTGTTTACATTTTTACTTTCTGGATTCTCATGGGACAGATTTCTTGTTTATTACAGGTGCAAATGCTTTTCTTAGCGGAATAGCTTGCTGTGCTAACTGGTTTCATTCTTGTGATTTTTCACATGGGAAGTTAGCTAGCTGCACTTAGAAGAAGTAACAGGCCAGCTGGTAATTCAGCAGAGCAAAGCCTGATTTTATAAGGCCTTTCTTTTATAATATCCCTACCTGTATGCAACAGTGACACATTTTGTGTTTGTGATGAAAACAGTGTTGATAACAACGGGGATGTTTTAGTTATTATGGAGCACTTTCTCCTCACCCCACACCCCTAAGTGAGGGGGCTGGGGTTGCACAAGAAATTTGGAAGGGCCTCAGCCAGGAAAGCTGACCTCAGCTGGTCCAAGGGGGCTTCCAGACCACATGACATCATGCTCAGGAACAACAGATGTGGGGAAGAAGGAGGAAGAGAGGCTGTTCAGAGCTATGGAATCTGTCTTTCCAAGTTACCATTATGTATGATCTAGCCCCGTTTTCCTGGAAGTTACTAAACTTCTGCCTGATAATGGGAAGCAGTGAAAGAGTTCTTTATTTTGCTTTGCTTGGGCACACAGCTTTTGCTGTATCTCAACCCATAAGTCTTTTATGTCTACCAATGAGTTTTCATGCTTTCACCCTTCCAGCTCTTTCCCTCATTCAGGTGGGGTCGTGGTTGTGTGAGCAACAAGCTGTGTGGTACTTCAGCACCCATTGGGATTAACCACAGCAATATGCTGTTTGTGATAGTTACACAAGAATTGTGTTTTATATATGTTTCTTCACAGACTTTTGGTGTGATACAGTACTCTCCTGTTTTAACATTAGCTACAGCTTCTGCTGATTGTGTTGAAAATTACACAATGTCCACAAAAGCCAATAAACTGAATATCTTCTGAAGCTTTGAGATTCTTATGGGTAAGGAATTCTTTCTTCCTTAGAGTAGGTCTGTGCCCTAGTCAAGTGCAAGTGCTTCCCTACAAAAGCTTCAAGGTGCTCTTGCAGAACAGCTTGGACAGTCACATTAAGAGCACAACTTCTGTCCCTCACCAACCATGAAAACTGAGGACAATTGCACTCTTAAATCAGGAGACACTATTTGCTGGGGGAATCTGAGGAAGTAAACTTAATTTAAGTTTCTTTCTCTTCTGTCTGTACCTCATACTTTTGGACATCCAACTGTCTTCATAGGGATGAAAATTAAAGTAGCTCCAACATAAAAACTATGTGTTGGTATGAGTAGGACAGAAAGGGGATAAAATTTACAGATCTATATTTCATTTTCTAATGGAATTTAAATCATCCCAGGAACTTGGAATGGTACCAATAGTCGCTTCATTACCTGCCTAAGTGTAATATTCTCCTGCATGACATTAGCCCCTAAACTCTCAGTGTGTCACTCATATTTCAGAGGTGAAGCCATTGTCTCTAGGTGCTAGAGAGGAAAATCACTTCCTTTACACTATAACTGAGGAAAAAATTCAGACCGTTTATTTTGGTCTCAAGATAAATGTACAGTAAAGACATATTGATATGCTGTGTATCACATAACATTTCCTTGCAGCTTGGTTCCCTTGTATTTAATCTGTTTGGCTAAGGTGTGTTTTCCAAACAGCATCCATCTCAACCTGAAGACTTCAGGTTGAGATAATAAATACAAGATTCCCCAGATAATAAATACAATATTCCCCAGACAGTTTGTTTTGGTGCTTAATTGCTGTTGTTAAAAATGTGAGACTTCATTTGAACATAAATATGCCTCCTTTCTTCTGGCATAGAACTGGTTTTCATAAAACTTTGTGTCCTAGACAGAGAAATAATTTTATACAAGACATTTCCCCCTTTCATTTACTTATATAGAGAAGTCACTCTTCCATCTTCCTTTTGATGCATGAAATGGGCTGAGACCTTTTAGTCTCTCACCACAAGGCATCTCCTATGTTTTTGCATCATTTTAAGGAGTCAGTAAATATTAATTCCTACGACCAACAGGAAGAGTCATGTTTCCTCACTCCTTGTTAACTGCTTTCCGTTTCCTTTGGCTGAATGGCATGGGCAAACAGTGTAATTACTGAAAAACCTAGCCTACAGCACACTTTTTTCTTATTTTCCTCTTGTTTTTAGTTCAAGCCAGGCTTGAGACTTGAACTCCAAAGGAAGCTATTTTTCTTAACACAGAGGCAAAGGCAGTGGTTGCCAAGCAACAAGAGCCATAGGAGTTGGTTTTTTTTTCTGAAATTTTCTTCCTCCCACTCAGACTTTTCCCAATTTGGAAGCTTATAGGTACAGAGGATTTGCATGGAAAAGCAGCACCTAATGTCCTTTGAATCAAAGCAATGATCAAAGGCCTAAAGACTGTATCACTAGAGAGTTCAGAAGTATCTGAAATTTAATGCAGTCAGATTTGGCTTGGTGGCAGTCAGAATATTCTGAATTTTTAATGCTGTTTTACCTATCTCAACATTAGCCAGAAAATAAGACTCAATTCTTGAGACCTTACAGGTACTACCCAATACTGAATTTTGATGATTCTGATTTTTTTTATTCCTATAAAGAAGCCATAGTGCTTAAGTAGTGGTATCACTACAGGACTCTTATGTATATGTAAAGATACAAAAGTGCAGTTATGCCATTCCACAGATGGACAATTAAAGAACAATTACATGTTTGAACTCTCTCATTTTCATTGTTCCTATTTTTTTCCAGATAACTGTTCAAGTTTTACCTTATGTGTAAAGTGCACAGTGTATAAAATGTGTGTGTGGAAATATTCCTGCACTTCTGGGCCTGTGTTTGACTCCTAAATTCCCATGCAGCCTTCTGTCCCAAGGGAGCCAGCAGGCTTTGTTTCCTCCAACATCTCTACATTCCCCAATCTCAGCTAAAGCAATACTTGTGCCTGCAGGGTTATGGAAACACTACTGCAGCAGATTAGGCACTTGGAATTCAAGCAAACAAGCAAATAGAAGACTTAAGACTTAAAGGCTCTAAAGAGATGTCACATTGTCCCTAAATAGTCCAGTCATGGCCAATCTGCTCTACAGACCAAAATCTTGAAAAAGGTAAACATAAGCCACTCAGTGCCATCACACTGCAGCCAGGGATTGCTTGCTTTTGGCTTAGATAAGCAGAATATCAATGAAAGTTAAAAAATCAGTTTTTATACTTGGGATCCTCTGTGCTAAATGATTTATTGAATATCACCCTAAACTTCTCACAGAGGCATGGCAGAATAGTGCCTTGAATTCAGGTGCACAGAGCCCCAGTGTAATGAAATAGCAAATTCTCTACATCCCCTGCTAGCCTCAGCTACCCGCGCTGGCTGGGTGGTCAGGGAATTTTGCAGGCACCGCTCCTTTCTAATCCCATTAAAACTCTAACCATGATTCTAACACTCCTCTGTACAGTTCAGCACAGGAAACATCCAGATTTACCTTCAGAATAACCCAGTTGCATTTCACTCTACAGGGACAATCAGCTCTTGTAAGACATGATTCCAATTCTGCAGCTATAGAAAAATGTCATTAATTCTCAGGAAACAGGCTGTCTCCTGAAGGTCATATTCCCTGAAGTCACTTTGCAGACACAGCTGGAACTACAGTGAGATTTCTGCCTTCAGCACTGACTACACTGAATACTGGTTTAAGAGAAAGTAACTCTATTTAAACAGCAAGTAGAGTGCATTGTCATGAGGTGAAAAATTCTTTGGCGGAAACAAGGTTTTTAGGAGAAGCTTCATCTTTTTTCAAACCCTGAGTTAGCTGGGAAAGTAGATGGCCTTCATCCAATATGATAAGAAGGAATAAAATTCAAGACAGACAGCATCTAAGGGCTGTTAGTCCAGCCTCATTAAGTTAATCAGTTACACAAAGAAGGATGCTTAGTAGCTTTGGGGGATTGGCAGGGGAAGAGAGAACAGCAACAGCAAGAAGAAAACATGATTAGTGATTGTGCAATAGGATGGGGGCAGGAAAAAAAAGACCACAATGAACTCCAGAACTGGTGTTGCTGTTGAGACCATAATTCTAATAATCCTGTGTTTACGAATTCCTTTTCTAGGCTTTCTTTAGAAGCTCTTTAGAATTCTGTTGCATTAGGAAGTGCAATGCTTTTCCACTGATATCTGCAGGTTTCTCTTCTTCACCAGTTCCCTGTGTGAGTTCTTTCTGATGTACAGTGGTTGTTAAGTGTTACCCACACAATTTTCAGGAGGACATTTTGTGAATTGCATGATGTTTAGCAAATTCTGGAGTAAAAGTGTATGAACCAGGCATATGTTTTGATGGTTGTGTTGCAAGATTGCAAATTGTCACGGCTGTGAAGATGCCTTGGTTGCTACAACATCTGTTTTGGTATGTGTTGGGCTGCAGCAGGGTTGCTGCTGCTGGTGAGTCTGGCATTGGAGTATTGCATGAAAGGTGGTGCAAGGGTGAAAAATGAATCTTTTAAATATTTGGGTTTTGTTTGTTTGCTTGTTTCAGGCAGGGATGGCGGGTTGTGTGTACTTGTGTGGGGTTTTTTGGTGTATGTGCTGGTACGAAAAAACAAAGGAGAATATTGAGGGATGACAGCACAATTCTTATCCCTCTTTCACAAACTAAGGATCATCTACATTTTCACTGAACAGATGATATATTCATACACTCATAAAAGCAAGATGCAGTCACACAGTTATTGACCATGTAAAAATGTGTGGGGGCAACTGCCTCTGCTTGTGCCTTCCAGTTTACACACCCAAACCAGGAGTCTGGAATTTCCAGAAACTGTGTCCAGTCCTGTGAGAAAAGTACTCAGATAGTAATTTCTTTCAATTCTATTTTTCTATTTTGTTCTATTTCACATTATTAATCTGGGTAGAGTTTGCTGTTTTCATTTAAATATTTCCTAAAGCATATCAGTTTACTCATTTACAGTTAAAAAGACCATATAGGGTTTTTATTACTGTTACCTTTTTAAAGCATCAAATAAAACTGCAGTTATTCTGGGGAACAAAATCAAATCAGTGTAATAATTATCTGCTTGCTTTGGTCCATCGATGATCGAAAACTTCTAGAAGGGAATACGATGAAAGAACTCTAAAACAAAAGCCTAAACAAATTACATCCATGGTGCATTCTCTGAGTATCTTAGTGTGACACTGCCTATCATAAAGTTGTTTCACATTTAAAGTTCTATCTTAAGCCTGACTTTCAACACAGAACACAGTCACAAATTGCTGCTCTCTGGGACTAGTAGGAATAACTTCTGTATTGCACAGATAAAATAAATGTAATCTTTTAGAAAGAGATACAAGGAAATAAAATTGAAATCCAGCTTACAGCTGCATCTTATTTACATCAGCACATAAGCTTAGATATGTGTGCTTCCCACTCTGTTTGCCCTTAACAAAGCTGCACAGCTGGAGATCAGGTAACTGGGCATGACCTTCATCCTTGTCTCTGTCTTCTGAGATGATGATGTGATTAGAGAATTCATACAACTTCGGGTATTCTAACAGGTCTCACAGTTCCATTCAGATTTACAGCCTTCAGGTCCTCCGGCTCAGAAAGGATTTCTTCATAAATAAATAAATAATTGTTTTAATCCTTCTGTCACCAAGTTAATTGCTGTTCATGTTTTGAAAATGCATTTCCATTTCAATATATTTTTTGCTATCTGTGATGGTGTTCTGATCAAATGTGGCAACTTATAAATGGAGGTGTCTTTGTTTGTGTGGTCAAATTAGATTCCCTTTAGAGAAAGCAGGGAGAAATTGGTATTTCAGAGTATAGTCATTTCACAAAATCTTATGTGGAAAAAAATTTCCAGACAAACAACACCGAAAAGTGCCTTTATTTTCCTTTGACTAAGTATTAACTTATGTTTGCAAGGACAAGTGTAGATATCTAGCCCAGATGTATAAATTTAGGAGATTAAGGCTCTAGGCTAAGATTCTGTTGTAAATACATATTTAGAGGCACCTATGTAGAAGTCCATGTTCTGACATAGGTGTCTAGGCTCCCAGTACAGGAAGTGAACATCTGGAAATCACAAAAATTGTTGGTCAAGATACTGCAACCTATCTTGCATCTCCTGCTTTGGAAGTGCACAGGTGTGCAGTAGTTTCTATGTCTTCTTATGTGGGCAGTCATCTCACATACTCTAAATTATCACAAATAATACTAGTTCTTAGCATTTAGGTGACAAAATTCACCTCTGAATTATCTTTCTTCTTTGACTCTAAGGGAATCCTAAGCACAAAGCATGCATACAGATACCTACATTTAGGTTCCCTAATGTGGAAACCAATCCCAGTCCTACTGACAGAAATTAGGAAGGGCTAAACCCACCCTCCCTCCCTCCCATCCTGATGATGAAAAGATTCTGTGAAGAATTGTACCAGTTCTTAACTATATTGTAATCAGGTCATTAAGTGCTTTTTCATTTGGCGCACCAGCACTCAGATCTCAGCACGAAGCACTTTGTCACATTCAGAAATCTATATATCATAAAAATGCATCATTACACGCACAAATGTATATAATTATGTACAGTGCACAGGGGGATAATGCACAATGCTTAGTACTGGCTCTTGGTTGCAATTTAACACCATGACAATCAACTTCCCTGGGATGATAATGACTTTAGGGTTACCGAGCACATTTTCAACTCCAACACTGGGCCTGCGAGTCATCTACAACATTTGAGGACTTAGTCCCAAATTCATCTGTCCTTAGTTTAGTGTCACAACTGGGAAGCATAACCAAGAAGCTCAGCAAGCTTCTTGAGACTGTAGTTACACCCAAGGACCATGCTTTGCTGTCCATTGACTACAGGATATTTTGTACTGCCGTTCAGTTACTGTGTGTACAGCTGCTCAGCATCGGTGAGCTAAGTCTTACCTTAAAACTAGGATTCTCTGCAGCTGATATTTATTTTTGGACTGTAGAGAAGTGTAGGGTTAAGGGAACACAGCTGTGGCTGCTCAGCATCACTGCAGTAAAATAATGGAGAGTACTAAAGTGGCAATTCTGACACAGAAAAAGCTCCCATTAAAATTAACTATGAGCTTGATTTTGGGGGCTGAGGGAGCCAATTAATTCTGACTATTGACTTGGTCCAGCATTAAAAATACCTAGAGTACTGGAAATGGATTTTCTGATTTTCAGGAAAATGGGAAAAAAAAGTAATTTGCTGTAACAGTAAGAAATGGATGATCCTGCCACGCAATATAACGCTAATGGATTGAAACATGACTGCTTCCTAGAAAATAAAGTACTGACTACCTACATCTGGGATGCATGCCTTCATTTAATTTTCCTGAACTTTTCCAAGATCTCTTAGCTCCCTAGGGTAGAACAAGACAACTGCTCTCTGCCATGTGGTACTCCGTAAACCAGCCAATTGACTTAAACCACAGGTTGTCCTAAAAAAAAACCAAAAAAACAAACAAACAAACAAAAAAAAAAGCAGATAATCTTATACTGTATTTATTCTGATAGTCATAAGCATTAAAAATGGTTGTAAGCAATGCTCATTTCTGATTGCTGACTAAAAAAGAAAGTTTTATGTTTACAATCAAACAGACAGTCACAGAACCGCAACTATATTCTTCGCCCTGATACTGACTTACTTGGTGACTTAATTAAGACCATTATCACTCAATTTTCAGAAGTGCTGAGAGCTGTTGTTTCTGTTGACTATGTCTTTTAAAAGTGGGTGCTTAATGTCATGGAAAATTTAACTACTAATCTTTCCTCATTTCTCTTTCCCTTCTGAAAATGAAGATATTTAGTATTTGCCTAACCTTCAAGAGTATTTGGAAGCTAAATCCATTAGTGATTGAGAAGTTTGATCTATTCAGTGGATCAATCTGTAAATAAAATAAAGATAAAATGTCAAATTTCTGACAAACAGCATTTCTTCCAATATCAGATTTTCAGAAAACTCTAGTTTTCCTCTAGTAGGACTTTCAGTCCTACTATTTCAAGAAAAAACAGAGAGCAAAAAATTCCCAGGGGAGCTCTGAGGGATCATAAAAGCTAAAAAATCCTTGATCTATGACTGTTTAGTGTCTATAAAGTGGACTCAGAGCAGCCAATGTGGAGAACAGGAATGCTAATGTTGTTTCTGATAGCCTTGTTTTTTTTAAAAAAAATTGATTCATTTTCCAGTTATTTATACATATTTACTAAGCATTAGCAAATATATTTTTCCCATTTTAAAAGAACAGAATAAATCTTCATTGACCTTCAAAATTTTAACTTATTATCTTTTTCATGTCTTTTTTCTTTATTTCATATGAAAATATATCGTTTTATGAACATTCTCCTTTTGTACAAATACCATTCGATTTCTAATTACAGTGAAGAGTATCTGTTATTTTCTATTACATGAAGTATCAGAATGAAGTAAACAGACATGGTGGAGACTCGTGGGATATGATAGCTGTTATTGAGTGTGACAGACTGGTTTGGTTGACTTCTAGGAATTTCTAATAAAAGCTCACGGGAATCTGCACCAGGGAGATGGTGCAGAAAAAGAGTAAAGTGAACCCATGAGACAACATAGCATTTATTCCCCAAATTCCTAGAGCTCAAAGGCATACCTAATGTGTTTTGAGTGATATGAATGAATAGGTCCAGCTGAGAGCAGACAGGGTTTGTTTGTTTTTTCATTGGAAAATCACTTTTTCTGACTGCAAATCTGGGACTGCTAAAGCAGTAGCATCAGCAAAAACACGACACTTGAGAATTACAGCTTTAGACATCTTTCTTTCATCATTTCTGCACTGGTAGATGATTCCAATGTCATCACAATAATAAGCAGGAGAAAAATGTTTTCTAACTTATTGGACAACTTTTGAACATGATGTTGGTGTACTAGACAGCACGAGGAGAGGGAAAATAGTCAGGAAGTTGTCTGGTTTTGGTAGAAAAAAAATTTTAAAAGCCCACAAGTAAACCTTTTTGTTAACTTTTTAATGTTTCAGTATCTTTCTAAGTGTTTGGACCAGAGGGATACAGTCAAGTTTTACTCCATTAAAATTTATGATTTACACATGAACAATGCAAATATGCCAAGAAATTTTTATGGATATCTCAAAGCCAGATAGAGTGTGATTGCACCTGTGTCACGTCCATGCCATCTCCCTGAGACAAGGCCATTACAAGTCTGTCCTAGATTGTCAGCAGAGCAAGCAACATGCCTTAGTTAGCATGAACAGATCTGTATTAAGAATTCTAGAAGTGAAAACTGTGATTTACTTGGGGAGGAGAGCACAATAGCACTGAGATCCCAAGCTTCTATCTAACAAAACTACCAATACAACAAATTTTGGGGGATTCAGGCTACAGTCACAAAATAGTCAAAGAGCCAATGGATCGATTTCTTCAATGTACTGACTATCTCCTGAGACAATGTGGGACAACCTTCTGACAAACAGGTCAGAAGATGTAAGTGTTGAGGACCTTGCCACCTTGCCACATCAGATCTTTTTTTAATGACATGAATAAGTGGATTACTTATAGTAAAAAATTCTCTTTGTAATATTGCTCAGATACAGGAGCAGAATCCACAATTCACAAGCAGTGACCTGCCTTCCCTGGTTATCGAGACTATTGCAAGCTGTACAGAAAATTATATTCAGCTCCCTTCAGCGAGTGAAATCAGACATCCATCCATCCATCCATGCATCCACCCGTCCACCAACCCTTCCATCCTCCATAGGAAGCTAATCTCACAGTCTCCCAAATGACCCTGCTGAAGTCTGAAAAGCCTCCCTGCCTCTGAAGTTTCAACCACTTGCTCACAAAATATTGACTTGGATAAATTCCTTATTCAAGCAAAATTATCCCAGTCTTTACTTAGCCCAGGTGGCTATCTTAGGTCAAGCAATTAGCCACTCTTTATAATTGACTAATACTTTTAAATGCAAAAACCTCATAGAATATTTTCCCCATTTTTCTGAAGGTTAGCGGGTTACAACAAATGTAGGCCATTAGAAAAACAATATAAACTCTATGACATTTTCTTGGACTTAATGTATTTATTATTCTTAAAAATTTGACAGAAAAAGCATCTAATGATTTACAAATGAAGTATTTCACACCCTGCCTGTCTTTGCAGCAATGGGACAAGTCATTAAGAAAAATCCTACCTGGAAATATAAGCAGCTTTGAGAGGGAAGAATCTCACTCTCAATATAAAATTAATACAAAGAAATAGCATAAAGGAAATTAAAGAAGTAAGTAAAAAATAAATGGTACTTTGCCAAAGTCCAATTATGCACATTTAATATGATATACATAAAGATAACCTAGGTTTAAATAATTCCTATGTCTTCACTTGCCTCCAAATCATGCAATGCATTACTGAGCAATAAAGAGATCCACTCAAATAAATGTGTTCAAACAACAAAAATTTGAAAGCTGGATAGACTAAGACTGAAAAGAGAAAAAGAATGGTGAGTTAGCAATTCTTTATTAAAAGAATACCTGTCTTCAAAGAGCTCTGTGTTCTTTTCAAAATCACATATAGGGGAAGACCAATAGTGTTCCCCACCAATTAAAATTTGAGGGAGACTAGAAGTCTGTATAGCTAAATACAGCAGAGTAAAATAATCAGAGCTCTCCTATCCCTTACAGATCACAGAGATGGTGTGCTTTCTGTGCCTCAAGTAGGAGATGTATGGCAGAATACCACAAAATCTTCCTCTGTAGTTACCATACCTCTAACACAAAGCTGCATCTAGGTACTTCCATCACAAGAATTATCCTTGCGACTTGATAGGCTTCACAAAAACATCCACATCTCAGCAGTATGAGGAGCATTATGACTAAGTTACTCTATTTCATAGCTGACCAACTCTTCAATACAAGCATCTGTCCCTTCCTTTTAAAGAACAGACACTTTTTTGTAATTAAGTCACAACTCAGGCATCATTCTGGCAAATAGTTCAGCTTTGGAGAGCTTTTCACTTTCCCAGTAAAGAAATAGTCCACTATCTGAAATAATTTGTCATATGAAGAGGTTTGCATCATAAAACATATTCCTGTTATAACACTGGTTGGCATTTTTACCTGTTTTATACAGACGAGGCATCCATCTATCAGCAAACTTGAATTTTGGCCAAAGGAAATTGAAATAATACTTTCCTCTGAAATTAAGTTGCTTAGTTATATTTTTATATAATGTCTACTTGGAATATCATGTGACTGTGTAGCCCTGTTTTACTGGAAATCTAAAGCCCTAATAGTGGGTCCACAGAACCTCAGGACTGAGGATTCCCAGGCTTGCTTTGTCCAAACCTTTCTTGACCTGTCTACAGTTTCTATTACTTGATTTAGCTGTAACAGTAATTTCTCTAATTGATTAGGTCTCTGTGGCTAATTTATTCTGCTTTTGCTATCTTCATGCAGTACAATTGCAGTTTTATATAGATAGAAGTAGAAAACAGTCATTCTGTGTGGAATGAGATATTTCTGACTAACACAGTGATGTAGTATCCAGAAATACAGACCTGGCAAAATAGAAGAGGCCTCAAGATGTGAAAGCGCAGGATGGAGCAGAAAGGAATACAGCCATGGGATGATAAGAGGTGGGGTTGGACCTGGCTCTACAGCCACCACACTAGAAACAGCTCAGAAATGGGCAGCTAAAAAATGTCCTGGACCTGGACAAACAGGCTTTACTGGTAACAAAAGAGCAAAAACATGGTATCGAACATAGATAAAAGATGTGTATCTTACATGCTGAAAGTGAAACATTAGTTTGTTTTATTCATCAAAAGTAAATTGAACAGGATCCTGTGATAATGGTGGTCTTAAAAATATTAACCTAGCTCATATTTGCATTTATTCAGCCAATACTAACAGTTGTCAAGAATTCAAATACTGCTTAGGACAGAAAAGATCTGCAAGCTGCAGAGACAGGGAGGCGTTGGGTACTCAATATTGGCCCAGCTTCACTTGCTTGCTGTCAATGTATCAACATTACAGACTATACTATAAAGCTTTTTAAAACCATAATTTTCCTGATTTCCTCATTAATTTCTTCCTGGTCACTATATATCTTTGCCTAGTATCCTTGTATTCTTTACAAAACATCTACATTTTTCTTCTAACTTGTGTCCATTCCTTACTTTCACTGTCCATTTGACCTGAGCTTCATGCCCTTGCCTCCTCCAGCTGTTTCTTGCTCCTTTGATTCTTTATTTCTAGCCAAAAATCTTTAGTCACAGAATAGCATTTCTAGAACTATATGACAAAATGACCAACAATAGCCCATACCAGCTGCTCCTCTCATCTTGTCAACCGATCATCTTTCTTCTCAGCATTTCTGTGACTGGAGATAACATTTTTACTAGGTTTTATGGGAGAAGACACCTTCACATGGTCCCTTACTCACAGATGTTCAATTGCACACAGCAGGCAGATAAGGGTGACACCATAACTCCATCATGTCTCTTCATACCTTTTTCCAGAGCCATTGGCATCTGAGAGTTTCCCAGTCAGCAGATGAACGGGAAAGATGGAGGAAATTGGATCAATGAAAGTATTTTTTCCAGAGATTGAAAGCGCAGGTTTAATTTTCCAAAGGTCTCTACTAGGATTTAAACAAACCTGGAACTGAGAGAATTCAAACAGGAAACTTCCATAATTAAGCTCTTTGGAAGGTTTTGTTTTAAAGGCATGATGAATTGGACTTAAATGCTTAGGACTCTTTCTTTAAATGTCCCTTTCAACTATTATTAGAGATGGTACTGGCATTTCAAATTTGCAAGTAAACATTTACCAAAAAAATGTCAGCTGCAAAACCCCTTAATATATAAGTTTTCCACTGTATATAATTTTAAAAAAAAATTAGCAGCTTTAAAAATCAAAGAGGGGAAATGGTAATACCAATGACATCTGCAATGCTTGAAAAGCTTGGGATCACTAAAGAAAAATAGCACAGAATATTTTTGCCATGGAGTGTAATAACAATGACATAATCCAGCCAGCTAACTTTATTGTCAGTTTACACCCACTCAGCACAATAGCACTCTTCAGAAAAAGACAGATGTAGGAGTGTGGAATATAATTTTGCAGCAATGATCAGCAGCATAGCTGTCAGACACTCAGTGCCAGGGCACAAGGCTGCATGACCTGCAAAGTGACAGTGA
Organism: Motacilla alba alba; assembly: GCF_015832195.1. Lineage (NCBI taxonomy): Eukaryota > Metazoa > Chordata > Aves > Passeriformes > Motacillidae > Motacilla > Motacilla alba. The sequence continues at coordinate 43,834,477 of NC_052016.1, read as the reverse complement.
GGCAGAAATCAGAACTGGCAACTGAATAAAAGACCCAAGTGCAGCCAGCTGTTTTGCTGATGAAAACCAGTAGCAATTTCACAAGTGCTTTAATTTACCTAAAATTGCAGAACCTATTGCTATCTCCCTCCCTGCTTCATTCTTCTTCTGGGTATCCCGAGCTATTAGCTTGCAGTACGTGTGAATAGGTTTTGAAATTTGGAATTTAGTCCAGTTATGCTGCCATTTGTCAGAATCTGGCACCTTCTGTCAAAATAATTTACTTGGATTCAAATCACTTCCAAAATGGTGGCAATATGATGGTCTTGCAGAAGTCACAGCATTCAACTGTGTTTCCTTTGTAAAAATTCAGATGTCATAATTTTTTACCTCAGTATAATTGTATTATTTCTACCTGTTTCCTAATCTACCGATCTATACAATAAAGCTGTCACAGACTTGACAATCAAAATTTTAAAAATTAATGGCTAGATTTAAAAAAAATTATCTCAAGGGCTCTTTGAAATCCTTAATTAGCACTGTTTTCAGACATTTCAAAACTGTGACCTATTCATTTCCATTATATGTTTGAACAAGTGAGCTCATACCTCCCACCAAGTCAGAATTCATTGCACCTTGTATCCACCATTTTAAGATTTGATCATCCCTTCCAGTTCAGTGGTTTAAGTCCCTTCCAGAGTCAGTCAATTCTAGAGAGTTCAGTCTTAAATCGAAAGGATAAATTGTCATGTAGAAGTGCCTGTCCCTCTCCATCAACAGCTAAGCCATGCTCCTTCTTCAAACACTTCTTCCTCTTCAAATAAAATGGCATTAGATATTTTTCTTCCATTTTGAGGATTATCTAAATTAACCTTCTCAGAGAAATGTTATGCAATATCATAAGGTTTTTTTATATAGCAGAGCACAATAACATCCAATAGCTAGGATATCAGCAAAATTCAAACTAAATTACCTAGATATTAAACAATAAAATCAAATTGAAAAGAAAACGAAATGTGATGTTTCAAACACAGACTCACAAATTTTCTAACCAGCAGATAAAAAATAACTCATTAAAACCACACAACTTATCACACCCTAAAGAACTATTCCACAGATCAGTCATCTTCAGTGCTGATACTGCTGGGTTACCTTATTACTAAGGTTTTGTAGCCTGTGCCCTGATCTTCTTGGGTTTTGTCATTACATGTGTTAATGTCTCTTCTTATCTTCATTTCTTCTTGAAGGGCTCTTTCCTGCAATAACTATTTTATTGCATAAATAATCTTGCTTTTTCTCCCATCTCATTTTAGAAACATTTAAAGTCTTTATTCTTCTAACTTATTTTTAAAGCTTTTTATTATCTGTCTTGTTATGTTACACATCCATATTATGTTTAACATGTAAGATTATCATGTAATGAATCACCTCCCATTTGGGATTTATTTGAAGAATAAGTCATACATAAAACACTCATCCTTCATTATAAAATCACTGCAACTATGAAAAAATAGTTGAAATTATGTATATTTATTTGTGAAATGGAAAGGTGCAGAAAATGGGGATGATTGCCTTATACTAGACAGCAAAGATGTGAAAAGGGATCATAGGGCTGTTGAAACAGAAATACTTGCATAATGAAATAAGCAGAGTTTACTTTTCTTAGTGTGAACAAATTCAGAGGAGACAGAATTATTAAATGCAAACTTAAAGTAAAGCAGAATGACATGTAAGATATAGAAAAGCTCTGGTTATGCTTTTAAAGTGTGGAGGAGGAGGAGGAACAGAAATAAACAAATGTTCTGTAGAGCTAAACTGTGAGTATGGGAAGTTGAGGGCTTGCCCCAGGGAGTCAAACCACCTGCAGCCACAGGAGAGCCCCAGGATTGCCTGGCAGTGGCAGTCCTGTCTGACAGTGTGGCTCTGGGCACACACAAGAGCATGTCCTACTGTGCCGTTGCTCCAAACCCTACAGCAAGGCCCACAGGCTGGGAGAGAGGCACCCACTTTCCCTACTCAGGCCACGGGCAACCATGTTCCCCTCCACTGGCTCTCTGGGTCATTCTTCCGTGGAAGTAGCTTTCTTCTAGTCTGCTGGGAGTGCTGACACCTGTCACCATGATATTTTTATGAAAATCCTGTGCTAGGTTTTTTCCTCCTATTCTAGCTGAGAAGCCTCAGAAAGGAAATGTAAACAATAACTATCTGATGGCTGTGCAATGTGGTCTGGAGGTTGTTTACCAACAGGTGCATCTTTGATTGGTCTCACATGAATTGTTTCTACTTAATGACCAACCATGGTTCAGCTGTGTTGACTCTCTAAGAGTCACGGGTTTTTGTTATTCATTCCTTTCTATTCCTTGCTAGCCTTCTGTCTGTATCATTTCTTCTATTCTTGTAGTATAGCATTTTTAATATAATATGTATCATAAAATAATAAATCAGCCTTCTGAAAAATAGAGTCCAGATTCTCATCTCTTCCCTTGTCCTAGGACCCCTCGAACACAACCACAGACATCCTGCTTTCTCCCACTGCTTGGGAGACCAACTATTAAAGCAAATCACACGTGCCACTCTCAATGTTGGCCCACATATTGGGCAATTTATATATTTTTAAATATATATATATTTATATTATGGTTTATCTATTGGCTTTCTCTGCTCATCCTCGTCCTGCACTGAACTACATCACTTTGGTGTGGTTCTGCAGACACCGCCCATTCTGAGGTACTAGACAGAAATTCTGCTCCTGCAGAGCTGAAGGAGAAAAACAAACCAAGATTTCACAATGCTGCAGTAGTTTCTACAAAACTTAACTGGATCAAAGCTTCATGTCTCCAGCTTTTATAGTGACCTCGGGATAAAATTGAGTGTTCTTTTAATCACGTTATTCCAGTATAAATTAGTGAGCCAAGCTGTGCTGAATTTGGCTTTGCTCATGGTTATCGCTCCAGCACAGACCATTTATGAGAGAGGAAAACTGAGCCACATATTAAAAGATGAGTTATCAATATCCTGGTGTCTAATAGCAGCTTTTTTGCACATATTCACAGGTTTGGTTCCTACAAAACTGACCACTAAACTGTTAAGCTGAATTTTTCCAGGTCTCAAACCAGTGTGATTAGCAGTTTCTCAAGAGCTGAACAAAGTCCATGTTGATACCAATGCCTGGGAAAGTGGTAGAGGCATTAAAATTCATGACTCTTCACAGAGGTATAGATCAGATAAGAACTTCACCAAAATATTTATTTTTACTTGCTACAAAGAATATTTGGGGCAAGCTCATATGCAGCTGACTAAAATTTGGTGAAATGGATATTTCTGTAGGCTTGTAAAGTAAACCAGTTTTAAGTGTAATCAAATTATAAGCAGAAATGGACTAGAGTGGGAAGGGGAAGCTATCTACCCCAGGTACATTTGCATTTTGTTTGATAATGCACACTGAAGAGTAAAGGGGATGCATTTTTTGCTGAATTTGCAGGGAGACAGAGAAGGAAATATTTTTAGATTTTATGATTTCATACTTCATTTTCTCAAGTCAAAGATGTGTCATTCTTATTGGTTTTAAGAGTAAATTTGAAATATTTGAACCCATTTGCTTTAACTAACAGTAATTAGTAGAATAACTAGTGAACACGATCATTCAAAACTAAGCAGCAATTATTAATGACCTAGTAATGACTTACTGTCAGAGGGGTAGGAGATTATTCAAGAGTGGTTTTAGACCATGTGTTTTGCTGCCTCTTGTTTCATGAGTGTTTTGGAGTGTGAACAAAAGGCTTTCCATTGTCTGTGGGAAATTACAGATTTCTTTTTCAAATAAGGGATTTCTACAGGCAAAGGAAGGGAACCTTTAATTACCTCCTGTAAAAATATCCAATTTATATTTCTGGGTGACCATATTTCCATACTCAGCTCAACTTTGGTCCATACTGGCACAGAAGATGATTCAGCTGGATGGTAGTGTAGCCTGATGAGCTGATATGTGTGCTGAAAAAACACCATTCTTTTCCAGCCCCCGCTGTTAATTTGTTGTGTGATCTGCAGGTCAGCCATCTCTCTCCCAGCTTTCTAGACTCTCTTAACAGATATGCTCCCTGTGGCAGCTCGGCAGGATGCTGATCCTCAGGTCACAAAGAGAAATAACAGTCCCTGTGCCTCCTGCGGCATACAAAAGCCCATCAGGGCGCATACACCACTTTCGAATATGGACTGAGATGTTGATGGAAACATTGAGACTGTTGCACGGGTTGAGCACTGTGAGCATTCAAAGGTTTATCTTAGAGCAGGAAAACTGCAGTGGATAACACTTCGCTGTCTACATTCATCAAAACACATACTGAAAGGCTGTCTTCTGTAATTAAATTGCAGATAATTTTCCTGCTGATTACAAGCACTTTACAGTGACTCTTTTGCAGTCATTGATACAATTTTTTTTAATCCATTGTCAATTTCATGTGAAAAGCTGTCTGAAGGGCTGATTACAACATCCCCACTCAGCTCTGTAGGGGGGAGAAGTAGGATTACAGCAGGATTGCAGCCTAATGGACTGCAGAGCCAGAAAAAAAAAAAAAAAGGGGGGTGGGGAATGGCAGAACTAGACAGAGGAAAGCAAAAGGATGGAAATCTACATTCCAAATGTCATTGTGTCATTGGTAAGATTTCATCAACATCATCTCAAGATGATTTCATGATCGTTTATCATACCCTGCCAGTGGTCCACACTTCCCCTCTTGTAACCTTTGCTGTAAAACTGCTGCCTTCTTTCTCACTTCGTTGGTTTCAAGAATAAAGGTCCCCATGGTTGTCCGGGTGCAAGAGGAATAGACTTGGAGTCCAAATTACCTTGTGCCATGGGCTGACTTCTCATGGAGTATTCACACCTTTACTGTGTAATTAGCTGCTTTGGGTGGTGCCCTTATTGGAATGTCCTTGATGTGCACTTAGTGGGAGGAGCACTTTAATCAGATGCCTCATACTGTCTAAAGAGGATACCTCAGCCATGGATTAACTGGAATGAGTAAGATACTCTTCTCTACTTAACACTTCATGTAAAAGGGACACAAATGTTTACTACATCATGCCCTTGTGCTAAGGCTTCCTGTGACAGCTCAGTTTCTGAGGGCAGAAGCACAGCAAACATCCCTTCTGTCTGGATATCAATGTGAGCACCTTTGTTTAAGGAAACTTGTGGAATTTTTTTATTCTAGTCTACTTTAGTTCCCATTATAATGAGTTTCAGTGTTTGAACTTGAATGTTTCATTTCTTATCAAACCCTTCTGCATCCTCATGCAATGCTGTCACAATAAGTGACAGCATCAGGAGCACCAGGACAGAGACAACACAGTAATTACAATGTGCTGATTAATATGAACAAAAACGGTGGATGGGATTAATTTTAAGTAGACCAACACATGAACTAAATCTTCTTTTCTCCCTACTTTCTAATTGCTTCCTACTGCATTATCTGATTCTAAGACTCAAATTAAAAACTGCATTTAAATTTTTCCCTGAAGTACCTAAATTTATCTACTTCTTCTTTCCTACTCTTTTGCTGGTATTTCATTTTGTTGTAGGAATTTCATATAGAAAAATGCTGCATTAATCAGGGAAATTCAGTGTGGGAGTGTCCCAATGAAATTTTGCTGCTGCATGTGCTATGTTCACTGTTTTACTGTTTAAAGTCCTCTTTAAACAGGACCAATTCAAATGTTTTTTCTGATCTTCAGTAATACGCAGAGAAACATCCAAACAGTAGAGATCTAAATCATAATGGAAACAAACTTCATACCAGGAATGTGAACCTTCCAGCAATTTGTCCAGCTACTGAAATTTCTGCTCTGAATTATTTTCTGCACTGCAGCCTCATTTACTTCAGTTCAGTAGAATAACTCCAACTCCTACAGCACCCTGAATAGATTTTGAAAGCTTTGAAAATGGCATTTTTATGCTCTCAAATGATGATGAATTTCCTTTGGCTAGTTCCCTTAATTAAAGGGAAGACACAGAGCCAACAGCTGGAAATGAGGGGGCTATGGCTGCAGCAGGGATTGCAGTGAGTTGCCTGGGCACGAGGAATGTGTACACAGCATGGGGAGATGGGGCACTGCTGAGTCCAAAATAGAATTCTTGTTCCACAGTTACAGGTCTGGAAAAGAGTTATTTCTATATGTGAATTTTAACTACTTCTGTCAAGCTTTTACCCAGATTGCTAACCATGCCTCTGGCTTTCCTCTGCTGTGCTCCCGAGGTCACAGACTGAGGATGCCTGCGAGAGAAGCCATCTGAGAAAACGTGGGGGCAACTCCAAGGTGCAGTGGGTCCAGAGTAGGTTCAGGATCAGATGGATGCATGGGAAAGGGGTTAAAAACAGGCCAAAAGTATGAGTGGCGTTAAAGAGAAGTGTCGGAGAGGGAAGGAGTTGGTGTCTGAGCTCCAGAACAGGTACTTGTGTGTGGGTTACCCACTCACCAGGTTTTGGAAACTTTGGGTGCTGCTACTGCAAAGGTCTTTTCTGACTGGCATTCCTCATGTTCCTCATAAGCTTGTTACCAGGGTAGAGCAAGGCCTAATTACACTCTCCTGAATATGCGTCTTCACACTGTGCTGTGCCAGAGACACGTACCCTTGAATAACCCCTTCCACTTCTACAGATATTTGACAGCTACTAATGCAGCAAACCCGGTGCAGCAGAGAGGAGGTTATTATTAGACCTGTTGTGCAGAGAGACAGAGATGAAATGCAGAAATCATATTACTTTTGTCAAGTTGCAGAGAGAAGATGTGTCAGTATTACTGCTGCACCCATGAGCTCTGGCTGTAAATTAGGAGGTACTTGGATATGAAGTCACAGGTGAAATTCCTTCTGCATCTCTGTCCTGAACCGAAGGCAGCTCTGGGTTTGTACCAGAGGGTTAGTAAGAAAGAACAGCCTTTGGGCTTTCACTTCTCTCTGGCTGCTTCCTGGGAGACAAGAGGGTGGTGGAGACCTTTTTGATGTTGTACTGTGATCCTCCTCACCCATCGAATTGCCATGGTCTGTTCAGAATTCCTCTAGATAGAAATAATCAGGCAATGATCTGTTTTTCAGGGGAATAATTCTGAAAAGTAGTCTAAAAAGACAGAGAACAGGGTGATAACCTTTCAGCAGATTAATTTTCTTACTCTTCTGGCAGGAGGCTTTCGGCTAAATGTCATCCAGGTGATGAGCGGACCTTTGCGGAGAATGGGCATTTCTGTGCTTCAGACATTTCTAAATAAGACCTCTGAAATCCCAGTGATGGCCTGGAACTTATCTCCAAAAGAAAGCAATTAATAAAGAGGACTCCAGCCATAGAGCAACTGCTGCAGCACCAATGGGCTGAACTGTGAACTTTACTTCTACCTCTTTTTGAATCAGCCATTGTGGCTGGAGTTATGGACTGCCTGTGAGGAACACTGCTGCCATATGGATTAGGAAAAGGCTAAGGAAAAGCAGGGTAGGGTGTTGGTCTGGCTCCTTGCATCAGTTGTGTGTTCTCCAGTAATCATACACATAGAGATATCAAAGTTGAGAAAAGCTGAATCTGGGATTTCCGTTTCACAGGTGGTAGGCACAGGAATCTCTCTGCTCTGAAATGGAGCTAAATCACCATTGCACCTGAAGGATAATCCTTCCTCAGAAGCACTGGTAAGATCCCAGTGTAGTGCTTCCCCTCAAATTTCTAGCATTTAAAAGGAAAAACAAGATTTTTGTTATAACATGTGTAAAGTGCTGAAAGAAGAAGTAAGTCTTGTCTTCGTAAGGCTGCGAGATTTTGCCTGAAGCAAAGTTATAGGATTTATATCCATCTTAATGCAGTTACTGGGAAGTTGAATCACCCTTTTTGGTGAGAACAGAATTGAACTGTAGGCTGGTATTTAGCCCCATAGAGAAGGCAGTGCCTCCAGCATCCACACTAATATATGAAGGAAAATTCATTTTAGTTAGAGTGCAAAGGAAGAAATTGATTTCTTTAGTACTGTGAGAAGGCAACAAGGGAAGTGCAAGAGAATAGAAATATTTAGTAAATTAAATATAAAAAGAAATTTTGTGCCTTAATATCAGCTATTTACTGCTTTGGCTCAGTGATTATTTTATGCAAAAGGCGGTAATTTGGCATACTAATGCTCCACAGTGTGACTCCTATTTCTAGCATCTATTGTTGAGATGAATTACATCTATTTTAGCAAAGAAATTGTATAGTTGGATGAAACTTGCTGCAGGTGTTTTTCTCTTGCCTTTACTGACAGATTTAGGCATAATATTTTAAAAGAAATCTATATGCAATTCTTAGAGCCTACTCCCAAAATAAATAAAAGTGCTGCTTCTGAAGATGATTGGATGTGGTCTCTTAGGGAAGCTCTATGGGTGTTTCAGCAGTTACACACTGTAAAGATCACCATCTGCATCCAATTGTAAAGCTAGATAAGTACAAGTTGCTTCTAATCCATTAATCTTCCCTTTACAGTCATTAGAAGAAGGAAGCCTCTCAGCCTGCTGGATGGTTGCAAGCTCTTTCTTCTGTAGTCTGGTCAGCATATGAATGTTTGTAGTTTTGTAAGAACCAAGAGCTGCCCCTGGCCTAGGATGCCCATGTGTCTTCCTGTAGAGGCAGCAGGAGGTTGTGTGGCAGAGGTAAAGGGAAGCTCAGATGAAGGCAACCAAGGCTTATCTTTCTTGAAAAAATCTCCTTCTACTGCCAAGACAGAGAGAAAATTGCTGAAGCTCTATTTCACATTCTTTCATCTTTATGCAACAGCTACTGAAGAAAGGAGCCAGTGGCACAGGTTGATGGAAAAAGAAGTCCTTCAGGGCATCAGAGATGTGACACTGACAAACAATGGGACACCAGAGACTGCAGATGACTGATGGGAAGCAGGGAGCCTTTATTACCTGTGTTGGAAGGCAGAATCACTTCTACACTTCTCGAGGTCAGATCTGGACAATGCCTTTTGTAGGTAGGTGGGAACCAAGAACCTCTGCATCTGTATGTAATGTGTGACTAAAATGGGATAGGTGTTAACATTCACAAAGGGCACTTCTGACGAATCAAAAGCAAAGCCTACCAGAGAGAGGAAAGAAAATGACAGCAAGATCTACAGGATCTCCAATCTGTGTCTGCTGCTTTCTGCAGTAACACCTCAGAGAGAGTTTGTGATACTTGGGGTGAATCTTCATCCTCTCCTGATGGACAGGAGGTGTCCATATAAAGCTGCCCTAGGGGTACCCTGTGTCCAAGCCAGTCACAGTCCAGTGCTCACTGCTCTCATCAAACCCATAACAGCAAGCTCTGCCCCCATTCCTTTGGGTTCTGCAACTTTATTTGCTACCTTATGATGATTGATTTGCTGCCTTATGACATGATTCTTAGCTTGGTGTGAATGATTGCAAGCAGGGTGATGTTAAGGGTGCTGGTTTCATGTTTCAATACATCTTTGTTTTGGGGTTCTGAGGTTATTTTTACATGGTTATTATTCCACAATATAATATTATGCTTACTCGAGGTAATTTTTCTTTACTCATGGTAATTGGCTGAGGTTTTCTGTATCTGGTAAGGCCAAATTTTACCATATATACCATGGCAAACCATGATCATACAATTCAGTTAAACTAGATGGAAATAATTCCCCACTGAGACTGAGGGTTCAGAGAGGTGTATAAAGCATCTGGTTAAACTTTAGACACCTGAACTTTTCTAATTTTTGATTCTAAATGGCCAACTGCTTGCCAAAGCTGCATGAAAAAATGGCTTCATGACAGAATAGAGTCTTGCAGTATATGACCTCTTACTAGCAATGACAATCCCATGTGTCCTTGGCCGTCTTGCCTTACTACAGTGTCAGTGTCTTCAATACATTGGGCAGAAATTAAACTTTATATATGTCAGTCCAAACACTAAAGACCAATTAGCAGTAGAAAATGAACTGGAAGCTGTTTTATTTGTCTTTGATTTACAGCTTTCAGAGAGTTGATAGTAGCTTTCCAATAACCCCTGGTGCTTTGCTTTTGCTTTCACATGCACATGCACACACAGAAACCTTCCTCTGATTTCTGAGACTACTGGGATTCATTAACAAGAGTATTCATCTTGTTAAGCATGCATTAATAGCATCCACTGTAAGTATTAATCTGCTGCTGTCAAGTGATAATTGCAGAACATGGTGATTGCATCAACCTTCATCAAGTCCGGCAGATAGAAAAGTCCTTGCACCCTTGTTTTAGGCACTTGCAGCTGCAAAGATTATTTCTGTGTTTTCATTCAGGTTAAAAACCTGTGACACATTTCTGATTAGAAAGAACCATAAAGCTTTTCTTGCTTCCTAATTTCTGACTAAAGTAATTATTTAGAAATTGATCCCATCCAACGCAGGTAAGGTGAGCTAGAATACTCCTAAATCCAAAGTAACAGAGGAGAAAACTCTGGGTTGTCTGCATCCCAGCTAACCTTCTTTGTTGCAGTCCACAGTCAGAAAGGCACTCTCAGACCAAGGTCCATCTCATCCTGAAGAAAATAACACACCAACACTTTGGTTGCTGCTGAGTAGTGATCCCACAGGACCAAGATGACAATCCAACCACCGCTGACTCCCAAGCACAGTAACCTGGAGGTAGGCAAGAGGCTGAGAGGGAACATAGTCAGGATAGCTGATCCAAACTGGCCGAAGGGATATTCTATGCCATGTTTCTGCTCAGCAATAAAAGCTAGGAAAAAGGAGGGAGGCGGTGGGGAGAGTCAATCATTATTAAGGCGTTTGTCTTCCAAAGCAACCACTGCATATAACAAGACCATAGTTCCCAGGAGGTGGATGAAAATCACCTGTTGATGGGAAATAGAGAAGAAATTGAGGGGTTTTTTTTCTGCTTCCACATTTGGTCTTTGCTTGTATTTTCTAAATGGCCTTTATCTCGACCCATGAGCTTTTCACTTTGTTTTCTCCCTGTCCTGCTGAGTTGAGGGAGTAAGAGATTGGCTTGATGGGCATCTGGTGGCCAGCCAAGGTAGACCCACCATGAAAATTCTGATGAATTGTGCCCTAGAAGTGCCCATTTCTTCTAGGAGAGGAGGAACACAGGATGAGTAGTTTAGATATGGGCATTCACAGTAAGGTAAGGTGAACATCACCATCTACATCTATTCCAACTTCCTGACTGAGAACTGAGTATCTTCATCTCTGTAATCGGCTCCTGATATAAACAACCCTTCTGCAGGCGTGGTAGCAAACCCACTTAAGTCAGAAGGAGTGTTCACTTGCTCAAAACCACATGAGCTTAACAGCAATGGCGGATCCAGATAATGGATCCACTGTTGGGGATAATTAGCACTCTAAGCCTTAGTTTCCCTGTGTGGAATAAATGTTGATTCATACCTGCCAAACACTGAAGACAATGATGAAAAATTACTCTTTAAAGTCACTCTAACTCTCCCCTAAAAAATTATCTACGTTTGTCCAAGGCAGAGAATCTAATTTCTTCTGGATATGTTATGGTCTTTCTCACATTTTTTTTTTCTAAAAGCCAAGAAGCCTTTTCAGTTAAAGCTTAGGAGGGAGAATATTTATTTTTTATAATTCTAACCTGATTGTTATTCCAATTTCTACCTGACATTATTTCTCAACAGATGAATCCAGTCTGTCACAAGGATCTTACAAAGAAATAACCAATTACTAATTTCTGGCACTCAAATAGAAGCTTTCTTTTAGCTAAAATCCAGGAAAAAAAAAAAGAGAAAAAAAAAAGAGAGAAATAGAAAGAAGTAGAGCCTTATATGTCAGAAAACAGAAATCCTATTTATTGACAACTTCCAGGGCTCTTTGAGCAAAAGAGCAGTACAAGGTCTGGTCTCTGGACAATGTTTCTGGTGATGCTCAAGCCTGAATAGCATTAAAGGATAGAATTTTGCAATTTCTCTTATGCTGCCAACTGTGAAGTTTTCATTTCTAGGTCATTTTTTTCATAAATTCCTTAATTAAAAGTAATCATCAGACTGCTAATTTTTTTTTTTTTTTTGGTCTCATAATAGAAACTCGCATGCAGATTTAGCATAGAATAGCTATTTCATTTCTTCATTAGGCAACTGTTGACTTGTAATTTAAGGCTGGGAAGCTCTGTCATTGTAGGATTTTACAGGGATACAAAGTAATCTCCTTGTCAGAATTGAACACATTAGACACAACAGGAAAAATTCTGGTACAAACTTGCTAACATAGCTAATTTTTTATGACAATGAAAATTATCTGAAGCAACACAAGTTGCCACCCTAAAGAGTAAGCTAAAGCTTAAAGTTGGATATAACTTCTGATCCCACTTTCCTCCATATGCCAAGCCATCTCCCTGGAACCTGTTGAAGTTTTAAGTCAGGTTTAATGCCAGAAAACACTCAGAAAGTATGTAGGATAAAGGTCCCACTGTTTATTTCAGCTGTCATATGCCTGTTTTAAAGTGTCCATAAAGACAAAGTCCCCCAGTGACATTTGATACTCCTCCTTCCCTGGAGAGCACATAAGGAAATATTCATACACATACCCAAGTTTCAGCATTTAAGAGATCTTTCAGGTATGTCCTGAGAAGGTCTACTCACATGGGGGAGTGAACCTGGCAAGATGAAGATCTGCAAAATCATGCAGAGATAGTGGCTGGGTTTAACAGAGTGTTTCACTCTGCTAACTCTGCTGCTAAGACATAGCTTAAAAAAGCACCATATAAGTATTCCCTAGGTTTGGGGTTTTATAACTGTGTTGTACCCATATATAAATTCAGGAATTTGAGGAATACCCTCATAAGTATAAGGAATTCCTCATAACGAATATGGTGAGGGTATTCCTCATAAGGAATTCCTCATAAGGAATACCCTCACCATATAAGTATTCCCTAGGTTTGGGGTTGTATAACTGGGTTGTACCCATATATAAATTCAGGAATTTAGCAAAGCCCTCTTGCAGAAATGCAGGATGACTACTCACATAACGTTTGGTGCTGGAAAAATTGGGGTGTAGGGTTGCCTATTGTGTCTCAGTAAGGAACCTGTCCTCATAACTAATGGATAATTATCTGTTCATCCTTGTCCAGTGCCAAATCCCACGAACATACTCAACCAAAAACCTTCTGAACCTGTAAGATGTTCTTGTTTGCATATTCCAGCTTGTGCTGGACCTTGAACAGAGCACTTTTGGATGAAGTGGTTTTACACCCAGCAGATCTGCTATTAAAGCTGGTACAGGTGGCCAGTGATGTCCTGGTCAGCATTTTGGGATGTGCTTTGTGCTTAGAGGTCTGGCTTCATGTCAGGGCAAAGACTGATCACAACAAAAAAAATCTAAATTAACTAATTTAAAACTTTTACTTTAATGGGGACATGAAGCCAATATAGGTTTGAAAAGAGGCTATTTCAGACTATGGAAAAGAGTCATCTCTCTAGTGAAAAAGATAAAACAAATTTTCCAAACTTGTTTCCACACCTCTGTCACAAGCTCTATCTCCTGCTGGCTCCACAGGGAATGAGAGGTTGGCAAGTTTATCCTGGCTGAAAATCACACATACTGTTCTGAGCAACTCTCGTGCAAATAGCTCTCCTCTGACTGATAGGCTCTTCTAGCACTTCACAGCTCAGCTGGCTGGAGAACTCACTTCCAACTTAGATAACTCTTAAGTACATGGTCTCCCACCCACTCTGGCCTTTTACCTTATCAACCTTCCTCAAGCACTGAGGTTTCCAAAGTGAAGTATCTGGACTTCCAAACACCTGACTTGCCTCAAACTGTCCTCAAATTGCTAGTGGTTGAAATGTGACCAGCCTGGGTGACAGTGTGCATCTCTAGCATCCCACCATTGTGACCAAATGACAAAGGCAGTAGGGAGATTAATTTATGCAGTTTCAGACATTTGCTCTGTCTGAAACTCCTGATACTCTGTCAGCCTCAAAACTATCAGGATTATGCCTGCACCAGTTTGCAGGAGATAATCAGCATGATCTCACACAAGCATACAGAATGTGTTTATTCACTAAAACAGCTTGCTCCCTTCAAGAAATATTTAACCTATGGAATTGCAGACATATTGCAGAATATTTCCAAAACTAGATTTTTTTCTTGCATTTGTGAATCATCAGTGGTCTGCTTCTGTGATATTATATACTCTATGCAAGAGCAACATATTATGCAAGTATATACCCCATTTTTGTGCCATAATTGATATTCAAAATTAGGTGGGATCCAAACTAAATAAGTTAGAACAAATTATGTTAATATCTGCAGTTCAGAAAACCATATGCTAATGAATTTATAAGATAAAGACAGAGAATATTTTTCTTCTCAAACATATACAAAATTCTTTTTTTATGTAAAAAGATCTTTCAGGAGCTGTGATTGAAAAAGACATCTGTTACTCAGGCAAATGAGCACATATTTAAGTTAAGCCACCAGCACAGACTGAATTTAGTGTCTCCACTAATAGGTATGGAATGTAAGAGAGTACTCGTCTACTCTATGGTTGAGGACCTGTATTTCCATATAAGTATTTAAAAGGAGCTTTATCCAGGAAAAATGAATGCCAGTCACAGATGCTACCAAGAGCACTTCTTCACTCTGTAAGAAAAACAGCCTGAACAGCCTACAGCTCTAAAACCAAAGTAGAAAAAATATAATTTTAAATTATCTAAATGATGACAGTTTTATTATCTCAACTACAGAACTGAAATGTGTGGCCAAAAATACAAATCTAAATGTATCGAGCTCTCTAGCACCTTCTGGCATGGAAATTATCTACCTGTAATTTCTAGGACCCTTTCTTCGAATAGCATGATAGATTTGACCACAGGGATACAATTTCTTTCTTTAAAATAATGCTGCTCAAACAGTTTTGGCTACTTCTGAAAGGAGAAAGAGGCAAAGAAAATATTCTAAAAAATCCTAAACAACTGAGAAAGAGCCAATAAAAGCTGTTCAGAGGGGTTGTGAAGTTTCCATACTTGGAATTAATCAAAATCTACATAGATATGGTCCTGAGCATCTTGTTCTAGAGGACACTTACTTAGGCAGAGTTGGTGGATTGCAGCCTCCAGGTCTCTTTCAACTTCAGCTATTCTATGATAATATTCTCTTCTTATAGTCAAGCCTATTTTTTATCCTGATCTAAACTGATTTTCCAAATGATGTAGAAAACAGATGAGAAACTGTCTCTTTAAACTCAGAATTAAGCACAGCTGAAAGAAACTCCGAACCTCAGTTATGACTAATTATGAAATGCCAGTTACAGATGATTTCAAAATCTAGACTACAGATCATTTAAACCTTTCTAGCCAGTTTTTAAGCCTGTGTGGTTCTTTTTTCTTTTTTTCTTTCCTTTGTAATTGCAAGAGGAGAAACTTTAATTGCTTATGTTTCCAAAACTTGTGAGTGCTTTTCTTTGCCTCTGAATCTTGTCTGTACTTGATAGTCCTCTCGTAGGATTTTTTTTTTTTTTTACTGTGAGATTTTAGCTATTAAATCCAAAAAGATTGCCTTAGGATGAAATTTTCATACGCATTTTTTTACATAACAGAGATTAGTAAGTGTTAAAAAAAAAACAATAGCACAAAAAATTGTGTTTGTGCAGTGTTTGGGTTTTTTTTGAGATTTGCTTCTATTTAAGGTAAGTCTTTTTATAACCAACAGTTAGATAACCTGCTGTTATTGATCCCACAAACATCCTGTTTATTATTAGTGGATTGCACACAAATGTACCAGAGCTGAAGGACTGTAGGAACAATGACCTGCAGTCTTACAAGATTTATCATCAAAAAATGTATCATATTGCTTCTCTTTCCCATGGGCAAGAATTGAAAATTTTCTGAGCAGGCTATGGAAAATTAAGTTTCAAGATGATTAGGGAGATACTTTGACTTCAAACACTCTTATGAATATGTTAACTGAGCTTCTGGAAGATTTCCATGGCACTCCTTCAAGGAAATACAGTCACTGGCACAGACAGTCTTCTACAAACAAAGGCCTAATAATTCACTGATTCACAACCGGAGATTTAACGTGGATTACAGGTGGATATTGTCTACCTTGATTTCAGTGAGGCTTTCAACACTGTCCCTCTCAAGATCCTCGTAGGCAAACTGAGGACCCGTGGATGAGAAGACAATGAGGAGGATTGAGAACTGGCTGAACAGCAGATCCTAGAGGGTGGCACAGAGTTTGAGGCCTGTCACTAGTGGTCTGTCCCAAGGTTCAGTATTGTTCAATTACTCATCAGTGACTTGGGTAAAGGGGTAGATGCCTCCTCAGCAAGTTCTCTGATAAAGCTGGCAGGAGTGGCCAATACCTGATGCAGACGAAGTTCCTCCTGGTTATGAGGAAGAATTTATTTACTGTGTGGCTGACCACACACTGGAACAGATTATCCAGAGAGGTTGTGGGGTCTCCCTCAATGAAAAAATTCAGGAACCATTTGGATGCAGTTCTGTCCCATGTACTCTAGGAAGATGCGGCTTGAGCAGAGAGGTTGGACCAGCTGATCCACTGTGGTCCTTCCAGCCTTATCCATTCTGCAATTTGTCAAAGTCTACCTGTGCCTCAGTAGTAAGATGTTGCTAGTGAAAATCCATCTTTGGCTGTATGCTAATTTGTTCCAGACATTTAGCAGCATTTCTGTTGCTAACAGAGATCTCATACTTTAAGTAAAAAACTAGATGACATAGTAGAGCATAAAATTTCTAGAGAAAGTGCTAAAAAGACATGGCTTGATCAATTTATTTCCCCAAATGAAAGACTAAAATAGGAATAATAGAATCGTAGAATCTTTAAGGTTGGAAGAGATCTCTAGGTTTATTAAGTCCAACCACTAAACAAGCATTTCTGTGTCCACTACCAAATCATGACCCTAAATATCACATCTACATGATTTTTTTAACACTTCAAGGGACAGTGATGCTTTGTTAAACAGCCTGTTCCTGTACTCGACCACCCTTTTGGTTGAGAAAGTTTTTCCTAATATCCAACTTGAACCTCCCCTGATACAACCTAAGGATATTTCCTCATGTTCTGTCATTGGGAGAAGAGGCTGACCCCCTGCTGGGTATAATCTCCTTTCATTGTAGATAGCAATAAGGTCCCCCCTGAGCCTCCTTTTCTCCAGGATAAACAACCCCAGTACCTGTTCCTCATCAGAGTTGCGCTCCAGACCCTTCCCCAGTTCTGTTGCCCTTCTCTGGACACACTCCAGCCCTGCAATATCTTTCCTGCAGTGAGGGGCCCAGAACGGAATGCAGGATTTGAGGTGTGACCTCACCAGTGCTGAGTACAGGGGGACAATCCCTGCCCTGGTCCTGCTGGCCACACGATTGCTGATACAGGCCAGGATGCCATTGGTCTTCTTGGCCACCTGGGCGCTGTGCCGGCTCATGTTCAGCTGCTGTCAACCTGCAACCCTAGGTCCTTTTCCACCAGGAAGCTTCCCAGCCACCCTGTCCCAGACCAGTAGCATTGCATGGGGTTGTTGTGACCCAAGTGCAGGGCTGGCACTTGACCTTGCTGAACCTCATACAATGGGCCTCAGATCATCAGTCCAGCTTGTCCAGGTTCCTTTGCAAAGCCTTCCTGTCCTCCAGCAGATCAACACTCCAGCCCCACTTTGTCTTGTCTGTGAGCTGACTGAAGGTGCACTTGACCCCACCACCCAGAAAACTTTAGCCCAACACTATTTCCAGTTGCAGGAGCTCCAAAGTAATTATTTATTTCAGTTATAGAATAGACCTCCTAAAATGTTTATTTTTCCTGGTTACAATTGCATAATCTACTGTTTTCACTAAAAGCAAACCTGAGGAAAAAATATTAATCTTAAAATGTGTTGAAACCCACAGAATTGTAAACAGGGTTGAATTTGACTTATTGTTTTATCTTGCTCTGCAAGGAAAATTAACAGCTGCCAGATGGATTTCACATGGATATCTGTTTGTCTATATCTCTACAGTACCAAGATGAATTGAGGTTTTATTCAAAAAAGGTTAACTCAAGAAATACTGGTATATAAGGTAGTGTAGAAGGAAAATTAGTTACTAGTGTTCATAGGTTTTAGAATATTGAAGGAATGTCCAGATTCTGGTCTGAGGAGGTTTAACACTATAAAACATACTACAATGACAATGAAAGTGGGCTTACAATTAAATTATCTTATAATGGAAGAAGAAACATCCTTTTTCATCCTGGAGTGAGAAAATATCACCCCTTAAGTGTCAGGTAACAGACTTAAGTATGTGAAAAATACAAATTACTCATAAAGAAAAAGTACACTAGGTAAACCTACCCTGGAACAGAGTCCTCTGTAGACAGAGCAGCAGCAACAAGGCTTGCCATGCTACCTTCTACAATATTCTCAAGGGCGAGCTAAGGCAAAATGACCTGGATGAAATTCTTGTCACCCAAAAAACTCATTGAGAGCCTCAATCAGAGTGCAATTACCAGGAAGTTACACCAGTACTTACATTTGACTGATTTATCAATAGCAGTTCCTTCAGGAGTCTGTCCATGACCTAGTACTAACCATATTTCTGCCCTACCATCCTTGTTGTTAATATGTGCAGAGATCGAATTTTCAGCTGATGAAAATGGAAGGAACCAAGACTTAAATTCCATGTGACCCTGGTAAACTGAGAAAGCAGCCCAACAGCATACAACAAAATTTAAAAAAATATTTCACTCTTATGGGATTCATTGACTTTAAAAGTACTTAATGGGGGAAAACTGCTTAGGAAACATTTCTTCAGTGCTGCAGAAATCTGAAAAAACCACAAGTCACACAAAAGTCAGCAATATAATCTGCACATGAACTAATCTTGCTGCTCTCTGTAACTTATTAAAGTTCTCAACAGGAGTTGTGTGAGCAGTTTTAGGCACCACAATGAGCCACTCACAGTCCATAAGAAAACAACAGAGGTAATAATTAGAGGATAGCAGAATGTGTCTCAAGAGGAAAAGGTGAAGAGTCTGAGATTTTTGATGCAAAGAAAAAGAAGAAGAATGCCATTGTAGTAGTTTTAAAATATGTGAATGGTATTTTCAAAGGAGAAGGAAATAATTTTTCAAGTCCATTGAGATTGGGAAAATTATCAAGATCTAAAACCCACAAAAAGGAAAAAATCAATTTGACAATAGGAAAAGTTTGTTAATAGGTAGGACAGTAAAACATTAGAAAAAATGGCCTAAGAAACCTCTGAAATGGAGCGTTTCTGAAAGACATGTTAGACAAACTTCAGTCAAATACTCCACATAATGATTATTTGGACTGAGAGGTAAATAAAAGAAAGTTGTATGATGCTTTCCTGCTGTATTTTCTATGATTCTAGGAAACAAAACTTCTTCTTATCTGTCATTTGCCTCCAAGGGCAAACACTTCACTCATAAAATACACTCAGTGCACCGCAGGTTCTGCCACATTATTTTTGTTGCAAGCAATACTCATGCTATAGTCTCAGAAAACCAAAACAAGGTTGGTTATTATACAGGTCCCTTAATTTGTACATCACAGAGGCCTTGACAAAGGAAACATCACTGTTCTCATAAACAATATATGAAAATAATGAAAGTTGCCCAGAGTCAGTCACAGAGACAGTGACAGAAAGATGAAGGGACATTACACCTCTCAAGTTCTTATTTTCTGTGTAGAAGACTAGAAGACTAAGGTTAACTTAAATTTGGCCTTGCTTCTAGTGGGGAAAAGTGGACCAGAGCACCAACAGTTCTCATCTGGCAACATAAAATATTATATATGTCTATGGTTCTGTAATGAGACAAGAAAACTCCTACATACAGACTCTTGTAATAGTATCTTGAATGTACCTCATAAAGGATGAAGCCGGTTCAGAGTGGAGTGGAAGTACTCTGACCCATGATGGCAGTCACAGACACATCACTGCAAGACAAGCTGGAGAAGATGTACCAAAAAAGAAGGATGAACTCCAGCACAAACACATCCTCATCTTTCCTTCTAGAACTGGGACTAGCTGGATCATCCACCTGCTGAGAGAAAAGACCACACCATGCCTATGTGTAAAGACAAACCACCTGGACTAAACAGAGGTACCTGTTTGTAGATAAACCAGTCTTGGTTATCAAACTCTCATTCCGTCTCACTTTCTCTCATCGCTAGTAGTAGCAGTAGTAGTGGTTCTAATCTTAACCTCTTGTCATCACATCAAACACAATGTTCTGGCTGGGATCCAAAGAGTTGCTAGATCTGGCTGGATAAGATTTCATACAGACTCCTTCTGAGCCAGGACCTGAATCACAGTCTTAGGGACAAACTCGTAACACTGAGGTAAGTTTGCCTAGATAGATTCCTTTTCCCTGAACCCTTTTTCTCTCTCAGCCTTCTTTCAATACTTTTTTTTTCTTCTGGATTTCAGCTGGGTTATGCACATACAAAAATTACTTATTGAAGTACAAAATAGGTGAACATAGTGACAAATTTTCTCTTGGCATAGAGACAATTGAGCTTGAAAATAATAATAATAATAATAATAAACTGAACAAAAAACAACAACAAAAACTGCAAGAGTAGATTTGTCATTTTTTACTTCCCCTTAAAAAACTGTCCCCAGCTACTTTGTGTATTTCTGAAGTGTTCCTCTTATTCCACTTGCCTTGAAAATGCATTGTGCAGGAGGCTGAATTATCTTACTACGAAGATGCTCACTTGTTGTTGGGTATGTTCCACACAAATAAAAATTCTATAGATTACACAGAATTAAATTCTTTTTTTACTTTTCAGTATTGACAAATAAGCATTATTTGCAATAAGTAAAAATATGTAGTCCATGAGCATGCACCTTCTGTTCTTTATACAATCATAAAAAATCTCTTGTCTCAGACCATGACTGCTTAAAATCCACCCTGACAATTTTTTAGCTGTGGTCAATTAAACACTGCTCTGCCATGGGAGGGATACAATTTCTCACAGATGCTCAGCTGACTGCAAAACAAAAGCAGACTGTCACAGACTTGTGGGTGTTTGACAACCTGCTCTGCACAGCTGCGCGCTGAGAATTCAGGACCGAGCACAGTTCCGTCCAGCTCCCGTGATGCATAATTACTTTTATTCTGTTATAATAAAGATGTCATCCTCTCTGTAATTAAACCTGTGAATCATTAAATAGTCACTGCTTTAATATTTACAGAAGCAGTGAGTCCAATTTCTCATTATACTAGTCTCTGGAAGTGTTTTTATGATTTGACATATTTTAATGAACTCCAAAATACTTTTTTCCTTTTATCAGCTCTGACAGAGTTCTTATACACAGTAGAGTGGTAATATCCTGGGACTGCAAGGGATCAGTGTTTATCTGTCCAGTATATTCTCAGCATATCAAAGATATCCATTTTATTTTTTACAGGCTATCAAAAATGACCTTTACTCAGGAAAAGTATACTTAGCTTATCATTCAGTTCTTTCCACCAGATTCACCAAAGATTCAAAGCCCTGTTTCTTTCATTCCTGAAAGACATCTGGAAGGCAACTGAAGCCTTAAAACTAAGTCCATCCACTTACGGCAAAAGCAAATCAAAGCTGCAGCTTCAAAACCCTCTGATTGCAACATCAGCTCTCTGCTGTCACCCCAAATCAATGCCTGAAAATGGCCAAGGATGGTCAAACCTTGTCAGCCATAGTTCTTTCTGGCTGTGACCAGCAGGAAAGCTGATGGTGAAAGCATGAACAGCGACTTAGCTGGGCTTGTAAGCCCAGATAAGCCCATCATGCACATCTGAGTGCAGTTTAGGTAATTTGCAAGCACAAATTAAACATAATGTTTAGGTTAGACAGATGCGGCAACCATCCCCTGCTGTCTCCGTCTCCCTCTCCTAAAAGAGGTTTTGTGGTTAATCACTGCCTGTAGATACTCTTAGTCACAGAAACAGAAGTTGATTTGGAATGACAGCAAATCCAAGGAGATGAAAGAAGTATTTCAGTAACATTGCCTCTTCGTTTATCCCTTCACTTATTCATGCCTCTGCATGCAAATATTTTGCTCTCTCTGCCTTTACAGTCTACCAGCCTGTAAGAATGCTTTTAGCTTTCTTACAGTAGGAAACCGCCATGGGGTTCCCAGTCTGGGCACTGCTGCAAGGTACAGGAGATGCTCTGGAGTGCTACAGACCCTGCTCTTGGGCAGCTGTGTGCCCTCTCCTATGGGTTTGTGGGCAAAGAGAACTGGGACGCTGCTTTAACCACTGCCCCAGGGCATTGTGGTCCCTACAATATGAAATCGGTGTGCTTAAATGTAGCTTACTGTAATCACAAAAGAGTGGCTTTCACTCAAACATCAGACACTTTCTTCAATACTTGGCCACTTCTACTGGCAAGTGTCCCCATTTCTGTTGCTAATAATAGAAAGCGATATTAAAACCCGAGCTCTAAAATAAAACTCATAAGGCAGTAAGTGCACATCTGAGAAATGTTTTCTCTATCATGTAGCAGTACACAAGGCGAGGGAAGTCAGTGCTATCCAGCCTGGTATAGCAACACAGTGCAGGGTGCAATGAGCAGATCTGCCCAAAAATGCTGATGTAGCGCTGTATCCTACAACTGAGAGATGCCCACACCATCCAGTCTCAGGGGTTCCCTTCACCAAGGGCCACTGAGAAGACGCTGGCTACTGGCAGAGCAGCCCAGCATGTGGTCATCTTGGACTTGTTGCTATTTCAAGAGCTAAAGCCCTTTGACAGGAATGCCATGAAGAACACAAATGCTACATTCCCAAGTAACTAGGACAGAAACAAAGGAACAGGAAGAAATTTCAAAAAAGTGCCTTGACCTTCCTTCTGCCCCTATCTTCACAAGTAAAACAAACACCAAAAAAAATATATATTCAAACAACTAAAACCTTCTGCAGTTTGTAAAGACAAATTGTGATCATTCAGGACTACATTCCAGAGCGCTCAGACATGGAGTTTTTGCATTGTTTTAAATGCAAAGAGGAGCAGCAGCTGTGGTGCAGCTTAAACCACACATCAAGACATATTAGACCAGAACGTCCCTTCCTCCTGCTCCATTAACTGTTCTAAATGTTTCTAAATAATACACATGGGCTGCTGTGACTCTGAAGTAGACAGATAGAGCACAATTTGGCATGTGGCAAACTGCTTTGCTGATGCTGCAATGATTTTCCCTGACTCTTGGGGCCTAGTTGCAAACACTGAAAAATAGTCGTTTAATTTAGTGGAACACGTGTTTGCAGTTTATATTTCTATATCACCTAGGAATAATAACTCAATAAAACCAAGGTTTTTCACCCTTTTAGACTCTAGAAATTGCATTTAGGCACTTATTTAAGTGCTTTGGTGCACCTACAAATTTCACTCAGTCAAAACACAGATGCTCAAAACATACGGACCCCTGGATACTTCCATTTGGATGTTTCCACCCTTCTCACTGAAGCCATTTGTGCACATGCCTAACAGGACTTAAGTCAGAAGAGCTGAAATAAGCACCTCAGTAAATACAAGCCAGGCACTGTTAGAATTAGGAGAGAAGGCGTTTTGGCAAGAATACAAAAAATGTACCAATTTAATTTAAATTGACAGTGCCTATTCCCACTCTTCTTCTCCCCACTGCAGTGTGATCAAGTTCTCACCTACCTTCTCACACAAAACATTTGGAGTTACTTTTTGCCCAAGATCCCTTTTATTGTTGCAGAAAAAAAAACCTGCTCGTTAATGTAAAAGGGTTTTGTAAATAAGGCCAGAAGAAAACAAAAATTTCTTTTCCTAAATATAAGTCATAGGGATCCAGATTAGAGTCAGTAAAATTTGAATCTTTTCATGCCTAGCCAAGAGGAATAAATGCTGGACAGCTTTGCTAGCTGCTCTTGTCAGCCAGACAATGCCAAAGCAAGGACATAGAAGCTAACAGAAACAAAATGCACACTAGTGTATTTTATAGATCTAGGGAAGAAACCGTGTGCTGCTAGGAAAATGGGATTATAATTAATATTTCCAAATTCTCTAAATTTCATTTCACATCTTGGGATTAATCTGGTTTATAAAATTTTCCAAATTCTTGACTTCCCTAGAATTTTTACTTTCATTACCTCCTACAGATTTTGTTTTGGGTTTTTTAAGGAGTAAATATTTACATTTAGAACTTAAAATGGTACATAAATCTCCTAAACATTGTTAACAACTGCAATGAGACAATTTGTTCAGTCATGTTAATTAAACTTGGAGCTCATTACACCTGACAGAAATGGTATCTGGAATCTACAGAGTTTTTTTTGAGATTACCATGAAGAAAAAAGATTGTCCAAAACCTGGAGTATTACTCTGCATTTCAGATGACACAGATTCAGATCCTCAAAGTACACAGGATTCAGACAAGTTGACACAAAGGTATTCCAAGAGAGGACTTACCGTGAAACCTAAGACAAAAAGTAGCTAGACTTCATCTGGTAAAACTGACCTTAAATGACTCTTACAGGCAATCCTGCAGTTTTTCGGACTTCTTCAAATGAACATTTGTACAGATCAGGAGTGTTCACCAATCTTCCAGTGAACACTATTCCAGCAACTTCACAGGGTAGGACCTCATTTAACTGTCTCACTTATTTGTTTTGCAAGCATCTTGTCATGTGCGGGTTTTAAGAAAAAAAGAAAAACAAGGGTTTTTTTGACATGATTCACCTGAGCATTATTTAACAATTATTTTGCAAGAGATCAGGAGAGCGCTTCCTCTCAACTAATAGAATCACAGACTCATAGAATGATTTGGGTAAAGTCACCCAGTTCTAACCCCCCTGACATGAGTGGTACCTTCCACTAGAACAGGTTGCTCAAAGCCCCATCCAACCTGGCCTTGAACACTTCCAGGGATGAGGTATCCACACTGTCTCACTCTGGGAAATGTACGCCAATGCCTCACCGCCCTCATGATGAAGAATTTCTTCCTTAGATCTAATCTGAACATACCTCTTTTCATTTAAAGGTCATTCCCCCATATGGTATCACTACATGCCCTTGTCAAAAGTCCTTCCAGCCCTCTTGTATTCCTTCTAGGTGCTGGAAGATGCTAGTTCTCTCATCTAGGCTGAACAGCCCCAACTCTCTCAGCCTGTCTTAATAGGAGAAGTACTCCAGCCTCTGAGCATCTTCCTCGTCTCTTCTCGACTTTCTCCAACAGGTCCATGTCCTTCTTACATTGGGGCCCACAGAGCTGGATGCAGCATTCCAGGTGGGATCTCACCAGCACAGAGCAGAGGGGCAGAGTCCCCTCCCTCACCTTTCTGGCCGTTCTTCTTTGGATGCAGCTCAGCACTTTATGAGCTGCAGTTGCACATTTCTGGGACATGCTGAGCTTCTCATGAGCCAACAGCCCCGAGTCCTTCTTCCCAGGGCTGCTCTCAATACCTCCTCCACCCAGCCTGCATGTTTGCTTGGGAGTGTTCCAGTCCACATGCAGGACGTGACACTTGGCCTTCTATGGAACTTCTGAACTTCATGAGGTTCACACAGGCCCACCTCTCAGGCCTGTCCAGGTCCCTCTAGATGGCATCCCTTCACTCCAGTGTGTCAACTGCATCACAGAGCTTGGTGTGGTTGGCAGAGTTGCTGAGGGTGCCCTCAATCCACTGTTCACATCAACAACAAAGACATTAAAGAGCACCAGTCCCAATAATAATTCCCAAGGAATTCCACTTGTCACTACTGTCCACTTGGACATCAAGATACTAAACACAACTCTCCTGAGTGTGATTTGTCCTCAGAGAAAGCTGTGTGTTTCTTGCTGTTCCAGATCAGGAAAGGGTTCTTTAGTTCAAAACTAAATGATGCATTGTGTCAGTCTTCCAGACCCAGATCCCCAACCACAATGGGCAAGTGACACTACCATCCATGCATTTGCACTCTTAAAAAGGCACCAAATAAGCCAGCTCATATGGACTGAACCAGCACGAGGTAAAGAGAGAGAGGTGTACTGATGGGTAAGAGGGAATTAAGAGCAAAGAATGGGAAAGAAACCCTAAGATTACAACTTGCAGCAAAGAGAAATGGCATATAAACTCTGTAAGACAAGGTGTATCAATATTGGCCAGTAAAGGACCCTCAAGTCACTTTGAGAGTCATGTCTCTTTTATCCTTAACTAAGAAATAATTCCTCTAGTGTCTCTTCTATTTTCTATGTGTTCAAGAGTCCTTTTGAAACCTGCCTTGGAAGGCAGCCAACAAGTCTCTGCCACTGTGCAGAGGATCTGCTGCAGAATACCAATTGATTTCACTGTGTAATACACTGAGGATTGATCTATGCACCCAATGCAGAAGAGGGGACTGAACTCTTAGTAACTTGCTCTGATAAAGTGAGCATCATGAAGTAGAAGACTGGGACTAGTTGATATGAATTATCTTTGCCATCCAAATGGCACAACTCAGACATCCTGAGAGAGCTCTGGTAGCTCTGCTGTTGGCCTGATAGTTATAGTGTAGCTCAAACCAGCAAAAAATGTAGTCTTTCACAATCAGAGGGCTGCAATACATAGCAGACTGTAAAAAAGATCCTATAAAACATAAGAAACTGTGGAGTGTAGATAAGGGACAGAGTAGGAAGTCCTTCAGCTACCTTTGCTTCTTCAGTTTATTATGGAAATTTTCTTGCCTGAATACCAAACTCACCTTCTAATAACACTAACTGTCATGTAAGATATAAATGTGCCATGCTGAGACCACTAGGCATCTTCTGCTTTTGTAAGATCAAGGCTTTCTGAAAGACTTCTGCCAGTTCATACAGAGCCAGGTATCACTCAGCCATATTCAACCACAGAATAAGGGGAAACACAACAGAGCATTCTTTTTCCATTGTATGTTCAATCCACATGTGAGCAACATAATGTCTTGCAGTCAGGGGTTGTCTGTGAATAAAAATCCAAATGAAAAAGAGAACATAGGGAGGCAGAAGGTCACTCTTGGGTCAACAGGCCCAGTCTAAGCTCATAGACCTTTTTGCACCTCAGTTTGGATATCTAAGCATGGTATTTCTCCACCTCAGAAGGGTACTGGAGTGAAGAGCACAGAGAAGGATGCAGCTGGAGCAAGGTGCACACAGACAAGCCCTGCTATCTTGAGGAAGTCTTAAACAGGAGTTTGACCACTCATTAATCATCATTAGTCTTCATCAGGGACTTTATAGTCTCTCAGATTTTGTTGGATGTTCTGCTAGTATTTCATTCGAAATTACTAACATACAACTTTCAGTTACAGAATTGGTTGAGTCACATTCTCTTATTTGCAATTATTTGAGAGTCAACAATATCTGTTCATCCTGGAATGTGATCAGATAATAATTATCATTCTTGATTAGCTTAAAATTTGACATGCAACTCTAAATGAAAACCACAATCCATTTCCCCATAATAAATGTGAGATGTAATAAAGAAAAGAAGTTTGCAGAAATGCACATAGACAGTTTTGAGCTTCAACCCCAAATACCTTGCATTCTGTTCTGACAGGAGAAAAAGACCAAAACAAATTGGAAACTTTTAAAAACAAAATGGCGGACACAATTTCCCAAGAAAAAGTAAAGAGCATTCTATTGTAGATCACTTACAGAAATTCGTAAAGTGAGACTCATATTTCTCATATTTATGCAACCCCAAGAGCTTCCCTGCTCTTCATCATTCCAGTATGTCAGAACGTTAGGGCATTTTACAGAAAGTGATTGGCTGACCTGTGCTTTCCTTTGGGTTTATCAGCAAACACGATTTCTTCTTCTTTTTGAGGTTGCCTAAGGTAATTCCTAAGTGACACAGGGATTTCCCAGTGGCTCATCTTAGTTTGCATGTTACAGATCTGCTTGGAAGAATCCCAGGCAATACAGCTCCGGAGAAAACAATGGTGGAGAGCAGATTCATATCGAAGGCTTCTCCAAGCTCAAGAGTGGCCCAACCCAACATGCAAAAACCTAGTCAAAAATGTAATAGGAGGCCTTCATGGATGAACAGGGAGTTCCTGACTAAAGTTAAACATAGAAAGGGAGCATACAAGCAGCATCTGATCAGCCAGGAGGAATATACAGATACTACCCAAACTCACAGGTAAGGATTGAGAAAAGCCAAAGCTGGAGCTGAGTCTGGCAAAGGACAAAAAGAACAGTAAGAAAAGTTTCTACAGCTCTATAAACAGCAGAAGAAAGATTATGGAAAATTTGTGCTTCAGGAATCTCAGACCCTGAGACAAGATAAATAATCTAGATAAGGCAAGACCATCAATGGAGGGGAAACAGGTCAGGTAACACTTACACTGGACATACATAAGTCCATGGAAACTAATGATAGCTTAGAAGCCCTTTGATGACATCGTGAGGCCACTCTTGCTGTGGCAGTCCAGGCAACCAGAGGAATTTCCTAAGGACTGGCAGAAAGCAAATGTCACTCCTATCTTCAAGAACAGCAAGAAGGAGGATCCAGAGAAGTACAGACAGTCATCCTCAATATGATCCTTGGTAAGGTGATGGAGCACTTCCAAATTTTTTTAGCTCAAGTAGGTGATTGTGAGTTGTCAGCACAAATTTATGAAGGGAAAATCATGCCTGAACAAAAAGAGCCTTCCATAAGATGAGTATCTTAGAGGATAAGGGGAGAGCAGTGTATATTCTTCATTTTGATTCTAGCAAAACCAGGCCTCCCATAATTTAGTCACAAACAGATGAAGCATAGACTAGACAAATGGATGGCAAGGTGGGCAGAAAACTGTTATCAAATGCCAGACTGAAAATGCTATGGTCACCAGGACAGTGTCCACTGGAGACCACATATTACTGGTGCACCACAGGGCTGGTACTGGAGCCAAAAACTGCTCACTGTCCTCATGAATGACCCATAAAATGGGATAGACTGCATCCTCAGCAGGTTTTTAGGGGATTCAAAAATGGAAGAAGCACTGGATGCACTGGAAGGTTGTGCTTCTATACAGAGAGACAACAACAAGCTGGAGAAATGAGCCAACACATAACAGATTGAAATGCAGATTTCCAGAGGCAAGACATTGAAGATGAACCAGAATTGTGGCAAAGAAAATCAATAGCATAATATCATGCTTTAGGTAGAGCATAATGCGATGTTTTAGGTAGAGCGTTGCAGAAGGTGAAGGGAGAGGATCTTCCCCTGCTACTCAGCACTGGTGAGACATCTGGAGTGCTGGATGCTGTGCTGGGGTCCTCAACACAAGACTGAAGTGAGTCTAGTAAAAGTCATTCAGGAATTTTAACCCTGCCATGCGAGGAGAAGTCAAGAGAGCTGAGACTGTTCAGCCTGTAAAACAGAAGGTGCTGGGGCATCTTTTCAGTGTCAATAAATACCTGATGGAGTGGAATAATGAAGATGCAATCAACCTCTTCTCAGTGATGACCAGTTACAGGACAAGAGGCAATGGGTACATATTAAAAACAAAGAAAATACAATCTAATAATTAAAAAAGGGGGGGTTTTTTGTTTGGTTTGGTTTTTTTTGGGGGGTTTTTCATGGGTTTTGGTTTTTTTTACTTTGAGGATAGTAAAGCATTAGTGCATGTTGCCCAGACACTCTGTGTTTGAATAATACTTTGGGAGATCCTTTGTTTCTTACTGTACCTAGTCCTGTCCAACCTGTTCTCGTTGACCTTGTTTTGGGCATAGGGTAGGACAAGGCTATCTGCAGAAGTCCCTTCCTACATCAGCAATTTTTTAACTCTGTAATCCTATATTCTAAGTCATATTCACACCACCAGCTTTTCAAAGCATTCCATGGCTGTCCCTAACAACTCAAGGCCAAGCAGTTTTCACAAGTACCGGTACAATACAAAACCCGCTATGCCCTCAGAAAAAATCAGGTTCATATCTCCCCAGACAGGAGGGAACTGAACCCAGCTTTTCCACATCCTGTGTGGTTTCCTAACAGAAGGGCCACAAGGCTAGTGCCAATGCAGGAAATCAAACATAACAGAGTTTATTCCCATGCCCATTTCTTTGTGTCCTTCTAAGTGGAAAGAGTTGGACTCTGGAGGGTGATGGAGAACAATGGTAAACAAGCTGTTGCTGTGCATTGCCCTCTGAACAAAAGTGTATTTTTAAGAATAGTTCTGCTCTGTCCGCAGTAGTACATGTGGTACTCTAATGAGGTTTTTCAAGAGCTATTGTTTCTGCCAGGCTTCATGTCCTACATTTGCATACCCTGGCATTTACAATGCTTTGAAAATTAAGAAATAAAAAGTAATGCCCTTTGCAAATCTTAAATCTGGCTACACACTAACAGCTTTCAGCCTGCAGGCTCACAGCACTTCCATGGACAGAAATAGCCAAGACAAGTCGCACCCTGATCATCTAGAGAAGAGGCAAATCTGATGGGCTGCAAGGAAGAAACACCTTGATGGGCTTTTGGGCGCTGTAGACCTGATAGATTACAAACTGACTCTACAGCAGAGGCACTAAGGAAAAAAGGGAGGAAAGTCTGCAGCATAGGACTGTAAGCATATTGGTGACTATGCAAAAAAATGTTGGTAGAGATTTCTATAACGTTTTTCTCTTCTCTGGCCATAGAAGATAGAGGAAGGGCAAAAGGAAATGAATTCTTCAGTTATAAATAAAAACAGAAAGGTAGCATGAAGATTACATTACTCCAATGTAAAATTAAATTATCTACCCTGCTCTTACTGAATAGGGTGTTCTAATATAGAGCCTTGACTCAGATTTTAAAAGCAGCATGTACCAAAAAAAAAGAAAGATAGCAGTCAATGATTTTACAAGGTCATTATAGAAAGACTTGGAAATACCATTAAGCTCCAAATGAAAACAAAGAACTAATTTAGAAGATTGCTTTCTTTCTTGTTATTCTTTTAAATGCATGCCATTGAGAGGCCTCATCATGCACTGGCGGTGTTATAAAGGTGATAAGCAGGCAAGATTACCCTAAGGCTTCTGCTGGATTTCACAGGTGCCAATGAAAAATTCCTTCACTTTCCACAGACCTAGTCACACTTCACCTAAGCTTCAAATGCACTTTTGAGCACTGCTTTTCGAAAAGAATTTGGATGAGCTGAAGAGATTTTAAAGGAACTCAATGATAATGATCTGTTGGATTGGTCAGTTGTCCTGAAATTCATGTGAAAGAAATACAAATCAGATGAATTGTTGAATTATAGAATGAATCACAGAATGGTTTGAGTCAGAAGGAACCTTAAAGATCACCTAGTTACATCCCTCTATGGCATGGGTAGGGGCACATTCCATTAGACCAGGTTGCTCAAAACCCCATTCAACCCAGCAGAACACTGCCAGCAGTGGGGCAGACTCAATTTCTCTAAGCAACCTGTTCCACTATTCTCATGGTAAAGAATTTTTTCCTAATATCTATTCTAAATATACACTCTTTCAGTTGAAGCCTTTCTCAGATTATCTAAGTCTTCTTCATGTCCCCTATGGACATAAAACAATTCTTTTTTTCTCCTCCCCCTGCAGGCAATTTCACATGCTACAAAATTTAAAAGTAGCATGTAGTTCACAGACCGGAGAGAAAACTTCAAAATGCAATTCTGTAAACCAGACCTTAATTTGCTTGTAAGATCTTGTTCTATAAGTTATCTGTATATGAACCCTGAAAGCAGTCTGATGTCCAATATTACTAAACCAAGCAGGTGATACCAACAGTCAGCCCAATGCCACCAAATCCAGTGAACTCAGATAATATACACAGGAAATATTTTCCAATTTTAAATTATGATACAAAAGTTATTCAGATGGTTTTATCCAGTTCTCTGGCAGCCTATTTTGATCTTTTCCACGTCATCTTAATGGACCAAGATTTATATGACTACAAGGAGATTTAAGCTGTTACCAGACCCACAAGACAAATGTTCATTAAGTTGTGGAAGCTTTAAGGCATGGCTATCTTCCATGGACAAAAATGTAACAGGAAGATGAATTATCCTGCTCAGGGGGTTGTGTTTGTTTTCCCAATGAATACACTTTGAATTGCTGGTAGGAGAAGGTTTTGCTGAAACAGATGGGTGACATTAACACAGCAGAGTACAACTGTCAGTGGTGGAAATTTTTGTGTTTATCTTTGTACTCTATTCCTGCATATATGTATAAGGGTTTTTCCACTTTAAGAAGCTGGCAGTTTTAACTTAAATAAGTGCTGTATTAAATAAGTATTTCAACAGGTTGCAGAGAAGTAACCTTTAGAAACTGCTACAGCAGTTTTGGTTTTACCTTCACTGCATAAAAATTTTGTCATGGCATCATTTTCCCTACTTAAATTTAAATCAAGTTTCCAACACCAAATGGAAAGGCTCTGCATTTTCAGGAATAAGACAGAGCTTTGTTCACTTTTCCCAACAAGATAATAAGATGGGTTTTTTTAAATTAATTCCTCTTCACCTTCTTACAACCCCTTCATTGCATATGTTGGACACAGCTCATCCTCATTTCTCAGCCAAATCCTGACCTGATGCCTTAGGTGCAGCCCTTTGGGCAGCTCACTGCCACCCTCAAAGAGCCTCCCGACATTCCACACAGGTTCACAGTAAGGCAGTGTGAAGCAACTCCTGTCTCATTTAAAAGGCTTCTGCAAATAAAAATGATGCACTTATTGTAACAAAAAATACCGTAATTATAAATTTGCATGGTCTGTCTACTGAAGAATACCTGAAACCTTAAAAAATTGTCTTCTCACCAGAAATGCTCTTTATGACCTGCCACAAGCTGCGTATATTTAGAAAACTGTTTTTGAATCCCTCCACACCTCTCTTGCTTGGATTCTTTGAACTGTACTCTCCTTATAGGAAAGGTTGTCTCCAACAGTGCTATTGTGCAGTGGCCAGCAAAACAGGCACCTTTGTGTGCCACTAGGTTGAACGCTATATTCAGCTGCTTCTTGTCAAGGCACAGCCTACATGTTGAACTGCTACAACACTGAAACAGCCTCTTTGGTACCACAGGCACACATAAAAACAAACAGAGGCTGAACTGTCCCCCACAGGGTTTGTGTTTTATGGCTCCGTACATCATTTTGGCTAAACTGTTGACTGGAAAATATCTCTGAGCCTTCAAGATTCCCTTGACAAGCTTTTTAAAAATAAACTAACTAGAACTCATGATCTTTCCTCACAGTGAAAAGCTCTTCACTTTAAAATACAGTCTACAAGCAATACTAAAAGCTACTTTTTTCAGGTGAGATGCGCAATCAGCTGGTAGTTGTCAATTTATTTGATTTGCATCCACCACTTGGTACATTCAGGTGCAAGCCTGAGCATAAGTCATCTTTAGAATCATATTTTAAAAATGCTTGAATTTGACTCAGAATTTTTGACAGATATAGTTTTGGTAGAATCCTTGCCCAGGAAAATATCCTGTAGTGAGAGCTAGTCCATGCCATGGCTTGTGCCTCTACTAACCCCTATTCTCCATCCCATCCTTTTGTTATTCCTTTAAATTGAAAAAAACCCTCAGCTTCTATCGCCCAGTGGAGCAGGACCTGATAAGGATATTACTCCAAGAAGAAAGTGACCCCAAGAAGGTCTCTTCAGTCTTGAATGGGGGAAGAAGGGGACCCTAGCTCCATGAAACTCCTAGCTCAAAGAAACCCCCTACAGGATTTTACTCCTGAGGCGGAATAGGTGTGGTGATAGACAATATTTCAAAAGGCAGTTGGGTTAACTGCATTCCAAGCCTCCTTTTACTAAACTTGGCAGAATTTATCTCAAGATTTGATTAGAAAGAAGGATAAATAAGCCTTCTTCCCCTAATCATATCACTATGAGAGTCACAACACTCTCCATTACTGTTTGTGGGTAGAGTTTGCCCTTACACTTTGTCATAATTTTAACTATTTGCAGTTCATTCTTAAATGAGAGAAAAAAGATGTAGTGTTATGTATTTGGACACAAAGTGGATTTTTATAGTTCCCAGGTAGCTTGAGTCTTACCCAGAGCAGACGGCAATTGTTTGTGGTTTCACAGTCCAAACAAACCTTTAAATAAGACCAAAACAAGAAGACACTTTTATTGCATGTCCTCTGTTGATTCCTAACAGTAGCATTTTCAAAAGGACCTATTTTTGTTCAGCAGCTCTAAGAACACTGGAGACTCATTCACATTTCTTCTAATCTTCAGTCATAGTATAACATCTCCAATATTACAGAATGCCTTCTACTAAGGCCTTTCTCACCTTTTAGATTACTATTTCAAAAGAGTAATGTCAGGGTGATTTTTTCCAGATCAAAACCTACTGCGGTGTCCTTACAGCCACAAAAAGAAGGCCTGGGTATCATACACCATGATTATAGTGTCAGCCCCAAACTGCAAGGAATCTTGTAGAAAAGTAAAAGGGGTGCTCTTAACCCCCAAAATCCTGTGCTGTGGGTGAGAAGCATTCTCCAAAGCACTTGGAGGGTTTTCAGTTCCTCCCTTTTCCTGGGGGATAGAAAACATGGTCACTGCTTCATATACACAAAAGAAAAAGTTTATTCCAGCAAGGACAAGAGAAAATACAAAGCTGCAAAATACAGACAGGCAAGGAAACAAAGGTAAAATGAGAAACCTTAGGAGGTACCACCCACTGTTGAGGTGTTCTTCAGACAGCTGGATGAAGAAAGTTCTGCTCACCAACAACCCCTCCATATGTAGCTCCCTGCAAGAGACCAGGGAGGGTGGCCAGTGACCACAGACATGGTTGCTCACCTGATTCACAGAGCATTTCTCTGTCCTCTATGTATGTCTTTTTTAAGGTTCTAATCTGTTTTAATCTACTGTTTCCCTGGGATATTTGAAGCAATAGTAGGTGCATTGATAAAATTTCATGGAGACTTGCCTTCTTTTCCCTCCCCAGTTAAATCCAGTAGTAAACATCTCTTGTATATACAGGCTGCTAACCCAATCCTTTACCTGGACTGAACAGCTGCATAACAGTGACTTGGGAAGACAAATGTCATAACTCTGAATGTCTCTCCCTTCCTTTTATTCTTTCCCCAGCTCTATATGCTAAGCATGGTGCTATATAGTATGGAGTATCCCTGTAGTAAGTTTGGGTCAGCTGTCCCAGCTTTGTCCTCTCCCATCTCCTTGTGCACCTCCAGCCACCTCACTGGTGGGGTGGGGTGAGGAGCAGAAAAGGCCTTGTCTCCGGATGTAAGAACTGTAAGAACATCAGTAATGTAAATATGCCTGTGTTATTAACACTGTTTGCAACATGAATCCAAATCACAGCTGCAGAGCAGCTACTATGGAAAAAAAAAGCCCCATTCTAGCCAAACTAGCACACTAAATAATACTTTTTCCTTTACTTTGTCATATGTATATCTTCTCTAGTGCTCAGATAGGCACAGGAACAGGGTAAAATGCACACATACATCCTAACAGCTAAGTAAACTCAGATACAATCCAGAAGAACATAAGACCTTAAGAGCCATAAGACAGAAGGCAGATAATGTTTTTACATCTCTAAGACAAATAGAGTTTTGGAGATCATCTCCTAAAATCAACCTTATCCTTTAAATCTGCTTACAAAAGCAAAGAGAACAAGATTTTTCATGCCAAGACACATTGAAACTACACAGTGCCCAGCAACTTAAAAAAAAGAAAAACAGTTGTGTCTGAATTCTAGTCTCTTTACAAGACTAAGCCCTGAAAATTCAGTGACAAAATGCTGCCAAATATCTATGGGGTTTTTAGCCCTACCCTGGTCACTGCAGGCTGTTTTAAAGTAGCACATGTTAAAAACTGTGAGTATGGGATGGAGGATTAGATTTTCTCTCAGCTCATACCCACTGAGATGTCCTGGACAGGCAAGCAAAAAGAAATGAACAGTCTCAGAAAGGGACAGCTCCAAATCCACTGAAGATGTTACACCAGTCAGCAGTACATGGCACTGGTTCAGTCTTTCAAGTTTCTTCACTGTCTCCCCTCAACACAAAAGCAAAATCCTTCCCGTGACTCACTGGGCTGCTACCTTGGGATGTGAGGGTTCTTTGTATATATCAAGCCTGACCTGAGGGGCAGTACAAGTAGAAAGGTTACTTTGCTTTCTTTGGAATCTTGGATTGTCTCTTGCAGCTTGCTTTTTTCAGTCACAGAACTTGGCCTCAGGCTGACAACAAAACAGGTTTCCGGGACAGCTTCTATATGTCTTGGATGTATAAATATAAAATATCATCTACTTTTTCTTTCTTACAGAAGCATGAAATGCCTGTCTTAATTACTCAAGGTCTGATAGGCCAGAATACATTAAAATGAACCTTGGACTTTACACTAGAACATTCCAACTGTATCCCACAGGTCCATGGTGCATTGCACCAGTGTGACAATGGCTATTGGAGTATTCACGTTTCTGCCAGTCCATTTAGCTGGTCCTTCTGCCACTTGCTCTCACCCTTGCCTCTTCCAGGCACAGAGCACTAAGACTCATTTTTTCTCTGAATTCAAAACTCATTCCCTGAAGTATAAAATACAAAGACTCTCTC
The DNA here is from genome assembly GCF_015832195.1 of Motacilla alba alba. NCBI lineage: Eukaryota > Metazoa > Chordata > Aves > Passeriformes > Motacillidae > Motacilla > Motacilla alba. The sequence goes on along the minus strand of NC_052016.1, from coordinate 43,798,034 downwards.
CTAGATGAGGGTCTGGAAAATTGCAGAATTTCAGTTTGTCACTAAGCATCTTTGTAGAAACTTAGATCAAGAGTTGTTATCAGTCATTTTTTAGAATCACAGAGTCATAGAATACTTTGGGTTGGAAGCGGTCTTAAAGGCCATCTAGTTCCAAACCTCCTGCTATAGACAGGGATGCCATTCACAAGATCAAGTTGCTCAGTGCCCCATCCAACCTGGCCTTGAACGCATCCAGGGATGGGGCATCCCAAACCTTTCTTTTAGACATGGACACAAATCTTGCTGCCCTAAAATCCCACCACAGTTAGATCAACAACACTCAGATTTTACCTCTAAACTTTAAAGGAAATGCTTACATGCAGTAACATAGGGTGCCCTCCAGCAAGACAGCGGCATCTATAGGATCAATTTTCTATGCTCCAACCATGTGCTGAGAAAATTAATTCAGTGCACTGTAAAACCATCCTGTGAAATTAGGATTGAAAGCTCATGTCAATACTCCCTACACATTCCCAGGCATCTGGGAAATCATAGGTGCTCACAAACTCTGGGTCATTGGAGCAACTGTGTTGTTAACACACCGTTTGATAGGCTGCATTTACTGAGCTACACGGCAATTTCCACCATAACTGCACCAGCAAGGCTCCTGCTGTGTCTCTGCTGTGACTATCCACTCTCCTCAGCTTTTAGCCTTGGCTTGTATTTTGGGCCCATGCCAACCAACATTCTGCCAGACATATGCAGAACAGAGTTTGGGGAATAGCAGAGGACAGGGACTGTACCCTGTGGGGAACAGATAGGTTTTTATCCTGCTCTGGACAGGAAAGGGGACATGCCATAAATCTTGTTTTCAGGACCTGAGACAGGATCCTGGTATATTTCATTTTAAGCATGAGACCATGTGTACATGGACCAAGTATAAAGCTTGGTACAAATTCTTCCAAATTTACTTAGAAAGAAAACAGCTATGCAGTCCAACCTCAGTACTTCTCCTGTAGACAAAGAAGGCCATGTCATAAAGTACCCAGAAAAGGAGATTACTTTTCTCAAAAGCAGAACAGCAAAACACATCTGACAACAATTTTGCCCAATCACACATTTCTGTTCATATCAGCTGAGGCTCTGCCTTTTTTAACAAATCACATTTAAAAAAATTAGAACTTCAAGCATTTTTTCACTTGCGACTGGCCATGTTTTATGGTCACATCACCTTCTTTGTTCCAAAAGTGCTGTCTACAGTGTTTGGTATTCTCCACTTTCTCAGTACACAAAAACCATCCAGTACTGGACCTACTCTGGTTATTGACACATCTATATTGACAAAGAGGCCTTTGTTCCCAGACAGTCTCTTCTTGGAACCAAAACTGAAGTTTTATCAGCCACCGTCCTGGCCCTTTTATTCCAAAATTTCATTAACAAAATACTTTCTTGAAAGTGTCTTTTCATATCTCCACATAGAATCGTAGAATTGGCCACACTGGAAGGGACCTTGAAAGATTATTTCATCCAATCCTTTGTGGGAAAGGAAGCCTAGTTGAGATTATCTACTGCCTTGTCCAATCATGTCTTGAAAAGGTCCAGTGAAATACTTGGGATAAGAAGACCATGCTAAATTATTAAAATCTTTCCCCTATCCTTAAAAATAATCTAAATTCCATAAAGAAGCCTAGGGAAGGTTTTCCCACAGGAAAGCCCTAGAAATCTGTTGTAACACACTGCAGGATCTCCCAAAGAACTGTGCTGCAATTCAAGGCTGTAGTAAGCCAGGCCCTCATAGCCTGTCTCTAGAACTGTTTTTTCCACCACAGTAGCCCAGAACCATGGAAACACAAATTACCACTTTCCTTTTGTTGTCTTTTATCAGCAGCATAGATTCTGCCTAAATATCTGCTTACACACAAACCTCCAGAAAAAGAACAGCAGCAAAATATTTATGACTCTCTGGTACAAAGTTAATTAGCCATTTTTCTGCCACTCTATAGCTCCCAATTTTAACAAAATTTAATACAATTCCTTTGGGTGACGATTTGGGACAATATTAGCCGGAGAGCTCATAAGCCTTTTGTGAATTATCTGGTGCAAGCACTTAGCTAATATGCTTTACCTCTAACTCAGTTATGTCTCTATAGTAATTGCTGTTTACACAGTATGTTTGCTAACTCAGGATAATATTCTTTTCATGTGATTCTTCAAAATTAAGCTAATATGACACTAAGATTATTAATTTTCATTGAAATGCTACGTAAGGCCTATTAAAGCTCTGGACATCAGCCTAATAGCAATAATATATATTCCTTTGCTCTCTCAGGATCTGAAGTGGACAAAATGGCCATTGATAATAGATGTTCTATTCAGATGAATAACCGAATGGGGCAGACTTTTAAATAAAAGAGAAATCTGAAATGATATGAGTGTTTTATTCATTATCATAAGGGCTGGATTTCTGTCCAAGTGGCACTACTGAAAGGAAAACAGAAATCACAATAGACTGCCTCCAGCAATGAGATATCCATCTGGATCTGACCTCTGTGGACAAGGAACTGCACCATCTGACTGTTGCTGAGGTCTGAGGTTCTGAGCTCTCATTTAAAATAAAATATTATCTACTACACAGAGGTTCAGCTGTGGCCTGACCCTACTACTCAAGACCCTCTACCAGCACAGAGGTGGAATAACTCTTGTCCAGAGGCCAAGAGTGTAAAGGTATAAATAGCTTGGACCTCCATCTGCCGTTAACTGGTTCAAGTTCAATGAATTTAATAGTAAATGGATTTAAATCTGAGGATGACCCGGCCCTGAGCATCTTAGAAAGTCACACACATTTTATCCAGACACAATGAATTACCTCGTTTTCTCAGACATTTTGTTTGAAATGGATAGCCACTGTTGTGTTCACTCTGTCTTTAGATTAAAAGTTGTTTGGGCAAGGACACAAGAATTTTGCCATCAGTCTAGGCCCATTGAGAGGAAATAAAACAGCTTATATTGCTAAAGAACAAAATAAATCTGCAAGGGACAAGGCCTAAATGACTGTATTGTGAGTCTGGACAATGCCTCAAGGGAGAGTTCCGGGGATGGGACAAAGGCAGCCCCAGGGAGGGGACTGGTGTCACTTTCCTTAATTTTCTGGTGCCTCAACCACTCCTGAACCAGAATGAGAGAAGGCTCCCAACGTTTTTGTTTTCAACAACCTACATATTTTAATGGATCCTCCTGAAATAATTTTGTATTTCAAGAAGATTGTTTATTTTGTTCTTTGAAACAAGAGATTGATCAACAGGATTTATTGCTGAGTGAGTTAACTTCATCAGCTATTGCTACCTTTATTTCCAGCCTTCACAAACAAGCAAGCAAAAGTTTAATTTATGCACATTGATATACATTTTTTATCCTTTAAATGTTACCTAGAATTTCTGAAAGGATTGTCTACAGTCATGAAAGCTTGAAAAACAGCCCTTTTTGCATAGGTATGTAATATAAGAGTAAAAACTAAATGCCTCAGTAAAAACATGGATCATTTTAATAGATTTTCAATATGGAAAAACCTCAGAAACTGTCTGCATAGGGCTTGTTATACAAAAACATATACAATAAAAATATTTGATTAGTTATTAATATTTATTATTACATACTTATTACTTTTATTCATCACAAATATTTTTCCTAGTCATCTGCTTTCTTTAATGTGCGTTTTCAAAACAGTTCTGTATACTCTTAGTCAACTATTCCCTTTTTTTTTAATAATTTATTTTTAAATGTGTTTATTTATTTTTAAATAGAGGTTTATGGTTTATAGTAGACCCTGAAAGATGTGGTTTCACTAGGGCTGTGGGACAACTAAAGCAACAGATTCAACAAGGGTAGAGTGGTGAGGTACCTGCAAGAGTTCCCTCAGGGATCTCTAGGTACAGACCTGGTGCATGTTGAAGAAAAAGATCAGTTCATTTCATTTTATGACCTCTTTCCAGCTTCATTCTGTTTCCATAGGTGCGTAGTTAAATAGAAAATGAATGTTGCATGACTTAAATTAAGGAAATTATCAGGTATTTGTCTCTAACCTCAGCAAGAATGGAATGAGTCTAGAGCTCCTGGTGTGCACCTTTCCTGCAAACACCCAAACTCTCCACGGATTTTCCTTCTCAATGTCTTTTCACATAAGTAGATTTTCAGATTGTTTCTTTCCTCTTGTGATTTGTCTTAGGTAAAGAGCATTTTCAGGTACTCAGAGGCTTCAACAACAGCACAGAGATTTCCTATTTATTTATTGCCCTTATAAGCACAGATACATAATCTCATCTCCCTTATTTTAGCATCTTGCTTAACCCCTTTTTCTTATTTTAGGGGCTCTAATCCACAATCTGAGAAATAATTGGTCCAGCCAGGAATCACTTTCTAAGAAGCTGCACTTTGGAGTTCTATCTTGAGTTGCAGCCTCCTTCCGGCTCTGCCCTGTAGAGTCCTAACCAGCTCTGTGTGCTTTGGACACACATACATTACTACACTATTGGATTTTCTTTCTCAAGGGAGTCACAACAAAAGAAAGTCTGTTTTCAGACAGGAATTTCTCAAAAATTTAAGGACAACTATAAAAATTGATTTCTTAATTTCTAGGAATCCAAAGCAGAGGTTAGAATAATGCCTAGTTTTTCAAATTTGAATTTAAAAAAAAAAAAAAAAAGAGAAAAAAAATTGCCACTAATAATTCCCTAGTCACATTAGATGCTAGTTAAAATGCAGAGTGTGCAGTTCCAAAGTGTTTGCATTATTTATATTTTTTTCCTGTATAAATTCCCCTTAGGCAATTCATTACAAGGTTTGGTACTCACTTTTTGAAATGCTGTGCAAGTTTATGCTGCCATTATATTAAATGTTGCTATGCAGCTTAAAAAAGCATACCTTGAAAGCATGAGAAGTTCTGTCCTACCAGATGCAAGCTAGCAGAAGATGCTACATCATGTCCCTAAATATCAGTTATGCACTAGGCTGCCCTTGGAGACTGCAGCTGAGAGGGGCTATGTGATGCCCAAGCCTTCCACCTCACGGGCAATTTCTTCAGCTAACAATTCATTTACAAAATGTTCAGGGGAAAGAGTCTGTCCTTGCCTCTTGTGGCAGCTGTATGCTTTTAATCTGAATTTCGGTTCTGGAGGGTGTTGTGCTTGCTGATAGGTGCCTGGCACTAACTGCGGAAGATGAGTGGACTCAGCTGCAAGGGAGTGACATGCCTCTCCACTTTTCAAAGGTGCTTAGGTAAGTTTGGGTAAATCTCTAACCACTACAGAGTGAGAAACCCTGTTGAAGCTTAGAGAAGGACACAAGCCGCATAGAAAATTTTCTGATCAGGTTGGGAAGTGTGCAGTGATTTTAGAGTACAAAAATCACAAAATTAAGTAGGAGTTGAGAAGTCTTTCTTTATCATCAGTTTGGTCATAGACACCTATTCTGTCTTCAGAAATCAGTCCAGCCCTCTGCAGTGCAGTCTCAAAGCATCCCTTTGCTTTGAAGTCAAACCCTGAGGGGAAGGGGGGTTAAAAAACCTGCAGAAGGAGGAGGTCATATCCCTCCTGTTTTAGTAGCTCAGCAGTAAGGGAACTTGCCCAGATAAGGAGTGTGGTTATTACCCCAGTCTGTCTTCAAGTATTTGAAATTTTCACCTTCTAGGCAACTGTTCTTATCACTGGGATAAAGCTTACCTGCAGAATTTGCCAAAACCCTCTAGCAGATTGTTTCACTTTGATGATTCTATAAATGAATATTAAAGAGAGAAACTGTGTGACATAAATTACGCATTTGTTACATTGGTAAATAAAACTTCTCTTCCCCCCACCCCCGCCCCCAGGTGACACTTCTCCACAAGACAATAGCCTTGTTCATGCTTCTCTAGCTCATTAAATATCAAACTACTCTACTAAAGTAAAACAGTTTTTATAGACAGGATAGAAAAAAATCCCCCTTTGGTGCACAGGGCTGTGGTTTGGGTTGCCGGTGATACTGCTTCCTATCCTCTGAGGCTGGAAAATATCAAAATCACACATCCTCATTTCTGAGCACCAGGAGGAAATTCCACAACCACCTCCTCTTGCAGCTGCAAGCCTAATCCCAGTATGCATCCAAATCCTTATGAGTGAAATGGATGTCATAGGTGCATTCCCCCAGCGTGTGCTAGGCCCCGACATTTTCCTCTTTACAAGACTCTGGTGAGGCACCGTATCCCCTCATACAGCTTCCACTAGATTAAAAGGCTGATGAAAGCAGCAGAGTAGTGCTTACTAAGCTGCAGCATAATTCATCTTGCAGACATAATTTCTGTCAGGTTCCCTTCTGCATTTTGGTCCTACCAATGAAATTTGCAATCTGGTCCAAAAACATCCCAGGTTTTACCAGACCTAATCAGTGGTCTGTGCCTGTTATCTAATGTATCTGGTTTATTCTCTTTCCTCTTATCAGGATGCTTCTCCAAATGCTTTCAAGACCATAGATTTCATGGAGGATACAGGTGATTGCATAAAACCATCTGGACTTGCCAGGTGGTATAGTATGTATTAATCAGCTATAGAGAGTAGTATCTTTATGACCATTGCCACTTATCAGCAAACTTTAGCGTCATCATATTTTGTCAAATAAAATTTCTGTAACTCTGTTCCTTAATCCTAATGTTTATTCTGAAAGGTCTGGAGGCATATTTACAAAAAACAACATGAAACACCAGGATTAAAATTGACTGTAATATTGAAATTCATCTCCTTATGACTTTGTGGAATCTCTAGCACAAAACTTATACTATTTTTTTCACCTATATTTTATTTGCTGTCTACTATGTACCGCACTCCTTGATCAGATATTTAATTGTCTATTTTTTCTTTCCTCTGGAAGGTAACCAGTCCCATGACTGCTTTGCTTTCAGATCACAGAGCACTTTAAACTAAAGAAAACTCTACTTCTCAGCTGAGTTTGAGCAGCTGGCCGACGGAAGAGATGGAGACAGCAGCAGTTTTCCTGGAGGGCAGTGTCAATAAAAAAGAGAGAAGGATATTGTTTCCCAATAAACAAGCCCACAAAGAAAGATGAGGTAAGTTCCCATTTCAGCCTCCCTCACACCTTCTTCTGTTTCAACCACGGCTTTGACCAGCAAAAGTCAAGAGCATGGGCACCACAGGCAGATAAATCTACTGGGAAAGATGCAAATGCAAAACAGGACATTAGTTATGGAAATCATGGAGCTACAAAGCTACTTGTACACTGGAGTGCTGCTACCACTCAGGCAAAGCAGTAAAACTTCTTGATTAGATAGATCTCTTGATTGCTGTTCTTGATTAAATAGCTGGGGGGACAGGGGGGAGGAAACAGCAAACTTTTTTGCTGAACTGAGGACTATCTGAGGTCTCCTTATACCAGTGTTTCTGAACAGCTGTTACCTAGCTATATCCCAGCTGGCCACAACGCCTTACCTAACGCAAGGCAGTCATTTAATAAATTGGGGGATATTTTCCTATAGACCATAATGGCTTTCTACCATTTCTCTCAAAGAGCAAAATATCAGAACCAACCAAAAAGGTAAGGCACCACTACTCAGCTCCCAGTACAGTTTGATCAAGGATTGCACACGCCCAGCTTCTGCCTGGTTTGTTCCTGTCAATATTCTGGGGTACTTGCACCAAAAACAGACACACAGTTGCCTGCAGAAAAGGTTATGTATGCCAGGATAGTATGGCTAGGAGCATGAAAGCTGATATTCCTTGGTGGCCAGCATCACACAGGCTTCAATTACTACTGATGATCTGCATGCACTGCTTGCTCCAGCAGGGATCTGCTTACAAATTAATGGTGTTCGGGTTGCCTTAGGAGGCAACCTAGAGTAAGAATATGGCCCACTGAGATCCCAGACCTCAATTTGTTCTCTGCAAGATCATCCTTGAAGGTATGTGCTCTCCCTTATAAATCCTTTAGAAACTTCCCTCTGTTTCCTTGCCCTGAAAGTGGGTTTTCTCCCAGAAAGGGATATGGAAGAATTATTCCTTTGAGAACTGGTTCTGTTTGAAGAAATCTACAATTCTGACAATTTGAGCTGTATGTAACAGAATGGAAATATACAAATGGGAACTTAAGATGACTTTGACCATTAGAACCCACTGGCCTCCAAGGCAATGTGCTACTGAGAATAAATTTCTGCTTTGGGTGTTGCGTGTACCTATTCCCTTGTGTGTGCAATGGGTTTATTGTGTGCTTTGATAGCCTTGAAGAAGACTAAACTTCTTTCATCCAATTTCACATCTAACTGAAACACCATCAGTCCACAGTCACAGCAAGAACTGAAATGTTTTTGAACTCCTCTCCTGCTGAGAACAGAAAAGGCTTGATGAAGGTCTTCACAAATTCCAAAAGGCAAGACAGTCTGGTTGAAAAGAAGCACTTACTTGAGATATTTGTTTTGTTTTGAGTTTGTTGGTTTTTTGGATTTTCTTTTTGCTACAGCAGACTAGAAAGAGACAAGTATTTCCAGAAGGAAAGTTTTGTCAACAGAAACAATATATTTTATTAAGCCAAATGTTATAGCTAGAAAAAAAAGCCAAGCACATTTCAGGAGTGCAAAGAACTGAAGAAAGTTTATGTACTTTAAAGCTTGCCATCTGCTCTAATACAAGATATTTCACCTCCCTACAATCCTTCTCTTGTTTATAACCTTGGAGCATCATAAGCATGCAAAACTTTATATTTATTTGATATGAAAAATCTCTGTGTAATAGAATAGCCAGTAGGCCTCTGGGAAATAAGCTGAATTGATTTATAGAGAAAAAGTTAATGCTTTTTTATTATTATTTACAGAACTAACTTGGGCTCAGGATCTAGCTATTTGCTTGGTCGGTTGATATTTTGCAGTGGAATGCTTGCTCTTTCTATGATATTAGAGTCAAATCTACTCAAGGTTGCAGTTATCACCCATTAAAACCATGCCACAAATGTTGTTTTCTCACAAATAGATGATTTTCTAAAATCAACATATTTCTGAGCAAAAGGAAACTCTCTCAAAAGAATTTCACCCAACTCTTTGTTTGTCTGTGGAGGCAGACAAAAATTATTAATAATATAAAAAATAACAGAAAGCCGGAGAAAAAATAATGCTAGAAACAAAACATTGTGATATAAATAATAGTTCTGTCAGCCTGGACTTGGGAGTGGGAAGAAAGATTTAATAAAAAGTAGAAAAAGAGTTCTCATTAGTGAGTAGGCAATTTCCAGAATGAAGGGCTCTTGAAAACAGCTGTGAAGGGTTGACCCTGGCTGGACACCATGTGCCCACCAACATTGCTCTGCCCCGACTCAGCATGGTGGGGGAAAAATATAACTAAATTCTCGAGGATGGAGATAAGGACAGGGAGAGGTCACTCACCAATTACCATCACAGGCAAAGCAGATTTGACTTTAACTCAATTTATTGCCAATAAAATCAGAGTAAGATAACGAAAAATAAGAGTCAAATCTTCAAAACATCTTTCCTAAAAAGTCCTCCCCTGTAGCAGCTCAGGAGCAAAGGGAGTGGGGGCTCTGGTTGGTCCATCACACATAGTCTCTGCTGCTCCTCCCTCTTCAGGAGGAGGATTTCTCCCACTCTTCCCCTGCTCCAGCCTCGGCTCCCTCCCACAGGAGACAGTCCTCAACAAACTGCTCCAATGTGAGTCTCACAAGCTTCCCGAGGGGTCACAGCCTCCTTTAAGTTTCTGCTTGCTCCAGCATGGAATGCTCCAGGATCTCTGCTCCACCCTGCACCTCCATGGGCTGCACCATGGGCAGCAGGGGCATCTCGCCTCCAGAGGCTGGAGCCCCTCCTGCCCCTCCCTCTGCCCTGACCTTGGGGTGTGCAGGGCTGTTCCTGTGGTATATTCTCATTCCTCTCCTCTGGCTGCTGTTGCCCAGCAATTTTTCCCTTCACATCTGTTACCTCAGAGGTGCTTCCACCATTGGTGCCGGGCTCAGCCTTGGCCAGTGGTGGGTCTGTCTTGGATCTGGCTGGCATCAGACAAGAAGGAAACTTCCAGCAGCTCCTCACAGAAGACACTCCTGCAGTCCCACACTACCAAAACCCAATATAATACCTGGCTTGAATTAAAAGGGGGAAAGGGGGATTTAAATGAGATCATGACTAGAGAGTTCTCTCATAAAGGATATAATTGCATAACGCTGTCGTAAGGTGATGAGAAGCATAAGAGAATATTGGTGTTATTTTTAAAATAGAAAAAGTGGGGTTTAGCCCTTCAACAGACACCTTAAAGAGCCTCCAACTCTTAGAATCTTCTTTTCTCCTTGGCTCCGAAGTACAATTTCACTTTCTTTTCAAGAATCAAGAATATAAAAACTGCACTGTCACACATTGTTTAGATACGTGTAAGGACTCTTCCCATCTGCTGCCAAGTTTTCCCTGATGAGTCGCCTTCATAAATCAGCCTCATTTTTCATTTAACTTTTCACCTGTCTGATCATGACAATAAGCTGCATCTGTTTTTACAGCTGCTGGCAGGTGCCACAGAGGTAGAATTCTCCCTCGGACTGGGTGAGGAGTACTTGAGGGGTCAGTTGATGTGGCTAAGCTTTCAGGTCCAGGCAATTTGTTTTGAAATTCCTGTCCTTAAAATGAGAATGAGGAATGAAAAAAAGGAGGGGAGGGAAGGCTGCAGTAGTGGAAGGGATGTGACAATGACACAAAATTTCCTGAGGATGACAAAGGGAGGAATTAGAAGTGTCGACTTCAGCTAAGGGGAAAGGGGGTGCTCAGGCACCCCAAAGACTGCCATCCTAGTGTGCAGCCATGCTGAAAACATGACTTTTGCCAGGAATCACTTATTTTCCTTAGCTTTGAATACTGAGGTATTTTAAGCAGCATGATTCCCTTCGGTCAGACAGATAAAAAAAACCAAAAAAACTTCTTACCTTTGACTTTGAACTAGGACAATTTTCCTGAATTATCAAAGTCACTTTGAAGCTTTCCCATTTATTCTGTCTCTCTCTGTAACTGACTCTAGACCCTAAGTCTCTTGGGTGAGGTTCACACAGATAAAATTCTTTTATTTAATTTTATTTAGCAATAATGAAAGCTTGTTTTTATCCCAATATTTGCCCTTAGCAGACATCAAGCCCAGTACACTTAGCCTTGACTACAGGGCAATTTCAGCAAGTGAAACTGCAGCTGTCTGTTTCCACATGCCCCATGCTGCAGCTGTGTAGAGTGCAAGGTGGCAGCTATGGAGAAATGTGTGGGTCAGGTAGTGTCACTTCTCCACGTCTTCTCTGTCCACTTGACCCCTTTTTCCATTACAGTGACAATTTCCTCTCCAGCAGGTCAGCCGTGGGGAGTTTTGAATGTCAGCAGGAGCTCTATGGAATGCTGCACATTTTGATACACCCATGCAGTGCACAGAGGAACCTCTTCCCATCTGAGGTCAGGCTGATTCTCTTACACATTTCACAAAAAATTCTCCTAACTACTGAAATTCTGTTTGTCTGGGTTTTTTACTGGGTTGTTTGTTTGTTTGTTTGTTTTGTTTTTCAAGTCAGTCATCTGTATTTTGGGTATTGATTGAAAAACATTCCGGAAGGTTTTTTTAGTGGGCACATAGTGGCCCCCCCACACCTTTTATTGCTGCCTGAAATGTAAAAGGCAAGAAACACCAGCCTGTCATACAGAACAAGACATCCCAGCTTATGTCTGCTCTTGACTCCTTATTATCTGGCATCCCACAGGCTGGAAGCCTTTTCTGTTATTCCAGTCTATTTTAGAGGATGCATCTTCATTATTATTTTGACTTTTTATCTGCACTCTCCCCCTACAAGCTCAAACTTGGAAGTTCTTTGTGAATATAAAAATATGGCATATGCTTATGCTTATTTTAACTTATAGATTTCTTTAACTATTTCTTTTCTTTTTTCCTATTTTTTTTATTTCATAGGATTCATGCTACCTCACATTAGCTGGCAAGATACTTCTATAAATTATCTTTACAGGTAAGAGAAGGAGAGGACAGTTTTTTCCATGCAAGCACAGACTCCTGCTCAGCCCTCACTTATTCTGTATGGATTACAGGGAGAGCTGAGACAGCCAGCTCAGTCTGCATGTCTGAATCTCAGACTGTTAATGTTAAATGCATCTCACTATCTTCCTGGTAAAACTAATCTCAAAAACAGAAAAATCAACACTTACTAATTTTTTTTAAAACTAAATTTTATCTCCACTGGGCTTTTTTTATTTTCTTTAGTGCAAGTCTAGGGATGCATATGGATGAGGATTCAATTTGGATGAGTTCTTTGCTTAAGCAGGAGCTTAGGTACTATTCCAACAGAGCCACGAGTACTTGCATAGCTGCAATAGGATGAATATTGTCTCTTTAGCTGCTGCTGATAGAGATCAAGAACACCACTGTCTGATTGACTGTTTTTCAAAACAGGCTGCAATCAAAAAAGTAAAGCAGAATAGGCTTTACTCAGTGTTCCTATTGACAACACCTAGTTCTAACCATCTTCAAAGCAATCATCAAGGTTGAAACAGCAGTTTAAGTTCCTTCTACACTTGACAGAGAGATACAGGTATCTCCATAGAACATTTTTCCAGCATTAGTCTTAGGAAGAGATGACATGGCCCTGATACACATTTGCTTTTCCACCTTAAGGGCAGAAGGAGGGACAACAGCTTCTTCAGACAAACTATCCAATTTTTAATTAGCTCAAGTTAGATGAGACAAATTTTAGTTTACTTAACTAGCGGGCATAGTCCATCAGTTACACTTTCATTTAAAAAGTATTTACTTAATTCCCTTAGTGCAGCAGCTCATAATCCATGTAACCATTTTGGACCAACATTCGAGCAGTAACAAAAGGAGAGCTCAGGACTCAAACATGACTGAATGGATTCTGTGGCAAATAAACTCAGAAAATGCCTTTGCACAATAAGCAACCCAAGACAGTGACACAGTCCTAGGGTGTTCAGCATCACAGCAATGTCTCCCTTATATTTCAGCAAGTAAAATTGGGATATTTTTATATCAATGTATTCAACTTTAAAGTGAGAGGACATAAAAGAGCTGATGGTTGGAGCATGTTGCTCAACAATAATTTACCTCACACAGAATTATTGCTGTGTGGAATACTGCCCAAAAATACCTAAGAAGTTGCTGCAGTTTCAGAGGACTGGAGAGAAATCTGCTCTTTTTGGGGAAATTGCGACATCTGCTGGTTTTTAATGACAACACCAGAAATGCTTCATCATTACCGGTTTCAGAAGAGGCCCACTGTGTGAGGGCACAGATGTGACTTGGGAGACACAAATGGTGGTGACAGCCTTGCAAGGCATCAAGAAGGAGTTGCGTTTTGGAAACACAGTAAAGTCATCAAGAGTTTAAAAAAAAGTTTCAAGATCAGCTTCACAAAAAGGTTTCACAAAATATCACTGGAGTCTGACAGAATTACTCTCAAGACATCAGAAGTCAATACTCAAAAAGAAAGTTTAAGTTCAATTTTCTGTGTTTCCTGTTGCTCTCCTACAATTGCACTCATAAATACAATTTGACATTGCATTCAAAATATAAACTCTTCAGTTCCACAGTGAGAAGAAAAACCTTGCAGGGAGAAGAAATAGAAACCAACCAATTGCTAACAAGCTTTGCTAGTAGATATTTACTGATTAGAAAAATAATATTACAATGCACTAGGAGTGCTGGCCTGCTCTTAGATGCCTGTTTTTAAATCAATGGTAAAAAAACCAGAACAATCGTGAATGCGATCTTTAAAGATGTTACTTTTCGCAAGCAAAGGAGCACGAGTTTGACAGGCTCTGAATTGTTCTGCAGAACTCTATTTACAGCTAAACACTTGCACATCTCCCAGCAACTGCTGCTTTATTTCAAATGTGTGTGGAGCGATCTATTCATAAACTGTGTGCACAATCATAATCATACACCATTTTTGAACATTTACAAAGAGAGATGGCTCATAAAGACAAGAGGAAGTTGTATTTTTAAGTATGGAAATTAACACTGGAAATAAAAGTTTTCCCTTCCCCTTGAAGGCCAAAAGCCTGGACCCACACTTCTCAGCTTAGAATTAAACTTAAGTAGCATTCTGTGCTTTTTAAGTTGACCTCCAGACTGCTTTATTATTGAAGCATAATATACCTGACATGGCAAAGAGGAGTCAGGTACAGTCATGGTTGCAGGAAAATAGATTATTTTCTTATCCACTCAGGGTATAATGAACAAAAGAAGTGTGTTGGTCACTCTCGGCAATGTACCTAGAGCTGGGGTCCTTCAGGAACAGAGGACTTTTGCAAAATCTGCTACTGTTTAACAGACCTAAGCAGCACTGATTTCTAAACCAGGAAATTAAAAGAAGGCTGCAAAGAACTAAATGTCTCCAACTGTATCCTTCAAGCGTTCCAATAAATTTGTCAGCATATTCTTGACATAGACCAGATAAAACAAAGTTGACAGTGACAGAGTGCCACCACCTGAGACACCAAAACAGGGTTTTTTCTGCCTTCTTGTCAGCAGCTTGCTTTAAAAAATCCCTACAACAGGAGGAAAAAAATGATAAAGACTAGAGAAAAAAAAACTTTTCAAAATGTCAGTACCCAGAATTATGCCCAGATGTTCAATAGGAAACCAGTCACTGAAAACATGGAATTGGCATCATTGTATTTTGATGCACAGCAGAGAAATATTTCCAAGGCAGAACTGGCAAAGGACCAGCATCTGCTACCTGCTAATTAACACTTTAAACACAGCATTGCAGGTGGCTGAACAGAACAATGCAAACCCGGAGTGTACTGCACGCCGAGCCCCGCTCCGCTGGGAAGGATCTTGCTCCCTCCCTCCTCGCTGCAGAATCCATTCCAGAGCTGCCTGCAGTCTTTTGCATTTGTCTGCTTCTTCACTGCCTTGACAGCCAGTATTATAGTTATTTAGATGTTGTGTAACTGTATTACTTAATGTTTGCACAGTGCTTTGAATATGTGAATTGCTATCCAGCTATTCAGTGTTATTATTTCCATTAGGATGAACCATAAAAGCATACTTAAAAAGACAGTGCTTAAGCTGAATAACCTCCTTTTAAAAGGAATAGCAAATCCATCAGGTCTTGTCAAGATGTTCCACTACCTAAATATTTGAAAATGTACCTGCATTTGCATTACATACACACACACACTTGGACATGCATATGATTTTATTTCAGAGATCAGTATACTGATCAGTATACTGGTTTAACTAGTCCTTTGGTTTATTACTATCAAAGAGAAAATATAAAACCCTACACCATGAATATAATAAAGATTTGGTTAAGTTAAAATTTAATAGCATGTCTTAATGACAGTATTAACAAAACGAACCTTGGAAATCAAAATTAATGGCATTCTTTGATGTTGCTCTGTCTCGACTTTCTATCTTGTACAGGTCAGACTAGTTTTGTCAATTCAGGGAAATAAGGCAGAAAGGTTGTACAAATGTAATTATACTATTAACATTTTAAAGACAAAAATTGTAATGTGTATACTGCAACCAAAGAAAAATTACTTTTCTAATTCCAGGATAACTGTTAAAAAGAGTCATGCCTCTCAGTTTAAAACTAAGCATATGATGAATTGCATCAGTACGACTACAATAGTATAGACTAATACTTTATGGCAGCTTGACTTGCTATATCAAGAATTCTGTGGGTTTGAAAAGCTGCATAGACAATAAATTAAAAAAAAAAAAACCACCACCACAAACAACTGTTTTCTGACCATATGGGCATAGATAATTCCAGTCCTCCCAGAGATTTATCTCAGAAAGAAACACTAGCTAGAATAAAATTTCCTAATTCCTAATTTCCTAATTAAAAGTAATTAGAATGGAATTAGTTGAAAAGACACTCCAAAGAGTCTTCCAAAGAAGACTAGTAATAGTTCTGATGTATATAGAAGCATCTATGTTTGCACAGAGAGTTTTTTTAACATGCATGGGAAAAAAGAACAAAAACCGGCTTGTCAGAAGCCATTCCGTTTATTCCAGCTGTAGCTTTTCATTTAATGAGTTATCCTTCTCTTTACAATGCATGCCTCATTTAAAAAGATTGATAGATTAATATTACTGAAGTGATAGCTTCAAAGAACATGTCACATCTGATGACAAGGTATGTTTTCTTTAAAGATGAAATCAAATGAAACATTTGCACATAATTTTCACTCATAATCTGAGGGTCTCGGTTCACATTTGTTTGTTCAGAGGAAATCTGGAAGTACCCATGGGTTGAGCGTTCTGACAAACTGTCAGGCAAGCTAGAGGTTGTGAAAAAAAGGTTGGGTTTTGTTAGTATATAGTCCAAATTTTTTTGACTATAGGCTTAGAGAATTAATCAATGTTTGAGAAAAAGTATTAATCTGAGACTCATATTGATATCTCCATCCTGCTGAACCAATCACTAGAGTCTCTGTAAGGGCTGAGAAAGGAAAATGGGCACTCTTAGAGATAATTTATCCCAATGTAGATTGCAAAATGAAATAGACAGACCTCCATATGGAGAGACTGGAATGAATAGTAAAATTATGAGACAAATAGATTCCACATTGGCTCCAATACTGCTATCAGTAATTAACTGTCATGGTTGAGTGTCTAGAAGAAAAAACAAAATGTCTTGAACATTTCTGTGTTGCCTTCCTCTCACCACCTCAGTTAAAAGAAAGAACAGTCTTAGAAGAGGAAAGGCAAGGACCTTAAATCTCTACACGAGGCTGTCTTGATGGCTGCAGATTTATTCAGGAAATAGAAGCTGCAGTTTAACATCCCATCCCTGGTTCTTCCTGTCCTCGCTTAGCTACTTGGCACTTCCCTAGGCCAAGAACCCTTGGGAAACTGCCCTGGCTAAGGGAAGACATCCAGGAGAACAGAACGGCTTCTCCTCTTTCAGCGTTTTGAAAGAAAACAGGGAAAAATTCCCCTAAAGGTCAAAGCAAAAATAGTTTATGAAAACCCAAACCCAAACAAACAAAAAAGAGCTCTGTAGTGAGCAGAATCTTCAGATTTGCTCCTCCAGCTTCACCTCTGAAGCTTCCTTCATCAGACCAACGAGATGGTTGATACATAAACACCATTGCTGCCTCTATCCTAGCATCATTTCAGCCTCCATTTGGAACTCCTCTGCAGATTCTCCTTCTATTACCTCTGTTTGTTAGATTTGTTCATTAAACACATCCAGAAGGAAAGACAGAGTGAATCAAGCCTGTGCCATTATGAGGCTGTTTCCAGCCTCTTCACTCAGCTTGTTAGCTCTGCTTTCTGGACCTCACCCTGTGTTTCTTCTCTAATCACTCTGTTGGCTTTTGGACATGGACTGGCTCTCACAAGTGATACCCATATTGTTAGACAAATGGGTAGAATGGGGAAAGCTCAACCACTGGACCTGTAAACATCCACATCACCTGCTATTTCTTCCTGATTCTTATCTTGGTAGCAGTGTAGATGTAAGCACAGTGTCCATAAAATCCTTGGTATGACAGTATAGATTGCTTCATAAGCTCTACCTGAACAAGTATTCAATGATGCTACTCCATGCAGGGAGCTCTGAAGAGTTCATTCTTCCTTGCAGAGTCTTACACTTTCACTTCCAAATTAAACCCTTGGCAGCCTTGCACATCTGCCAGAGGACCTCTGCACAACACAAAGCACATTGTAGTTTCTCCCATGCCTGAAGGTCACATCTCAACTGGTTAAGGAAGAGCATGTATGTTCTTCCAGATGCTTTTCATACACAATTTCAATATGGGCTGAGGTAACCTCTGTCTTTTTCTTAGACTTAATACTCTGATACCACAATAAGCTGTTGAAATTCAAGTCATATCTTCTATCAAAGATATGACTTCACTGTGCTCAGAAACGCTGTCTGGGGACAGCCAAAAAGGACAAGATTTTGCTGATCGTCTGGCTCCTCCAGGAAGACTAATGAATCCATCATGGGAAGGTCAGAAAAGGCAGCACCATATCACTTCCAAGTCACTGCCACAGGAACACAGGAATTATTTAAATCTAAAAATTTCTCCTTCAGCTTTTCAATTGAGCGAGCAGCTGCCTTTGGCAGGAACCATGCAAGAGAGGTTTGGGCTGAAATAATTTAGCAGTGTGGAAGGATGGAGCAAAGCAAGTGGGGGGAGAGGTGGAGGGGGAAGCTGTAGTACAAAGTATATATAGTTACACACTTTATTTCCTCCACACCCATGATGGGAGGAAGTTAGAAGGAACATCCTTGTTGCAGAGTTCCTCTGAGAAGAAATAATCAGAGAAAGCTGTCATTTATCAAGGCACTCTGGCTGTCACTGTGCTGCTATTAACTCTGACTCAGTTCCAGTATTTCTGCATCAAATGATATTAACACCAGCCTTGTGGAAATTATTGTTTCTCTGTTACATAAAAAAAAATTATCAAATACATGTTATTCCTTTTTTCTAAATAGTTTCTGCTATTTGGTTTAGAAGCAAGCAGGAAATAAAGGAAGCAGGAGGAAGACAGTTCGGAGAGCACTGAAGTGAAAATGCAAATGTTTGTTGTACAGTGATGTTTATGTAGGGTGGGCAAGTATGAAGAAAAGTGACATTTATAAAAAAACACTGATGGTCAACTTGAAGATGCCCATTGCAGAGGGGTTGAACTAGATGATCTTTAAAGGTTCCTTCCAACCCAAGCCATGCAAGTATTCTGTGATCAGTCAGGTGGTTCTGAGGTAGCCTTGAGGTGGCACATTTTGCAATGCCCATTTTACTTTTAAGGCAAAATGAAGGAGTGGTGTCCAATTACCCCTCTCTACAAACTGTCCCTAAGGAGAGTTGTACATGTGCTTTCAGAGTTGGGAAATATTCTCAACAGCAACATAGTCTCCAAGATTTTGGGACTCAGTAAAGTGAAATGCATTTTTCACTAAGTAACAGTAGGATTGTAATAAATATACCTGATTCTTCTTAGCATGCCAGTGTGAGCTGAAGCATAAGACAGATTCTGTGTAGATTCCTAATCTGGAATGTATATTAAAACTGTTTAGATGTCATCAGTAACTAATATAAATTATAAGTCAATTATTGACATAGAGAGCTTTATAATCTTAATTCGTAAAACAGATCATTGCAGCAATTAGCCTACAAATTTTGTAGTGAAGAATCAGCCAGGTATTCTTCCAACTACTGATAAGGTTAAGGTCCAAAGAACATGATGAAGGGCTTCCTGGTGAGACAGAGTCAAATTTCAGCTTGTTGAATGACAGCTGTGCAAGATGTTTTTTACACTAGCTCTGCAGAGGAAAGTACTAGACAAGTACAATGCCAAAATTTGGAAGGTATGTATCAGCCAACCTCCTACCTTTGTAGATTGCTGCTCAAAACATCTCACTGAGGTTACTGTTCTCCACTCCACTTCTTTCCCATTCTTATTGCTGCACCCTAGTACCTTTACTTCAACCTGTCTATGAGCTACCAGAACCAGAGATTTTCAAATTCCAAGGTGCATCAGAAAGCTGCAATTGTGCAGCGATGCCTAGGACTTCTGCCAGTGCAAAAGAAGTTGTATTTTCTTTGAATGGCTGCTGAAGGAGAAATACAGCCCTTTATCACATAGAAATGCACTAAGCTCTCCCCTGGCAGCCCACTGGTTTACACTGAATATGGCATCATCCATCTTGTCTTCTGAAAACACTCAGAAAGCAGCAAGAGTGAATTCCACAGTATCCAAAGGAATTTTACAGACAAATGACGTTATTAGTGTAGATGGCATGGAACTTCACATCCCACAGGACACGTGGTTGTCAGTAGGTCTTAGCAGGAGGGCAGCTGCAGTCTCCTTCTTTGGAGCTGGCACATCAAGTCCTCTCCGGGAGCCCAGAGTACTCTTTTGCCCTGAATAAAATTCTTTCACTTCTGTCAGATAGTTAGGATGAGAAAATAATTAGGAATATGGTGGGTGTTTCACCACATATTTGGTTTTTGTGAGATATTTCCGTATAGAGGGAAAAAACATGGCTTAACATAGAATTTGTAAAGGAAGGTTATATAACCTTCCCACGGATACAACAGTTCATTTTATCTATTTTTGGCTTAAGAGAAATACTTTTGTTCTTTATCATTCAAGTCTCTCTATAAATTTGTCAGTGGGAATGTGACAGTGTCACTCATTCAAAGGCAGCACTATGCCAAGGAATATTTTGCAAATGTTACATCAATGGAAAAATAAGTACCTGACAAACCCTATCCTTAGAGAGGTCACTTGCTGTGTAGAAGCAGAGACAGCTTCCAAAGTAATCAGTTGTCTAAGGATTTTTCCAGAAATAAGTCTCTCAGAGCCCTGCCAATGTTTGGTGCTGTACAGCTGAGGCCTAATGTGTCTAAAAACATTAAAGAACTTTGAGATAAAAGTTGTGTTCAACACTTAATGCTTCATAGTTCTGGACAATCTTGAGCTCTATGGTATATTTTCCTATTTCATTTTGAATGTATTTAATGTATTAAAACAATAAAGCTGCTACTTAGTATATGTGTGTATACACATATTGATAAATATGCATACACATGAGTATATGTATAGGGTGTGTTGGTACTGACTACTTACTTGCTGAGAATCCTTCCTCAGCATGATATTAGCAAAGCCTGTGAAAGGAAGACAAAAAGACAGTGACAAAATCTCATGTCAAAGAATTTTCTTTTGTAGGATGAAAGAATGGGGAGTAGATTATTATGAAGACTGGAAACATAATTTAAAATAAAATAGAAAGAAAGGGATGGGAAATTAGATTTTTGAGCTAAATATGCTGTCTCCTTTTCTTTAAAGGCTACCAGAAAAGTTCACAAGATGGATGGTTTATATTTCAGACAGTAATACTTTTTACAGTTTCTCCAAAACATACCTCTACCCTGAAGTGTACCTTTTCTCCCTCTCTTTTATCCAATTACAAAACAAAATTGATTCTGACTACATGACTAGAAGATGACTGTAGTCAAAAACGCCAGTGACAGTAAAACAGCAACCTTTAAGTGCCTCAACATATTAGTGAACTCACAGATTTGAATTGGTCTCTTTGCTATTACTTATGTCAAAAGAGCTTCATGGTCATTTTTCAAGGCAAAAAATGGGTCCATGAGCACTGTTAGTCCATAACCCAAACACCAAAACAATAAGAGAGATTTCTGAAATGGCCAAGTGCCTGCTCAAGGAACTAGGAGATTAAGACCATAATCCAGGGTGCAGATGGTTCTTAATTCTGATAAAGCTGTAATTTTCATATTCCTTTCTCCTCTGGTGATCTTAGAGCATTTTTGAGGGGGAGTGCCATCCCCCTCTCCACTTATACATCTGGCTACAGTTTAGGGCAGTTTTGCAGAAAGCCCATCTGCCTGTTTCTAAGTAAAAACATACTTCCATGTCCTTTCATGATAATTTAAGGGTGGTGAGCAACACTCCCTATATCTCACCCCTGCCTACATTTCCAGTTATAACACAAGTATCCAGAATGAGACAGCTGTTAACATAGTTAAACTGCATGCAGCAGTAGACTGGAACTAGCTCTACTAGAAAGATACTTGAGTGAAATTCCTTATTCCTGCCCCAAATTGCTCCTTTGTCCAGACTTCATTTACATAAAGTTGGAAAATAATCTGGGGAGAGACTTCATAAACGTGTTGGTCAAAACCTTTATCTTCACTGATGGCGTATTCAAAACTTTCAATAATGTTTGGCTTATACATTTGATAAGAACTTTAATGTAAGGACCTTTCACATAATGTGTTTTAGTAACAAAGAGAGAAATGAAGAATTTACAGGGCAAACAATAATATGCATTTTTCACTGTACTTACTGTATATTTAACATTTTCTGTCATTATTTGTAAAACTCACAGCACCAGGGCTGTTTCAACAGCTGAACTTTACTCAATGACTTTGTCGACTTTATTGTCTTTCAGCATTAGTCAAATATTCTCAATTAATTTTAGAGTAATGGGAATTTTGGAAAGCAAAGATTGTGGTGAATATTTGATGAAGTAATGGTATGTCAACAGTCTAAGCATGGCTTGATTATGGAAATGAAATTTAGGCAGGGAATTAAACTATTAAAGCAGAAAATGTCTAATTAAATGGAAACCATGCATTAACTTCACTTATTCTTCACACAAGAATTATTTTTCAAGTTCTATTTAAGTAGTATTAAACAGCAACATATAATTAAAAATCTAATACAACCTTCAAATTACAAAAGGCATCCCACTTTTAACAGGAAATAGCAGCCCATTTTTAACAGGAAAAAACAACCTATGTGAGTGATTTCTATTAACTGAAACAAATATTTTCACTTACAAAATGTATTTGATATTTAATGTTCAGCATACAGAACACAGAACGGATTTCAAGGAAAAAGCAAAAGCAAAAAGAAAATGCATTCAGAAGTGTATGAAGTATTTGCACATATTCTAGATAGTAGAGGAAATGCCCTCAGCTCCTGAATGCTTCATAAACATTAGCAAGCATATTCCATAAAGTTTATACCCAAAAGCTCACCATCTGCATCATCATTGTCATTTACTGAATGTCACCCTCCCAGTTAACACATTTCAGTAATTCAGTCCCAAATCAGGAATAATTGCACAAGACTTGCATTTACAAAAGATCATGAATAGAAGAAAGTCAGTCTGCAGATAGCACAGGCACTGATGGCAATACTTGCCCGCCCCTAATCCCAATGACAGGGGTGATTGGTCACCTTATTGGTCACCAGATTGGTCACCTTATTTTCCAGCAGATCATAGAACCATAGAATTGTAGGTCCATAGAAACCTAGAATGGTTTGGGTTGGAAGGGACCTTAAAGATGATATCATTCCAACACCCCTGCCAAGGGCAGGGATGCCCTTCACCAGACCAGGTTGGTCAGAGCCCCATCCAGCCTGCCCAGCCAGGGACAGGGCATCCACAGCTTCCCTGGGCAACCTGTGCCAGTGCCTCACCACCCTCTGTTGGATTCCTCATTATATACATTGCACCCTCATACATTTAGGATCCTTTATCCTGATGCCCACCTTTGTCCTCAAATGAGACAAACAATTCCAATATTGTATCAGCAGTCCTTGTGTCACTGTAACGTCTCAGAGGCCAAATGACAGTATAGGACGGTAGTGAGGCTGATTAAAAAAAGAACAGAGACGGGTTCCCTGTCTCATCTTCATAACTGAGTGAATGATCACTGAAAGAAAAGCACAGAGACAGTTTATTTGATTAGGAATAATTTTTCCAAGGAAGTCAAACCTTTGTTCACATTTGATAAGTGATTTCAGGTGTAAAAAGATCCCTGAAAAAAGGAAAATTAATTGTTTCTTCATTTTTAGATGAAGAAATGTGATGTTTTCAGTTAAAACCCTTTTTTTAAAATTCTATTTTTGTTTTTATATGTAATTTTATTCCCAAGTGGAAAACTTGATTGCTTGAATATCAAAGCGAAAATTCTGTTAGAATTACATATTTTTAGTCTACTTACAATCTAACCACCACACAGGCCGCTCAAACTAGCTAAAGATGGGAGACATAGGTAGTCAGCAATTGCAGTTTCCTAGCAGTTTAAATTTTCCCAAGCTGTTTCTAAGCATGCACAAAAGTGATTGAAAAGATCCTAAGAGTGAGACCTCTGACCACATCATGAAGATGTCCCATCCAAACCTGACATGTCTGAGGCACACCTCAGAAGAATTTGCTTGAAAATTTAATGCTTGCTGCAAAAAGCTCTTATATTTTTAAGTTCAATTAATTTCTCACTGGTTGTTTGGTAATTTCATGCATCATCCTAAATAGCCTGAAAATACTATATTCCTGTTAAAACTACCTGGAACTCATCCCACAGCACACACAGAAACAAAAGCTGATGGCAAATTCTTCTCAGAACACCTGTAAAATCAGGAACATGAATAGCTAAACATCAGAACAGCACAATTATTTTAAAAATTGTTCTAGCTGGCTAGTATAATTACCCATGTCACCGCAAACCAATTTCTCCAGTGGAGTTTGCATCTCCAGATCAGCACTAAAGTGCTGAGTATAGCTAACACATTTGAGGCATCAGGGAATTTAAAGACTGAGAAATGCTGTTGAGGAGAGAAATTAATGGTGGTTAATACCAAATGAGATCAAAAGAAACCCATCAGTATGAAATGGGCTGTGTAGAATATCTCCCAGTATGGCAATTGCATTAATGAGCATGCAGTTTCATGAAGCCAACTTGTTACAGACACTGGACTGTGGTACTAATAACACCCTATGAAAGATAAACAACTCAGAAATGTAAAAAAGCTGCTCTAAATCCTGCAGTCAGCTAACACGTAGATGCAGATTCACTAGGAAGATAATGGTGGGAATTTCCTTGTTCCCTAAGTTCTGACATGGGAGAGTCAACATGCATGGATCAACAAGAAAAGGGGTCAGTGAAATACCTTTGCTATCGTGGGGAAGAGATCTTCAGCTCTGGAGCAGAAAGCCCGGTCAATCATGCACGATTCAGGACATCTTATGATAGTAAAAGGACCTGAACACAGGAAATTCAGACCTAGGATTCAGCAAGATACAGGTAGGAACTGCAATTCACTCTCTGCAAGCTGTAGTTCTGACTCTAACACCTCTGTACATGGCCTGGCCAACATCTGCAAAACAAACCAAATCTATCCAAAAACTACTTCTGTGAGAGTAGCACACTTCCAGCAGCACATGGGTGGAAGCTGTTACAGCTGCATGGTCCAGGCATAGCCAGACTCAGAGCTCTTCTTAGAGCACTGAGGAAAGATTATTTCCTTAGACCCTTCTTCAGTGACACTTTGAAGTCCCAATAGACCTTTGCTCTTGCCCCTTAGAGACTTACATGTGGTTTCTGAGGCCTGTTTTAAACTAAAAGAGGGTCAATTAAGATTAGATATGAGGAAGAGGTCTTTTATAGCGAGGCCAGCACGCATTGTCCAGAGAATGCTTGATGTCCCATCCCTGAAAACATTCAAGGTCAAGTTGGACTGGGTCTTGAGTAACCTGTTCTAGTTGAAGATGTCTCTGCTCCTGGCAGGGAAGTTGAACTACATGGTCTTTAAAGGGCCCATCCAACCCAAACTATTGTATGATTCTATGATTCTACATTGCTGCAGATATGTTTTCAGCTGTTTGAGCTCAACAAGTACACAACATCACCAGCAGAACTAAAAAATATTCAAGACAAGGAGTCGAGACAGAGGAGATCAGGCAGAAAGAAAGACAAGGATTTCTCTAGAATTACTCTGTCACAGTTCATTCTGATCTAAGGCCACAATTTTCTCCCTTTCTTGTCATTATGTTAGTTTTGTTGGTTATTTTTGCGGAACAAATCTCTTCCTTGCCCATTGAAATAATTGGCAAGGTATATGCAGTCTGTAAGTAGACTCCATCTCCATTCACTTCCCCTTTTTGGAAAGGAACACATCACCTGCTTTCTCTTTGCATTGCAACAAAAATGCTGTAGGAAAATGCAAAGGGAAAAGTAGAATCTTGTCTGGATAAATATCCATATTGCATCCTTAATATGACATATTAGATGCCATTATATAATTGATGGTTCTAAAAGCTATCCCTACATTCCAGTATTGTCTTGCTGTTGCCAAGGAGTCTTTTTGTAAATACTTGCTTTTTGGAAAAACGTAGTGACAAAACACTTTCCAGTTTTCCATGACTGCTGCAGTGTTTAATTCATTTTGATTAATTCTGTGTTTACATCTGCTTTCAGTCTTTCTGTCCCCTCCCTCGAGAATCTACCTAGCCTATGCTGATCTCCAAAAAACTGATTGGGAATTTAATGTTACAATCTTTATCTAAAGAAAAAAAAAAAAAAAAAAAGCAGGGAGTGGGGGGGGTGGGGTAGGGGGAGTTTGATTTTGTCATTCTTCCCCTGAAAGGTTTGTGAAGTACAGGATATAACTACAGCAGATGTGAATAAGAAACAGAGCTCCCAAGTCATCAATGTTGTACAGTTATTTCACTGGAATAAGAGGAGCTTTTCCTTTCATTGCCTCATCATAGTTTGTTCCAGCTCTTGGCTAGTATTTCCTGTAACCCTCATAGACCCATATGAACCACAGAAGAAAAGACACACAGTTTTAACCTCCATTCAGCAAAACACAGAGTGCCCTTACTGCTAGCAAAATTAAAACATGTGATTCAATTCCTTCAAACAACTTTCTCAAAGTTATCTTCTCACTTCATATCTTCCCTTTCATATTTGACATTTGACATCCTTTTAGTTGCAGATCTAATTTCAACTATATGGCTAAAACACTGGGTATGTCTTTTTAATCATCCTTGGTCATGAACCAGCTGAAAAGATTCCTACAAATGGGTGAACCACACAAAACTTACACCTGCAAAAATGCATGTTTATGGCAGATTTCCTCTCAAGTCAAGTGTGTGAGTACAAATCCATGCTAGAAGATGTTGCCTCTGACAGCCATGCAGTTTGAAAGCTGCTTGGGATTTCCTAAGAGCGTTTTCTTTGGGGGAAAAAATAAAAAGTAGAAGCTAAGAGAAGTCTGTTGCCTTCCTCACCAGTCTGTTTTCAAAGGCAATGATACTCGACTATTCCTGCACTGAAGCATGGTAATGAGGAGACTTCTCCCATCTGGCCTTAGCTGATTCAGACATATCTTTCAGTCTTCTGGCTTTTCACACCAGTTCATGATATGAGGAGAAGAAGTTGGGCATGTTACTAACTTTCCAGTCTGATTTTTGTGTGATTTTTGACAATAGATAAGGATCTGCCTAGGCTTTAAAATTGGCTGGAAAAGTCCATTCTCCTATAAAGAGAACCAGCCTTTGGCCCTTCTATGCATTTTTACAATGATTTTTGGGGACATATAATTCAGAAGGAATCAATTCACTGATTTTTACAAAATTTAACACATTCCAAAATTTTTGCTGTTTTAAATAAAAGCTCATTTGAAAGCAAAATATACGTAGTTGCAGTGATTTCTGGCTTTCCTCTTTACTACTTCTGGGTTTCTTCCTTTACCGCTGTGTCTCCTCCATTTCCTACATCCCTCTGTTTAAATATGAAGTTAAATAGTTTCCAGATGCAATTTTACTGCTCCCTTACCCACATAATGAAAACTAAAAGACACTGTAGAATCCCTGTTGAGGCACCACTATCAATAAGTTTGGCAAATATCTGCCATAAAGCTTTTTTATTGCTCTGCTGATTTAAAAAGTAAGTCATGGAGAAGCGAATGACGTGCAATAATGGTTTAATAGTAACAGATTCACTTTGGGGGTGTCATGATATGTCTTGAGAACTTTTGTTTAAAATATTCATAAAAATACACAGGATACAGTTTGGCAAGTGAAACCTTTCATGGGCTATAAAGTGCAATTAGTCTGTGGCTTAATCCAGTTATATTTGTGTGATAAACAAGGCTGCTGAGAAAAATCACACCATGTTTATTCCTAAAGCAAAATACTTATCCAAATTTACTTCAATTTTCTTTAACCTTTCAATAAAGTCAGTTTGCACCTTTTAGGTTTTTAATAACAAGATAAAATAAAACCTTCCAGATTTTGCATCTCTTGTTGAAGCTAATTTGATGTTTCTGTCAGAGATTATTTACTCCTAGAACTCAGAGTAAAATGACAGACTCTGGAAGGCTAAATGAAGGAGTGTATCTTTCTAGTCCTAAATTTTAAATGCAGGAAAAGTTTAAGATTCAAAGTCACCTATGTGAATCTGTCTAACAAATTGTTAGTCTCTCTCATAGTTTTTTTCCATGAGGACTTTATTCCTCCCTTTAAACAAAATAGAAAAGAATTTGGGTTTTATGGTCCAGACACACTATATTTTTACTGGATATCAAATATTCTTGAAGCTTACCTTGGACCAGGTAATGCTTTTGGAAACAGAGTATGAACCATAATACCAAAATGGAAGGAAAACATTAATTTCTGCATGCAAAATTTTTCATGTAAACCCCATATTTCTGAATGTATTCTTAGAATGGTAACAAGTTCACCTGATCAGTGTAAATGAGGTCAGAACTCAGGCCAGGGAGTAAACCAGTTCCTTTCAAAACCATACAGTACATCAGGATTTACATAGATGAAGAAGATTATATCGGGCAAGTAATTTTCAAAACTGGGGAGAGTAAGAATTACCTAAAGAAGAGCCTTTAAAAATAAGAAAAAAAATTATTAGAAATTAGCAAACTGGTAAAAACTAGTGACTACCTCAGCCCTCCTAAAATCCCCATCTGTGTGCACAAGGAAGGCCAGAGGAAGCCAGTGACCTGCCCACAGCTCCTCCTCAGGAAGGTTGGTCTCTAGACCTGCACTCCACAGCTCTTGCCTTGCAAAGTTTCACCCCAACCAGGACAAGACAGCCCCTTGGCCTCCAGCTTCATTTATACAAGAGCACATAACCTTAAAAGTCCAGATTTTTTCCTTTCCCTTCTCTTGGTTCTTCAATTTACTTTCTTCTACACTCAGCTCAGTCTCAGGTCACTGCAGCTGTTGAGCTATTCCTTATTCTCCAGATGAACACCAGCACTCACTGTATGACACCAGCTGGATTCTCACTTGAACAAGACCATGTGACAGCATCCACTGATTTTGTGGTGCAAGTTCAATCAGCACTAGCTTGACGCAAGGTGAAAATTGTAGCAAAAGCCTGTAGCTGCTGTCAGAGAAACATTTCTGTTATGTCAATGATGCTTTTGCTACTTACTTTCAGGAAGATCACAAAAAACCTTTCTCTTCAGTCTGAAGGTTTTGCCTTCCCTTTTGCTATTACACTCAAAAATGCTTGTTTTTTAAAGAAAGAAGTCCTTTTCCCTGGAAACACATTCCTAGTCTCCCCAAACACTCCTGATTTTCTCATTTGCAGTCATTTGAATGAAATTAACCACTGCTACAGGAATCTTTCAACATGCAGCATTTAAGAAAAATAGCATAGCAGGAGACAGAAAACACTTTTAAAATTTCTTTTAGAGTAGAAAACTCTGGTCTTTGAACGAAGTGCTTACCATGTGGGAGATCAGATGAGGTCTCAGCTTCCAATACGAGTCTATAGCCTTTTTACTGGGATTATAGGGACCTGTCTTAAAATCTAAGTGCTGCCATGGAAACTGTCTACATTCTTTTACTCAGTGGGAAAAATATTCTACAAAAATTTCTGTTCCAAATGTATTCTTATTCTATCTCAACCCATTGAGGCTGTAAAATGGAATGGGCACAGCTCCTTGAGATGGTCATGAGGAGTTGCAGTAGCAGGATGCAACCTGCTTAGGCTACTTCCCATACAGAGATGTGGAGATACATGCATTTGATGACATCATTTTGCATATAGATGTCTATATGAATAAGTCACTAACAAATGATGTAATGAGAGAAGCAGGATCACAAAACACTCACGTGGTTTGTAATAAATTACAAAATTCATATGTGGGGCCATACCAGGTGGAGATATCCCAATAAGACCATTAAATATGTTTATCCTGATAGTCCCAATACAGACCACAGTAGAACATAGGTAAATTGGTCAGAGAGGAACACCTTCTCATTTCTCATCCATCATGGCCTGTGAAATTAGAATAAATAATATAGTGCAATAGATAAAGAAGCTATTAATAGTCCACAAGAGAGAAACTCACATTGCTGAGTGGACAGTTTGGCATAAATATTCTTTTCCATCTCTAATTCCTGGGAGCCTGTGGGAAAAGCTATTGACTAGATAGAGATGAAGTATGAGTAATTTCATTATGTCACAATTTTATGCTTAGCATCTGGAGATTAGTCTGTCTCCAAAGTATGAAACTCATATATGACAACAATGAACAATGAATCTGATTCTCATCTTCATTAAATTGTGTCTTCATTGCTATAAGTTTAGGCTATTTTTTCTCCTAATATTCAGCCATACTAATATCAGCTGATTGAGGATGTGAATAGCTAATTAGATTTGCATGATTTCATGCATCTTAAAGAGGAAGCTGAAATTTGCCTGAGTTTCTCTTAAAAAAAAAAGAAAAGTAATGTCAAAGGAGTCGAGATGTACTGCTCTGTAAATAAAACTTGTTTTCATATTCTAATCAAGTGGAATAGACAGTTTTGTGCCTCCTGAGGACTTGTATGACTTAGGCTACTGACAGGTTTCATTAAAGGTCGAGAGACAACTTTCTTTTGTGGCACTGAAATATTAGAGAAGTTAATTTGTGAATCACACAGTCTTGGGTGTGATAGCCTCCATCACCAGACGTGGAGCAGCTAGAGGTGTTAGCTTCTGCAGATACTTGTCCAGCTATCCTACCACCACATTGTATAAAATCTCTTGGCTGCCTTGCTGATCAGGATCTATTAAAAATACTGAGCAACAGCAATTTGAATCAGAATTAAGCATTTGGAGTGACAAGGCAAAGTTGGTTTGGACCTCAAGGCATACTGTGAATGTTGAATATCACTGCCAGGTCAGACAAACAGATGCTTTAATCTGCTAACTCAAGATATGTCAGTGAATAGGTCAGGTCATACACAGAGTGAGTTTTATTCTGTTTCAGACTCCCCCTCTGAACAGTTTCATGAGTACTTGTTTCCTTTTCCAGACAACTCACCTCAAAGCTTGTAGTACAAAGCTCCCAGAAGTTTGCACTAATTTGCCTTGAAGGGTGGTGTCAATTTGTTTGAAAACAAAGACTTTTTGGAAACACTTCATATAGAATCATAGATCTGTTAAATTTGGGAAAGATCATAGAGACCAACTTCTGTTTTCTGAAAACACTGTCTTTCCTTGAGATGGGATAAGGATTTGCCATTAGTTCTCTTCACCACAGACCTTAAGATATGGATCATTGCTAACTGTGCGGCCATAAGATCTTCTGCAATTGTATCAGCATCATATTTTAGCTGCTTTGTTCTCACACAGACAAGAATCCAATTTTAAGAACAAGTGTTCCAATTACAATATAATTTACATGATGGTACTTCATTCTTATTTGGGATTGAAGCAATTAAATTACAATCCCAGTCCTTCCAATGGTCAACAGAAGTCAGACAAGATCAAAAGGGAATGAATGGCAGAGCCATTGTCTGCCTGGGCATCACTTCTACCAAGAGAAGTTTTCATACTCATGCCTAATTCACTTCCTGTAAACAGTCAAACACTAAGTACATAGGCAAAATGGAAAAGTTCCTGACTCCATTTACTGGTGTAGTTTGAAGGTGAATACACTGCATTTAAACATGTAAATGGTGTAAGATCCATCCAGGGACCATTTTTTCTTTACCTGGACTGTTCTCCCACCACAAGCCCAGCACCTTCTACACTACACAGTTCCTTTTTTTGAGATGCAGTGACAAGGGACACGTTATGTCAATTCAGCCATCCTGCTGCCCAGGACCATAGGCTGAGCTGTGGCTGACTGTCTCAGCCTTCCCATTTCTGATTTACGGTGCATCCCCTAGGTCTGCAGCCTGACAGTCATAAATAATAAGTCCAAAATAAATAAATCGATATCAGTCAAAACATATTTCAGTTTCTAATCACATATATCTTTCCCTCAGCCATCTTCTTCCCTACATTTCCCCTACTACTGATTTTTCCTGAATTGGCACTACACCCAGCTGCAATGCTAATGTCACTTCAGACTAACCTCAGCCCATTCCCCAAAGACCTTGCTTGCTCCTTCCCTGTCAAGATTGACATTACACAAAAATGGTAGGCCTGAATTAGACTGAAGGTTCATCTCTCTGACACTCTGACAGGTACATGGCCTCCAACAATTTCTGAGATTTTTTTGACACACTGGGATGGCATTCAGGTTCCTAAATATGAGTGCCTGCTGCTACTTCAGATCCCTGTGTGTGTTCTTAGCAACCAGCTGTTGATTCAGGAGGTCACCACTCTTCCACAGATCCTGTGGCTTCTCTCTTTCAACTCCATGTATGTGTCATGTATTTTAAGATGTCTATTTCTCACAATAAATCCTAGAAGTCATGTCTCTACGTTCAATACTCTTTGACAAATTTCTAGTCTATGTATTAGTCTACTCTTTTTAATTACACAGTTTTAGCTCTAATCTCATGACAAGGAGGTTCAAGAGTTTTAAGAAAAAATGCATGCTTTTATTGGTTATGAATTTGCTATTGCAGTTAACCTGAGCTGAAGCAGAGGTCTCTTGCAGCCATAGGACAGATGCACACAGGCATAGTTAATGCTTGCTTGCCTTAAACCCATACCTAAGCACACAAAAATACCATCACCATCCTCAACAAAGTATATTGTCACATAGCAGTGCATTATAAGGCAAATTAAAATTTAAATAATAGCCATAACTGCAAAAAAACAAACGGTGACTTGAGATAGGGTTTCAACAATGGGATGCACAAAAAAAACCATGTGCAAGTACTAAAATCTGCAAGAGGAGAACTAACAATGTACAGTGGGCAGGGAGAGTATCTGATAGAACTAGAATTCCTGTACAATAAGAAAAACCTCTACAAGACCTGATCCCAAACCCAAAATATCAAGAAGAGAATCATTTTGGGCATGGGGCAGAAAAACCTAAAACTTCAAAGATGGATGAGAAAAAACAGAAAACACAGCCCATTTCAGTTCTGGCTTCCCACATCAAAGAGCTTTGAGAACGATCTGAAACTAGAGCCATCAATCTGGACTTAAACAGCATCAGTTGTGCATGTATACTCACAGCTATAGCTCAAGACAAGTTCATAAAAGACAATTTTGTTCTAGATGGGGTGATAATGAAATTCTTTTCAATGTCATTGATGATTATACAGACCTCCATCAATTCCCACTCTTATCTATGCGTTTAAAGAGCTCCTGCTTACTTGTCTATTCAAAATATAATAGCAAAATTTTAACTTTAAACATCTGTAACCTTTTCCTAAGCATTTTTCCATTCTGCTACAGCCTTTTAAGGTGGAGGAAATAGAATTGCTAAAATTTCAACTCACCATGGCCCAAGTAGAGACATAACAACATCCATAGCTACCCATTCTGTTCTTTCCTTACTAATTCCTAACAGCTGACTTGCCATTTCGGCTGCTCACAGCATTTCTTGTGGGTATGGCAGAACAGGCCTTTCTGTGTGGCATTGTGAGGTGCATTTTTGCCTAATTAAATCACTAGCTCATTTATTCTCCCTGACCTTGACTATAATGGAAGGAGAAAGAAAAGAGATATCCAGAAAGGAGCATAACTTTTTGAGAGTGTTCATATAACACTACAGAGAAAAAGGGGTTTGGGCTTTTTTAATATCACTCTGGCTGTACATTGGGATACAAACAGTACCATATCCCCTTACAATGAAAACTAATTCATATGAGACCAAGAGGTGTCTTTAGGTTACATTTCACTGCTGGTTTTAATACACAGTTCCTTTTGGGGTTTGCTTGGTTTCTTTGAGTCTCAGTCCTCCACAGACTTCCCAGGACTCAGCACTCCGTTATACTTATTTTATTCTTTCCACTGCTCTGCTGGCTGTAGGAGTTCAATACTGCTCAGTTCCAAAATACTGTTCATTATGGAAAATTGTGTGAGGGAAAAAAAAAAAAAAAACACACAAAAAACTGGTCACAACAGAGATTGTAGAATACTGTATGCACAATCCATTAATTCCATTAATAGTACATTCTTGCCCTTGATAGCCACCATGTTACTCTGGATTTCCTTCTGGTCCTGTGTCTTTGCAGTGTTACAGATTTAGAGTTTCAGATATCTAGAACTGGATTTTTTTCTTCCTATCTTTATGTTTATGCAGGACTAAGATGTATTGGTACATTGTGCTTAACTTAATTTTAGATATTCTGCAGGTTTATTTAGCAGCAGCAATAAAAAGGTATACATAGTTATGTCAAGATTGTAATCAAACATTAGGAATACTCATGAGTGCACAGATTTTATGGATAAACTGATATAAATATATACAATGATAGGATACTGTGGAAATTGAGTTTAAACAGCCTGTTTCTCCTAGAGCATAAATTGATGCTATTCAAGCTAAGCAAAAAAAGAAGATATCTAGCCCTAATGAAAAAATTCATCAGTTCTTCAGGATCTTATTAGCACAATTTAGGTTTCAATTCTATGAGACCTCAGGAAGATTTAGATTAAATATCACACAGTAAGTTCCCTGAAATTTAAATATTTCTATAGTATATGTTTTGCTTCTCTTTACCAGAGACAAAAATCAGTTTATCTGCAATGCTTGAGTGGAGTAGTTTGTCACCTTACTCCCTGAGCCAGACAGTCACTGACATTCTCATTTTCATTTTCCCATTGCTAACAATAATTTACCCCATTTGTCACCCTCATTGATTTTTCTAGCCCTTGATCCAATATTCCACCTTGATACGAGCAGAACTCCTCCAGGTTGCCCAACTAATGACTGATAAACAGAGTTCTACATAACTTCAGGCATAAACAGGTTTTTCTTCTATAAATAGTCATATATAAATATAGAAAATTTATATATATACACGTCCCCTTATTTTACTGGAAATAGGAATTTTTCTCCTCTGTATCTATTTCACTACCAATCAGCCTCCTAGCTACAGCAAACCAATTCTCTTTGCCTTCTAGCATTTATTTTTCGGGGCACAGAACAGCTCTGTGCTGCTGAGAGTACACTGATGTGTTGGCAATGTGCGTATTTACCTCAGTTCAGCACAGTCAGTGTAGCCCAGGTGCGTGTCCTGAGCACACAGCAAGAACTTCAGCCATTATCTCAGAGTTTGATTATTTTCTTGACTTTTTCTTTTGGTGCCTGTAAGAAGGCTCTTTGATGTGGGAGATCAGGGGAATGCACGGATTGCTGCTGAGGGATGGGCAATGAGCCAGTTTTTATTCTGTCAGAATGGGCAAGCCCTGGTGAAAGCTGCCCAGAGAGTCTTCATCCTTGGAGATACTCAGAACCTCTCAAGACACAGCTCTGTATGACCCTACTTTGAGCAGAAGGTTTGGACTAGACAATCTGAAGAAGTACTGCATCAACAATTCTGTGATTCTATTAAATGTTCTACGACAGCCATCCCCAAAAGAGCTACTGCACCATGGAGTGCACTCTAGAGTAGGGGTTTATATTCCTATCCTTACTCCCAGGAAGGGAAAACGTTTGATGGAGCTGGATGGAAGAAGTACCACAACGCTGTACCAGGCACCGTTGAAGACAGCTCACTGTTGTAACTCAGACTACAGTAATTTTCTGTAGGGAAATGAGATTTTTCAAACAATTCAGGATCTGGCTCAAACTGGAAGCTAGAGGAAGGAAATTCTTTCCTCCTCTTTGGTAATTAATTCTCACCATATAATAGAGTGGAAACACTTCAGATCAGGTTGTAAACATCTAACATGTCTTAGTCTCCCCACTGTGTTTACCCTGTGCCTTTATCCTTACATCTGTGCAACAGTTCTAAGACACAAGGAGCTCTGAATTATGTAGTCTTTGCCAGATGACAGAACAACAGTGGGTTTTTCTGCCCTTAAGTGCTGCAGTCTTGCTCTCCAGCCTCACACAATACTTATTCCATGTCTGAACAGCACCCAATCCAAAATTATGTCAGATCTTAAAAACCCAGATTTTTGAACAATCAACATCTACCCAATGTTTCTTCACAGCCTCTTCTCCTCTCCAAACTGGACTTTTTCATGTTAACACAGGAGCAGGACACTTAGAACTACCTACCAGCATCAATTGCTGTTACCCTAGAGATGGTGTCTTATAATAGCAACATAAACATGTCACAACACTAATGGTACAGCTGCCCTTCAGTCTTATCTTTATAGATATGCAGCAGCCACTGACTCACTTTCCATAGCTTTGGCTTTGTCTTCGGCACTCTGTCTATACACACGAAGGTCATTATAGTAATGACAATGAAATGTCTTCACACTTCAGTAAGCTGAGAGGATTTGGAGAGCCCTGTGCTCTCTCTTGCTTCTGCTTTTGTGGTTGGTTGGTGCAGGTAAAACGAGAGGAACTCCTTCATCATGCCTTTCATGGGTAAGCTATATGCCCTTCATGCTACTGGGAACTGAGGTACTGAGTGAAGGAAAACTTGTCTCTCTTGTTCACAGATGAACAACACATGCACGCCCTGTGTTTGAGTATTTTCAAGCTCTTTATAAAAATAAGTGATAAAACAAAACAGCTTGCTTGCTTGCCTTAAGATTAAACACAGGCAAAGCCAGAATTTCACAAAAAATTATACATACCATCAATTTTTAACTTAGATTAATTGACCTTTCAGTACTGTGAACTAATAAGGCTTTCAAGGAACGGTACAGTATTAATTAGAAAGGGAAGCTCTCAATGGTTGCTAAGAAACAAGTATATATTTGTAATCACTTTTTTACCCTTGGCAGCAATGCCTTGTCATAGATCCAAGAATGTTTCTCTTAGAACAAATCCCTGTCATTTTCAATTAGCAGGGTAAGAATTTAAAATCTAGTTGCTGATTAGTATAATAAGACAGGAGGAGGTATGTCTGCTGAAATAAAGATAGAGAATCACAAGTTATATCTATATTAAAAGCCTAAACATGACATGCAGGTCCAGGCATGCTGAATTAGCAGGGCTACAGCATGGTTTTCATCTAGGTCAAATAGCAATCTCACGGGAAAGCAAGTCATGGTTATGGGGGTGCCATGACCAGGCAACTCTTCCAGCACACAGCTCAGATTCAATCAGCCTCCCTTAGGACATCCAAGACAGCTTTGTCATGCTGACTGGCTTCGGGCTAGCAATGGTCACCAGCCTGCTTTATCTGCAGCTGCGGGATAGCCATAGAAATCTGAAAAAGCAAAAGAATAGATAACAATCAAAAACCAAATAAACTATTGAAATATGGGACACTTTGCCACCTTCGTGTTTTTCCCTCAAAAATTACTCTTAATTTTTTTCAAGTGAGGTCTCAGATATTATTGTCTTTGTGATGCGTGATTGCACTTCTTTATTTTAAACATCCCCTAGTCCGTTGCAATGTGTGCCTTGGAAAATAACACGTTAAAATCCTGCACAGCATTCTGTTTATGTGAATTGCTGCCTTTACTGCCATGTAGCCACTTCCCATGGGAGAAGTTAGGAATGTGCTGAAGCATTTACAGAACTTAATGGACTACATAGGAATATGGGAAATCAACTGCATCCAGAGCACTTCCAAAACATGAAGACTAATAAAACCAGAAAACCCTAGAGATCTCTTTTTTATTTTCCTTGGAAAGGCTTACTAGTAACAAAAGAGCAAGATTTTTAAACAAAAACATGACATTCATAGTAACGTTCCTTTTAAAACAGTGTCTTCTTGTAAAGAATGACCTTCAGCTTTTATGAAAGATATTTTTTCAGGGCCCTGCACAGATTGGTTTTTGATACAGAGACAAAAAAATCCAAAGTTTGAAGCTAAACTGAAAATAAGCAACTTATAAATCACACAGGAAGGTGGTGAGAGAGAAGTACCTGGATCATTGGGGAAGCTGGTCTTCAAGAATCACAGGAGCTTGAGAACAATCTTAAAGACAGTAATTCAGGACCTCGCCCTGGTTAACTTAGTGATAAAAATACCAAAGAGATTCCTTAATCAGAGGCTGGGAAAGTTTGTATTTTTAAATTACTGGAATTTCCTAAAGGGGATAGAATAACTTTTGTTATTGTCTACTGATTGCATCTGGGTTTGCCATATTTGCATAATGGATTTATTTTTGTCTCAATGCGCAGATTATTTTCAGGAATGGAAGAGAGGTGTTGCCTTCCTCTGAGGCAACAGAAGAAGTAGCATAATTAGTTATGCTGAGATAGATCACAGCTAGGAACAAGGGATTGTGCCTCAGCAGATCTTGTCCCAAGGTTAAATGCTCTATCAGATCCGTCAGGATTGAAATTTTACTTGAATAAGTCTGGCAGTTTGTTTTTATAGGATTTCTTCTAAAGCACAGGATCTAGGTCATCTAGAAGACTCTATTTATTTGTTTTACACAAATGCCATTGAGGGAGGATCACTGGTCTTCGTCTTTCTTGCCGTCTTATTCTTCAATTTACAGAAACAGATGCTCTATGTGCTCTGTGGGATGTCCACCTATGATACAGCTCCCAAAGATCAAGGAGATCTGAATTTGCTAGTCCAGGAATAATTTCTCATCCCATACTTTCTTTTTCTTAAGTATTTGGTAATAAGACATTGACTCTTCAATACAACAGAAAAATTATGCTTCAGAGGGTAAAATGGAAAGTAAACTATTTCAGACTAGAATTAAGACATTTTTTTCCTAATATAAGAATACTTAACTTATTGAAACAGCTTTCCCTGAGCTGCTATATATACCCTTTTATAGTCACTTTTTTGCACATAACCTTTTAAAACTTCAAAAGGAGTGAACTTAGGGTGGCTGGACTGGCTGTGCATGGCAAGCAAAACTGGCAACAGCCACCTATTTTCACTTTATAACATCTTGCATTTTTATCTTGTGAAACTAGAGACATAACAAACCCAGCCTAGGGGGGAGTGTAAAATAAACACTTTTTTTTGCATTCTCTTATGTCTTTTGATAAATTTTTATAAAGCCAGGTAATGTCAAGGCATAACTATAGCTTTTCTGGGTTAGTCAGATTTTCAAAGATAGAAAAATATCCTCACTGCCAACATGGAGATTATCATGGCTTGGAAGAGCAGTCTGGCACCTGATCTGCAGAGTAGCATCTTCCTGCAGCAGCAGTCAATTCCCAACTCCAGTACAACCGCAATGTCATTCACTTGGTATTTCTGCATAAATGTCAAGCTATTTTTTCTGTTATCCTATGCAATTTGTTTCTTTGAAGATAAATATTAGCAATTATTTCTATGACAAAATTTCTGAAGACATTTTTTTTGGTGATTAATTATGGGCCGAGACAAATATTAAACACTATCTCAGACTTATCTCAGACTATGACTCCTCTTTAAGAAATCGGAAACAGTTCTGTACTCCTTAATTAGCCTTCCTTTATTATCCTACCATCATACAGACATGGTATTAGTCCTATGATCTACTACCTCATTTGATTAATCTTTGCTTGTGAAAAAGAAGCTTAAAGGAAACATCTTGCTAATTTTGGAGTAAAACTGACTAGGTAACATTTTTCTGTCCTTTGAAAGGGAAGCTTCTATTAAACAGAGTCATTCCTCATCTATCTCATTATTTCACACTCCTTGTGAAGAACATCTTGATCAGATAAAGAAAATGTGAGCCTATTAAAGTCAGTATGCTTATTGATGGTATACCTAACTTACCTGTGTAGTTAAGACTGGACATTTATTTTTTAACTTCTAATGTAATCCATAAAAGCATCCTCAAAACTCTTCAAAAATAAGCAGACAGAAACTTTGTCCTTTACACAAACTTTTCATTTTCCATTTGAGCTCTGAACCTTCTCCAAGCATTTCTTCTGGCTCCTTCCCATTTCTTTCTCAGTGAAAATCTTCAAAAGAATAATCTTTAACTACTGGGACACAAGACACTTTTTTTAAACTAAGTTCTTTTTCCTCATGGCCATTTCTCCTCACTACTCTCCTCAGCCACCCTCTTGAGTCACAGGGTAGCTGCCACTCAAGGATGCAAAGAGGCCAGGGATACACAGGGAGTACAACATCTGCTCAGATGCAGTGAATCACTCCTAAGCATGCACATCAGAGGGAGACCTGAGAGCAGCAGTGAAAAGCCAGCATCAAGGTTATACTCAAGTTCAAGAGAATGGTGATAATTGCTAGTGTCTCAACACCCAAAGCAGAAGTTGATCAAATACAGCCTTGGTCTGGACAGTAAGTCATGTTCCACTCACAGTCTGTGGGATGCTGGTGCCACACTGGGTAGTCCCTGGAGCAGACCCTGCACCTGCTCCTGCCTGTCCAAAGCAGGAGTTGTGAGTCTATGTTTTGGTCCTGTTGTGAGTACATGCTTGTCCAAGTTGTCAGTATGTCCTTTTCCCCTCTGCTGAGCATTCATGAGTCTCACAATCTCATGCAGGAAAGCAAATAGTGTGTGGGAAACTCTTGTGTGCCACAGCTTCTGCTGCAATCCAGAACAGTTGTCTGGCACCTGGAGCCAGATAAAGCTCTGATAAAGAGATGCTGCTTCTGATCATCTTTCTTTTTCGTTTGTTTTGCCAAAGACCTAACAACCCAAGTGAGATCCAACTACACATTGAGAGCCAGGTGATCTGTGTTGATCAGAGGAACTTTCTGGCCCTAATTATGGGGACCATAACCTTCTCTCAGAAAGTCCCTAGACATATACAAGATACACTCAATTATGCACATTAGGTTTTTTCTCCAGGATGCCCCTGTTCTGATGACACTCAATGAACAGTTATTGGCAAGAAAAGCCTATAGTGAGACAGCCATGCCATGACAGCCACAGCACATTTACACCACTGCTTTATGGGAGCAGCCATCATCCAGTAGAGTATAAAAGACCAAGACAGTTGTGATGTCCTTATGACATCACAAGTAAGATGGTCCATGAAATTCTGTCTTGGCCTTCCTACTCTCTCTTCTAGAGAGTCTGTTCAAAAGCAGTCCTTGATACACTTGTTTATTGCAAGAATCAAAGGGTAGCCTTTCCCAAAGACATATTGTATACCTTTTATATGAATGTCAGAGTGGCTCAGGTCACCCTAAAAAAGATTACAGCAAATCATGCTCTGATGTTGGTATTCAACCTACTACGTACCACAGATGTCATATTAAAAATTTAGAAACTCTGCTAGATTAATATTGCAGTTATCTTAAAGCAGACGCATACTGAAACTAATACTAAAACACAGAGACATTTTTTAAAAGCATCCTATTTCTTATTGCATTTTATTACACCCTTTTTAGCTTTGTGGAATTTACTGTAAATACTAATGCAGAGTATTGTCTCTTTTCTAAAGCTTTTGTCATGGTTCAGGAATAGCACTCCCCAATTCAGTGCCCCTGCCAAGACTCTCACCAACCAGATGTCACTTGCTCACTCCCTTCTCCTTTCTTCCCCACTTCCCACACCAGGGATGGGGTTGAGATTTGGAGGCACAAGGGTGGAAACTACGGTTGAGATAAGAACGATTTGCTGGAAACAGCAACAAGATAAGAAAACGAACGGTAACTGCTGCAGTACTAATAACAAAAGGTATAAGACAAAGAAACTGTTCATGTGGAAATACAACAATAGCCTTCACCTCCCAGCTTCCCATGATTTCTCCAGAGAAGACACCTTTACTCACAACCCTGGCAAGAGATGAGATGGTATCGAATAACAGCAGGATCTGTCCATGTCCCCTTCCCAGTTACTGTAAAAATCTAACCCTGTCCTGGCCAAAACCAGGGCACACTCACTAAATGTGCTGACAAAATTGTTATTAACCAGCACAACAGAAGAAAAAACAGGTACAACAAGCAATACTTTTAAAAATGGCTGTCATCTTCTCTCTTCTAACCAATCTTTTCCATGCCTTTAGCAACCCAGCAGCAAATTCAGCAGAGAGGGTGAAGTAGATAGGGATAGGCAGGTGTTAAGATCTGTGTAAACCATCTACAAAGCTGCTGTAAAATACCGTGACTACAGCTATTATTTTGTTGTTTTAGCAGTAACTGAGTGGAAAAGTCATTTCCTAGCAATCAATGAACATAACTTTGCCAGAACAATCAATCACTGTCCCAGAATCCATTATTTAGAAGGGGAAGTGTTTCCAAGAAAAATCCTGTAAGTGGTTTGGAAGCTAAATTGAGAAAAGGAGTTGCCAAGGGCCATCTTCTCAATGGATACGTATTATCCACTAAAGAAGCCCGTGGCTCA
Source organism: Motacilla alba alba (assembly GCF_015832195.1). Lineage (NCBI taxonomy): Eukaryota > Metazoa > Chordata > Aves > Passeriformes > Motacillidae > Motacilla > Motacilla alba. Next base: position 43,756,192 of record NC_052016.1, on the reverse strand, counting down.
GCATCACCTTATGCCTTATAGCTGAGATTAGAGATGCATAGGCTGAAAAACTGGGGGAAAAAACCTCTCCCTGCCACAGGCACAATGGTCCATCACAGGCATTTAACCTAACAAGCCATAACCTCTCCATAAAATGTGGCTATCACTTGGAGTAATTCACCAAGTTTCTAACATTTACACATTAGCTCACATATACCTCACATATAAATCTGCATTCCTGTCAAAGTGAATTGCACTTCAAAGGCCAGAATTAGATTTCTTGTTATTGAAACACGAACCTTCCTGTCCAAGTAAGTTTCTTATTCTCACAGGGCAGCATTTTGATCCCCAAAAAAGCACAGTGAATGGACTTCTCCAAAAATAGTAGATGTGAAATAAGGACCCATGGGTAATGGGAGATTCCACAATGCCATATTTAGAAGTCAAGTATTGAACTCAGAAGTCAGGTGTTCAGTTTAAGAGTTAGCCAAGTTAGGCACCCTGAACACTACATTGGAAGGAGAGGCTCTGACTTCCCCCCACCAGCACTGGGATGCCTTCATGCCTGAGAGAAAACATCACAGAAACACAAACCATCAGTTGGACACACATCTTCAAAACTGAGCCCAGGCACCTCTGTAAAATAGGGATTTAGAGCCTCAAATTATGTTTACCTTCTTATCAGTACCTTAGTGGTACAACACTTTGCCAGGAAAAGAGAGTTTAAAGTAGGATTCAGAGTACCAAAATTCTCCATTAACATATTCCACTGTCTTCAGCAGAGAAGGGCAGCAGAGTGGAGTCTCTTGTAATAGTGTGCACAATACAACTTTATAAATGTTCACTGAAATATTTAAGTGGCTTTCCTGGATCATCTATCCCTGGCATATCACAGGCAGCCACAAGGTATAATCTTTCACATATAGTCATAGAACTTGCATGAATTAAGCAAAGTCTGTCCTTAACAGAGTATCTTATTGTCTTTACTACAAGAAAGTTGTAAAACCTTAAACCTTGTTCTAACTAAACCAAAAACCAAATTGACAGAAAATTAGGTTATACTCATTTGTTCTTGTGCCAAGATTGGCCTTTAACTGAAACATCTAAACTCACTAGTATATGCTTTTATTCCTGCAGCACTTTTTGAGAGAAATATATCTTCTCTTAATCCTGGTTATGCTCAAGTGATTAAGTCAAAATCTGTTGTGTGAGGAGACATGAATGTCTCCTTCCTTTCTGTGGAACTTAGAGTTGCTCTCTTTGTAAGACTTTTGGCTCCAAAGCTCTTTTTTCTTGATGGTGACTATCTTAACTGTATCCCCCACGCAAGCTGCTTAGGACCTTATGCACTTTCTACCTGAAGTCCCTCTGTTCACATGCCCAAACTCACATTTACCTTTTTCACAATTTATTTTTATTCATGACATAGCCATTCTGTTACAGGGAGATTTATAGTTTTTTTCTTTCCACTATTTCTTTCAGCTGCTAAGTTCCCATTTTTGGTTTGTAATGATTTCATTACCTCAGCCCAAGTCTCCTATTCTAACCCTGCTCACCATATACCTTTTCTTGTGTGACAGTCCAGATTCCATGTACTTCCAACAGCTCTGTGACAGATTTACTACTGAATTCTAACAAGATTAGAGGCATTGCATTTCCACTGACTTGATGCTCTAGCCGTACCTGTGTAGAGGGATACAAAATCAAGACATATTTGATGATGATAGAGGGGGCACATACTGCTTATTATTAGTGTTAAGCTTCTTTTCTCCTTTGTTTTCTGTAGTTCCTATAGCAATTTGTAAGTTTTATGATATTTCAATTTCTGTCTCTTTGCCTATCTGTGGGGTCACTGAGCCCACTTCAGCCATTCACAGTTATGGGGCAAACTGGGGTCACTCACAGATCAGCTACAGCATCGGGGAAAAATCACACAAGAAAAAATATAGATGTCAATAAAAGGAAAACATGAGTAAAACCTTGGTAAGTGGGGCACCATGACATGGAAAATAGAAAAGTATTAATGACATATTTTCTCAATTTCTTGTTGCACATGCCTGTCTCACTCAAGAATTTCAAATAAGGCCTATTACCACCTGAGCTGAACGGAAAGAGAATGGCTAAGCATTCAAACGCTTTTCATAATTTAGGACTAAGAGCAAAGGGCTCATCTTGATACACACAGAAAAACTCTTATACTCTAAAACATGCTGGGTATGTCCATGCTTCTTTCTATAGGACAGTCACAGGTCCAGACGATCCCTCACTTTCTCATGGGCTGGAACTATGCCAAAAACCAGGCTAGTGACTAAGCCACTGCCTGCCAGTCTTCTATCTGCAGTTTTTACTGACACAGTCTAAGGAATCAGCTCTGTTCTATATTCTTGTAAATTCAGAGGTAAATTGCTCCAGAGCTGACTCTGCTCCATTAAAATGCCTATGATTTTAGTGGAGATGAGCTCTCTACATCTCAGTTCTCTAGCTGTAAAATGGTAAGTGTTGGCAGGAATGGATTAATAGTGGAAGACTGGCAAGGAGGACTGTAAATCACTTGAGTTAGTCTTGACAAGCCTGTGTGAACAGCATCGACAGGGTTTAATGGTGCCTGTGTCTCCACTTGAGTACTCCTGTCCATGTGTTGTCTTGGGGATCCCCTGCTTCACATGGCACTGGAAATAAATTTACTCCATGTTCTAGACACAAGTTTGTGGTTGTCCCAGGTGTCTGCCTGTGTTGACTCACACAGCACCTACTACTCTTGTGGTTTTGAAATGAAAAAATAGAAAAACCTTTAAAACATAAGATGTCCCTTTTTCTAGAGGATGGGGGGAGGGGGGAAGGTGAATTTATTTTTTCTGCACTTCAAATTCTGTTTCTAAATGAGTCATGAACACATCCGAGTTAAAGATTCCCTTCTGGTACACCTATGAGCATAAGAATAATTTAGGTATAAGCCAATGAATAAATCTATATCACATTGTTTTCTCTTTGCTTTTTGCCCTACTTCTTTCAGTTCCTCTTTATGAAGATCTTATTTTTCACCTGAGACTTGAAAAAGCCATTTCCACTATGAAATGCAGAAGGAGGTGACACTCATACTTGTGTTAGCTCTAGTTTTCATTTGCAGGTACTGACCATCTGTCCAAACAGGCTGGAGTTAGAATAGAGAATGAAAACTTGCAAATTAAAGTCAGCCCAATGTCAAAATATAATCAGATTTTGAAAGTCAGGAATATTGTAAAGCACTAACAATTTTTTAGAGATATTGTACTCGGCAGACTAATATTTTATGAAGCAGTGCGGTACTTGGATGAACACATCTCTGACATTCACTCCCTCTCCCAACTGGTTTCCACACTTTGCAAGCAATAAGCCATGTCAGATACAACTTTGAGTAACCAAGGCTTTTTCTTATAGCATGTAATTCCACATGGCTCAAAGGTTTTCTATTTTTTTTAAAAAGTAACAAAACTGAGAAAAATAGTTTTTCAAAATTAAAAAAAAAAAAAAGAAAATTGCAGGAAAAGAAGTCAAACATTTTATACCACTTTTTCCCCTGTCTGTAACCTCACAGGTGGAAGGTCTCCTCCTACACTTGGTTGCAGCCAGTCAAGTGCATCTGGCAGCAAACTCTAATCAGTCCCCCTTGGTACTAAGAAATTCTCTGATCACATTTGTATCCTGGTTTCTTACTCTCCATTTTTGGCTAGGTTTTGGTTGTGTCCACCCTGTCACCTCTTCCCTACTCATTTCACATCCTCTGAAACATGTTCAGCCTCAGCAGCTCCCTCAGGCATGACACAATCACCCCTCTAAAGGTTCTCCTCTTGGCCCAGACAGCTAAGGGAAGACATACATTCTGGGAAGAAAGGAGCAAGATCAATCTGTTATGGACACATGGCTATTTTTTTGCTTTCCCTGGATAGTGAGCAGTTGTGCCTGTGCAGTTTCATCTGCACCCACACTGGTGCCACAAATAAATACCTCAGAATGTCACAGAACACTTTGAGTTGGAAAGGACTCATGAGGATCTTCGAGTCCAATTCTTAAGTGGGTGGCCCATATAGGGACTGGACCCACAACCTTGGTGATATTAGCAACAACCTCTAACCAACTGAGCTATAAAATTTCACTAATCAGCCCAGAAACTGCCTGATGGGATGGTTTGCACAGGAATTTCTGCAGAGAATATGCTTTCTCGAAGTCCAGAACATTTCTTTGGTGTGCTGAAATTCTGAGCTCCTCATCTGCCTAATTCCCTGAGAAAAGAAGGGAGCTCATCAGCCCTGACACATCCCCAAAGCCGCCCTTTGATACTACCCCAGCCCTTGACAAAGGTTTGTTTCCAGCCTGCCTCCAAGCTGTCCACAAAGGTATCTGCTGTGGTGACTGGCAGCTACAGGACTCCACTAAACAGCAGAAGGGAAGAAATTCCTCCAGAGGACAATTTGCAGAAGGAACATGCCTTGCACGCACAAATTGCCTGTTCGAGGATATTTTCTCTCTCCACTGACTACGTGAGGATCCTGGGGAGATCAGCCTTCTGACTCAAATGCTGCATTTAGATGCTTGAAGTTCAGTAGCAATTCACAGGATTCCTAAGCACATATAACTTTCTAGGTTTACAACATATAAGAGATGTAACTACATTTTGAAGCCAGTGATAAAATGCTGGAGGTAGAGGGAGGTCCTAATCAGTCATTAAGTACATCCATCACCAAAACTGGATTTTCATTTAATCCGCAAATTTTATTACATTTTACAGTTTGATTTTTTGCTACCCATATAAGCCCTTCTACTGATAAAGGAACTAGAGCAGACAGTGGTTTTGTGTCTGCTACAAACCAGCAGGACAATTTCTGGATCTGTGTATAGAATCACAACAAATTATTTGCATATGTCTGTTCAAGAAGCCAGATTGTCCCAAGGACCTTAGGGAAAGCTTTTACAGAGACTGAAGGGACAGACAGCTACCAAATGTTCCCAATCCAGTGCTTGATTAGTGCAGTCATACAGCACTGAACACAGAACTGAGCATTAAAATCTCCTCAGGAAAAGACAGAAACAGAGTCCTTCTATACCCAAATGAAAATTCTCACCTATCAGTCACATCAAACACCTTTCTCCTTCTCAGCTCTGGAAAGGCTTCAGCTGCCTGTGAAATCAGCTGCTACTTTGCTTTATCAAGTCACTGCCCAGTGCAGCAGTGCCCAAAGCACTGTGTCACAGAGCTGTGGCACTCTGGAGCAAAAGAGCCAGTTCAGTTCTTTAAACTTATTCCCACTTGACAGGAATGGAAGGCAGAAAGAAAAGGCTTTGACAGCTCCCAGTCAAGTACAAACCATAAAAGAATTTCCCTGCATACTCAGTTCTTCATAGGTTAGCTAATAAAGATGGTGAGCACTATATTGTCAGTAAGAGCAATGATTTTCAGCTACCCGAAGCAGAAAAAATACACGTGTTTCTGCTCAGCCACACAAGTCTTTAACATGATGATGGCTTGTTTTCGCCTTTTTTTTTTTTTTTCACACCTCAATGCTATAATTCCTCAAGGACCTTCTGACAATCGAGGTGTGTTTTGCAATGACTAGAGTTGTTGCATAATTGTGAACAAAATGACACATATTTCTTTTATCTCATTATCTTAATCCGAGCAGACCAAGTGAGTCACAGAGACAAGAATACATGCTAACATCTAAGAAAAAAAAAAAAAGAAAAGATAATTTTAGATATGATAAAAAAGAAATGGATGACTCTAACTGTTATATAACACAGACCTTTATATCCCCCTGTGTCCCAGATACAGGTACAGACCTGAAATACCACAAATTCCCCAACAACAGACCAGGTTAAAGGACCTGCCACCCTCTGTCTCAGACATGTAGCCCCACAAAAAAAAGTAAAAAAGATAGCAGGGAAGCTTAGTATACATGCTGGCTCCCAGTGAAATAAACAACTGGCAGGAGGGAGCAAACAGCAAACTCACTGAATACTTCATTACCCATTTCAATTCTTTTGTTCCCTAAGGGAGTTAGAAGAGTAAAAGCACTCTTGTACTCTCTAATCCAGTCCTCAAACTTATAATCACTTTGAGATAGGAAAGGCAAATTGCAGGGAATTCATGGTAACTGACTCACATTTCCCAGTGATTTTATGCACTTGGCCACCGTACTTCTGCTGAAGGCAGGAAACCTACGTGGGTTTATATGGCACAGGGATCTGCCTCCATTAGTGACCTGACTCCAAGGATGGCATCAGTCACCAGGAACCACACACTTGAGAAGGCCTCATTAGACAGTGGGAACCAAATAAGTAGTGCTAAACAGAGAGAAAAAAGGTGCAGCTTCTTCTCCTTGCATAAGTAGAGGAGTGAAAGGTAACTTCCCTAAGACCTGTATCTCAGCCCCAAGCACAGGGCTTTGGTTCCCTTCAGTCTATTCTCTGTGGTCCCCTTGAGTCTATCCTCTGTGCCAGCCCATGGCTTCTCTTTTCCTGGAAAGCTGCTCCAAGCATTCTGACTCCTCAACTAACAAGCAGAATAACTCTGATGCTCTGCTACCATATTCAGTGAAGTTACTCAAGATGAAAATAATCCAACTCAAGATAAAAATAATCCGTTCTCTTCCGCACCCAGGGGGTAGTAGTGTGCAGAGGATGGTCCTGTCCCTTCCCTTTTCATCCCTGAGGGAACCACTGGAGAGATTAAAACCACAGGTGTATCCTGTCCCAGAGGAAAACAAGTGTTCACCACTCTTCTCCAAGCAGTCCTTCCGTCGGGGGGATATTCAGTGGGCAGGAGATGGTATTCATGATTCTCTACAACAAATAAACAGCAACCCCCAGATGCATCTGGTTCCAACAGTGTGTCTGCTCCTACAAGAGGGAATCCAATTCTCAAAAGGCTGTGCCAGAAGTAGGGATGCTGCCTGGGTGGGAATGGGCCTCATGGGCAGAAAGCAAGCAGGGAGCAAAGACACATGGGCGTGGACTCATGGGTTTCTCCCAAGAAGATCTTGTGAGAAAAGGAAAAATAATAATATCGATAAGGAAGAGAAACAAATAAAACTACCAGAAAGAAATGTGGTAAATGTGAGAAAGATGCTGTACAAACATTCAAGCTGTGGGTGGGGTGTCATGAGTCCAGAGAAAAATACACAAGAGCTTCAGTGGGAAGGTGGAGCCTCAGGGTCTCTGAGGACATCTGCAAGCCAAGCTTAGCAACTGGGAATGCCCATTAGGACTGAGAGAGAAACAGCAATGCTGTTTCTCCTGATCATGAAGTAAAGGGAGAAAGGACCCAAACTACAGCATTTTGAAGATCAAAATAAAGGTGTGTGAGCTGACTGTACAGCAGAGAAGTAAACATCTGTGATACACCAAATGTTTGAGGACAGGATTAATCCATTTAAAACAGAGCTCTGTTTCCTGACTTTGGGTTTCATCAAGATAAGCCCTCAGATGATGTATAGATGCTCCTCTTTCCTGGTTTTATTGCCAACTTTTTTGCCTTACTTAAAATAAAAAAGGGAATGTAACCATTGGGATTTTATGGACTCTCCAGGGGATGCCCTTGTCAGAAAAAAATTTACTGCAAGCATCCTTAGCTTCCACAAGACAGAAATACTTATTAGATCAGTATGGATGAGAGAATTTCCAAATCTAACACCAGGGTATAAAAATTTTGTGCACAAAAAAGGCAAATTAGGTTTTTGCTCTGGAGAGAAATATTCATAAGTCAATCAGTGGATGGTATAATGCAGGATACAATGTGAGGCAAGAGGCTCAAGAAAAAAGAGAAATTAAGACAATCATTTCAGAAAATTGAAAAAGAAGTAGTAGTTTTGATTATTAATTTTACAATCCAATAACTCATTTAACATAAAAAGTGGGGAGGGGAGAATTTTTAAGACTCAGAGAGGCCACTGGTTTTCAGGAGAAGTGACAGCTGTTTTGAATACCCGGAATAAACCAAGTGGGAGAATAGAAAGTTCAGCTTCACTCCTGGAAATCTGTTTGTTTGATGTTAATATGAAATATAAAGAAATGTCATAGAGGCTGGTTTTCTGCAAAATTCTATTATTCCATATAGTTTAAAAACAAACAAAATGGTCTTTAAGATGTTTGTTTAGAGTTGACATTTAAAAGTAGGATTTATTATTTATATGGTTCTTCAGACAGTTTGTCCTTTAGCTATGCTTGAGGGATATGGCTTCAAAACATAAGCCATGGTTAAATAAGATTGCTGTGGAAAAGAAAGAGATAAGACAGGAGATAATTCAGGCGTGTCTCTTCAAGAGCAATTCTTGGTAACGGTATAAGCTTGAAAACAATGTGACTTTAAAACATCAACAAGCAGGAGCCCCATGCCTTTTGGTACTAACCATCTTTTACATCCATACCATTGCCTTTAACCAGCACTGAGGATATTTATCAATTTTCAAGATAAGTTCTGTAAATTACTAGCCACTTATAATGTCATTTGAAAAAAATCAAGCCATAATTTAATATTTACTGTAAGCCAGGAAAATCCTGTGGATTTCTTTCAAGGTTGATTTCATCTTTCTATTCAAATATTGTAAAAATTACCATGTTTCCTCAGAAAAACAAGCATAATTTTCCCCAATTTGTTTTTAGAAGGCCAAGCTGCTGGATTTAATTTCCAGTCAGTCTCTCCTCAGACTTTACATTGAAGGCAGGGTTATATAAAAAACAGTGGAAATGCTGTTTGAACAAGGATTAGAGGAGTAGGCTGTAGATTGGGTTAATTTAAGGGATTCTTCTGCCGAGGAGACAAATTGATAGACTTCATGAATATCAGTGTTAGTTTTTCAAACCATTCTAAAAATTAGCGAATTGGTTCAGGCCAATTAAACAGTGTGCATAGCTGGCATATGTGATTTTAAGCAATATTGTATCCACCCTGCCAGATCATGGGATTATAAAGGAAAGGAGTTGGAAATTTAGGTCACTTAGGTCTTAAAAAGAAAAGTCTCCCTATCTCCTCATAGTACAAATCATTATTCTGGCTAATTAGCCACCAAGTTTTTCCCAATCTACTGCAATGCCATTGCTTCAGACCACATTTTCCATTCTTGAAGACAGCTCATTGCTGATAGATCTCTGAGGTATTGTTGCTTGAATGCAGGAAGGAAAGACTTTGCAGAAACAAGACAAGAGCACACATTCATGAATAAGATGAAGACCAGGACAAGTGGCATCACATACTCCTTTTACACACAGGCTACATATTTGTTCCACAGATTCATCACTTCCCAGAATTATGTCCTTTTAAAGGCTGTTGATATGATTTGCAGTAGGACAAGGCTCACATACAGTCATTTACTGCATTTCACTTTTGGATCATTAATAACAAAATGTGGCATCTCTGCTGCTTGGAATTGAGCACAGCATAAGAAAAAAAAGAAATAATTCCACAACATTTGTCTTTTGCTAACTTGTTCACAAAGTATTAATCTTCATTTGGAGCAGTGAGATCAATGTTCAAAGGATCATGTGCTCTAAGAACGAATTCATTCCAAGACTTCATAATCTGCTCTAGTATATTCCCAAAGGAAAAAAAAATACCTGAAACAGATTATTCTATTTTTTCCAAGGATTTAGAACAAATTCTTTTCAAGTACCAAACCATTTAGCACTGTCATACCACTCTTGTCCTACAAGGTGTTTGTGGCTGGTCTAATTCCACCATGAACGTCACATATTGCTTTGTTCTGAGATCCACAGGGATCACTTCAAATGATGGAATAAAAGAACATACATTCATAATGAATGCTGTTACAGGAACATAATTTTGATAAGCTTCAGACAGATTCCCCCCCCCCCCCCCCCCCCCCCAAGGCCTGGCTGAGTGCCCTGCTCTCAAGGTACCTGAAAACACAAATAAAGGGTCTGGTTTTGAGGCATCAGTGGCCACATACATTTTCATGAACGATCTTTGCAAATTTGGTGAGAGTTTTTTGTGTTGTAATTCAGCAGTGCCACTACCAGGCCCTGGGACACTGAGTTGTGCAATAGGAACCAGGGCCTCACTCCAGCCAGGAGAGCTGTGTGAGCTGTGCTATGTGACCTGAGTGCTTTCTGCTGCTCAGCATGGTATTGGGCATGTGTCTCACCCTTGTAGCCATCTTCTATCCACATGGCCATGAGTGCTTCCTCTGAATACTGATGCTGGGGTCCTGAGTCCTCATTTCAGGGTGACCACCCAATATCCAAGGTTTACACTTCAAGACCGAACACCTGGCTTTGGCCTGGACCCACGGTTCCCTCCTGTTTTCCATGTTGTCCTGACTGCCCAGACTTTAATCACTCATCTTTCCCACAGCCGCCAATTTAAAACAGCATTGATTTTTCTGACATCAAGCCCTGGCTTGTATTTCTTACAATATCTGACTGCCACCCTCATCCTGAAGTCCAGCCCAGCAGTAGTCACAGCTGTGTGGGAATTCCCACGTCTGTGGTGCGTCCCTGGTGGCTGCAGCTACAGAATGTCCTAAATTGCCCTGACTGTTAAAGATTTTGTTTACTTAAAGTTTGACAAGGTACAGTGTAAGCAAACTCTCAGGTATTTAAATATTAAGAGCAAGAACCCAGGCCTGAGTATTCTGACAGCTTTTCTGACTAACGACGGCATTATTCTTTTGCTCAGTGACTCTGCTCTTTCAACCACTGGTACCTTTCCTTTTGATTGGCTTGAAAGAACATTCAGTCTGAGGAAAAGCAGATGCCAATGCTCCCTGAGTGTTCCCTAGTGTGTCCCTGTGGGCCAACATTATGAACACTTTAACCAATCCATGAAAGCAGCCCTCAGTCCTCCTCCTTTTCATGACTTATTAATAGGCAAGTCTTTCCTTCAAACTAGTCTTTCCTCTATTATTAAAGTGTTTTTTTATTGTGAGCATGTCTAGAAGCAAAGAAGTTGAGACTCCCCTGACTTGGTTGTATCTGCAAAGTAGAAGGGTGTACTTGAGATCGTCATACACTCCTTCTCTGTATTCTGATAAACAGGTTCTTTCAGACCTAGATATCTACCTAAGGATTAAAACTCTGGAACTTAAACTGTGCTCATGTCTACTCTATAGCATCTAATACTAAGAGAGATGAAGATTTCCTGAAGCTTGTCTGAAAAAATTAACAAAGTAATGTCAGGTTCCTCACAAGCAGTAAACCTCACTTTTGACAACACATAAACTTACCTCCACCAACGTAACAGTTGTGAGTTCATGTTCACTTTCTAAAGACCTTCATGCTCCTTGTTGCCAGAAGCATCTGGGGATGTTAATATGGTTCACACAGATTGTGCATTTAACTAATGGCAATACATGTTATGGCTAATTGAGACCACAGGTACAAGGGATTTTTCTATAAAATCCATGACAAATGTGCAGAGGGCAACATCAGGACATGGTCTGAACTAAGTCTACCATTAGCCTGCGCAGACAGGCTTATGGAACAAGACTTCTTGTCCAAAATGGAAAGAACAGCAACTGCCAGCTGTGGTCAATTGTTTTAGAGACCTAGCTGACACCTGAAGATTTGCCAAAGGAATTTAGCCTTCTGTGAACAACTCTTCCATGACTGCAGGGAATCTGCCTCCTTCTTGTGCTGAAGTGAGTGAAAGCACTTCTTTTGGACCATATTCACAATGTGATCAAAGATGCTGGAAAAACTGAGCATCAATAGGAAACAAAACAATGCAACACACCTCTGAGGTATGGGGTTTGCAATCCTAATATCTGTGAAAGCTACTATCTGTGCAAAATTAGTGTAAAAGACAACAGACATAGGTTTTGAACAAAGTATGAGTGCATATCCATCAAAAAGGGGGAAGAAAGATGAGGTGGGGGAAATATCTTTCACAAAGTCTGTTTACATGCTTAAATCTCCTGTTGAAAGCCATTCTAAAGTCTCACATCACTTGCTTCCTCTGCACTGAAGAGAATATGCATTCACTACAGATGCTCTACTTCACCATTTAAAAGTATTTCTTATCTTTAAACTTAGAAAGTTGATTCTATTAATCAGAACAGAGGAGAGTGTGACAGCTGGAAGGGGAACTAGTGGAAAGTTGAGAATATTTATTGCAGCCTTTTGGGGCTCAGGGTATCTGAGTCTTATTTAATATTTTGACACATTGAACACTAAGCAATTTTTTTATCATCACCACTCAGCTCTGATACATAAATAAAGGCATCTATTAATTATACTGGCAGATAATGTATATGAAAATGCCTACTTCCACTTATGAGAAAATGCATTACACTCATCAGGGCTGCCCCAAGGGCATGAATGACTTGTCCTTGTGAAGATATGCTTGGCCTCCTTGTGAAGATATGCTTGGCCCCCCAATTAAAATCCTGAGCAGAAAGCATCCACCTTTCTCATGAGACGGCTTCTTCTGACAGGCATCAAAAAGTACCTTTCCTTAGCCTCAGGGTATAGGGGTCAGAACAAGCCAAGAATTAAAACATTGTAATGAGAGTGGATTTTCACTGCTTATGAAGATACTTATGAACCACAACTTGATGCATAGCTACAAAACAGTGTCTTGGAACTGAGCAGGGTGGGGATCCAGTAGAATTCCCTAAGATGTACCAGGGGACCAAAATCAACTTCATGTGTATGACATTGTCTTTGTTTATTTTTTTCCGACCATCTGCTAGCTACATGTTTCCCACAGTGAGAAATACGACCCCGAGTAGGGCTCATCTCACGGTCCAAAATCGAAGTCCCTGACTGATTATTGCTACCACAATAAAGTTAGATTGGTGCAACGAGCTGACCCACAGCAGCCCAATGCTTCCTGTGTCCTGGCTACTGCCATGGACTCTGCTCTGCCCAAATCTGGACTGCAGGGAGCTAACTGGCGTTTTCCCACGGAAAGCACTGACATGGAAGGTGAGATATAGTAACCACTTATCTAACAGGGGGCTGAACCTATTTCCAAGCCTGAAGAGAAGCAAATCAGATCCTTTAGTGGTTTAAATCAGTATGTGTTGACTGGCTTCACTCGAGGTTAGCCACATCCTGGTTGTACCCTTTTCTTTCTGTGAAGACTCTTCTAAGACTTCCTAGAGGCAATTCCAGCTTTAAGTAGAAAATTATTTCATTTTGGAAAAAGACTTCAAAGTCCCACCTCTCTCTCCCCCCCCAAAAAAAAAAAATTCAAAAAAACAGCAGTGAAACGAAACTCATCCATACCTAACTATTTTCATAATTAACACAGTCCCATTATTAATTTTAGTGCAATTTCTCAAAAATCAAAATTGGAATTCAGGTTCTGGATCTCAGAGTAACATTTTCTGCTAGTCTGGTAGTCATCTGTTATCAACTTTTTTTCCCTGAGCAACTTCTTTTCAGAGTATTGTATTCACAATTTGTTCATATTCTGTTCTTAACCTGATTTGCAAATGGATATAATATGAAATGCGTAAGCACAAAGTGTGTTTTTCAAGTGTTCACAAATTAATTTTGGGAGTGAATTCCTTCTGCAAGGGTCTACAATACTCTGGGTATCAGATTACAAAAAAAAAAATCTATCAGCTGGTGAGTCCAGTTCATCTATTCTGCTGCATACTAAGTTTATTTTTTCTGGGAAATAGAACTTTTGAATTGGTGGTACAACTTTGAATAGACTTTTCAAAGTCAAATAATACCTGGCTTTACAGTCTTAATATCAGAAGAGATGATAAGCAGCAATGATATTAATAATAAATATTCTCAAAATTGAGATGCAGAACCTGAGTGCAGAATGAGCTACAGCTTTCCTCAATACACATATCTGTAGAAATCTAATCAAGGCTGATCTTATATTCAGAGCCTGAGTGTCTCAGGTGGACTGAAGGCAGGAAAATGGCAACAAGCTGTTACTTCTTGTAATCCTGGGCAAAGATAAGAGAATGAATAATTAAAGTCCCCTTGCTCAACAAGGAACCAAAGAAAATGTCAAAAAATCAATGCAGAAGACCTCTTTGAAAAGAAAAAAAATTCCAATCTTTTCTGCAGTCACCATTGTTTTGTGTACAACATGAAATATTTAGATGCTGGAGAATTGAAAACTGAATTCTGATGGAGTTCATTGTTGACTCACCTGCCCTAAGAACTTCATCCTCATATTTTCCACAAGTACCTGCCTACAACCAGGACAATGCTTGCTGTAGACACCGTCTCTTTCTACCCATCTTTTATAGAGCCATGAAACAGGAGCTGCCTCTGTGCCTCCCTGACTCTGCCTCACAGGATACAGAACACCATGAGAATCCCTACGTGGGACTTTTGGAAGTTCACTGAAGTTTTAAGGAAAGAGAAACAAAGAGAGAGAGAGATGATCTTTTTACAGTACTGAAGATCCCCAGAAGTTGGAACAGCATGTTTAACTCTATACACCTCCAATTACACTCCCCCACTTTGATCATCATCAGAGAATAACAACTGAATATAGGAGGAGATTTTGTAACCCATAGTGATTTAATGACTTTTCTTCAGATTTTGCCTTCTCCCAAAATTATTATTGCTCTGTTTTGCTATGAACTCAGTTTAGCACCCAAGCAATCACTCACATTTCCAGTCAGCTCAGGCTGACTGGCCACAAGCAAAGCAGAGCAACCCTGTCCAACAACAGCCAGTGGGGCACTCAGCCAAATTCGCCACCTCCCCTTTCTGTATACTTCATGCCCTAATACATTATGTTATATATATTTATCACATGTCAAAAACAATTGCTGCATGGATAGGTGGATCTACATGTGTGTCTATACACACACACTTTTCCCCACCTCTTCCTTTTCATCCTGTACAACAATTGCCATCCATTCCAGGGGCCTGACAAGTACATTCTTGGTGTTGGGGATTAATTAGTGTATCTGTCATTACAACCAAATCCAGCTTGGTTTGGAGGAATTAGAGGCTTCAGTCAACTGCTACCAGCCTTCAGTATTTGATGTGGCCAGCAGTATTTATCAGTCCCCACCTCAGCACAGGTTTCCTATAATAGCTGACAGTTTCTTTCACTAGCTGTCACTCAAAAATTTGCTGAACCTGCCCCAGGCCTGCCCCATTACTTGTATTCTCAAAGAATGACATCTCATACAAAATGCAAGCAAAGCCATCTCACTCTGCAGAAAGTATCAGTTTTCAGCAACAATTTATTGTGTACACAGTCAAATGCCCTTCCATGGACTCCAACATCACCTTTCACTGACAGAAGCTTCTCATAGTCCCCCAAACCTGCTCAGGCTGAATTCCTCCAAAATCCACTGTGCTTAGGCATTCTGGGACTCTGTTGTGTGAGTGACAAGTGCCATCATTTCGCTGCTGCTTTGCTCTCCTCACAGCTTCCTGCCTCTAGGCTTACACTGAGCCTTCCGTAGTGGTCACAGTATCAGCTGGAGTCTCACATTTGAAAGTGCAAGAAGGGGCACTCTCAAGGTCTATTTGGGATTTTCTTTCTATTGAGTTTGACATCTTTGACCGATAATAACAATGATCTCCAAGTGGATTGTAAGTAAAGAAATGATACACACCAACAACAATTTTGTTAAAACATGGAACTTTGCCAGACTCAGGAAGATTGCAGCACCTGGCAGCAGACTGAAATATATAAGTGCAACCAGGGAAATATCATGAGTTTACTATCCTCAAAAAGTTTACTGTCCTAGAAAATTGTTATTGTACAGAACACATGCCAAGTTAATATTGTAATGGATTTTATGGCTTGGAACAGCAGTTAGCTAGTGCTTGTAGCCAGAGGGCTATATCCTCAGATGGTGTAAAATAAGTGAATGTGGAGGCAATCACAGATTTATCGGAAACAGACTTTTAAATGTGGTACAGCTGGCCTGAGAATAAATCTGTGGTTGCAAACCTTCTCTTACAGAAATTGATTCTGTGATTTTGTGTGATTGTGAACATAAGAAATGTATAACCTCTAATAAACTTAGTGGAAGAGAGATGTGTAAAGTCTTGGAGACAGATGGATTAAATCTAATAAAGTAGTCTAAGAATTTTTGTCTAATAATAGAAGACAATTATTCCTTGCTAATGCACATGGGACTATTGTGTCTATGGTTATGCTCACCTGAGCCCGCAGAAAAACCTTTGTTGCTCCTACCTGCTTCTTGCAGAGGTGCTGCAGGATGTGAGAACACAGATGAAGTAGAGCAAGAAGAGCAGACACTAAGCTGTTGCAGAATGGCTTCACCTTGTATTGCTCAGGACCTTTTCTTTGCCTTTCTGTAGCCTGTCTTCTGCTTGCAGGCCTGTTAACTTTCACCAAAACTGCTTCATTATTTTTAACCTTTCTCCTGCTGTTGTTTTCATGATGGTATTCACATGGTGTTGCACCTGCAAACCTTGACATTATTGTTCTCTCTGATTTCTCATGGGAAGAAACTATCACCAGAGTAAGAATGACTCCTTCCTTCCCCTTGCTCTTTCCCACCCTTTCTTTTATAGCTTGAAGTTTACATTAAAGGAAAAGCATAAATTAGTCAATAACACAGTGGCTAACAGAGACTTGAACTGCCAGTTAGAGTTATATACCCAAGCTTACTGTGAAACACTTGGACTCATTCAAAGCAAACTGTTTTAAGCAGGAATATCCAGAAGGGAATTTGAATAGGTCACAATGAAAGGCACATGGTCACTATGGAAAAACATGGAGGAAAATCATCACCATTAGCATCATCTGGGGAGGATCACCAGAAGATACCTTCACTAGTGATTCTGCTGCACCTCTTTGTGGCCATCCACGGGTGAAAGTTTTTGCTTTCCCTGTTCTCTTTCTTTCTCTCTGTATTTTTCCCAACAGTAACTTTAGAGTGGTTGTGTGCCATCAGCTACAAACTCCATGAATAAAACTTTAAATATTTAAGTCTGTCTCAGCATATTTTGTGTGATCCCTTGTATCTATCTCAACATCATATAACCAACCTTATCTTGCCTAGGGCTGAAAAAAGTTCCTTTTGTGCCAGGCTTGACACTGACTTAGCATGTAACTTTTTGCAAGTTATTCCAGAGGCAATCTGCAAACTACTTTCTCAGTTGAACCTTAAAATAGCTGTGTGTAGGAGTCCATGCTTTATTTCTCCCATATCTCAGTTCCACAGCTGTAAAGCACCCTGCGGTGTGGACTCCATATCCCACAACACAAAAACCTTTTTCAGAGGCTTGCATGCAATTATGGCACAAATTGCATCAATGAAGTCAGTGATGGCATGTCTGGACACTACAGCTATGTCTATATTTGTAAGTTAAAGAGTTGCATGAAAGGCTCTGCAGTGGAAATTAATTGTCTGCACTGTAAATTTGCACTATTAAATTATTCCAGTGAAGATTGGGCCGCGTCAGATGGCTTTGGCCCTCTCCAAAAGACTCTCTGGAAGAGCTTGAGAGCTAGAATGGGCCAGGGACAGCCACAGGCAGCTCATATGCAACCTCTATTTTGGAGGGTCAGAGAAAATAATAATGCATTTTGGGACAGTTCTGTAACAGCAGGTCCCACTGCTCCTGGGTGAAAAAACCCTGGAGAGCTAAGTGACAGTATGTAGTCCAATTAATCATGCTTATGCAACACATTGAATCCCCAAAGATGCCATTCCCCATTCCAAAGGGTAAAACTACTTTCAGAAAGATCATTAATGCATAAAAAAAAATCTGCCCAGTATTATTACATTGAAATGTCAAAGCTTTCCTGCTTACAGTCTCAAAATCAATATTTAGTCTCTTTAGCAGATGTGCTTTAAACTCTCATTGTTGTCAAGCACCTGTCACCCTTGAACACTGGACTCTGAAAGAGCTCAACACATCTGAAAAAGAGGACATTTTAGTCAGCTCCTGGATAATGGAGCTGAAACAAAAGAGACCAATTCCCTTCAATTTTCTAAGCATGGTAATGAAGGAAACTCTTCTAAGCAATGACCTAATTTGAAGGCAAACTTAAATGCTGTGCATTCAGAACAGATATTCATTCACTAAGGTTGCTTAGATTTTTGCATGGAAATACAAAAATGAAACATTGCATTCTCATTATTGAAGGAACAGTGAAGTTATGAAAAGAAGCAAAAATGTTATGAAATTAATTCTTACTGCCAGCTTTGGAATAATCTGAAATATCTAGAAGTGATATGCTTGTATGACTTTTCAGTATCACACAAGGCTGATTAAATTAGTTCATCAAATAGAAAGAAAGTGCCATAAAATGGTTTAGGTTGGAAAAGATCTCTAAGATCATCGAGTCCAATCATTAATCCAGCACTGTGGGGTCCACCGCTAAACCATGACTATAAGCACCTACCTGCACATCCTTTAAACACCTTCAGGATGGTAACTCCACCACTTTCTTTGGAGAGCCTATTCCAGTGCTTGACAGTTCTTGCAGGGGAGAAATTTTTCTGAATGTCCAACCTAAACCTCTTCTGGCACAACTTGAAACCATTTTCTCTTGTCTATTTTTTTGTCACTTGGGATAAGAGACCTCCCCTCATCTCGATACCTCTCCCTTTCAAGTATTTGTAGAGAACAAGAGCAAATCATCACAGACCCAAGAGAAATTTTCCTGTATAAGCTTGAAAACTTCAAAATTAACATGACTGCAAAGAAATTAAAGAAATCAAACAGAAAGTTTAGCCTTCAGAGGAACCAGGGCTTTCATGATGCCAGAAAAGGTTCACGTGACAATATTGAATGGAAAATCAGCGCAGAAAGGTTCGAAGACTGTTCAGCAGTGTGCATTCTGGAGCAGCTGAAAACATGCAAAACCACAAGTAACCATGTGGGTGAGCTATGTGCTATGGACTTGCATGTGAATTGAGCTTCCTATTTGTTCTATATTTACTTGCTCAGACTCTGTATAGCACCATAACCATTTATAGTTTCCAACAACAATTACCTTTAGTTGTGTTTAGAATAATGGAGAACATGTATGTCATATTCAGCTTTCAATTCTCTAGCTAAGCACCAGAATTCATGTAACCTGTGAATGGACCAGCAAAGGAAATGCACAAATATATATCTATGTAATATAAACAACACCATTTTTCGACTGTCTCTGCTTTAATGTCCTCCTTCTTGGATTCCTATTCACACAGAGTAATACCTTTCTCTTCAAGCAGCCTCACTGATTTTAAGTTGCTGTGAGGGAGAGTCAAGCTCTATTCAGCATATGTAAGATACCCTTGTGGGCACAGTGGAAGAACAGGGTTTGCACAAGATATGTGAAGGAGGAAGATGTTTAATGCACAACACTTTGTCAGTTGTCATCTGAAACATGAAGAGCATTTTAATAAATGTTTAGAAATAGCCTTTGTCCTTCTCTTGTATCTATTAAAATGAGAACCCAGGCTCAACAAATATATTCCAAGGAATATTAGAAGGTAAAGAACACTGTTTTTTTGGGTTTAAGGTTTGCGGGGTTGGGGGGGGCGGGGGGGGTTCTTTGGGGGTCACTTTTAGGGGTTTTTCACAGTTAATCTCAGTAACGATTTTTAACATAATATATAAAATTATTCTTAATGTTGAGTCTTTGTGGACTAAAAATTTAATTCTGTGTAAGTTTCTATTGCAGCTGCCATTAAAAAAATCTCAGGATTTCATACATTTTAACTACATTTTTTGCCTTCCCAGTTTAGAACAAAATCTGATACTAAACTGAATTTCATCTGTGATAATAGTAGAATCATAACTCGCTATCAGGGACATTAAACAGTAGTAGATTTGTAAGTGAGCCATATTTTGCTAGTTAATGTTCAACCTAAATCCTAGTGACATCCTAAAATTTATATTAATTTTCTGTTTTATATTGGGCATTCTTGGTTTATGGGCTTGATCTTCTTCATTTTGCAGTACCCTGCAAGACTGACTCCATTTAGCTAAATGTTATTATACTGTGTTATGAGGCCCTGAGTGAATCCATGCCTTTTTGAAACATCTTGCAGTGACAGTTGGCTTCCTCAGTTGTTCCCTGATATATTAGAGTTATGAAGCTCCACAGTGGCACATTTAACCATTGGCTTTCCTTCCATTTTACTTCACAGAATTGAGCTTTATCAGAGAAGGATTGAGGGCGAAGAATTTAATGAAAAGTCATCCATCAGTACAGAGTCTTTTTCCTTTATTTAATTTGACGAAACATGTACTGCTGTCAATTCTGCAGCCTTTCTGTGAGCAGGACTCTCCTGATCAACAGATGTGGATATCGAATGGTTGCAAGATTATACCAGCCGAATGAAAAATGCACTTGGTCCCTGAACCAAGTATTTATTCTACAATGGAAAAGTTATTCTTTCTCTGCAGCTAACAGCCTTTCACCAGGCCCAGTTTCCCTTTAATTATACATTTCTACAGTTTTCCAGGACCTTGGAGCTTTTTTTTTTTTTTTTCTCTTTTAAAAGATCTTTGCAATTCTTCCCAGTGTTCATAACTCGATAGCATTCATCTGAGCTAGAACAAAAATTTACTAAGCATCTGTTTGAAGCACGGCTGGGCAGGGCACACCACTGAGCTTCATGAGAGCAGCAGGAGCAAGTTGCTCCACCCTTTGTAACAAGTCAGACCCTCTGCTTGAACTTGCCTGAACTTGCACTCTGAGATCTGCTTGTAGAGGTCCTGAGCCTTACTTGAAGTCATCTCTACTCACTCGCATGAATTTACATAAAAATTCTTCAGAAAGCAAAGCCCTAAGGATTCAAATGTTGTTTTAGCAAAAGCCAGTCTGTTGAATGATTTAACCCCAGAGAAAATTTCAGCTAGAGAAGTTTCTTGTAGTAGAGCTGGATAAGGTAAGTGCAATTTTTCATGCTATAAATTTCACTCTGAAAACTTCAGTTATATTGAAAAGGCACAGAATTAATTGTCTTCTCTAATACAACACCTGAATTTAATGAAATTGAGATGTTAGGATATTTTTGTGTTCAGCCCAGTTTTCATTTTCTAGCTTGTCGCTTCCATAGCCCTGAAATAGACTTAAAGAGATATAAAGACAAAGACAGAGGAACCAGAGGCAGTTTCTCCATACTAACCTTCCAAAAGACTGAATTGGTAGAGATAGGAAAAGCATGAAGAGAAAGGGAAGGACTCCTGCTGTTTTAGGACTAGTTGAGCAAACAGGGACTCTTGGCTACTACAGCTGGCTATGAGGAGTGATTACTGAGCCAGGTGATAATTTCTAGGGAAGAGCATTGGTTTCATTCAGTGACCCTCTGAAACAGCTAACATCTGGCAGACACTTGTACCCTAACAGCAGGGGGGGCTTCCCTCCCTCTCTTCATTGCTCTCACAGAAAAGTCAGTCAGCGTTGGCTGAAGTGTGCTCTGGAGCGTGTCTCCACCCCTGGGGTGCTGTGCTCAATGCAGCAGGATGAGTTGAAGGAATTCGGGAACTGGCTCATTTGTGTATGGGAGGGAAAGTGTTACCACCACCCCTGGGTTTGGGAAACAACCAGGACTTCTGGAGTGGTGATGATGGTTTCACTCTGTCCTATGGGGTGCAAGGAAGATGGCTTCAATACTTCTTTTGTCATGGACATCCTCCTACCTCAGAGAGAAAACAGTGTGATAGGAATCATCCTATTTCCTTTTCCTCTGTCAGTGCTCAAATGAAAGGTCAAGGAGCCCTACTTAAAAACCAAATCATGCTTGTCTTGTATTCTTCTTGAGCCAGGAAAGGGGACACAGTCTGTCTGTAAGGGAGTCTGACTTATTCTGTCCCCAGACCTCTGTTTACTTAAGGAACGAATGTTGTTCAGTCCCACTGACATTCATTGGTTCCACTGTGGCCTCAGTAGATCCCAAGATTTTGGATAATAGCTTCAGTGTCTCCCAATAAGTAGTGCTCATGTGAAGCCAAGCAACACCACGTTAATATTTATGTTGACAAATATATTCCGTCCATAAAGCTTTTTTATTTTTTTTTTCTGATAAAATGTATTATACCACTTGGGAGTGGTGTACAGCCTCATGGGAATTTTTTCCAGGTGTGGGACAGATTTTTTATTATACAAGGAAAGACCCTGTCAGTTGCAAAACGCTGGTGCTATTCCCAGCACTGGGAATACTGTCCTTTGCATCACAGGTTTATGCTCCAGCACCCACCCATAAGCAGATGCTGAAACACTCTTATTTTCATTACTTCAAATATACCTCAGTTTGCTTGTAAATCAGACCTCAATGAAAAGAGACATAATGTCAACAGGCAGTTTGGCAACCATTAAGAACACCCAGGAGGAACAAAATTTGTTGTTGAAGCTTTAATAGATCCCACAAATCTGGAACAGCCTGAACTAAACATTTTTTTTGTATTTCATTTTATTCTCTTCAGCTATCAAACACAGATCCTTCAATAATTACTGTTACATCATCCAAGCAAGCCTCCTGTAAGTCCTGCTCTTTTAAGTTTACCTGGTTGTGTCTGCTCTTGGAAGGAATACCTTGTATTTAACAAAAAGGTTGTTCATGTTTGGCTAAACCAGGCTTCCTGGGGAGACAGTGAAAGACCTAGCATGCTGGTTAATCTGCCATCACTGAAACACTGATTTTATGTTTTGTTGCTTTAATTGTCTTGCATCCATTTCTGATGTTTATATTCTTCTTTTCCTCCTGAAGAGCTCTTTTAGTGCCTGTTGTCTCTTTCAGCGGAGGCACTTGACCACTGTAACAAAGCCACCCTTCAGCCCTTCTTTTCAAACAGATTGAACTGAGTGCAATCTACTCACCCTGGAGTATTTTCCTCAGCTTTCATGTAATTTCACAGATTCACAGGCTAGCTGAGGTGGGAAGGCATCTCTGGAGACCATCTGCTCAAAACAGGGTCACCCAGAGAAGGCTGCTCAGGACTCTGTCTAGACAGGTTTGGAATAAATATTAAATAATAATATAAATAAATAATTATTCAAGTTGCATGGATCTATGTTCAGCATTCCATTCATAGGGTGGAATGGTAAAACAGAGTTGGTTGAAAGGGATCTGCAGTGATCTGCTCTATTCCCCCACACTCAATGCAAATGCAGCACCCAAGTGGGATAATATTGCTTCAGTCGGGTTTGGAAAATTTCCAAAAGCATCCCCATAAGCTCACTGAGGGGATGTTGCAAAGCTTCAGCACCCTTGTGGTGAAGACTTTACTTCTTGTGTCCAGGTATAATTTACCTGGCCTCATGTCTCCCTGGTGCTTGCTGTCTATGCATTGGGCACTGCTGTGTTCAAATATTCCATCACCCCTGGAATTTTTAAGTCCACTAGAGTCATATGCATTCTTGCTTTTTAAAGAAAATAAAAATGTTTAAAATGTAGTTTGATTTATGTGTTCATCCAAGCTAGCCATAATCACCTAGGAGACAAATAATATTTCCACACTTGGATGCTCTAGACTAAAAACCACAGTCCTCACACCAAAGTGTTGGACAAGAGCTTCATAAATAACAGGAAAATGTGACTTTTTTGTTTAAATTGTGTTCTAATCAGCTTTTAACCAAGACCGAATCTTTCCAACACAATATGCAGGCCATGTCGAATAAAACTTCAGATCAACAATTTATTTTGGTACAGAACTGGAATTCTGTATAGGAATTGTCTAAGAATAATTAGAATATAGAATTTGAGATCAAAATTAATTAAGTGCTTTGGTTTCACTGTATTTTGCTATTCTTGACTCCAGTATGTGTTCGGGGCGTTGCACTAAGAACCTGCCCTGACAGGGTTGTAACCTACTGCTGCAGAGTGGTGGTGAAGAACCTGTATGTCCATGCTATATATTTTCTTCTTTTAGATCCTCCCCTCCACCTGAACATCTCTACCCAGGTCCCATCCATGTTCTCAGGTAGTGTCCTGTGGCTACAGTCACACAGACTGTCCTTCCCAAAAGCAATTCTGGTGCAGCAGCTGAGCCGGCATACACCCAGAGAAGGGAGCTGACAAGTCCTCAAAATTTCCAGGTATGGAAGGCCATGAGGCAGAAGAAGATTTGGGGGTGTATAAGATGCCCATAAGATTTATAGGTGTACCTTCATATAATCTGTTACATTTAGGGTCTCTATAATGGATTTGAGACGGATATTTACAAAAGTATTTTCCCTACCATCATCATTTAGGGAGCAAAGTATTAAACAGTATACAGTAAACAGTATAAATCACTGTGCATGAGGAATTTCAGTATCTGGCATCTGTTAGGAGCATGTAACATACACTGAGTAAGGAATCTGATCCCTGGATAGCTCATTTACTTAGTAAGTACAGGCAAAGTCTTTACTCATTACCTCGTGCTATGTCAATGAGATGGCAGCCTCACTACTCATCTACCCAAACAAAGCTTTTAACTCTTAGCCCAAGGCCAGCATGTAGGCATTGAATTTGCTTCTCAGCTGGCCCTCTCATAGTTCAGCCTCATTGTGGAGTGTACTGTGCCTGTGTTGTGCCAGGTTATCTCTGAGCACCGTGCTTATGTTCAGAGAACAAACTCATTAATAATGTCATATTGTTCAGAAGTCACCCTTGTGCATCGTGTCGTTCACTGTGTGTTTTGGCAACAGAAAAATAGCCTGTCTGAAGATGCATTCATTCTTGAAACGGAGATGAATAATGTATAATTCTAGCACACCTCATTCCAGACATGCAGAAGTAACCACTGAAGCTTGATGATTTAAACAGAAATGTATGGAACTGAAGAAACATAGAATCATAGAATGTTTGACTTGGAAGAGATCTTAAAAATCATCTAGTTGCAACCCCCTGCCATGGGCAGGGACACCTTCCACTAAAACAGGGTGCTCAAATCCCTGGTCAAGCCCAGCCTTGAACATTTCCAGGGATGGGGCATCCACAGCTTCTCTGGGCAACTTTTTCCAGCGCCTCATCACTCTCACAGTAAATAATTTCTTTCTAGTATCCAATTTAAACCTACTCTCTTTCAGTTTATATGTGTGTGTGTGCATGTATGTATATGCACACCATATGTAAGTAGTCCTGCTTTGGAAGCAATCCCATTCAACTGAATTGCTGCACTTAGCCATTAGCCACTCCAGCCCACAGCTGAACAATATGCCCTGGAGAAGCAATTATTCAGTCCTTACAGGTTGTGTGCACCCCTTTTAGAAAGAATAGGTTTTAAAATTAGGGAAAAATGTTCCCCAGAACTGACTTGGATTCAGCAATGCAGTTATATGCATATTCAACTTCAAAATTGCACGCTGTAGTGCAGCCACTTATTAACTGTACCTCTGCAGAGCTACCAGCAAGCCACCAATGTATTTTCTCTGGGTAATTTAGCTATGTAAGACACATCTATACTCTATTAAACAAATCAAGAAAGTATATTCAGAAATCTCATATGGATAAACAGATGCCAGAGCCTGAACTGCAGCAACTTTACTGCAGAACAACTTGGAGGCGATCTCTGTTAGGCAGTCACT
Organism: Motacilla alba alba; assembly: GCF_015832195.1. Taxonomy (NCBI): domain Eukaryota; kingdom Metazoa; phylum Chordata; class Aves; order Passeriformes; family Motacillidae; genus Motacilla; species Motacilla alba. Next base: position 43,730,799 of record NC_052016.1, on the reverse strand, counting down.
TATATCTCCCGAGCATGTTGGAAATATAAAACAGAATGAACTAATTTATTTCAGGGAAGTAAAGTAACTCTGTTTCTCAGCAGTAAGCCACGGAGTCACACTTACTCATTTTCTTGCAGACATATGTACATGCTATTAAACTGCAAATCTTTGAGAGTTAGAAGAATATAAAACTATCTCCACAAAATAAAAGAAATAAAATATATGTTGAAAAAGAAATCTCCAAGATGTGCCATCAGTAATAGATAATAAATAAAACAGCATTTTGGAATTACCATGAAATAATAGTAATGATAACAGTAATAATAATAATATAAACTAGAACAACACCACTATAAATAAAACAAAGGCAAAATTTTTACCAAGGAAATAATCACCAGGTAAGAAGGAAACTATTGTGTTTCTGAAGAAATTAGTGCTGTAGATGGAAAAGCTTCATATTACTGAAGACCTGGCTTTAGAAGAAAAAACTGTTGTCTGGCTTTTTTCATTCCAAGACTGACACTCCTGTGGCAAACACTCTGATGAGATTTCCTGTGGAGGTGGGTGGAGAGGGAGTAAGGTAAACAATCAAAGGATGAAGTGTTATCCCACAGCACACAGCTGGACATTGCGAGCTAAGGAAAGCTGACAAGCATTGGATCATATAAATCCTATCCCAGAGATCTGCAGGAAGCCACAAGGGACAACACAAAGACTTAGAAGGAGTCTTTTTTTAACATAATGCTTTTACATAATGGAGGATGAAGAATTAAGCAATGGAGCCAAGTATAATTAATTGGGATCATGGTAAAAGTTCTAGTAGAAGGTTGAAAAGGCAGTTATACATGGAGAGGGAGGAACAAGTGCCCGGGTAAAGAGGTTACCTCAAACTTACTTGTGATTCTTAGCACTTAGAGGGAGGCATTTGTGCCTTGAGTTTCTTGAGCAACAATGGCCTAAAGTAGGGACTGCTTAGTTATAAATAAAAAGCTGACATTACCCAAATGACTGCCTCTGCTGAAGTTGTGCATTTCAGTTCTCAGATCAGCAACACACAGATGGGCACTGAGTAGGCAAGGGCACAGAAGCAACACCTGCATGATGGTGACAGTGACAACCAGTTGCAACATCAAACTTCAGATGCTGCTCTATCTGGAAAGTTCATAATCTAGAATGAGGTTTGCCGGGGATCCTGAGGTAGACCACCATGGTGTGGTGGACTAGGCTGGAGGAAGAGACAGACTCCCCTCTTTTGGCAAGTCCATGCATTGTGTCAAGATGTCAGATATCAGCCTGGAGAAGAGAAGGCTCCAGGAAGACCTTCTAGCAGCCTTCCAGAACCTAAAAAGGTCTGCAATCGAATTGGAGATGCACTTTTTGCAATGACATGTAGTGAGAGAACAAGGGATAATGGATTCACACAGAAAGAGGGTAGGTTTATATTGGATTAGGAATAAATTCTTAACTGCTCATCTTCTTCTTAAGATGCTAAGACACTGGAGCAGGTTGCCTAGAGAAATTGTGGATCTCTGGAAGTGCTCAAGGCCAGTCTGGTTGGGGCTTGGTCTAGTGGAAGGTGTTCTAATCCTTCCATGGGCCGGGATTAGAACTAAAGGTTCCTTCCAAAACAACCCATTCTATGTTTCTGTATTTTGGGTTCTAAGACACATGAGGTGAAGAACAGGGTTTTGACAGAAAAGAACAGTTTTTGGCAAGCTGGAAAGGAAGACAGGATTAAGAATGTCCTTAGGGACAACATCAGGGTCTACAATGATGTTGAGAGGAGGCCAAGCCCTCATTGAGATGAGGCATAGATGCCTGGGGAACAATGCACTGTTGATAACACCGATATTCCTAGAGTCCAAAACAGGAACTATCTTTTGTGATTTACATGGGAAAAGCATGCTCAACATTTGGCAGAAATTGAGCCCTCAAGGAATTACTGCTCTGGTCTCCACATGTCCTCTGGCTGCCCCCAGCATGACGCACAGCAAATCTGACAGAGCAACAGAGACAAATGTTGATGACTGTGAGGATAAATACCCTGTGCCACGTGTGTACACTGCAAGACTTCCCAGAAAATGCAACCCAGCCCAGACCCAGCTAATTTAAAAATTTATTCATCATTCATTGCTCTACCTGAAAAAAATTTTTGAGCTGAAAAAGGACGTCATTTTAAAACACAGCAATTACATTTGTTTGGGATATGTTTTTACGTTTTCATTTCTTCCTTATTTTTAGCTAAATGTGCATCTAGTTTTGTCTGAGCATTGTCCAAATCTCTTCTAATGAAACTAGCTTAGTGCAGGTCACAAGCCAGATTTCAGCACTGTCTGTAATCAGAATTCAAGCTAAGTGCATGCTGAAGGGCAGCCAGGATAGAAATGGTCTTAATATTTTCATTTTAAATTGAATTAAGAGTGCACAGACCTTACTTTATCAGAACAGCTACTATTTTCTCCTGAGAAAACCTATGTACATTATTTTTGTAAGGTTAGAGATATTTTTTGCTCAGCTCTAGGAAGGTAAGTGAAAACAGTTGGACTGAAACAAAAGAAAACATCTACAGGATCTTGGAAAACTCTGGTGTTTATGCCTCTGGGCTCCCATCTTCTAACATATACATGTGCCTCGTCAATCATAGTGGATTGGATGCCAAATTTTACAGGGCAAGGCTAGTTTTGCACAAGAAAATTTAAGGTTTAAACATTTAAAATTTTCACAAAGGGCAGGACAAGCAGTAAGGACTCTAAATGATCTGCTTAACTGATACTCTGCCTGCTGCTCTTAAAATCCAGTTGGTTTATTCTAATTGTCCTCAGAATACCAAAAAGCACTCAGCAGCCATCTATTCTGGTCAGGCCAGCAGCAGTGAAATCCCAGCTCCCTTCAAATATCATTTTTCATCTTGTTTATAAAGTCTGCCAAGTTCCCAAAGAATTAAGGCCTTACTCAGCTTTGCCCTGATTGTAAACAGATAGAGAAGAACATGGGCAGCAAGGAGTCCATATCTGTTTGCATCAAAAGTTTTTGTGTGCGCACAAAATATCAAGAAGCTCCTTTACTCATCAATCCAATCACTTGGGTCTGAAAGATTAATTCTGTCCATGCTGCAAGGGCAGAGAAGGAGAATTCTTTAGCAGTGACCGTCTCTACTGAATTGCTTCTACTAGTGTGACACTGGAATAAATTTCTTTAGTGAGTGAATTCAATGAATCTAAGTAACTAGCAGGGATGCTAAAAATACTTTGGAATATATATTTCATACACACACATGTATATATACACACACATATATATGTAAATGTATATGTGTCGATATATGTGTGTGTGTGTGTATATATATAATCAGAATGTCATTTGGATCTTGAATTTTTGAGGAAAAATCTTTAAGCAACCATCAACTGCCTGAAGCCACAGACGAGTGAGCTACAGTAATAATCAGTTGTTCTCAATTTATGTTAAAACTCCTCTTAAACTGTATCTTACCAGACACCAGGACAGATCATTAGGGGACTTCTTATCTGTGAAATCTCCCTTCACACAAAGCAGCCTGACAGAAACAGAATAATAACTGTGTTGGTTCTTCCAACTCCTTCTGTCATTTTAGACTGTATTTATCAAAAGGGAACAGTGTTTCTGCCAAAGGTAATATTAACATAAGTTAACATGAATTCCTGCAATTAAATCTCCCTGAGAAGCAGAGTTTCTTCAGTGGTTTAAATCCAAAACACAGACATCTGAAAGCAAATCTGACTGCAAAGAAAGGTGACAAACCACTTGGTTTCCATTCTCTGTGAAGAGGGAAAACAACATTAAATAGTTATAAAATTGGTCCAGCCCAAGAGAATGGAAAAAGAAAAAAAACTTAAATACTTACTCAGTGATGATACACTGAAGGGAGGGAGGGGTTTCTACCTGATGAGGGCAAGGGCTGGTTGTTTATGGATCCGCAGGTGAGGCTAAGGCTCAACAACAGAGAGCCAATCTACACCAACTTCCTAGAACACATATTTTTTATTTGGGAAGAAGACAATTGAGATCCCATCTCCCAGCCAAGACAGTTGTTTTCACTTGCATTAAAATCAAATTATAAAATAAAGCCCCATCCAAAACCACAAAACTCTCCTGGTTTTGTGTTACAACTGGATGAAGCCTCCACTCAGCTTTACGTGGTTTCCACACGAAAATATGAATTATACACAGGTTTGGCAATAGGAAGAACCATTCCCCATTCAGGGTTAAAATGAAATGAAATAAAATTAAATGAATGAAAGCTGCATGTTTACAGGCCTCTTCATAAAGCTTTTTCACAGCTGTATCTGTTTTAGTAATAGAACCGGTCAAATTAGTTGTACAGTAATATCCATTACAAAAGCAGTTTTACTGTATTTTCCACCAATTCATCTCTCTTTTTCTTCTTTTTTTTTTTTTTTTTAGTAAAGATTGACTCTTTGTTTGGGAGGTTTTTGTCAATATCTTGTTTGAGCACTTGTACAGTAAAATCCCAGATTCTTTCCAAATGGCCAATGTAATTATTCATTTTTTTTTGCATGTCAGTAACTACAAAATCATCGAGTATTGTCTCCACTCAGTGAGTGACAATGGAAGTACCAGAAGCTAAAGGACACTAGGCTATGAATACTTTTCTGGGATTACTTTCTGGATTAATTATTCATGCAAAAATCCACAAAACTTTCAGGAGTTTTAAATGTTTTCAACTACACAAAGAAGTTTTTCCAGTATTCACAAATACAAATTATTTTTTAAAGCCAATCTTGATATCATTATTTGGAAGATACTAAGCTATTTTTTCTACTACCAAATTAATCCTACACACAATTGTATTTATTCCTTAAGCCTTAAAAATATTGCATAGTATCCTCTGACAGTTACAGTATTATAAAAGCTATTTTAAAGTTTTTATTATACTCTTTCAAACTGTAATTGTAAATAGAGAAAATGAGGGAACAGGGGATAGCGTTTTTCAGCCAAAAATAGCAGGAATAGGGGAATAGGGGAATAGTAAGAGATTCAGCAAGTTGACCTAGAAATCAAGAAACTACACTGCATTCAAGTTGAATAATGTAACTACACAGAGCTGAAGTTTGAGGTGAGGATCTCAAAATTGCATTGGTCATGAGCTCACCCATTTCTCTCTCTGAGTGACAAGCAAGGTGGAGAAAACAGCTCCTACTCAAAGGGTACCAGCCAAAATGCCACATGGATGCCTCCAGATCCCGCAATGGCTGCCAGAGCATGGATCTGCTCGGTTCAGATGAGACACCAGACCTTGAGATGCCTTGATGGCAGGCCATCTGAGAAATGTATTAGTGTCAAGGAGAGGAACCAGCATTTACTGAGAATATGTAGAGACCCAAGTGGGAGGGCACCTCTTTAGAGCTGGCATAACCCAGCCCTACAGCCAGCATTTTTCTTTCTTCTCGAGGAATATGTGTAAATGAGTCTCCAGGTGCAAAGATCAAAGGAGTTGCCCAAAAGAAGCCACAGAGGAAGGACACTCCAAGTGACCCAAAATGCCTCACTCACTCACAAGCAATGAGACACTCACAAGACAATTTTTTTTGAAAAAAAAAAATCAGAAAAGGCAGAAGAAATAGGTCCTTTAATAGGTTCTTTCTGTTTACTGAAATAACAATGCTTGCTGAGCCATGATTTGATTTGCTCTCCATATAGCCACAGCTATTTAAGAGCCCAGGCTGTTGCACTGCAAATTCCACAGATGCAGAGCAGTGGAGTGTTCTCTGCATCATAGGCCTCTATGCACAGAGTTGATTAAATGCTCAAGAAATTAATAATGACTGAGAGAACTGCCATAATCTTCCAGGGCAGCAACAGCTGTGGAAATGACATTTATGTAACATGCTCCCCACACAATTATTTGATGGGAAAGTTAAAACATTCCCATATGTGGGTTTTTTCCCCAAAAAAGGCTTCTCCAAGGTCTAAGGTCCTACACAAGAGTTTGATAACCTCAAGGGTCAGCACAACAGGTCTGGAAACAAACAGAGAGAGGAACTTCTCTCTGGGTCATATTTTATCCATAGTGTTGTCTCTGGAGTCTGCTACAAGAGAAAAACTCCACCAGAGAGAGATCAGTGCTCTGGAACACCAAGGAAAGGCGGCTCCTGGCAGGAACAGCTCCCATCAGTATGTGAATGCCCCCATGGTGAACATGAAGAACCACCAAGCCAGCAGAGCAGCAATGGCCATAAATGAGGCAAGAACCAAGTCAGAGAGAAGGGTTGGGTGAGAGACCACCAGCTTGAGCCAGAGGTGGGTGAAAAAGGACCAGTGGGTAGTACTCACACAGGTGTTGTGGAGTGCACACAGAGGGCACAGCAGAGCAGTTGTTCGTAATGGGCTATGACTAATTATTTTCATTCACCAGCACATTTGGAACCATATATCTCAAACAGTAACTTCATGAATGGTAACGAGACCCCAGGGTATTTACCACACCACTTATCTGTTATCAGAGCACACTACTAATGTGTCTGCGGGAAGCTGAACATTAGCTGAGGGGCTGGAATAAAAGGGCATTCAAATGCCAAGAAAAATTAATTATATAAAAGCACAAAACAGTGATGAATCAATCAAACACCAGCACACTAACAGAGACAAGATAAGCAGGTCAGCTGCAGCAGGCATCCACCTTTCAAACATTGTCTGTATCTAGGGATCAGAATTAAACTCCTGCTCCCTAGGGTCCTCTCTGTCTGAGTCCTCCCACTCACACAATGCAATGACATGGCCAGACATGCTGTGCTGCCATGGCTTAAGAGATTACAGTCTCAGCATGTCCCTGGCCTCTTGCCCCCACCTTTCCCTCCCACTACTTTTGATGCCAGTTATTATACTTCTGTAACCCCTAGCAAAAACTGTGCTCGCATCCAGGTTTGCGTCTAAGACATTTTAGTGCATTTTGCTTGTTCAGATCTTTCAAGAGGACATTTTGGCAGCCTGAATCTTGGAAAAACTACATCAGCAGAACTTAGGGGGAGGTGAGGAGGACTGGTCATCAGGGTGGTGGGCTAAGCACTTCTACACCAGCTGAGCTATGGCCAAATCAGCCTGATGGACTGCAGAAGACAACAGGGGAACACTACTTACAGCATCGGCCAAGGGACATGACATTGCACTTTTTTTTTGAGATTTGGGCCAAATTCTGCCCAACCAGGGACACAGATCGTTTCTCCGTTACTGTATTGGGCAAACCAGAATGTCAACACTCTTCTTCTTCCATTCCTCCCAACAAAAGGAAGGCATGGAATTCAGGGGTTTTGAGCAGACCTACAAGCAGTGAGATATCATGCACAGAAATCCATGAGAAGAGGCAGTTTTAAGATGAGGTATACACAGGTGGCACTTGTGACATGGAGACTGTGTGGTACAGAAGAGGATCTCCTCTATAGCCACAAATGTCCTTCACTGATCAAATCACCCACAAAAGATCCCACCCAGGAAGCACATGTCAAAGTCAGGACAGTGTGACAGTTCTGTCAAAGCTGCTGCTACACAAGGCTTGGATAGCCCTTGAGCTACAGCTGAGTGCTTTGAGACACTCTCTTGTACTCCATTCCACCACTTGAAAAATAAATCCAGAAACAGAACTAGCTATGAACAGAGGGCACACAATATCAGAAATTATTTTTTGGGATCTACCATGCAGATCTGGGGGAGAGGAAACTGTGTCTGTGCCAGCCTGCTGGGAGGACTAATATCACCCAGAAATCAGGACAAATGTGCTGGCAGATCCCAAGCAGAGCATGAACCTGCTGCAATGCACCACATGGCCAGAACTGCTGCAGGGAGCTCAGCACTGTACACAGATTTCTGTGGGCACTTGCATATCATACAGCCCACAGAGGATCCTGAGAAGGCTCTATTTTGCATTGTAAAAGTATCAAATGTTTTCACTGTGTGTTAAAGAGGACTTGATGTTTGATTTGAAGAATGGTATCTTCAGTGACTAAAATGTTACTATCCTTTATCCAATCACAGACATAGTTACAAATGCTGGCACTACTGACAATTGGTGATTTGATTCAGAACTCAAAATGTCAAAATGGAAATATCCCCCAGATCATCAGCAACTTTGGTTTTATCTGATGAACTTCATGGGAAGTATTTTTCCTTGTGTGTTAAAGTTATGAGGAAACATGATGCTGAGAGATCTGGGGCCATGAGGACTACTCAAAAGGCTCAGATGCTCTCTTTAGAAATTGTGTGAGAAAATCCATTATCAATCCTGAAAACAAGGCTGGAAAATTTGTCTTCTCTGTGCCAAAGGAAATTAATTTCAAATGAACAGCTTAAAAGTGTAGTTGAGCACTCTCACTTTCCTTGCCAGAGTTTCTACTCCTTGCAGCAGTTACAACTTCAGTATTTGACTCTGCTCAGGAGGTAAAATATTTCCTGGGGAGCAGAGATAGAATAAATGAGTAATGCTAGGAAGGAGGGGGGAAAAGATTGGTAGGTCTGCAGGTTCATGCAAGGGCCCTGTTCCTCAAGTCACAACTTGAGGTGATTAGGGAGGTTTCTGCCCTGCACCTTTCCTTCTCTGCTCTTCAGTCATACCAAGGGCCAGAAAAGCTGTTTCTGTGCCCTTGCAACAATGTGACAATTGCAAGAGAAAAAGCAACCTCTTAAAGCATTACTGACAAGCTATTTCAGCTATGAATTCTGATTTTTTTATATTTAAAAAGTACTAAGCTGGTTACCGTGTAACATCCCTATTTCAAAGTAAACCAAGGAAAAGGAAAATACATTCATGAACATCATTTTGATGAGCAAAATATGTAGATGTTTGCTCAAAACAGCCCCAGTCGGTTCTGTATCCTTTTCTAAGAAAGGAATCAGTTATTGCAGTTAAAGACAACAGCTTAAGACCCTCAAAAAAAGACAGAAAGCATATTCCACAGGCAGAAAGGAATCCAAATTTGCCATAGAAATGAGTTATTGTGAATTTTTGGCTCAGCTCTGCAAGGCAGATTAGCATTCAGCCGAGCAGTCACCTTCCATATGTCTGAAATCGCGTGACGTCGGTCCTTGTCAGTACCGTGCAGTAACCACTGACTCGCAGGTTGGACAAATACTTCCCACTGTTGCAAAGAACAGATGTTGCACCACTCACTCTGGCTATGAAAGATTGAAATAATTGGTCTTTGTGCTAATATACTTTTATGATTTTTATTGCCCCATGATCTCAACACTCTCTCATATCCCTACTGTCTCCTATGAAATGGGAACAATAACCCATTAACACAACCTAACAGGCTGTATTGGTCAAAAATGCATTAGGAGAGGACAGGCAAATACAGGAAACTTTTCCTTGGCCAGTTCAATTGCTAATGTCTGTTAGTCCTTGCAGCATTCAATTTTCCTCCAGAGAGCATGACTGAATTAGGCTTTTAAAGTAAAACAGTAAAAAGTAATTAGACTGTTCTACAGGGTTCGGCTTAACTAGATTTTTTTTTTTAATATTTTGCTTTCTTTATTTTCATCTTGTGAAAAATATACTGTAAATCACCACCTATCAGAGTCACTTTTCTAAAACCATTGAATTGCTTTAAAGAGTTTGCTTTGTTTAAAACTTTAATAAAATAAACAGTCTCACAAAACTGTGAATTGCAAAAGTGATACAGATCACATTTCTTTGTTTAATTTTTTTTTTTTTGTAATTTTGGAACATGTATTTGAAAGGTAACAAAATTGACCATGAGAAAAATAACCCTTATTTTAAAATAAATAACTTCAACCAGCCCTATTCCCTAAAAATTTCTAGAAGATCGCTTTTGGTTTTGCATTGCCCATGTGAACCTCCTCCCATGTGAGCAGGACCATCAAGATAGCTTGGTCTGCTTCTGTAGGTCCCTCAGAGTAAGCAAGGATGGTTTTCTTCTAACACATTACAGATTTCTAGCCACAATCCCCATACTTGCTTGCTTAGGTTGCATGGATCTACAGTGGGGTGAGTCCCAAGAAGCCGGCTGCTTTAAGTGTGTAAAGACAAATAAATGTCCCATGTTCAGCAGCAGTGCTACTAACATGGCATGGCAGTTCAGTTATCAGACATATCATTTTGTTAGCCACAAAACCGTAAAATATTTCTTGTGTGAAATCACCGCAGTATAAGAAATTTCAGCCAAAGGATCAGAAGTGTATTTAATGCCTAAAGCCATTTTTTGACTCTTACACACTACAGCATTACCAAGTATTTATATGTCAGCTTATAGCTATAAACATAGCTCTGACCATAACCAAAATGAGACTTCTCCTTTTCCCCAGGCTGCACACATCTGCCACTTGTCTCCATGAGTAAGAGGACAACAGTTTGGAGGCACTCCTGCAGGGCATGGAGCACTCTGTCCTGTCCAAAACTTTACAGATACTTATAAAATTGGAGGCTTGAACTACAGGCTCAACCCTAAGTGAGGCCAGCAGAGAAGGTGCTGTTCACAAAATCACAGAATATTTGAGATAGGAAGGGATGTCTTGGAGATTGTTCAGTCCAAGGCCCTGAACAAAGCAAGGGTCATCAGGAGCAGGTGGCTATTGGCCAAGTACAGCTGGATTTTTAATATCTCCATGGACTTCATGCTGGTCTTCACAGTGCTTTTACCCCTGCAGTTTAGTCAGTTTCATCTGCCCTATATTTCAGCAGTTTGCTTATGAGGATGCTACAGAACAGTGTCAAAAGCCATATGGTCTCTCTTCATCCACTGAGCTCATTATTTCTTTCTAGAAGGGTCTTGGTTTGGTCGGGCAAGACTCCCCTTTCTTTAACCTGTGCTGACTGCTCCCAATCGCCTTCCTGAACTTAATATGTTTGGAAATGGTTTTCAGGAGTAATGCCTTCCCAAGGTGAGGCTGAGCAGCCTGCAGTTCTCAAATCCAACTTCTTGCTCATCTGAAGTGACACTCATCTGGGTGACAGGAGTGACACTGGGTGAAAGAAATGCAAAAACTTAACTGAGAGAGCATGGTCACCCAAGGCAACCATCCAGTTTTGCTCACCACCAAGGTTTGTTGCTGACCTTTCTCATTACTGTAAAAATAAGAGCTGTCCCAGATAAGCAAGGTAAAGTATATTTCTGTTTTTTCCCTGAAGTTGTTTTTTTTCCCCCTGGACAGTTTTTCCCCCGGACAGTTGGGCACTGATGTCTACTTAGGACACCTAGAACTCATTTGTCTGCTGATTGTCCCTCCAGGAGACATCAATGTACTTAAAGTTCCCAATTAAGATCAAGACCTGTGAATGTGAAACTTCTTCCAGCTGTCTAAGGAAGATCTCAACTAGTTTTACTTCATCAGGTGGTCTGTAGCAGAAATCTGCAAAACAACAACACCAACTTCCAATCCTGACCCACAAGGTCAGGATTGCCATTGTTTATGGCAATCAATAGGGTCACAATGGGATAAGCCATTGTTTATGGCTTATCCCTCACACCAAGGCAGAGCTTGACATGTCCCCAATGCTCTCTCTCATATCGGGCAGCTCCCTCTCCATACCTCCTTCTTTTGGAGCCTGTAGCCAACCTTTAGAGCACTCCAGTTGTGTGAAATATCTCACCATGATCCTAAAGAGGTTGTGGCCCTGCTATTACACAGAGACCTCTAATTCCTCCTGTTTGTTGTGCTGCGCTGTTGGAGTGCCAGCACTTCAGGGAGGTGTCCAGTCATAATAATTTCCCAGAAGAGGCATGAGAACGTTCCTAGTTTTTGACCAGGTTGTTGAAGACTCCAATATGTTGACTCCAGTCAGTTTTGCATGGGTTCATTAAAGCCCCATTTCCCCTGTAGCAGTCAAGCTGATGAAGTTCCGCAAGTCCTGAATCTGCCCAGAAGGGCTGAGAAATGAAGAGCATTTGTTTTCCTGCCCTGTACCCTTTATTCAGCACTAGTCCAAGTTCAGAACAGATGAGAAATTTTGCTAATTCCAAGAAAAAGTTTCACCTGATGCCTTTAAAGAATTGCATCTTTCTGCACACTCCAGTTTTAACAAGGTGGATATGATCCTACTGAGTAACTTCATACTCCAGATTCCCAAAAATCTCCCACCATTTACAAAGCAGGTTCATTTCCCCCTGTACTTGTGTGACCTATCAACATCCTCTCGTTTGGTATTATCAGTCTTTCGATCCCATTTACACAAAGGGGGGGTTGTTCACGCAGTCCTGATGTGATCCTTCAGAGGGACAGCCTACCCCACAAGTGTTCTTAAAAACAAGTAGGCAAAATTTATTTCACAGGAGGAATGCTGAGTGGAGATCCACAGAAGCTCATTGACCACCTTGGAACTAAACCAGTCATACTCTAATCTGCTCACAAAAGATAAGTAACCATGAGGCTTGAATTTATTTTCATTTATATTCTAGAAGACACTGTTGTTTAGGAATAAATATCATATGTAAATAAAAGATTGTGAGCTGTAGATTTTCAGTAGCAGATAAAACCATAAAACTTAGCCTGTCACTAGACTCCATGCATTCCAGTAATGCTAAATATCAGATTACAATGACCAGAGAACAAAAATTAGTGAACAAATCCCACACATTTCAATGAGTTTCATACCTTATAGCTCCTTTGAAACAGAAAAAGTGCAAGATTTTATATGTATTTATACAATGCCACCTAGTGTCGTATTCACCAACACTTTTTAAACCAGAGATCTCCCAGTATTTTTTAAAAATCAGTGTTTGCTGGCACATTGTCACCAAAATGCTTTTCAAATACTGAAAACCAGCAGTCAGATTACATGGCCAGACTTCATTCTTTATGTCCATTTTTTCCTGTGTTGTTCTTTACAGTGCATGCAGGAATGTGACTTGATTCTTACTATTCCTAATTTGCAGCTATTTTATAAGCCCTGATGTGACAAATGACCAAAAAAAAAAAATTTATAACACTCCTGTATCTAGACCAGCCTTGTAGCCACTGGAGAAAACCAGGCACTTTGAGGGACTATGTCATTTAAACCTAAAACCAATAGATAAGATAGGGCAGATGAATTACAGCCCCAAAGTTTGTCTTTCTCTCTGCTGACTGTCTCTACTATTCTGCAGTAGAGAAGCAGGCAGTGTCTAACTCCCACTAGTAACATAAACAAAATTTCTGGAGAAGGGGAAAAGTAGAAGCCAGTGAATTCTGGCATCAGGGTGAAGACTTCTGCCTCACCTAAGGGCTTAGAACTGCAAAATGGATTCACCACCATCAAAGATGAAGGGGGAACAGATGTGACTACAAGTAAAAGGCACACAATATTCCAGGTGAGATAATCCCCTCCCCTGCCTGGCTGGCCATGGTGTGCCTGATGCCCCCCAGGACACATTTGGCTCTCCTGGCTGCCAGGGCGCTGCTGACCCGTGTTCAGCTTGCCATCAACCAGGAACCCCAGGTCCCTTTTTTGGCACTGCTTTTAAACCTCTTATTTCCCTGTACACACACCAAGTGTTGCCCCATCCCAAGTGTAGAATCCAGCTCTTTCCCTGTGTGAGTGACAGGGGTTTGGGTTCTATGGCCATGGGACACTGTCTGCAGAGGAGCATCTGCTTGAAAGATGCTTGCTAAGCAGAGAGAAGTCATTCTCATCATGACAGCTGATCTCATAAGGAGGGCTTTAATTTCAGGAAAATGAAGGGTAGGGAAACTAGCAGTCTTGTGAAGAAGAGATGGACAGAATCACCAAGCAAAGGGCATAAGGAGTGATGTCATGGAAGGGACCATCAGCAAAATGAGGGCATAAGGAGTGATGTCATGGAAGGGACCATCAGCAAAATGAGGCTTAAGCAGGATCTCCAGCATGTGAGCAAGGAAGTCCCTGTAAGGCATTATTATAAAGAAATCTTCCAAACCATCTCCAGAAACACAGGATTCTGGGGAGGCTCTCTGCCTGCGCAATCCTGCTGTAGTATGGGGCACACACAAAACCACAAGAAATACTGCCTGAACATCAGGAGACACTTTATTCATGTGAGGGAGCACCAGCACAGGTTGCCTAGAGTGCTTGTGGCCTCGATCATCTGGGAAAGTCCAAACCCATCTGGACAACTGGCTCAAGGTAGCCCTGCATGAGCAGAGGGCTGGATGAGAGAATCTCCAGACATCCCTTCCAACCCTAACCATTCTGTGATTCTCTAAAGAGAGCCAGAGTCCCTTGATCAGACTTCCACACTGCACAATTCCAAGGTTCTGTACAGGTAAGAAGAATATTGATCCCAAAACCATTATATTTTGAAAGAGAGGATAAAACATCTTGATGCCAACCAGCTCACTGTTTGGGCCTATGTACTTAATATTTTGGAACAGACTTGGAAGGAAATGATAATTAAAGTCAAGAGCTAAAACTGTGTCTTATCTAAGGTACATAGCATTCAGGGAATTGGACTTCTCTCAGGAGATAATGGACTTCTTACATAAGTATAATGCAGAGCATCTATGCTGTCTCTTTTTAAACAAATAGTGGATATAGTGCTTCATGTCCTAAAATAGGGTCTCCTGAAAGAGGAACTACCAGGCTAACAAAAGGTTGTTAATGCTGTTTCTCAATATTCAATTGGGGCACCAAGCCAGTTTAATGCTTTTATTTCACTGTTGCCCTGTATCCCATTAAATTCAGGACTGCCATTACTATAAAAGACCACAGGCTTCATTCTTTCTCTGCAAGGCCTCAGGACTTGCCAGGCTTTGTTCAAACGTGTCTTGGCTTGCCTAAAATTTTGCTTTAGCTTGCTCAGCTCTAACAGCAGTTTTTCGAGAGACCACGGCCATTATTGCCTCATTTGTTTTCTTTGTTGTAATAATGTGGTAAAACCGTATTTTTTTATATAGACAATACTTATTCTGCACTAAATGAAACATTTATGACCCCGGGATAATGATACATTGTATGGGCAAAGCAAGGCTGATATGATAGCAGAGGCCTTGAGAATGGAGACATGGGATGCAGTGCAAGCAGGCAGAGGGTGATAGAGACATTCATTAGCACTGGAGACTCCCCCAAGGCTGTAAACAACCCACCAAAATGTGCTGTTAAAGGAGTGCACACCTGTAGCTGAGCAAAACAGCTTCAGGGGCAACAAGAAGACCAAAGAAGTTGTCTTTGCACTGGAGTCTCATTGATAGCTGGAATTCTCACCAGCTGTCCTGGGCGTTGATCTAGTAAAGCTGTTAAGCCTATGCTTAACTTGAAAGAGCACTAATAGAACTCAAAGCTGGAAGCAAACAGGACTTAGGCTGAAGTTAAAGTAGCTGTCTGGACTGAATGGGTTGTTTATATTGAAGTATTATATCTCTGTGAAGCTGAGTAAGGTTTTCCAGTTTCCTCACAATGGAATATTACAAATATTACAAATATTACAAATACAAGAAGAATTACATTCTCAAAATGTATGTATATTTGTAAGGACAAGCTTATAAATACTTTCTTATACTCAGAGAATGATCTGTCTGCAATGTTACACTGTTTGCTATATATCTACTCAAAATTTTGTGGTCTTAGTCTAAATGTTTATGATTTAAAAATCACATGGTTTAAACATTAGTGACAAGGGCAAGCTGGTCTCAAACCAGCTTTTTTTTTTCCTTATCAGTACAGCTGTGTAATTTCACTAATATGAATCATGCTCTTGCACCAGGCACTGCCCCACTGAAATGCTGCTAAAGTCAATATTTATGGATGTGAATTGCATAGAAATGAGGTGAGAATCTGACTGATTTCAGTAGCTCTGATCTGCTGAAAACTGGAGGGAAATTCAGGGCTGCAGTTTTCTAAGCCTTCATGTCAAGATAACTAGCATCAAGCTGTTTCCTGTGCTCAGACAGAGAGTATTCAACTCAAAAATTCCCAATTTTTACCTGCTGAGAGTTGAGTCCAGAAGCACTAATGTCCTGTGATGACAAAAGAGACCAGAGATCCATTAGACTGGGTCACTGTTGGTTGTCTTAGTTGTAAAATCATAGAATCATAGAATAGTTTGGATGAGAAGGGACTTTTTAAAGGCCGTGTAGTCCAGTTCTCTCTGCTGTGAGTAGGCACATCTTCAAAAAGACCAGGTTGCTCAAAACTCTGTCTAACCTGACCTTGAACCCTTGCGAGGACAGGGTGTCCACAACTTCTCTGGTCAACATGTTCCAGTGTTTCATCACTCTTATTGTAAAAAAAAATTAGTTCTCATAAGTGTTCTAAATCATCTCTCCTTCAGTTTCAAGCCATTACCCTTTCTCCTACCGCAACAGGCCTGCTAGAAAGTTAGTCCCCATCCTTCATATAGGTCCCCTTCAAGTACTGAAAGTCCACAAATTCAGCTGTTATAGGGTTGGAATGGTGGTGGGTGGGGAGGGAATTGGGCAGTATGGCAGCCTTTGGGGCTTTTTCCCGTGTGGGTGTTAATTATGCAGTACTTACCTCTGAGCTCTTTCTGGTAATCCTCTACCAATAGGAGAAGACATCTTGCTCTTCTGCCTCTCTGGGTGATGTAATTTCAGTGCAGCAATGGGCTGGCAATGATCAGAAAACCTGAGAACTCATCTCTCACAGGCCAAGGATGAACTCTGTAGCTGACCAAGCAGAGGAAAGTAGATGAATTCTGTCTAGGCCATATTAAAAACAAGTCAACCCTCATTAACTATGTTTGGCTTTGACCACACTGTTACTTGCACTACCATTCTTCTTCAATCTCAAAAATATCTACTTAAACCTGCATAATGTAAAGGAGACTAAAGCATGGAAAAATCTAACCATAAACAGAGC
Organism: Motacilla alba alba; assembly: GCF_015832195.1. Taxonomy (NCBI): domain Eukaryota; kingdom Metazoa; phylum Chordata; class Aves; order Passeriformes; family Motacillidae; genus Motacilla; species Motacilla alba. The sequence goes on along the minus strand of NC_052016.1, from coordinate 43,714,043 downwards.
AGAACATTCATTGCCACTGGCAAAATCTCGTGGTCATCCAATGACCAGATCCAGGCAGGGAGCAGGGCCAGACGACCTCCCACAGTCTCTTCAGAAGTACATCACTCTGTGATGCCCTGACAGCAGAACCTTCTTCTGTTGTACAACTGCAGATTGAAAGACCATCTCGATCCAAACCCCACATGTTTACAGTTAAAATGTTCTTTTTTTCCATTCAAAACAGTCTCAGACAGGACATGATGGACATGGAGTGAAAGAGGAAACAACAGACAGACATTGAACAGCTTTGCCCAATGTCATAGAATAGAATGAAAGAAGAAATGTAAATAAAACAATGTGTACAAGTCCAAATAAAGAAGGAAATGGGAGTTTTGAATCACTAAATCAAGGCAGATCGAGGAACATGACTGCTGAGGAGGGAAGGTTTCCAGAAATAGCATGCTGCATGCAACAATTATTCCTTAATGCTGCCTTCCAGACATGTGTACGAAATCCCCTCAAAATCCCCATGTCCCCTGAGACAAGGACTGTGCCCTCATGACTAATGGTGGCTTAAGACTGCTCAACACGTGTTGCAGAACTCACAGACAGCCTTGGCTGAGGGGAAAACCCACCTGACTGCTCACCAGGCCGAAAGGAGAGAAAGGGGCACACATGTTGCTAATTGGAATGAATTTGTCTGCTGTCTGCTTAAGCCAGGATACTCTGGAGAGTTGATCTGGGGACCACACTCACCTCAGTAAACAGAGGAGAAGCTATGCCTGCTCCCTGTGGCTCCTCCTCTAGCAGCTGCATTTCCATACCAGCCAAGAGCCCCAGCAGCCTGCTCAAAGATGCCCGCACCCACCCCAGCCCTGGGGGAGCCCAGTGCCTCCCAGCACCAACCAGCAGCACAGGGCAGGCTGGATTCTAAAACAACATGCACCATAAGTGTTTCACATCTACTGTGGCAAGCCTGCATTGCTGGCTTCCCACGTCCCCATGGAGAGGTGTGAAGATGTTCCCTTGTGAAATGTTTGGTGTTGCTGCTTGCCCAGGTACCTGTAATAAATATCTCATTTTACCTGATTTTTTTTTAAAAAGGTAATTACCCAAAAACTTTTGCATTTCCAAACTTTGCCACTTCTGTGACAAAAAAGAAAAAAGATGCAAAACCATGTCTTTTTTAAAAAATGTTTTCAGCAAAAATAATGAAAGGAGAGCTGGAGCTCTTCCTAAGAAGAAGAGGAGACAGGAACTGTCAGGAAGCCTTGTGCAGCTTCTCACAGTCCTGTGACTCAGAGGACTGCTGTCCCAGTGATCTGAGAGGATGCTCTCCTCAGCTGTCATCCATGACCCTCTCACCTGCTACAGTGCAAGAACATTTATTCCATAAACCTTTACAGAGAGAAATATGCCAAGCACTTCAAAACAAAATCAATGCATCAAACTGCAGAGCCCATGAAGGAAAACACAGTTACATCAGTTCTGCTGGTGGAAGGTGTTCTGCTTTCTGACAGAGCACAGCATTTCTCAGATGCTGCAGGGTGTAACTCGGGTTTCTCCTGGTTCACCCATATCCTAAGAAGAAGGGCAAGGATGCCTGGAGCAGGCTAAAATAGACAAGTCAGCTCAGCTGCTCTTCCAGCCCACATGCTCCTGGCCTGGGCTGTAACCTGGCACTCAGGGTCTTCTCAGAATAGATGCTACTGACAGCAACTGGCACAGAGTATCCCAACTAACATTCCTATGGGAACCAAGAAATAATATCTTTCCAATTCTTTCCAGGCCATATTGACTTTTTATTCAGTGATTTAAAAAATGTTGTGCTGCAGGGTTTGGTTTGTCACAGTGTTAGAGCTGCTGAACATCTCTTTCTCCCCTCTCTGTCAGCAACAGGCTTGCTCACATCTGGCCTGTCTAGTCTTGCTCTCCCAATACAGAGAGCAAAGAAGTGCTCTATTTCTATTTCATTTCTGCAGTTATTTCTTTCTTTTTTTCCTTCCTCGTTTACTACAGTCAGATGAACATGCTCCAGTATGTGCGCAGGTATCCTAGAAGGCCAATGGCAGCCTGGCCTGGACAGCAATGGTGTGGCCAGCAGGAGCAGGGCAGTGACCGTCCCTCTGTACTCAGCACTGGTGAGGCCTCACCTCAAATCCTGTGTTCAGTTCTGGGCCACTCACTGCAACAAAAAACACTGAGGGGCTGGAGCGTGTCCAGTGAAGGGCAACGGAGCTGGAGAACAAGTCTGATGAGGAGTGGCTAGGGGAGCTGGGGGTGTTTATCCTGGAGAAAAGGATGCTCAGGGAGACCTTCTCACTTTCTTCAACTACCTGAAAGGAGGATGTAGCCAGGCGGGATTGGTTTCTTCTCCCAGGTGACAAAATGATAGGACAAGAAGAAAAGGCCTCAAGCTAAGGGGAGGTTTAGATTGGATATTAGGAAAAATACATCCTCTGAAAGCATGGTCATACATTGTAATGGGCTGACCAGAAAAGTGGTAGAGTTACCACCCCTGGAAATCATGAGGATATGGCGCTTGTGGATATGGTTTGGTGGTGAACTTGGTGGTGCTGGATTGGTGGTTGGATTTGATGATCTTAGAAGTCTTTTCGACCCTAAACAATTCAATGATTCAGTGATATCATAAAGAATCTTATAAGCATTTCCAGGTGCGCATAATGGTTCGTGGTATTTCATTGATTGGTTCTTGACGTGTGATTGTCTTGGAGAGCCTGATCTTTATGCTGGGAGGAATCAGCACTGGTTGCTCTATCAGTGTGATAAAAGGTCACCGTTGGATTTATAGGAACCCATAAATAAACCTTCCAGAGGTTTGGGGTGGGATGTCTTGTATCTTGCCTGTTCTTCTTTTCCTTAATGTAAGTTCAGCTCTCTGAATACCTTTTGCTCATCCGCTGCCTAATTTTGAAGGAACTGTAGGCAGCATAAATTGCAAAATGACTTTCCATTGACTTCTCCCAACTCAGCTCCAGGTATGTTCTTGAAGGATGCAGACAGTTCTTCAGGATGGGTGGAACTATTGATGTTCCTGGAAAAAGTTGCAAAAGATCCTCTGCCCTCTGGGTCATTATCACTGCTGTGTCCCCATTAGGCTCTGTGCACTGCTCAGCAAGCTGAGGCACTTTGGGCCAGCTGCATCCCTGCAGGGATGGACCAGACCAAGATGTGTCCTGCAGAGGAGCCAGCTTATTCAGAATGCAGGAGAGGCAGCTCTGGGCAGCTCAGGCTCAGCATGTGGGTGAGAGCCCGTGGTTCCACCCTTTGTGGAGCAGTCCCCATGTCAGGGCTTGGGTTTGCCTCAGCACTCTGTTATGATGAAGCAAGAGACGGTCATCTTGTACCAAAACCTCACAAGTGAAGTGCAGCATAGCAGACACAGGCTTCAGAAACATTTCTTGGGTACTTTTGTTCTCACATGAACTCCTGCTCAGGGGTGCATCCTGTAAAAACAAGAAACTCCTCTCCCTGCTCCAGGGATGACACTATACTTTTGGATCAGTGCATCCCTGCCATGGGCAACCCAGGGCTTATCGACCCAGGTCACGGTGGCTCATTTCCATCTGGGGGTTCAGGGAAACAAAATGTGGCACTCACTGCACTGAAAAATGCTCCAAGATTAAATCCACCAGCACCCACCTGCACCCCAGTAACTTCTGGTGGGAAACCATCTGGTGAGAGCCTCTGTCCTGCCCCTGACAGGACTCACTGACAAACTGCATCCAGGCAAGTCACCTGAAAATGAGCATAGGCATCAAATGAGATGTCTGGTTTCTGGTGTGTTATCAACAGCTGCAAATCATGAGTTTTTTTACGGTCATCACAGAGTGAAAGTGAAGATTCCTGAAGTGACTTGTGGGCTCCAGGTGCAGCTCATGCACTTGATAGACTCCAGCTCCCACTGGAGTGAAGACCTTTGCAGCTGCATCAGGCAAAGCTGCATCCAGAGCAAACCCTATTTCAGACTTCTTTGTTCATCTAGAGATGACCCAAAAATCAGAAGGTAAAAGTTTGGCCCCAGGGAATTCAAATACTTCAATAGGACCGTATTTCATGCAAAAAATCTGTTTACAGAGGAGGGACAAGGAAACAACCATGTATGGATGGAAGAAATTAGTTTGACCACCATATATTTGTTAGATATCATTTAGCTCAGTAGTTTTATTTTCTATGGTTCCTTTGTAATAAAAGTACCATTGCCAGGAGAAGATTGGCATTAACCCTCATCAACAGAGATTTTATAAAGCATTTGTAGGAGAGCAATACATACATGTTTCATCTCTATTAAAATGTTTCCTTTGAATTCTCCTTTAATTAAAAAAGAAAATCAAATGTCTATTCTCACTGTAGCATCATATTAAATCACATGTAACAAAACTAAGCAAAGTGCCAAAGCTTTTGTACCCTGTGCTGTGTTCATCTGCACGTGTGTGTTCCAGTGGGTGCATTTTTATATCTGCCTAAGTCATCTCGTGGCATCAGGGCAATTAGGGATGTGACGGATTCCTGGGTGCTGAGTTTTGGAAACTTGTTTATTGATAGGGAGGTATTTCTCGCCTTGGCATCTGAGCACAGTGAGGACTCCTCATCTTCCATGGGGGAAGTTCAAGAAGGAACCAGGGCTGGATCTGAGTGTTCATGACAGTCACGTAGGCAAGGGCTGTGTGGCTGGAGAGTACAAGCAACTGTGTCTGTAAGAACAAAGAGTATTTTCTTCAGTTCTTTAAAACCTCTAAAAGGAGATTAAAGCAGAGGGCAAACCCCAAGGCATGTTGCAGGTTTGATGGGCTAACTTCTCCCAGAGGCTCTAGATGAGAGACAAATGATTTCCTCTAAAAAGGGGCAATTTCTCATGGAAAAGGAATGGAAGGGGAGTAGGGACCTGCCTACTGAGCTGCTGAGGTCCCCTGATCTGCTCAAAAGGTGCCTTATTCATGTGCTGATGTCCCCATCTCTCCTACAGGAGCAGAGCTGCCTGGTTCCACACTCACTGCCTATCCCATAAAACCGATCCACTTTTTCATTCACAGCGTCAGAGCTTATTAGACAAACTAAAATTAAACTTGAGGAGCAGCATTTCATCTGCTTCATGTGCCCCTGTACAAGGAGGAACTTAGAAATGTCAAACACGTACAAATAACATGCAGTTGGACTCTCCTCTCCTCTCCTCTCCTCTCCTCTCCTCTCCTCTCCTCTCCTCTCCTCTCCTCTCCTCTCCTCTCCTCTCCTCTCCTCTCCTCTCCTCTCCTCTCCTCTCCTCTCCTCTCCTCCCCACACAATTTTTATGGCCTCATGGTTTTGTTGGCACAAAATATACTGTCTTCCCTGTGGAGTTTGGCACAGATTCACATAGCTTTTCAGAAATTTCTTATATCTCATGAGGGGCTGCTTTTCCTCACATGGTAGTTACTTGTTTTCCTCCTTCATTTCTTGACTTCAAAGGCAAAAAAAGGTATTTCGTTTAAAGAAGCAGTAAAAGGATGTTGATGAGAGCAGAGTGTGTTCTCTCAGCAAGGTTATCCCTCTGGAACATGAAAATGATCCTTCTGTGCTGTAGGCTATCACCCCTAGGAAGGTTTTTCTGGCCAAGGAGGGAGGATGGAGATGCCCCTCCTGCTCCCAGGCACCCACCACAGCAGCCCCTGGGGATGGGCCTGCCTGGGACATGCTGGCTGCTCTGTCCTGGAGCCTGGCTGCAGCAGGGACCACAGACAGCATGGGCCTGTCGGCAACACACGTGTAAGTCTGTGCACTTCCTAGTGAATTCACAGTGATTTCCAGGGAAGGACAAAGGGGAGTAATGAGAGGAAACAGGCACATCCATCTCTGGTTTCCTCTCCTGTTTTGTCCATGCAGTAAATTTTGGAGGTTAAAGCTATAAAATGCACATCACCCTGTCTGACCCCGGCCCTTGGCAAAGCAGCAGGGCTCCCTGCCACAATGACTGCCCACAGCAGAAATGTGTTTATGTGCATTACTGGTTCAGGCAATTAATTTGCAGCCACAATAATGAATCTGAGACCTTTTTGCCTGATTTCTCCCTTGCTGCCAGGCGCTCAGCTGTCTGGGCAGAGTCCCTAGTAAGTCATTTCCCTGCATATCTCCTCAGGCCAATAGGAAACTCCATGAGTCACTTTCCTCTCTTTAGCAGCAGAAAGCGACAACTGGGAATCAGAAACTTCCTGTGAAAACAAAGGCACAAAGCCTTGCCTTGACAAGTCTAAATCACAACTAAATCTTTGTCAATCCTCCAGCTAAGGCTGCCATGCCTCTCCTCCCACTGCTCTGTTCTGTGCAGCAGCAGCCCCTTGGCAGTGCTGGAGGTTTGGGAAGCCCTGTCCCTCCTCAAAGAATCATGTAATGATTAAGGTTGGAAAAGACCACCAGGATCATCGAGTCCAACAGTTAACCCAGCACTGCCAGGTCCACCACTAAACCATGTCCCTAAGGAGCACACCAACATGCTTTTTGGACACTTCCAGGGACAGTGATTCATTCCGCAGCCTGTTCCAATGCATGACCACTCTTTCTGCGAATAAATTTTTACTAATGTCCAATCCTAACCTCCCTTTATACAGCTTGAGACCTTTTCTTCTTGTTCTATTGCTTTTTACCTGTGAGAAGTGACTGACTGCCACCAACTACAGCCTCCTTTCAGGAAATTGTGGAATGTGAGAAGGTCCCCCTAGCCTCCCTTCCTCCTAGATAAACACTCCCACCTTTCTCAGCCACTCCTCTTCAGTTTTGTGCTCCAGACCCTTCCCCAGCTCCGTTGCCCTTCTCTGGACACGCTCCAGCCCCTCAATGTCCTTCTTGCAGTGAGGGGCCCAGAACTGAGCACAGGATTTGAGGTGTGGCCTCACCATTGGCGACTACAGGGGGACAGTCCCTGCCTTGGTCCCGCTGGCCACACCATTGCTGATCCAGGCCAGGATGCCACTGGCCTTCTTGGCCACCTGGGCACTGCTGGCTTATGTTCAGTTGCTGTTGACCAGCACCCTCAGGGCCTTTTCCAATGGGCAGCTTTCCAGCCATGCACCAATGCTGCATCCCTACCTCCAGACTGAAGGGTGCCAGGGGATGTTGCTAGGACAGAAAAGGTGAGCTCTCAGGGCTGGTTTGTTTGTAAGCTCAACAAATTGACATTTGTTGGCCAGGACCAACCAGTACACAGCAGCAGGTCTTGGGACATATCCAGGAGTTTACATGGGCCACACCTCATTCCCTCTGGTCAGTGGTTGTCCTAGGGGACTGGCCTTGGCAAAGGGACCCTTGCATCCCTGTGGTCATGTGGGAGGCAGAAGGCTTCCCAGAATTATCACAGCTCACAAAGTCTATGCAGAAGTGGCAGCACAGAAGGTCCTTGGAGGTTTTACAAACACTACTGTCAAGTGAAACTGAGCCTCAGTGGATTTTGAGAATCATGATTTGAAGCTGAACCTCCTAAAATGGAGACTGATACTCCTAAGTCACTTAGAAATCTAGTCTGTGCTCTCAACTACTGCAGGAGGGAGTGCACAGGGGGGGAGGAAGATCTTGCTTATACATGACAGCATAAAGTTCTTTTATTGTCAAATCTTGGGCAACATTGCCCAACACAGCAAGCAAAAGGTCACTCTTTCCTTATCAAACAAAAAACTCTTAAGAATGAAGATCTCAAAGAAAGATTTGTTCCAAAGATCTGAGCTAACGTCTGAAAACATGGCCTCAGCCCTCCCAGATTCCCAGGAAAAACACTTTGCATTGCTACACACACTGTTTTATTTGGACTCAGTCTCATCTTTGTGAGAATATTCTCCTCCCACTCCAGCTTATTACAGCAAAATAATTTAAAACGAACTCATGGAATCAAAAATTAATCCCATGCTGAGTGGTATTATGATTGCTGGAGCAAGCAATAATTCCTGCCCAGCATCCTTGTCTGTGTACAGATCAAAGCTAGCATTAAAGCCAAACACATCCTCAGCTAAGGGCAGCCCCACTACTGCTGTTCCCAGCTGAGCAAAAAGGCTGAGCTCTCCCTGTTGGATCATTTTTGGAGTTTACATGCTCTGGAGCTGGGATGCAGATAATCTTCCACAGCTGTAGGTTACCGTGGGGTTGAATGAGGACAGTGCAGCTGAAGGGGACAGACAGGTGAGCAGAAACTTGAGGTGAGCAAGACTTCGGCATTCAGCTTCCCACAGGAGCACTGTGAAGGCTGTTATGCAGGCTCCCTCTTTCCCAGGGACACATAAAGCCTGAAGTCACGCTCACAAACAGCTGACTGTCAGAGACTGCACGGAGCTGAGTTCCCAAGCAGGCCAGCATGTGAAGGGCACTATCAAAGGGGAGGTTTTCCATCAGAGCAGCTTTGTTCTGCATGTTGCACATGGCGGGGAGCCGCTGGGCACAGCTCTGATGGCAGCGGCCAGTCTGGCTCAGTCCCCTTTGCTGGGACTGCCCTAATCCACCCAGTTCCTGGCTGACTCCAGCAGTGACTTGAGAAACAGGCTCCAAGGCATCGCAGGAAGCCCGCAGTGGTGATTAACAATCCCAAGTTTGTTCTTGTGGCCACTGGTTTCCTGCCTGGGTTCCAGCAGGCTGTGTCTGGGAAGATGAAGCTGGTTCCATACAGGAAAACCCATGTGACAGGTGATGTCTTTTATCCTTGTAAGCCTGCAAGCATGAAGCAGAGCTATCAGGGCACATACTAGCTTTTTCATTTCCTGACATCCCCTGCATGAGTGACACTGCTTTGTTTTTGGGATCCACGGCAGTTTGTGCTCCACTGACAGTTGTGGTACAGAGCATCTGACTGAACAGGACACCTGTTGATTTCCAGGACACTTCCTTGCTGTCCCTGTGACCTTGCAGAGGATTAAGCTGCACTGTTATAGAAGCCAACTGGATTTCTTCATCATCCCTGGTACGTGAGCTGGGAAATCAAGGCCATGTGCCTTCAAAGATGACTTTTGTCCAAGTGACTGTTCCTTATTGCACACTACCCACATAATCCATCTGCTGTAAAAGGTGAGTGCTGTGTCCTGAGTGAAGTGATCCCATTTCAGTGTGGCTAAAGGCAAGGAAGAGCACTGGGTGATTTTGTCAGTATATCCACAATGGCAATTTTAGGCTTCTTATGGGCAAAAAAATTATTGCCTTAAATCTTACTGTTAAGGTATCTACAGGATAAATAAAACACTCAGGATGTGCTACTAAATAATAGGAAAACCCATGTAACTGCGTAGCTCAAGGAAAAGTGTCATATTTTTCTGTTGCATTCTCAAAGGTGTGAGAGAAAATGTATTGGTTTTGTCAAAGGAGGTGACTTGTGAGGCATCCCTCTACTGCAAATTAAGAGAAAAATCAATCCGGAAATAAAAACCTCTTGACCAATATTTAGGCACAAAGCTACAGCCACCAAAATGACTTTGCTGACCCGAACTTCATTTTGCTACATCCCCCTAGTCTTGTGCTTTTGCACCACAGCAAGGACTGGTAACATTAGTGTAGAATCACATAAGTTGATAAAGACCTCTAAAACCATCAAGTCCAGACATAGAGAGCCTGGGCCCTGCCTCCCTCCCATGTTAAATGTAGTTTTGTAAAAAATGATCCTCAAAATAGTAAAACCTCAGTATAATCCTCACTGATTTTCTTGCTACCTTTTTGTGCATTGTCAGTGCACGCACACCCAAGGACCACTTGTCCAGACATATTTATCTCTGACAGAGTAGGAAATTGAAGCTGCATACAGGCTGTTCTGAATCTGAGCACAAGGCTAGGCTCAGACCACAGCAGACTCTTCTATATGGGATGTCATCAGGAATCTGGAAAACACCTTTCCCAAGTCCTCAAACATAGGCAAAAGCACAGTGGCTTGGAAAAAAGGAAGGCAAATTTACAAAGGGGAATGACCCAACACTGGGATGAGCAGAGGTGAGGGAGGGATGAAGAACTAAGCCATAGGCCATGCTTCTTTCTGGGAGCCATGGATGGAGGAGCAGCCTCCTGAGATGCCTGCAGAGAGCCAAGCACTGCTGCCCTGAGCAGACTCCCTAAGGACACCCAAACTGCTACAGCAGAACTGACATTTCAGGCTCACCCAACACTTCCCACCAACTCCTGCGCAAGCCTACCCTTGTATTCCTCTTCACAAAATAAACTTTTGCAGGAAGTTTGGCATCATCAAAGAGACACCATCCTATGATGATGAACATCAGGAGGCAGAAAGCACTGGCCTCTCAGTCACATGCAGCCCGACCGTCCAGCCACGTGGCAGGCAGAGCTCAGGGTGCGCAGCTCTTCCCTGCCCGCGCCTCAGGATGTGTGGTTTGCTCTGTTTGAAAAAGAAACAGTAACATCAACTCATGTTGCCTCATTACCGATGGAAGTGCAGAGCTGAAGTTGCCAGCTGAACAGCTTCAGTTCTGGAGCTGACATTACCTCTTCACTGATATTACCTCTTCACCTCTTCATTAAGACTTTATTTTGCAACAAATTTAAATGCTCGGTCACATTCCCGGCGTTCCTTCACCACCAAGAATCATTTCCAGGGCTAATGTCCGCAAACTGAAGGAGAGTCCACTTGGATTAGATATAAGAAAGAAGCTTTTTACAAGGAGGGTAGTGAGGTGTAGTTATGATATTTTATGAAAATACTTTTCTTAGGATTTTCTTTTCTTGAGAAGTTGAGGGGTTTTAAGAATAAAATATAAATAATAATTATTTGTTATTGTAGAATAGGTGTATTGTTGATTGGTTTATGTTAAGTGTTTTTATTTAATAATTAATTAAAGATGTAGTTAGTTTAGATTTTTTAGTTAGCTATAAGATTTTGTTATTTATTTTATTTTTGTTTTGGTTTTTGATAGGTTTTTTTTTATTCTTTTAGTGTAGTTTTAGTTTAGCATTTTTAATATAATATATATCATAATATAATAAACCAACATTCTGAAACATGGAGTCAAAATTCCACGTCTCTTCCCTTGTCCTGCGTACCCAGCAAAACCACAGTGAGGCACTGGCACAGGTTGCCCAGAGAGATGGTGGTTGCCCCATCCCTGGAAACATGCAAGGCCAGGTTGGATGGGGCTCTGAGCAACCTGGTCTAGAGAAAGGTGTCCCTGCCCATGGCAGGGAGCTTTGGAACTAGATGGCCTTTAAAAGGTCCCTGCCAACACAAACCACTGTATGATCATATGACTTAATTTCACTTACAACTCCAGAGAGCTTACTAACAACATGGCGAAAAAAGTAACTTTTTAAAGCAGCAACTGTTTATTATTGGGAAGAACATTAGGACTTTATTTTTTTTCTCTCTTACATATATTCAATTTGAATAAAAATAATTTAAAAACTTTCAATTTCTCTTTATATTACATGAAAATAACTTGAAACAACTGTGAATTTTGGAAGCAAGAAACATAAACAAAACTGTTATTTAGCTGCTGAGATGTAGTTCTTGGATTTTTTTCCTCAAAAAACCCCCTCAAACAGAGAAACAATCACAATTGTCATTCCAGTGGAGAAACTTAATCCATCTATAAAATATCTTTAAGTTTGAGAATGGTATATCATTACACTAGAAAGTATTCATAATATAATGTGTGAGTTCTAATATACTACCTAAAATATATAACTTCTCCGACTTTACAAGGCCAAATACTTTAGACCATATTCCAGTGGAAAAACACTACAAATCTCTTACAATCCTTTCAAAGTTCTTGTTCAATTAACTTTTATTTCCTTTTGAGGAATTCTAATATAATTCCAAGCAACAAAATATTGCATACAAACTAGCTTGCAGAATATTCGCACTAAATTGGACAACCACTGTTTAAAAGGATGAAGCACCTTTAGTAACAGTGACAAAACATCACTGTTAGTGTAGCTGATGAAGAAGCAGATTTTGTGCACAAATCTGTAAAATTATCATGACAATCAATTTGATAAAAATGACTGTATATTCAATATTAAGAAATTCAGCTAATTGGAATTAAAATATGCTTATGGCTGGGGTAGGATTACAGTGTTACAAGACAAGGAGTCTACTAATTAGTCTGGTTCATATTATCTGATAAAGACTTCCAATAAAACACTGATTTCTTCTTTTTTTTTTTGTTTTTAAAATACATGCAACCTACTGCAATTTCCCTGGCTTATATCGCTTCTTTTCAGTTTTTTTCAGTTAAATGTGAATATAGTTCATCTTCTCATTAACTTCTAGGGTAATGAACACCATCCAGCACCACCTGAATGGGTTACAATTAAAAAAAACTCAAAAAAGCAAAGAAAAAAAAAGCAATTAGTATGTCAAGGTTTCACTTTGGAACACAAATCTGCAGAAATATATACAGTAAAAATGAGATGGACTTTGTGTAGGTAGTTATTTGCATTGAGTACCATATGAAATTTACTGTAACTGTGCCAGTCGTGAGTCTGATAGCCTGGTGGAAAACCACTCTTCACCAATTACAAGGAAAAAAGACTATTAATCTGATTGTCAAAACTGTTCTCTGCAACAAACTAACTTCAGGGGGCAGTTCTCTTCCAAAGAAATGCTTGAAATGCTGGCTGGTGCTGCAGCCCAACAAACAACCCAATGCCATCTAAGGCAACAATGTCAAACACTTTGAAAAATAAACATTTTGGTTCAGTATATTTTAGCTGGGGAAGGGGGGAGGTGGGTGAGTGTTTTACTTTGTTTTGTTTTGTTCTTGGCTTTTTTATTTTTGTAACTGCTGTTTCCAGCACCATCTCAGAGGCTGGAAAGTTTCATTCCTTCCTCTGCCAGTTGTGTCCTTTTCCACTTGGCAGATGCTGACCACCACACCCGCCGCTCCTCGGCACATAGCAGCCACCGGAACCGCCTTCTTGTTTTCCTTGCCTGTTATCTGTGTCATCAGAGGAATTTACAGCCCTGGAATGTGATTTCTGAATCAATATGTGTTTTCTTTTCCGAAGGAATGCCTTATTTTGCAACCACAGCTGTGTAAAAATATCCTAATTTTAACTAATGAGGGGCTGGTGGCTCTTTTGAGACAAATCAGTGACGCAATTTGAAAAACCAAGGAGGCACTTTCACCAGATTGCAATATTTTTAAAATCAGATAAAATTTTGGACCTAAACTATGCCAATTATCTTCGTTTCTAAATTAAGAATTACTTTTAGTTTTACCAAGAAATATTCTACTGGTATGAACTATGGAATTTTTGAAATTATGAAGCATATTTATGTTTTACTTCTCTAAATATATTACTTATTTGTTTAATTCATTCAGGATTCTACCATACTGTCAACCAACTACAGCAATCCAGAAATGTTTTCTGCTTATGGAAGGGGCTTAATCACTAAGCCACACCTCCCTGCAAAGCTTCAGTATTTCTGATTGGTAAAAAGCTTTTCTCATTGAAGTAATACTGAAGTGGAGCCCTAGACCTCCTCCATATATATGACTGTCAAGTTAATTAACTTTTCAGGACAAAATGCTGATCACATTCAATGACGAGCTACACTGTCATGTTCAAGACAGCTCCAGGGGTAGCTCTGGTGGCACAACTGTGTATCTTGGGTCAAGTTTAGGTGTGAAATCCTTGAAGTTCTTAGATGCTTCAGTACCAAACACATCTAAAACTTTCCTGTTCATGAGAGCAAACCTGAAAAAGAAAGGACAAGAAAGCATGAATGCATGACTCAGGTACTTATGAAAAAGTAAAATTATTTCATGTCATGAAAGTTTACCAAAATCTCTGACATATAGACTTCAACCTGCACTGTTCAGATATTGAAAGTTTTTCACCTCGGGCAATAAAGATTTTTTTAAAAATTGCATTTGAATAACGTGGCTAGTAGTGTTTGTGTTAGTGTACTTCAAAAATGTAACTTATGAAAAAGGGGAAGGGTCTCCTACATTTAATTCCACAAAAAAAGGTCAAACCAAAATATACTACTGTTCTCACTCCAGCAGAGCAAACAGTGGCCCTGCCTGCCCAAGTCTGGATGCCAATTTTATGGGTGTTACAACCTATTTCCATTTTGTTGTTCTTCACAACTATAGAATAAAAAGTGTAGGAAATGTCAAAAAAATTGCCTTTATGGAGACAGTGTCAAAATTACTGTTAGAGAGATTTGCTTCAGATAAAATAAATGAGCAGAACAGAATTTCTATTCCTTCCTCTCCTTCAATTAAGGCAAGCTTAGGATTAGGACAAAATGAAAAAATGCAGCCAAAATTGGACATCTGCACTGACATCATTCCCTGTATCATGTTTGTATGGCCTCAGAGGTTGCCTGAGGACTGCCTCCAGGCATCCCAAGGAAAGCTTCCCACTAAATCTTGCCACATATTCAATCATCTCATGTGTACTGTGCCATGGGGAGTGTAGGTTCAACATGCTCCAGGGACTGGCCTCTGATTTCACTTCTATTTTTACAGTCCAGAGAGCTCATTGTCACAAGAAACATTACCTTTTAAAACCCCATTCATAAACTGATCAAGATTTGGATGCCTTGTTCTTGCCACACACTGCACCAGTATAACACTGTACACTTCACTAAACTGTATTTGTGTAAGTCAGTTACAGCAAGATCTATTTTTAAAAGAAAGATTTTAGATTCCTGCAGCAAATAGGAAAAACATCCAGTATGATATTACAGTGTATATATATGATTATGATCAGTGAAAATTTTTCATTAGCTTTCCAAGAAAAAAAAAACCTTTCCCAACTGAAAGTTATAAAAAAAGTACTGAAACTTTCAAGTATTCTTAGAAGATACTCTGACATTTCCAGTAATGCTTTTAAACCCATAGTAATACCATGTTGTCAATCACTGTACATACTGATTTCTTCAACACGTACAGTTGTTTACTGGATTCTTCATGTTCCAATGGAACTTGAAAGCATCCCACCCTCCAAGTGAACTAAAAAGGCTTCAAGTAAAACACTCATCTGCTAAATAGTCTTCACTAGAGCAGTCTGCTCCTGTCATTACACTAAACCCAGCCATGTCACTTCAGCAGCAAAGAACTTCAAGAGTACTGGAAACTGTTTGAAAAGCAAAATAAATCCACAGGAAATTAGCCCTTATGTACTTCTAGCACTCTGCTGTTGGCAGTGAATGACACAGAAAGCCGAGTGGCAGGTTTAGACAAGACAGAACACACCTCTGAGTACATACCTGCCCTTTGTTAGTCGTAAAAGAAATTTCCAGTATGAAGGTCTCAGGTTCTGAACTTCCATGACGGCCTGCAAGGAGAGGATTCTGTCAGAGCCAGCTGACGGTGTCAGGCAAAAGCTTCATCTGCTACATTAGGTTGCCAAAATCAGCAAAAGGATTGTTATGGAACTCATTTTTACTGCTCTCTGCTGAATTCAATGCTTGTATGATCACCACCAGCACAGACTGATATTCCCAGAATACAATATTTTACCAGTGGTGACAATTAACTTACATCTCATTGCAGAGAAAGCAACAACAATCATTATTCCCACATACGTGACTTTGGACTGGTGCCAAATTTACCTCCTACTTAATCCCCTATCCATTCAGCATTTTGTGATCCACCATTTCTTGTAGCATATTTATATTTCACGCTACATTATCTCAAATAACGTCATATATCCAAAATCCATGTCTTCTCTCCATTCCATTACTTCTCTGGGTCACTTAGAAATATAGAGAGTAACAAACATCTCAGTGTTGATCATTTTTATAATTTCTCCTTCCTTCTTTCTGCTAAACTTAGCAATTTGTTTCTAGTCTTAGATTTGTTTTCCAGCTAGTTATTAAGTAACCGAAAACCCCTTCTTTTCTCATATGAACTTTTTGTCTGTTCTTTGTGTCTCACACAATTGTCCCTGTCAAGAGTATTTTGGAGACCTTCACACACATCCCAAGCACTAAAATATCAATTCACTTTGATACTAGACTTAGAGCTATTCCCAAGTACATGGGAAGACTGAGGAGGAGGAGCATCTCCTAAATGTCCTGTTAAGCACAAGACTGCTGAAGATTGCTTTAGGGTCATTTTATATTCTCTTTATTGGGGGGCACAAAAAATATAAATAGTTATGGAGTTCCAGAGAATATGCAGTTCATGCAGGGATGTTTCAGCAGAAAGTCTAGAAATGGTGAGATGTAGTAGAATAGTAGAGCTATTTGGGTAGCACTGAAAAGTTGATTTTCTAGCTGATGCAGACAATAAAAGGACTGAGGTTAAAGGCATGTAGCTAACTTGAGAAGTACAAAGAATGGTACTACTGCTTGTGTCAAATGTAACACTTCAGGGTTTTTACTATTTGTTGCAGATTTTTTCAATTAGGCAATATCAATTTAAGTCAGTGGAAACTTTCAGTTGATTCAAGAAAAATAAAGTATTGTATTGAAGGAACGCGTGGGTTTCGGGCTGTAAATCCCCCCGGCTAGCTTGGGATTTAAGCCCGCACGGATCCTACATGGACGAAGTAAAGGACGAGAAGCGCTCTTTCTCCACGTGGTTCTGATGTCCTGTTTATTAGCTGGAAGGGGACATCTGCATTGTAGGGTTTCCAGGTGGAGAAGAGAGAGCGAAGCCCAACTCAAGGGACATTTATACCCGCAGAATGGGAGGCGGGGGCGGAAGGCCACACCAGTGGGGAGGGGCAAAGGGAGGGGCTTCAAGGGACAAGACCACAGGTACAAGACCTCAGGTGTATCTGAGGGATACGCCATCTGAGAAAAGGGGGGGAAACATTTGTATAACATAACACCCAGTGCAGAATCCGAATAACAATCTAGTGCATCACAACATTGTATTATACTGTTTGCCTACTTGAAAAAACTGTCCTTTCACATTCTCATGGAAGTTCATACATTAATGTTCATCTTCTGGCTGAGTGCATTTTAAGATTCTTTCCAAAGAATTCAATGCTTTGTATAATGTATTCAGCTATAAGCACAGGAGAAACTGAGTCTAGAAATGACCTTCCACCAGTGACACTCAAAACCAGGATGCAGGAGCCCCAGGATGCAGGAGCACGATGCTGTGAATCACAATCTCACCGTCTTTTCTAAAGAACTATCTCCCTGTGCTCCTCTTTTCATTCAACATTTGATGTAAAGAACTTAATGCTCTGTTAGAGAACATACTTACTGCCTGAAAGCATATCGATGTAGAAATGGCATAGATGATGCTGTCTGCATGAGGAAAATAGGGAACCTTCCCTGCTTCAATGCCTTTGAAGTATATAGTCTATAAAAAATAAACAAAAAATGTTGAAAGCAACAAAATCAAAGTATCGTTTTACTTTTTTGTTTTACCTTTTAAAAAAAACACAGCAACTTTACATTTTTTTATATGCCCAAAAATGTGATGCTGATTAAAATAGATTATAGATGTTGCACAAGATCAATCTAATAAGAGGCTATTAATGCACAGAACAGGACTAGCAACAGCTTGGGTGTTACAGAACCTAAAGATAAAAAGGAGAAAGTTTGCTCTGTTAAATTCTTCATTTTTAAAAAGCAAAGAACAATGCAATAACTATTCCAACAAAGTGAATATTCACTCTTCTTAAACAGCTTGAAATCACATACTTTACTTTCTGAGAAAACATGTACAGTTTATTTTCCTGAGCACAGCCTGACCTTGCAAAGCAGCACACGCCTCTTTGGTCAGTTACCCTTGGCTTGCGTAAGATGATAAAAGTAGTAAAAAAAAAAAAAGAAAGAACACACAGCCCTTTTCTTATTTTACCGTAGCCAAGATGTCTCAAAGTCCAGAGAAAAGCATCAGCAATACAAGATAATACTGGTTTTTTACAACAGGAGTTCTAAAAGTCATTATGGATAACTCAGATTTGCCTTTATATGACCAATATGTGAACTTCAGAGCTTGGTCCAGGATAACCAGGAGGAGGAACAGAGAGTATCTTATGTTTTATTTTATGTGTAACCAAAAAAAAAAAAAGTTCCTTCTTTTTATGTTCTTTAAAATTAATTCTGCTCTGGCAATGGAGGTGGATAAATATCACTAGAGAACAAGGCCTTCAAGTTCTGCAGGAGAAATATGTGACTCGGGTATGAAGCATAGTGAGAGAACCTTATCAACTCATTCCAGTGGTGGCGTTGGGGAATTAACCATGTCTAGGTCTCAATTTTCTGGAAAAATCACAGTAGGAAATCAAATGCTGGTTAGAAAAGTATAATCAACATACCCAAACTCTGTAACTAATTTTTTTCCTGGGCTCCTAATTTTAAGAAGTTCAGAGAAATAATTCAAGCCTGAAGAATAGAAATTAGAACAAAGTTCATTCCAAAGCTGGGAATTCCATCAGCTGTAGTACAGTGACAAACAACTTCAGCTATAGACCAAAACCTAAGCTATTTTGAGTTATCTTAGACTGTTGAATGCCAAAATTAGGGAACAAAGGCAGGAAGTTAAGCTGTAGCTTTTGGCAATAAATCTGCAATTAATGACTAGGTCTGATTTATGTTTCTGGCAGAATAGACATTCTTGGAACTTTCTGATTTAAAAAAATCTACAAAATCTCAAAGCAAAGGGTTGTCAGGAGATTAAAAAAATTCATGAAGAATATATATGAAGACCAGTGGATAAAGGACATTTAAAATTAATCAAAGAAAATAAAGTAAGAAAGACATGAGATCACATGGCAGCACTGCCTCTTGGCACACATGTACTGAAACACCATCACCATACAGCTTTGTATTTTACTGGAATTGCCTGATAAAACCCCTGACGTTCATTTTCTTTTCTTCTGCCTTGAAAAAATAGATGAAATTAAGACCTCCTTTAGGAGGATAATAACTTACCTCTACTAATTTAGACACGAGATACATAGAGATAGTTGTACTTTTGTAAAACATCATAGAAATTCCTGCCAGACACCCTGTAACAATTAGAAAAGCATTATTAAGGTTGTGATTTGCATTGTTAAGGTCACTGTTGTGTGTTAGCCCAAAAAACACTGCACAGGACTATTTATTTCTGCTACTACAGACAGCACAGTTCAGTGATGCTCTTTTGCTGCCCATCCAAATACTTGTTTGTATCACTAAAAAGAGAAAGTCTCAAAAGCTGAAACAAATCTGTACTTCAGTGCTCAGGAGCACATTATCAAATTTCTCTGTTTTTTGTGGGATGAGAGATCTCTGCAGTTCCAACATGTGACAGATGCACATGAGGGAAGGGCCTCACCACCACACAAATTTCATGGTAGAAGCATCTTTCTTTGGACCCAGTGGAGCTCAATGTGTATTCTGTCACATATGGACGAGTGAGCACTTTCATCTCACATGTCTACAGCTCCAAATTAAAGGACAACTTTATATTTATGCACACTGTAATATACTGTCCTTGGAGCTGACCATAAACTCCGCATTTGACTGAATTTGCCTTACGATTTTAATTGCAACTCTTTCCTTGACACTACTTGAGACATCACTGTCACTTTGACATAACATTGATGTACACAGGAATAGGAACAAAGTCCTATTTTCATCACAGAAGTCATAAAATGGAATGGGAGAACAGACAAGAGGAACACTTGCAGAGTCGCAACACACAGAACACAAACTTTCCATGGACTCACCAGCTACAAGTGCATGAAGCTCATCGTCTAGGTTTCGGACCCAGCGCAGGAAGCAACTTGTACCCTGTAGGTGAACAGGATGTAGGCTTAGACCTACTTATTTCTCATAACACACAGACTGCAGGTAATCTTATAAACTAGTAATATAACACACAGTATGAATTGAGAATGTACTGTGATAGCACCCATAATCACAGAATCATAAAATCATAAAATCACAAAATCATAAAACCCAAAAAACCCTTCCTTTGGGTTGGAAGGGACCTTAAATATCATCTCATTCCATCTCCCCTGCCATGAGCAGGGACACTTTCCACTACACCAGGTTGCTCAGAACCCCATCCCGCCTGGCCTTGAACACTTCCAGGGATAATGCATTCTTCTACTTGGTAAGGTTGTAACAATAAAAGGCAATTTAATTGATAAGTGAGGAGGCAAACTTTCCCACTGTAAGAGTCTTGTAAGGGAAATGTAAAATCACATTGTAATTTTTTAAGAGCTGTAGAAACTTTCATCATTGAGATACGTTATGTCTGATCAGGTAATCTTTACTACATCAAGAAACACTAAATTACATCAACAAAAAACACAAGAAATCAACAAAATTAAAGAACAAGCTTTCTAAAAGCACTGGTGATACCAAAGTCTAGAGAGTTGGACATAGTACCCATAACATTTCAGTGTCTTAAATTTTCAATTTACTGCTGCCATTTCTTTCAAAATCGGAGAGCAGATTAATCTAATTTGAATTCCAATCTACTACCAAAGCTAATCTTGAATTCTATATGTCATCCTCATTTGCTGTACCTGCTAGACTCTTTCCCATGATAAAGGTTTTTTTCAACTACATACCAAACCTCCAGAGATTTTTTTCATGCATCCAATAAATTCTGGAACTAGGAAAACACATTAATTTAAAAAAGCAGAACTGTATATCCCTTGGATCCAAAATGCACCAAGCATTAATTTTTATTTTTTTTTTACCATGGCCCAATTTTTTTGAGTGACTAGAATCTCTGCTGCCCTGCATGCCTATTTAGATTGGAAAAAATATATAATGCAACCCAAATTTGTCTAAGTTATGAAATGCAAACAATAACATATAGTAGATCATGGAATTAGAGGATCATTTAGCCTGGAAAGGGCATTTAAGATCAAGTCCAACTATTAACTAGCATCCACCACTAAACCACATCCCCAAGTGCCACATCCTTTTGAACACTTCCTGGACATCCTGTTGCAGTGCCTGACAAGCCTTTAAGTGAAGAAAGATTTCCTACTATCGAATCTCAACCTCCCCTGGGCAACTTGAGACCAATTCCTCTTGTCCTGTCCCTTGCTACTTGTGAGACGGGACTAACCTACACCTGGCTGCACCCTTCTTCCAGGCAGTTGTAGACAGTGATAAGGTCATCCCTGAGCCTCCTTTTCTCCAGGCTAAACCCCCAGCTCCCTCGGCCACTCTTCATCAGACTTGTGCTCCAGACCCTTTCCCAGTTCTGTTGCCCTTCTCTGGACACGCTCCAGCCCTTCAATATCCTTCTTGTACTGAGGGGCCCAGAAATGAACACAGGACTCAAGGTGGGGCCTCACCAGTGCTGAGTACATACTTAAAAAGTAGTAAATAAAGCTCAGAATATGTCGCCCTCACTTTATGAATATCCACTGGGCTGAACTGCATATCTCAATTGAAGCTATAAAACATATCAAAATCATTTTAGCTTATGCAATTTATATTCTTTTCTTCTCTAAAGGCTTTTTTCTTAAAGTTAAGAAAAAATTTAATTTTCAAGCAAACTCTGAACAGCTCATTTTCACTTTGCTATCAAAAATTCTAGACTCTGTAAACTACAAATTATTGTCTCTGAATGTAATTACCAATCAAGTGAAGTGCTGTTTTACTTACATTTAAGACCTCCTTTTTTTATTTTTCAGTAAATAACATTTACCCTGAATAACACAGCATGATCTTGAATTTGCAGAGCAAATAAAGTGGCAGTTGAAAAATGCCATGTGATTAAGAATAAAAAAGTGCAAAAGACGCTTCAGCACTGCACTCTGCTGAAGTGCTATTCTGCATTAGGGCAGGTGCTTTGCCACATTCTCTTTTGGCATAAATAAACATAATTTGATTAATTCCAAGAAGGCTGTATGAATGCATATCAGTTCACAATCTGTCATCTTACAATGGGGTAGAAAGGACAGACTTCCAAGCAGTAAGTGCAATGTCTCCTCAGCTACATGCTGTATGTTCTGCAGTCTCCTGCTATTCAGTGTCAAGTAAGAATTCCAGATATGTGAACCAACAAAATCTGCACATGGCTTCTCTGTGGCAACACAGACACTACTGCAGGCCCTTCTTGTGCCTGCATGAAAATGCTTTTGTGTAGCAGCAAATCCCTCTGAAATATGAATTCACTTTCTCTGAAGTGCTCTCTATCTCCCAGTCTTGAAAACAAGCTGCAAAATCCATCAGGTTTATTTAGAAATTACAGAAAAAAACCACACAGAATGGAAGAAAAGCTTTCTATTTACAATTTTGATTACTGCAATAGTATAGAATTTGTCAGTAGCATGCTGTAGGAAACAGCACCAGTACTATTAAGCAGCTTTACTTTTTAGCTCTTTGTGATATTCTGAAAAGTAAAATAAAAAACAGAGCATTTGTAATCGCTGTATGCTATAAACTTACTTTGTATATACTGACAAAAGATCCCAGAAAAGCTCCAAGCTGGAAATTTTCCTTGTTGTAGAAGAGGGAAAGTAGCCGTGATGGTTGTGTAAGCAGATGCCGGAAGGTGGAAGGAATCCGAAGGCAACACTGGATCAGGTAACCAATGCTAAACATCCTAATGAAGCCCTAGAGAAAGGAAATAGAGATCTTGTGGTAAGAAACCACAAATTCTGGAAAAAGAAAAGCAAAAGCTTCTACAGAAGGTTTTATTTTTGACATCAAATAGTTTATAACCCACTCTGAAGGTAATATGTAAAACACATAAATGTATCCTATCCCCACCTTCCAACTCAAGAGTTTTCTTTTCCCCAGTTACCCTGTAAAATAGCAAAAGCAGTAAAATCATAGACAATTGACTCTTCTTTAATTTCTATGAATTTCTGAAAGGTCTCAAGAGAGACCTTTCTATTCTACTCCAAAATTCTGTCCTTTGAAATAATCCTGATTACTTCATTTCTAGGTTACTGACCAGCTTTTAACCACAAATGGGTTTATAGAGGAAAGCAATGCAGTGGAAAAAAAATGAACACTTCTGTACTCAAATGTCTCAAGAAAACAGTAAGGAGGAAAAAGTCCACCAAAAATAAATTTCAGAAAGTGTGAGAATTAGAAATTAACCCTGGTGGCTTGGCACATGCTCACGGACTTTTCCTTGGCCAAACATGTGGTTATGGGATGCCTGCAGCAAGGGAAAGGGAGAAACTGGAAGGGACTTCATGTGCAGAGCTACTGAGAAAGGATAAAATGGGTGCCAAATAATTTACTTACTATTCCACCTTGGATAGGGATCTGGTTTGTTTTTTTTTTTAACATGACATAAAACCACATTCACTTTTTTTTCCAAATTATTCTCCCCAGTTTCTTCTAACTTCCTCCAATGCTTCCTACCATTATTCTTACCCTAAGGTGAACCATTTTTAATAATTCTGAATAAATTTTACCCAGTTTTTGTCTGGAAGATTCTTTATGTGAAAACTATTTCTGCACTCACCTGCAAATAAGGCAGGCACCTTATTCAATTACAGGGACACAATTCCAGTGACAAGGAAATCTGGCAGAGGGTTTGACTGAGCAACCTTTCAGACTCAGAAGCTCAAACCATTTTTGCCTCCTAAAGAACTTTATAACGCATCATAAAGGTCATAAAATTTTATTGTTGTTAAACATCCAGTAATAAACTCTTCCTGAAGCAATTACTCTTCCTGCTACTCAAGAAGTGGTTTATGAGAATCAAGTGGAAGAAAATTAGTCATCCAATGATACAACAGCATTTTTTTGATTGAAAAAATTCCATTCCTTCATGCCATTATAAAAAAAAAAAAAAAAAGAAAATGTCCAAAACCCAGCAGTGATGAACAAAGCCCAAAACAAGAAACAACAGAATGGTTGTGTTTGATGTTTTTACCAATCAAAGGTGACTTCAGTGGGGTGAAGAAACATCTAAATTACAACTGGTTAAACACTCACACACATCCCTGATTTTATTCCTATTAGTAGCCAGATTAGAAGTGCTAAACCACAGGACTGAGGTTTAGTGTTGATGTGCGTAAAATACCAAGTATTGTGCAAAATCTCTCGATTGAGCTCATTACTTCAGGTGAAATCATATCACACCTACAGGTGTTTTTTCACAGTCATAGGAAGCATTATATCTTACAATCCATGTACAGTATTGTAACTTTTATCTTCCATAAAAAGACATCCAATAAGAATGGATGTAGTACACAGCAGAGCATATGCAGGGCACTGTAATAAATACAAGTGATCAAAGAAAACTCTGCTAAGAGCCATTTTTCCACAGAGATTTTGAGCTGGAGCTCAGATCAGCCAGAAGTAGTAGCACAGTGTAATGACATATCTCCAGAATTTGTTGAATAAACCTTTTTTTTCTGCTTTTAAGAAACAAATTTCTTAATACATTCAAAATACTTGCTATAACTCAAATTCAGAAAAGCACATGTGCACATAAACAGAGTTCAGAAACACAGTCAACCTGTTGCAATATTTTAGGAATTAGTTAAGATAGTTAAAATCAATTAATTAAGATATTTAATATTTATTCTGGGTATGTAGTAGCCCACATTCCTTCAAGAGACAGAACTTTGAGACTACAATCACAGAAAATAATCTCAGAGAAATCATGGATACCCTATTCCTGAAACTGCTCAAGGTCAGGTTGGATGGGGCTTGGAGTAACCTGGTGTAGTGGAAGGTGTCCCTGCCTACGGCAGGGGGGCTGGAACAAGATGGTCTTTAAGGTCCCTTTCAACTCAAACCATTGTATGATCCTACGACCTTCTTTGAGGTCACCCTAGTCACCAGTAAATTTGGAGACTTATCTGGTCCTGTCTGCAGCACCAGCAGAAGAAACAGACAACTGGACTTCTACTGCTGGCTAATGGCTCCTCACTGTAAACAAGCAGAATCCTAAAGAGGAAAAATATTGTTCCACTGCTTCTGTCACGGCTCTTTTCAGACATTGACAAGAACAAAGCATTTAAAGTCTTTAAAGTTTGAAGGGAAGTCAATGAACTCAGGTGGTATGGCACTACTGAATGTTACATCACGTAAAAGCCATGATGCTGTCAATGAGCTAATGTGCATTTGAATGTGAAGCAGGAGAAGAAGAGCATGCAAATGGCAGTTAAAGCATAGATGTATGAATGAGAAGAAAACTTGTTCAAGGGTAAGGGAAAACAGCACTGAGGGGAATTTTTGGCAATAAGCAGCTCATCACATCGTTATCAGATTTGAAAGCTCCATTACAGAAAAAGATTTGTAAAAACATGCTCAAATCATGTCAGCTGACAGTTGTTACTGATCAACTCCAGGAACAGTCATAGAACTGAACTTTAAGAATTTTGGATTTTTAAAAATATAAATACATAATTTTTTTTCACTCATGTTTTAATTTAAATAAAAAGTCAAAGAACAGACATGAAATTAGAGGATCTGACTGCCACTTAGGCAGTATCCTCCTCACTAGATTATTGTAGTCAAGAATAATTAACACCAAAATACTACAGAGGACAGGTCCAAGAATGAAATATATTTCAAATGCACAACTGTCTTCTCTAAAGAGAGAATAGCCTTATAAAAATTTATTTTTAAAATTTACTTTTTGTCAGGTCAAGTCTTTATTCAGCTTTATTATCAGTTAGGTTTTTTCCTTCCCTCATTCCATTTAAGGATATATAAAACAAAACAAAATTATGCTAAATCAGTGAGTGAAAAGGATGTGTATTCCTGAATATCCACCTTCCTCCCCATCCTCAGGTTCCTTTAACATTTCAAAAAGTTATTTTGGAAAGTAATACACATTAAAAGCATCTGAAGATACTCAAATACGTTTCTGCTGCTCCATATATAAAACCAGGTCAACTGTTAAGGGACTGGGATCTCCCAGAGCCTTACCAACTCCCAAAACAGGCATAGCAGATGGTACCACCTGTGCCAACCCAGTGCCAGCTACTACAAATTTCTGCACAGTAAGTCTCTGAAAAAAAATGCACTGATCACATTAATAATGGAGGATGAATTATACCACCAGAGATAAACAGCTCTTCCTGGGCGTAGCAACTGTGACCAATCTCTCATTACCCTGAGCCCTTAAAATAAATAACTGTAGGAGTGCACTCAGTGCCCAGCAGTGACGTTCCAGAGCTGTGCAGCTGCACGGGAACCAGGGCTGCCTGCCACAGCAGCACATTCCAGGTGCTTTATTTAGGGGGGAGTCACAAGTGGGCTCAGCCGTGAAGTGCATCACATAGTTAAACAAGTTCCTTGCTTGCTAGGCCATTTTTTCCCACACATTTTATGTTACTCATTCACTACAGCTAATCTGAAAGAGCAGAGAACTTTAACCCCACCACCGCCCCGTCCTAAATTGAGAAAATCTGTTTTCTGGCTTGTCACATTTTCAATAGAAGAAGAATGAGTAACAGGCTCATTTCTCACTTCCTAAGCATATGCTTTTCCCGACTTTTACCCCTTCTTTGCCAGAGTTTGTCAATCCAACTTTTTCTGCACTTACTTTAATACAGTATGAGATGCAATTATCTCCATAGTGTTTACAGCATCTATGCCTTGGGCCATGTTTGCACCTGCAAAAAGCATAATGAAACACGTATTAACTTGTAGCTGTTTTCAGCGTCAGCGACAGAGACTTCATAAATTTTTCTTGCCTAAAAATACATAAAGTGCTATTTGCCCAGCACTCATTCTCCCCATTACCCACTGAAGGGCACTGTGAAGTTTTATGATGCCATAAAAAGACAATAAAAACTAACAATACTTTAGTTGTACACCAAGAAAAAAGTGTCTGCACACTTATTCGGATCCAACCTCTTGCCATGCTGCACATAAAATGCTAAATTAAAGAACAAATTTTCTGCCGTGGTCAACAAGGAGAAGTGATGTGACCTCTCCTGGTTTGTCTCTGCTCCGTGGTACTGGAAGGATATTTGAGCAGGCATCTGTCACCTGTGTCCTTTCATCTTTCACACCATTGTAAGGGTCACAGAAAGGCAATACAGATCATACAAATGCACACCTTGTGAGACTTCTCTCAATTACAAGCCTCTCACTTTTTGGCTATTTCTTCTGCAGTGTAGATTTTATGTAGTTCTTCCTTTGGACCTGAAAATTTGACCTTGAGTATCTAAAACAGACTGGCTTGGGCTGGTGGGATGTGTGTTTTGTACAGTTTCTAGCCCTGCATAATGTAGAATTAAAATAAGTAATTCATACCAGGTCTGAAAATTATATTTTGCTATATCCAAGCATTTAAGATTTAATGTAAAATAAATTACACAATTTATATACTATGTCAAATATCTTGGAAGTTTTGAATCGTGTACTATAAAGTCTAATGGCCATAAATCATCAGTGAGGTCAGTTTATGTAGCAAAATTGTAATGAGAATGTGCTCAGGTTACAGGCATTTAGACTCAATTATATTGAAAAGAACCATATGGAAGAGAAACCAGTGAGAGCATAAAAACTCCATATTGAAAGTTTGCTGAATGTCTAAGTTGGGAGTTTCAAAACCTTAAAAAATTGTTCTTCTCCATCTTCAATCCTTGTATTTAACCAACAATAGAAGAACAATGAACTATCTCTAGCAAACTGCGTCACAGGTATTTAAGACAAAACAGGCATAAGCAATTCAGGTAAAAGCATTTGATTATGGCAGGAGGTGTCCTTTCCTTGTAGGTCTTTTGCTGCCTAACATAGTCATGCCTGAAAATCCATTGATGATTTCCCTCATATTTTTCAACTAAAACCCACAGCAAATCATAGGAAGTCACCATGTGATGGGGATCAATTCATGTTCGCTCATCATTTGAGCAAGTAAAATAAGCCACTACTGTGAGTACACTATGCACTTGGAAGACTCCCTCCTACATGACAGCAGGTAGAGATTTGGTCATGAAACTGCTCTAGAAGAGGTCAATGGAAGTGAAGATTCATAGGTTTCATATGAATATACCCCCAACCCATTTTTTATTCCATCCTTCTTGTAAATGAATGATTCCTCGTGGTATCCAGTGTGCCTGAAGCAGAGGAATCAGTCATAGCAGAAGTAAGTCATCTGAAAATATCAGACTAAAAAGCTCACTGCTCTCCCTTCTTTAAGCTCATACTAAAAGAAAGTGAATTGGATCCTGTAGACAGGGGGACACCCACCTTGCCTAACTTCAGATGTCTAGATCGGGCCTCGGGTAAAACAGTTTTAGACTCACTCTTTGCTTTGCAATTTTCTATCCCCAGACAGCAGAGGCAGCCCACATGCCATCAATCCTCTTATTAGGTAGTTCTCCTCTATGCAATACAGGGATGTAGGTCCCCCAAAGACTATGTTACAGACACGTATGGTGACGTAAGTAAGATCTGCTGCTGTGCAATTTTTCTCCTTAACAGTACCACTAGTTCCAGCAGAAAAATGCCATGAACTGGTTTTGCTGAAAACTGCAGAAAAAGCAACCACCATCCTGCACTCATCATGGACTGAATTTGCTCTCCCTTGTTAGACAACTGCATGTTGAAAGTCATAGCTATGACATACAGGTCTTCAAGTTTTGCTTCCATCAGAGTTCATCAGTTGCCACTATTAACTACCTAGTAAAAATGAAATAGAAAAACACTGAAATGCAAAGCAGAAGCATTACAAAACATTGTCAAATGCAACATAACAGACATTAAAGTGCTCTATATAACAATGATTCAATTTTTTTTTTGTTTTTCTTTTGGGTTTTTTTACTCACACTTTGTCCATGAGCTTTTTTGTTAGTGCCAGTATGTTCATTGGCTGTGATACTTTTTCACTATGTTTGATTTTTCTATCTGTTTTTGAAAATGCTACTTCAGGTGAAAAAGAATGGGTGGGGATTTCTTCTTTCCCTACAATGAACCTGAAAGAAAAAAGCGAAACAGAACAAAGCAATTATATAAATAATTCAAAGAAATACATGAAGTCCTGTATAAGCCCCTACGTCTTAGACTAGATTGAAGTTACTCCCAGGTCTGTAAAAACTCATCTTATATAGCTGCTAAACCTCCTATTTCTTCAGAGAGGATCACTCCATTGACCTGTATTTAAAGATATACTTAAGCTAGAGGATGCAATTGATGCTGGGAATTTTTTAAAACTAAAAATAAAAACATCAATAAGGAAGTTCACCTCTCAGACAAAGGAAGAGCACTAAGTAAGAATATAAAAATATCTCAATTCTCTCCAGCAAAATGGGGTTGCATAAAGGTTGATTATTATTACAATATTTTTATAAAATATAAATTTTGCAGTATCTTCAAAATGTTTTCGCTTCCACTAAAAGCATCAACTTTGTTTTGCTTGGCCTCACCTTCAGCCTTCTTTCTTCACCCAGAAGTTGATATTGCCAATATACTGGCTCATCTTAGATGTAGAATTACTGAGTATCAATGGCAAGGGAGGACACAATGGCAAAATGTTTCCTAAAACCATGCACTATAATCCAAGTTACACTGTAACTTGGCAGTAATGAAGATATAAAAACTTTGTCATTCTGTAATGCAGCAAATAAGATCCAGGTAAAAACACAGCAGCCATTTGCTTCCAGGAAAATATGGGTTATCATGAATCCCAGTTTTAGAAAGACAGAATATAAGTGCTCCTTCCAAAACATGCAATCATATGTCTGAGTTTCCTTTACTACCAGTCCCAAATATGAAAGGATTTCTCTCTTGCTAGCACATAAAGAGGAAACTGCCTCAAGCTACACCAGAGGAGGTTTAGATTGAATATTAGAAAAATTTCTTCTCTGAAACGATTGTTCAGCATTGGAACAGGATGCCAAGAAAGTGGTGGAGCCACTGTCCCTGGAAGTACATAAAAGACATGTAGATGTGGCATTTGGGAACATGTTTTAGTGGTGGACCTGGCAGTGTTGGGTCTAAGGTTGGACAGCATGATCTTAAAAGTCTTTCTAATCCAAATGATTCTATGATTATGCCTTCTTCAAATTATGTTGTATACCCAAAAGTTGGACAAATTTTAGAGCAGCATGATTTTTCTTCGGAATAATCTTTTCTTACAATGCGGCTGCCACTGTGCATGATTCCTCAAAATCTTGTCTTACATAGTTACAGAAACTTTACTTACTTTAGTGCAGAGTATGTAAATCCTTTCAAGCCATCTTTGCACCTGAAAGACAAAAACATAAGATTTCTCTATAATGGGCTGCTGGCAATATAAAGTGTTACAGATTAAATATGGCATAGAAGGGCTGTGGAGGAACACCAGCTTTTCATTAACAAAAAACAGCACGTTTACAACAACTCTGTGGTTATCCTTGATTCCCAGTTGTCACCACAGCCTTGGGACATCTCTGAAACAAAGGACACAGCATCAAATGCCAGTGCTTCTCTTTTTTATCCGAACCAAGAGTGGAGAAATTTTTAAAGGATGGTAACAGAACAACTGGAGCAACAATGCAAGATGGCAAAGAACTGTTGCTTTATGGAAAAGCAGTCATGATGAGTTTAACAAAACAGAAGTTTTACTGCAAGGAGAGAAAGGAGGGTTGGATCTCAATGAAACACCCACCCTTCTTGTGAAAAGCTGCAGGGAATAGTTTGTCTGACTTTGAGATAAACTGTTGTACTTTGCAAAGTGCTGATCTCTGCAGTTTCTTACTTTAAGCAGACTCTTAATCTGAAAGTCCTAGTTTTTCAATTATACAGTCAGGGGTTGCTCTCATTCTGAGCTTGATAGTATGTATATATATAATATATATCTGTTCTTACCAACTATAGGGTTCCTTTTTTGAAGAATGACCTCAGCAAGGAGCCCACATTTGGCTATGAAAGATTTGGGTTATTGACTTTTTTTCTGTCCAGGACACAATGAAAGGAGCTGAAGCTTGCAGCTGCTACTGATTCCTCCTGAAAAACCATGTAAATAGCATAGGAGAGAGGAGATATTTGTGTTTTCTCCCTTTTTCTTTTTGTAGAATTGCATGGGGAATACATGATGGTAAAAATGTATTCCTGACACAGTACACAAAGCACAAACTAGTAACTTATCAACACCACCATTTCAAGAGCATACCTACTCTAAGGGAAGGCCGGACAGCAGTCGCAAAAGCTTTGTAAACAGAAGCAGCTGATGACAACCCTTTGCCTTCCACCTGCAGAGACCACATTGTCCCTGGAAGTGCTGTGCCCACACCCTTCAAGAGCACGTGACACCATCTCCCAAAAGGCTCCGTGCACGGTCAACATGTACTACCAATGGCTGGATATATGCAAACAGCAGGAAAAACATATCAAATCAAAGATGTTCACAAATGAAGAAAGTCTTGCTTTGTTCTGGCAGGGGAGTGCCTGGTGCAGAGCTGGTAAGACATCACAGCACTAAACACTCCTGGGAAATTCTTCCCAAGGTTACGACCTTCAACGCATATGTTTCCAAGGACTTGGTTTTGTCAGCATGTGCACAGTTACACACAGCACCAAAAAAATCATTGCAAAGAGTTTGTCTTTTAAAATGACTGCAGTTAAAATACTGGTCACATATTTACGATATACAGGGATTCAAAGTAAATACGTAAAAATAAAATTGCTCATTGTATCTTTAATTAACATAGAATTTTGAAACCAAAGACATGTGGTAATTTTACTTGTGATTCTTTACCCACACATACAATTCAGAAGCTGAAACACTGTCACAGCACTTTTACAGAACGATGGACTCAAAGATGGGTTGAAAATTAAATGATGAACTGAAAAAATCAGCTTAGCCCT
This sequence comes from Motacilla alba alba, assembly GCF_015832195.1. NCBI lineage: Eukaryota > Metazoa > Chordata > Aves > Passeriformes > Motacillidae > Motacilla > Motacilla alba. The sequence goes on along the minus strand of NC_052016.1, from coordinate 43,682,446 downwards.
GAGATCACAGTGAATCACTGGCAGAAGTCCAGAGTCCAAATGCACAGGTTTAATACATACCCCACTTCATCCCCAGTACCATGATCCAGTTTTCTAAGTTTGATTTTAAACCTGCAGCTGACTGTAAGTTAAATGCCCTTTGAGTGAAGGGAGTCCAACACATTATGCCTGCAAGCCGCCAGCTCATGAATAGGGCTTTAGTTTCTACTTTTCCAGTAAATTAAAACCATACACAAACTGCAAACTAAACATGCACATAAGTGTTTCTAGAATAATATCAGAACAGAAAAGTAATCACTGTATGGCCATAATTATGTTTTCTCCTTAATAATTCCGATGCAACTACACTTCCAGTTGCAAGTGTTCAATGATTCCTTTACTGCACCACCAGATGTCCCTGCCCAGCTGTGCTCAAAGCACCCTAATGTATTCTATCCCACAACTCATTTCCTTCAAACTGACCCTAAAGAAAATATCAAATCCTTTCTTCACTAATATTGAAAATCAGAAATCTGAATCACCAAAAAAGAAAACAGCACTCCAGCTCCCTACTTTTTTTCTCCAAGAAACAAAAAATATTTCTAATGTCTATTCTAATTACACAGAAAAGTCAAGTCTATGCAGAAAGTATTTAGTGTATTGGAATTTTATTAGCTATGCTTACTTTTCTTATTTTTTTAGTTGTTCTGTGTATTTTTGTTCTGTGTATTTAGAGCTACAGCTATGAATCTCCCTGAAAAATACATCAAAGTTAAATATATAGTTCAGTAAGGAAGTGACACTAAAGACACAAGGAGAATTTTTCCCCCTTAACTTCCTATTTAATTTTTAAAAAGAAAAAGTGCAATTAAGCTTTTAAATAAAATTTAATTAGTGTTGCTTGCTGTTTAAACTATCTCCTGTAAAACCATTCTGCAAAACTAATGGGTGTGCGGAAAAATTGTTTATTAAGGGCTTTATAAACAGGAGTCCTAGAGAAACAATACTTGCAGTCAAGAGTAATTCTCTGGCATGGCCATTTTGCTCTTACAAATGAAGAGGCAACCAACAACAAAACTGTACTTCTAATTTTTTGTTTTACATCATGGATAATGAATTCACTATATTTAAGGCTTCAAAATGCTGGTCTAGAGATTGAAATGACCTTTTTTATTCACTCACTAGCTACACAACACTGGCAGCTACCAAAAAAGACGTACACACTGGCTTCAAGCACACTCATTTTTCTGGGGGGGTGTTGGGGGGAGGTTCTGACAACCCCCTTGCAGAGACATCACAAATTCAGTGACTGGCCTCAACAGTGACTGCTAAGGTACAACACTGGCTGTACATGGCACGTTTCACAAACACCTGGCTGCTAATAACTGAACTAAGAGTAATGATTTGCTTCATGCAGCCACTAATTGGTAATAATAATGCCACCACTAATTGGTTATAATAACTTTTACTCAATGCTTCATTGCTCAAGGGGTGAAAAAGCCTGCACTCTGCTGCTGACCCCCACGAACTACTCAAGCTTCAAACGAGCCTAGTACAATACATTACATGTGCCTAGCACGGCAGACACCTCTGAGAGGAGAAAAATCTAAATAGTGAATTGTAAGGGTTTTTTTAAGGATACTGTTCAACTTGCAAAGCTTGGGTATGATAACAGAGTTGTATGGCATCAGAGGGACTTGGTGTAGCTTACTTACCCTTCTGCAAAAGCATCTAGTGATAGGACAAGGAGGACAGGCTTCAAACTGAGGGGGCAGGTTTAGATTAGATATTAGGAAGAAACTCTTCACTGTGAGGGTGATGAGGCACAGGTTGCCCAGAGAAATTGGGAATGCCCCATCCCTGGCAGCATTCAAGGCCAGCTTAGACATACCTTTGAACAACCTCATCTAGAGGAAGGTGTCCCGGCCCGTGACAATCATTAAGGTTCCTTCCAAACCAAAACAATCTACTGCTCTGTTTCCCACCACCCTGAATGTCCCAGGGACCAAATTCCATTCTGCAGGGGGGCAACACCGTTTTCTGCCCAGCAAGCAGTAATTTAAATGGTGCATAATTTGGCTACATTTTCCCATCAGATGGGGACTGTCCCGGGTACAAAGCCAAGAGTGCCAGTGACTTTGCCAGCTGTCCCTGCTGGCACCATGTACCTGATCACACAGCAGAAATGCTCTGCTCCATTCCAGCTTTTGTTTGGCCAGAGCTTGTGTTTGGTTGGAGCCAAAGGAACAGAAGAATCAAGGAGCCAAGGCAATAAATTTGGATTCTCAAAATTCCCCTGCTGGGACTATTCTGGCACATGAGCAAATAGGGTTGATTTAAATCGTGCATATTTATAAGATAAATTTAACTTATGGCCACACACATTTATTTTTTCATAAAGAAAACAGCAAAAGTGGAATAGAGCCAAGGCGTGATACAAACTATACTTCCAACAAGACATGAACTAACTGTAATTATGTTTGTATATGTAAAGAGGTGCTGTACAAGAGTTAACTGTACTCTCCCTCCATCCTGCGGGAAGAATTTCCCACACTGAACTGCAAGCCTGGATGCCAGCAATTATATTTTGGGGTTTTTTATTAGTATGTCTGTTTTGGGGTTTTTTATTAGTATGACTTGTCATAGCTCTTCTCAAGATTTCCTCTGTGACCAATAAATATACACTGCACAAGAAACCTTCTGAGGGAAGGTCACTTTTCACCCACGGAACTGGTAAGCAGAAAGCAGCTCACAGTAGTAACAACATGCCATGTTTAACAACATCCCCACAGTGCTTATGGTATCCTTCAGGGTAAGAGTAAATTAGAAACTCTTACAGGCAGAGCTCTCATTATGGCCACGTAAGAAGGAAGCACTTCAAGCACAGGACATGTGTTAGCATTTTACTGCAGCACCTCTGCCTGTGAAGACTGGTCAGGGGGACCATGTTTCCACATTAAGGTGTCTTCTTTATGGAGAAGGAAGGATCATACTGATGAAATAGGACTGTGTCTGAACATGCCAGCTGTACCTCTTGCTACTAAATCCCTTGCTTTTAGGAATTAAAGGCTATCTAGAGTATTTTGTGACCTATGCTGATCTCTAGAAGATAATTAATTTTCAAGTTGCTTAGAGAGGTTACTATATCTCCCTCTCGTTTTTCAGCTGGACTCCATGATTTTAAATGATTCATTCCTCATCCTCTCCCCAGTGTTGAAGTCAACAGCAACAGGTGCCATTTTTCTGAGATGTCTTCTGTATCTATTTCTCTTCTTCCTTTTCCATCTTCTCTTTTGCCCTTTCTTCCTACAAGTTGAACTGCTCTTCCACATTTCCCCCCAGCTGTCCTTTAAATGTTACTCTCGAAAGCACATTTCTCTTTCCTAAGAAAAACTGCACTGAAGAAATCCAGATGTAAATGTATGGGAAAAAATTATTCATTCCCAGATTCTCTCTTCTGTGAATTTCCGCTTTTATAGATTAAACATATATTTTCTTTCTATTTTTACATACAGATCTTACCTATTCAAGCCAGAACTGTGAAAAAAAATAGAAGGTGCAATTATAAGCAAAAAATCTAATCTCCTATCCCATGGAAAACATGCAGCTTTTGGAAAACATGTTAGAAATCCCATTAAAAACAACTGAAATCAGAGGAGTTGTAGTTTATGAAAATTATACTTCAAACTTTTAAATGTACAAAGGTAACCAGGATCAAAATTCAGTCAGAAGTCTCATAACTTGTGCTTCCAAATCAGATAGCTAACTTCTGCATGTTTAACTAAAACACTAAAGAATGTATCCATGGCATTTCTTTTAGTTGAGCCTGAAGTATAAAATGAACTTTTGAAAAGGGCATGGTTTTGCAATCATTACATACAGTGAATATAAAATCGTATTTTATAAAAAAGTAAATGAACAAAGAAACAGTAAATAGGGACAACATTCAAGGAGAAGGATGAGATTAGCACCATGGAGGACATACATTATTTTTTTCTTGATGAAAGTTGAATGCATAATTTCCAATACTTGGAAAGAAAACGTGCATGGAAATGACAAACCATGTAGTCAACAATGACCTATGGTCCCATTAAGCTCTCTGATGTAAATCTAGAGAATTACATTTTAGAACAAAAATACTGCAATTCTGCAAAGAATGTGACACTTCAATTAAAAAGAAAGTTGTTTATATTGAAGTTAAATTACAATACTGGAGTCAGAGTTGTAAACCAAAGTTGTTATCAATCAACTTCACATCTGATTGTTAATCAAGTTTTCTGTTATTGTCAAACTGAAGTCAGATTTCTAGTGATGCTAATTATCCTACTACTTACAACACTCTCATTTCTTCAGAGGTTAGCACTTTCTGAAATGTGCAAGTAACTGCAATTTCAGTAGGTCTAATTTCTCTCAAAAGATCTTGTAAATGACAAAAAAAAATTTGTTTAGCTGGATGCAGATGTTCCATATCTTTTTGTACCAACAATGTTGTGCTGTGGGTTCAGGAGCAACAACTGAATCAATCAGGTGGCCACGTTCCCATCTCAAAATCCTTCATCAAAGCCCCTGCCTCACACAGCTAATAGAAGAAGCCAACATAGAACCACAGAACAGTATGGGACAAAAGTACCTTTAAAGATCCTCTAATCCAACACCCCTGCCAAGGATAAGGACACCCTCCACTGGATCAGGTTCCTCAGAGCCCCATTCAGCCTGGCTTTGAATGTTTTCAGCGATGGGACATCCACCACCTCCCCTGGGAAACTTCTGCCAGTGTCTCACCACCTTTATAATAAAACATTTCTTTCTTATATCCACTCTAAATCTACTCTTTTAGTTTAAAACCATGAACTCTTGCCCTGCCACTACAGGTTCTATTAAAAAGTCTGTCTCCACCCTTCTTATAAATCCCCTTTAGGTAGTGGAAGGTGCTCTAAGGCCTCCCAGGAGCCCTCTCTTCTCCAGGCTGAACAACCCCAACTCAGCTTGTCACAGCAAGGGTGCTCCAGCCCTCTGATCATCTTTGTGGCCTCTTCTGAACTTGCTCCAACAGGTATGTGTCTTTCCCATGCTGAGGACTTCAGAGCTGAATACAGTTCTCTAAGCAATTAAAAAAGCTGACGAAAAAATGAAATTAAAGATTTGTCTGCTTAGTTAAATTGATTTGTTGAATTTTGCAAAGTGATGTAATTTTTCCACTATTCAATTTTGACCTTTTTCTTACAAGTGTTTTAACAAAATACAGCAACCTTCTGTTAAAGCAAAACCCAAACACTCTCTCCAAAGCAGGCACAGAACAAAAATAGGAAATGGAAAAAACCCCTGGAGACATGAAGATGGGAAGTCAAATTGTCTCTAGAGGCATGAGGACACAGAGAAATGTACCTTGACACGTGTTCAAAGCCACGTCCACCTCTGGAGCCAGGGCTGCACTGATGCTGTCTCATTGTTGTTAGAACAATGAGTCAGTCACTAATGGGACATGCTGTTACAAGATTACAAAACAAATAATCCTTAAACTCACAACGGGTTTTGCTCATTATTAAATAATAGTGGCACCTGCAGTGATTCTATCTTAGAAGGAGACTTGTGCTAAATTTATCTACTGCTAAATTTTCCTCTGGCTTATTCTTATGGCTCTTTGCAAATGGAAAAAAAGAAGAAGAGAAGAAAAAGTAAGAGGCTAAATTTGCTGGAACTGTTTTTTGTAAACATACTTAATGCTCTTTGCAGATGATTCAAAATTTCAGTGAGCTAAACCTCTCTCATTGATTGATTAGTTCACGCTCTATGGATACAATATCTGATTTTCCCAAATGATCCTGTAATTGGATTTGAGGGAAAGGTTTGGCTGTTTGCTTTGTTTCAATTTGGGGAAAATGTGATTAAAAGAAGAAAATCCATTTATATTTTTGCATTTATTAATACTATCTCTGACATTTAATAACATATATGATCAGGATAAATTTATAATGAAATGAAAAGTCATAAAAATATTTTCAAGAAATTATCAATCATTCTGAATGTGCCCAGGCCATTGCTGAGCTAGGATAGAGAATGAAGATCAGTGAGTTATTTTTAGTACATTAACTTGATTTGAGATCTTCACTCTATTATTCAGAAATATTTTTAATTCTGTATAATGCAGAATGTTGCCAAAATCAAGACTGTTACAAGTATTTAGCCATAAGCATTAGGACAACATCACCTGGTTGTTACACACAAACAAAATGACTATGTTGCAAAGTTTGTTGAAATTCAATTTCTATTTCTTTGTGATGATGACTGCTCCTTGCAGATTTAACCACTGACCTAGAGTTCACACCCACATCTCCAACATGAATGCTGTGGTATTTGCCTCTGATGCTTTTAAGTACCATAGGAAGTCTTGAAATGACATTAAAATGTAGAATCTGTTCTGGAAGGACCACATAGTGAATAAAGTGTTTGTGCACAGCCTCAAGAAAACACTATTTGGAAAACCAAATTTCAGTGCAACCACAGAAATCCACTCCTGAGTAACTCCCTTGCTGGCTTACACTTCAGCTAGAGACCACATTTTACTCTAACATAACAGTTTTATTTAAAATTACTACAGTGCTGGTCAGTTAGATCATGTTTTTAGTGCTGCACATCCAGGTGCAGTATTTGGAATAGAAAGTTGCATCACCAAAAAAAATCCCAAAAGAACCAAAAGGACCAACTTGAGAGACTGGTCATGAGACTGGGAGTGACCTGACACAAAGCCCAAGCCTACAGGTCACAGTCAGAGGGAGGATGTGTCACTTCTGTGATGGACAAAGCCTGTTATTTCTTCTTCTAATAATCACATAAATATGGCTTCTGAACATCTGTAATTGCTTCCAATTTTGATTTTTGGAAAAAACAATTTTTAAGAAAAAAATTACTCCATATCAAGAATGTACATAATCATCCAGATAAAACAGAATATTTCCTCAAAAATACAAAGAAAAATAAAATTAATTATTTTACACTGAATACTTGCTGCAGTTAACTAATTTAAGCAAGAACATGGTACTTATGAAAATAATCTACCAAAAATTATTGCTGGAAAGTTAAATGCTGTTGGTATCCTTTAGATCAGTAGAACCTCTTGCAATTATTTCACTTCGCAAATATACCACATCTGCTTTTGTCAGCTACAAAGTATGTAGCATAATCTGAATTTTCCTGGCATTCCTAGAGAAGGCCAGGTACAGACTGATTGTGAGCCAGCAAAGTGACCTCAATACTGAGAAAACTACATAACTGTGGGATGTTTAGTTATTTTTAGAAAAGACAGTGCTAAACACAAACTATGGTACTGTCTGGGAAAGGAGGAATTAGACAAAACTGCAATTCAACTGGCTTCCTAAGGAGGAAGGTTGTACGTAAATAGACCCTGTAAGCACCTGGAAGACAATCATGAGGACATGACTAACAATGAATATATGCTTATAAAAAAATCCTTGTAACACTGGGTCACATTTTGTGACGAGGAATGTAAAGTGATATGTGTCATATGCTATTGACTTAATTCAGGGTTTGGACCTAAAGCATGTGGCATTTTCTTACAATAACAACCACAGAAACATAATCTAATGGAAGATAGCTAGAATGAATACAAATGTGGTTAGACAAGTGTAGTGAGAGAACAGTTGTCAATGGCTTGCTGAAAAACTGAAAGGACAGACCAAGCGGTATTCCACAAGGACCAATTCTGGATGTCTGCTACTCAGCAATTTCAGTAGTGAGAGTGGTGACAGAGAAAAAAGTGCATGCCTATTACATCTGCGGATAAAACTGAGCAGAAAAGGGCTACAAGGGCTGCTAAAAGGCTGAGAGAGTTGGGGTTGTTAGCCTGGAGAAGACTTTGGGGAAACCTTATATCACCTTCTAATATCTAAAGGGGTTACAAGAGAAACAGAGTGGGGCTTTTTAGAAAGACATTTAGTCTTAGGATGCGAGTTAGTAAATTTAAACTGAGAGCAGGTTTAGATTAAATACTAGGAAAAAAAATTTTTGTGAGCATGGTGAGACACTGTTGCAGGTTGCCCAGAGTCAAGCTGGATGGGGCTCTGAACAACCTAGTTTAGTGGAAAGTGTCCCTGCCTATGGCAGTGGGACAGGAACTATATGATCTTTAAGGATCTTTTCAACACAAACCACTCTGTGATTCTATGATTTTATGAAGTGGAAGTCACTGGCTCAGAAAAAAACCCAGGATGCTATTCATCAACTGCATGTGCATTGTATATATGGAGAAACAATCAACTACACAAATACAGGATAAGACCTGTGAAGCATTAAAAAGCAAAAGCTGATTTGGGATGCAAAAGAAAGGCTACAACTTGCAAAACACTGAATTATCTTGCTCTATTGTATTTATCAAGCTTTATCAGCTGAAATAAATTATTTTGTGCATCACAAAAGAGAATAGGGTAGAGGGAGACAAGGGGGAGAAAAATATAGTATGTGATAAATCTTTGCTACTAAAGTTTGCTACAAAGTAAAGCAAATAATCTGTTTCACTCATGTTTGTGGATGAGAGAAGAAGGAATAGACCAAAATTGTATCAAGATATATTCAACTAGACTCTGTAAAACTCTTATCCAAAAAAATGGCTAAGAATAGATTGCTTAAGGATGTCATGGACTCTCCATTACCGAAGACTTTAAAGAAAAATAAGTCAGATATTTGACATGAATGGGGAGAAAATAAGACAATCTCTCGTGAATTCAAGTCTTTTTATTCTACATTAAAAGACTGAAAAATAGAGCCAGCACTTAAAATAAATGTCCTCACATATCCAGAATTTAAACTCATGGCATAACCTCATTAAGGAGGGAATAGAAAGTGGAGATTCTCTAAAGCTGTTCTGAAAGTTTCTTTGTCCTTGAAAACAAGGTATCACTGCAGTGAATGAAAACCAGAAGGGATCAGCCTATGATCAATCCTTGGTTCCTTCAGCTGAAAAAACCCTCAAAAAATAGTAAACAAGAGCTAGAAAATATGATTTTAACTTTGAATTCACCTGTTTCATATTGGAATTTTCATTCACTTTTAATGTTCAAGTCACAAATGTAACCGTTTGTCCTCTTAGAATAAAACTAATCTCGCCCTCATTTTACATTTAGCCAGCAAGCTCAATGCACTTTGTTGCTGTTGAAAATATAAAGCCATATAAAAATGGTTTTGCAAACAAACCTTCACATGGCTGCACGTCCCAGCAGGCCTGGGAAGGGAAGGTGTTGCATTATGTTTGTTATTCAAAAGTAAAGGTCAGTTGTAGAGCTTAACTTCATGAAGAAAAACCATGCTAGTCAGTTATCAGCCCAAAGAAGAGGCACAGCCAGGTAAATAAATCCACAGGGACAAAATCCACATCTGGAGAAGCAACATAACTGGCTTGGCTGTGGAACACAACTGTGAGACAGCCGCAGGAAGGCCAGGAAGAACATCTGCCACTACTTCTGTGTTTGATACAAATGTGCAGCCAACTGGAATTAACTGTTCTACTGGTCTGTGCCAGGCACTTTTTTTGAAGGCAATATTTTGTAAGAAACAATGTCAAGTTTGACTAGTAGACCAATGACTCAGTATGAAACTGTGGGCTGTACCTGTACCCATCCAGTTAAGCTGGCCATCCTTCTCTCCTTTTCCTGTGAGTTTTCTTGTACAGAGTGCTTCAGGAGAGATCTTATATTTCTGTTTTGCTTCTGTGTTCTCTTCATAAAGGTTTAGTAAGAATAAATAAACAGGGATTTCCAATGACACGTCTCCTTAATTCCAACAGAAGCACCAAACTAAATATGGCAAAGTAAAGAAAAAGTGAAAAGTGTCGTATGCAAAGGAAATTTTTGGCCCACTTCACCTGCTATTACTCCACATTTTAACAGGAAAGGAAGAAAATCAGCAGACAAAAGATTTGCACCATGTTCCTCCAGCTCTGACAGCCCTCCAGTGAAAAAGTCTAGAGTAATAGCCAGGACATTTGGACTGTTTTCTTCAGGGGATTACATTCCTCCATCTATCTCTTCCCAAGCCAGAACATGTCTTTTTTCAAACTGCACCTGATGCTGACTCATGGACTGCTCTGGACACTGCAAAGCCATGAAAGCAGATTAGACAAGGCTGCTTAATTTTTAACTTGCAGTCATTAGGTGGAGAGGAATCCAAGTTCTAGTGGCATATTCTTGGTGGTTTTTTACTACTTTAATATACTCATCAATGTTATGTGAACAGCGAACCTAACTTCATATGGCAGATGTTAATTCCTGGACCTCTATCATTTTAATTGTTTAAAATGAAGTTATAAAAACTAGCCAGCTGTGGAAAAGATCATTATGGTTTCAGAATTTTACTTGTAATGCAGCAAGAAACTACAGCAAAAGTTTTACTTTCATATGGCAACCACAGTTCAACAAAACTACACTGAAGTCAAGTTATTAACAAGTATGTAAACCAGACAGTACTTAGCAGCTGCATGGTCTTTCATTCTACTCATTACTTGCTAAAATCTAATTAAATTCATTATTTTCCACTGGCTACTAGAAATACAACATTTTTTAAAAACAGTAGTCTTCTACATGTTTCACCCAAAATACACTGATAGTTGAAGATAAAAAATATAAGCACTAGTTAAAGTGGAAGAAATTGAACATTTATGAAATTAGGTAGTCGCATGAATGTGCAGATTCACGGTTCAAATTTTACTATATGCACAGAAGATGAGTTTTGAGATAACTGAAAATAAACTACTTTTCAACAGGATTTAGGAAACCCCCAGCACTTGTGAAAAGAGATGATTAGCACTGTATTCAACCAAGAGCTGACGTTTAAAAAAAAAAGTGAAGAAGCCATGTTTTGAACTGATCTGTTTCAGTCTATGATGCTGAGAATAAGGAAAGGATTCATGGCAAGGATTAGGATGCTACAAATCATATGGAACATATGAATAGGAGTCTGTTTCCATGTATCAATAGGGGTTTAATTTCTGAATGAGAAGCTTAAGCAAGGGCACATTCTTTTGTAAAATATCCCACGGGTTTCCTAGAATACACAGATGTAGTAACATCCTCACTTCTAACTTTACTCAATAGGTTCTTATAAATCCTTGATGAATGTTTAATTTAATTCCTAAAAAAGTAACATATTGGAAATTGTTTTTTGAGAAGGATAATAAAAATAGAAATAAAGTCCATGACAGAGAGAAAACTAAATTCCCTCAACCTAAGAAGAAATATTTATTAAGGAGAACTGCTCATAACTTCTCCAAGTTTGCTACTCTGACTGCTATCTGAAACCATGATTTCCCAGGGGAAAAAGAAAAACCTCAAACCAAAGCAAAACAGCTGGAACACATCCTAGAGATAAAAAATAAATCACTTGCAAGTGAATTCCACTCTCAGAAGCCCCAGTCAGCACTCTATACAAACAACAAAACAAACAAAGCCCAGAAGGAGCATTAGCATCCCTGGTAACTGGTGTCTACTAATTGCAGAGCATCAGGATAGCTTCAGTGGAAAAGGAGAGCCTGAATAGGATTGTCTGATAAATCTACTACCCTCAAACACTCCACATAGTATTCTTGACCCTGTAGGTCACAACCTTTTGCTCCCAAGTCACTCATGCCAAAGGGAATAGAGAGGTTTATCCCATTCTGTTAAGTCCCTGTAATTATTTGTTACAGTTTTAAGTCATCTAGTATTATGTATATAGCAGTTTGGTGAATCACACATGCTCTTTTCAAACAAAAATTCAACAGACAAAATGGATGTAATTTAAAAACCTGTAAAGTAGCCCAAAACTTTACAAGTTTAATTACTTTTATATTTAGCTTGTAAGAATTCTATGTAGTAAACAATTTGTAGCAGACAAATTAGATGTAATAGCCTCCAATTATGTCTAAACCAAACAAATGTGAATTAATTCACAACAGAAGAAGGTTAGAAATTTATCTAAAGTTTAAATTCACAAAGATGGGAAAAACACATACTGACCACAATTGAGTAAGAAAAACAGGGTACCATCAGAGAGCACCATAGTCATAAGTAAGTGTTCACATGTTCACATAGTTTTCATTCTCAAATTTCACACTGCTAACAGTTTGCTGTCAAATATAATATTTCTTTTATGGTGTAATTCAGCTGGAGTCTGCCAAATGCACTGTATAAAAATGATTACTTCACCTTATGAATCACTTTTCATCAGCATACTTTTAAATACAGCTGTGAACTTTTGTTCTAGAGAAAAACAACAATTTGACACTGTTGATTTATCTATGATGGAGGAAAGGGTGGAGCCTGGGGATTTAGGATGTTTTGGGGGTTTTTATATTCACTTATTTGTTCTGTATTTTAAGTATAACTACTTTTATAAATACATTTCAAAATACATAAAAATATGTGCATTGTTAGCTTGCGAAACAACATTAAATTGCATTCAGAGATTAACATGTTCCATAATACGCTTGCAAAAAATTGACATGGGGAATGCAGTCAAGAAAGTTTTGGGGGTCACACTGCAGTCTGGAATATCACTTTGGACTCCATTAGGAAGAACATTTTAGCCATACAGCTAATCCTACTAGCAACGGTAAGGTCTAAATGCCCTAGAGCCATGTCCTCTTAAGGGCCACACCTTGCAAAACATGCAGCTGTATCTAAAACTGGCAGTTTGAAAGGACAAAGTAATCAATGCCTGTCTTACTCATGTCAAATCCCAGTAAGAGTACTTCATTAATTCTTTTCTCATTTTTGGATTCATGATCCATCCCTCTGGGCCAGAAGAAAACACACGCATGAAAGTTTAATATATAAGGAGCAAAGGAAAGTTGATTACAAGCAATCTGCACCAGGAATAGCATTAGTGTTCTCAATAGTGTTTCAGAAAAAGTTTCCATAGAAGTTTTTTTGGTGTTCATTAATAATGTGCACAGAATTACATTATTAAATGAATCTCTGGAACATTATCCTCCAAAATGTTGTGTATTCCTACTATCAGGGCAAATATTCCAGAATTAGGACTGTGATAGAGGCAAGCCACACTGATGTCCAGGCAACTAATGAACCCTGTAGCTACAGCTTTGACAAAGCAGCATGTGCCTTGACACTTCAGAATATTTATGTGGTCAAGTGACAGGGGCTCCACAGAGCACTTGGATGCATACATTTTAGCTCTCACTTGATAAACTGATACAGTTTGATCTAGACTTGGTTCCAGACCTTCTTACGCCTTGCAAATGGGTAAGAGGGGTGGCAGAACACCTTTTCTGACATAGAAGGCTCATGAAGATGCAAGAGACTGTGTAGTGGTGGTGTCAAATAAAAGGACTGAGTAATGCTGCCCCTCTTCATTAAACCTACTGGTTTGCCAGGAGAGATTTCCACAGAGGAGGAATGTATGTACAAATCTGCCAGTGTTTTGTATATTGAAGCCAGAGAGAGAGGCCATGGAGAAAAGACATCTTTTATCTTCTCAGATTTATCCTGCCCTGCTGGAGGATTCAGACTCTCTTACCAGACAAGCATAATACCCTGTTTGTTTTTTGAGGTTTGTACGTGTTTTTTCTTCTTGTTGTTCCATCAATACAGAATTTGCATGGTTACAAACAATAACAACTTTAAAAGTTATACTGAAATTGTGTCCCAAATTAACTTAAACTAAAAATTAACAATCATAGAATTAAAGAATTCTTTGTATCCGAATGTACTTTATAGGTCATCTAGTTCATACTCCTCTATTATAGGCAGGGTCACCTTCCATTCAATCAGGTTGTTTAGAATCCCATTCAGCCTGGCCTTGAACATTTCCAGGGGTGGGGAACTGTTTCCAGGTTTCCACAGCTTCTCTGGGAAACCTGTGCCAGTGCCTCACCACTCTCATAATAAAGAATTTCTTCCTTATATCTAACTAAATCCATTCTCTTTCAGTGTAAAGCCATTCCCCCTTGTCCTATCATTACATGCCCTTGTAAGTCCCTGGAAGGTGCTATAAGCTTTCCCTGGAGCCTTCTCTTCTCCAAGCTGAACAACCCCAACTCTCTCAGCCTGTCTTCGCAGGAGAGGTGCTCCAGCTCTCTGATCATCTTATGACTCCTCTCTGGATTCTCTCCAACAGGTTCACACCTTTCCTGTGCTGGGACCCCAGAGCTGGACACAGCACTGCAGGTGGGGTCTCACCAGAGCAGAGCCGAGGGGCAGAATCCCCTGCCTTGCCCTGCTGACCACGCTGCTTCGGATGGTTGGCTTTCTGGGCTCTAAGGGCACATTGCCAGGACATGTTGAGCTTCTTGTCAAACAATATTCATCAACTTTTTGTCCTGATACATCAAAGCCATGTCTTACACAACTCAGATTTTGAGTATCTGCACACAGTAAGCATTTTTATTGCTACTTTATCTAACTTGCCAGCACATCAAACCATAACTTGATTAACTTCTCTGCCTTCCAGGGCTTTTTTTTCCCATAAAAGTAGATTTCCTTTTTTTGCTATTAATAGTTTAAAAAAATAATCTATACTGAGAAGAGTGCACATAAACAGTTACCCTTTTAGAGACAAGAAAAATACCAGACTTTTAAATACCCATTATTATTGATTAGACAGGGGTTTTTTTATCAACCCCATTCAACTTCAACAGGACAGTGGCAAAGTTGTTTAAGACCTGTTAGGCTAAATCAATTTTGTTTTTTTTCATGAACAGTTAAAGCAACAATTTCTTCCAGTAGCAAAAAAATTCACAGAGCCTGATTTCCGGGAAATGTGCAGAGCAAGCATATTCCATGAGTGCAACACCCTCACGCACTTCTCTGAGGAAGGACCAGGTTCACCGAGGAGCATGTGATCACCAGCACAGCTGTCTTGTCTGCACAACAGCTTACAGTTATGAAAAAAGCAGAATTTTCTGTATCTTTGGGACCTTTACGCTTTACAAATATGACCAAAACTGCTTCTAGGGTTCAAATCTTCCTTAGGAAAGAGACCAGCAGAAACACAAGGGAGTGCTGTGGGTAACATCCTTCCTCCTTTAAAACCAGGTGAAACACAGTTAGGATTTCACTTGCCTAATACATGAGGTCTTACAGTTATCTCCCTTGACAGAAATGATGTCTGTTAAAAGGCTAACCTGAAAAAGATACACTTAAGAAAAACAAACTTTCCCCTACTCTTATCTTTTTTCACATCTCGTCATCTGTTTTTGTGGGAAGTTTCTATTAACATATGTTCACAATATGAATTTCAAAAGTCACATATTAAATTCAATCCATTATATTTTGAAATGGAGAGTCTCATATATCACTTTTTTTACCTTTTTTTGCCCTCAGATTGCCTCATTCTGCCAGCATAAAGCAGCTCAAATTTAAACCCACAGTGAATTTGAAAATCACATCATTTGTTGCTTAAAGTCTCATTTAACGAGCAGTTTTAAAATTTACCTGAGTCATTTTTCTAAACAGATATGGCACAGCTACAGTGTCTCCTCTTTTGCAAAACATTCAAAGAAAGACCACAAAATTATATGAACCACAAGAAAGTGCCGTAGTTTGTTTGCCACAGATTGCCCTAATCAATGCTTTAATGAATTGTGATTATTTGAGCTGTAAGTGCTTTATGAAGAAAACCCACACTCCATAATACATTCATGCAAAAATCGAACCGTGGATGTTTATATAAATTAAATATAATGTACATTATAAATTATTCCTCAGATCCCAGTGTTAGTTGAAAAACCTGAAATACTGCACCAGCTTGCACATTGATGTCTATAAGAGTAAATTCATACATGTATGTCAAAAGAATTATTCACTTTACTGGCAAAAACTGACTTATTTCTCCAAGATGGGTCTCAATAAAATTTCAGAAAATGTAACAATGGAAAATTTGCTGTTGTATGCTGGTTCTTTGGTATCATTTGGATAAAGGATTTTTCTCAAGGTTAACTGAGAAAGAGCTTGTCAGTGACTGCAGCCATCACAACATAAAAGCAAACATTATGAAGACCATATTTCATTTGCAGATAAGAACAGAATGAAACAGTAAAGATTACAATTTGGGACATTCATATTTTTCTCATTCTTTAATGAGGTTCCAAATATCAGAGAAACCTACCTTTTTTCCTTGATGATATTTTTTTAAATGGGGCTTTTTAAACTGGAGAACATCTGGTGGGCCACCCTACAATTCAACAGGGCATGACAGAAAGGCATGGAATTTCATTGAATTTTGTCAAATTCCTTTAAGAAACAAAGTCACCAATGATACACATATATAATATACACACAATTTTTTTTTTTTGGTCTTGTCCTCTAGTAGAGGTACCTGTACTCAGGGATATAATTTGTTAGATGCTGTGCCCATACTGTGGCAACACAGACGTGGCTGGAAGGAGACTGTACTGCAGACCCATTACCTAGAGTAATAGACTCACGCCCATTACCTAGAGTAAACAAACTCAATTCTCAGCAAGGATCCACAATTCTGATAAGCAAATCTTCTTATTCCTTATTCCAAAAACTCATCAGACTTATTTGCTGTGAAGCCTTTCACTAAGGAAGATGTGAAAGAAAGGGAAATTAAAAGGTGGATTTTCCTTTCCTAAGCATTCTGCTGGCCTCAGCAGGCAGCTCAATGCTCAGCTGAATCTATTTAGATTTAAGAGACATAAAACATGGCTTCAGATGTGGGTGGTCTGTGTAATGTCCAAGAATATATGAATTGGCTCACCTTCAAAATAATATTTTGCTGCTTTCTTTTCCTCAAACAATAAATTATATCCACTTTTGCAATAAAATCACGGGGTAGTGTCTAACAATACTGTTCCTCCACATCTACTGCTGGGTGTGTATCGCTGACATCTACCTGCCTCTTCCATTTAAAATAGCAGATCACTTCAGTAAAACTATTATTACAACTGGATGAGCAGATATAAAGCCAGAAGACGCTGGTTTTATACAGTTTCATAAACAGATCAAAAGTTTTTTTTTTCATCATGCCCTAAGGAAAAAAAAAAAAAGGCAGCTCTTCCTCTGTAAAATTAGCTATGTGCAAGGTGTAGCCAGAACTCTGCTGAAGCCAGGAAAAATCTGACAAGAAAGAAAAGAGCATGAAACTGAGTCATGCCATAAATTGCTGAAGAAGTCAATGTATCAAGCTGCTACCTTCTGTAAGACATTTTCTGTTATAAAATCATATTTTTAATAATATGAACATCTGTGTAGTGCTTCAATCATCTTCACAGCACCTCAGGCTTATTTAACACTACATGAGTTCCTAAGTGTAATCCAAAATTAACATTCCACCCAATCCAATCTTGTAAAGTCATACCACCCCTCTAATTATGTGTTTTATAAATACACTGGTTTTAATTTTTATTTTATATTTCATAGTTCCCAATTACAACTAATTTTTACACAAAAAACAATTTTGAAGTCCTAGTAAGCATTAAGAGAATATTTTATCCTTCTGTATTACTGGTATTTCAAAAGTAAATCTGCTAAATAGACTATTTAATTTTCTGAGACCAAAATCCATATTATGTCACCTTTAACAGTGTGGTAAGTATCCATATTAAACTATTAAAATTCCATGCTGCCTGACAACCACCAGTCAAACATTTTATTTAAAGAAACACTGTCATAGACATATGGTTTAAAAAATAGTATTTGGTTTAAGACTGGGGAATTTACCTAAAATCTGGTATTTTCTACAAGTATGTCAAACAACACTTAAATTTATGGGCACTGGCATCCACTAACAGGTTAATTTCACCCTATGCTTTTCAAACAGCTTTGAAACCCAAACAACTTAAATTTAAATGCACCAGAACAGCACCTGCTCTGAGATCCCAACCACACACAGGCAGCAACAGGACTGCTGGGTATTCACCAGACATGCCATTGCCAGAGACCACAGCAGGACATGTGCTGCTCATGAGGGACTCCAGTTGAGCCTAACAGAGGGCTCTGTGCATGCCTGACCTCCACTCAGATCATCACCACTGACAACACTCACTTCTTCAATACTGAGGAATTTCCCATCCCTAAAAGGGATAGGGTAGCCCTTCAGAAAGGCTTCTACATGGCTTCCTCTGTATTTCCTCAACCTACAGCAGTCAGGCTTTAAATAACTTAATCATGTTTTCTCCTGATTGCTTCAAAGACAGAAAGGGAAAATTCCTTCTCTTCCATTCCCCAAAGAAGGATCAGAACCTTCACACCATGGACTACTCAGGAACCAGCTCTGTCACATCTGAATAGATGCTACATCAAACTGTAGATCCTACATGTATATCCTAGGTTCATGACCAACCACACACCCAACCATTATCAGACTGCTTTACACATGGCACGGCCTCATACAAAGACTGCTCCTGTTTCTTGTGGCTACAGCAGATCCATGGGGTTGGTTTGCACCTTCACAAGACATGCTTCACACTCTAAGTGTCATACTCTGCCATTTAGAAGGCACCACTTGAGCACCTTCCTCCAATTAACAGGGCAAAATGCCTGTTTATTAGCAGAACTGAAACACATAATGACCTTAACAAAACAGTGATTTGACATACACTGTCCCCCTGCCCCCAACTACACAAACTATCATTTTTCCATCTTACAAGTCTCTGCAGAGATAGGAGAACAAGGAGCTATGTCCTTGGCTCTGGGGAAGAAAGGCAGGTCAGTACAGAAGGCCTGTGGTGCAGACCTGGCTCTAACAGGCATCCCAGCCACACGGTCCCACCTTGCAAGTACAGAGCAAGGGCTCACAAGCAGTTCCCTCCCAGAAGACCAAGATACTTGGATTTTTCTCCAAGTATCTTCTAGCACTGAGACTTTAACTCAATAAAGGAATGAAACCTCCTGTGGGGCAGGAAGATGGAGGTGGGGGGAAATCAGTCACCCATGATTTGCACTCTGCTGCCAGATCTCCAGCTGTGTTAAGCATTGTGTGACGGACCTGAAATCCTGATCAAGTCCTTGATTTATGTTTTGGCATGCTTCACCAGTGCTTCTCAGCAGGACTAGATGAATCATTGATCTGTTCCAGCACAATGATTTCTACGTATGCTCATAACCTTGGAAGAATCTGTGTAACATTTGAACATGCAATTAGCTTGCTCAGTGCTCAGCTTTAAACACTGATTTGTATTCAAGTTGCACACTTACATTGCTGCTGCCCATGTCTGCACATTTAAAAAAAAAACACATTTTAGAAAAAAAAATTTTTTTTTAGAAAAAAATATAATAATCTCTTAGGTCTTAATTTAGGCCTGAATTTAAACATTTTGTGAGATAAATGGTTCATAAATTAACTGTAACAGACAATGTTACTCTTATAAAATCCCTGACCCCAGAAAAGCTTGATTTAATTACTGAATAAAATAAACGTAGCATGAGAGACAGCTAGTCCTTGAGCATTCTTCCTGAATTCTGTCTCAACCACACTCATGCAGGTCAGACACAGACAGACAGTCATACACAAATGAAAGTAACTACAACTGCCAGTGCTCAGAGAGCTCTAATAACTCTCTACCCTTGCACAGTCAGGAGCTCACTAACATCACCTTTTAAAACAAATGAAAAAAAAATTATAATCATCTAAAGAAATTTCCTGTTATTCTGCTCTAGACAAACACCTCACCACCCCCCCCCACCTCCCCCCCCATCCCATGTCCTTCACATATGGTGGAGACCATCAGCATTTTCCAGGCTCAGGACTTGGGACATATTTTCTTGATGAGCATTACAGACAGATTTCCAAAGCTGTAACTTGTGAGGCTTTTGGAGCACCAGGAGCTCCAGACTCCTTGGGGATCCCTGACCTCCTCCTCACAGGTGGGTGCCACAAAGCTGAGGACCAGAGCAGCTCTGCTTCCCACCTGCCACCTCACTGACTCTGGAAACACTGAGTTTGGAGCCATACCTCCCCTTTGGTTTTCTTCAGATTAGGCTCAACTTGATCTTTACAGCTCCATTTCATGTCTAATGTAGCACCTTGAGCAACTCTGGCAGTTAGTATAAAGGAGAGACAATTACCTAGTTACAGAAATGCTATACACAATGCAAACAATTCTTTCCTCTATATATCCAAGAATGCCTGAGGTTTTACAGGGTGCTACTTAGGAAATATTCATTACACAATTATGCAAAGAAAACAATGAATACTTTGTTTTACTGAGTCTTGCTCAAGCTGGGGGGAACCAACGTATTCACCATCAACTACCAACTTACTCAATTGTGAAAACGAAGCAACTTCTTCTTCTTTGTTAAACATCCCCATCAGAAACCACCCAAGATTATATTAGATTAAATATCCAAATTCCAAGTGTTACTTTTAAAACACCAGGCAAAATAATTCAGGCAATATTCCACTTCAATAACTTTTTGTATCAATAAATCTAAAAAAGTGCTTATCTATTATTCCAACAAATAAGAGCAAAGAATACTTTAACTAAAAAGAAAATTAAAATAATTATTTCTCTTCCCACGACTTTTTTTTTAGTTGCTAGCATACTCAATATCAAAAAAGTTCTTAAAAATCAGGAAATGTCATTGTAGAATGATAACATCTGGTATTTAAAAAGAAAAAGGAATTTACTATTAATTCTTTAAAAACCCTAAATGAATCTTTAAGTGGCAGTGCTTTCTGAAGCACTTTCATGCAATGGCACCAAACTACAGATGTAGTTTATTAAACTTTCTTTTTCTTTCACCTGTCTTTATCTTTTAAGCTGCAATTCTCATACAGCATGAAATAAATGACATGGAAATTGCAACTTGAAAAGGACATCTGAGTGTGCATTTTAAAGTAATGGTATGTCAAAACTCATAGGTACAGAGGAGATTTCTGGAAATCCTTTGTCAATATAAAAATGCAGATGATGTTATCTACCTTCTACCTACCGAGATATCTAAAACAAGATATCTGCACCAAATTAGATCTGACATAAGATGAAAAGAGCAAAGCACAGGACAAGAGATGCTAAGCAGAACAGGGGAGGTGTTGGGTTCTTGAGATGAATGTCAAGTATGCCAGGTAATCACTTCCAGCTAAGTGAAAGAAGGGGAAAAAAAAAGGCTATTATTGAGCAGATGGCTACTGAAAGAGGAATTCTCCAAAATTTATAAACAAAAGTTATTTAAAGTAATATAGGATTTCTGAATATACGTACACATATACACAATACATAGTATTCATATACAAAGTGTTTTGTTCAAAGTCAATGAATCATTTCAGCTGAAATTGTACTTTACAAGGAAGAATAGAGAGATACCAATTAGAGGGCAAATAACAGAAATGCACATTTTAAAATTAATTTAGCAGAAGGCAGCCAACCAAATAGTTCCTAGATCCTAAAACATACCATCATAGCTTTGGGTTTTTTCCAAAGTATTGTTTACTTTATATTAAATTAACACAATAATATAAAGTCTTAAAATGCATTTGCAGACCAAATGCCAGAGGACTTCTTTAAAATTAGAATTGAAATGGAACTGAAAGTGCAGGCATTTCCACCTTTGAGTACAGTATTTAATGAGACTAAGAATATTCAAAAGAAAATTGACCTTCTATTCATTTTCTCTCTTCTGAGAAATTCTGCATTTTTCTTTAATGCCTCTCATTGAAACCTAGATAACTGCTTGTCATCGGATACATGTGAGCACAAATGTGCATATCAGTCACAGTGTTATCTATAATTCTGAGTACCAGGTGGCATGTTCAACATTCTATTAATTACTGCTATGCTACGTGATTGCAAGGGCACTTTAAAGAGGGATATGCACAAAATTATGCATAAAATTAGTAATTTATATTTTTAAAATTAATAGTAGCTGTCTGTGAATCGAATGTGTCTGAGATAAGGACATGCTGAGAGGCTGGGAGTGCAACAAAGAACCACCAGACTGCTTTGGTAAACCACAAGAATAACTCCTGGGTAAGTCACTCTATGCTTCCCAAAGACAACTGACAGCAGATTAACAGTGAACCTACTGTAAATGATCACATCTTCAACTTCAGCTTATCAAACACAAAATGCAAACAAATGTTTCTTATACTGCCAAAGAGAAAAGCATGGATATTGGTTAAGAAACTCAAATAATTTATTCCTGCACTTTCCCTTTATGTTCATTGCTTCTTAAAACACACTCAAGCACTTTATAACACCCGATAAACCATTTTGATAGTAGTCTAGAGCAGCCAATGGTTTTACATTTTAATCAATATGATTTACATTGCATTTCTAATGTGACTCTTTAGACTATAACTGCTTGGGTGGGTCATGCTGATATAACTCAAACTGACACTGCCCTGTCACCTACTCACACCACACTCAGTACAGTTTTCACACTCAGTGAAAACATTCACACTCTTATCAGAAGCCACAAATAAAGCTCCAAACCTCTTTAATTATTTGAAAGCTTTGCTTTCAGCACAAGGCTTACCCTTTGTTTGTCCCTGTGAGAAGAAATGCATCAGCAAGAAATTATCAGTAACCTGTCAGTCTCTATTACAGAGTGACAACAGAGGATAAGTTAAATTTCAATTTCATTAAGTCAGTTTTGGAAGATGACACATGCTGAAAACCTAATAGAGCTACCTTTTAGCTGTGTCTAAGATTTTACTCTTCTACAGGACAGGGACAAATCAAATCACTCTCTTATCTCATTTTATCAACTGATCTTTACAAAATTAGAAGAATGAACTCGAAGCAGAGTTCCAGAAAGAAGCTTTTCTATTTATTTAATGCATTCTGGTTTCAAGCATTTTATGACTTCAGTTTTTCCTCAAGTGCTATAGGCAGTTATCGCTTTAGTTAACTCTTCATGAAGCAACAGACAGAGAAAAGATATTCTAAACCAGGAAATTAATAACTGGAAAAACTTGAAGTTCCTTGATATTTCCATCACACAATTGATGAGATTTCAAGATTTCAAAAGCCTTCTACAGCAGCTGCTAAATAAAGACCTGAGCTACAATCATGTATCTTTTCTTTCTTTCTTCAGGAGACCTTGCTCCAGGAAGAAATGCATACAAGCATGTATAGAGAGCCAGCCTATGACAGCTACCACACATTTACATTGCATGAAGTCACAAAGGTGTTCCAGCACATCAAAGGTGTCCTCAACACATCATCTCCCTCTCTACAGCTGATCTTTGTTGCTTCAGTGACATATTTACTTTGCCAGCAGTCCTTCCTCAGAAATTCTACCACTAAATACAATCTACTTTCTTTGGCATCTAGGTGATACAAAACATAGTATTTCCAATAGATTCTCTTTTAGGAGTGATGGTACATGCCTTATGCAGGAACAGTTCCTGCAGGGAATAGAAATCACTATTTTTTAAAAATCCAATATAAGTATCAAAATTTCCATGGTAGTTTGACACCAGCCATTTAGCCTCCATGTATGAATGCCAGCCCACTTGAGTTCTCCTGTGCTTAGAATTAACATGCACTCTCAAAGACAGGGTCATAACCACACTTGAACTTAGAACCACAGGTCATATAGAATAATGACATAAAATTACAGAGGAAATTTCAGATAGTCGCTTCTCCATCAAAAACAGGGACTGCAGGTCTACCCTTCACGTCAACACTGGCCATCAAACCATCCCTCACTATTTAGTGAGTATTAATATTAGAAAGTTTCTCAAATATAATTATTTCTAACCCACATCTAGACCCTGCAATTTTAGGCCATTTTTTTTTGCTTTTTACCCAAAAGAGAGTCCTTTATTCTTGTCCTCATTACAGAAGTACTGCACACATGAGAGACTATTATCAGCTTAACATCTTTCTAGAGTAAACAAAACATTTCAAGTAATTTCAAGTTTCTCAAACAATATGTTCTATAAATGTCTGATCACTTCCATTCTGCTCTGGCTCTGCACAATGTGTCCATGTACAGATGAATTTTGTCACTGCAGCTGACATTACTGACACTAAGGAGAGATCAGTGGTAACTTCACATGCTTTGTATGCTGTACTTTTATTTGCATCATCAAAGAATCAGAGAATGTTCTGGCCTGGAAGGGACTTTAAAGATTGTCTAGTTCCAACCTCACTGCTGTGGAAAGGGACATCCTCAATTAGACCATGTTGCTCAAAGTCCCATCCAGCCTGGCCTGGAACACTTCCAGGGATGGAAGTGCTCTCAGTCTCACTGTCTGTATCATTGATGAAGACCACTAACAGAGCTGTGTTCCAAGACAGAGCTGTGAGGAACACCACTCACCACCTGCCTCCACCTGGACAGAGAGCCATTGATGACAACTCTCTGGCTGTGTCCATCCGGCCACCAGCCACATACACCCAATTACAATTGCTGTTTTCCACATCTCAAAAGTACTCTGACTCATGTCCAGGTTGCCATCTAATTCCTACACACTGCTATGAAGAGCTGTGACCCGCAAAGAGCTTCCAAATTCTCCACCTGTAAAGTTGATTCTTTTTTCTAAAGTGCAGAACCTTCCACCAATTTACACTGTATATTTTGGGAGTATTTTCCAATTCACCAAATTGCTCTGAATGACATATTCATTAAATCTGTGGGAAAAGCCAGACATCTTGGAAGACAGGTTTGGTCTCATTGTTCAACAACTTTAATAATGATCATGTAGAGGATGATTATGTAGAGCTTGATATTAAATCTGTGGATGGAACCAATTATCCCTTCCACTCTGATGGTAAATTCAGTACTCGAGTTTTTCAGCCAGTTTTAAGTAAGAGGGTTTTTTTCTACAGTGTACTTTCTGGCCTTTCCTATGAGAATGTCACATGAGAGTCTGTCTAAAGATTTACTGAAGATATATGATATCCTCTATTACTTCTGAATCAACGAAGCCTCTAATCTTCACAGAGGGAAGCCAGATTGACTTGACACAATTCATTCTTCATCAATAACTGTGCACACTGTTATTCACCTCCTTGTTTCTTCTAAGGGTCTTCAAAGAGTCTATTTGAGGAATCGTACCAGAATTTTTGACATTTGCATGATTCTGGGCTGAACACTACTGTACTGTCCCATTGAAAAAAATTATATATGTTTTCATTCAAATGTATAGAGAAAAAACCTCTGGCATGTCAGAAAATTACTATTTAAAACACGTAAGGTATCCCACCTACTTTACAAAACAGACTTAAATCTAAAATGCACTAATCTTACTCCTTTCAGCAAATACTCAAATATGACTGTTCTAACTTAAATTTTTTTTCAGGGTTTTCCTCACTTACTATCTACTTATCTTACAAGATTCTCCTACTTCTTAATTATCTTATTCACACCATAAGTGAAATCCAAGTTATTTTACAAGTTAATTAAAATGAACCACACTTTCACCTGATGATGAGAAACATGGTTTGGTATTAATGTAAGAGTAGAGTCAGAATCTGAATTAAAATTTATTATTATATTACTCAGATCTGGTTTGTTCATGGTAAGGTTTATTTAGGAAAAAATGTAAGACTAGAATCCTTTCCTCAGTATGGTTTCTAGTCAATGTATCAAACATACGAAAGAGAATAAAGAATGTCTCATTCTTAAGAGTATTTGAAATGGCCCATAAAGTCTCAGTTTCACAGAAGAAACTGTTTTTTCTTGCAGCAGTTTCTTTTTCTGTGAAATTGAGACTTTATGAACTGAAGCATGTCTGTGAAAATCATCTATGACATAATTTATACTCTTCCAACCAAATAAGCAGATGGTAGAATGAAGAACTATGTAAATCAATGTTTATAAAGTAGCAGACATTTGACAGGCTTCAAATTATGTCCAGGGTACACTGATAGATGCCATTATCCATTACTGTGCTTTCTCTGACATTTTATCTAAGGGCCAAAAGCCAAAAGAAAGACCACAAGCATTTAACCACAAAGTAGCCCTTATTTTCCTATTCTAGTCAGCAATTAGCTCACAGGAACAGAATTTCAAGTATTTCCAATGCCTGTAGTTAAAAATATGCCTTTTTCTAAAATGAAATACAAATGCTATATGCTAAAAGCCATATTTGGGACTGCAGTCTTTGGACTACAAATATATATTCAATTTGCACTACTAGTAGTTACACGTAAAATATTTGATCACATGCAACCCTTACACAAACAGAAAGACTATTTATTTTAAAAATATATACCAAAACATGTAGACTCTAATGCAATGTAATTGCCTTCTGCTTTTCATGAAACGGAGATTTTCTGCCCTGTCTGCTATCAAATCAGAAACATGTGATGAGTGTGAGTTACCAGTTCAGGACTTCTATTTCATGACCACACTGGTGTCTGCAACCACTCAGTCTCGCCACAAAGGATTGTAGTAATCAAATAGAGACAGGTAACATTCAAATGACAAGCAGGGATTTCTGAACTCTAAATCCATCTTCTAAAAATTATAGTTCATTTCTTGGTATGACTCTCCTTTCACAGGTAGGCAGATTTTGTTAATACATAGATGGTTCCTAAATTTTTCCTAACTGCTGCTCAAAAGGATCACTGTTTCTTTAATGTCAGGAGCTGATTTTCTTTTCTAATTTAAACAAGCAACTACACAGACCCTCAGCTCAGTAAAACTAGGTAACTATTTTTAAGAGAGCAACAGCAACAAAACCAGGAAGAACTGACAGGCAACAAATGGGCAAAAGAAATTAAGCTGAGCTGGGATAGCAAAGAAAACAAGAGGAGTAAAGAGTACCAAATGTGTTGATGATAACTTCCTTCTCCAAGTGATATGAGGTCCAAGCCAACAAGGACAGGAGCTATGATGCACTGTTCTCAGCAAGACAGGGCTGGTGGGACATGTGAAGCTCAAGGGCAGCCTGGGCTGCTGTGATCATAAAGTAGTGGGGTTCAAGATCCTTATGGCTGCAAGGAGGACACACAGCAAGCTCAATACCCTTCAGGAGAGCAGATTTTGGCCTCTTCAGGGAGCTGTTTGGTATAATACCATGGGATAAGGCCCCGAATGCCTCAAGAAATCTGGTTGATACTCAAGGATCATATCCTTCAAGTTCAGGAGTGGTGCATGCCAAAGAAAAAGTTCAGCAAAAATGCCTGGAGGCCTGCATGGATAAACAACATGCTCCTAAAAAAAAAAAAAAAAAAAAAAAAAAAAAAAAAAAAAAAAAGCCTACAGAGGATGACAGCAAGGACAGGTAGCCTGAAAGAAATACAGAGAAATTGCCTGAGCAGCCAGGGATGAGGTTAGGAAAGAAAAACCCCTGAGAGAATTAAATCTGGCCAGGGACACCAGGGGCAACAAGAAAAGGTTCTGTAGGTACACTGGCGATAAAAAGAAAAAAAGGAGAAATGCAGGCTCTCTCTAGAAGGAAATGAGAGACATGGTTACGTGGGATTTGGAGGAAAATGAGGTACTCAGTGACCTTTTAGCCTTAGTCTTCATCATCAAGTGCTCCAGCAACACCACCTGAGTTGCACAAAGAAAAGTCAGGGACCAGGAAACAGAAGAGCTATCTGGTATAGGAAAAGATCAAGTTTGAGACAATCTTTGAAACCTGAAGGTACACAAATCCATACAACTTGAGGAGATGCATCCACACATCCTGAGGAAACTGACAGATGAAGTAACAAAGCCACTTTCCATCCTTTCTGAACACTTGGGGCAGGCCAGTGAAGTTCCCAGAGACTGAAAAAGGGGAAACAAAATTCTCACTTTAAAAAAAAAAAACCAAAGACCCAGGAAACACAAGTCAGCCAGTCTCACACAAGTGCCTGGCAAGATCATGGAGGAGATCCTCCAGGAAACTATGCTACGGTACATGGAAAACAAGGAAGTGATTGCTGACAGCCAACATGGCTTCACTGAGGGTAAATTGTGCCTGACAAATGTGGAGGCCTTTCACAATGGGGTTACAGTGGTGGTGGATAAAGTAAGAGCGAGTGATGTCACCTGCCTGGACTTCTGCAAAGCATTCAGCACTATTCTGCATAATATCCTTGTCTCTTGCCTCTTCCTATGGTTCTGTATAGCTGTTTATATACTAGTTTCTACCTAATTCTCTGGCAGCAATTCTCTACCATGCTCCATTTTTCAAAGTTAAATTATGTCCTGCAACAAGAATGCAGGAGAGATAGTCTTGTGATTTAAGAACTGGACTGGAACTCCATGGCTTGAAGGCACACAAATTTTGTCTCTGACCTTTGGCAGGGTACTTAAATCTTCTCCTTTAGTACTCCGTATGTAAAATGTAAAGTGCCTCAAATGCATGTGAAAGGCTAAGTCAATTAGCTGCTAAATCTTTACTATACAGTACAGACATATGAAAAGTCATACAGAAAAATAATTTTCAATAAGGAAGAAGAAAACCTAATTGCTTGCAGTGCTGGAAAAAAACATAAATAAAATACATTTACAGTTTTGAAATCCTGCAAAAATACAAGATAATCCCTACATCCTGTGAATGGATCTTTTTAGCAGTGGGATTAAAGCGACAGAAATCTTGTCCGCACTGTACTTCCACTCACAGAGCTTGGTACTTTAATGCCAGGATCAAAGACAGAAATCAAATCTGTGAACCTCAATTGCTTTTTCATCATCTGACTTGCAATATCAGCCTTGTTCTGGCCAGTGCCTGGGAGCTACAGGGGTGATGTGAGATAGTGCCAGTGATCACATCCCCATAGAAGGCATTCCAGAGCAGCTGGGATGCCGAGGTCCCCAGCAGCCACAAGCAGTTTATTCTCAAAGCCTGAGAACCAGAAACTATTTCCTTTCTTTTATTTTGCATTTAAGGATGACAGGAAGATGATAAACAGCCAAAGCCCAGACACATCAATATGCTAGCAGTACAAAAGCCCTTTGTGATTGACTGACAAAACCTAAAGAAGGGGAGGAGACCCTCTTTTTCTTCCACTGGGGATGGCTCTGGACAGAGACGCCTGAAATTTTAGCCCTCAAAAGCTTCTCCTGTTACCACCAGATCACCTTGCAGGTAAACACTTTCCTGGTTCATTGAGTCACTGTTACATATCTGAAAAAGAATCTCCACTGAAAAGTGATAATGGTGGAAAAATACTCCCTATTGTACAGCCGTAATTCTTGTACTGCTTGTCTGCAGGCAACGCATTTCCTCTCTTGAGGAGACTGTGCAACTGGATCCAGCTACATGTAAAGCAATCTGCTAAAACGAGGACAAGATTTACTGTTGGAAAGAAAAAGTTTAAATACATTCCAGGAATCTATGTACCATATGACTAAAAGTGACTAAACATGGTAAATTAAATTTTATCTCTTCACATTACATTCAAAAGTTTGTAATTTTATATACAAGAGTAAACTTACTGATTTAGCAAATGCAATGGATTATTTGTAATAACTGGTATTGCATTTTGACTCCTAAAGAAATAAATTATTTCTGTAGGCTAATTAGATAAATTTTTAATAGTGCATGCACAATACTAAAATCCCTATTTCACTTACTTCCTAGCATGCAAATTGTCATGTGTACCATGCAATGTGGCAATAGAAACCATGATGCTTTTATCAAAATTTTTTTCTTTCTTCCCCTATAGCTGTAAAATCACTGGTACTACTTAATCCACAGGAAGCAATTAAGCAAGACTTCTGAATTTATGGTAAAAGGGGTTTTGTTTCTTTTAAAAGCAGTGAAGCCCAACAAAAGAGAAGTCACATGCTTTAAAGATTCTTTAAAGAATCTTCTTGACTTTTGACACAGGTATCACCACTGAACAGATGTACCAGCACATCTCAATATGAAAAACTACAACCACAAAAAAAGATAGGAAAGATAGGAACTAAACAGAACATAATTTTTCTCCCTCACTGGCAGCTGAAAAAGCCTACTCTGCAGCCTTTCTGCAGACTGCAGGAATCAGAAGCAGCATGATTAACATAGGGAAAATGAAAACTAACCCAAGTTCAGCCCACACATTTGATACTTCTCATTTGGACCTGACCTAACCACAGCTCATGCCTTCAGGAACAGAGCTAGTTTGAAGACAAGGGTATAATACAACCATGAAATACTTGCCTACTCATTTCAATCCACTGCTAGCTTTTAAACTTGAAAGACAAAGTGAAAAATAGTATGTACTGGGACTGGCAAACTTCCCATAACAAGAAAGGTGGTTCAAGGGATTGAAGGCAGTATCTATCCTTTGTAAAAAGCCAAAAGGACAATGATTTCCTTTATTCTGGGCTATCATTTGATACAGATAACATTTAGGTATTGCTTAGGCATATAAAAACAGAGTTGTAGAAAGCATGTTGCAAAAGGGTGTAATGTTTCTGTGTTAGATCAAGAGGCAGAAACAAAAAAAGGAAAAAATTACCTGATGACTTGCAAATTAGTTACTTTGATGATCCACTATCCTTTTAAATAAGTACTTTATCTGAAGAGCTTCGGTAAACCCAAAGACAAAAAGCTGCACTACAGCCCTAATAATGCAACCACCCATGTTCTCCTACTCCTTTAATTACAGCTGGATCATGGCTGGTCAAAACTGTCCTGCTTGGCTTCTTACTCCTTCACTGTGGATTCTGTTCCATCTCTCTTCCTCACATTTCTCTTTTCTTTTCTGGTCAAGCAGTGCATCTGATAACAGGAGTAGGTCAAGGGGAAACAGCCAGTTTTGAAACTCAGTATAATCCATCAGTCATCCTCAAGAGGATCCAAAGAAAAAAATATTTTGAAAGGCACTCAAGAGGAGCATTTGTTTTCCCACTGCACATAGCCCCATTCAGAGCCTCCCCCCAGTCCCTTCCCTCCCCTTGGCTCCCATCACCACCGCTCCCAGTCGATCACAACTCTGGGAAAGCAATGCTAATCATCTGTCTCTGCTGACAGTGACACTGTCACTGTGACTCTAACTCACCTTTCCTACACTCTCACCTGCTTTTCAGGAGACTGCAGAGCTGCCGGCTCAGATGGGAGCAGGCAGAGATGACACTCACACGGCTCAGCACCAGGTAACAGCTGCTTTGATCTTACTACCAGATGGAGTGTTAGAAATACTGTAAATATATTTATGCTTGTCCCTCTGAACACCTAAATCTTGCAGTATGGACTCTCAAGTTTGGTTTAGTTTCCTGTGGTGCATATGGACATGCACTCTGCACCTCTTCTGGGGGTAGGCACAGACGTGGTGACATTGCTTGGTTTGGCATGACAGCCACACCACAGCTGATGACATAAAATAACCAGTACAAGGATTAAAGGCTGACGTGATGTGCATTTCCTTGGGAGAAACTGTAAATACAACAGGCATCACGCAATCAACGATCACTATCAAAATGTCAGAAATTTTCTCTCAGGGTATTTTCAGGAAATTAGTCCAATAACTCCTGGTATCCTAAGACTAAGTCTGTTCTAGTAACATTTCACTATCACAAACACATATGTTCATAAGGCAAACATAAATATTAAATGCTACATTCTAATCACTAAACTAAATATATTGTTAACACATTCTTTCTCAAGAAAAGGTAGTAGAAAAAAACTTCATAAAATTAACATTAGATGACAAGTCTCTAATTTAAAGCAATACTTCAAATACTGTTACCAAACTGGCATGTACATTTTCAAAGACAAATATAAATAATGGCAAATTTAAATCTTTCCAGTTCCAAAGATGCATCTCTAGGACACAAAAAAAGGTATAAATACTTTCACTTTTTCCTCTTGACAAGGCTCTAAAGAGATCACAGAGTTAACTGAAGTTTTGAAGTTTATATTACTGTAAGTTTATATTCCTGAAGTTTATATTACTGTAAAAATTACAGTAATTCTGTTTAGAACTTAAAAGGATATTTTTAGGTGTTTGATATATTTTTTCCAAGCAGGAGAGCAGTTTGTTCTACGTTGTCCTTTTCCTGTAATTTCCATCCAAAACTTCTGGCAATAACCCATAAAAATCAATACTTAAAACAATATTTTTAATAAACATGTCCTTTTCGATTTTTTTTGCATTTATTAGCAGAACAAAAGGTAAATTTTTTTCATCTCAAAGCCAAGGAATGGAAAGATGATATGAGCCATGTATGCAGAATAGGTTAGAAAAAAACTTAAAATCATAGTATCTCAGCATTTCATTAATTCCAAACACTTACCATCCCTCAGAATAATTTTAACAGGATCTCTAGGTAACTTTAAAGAAAAATGATAAGCAAGATGTACTCCACCTGGAGCTATGCAAGTAAGTTTAGTGCACAATCCCCTGTATAATCAGTTAGAGAGAGGAAGCTCCTCAACATGGGTTAAACCTACACAAGATGAGAACTGCCTTTGATCTGCCCATTTTTCCCTCCTATTTCCTAACTTAAATCAGACAGGTGCCTAAAGCTGAAGATGACTCCTGGAAAGAGGCCCCAGAGACATGCTAAAGATCTAATTGTTGTAAAGTTCTCCTTAATGCTATGTTGGGGATCAAAATGGATTTCTTCTAATTTTATGAATAACACTCTTGTCTTCTTCCTCCAGCACCTCCCAAATGAAAAGGTGAAAAATAATGATTTTCAGTTGAAAATATAAGAACACAAAAATTGCAAAAGTGGGATTTGGTCATGGACATTGTATAGCAGCCACTGCAAACAATGAAGGTGCAAGAGTGTCAGGAGAGGCTCACAAACCAACTTTAAGAGATGCCACTCTTAATCCTGCTGGACACTGCAATTTTCCACCCTAAATATACTTTTTTGGGGTAAAATCTCTAGATCCAGATATTCTTCTTACTTGTATGAAAATCTAAAAATCTCAAATTCTTGCAGTAATAAAAATATGCTTAAGATGCATCTTTATAATTTCTGAACTACGCGTGTATGTCCAGCATTAGCCTGAGGAGATCAGTCTCCCTCTCCTGTGAATGCAGCAGTTTGGATCAGAGCTCCACAAAATTGAGCAATCCACAAAATTCCCCTGCAAACCAAATCCAAAAGTATTATTTAGTACAGCAAGATTTAAGAGACAAAAAAAAGAAACAGAAGAGAAAAACTAAAATGCAGTGGAAGTCTGCTAAAAGACTATGAGAGAACAAAAAATATGCTTCATGAAAAGAAAAAGAGTAAAAATCCTTTTTCACTTTTTATTCTATTGGTAGATAAACAGAACATGGATTAGCTCACCTTTTACCCATATTTATATTTGAACCCAGTCTGTGCAAGTCCAGCAGCAGGTCTCTGGGGAGCATTTTTAGTTGGTTTGTGAGCCTCTCCAGAAGCGCCTGAGTTAACTCAGAAGGTTATCTTCTCATCCCCAACTCCCTCCTGCAATCCATGTTCTACTTTTGCTCACACTAAATAAAGCAAACTGGTATTTATAGCATTTCTTAGGAGGCTGAATGTTTTCATCTACTCACCAGGTCATCCAAAATACCTCAGAAATCAAGTTCCATGACATTTACCAAAACAATGCTTTGAATCACTAACTTTGAGATGTTTATATAAGGATAGTAAAAAACATATAAACATGGAAAAAATCCTCATTTGTTTTTTCTTCTGATTTATTACATAATAATTCAACAGCAGAGAGCTTTTAATGCACTCCTGTAACTCTACAGCAAATGGAAAAGGCTCCAACATAATCTTTATAAGAAAGGGGAAGATTATTTCATATTAAATCCATATAACAGCAACTCCGACTGTTAAGCTTGCTGATTCTACTGCAGCAGGAAGGAAAAATTACAAGGCAAAAATATCTTTCAAGTAGTTGCTTCAGCACAGAAGGCAGTGTAGGTAATTAAACAAGAGACTAACATGGCACTGGTACCACACATTTTTAAAAGAAAATAAAGGCACTTTGAAATATCATGTCTAAAATACTGAATAAATTACAGGATATGTGTTTCACAGAGAAAGAAGAGCAAATAGCAGTAATTTGGGAGGCTAGAATTTCCTTAATGAGATAGCATAAAGGGCTCTACAAACAAAAGGACCTTTCTCAAAGGTTTCAGTGTCTTTACACAAGTTTCAGTACTCTAGTAGGAGTATATAACACTGCATCTGCATTTCTTAGGTGTTTTTTCCACTAACAATTTTTAATCAGCACATAATATATAAATGGCATTAAGAGATTAAGAGCTTTCTCTTGTGAGCTATGCAAATCCTGAGTTATGAAAAACATGTTGTCCTGCTTTGTGAAATCACAGCAGTAACTTCAGATTGTCTGAAATTACTGTTTCAGAAAATAACACTTTAGCATTTATCTTTAGAGAAGGCAGCCTTCGTCCTCAACTCATGATCAATCAATCATCAGAAACATTCAGCCTTCCTTAATAGCTGGTTTCGGCTCATAGGTGGGGCTTTGCTTTCTAAGGTTCAGAGCAGATGAATTAACATGTGCATATTATAAGCTGTTGGTATGTGGTCTAAGGTTTAACTACTATAGCAACCAGTACTGTAGTCTGCCAACACATATTCACCCAAATTACTGGATTTTCTAAGTTCATATGGATAGGATTTCTATGTAGGTGTTCATTTATTGTACATAGATTGCAAGTTTTATATTAAGTGGATTTCTTCAAGCACAAAAATGCACAGCCATGCATCACCCTTCCAAAAAAATCTCTTGCGCATTATTCAAAATGAAACTGCGACTAAAAAAACAATTGCACTGTGTTTTACAAATATTTATTTTACACATTGTAGGATCCCTCCTGCTTCTTCATTTCATTGTACCAAATTACTCTAGAAGAGTATTCTGGACAGTACCACGAATTATTCAAACTGAAATAAGTTGGCACGAAACCATGGTATAATCAAAACCTTTCTACCCACAAACTTAATTCCACACAAACTGCAATTTAAAAAAAGCATTAAAGAAAACTGTACTTTTATTATAAGACACTTTAAGAATGGTCTCTGGGGACTGATCAAGTGACCTCTCTGCTGTCTCCTCTCCTTGAAGGGAACTAGAGGTGCCTAGACTGTGCATATCCAGAGGTATTTTCACCCAAACCCCTCTATACCTGGTTTCTTTAGGAAAGTAGCACACTGTGAAGAAGTCCTACTCACAACACATCAAATGACACCATTAAGTACTGGGCTTTTTGAGTAAGTGGTGAACATTCAGACCCAGTGAACATTCAATATCACCTAAAAATTAATTCCTACAGACAATATCCTACAGATATGAGAACATTCCTTTCCTCAGACACATTTCTGCATCCAAGATTCTTAGGAAATACCTAAGAATATACCTTTGAAATATAGGTGGGAGGGGGACAATCCTGTTTCAACTGTGGTTGCCTATATGTGTGAATTAAATATACATGTACAGTTTCCGCTACACTGTGTATACTGCAGCTATCTACAAATGAGTGATGCATCTTAATTTCATCACTTCCAGTGGAGAGGAGCAGAAGCATTTTGAGAAAAAACAGAGGTCCAAGTTAGAAGAAAAGTACCACAAGATGAGGATGGAAGAGAAGAAATAAAAAAGTACTGCACTAAAATATGCTTCCTCTGAGTGTAAATATAACTTTGTTACTTGTAAACCTATCATCTACATCTCAGCTGCTTTTTTTTGAAGTATATTCTTCTATTTTTTTCCAGTCTCCTGACATGACCTTCTTTCTTCCCTCTTTGGTTACTCTCTTCTACTTTCTTCCTACTCTCTTCCTTTGTATGTTGCTCTTCTGAATTTACGTTTCACTCTGACTCTCCTCTCGCTTTATCTATTCTGGAGTAATTATTCCTGTTTTTTTCTTATACCATTTCAGTTCTGCAACCTCACTTCTTTACTCCTGAGATTTAGCACCTTCTTTTTCTTGTCCTGTGGCAGATGTAATAATGTTTGAACAGTCCAGCAGAATTTGGGGAAAAGTCCAGTAATAAATATCAAGGCTGCTTAGTGATGTTTTCAACTAGTATGAAACACCTGCCTCATTAACAGACCATTACTACAGAATTTGTTCAGAAAAAAAAAAAAAAGAGATCAATCAATATACTAGAAAAGGAAATATTCAAATAAATCAAGAAGAACAATATCTATACTTCCACAGACCAAGACTCATGCATCTGTTACAGCAGTATTTCCTGCAACAGTAGGGAGTAGGTAGGAAGACACCCACCTCAAGAGAGAGGCATGATGATGTTACAATTAAGTACAATTTCTTTTTTCTCTTTTAATGGATGACTATCAATCAGAACACTGGCCTTCCAGAAGCAACACTAAGCAAACTCAGCTTTACAGGCTGCTTTTAACCTGGCAACCTGAAAGCTACCCTGGAAGTTGTTTGATGTATAGAACACATCTCAATTCTTCCACGTAGAAAACAGTTTTGAACTTTCCAACTCAAATAACGTTTAATTCTCTAAGATTCAGCTAAGATTACCTAAAGTCACGCTGGTATGCAGTTACTTAAAAGTTACCAAAGCCCATGTGAATGCTGTGGAGCATCTGTGCTCTCCATGCTTTCCCAATCAGCACCACTGGCTCAGTCCAATGCAGCCACCGTGTATCACAGTACAAGCTGTGCAAGGAAAATTATTCAAATACTCAAAACTATCCAGAGCAGAAAAATCAGTCAAATTTAGTTAAATCTGGAGCTGTTAGGAATGCAGCTCCAACCAGGGCTACCTATTAGGGACAGTAATAGTTTTTAAGATCAGAGAACCCGATGGCCTCAGATGAGGCAGTTCATATGAACTCAGAAAATAAAAGACAACTTTTCTTCTATTCTGTGCAACACTTGACTCCCAAGCATCAGTCAGACTTACATTAAATCTCTTTTTAGAAAAGTTTTAAGCTTCAAATCACACCATATAGATATTAGGATTTTATCTTTAATAATAAAACACATTTTATATGATCTTAGTGACCATAATTGCTACTGCTCTCAATACCTTTGTTGACATTTAATTGGATGGAGAGGACAAAAAACCACTCTGGGCACAAGTTCAGTAAAATGCAAAAGAGAATGTTCTGGTTTTCAGCTCAGTGAATGCTTGTTAGGAGTTAACAGTGTTTTATAGTCAACGGGAATATATTCTACAAGCCAAACAGATCTGACTTTGAATAAGGTGTTAATTCCAAAAGTATGAACACGATTTTGCCAGTTTGATCCACTTATGATTAAGAAAAAGGCTGAAGCAATTTTGAGCCATTAAATAGGAAATGTAATTTAATGACTCTCCCAATTACTTTCTGCTTTAGATGACAACAGAGACAGGAAGATTGCCTTTTTTAGGACTCCAACAGCATTTTTCCAAGGGCTGTCCAAAATCTTGGAAGGCAAGATTGAAGGGCATCAATGGTTAATTCACTTATCAATTCAGACAACAACCAGCTCACAATCACAGTCAGTTCCAACAAATGGACAACTCTGAGACCCGACTAAGTGACCTCTCTGCTGTCTCTTCTCCCTGGGCAGTTGACCAGACTCTGTTCATATCCAGAGGTATTTTCACCCAGACCCCTTTATATCTGGTTTCTTTAGGAAAGTATGTGAAGAAGTCTTCACACAAAAGAAGACTCACAAAACTGATTATACTGAGAAAGGAAGAAAAAAAACACCGCAAAAACTAATTTGTGCTAATTATTTTTGACAAATTTATCTCAATACATTCATTGGTGTTTACAAATAATTTTTTCCCCAATAATTAAACTAAACTTGAGTCTCTATTTTAATTCCACTGTTAAAACACAAAGACGAAAGGAATTAAATGTTGTTGATGATTGCTCAACAGGATATTCCATCAGCCTTGGCATGGAGTCACTATTTTAGAAGAGAAAGTGGTTTGGAGACCATTCAATTGCCAGTGTTTCTGTGTCAGGTCGGGGAAAAATTCACCAAATATGTCTGGGCTCTGTGTCAGTTCTCACCTCTAGAGACGCCACAGGAAAAGATGGAGAGGGACTTTTTACAAGGGCATGTAGTGACAGGATAAGGTATTGGCCTCAAACTGAAGGAGGGTAACTTAGATTTGGTATTAAGAATAAATTCTTTACTGTGATATACCATGTAGTGGTGAGTCACCAGAATGGTTTCCCTGGCAAGCTGTGGATGTCTCATCTCTGAAAGTGTTCAAGGCCAGGCTGGATGGGGCTTTGAGTACTGGTGCAATGGAACATGTCCCTGCTCATGACAGGGGGGTTGGAACTAGATGACCTTGAAGCTCCTTTTCAGACCAAATTATTCTAGGATTCTGTGATATAACTGGCAAGCTCTCTTTAAAACACCACTTCATTACCAAAGACATAGGTAGGAGACAATTAGCTTCCTCCAAGACCATACAACTTTATTGTTTTGACCAGAATTTTAGTGCTCTGAGTTGATTTGACCAGCATGCATGCATACAGGTGTCTAACCTCAACAAGTCAAATTCTCTGAGGATGTTATGGCTTAACTCAGAGACACAGAAGAAAATAAAGTAAGAAGACTGCCAATGCAAGGTTCTTAATAGGTTATAGATGAAAGGAGGAATACTTCTTCAAATCCCCTAAATTAACAGCACTCTTCTATCCACAGACTGTTCTTGGCCAATATCCATAAGTAATGGAATTATGAAAAACAAGCTGCAGTTTCCAGAGTTCTGCAATTACCAGGGGATCATACAGCTTGAAGAACCATAGATGGCTGCATGCTGCAGAAAATTCTAAGCCAAAGGGTTGTAGTCAAAGGTTACTTCAAAAAGCAGTTTTCCAATTTGAGATATAATGAAGAAAACTTGAGAGGTCTGGTATTTAAAGGGAAATAAGATAAATGACATACACCTATATTGCAAACTGAGAGAGAAACAAGCAATTAAAATGAGTGTCTCATCTACCTCCCACCACTCTTAAGTTTTAAAACATGGATATAATTCATAACTTGTGAAAACATGTGAAACAATTTTATTCTGAAATTGAAAGAAGGTAGTTACACCCGCACACGAGTCAAATATTTGGCATTATTTAAGACCGCAAAATTTGATTTTCCTGTTCTCCTCTATTTTTACCAGAAGAGAAAATGTTATCTTCTTGCCATGAGCTCTTAAAAAGAGTCATGAAAAGCAGATTTCAGTTGTTTTCACATCATGTTATATCTCCAGGGTCTTACTTAGGAGATGAAACTCCTTAAGTAATCAGTGTATTTTCCAGAAAACTCAATATTTTTCTTTTTAGCCCTATTATGATCACAGCACTGGGTGACACCACTGAAGCACTCCAGTCAATTCACCTTGAGTGAAAAATATACAGAGGAGTACCAAAAAGCAGTAAGCTCTAAAAAACACTGTTCAAAACGATTTTTACAACATAAATAGATACACCAGTAACATACCTGAAGAAGAACATGAACAGAGCAGCTGTGATGCAGAACAAAAGGACCTACAAGAAGGAGAAAGAGTGTTATTACATAACACACTACTACTGCATGTTCTGGATCATGAAGATTTTATAACTTTTACTATAAAAGCTACACTTTATTTATATGCTTGAGTGGCCATAATGAAAGCTTGTCTGAGTCCACCAAAAAGGACTGCCTAATTTCTAGTGGACTTTGAATGATTCCTGTAGAAGCTTAAAAAATTGAAACCCAAACCAGGGTAGTAGGACAACAGACACAGCAAAGGACATCACTTAAAAGCATCTGTAATAAAAGACCAACTATTAAAATAATTATAAAATAAAATAATTTAAACAATAAAATATTAGAACTGAAATTTAAGCATCATATTTTACCAGTCTTTGCTTTTGTTATTTATTCAAATATCATATTGCTAGTTCCAGTTTAAAAGGCACAGTGTTTAAACCATCTGTATTGACAACTGCTTGTGCTGAACTGCTTTCTAGCAAGTTTGAGAGTAGATAATTCTATTCCAAATTAACAGTACCCTTTCTAGTAGTTTAGCTTAGTGCTAAACTCACTTGGAAGAACCCTATCTTGCTCTGTATCATCAATGTGCTCATACAAGAGTCATTGAGCAAACTTAGTAGCTCTCCCGCACTGAGATGGGACCATCCTACTTCCTCCAGCCATCCTCTCTGCTGGGGCTTAGAGCTGTTACCTCCTCCTTATCACCTGCACAGGGACTCACAAATGCTGAAGAAAAACTGCCTTAATCCAATCCATCTTTGCCAGGTGCACCCCAAAAGTGAGAAAATTTTGTTTTGTTCTAGATATACTGGTCCATATTCATAACATCATTTAGGAGGCAAAATCCTTACAGAAATATTGCAAGTCTTTCAGAAAATAGTTTGCTTTGCACTTGTTTTCAAGAGTTGAAGAAGCTTTCATCATGAGAGGATATAGACATTTTATGTGAGAAGAAATAGAAGAGGTGGCAGAGGTGTAAATTAGAAGGTTATGAACACATAGAAGAGGAAGAAAGTGTGAGAAATATTTGTATAGGAAATCTTTACAATGACTTTCAGAGAAAAAAAAAATTGCAAACTACACCATTTCCCTTTTCTAAGCCCTATGTGACTTAAAACTAGGTTACACGAGACATTATAACATCTGCTGTGTAAACTACCCATTTTTTCCTTTTCCTTCATCAGTACTATCATACTTTTTTAATCTGCATCAAAAATGTGAACATCTGAAATAATTTTATACAAAATCATTAGGGAAAAGGCATATTTCATGAGGGTAATTAAATATTTCATTTCAAACTAGCAGCAAAAGCAGACAAGGAGACTTGTTTTTAAACACAAACTCTACTCAAAAATATTTGCCTTATTCCTCTAAAGTTCAAAATGTATTTGATCAGTCAACCAACCATCAATTCTCTGGAGGTTATTCTGGAGACACAGGGAAAAGGCAGCTTGACAGCCCAAGCAACAATATTGGGAAATAAGCGAGATATGGCAAAGAACTAATTTTCTGGATGATTGGGGGTGGGGGGAGGGGGGATGATGACAAAAGAAACAAACAAACAAAAAAACCAAACACAATAAAAAAGTATGCCTTTGCATACTAAAAACACTTCACTAAACAGTTTTTTTCTTGTTCTTTTTTCTTTTATTCCTTTTTTACCATTTTTTTTCCCAGTAAGTTTGATAATAATCTAACAAGTATTCTATATAGTATATCTAACAATCTATATGCATAATTAGGATTCCCTCAGAGCTCTTTCTACTCTAGGCTGAAGCACCACAGCCTTCTCAGCCTGGGAAACCCAGCACTGGACACAACACTACAGACGTGTCACAGCAGCACTGATTCCTCACCAGAGCCAGGACTCATCCCTTTGTTAAGCCTCATGATCCCCACAATTAAAGAAAACCATAGACAAAACAAGGCAGTCCAGGAGATCATGATGGGAATAAAAGGCCCCTAGGGTACAACTGTTGGAAAACTGCTGAAACTACAAAAGCAGTTGCTAGTGATGAATATGACAACTATTTTCATCTAATTACCATATACTGATAAATCTGTCTCATCAAGTACAGAAGGAGGAGGGCAGAGTTAAATCTACAGCAAATGAAGCATTGGTTAGATAACAGAAAGAGCTCTTCAGGGTAGCGATACACCAGAACAAGTTGTCTGTGAGATTGTGCAATCTCCTTTATCAGAGATGCTTAAGATCAGTAGAGGCAAACATACCCAAGAAATGATGTGGACATGTTTGACAGGGTCTCTCCAATATTTACTCAACTGAAGGACAGCAAGACGTGTGGCTAAACCAGACCCAGACATGAAATTCAGAGTCCCACATGGAAAGTCCAAAAATTGCCTTAACATAGCACAAGTAAGGCTGAGACAGAAGAAAAATTGTCACTGTGCTCCAAATCTAAGCTACTTTCAAAATAAGCCTTTTTTAACTTTTCCCCATTCTAGAAATTTTTGTAATATCTTCAGTACAATATGCAGTACTTATTTTAGTTTTTAAAATAACTATATTAAAAAAGAAAGGAAAAATACTAAGGCCTACAGAAATAGAATTCTAAATATTAAGTGAATTTAAGACTTCTATTCCAGTGAGCAGGAAGTCTCACTTGGGATTCTTCTTGCAGAGTCCATTACTTTTTGATTTACAACAGAAGACCAACACAATGTACTTGGCAAAAGACAGACCTTGAAACTTTCCAGCTGAAGAAACAGATTCAAGCAGAAAACTTGCATGTTGCTAATGAGAATTATATGCCCTAAAGATTTTAACATCTATGAAGAGATGCCTGTAGGTTACAAGGGAAAATCCTTATGCTCCAAGACGGGTTAGCATATTTGGTATGTGAGTACTTTAATTTCATTGATTACATTATACTTCACTGTACTATGCCAAACCTTAATAAAAAA
This sequence comes from Motacilla alba alba, assembly GCF_015832195.1. Lineage (NCBI taxonomy): Eukaryota > Metazoa > Chordata > Aves > Passeriformes > Motacillidae > Motacilla > Motacilla alba. Next base: position 43,640,277 of record NC_052016.1, on the reverse strand, counting down.
TAAAAGGAAATTTGCTGACAAAACTGAAAAGGTATTTTTTTCCAGATCTCTGTTGGCTGACAAAGCCAGTATTTATTTTTTCCAAGAAAGTTCAGCCCTCATATAATCAGCAACAGGAAGTGACATCCGGCAGTACCCAGCACTGAGCACAAAACAAAAAGCTCTGGGTGAAAGTGCTTACCGCTTGCCCTGGTGACAGCAGTAGAGCCAGTAACACCAGTAGAAGTAGCTCCCAAATGACCCTCCCTCACAGCCAGATAAAAATCTTGGCCCAAAGAAAGGAAAAAATAACACTGCTAAAACTATCAAAACTACTTGAGTCTTGTGTGTTCAGGCTTTTCCCGCACCTTACTCAATCCTGAGGTTATGTGCACTTTCTTTAAGCATTTCCATTATAGTCAGATTTCCTGGTGTACAAAAGGTCTCTGATTGGAGGCTGCTCCTCTACAGCCAGAATAAAGAGTAGGACTGAAGTCTGTGATAAAGGAACCCAGACCTAGCAATTAAAAAGAAAAGCACTGAAGGTACTCATAATCTATTTAATGAAGACAGGAGGAGGTAAATGGGCAGATCAGTGGTATTAGCTGATAGAAGCATCCAGAGTGTTGGAGCTACAGTTCAACACCACATAGTGCTACTACCAGCTCACAGAAGACCTAAGGCAGCTTCAACAACTGGCACATAACACTTAAATTCCAGTGTATTCATTTAGCCTGAAAACCATCACCTTCCTGATCAACCACTTTGCAATTTATGTACTACAGCCACACCTGATAAAAACAAGTACTACTACTCCTAGATCCTGGAGGCTGTGTGCTACAGAAAACTGAACTGCCAGATAAACTCTGTCTGAGGGAAGGCTTAGTGGTAAAAACCATGGAAAATTAAAAACCCAGTTTAAATAAACCCCTTCAGTAATTAGTACTCGAGCCAATTTCTTCCAAAGTTACAAGATATATAACTGGGATATATATAACTAGGAGCTTTGTACAGTTGGTTACAAATTTTTACTCTTAAAATATATGATGCAGAAAACCCCAACTATTTTGCATATTTTTTATTCTTTAAAATAAAGACATTCATCCAGAAAGAGTTTCCTGCTGCCTCTGCTGCTAGAGGTTATAACCCCCTCTCACACACAGTTGAATAACAGCACAGCAGCTCTACTATCTATTATTATACCAGGGATCACAGAAGATGTTCCATAGGACTTTTCCATAGACACAATCTATTTTTCTAATTTACCCCTACTTCAAACGTGAAGAATGATTTGTTGCACCCAAAAGCCATTCTGTTTTTTTTCCATACATATTAATTAGTCTAATAAAAACAAAAGCATCACTAACAGTACGCCCCAAAGCTACGCTTGCTTGCAGTTCCTAAATTTTATTTCAAGATGTGTTACTGCCCCTATTAAAATGTTTTATACAGTTCTTATCACTAAGATTATCCCTTAAGCAAACCCCCTTCTAACAAAAATAAAACAAAACAAATTAAAATAATGGAACTAGCCATGCAGATTAATGTAATGGTCTTGTACTCCATGACCCAGGAAATACATATGTATGGAATATCTCTTTTCTACCTGCACATTATATAATATCCTAATCAATGGACTGTCTTTATAAAATACATTGGTTAATCTTTTCCAATAACAAAATACCTAGTTTAAAAAGCATGCAATTTTATGTACTTGTCTAGTAGTTAAAAGGGATGGAAATCATAGTCTTCCCGAGAAACTAGACAAAGATACCAGAAGTCACATCAAAAGACACCAAAAAGAACTCACATAAAAGCAGGAGCCACGTTACTTTACATTCAGCCTCTTAAAATCTGATCTGATCACTCTTACTAATATAAATAGTTATTTTCAATCATTATTTAACACCTCAGGCAAGAAATTACCACAGTAAACAATTACTTGGATGCAATTAGTCACCATTAGCTGAGACAGCAGTTCCTGTGTGACAGTTACATCGTCTCTATGTCTGTGACAGCTATATCGTCTACATCTACCTATAAAAGGTAGAACTTCAGCCCTAAACCCAGGTGGTTCCAAAAGCATCAGCAATACCTCTGAGATCACTGCCAGGAACAGCACTTACAGAGACACAGTGCAAAGGCGGGCCAATACAGCCACTTAATACTAGATTACATCAGCAAGGGGTTTTCCTGAGCACTGAACTAGTTCTGAACTAGCTCTGTGGGGAACAGGAGAACTATTCACTGTCTGATCTATCTATCTATCTATCCTATGCACCTATCAATTCACTAAGAGTAAGTAAAAATCACTTGGGGAGGTCACTTGTCCCCCACTTCTTAGACTGATGTTCTTTTTGGGCAAGTACAGCAGATTCTCCAGAGCACAACTCTACTCCTGCCAGTCAGAGAGCTAAACAACACCAGGAGAGGCAGATGTAAAAAGCAATTCAATGCCCAAGTTACACTACTCACTATAAAACTAGAGCTGCCAGTATCTTAATGCCTTTGGTTTATTCAAGAGAGGACAGGAAGGTAGCTTGAGTACCAGCCTGCAAGAATAAAAACAATTCCATAATTTGGTAGAAAAAACTCAAATGACTGCTAGAACCTGAAGTCTTGTCAAACTCAAACATTGCAATTTTTTCTATGGTTACCCTGATTAATTAATGAAATGTGATTAGACTGGTTTGTGTATACTTGACACAGTTTGTGGTGAGATTCACCAGCCACTACTGATCATATCCAAATGGATGGTTTTATAGTCTCCTGTGGCATTAGCATTCATAAAAACAGTATTACTGATGCATGTCTCTAAAACAAATGCATTATAAATACTAAAACATATGCATTTCTACACACTTCAGCAAAAGCTTCTGAATCTGTTATTTTTATTTAAATTTCGGTATTGAATAAAATATATACTTCAGGTCTGTCAAATGATTTACTAATACTCTATTGAAAATACAGTGAAGACTGAAGGGAAAACAAACTCCCAAATCCTGCAGCAGCTCCAGCCCTACTGCAACCCTCTAGCTTTTTGTGTCCAAGTCCCTTGCTCCTCCCTCCAAGGCCAGTGCTGAGTTACAGATGGCCCCTTGAGCCCCAAGCAATGCCTCAGACGAGGCCAGGGTGTTTGCAATGGCCATTTCTACATTCAACCACAAGCTCCTTATTTCTCAATTCCCCAGGGAGAGAAAAGGAGCCAAGGGGGAACGCAAAGCTCTCTGAGTTTCTTCAGGCACATACAGATCTGGAACAACCGAGACTCTGATTCCAAGATCCAACAGCTGTAACAGAACACATGCAACCACCACCAAACATTACTGTCTGTACCTGCTGAGTTGGCACTGTCTAGTTACTGTGAAGTCATATAATATCTCTTCTCTTTTACATACTAATCAGAATTTGTGATTTACTTTTATTTTTAATTTCCATTTAAATCTCTTTATAATATCCCTTATTTTTCTATTAGGAACAGTCCTCAATTCGTAAGAATTGCAGCAAGCAGCAAAAATGAGCTATGCCGTTCTCAGAGTTGCCACTGCTTATTAAAGAAGTCACACAGTTCCTCTACAGAAATATCATTAATGAAGTTTTTAAAACAATGATATTTTACATTGAAAATGTAAATCTTCAATTTACAATTTCAATTTTCAATGGGTTATTTGGTTTTGTATGAAAGCATAAGGACTTAGAGAAAATGGTGGTTGTCCTTCACCAAGCTCAAACTTCTAGTAATCTCAAAAGACATTTGCCAGTTGGAAATCCTGAAATGGAGACACATTTCCCTAGTAATTTCAAGGGATGCAATGTTTTATCTTCTTTCTCTAATTGATCCTGTCAAATGGAAATCCTTGTAAGACCTTATCTCCGTCTCTAACTGAAATGCAGCATATCTGGGGAGAACTTCATGAGCTATCAAAAGTAATGGCAAAAACTCTTGTCATACCCATGGTCAACCGCATAATGATTATATTCCTAGCTGAAATTAAACAACTTTTGAAGCAAAATTGCTGCTGCTGTAAAATTGATAGGCTTTATGAAAACACACAAAACAATTTGTCAGATACCTATTGGGCACAGGGCCAGTTCAGCTACACCTACAACACTCAGCTGTCAGAGGCTCCTGAATTTTTTTCTGCCACCAAGTCTGAAGCAATCTCTGGGCTGATAAGATCAAAAGAAACACTAGTATGTGTTATTAAACAAGAGATTATATAGATTCTTGTTAAAGCACTGTTGTTAGATCATGATTAAAAGATTACAACTGGCAAACGCAAACAGTAACTGAGCCAAGACTGGGAGCACCTGCCAGTCCCAGAAGAACAGCAATGAATAAAAAAAAGCTAAACTTCTGATTTTCTAGTCCACAAATTCTGTGTATATATATATATATATATATATAAAATATATATATACACATATATATATACACAATATATATGTGTATATATATATACACATATATATACACAATATATATATATACATGCATGCATACCTATAACTGAGCATTTCAGCATTCTTCATTTGTTTTCTCAAAAAACTTGTCAAGTTTCTTCCCCCATTTTTCATATTCTACTAGCCATGGCAAACAGAGCTACAACATACATTGACAGAGCCACCAAATATCCTTTCTAGAAGATTCTCAGGAAAGTCCACTGCCTTCAAGAATGCACAAGGCTTGAGAGACTGAGGCACCAAAAAAGTAGGTGGCAAATGACACCATAGTTTCATCACCAACACGCACCAAAGTTTTGTGTTATATCACTGGAGTGTATTGAGTTCAATTTAAAAATCTACACTTCAAATCCACATTTAAAAATCTGAAACTGGATCACTATGATCCTTCTACAACCTGACATGTTTCTCATGTTGGCTACACATCTTGCTGTGCAGGTTTGCCCATTGCTGGGCCATGCACACAGCTTGAGTTGAAACTTCAAAGTATTTTCAGGCAATATGAACATATGTATTCATCACTCCTCCTCCAGCACCTTTTTTTTGATGATTATTCCATGTGTCTTCTGCTGGCACAGAGATGCACAGAAGAACAAATCTTAGATGTGACCCACCTGAAAGCAACTATTTTCTGCTCTCAAGGATTGAATAGGGGCAGGGCCAGACAGCTTAAACCACATCCAGATCAAATCATAGCCTAATACCAACAATACAGCCAATTCAACCAGCCCGATTTGAACCTCCCTGCATTATAATTTTGACAAATAAACGAGAATTACTTGTGAATTGTTCAAATTATATTGAAAAGGCAGAATTAGTGATATACTTGAAATGCAACACTGCAAATGAAAACTACAAAAAACACTAACATCTCTAAGTATTAAATCCATATGTAAGCTGAAATTTAAATCTGGTTACTTATCCTACAAGAGCTTTACAAATGTAGTAAATACAAAAAACACAATAAATTTTCTTAGTAGTCTGTGCAGATGTCTTGTATTAGGCTTCTGAACGTAACTGCTTAGCTCATGTTACAATCATCCAAGAGTTCATCTTCACCATGAGAATTTCTGCTTATCTGTCTCTTCTTCCAGAGCTCACAGTCACTGAAGAATTACAAGGTTTGATATTTCCTTAGTATCCAAAAAGGAACTGCAAGTTATTAATCTTTAAAAGCTTGCAGGTATTGAAATAACTTTGTTGCTGTGAAGCATGTGTATTAATATTATAAGCACAAGACCTTGCAAGGCAGCATCATGAAAGCCACTGTATCTAGTAATGACTCATACTGGTGAAATTTCTGAAAAGTAGCAGAATGTGATGAATTTCTGATATGCATTAAAAGCTAGTAAAGGGACAGGGTTAAAGAGGTAGAAATAAATTATCTATTTTGATAATTCAGCCATAAAAAGCAGGGTTTTCCCACTATTGCAACCATTTAACTATTATCTATGTATTTGATAATTAAAGTCACAGTTAGGTGGACAAATTTTAAAATTACTAAAAACTTTGGCATGCTCAGATTTATTTTAAGTTGACTACAACAGACAAATAGTAATCTTTTGGGCTCGAGAGCTTCCTGCCCCACATGCCCATGCCCATAGTCCCCCATTCTGTTCTTCTTCCGTGCAAAGAAGAGGCTGAGGAAACCAATGCAGCAGCCAGGAGAAATACACATTAAAGAATGTACTCAGAAACTGTGCATTTCTTTTCTTAAAAATGCTGTACAACTAGCAGACACAACTTCTATTTCTATATATATGTATACAGCAGTATTTTTATGTTTATTAACTGAGGAAAAATATTTAAAATTGATGATAATTATTTATGTTTGTGCATAAATCCTGGTACCTTGTATATGATGTCATTTAACACTCCTGTATCTCTCCACAATTTTGGCAGAGTTTTCATTAACATTCTGAACTACATGCATTGCTTTGCAAGAGCCCCCTTGAGAATGTGAGGAGGGGGAATAGCTAAATTGATAAGCTAAAATGCCTCTCACATTTCCCCAGATAGGAGCCTCCACAATGTACAGCTGACACTGGCTGTCATCATAAGACACAGTCAGCTCCTCAGGGGAACAAGGGCTCTTGAAAAGTAACATTTATGTGAACTTGTAAGGAAAGAGAATCAGACCTGACTGGAAGGGGGTGAAAGCACTGATTGTGTTATCTGTTGAACGGAGGAGTTCATGCTGCAATGGAATTATGTTCCAATGAATTTTCCTGAGAAAGTACAGATACTCTTGATGTATGTGAAAGGAAGGACTTGAGTTCTCGCCACAGATGTCTGCTCTATCCCACTGTTGGAGGTTCCTTCTCCCTCAGCATCAGTGCAGTAAGCCAGGGAAGGGGCTCAGGCTGCTGGTGATGGCTGTGCTTCAGAGACCAACTTGTTTTGAAGAGCCTCTCCGGTGGTCCTTTCAACCACCTCCGACACGGAGACTGAGCGGAAAGAAGAGATGCTAAGCAGAAGCTCATGAAGCACTATTATAAACTGTTCTAGCTTGATTCACAGTGCCTTTCCCTATCCTTTTATTAAGCTATAATATTCTTAGACCTAAGATATAGAAGCTGAAAACTAATACAGAAATCAGTAGAAAAATAATGGTGTTTTACTGAAGTACTTAATTTTTAAAGATTGCACAGCAAAGGCCCACACCCCAACAGCAAACACCCATTTTTCCTCCATTACAGAACTTTATAACACCTTGATTAAGATAAACAGTATAGATTATATTATGCTTCTATTTCTCCCAACAGTTTTAATTTTGTCATCTTTGTTTAAACCATCACTTTAGTGTTAGAAAATCTGTCACCCACTTCTCCGCACAACACCTACAGGTTCAGGAAAAAGTCTTGGCACTAGCAGAGAATGCTACTGAGAAGGCAGATTAATTTTTATTCTTTCTTCTATTGTTACTACTACCACAACACAGAAAAAAATAAGATCAAAACAATATAAGCAAATTGAAACAAGGTTAACATTAAATTATGCCCTTTGGTCATTGTTTAAATACACTCTTAGATATTTAAAAGTTGGTGTGGATGTTTATTCATGCCTAGAGGCATTACTCTGTTGCTGATCCAAAACCAGAATACAACATTTTATAACTGGTACGTAACAAAACAACTAAAATGGTCACAATTTCCTTTATATTACGCCCCTGCCACATTCTGCTCTGCACCCCCACCTCTCTCACCCTTTCCTGTCCTCTGGGAAGGGAGGATGGCTGCCTGCACACAGCTTCTCCTGCTAGGAGCTGGAGAAGGAGGACTACCACAAAGGCCATTCCAGACCCTCAAATTACGTCTTTCACAGCATCCACCATGGTGGATAAAATTCCCAATAGCAAACTGCATCCATACAGTGGTATCAGACCAGTAGGAAAAGGGGATAGGAAAGAAAAGTAAAAGGGACAGATAATCTGGGTAACCTGGTATACCAAATCTCCTGAATCTGCTCTTGGAGAACTTCAAAAATACTGTGGTACTTGGTAATAATGTGATTTCTATTTTTTTGTAACTTTTATAAAATATAAATGAGGACGCATTCAAATAGTGTCACAACGGGGCACAAAACACCTCAAGACGTCACCTTGATAAAGAGAGTTTAAAAACCCTTGAAAAGCGTGTAATTAGCAAAGAACTGGTTATCAAGATCTAAACCAATTCATCTGCAAAGATTATTTTCATTTGGCAGTATTAATCATTACCATAAAAATTAATGAAAATCCCATTCTATAAAACAGCTGTGCAATCCACTGAGGTAAATGCAGACAGCATCCGTGCCCAAGACTATGGTGTTGTGCCCTGAAAACTACTGGGAACCCGAAAAGGTCACAATAGGAAGATTAGCTGCATTTGTAACTGACCACACAGCTAAATTTAATGGGTTCTTGACACTGCTGCAGTGTCTCCACACCCAGTCGTTTCAAATTCCTGGACACGTTTTAGGAAGCTACTCAAAAATTTCAAGTTGTTCATTATTTTACGCAAATAAGGTCAAATACCACATGACTGGGAACGCCTGTTATGTCCTGTTAGCCAAGGGGCTACAAATTTACTTTGAGCTCTCCTTCATCTAGACTCTCCCTACTCAGCAAGGGAACACTCAGCAAGCACTCCTGAGTGTAAATAACAAGCTCAAATGAGAAAACCTTTCAGCAGCTAAACCTGAGAGAGAAGTCTGATCTTTCTTGCAACACTTCCTCTCACTCATATCTTTTCCAGTCTTTACCTCAGAGCCATCAAGCACTGTATCACCGCCTTTTCAAATACAAAATACATTAACTAATGGCTAAAAATAGTTTTAAAGAGACTATACCACAAACAAGATGTTTAAACAAAATTTTGAACTGCTGTTAATTGTGGCTTTTTTTACCTGTTTCACACCTGATTTTGCTGCAGAAACACAGCTAACATTGAGTAAAAGTACCAGGTCTATGCAGAGCACATAGTACAACACGGCATGTGTGAGTTCAACTCTTCTCAAATGAATGTTCCAAATTTCAATGCAGGACAAAACAATTATCCCATGAGAAAAACTTGTATCTGAAAAATGTCTTACTCCACTAATAACCTCAAAAATATTTAAATTAATTTTTGTTTATGGAAAAACAAGGTAATTTATTTAAAATATTTTTTAAAATTTAAAGGCTTATAATATGTATAATTTTTACCTACAGGAGAAAAGAGAGTATTATTCAAAAACTTTTATTAATGAAACATCTGCATTTAATACAGTTGATTACTCCTCTAAAAGACATCATCAATTATATTTTTCCTGTAAAATTAGTGCTATATATTTGAATCTTCAAAAACATCACATTTCCAAAGTGTTATGAGATTATTTTTTCCCTCCAAATATTGCATTCAAATAATTCTTAGCCCCGAATTAGTCCTAAAAGTCACCAGAGTCTACCTCTCCTTGGCTTGACCAGGGAGCCACAATTACATCGAAAGACCTGTCTGATTTGGTTGACATTAAAGGATGAAGAACAATTGCAAGAACTCTAGAAAGATTTCTTGTGATAAGAGAAAAAGTGAAGGAAAGCACATCATGAATTCACCCAGTTCACTGAACTGTGTCAAATGACTCAATATGAACATCTTCAGATACAAGAGCAAAGAGCCCAACTGATTCCCTCCTGCTCTCCAGAACACACCTGCTGCCCTTTTGAACTGCCTCAAGTGTCACTCTGAAGCACATGGGCGAGCTTCAGCTAGTGAAGATTACAGGGCTCCACACATCACTCTTTCAAGAAACAATTTAATTCTCTGTCTCCTGCACCTGTAGATGCACCACAAATGGTGTAGAAGACCAGATGATTTGATTAAGATCCCACAATTAAAGGCTTTTTGATTATAGAACAAGCACTCTGAAAACAGTACAGCAAAAGGTGAAATGTACCCATAGGTGGTCATGAAATATTTGCTTCATTAAACTGATTCAAGTTTTCCAAATCACCACTGAGAAACTCAGAATTTCCCAAGCTGAGGTGTGGGTAGATGAACTCCCAGCTAATGAAATAAAATGGCATTCAAAAGAGGATTATACAAAAAAATACTATTTAAACTTTGAAGACAACAGATGATTGTAAAGTAAATCAAAGAGCCCAAATACCCTTGGGTTCAGGGATGACCAGCAGAAAACATCTTTTCATCTCTCAGCTACTCCCAGACAAGTTCTGTAAAAACAGGACTAGGAACAAATTGTGGGGCCAGTTCCCTTTTGCACCAAAATATGCTATCTTAGATGTATTCAAAAGCATAAATATGAGAGCTATGAGAACATCTAAATGCAATGCAACAACATTCTTTCCAACCACAATTTTATCATTTTCATGTCTTTGTTTAGCTCTTCTTTTCAGCATTAAAGTGCCACAACTATGGTTAACACAAGGGGTTAACAAATTCAAACCCAGAAAAATGTAAACTCAAGGTAAAATTTCTTTCCTGCAAATTGATGCAATGGAATTGAAATTAAACTGCCATTTAGTTTAAATCCCATTATCACTGGAAATTCTTTTTTAGAAGTCAGCAACTTTGGCATAATTATGTTTCTGGCCTGTTTCCTCAACAGTCTCAAAAGACTTTCCTGTAAAACAGCTTAAGTGCACATCCTACTCTGTGAAATGACAGAGTGCATAATATCAGGGTATCCATCACATACAGATGTGCCTTTTTTCCCAATAAAGCACATAAGAACAGATCAATCAACCAAAAGAAGACTTCAGCATATCTTAGTGAAAGTATCCTGAAACAAAGACTTCTTTCTGCTAACTTAATAACAAGACAACTGAGGTAAAAGATGGTGACATATAAGGTTATCCCATCAAATTTCACTATTCCATATTCAAGGGAATGCTTTCACAAATACTCCTGAAATCTTTGAGTAAATTGCTGTATCACAATTTCCAGGGATTTCAGAGATTTTAGTTATTTCTCTAGATCCAAGGCAGAAACAAACAGGTTTAATTTTTGTTTCCGTAATAGCAGCCACAACAGCCCAGCAGTATCCAGCACCACAGCCCCCTGCACTCACCTCTGCATGGACAAAGGGCTCTCTGGGGGAGGCCAAGAGCTCCTTATATTCCACCAGCCTACAACAGCTGTTCATTCAGAGTACAAAGCAGAAGCCTATATTCTTACAATTTAGAACAGGCTTATAAAAAAGCTGAAAAAAGGGAGTTTTGTTGTTGCTGTTGATATTTTTTTTAATAACTTGCCTGCCTTGCTACCTCTTCTGGCACTGTTACTAGTAATATTAAATTACTTTTTAGCATCAGCTGGTAGAGAGAGAAATTTTTTGAGCTTTCAAATCACTCACATGTACACATCATTTCCTACTTTGCAAAAGGTATTTCTAGCCTAGAGCCATCTCTTCTTTTTGGAACCTGTAAGAAAATATTTTGTGCTCCCTCCATGTGCTCTCACTGTCATCAGGGACTAAAATTATTCCTTAGCAGGACCAGTTTCCTTTTCACGCTACCCAGGTTCAGGTGGTGGTTAAATAGAAACAGCTTTCGCAACACAAAAGCCCTGAAAGTAAAGAAATTAAATACATACAAAACATGAAAAAAGACAAACTCAAGAGACAGAATATCCCCAAACATGCTCAATTTACAGGATTTTTTAAAAGCAAAATACAAAAGGGGGTTGGCAACAGGAGCATACCCAGAGATTCAAACCTGAACCTAAAGATAAACCAAACTTCATGCAACATCCTTGCAAGCTGCTCACAAATCCCTAGCCTGTAAATTAAATACAGGAAACACCATGTAACCGCCCCATATTTGTCATTATTTGCACTATTATCACTATCTGCAAGGTATGGTTGACCTCACATGAACCTTAATGTTCACGGACTGCAGGGAATCATTAAAGAAGTGAAAACCAGGGAGACAAAAGCAGAGTGGAGTCAAGCAGGCAGCACATGCCCCAGAACAGCCAAAATTCAGACAAATAGATCAGGTTACACAAACTCAAGCAAGTACATACCAGGGTAAAACAGGAACCGATAGTTTAGGCTATCAAATTACAGGAAAAAAAACCCTTGTAGAAATGCAATACCAATATAGATAAAATGTTCATCTGGACAATATTTAATAGATTAATAATTGAGAGATTACTTATGTAACAGATATTTGGTTGAAAGTCAGAAAATAAATATAATAGTTCTGGTAAACAAAAATGAACTATTGTGCTCACATTAGTATTTTTAAAGAAACATCTTGTAAATAGTAATTTTCAGGTACTTTATTCATGCAATCAAAATGATGCAATCATATAATAACAGAGGGTATTAATGTTTTTGACACATTAGATTTCAATTTCAGCCCCCATTGAGAATAGAAGAAATACTGGGGAAAAAAAAACCCTCAACATATTTAAAATTGAAGCAGGTAAGACTTGGGTATATTATCTTTGTTGAAATGATAGTGTCTGTAGATACACAAATGGAGTCACACAGAGAACAGGTATTAAGTAAAGTAAAAGCACCAGCCTTTCCACGTTTAAAACTTTCTGGAGGGAGGATTAAAAAACAACTTCCTTCCCAGCTGGGTTGGACTCTTCTCCCACAGAACAAGCAATAGAACAAGAGAAAAAAGCGTAAAGCTGCAGCCAAGGGAGGTTTGTTTTAGCTATTACAAAAAAAATATTCACTTAAAGGGCTGCCAAGCATTGGAAGAGGCTGCTCAGAGAAATGGTGGAGTCAACACCCCTGGAATGATTTAAAAGATGAGTGAAAGTGGCACTTGGGGACATAAGTTTAGTGGCGGACCTGGCAGTGCCAGGTTACAGTTAATCTTAGAGGTGTTTTCCAACCTTAATTATTCTGTGATTCTACTCCACTTTTCTGAGGACTCTGCATCTAATTTCTGCCAGGGCCTGAATAACATCTAGTCTTTACCATTACAAAGATATTTGAGATGTCAGCCAAGGGGAATATATTATGCTTATTATTTCAGGTCATGAGTTTGTGTCTTCGAGGTATTTTCTCCCATCATTCTCCATGTGTACCCATATGCTCTATCAGGTTTCTGGCTTTTTTTCTGAATATCAGAACATTACTTTGAGCAAAGTGCTATTTTCAGAACAAACACTAATTGACCATTTCAGCTGTAGTAATAGCAAAGCTTTCAAGTGAGAGACTGTTTCAAATGGGTGTCTGAAGCCCCAGGTGAGTTCAGAACACACCCAAGATTGTCCTCTTGCACAGTTTACTGCATTTACTTCACTCACTGATGCTGTTTTGGTCTGGAGTAATTCAGTTGCTTCTGTTACAAGGATAAAAGAGCTTGGACAAAAGTCTGTTCATCATGAGACCAGTTCATGAAGACTCAGTAAAATACATCAACTATTCTGATTCACTAACTATTCTGATAGTAATCTGTTATGTTCTCTCATTACATAAGTTTTCTTCCTCTACCTGCTCACACAGGAGTAGGTTTGCGGGGGGTTTTTTAGCTAGGACCATGCCCTCCTCACTTTTCTGTGCCCTACCTCCTTATCCCTTGCCATAAATCAAATGCTGATGCAGAACTATGTTTTTGCAGAATTATGCTATTCAGCCACTGAAAAAAGTGAAACTGATAATCTGCATCTTTCCTCATTCCTTGAGAGATAACCCAGCCAAGCAGTACACAACCAGAAGTTATCTATCAGATGAGATGAATCACTCAGTTGTGGGACAACAACAGTATAGCTCTTATAAAATACAAAACACTAATATAAACACTATATAAAAAACGGTTGACAGGTAGGCAGAAAATGAGAAAAAAATTCCAATTTTTGTGGAAATTATAGAAAAGGATCATTTTGGTAGGCAGTTTGGTCTTTGTATAAATCAGCTACTCCCTGGCCAGTGAGTGACATGAAAAATGTGTTTCCTGAAGCAAAGGGGGAAAAGGAAATAACAGTGGAGACATTGATGGAGACAATATGGTAAAGTTCAGCATGTTGAGTTATTTTGAGTTTAGAAAAAATGCCAGGAACCCAGGAAAGAAAAAAATATTACACGAGGGAGGGAATTTTACTTCAGTTTTTAAAAATGTGTTGGAAAGAAAGTTCTAATCTAACTTTATGAGAAAATATTGTAGCCAGTAAAGCTGATTTAAACCCTCTAAATTGCAGCCAGGATGATGATTGGGGAATTAAAAAAACACTCATGAGAAGTAAAGGAAATGTCTTATGGGCTTATCTGCAATTAAGTAAAACACAGGTTACCTGAGGAAGAATAATTCACTAGTACAACTCACAAAAAAAAAAAGAAACAAAATGGAAGGAACAGTTTTATCACTGCCCAGTCATCAATGGAACTGGTCAATTTAGGGCTAGTCATCAGTCTATTCACTGATACTTAGGAATAATTAAACCTGTCAGGACAAGGAAAAGGAATAAATTAGTACACCATTAAGAGTCCTTTTCAACCCTAATTACAAGCTGCCTTTTGACAAAAAAACCCAACCAACAACAAAAAATATATTAGGGGGTTTCTGTTGCTGCCTTTGTGTTCACGAGCTTTACTTTAAACTGCAAAAAAAAAACGAAACTAAATGGAGCCTTGCACAGGGTCCTAAGCTGAGTACCCCTGTACAAATATCACAACATCAAAGCAATTCTCAGATTGCATCCAGAACTTCTGGCAGTGTTTCATACTATTCCTAGAACACCTACTTCACTACTGAGGCAATGAAATGCTTCTTCAAACACTGACCAATACTGTGCTCATTACCAAGGGAGAAGCACACATAAAAATATTGTTTGGGGGGAAAATCACAGACCCTTATTACCATTCAGCTTCTTAAAACAAAAAATTATATTCACAACACATACACAGCACATTAAAACTGAAGGAGGGCTTAATACTAGCAGATGTAATGTAAGAAGCCTTTATAAATCTGATCTGAGGTCCCTATGCTTTTAAGGAGAAACAAATTCAAGACAGAAAATTAAACAACAGAAAAATTCAACAACTCAAAAATAAAAAAGACATATTTGAGAATTAAATTCTGTTATCTTCTGGTTCTCTTGAAAATGTGTCTTCCATTGGAAAGCTTTAATATTTAAATTAGGAACTTTCTTAGGTCTTACCTATAGTAAGTACTGAATCTTTAGCAAAGAGCTTTTACTTCCAATTAAAAAACAAAAACAAATGTTCACACCTGAAAGGTTTTGATTAATTATAAGACAGCCTTACACAACTGGATAAACATGCATGTATATTCTGAAAGGGTATAACTTTGCTAAATCTATAGACATTAAAGAAAAAATTGTTAAATTAAAAAAAACCTTTAAAGTATTTTCTCTTCTCCAAGTACAGCACCATTTTTATCTGCTTGCTAGGTCACCTGAGCAGAAACTACTTTAGAATCATGTAACACATGACAAATCAGGCCTTATCTTCAAAGGTGGTGGTGGGAAAACCCAAAGGAATTTCAAACTTCTGAGATACCAACAAAGAATTTAATTATTAAGTGATTTACTACCGTATTTTGATACTATAATCTGCCTACAATACAGGAATGGGTCAAAGAAAAATTGAAGCAACTCTGGTTCATTACTATATCATCAAATGCTTAATGTGTATATTTTCAAATGTTTAATATAATGCCAGATAAGAACATCAGAAACAGAAACACTATTCTTTATTTTTTGGAGATCTTGCATAAAATTCCTTAAGATGCCCTAAGGGAATTAATAGAGACAAATCTGAACTCTCATCTATACTGGGAAAATGACTGAATGAGGTATTTCAGCAATAAAAGCAGCTTTGTTCAAGTTTAGCTCTCCTAAAATCCCTTCTTAGGGAACCTTTCACATTCAGCACTGTGGGACTGAAGACATCTTAATATCAGGCAGCACAGAAATTATGTTGTAACTCACAGACAACCTTTCCCACAGTCTTCTGATCAAATGGTGACACCAGTCCAAAGAGTACCCCTTCAACAGGCTGGCCCAGTTCTCCCAGTACCACTCCAGTAACACTGATACCCTCTAACCACATTTTTCTGCCATAGCTCTCACTCTGGGGATGAAGCTAAAAATCTGCTCTAGCAAGGCTCTTTCTACTTACTATAAGAAAAGACTTTGTCTTGATAGCACCTTAAAAAAAACAACTGTTAAATACTGGAGAAAACAAAAATGGGGAAGGGTGACAATGCAAAGAGGTAACTTCCAAATGCACAAACTCTTCTGTCTGCTTCAGAAGAGAAGCATTTCAAATGCTTAGCAATTTCAATGCTACAGCATTTGAAATGCTAAACAGGTGTCACTTTTCACTCCAGAATTAGTAATGTAAACTCAAACTGTAATTTTTTTGGCATAAAAATGCATTGAGATAAAGGACCAAGGCAGGAACCTTTTCATAGCCAGCTATTTGTCACCATGTCCATTGCTGAGCAGCACTTTAATAGCTTCAAAATCATGTACTGGTATTTTAATATACATCAAAATATTTATTAGTCAATAAAATCAAATCTCTTTATTTCTGTCCTTTGTACACAAAGTTCCACTACCTAGAACAGTATTTCCCATATTATTGACACATGAAAATAATAAAAATATTTTGTGCATCTCAATGTTAAATGCTGTTTGTTGAAACCGCATACACTGGAACTGAAATAATTTATATTTAGAGTACGAAAAAATACTCATTTAAGCCAGTTTCACAAGTACAGTTCACTGCTGGAAGAACATGCTTTAGAAAATAAGACATCTCACACTGGTATTATTTCTTGATACCCACTGCCTCTACCACACCACACTGGTCACCAGCTGTTACTTTTAAATGGCTCTCTGCTATTCAAGATGAAACAAGAGAATGAACTTAAGGATCTTTGGTGGCTACCAAGAACATGGAAGGAAATATTAGTTAATCTTTCATTTCAACATCATCACTAGCATTCAAATCAAGTGAAGGG
Source organism: Motacilla alba alba (assembly GCF_015832195.1). Classification (NCBI taxonomy): domain Eukaryota; kingdom Metazoa; phylum Chordata; class Aves; order Passeriformes; family Motacillidae; genus Motacilla; species Motacilla alba. Next base: position 43,623,404 of record NC_052016.1, on the reverse strand, counting down.
CACTTTCTTTAAGTCTGATAAACAGCTCCAGGGTCAGATCTGATTACATAAAAGTTCTGAGTTGCAGCAACTTAAAAGAGCTTTAAAAAAAAAAAAAAAAAAAAAAAAAAAAAAAAAAAAAAAAACTCCCATTTTATCAAACATATGTGAACACTTCCAAATGTCAGGAATTCCAAGCACTTTCCTTATGACTGGAAAATTGTACCCACTCATGGTCTCTTCACACAGTTATTTCAAAGTGAAACTGAGTTCAAGGACATGCAGATGACACAGGGAAACTTATTTGTCTACATTTTTGTCCTAAATTTACACAAAGTCTTATGAGCTGTACTGAACACCACAAAAAGGAGTACATTGTGTACAAAATAATCTTACTGAAAAGAAATATTTCCACATCTGCCTCTGTTCAGTTCCATCCTGCACAGACCGCAAAATGACAGCTCAGAGCAAAATCAGAGAAGTAAACTGTACATAAGTGTTGAACTCTTCTTGTAAACAAGTAACAGAGATTTAAAATCCAACATGAAAGGGAGTCAAAGCACCTGCCAGAAAGGAGCTCTGTAAAGGACACAATGCATCTCTCCCTTTGCTATAAACACTTCAGCAATGAACAAAAGGAGGCAGCAAGGCTGTTACTGTTAACCCCACAAAAGATTTTCTTCTAATTAGGAGTGAAACTTAGCTTACAAACTTTAGTAAAATTCAAGAAGTAAAGAGTATGATTTACCCTACATGCCAACAATATTATTAGTTTTAAATTTTTAGCATGAAGTTCCCAAGGCAGCCTGAGCATCACCTTATATCACTGGATGGTTTAAAAGAACAGAGGCTGCCAAGCCACTGGACCCATCTCCACCAGAACCTAAAACTGCAGAAGATGACGTGGATTACTAAGGCCATCTTTCACTGCAGGTGACCCCATTAATTAGTTTATGACAGGAATTAAGTACATCTACTGCATGACCTATTGCAAAATAAGGAGCGGCATTTCGCCCATATAATGAAGAGAGCAAAAGCTTACTATTCACATGTACTTGTCGGACTCCTAGTCAGTCACTTACCTATCCCAAGCCTCTCAAGGAGATGTTAATACTCAAATTTTTCCCAGCCTCTTCCCAAGTTTATTCAGGTAGTTAACTGTCCAAGGCAAGTGTGCCTTACTGAGTTCATGTAGTTCCTGATACACATTGCTGGTGCAACTGTAATTCAGGTCTCTGGTCAATTCGTCATTACTGTCACATAATGGATTTTGTGAAAGACCTCATGCCTCCTTCAAGAAAGGAGGAAAACTGACATTGCATAGTGCAGATGGGAAGCACCATCCTCATTACCCCAGAAAATTTCAGCCTGAGAAGCTCAAATTAAAAAAAAAAATTGGTATATATATATATATATATATATATATATATATATATATATATATATATATATATACACATATATATATATATGTATATATATATATATATATATATATACATATATATATATATATACATATATATATATATATAACACAATATAATAAATATGAGCCAAGGTTGGTAACAATTCCAGAGATTCTAAATATAAGGTTAAAACAGGGCTGATTCCAATGAATCTCTCAATGCTCTGACCTAAGATAAAAAAGTAAAATTTAAAAAATAACCCTTCAAGTACATGCTTAAATTATTATTTCCTGCCTAGCAAAAAGCTTAAGTCACTTGTTTGGTTAAATACTGTTAAAATCAAGGGGAACTATACACACTCTTAAACTCACTCCCCACTGAGTAAAGCACTAGAGCATGTGCTAAACATGCCCTGGGGAATTAGTGTCTCATGCTGCACACTCTTGCAAGTATTTCGGCACGTGTTTGTTTTGTTACCATGAATATTTCCATTGAGAAACATGTCCATAGCTGTTAACAGGAAAAAGACCTAGAGCATTACTAAGGAGGAAATTTATCAAACAAATTACAACTGCAATATTCCGTATTTTTGTAAACTACAACCTTGGAGGTGAATGAGAAATTTCTCTACACGAAGAGATAAGAGTAAGGGAGTGCAAGCTGTTTAGGTGAAAACTATGCTACAGAAATAAAGCAAGTTATTGCCACAGCTGACTAACAGAAAATTTTCTTTGCTCAGCTTCCATATCTTTTCCATACTCACAGTTCTTTAATATGGCACATAAATCCAAAATAGCATAGTATTTACATTTTTTATCCCACATAATTAATGAGCACTTTTCCCTGTTACTTCAGTCAGAACCCCCATATAGGAAAATATAAGCCAATTGATGCCATATGTCTCTCTGGATTGTTATTCCAGATGTATTCCTCGTATTCCTTGGAGTCACAGAATTAAAGTTCCCGTTTCCTTGAAAAATAACACATTCCTAAAAACTCAAATGAAGCAATTTTGAGTATAAAGGAGTTTATTAATATGATTCATTTTTTTGGTAATGTTCATTTCCTTCAGCATTTTTCCTGTAACCTAAGTACAAAACAAAGGAACAATTTACCTCTAACATATTGAATTGTCAAGAAGCACAAATGCATTTACCTTTAGCTTTTAATTTAAGATTTCTCTGGCCAGAATGGTTAACTAACACTTAAGCATTTGAGAACTAATGTTTAAATTTTCATTTCCATTAGAAGATAATAAGTTCAACCATAATCTGAAGCAGTGGGATTTGATCTGAATGCTTGCATTTAAAACACTGCTATGTTTCACTATCTTTTTCTTTAGCATTGTAACAAAGAAAGAAATAAAAATGCACTGGTTTTGTGGGAATATTTGCTTAACTGAAGGTTAACTGCGCTTTAAGTACTGCAAACAGAAAATAAGAAGTGGGAAAGGGAGTTGCAGCAATAGCTTTCCCACATTGCCCTGCCAACAACCTCAACCTTGTTGAGCCATTTTCTCTAAGGGCTAGAAGTAATTAAGTTTCATTGCTAAATCAGTCTTGAGGCTGTCTTGAGCAGAAAAATCACTTATGCTTAATTGCATGCGGTGATGTGGTAAGCAGTCTATTAGGCAGACTGCAGATACCAGTTTACTTTTTGCAGCTCTGCAGGATACTTATAAATGAAAGGTCATTATTTTATCCAAGCAGTCACTTGTATAATACATATTTCCTACAGAAAACAGTGGTACTTCAAAAAAGGTTCATATTTGAGTTTTTGCTACATAGTTCTACTAAATATTATTTTGAGGGTTGTTGGGTTTAAAAGCTTGAGTTTCTGAAACTTAGGAACAATAAAACTGACTATTCATTCTACCATAATAAACATATATTTAATAATTATAATTTTATCAATTATAATACAAATATTTTAAAAACAGTATATTTACAAAACAAAACTGCCCATCGTTTTTAATATAAGAAGATAAATATGTAACATTAATAATATGTGTATTCACACACATCTGACACACGCACATGGACAGAGGAATGTTCTCCATGACCAAGAAACTCTACAGACTCTTCGCTAATCAGAACCACATATTTTTCACCTGATTCCATCAACAAAGTATTAGTTTCCATAAAATTGTAGCTGCCAGGAACAGATTGGTTTCATGGTTCAGAGGGGGAGAATTGTTCCAGCAGTTCATGCACCCTATCATTCCTGCTGCTGGCAGACCAGATCTCCACCCATCACAACCACCTTGCACTGACATATCAGTCAAGAAAGACAATATTATCCTTCCTAAGTGATTAAATATTGTAAAAATATTACAATAGGTTATTACAATGAAACAGTGCAGACAATTACTACAGAACTTTAGCAATGTTAATTTCCATTAACATCCACTATTCCTGACTCTTGAGTACCCTCACTCCTGAGCAGTGAGCAACAGCATTTGATCTTGTCCCTAAAAATAACTTCCTTAACATTCATAAAGGTACCTAAATATCTCAGACTAGACTGTTCTCCTGTTCTTATGCTGTTATTTAGGTACAGGGATGGTCTCACAGGGCAAAGGCATAGAAGTTTTTTAAAAGAAGGAAGAACACCTAAGATTTTTAAGTTTGAAATCATTTCAGATCACTGGAGTATAGTACCAGTATTACAGTGTCCAAAAAAGCCAGCTGTGCTCACCCAGTAAGGATCACAACCTGTCACGTGATGGAAATGCTCCAGAGTCTCTTCCCCCGCCACCAAAAAATGTCACACCAGAAATACTACACCCTGGTTTGGTATCAGTTCCCAATCTCAGTAGTAAACCTCCCTATCAACAGTATTTTCCCATATATTTACATTTTGGAAAGAACAATAAAACCCTTAGGCTTTATAAGCAGGAACTGCTTACCCTAGGTATTGTAATTTGATTTTTCTACAGCTTAAGAGAAATGTATGTAATTTTTAACTTTTATATAATATTAATCAAGTATATGCCCAATACAAGTAGGATTATTCTAGTTTTATACCTACAGAAAAATGTTTGAAAATTTCGGTCTTTAAACATAGAGTAGCACACAGAATCACAACACTATTGTTTAGGTGGGATGGAATGGAAAAAGCTTTCTCAGTGACTATAGGCACATTCATCTTTTTTTCAGAAACCCAAAAAAAGACATTTCTGACTGCATTTTGATTTATGCAATCTTTTAACATACAGGACAATTAAAAGTTACAAATATGACTACTAATTCTTGTTTCAACAATACTTTAGTAAGTCTAACACAAGGACAAGAAGCATAAAATAACTTGAATTGAATAAGAACACTGTTTTACAAAAGGAATGTTACATTTAATTAGTTGAAAATCATTGAATGTAACATTTACACTAAAATTAAGACACTCATCCTTCAAAGAACTGTTCAGCCTGGAGAAGCAAAGGTTGCTTGGAGACCTCATAGCAACCATCCCAGATCTGAATGGGGCCTATAGGGAAGCCAAGAGGGCTTTCTTCACCAGGCACTGTAGTGATAGGACAAGGGGGAATGGCTTCAAACTGAGAGTACATTTGGATAAGATGTTAGATAGAAATTCTTTACTGTGAGGTTGGTGAGGGACTGGCACAGGCTGCCCAGAGAAGCTGTGGATGTCCCCGTGTTGGAACTGTTCAAGGCCAGGCTCAATGTGGCTTTGAGCAACCTGGTCAGTGGAAGGTGGCCCTGCCCAGGATGGGGGGAAAGATGGAATTAGATGTTCCTTAAGGTCCCTTCCAACACAAACCATTCTATATTCTGTGACTGTACATACAGCATTGATTTAGCTGACACATATATATTTACACTGCAAGTGTTAGTGAAATGGTGCACATTCAGACACTGGCAAATTCTTCCAACAACTTGCACAAAAACTAAGGATTAGTTACATTTATGCTTTAGTAATTCTCAGCATTCTTAAATGCTGAGTGCTACTAAAGGAATGTGAACAAATTCTTAGCTTTATCAGGTTAAGTATCTTTTTACAGCTGCTTATTTCTTCAAGTCTATGAATGAATTAACATACAACAGTATTGACACCACCAAAGTGAGAAAGAAGCATTATTTAAGCACCAAGCTCCAGTAGCACCTACTCTGCCTTTCCTCATGTAGAGAGGCAAAAATCTCCCTACACATGATCTTTTCTCTTGCAGAACAATGGAGTTGCAGGGGGCAATTTTGGGGACAGGTTTTAAGTATAAAGCAAAATGACAGCCATGACATAGAAGACTAAAAAAAACTGGATTGGGAGCTAAATACATTTCCTTACATTCAGCTTTGTTGCCAAAAATTTTTATTGTCTCCTTTTACCATGCACTAGCTGCTTTGCTGATGCCAAAGAGTAAGAAATCTGAAATACATAGGCTAAGTAGTAAAGAAGGAAAAAAAAGAGAAGTCTTTAAAATAGGTAATTCTCTCTTTACTTCACTCCCTGCCAACACTGTCTTGGTGAAACATACCTGGTGAATACCTCCAGGCATAACTTAATTTACTTTTCAGCCCTGTGTTTCACTTCATTAAGGGAATTTAAGACTATTCTAAGACAAATACATACCATGAGTTTGAACTAAAGAAAATTGCAATAATAATAATGCCCAGCATGATTTGCTAAATGCTTAGAGTACTAAATTCTATTGTTCCACTCCATGAAAAATAGACAGACTGTACTTTCCATACACTTAAAAGAAAACTACAAAGCATGAGTTACCTAGGTATTAATTGACTTCTGTTTTGAAATTCAAATTCTCTGAGTTTCTAAATTTTGTGTTACCTTTCTTCAGTGGTACCTCGTCGTATTCTGAAATATAACCACTGAAATGTAACCACTCTCTTATTTACAGATATTTCTACCTTAAATTTACACCAGACATGATTCCTACAATGCATTAATTTTTCACATTCCCTAACAAACAAACTCCATCACAACACTTCAAAATTATTTGGAGCCGGTTAATACTCTGTCAAGGCTTGATGATTTTTAGAAAGTAACAAATTAGCTCCAGGCAAATGGCATTTTAAAAGAGCAGAAAAGTTCTTCATATTCAACTATGATTTTAAAACAAATTTTCCTTCCTCTTCATGACTAAAAATTAATTAAAAACCCATAGATAACTTAAAATGGATAATCCAGGGCAAGCTAGACAAATAACACCTTCACACAACTGAACACATGGCAAAAACAGCACTGGAACATTGTACACTGGAACACCTCAAAGGCCATCTGCTGGTTTCCCTCCCCAGGGTTCAATGGCATTCTCAATCTCTCTCTCTCTCTCTCTCCAATCAAGCTTCAGTTTTCACTGCATTTAATCAGAAGAATTATTTACTTTTGACTTACTTCCAGATAACATAGATAAGGTATGCCAGTCTTTGGCAATTAAATTACCTTTGAACTGTTACCCATTGTGACCTGCCAGAAGAATTTTCCAGATCCCAGTACTATTTTAAAATACTTCTGACACATATGCCCCAAACCAAAACCTTAAGCCAAAGGACTATAAAACAGTTCTGTTCTTGTGGATACATTTTATCCGTTGCTTCTTCTTTACAAGAAGTTATAACAGACAGGCTCTATACTGCTTCCCAAATAGATTTCACTAATGAGAAAGCTATAACTATGTATGCCAATAATTTGAGCTGTTAATTGATGGTTCAGAACACTTTTACAGGATACCTTTTGAATTTTGAATTTTTTGAACACATTTATTTTGAAAAAGCTAAAAATTAAAAATTATTTTCTTAGGACAGAGAGAAGGGACCTCACTTTAGATGAACAGGCACTCAGACCTGCCTGCAACCAAACCTTTTCTTTTAGTTTTGCGAATACCTTTCAAATAGAAGGGGGTAATTTTATATGAGAAATTAATACTGAAACCTACTGGCACTTTGGATCTTACAGAAGATTCAGAAATATGTTTTGGCTAAATTAAATTTACACTGTTTTGCAACATATTAAATTTAAAAAACACACATGTTTTCTGTGTGCCAACAACCCTTAACCAGGTTGAACCTTTACAAGGACAGAACCTTTAACCAGGACAGAAAAAACCCAGAGGATAAGATTCAAGAGACTAACAATCCTTTATGTGGAGGAGATTATCATTTAATGAATACTTAGTTCCATGTCATCTTCACATTACACAACTAAATATGATTGACAGGTGTCATAATATCTCTTTTGAATCACTCCATTGGCAAAATGAAGAAGTTCCTCCTCATGAAAAAAGTAATCAGTTTCTGTTGATAATACAAAAGGTTCATGTCTATGACTATAATTCCACAGGCAAGTTTCCAGGAGTCTACACTGCACTCTGCTATGGCACAGTGGACTGTGAAGAAAGAGGGCAAGGAAAATCTGAACTGGCAGTAATGTCACTTCAACTATGTACCCTCCTGTCCAAGGTTCTTTCAGTACACCTGTAGAACAAAAAGCAGTGCTGCACGAAAGAGTGTTTCATATTGCTGTTCCCACTGTTATGTATTCACTTGTACAAATATTAAAGAAATCACATTTTAAAGATCCTTACCGATCCCCTTGTTCAACGTTTAGCTAAGTGTGGTATTGCAAACACATCACTGGTTTTAACTATGAACACAAATCCACAGAAATTACATTTTACAGATACCTGGGCTAAGTTCATAAAACTTCGCACATTACGGAATTTACAGAAAACACACAGAATGGTAAAATCTCTTAGAAACAAAATTAAACAAAAACAAAAAGTTGTCTTCTTCCAACAAAGTCCACTTTCAAGCATGGGCATGTACTGCCATAGCAATGCATATAGATGCATGTATTACACTGCAAGGCAGTAAGCCATTTTAGGCTAGAAAAACTTACATTTTTATGCTAACAGCCACAAAGGTCACGGATGGCTGGTATCAGTTGTGGCTCTCTGGGAATCATAACTCTATCATTAGATCTGTTGGCTATGTCAGCCTATGTATTTAATGCATTTTTTCGATTTAAAGGTTCCACCCTCTCAGTTTATCCCCCTGTTCCTTCTTTGTGTGGATCCATTTCCCTCAGGTCTACAGGGCCTGAGACCATCAGTGACCTGCGAGCTCATTGTCCTAACCAGATCTCTCCTTCCTGTTCAGCATCTCCACAGGATATCCACATACTACATGACACACTAGTTCTGGTATATCATTGGCACAACATGAATAAAATTGGTCACTTTCAGTAAAATTTTGGAAGTTCTTTCTCTCTGCATATAGTAACCGAACTGATCTTAGCTTGTGCCAAATGTATTCCATCCTGCTGCCATGTACTCAGCAATTCCTCACAGCCCACTGCTGCCAACCCTTACTTCTCCTTACAGCTCTCCCTTGGGGGCACAGCACACAGCAGTAGAGGCTTCAGGAATGCAGAACTGGAAAGCACAAAAAGTCACCTCTGAAGCAGGAGACTCCTTGTATTCCTCTTGTCACTCATTTCAGCAGGCAGGCTGTTGCTGCTCTTGTTTCCTTAGCCCCATCACTGCTGCCCTATCAGCCACCACAGTGACAGCAGGCCTGTCTGGCAGAGACTGGACACTGAGAGGAACTGATGGCAGCAGATCTGAGCCTCTTGCATGAAGACCAGAAGCAGAAGAAACAGCTGGAGAGGTTCTCTAGGTGGTGCCAGGTCAGGGCTCCCCAAATGCACAAGCTCTCAGCTGTGCCAACCACTGTCTCTCAGCCTTGTGTCACTAATCAAATGCATATTAAGATTCTCAGAGAGAAGCACAGACATGGGATTTGGTGTGATCACATTTGCTCCCACAATTTTCGGATCATTGCAGCATCAGCTAGAAGTGGTAACAGAAATGAATAAGGCTCTGCCTCATGTGCCACCCCCACAACAAAATAACTGACAGGAATAACTAATTAACATAGACAACAACATATTGATTCCTGAGAATGAATTATGCTTCTGGGTTTGATTTCCTCCCACGGATGCTACTACACTTAAACCCACCCAGGAGCAAGAGAACTGTTGAGAAGATTCTTCAGGAGCCTCTATGATTAATATTCCACAGTTAACTAATTTTTGGTACTATGCACCCAATTTTGATAATTAGTTTTGGCAGCATAATTATACAAACTCTTAACAGTGATTTTATAAACCACATTCAAAAGTAGAAAGACCAAACCTATACATCCTCATTTTTCCATTTCTTCAAGGAAAATAAATGAAAAACATAAAAATTCTATATGCATAAAGACCTGATAAGGCCAAATGAATGAGGAAATGTTGAAAGGAGAAATAAAAGGGACTGCCAGTGGACATTCAATATTATAAATCCACCTGGTGATGACAACTGGATCATAATGGACACCTTTTCACGCATCCTGTGTTGCCTGTAGAAGAAATATTTGCACAATAATCTGTTCAGTGGTACAGAAAGAATAATGCCATTTTTTTATTAATTTAAAAGAAATAGGTATGACTTTTGCCTTCTAGCAGTGAAAAGTTTTACCTTCTCTCAAATATTAAATGGTGTTACATTTTTAAGTGCTGATGTGAAAGTTGAACAGCACTTCTGCACATTTGGATTGCTGCCTCTGTATTTTGAAATTTCCATTTAAAAAGTTTCTCTGTTTTGATTTTCACTGCCAAATTCACACTTCTCAAACAGAATACAGTCAACTTTAGCTCATATTCAACTTTTTTTCTGGCTCCCTTTCTACTTATGAGTGCAAACATCCAGCAATTTCTTGGAAGAGCAAAAAACTTTTAGTATGACTTGATAATTATATTTTTCTTCTGGAAAAATTAGCTTCATTTGAATAATGTAATTTCTCATTTTCAGACTAAGTAAATTATAATTACACAATGGAATTCAATGAAAATATCTCCCTTGAGAGAAAACATTTTCTGCTGCATAAAGGCCAATAAAAACACAAGAGAGAAAAAAGGTATTTTCTTGTTTCTTACACAAAAAGCCAATTCTGGACCATTATTACATGTTTTATCTATAAATTATCTAGCTTAGTCTTAGCTACATTTCCACTGAGGCCCCAGGAATACCTCAGAAAAAGTATCACAGGACACCATACACCCACATGAAGTTGACTTTCTCACACTTCCTTTCTTGCTAACCATGGTTACATCTTCTCACCACTTATGCTACTGCTTCTCCTCTGCTTCTCTCTAGCCTTTGAGGTGGTTTAACGGATAAAAACTCAGAAGGAATATCTGAAGAAAAAAATTAAATTTTTTCTACCTTATCAGTGAACTACACTGGCTCAACAGAAGATGTATCAGATTCAGAAATTACTAATATTATTCACAATAGACATCATTACACCTGCAGTTGTCCCAGTATTTTGGATTGCAAACAGTACAATTAGTTACTCTTTAAGAAAACCAATAATTTTCTTTTTCCATAATTCACACCACTGACTGGGTAACCACATAAACCTTTTGGGCAACCTGGTCATTAAAACATAGAAAATTAAGTATCCTTCACTGTAAAAAAAACCTAACCAGGGAATTTGGAAAGGATGCACACATTAGGTAACTAACATTAGGTAACTAACACTTCTGGAAATGGCATTACATTCTTCTGTAGAAAACAGCAATACACAAAATTCAGAAAGGACATATATATTCAGAAAAGCTAAAACTACAGACACTGGCAGGACATGATATCTCAGGTACGTCTTCAGACATTGATGCAGAGATAGATTATTTTGTCAAAAAAAAAGAGATTAAGGCAACCTCATCAGCATAAGGAACATTTTACAGCACAGTTAGGAGTCCAGGGTCAGTGTAGGTCAAGATTCCAGACTGAACACTGTGTCTCTGATAAGAACTTTTCACAAACTTATTAGGACTTTGATCAAAATAATATTACCATGAAAAAACACTGAGGTTTCTAACACTGAAAAATCCCACACACTGTAGCCTCCTGCTGTGGCAATGCCCAGTTCATTCCTCATTTCCAGCATCATGACTGACTATAGTATTTTATTTTTTAAATTAAATTCAACCTAAGTATAAATGACACCAACTCACACTGGAGATATTTAATCACCAACGTTCAAAACTATGTTTACCAGATCCAAAACTGCACAAAGAAGGAAAAAAAATGTTCACCACAAACAAAAGCATGTATGAAATATACAAATAACATTCATATACATAATATTCAAATACATTCATCCTCTCTGGAATAATGAATGCATTAACACTTTGTATATTATAATGAAGTTACTATTTCTCAAAGGACCAAATGATGAAGCCACCGCTCCACAGCTATCCAGTAATAAATATTGACCTCCTGTGAGTTTCTCTAAATTTGACCACCTTTAATAAAGAAAATTCAGTGAAAAACTGGAACCCAGCCCTTGGTAAAGCAGCTGAAAGGCTCTCTTGAGTCACTTCTCATATTACTTATCATATGTCACTTATCATATGGCTAAGTAATGATCGAAGCAAAGACAAGAATACTGTTCTTTGAAAAATACTTCATTTTTGACTGGGCAGTATTCAAGTTCCTGTTCTCCTTTAAAACAGAACTGGAATGTAGGTATGCAAGTTATATGTAGACAAGCTCTCTTCACTTACCTGAAGACAGTATGATTTCCAGGAATTTAGAAAACACTATATTAATAAAGCATTATATCACACATAAGTAAAATACAAAAAAAATCTATATATTTAGACTTACTTCACCATGTCTTAAAGGCGTGATCGCTCCTCTCGCCACCGCCATTCGGAACAATGTTTCTGTGGCCTGCACCAACAAACACACAGACAAATTAGTCATTAAAAACAGCTCATGACAGCTTGTTTCAACTTTTGTAACATTTTTTATATTTTCTGCTACTTTCTAGCACCTATTTTACGATTGAATTGCTCAAGTAATTCCTTTAGAACAACTTGCACAGTTTAGGCAAGGTGAGACATATTGAGGATTTTGGTCTCAGCCTATGTACATGATCCCTCAGGCAACATCACAGCTGTTCCAGAAGACTCTTTGAGCAGGTCAGAGATCTCAGCCCCAGATAATTGTCCTCCAGAAGTTGTAAGGTAAAAGTGGGGTACTGTGGAAAAAATAGCTATATGGTATTTCATGATTTATGAAACTCAATTTCAAAACTGCTGTTTAATAATATAGATTTAAACTGACAAATGAGTGTGAAAAAATAGTATGGTGCTGTGCTATTCCTAAAAGCCCCTCTTAACTCTCAGTAACGCTGGGATTATAAAACACAACATTGTCATCTGCAAATGGCAGGGAACACAAATTTGGGGAAATCTCCTATCTTTAGTTAGGTTGAATACCTTTCTGTGTTAGTTGCCCCATCCTTTCCTTAATCCAGTGAGACAACTGGCACATACCTCTGATACAGATGTTGGTTACTGGCTTAATACAGACTATAATAGGTTCTGTACCACCTATCTTTCTACAAGCTGGTTGGAAAAAGGCATGAAAAAAATCTGCAAGTTACATAAATTTGTGGATTGTCACAACAGCATACACATGAACAGATTTGTTTTAAAAACTTGTTTCCATAGCAAATAGTGAAGCTGGTTTCAATTTCAACTGTAAAAAAACATGGGTTTAATATCTGGTTCTAATTTAAAAAATACCCTGACATTTAAGGATCTGTGTTAAGGAGTAGTTAGCAGGCTGTTTGGGAAAAAAAAAAACCAACAACAATCACATTTATAAAGTTTATAAATAAAAGCATTTTGCAGTAGCTGATCATCTTTCCAAACAGTGATTTGAAAAAAAAAAAAACATCTCAGTGTTTCCATGATTGCATGACTTGCTGGGTTCCCACCACCACTATCTTAAGACAGCTTATCAATAAATGTGGTCAATACACAGCTTATCAATAAATGAGACAGTATCTCAATAAATGTGGTATCAAAGACATCTCTTGAGATTAATTCCTCGGTCTTCCTAGAGACAGAATAAGTGAGGTTTACCCTTTCCTACATAACTTTCTGCAGAAAATAATAAAATATATTTTAATTACCTTATGTTCTCCCCAAACACCTGTAAATGAATGTGTACACTCCAGAATATTTGGCTGCAAAATCTATTACTTCATTTATACCCACAAGGATGCAGGGCAGTGCTCCACTGTGATTCTGCTTCTCAAACCTTTCTTCTCTGAGAGATGAAGTGAACCTCACACAACCTTTTGTATTTCACAAAATTGGCTTCTTTCACCAACATTTTCAGGGATGTTTCAACCAAATTGAGCATTCTGTCAATACAGCTAAGCTGCTTTTGTTTCTTTTGAAAATCACTGGTGTGTGTGACTTTCTTTTCACATCTACTAGTAAAAGACCTCTCTCAGTACATTTGTACTCACCTTGCTAATGCCAGATGTCAAAACCATTCAGAAGCAAGGAAAAATCACAGCAATAGCAAATGCAACATCACAGATGTCTTCCAGCAGGCCACCCTTCACTAAGAAGATTAGCCCTACAAACATAGCTTCCCACACAAACTGCATGGTGGGGATGAGGCCACCTATAGCCTTTGACTGGCAACGAGAAGGCTGGAGAACGAGTTACTGGGGGTTTCGTCATGCAAAATCCAAGAGGAGGGTTAAAGTAGTTTATCTTTCAAAACATTAATCAGCCCAAGCCTACTGTTGGTGTAAGCTTTAAGGTGAAGGAGGTGGACACTGGCAGTAAATAGTTCAAGTTTGCATTCTTTTGACAAAGCAAACTAGCTGTGAACATGTGGAGATTCAGTAAGGCAATGTCTTACAAGGTAGAAGAGCATGATGCAACCATTCAGAGTATTTTAGCACCTTCACAGGGCTATAACATCACAAAGACTAATGATAAAAGTAATCAACTAGCAAAACTTTGCCAGTCTTAAAATGTAAATTTATCTGCAACACTTCTGGTTTTTTAAAGCTTCCACACTGTCTTCAATTTCTATCTTTTTCCTTTCTGCCCTGCAAATGCAGAAACAAACAGAATTGTACTGGACCATGTCCAAGGAAGTGTAGCAGCCCTGGCAAAGGGTCTGGAACACAAGTCTTATGAGGAGGAGCTGAAGGAGCTGGGGGTGTTTAGTCTGGGGAATAGAAGGCTTAGAGGGGACCATATCCCACTCTGCAACTGCCTGAAAGGAGGTTGTAACCAGGTGTGGGTAAGCCTCTTCTCCCAGGTAACAAGTGACAGGACAAGAAGAAATGGCCTCAAGTTACACTGGGAGAGAGGTTCAGATTGGATACTAGGAAAAGTTTCTTCCTGGAAAGGATTGTAAAGCACTTGAACACAGGCTGCCATGGGAAGTGTGTGAGTCACCATCCCTGGAGGTATTTAAAAGCATTTGGGGACATGGTTTAGTGGTGGACTTGGCATCCATGGTTAATGGATGGACTCTATGACCTTAAAGGCTTTTTTCAACCTTAACAACTCCATGATTCTCTCTGATCCTGCTCAAGTTCCCTTGAACCAGCTTGTCTAGGCCCATTTTCAGCATCTCAAAGATTGGAGGTCTCACGACCTCTCTGATCAACATGTTTCAGCATTTCAAAACAACATTTTAAGTGACAAGCCCACAAAAAAAAAAATGCAATTTACAGATGACCTGTAAATTCCTTCTGCTCTCCAAAGAAACAGCCCAATTCCGCCAATTGTCTCTAAAAGGTGGAAATGCTTTGTGCCAGCCAAGTGGAAGGCTATCCTGCAGTTTCTAGCTGTGACAAGCCAAGACACAAAGAAATCCAAAAACATAGAACATCCTGCTGGCATTTGAGCTGCACATGTTGGATATGAAAGAATAAGCATAAGGGTGGACAAAGTCAAAATATACATGGACTGTATTTTTTTTTGAACATTAGAGACAAACTTCATCATACTTAATGCTCCATGAAGGATAGAGGAAAAAAAAGCTGCATGAAGAACCACAATGGCAACATAAAAACAACAATATTCTCGTACACCTTGACTAAAAATCCAGTTTATTGAACACATCTTGCCTGACATATCCTTGGTATGCAATTTCAAATTTACCAAAGTTACCAGTACAATAATAGTCAATATTCATGCTGCAAAATATTTGCATACAACTTGTTTCAATACTAAATCTATTAAAGACATTTGAGTTCAAAGGATTTACTTTTAAATAATGTGTTAAAAGATACAAAGTATATTGAAAAAAGTTTATTTCATTTTATTAAATCTGCTAAAAATATGCAGAGTATAGCTCTGTCATAAATCAAACTAGGCATAACTTTCCATTTAAGAAATACTAATACTATTCTCAAAGAAACTGCTGACTAGGAATTTAGCTAATTTTTAACTGTTTTTCACTAAATATTACAATATAATCGGATATTTTAGAAAGCTGTAAAAACTTGAGATTTATTTGCATTCAATTCACTGTGAATAAGCCTTCTACTCAGCCATGGGAGTCAGAGGTTCCTAAGAAAGCAAACTGTCAACACATGGTTTTAGTGATCTCAGTGTGAAATAAATGTGTTGCCAAGATGATTGTTACTGAATCCTAAAATTGTTGCTCATTACAAAGAACATGTAGTGTGTTACATTATACGTGAGGTGAAATGGCAGCCTGATGTACGCTGCCACTCGGTAACATCATGCAAGCTCTAATGTCATCTCCAGACAAAGATGACCAACTGTTCCCACTCCAACAAACCAGTTGCTTCTGAACAAATTCTTTGCAAGTGAATTTTAAAAAAAAGAGAAACCACTGATTGTATGAACTACAAATAAAGTGGAAGATAATTGTGCATTATTGATGGAAATGGTAGGAAAAACAGAAAGAGAAACACTGCATTAGATTCCAGATGTCTTGAATTTTCTAGGTATGCACAAAAATGAAATGTTCTCACATAATACTTCATCAGAATGGTTACTGTTTTACCAAAGTTAAAACTGCAAATGCAAGCAGTGAAGAGACTGATCACACAAGTAATGAATTTAGAAATTCACACTTTTTGGTAACCTGACAAGTTTTGGCATCTACTTCTATATGTGTATTAAAAAGCCCAAAACAAAACAGAAAAAAACCCCTAATTGAATTAAAATGAAAATTATGCAAATTGTTTATAAGAATAAAAAGGATGGAATACCACAAAAGATATTTTTTCTCTCCTATTAGATTTGCTGATCTTGGATACAATAGCTAGCTGACAGCTCTGGCCTGTAAAATTTGTGCTTCTTCATGAAAAGCAAATTACATGAAAAAAGGGTTTTGACAGTCTATCCAAAATCATTAATAACAATCTTTCAACTTGATTATATATGAACTATTGTCATAGCCCTTATTAGCTAACCATCACACAACTTTTAAAAAAAAGAGTGCTAGATAAAACAGATCTGGTGAGATTCAGAAGCAATAATGACTAGGAAAACACAGAAGAAATTTTTGAATTTTTTTTTCCTGAATCCTGTCCACAAAAAGTGAAATGTAAAGTGACTGTCTTCATTTAAACCTTATTCAAGATGACAGATTTAACTGAGGAGCTTAATTATTGGTACAATTTTTAATGAAATTACAATACCAAAATAGAATGTGTTGTCATTTTATATACTTTAGAGATTTAAAATATTTTAAAAATATGTTAAAATACAATATTGAAGCTGAACTGAAGCTTTTAAAAAGACAGACAGTAAATTCGTACTCTCTGAAAAACCATAAAAAGTTCAATTAATTCCATTGTACAGATGTGAATTCCATATACCTCCATCTTTTACTGTTGAATGACTCCGAATCTCTCTGCCTTCATTACTGAACTATTGGAACCTTATTTGTACAATGCGTAGTTCAGCCTATATGTGACATCTGCAAGATACAAGCTCTTCCCAGTCATTTATTAATAGATCAAATAATATCTTACCTTTACTTTCAGTAAAAGTAACTTAACTGTGAACTCTCTAAAGACTAAACAATTTAAACTTCATGATAAAGCATATCTTACAGAGTTTATGAAAGCCTTGTATCCATTTTCCAAAATGTCCCTATTTTTTTTCCCAAATTCAGCTTTCAGAATGTGTTGCACCGAATACCCACCTTTGCAGCCCATAATACTTGATCTCTCTCTCCTCTAGTTACTTACCCAACATTTGTGCAAATAAAGCACACATCTGGCCATGTATCTTATAAGTACTATATGGAAATGTTCTTCTTTCTTAAATAATAAACACATGTTGATTCCCTAACTAGAGGTTTGGAGACGTGCAAAACACATCACTAATATGGCATAAATAAATCAGAATTAAAAGTAACAAGACTAACAGCACAGTAACTTTTTTTGAGTTGCCTTGCTCATTCCTGAGAGCATTTGCAGATTTGTCATGTAAACACAGGTTCAAATTTGCACACAGTTCAGTGTAACTTCTACTCCGTTTACAAATTCCGTTTGCTCATTGACCTGAATGTGCACTTTCAGGGTTAATAAACTACCTTAGGAACTAATTTATCTCTACCCTCTACCTAACTAAACTATCGTGATCTTCCTCCCTGCTGCAGTCTGCTCAGGAACCTCAGCCTCTCCTTAAAGAGCTTTATAACTTAAAATTGCAGAACACACGTTCAACAAATGAACTAGGCATGGAAATAATAAAAAAACATTTGTATGTATTTATCTTAATCTGAGTGGTATTTGTAACATTTGCCAAGATCATGATAATTGCTTTTCTTTTCCTGACTTGTCTACTACCTGTTTCTCTCCCTTTCGTTCCTCCCAGCCCCCTCCCAAAAAATGCTTGGTATTTACATTGGGATTCCTGGTCCCAGCCTGTAACTGACTTTCACCTTTTTCTAGTTTTCTCTGCACAAAGGCTCAACATTGCAATTAACTAAGTGTCAGGAAGCCAGGAAAAAAAAAATCCAGCAGTATGAACTGAATTACCCACAAACCAGGCCAACAGCCAGCATGGGAAATTGGAGAAATAGGCCATTTAATCTCCCCTGCCTTGACGGAAATGTCAGAGAAAGGAGGTCCAAGCAAGCCTGCCCCACTATCATCATAGAGCAGAGGTTTCTGCATCTGAGAAATGATCCAGTGAAGCCAACTAAAACCTTCCTTTTTTTAAATTACACAGCAGAAGGACAGCAAACAGCTGCAAGCCAGCCTCCAGAAAGCACATGACAACTGTCAAACCTGGTTTTGATTAGTAATGCTGCCAGAGCAGAAAACACAGTGACCGAAAGACCAGTCTGGCCAGACCAGGAATATACACGCACATTTGCTTGTACAGTCAGTGACACACCCCCCTCCCAGGATTTAGGGGCAGCACAATCTTCAGATCTTCAGCTCCAAAATGGAGAGAAGGAGCACTCCTCATGCTCCATCTCCCTCTATCCCATTTGAAACTGATCCATGGAGAACTTTGCTGCTGCCTGGCCAAAGGCTGCTGAAGAAACAATACGCAGAAACAGCAGGTCTGACAAGGCTTGATGTAGTCACCAAGTTTTCAGGATAAAATGGCAACACTGCCTTGAGTCCAGAGCTGTAATGAACTCCAACACTATACAAAATTACTGACTGGTTTGGGTCAGACAGGACCTCTAAAGACCATCTAGTCCAACTGTCCTGCCATGGGCATGGACCCCCTCCACTGGACCAGGCTGCTCAAAGCCCCATTCAGTCTGGTCTGAAACACTTCCATGGAATGGGGCAGCCACATCTCAGGACAAACTGTTCCAGTGCCTCACCACCCTTACAGCAAATAATTTCTTTCTTGCATATAATCTAAACCTGCCCTCTTTCAGTTTAAAACCATTGACCCCAGTCCTATCACCACAGACACTTCTAAAATGTTTGTCCCCATCTTTCTCATAAGTCCACTTCAAGTACTGAAAGGCTGCAGTGAGGTCTCCCTGGAATCTTCTCCAGGCTGAACAACCACAACTCTCCCAGTCTGTCTTCATAAAAGAAGTGCTCCAGACCTCTCGTCATCTTTGTGGACATGCTCCAACAGGTCCATGTCCTTTTTATGTTGGGGACCCCACAGCACTCCAGGTAGGGTCTAATGAGAGCCGAGCAAAGGGACAGAATCCCCTACCTCACCCTGCTGCCCACACTGCTTTGGATGCAGCCCAGGATGACACCAGCTTTCTGGGCTGTGAGTGCACATTCCTAGGTCATGCTGAGCTTCTCATTCACCAACAGCCCCAAGCTGTTCCTCTCTCCAGGGCTGCTCTTACTCCATTCTCTGCTCAATCTATATTTGTGCTTGGGCTTGCCCCAACCCAAGTACAGCATCTTACTGTTGGCCTTGTTGATCATCCTTCACTTATTACTACATCTTTGCCTGTCCATCCATCCATTTTGATTCTTTGCTGTGAGTTAGTAGCACACACCCTCCTTATCTTAAGAGCACTGGTGAAAGAAGCACAACAGAAGAGAAGACAGGGTGTGTGACATCACAACAGGCAGCAGAACGTTCCTGTAGAATTCATTCTCAAGCTATTAAAAGTGAAGCCAAATTCTTCAGCCACATAAGTTAAAGAAGACTGAGGTGAGCTTTCATGGTCCGCCTGTAGTTCCTTGGTGAGTTATTGGGACAACAGAGAGCAAAATCAAAAGATCCTTGATCTCTCTTCTTCACTCTAACCCCTGAAAAATGGCAGATATTTAAACACCGGCAAGCTACTCCAGCAGTCTTGGATCTTGTAACAGGCATTCACTATGACCAGTAAATTAATGAGAGCTGCATATTTGGACAGCTTTATTTCATATTATCCAAGCACATGTTCTGGAATTCCAGACTAATTTAAACAGTCATTTACAATTCCTTTATCTGCCTTCATTGACCAGAATTTCTTGTTAGTGTGAACTCTGAGTGGGTTCAATTCAGTCCTTCAGTACATTCCCTACAAGTTTTACAAGATTTACATTTAATGTATTTCACAACCGGTGCCCTATTTCTTTAGGGGATTACCTCACCTTTTACATTTCCCACTGGTAGCAATTTTAAGTAGTAGTTCTCTGTATTTGAAAAAGGAACAGAAATTTCTCTGTCTCAATTGGTTTGTTTTCATGTACTGTGATTTACTCACAGTATTATGTGCTAAACTAATATGAATCCAATAAAAAAAAAATCTTTAAATTAAATTAGTGATTAAATTTAAATTAGTGACTTATCATGACCACAGTACAATAGATTACATCGACTTCGTGTGAGACACTTAACTCACTTCCCAAACTTGTTGTTTAAACACGAATATGTCACACAATCTTTCAGAACTAATTAGAAACAGAGCACACAGGTTAATATGACTTCATTTTTGGGGCAGTTTATAAAAAAGTTTTACTGATGGTAGACAACAGGTAAATTGCTTTTGAGGAAGAATATGTCTGTTCTGGTGATGACCTAATAAAAACCAGCGATTTATCACATGCTCTTATCCATAAAACACTTAACTAAATCAGATGCTGATTGTGATTGAAAGCACTTAATACAAAATAATCAGCAAGAAAATTTAGAAAGCCATATACTGTAGGGGAAATGATAATTAACTACCAATGTAATGTAGTGCTCTGAATAATTTTTAATAAACTTTTTTCTTTTTGGGAGAGCTAAAAATTTCATTGCTTAGAATAGTATTTTGAGAACTGGCAGAAACACTGGTCAAATGCTTCCTGTTCTCAAGAAAGCTGTTTTTATTTTGGCCATGAGTAGCTAATAGAAACCCTCACTTACAGGCTGCACAACACTCAGAGTTTGCAAGTGAAGCTATTTCAGACAAACTAAATGAGAAAGAATTCTTATTCCCAAGCATTTTTCCTCAAAATTGACAGGACAACAGTCCCTCCAGCATCTAAGAATCAACCCTCTCTTCCAAGCAGTGCAAAGCCCATAGCAAAGCCTGAATGCATGCTGTTTTCTCTTTTGAAGAAAAGCAGGAAACTTGTATCACAAGACTAATCTCAGGAGGAAGCCACACTTCTCCTTCACATACACCATCAGAAGAGCCATGTGTACTTTCAACACTAAGGCTGTTGACAGAAGCCATGGTACAGCTGTACTCCACAAGCCCTGCTGCATTACGCACATATACAACAGCAAAAAGTAGTAAAATCTGTCAAAACTGCTCAAGCAAAAGGCATGAAAACTCACCACCTCTAATTTTGTAGCTAAAGAATTCTAAATGTACAAATCTATAGGATTTACCCATAAGCCTAAAACACTTCCCTTCTGTTTCTCTGTCATGCCAGATGGATACTCCTCCTTCTTGCTCTTGACTGTTTTCCACGAAGGGAAGGTAGCTGCCCTGACCCTGCAATGGATAAATTACTGCATCCAGCCCAGCCACACAAAAAGAGGACAAACAGCAAATGTCAAAGCAGAAGACAGCACCTCTAGCAAGCTGAACTAGTAAAATGCCCTTAAAAATCAAGGCACGAGCCAGACTCAGACTCAAGCCACCTGAAATGAAGTTGGCTATGTATCCTGAAACACATTGGATCCAGAGAGGCTTTCAGTAAGAACTGCTCGAGAACACTGCAGACACCAAAATTACTGTAGTGAATTGATTCAATACTATGGAATATTCTTGCCTGGTGTATAATGATTTGGTAATTGCTGCCAACTAATTTTGTCAACCTAACAATAATGGTTTTGTATAGGGAAAAAAGTGTAGCCTGCTCTAACTCAAGAAATACGGGACTTGATTTCTACTTTCATGTGTGGGTTGTCCCAGCGGATATATGACTTTCATCAAAATTCAGATGGTTGCTATAGACAGTGGTGAAAGAAGGAAATGAAGCTACATTACAATCAGTGCCATGTCTGTAAAACCCCTCTCCTCTTTCTCTAAAACTTGGGAGGCAAATCACAAAGAAACATAGTGAGATTACTGGTAAAACAAGTAGAGTGCTAAAAGGAGGGCCAGATTCTAGCTTTTGTTTTTCTTATCTGACATCAGGGAGGACAATTGAAACACAGAGGATTCTGCTGTAAACGGGTAGTGTGGTCTTCTTTCCCAAGGATGGGAGACCCTCAATCAAGAGATCCTAAAAATCTGCTCCTGATAGTACTATCATGGCAATTCCTCATCCAAAAGAGGAGTAATACTTTTCAGTTACCTCCCAAAAGTCATAAAGAATATTGACTTGGTTATTTCCATACACTGCCTTGCAAACATACAGAACAATTACAGTTCCAACGTGGTAAAAAATGTAACCAAAGAAATTTGGAAGTAGTCAAGGACAAATGCCTCAGCATTCTAACACTGAATCACACCAAGTTATTGAATACTTTTTGAACTCAATCCAAATAATTCTATGATTCTACTTCTCATGCAAAAAATGGTTTCTATATTTACCACTCAGAGTTCACTCATGAAAATAAATTTTATGAGACTGTGAAGTATTTACAGACTGCAGGTGAGGAGCATAAGAGAAAAGCCTCTGGAGGAACTGATAACCTGAATTTTATGGAAGTTTTGAACACACCTATAGTTATAGTTATGAAACTGAGCAGCTACTAATCTGCAAGACATCTATAATCTTTTATTGGGAATGAGCAATGTTCCCATAGAAAAGACAGTGACTACACAGTAAAAGGCTACTGATTCAGATCACAGGAGGCACTATCAGTAAATTTACTGCTAGATTTACCGAGTCGGAAACTGCAGCAGGGCCCTAAGCTAGTCCAAGGGATGTAAAGCTGTATCACAACGTTGGGACAGAGATGGCCTAAAGTTCCGTTCAAATACAGCTCAAAGTCTTGCTTGCTTCCAGCCTCAGGGACAAACAGAATCTCTTCACCAGACCAGTTTATTCACACTACATTTACCTATTCTCTTTATTTAAAACATGTAATTAATTCAACAAAACTATAGAGAGTTTAAGATTTACAGCAAACACTTTAACCAAGCTCAAAAAAACAAGAAAGAAGATCTTTGACAGGGAACAAAATGTACAGTTATTCCTGGCAAGGTTTAATGGTACCAAATACATGTAGTGGGTCTGTTCCATAAACTGCACTGGATTGCACAGACAGGTTTATTTAACCACTCTGTACATTAGCACAGCCAAATAACAGCTCATACTTCTTAGGAAAAAGTACATAAATTACAACAAGTAGACCATTACAGAACAAGGAATTGTCTAAAGAATATAGCAATACTGAAAACAATTTAGAAACCACAGAAGACAATCAATGAACCTAAACCACACAGTGCTACCCATCAAATGAGCAAATTAATCCTGAGAAGTGCAAAAATGTCAAACAGGAACATAAATCAGAAGCTTTCAGTTGGGATCACTCTTCAGAAAGCTTACAAAATATGGCTGAAAAAAGGATGCCTCTGTTTTGCAAACATTTAAGAGTAGCTAGCACCATGATAGGTTTAATATATGTCAGGTCAGGTCTTTACTACAAGTTTTTCCTCTCATCTATCAGATGTTTAAGGTCTCACCTCTTCACTGACAGAATGTACAGGAAAAAAAAAACAAAAACTGGTGCTAAAATGGATTGGCTTCATTGGTCCTTAAAGAACTTGCATAATCAAAATACCAGAAAAATTGTCAGCATGAACTGTCAACAATAAGATGCTCCTCCAAGACAGCTCTGTTCCACGCTTTATGCTCACACAAGTATCTATACAGAAACACTTCTGATAGCAGCCGACTCCTTCACTCAGTAGAAAGAGAGAAGGATGAATTACTGCTTCACAAAAGTCTACAAAAAAAACAGCTTCAACTAAAGCAATGAGGTGTGGATTTGTTCTTTCAAATAGACATCTTACCAAAGCAATTAGCCAACACTCATCTTTCTTAAGTCTGGATTTAAATGCCCAGTAGCTGTTCAAAAATAAGTTACCAGTAAAATTGTCTAAAAAAGGCTAATATGAAAGGTTTGTCATCAAGCTGGAAGAGGGCTGTCATCAAACTAGCCAGACTAACACAGGCTACAAGTAAAACCTAAATTCCAAAAATTGATCCATAGCCTTCATAACTAATAATGACTAATGACTAATAATGACTCTGTGGCCGGAGTCAGAATAATTGAAAATAAAATATAAAAAGGCACATCCTTTTTTGGGAGGGAAGTGTGTGTGCATGTGTGTGTAGAAAGGGCTGAAGGGTCTTACTCAATCTTTTCCTATACACCAAGGTCTCATTTCCAGAACATACTATAGATACAGTTGCAGAGCAACACATGGTCATAAACAGCCAGACCCCATTACAGGTTCCAAAATGCAAGTGCCACAGAAATATGGAGAAGTGACTCAGGATTAGGCTTCAGAAATTGCTGGAGTCTCTGTGGCTGGCACCCACAGAGCCAGAAAGGCAGAATGAATGGATCCCTCAGTGGTTTATAGTAATTAGGCACATTTCTGAAACTGGTGCTGCGATTGCCTCGTCTGCACTAATTGAGCACAATGCAAAGCAGTGCTCTGAAATGCCAAATGGCACATTTAACAACCTTATAAAGGAGCCAGGAGTACAGATTCCTTCTTTTTTTTCTTAAAAAAAAAAAAAAAAAGGACTGGCCTAACTTGTTGCTGCACAATACAGAGAGCTGGAAAGTGCCCAAAATTGCTCTGTAAGTGTTGTTTTATTAGCTTGAGACTGTTAATAAATATATTGTAAATGAACTTATACTTGCTTGGGTGAATATAAAGAAAGAATTGTATCACTGTTCTTACAATGTTTGCAATTTACTCTAGTTCTTCACTTTTTTTAATCCTGGTTACACTGTTTCTATACTAGTTTACCTTAGCAACTGACATTTATTTGGGCCATAAATTACCCTAATGCAGTTTAGCGCTCTTTCATAAATTTTACTAACACAACACTTACAGAACATAGACTTGTATTAATTAAACCCATGCCTACACAAATCAAACATTTCCTTTTAACGTTTTTACTTGCTGCTAACACTGGAAAACATACAAAAGGACAAAGGCTTTCTCTTCTCTTTCACCAGGTGTGAATATACATATACATAAATATACATATAAAATGTGGGGGGTTGAATGTGTATCTTATTACCAGTGTGTCACAGCTGATAACTGACAATCTCTGAGAAGAAAAAGACTGTCTTCCAAGAACTTGGCATACTGAGCTACAAATTAGATCCTTTCATTAAGAGAAACTCAATTAATTCTTAGCAATTTCCACTTTTAACTTTACTACTGCAAGACTTCCATTACTTGTCAGAAACAGCTTTAGCAATTTCAAACCTTAAATGTTAAAGTCTTTCAAGATTAACACTTGAGTCCTGTAATAGAAGTTAAGGAAATCTGAAAAAAGGCTTGCTTCCTATAGGAACAAAAAATGGTTTGAGGTACATATTCATAAGACGGGAACAGTAACTAAGGTACTTTTGGTTTTGTAATGCTTTTCATGCCCAAGTTTAGTTTTAAAATGGAAAAAATAAAGCTTGTGTTATGCATTTTCTGCATATGAATATTTAATAAATATTCTGAATAACTATAGCAGTAGAGCACACTACAGTACAGGAAGACACATGACATATATATAACAATGTGTGTAATATGCACTTAAGATGCTACTTAGCCACACTTGTCTCCTATTTGAAAATATTTGAAAACATGCTGTATTTTGTACAGAAAATACATCGCACCAAATCAAAAGCAGAACAACCTGAGACGCTGCACACCCTGTCCTGGGCTTCTGCTTCCCTCAGGCAAAGCCCCTGGGCTGCCGACACATGGAACTTCAGGTGAGCAGCAAAACAATCCCACCACTGACATACCCAAGACCTCACAGAATGTCTACAACCACAAAGCACTCAGACAGACTGCTCTGTGTAAGGCAGCATCTGCTCCACTGGAAGCAGAGCATGAACCCCAGGTTTTGTGTTTAGCCTGCTCTGATCACTCACTCACTACAAGAGTAAGGGCAGGTCTGTGTGCCCCTAGCTGCACACACACACCAATCCCACCCCAGACAGCAGGAAGCATTGCTCCCAGGCACACATAAACTCTACACAGGCATTTAATCCGACATGACATATTTGTGAACAATTTAAGCTAACACAGCAGCACTTACGCCACAGTAAAACCTTAGAGATACGATAAATAATTTACAAGAGCTGTGCAGTCACCACCAGTGTTTGTTTTCTCAGTGGTCTTTATTAAACCAAATCACTGGGATTAAAGCTACTACAACAAAAACTGGAGACAGACATGAGTGGGTTGACAACTCCTCTGTTTGTTCAAGCCTCCTTACTGAGAAGACTTGAGTTAAATATGACCAGAAATAAATTTGTCACAATACAATTTTAATTCTCAAATCTGGAACCAATTAACTTTGGGAAAGTTTCAAAAGGGCCACCCAGTAAAACACACAAAATCATTTGTGTCTGCTGTCTTGTTTGTGATAATTTTTTTTATTGCTACCTCAGTTTCAGATGTCAGAGTAATGACTTCCACATTCTGATAAAAATGTGAATTGAATCCATATGGAAAAGATGCTCAAGCCCATCAAAATCAAAAGAGCTCCCTTATTCCTAAATTCTTATACAAAGAATTTTATAAAGCCTAACATTTTGACCATTCTCAATCAAAACCAGGAAATTTTTAATATTCTCAAAGAATCAGATACATCTTTCTGTGACGTAACTATTATTTAAGGGAAATGTTAATATAATCTATTTCACTTTAAAGTCTCCAGCTAAAATTAGCATGTAACCCTTCGAAACATGTAGCAGCCCTAATTGCCAAATTATTCCATTTCCTGTTAAAATTATTTAGGAAATACACATTATTATGATTGTTTAATATTCCACACTTTCAGATATTCACATCAATGATTCCATATACAGCATATTTATCTTCCCACTGAAAAATAATCTGAGGAGATTGCCAAGACTCAAAAGACTATAAAAGAAGCTATCTATCTCCTCCTTCTTTGGTCACAAAGTCAACATCCTTTCCATCCTTCCAGCTTGAACAAAGAAATACCTCACTACTCCTCTAGATAACAGAGAATAAACAGAGTTACACGGAGAACTTTTATACACAGCTCTCTAAAATCATCCAGTATTTCTTTGTATTTCTTTTTGAAAAGTATCACTTCTGCCCATATTTTCTATGACAATTAAAGAGTCTAAGTGCTTTTAAAGCAGCAAGGAGAAGATATCTGCTTTATGTGACAAGGTCAAGCAAAACTATGGAATCAGTGTTACAGAAGTCTTCCTAATCACACAGCTAAAAGCTCCCTCACTTCCATCCATTGGAACAGAGACTCCCACATTTGTCAGGGACACAAGCTCAGCTGAAAAGAGCACTCTCCCCATGTGTATACACTAACAGAGAATTTGGTAAGGTAAGATACATCCACCCAAGCACACACCATCTCTGAGTAACCAGGTGCTAATGACACACACTGTTTGTCCAAGGATTCCACCACATACACTCTGAAGTACCAAATGCCATGGGGTTTCCCTGCATTTTCTTTAGCGCCTGTTTCACCTGGGGTTTTTTACATAAGGTAAGAAGAATTAAGAATTTGGCCTAGAGAGAAAATCCTGCTTATGCATGCTCAATTAAATATTCCATGGACAGTTAGGAGAATGAAAAATAAATACACAGTTAAGAGCCTACACACCAAGAGGCAGTGGAAAGGGGAGGGTTGTGCTTCAGCAAGCTCTGCATAGGACTCCTGGAGGTCCAGTAGGTCATTCCACTAACTGTGGGAATTGTTCCTCAGCTTACACAAATGGTAAAATGTCTTCCTGCTGTTGGAACCGAACTGGCCTGAGGTGCAAGACCTGCCTCACCAGATGTAGGTGTACAAAGCCTTTTAATTCCCACTCCACAGGCCAAAGGAGAAATATCTGCATTAGATCCCAGAGCACAGGTCCACAAAAAAGAGTTCTACAACACAGCTGGCACAATTCCTGGTTTTGAAAAACCACTAGCAAAAAGTGCCCGAAAAATACCTTCCCTGCCATACAGTGAAGGAAATTCCAGGGCACAGCTGCCAAAACAACATATAGGATTGCCACATGTGATTGCCCTAATGAATTATTTTTCCCACAATTTCTCCTGCAGCCCACAAGAAAGCTTTTGGCATGCTAATTGTCCTGTGTAGCCTCGCATCTGTGTGCATCAGTTTGTTTTGAACTGCTAACAGCTTTCTTTGGCACCCCTTCATTCCTGTATTACAAGTAAATAATTCATCACCATTCCCCCTCTCCATACAGACACAATTTTACATTTCTTGTCTCCTACTCATTCTCCCTCAGGCTAAGTTTACTGAACTTAGCTCCTCCACTTACACATGTTCTTCAACACCTTTGCATCTTTATTTTTCCACGAGGTACTTTCTCTACTTCTATTACACTTTAAAGAGGACCAGAACTGCAGACAGCAGTAAACCTGTCAGCACACCCATGATTTACATAGTGGCATGATAATGATTTTTCAGTTTTATCCTCTACTCCTTTCCCAATCATCCTAAATATTAAATTGAAGGGAGTAGGGAAAATGGGGCTGTTTAATAGCAACAAAATGTGGAACTGACATTTTCCTCATATTTTTGACTTCCTGTCTGAGTGAAGAATCATATTCCAACACTGTACATATAAAAGAGGAGTTTTCTCCCCACATGCACTGCATTACTGCCACTTCATCAGTGGCACAGTGTTACAAGGCTTTAGAACCAGCTCTCATTTTTACAATCTTGGAGAAACTACACATAGCAAAAACCTGTCTTCTCACTTTCCTCTTTTCCAGAGTGCTTATGACAACGACAATAGGTGCTCTTCCCCATTACCTAGTGTTTGGCCATGTTTGCATGATCCTCACTTTTGCAGTGCCAATCTGAAATTCTGTGCCTGAATTTAAAGAACTAAAAATGAAGCTGGTGAACATAGATGCCTGAAAATTATCAATATGAAGAAATTTTAAAAATACAAAATTCTGTGCTTCTAAGTTCATCATAAAGATATATGCAATTTCTCTGTATTTGTTTTCTCCCTGCACAACAGGAGTATTTTATCAATTCTTTAACCAAGCGATCTTGGCGTTCTCTTACCAAGGGGTAAATTACTCTCCTTTTTCTGACCAATCTATTTTTCCAGTTTTCTTCTGATGACACACCTTACGAGTTTTTAAACTTTCTAGATTGCTTTATGAAAAGAAAATCTATCTATAGTAAAAATTCCTAAATGCTGGTATTTTAAATAAAAGCCCCACATTTTTGAGATAAGCACACAAAGTGTACTTTTCCCTTAGTCTTGGCTTCCATTTTCTTCCTTAACCATTACATAATACGGAATATGAAATCTTACAATATGGAAAGTTCATAGGAATCTGGTTCGGCTTGTTTTTGTTTTTCTGTCAACTATGCCACCACTTGCCAATCCAGCATGAAAAGGAGTCAACTACCAACTTTGCTCAGTGACAACTTGCACAGAACAGCAGCTCATCTTCATTCCTTGTAGCCTCACCACTTACAGCATTGTCTGTAATCTCAGAATATATTTACACCAGGTTGCATCTGGTTGCAAGCAATTAAGTTGCTATTTAAGACTTGAACACTAATCTCAACAATGATCATGTGTCATGACATAAACACTCATCAATCTAATTTCAACAACCAGGCTAAAAATGCTTCATGAGAAAAGAAAATGGCACAGAAACTGTTAGAGTTATTGTGTTTTAGTGAGATGAACTTCCTCTCATTATTTTATTAATCTAATACATATTGGGTGATTATTTAAAAATACTCCAGGAGCTCCCAATCATGTTTTTTTATGCCCTCAAAATTCAGTATTAACACTACTACTAAATTGGCCAAGTATTTTTTCTCCAAATCACCTGTTCAAGTGACCTGTAAACTCCTGTTAACCCATAAAAGTTTAATGACTTTTATAGGTAATGCAAATATACTCTGCAAACTTGTTTTCATTAACAAAAAAAGACCTCTGATCAGGGAGATGTCCTGTTTCATCTGACTTTTCTTATTTGAGCAACATGTAAGCAATCAGTGAGGTAACAGATGAATTAATTAATGCTCTGCATTTGAAATTACAAGTCCAAATTCAAAGCAATGATTTGAACACTGCTATAATATAAATAGCAAGCCACTGAGTACAAGACAAAAGTGACAACAGTGGAGAATTATTACATTTGCAAATACTTCAGTACAGTGCATTGAAGCCTGTGCAGAAGATTTGTCAGGTTGAGAAAGTGAAAAGTGTCACATCTGTACTACAGCCAAAAAAAAATATATACTTGGTCTTATGACTTAATTTGGAAATGCCCATAGTGTGAGACCCAGATGTACAGTGAGTTCAGTTGGTCAGAACACAGTCCTAATTTAGTAACTTCAAGGCTGTGGGTTCAATCCCTGTATGGGCCATTCACTGAAGGGTTGGACTCTGATCCTTGTGGGTCCCCTCCAAGTGAGAGAATTCTGTTGATTAATCTGTTGATTTTGCACACAAGATGACCCATGAACTGATAAAATATGTTCAAAATACAAACATGAACATCAACTACAGGTTTTGTTTCTTAGGATATTGCAAAACACCAATTTATTTTCTTCATTTTAGATCCTAACAGTTTGACCTTATGTTTTCAGTAAGTCTCAAGTAATCAAATCACCTACTTTGCTGAAGGCCATGATGCTCATCAACAGACCATTATGCTGGCCCTTCCTCTTAACCCAGTGGTAAAATTCCTGTAGCTGATTCTTCTACTACGGCTCACACCAAAATAAAAAACCATTTTTTTTTATTTTCAATTCACTGCACAGGTTTAAGGTTTTCCATATCCCTGACCTGTGACTGCAGCTTCCATCTATTCCCCTCCTCATATGAGTGAAAACTGTTTAACACAAATCAATTTGACTTTGGTTTAAACTACTGCTCAAAGTACAGACTGCAGTAACTCCATTCAGTAAAAGTTCCAAATATATTCCTTCCAGACTGGCACACATTCTTTGAGTCTCTACATGTACAATATACAAGCTACTTTGCAGAGAAGCTGGAATTCTGAGAGAAAAATTCTGAGAGAAAAATATTTGTGTCCATCAGTAAAACTTTCTTAACAAACCAGTGAGAGGCCTTATTCTAAAATTTGTCAAAGCAGAAACGTCTTCAACTTCCGGTTCATTCAGATTCATAAATACCATACAAGCAATGAATCAGGAAATCCAGTAGAAAACCCATAGAGATTTTCTTTCGGGGAGAGGGGGGGAGGTATTCAAGAGCTTCATTATTTATGACCATGGCAAAATTCTCCAGCAAGGTTATTTATATCAGTGAATTCCCATTACATCTTGCTTTGCCTAAGGCCACTGACTTACTGTGATTTGCAAGCATTAGCAAACAACGCCCATATTCAAGTTCAGTGTTGCCATTTTGACACAAAATGGTTGATATTGTGCACTAGAGTCCTGCTCAGAACTCAAGGGGCCAGTTTGCACAGCTTAATGTGCTCAGGAACGTGGTTCAGCTCCCAGCAGTCTTAATTAGGCCAGGAATAGGTAAGAGACATGATGAACACCAGGGTTTAAATGTAAAGTAAAAGGGTTATTCAAAAAATCATCTCTTGCACAGCAGAGAATTGCAGTGTGTTTAAAGAACTGTTGTGACCAAAACCAACTTAATATTGTTACATAGGACAATGATCATAATTTGTAAAGCTTCTCCTGGTTAATAGAAACAGAAAGAAAGAGAAAAATAGAGACAAAGACAGTACATGCATGGATGCACGCATCCACATGCATGTCAGGAAGCAGGGAAGGTTTTTATACTTCTTAAACATAAAAATTCCTATACAAGCGTCTGAAGAATTTAAAATTTTCAAATATTCAAAACAAATACAATTGTTTATAAAGTATTTGTAAGCAGCTAGTGGGGAATGAGCTTATACATATAAAAAGTGTATATTTCCAATCCAACTGTACAATCTACTCTTCGAAAATTTTTGTAACGTGAGTGATACTTAAAGATATTTTATTCTACATAGTGACCTGCAAAACACATAAAATTATTTAAGTTAAAGGTTCCAAATAGAATTTGGTCTCAGAAACTGCACCAGCACATTTGTGTAAGAGTGAAGCCAACAGTTACTTTATTCAAGGTTACTGACACAGATGATGTTACATAAACAAAAACAACTTTTCAAGATTAAGAAATTTGCAATTGAAAAATAGTATACCCATTAACACTTTAAAATATTCAAATGTGACAATTATTAAGTTTGATTTAGAGGAGTGTTAAGCAAATTCAGGACACTTTTAATGTTAAGCAAATTTAGTGAAAACTATGTCTATATTTTTTAACCCAAACTATGGTAGGCATACTTCACAAAATTCAGAAACACGTGAAACACTGGCATATGTGGCAGTTTATTGAATGTTCTGTCAACATAAGCCAAGTATTAAAGTTGAGAAACTTATGTTCCTAAATATATGGCATTCAGCCCTTCTTTCTGATTCCCACATCAGATCATTCTTCTCCCTAGAAATACTGAACAGGGAATTTCCATTTCCAGACTTATTTCAATTGAGTCTGCAAAAATCTCCTGCAGTTCTCGAGATTTGAGGAGAGCAGCAGCTATTGAGGCACCCCATTGCATCTGAGCAGAGAGAGAAGAGTTACTGAACCAGAAAGAAACTCCTTAAAGAATCACACTCACATTACAAAAACATTAATAGTTCACATGGAAGTGACCACTTGAGATCAATCTCAAACGATGCAGTTCCTCAGAAATAACCCCATTCAGCAGAATACTGTACTAAGATACAGTAACTGATGCACTGTTTTAACTTCCATAGTCACTAATGGTCTGATTCACTGATCCATTGTATGGAAAGGGTAGAAAAGAGAGAGGAGCAGATTCAGAAAATATTCTAATGTCACACTCATGGCTGGATTTTCCTTTGAAAATACTATGAAAGTCAGTTTGTCTTCCAAAGACAGAACAGTCTTAAAGACAGGACACTAGCTGGCAAGCTTCACACATGAACAGGACTCAAACCAAGACAAAAATCTGCCTTAGGAAAACCAGTCAGATTTAGATGTAGATAAAATAAATCTTATTCTTTCTTTCCTCACATTTAACAGATGTAATATTGGTACTTTAGAATTACTTCTTTCTGCTATACAAAGAAATTCTGTATTTTCTCTACCAATGTTTCCTCGTTAGAGCTCAGCTTCAAGGAAGGATTTTCTTCCTTTCATTTTCCAACACCAATATAGTTTTCAAGTTGACCTGTCTTCCATCCAGACTGACATTTACAAGCTGTGCTAGAAGCTGTCCTCCTCCGCTTTTCTAACCTTATTAGAGGCATAAGGAGCATATCACAGAGACAAGATTTCAAATGAACCACCTCCCCCTGAATGCCAAACCACTGACTGTTTAGACAATTAAAAAACTTAGTCTCAGCACTGTTTAAAAATCTACATATCCTGTAACAGCATCATGTAAAGAACTTCAGCAGCCACGTGTTAACATTTGCCATACACCAGCACATCCATTCTATCTGACTATAAACATAAGCAAAAACATTTACTCTTTCACAAGAAGACTTTTAAAACTATTTTATACATAGCATGAGAAATATTTTTTAACACTGAAAATATTTCAACATGTAGAAGTGAAAAAGAGAACATTATTTTAGACTGCATGTGCAAAGGCATAGTTTTTGTTTTGCATCACAGAAACCATTAAAAGGCAGAAACTAACTGCAATATTTTTGAAAACAACTAATTTTTGTACGGGGAAAAAAAGTTATAATTTTTGGTTATGATGATTATAATTTTTAGACCAAACTGGTTTTGCTCCAAAACTTCCTGTGGAACTCTAAGGAATGCAAATGCACAATTGACTTTTATTTTGGCAGCTTAGTGTTTCAAAAGGAGCAGAATGATTTCTGGGCTGAAACTGCTGCTCTGTTTAATTATCATCCTATAAATGATGTCAGGAACAGTATCAGACTAGAACTGGCACTAATATACTATAAATGGATATAGGCAATTAAAACATGAAGGATTTAATTTCAACTGAAACATATGGAGCACAGAAAATAATAATTAAATGTTATATGCAGTTAATCAGAAAGAATGCCTGCTCATTCCACTGGCCAGCTCTATGGCAAGATTAACACTGTGTTTTAAAAAAATCAAATCAAAAACCAGCAGAAAAAATTTAAACCTTGCAAACTTTTGTCTTTTTAGAAACACCTTCATTCTGCATATTTTGAAAACAGATTGAAGATTTCTTTTTCTACGAAATGAAATCTCTACTCCATGACTAGTTTTCATAATACCCGAACCATCCGAGAAGCCATAAAGAAGCAGCTTGTCAACAACTACCATCAACACAGGAACTCAACGATTTTAAGTAGGACTGCCAAAACCTCAAAAAATAAAGATTCCACAATTCTCTATATTACAATTTTTGTTAGAATGCAGTAGAGAGACAAAGTGGACGTTTACAGATTCATCCAATGCACTCAGCAGTTATGCTGATCCACTGACTTCTGTATCTTTGACTATGCAAAAACACCTTTATCCCATTTCCTTTGTGCTCCAACAAGAGGGAGCCAAACAAAGTTTAGTGTGTTCTTGGTAAATCTGGTTTCTGACACTAGGTCCTTACAACTGCTCCCCAAAACTGTTCCACATCAACAGCTTGCAGAGAACCCAGCTCAAGAACTTATCCTCTATTCTTCATGTCTGAGCTCACCACTGGACAGAGTCATTAACAACCTTCTGTCTCAAGCACACTCTTGCCATGCCTCACTCCAATGGACTCTGATTTTCAAGCTTTAGCAGAGGACTCCAGGGTTTGGGGCAGCGCAGGAATGACAAGCCTGCAGCAGCACTTCACCTGCCTCACTGAACACTCAGAGCACGCCCTCCTACAGTAGCACCTAGACCCTGAGCATTGTTCTGAAGCAGATGGAGATGCAATTGGGAAATACTGATGGAAATGGAAAAAATCCCTCCCTTTCAAAGAAGTTTCTGTATCTACACCTCACTACACACAGAATAAAAAAGCATTCCTTTTTCTTAAGGTCCCAACTTTTTTAGTCCCCAGACTGCATCTTCACCTCACTTCCCCCAGAGCAGGGCCATTTGCCCTTCTTCCCAAACCTCACAAACTTAGAAGCATGAGAGGGCAGCAGAAACTGCCAGGTAACAGGGACTGAAGCTGGAAAAAGGAGGATAATGCCTGTGGTTTTCAAAGGCTTGAGGAAGATAAGAGGACTGCCTGATGATGTGAAGATCTGAGAGAACCAGAAGAAGACTGCTAAGATTGTCGTGAAATAGAAAAAACAGGAGATTCTTGCTCTCACAAGCTTTTACCAGAAGACCTCTGAAAACCCTTTCCTCCCACCTGGAAAATCCTCAACCATCTTGAAACACTACTTGGATTTGCCCTGCTGGGAAGTCTTAAATTCTCTCTTGGCCCATTTTTTTTTTTTCCCCTATCAAATCACTGCCCACAGCAATTCTTATAATCAGAAATGCCACATGCACTACAGACGGGTGTCTGGAGCTCTTCAGAATCTGAAGCTACACATTATTTTCAACTCCACTCGTGGCTAGCAAGGAGTTAACCATAAAAGTCGACTACCTTTCTTTAGCTGGTATATTTCTTATAGGAAATTCTGCATAAGCTATCAGCTGTAGCTGAGAGGTAAGTCTCAAAACTGAATTGTAATATTGACACTTTTGCTAATTCTAGAAAGTCATTTGTTATAGAAGATCATGTTAAAGGAGCATAATGATAAGTATAACTCATTAATGAGCATAACTCATTACACTGAGTTTCTAATGAGACACACAGGAAAGCTCAAAATGCAAAGCAGCTTTGCACAGAAAGCAAGAGACAAAGTATTAAATGTTTTCTCTGATTCTTGCCAAAAGTCCTGCTCTGAATTGATGGATGAGGTTTCCTGAGGCTAAGATGCCAAAGCCAATTAGCCATGTCAATTCACAAGAATGCCAGCTGCCAGGATCTAACTTTATTACAGTATTACTTAAAAGTGAAGACATCAGCAATGTTTAAGTTCACATGACTCCTAATTTTAAAACCTACCTTTTTTAGGTTTAGGGTGGGGGCAGTGACAACGACCTTAAGTTTCAATCTACTGAAATCCTCACTGAGTGCTATGATTACCCATAATTTAATTATGTAAAGCATTCTGTTAATCAAATTAGACTACATTATGCACTGTTCAAAAGAAAGCAAGACTTCAGCTTATTTCCCTCCTCCTATGAATTCTATGTAATGTTTATATTTAAAAGTAGCAATTTATTTCAATAGTGCCTGTTTCAGTTGCCAAGCTGCATATCCCACAGAACATGATATGTGTAAAGTATATAGCTTACCCATTTATGGCATCTAATTCTGAATTCCAAAATACAATTTTTGGAAAGTGTCTTGAGTATTTGTCGACTAGAATAAAGCATGTCCAAGTCTTTGATAATTTGAAAACATCTGCATTTAATTTCTAAGCAAGGAGTTCAGAAATGTTGATCTTACAATACACTTCCCTGCACACTCACCACAATGAACTCAATCATTCCATGAAAGGGTAAAATTTTTCTTCTGTTTAGGTGCCTATGAAATAAATCTGAACATTACTATCAAGCAACAAAAAGCACCCATTTCTTTGGAATAACATCCACATTCCACCAAACTTCTCCGAAAACTCTGTATACTTCAAGTAGTCTATATTAAGTTTATTGACATCTTAATTGAAAGTTTGGATTTTTGCTACTACTACAATTATACTGCCTTTACTTTACCACCCCAGTATACAACTGGCAGTTCTTCTTGAACTATTCTGTACCTCAAGAATGCTGAGAGAATGAGACAAAAGCAGAAGAAGTATAACAAGGTTAAAGAACAGTTGCAAGTCTTCTGGAAGAAAAATCAAGCTTTCTTTTCTAGATTTTTATCCAAAGCTGGGCTTAGTTTTAATCATTTCTTGGCTGGATAGTTTTTGTTTCTGCAGACACATGCCTATACACAACTAGTTATACAGCAAATAAGAACCATTACCAAATAAGAAAGAGCTTAAAATTAATACAAGTTTGTTCTCAACTCTTGGTTTAACCAGTCAAAGGAAAAAGAGATTGGAATGAGTGACCAGCATATTGTAGTTATGCAGATCTTTGACTCTGTAAATCCTGTTTCATTAGGATTTATTTCCTTCCTTTGAGATGTTCCTGAAAGATAACTTCGTAATGTAAGCGCAAGTGCCATCAAGTGTCCAAGAAGGCTATTTTTTGTTACCATTTATAGAGCATTAAGGTTTGCCTACTGAAATGACATGAAAAAAACAAATCAAATTTCTCATTCCAGCACACTGTCTTCAAGTGTAAACTAACATGATTAGCTTTCTTTGTTGAGATTTGCCCTTTAAAATCTAAAGGATAAAAATCCATTGATCTTGGTTCTTGTTCCTGAGTTTCATAAGCCAGATTACTGTCACTGTCACCAAGTGCACGTGTGATGCCTGACTGTCCCTGCTATGACACCAGCCATATCCCAAGTGTCACTCTAAGAACACGGGGCTGACTCTACCTGGCTTTAAACAATGAGGCAGCACAAAGGTGAAGGCCATGTTTAAAGAACAAACATTGCATGAGCTCCACCTGAGTATGCCTTCCATGAAATGGGAAAGATGTGAGCTCTTTGTTTTCTACCTTATTTTTCCACTAAGATCCAGGCAGTAATGAAGCAGAAGCCATGGAAGATCCTCTCCTCCTAAACCTAGATGACAAAATAGGAGAAAAAAGCCATCCCACAACAGGAGGCAGGACTTCCCAAGGAACATCACATGACCTGATAGAAGAAGAAGCAACCAAGTCTTGATAAAATCCCATGCTACAATGTGGGCCAAAACAGTTATAAAAATGGCACTATTAGAAGCAGGGATCCAGGACTCTCTGTTGAGCTTCAAACTTTAAGTGTGTTTAGAACTATAGCCCCAGGGAAAACACTACTGAGTTGATTTCAATGTCTAAATTGATACTTGACAAGACATGGTTTCTTGTTGGTACTAAAAGGCTTAACTTGTGACAGAACTACAAAAATTACCAACTACAGCAAACGGCAAGACATCACCTGAGAGAGTTTCTCCATGCAAAAGCAGAAATTCTGCCACAAGTGAGCACTTCAGACTTCTTTCCAGCCAGGACTAAATTATGTCCTTTTTGCTCTTCCCTCACCCAGGCAGCAATAACTTGGTGCTGGATGCTTCCCTACAAGAATCAGGACATGCTTCAGAACATTGTCCCAAAATGGGGCTTTGCCCTCCACAAGGCATTACAATCCTGAGCTTCAGTTTAACACATTTTCCAAGAAGGAAAACCTTTTCCTCTGAGCTTTCAAATTTCCACAGAATCACAGAACTTTTTAGGCTGCGAAAGAGCCTTAAGATTATCAGCTCTGACCTCTAACCCAGCACTGCCAAATCCACTACTAAAGCATGTCCCTAAGTGCCACATGTATACACCTTTTAAATTCCTCCAGGCTTGGTGACTCCACCATGTTCCTGGGCAGCCTGTTCCAGGGCTTGACAACCCCTTCTGTGAAGAAATTTTTCCTAGTATCCAATCTAAACTAAATATCAAAGTACTTGTGCTATTCCAACAGTAACTTATAACATCACTTACTAATCTAACAAAAAAAAGTAGCTTAGTACTAAAGACTTTTTTGTATGAAAGAAGGAACCGAGCAACAGTTTTACCTTAACTAGCACACCATCAGCTTAAAAGGTGACAATACAAGGAACAGGGAATCTGGACATCATCAGACAAAATACACGCTTCCTGACAGCTGCTGCTGTAATCAAAGCCACAGTCACCCCAGAAGAGGGGTACAGAAAACAGTGACAAAACAATCCTGGAAGACAAATGTCTCAAGCATTTACTTGATGCACTTTCAATTATGCAGATTACTTCTGAAATGTTAGAAAAACTTTAAAAACACATTAATTTTTATCTGGCTAAAGTCTTACATCCTGGCAGACCTTGTATAATGTTAGTGCTAAGGATTACATGAAAGCACACAACAAAATTTTAATTATCTAAAAAAAACAAGGCAGGACTGGTCAAATTCATTTTACTACAACTGAAAGGTTCAAAACATTTAAAAAGTTCATTTGGAAAATTTAAATCCAGCTGTCCTTCATCCTTTTGGATTCCCTCCATGTTTGGACTAAGATGAAACTGTTCCCAACGCAAAAGAAAAGGTGACAGCTAGTCCTGTTTATGAAGTTTAGTTTATGAAGTCAGTTTAGTAAGTTCAAACAGAAAACATTTTCCTGTGCTATGATGAATAAACTGTGTAGGCAAATATAATGCTTTGCTGAAACAAATGAGATGTGTTAAATACCTGTTACTTCACAGAGTTACAAACAAAGAAGTGACAATGTTATTTTTTTTCATTTGAAAGGATATTTTGGAATTGGTACGCAATGTTTTATAGCATGTAGCAGCACTGGGTGATAATTTCTTTGAGATGCAAGTTATATTAATGACAAAAGATTGCACATTACTGTAAAAACTCCACGAAACAAAAACACCCTTCAACCTACATTATTCATAGTATCCTCCCTCATTTAATTGTAACTGGCACAAGGTATTTCTTGAGACATCTGTAACAGCTCAGATACATCAGCAATTTTGTACAGAAAGCATTTGATAAGCTGGTAAGAAAAGTCACTTAGGAATGCTCAGTGTTGGAGCATTTCTTGCATGCAAGTATCGTCCTTTACAATACTACCAGTGTACCTTTAGCAAAAAGTTAAAACTACAAGATCAGCAAAATCACAGATTAAAAGTGGCTGCTGTTGTTTATTCTCTTGCCACAGCAAGTCTCATTCCTCTTTCTTTCATTCATGCACCAATCACCCTCAAAAGCCATGAAAAAATTACAAATTTAGTGTATATGGAAAGTTATATTGGAGGGCTCTTGGCCTCAAATATTTGAACCATGTCCCATATTGTGCCATATCTCTGTCAAGCTTGGTATCTACTTGGCTCTCTGTGTGTGCCAGATATCTAAAATTAGGTTAATAGCTTTGAGGTTTTTTAAAATATTACACAGCATGAAAATTCTTTGATATTTTGAGTCACTATGACTTCCACCCTGTTAAAAAAACATACAAATATCTGGAATTAAAGTTGACTGAAGAGCAATGGATACTCATTTCTCCATTAGATCCTGAGGGATTGATTTTTGAGTCTGTGCATTTTTTCATGGTCCTAGACCAAATAGTTCAAGCTTTAAGAGCGCAACTTACATGCAACCTTCACACTTGACTAGTTGGAATAAACAATGATACGGCCAAAATGAACCCAGATTTAGCCATTTTGTGCAACTGAAAAACAAACCAGCTGTGAAGCTGCTCGGACTACTTTAAACCAGAAAAAACTCTTCTCAGCTGTGTTACTTTATCATATACAAAAGCAGAGCATCACCCACCGGAATGCCACTGATCAACTCGTTCCATATTTGTCTAAATAGTATCTCTTCCTCTGTGTATGAGAGTCTGTGTGCAGTACTGCATAAACGGCAGATGGACTGATGACACAACATCAGCAAAGGAATAAATGAGATTCAGGATCCTCAGATTTCTCTGCAATTGCTGACATTTCCCTCACTTCCATTTTCAGTACACCAACAATATCATCCTCTCTGTGTCTCTCTTTCTGGTCTCTTCCTAAAATATTTTTAATATTAATTAATTAGTTAAACCAATCCTTTTGTGGTAAATTCATTTTTTTTAATCACCTGCTCTCTGCTTTAACTAAACTCTACATTTTCTCATCTTTTTCCACTTGTTTTACCTCTAACACTCCCACACACCAACTGCTATTATGTCAGCTCCATGTCTCTTGCCACAAAAAATTTTTGGGTTTTACCCATAGTTTGTGCTTCTCTACTTCCTTTCTTCATATCTTTCTTATCTTACTTTTCAAATTTATAACTTTCCACTCAGTAATGTTTTCTCTATGGCTGGAACATACCCCCACACTTCTTCCTCCCATCACTCTCAAGAAACAGCCCTCAACAGCACCACTCTGCCTTTTGCATCCAGCTGCTTCACCTTGTGCTAAGGCTTTATATCATTTAATCCGTAACCCTCAAGAGGCTCTTATTAATATTAATATTTCCAATTCTGTAAGCAGCCCACCATACACCAGAAGTCCAAGTAGAGAATGAATAAAGACTTTGATGTAGTGATGCACAGTTTGAATTTCAAATATAGCATGCAGCTCAGCATATGCTAGGATAACTCCCCCCTCTCCGGTGTAGCATATCAATGACAATGTACTAATTTTTCTCAAGTTTTGTTTCTCAAAGAAGCTTGATATCAAGTCAGTCCTAGTTCAGATGAGTCTCTTCCTATCCTGCATTTTGAAAGTAGCCTTTGTTTGTTTTATTTTCAACACCAGAAAAGCCAAACTCTAACCCAAAGACACAGTTTCTTCAATGTAAAAGCAATAACTCAACTGTTGAGCTGTTCACAACAAAGTGTACCTCAAGTGTCTGGAAACATAAGAGCTATAGGTCGTCTTCATGGACAGTCATTAATATCATCTACTGTTCCAGATAAAAATAACTGAAAGATTACATTTCACTTTCCACCTTTTGCTGGAATCTTGGGGTTCCTTTTGATCTCAAATTATCCATGAAGGGATCATCTTATATGTTCACTATCAATGCATCTCTTATGATCCTAGAAATTTTGTGACTTCAATACATGCAATCCAAAATAGAACTTGAAAGC
Source organism: Motacilla alba alba (assembly GCF_015832195.1). Taxonomy (NCBI): domain Eukaryota; kingdom Metazoa; phylum Chordata; class Aves; order Passeriformes; family Motacillidae; genus Motacilla; species Motacilla alba. The sequence continues at coordinate 43,581,292 of NC_052016.1, read as the reverse complement.
TCCATGGCCCTGTGTATCCACAGCACTGATTACCACTGCTCTGTTCTGGGCTATTGCAGAAACTTTCGGTCTCAAACCCACATGTTAAGCAATGTCAGGACTTAGATGTGCTAATTTAGTTCTAAACTTCAAATGACTTCCAGTGAAAAGCTAACAAGTTGATTTCAGACTCTGCACATTAAAATTAAAGCTACAAATGCTTCAGAGTCTCATGCTTATTTCTAATGCCTATCTCAAAAAAAAAAAAAAAAAAAGAAAAAAAGAAAATCCAAATCCTACAGTACATTCTAATATAGCTTCAATTTAGCAGCAAGCTAGTCTGAAAATAATACTTTTATTCTATTTTTCCATAGAGCATATGTAGCCTAAACATCTTATTTTTAATCTGTCATGTTAACATGGAAGCAGTAAGGAAATGCAGCTAGGGAGTTCAGGTTCACATAAATCTATAATCACTGACTTATTTAAAATGAACCAGGACACTTATTCACATGTTTCCATTCACAAGTTTCTAGTAGCTCCAGATTAAAAAAACAATAAAAATGTCACGTTTCAAACAAGAGTCCTTAGACCCCACTGCCTTTCATGTTCTACTGCATTTAACTCACTGAAATGAAAACCGGCAACCATGCATAAAGATTTAACACACCTTTCTACTAAGGAAATTCATCTCCGAGGACAAATTGTCACATATTGCCATCTGGACAACAGGACTTAAATTTTCTGATTTTAAAGCTCTAATCTGGCTATAAAAATTCAGTGTAGCAACAGTCATGATAATCACTTATAATAACCAACAGTAACTACAGTTACCTCCTGCCTACCTGGGCAAAGGCACACATGAAGAAGCGCAAAAAAAGTTTTAATTATTATTGCTCAGGCTGCAAAACCCAGTGTAGCAAAACATGAAACAAAACAAAGGAACACATTTAGTTCCATTAACATCTTAACAGGTCCTGACACGAGTTTTACAGAGTGCAAGAAATGCAGGCTAATTTCACAATCTATCTGCCATCACTGATGATTAAAATGCGACAGCTTTCAAAATGGGACATGTTGAAATCTAAAGCTAACAGACATAAATGTTTTAAAGGCTTAGTAACTTTTTAAGTGAATCTTATAAAAGTATATAAAGTTCTAAGCCAAAAATAAGCAACACAAATAGGGAAACATTTACTGTGATTACAGGGCTTGCTTACAAGGTATCACAAATGTTTACAGAGCAAACCCTGGCCGCTCTGGCTTCACCAAAGATTTGTGACCAAAATAAGCCATTTTGCTGAAGAGAATATCCATGTCAAACGGTATGCATAAAATGTAACTGCATAGCTTGACTTTTGCCATACAGCTCTGTCCAACACCAGGTGACCAGTGTGGTACTTCATCCTTAGAGCCATGAACACAATGACAGCTTTCTCAGAATCTTGATACTCAGAGGTGCTGCTATTTAAGTACACCTATTGCCCCCTTCTCTTGGAAAGTCTATTCCAAAAGAGTGATAGTATGTTCAACTAAATACCACCATCCTTATAACCTCTCTTCTCTGAATTCAAGGAAAACTTCCAAGGTTAAGATTTCCTTGCAGGAGTCAAACCTTGCTCCCATGCATTACTGGGACTCTGAACAGCTAAGTAACTGAATTTCAAAAGGAGAATCTGACACCTTTTCAAATTAGGCTAGAAAAATCATAAAGAAAAGGAATCCTAAAGGACAGAGTATGAGTCATACAAATCAGGAAGCTATAAAATTTTCAATGGTACTTCAACAATAATAAAGTGAAAAGCAAAAACTAATTTCTTCTCTTCTGAAGTCCCCCCTTCTCTTCTAAGTTCCCCCCATGAGTCTGTCTGTAAAGACAGAGTCTATGAACACAGAACAACCCAAAAAACAATTTCTGCCTTAAATAAATTGTTAAGCACCAGAGTATGAGAGAGAACTATATAATGGGTTTGGTAAATGCATAAAGAGACTTTCCAGGATATTTACCTGCTAACACATGTCATGATATCAACTCCTTCCAAAAACTCTGCCCCCACAAAATACTCAGAATTACAAGTCATCAACAATGATTGTACAAGGACGGAAGAGAACCTATTAATTTTATCACCCTAATCTGTACTATGATACATTGCCTTTGTCTCACTCCTTTAAGTCATTAATCTTATCATCACCATCAGAGTTCAACTCATGCACAGCTCTACTGAGGCCCCAGTAAACTCTCTCAGTAGTCTGAACACAATTCTTGTTTACTTTTTTTGTAGTTTCTGTGACTATTTATGCAACTCAAACGGTACAAAAACTTGACGTAATTCCTTTGGCAAAGTAAGATCTTTCCTAAATGAGTATGATCAAGTAATAGAAGCATTTTATATTTGGAAAAAGTTAATGCACAAAGCATCATTTAGATAAATCTTATTTATTTGAAGAAGAGTAAAAGAAATATGACTCAAGATTTAAATTGATACAATCATGTGGTAAAAATGTTTGCATGCACAACTGGCACAATTTGTGAAATTATTAATTGCAAAATTGAAGTATATGTTGTTGGATTTCTCATCTGCAAAATAATGATCATTTATGTACCAGATGCCATTCTATCATGGAATAGAAATACAAAATTACCATCTTCTTGGGGCTACAAAACACAAAACTTTGAGCATAGTACAATCAACCACATTTCAGCCTCTACTTTACAGCTACTTCTGAAAGACCTTTGATCACAATTTGCTCTTAAGGGAGTTTTAGTCATCTAATTAGCCATAATTCTTGAGGAAAAATCCTGCAACAATTTTAAAAAAATGCAATGAATCTCAGCATCTATCAACTTTAAACAACACATTTCCCATGGATCTTACATGTTTTTATTCTCTATTGAAATAAGGACTACTTACTTGATTAGCCATGTATATTGTGAGAAGACCTCTCCTATAAACAAAAAAGATAAAATAAGTGGATGAAACAAATATTTTTTTCAGACTGAAGAAAAACACTTGAATCAATAAGAATATTTTATTAAAAAAGAGGTATTTTTTTTAAAAACAGATTATTGATGGAGGATGAATCATTACCACCTTATAGAAACATAAGTGCAAACATAAAAATAGCATCTTGACAGCACAGCATCCAAAGTAGTTAGGAATTACAGGAACCAAGTTATATATAGCAACCAGCTACTCCACGTGAGTCCTGAAGCTGTCAGAAGGGGCAAGGCACCTTGAATTACACACAGCACTTATCACAACTTAAGCCTACATATGAGCCAGTAACATAAGCATGCAAACAATGACCTAAGCCTAAGTTAAATTGTGAATTTGCAGCAAAATGCTCATGTGTTAATTTCTGTTTTGTAATTGGTGCTATGCAGCTCCAGGCACCTTAGCCCTTCTGCCTACAATATCAGGAAATGTTATCTACTGAGACTGATGCACAAATCTTGGCTCAAGCCAGTTGAAAGTCACAGTGCCAAGAGTCCCCTGGAACAGTGGCCACCATCTTCTCTTCTAATCTTTATCTACACTTTTTTCCACTCCTATTTTTTAATCTGTCTGTCTCAGCCCACAGCTCACACTGTTCTTTAGCAAAAGTATAAACTTGGGCTCAAGCTCACATTTTTGTTGTTACTATTGCAGCACAAGATGAAAACTGAAATTGACTACGTAGATGTGAGCTACTCCAGCAACTGACTGCACTGTAGGGTCCAGATTAAATTAAAATTATTTCCTATACATCAGTCACAACCCACCATCACCCCTGAGAAAGTGGAAGACGTTACCAGTGGAGATATGCTTTGCCCTCAATTATTCCTCCTCTTCTGCAAAGACTTCATTAGAAACTGTGGCTAAAGGTTTGAACACTCAGTTCCAAGTATTCCTACTAGACTGGTGTGGTGTTACATTTTAGTCAAATGGTGTGCTCTGTCTCAACCCTCGAAAATGTACGGTTTACTCCAAGCTGTGATCCTCCCCTGCAGCACCATGTATCTGTAATCCCATTGGCCCAAGTCTTATTCCGCGCCCACTTTGGATCTCCCTCTTATGCTGTGTGAGGAAGACCAAACTCTCTCTTGGCCCATTTTCTCCCTAGGCTCTCCCTCTCCCCCCCTCCCCTTTCCTCCTCCTTCCCCCTCAGAAACCACGCTGCTCCCGGGGGTGGGACCCCCAATAAACCCTCATCTAATCAGCACCCTCAGAAGCTGTGTAGAGTTTCCTTGTCTGCCTGCTGCTACCAGCGAACACATAGCTTAGGGGGCCCCCGGGGATCCCCTAAACGAACAGCAACAGACTGGTGTCCTTATCTCCTTGAATTTACCGTCAGCCTTGTAGTATTTGGGATTTTTCTCATTGACCCCACTGGGCTTACACAGAAAACCTGAAATTGTTTGTGAAGGCACCACACATTCAACTATTAAAGTTTCTCAGTATGGAATTTAGTTTATGACCTGAATCCATATTTGTCTTCACGTCCTTTAGGATTTTTTTTTAATATTGCTACTACAGAAGGTAATATACAACAGAAGGCTTAACCCAGGCTTGTATGTTCCATTTTGTCATGACATTTTAAATTTCCGAGCATTTATAGAGTGCTTAAAAGAACTGTGCATTAACAGAACATATCTTGCTATCAGCTCAGTTGAAGAAGTGAACAAAACAAAAGCACAGATAGCAGGAAATAAATCTATATCACACAGTTCCCAAGCTTGCCTCATCCAAAAAGTTTATTCCGTGTTTACTAATCCCCATGTTTACATGTCCGTAACTTTGTCAAACTACGCATCCAGATCAAGATTTTTCACAGCAGCCATCTAAGATGCAGGGATACATTCCACTTAAAAGTTTTACTGCTTCCACATCATACTGAAGTTGTGGAAAGTAGTAACACAGCATACTGGCTTCCACACGTTGCTCTCTACTCACAGAAAAGATTCAAATTTGGTTTAAGTTCAAAACTTTAACCAGCAAAATCCGTTTGTTTCATGGTTGTTTTTTTATTTAAATAGCAGAATTACAAATCTGCTCTCTGTATACCTTCTCTACCCAGTACCACCCTGTGCCAGATACTAGAAACAAGGTTCTAGCATGGAAGCCTAAGGAAAAAAGGCCTGAATCTAAAGATTTGGTGAGGATGAGGCATACAAAAAAAAAAAGAAGACAAAAGGTAGGGAACAGGGTCCACGAGTATTTAAGCAAAATAGCCCCTACAAATTGCAATAAAGCATGAAAATACTGTGTGACATTTCTGAACAGGAAGGGGTAAAACTTTACCTGACGCAATAGACAAATTCAACTCCCAGGCTGGTCTGCAAACGTTCACCTAGTCTTTCAGTTCACTAGCTCAAGTGATAAAACAATATTGGTGCCCCAACCCTTCTGAGTAGCAAACTGCCAGATAATACACAGCTCTGTGTACTGTAAATCTTATTTTAATTTGTACTCAAGAAAATACACTGGATTTTTCCTGTTTCTTAGATTTTTTTTACCCCTGTAAAAGCATTAAAAATTTATGATAAACATCCACTCAGCCATTTGGAAACACAGAGATAAACCTACCCATAGGAGCTAACCTTGTAACTCAATCCACTTTGAGTATTCTGGAAAATGTCAGAACATCAAAAACATCCTGCAGTAACACACCTATGAGAAGACTCAACCAGCAAATGAGCGACAGATGCAGCTTTCAGAGTACACTCTGTGTGTTCACAGTTGTAGATTCTACAGTGGGCATGAAGCAGGATGATCATTGCTATGTGCACATAACTTACTTAGTGGAGTCTCCCCTGCAATCTCTCTGTCAGGCAGGCAGGGCTTTTTGGCCTCCCACTGAAATTTATTTAGTCTTTTTTAAAACACTAACAAACTAAGAACTAAATGAGGTTTTGTTTCTATTGTAGTCCCTTTGGGGTAAAATGCAACTCACCAACCACAAAGACAAAGAAAGGAAAAGGGGCTAGAGAAGAGGAAGGAAAGAACTCAGAAGCTGCAGTGCAGCTGCAGCAGGGCCAATGTGAGAAGTAGGTGGCTGGGAGGAGACAAAATGCGCAGACAATAAATTTGTGCACGGAAGTAACTTCGGAACTGAAAACACAGCAAGTTGTTAAGATGACGCCACCTCCAATTGCCTGCAACAAGCCCGGCTGTGAGGCCCAGGCTAACTCCAAGCAGAAAGAGTTTTCTTTCTCCAAATTAATTCTGTGACGGTTTTAAAAATAAATAGCCTCATGTTTCCATGGAAAAGGGAAAAAAGGGGGAGGGGGAAAGGGCATTCTTCCTGGCCCTGTGCAAATGTGATCCAACAAGCCTAACCCAAACCTGAACTCTGCTGTTAAAAAGCAGTTGGAAGTTCAGAAAATGTTGCACTGTTTTGTAGCAATGACAGCTGACAGAAAACAGGACAGAAAGATGGAGGTAGGCCAACTAAAAGGGTCACTGGTACAACCCAAGGACTGTATTAAAACTGCAGCTGGTAAATAGGGGGAGAATATAATTGGGAAATGGTATTAGGAGAGCAGGAAATTATTAAACAATAAAAATAATTAGTCAGCCATGTCTAACCACATGCTTTGAGGAGGTTTAAAGATACTAATACACAGCTTACATTTCACTGCTTAAGTCCACGAACCAGTGCTGAATGCTAACCTTGGCAACACCAACACCAGCAGGTGGCTACAGCAGTGGCAGTCTGGCAAGGACACTACGGGAAAGCCCAACCAGACACACACAAATCCCTACTGCCTGCTCTTCCTCCATGGTTTCTGTCTTAAGCCATTTTCCCCAAAGGCTGCTTACATAAATATCTTCATTGTGGCTTCCCAATGACTCCCAGTCACCTCTTCAATTGATAGTCTCTCCCATACCCAGCTCTCTTTCTAATGACATCTCTGATCTTTAACTCAGGATGGAAAAACATGAGCTAGGGGTAACCTTAAATTCATGAGCAGTAGACCCAGGTCCATCCTTCCAGTTTCTTGTATTAAATTAAAGAACCAAAAAAATACTTTGCTGAAAAAGTATTAACACGACAGATCTCCTCCACCTGAAAATGGAGGCTTGCATGAAAGTAATCATGTTTTATTTGCTCTTAAATTCAAGTCTCAAGGAGAAGTAGTGTTTGGTATACTTTTCACATTGTTTCTCCTCCGTTTTCTTCCCAATTTACACTTTTAAATTAATTTTCTAACATGCTTGATAGAGAACTAAGTAGGCAAGGTCTCAGAGTTTAGTTATACAACACAGGTCACATTATCTACAGTTGAATAATTCCAATCTTGCAGATTCCACATTTAATGGTAAAATTACAGAAGATCACAGACTTCTAGAAGATAATTCTCTTGTTCATTTATACCTTCCTCAAAGAAAAGTTTAACTCAATAAAATTTGCTTTTTGGACAAGTTGGGAACATTCAGACCAAATTATAACAGCAATAGTTTCTAAACTAAACTTCAAAAGAGAACCAGATATTTTTGTTATTGCACTGCCCAGAGGAAAGAGTCTAAAATAACGGCTAAAAACCCCCAAAAGCTACAGGATAAAAATAACAAGGAAACCTAGCAGTGCACCGGGCTGTATTACCAGAAGTTTAGGTAGGAGGTCAAGGGAAATGATTAAACCCACTTACTTGGCAGAGCCACAGAGCCCTGTGCCTGTGGTCCTCAATACAAGCAAGCATTGATCAGCTGGGCAGACTCCCACCTGATTCAAGGAAGACACGAGAGCACTGCAACAGGGACTCAGAGGTTTGCAAGGCTGGCCAGACAAATCCCCAAGCAAGCCGGATCGAATTCAGTGCCAGCCCTGCTCCAAGCAGGAAGCTACACTAGCTGAACTCCCAAGCCTTACCTGAACAATTCTGTTATTCTACAGAAAAAGATGGATGCAACTTCAAAATATTGTCAATAATTATTTTTAGATTATAAAATCAGAAGAGATAACAGTAATCAACAACCTGTCTTCCTAACGAATACAAAACACGAACTCTTCTTTAATGAATTAGCCATTTACTTAAAAAGATCAAATTTGTCACTTAAGTATTTCCAATCACCACAATCACAGATACATTATTTTATGGGTACTTATCTTTACAGTTTGCACCCTAAGACAAGAATTAGTCTGGTCTCTGAAAACAGTTACATCTTTACCTCCCCTGTAACACTACCCCCTCCAACCAAGTCCCCCTCAATACCATTTCTTAAACAAGAATTACACTCCTTCAGTTTTTCCATGACGTTCCCTACGTTTTTAATCATACTTATAGCTCTTTGCTAAAACTGTCCCAGTTTTTCAAAATTCATCTTTAGGACTTCAAATGAAAATCTAGGAAATATAAACCAGATTAAAGTTCTCCTATCTTTTGTTTAACCAAAAGTATTTTAAAGTCAAAGTAATCATTGGGTGCTGCTTTCAGACTTTGCATTTGCCTGTGAGCAAGGTATTTGTATCTTCTTGTAAGTGCTGTAAACTCTGGAAAACTTATTTGATTGGGGCGAAAGTCCAATTTCCCTCACACGTGAGTTAAGAATTTTATTTGTGCCAATAGAAGCAGCAACTGTCCAAATCTGCATGCCAACATATTGTTTGTGGAACACTTTGCTGAAGAATGTTTTCTTGCTCGGCTTGATGGGCTATAAAATTCAAAAAATAACTCTATTTTCACAAGCAGCATAAGCTTTTGCTTCATATAATAGTAAATCACACAAAATACCAATCTTTAAATACAACCAAGATTGTTTTTTCCTACAAAATTCATTGCCAGTTCTCTCTCATTTATGGTTTTCCTTCAATGTATTTATGGTTTCCCTTAAATACAGAGTTGTTACTAAGCTAAAAAAAAACCAAAACACAACAGCACCATCCACACACACAAAAAAAACCCTAACCAACCGACCTTGCCTGAAGGTGGGATGAATCCTTACAAAGTACTTACACTCATGGAAATGCTACCCTAAATTAATTATTGCAACCAGAGAAGCCCTCAAAGAAAATTTCCAACAGAAAGCAAACATCTTCTCTTTCTCTAAAAAGCCACAGAAGAGAGGAAGGACCTGTCATTTTTAAGCTATATTTTTCTCAACATTTATTCGTCCTTCTGAATATTTCTTTCTTTCATGCATTTTGCCTTGCCCTGCCCATCTTTTGTGTCTAATAGCAGCACTCCAGTTCCTAGAATTTCCTCATGAAAAACTGTTTTTGGTGATACGAAGTTTAAATAATTGTCTCCTATATTGCCTTGTTTCAGTTTAACCACAAACCTTTCTGAGCAGACATCCTGAAATCTCAACATTCACTGCAATTAATTAAACTTACTTGAACTACTATAACTTTTTTTTACCAGTATTGTGGTTCTTATGATCAAGGGTTTTTGCTTTTTTTTTGTCTGCTCAAAACTAAAGGGGAAATAAGTTAGCAAGTCAGAAATAACAGGAAGTAACTACAGCAAGATGAATACTGTGTACAGAATTAACACAAATTGACTGAACAGGCATCTCCTTCAGTGAGAACAGCCCTAGGTGTGACCTATAAGAGGGAGCCCCTAAATTCACCCCCAGGGCAAGGGACACACCAGAGAAGGTACATCCAGGCCCCATCCCTGCAACCCAACACAGGCCCCATCCAGGCCCCAGCTCCCACAACCCAACACAGCAGCAGCAGCAGCCAGCAGCACAGGCGGATAGAAGGAGCCTGACGATGGATATAGCAATATGTTAAAAATCTTCATACATGCAATTAAGAGAACAGGTTCTCTGATTAAACATCTAATGGATGGATTATGTTCCTCCACATATGCAATAAATTTAAACAGCTGGTGGGGCAAACACCCAGAAAATAAAAATATCCAACTCACTGCTAAGACAAGAGCTTTTTAGCTTTGCTATAAAGCCTTTAACTTCATCCCCAGTATAAAACTTCAAATTCCTCATATCTGTTTTTCCAAAAGCCCTTCATGTTGACAAACCAAGAAGACTTTACCAAGAAGAAGCAGGTACTAGAATCAAAACTCACCTTTCCTTGTGACCTATACAACAAAATCTGAACTATACATGACTTCTGTAACCATTTTTTCCATAAATTCATTATATTAGTGTCCTACAAAATGAAGTCTGAATTTTATGTGAATGTCACTGTTCACTGAATCTGCTGCATATTCTGACACTTATCACTGTATTTTAACTATTTTTTATTATTTGTTACAAGTCTAAGAAATCACAAATAAAACTACTTTTATAAAAATCTCTGGATTCAAACACAAATATGGAATGGAATGTTAAACAAAGATAAAACCTTTGCTGTACTCACTTGTTACAGCAAAACAGTAATTTTTAGTGATAAATATTTTCATATATATGTATATATCATATAACAATATATATCATTACATATTTTATATATATATATATATATACACATATATATATATATATATAATTTTAGTAAATGGCAAAACTTGAGAACATTTGTCCTCTTTGAATTTAAAAGAATAAAGAAAGAAAAAGAAAGATTCAAAAAGAGTTAACTTTGGCTTTAATTTCTGAACATAAACTAACAAGCTAACATAATAGTTTGTAATGGCTCCCCAGACAGGACTCATGGTCTGCAAAAACAGGAAGAATTCCTCCCATCAGCTTCAATCCCTTCCCCACCACGGTAAAACACCACTTTATAACCTGCAGAATTAAGTGAAATACACAAATCACAGGTTTCCCTGAAATGAAAGAAGTTAAAATGAAGAGGTTAAGAGGTAGGGTTTTCTCTGCTTTACAGCAGCTTGACACCACAAGCGAACCCAGCATAGATGTGGAGTTGTGATTGCATCCCTGTAATAACACAAGCACTACAGATTATGTTTAGGGTATCGTTAATCTCTCACACCCACCAATTTCCTACTAACAGCTGGAGGTCAGCAGCGAAGTCCTGGTGCAAAAGTTCACTTAAAATCAGCAGGAACAGACAAGCTTTCAAAATAATGCTGAAAATTATGAAAACAGACCTAAGCAGTGAGTTTTCTAAATAGAACATGGTAAATTTTTAGCTTAGTAAAGACCAGTAGGTAAGTCTTTAGCACAAAAATAATGTTCAGAACTTCATCTCAAAAACATACAGTTTAAGGACTCATGACCCACTTTTTTTAAAAGGAATTTCCTTCAATATTTTGTGTTGTGTAAAGTAGGAAATGGACACTTTGCAAGCTGGAGAAATTGAAATTGCTCAAAACTGTAAATCAGTAATTCTTGCTTTGAGCACATTACATGTTAAGCAAAATGGTTTTATGCAAATACTCAGAATTTGCTGTTCTTAAAAGGAAACAAAATAAACTCAACATGTTCTATGATTTGAACACATGCCAAAGAAAGGGTATGAGAAAACTGGAATGGGAGAGAAGCCAAAAATAAAATATATCTAGAGTAATACATTCCAGTTAAATTAGTACCAATAATTCTTACAGAGTTTCCAGAAAGTGCAACACAAGATAACATCTATAGTTCAATTTTTTAAACTCCTTTATGCTCTATTTTATACAGATTTTTCTTTCACTATTCCCTCCCTCTTCCTTCTCTCTGAGTTTCTCTATGTTATCTGCAGAGCAAAAACAAATGCTGACCTACAGAGGGGAAAAAACCTCTTAATTAAAGTGTGATTTAACCTCACAAGATTCTGTGAAGAGATAAAAAGATTCCAAAAAGCTTATTGGTATTATAGAATGACTGACTGGGAGATAACAGAAGAAAAACAAATTTATCAAACCTCAAGAAAAGAAATGAAGGATTTCAGGATTTTTTAAATTATTCACATTCTTGGTGCAGAAGGTCTATTTAGTGTTAAGTAAGGCCCCAAATAACAATTTCTTTGGGCTGTTTATAGTAACACTGAACTGTTTTTAATCAGCTCAGTCAATCACAAAGAAAACACTCGGTTCTTTCTGGGCATGGGCTGCTTGGCCACTCTGTCTGGAAGGTATGAGCATAGGGCACAAAAGCAAATACTTTTGAACAAAACTGCTTTGGAGACTCTCAGCAGCAGCAGGTCATTGTTTAATTTATTCTGTTGGCAATCACTACCACTCTAAAGTAAAACAGGACACTATGGACAGAACGGTTAATAAAAATTAGGAAGAGTAGGACAGGGCATGGAAAAAATTCAGAGTTGAAAATATGTCCAGTATTCACTGGCCTTGGACATATACTCAGTGTATTTTCAGAAGGCAGGAAGGAGAAAATATTTGTCATATAAGGTCACTCCTTCAGCTGACAGCTTGGGGCTGTCCCAATATCAGCTGAAATTTATCCAGTATTTGACCTATTCTTCTCAACCTCTACCCTCCAGCCTTTCTCAAGTTAAGAGCCCTTCAACCACACCCTACCTGCATATTCCAAAACCAGCTCACAGCAGCTCAGCAAGAAGCAGCTCCAGAGGTTCCCTAAGAAGCCCCTTGGAATAGCTGGCCTTCCCTTTCCAATTTATATTCTGTTCTCAGTTTGAGACAGTCCAGTCCACAACACAAGTTTTTTGATAAGCTACGTTTGTTTAGCTAAGATCAGTTATTTCATCTATTTCAAAAGACTTAAGCAGCCTGATCAAGTCTGTTACACGAATAGAGTCATAATGTTTTAATGTTACATTTGTGATAGGATTATACTGTTTACAAAGCACCTGAAATGAAACAATTTGTAAAAAAAAAAAAGAAATCTATTTGATTTTACAAATCAATCTAACTCCAACAAGTAACTACTGAAGCTTTTCGTGTTGTGACTAACTTCTAAATTCCCTTGTATTCAGCAACAGCAGACTAGCACTTCCAAGGGAAGTAGTATATGAAGTTAGACTTGTCAACATACAGTGACATTAGCTTTTTTCCCTCCCTTTAGACCCTCTAATGACAGCCTATTAAGTAATTTTAAAAACAGGCTTTAAATCCAGTTAGGAACTATTAATTTAATCACTCAGAAGACAGATGAAGAATGTGCCTATTAAGAATGTGCCTACATCTGTAATGGGGGTCCCACAAGGGGTCCCAAGGAACAGCAACATCAGAAATCAATGTGAATCTTCTCTAGAAGGGCAAGCTAACCACACTAAGAGTTTGACTGAGTGTCATTTCAACACATCCCTATTGACTGAGAAGCCAGTTTCTGGCAGGACATCAGTACTGAATGATGAACTGTGCCAGATACTACAGACAGACGTTAATGAGACATTTCACCTACCAAAGACAGAAATAAGCTATTGCCAAGTCCACTTTGAACCTATTGTTTTCTGGCATTAAGCTCAAACATCCAAATTGCCAACAACTGATACTGGAACATTTTTGCTACTTCCTCAGTCCATTGCTCAGAAGGAATGAATAACAGACACTGAGGAGCTTAAAAGGAAAAAAATATCACTGAAGCAGCAAGATGGGAGCCCATATAAATTCCTTCACGTAGACCAAATTATGCTGTACTACCTGACAGTCCATATTGTTTCAGTCTTTCACCAAAGCTGGAGCAGTCTGGATTGCGATAACAGGTACTGGCCCAAAGTCATGAGACCTGTTTAATTCCAGGCTTGCTTTCAATACCATGGACATTGTTTGTTCCTGCTTCTTAGACAGACTGTCTTTAGGAGAAGGTTTTAAAGGCATACACTCACTTTATCAAAAAAGATTCAATCTGGAATAGAGGTCATTAGATTACAAGAAACACCACAACACACAATGTTTTATTTCCTTACCAAAGGAAATAAAAACATGTCATTTTCTGTCCCAGGATGTGGAGGGGAGAGGCCAGGAAGGGGAAGTAAGATGTTTGACCTAAGAATAGTGCTGTAATCTTTGCCACAGAAAAGCTCTGCATGATTACTGTAGCAAATCATTACCACTCTAAGTCTTTACCTTCACACTTTTCCTGCTGCAGGAGCTAACAACGACCTTAGTTCCTTGGGAACAATGAGGGTCCAGAAAAGTCAGTTGTTCTACAGAAGGTTTATAGGTGTGGCTTGCATGGAAACAAATACTTAAAATGCTCTCATCTATAGTTTATAAAAACAATATCCTACAAGCAGACCTAAGGAGCACAGCACCAAAAAGTTCCCTCCAAGACTTCCAGCCATTGCACTAGAGTCATGCTAGGCATGGATATTATCTTGCCAGGTAAATGTCAGCACTCAAGCCAGCTCACCTAAGCAGCATCTGAAGTTTATTTTATACCAGCAGAGTACTTATTATTCCCCCTCTGGGAGCTCCATGTTACACACAAGCATTCAGACACAGAAGATGTATTAGGTGTTTGCTTAAGCCAAGGAAGTCCAAATGAGTGTGTCCTGGATGCTAGTGCTGGGCCAACAGGGCAGAGTAATTAATCCACTGTGCTATTTGAATTTAAATCAGACTCACAGAATAGTCCAATGTTCAGCAGCAATCTGAATGTTAGCATTTTATCTGTCAGCATTTCAACAGGATTGTAAGTTTTACAAATTTTGGAGTGTTTTTTTATGGTTAATGATGAAAAACAAAGAATATAAAATTCTACTACTATGCAGATGACTAAATAATTTTTACTTAAGTTTTCAGCCTACAAAGTGAACAGAAACAGATTTGCCAAAAGTGGTTCTTGAAATAATTTTTAAAAATCAAACTTTAACAATAATTAAGTCTCAGTTACTCATGGAGCCATGCAGAAAGACAGGAAGGTATCTGCACAGTCACCTGGGATCTATCAGAGCTTGCTGCTTGACCTTAGCACTGCCCTTTGTTCACCCAGGCTGGCCCCATGTGCACTGATAGAGTAGGCCAGAGTTTAATGGGTGCTGCCCGAGATATCTTTACATTCATGAAGCAGCCACATGGCTGGTGCTGACCCTATGCTGGTAAATCCTTCTCAAACTCAAGAGATGTGGAGGCCACTGAGCAATTGCAACCAAATAGTCCTGCATGATCCATCTCAGCCCTGACTCTAACAACACAAAGAGAAAGTAAACCCAGTCTCTACAGACTCATCCAGATGCTGCAATGTATTCTGCAGTGTCTCCAGAATCACAGGTATATATTTCACATGGGATCTTCCAGTATTCTTCCCTGTCTGCCTGTGTTATCCTTGAAAATGAAATGTCAACTATATAGCTGTAGCTGCTCTTCATCTTGTGCAAGACTTCAGTTACCACACAAGAAAGCTGAACCAAATTTTTACAGCATTCAAATGCTGCAGCCTGAATGTTAAACTTGGTTGCTTGATACTTATGCAGAAACAGTGAAGTTTTTCAGAATTCTGGATCGTTTATAACCTGGACTGACTAACTACACATGTATGGAACGGTAGTCACTGATTCCCAATAAAGCTTCTTGCTCTGTTCACAAGTAAAGAATTTGCCTTGCCAAACTTTTGCTATCTCAAGTGGATGAAATCTAGACAGTTATCTAGACAGTAATGAGACACAGAATGGTGAATCATGCAACTGGTGGGAAAGAAATGACCGGTATGAAACAGAAACACACATTTCAGCTAGTTAGGAAAAGTCCAAGTGATAAGTGCAGCCATTTCTTTTATCCAGAAGTATAAGGATTATACCTGTATCTTACGTGCACACACAGAATCACAAGGAGTAAAGGGCAGGAATGAAGGATAGACTTCCAGTAGGAATAATTAAGAACATCATACAGGAAAGAAGATCTTTCTTACACAGCAAACCAAGTGGTTTCCACATTTCATATAAATGAAGCAAATTTTACTCTGCAGCTACTTTTACAAATGAAGCAGACAGTTCATACCACGCCAGTAACACAGCATCTTTCTATGACCCACAGAGGACATCCTACTCCTTCACACAGGACAGCCTCACAAGACAGCTACAATTTAAAGGACAGCCTTTCCCTCATCCACTAGATGGGTGACCTGGTCACAGAAGGACATCAAATAAGTTAAACAGGACTTGCACTTTGTGAACTCATGTTAACTGTGCCTGGTGATCATGATATTCCTTTAAATGCCTTTGAATATTACCCAGAATAATCTTCAGAATGTTTCCAGAAACTGAGGTTAGACCAACAGGTCTATGGCTTATTGGGTCTCCCCTCAGACCCCTCCTGTACATAGAGTAACACTGAGAGGGGTCCTGTTGCACCAGCCAATAGCTCCTTCAGAACTCTGGCATGAATCCCATCAGGCCGCATAGACTTGTGAAAATCCAGCTGATACAACTGGTTCCTTACAATTTCAGTGTCTGCAAATGGATTGTACTGACATACGTGGTCCTCCAAATCAAAGAACTGAGCAGCCCAAGGTCTATCAATGTTATCAAAGATGGAAGGAAAAAACAGTCTCTGCTCTTTCTACATCTGTATTAGTTAGGTGACCACCTTCAACATGTATAAACGTGTTTTCTTTAGACTTTTCCTTGCTATTAATGCGCTTTAAAAAGCCCTTCCCTGTTGTCAGATACAGCACTGACAAGTTTCAACTCTAATTGAGTTTTTGGCCTTTCAAATCTTTTCCCTGCATATGCAAACCTCAGCTCTGTCTGTGATGCCTGACCTCACTTCCAGAGATCACAGAGTTTCCTTTTCCTCTTGAGCTCCACGAAGTGCTCACTGTTCAGCCAAAGTGGTCTTCTGGCCCACTTGCTGGACTTACAACATGCTGCAATTGCCTGCTACTGCACTTAGAAAAGACAGTTCTTAAAAACTGACTTTATTAATACTGAATTAACTGAACTGGAGTTAAAAAAACTCCAGAAACTGTTTCTAGAATTAATACATGATTCAATAATAGTAAGACAAACAGAAAACTCTCTGAATATATCAACAAAGTTATGACTGCCAGGGATATACCTTAGAGAGAGCATCAATTCTTCTAGTTTAAAATACTAGCCTATCATGGGTTTTTCCATGAAAAATATCCCAAGGGCTGCCTATCCTAAGCTACCTGCCATTCACAATGTTGCCTCCATCACAGCATCTGACTTCTGCATTCCCAGCCTTGAATGAGCAGTTTTCCCTTCTTCTGATGACTGTTAAAACAATCTGTTTTTGTGGAAGTGTCCCTGTCCATGGCAGGGGTGTTGGAACTAGACGAGCTTTTAGGTCCCTTCCAATCCAAAACATTTTATGAGATGGTTCTAGAACTACAGCACAGTAGCCGCCCTCCAAGCATGCAGCAAAACATGTTCAAATGTTTATGCATTCTTACTATAAAAACATAAATCCTCAAACACTGGCTTTCACCAAGGTAGTTGCTGAAGTACAACGAAATTTAACATATTTTGGTTTAGAAACAGAAACCTTTCCCAGTAACATCACAGCCTGGCTCCATATTCCACAGCAATAATCACTCTAGATGAGTACAATTCCAAAAAATTTGTTTTCCTGCTAGGTCTCCTTACCAGATTACACCACAAAATACTCATGTCAGTGATCCAAACTCCAGAGTTTTTTCACTACAATACAAAGAATATGCAAAAAATCATCCATCAACATGGCTTGCTTTTTCAATTTCTTACCTGTATCAGGTACAACTAAAGCTTGCAAAAACACTTGCTGTGTTAAAAGAGTTTGTTCACTTGTTTTGATTACTCACCCCACCAAAACGGTGATTTATCTGTTTCCCTAAAATATGTCAAACTGAATAAACACAAAACATTTTTGAGAGATTATCACCTCAAGTGTAAATATACTATACTACTATAAAGAAATATATATCAACAAATTTGTATTTGAATGTTACAAAGTTACAAAATTCATGTATTTCTTTACAGTGCATACTTTTAAGGATTAAGTGCTGCCATATTCCTCCTTTATAATGTGTTTAGACTAATTGCAGTTATGGCAGGCAAATAATCCTAACAGCACTGAAAATTTCATCAGAACAAACATACAGTGTAAAAATTCCACATTGTTCTCACACAAATGTTTCTGTCACTTTTCCAAGCAGTGAATAGTAATACTTTAGTTTCCAAGAACACTAAATATATGTGTGTATATATAGATCTCCTCTACAACACGCACTGTTGCACTGCTTTACTTTTGCAAATGCATGTGCTTTAAATATTTTTCTAAGAGTCCAGCACATTGGGTTTGTTTTGTTTTTTTTTTTTATGAAAAACACCCAAAGTTTTCAACTAAAAGCATATTACAAATACTTGCCCAGAGCAAGATTTTACAACCAAATTCTAGAGGCCCTAAATCTCAAGTTTTATAATACCATCAGTGACAGAGTCGTAACTGTAGCGACGAGACAGGCGCCGCTATAATGTTAACAGCCAGTATGTAAACACTAATGCAGCCTAAGGGAGGAGCAGGGGCAACCCCACAAGTGTCCCTTCACAAATGCCACAGAAATTTTAGGTGGCTGCAGTTAAACTTCCTCTAGTTTAATTAGTTACAAAAGGCATGGGAGAAAATCCAAAACAGCCAGGTAAAAAGAAAATTAATTTAATTAAAACTGGAATTGTGTCCCCTCTTAAAGCTTTATAGTTCTTGAAATTCATTAATACACAATTTTTTGAGCAAGAGTCCAATAAAATGAAGTTTTCCATTTAGCCACTAGCAAAACACAACTTCAAATGGTTTTGAAATATCAGCACATTTACAAAACACTTAAAGAGAACATAATTTTTTCCTAGAAAGTAATCACAGAGGACTTAAATACAGGCTCTCCACCAAGCTTTGGTACTTCTTTGTCTTAGAAGTCAGCAAGGTACAACTGATCTAATCAGATTTCCAGTAACAGGCTGGCTTCAGCCAAGTCTCAAATCACATTTCAACAGCTTGATTCACAACAATTTTAACAAGTACATTCAGTTACTTCTGTGCTTTCTAGCAGTTTCAGTACTTCTGGAATGAGGCAGTGCCACGTCTTTCGCTCCAAGCCACATATCTCCTCCTTACTGTATGTTCAATTCTTGGTGCTATCATTTAATAGATGGTGAAAGAAATGACAGGAGACTGTAACTTGGAATTACAAACAGAAGCCAAAAGACTGAAGCAAAATATGCTTTTTCAAAAATTATAAATAAAATTGCTTCTTATCACCAGTTGGAAACACCTCTTGTAGGAGCTAACAAGGATTGTATGATTAAACAACTCCATACAAAGGTTAATAAAATGAATGCATAGATTGCCTAAGGAAGCTCAATGAATTTAAAGGAATTGAATCATCTCTATTTTTGAGGAGACATTAACACAGCCTTTAATGTCTAATACTACAAAACTGAATTCTGTGACGAAACAATTGCACACTTTTCTTTAATAAAAGATGTAAAACAGGTGAAACTGCAAAGAACATTATACCCTTTTAAGTATAATCATGCAACTGCACCTATTAGAATTTTGTTTGCTTATTATTATACAGCCATTGCTATTATGACAATATAAACATAAAGAATGAGTAAAATATTGACAATTAAAACAAATTACAGCCAGTAAAAATGCTTCCTCCTAACCCTTAGAGGCAATCCACAAAGCTTGAGAGCAGTAGAAAAAGGAGTTCCTCCGACTGGAGTAAGGGACAAAAGGCATAGAATATGTGTTTGCAATGTGCAGATTCAAAATCTCCATGTTTATGTATCCAAATCCAACTCTTATCTAAGAAATATTTTTTATCAAAACGTTACTTAATCATAATAATGTGACCAGTTCTCTTTCAATAATCTTCCAGAACATTTATGGATACATATACAATAAAAAGTTTAAAACAATTTTTATTCCTTGGCCTTTTCCAGAGATCCTGATAAACTAGTTTTCACAGACAGGACAGCTATATTTTATGGTCACCACACAGAACAGACATGGACATATTAATGTGCCATTTATATCTTTATAGACCTGTAAGAGCATAAGGAAGTGCAGAGCCTGAGTCTGTTTGAAGTTTCTATGCAATGTCACCTCCCCTCCTCATTGCCAATGTCCTGCAAATCTGTAATTACATATAATACAGATAATATCTACAATCAAACTAATTCTGTCACACATTAGAAACCATGTTCCTCCTCAGGATTATAATGCGCCTAGCCAAAAAAATCTTTTTCCCATTCTTCCACATGAATTACATACTACAAGGCTGGCACACATGAACAGCAACACTTAGAAGAAAATCTGATTTCAAAGCCTGCTGTTCCCAAGTTCAGGACTGACAAGGACACTGCGCAAGCAGTGAGGTACTTAAAATAGGGTATCCACTTGGGAAGAGATTAAGTGATTAAGTTCAATGTTGCTGCCAGCTGCTAGTAGCAATTTGAAGGGCTAGAGATAGGTTTATGAACTCAAATCAGGACTTTTCCCACTTGCCTGATTTTTCACTACAATTTGTTCTAAGCTGCTCAGCAGATAACTGAAAATGCCCGTGTCTCCATGTGAAACATCAGTTTCCTAAGGGACTATGAGTCTATTAAAATTTGATTTTGCCTGTAACAGAAGCTAACAGGCAAACAGATGTGAAATCAGAAAGTCATATTTCACTGTCATCAACAGCATTTTGCACATTATACATAGTTGCCATCTGAGAACATACCAAACAACTTCGTACTTAAAAAAAACCTTAACTTCCAAATACCTCTTGACATCCTTTAACAATTTCTTTTGTTAAAAACAATGACCCCACATTTTTGTATATATGTTATACCGCAATACCAAGATTTCCTTCTTTCCTTTAACCAATCCAACATAATGTGAATTTTTAGGCAAAATATCTTAGGTCACACATCATGGATTCTGACAGAAAGGGGACTAACCCTACAGGAGTTAAGTATTCTAGCATCATTCATTGCATACATGCTGTACCAATATACTTTTGTCATTTCCACATATGTCTATTTCAACTTCCAATTCTTTTAAATTTCAGATGCTAAAGAGAATCCTGTTAACACGTCAGCGTTCCATACATTGCCACAAACAAGTCTAGAAAAACACATTTAACACAAAATTGGTTTGCCTACTCTTTCTGTTACTCTTAAAAAGTGTAGCCTTGCAACTCTCTCATAGTTGTTTTGCTGTTATACGAAAACCTTGTACAGGTTTGGGCTCATAAGCAGTTTTCAACTCTCCACTCACAAATACTCTGAAAGGTACAAGAAGGTCATAGACTGACAACCCAGCCTGATTTCTTCCTCTTTAATGTTGTCTACAAATATTAGAAGTCTGGCACAGAAAAGCCTCACATTGTAACAAGTCTGCAGGAAAAGTTAAGCCCGTGTTACCACTGATAAAAGGGAGAAAATACATTTGCTCTCACCCCAAAATGATACTCTGATGCCAACAGAAGTGCTGGAGTCTAAGTAACTAGATAAAGTTCTACTAAAATGTATCCAACTCTTAAAAGTAATTACTGCAAGATGAAAATCAGTCAGCTAGAGAGGACATGAAAAAGATAATTAACTAATTTGGTAACTTGATTATGATTATTTGGTAACTTGATTACAATTATTTTCTCTATAATTACATTAAACAAAGTGACTTAGAAGCGCTCCCATATTTCCAGAAACTCTTAGACGTCCTAAATCTTCAAAAACAATGGCTCTAATGCATTCTTTTAAAAGGACAGAACTTTGACATACATAAAACTTGGCATGGGATTTGCTTACTCCACAGCTGAAGTTCAGGAATGGGGCCTGACAGTGAGTCAACAACATAATGATACATATTTGCCATTATTTCTAAATTACTGCTTAAGGAGGTTTCAGACATCCACAGTAGTTAAAAGTGCATTCCCACCACCTCTAGTGCCTCCTTCACTACCTTTCTAAAAAGAGTAATCCTTTACTTTACCCTTCTTTTACCTACTCTTCTTTAAATTAAGCTTACTAACGATGCCTAAAGCATCTCACTCCACAGTAAATTTAAAAAGTATTGTAACTGACACTACTTACACAAGCTACCAACATAAGTTGAATTTCCAATAAAACCTTACAAGCCAGGATTTCATCTGCCATCTTCCTGGGCACATTACAAATGGCAGCTTTGGGCTATCCTTGGATTACTTAGAGTTTTCTTTCCTCCTCTTAATACTTTCATAATGAACTTACCTCTGATAGATGAACTTCAGCACCTCTCCTTAAGTGAAAGGCTTTGCTTTCTGTACCACTATATTTCATCCAATCTGAATTATTTCAACTCACCCACAGTTTTCTCCACAATATCCCGTAATTCCTTCATCTTACCTAATGTCAAGTTGTTAACTCAAGTCATCAGCATTCTCCTTCTCTGTGACTAATTACAAACATTGCTCAAATTATATTTTAAAAAACAAACAAGAACAAAACCATAGTTTAATTAGGAAGCCCTAAGCAACCAAGCTTTATCAGGCAATACTGAGCAATGCAACTGCTCATTAAACAAAACAAACCACAAACATAAAACTGAATGTTTGTAAAGTGTTTTTTCACTGTAGCTTTCTAGATTTAAATTTAAGGTTGCAAAAAACCACTATTTCAGATTAACTGTATTTCCAGCACTCTGAAATAAGCTCACTGAACTGTCAAATGTCAATGATCAAACAACCAAAACAAGAAACATTATTATATTAAGCTGAAAATCCATAAACACAAACCCTACCTGCTTTTCCTTTCAATGAGAATAGCCATGTAAGAAGCAGGTAAAGCTGCACCAAAGCCAGGAGACCAAAAGTAGAATTTTCCAAGTATCTTCCTGAAAAAGTAATTTAGACACATATTACATGCAAATGGAACATTCATGCACCATACTGTATTTTACATGTATTATAAAATTACAAATGATTTATTATTTTTGTCTTCTTACATTAATCTGTACTTACTAATTAAGTACAGATTGTATTTTTACAACTGAAAATTATCGGAGGAGTTCCTAAAGTGCTTCATAAATACCTGAAATACTTCATTAATGTATTCATTTCATTTAAGTGGCCACTTTTCTTCCAGGAAATCAGTGTCTTCCAATACATATTTTTGAAAAGTTGCAGATACTAATTACAAAAAAATCTTCTAAAAGACCTTATAGCCACTCATCTCTTTGCTACTTGTCCAAATACAAGTAGGATGTTCAGGAACATCTGCCTTGTGGAATGCAGTGATGCAGTCAGGTGAGGCAGAAATCAAATCAAATAATTATAATACATGCTACACTCCAAACAGACAATCCACTGATGCTAAAAACAGGAAAAAGCACATTTACAGTAAGCCAAGGAATCAGTCTCTACATTACAAGTGGAAGCAACAGTGAATTCCCAGTCCTATTAAGATGGGAAGGCTCTCATTTTTGGCAGCTAGATCTGGATTTCTTTTAGAGTTCACACAATTTCAACTATCAAAATTCCTTCAACAATAAAAATTATTTTTAAAAAAGTTACACAAATGGCAATATTTAAGAAAAATTTTCTATAAATTGGTCATTATTAAAGGAAGAAAACCAAACTGCATGCCAGACACAATGGCATCACCCACCATGTTTGGTCTGCTCTGGAGACCTGCACCTTCAAACTTACTCAGGCCAATCACAGGCAAACAAGAGTCAGAGTTGTGACATTTGGTAGCATGATAATAAACATACTTCAATTATACCAATGCTGCCCAGCTGCCAAGCACTATCAGTGAGAAAACAAAGCCCTACAATGGAGTCTACCCTTCTAAAAACACAGCAAACAAAATAAACAAACAAAATGGCAAACACATACATCACATACATGATAGAAGAGGACACTTTCTTAGACAAAATTTCACATTGACAAGACAGAAGAGAGAACAAAGATAATTAATCAACACCATCTGATTAGCTCACTTTCATTCTTGCCGTCAAAGGCATGAACAGGCTCATCTCATACTTCTGCAAAAATAACATTACCAGCGAGCAATGCCAGCTTATGTTCGTAAGTGAAAAGAGAGCCAGTGTATCAGCAGCAAGTGATGTAATGGCAATTACACACACTGCTCATTCCCACGGCTGCAAAAGGATAATTTCTCAGGATGACAATGCCAAATGCTGCAGGAGCTAAAGTTCATTATTAGGACTCTCTCAAAAAGTAATTACTGTATGAAGTTTCAGGGAAGTCATTTTAAGCATCTTAATAAGTATGAACACATCTCACCAGACACACCTGTTAAATAACAGAACAAATGCCTTTTCTGTGGGAAAGAAACAGTAATTTGTTCTTTTGGCATGGTTTAGAATCCTTTTACAAATGCTTGCATGTTTGGTTTGACAAGATTTCGGAAATAACAGTAACACATTTTACATAATAAAGTCCAGTGGAAATAAAAATGTACGGTCACTAACTGAAACATTTAAACCTCTCCTAAAGTAAATGAAAATTAGGCTTTGTTATTACTTGCATGGTCATTTTCATATGTTCTATGGATAGAAATTGGAGTAAGAACGAGAAGTTCTTTCAGGTCATGCACCTAATTCCTCAATCTACAAGCTGTACATGGACAAATTTAATTACTCTACTTGATAGACTAACAGAACCATGTCTTTGTGAGGTTTCACATGTAATTGAACCATAAACATAAAAAAATTACACCTTTCATTTAACAGATGCGATGCCTGTCAACACAGGAACCCAGCACTTCCATCTGAAGCCCAGACAGATGTAGTCTGCTGGATCTCTCCAGTGCAAGAGATTACAATCCCCAGCTGGACGGTCACACATCCTTAACAGAGATCATCACTCTCACTGCTCTGCCAACAGAGCAGCCTGTACACAGACCCTAATTCACCACACAAAAAAAAAAAAAAGGAGCTAAAAGAAAGTCAGTCAAGTTAGCTTGGCAATCTCTTCTAAAACAAGAACATCTACCCACTGCCTAAGTCATTGCTGACAGTGGATTTAGTTATTTTTGACATTTTACCCACCTGTAAAATGGTAAGAGTATTAAACAATGCCTGGAATAATTTTAATTCCACATTCTTGCCTAAAGTTTACATCCTTGAGAGTATTTCCATCAATTTCAATTTTGGTAGTTTTTCCTAGCTGAAAGGAAGAAACGACCATGAATATGAGTTAACACGTCCAGCTATCAACCCTTACTCCATTGCTTTGGTCCAGAACTCCAGGAGGGCAAGAGCAATCAACTGCACGGGGCTTGCTGGACAATTCTGCTTCTGAGTTACTGCTGCTGCTACAATATACCTTTCAAGCAAAAACAGATATAAAAACTGCAGCATATATCCTATGGTACAAATCTATCACATCCAATCTTTCATCACTATCTAGAACCAGATGAAGAGCATCTGGATCTTCACAGCCTCAAACAATCTCTTTCCACGGTTGCGTATCAACTCCAGAAATACTCAGGCCAGTTATGCAGAAACAGAGGAACTGGTATTTCTTTGATGGTTTAGAATGTTTCTGGCCTAGACAATCACATACCATTACTCTTGCTCTCAGGGGCTACTTAAGGAAGTATCACACAGTAGTAAGTTCAAAGAATAATACAACTTCAATCAAAACATGAGGAAAACACAAACATTAAAAAAGACACAAATTGGTTAAAAATAAGGGACTGAAGTCACATTTCCACCCTCCATCAACCACTCAAGAGCAGGTGAGAGAAGCAAGCTTATATGACTCAAGCTGCAAGACAAGTATATTAAATACAAAATACCAAATACATTTCAAGTGAATGACTTTTCAACATTATGATCTTAGGAGACACTCTTAAAAAGGCATGCAGAGCTCAGTTTGTAAAGGTGTCATGTACTCATTCAGCTTCCTGGTGCAGTCTCATTTTTTTCTCCAAACACCACTCACTCAGCTCCTTGACCATATTCAAGTGCTAAAGTGACTTGTTCAAAGAACCTACCCATAATGATCCTCAAACACCTTCCTGATAAACAGCAGCTAGTTTAAAGCCCATCCCTGAGTAAGGGCAGAGCTGCTTTTTTACTTTGCATTTTTCTCTATCAAATTTCATAAGTGATTTTAATAAACAGATCTTTCTGAAATGGATGAGAGTCTGTTTCAGATTTCTGTAGTCTAAATAATCTTACACAATCTCCCATACTAGTGTTCAGCCCCTCTTCCAGATTCTTCAGGTATTTCCAAAACAAAGGACATAACAGGAACTTCACTGGCAACTTATTTCTACTATGCAAACCAATTATTTATGCCTTGTTTTGTTTCACATATATTAACTACTTGCTAATCATTTACTAATCACTGGAAGACAGCGGACCTTTCTTCTTGACAAGTCCTAGCAAGCATTCTTATCACAGGCACCTGGGAATATGTGGAAAATGCACCAAGTAGATGATCCCCAGGCATGTACTCATTCTTCAAAGGATACAAGTTTGGAAAGTATTTCTTCTCTGACACATAACATGGATAACAATCATGTTATCCATTGTTTTCTGAAATGTCATTTAATAGCTCTTACACATCCTAATAACTTAATTCCTGAGGTTCTGAATTTCATTTTGGACAGAAAAGCTCCAAAAATCTCACTATATCTGGACATTCATGTACTTCACAGGCACCATTACCATGGCTGCCTCAAATACTTGTTTTGCCTCTATCAGTGATTTCAGCTCACCAGTGTCAATCAGCACTCTAGCCAAGAACTTTTTAGTTGCAAGTCCTGCAATTGCAGGTGGTGGGCAGTGTGCAGAGATTCTGCCAGCAAGGATTCTGCTGCAGCTGTTTACTCCTCAGGGGCATCCCTTTGCAAGAGAAAAAGCATGAACACCTCCCAAGATGATGGTTGGTTACTGTGCAGCACAGCTGTATAAACGGCAGGATAAGCACTTACATGTGTTTCTTGTCACATTTAATCATTGGAACTGTCCTTTACATGGTTCTGACCTAGGTCAACCCAAACAATGCTTCAAGGAGACTTGGAGGGCACCTGGGCTAGGCAGCATTGCCATTACCCAGTCTGCATCTGGCCATGCTGTTCTGGAGGTCAGAACAGCTTAAACTGCTATGCTCACATAGGTGAAAGTGATGCCATGCCAGAGCAAGACTCTAATCTCTTACCTACTTCACTGACCAGCACAGGCACAGTCACAGATCCGCTAGATGGCTAATATCCTCTGTAAGAGGAACTGCTGAAAACCATATAGCTTAAAACCATACCAGCTTCATTTAGAGAATAACATTTTACTACAACATTGGAATAAAGCACTGCAGATTTACAGGCAAATACATGGCAGAACAAGGAACAGCGCTCTGTAGTTCAGAGGAATAAAGATGAATAGATATTAATACAACCTAGATTGCTAGAAAACATCATATTCTTTAGAGCTCATTACTTATAGATTCACTTTGAACTTTGAGAATTATTTACTTGAAAAGCATTGCATGGCTCCTCAGCCAGTCCTCTTCTTCTCTGCCTTCTCCTCCACCTTTGAAGGAAAGTTGAGAGGCCTCTAAACAGATTTAGAAGTAGGGCATAATGGGTTTATTTTTTAGAGGGGCTGGTGAGTATGCTGTGAGTTAACTTTCAAATATTCATAGCTACTGTAGGCTTTATATGTCTATGTGCAACATCTCTGACAATAAATCCATAATCATGTTAATAAAAAGCACGTTTAATTTTTAACTATCCTGAAATATCCTTGAAATATATGCTGGAAACAGATGCCTTTTATGCTCATTTTTCAGAGCAAGTCTGTATCTTACAGAATTCCAGAGGCTGTGCTGGGATTTCCTTCATTTATAATCATAAGGAAAAGTACAAAGTTGGATGGCTGGATAAAGTTCAGTATAATTAAAAGTTACCACAGCCTCTGCATGAGGAAAATAGAAACCAGTATCAAATTACATCAATTATTTCTAGGAAAGACAGATTAGGCCTTTTTAATTCCCCTCTAGAATTTATCTGAATTTCCTGCAACAATGTATTTTGAATCTGTAAAACAGAGAAAAAGAAGCAAAGGGAATACCTTGACTTGTTTACTTATTTAGATGATTACAGAAATGAGAATAAAGTAATTTTTAAAAAGCAAAGTTTCATATTCAAATGGTAAAATCGGAAATCAAGATGATTGCTGTAGCTTTTCTTATTTCAAAGCATTACAAACAAGCCAAAGCATTACAAACAAGCCAAAGCATTACAAACAAGAAAGGGAAATATCATTATACAAATTGAAAAGTTGCACAAAAATAGCTTTATTACATTTCATTTTTAGGACAGTATACCAACCTTAGAATGCAAAAGCAAGCAATATACAAGGTCCCATTTGCTGTCAGAAAGGAAGTTGACTGCAAGATTTCAGGTAGCATTTTGTACAAATAATAGTCAAGTTTTCGTTTCCTGAGAATAGCTGCAATCTGAGGGAGAAGGGAAGAAAAAAAAAATGGAGAACAAACTTTAATTCAGTTAGGCACTTTTTGCACATGGTAAAGAAATAGAAAAACAGAAAATGAGGCATGCGCACTTAAGTAGTAAAATAAAGCCTATTAAACTTCATGGACAATACCACAAAGATTTGCTTTGAACTTGTTCCAGCCGTTACAATATTTATACCAGGAAATACATCAAGCAATATGAAATGGGAAGTACAGGAGGAATTTTATTACCTTGTTAACGTTGGCCATAACTGTCAGAAACATTGTCTGCCAGATATCAAAACTTTTAAGATGTTGATATATCTACAGAGTTCTATCTTTAAGACAATTGGACAATCACATAATCATGGTCAGAATATCACTAAAGTAATCCAAACAGTGCCTTACACAGTGTCTGTGAAGTGCTGATGTATTTTTAAAGGTTTTCTGCTTCAAATAAATAAGTGCAAGTCCTCAAGAAATGTTCACCATCTGCCGGGAGAACAACAAATTCCTGACATATTTCACAGAATTGGTATATTACCCAAAAAACTTGCCTACAGCAGAAAACAGGCTCAAGCTAAAGAATAAACATCCTTTTTGTTCAGTTTAATGTATGTCCCAGGTATTATAAAGAATAGCTTATGTAATGACTCAACAGTAAAGGTCCTCAAACTTTTTTCTATCTCCAGAAATTCTGCAATTAGCTAACAGGAAGATGTAGCAAACCAGGCTTGTCTCAAAGGTACCCAGTACTAATACAAGAGGCAACAGACAAGCTCAAGTATGGGAAACTCTGGTTAGACCTTAAGAAAAAAAGTTTTCATTTCAGGGTGGCTGACTATGATTGTGGATTCTCCACCCCTGGAGATCCTTGAAACTTAACCAGAAAAGTCCTCAAGCAACCTCAGGGCCTCCCAAGGTCCCTTCAGCCTGTGTGCTCTAAGGACTCCATGAAAATATACTTTGAGTGCACTATGACACACTTTTTCATTCTTCTAGGATTATTATCTTTAGCTGCTCTGATCTCCCCAGGAGTCTCAAAACTGGATGGAGTTTTTGGTCAATGCTTAGAGAAGTTCCAAAGAGAGCAAGCTTCATATTGCTAGCACTGATGAGAAGAAAGAAAGACATCCTGCCAAATCCATACTGCCAGCACAACTCAAAGTCTTGGTTGTGAGAGGGAGATAGTCTTCCCAAACATTGTCCATTGAATAGCAAGTAGATGTCTTAGAATCAGAGATGGGCTGAAGATTCCACTAAAACTAACCACGGGAAAGTTCTGCCAAAATCTTGTTTCCAAAATGAAGCTTGAACTAAGGATTAAGAAGAAATCCATGCATGAACAGATCTCTGAAAACAGATTTACACATTACTTAATCAACTATCAAGACTGCTTTGAGGATAATGGATTAGGCAATAACGCAATCTAGATAATCTTTCTGCTGAAGCAAAGTCTTAACATAGTCTAAATGCCAGATAACTTGTTGCTACCCACTCAGCTATTTCTAGCATACTGTACGAAGGACATGAACATTGGAACAAAATAATTTTTTTGTTCGCAAAACAATTTTTTTTAAGAGCCCTTATACCAAAGTGTGAAGCCTTGCTCCCGCACACCAAAGTGTAAGAAGTGCAACACAGAAAGATTGGTATCTTATAAATTAATGTTAAATCAAATTCAAAAATTTATTTCTGTAATGTCTCCAGGAAGTTTTAGATGAATGTAAATTTCTGCTTTCCCTTCTCTTCACTATGCTACTCCCAAATGAAAAACACAAAAGGACCAGAAACAATAACACACAAACTATTCCAAATAAAATTGCTCACACTAATTGAAAAAGAAATGTGTGAGAGCAATAGAGCTTTATGTACAGACATACCACAAAGAAAAAAAAAAAAAAAGCTTAAATTTTCTAACTGCTTTATAGACACCAATGAAGCTAAATATTGTGTAGGGCTGAAAGCAGGCAGGAGCAGACTATGGAGTTCTTCTAGTCTTCTACTTCCAGTGATATGATTACATGGAAAAAATACCAGGTATTTCTGGATACCATTTTGCTGTCCCTATCAGTGCCACATATTTCAGAAAAGTAGTATTAATGTGCAGAAAGATTATGAAATGTGATGTCAGAATGCAGCGGTTCATGGCTCCCACTGGGATACACTTCACCCAAGTCAGCTGGGAGAACATTATGATGAAAACCAAATTCTTACAATAAATGCACTGGTCAAGGCTTAGCAGTGGATGCCAATAGCAGAAAGAATGGAAGCAGAGGGCATCAGGACATCCAGCAGGTACTTCCTTGGCAAAATAATAATCTCCATAAAGATGCTAACAGATTGATTGAAAAAAACCAACTGGTCAGTATTAATAAAGAAGCAGACAGAAAAAAACATTTTCTAACATTAACTATAGAATTCACACAACTGCATTTTGACTCTCCAGCATAAAAACACAATTATAAAAAATCAGTCCACCAGTTTCAGGATAACTTGAGTAATGATATTCCATGAACTGAGATATTTTTCTTTTTAATTTGGTCTTTATACGTAAATGTTAAGCCCCACAGATCTAAAAAAAATAAATCAGAATTTATTTATTGTGTCCTAACCATGGAAAGAATATACACAAGTCCAACGCCACCCCTAAACCACAGCTACATAATCTACCGCCAAGATTAGAGCTAGGCTATTGGTGTTCCAGCAGAAAAGGAACACAAGACTCAAACCCAACCATGATCTGAGGCACCAGCCAAGCCTGATTATTTTCACGATGCGTCATGTAACGCCTACAAGTATTCATCATCCAACCACAATAACCTCAGCTTCACCTCCAGTTTCCTTAATCCTCACCTATATCCCTGAACTGTGGATTCCACAAGAAGCACTGCACACAAAGGATAGTTTGACTTAATTAATGTACTAATTGGCTGACCAACATACGGTTGGACAGGCTACACAGCAGGCTAAAAATACCACAGGCTTTCTGCCAATTCTGCTGTCCTGTGCACAACATTTTTGTCTCTCCCTCCCCCATCCTCAACCATGTCCCAAGTTTGTACAAAGTGTATGACTTCAAAGATACCCCTCCATCAAGATTTGGTGGAATTAGACAACACACACCACACTGACTGATGGAAAATGGAAACAAGCACTACCATCTCTCACTCCTTCACTACATCCAGCTGAAACAAACCACATCATAACAAACTTTTATTAAAGAAAAAGAGGAAAAGAAAAAAGAAAGACTTTTAAAACCCTATAGAAATATGCAGACACTTAGCCAAATCCTTAGGAAAGCAGAATTCAATAGCATTTAGAAGCACAACTATCTGACATGTTGAGGCACCTTTAAAATGCAAATTTAGAGATTACCAATACAACTGTGCACATGGTTTATATAATCCATATGCTGCAAGTCATTAAAAACCCAAGGAAAAATGTATAAATTAAGTCACATGATAAAAGCAAAGTAATCTCCAGTACTTAAAACAGTTGAGAAAATACCTCAGATTACTCAAATGGTAGGCAGCGCTACAAATACATGTCAGATATCTTTAAAAATTATTTTCAATTATTTATATGTTCTTTTATAAGCATTTGCAATTTTTTACAAATTTTACAACAACATTACTCCTTTGTTTTATAAAAATTATTTTTAAGTGCTTTGGAGTACCTGAATCTCAAAATGCCCTCAGATAACACTTGGATTTTGAAAGACTCTTGTTCAAAGAAGCAACTTCTTTCATGTGTCCTCTGAAACACTCAGATTTGTTTTTTCCTCAATTATTTCGTCCCTTCCTGATTTTCCAGATTACAAAACCTGGCTTCCACATTGTTTAATTTCATAACTCAGCTCCTGCAATACTCTGAGGAAGAAGAATGTGTGCCTCCTGCTCTCTGAGTCGCCCTGTCTCATGCGAGATACTATATGAGGATCACTATCAGTGGGTTGTTTTAATTTGGATTTTTTAAAATTTTCCATATCACCCAACCAACTAAAAAAAAGAAACAGGACCCACATATTCTTTGAATGACATCTAAATTACCTTCAAGCCTGGAATCACTCTCATTCCATGACAACTTTTCTTTACTATTTGTTTTTCTTCTACTGAAATGGGTTGGAGACTGTATTTCATTCCCCTTAAAATGTCTAACTCAGCATAACTTTCAAGGATTGTCCTCCTATCCTGAAATTCTTGCACACTACAGTAAAGCTGTACCAACTTAAGAGAACAGATTTATTCCTTGATAAACAGTCCCTGCTAGTTCTCAGTATTTGTAGTCTCTTTACCAAGATCTTTGCTCAGTCAGTCAAGGCTGAGGCTTTCCCTGATTTCCAACATTACCGTGATGCAGACCCCTGGTTACCCCTTGCATCTTTGAGCATAAATTTTTCAGTTCAGCTGAATTCATTATATGATTCTTTTTAAATTTTCAGCATATCTCAGCAAAAGATTATTTTTGTTTATTTTCAATTTATGATAGAATTGTTATAGCATGGCCCAAAAGCCACCTGAACAGAGTGGAATGATCACAGCCTGGATTGAAAACATCACAAATTCTTATTTTAGTAACATCTAGGCTAATTTTAGTCATATTTAACCCAGCTTCCAGAAGAATCTAAAGGCAAGAAGACAGTGACCTACGTGTCATTCATAACACAGAAGAGAGACACAGGACACTGCACAGTACTAAGATGAACAAATATCCAAAAGAAGGCAATCACATCCCACCATCACAGCAACTCTAGGTACTGGATTGGACAGCAGAAAGATTACTGACAGCCTAACCCAGAGATCCAAGCTGGCATCCAGAAGCATGTTCCACAGTAACACTATCATCTTCCCTAGTCTCCCCACCCTACCTCCAAACACACAATGGTTTGCAGCACAAACAAGGAAAAATCACATTTTATTATACCCAGCAATCCCAGAGTATTTTAGAATACAATCTGGGCAGTGCAGCCCTCTTGCACACCTCAGAAAGATCATATATGACAACTCTATCTATGCCGGCAGATAAGAGAGGATCCGCTTTAGTGTTATCTGGCTCTCCACCTTTGCTCAGGACCAGTACAAACAGCTCTCCCAAGGCAAGCTGCGTGCAAAGCAAACGTGAAGCAGCAGCAGCACAGCCAATGTGTACCATCCATCCTTGGGAACAACCTCTGGCCCAATCCTACAGCAATGAGCATACAGTGATGTGATACTCACACTTCAGCTTGATCTTTGGCTGGTGATTCTGTCCTACCTATAACCATCTTCAAAATAATTCATTAGCACAGTAAGAGTAGTTCTTGCTGCTGTTGCCTCCAGTCAAACAGTGATTTACCTGTGAAGTGACCTGCCAGCTGCCACACGCTGCTTGCACTGCAGCTCCCTGGCCCATGCTGTACTCGTACCAATGTCCCTCCCACTGATATAGCAGAGGAAGGAAAAGCACTTTATATTTATACAATAGCTGATAGCATTTGTGTCTCTGACAATATGATAGCCAATGCTATCCTATTCCTAGAGCGGTTACAGAATAAAGAATGGAGATTAAGATACAGAATACCATTACTGATGGGTCAAACAGGGCTCAGGAAGACAACAGCACTGGAATCCTAAGTAGGAAAAAATCTCCTTCTGACACAGAAAGAGAAAGAAGCAATTGGCACCTGATGATTATTCTAGGCACAGGAAGAAGCAGATACGGCACAAGTATGAAGAAATATTAGAAGTGAAACCAAAATGAAAATCAAAAGTAAGAAAATAAGCATGAAAAGAGTATGAGAAAAAATTAAGAAAGAAAAGAAAATCAATAAATTAGGGCAAGTGCTGAGGATTGTTAAAATCTGTACTGGAGCAGCAGACTCTGGTTACATCTGTTCTGAAGAGCTGGCTGAACCATCCCTCAGGGCAGAGGACATCTGAAACAGAGCTGCTGGCACTCACAGTGCACTAGGCCTGCTGCTCCTCTTCTCTATGCCAGCAGATCTGTGTGGGAGAGGTGTCTGGAGTCAGAGCCAGGAGTAAGCCAAGAGTCAGCTTGGGCCAGTGCTCAAGCTGTGCTCTGGCTGTGCCCTTTAGCAGCAAGAAGGAAGGGCAGCAGATATAGGGGAGGAAGGGGTTGGTGCTGGGAAAGAAGGGCAGGAGATGTAGGTGGGGAGAGGAAGACCTGTGTTTCAAAGGAAAAAGGGCAGGACAGAAGTCAGGCTGGAATGTGAGGGAGGGAGCCTGTCTTAAATTAGGTGAAGAGAGCAGACAATCAGACTAAGACAAAGGAAAGGTAAATGGCAAGACTGACTCTTGCCATTCCACAGGCAACAGGTTAGAATGAGTTCTAGAATTGCTACTACAAAGTAGCAAAAACAATTTTTACCTTATTCAGATTAGGTGAAAATGTTACCTGATCAGGTTATCTCTGATACACTACAAAGACTTCATACAAATGACTGAGCACATTTATCTACTGTGCACTATCAGCAAAAAAATGTCTAAAACGTACAAACCCCCAGGAAACAGAGGACTTGGCTCTAACGCATGTGATGAATAGTACTATACCCATGTGAAATCAACAGAACCTTGGGAAATGGAAGCTGAGACAACTCAAAGCCAGCATTCCAGCCTTTTCCCAGTTTCATGCAATTTCCCTGTTAAATCATTTTCTTCTCCTCACCTCTGTGAATTTCTAGAAGTCTGACTTCTCCAGCTTTGAAAATACAAGATGACACTTTCCCATTTTGTTTAGCTTTGACTAATGTAAAAATAAAGCATAGATGGAAGAAAATACAGTAAATTCTGAGGAAGGACTTGAAGCTTCAAGATATCAAGGCAAACAGTTTTCAAAAGGTATAATTATAAGGTTTATGAAAGACTGTTCAGGGATTCTTCTGCAGGTATAGATGCTAAGCAACTTGTTTTATTTTTAAGTGGGTCTCATAAGACTTGCATATGGAGACATTTGGTTTGTGAAAACACAAGCAGCCTTAATTACAAAAAGGCATTCCTGTCAGCCACTTCATATGGAGAGGGACAATTCAATTTAGATGTGAAGCCCATTTACACTAAAGCAATCCATTTGTACTGGAGCAAAAATAAAGACAGTGCAAGTATGGTGTCTCAAGGCTATATTCTTCCAACTAAAAAAATACTCAAGCACAATTACGAAAAAGAGAAGGAAAAAAAAACTAACCACAACTAAACAAAGAGTACAGCACTACTTAAAAGCAAAGACTCTATACAGTCACTTACTGACAGCCAATACTTCACTTAGTAACACCACTTAATTCAGCTCCATCAGTCTCCCACAGACCAAAGAGAAACAAAGCATTTAAGAGATGTGGGATGAAGCTGTTATGAGTTTGGACTCTGGATTGTAACTGTCCCTAACCATGTTCTCTCAGAGAACAACCTCTGGTTATTTATTCTCATCTATTCATTCTCATTCATTTCTACACAAGCTTTTGGGAAAGGAAACTCTTTCATCTCCTTTCCTTAGTTATTAGCTTGTAGCAACAGGAGGAACAATCAGAAGCCATTTTACAGGCTTGACATAGAAAAATGAAGTGCATTTCTTGTTGCTGAGCTCTGCAAAGGACCAGGACTAAGTACTACCAGAAACATTCTGAACACACACTGATATAACTATAAAGACAAAATAATTTAAGTCCATCCTTTTATGTGAACCTGAACATTTCTGCTGTACAACTGCAGTTTTCATTTACAATTAAAAGGTTTTCGAGCATAGCTGTAAGTCCAGCAAAGAATGACTTTTGTGATGACTATCTTAATTCAAGACTGTTCTTTCCCTGCCAGGCTACTTAACTTGCAAAGCTTCTGCTTCCTACTCTGTAGCCCACATGGCACACTTTTCCTCTTTACCTTACACTGGTTCTGTGCTCATCAAATCCTGTTCAATAATCCAATTCAATTCATTACTGCATCTGAAAATGACCCCAGCTAAAAGCAGGGTAAGTAACTTCCTCTGGGTTACCTCATGGAGAGATGAGGTCCACAATCACACAAAGAAAAAGTACAGTTATGTGTCTGGGAGCAGAGACTGCTAAGTGCTTCCTCTCTCTTTAGACAGGATCTGACAGCAGCTCAGCTTTAGATTATTCTGGCAGGTCAAGTTAAACACTATCAACAAAAACCTAATAGAAACTAAACGGAGTTTAGTTTCCAAGACTGCACAAATGAGTGAACCATAACAGAGCTATGAGCAGGAAATCTCTTGACCAGGTTTGGCTGTTGGGGATTTTTGATTTAATTACAGAACTGTTTAAACTGCTTTATATTTAGCCAGACCTGAAAGATTCACCACTACACCTCTCATGGCTCACTTCAGAACCATGCTCTGCTGGTACAAGTATTTATGCTCCTACAGAGCAAACTAGATAGAAAACAGATCCAAAGAAAACAGTAGTGGTTAAAGGAAGAGGAGAAGAGAGAATGTTCTCTGTATTAGTTTCATGATACAGCTCTGTATCATGTATACTGTACGCTCGCACCAATAGCTGCCACTCCCGTCTGTGGCAGTTCACAGTGAAAATGTTCACTGTCAGACACACCAACTCCTCAGGTTCACACTGCTACCGGTTACTGTTTGACCCTATAAATGGATGTCATCACAATTTTCACTCAAAAACCCTTCAATGGGAGCTTAACTGAATTGTGTCAGGATGCTGCTGTCCCAGTCCTTTCCTTCTCTTTATTACATGGCTCAATAATTTTGCTGCACCAGCACTGGTGCAGACTCAATGTCTTGTGCTTCTTTCTGTCCAGTTAGCTTGGGGGCAGCTCGGTGGCCAGCTCACTCCTCATTTCCCGGGTACCACTACGGGAGAAGCAGGGAGGTGGGGACAGATGCACTCACCTGCAGCGATTCCAACTTAGATTGGCTTCCAGGGTATGTTTACACAGGTGATGCAAACACATCCCAGCTATCTACACCCTAATTTGCTGGAAATGTGCCAGCTGCAACTGAGGTGATATAACCTAGTCTAATTGCACACTCACACTAAGACACCTCACCTGTAGGATACTCTCTGAATAGTCTGACTCCTTTAGCGCTCATAAATTTTTTCAGTCGCGCTTCATTATGCAATGGAATCTCCTTGATCTTAAAGCACTGATTACGAAGGTGTCACCAACACACGTGCATTACCCTTGCTACTGCCAAAGACACAATGCTAGCCTCCCAGGCAAACACTAAGGCTTTTCATTCGGGTATCACAGGTATTGGAAGATGACAAGAATATGATGTTCAGGCATGTGCCCATGCCCCTCTACCCACCCGCACCAATCCTCTCACAGTATGTTATGTCTCCAGATGCCATCACCCCCTATGTCTCTCCTCTGCCCTACTTGGCCCAGATTCAACATAATTCTCCCTGTCATGCCTTTCCCCTCTCAAACACCGGGTTCTCCCAACCACAACACGCTCCAGCCCTTACACCAAACAGCCTCACCATCATCCCTCTCCTCCCCAGCACCAGACTCCACACCAAACCATAGTATTTGCGATTCTTTCCCTTCACTCCAGGGTCAGGCTGCCCCTTGACTTGTCTCCTACCCTCTGCCTCCGACCATAACCCTCTCCCCCCACCCCAGACGAGCTTCCCTTCCTCAATATGCCTTATGTCCTTCCCCGCCACCCCAAGCCAGACTCCCCTCGCCATGGCACCGCTTGTGCCCTCCCCAAAAACACCCCTAAGCCCTTCCCCCTCCGCTCAGGCCAAGCTCCCACCACGTCCTTTATAGCCCCCTTCCACTCCAGACCAGGCTCCCCCTTGAGCCCTGGTATCCACCCAAAACCAAGGCCAGTCTCCCCCCCTCTGATTCCCCTCCTGCCCTTGTCGTCTCAGGCCAGGCCCCCCCCCTTAGGCCGGGCTGCCGCCCACACACACCCACCAGGTAGAGGGTGCTGTAGATGCGGAGGGACTCTGCCAGGGCGCTCTGGGTGACGTGCAGCACGGCCCAGGAGCACTTCGGGTGCCAGGTGTGCCCGATCTCGTAGCAGTTGTGGGGGATGGACTTGCTCAGCGCCGCCATCTTTGCAGCGCGCGCGCGGAGGGGAGGGGACGGGAGGGGGCGCGGGGCGCGCGCGGCCGCCGCGTCACCGCCGGTGCCGGGGGAACAGGTCGCGCGGGGCGCTGCGCGCGCCGGGGTTACTCGCGGGCACAGCCGCTCTTCCCACGCCCCCCGCCCCGCGCGCGCGCCGCTCGCGTGAGGCCCGCAGCCAATCCGCGGCCGCCGGGGAGCGGCCGGGGCCGGGGGTGGCGCGAGCCGCGGGGCGGGGGAAGGGGGGGGCCGGCGGCGCGGGGCGACGCTGAGGGCGCGCGTGTCCCCGTGTGTGTCACCCGGGTGTGCGTCCTCCGTGTGCATGTCCCGTGTTTGTCCCCCGTGCCCTTGGGTGTCCCGTCTGCGTGTTCCGCGCCCGTCCCGAATGTGTCCCCTGTGTCCCGCATGCGTCCCCTTCGTGTGTCCTGTGTGCGTCCCGCGTCCTGTCACACACCCGTGGCGGCACGGGCACTTATGTGCCTGTACGAAGCTATGTCTCTGTACTTGTTGTGGTCAGAATCGCAGCCGTACGGATTTTGTGATGACTGCGGCGAGAGACGCTCGCACGACTCGGCTGATTCTCATCGTGGTGCTGAGAGGAGGCTTCAGCGTAGGGCGAGGAGTCCCCTCTGAGCCGCTCGGAATTAAAGGTCATGTCGCAGTTTGCTCGCCGCCTGTGACGGCAGCGGCATCTCCTTCAGCTCGCTCCACCCGTGCAGCCCTGTTTCTTCTGGTTTTCGTGTCATCCCGCTTCTCGTGAGCCCCTGGATAATGTCAAACACTGTTTCCTGTCTTAATTGGCGTGGCCTCCTCACACACTTAAAAGTCTGTCTCCTGTGGGTAGAGTGTTTGCTGGCTGGCTGGAGAGTTTTGTAAACTTCCCGGGAAGTAGATTGGCCTGTGCGTGAGTCCACGTGCAGAAGTGTGTATGAAGAACAGAGTCTTCCTAAAAAGAACCGCTTTAATTATGAGCACAGTGATACCAGAAAAGTGAAAAATACGCACACATGCTCACACACACACACACACACACACACACACACACGCACAATGTCCCGCGTGTCCCCTGTGTCCCGTCCCCTCCGCAGTGGGCGAGGGTAGGGAGCGGCTCCCAGCGCCGCAGCAGTGAGCAGGATGGTCAGCCAGGGAGAAAATTAACTGAGGTTTAAAGGGACCGCTGGAGGTCATCTCGTCCAAGCTCCCTCCTTAAGCAGCATCCCCTGAAGCACATCACTCAGGATTGTTTCCAGGCAACTTTTGGCTGTCTCGAAAGTGAGGGAGACTCCACAACCTCTCTGGGCAGCCTTCTCCAATGCTTGGTCACCTACACAGTAAAGAAGTTCTTCCTCATGTTCAGGTGGAATTTCCTGTGCATCAGTTTCTGCCCATTGCCTCATGTCCTCTTGCTTGGCACTACCAAGAAAAGCCTGGCTGGGGTACAGCTCTCTTGACACCCTTCCTTCAGATCCTGATAGACATTGGTGAGGTCCCCTCTCCGTTTTCTCCAGGTGAAAGAGCCCCAGGTCCCTCAGCCTTTCTTCGTACGAAAGATGTCTCAATCCTCTAATCACCTTTGGACATGGTGGAGATTTTACAAAATCGTGGAGGCAATGACTGATGACACAGTTAAAGCTCAGTTGCAAAACTGGCATCTGGATCCAGCTTTAAATTTTGCTAATTTAGGGACTAAAGGGGCAGTGTGTATCCGGACCTGAGGATTTTATTTGTGTCTGTTAAATAACACTCCACAAACACTCTGTCCTGATGAAGCATGTACACACAGTATGTCTTGTATTGAGGTCGAGTCAAGAAGAGATTGTTTCAAGAGCTAGGTGGGACATAAATCCTGAAGTCCAGGAAGGATCTGCAAAGTAACCTGCAGTGAAATGCAGACTTAGAACAAATCCACAGCAGGAAAATTCCATGCTCTTACAACCTGGCTCCAAACAGAACTGTTGAAGAGTTCACCTCATTGATCAGACTTGAGACCATCCTACACTACTCACAAAAAGATAGAACCAATTTGTCACTGATTTTGCAAACTCTTTTACTGTTCTTCCAAAGGAGCTTGCTGTGGGTGCAAGAACATATTTGCATTTAAATTTTAGCAGCCCAGAGATGGGTAGGTTGGATGGTTCACAGAACTTGGGGCCACTGAGAGACTATTTGCAGACTCACTACAAATCTGCAGTAGGAGAGCTTTGGCCTAAATAGTTCAATTATGTTATTTCAGTCAGCATATCTGACCAGCCAACTCTCTTCAGGTAGAACTCTGTCTATGACAGTTTGTATTTAAAATCTAGTAGAAGGCCCTAGAGATAACTTTTTTTAAAAATTCAGCTTTCGTGCTGGGGTACAGCTCTCCTGCAGCTGTGGCTGTATGGCAGCCTCAGGGAGTGAATATGGCTGTGTGCTGAACCTCGCAGGGAAGCAGCCTTGGCAATATAACCTGCTGCAGTGCTGTCTGGACTTTGGCTTGGACCTAGTGCCTTGCTTGCAGTTTTTGTAGTCCTCTGTGAAACACAGCTTGTGGGCAGAAAAGGCAATTATTGCCTAAGTTATGGATTCTGGCTCGCTTTGCTTGCATGTTTTGGCTTTGATAATATTCTGGGCTTAAGGCTTGCTTGCTGCCTTGTGTTTGTAGGCAGAGAGCTACAA
Source organism: Motacilla alba alba (assembly GCF_015832195.1). Taxonomy (NCBI): domain Eukaryota; kingdom Metazoa; phylum Chordata; class Aves; order Passeriformes; family Motacillidae; genus Motacilla; species Motacilla alba. The sequence continues at coordinate 43,540,389 of NC_052016.1, read as the reverse complement.
TTACACATACAATAGTAATTGCACAAACTGATTATTTCACCTCTGACACATGTTTTTGCAGACAGTCCTAATTTTGGGACCACTTGTCCAGCTCAAGTTAAGCAAAATTGGCAGAGCAAGATCCAGCAAGATACTTTGTTCGTTTGTGCAGCACCCCTGATCAGGCTGGAGAGTTGCCTGCTCAGAACTGAAGGTTTTTACATGTCTCCTGTTGGGTCAGCTGAGGAAGGCTCTGATGATGCACTGATAAAGAAAGCAGCACAGTCCTGACCTTGCTACAGGCTCTTTTCCATGGGGTTGCAATACTCTGAGAAGAAGCCCTGGGGGTGAAGCTACATGGGAATACTGCTGATGGCCCAACTGGCACTGGATGCCACCCCAGGCTACTCTGTGCTGGAAAACCTACCCTTGATTGGAATACGGACGAAAAAGTCTCAGAAAAGGATGGAATCTCATGAATTAAAATAAAACATTGAAGACCTTTACTTTTGCCCCATAGGTACCTAGTGTTTTCAGGAATGCTCCTTTTTGCATGAACAAGGCTCTATAGTGGGAATAGCAGGGTGTGTCCATAATGTTGCTTAAACAAACACTGGTGGCGAATCCTGTGGCATGAAGCCAACTGATGTGGCACACACGTTTCAGAGCTTGCCTTGTAGTATCCAGGTGCCTTGGAGAGAACTACCCAGAGAAGTACCGAAACCAAAGCCAGGGAGAGAGCTAATTGCTAAGCAACATGAATGGTGGGGGAGTTGAGACTGCTCAGCTTGGTCCCTGGTCCTTGTTGATGTAGCAGAGTCAAATGCATCAGTGTGTGTAGGGTGACAAAAATATGAGCCTCATTAGACTAGGACACAGCAATGATGTCCCCGGCTCCGCGCCTTGTGTCACAGAAGGGAACGATATGGGAGCACCTCACTGCATTGGGACTCTGTTCCTGTTGCCCATGTTAACAAACTGCAGCTTTCAGTACAAGTCCCCGGCCAGACTCACTCTTTAGGAAGGTACCTTAACTGATGGACAGCACTGCAATCCTTTAGTTTACCCATGCAGATGATATCTGATTATATTAGGGAGGCAGATGGCTTGGGTAGCAATTGCTGAATGAAGAAAAGTAGTCCCTTCCTTTCCACGTCTTAGTGGGTCTCACAGTTTGGAACATTCTCTGTTGCTATTGTCAGTATCTGCTAAGTCTGGTATCTACCAATAAATTACACATCTCATCCCATGAGAGTAACTGGAGGTGTGAAGATTTTTCTCTTGCCTTCACACTGAGCAGTTATCAGCATTAGAAAGTGGCCTAGCTGGGAATCCAAGGCAGAGCATTTAATCAATTAGAACAAAATCAGGCAGAAAAAAATAAACTGATGAAAAAAGCCAGCCAGGGGACTTGACATTTCAGGAGGCTCTGCCTTCCAAATGCATTGGGATCTGGTAAATCTTCTTTCTAAATATTTTTAAGTATTAGAACAATCTGGAAGCATTTTAACTTGGAAGAAATGTTATGCTTTGCCCTCTCCATTCCCTCTTGTTGCTTTCCAGCTTGTGTGCTTTGGGGTTTTTTTGCTGTTTGTTTTCTCCCTTGGGACAAGGGATCCAACTTTTCCCTGCTACTCATGCTGTTCTTAGTGCCTGCATTTCCGTTCTGGAAGTAACTTCTCTTATCTGATAAGAACTGCTCTTTCCACCAGTAGGGTTTTTGTTGTTTTTTTTTTTCTTTCCACGCAGTTTTTTCCCTGCTTTTCCCATTCTTCCACTCTCATTGTTGTTATCCCTCAGCTTGTTCTCCTGCCATCTGTGCAATTGTCTCATGCTTCCATCATAAAGTTTATGAAACCCAGACTGAAAAGTATTCTGCGGCTAAAAAAGCTAGGGATTAAATTCATTTTTCTCCTCAGGTCAGTGGTGACAATGTGTACATGCAGATATCTACTTCCCTCAGTAAACTGCATAGAAACGTGGAGATGTGCTCCAATCTCCGTTCCTTCTCAAAATCCAGGAGAAGCGGTGGGTACAATATATTATTAGTTTCTTTAGAAACAAACCACTATCTTGTAACATACATCACTAATGCATGAAATGGCTGTATTGAATGGGAGTGAATGGCCATTAATTAAGTGGATTTACTTTCCTCCAAGAAAAAAAGGGCCCTTTAAGAACTACTTTTCACCCTTGCGCCTGAAACTACTTATGCTTTTAACTTACCCATTCTGCATTATTTGAAGAGAGATTCTCTTCTGGCTTGCAACCATGAATGCTACTAGTTCATTTTTTTAGCGGGGATAAGCTCAAAATACCCTTATGTTTGCTGATATTTCAAGGTAAAGGAATTATCTGGAAGTTTTCCCATTTTCCAAAATGTAGTAATGTCCAAACTAAATATGGGATGGACTGTGGGATAATACCCTGTGAACCCTTTAATATACACAGTAATATCCCCATGTTTATACAAATACAGATTTTTTTTTCCAGATCTAAATGTTGCAGTCTTTCTTACAGAGGTACCAAGGATTATACTAAGAAAACAAAATCATAACATTCACCACACTGACTCTGTGGGCCAAACCAAGAGATGACGCACTGAGCCATATTCATGCTACTGGCATCAGTTGAATTGTACTTCAACCATATTTAGACTATGGTGTTGCTGTTCCTGGGGACAGTGATTTCTTCTTTCTAAATCAGGTGACAGAATTGGTCATTAAAGGCTAAATTAAGCCACTGCTTTCACTACAGAAGGAATGAGAGGCAGTGCATGTGGACGCACCATCCCAGGAGCAGCCCGAAAGACCAACTGTGACCCTGCTGCTTCTTCACTGCTCTCCTGCTTTCCAGGAGAGTGCTTTCTATAGCCCTGGAAAGAATGCAAAAATCAGTCTTGCATCATGTGGGTACTTCAGCGTGCTCCTGTGCTTGAGACTCCCTTGCCTAGTCCCCTACCTTTGTTTGACTGGAACCACTACAACACAGCTTTACACCACCCAAACAGACCTAAATCTTTTCTGGTGCTATCAAAAGGTATGGCTGCCTGTGGTCTACAGTCACAGTGTTGTCTCTGCAGTTCATGTCCTTCCTCTGCCATCCTCTTATCTTGTTGTTCACCAAATTGAGCCGTCAGGTAAGACCTGTCCCACTTAGCTTCGACGTCCTCCATTTCTTCCTACCAGGTGGGGGCAGCAGCCTTCAAACATGCAGGTGATAATCACCTTTCCAAGACCATGAGTGGGAAGGGTGGGAGCAGCTGGGATTCCACGCTGCTGCACACAGGGAGCTCAGGGGCAGCATCTGATGGGTCTCCACTCCTAAAGAGCTCCAAGTACTGAAGTAGAGCTCTGCACCTCCATTTTCTGCGGCACCTGGTAGCTAATTCACTCTCTGGCACTTTTTTGGGGTCTTTTGAATGATATCTGAGATAGAGAGGTCTGGCCCTAAATAGGATAGATACCAGCCAGCCATTGTCATTTGCCTGTAGGAGCAGCAGTGAGTGTTGGGCTGTTATTCAGCAGTGTCAATGCCAAGGATCTTTCAGGAAATAGGAGAGAAAAAGGAGACAGGAGTGAATGATGACATCCTCAAACAAAACCTTTTGTTTGCCATTCCCAACTTTTTTGAGGTCATTATTAAGATTTTATTTATTCTTCCAACACAAGCATTTTTCAGTCATGACCTTAAGAAAACACTTAGAAGGTGCCTTTTTTTTCTTTTGGAGTTTCTAATGTGCTTAAAGCTTCTGTAATAAAACTGTCTGTCCATCAAGTTGGGCTGCTGAGGCCACAGACAGAAATGTAGTTATTCTAAAACAACTGAGCATCCAAAAGCTCCTTCGGAAATTAATGATAGCTTCTAAGAACTCAGCACTTTTGAAAATACTTTCAATTTAAGCCTGATTTTCTTTTTTTTCCAGAAGAATAATGAACAGTAAATTTCAGCTATGTAGCTGTCAAATGCTTATGTTGAAATAGCCTCAGGATTCTGATCACTCATGCTGCCAGCACTTGGATGTCACAGCAGTAGAATTCAACAGCCAAAGTAGCAGCTGCTGAACTACTTCATTTTCACGTTTATATTTCCGAATAGGCAGTGATTTTATGTTATCCTGGCTTAATAAACTACATTGTCCTTCAACAGGACTGTGGATATCCAAAGCTGCGAGCAGAGTGAGTGGCTCAGAGGAGACTTCGAGGCAAGCTGCTCCCTTTGCCTTTATTTTCCAACTTTGCTGCAAGCTGTCTTGAAAGTGCTTTAAATTGCAAATCAAAGAAACAGCACACCCATGATTACTATTAGATTTTGAAATACTGTCTTTAGGTGCACAGATGTAGCTTTAGACATCCACATTTGGACCTCCTGTCAAAAATCAAAGCACTGTAAAAAACGATTGTGGATTTGATGGGACTGCAACATCAGACCCTTGGTTGGTTGGTTCCTCTCTGCTAGACCAAGGTTTGTCAGTGCATATGAACAAGAATCAAGGAAATAAATTGAAGCAAACTAGTTAAAACTCTCAACATTTTTCAAACATAGAAGCATTCAGAGGACAAAACCTTCTTTTCAGCACCTCTGGCTCATTCCTAGAAGCCATTTCTAACTTTTCTGCTCAATTCGTTGAGAAAGTCACTAAAGCACGGCAACATCACAGGGAAAAAAAGCACCAAAGGGCCTTGAGAAAATTCTGAATAATGCAGAAAGCAAGAACAAATGTTTTATATATGTGGTATTGTTAAAACTCTCAAGCGGCATAAATACAATAAACAATAGCAAAGAATAGGATATTTCTGTTTGTTTCCCCACACTTGAGATGACCTAACCCACCTCGAGCATGGTTCCACTTTGGGACTTATGAGTTATTTGATCAGTCCAAACTTGTGAAAATAAACACTATTATTCTACTGTTTTACATTCTTTTGTTCTCTGTAAATAGACTGAGAACTAGCAAAGTAAATTATAATAAAATACAAATCAAAATAAAAACTGCCGATAAAGCAGAAACAACGCAAGGGGAAAAAATGTAATAAACACAGAAATAATGAAGTTAAATACTCATCACTGAGAACAGCTCTGTGTGCACCGGATGATTTTGTCAATGTTTCATGGTTGAGTTCTGATCTCATTCACAGACATCTCCTGCAGAGACCTCCTGCATGCTAACCCTGGCATGGCCAAGAGAAAGACCTAACATCTTGGGGTCAGTATTTTCAAAAACCCTGTGGAGTTAGATGTTCAGGTTTCGTTGGATTTCAGTGCAGGTTGAACACCTAACTTTTGTGTTTCTGAAAAAATTCTCCTTGTAAAGTAATAGGTCATTTCTGTGGCCCTACCTGTATTGTCTTCCAGACAGTATTTTCCAGTGTTTTTTCCAGTTGTAAGCAAATGCTCTGGGGGTTACATAGTATCTGCAGACCCAGCTAGAAGAGATGAACTTGACTGTAAATTCTTTATTAAGAAGAGGTTTGCTCTCTGGGCCCTAGGCCCAAAACTCTATCCATGGCCCTGTGTGGCAGAGGCATCTTGGAGGCATGTCTTGCAGATCATTTAATGTCCAGATTTGTGCACATCGTGTGTTAATAATTACTAGTGTTCGCAACATCAATGATAGGACTTTCATCACTCCCTGGGAGAAGTGATTTTGCAGCCTGATATATGTCACTGTTGGAAGGCTTCTCTTGATATTTTTATAGTGGGTTTTAGCACTGGAAGACTCTGAAGATAGAGAGCAGAAAGCTCACTGCATTGGCTAGAATTCAGTATGCCTGTGCAAATGCCTGTGCATAGAGATGAGTTAACTGGTCAGACATGGTATCATTTTACATTCCATTCCCACACCAGAAAAGCACCTTCCTTCTTTATCCTATTTATAGAAAATAGAGGAATTTACTTTGCTCTTTTTTTGGACAAGAAATGTAATGTTAATGTTTTATACAGATCTCTTCAGTCAAAAGCCCAGGAGGGAATCGATACAGCCCTGGCTGGGAGAGCATACTGCCCCTAAAAAGAAGGTAGTAAGGGTGGTTAATGACCTGATGTCCACAAATGTCCACATTCTGTCACAATGCCAAAAAAAGGATTAACCCAAATTATATAGTTCAAGTTCCCTCATAGAAGGACTTAAGCAAACTTGACATGGGAAATCATAATGTATGCAAGAAATTATACCTCCTCCTGGCACTCCCACACCCACTGAACTGCATCCATCTCTACTTGGAGAGAAAAATGTAAAAATAGCACAGAAAAGCATATTTTCAGATGATGAAGTGAAAATTTTAAGTTGGCTAAATAGCCCAGTTTAAAAGAGTATGCAGCTTTTACCAATGTATGAAGGAGTTATAATTACTGATGATCCAAAAAAAGAGATCTATGAGTTTACAGGCATTCATTGTCACAAAACAAATGTGATTTAACATTCTGCATCTAAGTTTGGTTTAGCTGAAGAAAGTAAATTCATCTCTTACCAATACAACTTTCCAGAAGGAAAAAGTTGAAAAAGGGATTTTTGAAATCTTCTTTTCCCTTGAGTCTACTTAAAAAAATGATCTCTGGAAATGCTGGCTATTTACTTACAGAAATCATGTTCTTAGCACCCAATTCATCCTTTCATAACTCAAAGTCTGGAGGGGCGTGGTATAACATTTTATGTGCAAGTCTTACAATAAAGATGTTAAAATGATCCTCTAGTCAGGCTGAAGAATATTTACCCTACAGTCATGCACTCTTGCCTAAGGGTTCATATATAAATTCTTCCTTAATCCTCATTCCCCTATTTAATTTGAGCCTATGTTAGTTCCTCTCACCTTTCCCCAGCTGCCTGAAGGAGCTAAGGAATTAGATACACATCCTGAGCTCCTTTGGTAGTCAAGGGAGAGTGAAGCATCTCCAGTGCAGCCACCTTAGATCTGAACTGGACTCTCAATTACCTTCTCTGTCTGCCTTTCCCGCATGGTATTAATGGAGACAAACCTAGCACCCTTAAAACTTATCAAAATTATTTCCCTACACCAGGTGCGCAGGAAGGAGAGGCAGGTTTGGGGCAGGACAGAGAGGGTCACTGACCTTGGCAGTGGTTCCCTTCCCCAGCAGTCATCTTGGCATGGTGGCAGAGAGAGCCTTTGAGAGCCTTTCCTCCAGGATTAAAACATGGAGGGGTCACTCCACCCCAGCCTCAGGAACCAGCTGCACTGGAAGAGTGGCTTTTGTCTAAATTTGGTACCTGGTTCTTCACTGCTTTGCCCCATATGATGAGAGCAAAGGGGTTTGTTTGTGTGTTGGTGTTCTTTTCAACTAATTTCTTCATATATGTGAAGTGGTTTAATGTCAAAAATTTAATAATAATCTTGCCTCTCAATACAGCATCATGCCCAGTTGTGGCCTAAAATTTTCATATTTGGGAAATAATTTGCTCTAGTTTTACTTGGGGACTATTTAGGTTAGATGTCAGTTTTCTTATGTTTCTTATGCACAGTTTTAGGAGTTTTCTTTTTATATTTGTCATAACTCCCCAAGGATGTGTGTACAGTGTCAACAGTACTGAAAGATATGAACTTCTACTGTAAGGAACTGAAATATCATGGTAATCTAGTTTTCATGGTAATTTGCCCCATGGAAGTCTCTCCCAGGAATAAAAATGCCTGAGAAAAACGGAATTCACATAAACTCTCATTATTTTCTAAGTTAATGTATGAGTCTGTGGGGAAATAGATGAATTGTCAGCCTCCAAATATAAATTACACTGGCCAAGAATGAAAGATCAGTACATACTCAAATTCCAGATCCAGAAATAATAAAATAAAATTCAGCACTAGTTCCATTGATAACAAAACCTCAGTACAGTGCAAAAATACCACCGTGATCAGCACAGCATAAAAGAATAAGGGTGCGGTTCCCTCACGGTTGAAGCCAAACTAAGCTGATCTGTTTCCTTTTGTGGTCACACCACCCCTCCTTGTCATCACAGCACTATTTATTTTATTTTGTTCGTTTTCTAACAATTAGTATCTGGACCTACCCTGCCCTGCCAGGGAGTCAGAAGAAGACAATATATGTACAAAGTGTAAGTTAGGCTGCACTCCACGTAATCACCTGTATGCATGCAAGGAACATAAGGCAAATGTGGAATGGCATCAAAGCCTTCTGCACAAGACAGAACAGCATCATTTATGCTCAGACTAATTTGAAAGTCCATTGGTTTGTGTAACAGTAATCCATATGATTAATTTGCCAGCTTGGATAGAAATTAGGAAACCTGTTTGCCAAAGACTTGCCAAACCAGTCCTTCTCACTGTCTGGTATGACATTTATATATTTGTCTTCCTGTGAATGCAGCACTGCTTTAAATGTATAGGAACAGGTAAAGAAAAAGAAAAGCTATGAATGTCATATACAAATGGTTAATGGAAGAGCAGGTCTGTCTGTGTGAGAAAGGGGAACAATCTATCCTGGAAGAGAAAGTAGAATAAAGCGGATATCTTTTGTGATTACATGCATGCTGGGTGTATAAATATATTAACAAAAACTCATCTCCTTAAATGAAATAATTACACAGGTCTCAAGCTGAATGCATTCTGTAATCATTTAAAGAGAAAAAAAAAACACAAATAAATTAAAAAATTTTTGAAAGTTAGAAAAAAATAAAAGAATTGCAGTGGAGACAGGAATGTGGAAATAATTAGCACTCAGTAACTGTGTTTTAAATGGCCCACAAAGTGAAGAATGGTGCCACTGTAAACTGGGCAGTCCAGCTAGAACTGGAAGACTCAAGTATGGTTGCTTATTTTAAAGTTCTCTGTGATTCCATGAGGACCTGGAGGCAGTGGTGTGTATAACTTGAAGCCACGTTAGTGGTGCGTGACGCGGCTCCAGAGAGCACTGCCAGCAGCCCGTATCCTCACCAGGACAGTTTTCCCCCTGTGTCCAGTTCCCCCTTTGTGTATTCACAGGCACTACAAAAGCAACGTGCATGCAGCAAACTTCACCTCTTGGCAGATGTCGAGTTTCTTTCCCAGGAGAATGACCCCACTGCCTGCCTAACACAATACAAAGAAGGGTTTTTTCCCCAGCCGTGCCCTGCAAGTCAATACTCGCTGTTATGTAACTAAACACAGCATATCAGCTCACATAGCCTTTTTAATGGGGAAAAATAGTACATTTTAAGATTTGTGGCCAGATTCATCACACGCCTGACAGCTCTGTGCTGCTCCAATGACACAGAACAGCTTTCAGCCTGCAATAACAGATTGATTAAACCAGCTCGTCATGGTATCACTGGAGCAGTGCAAACCAGCTGAAGCATAACAGTAAACCTACCATCTCAGCTTGTATTTTGAGGGATTTATATCTCAGCCTGATACAATTTCCAAAGATAAAAAATATAATGGATTAATTCATTAATGTCCATCCTCAAAAGCTTGATATTTACTTATTTGGTAACAAGTAAACAAATTTAAATGTTTGAAATCTTTGTGTTTACTTTTTGGTGAATGCATTTGAGGAGAAAGCACCATAGGATGATTTAAAAAAATTCTGTCCCCCTGTGTTCATAAGCACGTTTTGTGTGATGTTGATGACAACTGGATGTGAAGACCAGGGCTGAGTGCAACCTGGGTGAGTTAAGAGAAGTAAGTTATCTCAAAGTCTCACATAAAGCAGAAAGAGTCCTTCTTAAGTCAGGTCCACTGAAATTTGCTTCACAGAATGTGCAAAATGACACCAAAAGCCAAGTACAATGTTGCTTATGGACAGCAAATACACAGGAAATAACCTCTGATGCTGCCATAGAATTAAAGCAAAACAGGATGCAGAAAGGTTTAGTGGGAAAGATGACTCTGCAAAAAGGAAACTAAGCCTTATTTATAAAGCAAGACTCATGACCTCTCAGGGAGGGAGAACTCAGCCTGTCATTTTCTACCACGGCTAAATCATGCCACATGAGCAATCGGTCTATTATTTCCAAAGGTTTCAGGCTAATTTGCTATTGCAAAATGAAATTTATTCAAATACTACAAAAAGTGCATTCCTCCTTCAGTATTGTACCCTGCACATGCCAAAACTGAAGCTACAAATCCAGGCTGTTTTGGACTTATCTGAACATTAAAAAAAAAAAAAAAAAAAAAAAAAAAAAAGGATCTCCGAACAATTTTCTAAGAAAACTGTTCATCGATTTCCAGAAAAAAATAATCTTTTGGGCTGAGGTCAATGTGGCTAATGTCAACATTTTCAAGCCAAAATTAAACTGAAAGTCATTCTGAGAGACAAAAACACTAATTCCAAAGTTTGTGATGATTTTTGCCTCCACCATGGCAAAAAGTCTACTAATTTTCCTGAAGGGAAGAGATGTCCTTGAAACTGGTCATGCTGTATCTCTGCAGCAGAGCTTTCCTGAAAAGTTTACCAAAATCAGGCAAGGGAAGAGGGCAGGGTTTTTGGATGGGATTTGTATTTTAGCACAAAATTTTATAAATGCGAAGTATGAAAAGTATGAAAAGTATGAAAAGCCCATTGTAAAAATGTTTTTGTCTCACTAGATCCTGAGAGTGACTTTGCCTCTCAGCTCCTTGCCTGCTCTGCTAATCTGGTTGGAGAGGTATATCAGTCTGCAGTATATGAGGAAATAGGTTTTTGGAAAACCGTTTATTTTTTTTTAATTGAAGTTATTCTTAAAGTTAAAAAGAGAAATACCTGTGTGAAAAAAAAAGAATACTAACACATAGATGAAGTGACCTAAGTGGCCTTTATATAGGCACCTTTCATCCTATGAGATTTATGGACAGCTTTTTTTTCCTGTTCCCCGTGGAACACTGTGTGTGATACCTCTGTGCCACCTGGATTTCTAACCCCACCCATCATCTGAGAAATCCTCTTGTATTGTCCAATGTTTTGATGTTATCTAAACACAAAGGATTTCTCAAAATTATGCATATTAAGTAGCACTGAAATTTCCTGTTTACAATGCTATAAAACAAAATTCTGAGGTCTCTGTGCAAACCAAATATTGGCTTTTAAGGGTCATGGAGCAACTATTGACCCAAATTGGCATGCAAGGAATTACACTGAATCTAGATATGGGATCTGTGTCACAGCTTAGCTGCACCAAAGTACTTTAAAGAAATTACAGTCATAACTGCATGAAAACAGAGATTCACAGCCTGTCAGGAGACTTGTGCTGTAGACACAGTGCTGATATTGTCTGGGTCTCCCTATGCAGAGAGAGCTGGCTCATGTGGAGACACCAAGGGTAGAAATTTAGACAGAGTATCCTGAGACTATCAGGAGCCAAATCCCATTGGGTCAGGCCCAGAAGGATTCTGCAGCGCACTATGGCAGGTAAATTTGCACACAATACACATTTTATTTTAAAGTCTGCGACAAGTCCTGCCCCACTGAGGTCAGTGTTGATTGATTCAACATCATTTAATATGAGTGCCACAATGTGCACCGCCTTGTGCCCTGGTGTCACCTGTATTATATCGGCTCTCCACAATTACCTGAAGCCACGTGGGGGGCAGTCTCTTCTCCCAGTGAACAGAACACAAGGAAATGGCCTCAAGTTGCACCAGGGGAGGTTTAGATTAGATAGCAGGAAAAATTGCTTTACTGAAGAGTTGATCAAGCACTGGAACAGGCTGCTCAAGGAAGTGATGGAATCACCATTCCTGGAAGTGTTCGAAAAACATGTAAATGTGGCACTTAAGGACGTGGTTTAGTGGTGGTTTTAGCTTGGCAGTGCTGGGTTAATGCTTGCACTTAATGATCTTCTCTAACTTTAATGTTTCTGTGATTCTATGAGTACTTTATTTATAAACCCCCAAATGTTTGTGTGTGTAAATATATTTGCATATCTATAAATATACACATGCATAAATGCATATGCAGCTCACTGCACTGGGTTTTTTTCCTGAGATTGCATAGAGCCATGTTCAATGGAAGTGTCATGGCAATACCACTTCTTTCTGATTGTTACTGGACAATTGAAATTATAATGCAATGGATAAGTGCAAAGAAGGTGAATATGTGTATTTCCTACTTTAGAAGGGTCAGCCTCATGAAGTACAAAAGTAATGGAGAAAACTTATTTTGAGCTTGTGAATGGCAATTAGAAACCATTTAAAAATTATTGCTTGATGCTTGCAAAGACATCATTGAATAAAGCAGGTGATTGATTTAGGTCTTGATTTTGAGAAAGAAGGTCATGACTAAAAAATTCAACTGGAACTCAGATGGGAATTTTTCTTTTAATTATTTAATAAAATTATAAAGTTAATTAAGTTTAATGAAAGCATAAATGTCAAAGACTATGAAGGAAACATTGATTTGAATGACTAAAAATCCAAAAGGAATTACAAGAATGTGATAAAATATACAAAAGAAAAAAAATTAATAGACAGATTTTCAAAGACAATATTGTTTTATGTAAACTGAGACTAAAAGAAAGTCATTAATGGTAGAAGTCTGTTACTTGATAGAAGTTGCAGAATTGTCAGTAAACAAAACAGGTAACAGCTAGGTCCAACAGTCATTTTTGTTGTATATTGAAAAAATACATATGAGTTGTATCATAGAGATAACTAAAAATAATAAAGTCATTCTTAAAATTTCAGTATCCCAAAACTGCTCTAGAAACTACACATTTTAAAATCCTTATATGTTTATTTGACATGTATACAAGATCTTTAAAAGTACTTTCTGGAAGGTAATGTCAATACTCTCTGTCAGCAATTCCCAGGAGTCTGGCTGGGAGGCAGGGATTGTTCTCATCCGGCACTGGGCACCTCTTTGAGAGTTTTTACCTCTGGACTGGTCATCCTACATTCCTTTTACCGTCAGCTGAGAGAGAAGCATTTCTAGAACAAAATTCATCTCTAAAAGCTGACATCTATGTTTGGTCAAAATAATCACATCCTAATGTGGTATCCACATTTTTTTTTTTAGGAAACCAACAGGATACCCAAGCCTTCTCCAATTTGCCTGCAAGGCATCGGTGCTGGCTGTCCTTGCAACGCAGTGGAAGAGATCATGTCCTTGGAGGTCTAAGCAAGGTCATCTTGTAGGACTGAGCTTTTGACATGAGTATCACTCCAGTGGGAAAGCTGAGCTGAGAAATGAATGTTCTACCACTAGAGTTCAGGCAAATGTTGATGCATTGAAAATGTTCAGGGAAGAGTTATGAACCTTCCTAGATGCCCTACAAATCAGTGGGAGACTCAGACATCATGGTAAGCATTATTTATTTTCCTAGTGTAAAAATATGCCATTGGCATTAATTAATATGCAAAAAAATACATACAAATGTGGGGGGGAAGTACTAAAACCAAGATAATAATAAGTAGGATTCTGTATTAGTGTCATTCCTATTATGTAAACTGCTTCTGCAAGTGTCTGTCTATCCTGACTTTAGCTGACTCTAAAGGGACCAAGGGTGCTTCAACTACTGAGTCAGACACATCTATTTCTACTGTAAAGGATGGTTTGGGCTGAAAGCGGTATTTAAACAGCAGGGTAAAATCTTGCTCCTTTAAAATCAAAAGTATGATTAAAGAATTGGGAAAAACGCCGTACAATAAGAAACTCAGGAAGTTCAATATATTTTGATTACTAAAAAAGACCAAAAGGTAACCTAATCGCAGCCTGACATTACCTACAGGGTTAATCTCAATAATGACTTCTCAACCTGTCCAGCAAAGATAGAACAAAAGTCAGTGTCTGGAAGCTGAAGAAAACTCAGACTAGAAACCAAATGTAATTATTGGCAGTGACAACAAATAATAATTGTAAGGGTGCCTGCTGATCCTTTAACTAAAGAACTCTCAAAATCAAATTTATAAAAAAAAACAAAACGCTGCAAATCAGGCAATCAATAATTGAGGAAGGAATATAGCTTTTTCTGTGCCAGATTCAGGCCAGTGTTTCACACTGCCCAGTAATCCAAGAATCTATAAATCCACTATCCAGGAGTTTTCCTATTTTGATCTGTTTAAAGAAAATGTTATCTACATGCTTATCATGGTGACATTGAATCACTGTTATATGCAGAAGGTTCAAAGCAGGTTAATTACCATTTTTTCCAACTCCAGCCTCTCATATGATTTGTCACTGCCTCTCACAGCACTCTTGTTTTCAAAACTAATTCCCATTATCTAAAAGACTTTCCAAAGCAAACACAGCAGCGTAGCACTTTCTAATATTTATTTTGTATTCTCAAAGGAGAGGCAATAGTGGTAGGAGTTTTTTTGGGGTGAGAAGTTCTTCTTCCACAAAGGCACTTGTGTCCACCGTAGTTTTACTTATTCCAAGAACTAGGTTCAAAGGGCTTTGCTTTGTAATTTCTGAATATGTAGTAGGTGGTTTATTTCATGGGAATTGGGTAAAGGCCTTATTCTAGTAGCAGCAAACTCTGCTTCATCACCTAACTGCAGCAGGAGATGGCAGATGAAAAAGGGGTTTATATACTGAGACAAAGATGCATAGTTTTTAAGGTCACCATGATTCTCTCTCTAGCCTTCTTTCCTACATAACTTGGAAAAAAAATAAACTCCAACCAAAACCTTCTCCCATGGAAGCCTGCCTCTTACTTTGATGTGTTTGACTGCATGGGGAGCACCCATCACCCATTCCCTGCACTTGTGTGCTAGGGAAAGTAAACTTGGTAGCGCTGGGAACAGCTTGGTGGACATGTGCAGCACACCGTGTGCGTTCACAGCATTATCACCCACCCAGATTAGCAGCTGAGCACTGCTGGGCGCAGACACCAATGCCTGCAGGTAAATATGGGCTTTGTATGATATGGTTGAGTTGCTGATTCCATTGCAGGCTCCTTGACTGACCTTGGGACTGGAGCACTGTCTGCCTCTGTGTTTGAAAAGTTAAGATACTATTACTTGTCCGCCTCACGAGGATTTTGTGAGGTTAGAGACACTGTTTATTCAAACTAGATGTAAAGTGTTACAGCAATGAGAACTCTGTAAATAACTATGCTCACAAAACCTCAATTAAAGCACCATCTTGCTAGAGGAAAGCACATTAATGCCCATCAGTGCCTGCAATGTCCAGGACAGCTCACACACAGCTTCCCTCCTCTCTGAGGTAAAGAAACCCCATTGGCGACGGAGCCTCAGAGGGGAAACCTGCAGTGAGTGAGCACAGAGCACTTCATAGCACGGGTTTTGCTGTGATTTACAGTCTTGTGCTTGGTAAGGAGCAATAGCTGAGGGGTGGCTTATGCATTAGTCCCAGTCTTGGTTGATCAATGGAGCTGGGGAATGATGGGGAGCAGCAAAGGTCCTGAGGTGCACTCAGAGGCCTGGCTGCCTGTGACAGACACCCTCAGGAGCACATGCACATGCCACATGCTGCATGCGCACAGAAGGAGGTTGCTCAACCAGGGCTTTACAAATATTTTCAAAGTGCTTTACAAAGAATTCATTAATAGATGACATATTTTTGCTAAAGGCACAACCAGCTCAACTAGATTTTATTACAGGTGTAAATAATATCAAGGGAATTTAAGTGTGAGTCTTGTTTCTCTGCTCTTAATCCCTACTCCTGCTGACATGTTAAAGGTCTGCTTAATCATCCAGCCCTTTCCTCCCAAATTCACAAATGCTTCATCCACACTTACTTATTTTACAGGGATTTATACAAATGCCAGGAGCTACCTAGCAGTGCCCTACAGGTTTCACGGCCCCAGTGAAAAAAACAAACAATGCTACAGCCCAGATGTGACCCTGTGGTGCAGTTTAACCCGTTGAGAAGACAAAACAGCAGCTTAGAAAGCCACCCTGGATACTTTTAACCCCACAGTGGAAGAGCTGAGCACTTAGGGCTGGAAAAAAGGCCAGAAATGAGGGGAGGATTGCGGCACGATGAGCCCAAACACATCTGTGCAGGGCTCAGCCTACCATGTCCTGTGAAGCCGAACTTGGGGAGCCCCTAAGACCAACACTCATGGTGGGAACTCAGGGGATAGTGGCGATATCCCCGAGGGGCACTGGCCACACGGGACAGAAGGGTGGACCTGTTGTGGGGAGATGAGACACGGACAGGTATCCCCGGGGGTTTCTGAGGGATGCAGGATGGGGAATGCAGGTAGGGGGTCACCAAGGAGAAGGGTGAGACACAGCCTGTGGAAGTGGTGGAAGTGCTCTTCTCGGGGTTGAGGGTGAGGGTCGGGGCTCCCCGGGGAGCGGGGGCGGAGGGGAACTCCCCGGTGCCAGGCGGAGGCGCAGGTAGGACCCCGTGCCCTGCCCGGCTCTGCACGGAGGCGCTGCGGGCGCTGCGCGGGGCGGGCTCCCGCGGCGGGGGCGGCGGCGCCGGGAGGGCCGGGCCGGGAGGCGCGTCCCTCCCCTGGGCCGTTTCTCGGCGAGGCTGTTTAATAGCGGAGCCGCCCCCGGCCCGCCCCGTTGGAGCCGGCCCGTGCGGCGCGGCGCGGCCGGGGCCGGGGCCGCTGCGGGCCATGGCGGGGGGCGGCGGGGGGGCGGCCGGCCGCGCCCGGCTGCTGGCCGTGCTGCTGGCCGGGCTGCTCGGCGGGGCGCGGGGCTTCGGCGACGAGGAGGAGCGGCGCTGCGACGCCATCCGTATCGCCATGTGCCAGAACCTGGGCTACAATGTCACCAAGATGCCCAACCTGGTGGGGCACGAGCTGCAGGCGGACGCGGAGCTGCAGCTCACCACCTTCACGCCCCTCATCCAGTACGGCTGCTCCAGCCAGCTCCAGGTGCGTCGGGGCTCCGGGGGGACCTGGGTGCGTGGGCGAGATGGGGACGACACACGGCGGGGCCGTGCCGTCTCCGGGACAGCTGCTGTCCCCCAGCACCCCATCCTCATCTCCGTCCGCTCGGCTCAGTGCTAACCCGACCCGAAAGTCGCGCCGCCTCGCAGCGTCGCTCCTGGCTGGCTAGGAAGAGAGCGCGGCTCACGTTGGGCGGAGGTTCGGTGTCCCGGCGGTGTCCCGGCGGTGTCCCGGCGGTGTCCCTGCTGCCCGCGGCGAGGAGCGCCCGCCGCAGCGCGGTACCCCCGTCCCGGCCGCGCCCGCTCGTGGAGGCTGCGGCGACTCCCGGAGCTTTCCCGGCCGCTGCCCTCCGTCCCGGCCGTGCCCTAGGTGCCGCGCCCGATTCCGTGCGGAACGAGCAGAGCCGGCCGCGGGGAGCTGGGGCAGCTCGGGACCCCGCCGGGAGCTTCACCGCGAAAGTTTCTTTCCCAGGCGAATGGCAGGATCCGTGTCCTCCCCACGGGCATGGATTTCCTCAAACATAACCCAGCTTGTTTCTCGGGGCAGAGTTCCCGAGTCAGCACGCAATTCCTCTCACGGTGTCGCGTCGCCGAATTACTATTTTTCAAAAGACGAGAAAACTAGAATATTTTATTACTGTCGCAAATGAATATGTGAACTTATTGTAAAAGAAAAACATTTTTCTGGGAGGATCGTGAAGCAAAGCATTTCAATAAATACTTTTTTCCTCCTATTTGTTTCTTAGCTGAAATATCCAGGCAGTGCTCAGAATAAATATATGTATTTGTTTATGCCCCTTTAATTTGCTTTTCTGCTTTCTTAAATTATATCCTCGAGGTTGAAATCTGGCTAAATCCCACTCGCTTCATTGGAACTGATGGGCTAGGTTTACATGGAGCTAATCTAGGGAGTAAAATTTTCAGACTTTGGCTTTGGACCGCATTTTAACTGAAAGAAGACAACATTGTTGGGTTTTTTCTCTCTTTTGTTTTATTGTTCTTGGTTTATTTGTTTTATGCTGCTTCCTGGTTTGTTGGGGTTTTTTTAAGTCAAAGGACCAAATATTACTGCTAAAAAGGAAAAAAAAAAGAAAGCTTGTTATATTGCAACCTGTTTCATTTTCCCTCAACACACTTGTGATTTCTGTTTTTCTCTTCCAGTTCTTCCTGTGTTCAGTTTATGTGCCAATGTGCACAGAGAAGATTAACATCCCCATAGGTCCTTGTGGAGGCATGTGCCTCTCTGTCAAAAGAAGATGTGAACCTGTTTTAAAAGAATTTGGGTTTTTCTGGCCAGACAGCCTAAACTGCAGCAAATTCCCGCCCCAGAATGATCACAACCACATGTGCATGGAGGGCCCAGGAGACGAAGAGGTTCCCCTTCACAGCAAGACCTCCTTGCAGCCTGGAGAAGAATGCCACGGCATGGGATCTAACTCAGATCAGTACATTTGGGTGAAGAGAAGCTTGAGCTGCGTCCTGAAGTGTGGCTACGATGCTGGTCTGTACAGCAGGTCAGCTAAGGAATTCACAGATATCTGGATGGCCATATGGGCCAGTCTTTGCTTCATCTCAACTGCTTTCACAGTCCTGACCTTCCTGATTGATTCATCCAGATTTTCCTACCCAGAGCGGCCAATCATATTTTTGAGCATGTGCTACAATATTTATAGCATTGCTTATATTGTGAGGCTAACTGTGGGCCGGGAAAGGATATCCTGTGATTTTGAAGAGGCAGCAGAACCTGTTCTTATCCAAGAAGGTCTTAAGAACACAGGATGTGCGATAATTTTCTTGCTGATGTACTTTTTCGGGATGGCTAGCTCCATCTGGTGGGTTATTCTGACACTGACGTGGTTTCTGGCTGCGGGACTCAAGTGGGGCCACGAAGCGATCGAAATGCACAGCTCCTATTTCCACATCGCAGCCTGGGCCATCCCGGCAGTGAAGACCATTGTCATTTTGATTATGAGACTTGTAGATGCAGACGAGCTCACCGGCCTCTGCTATGTTGGGAACCAGAACCTGGATGCGCTGACAGGCTTTGTTGTGGCTCCGCTTTTTACCTACCTAGTCATTGGGACCTTATTCATTGCAGCAGGACTCGTGGCCTTATTTAAAATCAGGTCTAATCTCCAGAAAGATGGAACTAAAACTGACAAACTGGAAAGACTGATGGTCAAAATAGGGGTCTTTTCAGTGTTGTACACCGTCCCAGCAACATGTGTCATTGCCTGTTATTTCTACGAAATCTCCAACTGGGCCATTTTCCGCTATTCAGCAGATGATTCCAATATGGCAGTGGAGATGCTCAAAATTTTCATGTCCCTTCTGGTGGGTATTACATCAGGTATGTGGATCTGGTCAGCCAAAACTCTGCACACATGGCAGAAGTGCTCCAACAGACTGGTGAACTCAGGGAAAGTGAAACGGGAGAAGAGAGCAGACGGTTGGGTGAAACCCGGGAAAGGTAACGAGACTGTGGTATGAGAAAAGGACAGCATCCCACTGGTCTGACTGCTCTCCTGTGAAGGACTGATCATGTGCAAGCATTGCTCTGTAAATGTTGGGAATAGAGTAGGGGGATGGTTACACAACTTGTCTCTGGGGATGGGAAAGAAAAAAAAAAGCCTTAAAGAATAAACAGCAAAAGGATCATGCTGCAGATACAATAGCCATAAACCATGCTGCCCAAAATAGGAGAGCCCAGGGAGGCTTTAAAAGCTGTGAAATAGCCAAACATGTTATCTTCCTTTTTTAAATCTTGAACTCTTTAGAAATGGAGTTGCTGTAGCCCATGGCTGTGAGATGATGTTTTCCTTTCATCGCCTTACAGCTGATGGAGGAAAGGCAGGCCAGGGCCAAATTCTGGGCTTAATTAGGGTCCAGTTACCAAGTTACCAGAAGGTGGAGCAGGACCTCAGTCAGATGTCTTCTTTGTGAGTTCAGCATTGAGAAGGAAGTGCTTGATGAGGATTTTGTCTTTATGCCCTGGGGAGTTCTAGTGTTCCAATACACTGTACAATTCAGTCAGGGATCATGTCCTGAAACAAATAGTAAATGGACTTTCCAGGTCTTGCCCGTGATGAGTAGGACTTAGTGAGGTATTAGTGAGGATGACTTTCCAGTCATTTAATGGCCTAATAATAATTTTGACTCATTCTTTTTGCCATTTATAGCCTGGTCTGAATGGAGAGTTGATTCTGCCTTGTGGGAATTTGAACCTCCCTGTGTTTCTTCCCACCTCACTTATTCTGTGGTTCTATCAATATTTATAAAATCTAAAAGCTTTGCTCAAGGCCATCCTCAGAAGCAGAGGAATCAGCTCAAATTGGGAAACTGTGTATGGTCTTCTGCATCTATTATCATTATCCATCTCCTTCATTCCTGCCCCTTCAGGTGCTCCTGCTGTTTCTAGCAGACCACTTTATTCTGCTGCATCTATTAGCTTTAAAAAAAGTCTTAACTCTGTAGTGCTCTTTCCTCCAGGAAAGAGAAAAATTAGTTGAAGGTACCTTCAAACAACACCATGTTTCTCCAAGCAAACTTACTTGACTCTGGAGACTCATTGCATGAAGCAATTAAGTCTTAATGTATTTCATTCAGTGTGATGGTATCTCCTCTGTAGACGCCAGTCTGGGGAGAACCAAAATGTTAAGTTCCTTGGCAACCTCGTGTTCACACAGATCAGTTGTATAATTATGTGTGTCAGTTGCAATTAAAAGAACATTCTCAGCCCATGACATTGCAGTACAGCTGACTGCCTCACAACGATGCTTCAATTGCTTACTGACAGCTATGGAGACGGTTTTTTAATGTATATTTACACACAAAATTTGAGCAGGCATTCAGTCCTCAGGAGCAGCAAAGACCTTTCCAGTTTTTGTAAGAGGACCCAAGAAATCCAACTTTTTGGTGAATAATGTTTGAAAAAAAAATTGCATTTCTTATTCTTTTATTTAAGGAGGCACCAGCTTGTGATTGTGGGAAGCTGAATGTAGTGTCAGGGGCTTGTAAGAAAGGTGATGCAAATACAAATATCCTGGAAGCACTTAAGAGAACACTGTTATGATGCTCTATTCCTTTGAAACACGTTTGGTTTTATCTATGTGCCCCAAGCTTTTGCATCCTTTGTTTGTATGGAACCTGATCAGCTGTAAAGCGTCTCCCTGGTGCCCCAGCTCCCATGATCTTCCAGAGCAGCTGAGAACAGATGCTGCTTTATTAAAGTACTTGTTTTCCACACAGGTGCCCATGTGCTTCCCAAACCACAGTTCACTCCAGCTCTGGAAGTGAGCACTAATCCATCCCAGAAGCATGTATTGTTTCAATGTCAGTGTCGAAACATGTGCTAGAGAACTTTTTTTTCTTTTACAAACAAAATCCAGACCCCAAACAAACCCTAATGGCAGTCTTTGCGGTTGGGCTCCCTCTCCAGCAGAACAAGTGACAACTTGACACATTCTGTTCAAGACACACAAGCACTGTCTTGGCCAACACCACATTCCAGCTGGGCCTTTTCACCCTCTCCATAAAGTCTCTTGCTGTTAGTGTTGTGTTTGGATCTGGTTATTCCTTTGTGGATGGGGAGTTTTGCAAGTGTGAGATCTTCACATGGCTGAGCTTCTCCATCATGCAGTCTTTCTGCTGGTGCAGTGAGGAATGTGAAGTCAGCAGCTGTCTGTTGGCTTTCAAGGAGCAAAGAAGCAGTATGACCCTTTTTTGTAACATAGTATTTGGCCGTGCCAAGGTGTCATGTTCACTCAAGGTGTACTTCACTCTGAAAGGCTTTGGATACTCTCCTAGCCAATAAGACCCATGTTTGAGCAGACTGATTCAATAAATGGCATTTTTAACCTTGTTATGTACACAGAAGTGAATGTTAAATAGTGCCTTTTTATGAAATCCTTGCATCTCTGCCTGTAACCCTGTGAACTGTTGACATAGGGATGTCCCTGGTGATGTGAGACACAGTGAGCTGCATGAGGATGACACTGTGTAGCCCTAGGAGGGACCTAGAGGGATATGCCATTAAAGCATGTGAGAGATTCAAAAGCTGTGGGAAAGAGGTGGGCTGGGGGGAGGCACCAGCTGCTGTTTCTTAAGACATGTCTTTCCCCAGCAGTTGGGGGAATGCTGTACTGCCCCAAAGTGAAATTAGTGTTGCATCAATTAAACCATTCCATTGATATATTCACCCCCATGCATTTACCTGGCTCCATGTCAGGGCTGTGCAAGTGGCAAGACCCAGCAGACAGCCTAAAAACTGGCGCTTGCGAAGAGCAGGTATCAGCAACTCCGAAGTTCTCTCATTTCAACATTGTTACGAGCTTAAAGCCATAAGCGGTGTGACTAATCCTGTCTCGGAAATGCAGTTGCTGTGGTTATCCAAGCAAAAACGTTGCAGGCGTTTCCTTCGATTGCGCAGTCCCTGCTCCCATCTCCCCCCTCTGTGTGTGCTCTTGGCACTGCAGGTTTCACAAGCATCTGCCAGAGAGGTACAAGCTTAACTCTTACATTAAACAGACAAGTTAGCTCCTTTCTCTGAGTTTTAAGGAAATAGACACTGATTATTTTGGGGTGTACAGAAAATATATCTACTTCAATGTATGTACTGTAAATTTCTAATTTATCACTGTAAAAAAACCAAAACAACTTTGCTATTTAATTTTTATATCAAAATAAAACTTTAACCTCTATGGATAACTAAAGAATTCCTGGCAGCCTTCACATTTTTGGTGAGTTTGTTTCTTAAATAGGCTTCAGCATTGTTGGAAGTGCTTTTTTGTCCTGAAGGAAGAAGGACTGAAATGTTCATGCTGTAGTGAGAGGATGCTTTGAATGGGTTAATCCAGCGTGGTTTGGATCTAATAATTGAGAACAAGACATCCTTGGGCAACAGTGAAAGTATTTTCATGTTTCTGCTCATTGGGTGGACAGAAACCCTTTCAAAGACAGCACGCAGGTCCTGAGTGCTGGCTGGGGCTGCAGCTGGAGCTTTGCTGTTGTGGGAGCATGTCCTCAAAGCCCAACTGGAAGGCAAGGCAGAAACATGGCCCGCTGCTGCTCTAGCACTTCTGTGATGTGACTCCAGAGAACAGCAGCACCTCCTGTAAGGCTCCTTTTCTTCCAAGTCTTATTGAACACGTACATCCAAAGCGTGAGTGCTCAGATCCAGAGCATATGGTGGAGGAGGACAGCATCACCACCGGTCTGTTCAGTGTATGGGAACTATTAGTGCCTTTTGGAAGGGGAAAATCCTAATCTTAGTACCTGCTTGAAATGAGTTCATTCCTATGGGTGATTTCAGTGATTTCAACCCTTCAGAGGACAGATTCATTTGAATGTCTACATGGCTTTCTAAAGACTTAGGCCTATTAATGCTCTACTTTTCTTTCCTGTTTGTCATTTCTGTTCACAGTTGTGATGTATGGGAACAGCAAGGAGTTGCCTTTTGTGTGCATCCCTCACCAGTTTCTTTTGACACTGACAGAACAGTATGCAATATAATTACTTAAACCCACGTAATTGTCTCCATCATGAAACAATCTGTGTGCGAGATTATTTAATTAGCAGAATGTTATTCCAATAAGAACCTAAATCAGACTAGAGTGGATAATAGTGAGGGTGTGCTATAAAAAAAGAGTAGCAACTATCACCTGTGTATCTGTAGCTAATCAAGTTTTGAAGAGCAGCATCTAAACCTGGTAATTATGAGTGATTTGCTCATGCCTTTGGCAGCTCATCATTGTAATGTTCTCAGGCTGGTGATTAATGCGATCTCTCAAACTTATCCTAATGAGTCTTTAATAAAGCTACCGTTAACTGTAACAAACATCAAAGAGCTTCTAGGGGAAGGAGTAGGATCTCCCTCTTGTTCATACCACCTGAAAACCTCAGGTGTGGCATTCAAGATGAGGTTGGCTGCTCGAGTTCTCTCTCACGGGTGCTTGCCTTTGCACAGATCCCTCAGAGCATCACCTATGAAGTGACAGTGGATTGCTGCAGTGGCTCTGAATGGTAAGCAAGCTCCCCAGGCCACAGAGATGACAAATCTGCTCAGGTTTGCCTGTTGAGGGAAGTATGTGTTTGTATGCGATGCTCACAAAAAAATAACATTTATGAGAACTTCTTGTGGTTGTTTTGATATTTAGGCTTGGGATTTTTTACTTGGTTGGTTTTGTCTATTTTTTTAAAGATATCTTTAAAGAAAGCAAATGTTAGGGAGTTTGTAGAGAAGGAGGCCAGAGTTGTGCTGCCAGCAATCGGGAGCAGCCTAAGCTCCAGTAATGTGAAAATATGGTATCACCAAGTCCCTGGCTTCAGTGGTGGTTTCCACCACACCTCCTCCATCCTCAGCTGCTCATTTCCATAATGGTGCCACATTTCAGTTACTCCTTCACTTTGCCAGTGCAACTGCTTGTGGTATGATGCAGGCATCATACTGAGGAGCTGCTTCCCAAGCCCTCTTGCACCATCTTCCCCATCAGGCCAGAGCTGTGTCTGCCTGCAAGTTTGTAGGAATGGCAGGGAGCAAAGTGACAACTGCCTGAGCCATTCCAGCTTGCCCAGCCTCAACTAAAACAGCAAAGCCTTCAGTAGGGCTGTTGGTGACTCCCTAATTCTTTACCTGGGATGACTGAGTCCAGATGTGAACTGCTCACCTGCAGGTGAATGCCCCATTACACAGCCCCACAGCAGCTGTGTTGCTGATGCCCCATAGTGCCCTTTTCAGCATGCCTGGACTAATTGGCTCATAATATAGGCCAGGAGTTTGCAGCCTCTTTCTCAAACGAGGATGGCTTAACTGGACTGCCAGACTCTGGCGTAGCTTGTGTAGAGAGCAAAGCATCTCTGCATGCTTGCAAAGCCAACTTGGGCTGCAACAGAAATGAGGCAGAGCATGGTCCTGGCTGGAGCAGGATTGTGCCATCTTGCTGCACTTCACCAAGAGGAATGGGTGAGAGGATGGGTGCAGGTCAGCCAGCTCTCAGCTGATGCTGAGCTGGTGCAATAGATCCCATATCACTATTTCCTGCAGCTGGGAAATTATTTCTGACCAAGGTCCTGCACATCCTGGCAGACTCCAGCTGTTGTAACAGCTTTGTGTTGTTAGCAACCAGATGTTTTGTTTTATGCTCTGGGAACAGCCTACCAAACAGTCACCACGGGGCTGGAAGAGCACAAAGGTGGCTTAGAGGGGAGCAGCAGCAAATGAGGACTCACACGCTAAGGTATCACCGAGAAACTGTTGTTTTCTTTTCCTAGTTTTTTCGGGGAGCAGGGACACCCTGTGTGCCAGATGTTAGGTACAGCACCAGAGAAAACAGGTTAAATGCCAAAGACAAATATTATTGCATTGGCAAGCTTACTGTAATTTGTAACTTTGATTTTTGTTGTTGTGTTTCCTTCCAGAAGGGAAAGTGCTTATTAATTAGATCCACTTGGAGGGCTCAGAAAATGGATGCTTTACTTAAATATTGTCCATTTCTAAATCAAAGGTTAAAAAAATTAAACATAACCAAACCAAAACAAAACCCCCAAACAATTTACCCATGGCTTGTCAATACACTGGCAATATAAATATCTTCATCTTATATTTCTATCAGTGTTTAGCTAGTTTCCTGTCTGGTTCTTTCATTTCCTGAGCTTACTCCAAGGAAGGGAAAAACATCCGTCCTGCAAAATAGATGCAAATCATTCAGCAGACTGCTTCTGCTTCTACAATATTAAATTTTAAAATATTACTATGCAGAGAAACAGCCTGACAGTATATGTTTTAATGGATGAAGTGTTTTCTTCCAAAGCAGCTCAGAGGCACTCTCACTCAAGTACTTGGTAAGGGATGATAAGCAGAGTGCTATGGAAAAGCAGAAATTTGGTTTTACAGGTTTGTTTTTTTTTTTTTTGCATTCGAAAGTCTTCTGCCTTGCAGCAAGGAATGGCTGACATCTAGTGGCAGCTGCTCCCTGGCCCCAGCTGCTCGAAGCCCCTCCCAGCCCTGCCCTCCACTTGTGTGAAAAAGCAGGACACGTACCTCAGCTACTGATGGTGAAAGCTTTGTCCAGCTGCACGTTCTACCAGCTCTGAGCTATACATTATGGTTTGCACCAAGTGCATCAGCTAAGCAAATCAAAAGCTCACCCTCTGTTTAATAAATTGAAAGATGTTAGATTAGGTATTAGGAAGAAATTCTTTATTGTGGTGGGTGGTGAGACTCTGGAACAAGTTGCCCAGAGGAGCTGTGGTTGCCCTATCTCTGGCAGTGTACAAGGCCAGGCTACATGGGTCTTGGACCAACCTGGTTTAGTGGAACATGTCCCTGCCCATGGCAGGGGGTTGGAACAAGATGATCTTCAGGATCACTCCAACTCAAACCATTCAATGATTCTATGATTCTATTAATCTCTCCTTGTTCAGCCCTGTGCTCAAGGCTGGCATGGTTACAGGAGGGTTGATAACAGTGCTCCTGGAGAAAAAAAACAGACCTGGTAAAGTAGCATGGCAAAAAGGCCAGTGGGACATCTGTCTCCTGCTGTGATGAGGAAAGCTGCTCTTGGCAGAAGCCAGCAGCACATAAAGTCCAAAAAGTTTATTTGAAAGACTTAACACAATCTCTTCCTTGGCCTCACACAAGTTATGTTTATAAGAAAAAGACCTGTGGGGATCACAGCAGAAAAGAAAGCCTCCAACCTGGGCTGACAGCCTGCTTCTTTCTGCTGCCATTTGGCAGTGGTGGGAAGGGCTGTCAGCCCCAGGAAGAAAGCATAAGGGATTTGCAGAGTCATGTGCCAGAGACCCACAGTACAACTGTACATCTTGAAAGGAGGGGTGAACGAGAGGCCTGAAGATGGGGAAGAGGCTTCTCAGAGCAGGAGAGAATATATATATATATATATATATATATATATATATATATATATAACAGAAAAAAAATCAGCTGAAGAGATCCTAGCATATGAAAGTTATGACAAAAAATAATACCATTTCACTCACAAAACAATCATGTTGCTACAGCTGTGGCCTGAGCAGAGCCAAAAAGAAATGAGGAGCCATCCATACCTCCCCAGAGAATGCTTTTATAACCAAAGCAGGGAAAGGGGCAGACCTTATTCTGAGACACCAGTAATTCATCCCGTCAGCGGCAGCAAAGCTGGCCATCACTTTACATGGGATGAGCTGGGTTTCACTTTTACGGGCTCTCGCAGTCCCTCCCTCTGGAGAGCAGCTTCTGTTTCTGCCACAGCCCTGCCACCTTCGGGATGCACTGGGACACTGTGTAGGGCCTCATCCCTTCTTCCCTGTCTGCTCAGGATATCGAGTGCTTTTTACTTATTTTGGCTGTGAAAAGTTAAGTCTGAGAGACGCAGCCACCAGCTCTTATTTTGGGTGGCCTTTCCTGTAGCTGCTCTCTGCAGCCCCGTGGCTCCCTCCCTCAGCCTGGGCTCCCATCAGGAGTTTGCAGTCCCTTTCCAAATCTGCTGCTGAGCAGAGGGATTGGCCATGGTGAGCTAAGAGAGAGAGTAGGATTCAGCAGCTGCCATGGATATTGGGACATGAGTGATAAGACAAGAGAAAGTGGCCTTTAATTGCACCTGTGGAGGTTTAGATTGTTTATTAGGAAAAATTTGTTGATTTCCTCATTGTCAGGGCCTGGAAGAAGCTTCCCAAGGTCATAGTGGAATCACCACCCCTGGAGGTGTTTAAATAATGTGTAGAAGAACCTAACCAGCCTCCAGGGGAATGAAGAAAGACTAAGAAGTCTGAGAATCTGTTGGTCTAAAGAGGTACACAGAGTAGTGTAAGCAGGAGAAGAATCTCCGTGTGAATAGATTCACAATAAAAATGAAATCTGGTACTTTGCATCCCATTCCCTATTGTACCTGTTGGCTCATCACCTCCTACCTAAGGAAGGAATGAGAGTTGTTCCATGAGGGGAAGTAAAGGATTTGCCTTTTTTAAAAAATTACTGCAAAAAATCATTTCTCCATCTAGGGTCTCTTGCTCCTTTTTGAATCTACACACAAATTTGCCTAGAAGTGTTTTTTATCTGAAGCAGACATTCACAGAGACAGCTCTTAGACATCTCCTTTCTCATGGGCTGGAAAGCAAACTGGGCCTGAGCCCTGTAGGGCAGAGGCAGGAGGAAGATATGAGAGAGAAGAAAGAAGAACAGCATAGAAGGAGAGCCCCAAGGTGTCCCAGAGTGTGGGCGAATGTCTGTCCCAGCTGTGGCTGCTCAACACTCCCATAGGGCTGCCAGCAAAGGGACAGCACAAGACACTGCCAGTGTGTGGGGTGTTTAAACTAATGTGGGAACCACTACACAAAGCAGAGGGGGCTGCACACAGGTCTAGGCAGAGCTGGAGGGTCAGTTTCTGCCAGCAGAGCAAAAAACCAAGAGCAAAAGACTTTCAATGGATGCAGCTGTTTGCCAAGTGAATGTCTGTGCAGAGCTCATCAGAGAATCATGAACCGTTTGGATTGGACGAGATCCTTAGGATCATCAAGTCCAACTATAAGCCTAACACCATTATCCATTTTTTTATGGTTTAATGTTCTAATATGTTCTCACGTTAACAAGAACACTTAAAGCTGGCATTTGAAAAGGACAAAATTAGCATTGCATCTTAATCTGATACTGATGTAGATGTATTGCCAGCTTCAAGCCTCTATCTCAGGTTCCTCTTTGATACTCAAAACTACCTAAAATCTTCTGAGAGGGGAAATGGTTTTGGCTGTGACTAGAATGTATAAATTAAATTCCCTGAGGGCTATCTTGATTCTGGGAGCTCTGCCTGCAATTCAGTAGGACCCTGTGAATCCAGATTTCTCTAGTTATTGCTTGTGTTGGAAAGGAAGAGTCCCTTTCTGTGTACACTTCGTAAGGAAAAGAGAGGGAAGAGAGGAAAGAGAGGAAGAAAGAGAGAGGGAAAGAAGGATAGAGAAATAAAGAAAGAAATGGAAGGAAGGAAATGGAAGGAAATGGAAGGAAGGAAATGGAAGGAAGGAAATGGAAGGAAGGAAATGGAAGGAAGGAAATGGAAGGAAGGAAATGGAAGGAAGGAAATGGAAGGAAGGAAATGGAAGGAAGGAAATGGAAGGAAGGAAATGGAAGGAAGGAAATGGAAGGAAGGAAATGGAAGGAAGGAAATGGAAGGAAGGAAGGAAGGAAGGAAGGAAGGAAGGAAGGAAGGAAGGAAGGAAGGAAGGAAGGAAGGAAGGAAGGAAGGAAGGAAGGAAGGACGGACCTCACTCTCAGGATCAACATTTATTGGTAAAATCTTTTGAAGGGGCATTTGCAAAACACAAGTGTGTAGCAAAACCATGCAAATCCTATTTCTTCTTGAAATGGGAACACATGAGGACAGAAATATTCATTACTGTCATTTCACAAAAAAAAAGCCCAAAAAACAACTGGGTTGTTTTGGTTTTTTAAATTATTCTTCATAATGTGAACCGGATCAACTATCGCAACAGCTTTGCTGAACAACTTTAGTGCATCAGCAGGAAAAGGTTGATTTCCCTTCAATTTATTTTCAAAATCTTCTGATTTTGACTTTTGATTCAAAGTATTTAAACCTAAGTTTTGTAGCAATAAATACAATTTGATTGATTACTCCCAAAGTATTGACTCTGAAATGAAGTGTTTGCTCAGTGATCAGTCTCAGAGCACTCTGAAATCATGGAGGGGGTGTGTTTATTCACTTGATGGATGCCAGGCTGGCGAGCAGGAGGAAGGCCTCAATAAATCATTTCTGACATTAACCTTGCAGAAACAAATTCCCAAGAGTATTTGTGTTAGTTTGGCTGCTGGTGCTTGTGCAAACACTGCTGGACAGAATTCACATCGCTATCTTTCTGTGACTAGTTTTGAAAAAAAAAGCTCCTCATTGGCATTCCAGACAAAGTCAATGGAACAGGCAGGAATGAAGGAAAATGCACTTTGTTTATTCAAACAACAGTTAGTGTGTCATTGGAAATATGCATGAAATATTCATAACAGATTTTGGAGTTGATAAAAAAATAAAAGAAAGCTTGCTCTGGGTTAAGCAATGAAACATCACTTTTATTTGTTTAAATAAGCAGAATGTTCCAGATATCCGGCATCTGGCATCTGTACTTTTTGTATGTATGTTATTTTTAGTGTTAACTTTATACATGCCATGAAATTTTCTTGGCATTTGTTTCTTTTGCACAGTGATTATGAAGTTAAGATAGTACAGGGAAGACCTTCTTGGTGTATCATGAGAAATAGCTGGAAATGAAAACCTCTGTTTCTGAGGACAGGCACGATAAATTGGTAAGTAACAAGTGCAGGGTATGTATGTATGTGTGTATATATATACATATGAATTAATGTATATTTTTGTTTTAATTTAAAGTTCTCCTGACAATAACCTTGTGCAGAATTGCCGTATCCTCTTCAAAGATACCAAACCTCCAACTGCAAGAGCTGTAGTGGAACCTCATTCTGCTGGGATAGGGACCTGCTGGCTTTTGTGCCAGTGGGAACTGTGGCTGAGCAGCACTCCTGAGGTCTGCCAGCACGCAGGGATGTCACACCATCAGTAGAAACAAATGGCTGAGACCTGATACCCCACCAATGTCCCACCAGTGCCAGAGCTGGACTTTTAGGTGCTGCTTCTAAACAGAAAGTCTTTTCCAACAGCAGGGCCTGAAAACTCATGTTTAGATCCTGAGCACCAGCAGAATGCTTCTCAGATTTTGGATGTTCTAGAGATCCACCGTGGAGCTCAGCCATTCCTATTCTCCACTTCTTTTGTTGAGAAAAAATAGGACACTTGTTCTTCTCCCACTAAATTAAGTAGGAGGCTGTGAGCTCCTCTGGGGGACAGGACTTCTGCCCTGTTCACTGCTTAGGGAAGGCTATGGGTTGGAGTCTCCCAGAATGTGATGTGAGGGGGCTGCTCAGGCCCAGCTGGTGACAGGGAGCTGTCCACAGGACTGAGGGTATTCCTGCTGTGGTAGCACCACTTTCTCCCCACATTCCTGCATGGTCCTGCCAGGCACAGCCCACACACGTGTCCATCACCCAGGGTTTCTGCCCGCTGGGCGACCTCCCCATGGATGGAGAAGTGTATCCCAAAGCAGCAAAAGCCTTCCAACTTGGCTTGTCCAGCTGCTGAATACACAACTAAATAACACCAGCCTGCCCAGTCTGAGATGAATCCTCCCACCAGACATGGCTCAGAGCCAGGGAAAGCTTTATTTCTCTGTAAGCCCTGATATCAGTCCCTTGGAGTAAGAGGCAAAAAACATCTCTGACCTTAGCAGGGCTCTCAGTGAACTGCTACACTCATTAATAATAAACCACCACACTTTCCTGAATGCTCCTGTAACTTTTGCCACATGTTAAAGCCCCCAGCAAGAACTTGGTTCTCAGGGGTCTTTTTTCCACAAAGATAGATTGAAATTCTGCCTTTGACAAATTAGCAGGAAAACTTCCCTGGTGTTTTTTAAACAGGTGGTTCTTCCCACATCACCAGAGTCAAAGTCCCTGGGAAATATGTTATTTTTACTTGACAGAAAGGTGAAAAAACTGACTGAAATGTGAGAAACCAGCATGTGAGCTTGACAGACCTCGCTGCCCACTAAGCTGCCATCACTCATTCATCGAGGCGCTTGCAGTGAGAGGGAAAGGAGTGATTCTTTTTCCCCATCTGGGAACACCAGTCTGGAGAAAACAACCTGTAAATCTTTGCTCACCATTCAGCAGCAGAGCCGGGGCAGCCCCATGCCATCAACCACCACTCTCTCCAGTAGATCCCTGTGCGGGGAATGAGAAAAAAGCCACAAAGATGAGGCAAAAAACTGGAGCACCTGTCCTGTAGGGAAAGGCTGGGTGTACTGGGACTGTTCAGCCTGGAGATGAGAAGGCTCAGGGGGAATCTCATCACTGTAGATAAATACCTGGAGAGAAGGTCTCAGGTTCTTTCCAGTGGTGCCCAATGCCAGGACTAGAGGGACCGGGACATAAATTGAAACACTGGAAGTATCACTTAAATATCAGGAAACACAAGAGTTTTTTTACTTTTTTTCTTGCTCCAAACAAAGCCAGTGACCAAACACCAGAAGAGATTGCCCATAGGTGCTGTGGACTCTTCATACTTGGAGACAGTCAAAACTCAGTAGGACATGGTCCTGGGTAACTGGTTATAGATGGCCCTGCTTGTGCAGGGAGGTTGGATGAGATGACATCCAGAGATTTCTTCCAGCCTCAACCATTCAATGAGTCTGTAACAGCTGCAAAAGACAAGTATGCAGCTCTGACTGTAGGAGAAATCTTCTATTTCTACCTTGAAAACTGAATTTCCCAGTGATGAACACAGGACTTCTTATTTCCAGGTCAATCTTCTCTCCACCCTGCTGATAGAGAGCATGCTCACCAAATCAGAGTGCAAGAGCTGCAAATTTCTTCTCAGGAAAGAGAAGAGGAGCTTCTCTTTCCTGAGCAGCCCCTTTCCTCTGGTAGACACAGACTGCTTCAATCCCATATGTAACTTCCACCATGCCTGCAAGAGGAAGTGTAGGAACCCAAGTCTGCTGTCAGCAGTAGCCTCAATCATGTCTTAAAAATCTATGTGGGTCTGAAAACTGAAAACAGGATCAAACCTTTTGTTCCAGTTAGCATCCATCATGATTCTTTTACCTTTACATTAGTCCAAGAATGAGGAATAATAAACCTATTCTGCTGTCAGTTTAGCTGTGCATAAGAAGTGTTGCTCTACAGGCAGGAACACAGCAACCTTACCCTGTCCCCTTTATAGAGGGGACCAAGAGGTGCATTTCTCCAAGTCCTAAGGTGCTCAGATTTTATTAAATGCTGTAAATGTTCTGTTTGATGGATTGTGTAGGAAGCTTTTCTGTTGAAACAACTGAAGGAGGTGCCCCTCAGGAGTGAAAGGACAGCCTTATCCCAAAGCACAGGCCTCAACATTTGGAAGGAGGAAAGAATTTGTCCAATAAAGTAAGAATGCTTGGAATTTCACCTCGTTTCAGGGTATGCAAATGGAGTTGCAAGCAGAGAGGGACTGCTCAGAGACACCATCCTCTCAGCCTCTCTCTTTTCTGTATTCTTGGTATTCAGCTCCAGACACCCTTTGCTTAGAAGTAAAAATATTTAGGTGCAAGTTATGATGTAGAAAGGACACTTGTAAGTCTTAAAAATTATCACAAAAACTATTGAGGGAAGCTTTTATTCCTCCCAACACTGCTGAAAGAAAATGGTATTTGAAGGACAGGCATCTTGGACATCTCTTGACTCAGGGTAGTTTTGGGACTATTTTCTCCTGGTTTAACTCAAACGGAGGAGCATTTTGTAGATTTGTGCTGCTAATTCCCTGCCCAAGGGACACAGGAACTCACTTGGCTACTGGTCAGCCAAAGGCAAAATTGGGCTTTGCTCTGAAACTTGCATCCACTTCCCCAACACCTGGGACCACCTGATGGGCAAGTTAACATGTCTTACTCTACCTGTTCTGTTCCAGCAGCACATATGCACCCCTGCCTTGGCTCTGGGCAGATAAGAGGCCTTTGATAAGGGATCTGACGTGTCAGCTGCACATGGTGCATTTCAGCAAGCTGCAAGCTGTCGTGCTCACAACCATCTCTTTTTATCTGCATTTTGTTCTCAGTGGTGTGAATTGTTCCTCAGCTTGTTTAACCTCAGCCTTTTCTTCCATTTGCTGGCATTTTCACAGTGCCCCTATGAAAGTTTGCTCCCAAGCTGTTCTTACTCCCTTTTGCTCTCATACTTTTTAACTATGCAGTTAGTCTATGCAGTTTCTGGGTCTTCTGGAAGAAGGTTCTGAGGTACCTCCTTAGCAGGGCCACTCTACACAGAGACACAAAAGGAGGTGCTTTACAAGTTATTCAGTCCTGTGACAATCTGTTGCATGAAGACATCCACAGACCTTCCCAGCTGCGGCTTCCAAAGGTGTCAGTCCCTTCTCTTCTTTGCTACTGAGGATCTGCCAGGCTTGCTCATCTCCTGCAAACACATGGCTGTCAACTTTTGTACAGGTTCAAAATTTGCCACCCCCAGCCCTCTTCCTATGCCTACTCAGGCCTTGTAAATCTTTCACAACATTAACTCTACTGTATATTTGCAAAGATTGTGACCTCCACCTGTAGTCAATCATTTCCCATGGTCTAACTGGTCTCTTTCTCCCTGCAGCACCTTCATCACACTGCCATTGGCTGTAAATGATTTACCCTGCACTTGCAGAGCACTGAGTATCCCTCGAGCCATGCACAGCTCACCCATAGTTCTGCTCTGATTTAGACTTCCCAGATTTTCTGGTATCTCATATAGATCTCCTTGCTCTTTGTTCCATCGGCATTCACTTCTCACTTTCAGTACAGCAGGCTGCTTTGGAAAGGTTCTGGACATAAATTTTGAATTTCCATTTTCACTTTACATGGAAGTACAAAGTGGGGATTAGCTTGTGTGGATGGAACAGTGTAGGTCATTGGCATGCAGTTTTGGGAGTGTGCCCCATGCAGAATCATAGAATCTTAGAATCATTGAATTTGGAGAAGATCTTTAAGATCATCACACCCAACCAGCACTGCCAGGTCATTAAACCATCTCTCTAGGCACCACATTTACACTTTTTAAATAACTCCAGGAATGGTGACTCCACCACTTCCCTGGGCAGCCTTTTCCAGTGCTTGAAACTCTTGCAGTGAAGATATTTTCCCTCATATCCAATCTAAAACCTTCAATTCTGCCTGAGATAAATTCTGCCTGTCCCATCACTTGTTACCTGGGTGTCACCACAGGGGTCTCCCTGACATGCTTGTAATTAGCACTGACTCTATGATGCAGAAGGCTGAGCCATTGCTTTATTCTTCTATATTATATTCATACTATCTTTTCAAGAAACCCGTAACCCCTTCCGGCCTGTCTGATACAGCTTTGACCTCATTGGTCAACCAACCAAAACACCACCACCACCCTTTGGTAAAAAAATCTCCATAACACATTCCACATTTACCTTACAAAAAGTGCAGCAAGTGGAGATAAGAATTGTTTTAATTCTTTCTCTGAGCTTTCTCACAGCTTCTCACAGACTTCCCCAGGGAAAATATCCTGGGAAGGCCTGCACCTGCTCTCTGTGGCCAGAGAGCTGCTGCTACACCTGGGAGAAGGGATTGACCCTCACCTGGCTGCAACCTCCTTTCAGGTGGCTGGAGGGAATGATAGGGTCCTTCCTGTCCCTCCTTTTCTCCAGGCTAAACACCCCCAGCTCCCTCAGCCCCTCCTCATCAGACTTGTGGTCCAGACCCTTCCCCAGCTCTGTTGCCCTTCTCCGGACACACTCCAGCCTCTCAATGTCCTTCTTGTAGTGAGTGGCCCAGAACTGAACACAGGATTTGAGGTGTGGCCTCACCAGTGCCCAGTACAGAGGACAATCACTGCCCTGGTCCTGCTGGCCACATTATTGCTGATCCAGGCCAGGATGTCATTGGTTTTCTTGGCCACCTGGGCACACACGGGGTCATTTTCAACTGCTGTCAACCAGCACCCCAGGACCTTTTCCAATGGGCAGCTTTCCAGCCATTCTTTCCCAAGGCAGCAGCACTGCCTGGGGTTGTTCTGACCCAAACAGATCTATGGTTAGATCTATGGTTAGAAACATGACCAGACCTAGATGTCCTACCTCTCTGTCCATGGCTCATGTGCAGCTCTTCATCCAGCTGTCAAACTAAAGAGGAAATATTTAGATTTGATATTAGGAATAAGTTATTTACTCAGAGTGTAGTGAGACACTGGCACAGGTTGCCCAGTGACTGCCCCATCCCTGGGAGTGTTCAAGGCCAGGCTGGATGAGGCTGGAAGCAACATGGTCTAGTAGAAACTGTCCCTGCTCATGAAAAGGGGAGTGGAACTCTATGATCTTTAAGATCCCTCTCAACCCAAAGCATTCTATGATTCTGATTCCATGATCACTGGGGATGACTGCAGCATTTGACCTAAAACAGGGGTTTGGAATTCGCTCTGGATGCCCGCAAACTAGAAGATATATGTTTCACTTCCCAGCACTTCTGTTTCTAAGTCCTTTAGTTTTTCTGTCCATCATGTGAACTGGTTCCAAGGTGTGCAGAAGAGTTTCTGTGTGGTTGCCACACGCCTGGTGCAGGGGGGCTGGCTCACAGAGACTGTTGGAGTGTGAATCAGGAGGGTGCCACCGGGAAACAGGATCCCTCAAAAGGCTGGCAGGGAGTCTGAGCAGAGCAAAACTTCCTTGATGCGCGGAGCTCCTTTGAAAATGTGTTCTGGTGCTCTTCCAGAAAGCTGATGCCCTTTCTTCATACTTCGTGGAGCCTGAAGACCCATGAGGTGGTCTCCGAGGGCCGGCCGTGGGAGCGGCTGCCGGCTGCCCGGGATGTCGCGTGTGTCACCACTAGGTGTCACGGCTGTCCCGCAGAAGCCACCCTGCCGCACAGCCCTGGAAGCTGCCAGGATGCCTCGCTCTTGGCAGCTGTGGAAAACCACACAGTACTGATAAAAACCGTGGGGAGGAGGCAGAGGCCGTGCCCCGCTCTACCCTGCCTCCATGGAGGACCCCGAAGGTGGGAGAATTTAGGGTGCCACCAGAGCCGTGGCCTGGCTCAGCACAGCACAATGAGCGGAGGGAATTGAAGGCGCAGGACTGACTCTTCAGATTGACTTGAAAAATTGTAGTCACAAGGCAAGCCATCTCATAAACAGGGTCTACATTCCCCAGATGTCCCAGTGTAGTCTGTGCACATGGTCCCAGAAAATAAGTATTTCTTTCACATGACTAATTGCGGGAGCTTCTGGTCACAAGTTTCACACATGTCCTGCAGTGGTGTTATTAAGTCTTAAACTTAATAAGTCTTTAAGTCTTAAACTTAACTATTAACTTCACAATTAAGTCTTAAACTTAACTCTTTCCCTTCCTCTGGTGTATTTCCAAAAACAGGCTTCCCCAGTTCATGTTTACACACTGTGCGTTGGCTTGGGCTGGGATAGTTTTTTCTAGCTAGCATGGGGCTATGGTTTGGATTTGTGCTGGAAACAGTGTTGATAATTCGGGGATGTTTCAGCTACTGCTCAGCAGGATTTACACAGAGCCAAGGCCTTTTCTATTCCTCACCCACCCCACCAGCAAGAGGACTGGGGTAGCACAAGGAGCTGGGAGAGAACACAGCCGAGAGATCTGAGCCTGACTGACCAAAGGGGTAACCCACACCATGTGACATCATGTTCAGCAGATAAAGCTGGGGGAGAAGGAGAAAGTGTGGGACATTCAGAGTTAAGACATTTTTCTTCCCAAGTCAAAAGTGATGGAGCCTTGCTGTCCTGGGAATAGCTGCCCATGGGAAGTGGTGAATGAATTTTTGTTTCACTTTTTCTTTGCCTATTAAACTATCTTTATCTCAACCCATGAGTTTTCTTACTTTTACTCTTCTAATTATCTTTCCCATCCCACCAGGGGAGATTGAGCAAGCAACCATGTAGGTCTGAGCTGCTGGCTGGAGTTAAACCACAGTACTCTGCTTCTCCACAAAAGGAAAAGTGACAAATGCTTTACACACTGTCATTTCCATAATAAATCCATAAATCCAGCATTTCAGAGATATGGTCCCTAAAAGCATTTCTATATGAGGTTTATATAATCAAGCGTTAAGCCAGGTTATGCTGGAGATTTTATACAGCTAAGCTGTGTCCATGAGGAAGGAGACAGCTCATTTAATCCATTCCTGAAGCTTTCTCTTCCTTGCTACCAAGCTGCCTGCAGGTCTCCTGCTCTCTTTTAGCACCATCCACATGCTCACATTCAGCCAGCCCCTCTGTTTACTTTTCTAGTGCTGGAGCTGGCATTGCCCTCACTGTGGGGCTGTGTGGATCAGCTGCTTCCCATTGTGATCTACTTCATTGGTAAAGCTTTTTCGGGGGGGTCTGTTTTCAAGATGACATGTGGGAAATGCAAACCACCTCCAGTAATGTAAATTATTAGCAATTGAGCTGTGTGAGAGATTCCCTGTGAGCTGCTCTGCAAAAACAGTCCTGCAGCACATGTCAGTAGTCATTAACAAATCAGCTGCACCACATCCAACGCTCCGAAAAAGATTTAGGAGGGACTAATCCCTCCAGTGGCAGAACTGAGTTGGCCTTTGGCAGAGTTACATCATGGGTGAATTTAGCCTCCATTGTCCAACATCAGACAGACTTGGCACCATAGGAATCACGATGACAATAGCAGATGGGCTTGACACGCCTGAGTATCACTGGTTTCCATCCTCCTGTCATTTCAGAGGGAGTTCCTGAGCCCACTCGATTATCAGACCATGTTCAAAAAACTGAAGTCAGCACAGGGAGCACACAGTGGGCTGCATCCTGACATAAGCCTTCAGGCAGCCTAGCAGATTTTCTGTCTTCTAATTACATGCATCATTTCTGATGACAACTTCATGATTTTTATTTTCACTCAAGAGTCACTAAATGGGCTAACTGCTACAGTTCACTGTGATTTGGCTACAAGGACAGGAACTGTGGAACAAAAGGAGAGTGCAGGCTGTCATTTCACGATGCAAGCACAGGATGCATTCAACTTCAGTAATTTGTGTTTGCATTTATGACATTTTGCCAAGAGTTTTAGTTGACTGCAAGAGGAGATTTGCTGCCTTTATCACAGAATGGAACACCAATTTGGGTGTTATTCACAGTCCTGGTGAGGGGTGACCATCAGCCAGTCATTTAATCTCACTGCACCTCTGAGCATCATTCCTCCTTTCCACCACCTTTTTATCTGACAGGCTGTCTTTCTTTTTCTGCTTGTAAAGAACCTGCTGAGGTCTCAGCTGGGGCCACCAAGTGTGTCAGCGATCTGATAGAGGGCTCCGCAAGCTTCTCTGATTTGGAAAGCACTGGTGGGTGTCTGCCTCATGTAGGAGCCAGGATCCCAGGGCACTATCTTTGTGTGAAAACAAGAGAGTTTGCAAATCTGTTTGGATGACTTCACACGGGAAATGCACAGAAGTCAGCGTTAAAGGGAGAGGAGAAATGAACAGGACTTGCTGTACTCCACTCAGGGAACAAATTGTCAGAAGTCTGCAGTTAAACTTGCAGCAGGAAGCCTTCTGGGGTAGGGCTGCTTTCTGTATCAAGTACTTGACAGTTAAAATTGAAGTCTGTTGAACTTTGCTATATAAATATACATGTTTCTTTTCACTTATGAGTCATACAGTCCATTTTACTTGTTTAGGTCAGACAAAGCTTTAGGAAATGATTTAAAAAGCAGAAGTGTGGCCACTGATGATGCTAAGCATACCTGTCTACAAGAAAACTCAACGAAACATTTGGGAAGAAATGTATTTTACATGCAGACTGTGTTTATTAATTTTATGACAGTGTAGCTTAACCAGGATAGTATTACATCTTTAGAAATTTGTTATGCCATTGAAAGGCAGCTGGTCCTTACATTAAGAAAACACAATGAAAAATACAACATACAAAAGCTCAAGCTCTCCTCAGGGAGTTATACTCTGGTGTGGTCAGCCAGCCCCTTCATGAGTTTTTATCATTGCTGATCTCAAGTTCCCATGCTATTTGCAGTCTGCAAAATCCTATCCATGAGTAAAACAAACTTTTTTTTTTTTTATTTATTTTTTTTTAGGCAGCACACAGGGACAGAACTCAAACGACTAAGTAATTACCCAGTTATGATCAAGGTTATAATCTAAGGACTGGAAAAACCTGCTGGTACGAACTTTTTTGCATGTATGCTATCAAATCCCAAAAATCCCTCAATTTTTTATAAACTTCTACTCAACTTCAGCATGGGATCACTAGTCAAAACTGATTGATAATTGACCCAGAACAACAGATTGTATACAACCATTTATCTGGGACATGAAGAGCATCTCGTAAGCTTCAACTCTCCCAAAGTCAGACTTTTATTTAACAGGGGTTGTTTTGGTTTTTGGGTTTTTTGGTTTTTTTAAGAGCGTTTACATTTAGGTCATTCCATCCAGTCTGAGGAAAGTGCCCCAATCCTAAGGTTATTGATTATTCTGATGATCTCCTCTCATTTTTCATTACGAACTTCAGATGTTAGTTTTATCCCTGATGGCAGATTATTAACTAAAAAGCCATTTTAATTCATCAGAATTTGGAGGATGGGAATATAGTTGGGATGCTGACTCAAAATGTTTTACTACCAAGTACAAATGTTGCAATATTTGCTAGAAAATATATTTGCTGGAAATAAATCATGTGAAATGCAAGCTTTCATATCTCCACAGTTCCCAGTCACACTGAAAGCCTAGCAGAATACTGTTTCATACCCAGAGGATGCCCAAGGATCTGCCAAGTCTTGTCAATGTTTCATCAACAGAGACTTCAGTTTTTGTAGATGGAAAAACTATACCATGGGAATTACACAGGTAACACTGTCACCTTCGAGAAAAAAAAATCTTCAAAAATAACTCTGAAGGACCAGATAGATGTTAACTATGATTGTAAACCCCAAAGTCATCTAGGAGTCTTAAACCACACATTTCCAGTTCATGGCACTCTTACTTAACAGAGTTAATTCAGCAGGAGAGACTGGCATACCATTTCCCTCAATCCTATTTATACCCCTCAATTCTGCAGCAAACAACTCTGTAAAATGCAACTAACTCCCATTCACCTACCACAAAAGCAAACATACCAGAATACCAAAATACCAGGCACTAATTGTCACTGCCAACATCCACCCACAATCTCAAAAGCAGAAAAATTTAAGTGCAGCCTCAATTAATAATGCCCACAATATATGAAAAGCAAAATCGCCTTCAACATGTGGTCTACGACAATCTTTCGAAGCTGAAACTGTGTCGTGTTTGTCTAGAACCTCTTGATATGAGGGTGTAAATTTCTGGAGAGTCTGCTTCACAGCCTGACATGATGTGGATTGGCCTGATTCCCTGTGAAAATGAGAATTAGAATTAATAGTTGAATGTTTATTGATTGTGAGAGAAAAGCAGCTGGGCAGATCATGCTCAACTTGCATTGCTAGGACTGCTGGGATGGGACAAGCCTTGCCAAAGGAATAAGACCTCAAGGCTTCTGATTAATGTCTTTCTTGGGAGCTTCTCAAATGAGAAGACCTATTTAATGAGATATCCAAAGTGGGAGCTGAAGGATAGAGTCCGGTGAGAACAAGGGAGGCAACAGCAGAGGTTTTGCACCACACCACAACACGTGTGGGTAATCTTTCTATTTTCCGAAGGGCAGAGTTGCTCTGTGGCAACCATGACCGTAGGGAAGACTGGAGAGAAAACTTCTTTCCTGGCAGTTCAGGCTGCAGTGCTAGACAACTGGTGTCACAGAAATGTGAAATAGGAGCTTTGGACAGGGTTTGTATCTTCCTTCCACTATAACCATGGTTTTTGTTCATTTAGCCATATTGCCTGCTTATCTGTGGGATTTTCCACAGTGTCCCTGAGAAAGCTGCACTGTAGCCACAAGGACCAAACAACCCAGACCAAAGTGGTACCATCTCAGAGCAAACCCCTCCAATGCCAGCCTTTATAATATCATTGTGTGAGAGAAAAGCAAGCAGCACTCGGCATGGTAAACAGTTTTTCTGTCTTTCCACCTTTAGAAGAAACCAACACTGTTGGAAGAAAGCTCTTAACACAGATGAACACAGGAAAAAATTTAATCTCTGAAAAAATTTCAGGAGAATTTCACTAAAGATTTATCTGGTTTATACACTTATTCTGGGGAAAAAAAAAAAAGTTCAGCAAAAACATTTGTATCCACAGATGACATTCTTTGCCAAAACGGGTTTAGGTATCAGCATCCCCACAAGTGCAATTTCAGCTGTAGTGGGACGGAGGCTTATTTTTATAAGTACAAATGTATACACATAAATACATATTTTACCCATGTGTTTTTCAAATAAAGAAGAAAAGCTTCCAACATGCATAGTAGAAGACCCAGGAAATTCAAGGCTTTGCATGGAAGCTGCTTTTCTTTATCCCTATCATTCCTTTGAAGGTGTTGGTTTCATCCTGAGGTCTTGTATTTGCTGGGCTCCTCAGACGAGGAAGGAATGATGCATCTGACTCCATGTTCTCAGAAGGCTAATTTATTATTTTATGATACTATATTATATCAAAGACTACTATACTAAAACTATACTAAACTATACTAAAGAATACAGAAAGAATACTTACAGAAGGTTACAAAGATACTAATGAAACTCCTGACTCTCTCTCCAGAGTCCGACACTGCTTGACCATGACTGGTCATTTAGTCAAAATAATTCACAGCAGAAACCAATGAAACAATCACCTGTTGGATAAACAATCTCCAAACACATTCCAAAGCAGCAAAACACAGGAGAAGCAAATGAGATAATATTGTTTTCCGTTCTCTCTGAGGCTTCTCAGCTTCCCTTGAGCAAAAGCCTGGGCAAAGGGATTTTTCCAGAAAATATGACAGTGACACTGAGGTTGCTGAAACTGTGAACATCTTTATAAGTTGGAAAAACTTTTCTTCTACTGAATTTTAAATAAAGGTCATAATCCATATCATTTATATGGAAATGAGCTGGAGGTTCAAATTCTGCCTGTCTCTCAGGATCCATGCTACATTTTGTGAGCAGATATGGGGCCAGCTGTAAAGCACAATGCACCCAGCAATTTCCCCATCTGCTGCCCAGGTGCCGTGTACATCACCCATCAGACAGGCTGGACTGTTCCTGAGCTATTCTACATGTCAATTTGGGATAGCCTTCAAAAGCACCTGGCAGCCCATGAAATGCTGCATTGATGTTATCAACACCTTTGGAAGGAGAGGGAAACCTTGACTGGCACAACAACCTCAAGGAACTGTACAGCGGATACAAACCTCAGATGAGAAATTCTTCCTCATGGGAAGATGATTTCTGCTCTTGGAGAGTTCAGTATGGAGCGTGTTGGTTACCAATGCTTCCTGTTCCTCCTGCTCCACTTAATAAAAAACCTCACATTGTAGCACTCTGAGCTTTCACCATTCATCTGCCACTTCCCTTCACACCGTAGAGAAAATTCATTTAATAGGAAGGTTCAGGGCTTTTGCTCTGTTACATTTCAGGGGCAGCCAGCAGGAGAGAGATGCAGAAGCCACAAGCATAAGAAGCTTCATGGTGCAGGTCTCCCCCTTCTGTTTATTTCAGAAATACTTGAGTACAGGATGTACTCAAGTAGGAAAAAAACACATATGAAGAATCAATAAATAAACAAGCTTCTAGCAGGGCTAACCCCAAGCTAGTCAA
Organism: Motacilla alba alba; assembly: GCF_015832195.1. Lineage (NCBI taxonomy): Eukaryota > Metazoa > Chordata > Aves > Passeriformes > Motacillidae > Motacilla > Motacilla alba. The sequence goes on along the minus strand of NC_052016.1, from coordinate 43,497,370 downwards.
CAGAAGAGAGACTCCTGGCTCTAGCAGTCAGGCTGTCTTGGTGTGTTGGATATTTTTGATTAAATTTCATCTGTACTGTGCTGTAGCATCTATACTATTCCCAGATTCTGTATAGTGGCAGAAACAATATTAGGGGACCAGTGGTGGACACATCAAAGGAGAATGATAAATGTAATCTTATTTAATATATTTCTCCAGAAGTATTTGTTTGCCTCTCCAGGGCCTGTAATTCACCTGAAATGAAAAATCAGACATTCCTGATGCTTCATGAACTCAGACTGTAATCTGATTGTGAAATTTTTATCTAATTTTGACCACTCTAGAGTGACTGAATTATATAGTTTTTACTTGGTCCTTCTCCCCATCTGTAGAAAGAACACTCATGATCCATAGAAGTATAAAATAATTCTTTTTTTTTTTTTCTGGAAGACAAAAGGTTATCTGCAGCCCGAGTTATCCATCTGTATTTTATTAGAGCAAATAGACAAAACCAAGATTTCTAGCCAAAATCAACAACCTTGAAAAATTCAGTTCTGTTCAGCAGCTTAGTCATCTTGCATATTGCCCATTTGATTGGGTTTTGAGCAAAACAAAGAACTAAAAAGAATAGTGTGTGTTGCATTAGGATCTCTACCAAAGTATAAGAGAAGCCAGAGAAAAAATGACTCACACACTGGGAAGAATTCCACCTGTTCCCATCCAAATTATGTTTCCCTGTCAGGCTGGAAGCAGCTGATGCACTGGTTCCCATGGGAATATTTTCATCCTGAACAAAATACACATTTAAAGGCACTTCCTGAGTTTGTCCTATTTATTGTTTGCATTTGTGCTGCCCTCTAACCAGCCCTGAGCCTGGTACTGCGTGACCCATTCTGCAACCCCAGACTTCAGCATTGCTCCCAATTTTTAAGGAAATTAAAGGTAACTAATATAAGAAAGGCATTACTATCTCCAGGACTGGGAAAGCCATGGAAGAGGTCCCCTGTGAAAAGAGGTTTATTGAGAAGCAGAAACAATGGGAAACGGATTTGAAGTGATGTGCTAAAGACCTTGGACTTCCTATCAAAATCATAAATCATGCCATATAAAAATAGGCTCACAAGATGTCTACAGTAATGGCCTAAAATTCACTACCTGGAGACACTTCATGAGTGCTTCTTCCAATAATTGAGAATTGATTATTAAAAACCTGTTGGATTATGCAGAGAAGAATACATAATTATGCACCACCAGTGCATCCCAGTCCTCACTACAGACACCTCTTCCTATTCTGCATGGCCACAAAAAGAAATGGAGATAGAGACTGACCACAAGCAGGCAGATTTGATAGGCACGTTTCCCAGCTGTTCCTACAGATGCCTCAGAATCACAATTATGTGGCTGTGAATCAGCCTAGAGCACAAGGAGCCAATAAAGTTGCTCCATTGCATTCCTTTGTTGGTGTCCGAGTGATGGTGAGGAATGGTGGCAGCAACATGTTCCTGCATCACCCTTGATGGCAAGTGAGGGAATTAGGCATGAAGCTGGAATTTGTGGACGTGTCTGCACAGACTCATACAGGCAGATGTGAGCATGCCTTGCTATGCTATGAACAAGCCAAGTATCAGTAAAATGGATGTGATTTTATTGTGCCGGATCTGTATCCATCTCTAAGGATTTCTGTGCTTATCTTCTGAGGTCTATTTTGAATATTACCAATTTGTCTGCACAATCAACATTTCAGACTTACTTAAAAATTGCAAAAATAAAGACCATTTTACATTTTTGGATAATTCAGAATAGTGCTATATTCTATGATTACTCCATTTGCTGTTGATGAAAGGAAGGTATTTCACTGGTTCAGTCCTAGCAACTGGAATATTGCAGAATGTTCTTACACAGTTGTTTTTCAAATAAAATTAATTGTATTTAAAATTGGATCCAATGAGCCTTTAGCTTAAAGTCATGAATCTCTCGGCTCATAGCATAGATTTGAGCCAGATGTTTTACATTTTTCACGCCTGAGTCATGAGCTGAATGTCTGACTATTGACCCACGTTTCGAACTGAATATGTCAAGAAATCCTTTGTGGTAACTGTAGCTTCCTGTCAGATGGAAAAATGTTGGAAACTGTTTCTCATGAACTTCTGTCCCTCACTGGGTCTATTTCCTGTCCAAGACCTTTCTAAGTGGGTTGGCAAAGTGACAAGCTTTATCTAACATGCAATCGCTGATTAGGGAAAAAGGGAATGTCAGTGGCAGTTTTAACAAACTATAAGGAAACTTCTTTCCTAGCTCACTTTTTTAGGCATGTGGTGAAAGAATCTAAATGCAATTTATGTATCATTCAGGCTAGTGTCCTCAGAGCAGTTATTAGCTATGATTTCATCTGTACTTGGCAATATTTGGACCTCCAATGTACTTGAGCAGATAAGGTTTTGTAGTGGTAAATGAGAAAAAAAGCATCATTCTCTATAAACACAAACACTCTGGCTGGGCACAAACAGCACTCTTGTCCTCTCTTAAGATGTACTTAGGAGCTGTTCAGACCATGTGTCTGTCCCCTCCCATTCACTATATAGCAAGTTGCTTTTACAAATTGACATGGATGAATTTCATTACTGTACAGACTGTGAGCTCACGTAGTGACAAGGCCATTTAAACCCCTTGGCAGGCTTGGTCTAGCTTTGGTCTAAGTTCCAGCTTGCAAAAGACACCAAACAGTTTTGCAGGTACAAAGACAAAACATGACAGTCAGCATGGAAAGATCAGATTAAATATTAGGAAAAATTCTTTACTGTGAGGGTGGTGAGGCAATGGCACAGGTTGCCAAGAGAGGTTGTGGATGCCCCATCCCTGGAATTGTTGAAGTCTAGGTTGGATGGGGCTCTGAGCAACCTGGTCCAGTGGAAACTGGCCCTGCCCATGGCAGGAGGTTTAGAACTAGATGATCTTTAAGATACTTTCCAACACAGGCCGTTCCATGATTTTATGATGTTCAGGGAGAACAAAGTCTTCAAAGATTTGAGCTTGACCAATCCTTTGCTGGTGTAGAGTCAAATATCAGAACTTTCATCCGCTAATTTCTCTTGTCCCTGAAGAGATAATGGTGAGCAGGAAGGTGAAATAGAAGAATGGAAGAAAAGTTGAAAACCTCCAATAGCTCTGCACAGGTGTTTAGGACATAATGCAATCACAGCTTTTCTAAAACTTGTCACATAGCTTTTGTTAGCAAAGCAAAAACGGTCACAGAATCATGGGATACTTTGGGTTGGCAGAGATCTCTACAGGTCATCTAGTCAAGCCCCCTTGCCATGGTCAGGCACATCTTCAGCTAGATCAGGTTATTCAGAGCCTTGACAAATCTGACCCTGAATGTTTCCAGGGATGGAGTGTCATCCACCAATCTAGGCACCATCCACAAGATAAAGATATTCTTCTGTATATCTAGATCAACCTACCCTCTTTCAGCTTAAAACCATGACTCCTTGTCCTCTTGCATCAGGGTCTGCTGAATCATCTGTCCCCATCTTTCCTGTACATCCCCTGGGAGTACTGGAAAGCCATAATCAAGTCTCCCTGGAACCTTCTCCAGGCAGCAATGACGTGTTTTTCGGTACAAGGGGTTTGACGGCACGGAGAGGCTCTGTAGCAGCACTCCAGCTGTGGCTGTCGCCGCAGGGCTGGCAGCAGGAGACATCTAGTGGTGCTCAGCTGCAAACAGAGGAACGAACAGCAGCTGGTGCATCATTCTCCTGGCTCCGGAGTAAGTTTGCCTTGCTCAAGTGCTGCAGGAACGGCTGTGTGCTTTCAGGAAGCACTTGTACTCCTGCTCTTTGCAATTCCACAACATATATCTGCTTTGCACAGAAGTTTATTTATGCACACAGGTTACAGGTGACAGTTTTAATTTAGGTATATGTGGAGGAGGAAATCTACTAGAAATTTGTCTTTTAATGAAGTTGTGAATCTAGCTGATCACAGAGATCGCTTGTAGCTTTTTCTAACAAAATTGCAACGCTGAGGTATATCATAAAAGCCTAAACTAAACAACACATAAAATTCTGTTACCCCTTGGGATGAGACACTGCTGCAAATATTCGGTGTCACACTCCCAGTAAAATCACTATCACTTGCCTGTGTACTCCTTTATTAACCTCTCCATGTCAGAGTACAAGGCTTTGAGTAAGTCCATACGGAGAAAGCTTCACATAATGCCTTTGCCAAATAGCCGGAGAGGGATGGATCACTTTATTTGTTCACTTATTTATTCAAAAATTACTTCAAAAATGGAAGTGAGGAGAGCTACTGAAAAGGCTGCATTGGGCTTTTTTAGCTGGGTAAAGGATACCTTTGGGATGGATTCTCAGCACAGTGCCCTTTTGGCCCTGATCTAGAAAAGCACAGGAGTCTGAGGCTGAAGTCAAACAGGCACTTACATGCTTTGCTGAACTAGGGCCAAAGTGCTGAGTACTTCACACAGTCAAATGTCTGGCACAAAAATAACACCAAAAGGTCACTGGAAGTTCCAAGTGTGTACTGAGAATTTATTTCTATACTGCTGAAAAACAAATTTGAGTGCTGTTCAGAAACCAATCAATAGGTTGAAATCAAATGCATATGGCAGACTCTTCAGTGAAGGTAATGTTGTGAGCATGTCATCCATTTTGCACAAAATATCCAGCCTGGTAAAGTAGAATTTTTTTAAATTATCCTGTTCCAGAAACAAAAACAATTTGACACTTGATTACCCAAATTGTCAAAACTCATAGAAAAACATTTTTCTTGAAGTCACTGCTTTTTCTTTTGTTTGTTATTTTTTGAAAAAGAAGAAAGGAAAAAAAGCATCCAATTCAAGTTGCATGTTCCAGTGCTGCCTCTTGGATATTATAATATTATAAGCAACACTCTGTTTGGACTAAAGTAGTGATTTACAATACTAAGAGAAACCCATACCCAAGGAAAGGAAAGTGCCAAACATCAAGGTACCCTAACCCAATATTTTGTGTTATGTGGATAATGTTCTACCAGACCACCCTTAAAAGACCATCCCTCTCTTTTTTCATCTGATGTCCAATGTCTGCCCTCCCATCATGAATTACTGTGAATAGTCTGGCTCTGTCTCCCTGACAACCTCCTCACAGATATGGAAAGGCTGCTATTAGGTGCCCCCAAAAACTACTATTCTCTGGCCTGCTCAAGCCTGTTTCCATCTGCCTCCCCTCACACAACATGTGCTCCATGCCCCTGATGATTTTGATGGGCCTCCCACTTCATCACTCCTTTTCTTTTACTGGGGGCCCAAAAACTGGCCACATCACAATATTATATGTGTGGTCTAACAAATGATTGGTAGAAAGGAATAATAATCCCTTTCACTCCAGTATCTTCCAGCTACACTCCTGTTAGTACAGTACAAAGACTTGTTTGTTTCCATTGCTGCCAGGGCACATCACTAACTTACACTTGGGTTCTTGTAGTTCCCCAGTCAGTCATGTCCAGCCTGCACCACTTCAATGAGTTCTACCTTCCACAGGGCAGGATTTAACATCTTTGTTCAATTTCACGGGGTACCTGTTGACCCATTTGTCCAACCTGTCCAGGACTTTCTGAATGACAGCGCTGTTCCCAAGCATGCCAACTGCTCTTCCCCTGATTCTCCCCTGGATTAGTGCACCTGTAGAGCTGATAAGGTACATTCTGTCTTTTCTTCCAGGTCACTGATAGAGATTTTAAAAAGGATACATCCCAGGACAAAGATGTGGCTACATTCACTTGTAACCAGCTTCCAGGATGAGTACAAACAAACCCTACCCTAAGACTCTTTGAACCCGATAGCCCAGCTGGTTATTCAGCCTCAGACAGTAATCCACCGAGTCAGACCTTAAGAGCCCAGCTTGAAAAGAAGGATGCTGTGATGGTGTCGTAAGTCTTGATGAAGCCAAGGTAGACAACACCATTCTTTCTTCATCCTCAGACCCAGCTGTATCACCTTGGAAGTTAAAAATGCTCTAAAACTAGGGAAATCCATAAAATACATGTGACCTTTCTCTACTATCTTGCTCCAACATTGTGTCACTTAGATGAACAAAGTGCCATTGGAACACTTTGAGTTCATCTTCTTCCTGTTATGAACTAGGTACACAAGCAAAGAGCTGACACAATGTCAGTTTCTATAGTGAGTGAGGCAATTTATTTCACTTAGGAGGCCCCTCTGGACATGCTGAAGCATGGCTGCAGTATCTTCAACTGAACATTTCTATCTCTGTGTCTCATCAGTGAGGCTTTTTAATGGACCTTTTAGTATCATGTGATTAGAGACATTCATTCCATAATTTACTTTTCTTTTTAGTTCTTGAAATAAAAACTGTGCCCTCAATACCAGAAAGATGGGCTGGGTAGACAAGCTGCACAGCAGGCTGAAAATGTTGAAAGAGAATCATAGAAACTGAAAGATCCTCTGGTTCCAACACCCTTGTCATGGGCTGGGACACCTTCTTCTAGGCCAGACAGATTGAAATCCTATCCAACCTGACCTTGAAAACCTTCAGGGATGGGGCATCCTCAACTTCCCGGGAAAATTTTTTCCTGTGTCTCACTGGAAAAAAATAAAAATTGAAAAATGGAAAGCATAGGAATGAAAAAGGAGAGGGAAAAGAAAAAGGAAACACTAGGAAAGATGGTCTTATTCTTGTTTGTGACTACTCAGCAGCTCGGTGGCAGGGCAGGGCACCCCTGGGGCTCGGCAGAGCCCAGCGCGGCCCGGCGGGCGGTGGTTCAGCACCATGGCCAGCGCCCGCCGCGCCCCGAGTGGGGCGGGAGGGATGCGGAGTGGCGGGGATCCCCGTCGGCTAAGTCCACACAGCCCTGGCTGTTTAGGAACCTACGGGAGGGACTTAGGTGTGTCTGCGGGCCTGGCCTGCGCTTTCCGTGCTGGGATGGGGGTGTTAGCTTTTAAGCATCTGCGCATGGACCAGCTGCAAAGAGCTGTATGTAATTCTCTGTCCCCAGTGATTTTTTGGCTTGGATTGAAAGTGCCTGCAAAGCTCTTTGGAAATGTCAGGTTACTTTGCTATGACATTTCTGTCTTCTTCATTTTTTTTTTTCTCCACTTTCTCTGGCAGTGGCTTGTAACTGCTTGTAGTGCTTTCTCTGGAAGAAAAAGGTGTCCATGAGAAAAGCAGTGGTGGACTTCTGAGGATGTGATCATAAATAGACGTTAGGAATTCATGACATCCCAGTTCATTACATGCTATTAAAGTGAAATTATGAAAGGGGGAAAGAAAGGTCTGCAACATGGGGGACATTAAGACCCCTTAAGAAGGTTTGCTTTATTAAATTCACATGTGTAGAGTCCTTTCTAGTTGTTTTTCATTTGATGGTGGCTATCATGTCTCAGATCCAGCTGTCCACTGGCTTCTTCCCTCCCTACAAGTAATGGTTTCTTTAATGTAATTTCTCAAGGAATTAAGCTCCTTGTTTTTAACGGCTACTACTCGGAAAGCTGGTAAATCCTGCTCTTAGAGCTTGGGTTTCCTTCCATCTTTATGAAACTTTGTGAAAATCAACAGGACCTAGTACCATGGGTTAATACAGGGCCTTCATTCCTGAACCCCTTCACAGATGTCCTTGTGGAGACATATCTTGTTCTTGCAAAGACTTACCCATCCATCAGCTTTTGGAGACCCCCAGGAATTAATGCAGTGCACTTTCATCCCTCCTGTGCTATTACAGCCTGTCTCACCTTTCTCGACACACTCTTTGTGGGGAGCTCTCACTTTCCTCCATCAGCACAGCTGCTCTCCATCTCTAGAGCTCTAAGAGCTCCCGGGGAGCCTGGCGCTCGGGGAGAAGAGGGATGTGACTGTCTTTACCTCACCACAGAACCAGGGACTGCAGGCAACAGGCGGAACAAACGACCCTCCCTCCTCCTTGGGAGCTGGATGGCCAGTGAGACCTGCTGCTGCCTTCCCTCTGGGGGCCGGAGATGACAGCCCACCCATCACCCTCTGCCTGGGGGCAGGACTGGGACACCCCCCGCATCCTCCCGGTAGCAGCAGCAGCGACAACCCCCACGGCTGGGGGGCACGGGGAGCGGGGTACGACTGCCACGGCAGAGCCTTGAGGGCGTGGGGACGCACACGCGTATTCCCTGGCCGCCGCATCTCCCTCCTCCCCGCGGTCCCAGCCGCGCTCCCGCCGCTGCTGCCCGCGCTGCCCGGCCCCGCGCCGGAGGGTGAGTGCGTGGGACAGACGGAGCGCATCCCGCCGGGAACGGGGGCTGGAGGGGAGGGACGGGGCAGTGGGGCCTCTCCCGCACCGGGGAGGGGTCGTGCAGGTGCGATTTGAGAAGGCTAAAACAGAGTAATGGACAAAATAATCAATGGACGGGAGGGATTCTTTCTTTCTTTCTTTCTTTCTTTCTTTCTTTCTTTCTTTCTTTCTTTCTTTCTTTCTTTCTTTCTTTCTTTCTTTCTTTCTTTCTTTCTTTCTTTCTTTCTTTCTTTCTTTCTTTCTTTCTTTCTTTCCTTTCTTTCTTTCTTTCTTTCTTTCTTTCTTTCTTTCTCTCTCTCTCTCTTTCTCTCTTTCTCTCTTTCTCTCTTTCTTTCTCTCTCTCTCTTTTTCTTTCTTTCTCTCTTTCTCTCTTTCTTTCTTTCTCTTTTTCTGTTTTTTACAAATCAAAGCCTTTTCTGCTGGAGTAGCCTGGAAGAGAAACTTTGGTGAGAGCAAGTCAGTTTTAATTTGGACATTTGGTTTGGAAATACTCATGTGTTTTTTTGGCAAAGACTCAATGCCTCGCACTGGTTCTCCCTTTTCACAGGTTATACATAAACCAAGAGTTTACACCCTGCAATTTGCATGAGTGTAAGAGCAGGTGCTTCCAGCTGGCCCCTGCTGCCTCCCTCTCTGCTCATTCCCCACAGTCAGTACGGGAAAGTGCCAGGGATAAAGTGATGAGGACTTTACATACATCACAGGGTGAACCTGCCCCGGCTCCCAAACCGGCCCTGGCCTCCTGAGCTGGCAGCCAGGACATAAATGCAGCAGACATGCTAACAGCTCAGGGCAATTTACTTAGTAAACCTAGGGGAAGAGAAGACCTGTTTAGACCCTTAGTGTTCTCTCTGAAGCCCATTCTAAGAAAGTAGAATTTTGTGAGTATCGTAACAATGGGCCAGTAAAAGCTTTGTGGTTTGAGCAGGAAGAAATCAAGTGACATGCTTTGGAAAATGTTTATAGACAGTGGTAAATAGAGGCAAATCCTTTGGAGCCTGTGTCAGAGACACATATCTATTCTTGATGCTGTATGCACTGCTTGGATTACTGAACTGGCTGAGGAAGTGGTGTAGATTTGTTGGTGCACCATGAGCCCTTCCACAGGGCTGGCACCTATGTCCCAAGCGCTGTCAGTACCAGATCTTCAGAGAGCTGAAATTTAGAGCATCTATTAGAGAAAATCAGTGCTGCTCACAGAAATAATTTTCTACATTGAAATAAATCCTTTTTTTGGACTAATTTGTTCTGGAGATGGTTGAGTTTCCACTCCTGCAGGGACTCAGAGTCCCAGTTATTGTATGCTGATCTGGCTGCAGGTTAAAGGGTCTTGCTATTTAAGAAAAAAAGTCCTGTACATACTTTACAATACACTTCTGTGTCATAGTGCACTTTTTTTTGACAAGGAGTTAAAGAAATCAGGATGCTGCAGCTCATTCTAATGGAGCAGATCTGAGCAGAATGGACTACACTGGCTTCCTATAATCTTCTAAATCTGTGATGACGTGTTCAGTGATTTCACTGGGGCCAGGACTTTGCCCTACTATGTTAACTGGATGACTCTTTCCAGACATATGAGTACAGTTGAAAATACAGAGGATAATTCAGTGGTATTTCTACACTGCCCAAGAAAGCACTGAGCAGGAATGGCACTAGTCCATCCCTAGAGACAGTTTAGCTGCCCAGGACAAGGCTGCTTAGCCCAGTTACAGCATCAAAATGACAGAGCTGGGCTGGTCCTGGTGCCAGGGCCAAATTGTCTGTGCTGCCCTCCAGGACACACAGAGGTTTGCTCTGCTCTATTTCATAATAAAAGCTTTTTTATGTAAAACATTTTTGCTCACCTATTTACATGATTCATAGAAATAACTTCATGAATTCATGTATTATGTAATCTATGTGTAATGAACTAGTTTGTTTATTCTGGATGAATATAATGCTCTGTGAGCCATAAAAACAATGAGTCTTAGAATCATGGAAAAATTTAGGTTGGTAAAATTTTTAAGATAATTACATTCAACTGTTAATCCAGCACTACCAAGTCTATCAGCAAACTACATCCCTAAATGCTGCATCTACATATCTTCTGAATACCTCCAGGGATGGTGACTCCATCACTTCCCTGGGCAGCCTGCTTCAGTGCTTGACCACCATTTCCATCAAGAATTTTTAAAAATATTAGATCCTGGTGCATCTTGAGGCAATTTCATCTTGTCCTATCACTTGTGGCATGGACAAAGTAGATCAACCCCCACCTGGGTACAGCCTCCTTTCAGATGGCTGGAGAGAGTGATAAGGTCCCCCCTCACACTCCTTTTTCCAGGCTAAACACACCCACCTCCCTCAGCTGCTCCTCACCAGTCTTGTGCTGCAGAACCTTCCCCATCTCCATTGCCCTTCTCTAGACATGCTTCAGCCCTTCAATGTCTTTGTGGTAGTGAGGAACCCAGAACTGAACACAGGATTTGAGGTGAGGCCTCACCAGCACCCAGTACAGAGGGACAATCACTGCCCTGGTCCTGCTGGCCACACCATTGCTGATCCAGGCCAGGGTGCTTTTGTAGTCAAGGCAGGATGGTTTTTTCTTGCATCTCAAGGCTGGGTGCTAACGTCTTAAACATGGAAGAGTTTCTGACATCCAGTCATCTGCTGAAGGGCATCTCAGGAACAAGAAGCTCTCATTGCTTTGAAACCATATTTTTTGACTTTCCAAGGTATTTTATAAGTGCCCTGAGTCTATCCTTAGTTGGCCTGGCTCATGCAAATCAGACTTAGGTAAGAGAACTGAGAGTGTAAAAGTCTTCTTTCCCTATGTGTAGCTCATCTCAGCTGTCACAACATTTTATGTGTGATTTGTAACCCACAACACTCCTTGCAATGAAAGAATGGTCCTGTGAGAGTCTTGGTACTGCATTTTCCTCAGTGCCATGTCCAAGGTCATACCAGTAGTTTGTGGAGTATAAGGGTACACCAACATTCCCAAATAAAGAAGAACCAGAATTCAGGTTCAAGCACTGAGCACTTGGTCAGCCACACTGCTTAGCTGGTAGTCCTGTCCTTGTGTTCTTGTTTTTCAAGAATGTCTTCTAAGTGGCCACTTACTATGAAAAAGAATTGCAGCAATGTATCTTGATTTCATCACAGAAATATGTCTGATGGTGGTTTTGATGACCACTGTAGATTCAGAAGTAAATTCAGAATTTTTTCAACTAATAATTTTTTTAAAACCATGGACAGATAGAATATTTTTTTTTTGTAAAATACAGCAGATTAATAATGTAAAACTATCTTTTATGTTTCTTTTGTATTTTAAGAAAAAAATCGTTCAGACTCAGCTGTAGGTTTATGATCCTTTTCAGCTTGCTTTTGGGGGAGGGAAGAAAAACCTAATTTTGGGTAAAGAAGTTATCAAATAAACTAAATACTGGGCTAGAGGAAAAACAATTATCTGAGTAAATAAAAGAAACCATGCTCTAGCAGATTACTCTCTTGGCTGGGAAGAAACATAACTAGACAGATATGAGACAGCATTAGAAACTGCAGCTGAACAAGCAAATTTACAATAAATGACCTTACACAGATTAACTTGAGATAACTGCAAAGCCTCTGATCACCCTCAGCCTTCCTCACTGTTTATTTATTAAGTCTAACCTCCAAAAAGTAATTACTGGGAATCTCTGCTTCATCAGAGTCATCAGATTTAGATTCTCACCCTAAATCCAAAACACAGAGCTGTGCCAGATGCTGGGAGGAAGATCAGCTCTATCCCAGCTGAAGCCAGGACAGGGAGATGAACGCGTAACCTGCGCAAACTCTGGACAGGGACAGCCACAATCAAAATGGTCACAACACGAGCAGCACAGCCACAGGTGTTTCTGGAAGTGTTCACTCTGACAATAGCACTGCTCAGAAATTTTGCTTCCACCAATTTCCTGTAGCAGCAAAGGGACCCTGTGCTTCACTGTTTGGGAGGATGGTGGGAGCCAGCCTTCATTGGCATGGGTGCTTCTGGGGTTGTACCTGACTTGCCATGGCTTTAACCCTGTTTGGCAAATTTGACTTTTCTAACTGGGACTGGACCTGGAAAGAATAGTTTAGAAGAAGCATGTGCAAGGAAATAGTTAGAAAAATAGGTCACTGGAAAAAGTGTATCTTCATTTAGCATTTAGTAAATATGGTTGACAGATGTTAAGAATGACATACTGCACCAGATGTTTTATGTTTTAGGAAAAAGAAGCATCACTGCTATAGCATGATGAATCTATTTGTTAACCTTTCTGGCAGGTGCTGATGGGAGGGCTTACATATAAAACTGTAATCTGCAGAAACTTTGGAGTCTTTGAGGAAGGTTAATCGTCCTGCAAACTTGTGTTAGATCCTCAGCTGACGTAAAACAGTGTAATTCCACTGTGCTCAGTAAAAGCAAGTTGATTTATACCAGCTAAGAACATCATACCTATCCCTATATTTTATTTGTTTTCCTAATTAGAATTGATCAGAACATAAGCAGCATTTAGCACTCCTTCAGGAGTTATTCCACTATTTTAATTGTTAGAAGACTGAAATAGCATAACCCTCATATAATAAATGGAAATAATATAGAACTTGACAAAAATCTGATTGGAGGAGGACATATTCTTGAGAGTCTTGGTTTGTAATTTTTATTCTCAGTCATCTGAGAATTAAAATTAATTGTTAGCAGCCTAAAGGGCTCCCCAAAAAAATAAACCATAGCCTGTTAGATAAAAATAAACCTTAGCATGTTAGATAGAATCAGGATGACAACTTTCTCTGGTCATGAAAAAAAAAAAAAAAGAAAATTGAATAGTAATATATTACAAATAATTATACCTATCTAAATTCAGTGGAAAGTACTGTCTGTTCCATCATTCACCATCAAGGATATGATGCCCAGAAATACCTCCAAAGCAATAACTGCCTAGTTGTTTATCCCACGTGCTTGAGAGATGAAAAGCTGGAAAACAGTCTTTTCAATTTGTGTTGAAATTTTTTATTCACTATTGTATATGACAGCAATGAATTGTCATACCAGAAATTCCAAAGTTATATTTGAAGTACAGTATCTGTCATAAATCCTGATTTAGAATCTGGCTGACTATGCAAATTTGTCACAAATAAGTGGTTTAGGCCACTGAAAGAATCACCATCAAAGGTATTAGCAAAAGCAGTTTTTAATATAAATTTGTGGGTGTGGCTTAAGACATTTTTAAGATATTTCTATGGCAAGGCTCCCTCTAGTTCTGATTGCATGGATGAAGAGTACAAAGGAAAATGAGATCAGAATCAGTTAAGAGTCACAGAGCCATCAGGGATAAAAAAAGGCAAGGGTGCAAAGAGTAAGGGTGCAGAAGGGTTTAGCAATATCAACGGTACTGGAGACTACTCAGGTGGGGAATGTTCCACGGTTGTCAGGGGATGGCTGATTATTCCTGTTCTTGTCCTTCATTTAGCCAGGCATCTGCAGTACCTGATATGATCAAGGGGCACTTCACCACCCAGCTCCTTACACAAAGGCCAGGGCCTAGCAGGAATCCCTGAGATCACAGAGCAGACCTGAGGAGGGGTGGGGGGGATGCACCAACACAGTGTTTTTTTTGCCATTTCCCTAACAATGTTTGTACTAAGGTAATTTTATTCTTTGGAAGTTTGGTTTAATGGCACTCATACACTCTTCACCGTTGCACTAGAGATTACACTCCAAAGACAAGGCAGATAGGACACAAGATCTTTCTTCAAAGGTGCTTTTAAAAATCCCACTAGGCAGCTCCATGTTTCTTTAGCATGCAGGTATGTTAGAAAGTCTGAGCCTTTAGACAAATAGGCTCATGGAAAGCTGATTTGACTAAAATATTCTATTAGGTATCTACTGTAATCCAGAGACCAGTAAGCGACTGGTCTCAAATATCCACTGTCTAGAATATATAATACATTGGTCTTATGTGACAAATAAATTGTGACTTTCCTGCTTCCTTTGGGAACCTATGACTCTAAACTACCTCAGCAGAGTTAATTAATTTCTCCTGTAATTCATTGTAAAGTTTCCTATACATAACTTCATCCTATTACTCACAGTCTTACCTCATGGCACATGGTCCCTCTGAAATTTAAAATTACATATTCTGTGTGTGTAATACATACATAACTAGTTTCTATGTCCCCTAGCACTGCCATTAGATTACATGATATGAGGCTAGATTTCAAAATATTTTTAACATAACCACTATTGTGTCCTTAATATTTAATTAATGATCTCTTTACTCCCTTTTTCTAGCAATTCATTACTGCCTTTGTGCTGCTCAGTTGCAACCCACATGAGCAGGGTGTTAACTTGGACTGCTCACTGGATCAGTGCTGCAGCAAAGCTGCAATACAAATCCATACAATTCTAAAAAATCACGTTGGTTTATACTGCATTTAAAAGGGGCAACACAACCTGTACCCCTTATTAGACTCCATCTGAGTCTTCTAGTATGAGTTCATTACCTTTCCTCTAGCATGGCATTTCTTTCCTTCACATCAGTTTCAAATGTGAACCAGAAGCAGTCTTCATTGAAATGGAGTGAACAGGCTCTGCAGAATTTCACATTTGAAAGGAAAGTGAAAAATAACAGAAAACAGCTATCAGTGCTTCAGACCCTCTATTTGGATATTGAGGCACACACAGGTAACAATATTCTCTTCAGTAAAGAGTGCAGAGGAGATAATATGCAATAAATAAGTACTCTGAATTACTCTGCAGAGGGGACTGGGGAAAGTGAGACAGTTAAGTGCATTATTTTTAGATCCACAGTTCAATGTGCAACCCTTATGACAACCTGCTTGACAGAAAAGCCAAAGATAATTGATGCTGTCAGTCACAGCATGCCTGAGTGTTCTTCCTTTTTGTCCCTTTCATGAATAGCCCAGAGTAAAGCACCTCTTCGTCTTTTCTTCCATTGCATCTTTGAAATTCTGCTATAGCTATGAGCATGGAGCATGTCCTTTCTCTGTCCCAGACATTTATGGTGTTCTGAACAACCTGTTCTGGTTGAAGATGTTCCTGCTCATTGCAGAGCCATTGGACTAGATGGCCTTTAAAGGTCCTTTCCAACCCATTGAATCACTATGCAATGATGACTGTTATAAAATCACCTTTTAGCTCATGTGCCTGTGTATTAGTAAGGATGGAATTTATCTCTCACTTAATTTCAGACAGCCCTGCCTGAAATGTTTATTTCTGTGCAAGTCATCCAGACTGACCTTATTGCACTTGCATCAGTTGTGTCAGAAACATCCATCCCAGGATGAAGGGACTCCCATGTGACATAGTACATTTATCCTTCTGCTTGCCATCAGGATAAACTCACTGATTCATTCAGTATGGCTCTTGTGCTTCAGAAGTCAGAAGGGGAACAGATGAAGTCTGAAAAAGATCATATAAAGCCTGTTCAGATGGCTGTTTGTTTCTTTGGTTGCTGTTGCTGCTTTAATAGAACTGATGTTCAAAGTCACTGATTTTCTCCAGTTAAATTAGTTTTGTCCACTTGCTGGAGATAGAAGACACCTGCCTCTCCCCTTAGAAAGGCTGATGGGCTAGGCTAAGCAGAAAGATTATTATATGGAGTGGATAACTGGAAAGGTTTGGTAATTTGAAAAGCAGGCCAGCTGAAAGCAGGCATGAGGTTTGAATAGTTCCATGGAAATTAATGTTGTGGTATCTGCTCATTTTTCAACATATGGTGTGTGGTTTTGTAAATAAATAGCAACTTGCTTAGAGGATCTGAGAGGAAAAGTAACACTGGAAGAAAAGAGAAGGCCTGAAAAGCATCTTTGAGAAGTTTATGTACTGCAAAATTTCTTCTTGAGGCAATTCTTCATTCCGGGAGATAAGAGCCAAAAAAATAATTTATTTGTCTTGGAAGGAAAATAGTGTCAAATCTAGTAGTTATCTAATGCATTCTGGTTGCCATAGAATCAATTATAGAATGATAGAATGGTTTGTGTTGGAAAGGATCTTAAATACCATCTACTTCCAACTCCTCTGCCATGGGCAGGGATATCTTCCACTAGACCAGCTTGCTCCAAGCCCCATCTAACCTGGGCTTGACCACTACCAGGGATGGGGCATCCACAGCTGGGCAACCTGTGCCAGTACCTCACCACACTCACAATGAAGATTTTTCTCCTAATATCAAATCTAAACCTACTTTCCTTCAGGTTGAATCCATTCCCTCTTATCACATCACTACACATCCTTGTGGAAAGTCCCTCTCTGTCTCTCTTGTACCCCTTTAGCTGCTGTAAGGTGCAAGAAGGGCTGGAAGGCTGCTATAAATAATCTGATGATTGACTACTGCTTCTCATCTATGTAGCCATACACCTCACTCTCTTAGTCCAGACTGAAGCAAGCTACTGCTGGAAGCTTGGATTAGGATTCCCTGCATTCAGGGCTCTTAGTTGGCGTGTGGGTCATAAAAGCTGGAAAAACCAGTCCTGGCTTTCTACGTCCACAGGTTCGGGCTTATACACAGCTTATGAAGGACCCTGCAGAGCTTGGGCTCTCCTGGCGCTGCTTTGTAAAACTCTCTGTCAAATCTTCCTGGTGCTTACCTCTCAATGTGGTATTATTCTACAACTGCAGCTTGTCTGAGCATAAGTAATCCTATTATAAGTTAAGTTGGCCTCAGAGATGAAGAAGAAGCCAAAAGGCAAAAAGCAGTGAAGTCACACGCTTCAAAGACAGCTGCTCTGCTGCAACAACCCCCTACATCAAATTATCATTTAATTTACAGAAATCTGTCTTCCTTTTTGAATTCTTAGATAAATGTCTTAAGTAAACAAGATACATTTGGATGGTCCATTTTTTAAATCCAGTTCTTCTTTGGACTGATTATTTTTTGTTTTCTTCAAAGAAGCTAAATCCATTCCCCCAGTTAATAATATGGAGTTAAAGAGATATTTCATGGGAGTTAGTTTTGATTTTAAGATATATCTAGCTATATTCTTCAGTTGCTGAAGGTCATCATTCAGGACAGGATATCTATGGAGATTTTGTCAAAACCACAGCCACTTTCTGAGATTTTCAGATTTTCCTTGGTTCAGGTTTGACAAATAAAGTATTAGGCTGTGTTTCTAGGTTTCTGAATATCCTGGACAAGCTCCAAAGCACTGAGAACTCTTGTGTCACAGATGGCTGAAGAGAAAGGGCAAAAAAATCTCTGCTGCTGCCCAGTGTTTGTCCTGGCATCTTTGCTGTTTGCCTACCAGCCATTAAAATGCAATAGTGCTTCTCATGGGCATAGAGCTGGGGTAACTTATTCAGTGTTAAGGTTAAATTCCACTTCAGCTAGTTACATGGGGGGGCTGCTATTTTTCCTGTTGCTTCTGTTGCAGCTGTGGAGGGTCTGCCTTTTACAATACTATCTGCAAACCAATGTGGTTCCAGGCTCTAATGTAAAAATGCATACTAAAAACACTAACAGAAAAAATAAGTTGGAATAAGATGTTTAATGACTTTCACAAAAAATTTATGTTCTATCCTCTTAAGTAAAAGGCAAAATACTCTGGGTGAGGGCTCTACCTTTGCATTTCAATGCTAATTGGAGCAATGACTTCTGCAGTAATGTGCTTAGATATCAATCACCAATTGTGGCACAGTGCAACTAAATACCTTTGCATTTCCTTACCCTTAGTACCACCAGCCTGACGGGACATGGGCCCTGAGCATACATCTTGGTTCCACAAACAGAACTTGGCTCTTCTTTCTCAAGTACAGTCATTCCCTTCTTTGTTTCCACTGTAACTTGGTGACATTTCCTGATTTCCTCCTTGCTGAGTTTATTTGTCCAGATCTAGCTGATTCACATCTAGGACAAAACCCTTTATTTTTTTGCCATTATCTGTACTGAATGCCTCACACCCAGCGGAGACAGACAGAGAGCCACCTTCTGCCAGCCATGTGGGATGGAGAAGTTCTGCTACCTGAAGTTACTGCATTTTGCTCCTCTAGCACACTCTTACAGATCACAGGCATTGTCAAATTATCAGTGACTGAGGACAGCCATTTGCCCAGGCCAAGAAGGGGTTCCATGCTTCTAAAAAAGACTTGATGAACAGAAGGATGGCTGTGTTTGGCTCTGATGAGCTGCAGGATGAATTTCAGGGCTGGAGAGAGAAAATTGCAGAGAGAGACTTTTGAGAACAGCTGGAGACTTTACTGCTAATTGCCTGATCTAGTGAGATGTTCTTGGCATACAGCTTTGTGACAGAAGGATTACAGTGCCTGATTACCAGCCATAAATGCCTAAGCATACAATCCACCTTGTGTGAGGAAATGGGAGACTAAAAGGCCCTCTGTGTGGGAAAGGGCTTAGAGGCACACAGAATTGCTCACAGGGAGCCACATGACCTCAGTATGTACCTTCCAGGGCCATATACCTTTGCTGCATTCAAGGGGGGAGATAATTCCTGATCTTCACGTTATCACATCTGAGTAAAGAACATACTGTAGCTTGTGTGTTTCCACTGAGCACCAAAGGAATTTTGACCTTGTGTATTCTTAAAGATCTCCTGAAGCCCATTTCCTAGTAATGAAAAATCACATGATTTGTATAAAATGTGGTTGTCAGATTGCACTTGGCACACAACCCAGTCCTCTGGGCATGCAAGTCAGCTAGTTCAGTCCTGCACTACAGCAAGACCTTGCAGACATTTACCAGCTCCCAGGGTTTAATTTCTTTTCCGTCTTCCAGTATGAGGAAGAGCAGAGAACTACAACACCTACCTCTTTGAGTAGGAAGATAAATTGGAACTTTGTTTATGGTAAGACTCAAGAAAGGGACCGTCCAGGTCTAAAGACATCTGCCTGTCCTCAAAGAATGATTCCTGAGTCCAGCAGAGCACTCAGTTGTGTAATATATGTCACTTGTACATTCCTTGGTACTCATCCAGAGCCCCAGCCTGTGCCAGCCCCATATTGGTATCAGCACAAGGAGAGGGTTGGCATGAACTCAACTGGTGTGCTTGGGTCTGCCTCCAAGAGCTGCAGCCCCAAAGGCAAAACAAAGCCAAGAGGAAGGGAGCAGCAACAAACCTGGCCTTAGTTGAAAACCAAACTTCTTGTGGGTTGAGAACTTGAATTTTTGAGCAAATTTGTTCAATTTTGTTCTTCAATTTGAACAATGGCTAATGGGTTGCCTTTGTTTTTGCTTCTGCAGTGGAGTAGGACTTCTGTATAGTCTTTGTGCACAAGAAGGCTTCCGAACAAAAATATTCAATAGTCATGGTACATATGTCCTCAAAGAGAAAAAAGGCTAAAAAAATCTGCATTCCTCAGCTAAGCACACACAAAAATGTATACAAATACTGTATCTTTGTGTGTATATTCAAACAATCTGTTACATACAAATTGCCATCCTTCCCTAGTTTTCTCAACATGAGAAATAATTCCTATCGGAAAGCCAGACACACACCTCCAAAATGAGTCTGGTGTGTTTTCCAGACCCGTATTTCATAGTATCCAGTCCCATTTCTCCTTGTTTTACCTTTTCCTGTATTAACAATATGAAGAAATATGAAAACTATTGAGGAAATGAAGTTCTGAACTGATGAATCCAACTGAATTATCTGACAAAGATACTTGCAAAGTTAGGGCCTACATCTCATTTTATCCAATAAACCAGCAGCAGCTGGCACTTCCACGGTGTAGGGCAAAGGGTGTATTTTGTGCTGCAGGATGAATTTGCACAGTCTTTTCCAGGACTCCACCTCTTATTCACACTGTCTAGCACCTACAGGGAGTGAAAGAAGGGCTGGTGAGCTCTGGACTGTGTGCTCTTTCATGATTACTGAATGTTACTTCATAGGTAACATCAGCATTTTTTATGTCTCAGTAAAAGCATGTTAGTGTCAGTGACTCAGAATTTAAGCAGTGATTCATCACTAGTTTAGTCTCAAGATAACATCCCAGAATCTTTTCCCTAGAGCTAGGGTATGAATTCTGTTTGCTACCACGTTTCAGCAAAGTCCCAGCAACAAGACCCAGTTCTCACGTAGCCAGCATGCAGACTTCCACTTCCTTGGGGTTAGGAAGATCCAAATATCAGGTCAGACCTGATATTATCTTTCAGCCACTAGAAAAGATAAAGTCATGAGGTGCCCAGACTCTTCGCACATCCTGCAGCTGTGTTCCACCAGCACGTCTGCATAAAGTGATCCCTTCTGCTTTGCAAAGAGCCAGGTACTCAGATTTTCTGGACTTGGGTCATTCAAATCAATTTGTCCTGGTAGAAGCAACATCTTTTAAGAGCACTTAACCTCAGTCAGAGAGAAACTCTACCACACTCAGATTTGGAAACATTTTGATCCTACCCACAGCAGACAGTACTCACAGTGACTTTTTATAGAAATGCCTTCTAACGCTGATCTCAGCTTCTTTCCAAATCACTCCATATGTTCATGGGGAAGATTAGTTTTAGCGCACTGTTTGTATAAAAGGAAAAAACAGCAGAAGTCCCATAAAATTCTGTATGCATGTACCATTGCATGCTAACACATCAAATGCATTAAGGCAGGTTTGTCCTGAAAATTTTTAAAGAATATTTTGAGTAGATGAGAAGGAGATAGTCAAAGCACACGCCATTCAACAAATATGAGCAGCCTGTTTTTTCAAATGTGTGAGAGCTGCTTGGTTTTATCCAGCTATATTAAAAGATGGGAAAATCAGGACATTTGTGGACTTCTCAATTTTAAATACTGTAACTGAAGTAGAACTGCCCTGCACCCCATTCAGAATGCACTGGCTGACTTCTTTCAAAAGAAGAGAGAATTAGGTCTTCAAGAGGAATTCCAGAGAAAGATTGTAAGTTTAGGGCTGAGATATAAACTGTAAATAGGATCATGGGAAACAAAAACAAGTAAGGATAAAGCTGTCTTTATCATAAGAAACCTGAAGAGAGACAAGAGCTGGCCAGTCAGAGCAGAGCTATGAGGGTCTTGAGGACACATAGCTGGAGCTTGGTGCAAAGTGAAGCCTGAAGTGCAGAGATGTCAACCTCATTCCCTCTCCTGTGGACTCTTGCTCCCCATCAGTCTGACAAGGAAGAGTTGACCCAGCACTGGCTATCTGAGCTGGCAGTCCCTCTGCCAAACTGGAGGCAGCATAACTGAATGGAAAAAGTCAATCCTGCAGAGAAAGACGCCTGCACAGCCCTCTGTTCTGCCTTTGCGGAGGGCCTGGCTGCCCCGGAGCCTGTCCCTGTGTGGGGAGGGCAGATGTGCTATTACCATGTCATTTCTGCACTGAAGGAGAGGGCTGGTGTGCAGCAGCAGCCCAGATGGACACCATCAATCATGGTGCTCTTGCATTCCCTCTTCCGGAGTCATTGCCATGTGTTTGTCACTATGGTCGCTGAGATGCAGAAGCAAACAGATGAGTTAGGTGAAAAATTAGCTCATATTGGGAGCAGCTGAGCATGGTACAAAAGGGGGCAAAGCCCTCTTGGTGGCACTCACAGATGCCTCCCACCCTTGTGTTACCGCCTGGGGTCTTTGGCAGCGCTTCACGTTTTGCACTGACCTTGTTTTCCTGACACTTGAATGCCAGAGTTGATCTCGTTGTTTGTGCTGCTGCTTGTTTGTGTTGAGGAGCAAGAAACAGCCCCATTCACCCACCCACCTTCCTTGTTCTGAGGCACTGGGCTCCCATTTAATGAGTGCTCATACAGCAGAGCTTACAGCCCATGTACAAGGCCAGACAAAAGGGCAAGGAAAAACAAAACACTTGAAAAGGACAAAGAAACAGTGAAATTAACATAAATTTACCTAGTTAGAAACATGCCAATTGTAGCAAAAACCAAGGCTGGCATTCTCACAGCCTGGCTTTGCTGGGGAGTGTTTTGTCTGGCATCATAACAGGGATGAACCTCTAATTAGTATGATCTTAAAATCAGTGGGATATGGGCACAGTAGGAGTAGTAGCTGCACTTCCAGACCCCCCATTTAAAATAGCCTGAGCCCTGAAGAAAGTCTTAGAAGAGAAACACCAATAAATCCCACAGCATATTTCAGACTTCAAAAAAATTTAATCATAGTCACTGTTCTACTCACAAGAAAAAGAGTGGAAAAATCTGACCCCTTTAAAAAAAAAAAAAAGTTTTGGCTTTAAATGCTGATTTTAAGGCAGATTTCAAAGGAGAATCCTATTTAAAGCTCCTGTTTCCTCATTTTGGTAGATTCCCCATGGAAATGTATATAAGGATATGTCCTTTAGAAAGCATGATGTGCTGTCTTTTGAATTTACATGAAATTCCATATGGAAAATATAGAAGCTTGATATTCTTTTTGCTAATAGAGTCAACAGAGAGATATAGGTATGCAGAATTCAATATATATGTTTATATAGATATATATGTAAATAATCACCTGCTCCAAAGGAAAGGAAACAAGCTTCAGGCTAAAAACAAACAGGAAAAATGGAGTGTGTATCTTGTTTCTAATCTTACTTTGGGAGTAGGGTTCTGCAGTCAGGTCTTGTATAATCATCCCATCTCTGTTGAGAAAGTATGCATGCTTCCTGTGCAAAAATCAGACATATCACTGCTTAGGCAGAGAGGCAAACATGCTGCATCCAGCATGGGCTTTCTTTGTGACAGTGATCAGATAATTTAAAAAATTCATGCCAGTGTGAGATTTGTCTGTAAATTAAGGGTGAATTCCACAGAAATGTCAATAAACCAGGGTTTGGGAAGGTAAACAGAATGTAGGCTCAGACACAGATTTTAAAGCAATCTAGTCATATTATTAACCCAAGCACAGGATTTCAGGGTGAGCACATATGTGCTTAACATGCTCAGCACGCTCCTGACTGAGGCCCGTCGTGGGGGACAGTACCAGAGAGCTCTGAAGCATGAGGTGCCTGGCATTGATTTGGATAAGAGGGAAAAAGAGTGACATAGTTGGTGGTGCCAGACATGTGAGCTGATTTTGAGCAGAGTTCTCAGAAAAAAACCACTTGTGAATTGATCATGGACAAAAATCCAGTTAAATAATATCACTTGTCTAGAGCAGATTTCCAAGTGACACATCTTGGGTGTCCAGAGTTCTAGAGAATTTTTTATGCATAGAGCAAGTATCTAACCCCGGGGTAAGGGTCATTGTCATGGTCATGGATAGCCCAAATTAACTGATTAAGATAAATTGAGGTCAAAGTATGTCAAACTTTTCTCAGGAAGCGGACATCACCAAAACTATTTTCAAGGCCTCACAATTCAAGCATTATAGTTGCCTATCCTTATATTCACTGCAATAATGTTTACCTTTTTTTTTCTTTCTTGCACCATCTATAAGAATATTTCCACAGAATCAGATTCAATAGTGGTTTATGTTTTCTTTTGCCAAGAATAAAAGACATCAGGTGTGAGAATCATTTGACTAAATACAACCATCTATTTTCATTGTAGTCATCCCCTAAATTCCTTTCAACCGTCTGCGGAGACACTTTATCTCATATTAATTATTAACAAATATTAATAGGGCAAATTAATTGTGCCCTCAAAAAGCATATTTCTTGATATTCCTTGCAAGCAAGCTGTGAGATACTAGCTCAGGTGTTCCTACGTGCACTGAAAATGTTTCAATGTTAACTGAGAGAAATGCTAGTGTGTCCTACTTCATGGGATTTTGGTTTTTTTTTCAAGTACCACCAATGTTTTGGGCTTTGTTGAATTCCTGACACAATTTCTGATTTGTGACTGCTCTGTCATCACCAGGTGAGAACACAGGGTTGCTTCCCTTCCTCACAGCAGGAGGACACTATTTTGGAAGATATGGTGTCACCAGCTCTTGGTGCTACAGTGATTATCATTGTCACCGTTATCATATCAGTGAGCGCTTACTTGTGTTTCCTGAGGTACATCTGCTCTGGATGCTGCAAAGCTGCCCAAGTAGGACCACACAGAAGACTTGACCCCAGCAGGTTTGAAGAACAAGTCTAATCTCACCTCATCAGACGATCTACTGAGCTGTGACAAAAAGAATCTGCAAGAAGAAGTCCCAGAACTTGTAGAGGAGATATGCTATTCAGAGATTAATAAGAGGCACACCCTCATCCAACATCAGTGTTTTGTCACACTGCACTTTCTGTATCTTTAATTGATTTTTCCAGGTATAGTGAATCTTCTTCTGAAGTTTTCTGATTAAATGCTTCTATAGACAACACTTTCAGTAGCACTTGGCATTCCTCGGCATTTCCTCTGTTATTATCTGATTTACTGCATTTTTGTTGACACTTCTCTGCTTTCACAGTTGAAAATGGATTTGGGGTTCCAGAGTTCTGCCACTGCTACCATATTTCTCGCCTGGTGAGAGAGAGGAAGAGCCAAGGACCTTGAGAATTGTCTGAATTTATTATCTTTTGAAATTGTAATGACAAACTGGACACACTTTTGGCACTCCAAAGGCAAGACTTTGCTCTCCATACACAGAAATCCATACACTTCATACACTACGGCTTGCATCGTATTGGAGGTCAAAACAGATGATCTAGTGATCTTCTGGCCTTCTAATCTTAAACTGGTCTTCTGATCTTAAACTCAGTGCCAACTAGTGCTCGCATTTCTGTTACCAACAGAGCTTTCAAGTCCATGTGCTGCTTTTCCTTTGCCATTGAACCATTTCATTTTTGCCATGTAACCAAGGTGCTACTGGGCACCTCTCAGAGCCACAACTATCTAACTGGTTAAAAAACCTCTCAGCTGCTATAATTCTGGCCATGCAAGTGATATTTTCCCACTCATGTCCTAATCAGTGAGTGTACCATGTTTGAACCACGCTAACTGTGGGGGAAAAAACCCACATCTGAATAAAATAGAGAAAATTAATCTGAAGCTTTCTGACAGCAGATATTTTTGTTGTTCCCAGAACCAGATGGGAAAACGAAGTTCAGAAGAAAATGCCAGTGCAATGTCTCTTTTTGGGTCCTCTTGGTTTAAGATGGACAAGGAAGAGCTGAAAAGCTTTTTTTTTTTTTTTGGAACAGCTGATTGTGGACTTTTCCTGCAGCTCACAATGCAAAAGAAGTATGGATAAATAAGCACAGACATCCCAGTGGTGGCTGTTTGAGACCAGCCTGCATCAGGTCTTTGAGAGCTGTGTTGTTTACCACTGGCACATTCACTGAGGCAAACAACAGCTGTATTTTCCCTCTTACAAACTTACCCCTCCAGCAGACATTTCTTTTATGTCTTCTCTCATCTTTAAAACAAACCCCAAACCATTCTGGTCTTTGTTTTTACAAAAAAAAAAAAAAACAAACCAAACTTGAAGGTGGAGTACTTGAAATGCCTGTGAGGAAAATTTGAAAGAGAAACTCTTATTTTTGCAAATCTGCATATGTAGCATGAGCCAATCCACATTTTTTTGATGAGTGGAGTTGCCAGCAATGCATGCCAGGCAGGTTTTGGATCTGATCTGCATCCCTTGGGCATCTAGTGCTCTTAATCCAGCAGCAAGGAAGAAAAGAGCCAGGACCACTTTTATTCTGGTAAAGGGCCAACAGAAAGCAGTGCAGCTCTGCATGCAGACCTGTATATCGCTGTGGAAATTAAATCCATTATTCATAGCCAAATTTCACCTGCAATGGATCAGCACAACTTTTGATTAGAGCTGATATGTTTGTTTGCCAAGTCAAAGATGTATGATGTGTTTTGCCTCTTAAGTATGTATTTCAGTATTTTTGGGCATCTGTGTTACAGGACAACTGAAGAGACAATTTCCATCAGATGAAAGACTGTCATTGGCAAATCTACTGTGTTACAAAATACATAAAATAGCAATGTACTCAATCAAAATTCAGCGACCTAGAAAATCTTCAAACCAAAATTAGGAGAGAAATGATCACTTGCATTCATGCGTGCCAACATTTCTTTTACTGTATTACTTTCATCTGAATTGTAGCTCCTAGCATTTCACTGAGCAGGTTTACTATGTTCCAGTCCAGTAGCTCACATGCTAGCTCTGACAGAGCTGTGCATCCCAACTGTTTTTCTTGGATATATTTTCTTTACAGTAATAAGGTGATTTTTGGCTCTTAAACCAATGAAAGCTACAGAGTGAGATAATGTTATAAACTGAAACCATATTAGTGATAGCAGAATGGATAAGGGAGAAAAGAATGGGAAGTCATAAAAATACATAGGGGATCAGAAATCCTGCTCATGGTGTACTATTGTTCACTCCAAGGCAATGCAGAGGTAACCTCAGCTGTTCCCTACCCAGTGTTCCCATTTCCTCATCTCTCTCCCACAGACCTTGAGTCCTCCAGCCATTGCGAAAGATGTTCTCAATCTCTTCTATGGCCCTAAGTCCCCATCATGGCCAAGACTAAGAATGTAGACCATTCATTCTCATAATTCACCTGCCTTAATTTTGTTTTTCACCTCCTCCCATCTACTCCATACTTTCCATGACATTCCCATTACTCATGACCCAGTGCATAACTCTTTTTACTGTTGCCACTTCTGGGTTAGTTCAATTCTGTCTGACAGAAAAGATTGTTCCCTAAATGTTGTAGGTATAGAATTGGAATACAAACTATATAACCATATTAAAAAAAAACCTTCAAATGGAATTTGTACAATGTTTTCCATATTTTCTTGTTAAATATAAGGCAATTCTTCACACATTAAAGAAGAATTCTCAGTTAAATGTATCTGCTGTAGGTCCTCAGAGGTCTGCTACTTGAAACTACGGATCTCCAAGTTCACCAAGTCATCCAAAAGAAAGATTTTGAAGCTGCTGAGATATAGAATAACACACCTCTTAAATCAATATGGATTAATTTTCAGGTCTGGTGTCTAAATAGTACATCTTCAAGTTAGACCACTGATCAATGAAATGAGTTACTGCAGCAGTGAAAACAACAGAACACTTTTGAAGAGATATACAGAAGATATTCTGTGGTTTGTGGTTTGTATTTTGTTTTCATTAAACCCTTTTCTCCCACCTTAACTGTTTGTGACTAAATAAAGTCAGCAAATGCATAACTGATTCTTCTTGATCATTAACCTGTTTGGGTTGGTTGCTTCCATTTTAGACACCTGTGGTATCCTGGTTTTACAGAAAGCAAGGATTTGTTTTGGCACATAATCAGCCTGCATTTCCTCCTCTGCCAAAGATCTATATGGACACCTCAGAGCAGCTCTAACACTTTCAAGGACCTCTGCATATCTGCCCACCATCAGCACAGCTTGAGGGAAGCCACACCAGCAAATCCCACCAAGTCCACCACTAGCAGCCTGCAGCTCTGGCTGAAGTTTCCACTCTTTCCTCCACTGGGCAAGTAATTTAACAGGAGTAAACCAGAGGAGGAACAGAAACAACTTAGTGGTTAGTGTACTACCCTGGGCATCAAGAATCATGGGCACTGCTCCCTTTCCCTGGGATTTGCTTCTATATTTGCCATTAACCTTCAGAAAAGAAGCCGTAGCTGGGAGCAGACCAGGACCTGTGCCTGTTCAGCCAGAAAAATATAGACCTGATTAATGGTTAGTATTTTTATACCGATGTGACAGTAGTGTTGAGCATCACAAAGGTTGGAGGAAAACTAAGAGGAAGTTAACAAAAAAACCTTGGGCTTCAATGCTGAAGAGTCTCAGTGGTTTACAGGGAAATCTAACCCCTTAATCCTAGTTTGTAAAACAAAAACTGTAAAGCTTCCTTTCCCACTAACAATCTGTCCTTAGGAAAAAGGCCTCAGCAAAGGAGCTCCATCAACAAAAAAAATCCCAGGAAGGCATCCACCAGAGGGAGTTCCATGAATGCATCAAACCCAGCCTGAGCTATAAATGGTTGTATCATGGCTGGAAGAGCCGCCTGTGCGCTCCTCGGGACAGACAAGCTGCTCCCCGCAGCTGCTGGTCAGGGGCCTGGGCTGAATTCAGCAAAGTACTGACCCAAATCTGCATAATCTTAAGTGAATACTCAGTGAACTCTAAGGAATTGCTCTGTGCATGGCATTAAGGGAGTGTTTTATTAGAGCGGGGTCAAAATACTCAGTGCTTTGCAGGATCATATGAGGAAAAGAAAAGACTCTGTTTACACCTCGGCTTTTATTTTTCCCTCACTGGTTCACTTGTTAGAAAGAAAGCTAAGCCAGGGCCAGCCTGGTTTCTGGGAGGCCCAGGGAGGAAGCCTTGGAAGCAAACCCAACTGCTTCCACTCAGGAAGAGTTTTTGATGAGGCTGCCTCTGACACGCAGCAACAGCAGCTGCCCTGGATGGATCCTGGCCTCTCTGCCAAAGAGAAAAACAGCAGCATGGTGACACCTCTCTATCTGGAACACAGGATAAATCTCTGGTTCAACATGAAGTCTGCTTCTGAGATCTTTTTGTCTAATTCATGTTAAAACTATTTTCAGCAGAAGGAAACAGTGTGTACTATTCCTTTACCAAAAAAAAGAAATCAAATTCTTGCCTCCCTCTGCCCCAGAAAGCAGGCAAAGGATCACAGTGCTAACAGGCCGTTGTGAAAATATCCTGGATTAAAAATACCATTTTAGACCTTCTGATATTTTTCTTTTAATTTCTTCTCCTGGGTGTTCTAGAGTCTTGAACAGTTCCTAAAAGAAATTTAAGAAAAAGCTCTCCACCCTGCTGGAGATCTCAATCCAAATTCTGCTTTATATTAGGATAAAGGAGCCCAAGGAGTTAATCCCAGCTATGTGCTTTGACACAATTCCTGACTAAAGCCTCACAGAAGCTGTGAGAAGACATTAAATGAAGGTGATTCCTGCCTTGATGAGATTATTTTCCAATAAGAGGGTGGAAAAAAAGCATTGCAATATTAGAAAAGGACGAGGCTGTCGTTTCTGTGACCACAAGACGGAGATGCAGAGAGGGTTTCATTTTAGGACATTCCTGAGCTGGAATTCCACCCCTGAAAGCAAGCAGGCCCCCAGCCCAGGGCACAATCCTTTGTCACCTCTACCCTCTCTGAAAACTAGGCATCTTAATACCCCCACTTTTCACAGGAATGCTAAATAAAATGCCTTGAAGATGAAGTGCCTGTCTTGCTGTCACGCTGCCAATTCTCCTGCGCTGTGTAGATTCATATGGTAACAGGAGCCAAGGTCAGGGAAGCATTAGTCAGTCTGAATTTGGCAAACGGGGGTGTCAGTGTCTGATAGCCCTTGCTCACAGATTAGATTAGCATGAAATGCCCTGCCTAGGTTATCCTTGGAAATCACTTCAGCTACTGCAGGAAATGGCTGCTCTGTTCATTAGCAGGGGTGAAAGCAGGACAGTTACTTTCGACCTACATTTGCTTTGCAAGTTTTGGCTTTCTGTGCTGTTACTGCTGGTTTAAGCCCATCTGAGAAACAATTTTTTCATAGGGTACTTCTGATCTGTTCATATCCCAGGAGGTGTTCGAGGCCAGGCTGGATGGGGCCCTGAGCAACCTGGTCTAGTGGAAGGTGACGCTGGCCACAGCCAGGGGTTGGAACGAGATGATCTCCAAGGTACCCTTCCAACCCAAATCATTCTGTGATTCTATGATATCTAAGCTATTGTTCTTTCACCCCATTCCTCTTTTCATTTATTTCAAGCATATCCCAGGGGTGTCTCCTGCCAGGCCATTCCCAGGGGTGGTTTCCTCACCGTGGAGGTCCTGTTAGTCCTACCTGAGTGTGCAGATTTTGGTGCAATGAATTACTGCAGGGAGAGCATGATTTAGCACCCACTGAGCCTGTACATCCATGGGGTGCAGAGCAGTGCAGACATGACCTTGGCATCAGCGTAATTGCTTCACTCAGAAACCCTGCCATGAGCAAGGCCGATGAGCTTCTGTGCAATGTCCTCTGCCCAGCACACTCCCGGTTTTGGAGCCAGCTAACTGGGCCCCAGCTGTCAGGCACCCTGCTCCACTGATCTGTGCAACAAGAGGCTGCTGACAAGTTCATCCTGCACTGTTGGCTTGGAGAAAACATCTGGGCTGACAGCAGGTATCCTCAGTCTTGTGACAGGAAACGAGCATGTCAGGTCTATGAGACTTGTTTTAATCATATCAAAAGGGTCTCTTTCAAATCTAAAGTATTTATTTTAAAAATATTTTCTTAATAGAAAGACAAACACTGAGAATGAAAATGTCAAGTGGTTCTCTATGCTGTCTGCCAGTCACCTTTAGTCTGCTGTTACTTGTAGTCTGGGTGAAAGGCGAGTCTTTTGAAGGACTACTACTGTTAGTAGAAATCTAAATATTAGCCCTTCCTCTCCATGTCTCCATCAGATAAGACACCAGGTTTTTTGTTAGCAGCCTTGAAGGTCGTAGTTCTTGATGCCAGCCACTCTGTATTCAGCAGGAGTCTGGGACACAAAGAGGTAGGGAGAGAATATGGATCCAAGCCACTTTTCTTCTTTCCTGCCCTCTTGCATGAAGTATTACAATTAATTGGATACTCAAACTGGAGTGAAGGCAGGGACCAGTCTTTCTTGGAGTGACACAGTGCTTCATCCCTGCTGCCTTCGTAGCCTTTACCTCCTCCTCCCAGTGCATGCACCCATTCTCAGGGCAAGTGTTCAGCCCCTCTGCAACAGTGGAAAAGAGCAAAGCAAAAGAGCGAGATTGGACCAGTGTCCAATTAACAGTATTGGGAAATAATGCTATTAAATGCAGTCTAGAGTATCTTTCATGTTGTTCTGTGTGACTCTGACAATAACTGTATTTTTTACAGCAGTTACTTTTGCTCTACACAACCTAACCCTCACTCAGTAAATTGCATATGGTACAAGAGTGTGAAACAATCATCCCAAAAAAGAGATGTCATTCAGCTCCACATTCTGTGGAGAATGATAGAGATCTGTGTTGCTCTATACAGGCAAATCAGTTTCCAAGAAGCAACATGTTTCTAGAGGGACAATGCTAGCAAAATCAAAGTGTGTGTGAGGGAAAGCAAAGACAAGGCCAGGAAGGCATTCAGCTGCCAGTAAACACTCCCTTCCCCTATGTCCCCCACCATTCCCTTATCCCCTTTATCACTGGAAAACAAAAGTCCTGACAAAGCCACAAATGACATAAGGAATGTTTAATTTTTAGCAGTGAAACCAGTGTGGGATACCACTGGGCTGAGTTGAAGCCATGCAAACTGGGGCCAAGTCAAAGCAGCTTGTGTAGAAGCCAGGACAGCCACAACACTGCTGAAGGCTGCCATGGAAGCAGGGCCCAGAGTCACATGGAGATGAGTCTTTGAAAAGAGTCATTTCTAATATAATCAAAGTGAAAATACAGTCCAAGATGAAATTTTTGTAAACAAAAGGAAATTTATTAGTTCCACATGGCATCATAACAGAAAGTTTTAAAAAAACTGAAAGCCAGCATGCTGAAGAACATAACCAACCCTTTGGGCCTTTCTTATGGAATGATGTACTGACAGCCTCGCTGGATGTGGTTATTCCCATGGGTGATCCCTATGAGAAAAGGGAAAGGGGAAGGGGAAGGGGAAGGGGAAGGGGAAGGGGAAGGGGAAGGGGAAGGGGAAGGGGAAGGGGAAGGGGAAGGGGAAGGGGAAGGGATCCCTAAGAGAAGGGTTTCCAGCCTGCCTTCTCTGTATATCTGTTATATTCTGGTCTCTACACATTTCAACATCTGAGACCAAGAGAATCTTTTTTTCTGCCCAATGAATTCTGATTGTTTTAAACCTGAGTAAGTCACAAATTTCCAATTGAAAAATCAGCTGTCCTTTGCACAGCTACTGGCAAGAATAAGTCAGAGTTATCTATGCCTTGGTTGTCTTTGAAGAAGGACAATCACTTTCACAAAAAGTCAAGGATGGTTTCACTGAACCCAGCAGCATGACTCAGTGGGTCCAGGATTTCACCCCAAACATTCCTCCTGCAGTCTTGAAACTGAACTTGGATCTGTAAGTTGTGTTTAATTTTCTTTCGCTTTTCCATCACCAGTAATGTTTGTACTCATTAAAAAAAAAAAAAAAAAGTGTTTCTAATGCATAAACCAGAAACCCACTTCTGCCCATGTTTTCCCTGCAGTGCTCTCAAGGAGAAGAAGCAGGGCAAGTCTATTTTAGTCAACCAAGTCAGTTGGTGAGGTCCTGTGTACTCACAGGAATTCAATCTGTTGTATAAGCAAGGGCCAGACACGTTTACATGCTTCCAAAGTCACTTAATAGCCACCATATGCAAAATCCCCAAGCTTTGCATGCTTTCAGTTGAACAAAACTCCACCTCAATCCTAATCCTCATCCCGCTTTCATTTAGGCTTCCTAGCTTAAACTGACATTTTGGGCTCAAAAGAATAGCAGCTACAGACAATTTGCCCAGATTTGAAACAGTAAATATTTGCTCAGTCCTGGCTGCATATTCACCTGGCTCAGTATCTCTAATTCTCCCAAATATTGTGAGAATTTTCAATTTTGCTCTCTATTTCCATTTTTTCCCATTTTCCTTCCTTTCCATTTCCATTGTCCTTTCCCATTTTCAAAGTGGTGGTTTCTTCTTTGCCTTGCTTTGGTCTGTGTGTGATAAATTCATTTATGAACTGTGATGTGGTTTTTTGCTGATGCTTCTTTTCTTTCCTGTTCAAACATATTCAGAAACTTTTCAGGCTACAGTTTTTAGTTTTATTTCTTCTTTTGCTGTCTGTGGAAGTTGACTTCTCAGAGAGTAAGAGAGGCAAAACTAACACGAAACATTTAATACTTCATCAGGAACATAAGGACTTCTCTATTGGCATAAAAAATAAATCTTTGTTGGCTGTGGCCTCTTGTAAGACTAATATGCCATTTCTGAGGGGTTTCCTCTGCCTTCTGGGGTGCCTCAGGGCACCATGAGGGACCAGTGCTGCAGCAGGGCCCCAGCACTGGGGTGTTCCAATTGTTTTTCTTCAGCAGGGAGGTGACAGCTGAAACCACGGTTTCTGCCTGGAGCCTGTCTGAGAAATATTCCTGGTTGGACCTCACCTTCATATCAGTGTAACAGTGTTTGAGACAGCAAGTCCAGAGCCAATGAGCATAAACACGCTTTAACAAGCACCTCTGAGCATCACTGCAAATCACTTTGCAGGCAACAATGGCTTGGATGATTTCAAGCAAAAAGGTGAAAAGTTGTAGAGCGCTCACTTGGACACTGACCTTGCACCAATCCTGCTATTCCCATCCTGAAAAGCTTGGAGTCCTCAGAACTCCCAGGACAACGGTGTCTAAAAGCATCTTGTTTCATCTTTAAATTAGATGTTAGTCAGAAATGCCTTACTCAGAGGGTGGTGAGGCACTGGAATGTGTAGCCCAGAGAAGTAGTGGATGTCCTAGTCCTGGTAGTTCAAGGCTGGATGGGGATTTGAGCAACCTGGTCTAGCAGAAGGTGTCCCTGCCCATGGCAGGGGGTTGAGACTAGATGATCTTTCTATGGTTCTGTGATTATATATTCTCTGGCAAGCTAAGAAATTCCCTTATTTCCCCATGGATGAGGTCTCAGTGTTCCATACCTCTCATTGACTCACTGTGATTCCCTGTTTGAATCTGAATGTAAAGACAATATAAGTCCAAGTCAACTTGTTTTCTCCAGGCTTCAAGTCTCCATGAGCTTTGAGGCTCCCAGGGAGCTTCTCGTAGCAGTGGTCAAGCCCACTTTTGTTTCCTGAGATATTGGTGCTACTTTAAGGGATAAAAAAAAGCTGGGATAAAGCTCAAGACAAAAAAAGAAGCATTTTTTTTCTCTTGACTGGAGTCTGGCTATTAGAGGCTTTTGGACTAATTGACTCCCTGAGCACCTTTAGGAAATTAGGCAAACCCTTCCTGTCCAGATCAGTTCTCTCAAAAGGTGACTCAGCCCCTGTCCCTTTAAACAATTGTTGTTTTTGTCTCAGCTGCAAGGTCATGTCTGGATGAAAATATTTTCAGTTTACTTTTGATAAATATTCCTCATCTGAAGGCAAATGAGAAAGGCTTTTTATTTCCCTTCAGTATATTCACCATTTGCACAGACTTAAAAAGGCCTTCCTCTGGGACAATGCCACATACTGAACATCCTAGTAAAGCTAAAACCAGCCACTAGAAAAAAACCCTGAACTTCCCTAAACACTAGGGAATGAAAAATGACATTAAATATGCAAAGCAGGGGCTTTTAAGTTACTGTTCTTTGCAAAACTTTGTATTATAATTACTCATTTTTAGAGTAGCACCTACAGAGAGTAATTCAGATTAGCATTCCCCTGAGATAAGCACTGTTCAAAGTCCTTATAGTAGGAGGCAATCCTCATAATAGCAAGGAGATTAATGTTGAAGAGTGAAGTATTTCATAGGTGAATGTCCTGCTCAGTAAAGCTGGACAAAAAGCCTTCTTTTCACACTCCATTTTCCTCCAGCAAAGAAGGACAAATTAGCCGGCATGGTGTGACAGACTAATGACTTCCAGTCTTCAGGCCAGGTCACTGAGGATAAATCTGCCTGGGAGAGCTCAGACAGACATGAAGTCCCTTGCCAGGGCTCAGGTGAGATGGAAGCCAGATTTGAGCCAAAAGCTGCGTGACCAGGTTGCCGTAGTGCTGAGGTTACACCAACCTCTGCCTGGTTGGTGTAACCTAGAAGGAAAAGCAGAGAGCAGAAGGAAGGATAATTCTGTAGTTTGAAAGAATTGAGAGAGTGTTATCTCTGAGGTGACTTGCAGGCCCTGACTTGCATGGCAACAGGACACAGGAGTGAAAAGCAACAATCAAATCCCATTTTCTGGAGTATGAGCAACCCAACATTGTCTGACATGGGTTTAGAAAATATTTTGTATAGATGAAACATTCATCTCCTTTTCTTTCTGACTCTGCCAGCTTCAGCTTTACCAAGCTGCACTTTTCTTCATGAATTTCTTTCAGATTTTCTCTATTCCACCCTGTAGCCCCGGGTGAAGTGTTGTACACCAGCAGGGAAGGTGAGTGCACACAGAAGGAATGTGAGTGCTGGAGGAAGCCAGGCTGCCAAACAGCGTCTGCGTCTACTGCTGCGGGCGTCGCTGACACACCGGGTTATTTCTGCTCTGATATTACCCGGGTGTCTAATTAAAGACAAGGTTAAAAACACAGCCTGAGATTTAAAGTTGTGAATACTTACAAGCAGAGATTTTGGATTTTGCTTTGGTGTTTAAAAGGTCAGAAGCTTTATGGCTCCTGCCAGCCGCTGGTGAGATGCATCCCAAACACCCTCTCAGGTAGCACAAACCTGGTTTTAGGACACCAGGACAGCAGAGAAGTATTCTCCTGCCAGGGCTAATCAGAAAAGGCTGCTGTAACGAGAAACCTAGGCAGATTTTTCAGACTCAAAAATGCTTGGTAAAAATATTGAGGATTTTTTTGGATATAGCAAATGAGACAGTTTTTTTATTGCAACTAAGTCACTGTATCAGTTAACACATAAAGTGCAGGGATAAATACTATTTTTCCATTAGGTTTGATTTGGAAATCAAAAGAAATACAAAACCATATTTTAAATCCATCTTCTTATCCTTGCCAAAGAGCATGAGTCACATATTACGGTATTCATAGAGAAGTCAGCAAAGCTTGGTATTAGGTTTCTATTCCATATCCAGAACCAGACAAACCTAACTGAGGGTGAAATCTGAGAATAACAACAGTGGTCAAGAATAATAACACCTCTTGAACTCAGGTGCCTAGAAGATAATTTTATTCTTGGATGCTTTGGTAAAAAATAATCTCAATAATCAATTTTGACATCTACAAAATTTCCTAAAATTTAACTGGCATTTGAGGTGTGCACTACAAAAGAACTGGAGTGGGGTTCAAGAACCACTTGTAGATGTCTGTATGTGAACTAGGGACTATGCTCTCATTACAGTAAATATGGATGGTGACTCTAGTAAAGTTATAGTGAATAGAGTCTGGAAATTACTCAGCTAACTACCAGGTGACTCAGGGTACACCAAATTATACAGAAGGCTCCACGGTGTGCTTTACCTGGATTTCTACTGAGTATAAAAGGAGCATAGACACTTAGGCCTCATGTACACACCAGCACTCATGTGTTTTAGCATGCAACTGAACCCCACACCAGATGTCAAAATATGGGCCATCCTTGTAACTGGACTCAGGATGTCTCGAGCTATGTCTAAACCAGTTGTGGCTCAGCAGCCACAACTCCATACAGAGGTTGCTCCTCAATGCATACCACACTCCTGCCCTTGCACATCTGTTTCTTCACAGCAAGGAAGCTGAGGTTCTCCAAGTACCCCTGAACAAACCTGAGATGAGCATCCTGGCCCAAAGCAAAATGACAGAAGTTTCTGCCCACATGGACAACACACAACATATCCTCAAGCTGCAAGATTTACCTCACTCTGCCTTGTATCTGCAAGTAACAGGCTTGAAACCCAAGTGAGAACTTCAGCCAGGGGAATATGGAGTCAGGACTAACACTGACAGCCTGGACTATCTACCTTGCACTGAGCTGGTGAGATAGGTGTTGAGATTCTTGACCAAAACAATTTTGTATCATGCTGTTTCCATGAAAGCCAATCTCAGAAACCAAATATACAAAACTTGTGTTCTACCTTTCTTGTAGACTTCCCTGGCCATCTTAGATGGCCAAGATGACTTTCCTAGTCATTTTAGAACTGACCTGAGCTTCCAAATATTTTTAAGAATTCTTTAGGTTTTGTTTCTTTTTCTTTTCTGTCTCCTTGATTTTTATTTCTCAATTTTCACAATCTATTTTTCATAGAAAATTGTACCATAAGTTTGGCCACATGCTCTTGTTGCATAGTGCTTTAAATCTCTGCAGGGTGACACTGGAAATCAAGTGCTTATGTTCACAAAACTCCTTGCCATATCTAATCTATATAACAAAGGACAGGAAGAGAAGGAAAATAAGCCCCAAAGTTCTCAGAGTTAAATGTCTGAAAGGGTGAAGAATGCTGACAGAGGGTGAGGCTCCTGCTGCAGCCCAGCAAGAGCCTGCAGTGATGTTGCAAGTGTGACACTTGAGCAAAGCTGTCCCAGTAATTGAAAACAGCCAGAGCACTCGGTGTCACCATCACTGCAAAGGACACCGAACACTATGACAAGTGTGTTCAACAGAGCACAACCAGGCAAAGTCCTGAAAAATGAAAGAAGATTACAGTATTGGGGGAAGCAACTGGTGGTCAGATCTCATCTCTGCTTTTTGCATTACCATTCCTGGGGTCCAGCTTCCTGAGGAGCCAGGGCTGGAGAGCTGAGCACTAGGCATTGCTTTCCCCTCATGCAGCCCAGCCTCCCCGACCTCATGTGATCCCACAGGGATGATCTGCTGAGGCACAGGCTGAAGCCTGGAGATGTTTCCTGGGAAGGGATGGGCCTCACCATGTGTATGGGGCACTTTTATAACCCTGCCCCCCGGACTGAGCCTGAGAAAACAGCAACCAAGCCGATGACAAAGGGTCGCATTGCCATGTAAGGCAGTTGGAACTAATGATATAAATACACTTTGAACAAGACATCTTTATCAAGAGAGGAAGTATTAAGAACTACATTGACCAGGCAACACAGGAGAAAGGAGGATAAAGAGGACTGAGATAAGGTTAATGAAGAATAACAAATAAAGCCAAGTGGCTTTTTCCTGTTAAAGAAAACCCATCCCTTCTACTTATCGAGCTCAAGGATAGAGAGGGGACTTTCCTGAGCCAAGGACCCCAGCAGAAAAGGGAATTGGTGCTCCAGAAACCCAAACCCTCTCGTTTATGAATATGGGGTGCAGCTCCAGTCCAGCCTTGGGTCAGCTTGTTCCTCATGGGAAGACCAAAGGGGAGTGTGTGGATCATTCCCATAAGGCAGAGCATTTCCCTTGGGGCATGGCCAGCCCAGGGCAGTCCCTGGCATGCAGGCAGTACTTGGATGACTTGAGGCAGGCTTTCACTGCTCTCCCTGCAGCCAAGGAAAGCCAAATGCAAACATATGCAGGTTGAGCCAGGCAAAAACATCCTTGATTGCGTAGAGTTGTCACTTTTTTATTCCAGAAAAGTTCCAAGAAGGATAACAAACCAAAGGGATTAATTAAAGAACAAGAATTAATCAAAACCAGAGCAGAACCTTCTGGCTAACAGACCCGATTGCACTTGCAGATAGAATTGTTTCCATCCCTCTATGGTGAGGTTTTAATATCTAATAATTGAAGTCCCTCCAGCCATTTGCAAGCAAACTTTCCTGGCTGCCACCTGACCTGAATCTCTCCACTGATTTGTGGCCTTTCTTGTGGGTGAAAAAAGCAGCACACTCATCAGCAGTGCTGGGAGACCAGAAAAAGCCCATCCCAGTAACTGGCTGGCTCCAACAAAACTGAAGCCAGTGGAAAGAATCCAAATGACTTTCGAGGACGCTGGCTCAGGGCTTTTGAGATTTCAGGCGAAGATGACAGGGCTAGAAGTCACCGGAGCAGAGCAGGTGTGAAGGTCACAGGGAGATTTATATGACAGCACCCTGTGCAGAGCCTTCCTGCAGAGCAGGGTCTGCCTCCAGCAGCCCCTCTCACTAATGGGTGGGCTTGTACAAAGCAGGGCCAGGGCTCTGAGACCAGTTACCCAGCCTTGGGCTAACTGACCTGACCAACCTGCCCCCTCTGCCCCCATGCTGTAAGCAGCCTTGTCTCCTGTCCTGTCTCTGGCTCTGTGTCCTGTTGCTCCTGAGCAGGCTGCCCAGACAGGACCCGGATCTTGCCGTGTCTAA
Source organism: Motacilla alba alba (assembly GCF_015832195.1). Taxonomy (NCBI): domain Eukaryota; kingdom Metazoa; phylum Chordata; class Aves; order Passeriformes; family Motacillidae; genus Motacilla; species Motacilla alba. The sequence goes on along the minus strand of NC_052016.1, from coordinate 43,458,409 downwards.
TGGCCACTTGGTGGCCAACAGGAGTGGTCACTGCTTATGGCCCACTGGTGACTGCACCTGGTCAGGGATGGCAGCTCCTGTGCTGGGATCACCCCCCACTTCCAACTTTCCTCCCTTGTGGAGCAGCCCCACTCCTACTGAGCAGTCACTTCAGTATCATTCATAGCTCACACATGAGGATCCCATGAGTAGATAATGATGGCTCCTGCAGTCATCCCAAAGTGCTTTCCATACTTAGTGCTTCCAAGGCTTCACTGGCCTTCCCAGCCTTGGCTAGTGGGCAGCTTTCCTGTGAGCAAGGCAGCAGGCACAGGCCTCCTCCCTGCAAGTCAGTTTAATACAGGCAATCTTCAAGCACACCTCAAAGGCATCTGGTGTTCTCTGGACAAAGAGGGATTCAGTTCCCAGGCCAACCAACTCAATACTCCATCCAGTTTTAAGTTCTGAAGAAAGCAGTTAAGTGAAAGAGTGGGTTTACACATAGATATAATCAGGCTAAAAGCAGAGTGTTATGTCATGATAAATTGTATGGTAAAGACAAATTTTAAAAAATAAAATAAAATTTAAAAGAACCCTAAAACCAGCTTTATATACACACATCCATACACTTCTGTGGTTTCTTTTAGCTCATCTCAGACAAAAGGACGTGGACATTCTTATCAATCTCAGGTTCAGATTTGGGAAATCTGGATATATCACTTAAGGTCTAAGGTATCCAGCAATTAGGCATGAGTGTAACAGCCCATTTCTCGGGCATGTTGTCAGCCTTAGCATGCTATCATCTACAAAATATATTTATAACTCAAATTGATAGTCTCTTGGTATGATGTGCAGGTAGATCATCACCTGAAAATGTATCTAAATAGCAAAATATTATTTAAAATTACTTATGTTTTGATAAGCTGTAAAAACTTTCAGAAAGGGCTAGTGGCAATCAAAAGATGGATGGGAAACTCTTAGTAGTTGTTCCTCCCACCAGGAAGATTTATGACCTCTTAAAAGAGCTGCAGAAGGACTTTCCAGCTCTTACCTCCAGGCAACAAAACACGTGGTGCTGAAAACTGGTAGTTGCTAAGAATATCTCTAATGAAACATTTCACATGGCATCCTTTGTGTTTCCACATGGAGCCTTTTTGACCTCTAAAAGCTGGTCCTTCTCATCACTTTTATCCCACACAGATATAAATGTTCATTGCTGCTTCACTTCATGAGCTGATACGCTGAGATGCAGCTTCAAAGAAGCCTGTTCCCCAAGAGCTGAGATGTACACTCAGGCAGGTCTGTGACTCACTGCACAGCCACCACATCACCCGTGACAGCTCGTGATATTTGTTCCAATAACATTTCCAGCGCTCCTTTTAACAATAATTTAACTTTGTGTTTTAATAAAAAAGGCAGATGTAGGCTGGAACAGAACAATGCCCTGCGTGAAATAACTTTGAACTCCAGACAAACATGCTTTAATAGACTTCCCTCACATATCATTTAACAAGTTTTCAAATGTACAGATGCTATCCAGTTACTATCGCTTTGCTGGCAGCTGCTTCACAGACCTTTTCTACAGTAAAAACAAGCCATCAAAAAATGACAGCACAAGAAAAATATGGCCAAAGTGATAGCATTTGGTAAAAGTACCATCTGCTTATTTAAAAGCAACAAGCATTTAATATCCTGCAGTTACTCTTGTTTTTCAAGCTTTTTATGGTTCTGAAATATTTGCAGGACAAAGGTCCCAGAAGTCCCAGGCGAGGGGAGAGATCCACTGCTGCAAAAACAAACCCAGAATGAAACAGCTCGTCAATGAGATCAGAAAAGAAATGTCACTCACTCCACGGTTGTCACTGCAGCCGGTGTATAGAGCTGCCTCTTTGCCCACCCAAATCCCCCTCCTGTGGACCCATCCCTCTTTAGGCAGAAGAAGGGGAGCTAGCTTAAAATCCATGCAAAAAGTTTGAAAAAGAGTGACTTATCTCACTTCATGCTTGTGCAAAGATTTCACCGTAAAGAGAGCAGAGGGACCCAATGGACCTGAACATGTGCAAGTGCTTCTTTGTTGACCCAAAGGTTTTAGGGAAGCTAAACCAGGCTTATTATGGAATTTCTTTTTGTATGCTGTAAATTACTGAAGAGAGGTCCCAGACTTCAAAATCTGGCCTGCATTTCAACCTCCCAAAGAGCTGAGCTGATTGATTCTGTGGTTATAGTTCAAGTGCTGTCACAGAGCCAGTTGCAAAACTGGCATGTGGTTCCAGCCTCAGATTTTGATTATTTTTGGACCAAGAGCCGCATGCGTCTGGAGCTGGGATTTTATATTATGGCTCTATTAAGTAACATTTTGCAAATGCTCAGCCCAGAAGGAGGGAGTACATTCCAAGGGGCACAGACTCTTTTAAAATAAAATTGTTTTTCTGTGTTCTGGTGCCTGATCAGGACCTGAGCAGCACTGAGCGCTGCTTGCAGGTGGGCAGGAGCTGTCTGCAGCCCACAGCCTGAGCACCAGCCTTGAGAGAGCAGTCCCACACCCCATCTGGGTCTTTCTCTCCCTCTGCCACCCTGCAGAGCCTGAGCCATCAACACCAAATTCTACACAGGTATCCCGAGGATCCAGACAGGCCCCCCCAAACTGCCTACATCCTATGTCTGACAGCAAACATGCCCGTGGGATTGTGAACCTCCCTGTACAATCCCACCACAGAAGCTAATGCTTCCAACCTTGGTACAAATGCTCAGCCCTGCCATTCTTCATCATGACAACCGTGCTACAGAAGCTGAGCCTTGACAAGGGACTTTCCCAGCTAAAATCCCTCTGAGCAAGGCCAAGCCCATAGCAGCAAGCTCTGGGTGCAAGTGATGGAAAAAGGGAAAGTAGGAAATCTGGCCTTCCAAGCTCAGTGCCCTTTCAGCTGAACTGTGTGTGATGACGGGTGGATGAGGCGAATAAGAGACCTGTGGGTTTTAATTAAGCAATAAAAAACCCTGGTCTTTGATCAAAGCAATGGGAAAGCCTCCACATGGCATTTATTTATCTCTGGGTTAATCTGTCTGAAAAACACATTGCATCTGCAGTAGTTTTTACTATTTCTGGCCATGTGAGCTTTGTCACTACACATCTGAAGCTCTTGAAAATACATTCAAGAAGCATGAACTAATCCTCATACTAGCCCAGTGACTGAGTGTGAGTGACTATCCCATAGAATGTCTTATACTCCAAGGATAGGGTGGGTCTCTGCATTATGCATTTTCTCTGTATGCAACAAAATGAGGATTTGGGGTCTGCCTATGCCCCAAAGGTGCCTCATATCACCTGCATCATTTACAAGGCAAAACCCAGAAACCAGTAAACAGTATTTCCTCAGAGAAGTGTCACAGAGGCACAGACAAGAAAAAGTAGTTTCTTATCCCATGGTAGCTCAAGAGAAGAAATCTGTCTGCTGCATTACTGACTTGTGCTAATCACCTGTCCCTGCTCTCTCTTACCACTAATGAAGTCAGTACATATAATCAAACTTGATCTGAATCAACTAGGATTCATATCTTACCTAAAGTGACTGTTGGAGTCAAGCAGCCTTTTAAAAATTGAGTTCCTTGAAATATTGATACATACAAACATTACTCAATAAAGATCACTCTTCTAAAATTATTACCCATATTAATTACAATCTATTTTCCCCTCCCCACTTGCCTGCTATGGAGTACTAACAGAGCAATGAGAAAGTGAAGTGATTTTTAATTCTGGATTGCAAACCATCAACACAGCTGCAGATTCATTTCCAGTTGCAGATGATTTCTGGCTAATGAAATTAGAGCCAGAAGAAATGCAGTTTGGCTTTGATGTTTCAAAGAGTTTATGGGTCTGGCTGCCTGGAAGGGGAAATAAAATAACCTTTTATTTGTACTTTTGGCAAATTAATTTTTGAAATGGCTGAAAGGCTGACAATGAGCCTTGCACTATCATGCTCACAGAGCCGCTTATGAGATTGAAGCTAAACATAAAAACTTCTTGGATGAGAGCCTGAAGTGCTCCCCAGGGAATAATTGTGCAATAGCAGAGGGATGAACAAGATGGTGAAATAAATCTTTTCTGCCATTACTGTCTCTGATGTTAGAGTGCTGCTAAGGACACGATAGCAGGAGAGACTTTTAATACTCCTGTAAGACTTAAGTTGAAGAAAAAAAACACCAGAAAAATCCACCAACAGTGTGAGTCAAAGACACTGTCAGGCCTGCTGGCACATTGTGCAGTTCACCCAATATAGAAATTCTACAAACTTTTAGAATTCCCAAAACCACTGGATAAAGGACAGCACAAAAAGTGAGTGTCTTCAAAGAGGGAAAAGGCTTGAGACCTGCCATCAGAGCACATGTTGAGGAAGGACCCAGGATCAACCAAAGCAGTGGCAAACAAATCTCCTGCTTAGAGGACAAAATCATTGAATGTGCTTGTGAAGGCAGCTCTGGTCTGCTTACTCCAGTTCACATCATATTTTCAGCGACCAGAGCAGGTGTGTGGATAATTATTCACTGCGTGAAGGGAAGTGAGTGTCTCCAGATGGTAAGGAGAGTAGGCAGGGGCAAGGACAGTGTCCCAGCCCAGAGAAGAGGCTGCAGAGAAACTGTGAGGGAGGTGAGAGGGGCAGGAGCAGGAAGGAATAGGAATGCATAACCAAGGACTCTGTGTAGTTTGTTGCAGCTCAGAAAGTCCCTGAGTGAGCCAACATCTTTCTTCCAGATATGCCATGAGGGCCAGCAGAGATGCAGGAGCCTTTTTTCATTCACATTCAGCTAGAGTTTTTGAAATGTTTTTGGCCTGTAAGTCAAGTGGCAAAAGAAAAGGAGTGACTGTGCAGGGGCCCATCACAGACCCATCGAGGGTCTGCTTGGTTACTAGAGCTTGCACTTTCCTTTGAGGACTTCCCAATCCTCTCTCACATCAATGGCTTCCACTGGATCCCAGCAAATCGAAACAATTCTCAGAAATGGGAAGAAGTCCTAACAATGTGTTGTGGAAATCACATCTGAGTGGAATCCCTTTGAATTTTAAGAGGAAACAGAGTGTGTTCCAGGCTGACGTTTCAAATCTATCTATAGTACTTTGACGTTGCTAGACCAGTGTCTAAGCACCTTCCAAATGTAACAGTTTTAGCTGTCAACTACTTTTCCAAAACAGGAAGGGTCCACACTCCTGTAACTGAGCTAAGAGCCCTCAGCTCCTTTTAGAGACAAAAGACAGAAACAACATTATTCAGTGATTCATCTGACCTATTTTAAACATGAACTTTATGGAAACAAATCGTGACCTACAAAATTACTTCTCCTCTCTATTGACTGTGAAGAAGTGTTTATCACATCAGAGACATCTGCATTTACTCAGCCCAAATTGCATCCAGAGAAATGAAAGCCCAGACTAATTCTTTTTATTTCATTGGAGTTTGATGTTGAAATGTCTTCTAAATCTGTTCATGGTTACACAGACAGGGGAAGTAAACCTAGGTCTGAATTCCAGGCATTACCTTCCTTCTGGGTCTGGTATAAAAGGAGAAATGGTTTGGTTTTAGCTTCTATTTCAGTTACAACTAAGTTTTCCAAATAGGCCAATATGGTTTGAGTTCTTCTCTTCAACAGAACATAAATATCCCCCAAAGACTGAATCTCACTGTTTCCCCTATGTTAGAATTCTTGCGGAGACCTAAATTGTCTATCATTTAAAACGTAATCCTAACTCTGTCTCTAATTTGCAACATACCAAATCTGCCTAAAATCACATCTGTCCTGATTATTTTGCTTCAGATATTTACATTTGAATCTTGTCAGAAAACTCTACAGCTGTTTGAGTTGTCATCACTTACTGTAAGTTAGATGAAGTTGTATAATGGGATGAAAATGGCCTATAGAATTTATTTGTAGTGATATGATTCAGTTATTAATTTTGTTCAGTAAATTTCTCTTTAAAATCAACTAAAGCATCATAATTCTCTGGGGAAAAAAAAAGTCCATTTTGCCTTTCTCTTCTCTTCATGTATGTCTCTTTTCCTCCATGCCAATTTTTTGCCCTCTTGTAGTAGAGAAATTTGTCTTCACTAAGGAAGTAGAAGAGGGTTTTCCATCCACTCCTACCTGGAACTGAACCACAATTCCCATCATGAGCAAACAGATGTCCAGTCCATCTTTCACACCCTTTTTGCTGCCTTAACAGTCCTTCTTCTTTATTCTAACTCCATATGCAGCTTGTCTTGGCATTGCCTTCAGAACACTTTAAGCAGCTCTAGAACTTGAGCTCCTGTCTTAAATTTTCTGCTCTGTGGTTCCTTTCAGCCCCCCACTGCAAGTCTCAGAGCTCATCGACTCTGCCTGTTATTGACATTTCCTGCTACTTTCTTTTAGAAGATCCTGTTAAAGGTCCTAAGATCTTGGCAAACTCAAGCTCAGGGTGACGGTGATATTGCTGATGTTCAGCCTCCTGCTGACATATTCTTGGAAACTAAACTCATTCCTGTAGTGAAATGAGGAGATGAAAGAGGCTGTTGTACAGGTTAAAAAGAAAAGGCAACATTTTGGGTATAGAAAGTCGTTTGCAGCAGTTATATGTCTCTTAACAGTTTTCTACAAGTTGGCCCCAATCTGAGCAATCTCTACATGTTCAGGAAAACCCAACCCTCTGTTTACTCTACAGAGGCTTCTCCTGAGCAATTAAGTGCCATCTCTGAAGAGATGAAGAAATTATTATGAAGAGATTACAGCACATGCTCAAACCTTTCATTTTTATCCTGCATGCTCACACCATTTACACCCACAAGAGAGTGATGCTAACCAGGGCCTGTTGTTGACCTGACTGCAAAGGCTCCCAACCCACCACACCTCTACGACTGCCTCAGTTGAGGACACTAGGGAGAAACATTGACTTTCCCAATGATGAAGAGCTGTGGCTGCTGCTAGAACCAAGGGCTGGGATCTGCCCTGCTCTGGGTGACCCAGGCTCCCAGGAGCACTGAGAAAGAAGCATTTTAATTCAGCATGGAAGTGTTTAAGATAGGAGCAGGGTAAGGGATATGATTACAGAGCAGCTGGAAATTTTGGATTAGGAAGAAGAAGTGACAGAGAAGTTGAGAAGGATCTAAATGTCCACATGAGCCTGTGACTTGGGGGATCTGGTTTGGAGCAGATAGTGAAGGATGCAGATTTTTAGTCAATACTGACATAGCGAATGAAGAAGGGAATGTGTGGCCAGGATATCCTGTTCTTCTATCTTTGTGGAGTAATGAGGACACAGCTCAGATCACTGATAAGAACCAGCCCAGGTGAAGGGATGAGCTTAGAAAGAGGAGAAAAAGCCAGTGAACAGGTAACTGGCTGTGGTAGGTGATGGGGCCTGGACTGAGAAGCCCAGTGAGTGAGCCTGAGGCAAAGACCTTGCATTCACTCTCTTCTCCAAGGAGCTTCCAGCAGTAACTTTGGTTAGTGTTTCACATGGGAAGGGGAGGAGTATTTCCCACTGAAATAGTGCTGGGGTGGAGAAGGGTTCTAGTGTGGCACATCCACAGCAAACCTGCGACCCATGACCTCATGTTTTTAATCTCTAATGCTTTCTTTTTTTTCTGTCTGGATGGACTTTTACTGATTTATAGAAGAGCTCCTCCCCATGGTGGACAGGCTGTCTCCAGGCAGAGGCCAGCTCTTACCTGCCTCATGGTCTAGCACTTCTATAGACACCTCTTGATTTTAACCTTACTGGGAAAAGCTCTAGGTGTTTGGACAGTCAAGAGAAAGGGTTGAATCGCACCCATCATATTGTGGATAGACATGCTCCTGAAGTTGGTTCCCATAAGACATAAATCCCATGCAGTTTAAGAGATCAGGGTCATTTTCAACTTGCTGGTGCTCAGACCACACAGCAGCTGGTAGATAATTCCATTTTTGATATACAGTCAGTCTTGGCCTTGACACTGTGTTTTGACACAAAACTATGATTTTGTTTGTGAGAATGTTGCTCTCATCTTAAGAATGGATGGCATCCAAACATGTTCTTATCTTCCTTCCTAGGCTGGGCTTGCTCATGCCCATTGGTATTTCAAAGAGTTGTTCAACACTCCAGAGGAAACAGAGCCACCTTTGTTTCCAAGCTCCTATTACTCACCTTCTTTATCTTTTAGCTAAAAGCTTTAATGGATCTATTTTGCTGAAGCATTTGAGGTTGGAGGCTATGAAGAACTTCAAAGGTATTTAATAGCAGCTTTGTCACTGATTTTGTAAAAAGACCACATAGCCTGATTAAAAGTAAACCCTGCTCACAATACTGCATGGAACTCTGCTGATCTATTTTTACTGCATCACAAATAAAGCCAAGGAGAGGGGGAAATCCCACTGAGTAACAGGATGTGCGGGAAGGACAGAGCATGTCTCCCTTCTGCATTATCCAGGTACTCATTAACTCTCTGATAACCAGTTTAGACAACACAAAGTGGAATGTCTCCAGCACCAGATGGTAGTGATGAGGAAGAATGGGGAGTGCAGCAGACAAGATAAAACTTGGCAGAAAATATGCAGAGGAATTTCTGTTCATTAGGGCAGAGATTGGAATCTCAGAGTCCTAAGTTTTACCATTCCTTTGTTGTCAGGAAGTGTCTGAGAAGTATAAGGACAAAGATAACTCCTGTCCCTGATCACATAGCTGGCCCCTCCTCAAAATGCCCAACCATCCAGTGACGAAGTTTCTGCTCAAGTGCTGGAGTGTCAGTGTAAAACAATGCTCCATGTGTGCTGCTGACAGTGTGAGCACCAGATAGATCCCTGCAGAAGAGTCCAAGTTTGCAATCTCTGGACTCTTACAAAGTTCAGAAATGTGAGTGTTCTCTTGGGCCATGCAGCTTTAGGTCAAGGTTCACATACATTGATAAATCTCCCATGAAAGCACTCCCATGTGCTTTCTCCAGTGTGTCCCAGAGCATTATAACATAGCTTCATCCTTTGTCACAAAGAATATTTTTTAAATATTTTTTTAAGAAACCAAAGACAAGCTTGGGCTGTAGTAGTGTGAAAGGGTTATTCTTCAGAAATTATCAGTTACCTTCAATATCCTTCTGGATTCATAAAAGTAAGGCTTTGTAATGAGGAAAGCATTTTCCCAGACTAATGAAAAGTTCCTCTTTGAGTGAAACAGAAGAATTTTATTGACAAGGATCCCATATAGACTTCCAAACACTCACTGTGTAGATAGAAATTTTTGGAATGCATGTCCCCATGAGATATTAGACCTGTTATTAATTCTGCTTGTCATTTTTACTGAGAGCCAAACAAACTCCATATAGCATATGAAGAGCAAATGTAAACCTTCAGGGGCAAGTCATGCAAGAGCCTTCAAGATCAAAGCAAGCCATGCTTTCTCTTCGACATGCCTTGTAATATACCATGTCCTGCCTTGGTAAGAATATTTAGCAGGCACACATCACACACTAAGCAGCAAAAATATGTGCAGAACTCAGAATTTGCAGACTTTGAATTCCATGTTTATTAAAAACTATAGTAGCAATTGTACTTGGTCTCCTGTGAAAAGCTGTGAGACTTGAAGCACCCATATGTATTAATTCAGAGAGTTTGTGTGAAACAGTTCATTAAATCCTGCAGCCTGTTCCCATTTCACCTTCAAATTACAGATCTTTCACAGAAGCAAGTGTGTGTTGCATGGTTTCCTGTGGCTTATTCCTCAGCAGCAGGATTCCTGGAAAAAATAATGCACTTGAATGCAAGTGACTAAGTGAAGGTGCCAGTGCTTGGTATCAATGTAACAAGAAGTCTCCCTGCATGTAGGTCCTAAGCTGCAATTCTTAATGCATCTCAAGAAAAAGCATTATTATGGGAATGTGGGAGCAGCTGAAAACAGACATGAGCAAAACAAATCCCAAACCAAATATTTCACACGGAAGTACCTTAGGCAAAACTAAGAGTGATCAAACAGGATTTTTTTCAGAAGACTCTGACTTTTGCACTTATGATGGTGTGGAAAACACAAATCCCAGCTCAGTGCCAAGAAGCCAGGACTATCCAGGCTACTCCCATGGCCCTTTTGTGGGGTAAACAGGGATCCTGGCAGTCTCTGGCTCATACTGGGTCACCCCTGTGTGCTGGAGAACCCTCTGAGGCTGTGGCAGAGGCAAGGTGGTGATGCAGGGAACTGTGACCCTCTCATCAGCAGCAGCTCTGAAACAGTAAGGGATTGTGTAACACAGTGCCTAACATAATCCTAACTTTGATTCCTGATTCAGCTCTTCCACTCAAATAAACAAAATATTTCATACCCCAAACTGAGGATTTCTACTAAAGCCTTCCATAAACCGACTTTACAGGCTGCTTTTGTAATCTTTCCAGATTGCAAGAATCAAAACTGAGAGGAAAAAGAAGGCAACACTGTTTTTTTATGGAAGCAAAGGAAAAGATTCTTCCATTTCCAGATGTCTCACAGCCCTTTCAACTGTAAGGGAAGATATCATGACAACAGATTTTTTGATTCTTGGCTTTTTAATCACTTGAAAATTGTATTTTATCTGGCATCAAAAGAACGAACTGTTTTATCATCATCGTGATGCTAAAGATCTTGCATCTGCTCAGATTAGTAACAATGCTAATAAGGCATCAATGGAATAAAAAAATCCCTCTTTTGTCCTTAGGCTGTATGTTTTTAAACAATCAGCTCTATGAAGAAAGAGAACCAATACAGTGTTCATGTTCTGGATTAGAGTTCAAGAAAAATGAATGTGCACAACTTTTTCATGGGCTTGAAACCTAGATAATTTTGAAATATTGTCCTGTATGACCTCCAGTTATTTTGACAGCATTACACCAAATCTATGCCCCAAAACTGTAATCTTAGTTCGTGTGATTTCTTTCTCATGAAAATTAACATGAGCATGATGAAATAGGCCATCTATATTGCACATAATTTATTGCAGATTCTTAGCATTGTTCAAGTAATAATTTAATTTATAATAATTGGTTTTGGTGGACCTCATCTAACTAGATTTCAGCAAAGCAATTAAAATGGTGCCATATAGGGAATTATTAACAAAAAAATCTGGCTGAAGCAGAGACAAAAGGTGCTGAAAGCGGAAGTGTCAGGGTAGAGAGAAGTTACAAGCACAGCTTCTCAAGCATCACTCTTAGGCAGTCTGAACTAAATATATTCAGCAAGAACACTTGCACAAGCAGGAGGAGCACACTAATGAAATTTGCTGATGACACAAAGCTGGGAAGAGCAGCAGAATGTCTCACAGGAAGAACTCAGGGAGCCGATTACTGAGAAATACCCTAAAGACATTTCATTAGACAAAGCTTAAGATCATGTACTTAAAAGGGGATTGTGTTTCCTGAGTGAGGTCTGGTGGAAACAAGGAGACTGAAAGTCTGTTTTTATGGTGAAGCCTGGGAAATGGGAATTTCTAAAGCGGATGTCTCCACAGTACCCACAAGCTTGAGTCCAGCCCATGCAGTTCAGGTTTTTAGTGCTGACAACAACAGCAGTGGCCACAGTTACTTAGAAAAAATAAGAGTATTTCTGGGTACCTGTTTGTACACAGTTATTTAACTGGTACGGTGTACCTAACACAGCTTCTGTCAGGTTATTCTCTCAATTTTTATTGTTTTTCCTGTTAAATTATTACTTCCCACTGGAGGCAGATGGCAGGTATTGAGTAGCTCATCCATGAAGGTGAGAGTGTGGTAATCAGCTGTTGCCAGGGACACCTCTGGGCATGGGGAGGGGTCCTGCTGAGCAAAGCTGCCCTCCTTCCACCTGCAGAGATCACTCAGCCTAGCTCTTTACTTCAGGGAACAGACATTTCAGAGTTTTTTCACACATCTGATGTGTTCCCAGCATGAAGGGTTGCTTTTCTGCCACCCACACTTTCTGCAGAAGTCTTTCCTGCCCTTTCATTGCCCACAATGATCCCTCAGAAGGGCTGGCTGTAGAGAAGTGCTCCCACACGACTGGTGACATTTAAGCCTTGTGGCAGATCCCTCTGTGCACGAATCCTGCTCCCACCCAACACAATAGCTGATTTGGTGGGTGCGGGATGAAGCCCAGTGTGACATTTTCTTCCACCCCACGCTCCTTTGCTGAGTGAAGCTTTTGTGAGATGGCAGAGGCCAGAAAACCCCTGTGGCTCCACCTGTTTCTGTGGGCTCCAGTCCCACGGCCGGCTGACCCTTTGCTGCAGTGGTGACCTTCTCATGTCCTCCTTGCCCCACCAACAATGAAACCAGCCCCTGTATGCTCCATTCCGAGTGACAAAAACCCTGCAACTGATTCAGGAAAAACAAAACTTTTGGACAGGAGAATTTTGTTGAATGCTGTTGATAAGAAGTAATATCATCTTCCCATGGGGACCAGAACACAGCAGGAAAAATTACCTGTAGCAGGGTATGATTGGAAATTCATTAGGAAAAGAGGTTTGGTTTCTGTGAACTTCTATTAATAGAAAAGATTTTCTTGAAACATCCTGATTTCAAAATAGTTGTTATTTGAAAGGACTCTTTGATCCAGGTGCAAATTTTTGGCCAAGACCAAAGCAAGCGTGACCTGCCTGTCCCAGAAAAGTTAGAACAGCCAAGCTGTTGGGTAGGCTCCCTCTTTGCAGCAGGAAAGCACAAGCATGCCAGTTCAATAGGCTCTCTTAAGTGCACTTGATCCCCTCATTTCTAAGGATGTCCATTCTTTTCCATCATGGGAAATTTGTTTACCAAGGATGGGCAGGAACAGAAAAAAAAGTAGAAAATCTGGGAATACAACTAAAAGAAACCATTTTCTAGCTAGCTCAGATTTAGACTCATCTAAACTACCCCATTTAAACCTACCCCTCTCTGTATGATGATAAATACAGAATCATAGAATGGTTTGGGTTGAAAGGGACTTTTAAGACCTTATGGCTCACCCTCTGCCATGGGCAGGAACACCTTCCACTAGCCCAGGTTGCTCAGAGTCCCATCCAGCCTGGCCTTGAGCACTTCTAGGGATGAGACATCCACAACTTCTCTGGGCAACTTGTTCCAGTTTCTCACCACCCCCAGAGTAAAGATTATTTTCCTAATACCTAATCTAAACCCATTCTCTTTCAGTTTGAAGCCATTCCCCCTTGCCCTGTCTTGTAGTCTCTCTCCATCTTTCCTGTAGGCTCGCTTCAGATACTGGAAGGCCACAATAAGGTCACCTGAAAGCCTTCTCTTTTCCAGGCTGAACAATCCCAATTCACTTTGCCCTTCCTCAACTTCAGCTGAGAAGCAGGACTTCACGTTAGACAACCCTTTACCAAACTTTTGCAAATTTCAACATTTTTCTGTTTTTCTGGCCTGTCCATAGCAGTAAATATATCTGGCTTCAAAGGCAACAGGATGCAAAAAATCACAGAATCATAGCATATGTGCTGAGTTGGAAGGGACCCACAAGGATCATCGAGATCAACTCCTGGCCCTGCACAGAACATGCCAAGAGTCACACCATGTGCCTGAGAGCATTGTCCAAACACTTCTTGAATGCTATCAGGCTTGGGGCTGTGAGCACATCCCTGGGGAGCTGTTCTAGTGCCCAAGAACCCTCTGGGTGAAGAACCTTTTTCTAAGACCCAGCCTAAACCTTCCCTGACACAGCTTCAGGCCATTCCCTTTGGTCCTGGCACTGGTCACCAGAGAGAAGAGATCTGTGCCTGCACCTCCTCTTCCCCTGAGGAAGTTGCAGACTGCAAAGAGGTTTCCCCTCAGTCTCCTCCCAACTGAACTGAGCAAGTGCCCTCAGCCACTCCTCATGTGGCTTCTCCTCAAGGCCTCCTTTGGACACTCTCTAATAGTCTCTTTTTTCTATTGTGACTGTCAGAACTGCCCCCAGCACTCGAGGCAAGGCTGCCCCAGTGAAGAGCAGAGCAGGACAATCCCCTCCCTTGCCCAGCTGGCCATGCTGTGCCTGATGCCCCCCAAAACACACTTGGCCTTTCTGACTGCCAGGACACTGCTGTCACATGTTCAATTTTATGTCAACCAGCACCTTAATCATCATTAAATTAACTTCTTCACCAATGCAGCCTGTGGAAAATCACCACATCTATGATAACGTGGCATAAATCTGTCATAGGAAGTTGTTTAGGATAAGTTGAAAAAAATTATTGCACCTTATTACTGCTGCGACTCCACTATGAACAAATAATCTTCATACTCTTTATCACAAGGCAGTATTTCTTGTACATGCTTTTTGTATTCAGGTTGGTCAGGCTTACTAGAAAAATACATTCTCCTTACCAAATCAGCATAAATGGCTATTTCCAAAACTGAAATGAGTGCAAACAAGCAAATGTTATTTAAAAACATCTCGGATATTACATGTGCTATTTAAATCACTATTATTTGTTTGGTGAACTAATAGAAGTGTTTAACTTCTTGTATATGCTTATGCACAAATCTTTTAAATGGAATTTACTGTAAGAGAAAAACCAACATTGTCCATAAAAAGTTTGCAGAGGAAATTCACCAAACCCTCCTTGAGCCACAACACTTAATTACTGTTAGAGATCTTTAGATAAAAAACAAAGAGTATAAGCCTGCTTCATGGCCTATGCCCATTTAGTTAAAAATCAATCCGCACCCAAAGCATCACTGATAATTTTATCCTGGGAATAATCAGTGTTGATAATAGTGTCTGGAGCGTGTTAAAGTATTTCTCTTTTCTTGTATAACCAATTACCTATAAAAGCCCTCACTATCTTTGCTAGCAGGCACAAAGCACGTGCAACCTAATAGTCACCATGCAAGACAGGAAAAACATCTTCTGGGAGAAGGAGATCAGGTTCCTAATGCTCATGTCACTGTCACTCTTCTCTTATGTATCTATTAGACAAGTCACAGCCTAAACTTCTCATCTGTGCTGCACACTGGCTTCTGAGCTGGCATTAATGTGTTCCTTTGAAGAGACTTAATTTACTTCAGCTCCTAAGTTTTTCTTCTCCACCTGGGAGAACTAGGAATGGAAAGTAACAGTATTATTTATAAAAACCCTACACACATGCACATCCACGAAACTGATCCTCCAGGAATCCTCCTCCTGTGATACAATCATACTGCCCTCTCTGCTTCTCTTTTTTCACTCTCTGCTGCTCTTCTCCGTTCATGCTTCCTTTTTCTTCCATAAAAACAAAGTTTTTACTGACCCAACACGCTTTATGCACTCATTGAAAGCTCCTCTTCCCAAGGCTTGTGCATATTGCATTGGCACACTACCAAAACCTGCTAACAAATGGCAGATTAAGTGGAAACACGGAAAAGAATTTCAAGCATGTATTATACTTGCTTGGGGTTCAGCCTGCAACTTTAAGATGAGGGCTGCCCTCTAACCAGGCAGGCCTGGGAATTCAGTTGCAAAACAATTACAGATGCAAGGAAAATACTTTTTCTCTGAGAAGGAAACTTGATGATATTCTGCAGTCTTCAGTAGGCTCATTTCAGGGTGTGCTGGGGAAGAGCTCGGCAGAGTCTGTGTTTTCTCGAGACCTCACTTTCCATCTCCAGCACTCTTCTCTGAGGGATTTATAGGAAATTAAGTAAAATTTTTCCTATGTCAGCCTCTTACAGATGCAGGAGCAGACTTTAATAGTTTTCAAACACAGTCAAAACAGTGCCTCTATACCCATCTACTGTCTTGCCTTCATATACAAGAATAATGAGGCACTTCATTCAGTTCTGCAGGTCACAGGCAGTCATTGGCTGGACAACGAAATTTCAAGTTCCATGCCTGTATATAATTTAGTTACTTGTGTTTTCTTGATGAGCCTTGTTTTGGCTGCATGGCTATCTTTCTCATAGTTTTAAAGTTCTGGTTTTTAAAGAGCCTGCTTTCCAGCATCAAAGCAAATATCCTCAGGATGTAATTTTCAAACGTGTCTAGCATGCCCAGCCTTGCTGCACATGATTACACTGGCAAAATTACCAACTCCGGTGGGCACAGGGGAAACAGTGCTGAACTTCAGCACCACAACCCTGCCTGTGTTATCTGAGATTTCCTTTTCTTTCTAAAACTGGAATGTTTGCACAGGGTGTGCAGTGGGAAGAGACTCTCCCGACTCTCCCACTCCTGATTACACTGAACTTGCTGCATACATTCTTAGGGAAAAAAAAAAAAAGAAAGAAAAAGAACCCCACCTTGCTCACGTCATCCTAGAAGAAATGGCCTCAAGTTGTGCCAGCAGAGGTTTAGACTGAATATTAGGAAAACTTTCTCCACCAGAAGGGCTGTCAAGCATTGGAACAGGCTGCCTAGGGAAGTGGTGGAGTCACTACCCCTCGAGGATTTTAAAAGACACATAAATGTGGCACTTCATAACTTGGCTTAGTGGTGGACCTGGCCGTGTTAGGTTTATGGCTGGCCTTGAAGACCTTAAAGATCTTTTCCTGCCTAAATGGTTTTGTGATTCTGTGAAAAGTTCTTAGTCTACAATCTGAGAAAGCAGTTGAGAACACAGGATCAGTGGATGGGAAATTCAGTCAATAAATCAGGACTGATGTTCTCACGCTCACATGACGTAGTGTGCACTGTTAGAGATCAGGAAAGTTGTACAAGCAGCAATTTCAAAATGAAAAACTTTCTGCATCCAGTGTTTCTCTAAAAACTCTGAGTCTCACTGTTGGCCTCAAAGGAACTTTTTTTATACTGCATCAACTAAAAGAAAAAGAAGATGGACTGACCTCAATCATGACCTTATACTGACTGGTTCACATTCCTCCATAGTTTATTTACCCTGAAGTTCATAAAAACAATGTGGCTTTTCAGTCTAATAGATTATTTTCAGCACTAACTAATCAGAGCTCATGACTGGCTTTGGAACTGTAAGAGTCATACAAAAGCTAAGATAGATTATTAGCATACAAATATGCTAAAGTATAAAGTAATTAAGCCTACCAAAAAAACCCAAAAAACAATACACCAAAACAAAAACTTCCAACAGGTGAGAGCAGAAGAAAATGGAAGGAAAACAAACAGCACTAAGGATTTTAATAAATCTGTATCTGAATGTGTTTACAAATAAGTAGCTGAAATGAGATTGAAAGTGCAACCAAATACAGCACAAATACAAGAATGTCTGCATTGAAATTCCATAACTTTTCTTTATTCACTGTGATACATTCAAACAAAAGTGCTCCAGATAACATCCATAGAGTAAAGGAAATTAAAACAAAAAGTCAGAAAAAGACCATCAGATACATATGGTGATTATTCATATTTCAAAGCATTAGTAACTGCTTGTATCTGAGTGCACCAAAAACCCACATGAGAGTCCACATTTTTGTACACTGCTTCTATAAAAATAATAATCATAGGCAGCTCCAGCAAAAATGTTTGTCAGAACTAGAGCCAAAGCCACCACAAAGATAAAGCACCATAAGGCATATGTTTACAAATGCCGTAGTAATTAGTAGAGTGTAAAAAAAGGCTTAGCTGAATTAACATTTTCCTTGTATTGGTATAGCACAGGGAAGCTCTGCTTGGATTCACTCCTTCCCAGCTTTGATGTTTCTCACCAGGGACGTGCATTTGCCCCACAAAACCAAGCACCATGGGCAACTTGGGAAGCTTCAGGAGTCAGTGAGTGATAGATGGACGAGGAACCAGAGCTGGTGTCTATCCTCCTCCTTTAAAAAGCCATCTCGGCATGGCAGCATGTCCTCAGCCATGTTACTGAAATACAGTGGCACAATCCATCTAAGAAAGGCTGTTTGTATAGACCATGTTGATTTCCAAATGCTGTTTGCTGAGCTACAGTATTTGGCTGCACTGGTTTTACCCCAAAAAGACAGTTCTTGTTTTCAACTCTAATTCTTATATAGTAAAAACATCACTGTTATCTGTAAGAGACAGCAAAGGATCACTTCATAGCAAACCCAGGCTGCATCCTATAAAGTGGTTCTATTCCAGCTGCAGAAATCCTGAACTGTGCATTTACTAAGAATTATTTGTAACTCAACAGCTAGGTGGGGAGGAATATTCCTATTCCAAAAACACAAGAAACATTAGTCAAGATGCACAAATTACAGTGTAAATGGGATATGGCTGAGAGACACTTTTAAGTCTAGGGTCCCTCTACATGGTGTATTATTAGGTAGAACAGCAAGGATCTTCAACAAACAGGGGGAAAACTCAGTAGCACCCTTGTCCTGCTCTCTCCTTTACCTGCTCTGCAGGCAGCAATTCAGATAGACAGCAAGACTGAAGACAGGCTTCCCCTCTGAAAATCTGAGTTGCTGACATGAGATTTTCCTTAAAAGGCCTAAGTAGGTCAAAAAACAGAAAAGCCCCTTTCCCCGCACACTTTCTAGTATATTCACAGGGATCCTTCTCCTTCATAGTTCCCAGCTCCTATATAGATTTAATCCCATGTGCCATTCGGTGTTTCTCAAAGCAGGATGTAACGGCACTGATCATATGACCAACATCATCTTCACAGTCAAATCCTTACAACATCAAGGTCTGTCTGCTCAAAAAGCATTTTTCTTAACTATGTTACTAATAAAGTCTCAAATCACTCAGGCTGAAAGGAAGTTAGAAGTGTTATGTGGTTATTTACCCTTCACGCTATTTGTGTGGCATTCATCTCCCACGGCGCATGCCTTGCCCTTTTCACACTCCCTTTTCTCATGCAGGAACACAAAGCTGTAATGTTTGGGTTGCAAACACCATTAAATGCCCCTCTTCAGCCCCCAACAGCATAGAAATATTTTCTTTTAAAAGTTCAGATCAAAGCATTTCTACTAATCCTAGGATTTATTAAAACAAACATTGTAGGCATGAGATAGTCAACAGCGTCCCTTTTACAAGATTCTTTGGAGACGGTCCTGTTTTCATACTGTTTACTGATCCGCCCCTAATTAATCTTCAGTTGCTCAGCTGCAAATTCAGCAAGTCCACCTGCTCCTTCCCCACCCAGCAGACGTTCCTTTCTCCCCAGTTTCAGGCTGTAATGATAGCACCACCCAGTCCCTGTCCTAAGAACAAGGTGGCTGGCTTGAAAAGCTACATATCACCTCTTGATGTTACATGATCACACGCATTTGCAGCACAAGTCTAGCCTCTCCTCAGATGAGTAACTAAAACCAGTCATTAAGTGCTTTCATGGAGTTTCATTGTCTTTATCCTTCCCTGCAGTCAAGGTAGTTGCCTTTGATCCAGTAACAGATCTGTGCGTATTTGAGGGGTGTAATGCGAACAGCTACATTGAAATCCTGTGGGGTGCCATTCATGTCCACCCACTGATGGCCTGAAAATATACCAATAATTTTACGCTCCCATTTGTGATTCTGCCTCTTCCACATCCTCACATATACCCCAGATCCACTGGCACCTGGCTGGGCATCGCACTGCTGGTATAACAGGTCGTACGTTTCATCTTTGACATCACAGAAACGGTAAACCAGGTTTCCAGGACGGTCATTGTCGTAGCCAGAGAAGTGAATCCTCCCTCCAGGTAAGTGTCTTGCTGGTGGGCTCACACCTATCTTCATAAACTTTCTTTTATGTGGCTTCTTCAGCTCCAGCAGGGCATAGTCATAATCCATACCGATGTCATTGGCATTGCCTTTGATCCATCCCTTGGGGACATGTGTCCGTTTCACTCGGATCCACTGGAATTTCATTTTCTCAGGCATTGCCGAGTTGGTGATATTGGACCCTTTGCCGCCATCTTTGTGTTTGGGCTTTAGGAACCCCACCCGCAGTTTCTGAGCTCCCTTGACGTAACTCTTTCCGTCATGGATACAATGAGCGGCAGTAAGAACATGCTTTTCAGCCACCAGGGTCCCCGTGCAACCTGTAGAGAGCTTCACCGATGTGGAGAAAGGGTAATTCAACAAGAAGTCTTTCCCAAAAATGCTAAACCTGCTGTCATAGCCATAGATCTGCCTCTTAGTTCGAGATCTGCCTCGAGACCCATCACCGCCATTGCTCAGGATGTATATGCCCACTTCCGTTTCAGTGAGGCTGCCATTAGCATACAAGGTTTCGTAGGACAGGTAGTTCTTCACCTCTTCATAAGTCGGCAGCGGAGAACTTTTGTGGCATGCTGGGCCACACGGAGATACCACTTCCAGTCTGGCTTCGGCATCAAACTGTGGTTTGTCCAAGTTCAGGGTAGACTGCGGCAGGATAACGGGAACTCTGTAAGATGGCCAAGTTGGCTTCCAGTGAGGACTGGAAGGCATCACATCTTTAGCAGCACACAAAAGGAGGATTAAAGTGGACAAGGCTGCCATTCTGAATGTCGGTCTGTGGAAAGCAAAAGCAAATATAGTTATTCACCCAAACTCATTGCAAGATTATCCTACCTTGCTAAGTAGTGGCTTGCTAACCCAGTATAAATGTAATAAGGGTCAAGCAATTTGAAGGGAGTTAACTTACATCAAGTAGCTCAGATTTCTCAGTGCCAAACTAATGCCTCAGCCTGAGTCTTGAAACAAGTGTCCCAGGTTAACACTGAAATACAGGACATTTAACTCTCAGGTGTGCTGAGCCACCAACTCCCAGCTGACATCAGTGGGAAGTTAGAGTACTTGTCTTCACACAGTTTAAAGAAAATTCAGATTCTGTTTAAATCCATTCATCCAGTAAACAGAGCTCCTGCAAAGAGTAAATGTGTCTGTCTTCAGCTAGATTAGAACACTCTCTGAAAGCTCTTCCCTACTCTCTGCTGAAAGATGTCCTTTAAATCTCTTCACACCATTTGCTGTCTCAGCCAGAGACATCAGGCTGATGGTAGGGACAGGTGGGGAGGGACAAAGAAGGTGACCTGACAGGGGCTGGGCTGCAGAACATGACTGCAGAGGAGACTCACTTCCCCTTGCAACTCACACCACACAAAGGCTCTGCACCAAGCAGCACCGGCTCTCCCCGAGGCTTACATGAGAAAGGGTGATATGATTACACACAGGCAGCTAATGAAGGAAGATTACAATTCTTAGGGGAATTTTCAGTTAACACACTGGCTTATTGCTTTATAAACTCAATTAATTAGAAATGCAAACCAACCCCCTCTGAGCACAGGGAGGTAAATGTGGCTGTAAATGTGTTTATGAACCGCAGGCAGAGTGCCTGAGACTGCAGAGAACAGCATGCACTAGTACCGTGTCAAAAAAATGCGTAACTTCAGTTTATTTGAAAATTAGCCATACAGCTGTATCGCTGCAGGAGGCACGGTGCCCTGGGCAAGAAGGCAGGCAGGATCTCCCTCACACAAAGATTATTCAAACGAAAGTTCACAATTATGTTGAGCTTACACATATTTAAAACCCTGCTGAGGTTACACTGATCACAACTGCAGGATCATTCCTGAAATGCCTCAAACGAGTAAACCAAAGCACACAGGAAATGACCACAGCTATCTAAGAATAAAAAAGAAAAATCCTTCTCTCCGGTGCTTTGTGTAGGAATACTCCATCCCTAAATTGAATCAAAAAAGACTTTGAAAGCTACAGGCTGCTGATGTCCAGTGGTGTTCAACTCAAATATTGGGCCCAGATTCATAGATTTTTGGTACCATCCTCTTTGGGAACAGAGGCTATCATTAAAGCACACGATGTTTAAAATATCAATTGACTCATGCAAGATATCAAAACACTTTAAGTCCAAAAAACAGATGTAGATAAACAGAACTACTGAAACCCACAGAGGCAGGTACTGACTCTTTCAGAAATGACCATAGATTCTGCTGGCATATTTTTCATTAGCACACAGGACATCTTTAAAGGAACATACTTTTTTCCTAGGTTAGTCTCCACCAAATGTGATGCATTATACCTAACCGGTGACTGATGTTAGCAAATAAAAGCCATTTTAAACATTAATCAGAATTGCATCATTTTGGATGTCTCAAAAATCAGAAAATACTTGGTATTCAAGGAAAACCAACCGCTCCTCTGACTCCTTCCACATCAAATTTTAGTATTGGATGTGGCCACATTTTGCAAGCTATGAAATGAAAGACTTCCAAATTGCTGTAAGGATGGCACAGGGAGCATCTGCTGTATTATCACATCTATTGTTGCAGGACAGTGATTAGGAAGACAGAAAAAAAAAAGAAGGTAACAGGAACAAATGACACTACTCCATCCCAACAAAGACAATATACACTGGCATAAGTCAACTGCTGGCTGTCCTGCTTGTGTCAGTGAGGGCTGCATGCAGCAGTGCTTACAGGTTTCACAGTTAGAAGCTGATAGCAGGCTAAATCACAGTTAAGCTGTGCATCAGGTATGATCCCATCATTAAGAGCATAGATTTCTAGGCACTTCGCCCTCACTGCCCTCAGATTTCTTGACGGATTGCATCTCTCTAAATTGCACCATTCATGCCACTTCTTGGAGCTAAAACCCATCCATGCTAACTGAGCCTCTGCTGGCCTTTGGCTGGTTTATTTAGCTGGCAGGGAAAAACAGAAGCATCCTGTCAGTTGTTATTTGCACAAGCAGCCAGATTCCCTCGTGCCTGTCAGCACGGCGACCCGATGAAGGGATTGTGTGCCAAACAGCTCCTCTGCTTCCTCCGAGATTATCATCTGGGCTGAGAAGAGAGATTACCTCGCCCTGCAACCTGCTCTCCCTTATCTCCCCACCATCACCACCACAGCACCGCCAGCACCTGGAAGGGCAGCTTCAGACAGCAGAGGGCAGCCGCCCTACGAAGACAGCAAGACAGGAGATGGGACTCGAGCTGGTCCCAGAAAAAAGGCTTCAGGAGACGGTATTTGTGTCTGTGCTGTGTAAACAGGTACTTACTCCACTTTACGTCCCTGAGCAAGCTTCCCACCCCCCCTCCACTGCTGCTTCTGTGCTGTGATCACATTGCAGCTCTAGGGGATAAAAAAGCCTTTTCATCAGTTACAGAACTTTCCTATTATTTAAATGTTATGTAAACCTGACAATAAAATACAGTTGTGAGTTTATACCTGTAGAAGCTAAAAAGTGCTCATTTATTGAGGTTGTCATAGTTATATTCCATCTAGAGACATAACTGGTCCTAAATCAGATCTGGGCAGCAATAAATAGAATAAATATGTCTTACTTATAGGAGGATGCAAATTAGTCCACAGTACCTCTGTCTGTGTAGATCCTTCCTTTTAAAAATGAAGGAATTGAAAAAGCAGCTTACATTTAAACAGAAACTTTCCAGTAAGGCTCTTCTTTCCTTTTACTTTCTCTTCTCATGTGAAACATAATCAAACTGCTGCAAAATACCCCAGGGTTAAAACTCTCTGTCCTCAGCTACTTACTCATGGGCGACCCTGAGAGATGTTCCCAAATTGAGCAGGCTGGGAAGGAGTGAGCACTTCCCTGCACGGCTATCACAGAGCGGTACTGAATGAATTACGATGTGCTGCTCTACTGTAGCTCTGCTCTTCTGTTTCTATTTAAACTGTGTCATAAACTCAATCCACCCTTTGACTCAGCACAAAGCCCTGCTCTGACATCCAGCCTAGGAACCCCCTAGAAGCGGTTTGTACATAATCACACTCGCTAATGGCATTAAAATTGTTTAGAGAATGGAAACAGTGACAGCTACCCCGGGGCTCTCCGTGCTGCTGAAACACTTTACAGACACATTTTCCTGCTTGCTGTGGGCATTCACGCCCCAAGATAGATGCTGCTGAAAGAAAACTGCCTTGTTCAGGATGGACATGAATAATTTTCTAATAAGCAATTAATTTTTCTGCAAGACTTCACTACTTCAGGGGTGGTTCTTGTAGCAGATGGTTAAATAACAATAAATCATGGATCATCTAGTATGAAAGACCATGAACCAGTCTCCATTACATTTTGAAATGAAGAAAGTTTTTCCACAGCACTGGAAGCCAGAAAGATTAACATACCAAAAAAAAAAAAAAAAAATCAAGAGAGAAAACCAAGACAGTGAGAGAGAAAAATCTGCCTCAAACCAAATCATAAAGGAGAACTAAATCACTGTCAGTGCTGTGCCAAAATACCTCTGCTGCTTTTCCTGGTCACAGAACTTGTTAAAACACAGCAAAAATAATGGAGTTGCACTTTAATAACTACAGAAGCCTTCCTGCCATTAAAATCTAACAACTTTATTAGCCTGCCTGAGATGCTGAGGGTGGCACGAAGGTTACGCTGCCTTACCTGCTAGACTGAGGGCTGTAGGAAGAGATGCCTTTGCAAACCTGAAGCTAACTTTGATTCTGTCAGGCCACGGGTGTGTCCATTAACATACACACCGGGCACAGCAGCTCTTTTGGCACGTGTATGAGTGACATGCACATACAGAGAAAAGGGAGCATAGTACGTGTTTCCATTTAGTCTGATTCCTAGAACTGCCTCCTTTCACCCTCCTTTTTTTCTTCTTTCTCTTTCCCTGCATGTCAAGCAGCTTCGCTATCACGGTACACGAGCAAACTGCATTACCAGCACACGGTGACGGTCAGTTTGAATAAGGGGGTAAGTTGTAGGAAGGACCTGCATCCCCGGGGCTTCCAAACCACCTGAGTGACGGGGCAGCTGCACAAGCTGGGTCCCAGCGGGACCGTACCAACCCCTCGGACCTTGCTCGGGGGGCAAGAGGCAAAAAGCAACTTCCCCAGGCTCCAGCGGCCGCTTCACTGAACAGCTCGTGTCACGTATGTCTTAAAAGGCCACCCCAAAAACACTAATGCACTCAAACACAGTGACGAATCCAAGTACAGCACCGCAGCGGAGCGCTACCTTCGGACGCCTCCAAAGCACGAAAAAGCAGCAAAGGCGACTTTTATCCCAGCTGTTCCCCCACCCGCTGTCCTTTCAGAGTTGGTCACCGGCAGCGGCGCCGGCCGCCGCAGCGGCGAACCCGCAGCGGGGACCGGCGGGCAGCAGCCGCGCTCGCCCTTTTGTCGCCGGCGCCGCCGGGGAGGCGGCGCCCGGTGCGCTCCGGTGGATGCGAGCGGGGTTAAACATTAAGCCCCGCGCGGAGGGAGCGCTCGCCGCGGGCCGGGACAGCCGCTGCCACCGCCCGCTGTCCCGCACGCCCTGGGCGCCGCGCCCGCGGGCAGGTGAGGCACTGCCCGGGGCAGCGCAGGGCGAGCCCGGCGCTCGCCATCCTCCCGCCGCCCCTTTGTCCCCCGGGGCGACCCGCACCCCGCGGCGCCCTCCCGGCCGGCTACTTACCGGCTCCCCGCAGCGGCGGCAGCGGCGGCGGCGGCGGCTCCGGGAGCGGCTCAGGCAGGTGGCGGGGCCGGTGCCGGTCCCATCTCTCCCGCCGCCTCCGCGGGGCTCGGGAGCGCCTCCCCTCCCTGCCGCCGGGCGCCGGCCCTCGGCGGCGCGCTCGGAGCGGAGCGGGCGGGGCGGGGCGGAGCGGCGCCTCCCGCAGGTGGATCCCGCCGCTGGATCCCGCCGCCGCCCGCCCCGCCCCGCCCCGCAGCGCTCCCGCCGGCATCGCCGCCCGCCCGCGGGGCCCCGCCGCACCGCCGCCCCTCCCCTGCCGGGCCCGGGCCGTCCCTCCGCGCAGGCTGCCCCTCGGGCCGCCGTCCCGGAGCGTCCTGCGCGGCGTCACACACCTCCCCCCCCCTTTTAATCCTTTACTGCTGTTTCCATTTATTTCCCGAGGAAAAACATAGGGGGTTTTTCCCCATCCTTGTTCCGGCACTACGGGCGGCTCAGGGGCTGCCGTCTCGGTGCGAGATTTTGGGGTGCAGCCCGTGGCACATCTGCAGCCCCGAGGGCAACAGGTTCTTTGTCCCCAGTGTCTGGGTCCCCAAGATCCCTGTTCAGAGGGACCCTGGAGCGGGTTGAGCCCTCCGGCCCTTCCTGCCTCCGCAGGGCATCAGCTCCAGGAGCTCTGCGGTCACTCACCCGTGTTGCCTCATCAAGCGGACATTTAAATTTAATTGTCCGACGCATTGTTTGCATGGGTTTTAATTACTCATCCTTCTTGAAGCCTTATAATGATATCTGGCAAGAAAAGAGGAAAGCATAGCCAAGAAGGAAAAAAATCCTGCAATGTTTTAACTCCACAAGAAAAAGTCACCCAAAAAAAAAAAAGGTTTTTTTCAAAATTCCCAGCTGATCACCGTTATTCCAGAAGAGAAATACAAATTTCTTAGGAGTCAATTTATTTGCAGTCTTCTACTGGCCTTTTCAAGCCACTGCTGCCCTTAAAAAGGATGAGGAGAGCCTGAAGAAAAAGAAAACCTTTGCCTCACCCGTGGACAATCTGTGAAGAGCTGAAATATGACAGGATCTTACATTCTCAGACATGATTTTTCTAATTTGCATTTGCTTGGCCCCTAGCACCATCCCCATCTGGGCCTACTGAAAGATTTTACCAAATGAGTGGAGAAAGCATGTACTAAATAATTAAAAAAAAAAAAAAGTAACTACTCAGCCAGCTAGAGAATACAACTGGTGTTGGAGAAGGGAATGACCATGGAACAGTGAGGCAGATCCTTGGAGTATCAGCAGACAAGTCAGGCTCTGTCTGCAATGCCATACTAACCATAGATCCCTTCCTAATGTGACTCTATCATGTCTCAACAAGATGTACAGGCTCAGAAGCTTTGCCCTGTACACACACATCTGCTGATTTGCACGGATGGAAGGGCTGGCCCATGCCTTGTAGGAGTGAAAACGTTGTGAGGTTTGGTTAGAGTGGGTCTCAGGGCTGCAGCAGTGGTCCAGGTGGGTTTTTGCTTCCCATGGACATGCAGTCTCTTGTGTCACAGCTGTCATACATGCTCCAGTGCCTTCCAGACACAAATTCAAATAGACACTATCCCAGATGATATGATGCTGATGGAAGTTTTTACAGCAGACATGGGGACAGAGATACAGAGATGCTAAGATGTGTACAGTGGGACTCACCTCATTTAGTTGTAGGGGTTTGGGATGCCATGGGCTATCCATGATACAATACAGGACTGCAAACCTTCTGTGCCTGAAGCAGCAGCAGTGGACATTGTTCTTGCCTGTGGCAGGGTGTTTGTAACTAGGAGATCTCTGAGATCACTTCCAACCCAAACCATCCTGTGATGATGTGATTCCATGAAGTGTGTTTCTATGTACAACACAAGTGAATGAATAAGAACCACAAGGCTTGGTGTCTACAGGCCCCCTCCTGAGAATGAAACCCTAAAGAAAGTGTTGGGTGAGACTGTGGTGACAAAAGGAGTGGAGAAGAATGTTGAGTTTGAAATTTAGTTAGGAGACATTTTGTTGTCATAAAAATTTCTGATTTCTATTAGTTTTAGTGTATACATTAAACTATAAGCTCATAAAAGCCAGTTTGTCTGGCTTGTCTTCAGAAATAATGAACTACTGTCCTGTTCTATTGCGCATCTATAGACAAAATTTTCCGGTTTAACTTTCTAATTCAAAAGAGGAAAAAAATACCAAATATAGATTTCTTTTTCCCCTATGTGTATAACTCTTCAGAAACAAGAGCTCTGGTGAAATTGGGCTGCACAAATTTTTTTTTTAAAGAGAGTGAAGTCCAAGATCTGAATGTTTCTGTGAGCCATTGTTGAGGCACAGAGCAGTAAGTGACAAATACTTAAGGGTGAAGAGGTATTAGCTGTACTATATTGTCAAGTGATAACACACACACTGGCTTTTCAGCACCCTGTGAGTAAGCCGAAAATGAAACAGTCTACAGGTGGGAGCCCTAATGAATGGCACTGTCAGGAGATAATTTCTCATGGTTGAAGAAATCTTTTATTCTGCAGGGAAGTGAAGTAACCTGGCATTACAGTCCTGTGCCAGATTCCGCTGCAGACAATGAAGTGATTTCAGAGGCCACTGAGTCTGGAAGGAAGAATGACAACCCACAGCTGGCTCAAATCAGTCTCCCCATTGCTCACTGCTGATGCAATGCAGAAGAAAAGTCCTTGGAGTTCCCCACTGCAATGGCAGCTCTCCAGCCCGCTCCCTCTACTTTCCCTGGGACACAGACTCCTCCTCACTGATGCCCTGTTTCCTGAAATGCTTTTTAATTGTCAGAGAAAGTTAAAGGTGAAGACACTATCTCTTTAAAAACACTCTATTTTGAAGGCAAGAATGATGCAGACTTGGACTCTAGAGAAGAAAGTTCTTCTCTCACCCCCACCCCTACTTCAGTTTAGGATTTCAGGAAGGTTTTGCTGCCACAGTTCCCAAATCAGTGCAACAAGTGTGAAAGCATATCCCATCTCAATGAAGTGTTTTGATGATAATTATGGTGGTGACTCTCCCATGACTGGGTGCTGTGTTGATGGGAAGGGGAAGGACAGACATTCACCTCAGATGTGCTGCACCACAAGATGATACCACTAGGAGAGAAGGAATTCTTCCTCGGGTTTTTCAAGACTGTGGATGCAAGGGTGGTAGGGAAGGTACTTATTCCTAGTTCCCAGAAGCTAAATGCTTTTACTGTCAGCTCTGAAAGGAAGCACGTCAGGACTGGGAATCTGAGTTGCTTAGTTTATGGAAAAGATTGCCAAGTGGGAAAACTGACAGCTGAATGTATACAGTATCCTTCCTGTGTTGGCAAAAATCTTGTCATCAGCGAGTGACACTGTGGAGCAGCATGGAGGAAAGCCTTAGCCTTGCAGGGGACTCCACTGATGAATAAAGACAACTAAAAGCTAGTCATGACCACTCTAGGTTCC
Source organism: Motacilla alba alba (assembly GCF_015832195.1). Taxonomy (NCBI): domain Eukaryota; kingdom Metazoa; phylum Chordata; class Aves; order Passeriformes; family Motacillidae; genus Motacilla; species Motacilla alba. Next base: position 43,429,775 of record NC_052016.1, on the reverse strand, counting down.
TTTTGCAGGTCTTAAGGGGCTATCTCAGAGAGCAAACAATCACATGCTAAAATAGGATGTAAGTTAGGCCAGACAGTCCTTCCTTAAAGGCACTCATTTTGTTCTGCTGTCTATCATGAAACGTTCAATCTAACTTTTTGGTGCCTACAGTTCCATGAAGCGAAGCCCACTCAGTGTGTCCGTCTTTCTCCTGGATGGATTGGGATATTTGAGCATCTAGTTGCAATTCACTCAGACAGGGGAAGGTTTCTACTGCAGCTGCAGATACAACTGCAAATAAAAGGCTTTGCCTGAGAAAACCCAAGCTTTACAAAAAGTTTCTAAATCTGTTGGAAAACTAATCTGCTACTATGTGGGAGACATAAGAGGTAACATTGGACTGAAAATACAGTATGTTTAGGAATTATTTTGTAGCTGTTTTCCTCCTCACCAGAATTTTCAACTTAAAGGCTTAATGGGATTATCCATATCTGTCAGACATGACATGGATTCTCTAAGTAGATTATATTATGTTGATAGTTTTGATCAAACTATGAGGTGCATAGAAAGAAGAAAAAGAGGATTAATATTTTGAACTCAGCTTGTTTCAAAATTCACAGCTATTATATGTGCTCTTAACTATTGAGAATTCCTGCGATTCTTATTATTGAAAACATTTCTGATGAGTGATATTTAAACTAACAGTACCTCTTTAATTTCATGATAGTGAAAACTTGTTGAAACAAAACAGGCATCTGGATTTGCTCCAGCAAGACTGAGATTCTTTTAAGACACTGCATCTTCACCATTTGAATAAACAGCATATCACTACAGTGAAGTAATTCCAAAATGACACCTTAAAAATAAAACATCCACTGCAACTGCTCTCTCTGAGAACTTCAGGAATTTCCTGAAAAACGGGATCTTCAGTGTTATACAAAATTGGATTGAATTCATCACTATTGTTTTTGTTTTCATGCCAGCCTGTGTCCATCTGCTGGGTTTAGATTCTGCCAGTGGTGTCACTGCTCTGTCTGGTGGATTTGAATCCACTAAGTGCTCATTTAAGAATAGTGAGCTGCAACATTTTCTAAGTGCTATATGTGACCATGAAGCTACTGTATATTCACAAGGTCATTGAGGATATTAGTAGATAATTTTTTCAGCTCCTGTTGGAGATAATACTTCCCTTGTGCCCAGCTTCTTTTAAGAGAATCTCATATTCAATATACCTGGCAAAACAGAAGGTTTTCCCCACAGTGAGAGCCCACCCTGCAGGGCAGGGAAAGACCCTTCCTATCCCATTGTACAGCCAGAATTGGTGGCACTTCCAGTGAGATGCTTGAGCTCATACTAATTTTGATGCCTGGTCATCTTGCAGCAGCATGAAGGTACCTTGAAGTTGGCAGTGTGACTCCGAAGGACCTCATCATATTTCAGACTATGTTTTAGCTAAAGGTGGTGTTCTTGTGAAGATCATCCTGAAATGGATGTAGGCCCTGTGGGGACAACAAAATTAGGTCTATCTCCCCATGTTAGGGAGGCAAAGAAAAAGGACAACTAACCAGGGACTGGGACTATTTTTTGAGTGGTTCTGTCTCAATTTCTTGGTCAAATAAGCTTTTGCTGGTAGAATAACTGTGAGTCAACATAATGTCCCATGGATCAGTGCTTCTAGGGGAAATGAACATGAGGGCCCAAGGCAGGCAGGAGGGCTGTTTAGCCATCAGAGCCAGCGCATGGGGCCGTCTGTGAGGGGCTTCTGTTGTGAAACATGAAGAGGAATCACAGAACCAGGAGAGGTCAGTTATTATTAGCTTGGGAACAAGCAAGCAAGATCAGCCTTGGCTAGTTTTAGCCATCTAAAAATTATGTCAATAGCCTAGGGAAGGCTGTCTTTAAGCAGAGGAGAGAATACAATCCAGCCCACCCATGTTTGCTGATGTTATTATGGAATTACAGTCTCGAATTATTTTCTCCTGGGCATCAATAGAGGCAGCCTAGACAGCTTGTGTGGAGTGGACATGCTCCTCACCAGAGAATTGCTCTTGGATGGCTCTTGTTCACATCTTGTCAAGATGAACTTGGGTTGTTTTCCACATCTGTTGTATCCAACTATAAAGAGAATGGTGATTTTTCTCCCAAAGAGGTAACCTGTTTCACTAACCTATGATCCTATTCTTTCCCATGGGACAGATGACATCTTTCATTTGCAAAGTACTAACTGCAGTTTTATCCTTCTCAGCTGTGACTGCAGGTGCAGGACTGTATTTAGGTCTGGCTACCTAGCTCCACGTGAGACATAGACAGTCTGGAGGTAAATAAGAAAGAAAAAAAGTACATTTAAGTTGAATAAAGAAAACTTGCATAGTTTATGATAGGATGAATCTAACAGTCTGCACTTGCAGTGCAGAGTATATAGGACCCTAAGGAGGAATTATTTCACATGACACTAAGGAGCATAATGACAAGAGTTTAATGCAGTGAGATTAGAAAAGATGTATTTGGGCTGAACCTCACCAGAAAAATCGCTGACTGTGCAAATTGGTTGTGAAATAGTATCCCAGGGGATTTCTGCCCCCTGCCCCCTGGATATATAAACTGTGTGAGGCAAAACATCAGGAAGGGGAAACTATGCTGAATATCATGTAGCAGTTTAAGCAATCCAATAGATTTTTCCCAAAACTAATTACTACAATCTACAGATCAAAGCCTAGAAGATGATAGGCAAAACATTTGATGTAAGTCTTGCAGAGACAAATCCCATGAGAAATATTTACAGCAAGTCTTACAACTTATTTGTGACACAGTTTGCCTTTGAGTGCATTTCAAAGCTCAAAGATGAATGTATGAAAATAACCCTGTGCTGTTCCATACAATGAACCAGGTACTTACTGGTGGTCTGTTAATATTTTCTCTTTGTCTCCAAAATGTCAAATAAATGCACCCAGCCTATTTAGCCTGGGTTCTCTTTGGAACCAAGGAGAGAGATTTGAGTGGAAATATTTAGTTTTTAATTACATGTATACAGCCTCACACAAGTCAAATCAAATAAAGATAGAGACAATGCAAACCCGAGACTTGGGACCAGGTTTGCACCAGGAGCTGAGTTATGCATCAAACCTGTAAATATCATTTAGAATTTCACATTACTTTCTAATTTCATTGAAAATGCAAACTAAGACAAGCAGAGTATAGGTATCTACCTACATTTATCAATAGCCCAAGACAGTAAGTCTGAGAGGCATCCTGAAGAACTCCATGGCAATGTTGCATGGCCGCCCTGGCAGGAGATTTCCCGGGACAGAAAAGGAGTGAGCAGCACACCCAACAAAGACATCCACACAGATACACCTGGAATGGCAGTTTAGCTGCTCTCAGGAGAAATAAAGGTTCTTAAACTGCCCTCACCCTAGTCTATTAGTAGGAAGATCCCATATAGCTACTGATTGGAGTAGTGGAACCTGGGCAATGAGGAAAGACCCTGTACGGCAGTACCTTAGGTGATGCAAAACACTTTGGTGTTTCACTGAATAGTCAATTTACCCACAGAAAGAGGGTTTTATAGCTGGGATGAGGCACTGAGATCCAGCCTGACTTCCTGCATTACCCATGGAGTTCTCTGCCCCTGGCTGCTAATCTTGTTTGAGCTAGAAATATATTTTAAAGAACAGTCAGTCTTGAGCTAAAAATTATCACAGTGTAGGTGTACATTACAGTATTTAGTTCATCATTGTCTAGTTATTTCTATTTATATTTCAGCTGTTTAGCAAGATATGTAGATATGTTAAGGTCAAAGGCCCTAAAAGTCCTAGCATACTGTACAAGTACATATATATGTACCTATATATATATATATACACACTGTTATTCTAAAACCTACACTTATATCAAAAGCTGAATTATACTTTGACACAATCTGTTTCCATATATCATATTATTTTGATCATTTGTGAAATGTATTGTCAATCTAATTGTGTGATCTGAGATTGAAATCAAGTAAAAAATGCCCACAGTTTTCTGGGTCATTCCATATATCTTATTCAAATATTCAAATACTCATATCACCCTCACTTTCTGCCAAACTTTTACAGTTTTCCTTCTGGTTTAGGACTAATTGAAAATTGACAGTAATGGTCAAAAGATCTTGAAAGGAGTTCTGGGAACTCCTGATTTTAAAATTTTTAATTTTAGAAATGGCTGTGAACAACAATATTTAGTTCTTGGAACTATGCCCTTTGTTACCTGGCAAGGCTAACATATATTTTTTGTGTTGATTTTCAGTCTAGAAAACTGCTATAGGTAATTTTAGATAGTCCCACTGTTACTGTGGGAAATTCATAATCGATCATTCAGCCAAAGTCACTTTCTCTATACAGTGCAGAGAGATGTTTAAAGTAGATGCTTATCCTGTGGTTCAAGAACATTTGAGATCAATGGTTTCCCTCACCAGTGACAGAAAGAGCTGATGTCCCTTATTGACATACAATTTTTGCTATTTTGAGGTCACTACTTGCTGTTTGAGTTATAGCGAGTGATTTAAACTGTCTGGTCACAGAAATCCTGCCACTAAATTTGGTAATATCTGTTGGGTCAAATTGATGTTTATTAGTGACCAGGCAAATTCTTTTTGCTTATTTTCCAGACTGAGTATTAGCTTAAGTAAATTCGATATTTTCTTCCTTGCAAGTCTCTTGGTTGCTTTGCTGATTGCTGTCATGGTGTTTTAAATTTGTGCTAATGAGTGCTTTTGCTCTACTTTCTTTCTGCTCTTTTTCCATCAGCTTAATGCCTCAGCTTGATCCCAGAGAAGTCTGTATGCCTCTCTCTTGATTTGGAGCCCATATAATGAAGCTGAGCCGTAGATTTCCCTTTTAAATCCAGTAATCACCCTCTCTTGCAGAATATTCAGCAAGTACCATCCTCTGCATTTGAACAGGTTGTGATTTCTTGTACAGAACATGTACAGCCTCACAGGTTAAGACTTCCACAGTGATCTTTCCTATATGCTCTGGGTTTTTTCTAATAATTTTGTGTGTAGATGGCTGAAGAAAACAATTGATTCCAAATTCAGTGATTATGTGCAAGACTGGCTTGATTCTGCTCTCAAAGACAAGTGAAAAACAATAATAGAATCACAAAATGGTTTGAGCTGGAAGGGATCTTAAAAATCACCTAGTTCCAATCCCCCTACCATAAGCAGGGACACCTTCCACTAGAGCAGGTTGCTACATCCAACCTGGCCTTGAACACTTCCAGGGATGGGGCATCCACAATTTCTCCGGGCAAGCTGTGCCAGTGACTTGCGCCCTCACAGTAAAGAATCTCTTCCTTCTATCTAATCTAAACCTTCTTTCTTCCATTTTAAAGCCATTCCCCCCTTGTCCTGTCGCTACATGTCCTTGTAAAAGTCCCTCCTCAGCTTTCTTGTAGGCCCCTTTCAGGCACTGGAAGGTCACAATAAGGTCACCCTGGAGCCTTCTCTTCGCTAGGCTAAACAACCCCATCTCTGTCAGCCTTTACTCATAGGTGTTCCTTCCCCCTAATAATTTCTGTGTCTCTCTAACAGGTCCATGTCTTTCTTGTGCTGAGGAGCCTAGAGCTGGATGCAGCACTGCAGGTGGAGTCCCATGAGGGCAAAGCAGAAGGGTGGGATCACCTACCTTGACCTGCTGGCTACGCTGCTTCTGATGCAGCCCAGGGTACATTTGGCTTTCCAGGCAGCAAGACCACATTGCCAGCTCATGTCCAGCCTGCCAGGAAAACAAGCAACCTTTGTTTCTCACTTTCTTTCAACATCTAATCAAAAATATTTTCCTGCAAATTTTTGTATGTTGTTTACCGTATTTTATTTATTTATTCATTTACCATGTCAGAGCTGGCTTGACAGATCTGTGCCATTCAGCATGTTAATTTCCTTGAGAATTTACTCAAGTTCCTTACTCGCACTGAAGAGATGGGTTGGATAAAATTAATTAGGGTAAAATGTAAGAGTTTGTGATGTACAGGAGGTTGACTTAAATAATAGTGTGTATCTTTTGCTGTAACAATCTGAAACTAGAAAAGGCATGGATTATAATAAGCATAGAGTCCTAATACAAAAGGTACTACCTGCATGCATAACTCTACACTAACCTTACTGATTTGGAGACACATCATTAATGTATCTGAAAATAAATACTTCACAAGCACTTGTTTAAATATTTCCGGCATTGCCAGCATGAAGGAATAAGGATACAATTCTCCATTGTACTGTAACAGGCATGATTATAAATGGAACAGCAGTTTTAAAATAACAAATTCTCTATTATGTTTCATTAAAAGCCAGCTGTTTGCTACCAGCAATGAACACAGAAGGGTCTGTGACAGCAACACTTCAAGTTATACTTTGTCTAAGTGTACACTGCTTATAGTGTTGGTAGTATATGCTGGTAGTGCTGACCTGTTCCATTATATGACTTTCAAACAAACTCTCTTTTACCCTTGCTGTAAAGCTAAGTACATTTTTTTTCCAAAGTTCCTAGTAAATAATTGCCAAATCTCCATTTATAAAATTAGAATGGAGCAGAAATTCCTAACCGAGGCTTTGGGTCCGGACAAACGGTTGCGAATGTTTAAATATTTGATTGGAGAAAAGCCAGATTTTGAATGTCATGGAGAGCGGCCAGTGCCAAGCATCCAATTCTTCTACAGGACCTGAATGTTGGAGCTGGAGCTAATTGTTTACCCAGTCTGTCTGCCCAGGCAAACAAGCTCCTGGAGGCTCATTGCTGTGAGTCTGCTCACAGGATCCCCATTCCTCAGCCTTTATGTACTTATTAGGCTCACAATAAAGGACAGCGCCAAGGCAGGCGCAGGCGCTGACAAAGACGGGAAATGCCAGGCCTGGCCAGAATGAAACCAGTGTGTCATGAGTGCTCTTGTTCTGAATGTGAATATGGAGCTTCTGTTGTGAGGGCAGAGGAGTGGCAGAAAGAGGGTGAGATGAAGTTGAATCCCCTGTACTCCACTTGTCGGGGAAAGCTGACAGCTGACTGAGCCCTGATTAGGACCTGTCAACCTGCTCCTGCAGGCAATATTCTCACTGAAATAAATGGGAGCTCTGTCTGATTAGGAACAATATTGTATTATGTTGGTTCATTTATTATTTATATTTCTCTGGAATCCACAAGTTTTAACTCTATTTGGAACTGCACTGTGCTATGCTATTATAAAACTTAATGAAAAAAGATGCTTTCTCACCCTATTTGCAATAATGATAGGAAAAAATAACTATAGTCTAGATAGTCTGGATAGTCTAATTAGTCTGTCTAACTTTGCATACTCTGTAACTGGCACAACCTAGAATAGAGTCAGCATCCCCGAACTTCCTTTTAGTAGGTAATATTACTCTAATTTAATTGGGCTTCTCAGCTACATTCCTAACATGAGGACTTCACTTGCTTTTGAATTTCATATTCTTCCACTTTCCACATTCCTTATAGTAGTTTCAGGAGACTTTCAGAGTCGGTAGTACAACCCCCTGTGTCATTCAGTGAAGGACAGAACTTCTAATTTGTCTCTAATGTGCTTGAGGAGATAAGAATAAATTTTTGGAACTGATTTTCTTATTTCTTGGAAGTGTTTGAGAAACAGAAAGCAAAAGAAGTGTGGAGCTGGAAAACAGCAGCTTTTGAGGTTAAACTGTTTCTCTCTTGGAAATTTATCTGAGCTGCTTGTTTCCTCATGGTGGTTAATTAATGTCATAGTTTGACAGAGATCATGAAGTGTGGGAATTGAAGACAGACTCTCAGTTTAGGAAATATGCTCTGTGATTCCTCTTGAGATCAGTGGTGCACCTCTTGTGCATCAGCACCCTGCTCCATTAGCGTGCAGTGGTGCCTGTGCTGTGGCAAGGGGACCCCCAGGCCTTCCTCACTCACCCAGTTTCTGGCCTTTCTGCTGAGATGATTGATAAATATGGTAAAAAGTGGTGCTGTTGGGAGATTAATTTATATTACAAGCCTGTGTCTCCAAATTGCCAGCTGGCAGTAACTCTGGCTGCTGCTGCCTTGGACCTGATTGGAATGCCTGACAAAAGGGGAAAGCTCCATTTGCCATTGTCTGCCTCTGTGAAAAAGGTCCTCTGGCTCTTTTCTAACCCACTGAGGAAGACTTCAAAGTGGGTTCATCTGTGGATGGAGATGAAATCACAGAGGAAGCAGAGCATTGGGGAGGCCCTTATGTTCCCCAGAAGCAGAGGATATTCTGAGGTATTCCTGAACATTAATACACCACCTGGGAAATAGATAGGAGGAACTGGAGGACTGTGCAGGTGCTGAGCTATGCCATCACTGCAGTTACAGAGGTGTGGTGGGATGTTTGCATGGCTACAGTGCAGAGATGTACCCAGGTGGAGCTATAGCATTCATCTCACTCTTCAGGAAATACAAAGAAGATGGGAAGAAGGCTGTGCTCATTGTCAAGGAGAGCTCTCCAGAGGTCCCTTAAAAAGTAAATTTCTCTACAATTCCCCATTTTCCTTGGAGGATTATTCCTTAACATCACAGGTCCCTTGTCAGGAGCCCAGCCTGTGTTGCCCATTTTCCCTTATCACAGTTTATCCCCACTGCATTTTGCTGGAAGACATTTTTCCCTCTTGGTCACTTGCCAGAATTAGTGATAAAACTGGAATTATGAAGACACTGCCAAGAAGACAAGTTTTTGACATCCTCTCTTGAAAAATCACTTGTGTCTGGGAATACTGATCAGGATTTAGTTCTCATTTTGTAATCTCACATTCAGTTGTCTCTTGCAAGCAATGGGTTTCTAGAGGAAAACAGGGCAACCTAAGAAACGGCAATAAATGCTAAGAGTAGAAGTAGGAAGGGTTTTCTGATCTAGAAGTAGACATTTTACCACTTCTAAATATTAGAAGCCCAAAAGTCTGTTGGGGTGCAATCACAACAAGAATTTAAAGCTGTGGATCTCATGAAGGGATGGACTGGGATAGAAGGTACTGAGAGAGAGCAGTGGGATAAACGGCTGAAGTTACACCTGTACTGACATCTCCAAGTTACTTTACCCTTAACTTGACTTCCCTTGAAATTCCTGATGGCATTTTTTCTCCCCCGGTCCTTCCTTCATGTCTCCTCTGGCCTTCTGGCCTCAGCTCTGGAGCCATCAGAAGAAGGAGCTTTTACCCCTGCTGCCCAGAATCCTGCAATCATTCCCATGCCCAGCTGCAGGCAGTAGCATTTTCTGTTGCTACAGCAAATTGTAACCTGGAATAATAACTCATGTTGAAAGCAGCTTTGCAAACCATTATTTGAAGGAACACTACAATCAGACCCATAGCATAAAGACATGCCTTGTGAAATTTTGAAAGCTCGTATTTAACCTTGTTCTTAAAGCCTTTAAGAAACTACTCAGACCAGTCACTTGTCCTATTCAATTATAAGAATTTACAGCAGATGAAAACTTATGTTCAAGGATAAAAGCAGTTAATTGTTTTATTAAATTGTGGTTTCAATGCAGTGGATAGGAAGTACATAGTTTCATGCTTAACTGCTCTGGATAGTTCTTACAGCCTCCTCATTATTTGGATGCCAAGCCTGCTAGACCCTGTCCCAAATAGCCTTTTGGAAGCTAGAAGACTGGAATGGAAGATAGGTGCCACCTTAATTCTGCACTTATGTTTTCCAGTGATTTCCAAGGAAGAGCTCCTTTGGTGCTGAACTGGGAATGAGTGCAGATTGGCCAAGGATTTTTCACTTAGTGATTACTTTGTGGTCAGAAGACAATTTTTCCATGAGAGATTTCTCCAAGAAGCTGAACACAAACAATTTCAAATACTCTGTGGAGTTGTGGAACTGGACACTGCTCCTGTCTGCCAGCAGAAGAAAGGCAATGGCAATAAGAAAATTATAAAGCAAGCTATGTATGGGTAACTGTGCTGATACTTTATTTTTCCATCTCTGATCTTCCCACTGTAGGATCCAGATCTTTGTATGGAGAAAAGAAGCTGTATAGGAAGGATGCCCAACAGTGCCATAAGGGAATTTGGACCAAGTTACCTGCAGCTGAGAGGTGCAATTTGACAGAGTCTGTAGGGGTCCACTGCAGAGCAGTGAGCAGCTGGAACCTTGGGAGGCAAAGAAGAGTTACTGGGATACAGGAATCAAATCAAAATCACATGTGAACTTGAATGTCTCAAGGACAAGAAGCCAGTGGCCAGGCAGGGGTTTGTGCCAACCATTCTAAAATGTCAGCATTGCGTGTGCCCCATGGCTCAGGGACACATTATCTTTTCTGGGTCAGGCAGCCTGAAAATATCCTCTGGTGCAAACAGGTGATACAAAACCTGGCAACTCAGCTAGTCCCATGCCCTGTGTATATGTTTCTGTGGACGTGCTGCAACATAAGGCTGGACCTACATACTTGGCTAACAGCAAGAGGAGACACAGATACACGGCTTGTGTCATCCAGAGCTGAGGAGGAGCCGTGGCAGTGCTAATGAGGAGAGCAGCTGCCTCCAGAGCACCCCCCAGGTAAACCCTCACTGCAAAAGGACAGCTTATTCCTCTGGCACAGATATCAGTGCTGAGGTCTCCTCAAAGCAGAAGACTTTCCTATTGAAAGTCTTATTTTGCACTGTCCCTGGAAACGTGTCACTGTGGAACTATCCACCTATTTGCTGGATTGTACCAAGCATATATGTGTGTGTGTGTATATATATATATATATATATATATGTGTGTGTGTGTCTGTGTCTGTGTGTCTGTATATATCTATTAGCCGTGTCTCTCACTAGACTGCTGACACTGCATAGGAGCAAGTGAAAGGACATTTTGACTGGATTTCTCCAGAAGAAGAGCTGTACATTTATTTAATCTACCTCCTGGTAATGCAACTATAATTAAAGCATCTACGACTGCCTGAAAATATTCAGACACAATTTTTTCCTGTTTCATCTACATTCAAAACTTCCTCTGTAACAGTGATGACTTGATGGTATTTTGGATTGACTTCTTTGACTGATTTTTTATCTCACAACAGCTTGTTGTCTCCAAACATACTTTGTTCTATATTACATTATATTAATACTCCCCAAAACTAAAGTCATAATAGTATTCTTTGTTCTCACCATAACAGAACTGACATTAAAACATTGGCATTTCATGTGGAATGGAAACTTGAGGTTTCAGATAGATCTAATCATTTTAATTAATCCCTTATTTTAATATAGACTAAAACATTAGGGACAGGGGCTCACACCTGTTCTGTATTCTCATAAAAACAGGAATACATGATTGTTTCATAAAATAATCTGAACCTCCATGAAAAATTTGGTTGGAAATCAGAAAATGTACTTCCAGCCAAAATCAGTCAATAGAGATTCTGTCTCTGCTTTCTGCTCGGATAAATTTGAACTTCACATGTCATGGAGAGGAAAATGGAATACATTAACATTGAAGAGAGAGGTTGGCAAGCTGTCTCAATAAGCTGTTTGGAGTGAGGAACAATGTGCACAGCTACACTTACCACCCCTTTCACTTCACTGAGTGAACTTCCTACTCATTTTCTGGGAAACCCTGTTGGAGGAATGATTCTGACCAGCTTTTTTATTTATAGCCACAACAAAGCCAAAGTTTTTGAGTTTTTGCATCTAATAAAATGCAAAACACAGTGAGAAGCTCAGAACTACAACACCTTCTAGTAGATAACCATTTGCACTGTCTTTGGTAGTTGAGAGTTGGAAAGAAAAATTTTCCCATACCAAGGAAAGGTGAGAGGGGCCAGTAGTTTAGCTTGCATCACATATCTTTTCCAGACTCACAAGCCAAACCACTGCTATAGATTTCCCCCCTCCCACTCACTGGCCTTTCTAATGTGAGAAATATCTTCCCATGGAAAGCAGTAGTTATACAGTCACATGGGATCCTGCCTTACTCATACTGTTGGTATCTGCTTTATGAAATAGGGCAGAGATGCCAGAGTTACCCTTTGGCTGGGATCTCTCTGGTAAGCAGCAGCAGCAGAAGTCAGGAAGGAGTAGACAGGGTCCAAAAGATCCTCCCAGTCATCACGGGGAGTGACTTTTATTGGACTAAGCAGCAGGCGAACATCCTGCTGTGTATTATGGCCCACGTACTGCCAGGAGAACAGGGGACATAAATCTGAAGACCAAACCACCCATGTTCCCTGAAGACCCTGAAATCTTTTTGTAGGACAAAGCTGTTCAGTTCTGAGTTCAGTTCAATTCCAGTCTAAGTACAATGTGCTTATGCACAATGCTTTGCCAGCAGCAGGAGGACACTTATCCACCACCCTCTGACCTCAGCAGCAATACCAGCACTGTTTGAGCATCTGCTTTGCCCAGCACCAACCTAGCTGAGAGTATTCCAGTGCTAAGCAGAGCATGCTGTCAGTATTAGACTTATAAAATGCTTTGAGAACGTCACACAATAAATTGCAAGCTTTTTGAAAACCCCAAGCATATCCACCCAGAACCTGAAACACGAGGAAGGGGACTTGGTGAACCCAGATAGCTCCAGCACCACCAGGCCATGGGCAGCTTGCTCACTCTTGCAGCCAAGAGGGGGAAGCACAGCTCTGGGCCCTTGGGTTGTCCCCTAGTCCACCTGAACAAGGTAGGCATTAGGCACTTGCACTGCGTTTGTGCCTCAGGAGGTGGCCTGAGTTATCTGTGTCTTGATGTGCTTTGTGTGCACATTAGACTGCTGTGGATGTGAATGGGCAGGTGGGATGTGCTGTGCAGAGGGAGTAGAAGGGTCTATAGAGCTCACTCACATGCTAGGGAGGATGGCTTTCTACAAAGGCAGAGCTGTCTGCTGGGGCTTTAGAAGGAGATAGAAAAGCAAGATGGTAACCTGAGATTAACGTGTGGAGCTCCTCTTTTCACTCCTAGGCTGCTTTGCCTTTCTGTCACTGAGCCAAACAGCATTTCCTTCAAAATGTGTCCCAGTGGAGACACAGCAGGAGAGGGATTTGAAGCAATGTGAGTTGGTGACACCCTCACCTGCAGGAGCAAAGACAGTTGGTTGATGAGTGTGCTGGACCTAGAGATGAAATAAGTAAATATTTTTCTAAAAACCTTTCCCACAAATAACTCCCAACCAACCAACCAGCCAAGCAAACATAGATGAAATGAGAACTGAGGTCATTTGTAGAGGTCTTAGCTCTTCTTTTCACTGTTCTGCCATGACTCTCAAACATTGACAAGATGTTTTTTGATATATTAATATTCTACAAAGGCTGGTACAGACAGAAACAGGAACAAAGTAACATCCCAAAAGGAAAGCTGTAGGCGTCTGCTGTTCAGAATATTAAGCCTTTGGAAACTTTTCTTTGAGACTGAGGGAGGTGATTGTCCCCCTCTGCTCTGCACTGGTGTAGCCTCACCTCAAGTCCTGTGTACAGTTTAGGGCAGCACAATATGAGGAAGACATCAAGCCATTAGAGAGTGTCCGAAGGAAGACCACAAGGATGGTGAAGGGCCTTGAGGAGAAGCCACATGAGAAGCAGCTGAGGACACTTGGTCTGTTCAGCCTGGAGAAGAAGAGACTGAAGGGAGACCTCATTGGGGTCTGCAATTTCCTCGTGAGGGGAAGAGGAGGGGCAGGCACTGATCTCTTGTCTCTGTTGACCACTGACAGAAACTGAGGGATTGTCCTGAAGTTGTGTCAGGGAAGGTTTAGGTTGGGTGTTAGAAAAAGGTTTTTCACTCAGAGGGTAGTTGGGCACTGGAACAGCTCCCCAGGGAAGTACTCACTGCACCAAGCTTGACAGAGTTCAAGAAGTGTTTGGACAATACTCTCAGGCCCATGGTGTGACTCTTGGGGATATCCTGTGCAGGGTTAAGAGTGAGACTCAATGATCCTGATGATTCCCTTCTAATTCAGCATATTCTGTGATTCTGTGAGATCTTGCAAGCAACTCAGGGCAGTGGGAGCCACAACAACAACTCTTGTCACTGTGTTCCCTGAAAAGTCTGCCCAAAATAGTGTGAACGTGGAAAGTTAAGACTTTATGACCTGATGCATCTTCCATCTCTTTTTCTCTCCTGTTTCTATTGCTCATTGTATCTAGTAATCAAACCATGATTTCCATGATGAGTTGTAAAGGTATATGACAACAGTAAGAGACATTTTTCTTCCTCATACAGCCTCTAGATTCACCACCAAGTTCCCAGCCCTAACTGTGGACACTCATAAATGTAATGTGAAATAAATTAGTTTCAGGCTTCACCCAAGGCCCCTACTTTGGGCCACTCTGACTCACAGGAACCCACAGTAATGCCTACAACACCATTGTGAGGTTTGGGGTTTTTTTTATTGTTTTCCTCTGAATTAAGGCCACAGTAATAACGGAGTGTCATGAGACCAGCACCAAACAGAAGGGATCCTGCCAAGTGAAGCTGTACTTAGGTTCAGTGTGAAATCAACAAGGAAAGGAACTGCCCAGAGACTAAAACATTTCCATGTTAAACTTATGATTTAATACTTGTGTAAGTTAAACATTAATATGGGTAAAGCAATCTTCAAAATAGAGCCAGTGCAAAGTTGATCCAAAAGTCAGCAGGACAAAAGAATCTAGAGCAAAAATCTGAGTCAAACCACTGAAGCTGATAATTTCTGGCAAGAAAATTCACCTCAGAGAAGAGCTTGAGGACAAAACTCGATTAAAAACACAAATCAGACCTTGGCCTTTTCTTACTATCTCTCTGCTTTTATTCTGACCAGATGTAAAAGACTCATGATCTTGGAGGCCTGGAATATAGTTTCTAAGAGGGCTTTTCAGAATCAGGATTGCTTCTGCATTTGGGGATTCAGATTCTAGCCGGAGCTGCAGCTGACCTTGTCAACTTGGAGGCACAAGGACAGAAATCTTTAAGTGACTCTGGCCCAAATGGTATTTACTGACAGAGAGCTGGTCTTGAGCTTGCCAGCTATTAATTGTAGTTTGACAAATTATAAAGGCTTCCTGTTGTCCATCAGGATATCCACTTCCCATTATTCTGGGCTAACAGTCTGTAAAATGAAAGGCAAACAGAGCTTCATTAAAACAAAGCAAGACACTTCCTTGGCTGGCAGGTTTGGAAGAGTGGGAACCAAGTCCCAGGGGCTGCACTCCCAGCTTCATCTATGAATAGATATATGGGGGAAAGGAAGGACAAAGCATCTGTACCTCAGTCTACACATTCATCGAGCAGGGACACACACTGCTACTCAGAGTCATCTTAGAATGTTATGGAAATGAATTACAATTTATAAAGCAGTCTGTGATGCTGGGTGGATGCAGATATTAAATTCTGGTATCCAAAACCATCCAGATTAGCTTTCAAAGCTCTAAATGTTTTAATTAGTGGCCATTATTTATTAGTGATACCAGGATGTGGGTAATAAAACCAATATCAATCAATTATTTAATTTATCATCTGTCAGAGTACAAGGGAAAATACACTACTCAGGTCTAAACCAACACATCTTGGCTTCCTCTGCCCTGGCTGTGCACCTACAGCTGAGGCAGCTACTGAGGAAGATAATACCCAAGTCTTCCACTTCAGAGAGACAGACAGACACCTTCAGGAATGATTCAGATCCCGGTTGGACTGACTCAGACTCTGAAAGTGTCTTTATCTTTCCAGGTCCTAGACTTGGTCTGTATTAGGAAGTTAAATGTGTCCAAGTTCTAGGCTGAGGCCAGACTGCACCATCCAACTGCAGGAAGTAAATCTTCCTGCTCTCCTAACCAAGGTGTCTGTGTTGGGTCATGGCACGTTCCCAGGTTGTGACAGGGCACTGTTTGAACATGGCTAGTGCCCTCCACTACACCAGCGTCAAGAGCCTTCTGACAGTACAGCAGCGCTTCAAATCCTGCACCCTGCAGCATTCCCCGGCTTGTTTAATTTATTAGTGGAGGTGCACCCTTAGATGTAAGAGATAAGTTTCTGAAGTTAGCTGAGATGTGCTAGGACAATACCTCTATGTGAGGGATGGGCTAACTCTTTCCATCCTGTAGCCATATGACAATCCTACTTGTTAGGAGATAGGGACAGAACAACCTCTGAGTTGTCAAGGTAAGTAAAAAGCTAAATACTAGAGAGCTATAGAGCTACGTACTTCAAAGGAACTCAAGAGAAGCTCATACACCTCCCAAGCTCTGCACACAGCTGGAGTGTGCTGCGTGTACCTGATACACAGGTTCAAAAGATTTTGGGTACCTGGGACTTGTCCATAGCCTGACTGCGAGTCAAACCCAAGAATGCAAGTCAGGATGTCTGAGCCATACCCCCCTGCCTGACCCAGGAGACTGCAGTGCCTCACAACTATAGTCTGAGCTCGTTTGATCCCACTGCTATAACCACCCCCTAATGAGGACCAGATACATCAGCTTCCACAAGGAGACAGAGAAAAGGAGGGAGGATTTCCTCCCTAATACCACAGAAAGAAGAGTAGTTCCTGGAATATTTACCAAACCACTGAACCAAATCTTTGTATTTTGTTTTTCAGAGCTTTTCAGCTCCTCTTTTTACTTGATAGCTATTTCATAGCCCAAATCCTTGAGTTGCTCACTAGAAACCTGTGATGCAAAGGAAACATGGCCACATCTGATGTCCTAGCATCCAAAAAGCAGCTGCTAGTGGAAAATCTTATGAAGTAAGAGTGTGGGAGTACTTGCATGTAGGAGGCTAGTGTCCTTAATGCTCAGCATTTAGAATACTGATTCTAATTTGTCTTAAAATATTGAAAAATTTACTAAAACTTTACATCCAAGTAAGAAAAACTGCACTACATTTGGCCCTTGAAGTACTTTGATTTGATTTGAATGCAACTGTTTGGATCACATGGCCAGCCAAAGGCACATGCCTCAGAGTGGCAGCTTTTATTCTTTTGGGGCAATCAGCATCCCCTCTATGCAAAGGATTAAATCAAAACTAAATTAAATGGCATACTACAGAGAAGGCTGGCTGTGTACTTTTCAATATGGACAAAGCAATCCTTCTCCTCACTGGTAAAAAACTCATCTAGTGCAGAGACCCAGCACAAAGCCTAGACACCACTTAACATCCTGCTGAGGGTTTAAGTGTTGGCTACGCTTTGTGCTAAGCCTCAGTAATGGATGGAATATCACCCACAAGAAAGAACAGGGACAAACCGCGTTTCGATTTTGCCTGGGTCTGATTCTGTATTTCCAAACCCTTTTTAGGTGGGAATTTGTAGTCAACATGAGGTATAGGATGTGGCTTTACATTTCACCTCATACATACATTTCACCTGCCTTTGTAATGAAAGGGGCATACAGATATATTATACAGGATAATATTTCCTCAATGCTAATGGACACTGTGGTAATCACATATCCTCTGAACAGAGAGAGATATAACTGTCTCAGGATTTTCCTGGGAAGCTGTGAGAAGCTGTGAGAAAGTTCAAAGAAAGAATTAAAACAATTATTATCTCAATCTCTGCACCTGGCAGGCAATCTCTGTTTGGCAAAGATGTTTACAAGAAGGAGTTGTCCCTTCTTGACCAATAGGTGAGAGAAGATTCCTAAAGGCCAATCAGGTCTTAGATGCACCATTGTTTCTATAAGAACTGTAGATTTCTAATAATAAAGTGCCTTTTCATGCCTTCTGATGATGTCCTGTTTGACCTTTGTCTGTCCCCTTTGGTGATAGGACACTGCACATAAAATATCTGTAGACCAACTATCACCCATCAAAGACAGTGCCACTCAGCTGAAGGAAGTGGTGAAGTGACGTGACTAATTTTGGCTCAGGGTCTCTCATAGGGACTACACAATCCATGTCTTCATTCCCACACTAGGAAGCATTGTGCCTGTACCATGGCCATGCAAAATGATCTGTGCATGCAATTCCCTTGGGATCTTGCTACAGACACTGCTGGGACTACAGCTCAGTTGCCAACACTGGTTCTTCACTCAGGTATCACTTTGTTTTTTCCTATAATGGCTATGTTTGTGTCCCAGATTCTGCCCTCAGGAAAGAGGGTGCAGATGATGTTTGTGGGTGTTCTGAACTTCCCATAATCTATTGGTATTTCCAGCCAGGACAATCATGTGGGTTGGCTGCTCTAAGAATGAGTGACTGGGTTTGCCCATGGTGTCATTTCTACACAGCTGCTTCAGCCCCCTCCTCTGGAGTTGCTGCTTCTCATGGACCTTCACAAAAGGAAGCTCAGCTGGAAGCTAAAACTCCCCAGCTCATCACACCACAGGCATGTTTGGAAGAAGATACCAAGTTGAAACCTGGAGGTAAGAGAAGGGATACAGGAGGCAAGCCATGGTATATGTGCATGGGGGAGATTAGACGTCTTTGTTTAGATAGATTTAAATAAGAAAACAAGAGAAAAAGCTTAAGTGGGGGATCAGTTGCAGAACTGACTGCAAAAATCGTGACAGGAACAGCTAAGATGTGTACTTCCCACAAGTCTAAAGATATTAGGCAGTAAAACTGCCTTAGAAACTAAATGCACATTTGTTTCAATGTACCATCCCAGGTGAGAGGCAGAACAGCTTCACTCAGCAGGGCCGGTGCACTCAGGCCCCCTAATCTCAGTGGAGCCCTGGGCAGAAGCCAGCTGTCAGCTTCCAGCTCCAGGCTTTTCCCTGTTCATATCAGAGAGTGAGCCAAGGAAATCAGAGGGCATGAGAGGTATTTTCACATTTTCCTCATAGATTTTATGACAAATGTAACATGGTGTGGCAGTTAGCACCAGGATTGACATAGCAGAGTGGATAGAGGGCTGTCATGTCCAGCATCCTCTTCCCAAAAACCTGCAGCAGCAGATGCTGCTAGGGAGGATACCAGGAACTCTGTGTAATCTGATCCCAGAAGAACTTAAAACTTTATTGGTTCCAAAAATCTGATTTTTGTTGGTTTGGTTTTTTTGGTTTTTTTGGGGTTTTTTTTTGGCTTTTGAAATATTTTTCCCATTCCTCTGGATATTCTCACTGGCCATATAAATGCATTGGCCCTTCCAAGAATCCTACTAAATTCTTGGTATTAATGGCTGTGTCTAGACCTCTAAATTAAACAGGGCCACAACCCCACTTCTGACGCTGCTCCATGCTTGTCTATGTTGTTTCATGGCTCCTTGACATGGATTAGCATCAGCCAGCAGAAAACACATACCTGTTAGCACAGTGTGGAGAACAGGACATTCTTGGGACCATTCCCAGAAGGTAGGCTGGGTGTGGCCACCCTGTTTTTAGGGGTAAAAGAATTCAGTCAGGTGGGTATGAATCATAACATGCCTCTGGCTTCATGCCAGGCAGCAGTCACTGGTCTGTTGCATTTAGTACTACAGCTGCAGCCAGTGGGACTTCCAAACAACAAGTTCCATGGACCAGTTAAGCACACTGGGCAAAGCATCACTGGGTAGCTTTTGAAGAAATCTCATTATATGGAGGAGCCTGATCACCTTCAGGGGAAGAAGACAGCATTTCCACCAAGGACTTGGTGCTGTGTCAAAGTACGTGCTGTGCAATGAGGGTTTTGTCACACTTTTCAAACATTATCAGCAACCTAAACATGTACAAAGAAGGCTTAGCACTGTCCCTCCCAAATACCTCCCATCCCTGTGGGCATGTTCAAGGCTTGTTCAAAACAGCTTGGCTTAAATCTGATCAGTCATTTTCAAGACAAACACAAAAACCTTCTAACCTGAGGTGCTTTTACACAAGTTTCCAAATGGGAGGGTTGGGATTGCCTCGGCCAGTTGCCACCCTGAACAGCACTCTTCAAATTGGCAGCACACAGGAATTTTCACAGAGGCAGGGAGCACCTCTTGGAGTGTCACAGGGCTCCTCAGCCTGGTCCTACAGTCCACTCTGAACCCAGTTTGAAATGTCTGCATCCTAACCACACTTGCACATACTTTTCTAAGAACAGAAGGAAATTGTCCACAAGGTCTCTGTTGACCTTAGTAACACAAATACAAAAATATTTGCAGTCAAGTTAAGTAGCAGAAAATGTGTCCAAAGCAGTATTGAGTAACCCTCCTTGAGGAGGGGAGTGTCTGCAGAGTCAGTGGGAATTGATAGTGATGTCTCAGAGGAGTTGGGAGTACCAAGGACGAGGCACACCAAAAAAGGCATAAGTAAATATTTAACTGAAGACTGCAAGAACTTTCCCTTTTAGGTAAATCGCTCTCCATATCTGAGCCCATCCCAAGGTGAAAACGGCAGAGGGCAATTGAGTGGGCATCACCCAAGTAATTCCAGAAACAAAGAGTATTGCTTATGGGAAAATCATTAACCCAGAGTGAAAAATAAACAGTTTGGAAAAGAATTTGGAAATGGATGGCACTGTCTTATATAGGGATGAAAAGTGGATTGGAAGGTTATTGCTGTCTTTGATAGGAACAAGAGTTTATCTTCTAGAGACCTTATTTTTACACTGCTGGTTTTAAAGTTTCACAAATGACACTTTTACAAGAACTTATTTCATTACAGTGAAAAACTCTTCTACTTCATTTTAACATTAAACATTGTGCAAACTCATTCTGGCTAAAAGGGTGGTCATTTTTTATGTTGGATAGTTCTTATGACAAACAACTAAAATATGCATCTGGAGCTCTTGGGCTTATGGGACTTAAATCATTAAAATATTTTTATGGGGAAAAAATTATGAGTACAAGATGGAAAACTACACTTTTGCTCTGAGGGAAAGTTTGTTCAAGTGTACAATATTCAGAGCACACAGAGCCACTACACATCTGAAGCATACATATGCCTGAGATACAGTACTTACATGTACATCTCCTGCATATCTGTGAGCGTGCTTGTGTGTGCAATGTTTACATGGCCTCTATTGCATTTACTTTTTTTATCAGCAGCCCAGTTTGAACTGGAACCCACTGGTTTTTGAATATGTAAGGATCAAACTCCTTAGACAGATGGAAGAATGATAGAGCCTTTTCCACACCAGAAAGTGCCATGTAAACACAAAGTTTTATTTAGCCATGAGAAAGATTACTACTGGGCATCCTGCAGCTTTGGTGCTTCCCTAAACTGAGGAACAATGCAATGATGATTTTTAGAACTACCTCTGCATAATAAACTGAATGAACGTGTTAAAAAAAGGCCTAGTGACACTTAGCTGCTTTCTTGGCTTTATCCCCTGCACTTTTACTAGTCCCTTACTAACAGAGTGGGTGAGTGATTTCACCATACACCAGCAATGCCAATGACTGCTTGCTTGGGATGGAAAGTATCCATAAGGTTCATGAATGTTGGGAAATATCTGCTGGAATGGCTTAGCTGAACTCAAACATCTGCCTACAGCACAGAAAAAAAGGGAGGTTCCTAAACTACTCAGTGCACAGACACTAAAGGGAAGGGTTAGCAGTCCCTAACTCCTCCTCCACATAAGAGGCTTATGATTTATTTACATGGAGTGTTTTATAATACATGAAGGGTGCCTTGTCATCTGAGCTTGGATTAAAAAAAACCTTGTAGCTATTGGTATGAAACTCAGCCCTCTGTCTTTTTCCCAGGGCAGTTTAATATTATTCATACTTCTTTTTAGTAAAGGGTCCAAGAAAGGAAAAATAACAGTTTTTCAGTGTGTCTTATAAGGAAAAGTCCATCAAATATATAGGGAAACCACTGACTGCAGACTATCAGTGCCAAAACTATGGTAGTTTATATGAATATCTGAACAAAAGCAATGTGAATACTCTGACTTTGCCATCTGTACCATAACATGCACCTCAGTTTTGTTTAAAGTCTGTCTGGGTAACAATCAACATGCATTTGCTGAAACTCCTCTCACAGTGCCTTGGAAGGGATCCACCTTCATCTCAGGATTAGTTCACACATTTTGGCTGGCAGATATGAAAGGTGGAGCTGTTTATGTTGGTGTGTACAGCTGATGGGCAGTGGTTCATCAAGCTGTAGTACCACAGCCCTCTTGTTCCATTCCTGCACTCTGGTTTGGATGCCTGAAATGGCAACCCCATTTTCCCTCCCAAACCCCAAAGTTCAATGCCTCAGTGCTGTTCTACAGCATGAAACCATGAACCTTAGCATCTGTGCAAGGATGCCCAGATGATAAAGCCCTTAGTACTACCATTATCTAAGTCTGTCTTTCCCTTTTCCTTCTCTTTGCCTAGCTAGATCTATCTCAATTGACTGGTCTTTGTCCACTTGCTTGCACTGGCTCTCTGTATCAGCACTTCCAATGCCTTACTCCTCTTTAAGGTGTTTCTACTGCATTCATCAAGACAATATATAGAAACTTACTTTATATATCTTTACCTGTCTTTTTTTCCCCTCTCCATGCCTTCTTCCAGGCATGTGTCACCATCCTGTTGTTGCCATACCCTTTCTCAATACGTATCACAAGCATTTCTCTAGAGATAGTCTCAGGCTCAGTGTGTGGTTTCATGATGTATTCAAATAGTGATGTTGGAGTCAGGAAACAGTAAGAAGGAGCAAGGCATGGAGAAAAGTAGAGGTGAGGAAAAGAACCAATGACTTTCAGCAGTTCTGAAAAAAGGTAGCCTATGCTACACCAAGCTGTTTCCCTCTGTGTAGATCATATCTTAGGGTTTTAAAGTGTGCCATGGGCCTTGCTCTTTAGAAGTAGGTGGCATAGGAACTCAGGAAAGCATCTGTTAAAATGCAATCTCAGTACCTGCTGGTCCTTTTACCCTGAAGTCTCTCAGAACAGATGTTGCCTTCAAGCTGCAGTTACTTAAAATTTCACCGCATGAATGAACATGTGTCTCAGAGAAAGCAGCCACTGAAACACAGGAGAGTCCCTGTTAGCTGTTGGTTTCATGGAACTCTGTGACTCAGAGTTCAGGTTCCATCTGGTAGGAGTTGGTGGCCTGGGGAAATGTGGGTAGATTTACACCAAGAGGTTAATCATAGGCCTGTTTTACAATGACTTCTAGACTTTGGAAGAAGAGGAGAAGTCACTATTAAAATAAAAGTTTTTTTTTCTTCAATGAGCTAAAAAAGATATTTTCTTAAGTCTCATCTAACGTAGGAAAATCTTCAAGTGCAATCTTAATAAGGCAGTCGGCTGCTGCCAAGTTAATCTTACTAAGTTAAAAAACAGCCCATTTGTGAATTGAATGTATTAAACCAGAATTTTCTATAGTGTGATTTTTTTTAGAGATGGTAAACTGGTCCAGTTTAAATGATTTTCCCATGCATATTCCTGATGAGTTTACTCTGTCAAGACTTGCTGAAACTCTGACAAGGGATGGAGCTTCCTCTGGTTCCTATGGATAATTATTGTGCTTCTTGCATGAGAGTGAATTTTGTTATTACTTATTTTGTATTATTCACCACTGATCTATATATTAATCTTTATTCCATTTTCCAGTAACACATTATGCAATAAAACATCTGGCATTTGGAATTTGTTCTCCCATCCCTTCCCTGCGGGTAAAGGTGAACACACTGCAGCACGTTCCAGTGGGAGCTGGGACTGAGTATGTTCAGGTTTTTGGGTTATTTTTATTTTCTTATAAATGTTAACAATCCCATTGTTACAGGTAAAAATCAAGCAAGCCAATTTAATAAAAAATAAAAAATAGAATTTATTTCATGACCGTTATACAGTCTCAACAGCCAACAATCGAGGGACGGCGCCAAGCCCAGGATCGGAGCTGGGTGAACACTGGCCTGACCTCTATCGCATCAAGCCCTCACGGTTCACACATGCTGCATGGCAGAGTTTGTTTTTATACTCTTTTTCTAGCCCAAGGTTAAGTTCATTGTCTTCTTGCAGTGTCCTCCATATTCATGTTGGTTTCTTTCAGTGTCCTGTGCTGCACAAAACCTTGTCTGGGAAGCAATGAGTGATATCTCTTGGTTACCTTTCCGGAATCGGGCATCCAGATGTATGTTCCCGATGGCTCTAATTATCTGTACTGGACATCTTCATGGGCCATCATCGCTGGATGGCTCCTGGTCATTCCAGCGATGATGGTTGTCTCCTGTGCTGGGCTAGGTTCTGTTCGTATGTTAATTCCCTTCCTGTCGGCTGTGATTCTGCCATCCCGTGTGGTTGCTCTCTGTCCCAACCATGGTGTTTCTTAAGATTTTTATAATTCGGACATATTCCATACACATAGAGTTTTAATCAGCATGAATTACTAAATTACTCATAACACCATGGATTTACATGATTCTATGCTTGTGCTTCTTTTTGTTTCACTCTGTGCGATAATACCAGTTTCATGCTTCTGCCTTTTGGACATTTGTGACGTTCAGGCCTTGTTCAGCCAATGAGAGAAGTGCAGCATCTACAAGCAGCAAATTGGGGTGGCTGTGGCTGCTGGGGCTCCTCAGACCACGTCCACGTTCCAGCTCTGACACAGTTTCCTACATGGTCATGGAAAAACTGCTGTGTAATGGGAAGGGATAGCATCCTTCTCCCACATGCTGCTTTATACCCCATAAGCTTTCAGAGGACCACACCACACTTAACTGCCAGTCTTATCTCAGGCATTTGAGTTATCTTATCCTCAGAGCAGGACAGCAGCAATGTGTTTTGATACATGAGGTTCACTCTTTTAAGCTTCTTGGGACCCTCTCCTATTTGACTATAGGTTAATGGGGAGGGAGTCATAAAGTTCTTATATTTTTAGAGTATAGAGCTTTAACACACTCTTTGTTGATGGCTGCTTGAGGGCCCACAGTAGAATAGGAAAATTGGTACTTATCCGCTCATAGAGATTGTATTCTTTTTTAAAGGAGCTGTACCCCCTTTAAATTGCCCTTAATTCCCTTCATTAGGGTTCCTGGATTTCCTTGGAGGAGAATTAAGAGTGAACTTAGACTCGTTTCACAGGCAACCAGCTACCACCAAGCTCAATTGGCTTTTCACCTCTACTAACAAGTTATCCCACTCTTTTGCCACAGAGATGGGTTCGCTTAATAATAGCTGCTCGTAAGTAGCTCGCTTGGGTTTCGGGATGGCAAACTTAGATTCATTTTGCTTGGTTTTTCTTGCTAGACCATGATGCAAAAGGTACAACGGTTGATCTTTGCTGTTTATAGCTTAGTTTATTCATTATTATTTCATCTGTCCCTTACGGTACGTAGTCTCTATTGCTCCAATGGTGTCTTTTCTATCGCCGATACTGGGACTAGTAAATGCTTTAGGTGGGTGTAGGAAGTAGCTTTGTCATTCCAGGTCATGTCGATTGGGCTGGAGTTTGGCATCAAGACGATCCGGTGTTAGCAGACATCTTTCAGGTGTAAACTGGATGCTTTTGTTTTGATACATGAGGTTCACTCTTTTAAGCTTCTTGGGACTCTCTTCCCTTTTCTTGTCATCAGCTGCATCTTCCAGTTACCATTCCTGATCCCAGCATTTCTTCCCAGCACTCTTCCCCTCTTTGTGTAGAGATCCCTTATGAGGTTGTGGCTGGCTCAGCTTTAGGAAATTATTCCCATGTGAGTTTTGTGTAAGAGTGTCAGAGAAATCCTCTGGCTTTCCCAGATGACACACACGTAGCTGACGCACTCAAGAGCCAGGCAAGCTCAGTGCAAGCAGAACTCACAGATGCAAGGCCAGGTTACTTACACTGCCCCCATGTTTTTCTCTTCATGTTGGGGAAATTAGAACCTGTCCCAGTGACAAAGTAATCCAGGAGAAAAGGCGGAAAGGACAGAATAGCATGTGCCACACAGCTTTGCAGAGTAAACAAAAAGGCCTTCTTCCATCTTGATTGTTTCTTGATGTTGGCCTTTTTACACCTATAAAAACAGGTGTGCTCTCTCTTGCTGTATCTCTGCCAGGATTGTGGGCAGCACCAGCCATCACTGAGAGTTGTCTTTCTGGATATAGCCTGTCAAAATGGAAGGAATGAGTCAGTGTCATGCAGAGCAAGAACAACACAATTAACACCTATTTCATGTGCGTTCCTGTCTCTTTTTGTTGCAGATGAGGGGTTTTCAGCACTACAATTCCTGGGTGTCCTAGCTGTGCAGTAGAACTGATGGAATCCATACACACACATCCTGAGGTGCAGACTCTCCCTGTAGGACAGTTAGGAGAATTCTCCTTGTTGGCACCTCTTCAAAGGTGCCAACTGACTCACCAACTTCCCAGCCCCAGCTTTCGAAGACGACTAAAACTGGCTGTGGGAGCGAGCCCGTGGCAGCCTCCTGCTGCTGCCACAGGTTTGTTTTTAGAAGCTGAATGTTGGTGTCCTGCCAAGCTGGATACCTGGCAGTGGGAACACAGATGTGATCCTGCCCCGGACAATGTTTATGCACTACTGGCTGTTTCCTATAGGTGGAGTGAGTTGTTTAAGGCGCTGTGGTGGTTCTTCATGCTTGCAGGATAATGTGAGCATCACTCAGGGCAGTCTGACAGATTCATTTCATAACAAGTTTTTGACATATAATAATAAGTAAAAAATGGTCATCAGCCTTCAGAGAATGGAAGGAAAATTTCCTGTCGAAGGAAGTTTTGAAGACAGTAGGATTGCTACAGGATTAATTAATAGGGGTTTAAAACAGTATTTCAGCTGTTTATAATCACTCACCATCTCCCTCCAGTATCCCAGGGACTCAGGATGGGCAGACTGTGGTCTCAGCTTTGTTTGTTATTTGGATGAGAAAAAAATCCTTGCTTTTCAGGCTTTCAGCACTCTAAGAATCTTCCCTTCCTTTAAAGCTTGTCTCAAAACCCACTCACTGGCAAAGCCATGGCTCCCACCCTCTGTTAACATCCAAAATCTCTCACATGACAAGAACACTCTTTACCTGATGTTGAAGAGTCTCTGTTATTGTATGTTGCAGATCAAATGTCTTGTGTTTTGGCCTGTGAACATGTTATTGAGGGGTTAATTGGGATGTGGGTTCACAGAGCTTCCGGTAACTGCTGGAGCATCCCGGCAGCTGCTGGAGCATACTCCATGGTCAATGTGGTCTGATCCAGGGAGCTTGTTCCCTGGCGCCGGGGAATCAGGCGTGCAAAGGGCTGTTTCCACAAAATAGCTGAGGTTTTGTAAGTTCACAGCTAGTGAACCTTCCCATCAGATGTTGATGTGACCATATCCTGTTAGTGTGCTCACCAGGATAAGTCTCAAATATTCAAGTAGGACTCTTATCAGACAAATAAAATAATAGTTATAATGACACAGAGACATCTAATATTCTGGAATTAGCCTTAAAAAGGAATAGTTTATAAACAAGGCTGTGTTGTGAAACTAACTTTTGACACAGAGAAGGTACTCTAATGTAATTCTTCTGGGTGTGGATATAAAATACCAGGTCTGGCTTGGTTGTTACAGACCACTGAGTATCTATAGAAACATCCTTCCCATATAGATTGTGCTGTTAAAGATCATCTAGCTTCAAACTCCTTGCCATGGTATTAAGATCCAACTACTGAGAGGTGCCTCTGCCCAAATTAAGGTGCAAACAAGACCATATGTGGAAGTCAATAATACAATTTTTTTTTTAACAATAAATGTGAGGTAGAGAGAGACAAAGAAATAGAAGAGCAAGAAGAAAGAGAGAGAGAGGGATCAAGCAGCAGATAGTCTCAACCCATGGATCCAGCAGCAACCTGTCATGTTCATCCTTCTTCACCCTGAATTTCTTGGTGGTGGAGGTCCCGAGGTCATTCAAAACTTTTCACTCTTTATACACCTTAGCAGACAAAGGAATTAATGCTCATTGGCTACACAGTTCTCTTATTCTATTGGTTAAATTATTCCCTCACTTCTAATGCTAGCTAGTCCACATGCTATGTCTTTCTCTTTTTTTGAGTTCAATCGGTTTCTTGGGTTGCTGGTCTGTGAGTTGGGGGTCACGATCTCCCCCTGCCAGACCTACCTTTTACCCCATCCGAGCTGAGTTCAGCTGAGTTGGTTTTCCAAGTGGGCCATAAATTCTACATTTTTTGTGTCCATTACCAGTGATACATTCTTCTCCCCCAGCTTTGCTAACCTTCCCCTAGGTCTGAGACAACACCTAAGACAATAGTACCACATTTATCTTATCTCAGGTTCCTTCTGTGGCAGCTTAATTTACAGTCCAGGTTCCAGGTATATTCAGGGGGCTTTGGTGGTCATTGTTGGTCACAGATGCCATCTGTCCCATAACTTGAAGTGATCTTTGTCTGACCAGTGATATCCCTACAAGCAGTCACTTCTTTACACAATTTACCGCAGTGTAAATTTTTGTCTGGATGCGTTACCCAGGATGTGCTAACCAGATCTCACCTCCACCAGGACTGGAGTTAGTGCTATCCTGTCACTCCCTTCTGTACTTATCTCATTGCAAAGTCCTTCTGTGGCCTTCACAGTGTTTGAGATGGGCAACTCTGGTCTGTAAGTCTTTACACATAGGCAGGGACCCTTTCACTTCACTGGATTGCTCAAAATCCCATCTATCCTGGTCTTGAACACTTCCAGGGTGGGACATCCACAATTCTCTGGACTACATGTGCCAGTGCCTCACCACCCTCACAGTAAAGAATTTCCTCCCAATATCTAATCTAAACCTACTCAGCTTAAAACCATTCTCATTTGTCCTATCACTACGTGCCCTTGTAGAAAGTTCCTCTACAGTTTTCCTGTAGTGTCTTTTCTGAGGTGTGGTTCATGGCATGCTAAACAAAGGTACATAGCCAGGTAATTGCCAATGTTTATTGGCATGAGAAAAGAGCAGCTAAAAGGGCTCTTCAACCAAATCATAACAAACTGTTAGATTTTTTATTAATCTTGCCTGCTATTTTCTCTATGCAGGTTTTGCTGATGGTCCTCAAGTTGAGCCAAAATATGTGTCATGAATTATTCAAACCTTGCTCAGAACAGTTTTATATGTTTGCATTCGTGCCTGTAAAAAACGCTCCCTCATAACCCATATCTGAACATTGCCCATATGTATTTGCCACATCGTAAAAGTATGTAACATCATTCACCTCTGGCAGCACTCTTTAATGACAGGGACAGAATGTGCTGCCCTTAATCACAGTGGGCCATGCCCTAAGCAATCTGTTAAAAGGATTTTATACCACCAACAATGGCCCTAGATTAATCAAAAAGAAAAAAGAAGAGAAGCTGCAACATAACAAGCTGCCACATAAAACGAAAGTCTAAGCCCTGTCTGCAGCAGGGATGCACCTTCTTGTTACAATCCCCACCTCAGTCCCTTTGCTGCCACCATGCTCAGTGCAATACACCAGTTTAGAGTCACCTCTTGTTACTGCATGCAGCTTCCCCAGTTTATTGTTTAGTGCCACAAGAATTATTTCTATTCGCATTTACTGCTCTTGCAATCAGAAGGCACTATGGCACTCAGCATTGTAACAGTTTGGCGGAAAAAAGGATTATACCTGAGAACCTACTGAAAGATGGCTTTGCTCTTAGGCCACTATGATGGTCAAGTGAAACTCCCCTGTTTTGACACACACTTTCCATGTGATCCTAAAAAAGACCCTGTTCAGTTAAGGTTCTGGTCATCTTCTGAAAAATGGAAATCACAGGAGACTGGAACAAGAACTACATGTAAGAAGATGGGAAACTATGACACCATAGTTACAGAGAGCTCCCCAGAAGGAACACACAGTTAATGCAAACAGGACCATTTTGTGCCTCAAGTTGTTCAGTTACAAACCCTGGAATAAGATACTGTGAGAAATAGCGCCAAGTTCAATGTAAGTTTGATGTGTCACTGCTGTTTTTGTTTGGCAGCTGCTCTGGTGATCAATACACTGTGGAGCAGGACTGTCACTCCCTCTGAAGAGTCATTAGGGTAATGCATGACTCTGCAATCCTCCCAGAATGTGCTGCATAGCTTATTAGCAGTCACACATGTTCCTTACCCTTGCCTCTCCAGAGTTAAAGCTGAAATACATTTTCTCCTGGTAAAGGTCAGGGAACCACTTTATGCACAGACTTTGATATTACAGTCTTCAGGGGATTTGAACAGGCTGGACCAGTTGATCCTTGAGGTCCCTGCCAACCTCGTATGTCATGGTTAAAACAAAGTTTAAATTTATTTGTTTGGATGGAGACTTACTGATATACTGATAGTTTTTGTTCTTACTTATGCAATTAAGTGTAAAACATGGGTAATTAATCTCTGCATCGCAGACTGGACTGTGAGAGGAGCAGATATGCTGGTCCTTGACTATTGAAGTTTGATCAATTGTTGTAATTGGTAGAAAAAACATATTCAGAAAGAGAAATAGAGTTAACAGGACTAATGGTGGAAAAAAACATGTTCAGAAAGAGAAATAGAATTAACAGGACTAATAGGGACTTACCCCCTCCCTTCGTGCTTCTACCTGCAGTACCTTAAATGGAGCTTACTATAGTTTTCTTTCCAGGGCCCCTGTTTCTCAGCTAAGGCAATGGCATTGTCTTGTTCCAAAATAGGATATCAAAGTCAAAGTGAATGTCACAAATCAAGTAGGATATCAGAGTGCCACTGTCCACATTAATTTCGTGAAATCTGTGACTCAGGGGATTACTAGGTACTCAATAGCCCAGCTCCAGCTCCAGTCCCTCCAGTTTGTCTGCCAGCTTTTCCTACACCTGCCACTATGTTTTGTGCCAAGCTTGCAGGTGGGCAGGAGAGGCATCTCATCTCCCTTTCATCGATTTTACGTCTCCTTCATATACTTCACTCTTTTGTAACTACGTGACTTGAAACTACTTGTTTTGGCATTCAATAGAGCTATGTAATCCAGTGGGATCCTATAAAATTTCTTTTCTTTCCTCCATTCCTCCTGATTGCATGATACAACCACATTCTGCATTCTTCCATAAGTCAGGGAGCAAGATTGTAAAGGACAAGGGTAATTTCTGACTTATTTCTTTATAGATCATTCCCATACTACACAGAGCACCCACAGGCTTAGGCTGGGTGTCACATCATGCAGGGTATGGTTGGGTAATCTTGTCTGCCACAGTGCAGAACATCTTAGCAGCTGTTCTGCCTAAGCAAAATGAGCAAGAAAACAAATTATACTTTTAGAGTTGCTTCTTGTGCTGTAAAAATAAGATTTTGACATGTAGTTTGGCTGTATTGTGTTGTGAACTTACATATTCTCATGGAGAAGACCAGCTCCAAAAACTGGGCTGAGAGATCCTTAAGCAAGTCCCAAATGCTGCAGCAAGTGCTGAAATCAGTAGGAGACTTAGGGATTGTAGATCCCACTGCAATTTTTGCAGAACATCATAAGGAGCAGTGCGTCCAATCTGCCTAATGGAAGCAACTGAGTGGTACCCTGAATTGTATCCAGCTAAGAAGTAATATTTTAAAAGTCAGCACCTCAGAATTCATATGGTCTGTATGGTCAATGAAAAGAGGGAAGTGCCTTTGGAAGTTTACAGTGCCTTTGGAAAAGGACACACAGCCTGTAATGGACAAGAACTGTTATACTCAGTTTAGGAAATTTAGAGTGTAAATTAGTTGCCTAAATTACCTAGACTTAACCCCATCCAGACTCTCAATGATCATGAGACCAAGGGCAAAATCTGTCCCACGTAAGTATCATTTACAGTTTGTCTTCCCATCTGCATTATCAGTTGCAGGCTCTGCTGCAGTGCAGATGTAGTGTTCTGTTAAATATTTGATTCTCAACACCCATAAGGTGACTGCAGATCAACAGCAGGTGACTTCCTCTGTTTCATCAATGAAGTCTTACAATCATTCATGAGGATTATACATACAAGATATTTTTTACAATCTATTATTCATTATTACCTCATATCCTAAACCTACACCCAGCCATGTAGAAAAAAATTAGTGAAGTAACTGTTTAAAATTCCTTCTCAGTATGAAAATGAAAAAGATTGTATTAAAGTAGAACATTGAAAGAGTGATGGGTTCAAGCGATTATCAGAATTAATGAACAGAAATCTGGGTTTCTGATACTCTATTATATCACCATACAAAATATCATCAGGGTGTCTCACCCCAAATGCCTCTTTCTCTTGGGAAAAAAAGCCTGTATTTCTCATGCTAGTGTGAATACTAATTGACTAACATTTTCAAAGCATATTGTGCTGTTCAGATGAAAGACTTTTCTAAATGCAAAGTATTATTACATGGTAAGTTCATGACTGGAGCAAATTTTTAAAACAAACCATATGAAAAGCAGAATTAAGAGTGGAAATGCTGATCCAGCCATTAATTGCTGCACATCAAAGTGGGCAGAGGGTCTCCTTTTATGTTGTTTATTTCAAACAAACAACTCTGGGAATCTCCTGTGGAAATGAAATGCAAAAACCAAAGCTGTGTCATGGGTATTTTTGGTTTATCTCCACATGAATCTTAGATTCATCATGTGGAGAGAATGTGGAACACATTTTTTTGCCCCGTATACACCGACTTTCCCACAATGAATAAAATCCATTTTCTTGCACAGTTTGTCTTCTTGCTCATGCTCGGGTAACAAAATAACCCAGAAAGCAGGAACACCCTGTCCCTGAACCCTGTTGAAAACGAACTAACTAAATAAATAAATAAATAAAAGGAAAAGGGGGATGACTCGGAGGGTTCCCAGGGATGACTCGGAGGGTTCCCAGGGATGACTCGGAGGGTTCCCAGGCAAACCTGCCCGATTTAACATCACATACAAAGTGACCACCGACACATGAACCCCAGAGCTCCTAATTCCTGAGCTATTGCTCAGCAATGAGTAATAAACCCTTGCTCAGTGACTCACACAGGCACTGAAATACAGCCAAGTGTCAATAAGCATCCAGGTTTTCGGGAATGCGAGTGGGAAGGGGAAGGTCTCTTGTATCTGCCTGTACT
Source organism: Motacilla alba alba (assembly GCF_015832195.1). NCBI lineage: Eukaryota > Metazoa > Chordata > Aves > Passeriformes > Motacillidae > Motacilla > Motacilla alba. The sequence continues at coordinate 43,397,018 of NC_052016.1, read as the reverse complement.
GGGACGGGGGAGAAGCCTGGCAGGCTGCAAGGATATGTCTGCACTTTAGTTATGGCTGTTGGTACACAGACTGTCATACCAGACGCTCCAGCACATTTAGTACTCAAAGCAATTTTGCTTCTGTTTTTCATCTTCTCTTCCTCCCTGCTTCCAGCACACACGTAGACCTTCTTTTTCAGATTTAATCCTTCAGTTATCAAGATGTCACTGCTCCAGATACAGCACCCAACTGGGAGTTAGCTGTCAGTGGAGACCCTTCTCTTGCTGCAGGAAAAGTTTAGCTTTTGCCAGGGAAATTGATGTGAATACACAGTAACAGAGGCAATCAGCTTCAGTGAGACAAAAAAAAAATTGCTTATGAACTGTTTATAAACAGTTTACAAATTGTACTGAACAAGGCATACAAGCTGGGCTGATTACAAGTGTATTCTAAGGGTTAATCCTAGTTGGTTTTGCATGTTTAAATATTAGACAACAGCTTGAAGATACACCTCCATTCTTTAGGATGAGAGGAGTCAGGCACTTCCCAGCTGGTGATTCACAGCCCCTTAGGTGCTGATCTTAGGATGGGAGAAAGTGGCCTCTGGTGGTATCTTTCTCTGTTTGCTCAAGATTAGACTCTGCTCACCTATCTTAGACCATCCCTCCTGTTTTCAGCAGTTAAGCAACATCTAATGTTTTAGGAACATTTTGTATAATTTTGGGCTTCAAAGGTTTTTCATTCTTTTTGTTGTGTTACACAGTTTTTTATTACACTGCATTGGCAATTTGACACTTGTGCAAGTGATAGTTTGTCTTCTGATAAAAAGATGGTATCTGTTTCCCCTTTATTATTCTGGTGGTTCAGTTTTGAGAATCTGTCCCACTAACCCTCAGCTGCTCCCTGCACTGAACTCTCACATACTCTGCTGTAGTGGAAAAAGAGAGTGGTACTTAGGAGTTGTCCATGTTGACATTCACAGCTCCATTTCAGTGAAATATGCACTGCTGCATAGCCTGTCCACCCACACACTGCTGCTAGGTGCATGATGTATCCTGTGGAAATGTTTGGGTTTTAGCAGCTCTTCAGATTTTAGAGATTATCTATAATTTGTGCGTGCACTTTGAACAGGGAATGTCTCTACCTTTCTCCCCTGTGATTCTTTCCGTTGCTGTCTCTACTGTTGTTGGGAAACAGAGTTTTATGTTGATTTTGATATGAGTTTTGGACATGAAGATATTTTGTTATCAAATTGCCTTTTGTGATTGCTGGGAAGTGTCTCCTCACTAATAAATGGCTCGCTGTAATCTTTGCTGCTTGCAGATTTCTCTGTATCAGTGATGGATTGTCTCCACTCAGCTCTAGAGAATGAGCTTATTCATCAGCATTGCACATGCCAATAGGTGTTAGCAGAGTTAGTCTGAGCTCCCTAGGGATGGGCCTGTGGCTTGCTATATCCTTCACTCTTCATTTAGAAGCAACACAAATTAGTTCACCATTAAAGATTCATTACAATATAAATTATGTTCACCATTACAATGATCTATGTTATCCTCTTGTATTAAATGGCAATTCATAAAGCATTAACTTTCACATGTGGCATTTTCCATGGGTTAAAAAGCTTTTGGAAGCCTCCTAGACTTCTGCATGGATCCAATAGCCTGTCTGGATGTGCTGGCAGTATTTGCATTTAACAGCTACAAGTATAGACTCTTCTTACTTTGCCTACTAATTCATTCATCCCCTTTGCAATGTCACAATTCCCCACTGTGACCTAAAGAATGTCTATTTGCAAAAAAAAAAAAAAAAACAAAAAAAAAACCTCAACCCAAACTCATTGCTGCCTGGTTCAATGTTATAATTGCTGTCTTCTCCCTCCTCTTCAAATAAAAACCCCAAATAAAAACCAACAAAACCAAAAGCAACAATACCCCTCTCTGACACACAGGGCTGGCAACTTGTGCTGCAGAAGTTTACAACATCAGCAGAGCCAGCTGCTGTCCACCTCCTTTGCCAGAAGTTGATTTCTCAGAGCAGAGTCAGCAGAAGCACATCTGCCCAGCTCCCAGCAGCCTCACTGCAAAGCTGGGCTGCAGCTGGAGCTTGGCAGGCCATTTTATTTAATGATGGGCAGCAGCTTTGATTAAAAGATGAACACACTGAAATTCCATTCTGCAGCTGTCTCATGCATGCAGGTTCCATGAAATAAAGTGTATTACCCAAACTGACAAATCTTCTCAGCAGAGTGTCTGAGAGATTTTTCTCAGTGAACCATCTAATATAATTTACTTTTAGCAGTGCAAGTACTTTTATTAGTGTTCATTTCCTACTTTCTGGTTTTCCTGTCTCTGCAATAAATAGGTACTTGTTGACTACAAGCACTCAGGAGTAACGCTGTTTGTTTGGAATGAAGGGATAAGGTCAGTGATACAAGGCTGCTAAGCTTCTGCTAGTGTGCAAACAGGAGAAATGTCAAAAAAAAAAAAAGCTATGCTGATTTATATCAGTCAAAACTACAGGCCCATTGACTTCAAAAATGTTAGCCCTCGTTTATTTTAAGATGCATAAGAGACTCAAAGTTTCCTAAAATCAGACCTAAAGGCTTTTTGGAAGATTATTTTGGAGGTTAGAGAATTAACTGAAGGCTTGATGAACAAATAAAAAATTTTGAAAACCTTTGTACTGCCAAAGAAGAGCACTTAATTATGAAAACCAGCAAACATTTCTGCTTTACTTATGTAAATAACATGTTTTTATGCCACATGATCTGAAGCCTGTCACTTTTTTAAAAAGATTATTTTATAATCGCATAGGACTCTGCAAAACTGACCTTACATATATTTTTTTAAATGGCAGCAAGACTGAGAGCTCTGCTCCAGGTAGGATAGTGTGCCAGCAGCTGAGTACATCTGTATCTGTTCTGCAACTGACCTTTCAAGCTACTTCTCACTTTCAGCTGTTTACTTTGCTTATCAGCCCTCTATTTCATCAATAGAGCTCTGAAGAGCTCTGTCATGCATAACTGGATGCACAGCAAGGTCAGTGAGAGGCTGCTGCCCTCTGTGAACTGGTTATCACTCGGAAATTTTGTGCCAGTTTTCCCTCTCCCAAAGAGTTTAAAGGAGGCACACCTTTGGATACAGCACTAATGAGAAGATTTCACCAGGAGGCCATGGTTACAGTTTCACTTGATGGCTCCTGATTGTTAATGGCAGAGCTAATACAATTATACAGAAGCCAGTCAAGTTAAAGCAGATTTCTAAGGGGATCTTGTACCACACCAGCACCAGTTTCTCTAAGAGCCTGAGAAATCTTCAACAGATGAATTCTTCCAGTCCTTACTCTTACTACAGTTCTTATTTGAGACGTGCCTGCTAAGAAAGATATTCTTTGGCATAGGGATGAGTATAAAGAGCATTATATAAATATAGCACTTGGAGAGTGCTCCACCTAACATCAGCAAGCCTTGTCTCCTAGGAATGATATTCAAAAAATGAAGGTTGTTGAAGATGAGTGAAGAAATGCTTTGCATGTAGACATGCAGATTTCTTAACAATATTTTTTTTATGATATCCAGGTTTACTTGGCTCTGAAGCCATTTTCAGAATGTTCACTTAGGCACAACCTGGTATTATTTTCTCATTTTTGCAATGTTCGAAAATATCTATTTTTAAACCTTGCCTTTTCACACATACAATTAAAACATTTAAAAATCTCATTGTGAAACATGCCAATGAATACACTTACGAAGTAAAACTATCCTCTCTGATTAAAAGCTTCTCAGACAGTTTTGTCTTTTCATCATATAGACTCATATTGCCCTAGAACACTTATGAATGTTAGAACATGACCTAAAATAAATAGAATTATAAAATGATAGAACAGTTTAAAAGCCATCTAGTAGCAACAGCCCTGCAGTGATCAGGGACATCTTCAACCAGGTCAGGCTGCTCAGAGCCACGTCCAAACAGACCTTGAATGTTTACAGAGATGGGGCATCCACCACCTTTCTCAGCAATCTGCTCCTGTGTTTCATCACTCTCATCATAAAAAATGTTTCCCTTGTATTAGTCTGAAACTATAAAAAAGTTTAAAAAGCTAAAGCTACTCTGACCAAACTGTAGTATGAAGATAAATATTTTGTTGCTTTACAACCAGAGAAGACTGTTAAAACTTTAGTGGTCATGAATTGTTAAACTTGCTGCATATCAGCTATACATGTACATGTTTCCATGCCATGGCAAATGTGAGCTATTTAGAAACACCTTAACTGTCTGTCTGTTTGCCTCAGTCAGGCTGAAGGGAACACAGATCACTGTAGTGCACTTTCATTTGTAGTTAACCCACCCTGAACTGCCTTCACCGCAGCAGTAAGTGAGGATGTGCATGGGTGGACCCGCTTACACAGTAATTTTATCCCTCAGCAACTTGTATAACGGCTCCTGTTCATGTGTCTGAGTCTTTGATTACCCTCTTGACTACTTTTATATCACAAGACATTATTGAGACACCTCTTTTTTTTCTTTTCTTTTTTTTTCTTTTTTTAATTTTTTTTGTAAGCTGCAAAGCCTCACTCGGCATCATTTTAGTGAATCCATATTGTTAATTCAATCTCTCAACTGCTCAAAGTTTTCTAGCAAAAGTAATGGTCCAGGTCAGACTTGTGCCGTATTACCAGTTGGATGTTAGTCTGATACGCTCCTTCAAATAACAAGCAGAATTAAAAAAAAAAAAAGATTTTTTACGTCTTTTTTTGACTTGAGAATCTTCTGTTTAGATATGTATGATGTTACTCAAAAATAGTGTTACTATGCTAGAAGAAAAAATGTACTCTTGCACTGTATATGGAACCATTTTTAAATTTAAAATATGGCTAAAATTTATAGCTCGACTATAGCTCTAGTACTAAGTCTTACTGAAGCCAATTGTAAAATCTATGCCACCTTCTATGACAGGAAGCTTGAAGCCTATGGATATTAAAAATTTATTTTTAAAACAAATCAACATTAAATGCTTTTATATCACTATAAATTGATAGAGACGTTTAACAGTGCATTGTCTTTGCTGTTCTGTCCTCTTCAAAACTTTGGGCACTGAGGATCATGCATGTGCTCTATAGGGTTACTGCACTGCTTAGGATGTATGTAGTAAGATGGGAGTAAAAACAGCAAAAGAACAACCAAAAGACAGCATTTGTATTGGAGAGGAAGGGAGAATTAGTGACTGAAGTATGTTTATTTCCAGCCTCATTATTCATTTGAAGAGGCATAAGTCTAAATCATCATCATTATCACTTAAAATTAGCCAAAGCCAAGAAAGAGGTCCAGGAGTCTGATTAAGGCATCACTGCAGAGTTTTTTTGTCTGGATGACAGTGAAGTCTCTCACTGCTGAAGAATAACACCATGAGAGCAAGGAAGTAAACTGTGACAAAGGCAGCCTAGTGATAGAAGACAGAGTAAGCAAGGGACTGACAGCCAGGATGTATGGATCCTGTTCCCAGCTCCATCACTGTCTGACTATGTGACCATGAACAAGAATCCTCTGCATGTACCTCCATCTGTAATGTGTATGAGAAAATATGGAGTTAGCACAGTAGAATTAATCCTACCTATATGTTAAAAAACCTTTGAATTTCATGGGACAGGCTGCAGTAATAAGGATTTTTAATACCAGAGAGGCTTTTTCTCCCATTGCAAGGGTCTGCTATTTTATGGCAGCATCTGTGGCATTCTGTCTGTGACACTGGGTCTTGTGTTCACTAGAGGTGAACAGAAGGGTTCTGTGGCTGCTGCATCCAAAACAGACTTTTGTGAATCCTTGTGGATTAAACATCAAGTATATAATTTCTTGCACATGGGGAAGGTTGGCACAATGATCCCTGTGGTGTCTTCAAATCCCAGCAGGATCAGGGCAGTGATTGTACCCCTGTACTTGGCGCTGGTGATGCCGCACCTCAAATCCTGTGTTCAGTTTGGGGCCCTTCAGTACCAAAAAGACATTGAGGGGCTGAGGCTTGGCTGGAGAACGGCAACTGAGTTGGGAAAGGGTCTGGAGCACAAGTCTGATGAGGAGTGGCTGAGGGAGCTGGGGGTGTTTAGCCTGGAGAAAAGGAGGCTCAGAGGAGATCTTATTGCTCTCCTCAGCTGCCTGTAAGGAGGCTGCAGTGAGGTGGGCTCAGTCTCATCTACCAAGCAACAAGAGACAAGACCAGAGGAAATGGCCTCAAGTTGTACCAGGAGAGGTTCAGATTAGAAACTAGGAAAAACTTACCCACTGAAAGGTGACCAAGCACTGGAATAGGCTGCTCAGGGAAGTGGGTTCACTCACCATCCCTGAAACTATTTGAAGTCATATAGATGTAGTGTGTAGGGACATGGTTTATTGGTGGACTTGGCAGTGTTAGGTTAAAGTTGGAACCTGATGACTTTAGGTCTTTTCAAATCTACATGACTCTGTGATTCTATCTGTGAATCAGTTGGCTCCAGACTCTTCTACAGCATTTACAGTTTTTCTAGTCACTATTTGTTGTACAGAGGGGTCCCAACCAAAACTCATTACTCCAGTTGTGTTAGGCTTCTCATGTCACAATGAATTTCAATTAACAGTCTGAATAGTATATAGTCTGTGCAAAATCTAATAAACCAGGGGACACATGGCTGCACAATGCCAGGAATTCTCAAGGTATCTGATTTGAAAATCACTACAATGAAAGTTTATAACTGCAGCTCAATTCATTTCGTGAGAGGAAAGATAATGCCGTAGAAGAATAGACACTATACAATTCTGCTTTATATGTCAGAGATGCATTCTTTTCTAAGCTTAAAGAGTATTTCATTGGCATTCTTTTAGATGCCAAACTGTTAAATGCAAGGCCACAGCACAAAGAGGTTTCTTAAATTACTGGAGGAATAAATTTGGTCTTGTAACATGCTTTGTAATTTCAATTGCATTCTGCAGCAACTCTCAAATCCCCAAGTGTATATGGAATCCCACTCCACAAACCATTGTTTCCTTCCTGCTGCTGAAAAATAGCTTAAAAAAATCCTAAGACCTCAATGATTAATATAAGTGTGCATTTCATTGCTTTCATAGCTTTTTTTTGTAATGTTCTTTCTAGTTTTTTAATCAAGAATGTGACCATCTCTTTTGTTCAATTTGCATTCAAGAGAGGTTTGCACATTAGACGAAGTACATTCATGCACATCTGACAGCAAGCACTCGGCAGCTTGGAGATAATGAATCTAAATCAGATTCAGGCTTTATTTTGCAGTGCCAGGTAAATTTTAGAGGCCCAGCATTTGTAATTTATTTCTCACTAAGATGAAAAAGTCAGTTTGATGGCTACTGTCAGCCAATAGGAGATAAAAGATGAGATGGCCCCTGCAAGGCACTATTCAGTGGCTGCACAAAAGTAGGGAGACAATTTGTGGCTGCAGAGAAAAAAGTATTTTTACACCTATAAATTTATAATACATCCCTGCTCTGAAAAGCACATAAGCTAGAATTTTAAAATTAAGGAAATAAAGCATGTGAAAGAGTCCACACAGTAACAATAAAGTCAAAAGCATACATATGTATATATATCTTCTCGTGGCAGTGTGTGCATGAGCCAAAAATGCTTATAATCCTGTGCACTTGTTAAAAATAGCCCTGTCCAATAACCTCAGCAGTCATATGCAACCATGTCTGCAGCCCATTTAGAAATGAGACACTACAGATACAGCATTTCCCTTACTCCCCAGTTCTCACTTTTTGCCAACCCACTGTAGAAGGGCTGTGTAGGAATTCCCACCTTTGCCATTTGACCTGTCATGTAGCCCGAGGCAAACGATTTCTCCCCTGCCTACATTCCCGGGCTGCATCAGAAGCACTGTGATCAGCAGGTCAGGGAAGGGATTCTCCCCCTTTATTCCACTCCCATGAGACCCTACCCAGAGTGCTGCATCCAGTTCTAGACCCCCAACATAAGAAAGATGTGGACTTGTTGGAGCAGGTCCAGAGGAGTCCATGAAGATCTCAGAGGTCTGACGTGGTAGCTGGTGTACCAGCTGGCTGGTGGGAGGAAGAAAGCTTTGACAAGCTGGCATGACATTGACTTGGCTTTTATGCAGATTGTTCCTGATGAGGTCAAAATCTCTAGATTTTTCCAGTTTATAGATACAAAGTAAGAATAGTGGTATGTTTCTTCTTGTGTCTTCTATGCACTAACAAACTCCCTGATAATATTCTGGCCTCAGTGATGCACTGAGGCCACAGTGCATACTCCTTTTCTTCACCATCTGAGTCTCCCCAGGAGTGTGTCTCCATTTATGACCAATTTTTTTAGGGAGAGACCCAAAGACCAGACAGACAACCCTACTTCCAAGAGTCTTTTTTCCCCCATAGTAGTTACGAAGTTGCCACAGTCCTCAAGTATGAGGTTTAAATATAATCACTGCCTACAGCAGGGGTGTAAATATCCTGAACACACCTAGAAAAATGCCATGTGCCCTTTAAGGAGAAATCACAAGGTTGTGGAATCAAAGTGCAACAGTCTATTCTATTGAGTGCCTGGAGGCAAGGCAAGGAAAAACAACCATATCCATCTAGTAATCTTTTGCTCTGCAGTCTACTCTTTTCTGCATGCACTGCATATATAATTTATCCACAAATATATTAAAGCATATTAAAAATACACATGCAGACAGCAACACTAATAGAAAGATAACCTGGAGAGCGTTCGTCTAGCAAAGCAGACGTGAACTTCATGAGAGGGATGCAGGTACAGAAGCAGTGTTGATCGTAAGATGAAATTGAACATGACTCTTCCACTGTTTTGGGGGGCAATCAGAGCACTAGTTTTTCCACAGAAGTGGTTGTAGTGATGGTAGTGATAGTGGTGGTGATGTTTTCACCATTTCAAGAATAAAAGAGCCCATTAAAAAAAAAAGAAAAAAAAAGAAAAAAGAGGGATGCAGTGACCTGCCTTCTTCAGCAAATATATAATTACAACATAAAGAAGTACAGGTTATATGCATTACCTAACTACATGCACAGTAAATACATTATATGTATAATATGCGGTGCATATAAATTCCAGATAGGGAATTTATGGGTTACATGTGGATTGAAATGCCTAACCAAGCACGGCTGTTCATGCTCCTGGACTGAAAAGTTCTTTGAAGATGCTCCTTAAGCACTAACAACTGCTCTCGGCGGCTTTGCTCTGCTGCCCTGCTCCGTGTCCCGCTAAGGTCCCGCGTCCTTGTCCAGGGTCCCCAGGCGCTGGAGCGCCCACCAGACGCCTTGATGGCGGCTCACGGGGACAGTGCGGACACAGAGGGGCGAGCACCGCAACGCCGCGGCCGGGCAGCCCCGCTCCCACCGCCGGCTCCCGGGGCGGGCGTGCCGCTGTCCCCGGCGGGGGCGGGCCCGGGCCGGCTCCCCCTCCCCGCCGCCGCCGGCTGAGCCTTAACAGGTAACGGAGGAGGGGCGGCCGCCACGGGGTTGCGGTGGGATCTCCTTCCCGGGTTTTCTTTCGCTTCGGCGGGTGCGCCGCGCCGGGCTCACCTGGGCAGGGCACGCCTGGGCCGGCCCGGGCCGCGCCCGCCCAGCCCCGCCGGGCTCCCTCCGGCAGGAGCAGCGCGGCGATGGTGCCGGTCTGCGCCGGGGGCTGCGCCCGCCGCCTGCTGCGGATGGCGGGCGCTGGCCGGGGGCCGCTCCTGCTCGCCGTCACCCGGGCCCGCAGCAGCCAGGCAGGGGGCACCGCCCCGGCCGGCCCCGGCCGCGCCCTGGCCGTCAAGAAGCGGGGCTACGACATCACCAGGAACCCCCACCTCAACAAGGTGGGTGCCTTTGGCGGGGTGTTGCGGGGGCGGGCGCGGCCCGGCCTCGGGGGGGGGGGGGCGGCGGACGTGGGGAAGGCCCGGCTCGCAGGTGTCCCGGTTGGTGGGGGCTGTCAGCGTCACCCGTGACCGTCCCTAGGGAGCGGGGACGGTCCCAAAGGGGTGAAATGCTGGGGAGCGGGAGCGGCCGTGGGCTGACCTGAACGGAACAAGGGATGGGTGCCCGGCTGCTGGCTCGGTACTGCGGCCTCCTGGGGAGTCGGGCACCTGCCTCCCCTCTGACCGCTGTCCTGCTGCCGCAGTGGCACTCACTGACAGCCTGGGTAGGGCAGAAGTGCCCTTGCCTGGGAACTGAAGCTGTTTGCCTGAAATCACAAACAATTGGGATGGAGAAAAATACAAATACAACTTCTTTTTAAAGTCCAATACCAAAATCTGGGTTATTTATGTATATATTTATATATATATATGTATGTATGTATGCATGTGTATTGTTTTACACATGTAGCAGTGAAATTGCTCATTTACACCTTCATGATGAAACAAGCATGTGTGGCTGTTATTGTTTTCACTCTTCCTTTCGTAGCGTATCCATAGCTCTGTGTGCTCCACTACCAAAGCAACATCTCGCCCAGCTGAAGATGTGTTTATCCTCAATACTGTGGAAACATTAACAATACAGTTGCAATAAGAAGAATTTTAAGAAATGCTTTTGGAGAAAGCTTTTAGCAAAGTCTACAAAGCATGTGAAGTGAGACCCCATAACTTTACACTGCTTTTCATAATTTGAAGGGAAAAAAATAATCTGGGTGCAAATTTTGGGATCAAATATGTCAGACTCAAGAATGTTGGGTTCTACTTTCTTGTGTTAATATTACTAGAAATAACTACAAGTGTATTATTTACCTAAAATGAGCAGGTGTTAAACATGGTATCAAAATTGATTGATTGATTGGGCTGTGACTATTTGTCATATGCTTAGTACACAGTTATCCAGTCCATGAGCCTCCTATGTTGTCTTCCAGACTGGAGACCCTTTAGATGACCACTTTTGCTTTGTGTAGGATGCTGTACATTGACCTGCATCTTCTGGTTCCATTTCAGCGTCCACAGAGATGAATCCCAAAGGACCAAGGCATGTGATGACCCTGGCTATTACTCAATATGTGACAGCTTTGTAGGCAGTCTGGTTTGAATCATTATATAGTGCCTGTGTGTAAGGCTGAAGAGTAAGGGACTGCCAACTAGGTCATAAATAACAGTAATTTGTTGGCATTAAGAGGTTTTGATGAGTGCTTCATGATAGTTACAAAGAGTGATATAGCTAATGATGCTTGTTTTCTTGCATATATGGATTTGAACTGAAAAACGAATACTTTGACCTTTCCTCTATGTAATGCAATAATAACACACAAACAGTTGAATCTGGCTGATGCAAGAGTAGGTTTTTAATGTCCTGTTTTATAATTTTCAGAACTGAGGCTTTTCTTGAGTGTTTTCCCTCCTGCCAGTGAAATAAAGTGTTTTTCTTGACATTTAAATGGATTTTTGGTCCATGTGGAGGGAAGGGTAGAAAACTGTTCCTGTTAGAGGAAAATGTACTGTAGTGTACAGTATTTAATTGGCCATGAGAAGTCTCCCAGCTGGTCTCCAGCCTGTGTGTTTGCTGTTTGTTATGTTTCTCAGTCACTGAGATAAATCCTCTGCAGAGCATCCAAGTCAAGAGATGGCTTACATCTATGGTAAGAGATGAGGACTGCCTGTATATGCACCTAGGTAACCCATCCTTACTAAACACTCAAGACCTCTTTCCAGACTTTTCTAAACAGGCTTCCATTTCTCTGTGGCTCTTAGCAGTTCATTGTAGCCTCTGAAGAATTACCTGTGTTCAGCTGAAACGGTGTTTTTCAGGCAGTTCATGTGTTGTCAGCGTGGGATTGGTGGCCCTTTGGTCTGCTGTGCTGCAGCAGTGTGAGTCAAAATTAGGGATCCCTAATTTAGGTAGGTTTTCAGCTGTTGTACTCTCCTCACATTGCAATTGCTCTTTACCCCTTTGGTAACTAAATGCAGGCATAGGGTTATTGCTGTTTTTTTGCAATGGATCTCACTTTAATCTAAATTTTCAACTGACTACAAGCAGCTCTGCAGGGAACAGTCCTTACATCTCTCCAAGAACCTCTAAAAATGTACAGAAGTGAGACTTTATGCAGCGTTTCACTGCTTTATTCAATGCCATGGGTGTTTTATAGCTTTTGGATGAAGTTTAAGCTGTCAGTCTGAAGCTGTCAAGTGTGTGGTATTTATACAATGAAGAACACTGTCCCTTCAGCAGAATTGCAGACAGATTTACAGTCTGAGGTTATTGATCTAAGTCTTTGCTTACTAGGTTGAAGGTGCTTTGAAGAAGAAGCAGACTCAAAATCTACTGCTGGCAGGTTCTCTGTAATATCCTAAATATTAGTAAAAGTGATAGCAGGCTGTCCTCTGAGAAGTTTCCCTGGTTTCCAAAGCTGCCTGAGAAGAAGAAGAAAAATCAAAATACTAGTTATGAATTTAATAAATTTGCAGTTGTTTCTTCCCTTTGGTCTTTGTTTACCATGTACTACATTTGCTACTACTGTGGTATTCAAATACTGTTCTTCCTTGTGTTGTGAAATGTGACAATCCATGTTTAATCCAAGGACAGGACTTGGGAAACATCAGCATTCTTGTGAGAGGTACTTGCAGCTTTAAAAGGCAATAGCAGTTGATGTTATTTGTCTGAGGAGTCTCAGAAATAAGTAGAGGGTGAAAAAGGACTTGTCACGTGTTTTTCTGAAGTGCCTCATGAAGAAGTTCTTTTCTAGACCTTGAATGCCACAAAATTGGAAAACCTAGAAATTTTAACAATGTCAGATAACCACAGAGCACTGGTAAGAGTGTTCTGTGGTGATCCAATGAAAACTGGACTTGCTGAGAAGTAAGTCTGTTCTACTGTGGAGCATTAGCCTTTTGAAAAGCTGATTCAGTCCTCAGACCCTGGGAGGAAAGATGGGGCTTCCCTTACCCACCTTGTTTATCAAAGCTGCCATGTGTTTCGTGTGATCAGTGTCGTGTTCTCTCTGACACTGCTGTCAGTTCTTAAGATTTGTGCAGTTCTATTCATCTCAGATGTGCCTTTTATGATTCCCAATTTTTCCAGGGACACTGTCAAATTCGTATGACTTTTCTGTATTTGAACAAACACAGGCTGAGTGGGACAATTTGACCACACACCTGCAGGGACTCAAAAATCTTCTTGTGGCCAAAATTGACTGTAACTTTGCTGATGACATCTGAACTGGAAGGATGATGACACTTCTTGCATTTTTCTGGAAGTTCTAATTTTGAGATAAGTCATGCTTGCTTGGAGATCTGCCATCACAAACAGATGTCGCACTGGAGGTCACAGTTTGTTTTCAGAGTGGCAGGATATTGCCCTATTTGAAGGGTTAAGATAATCCATTAAACTTTCCTGCAAGTGCAGTGCAGGGATCTGACTTTGTAGTCTCTGAGTACATCTGGATAATACTCTCTGCTTCTGTGATGTGCATGCATGTTCTCCATTGTTTTTCATGGAATGTCATAATGAATTACCAAAAAAAAAAAAAAAACAAAAACCCAACAAAACAAAATTACTAGTCTGGATCTGTAAGAATCAAACCTTAAAGAACTGCTGTAGGTTTCTGCAGCATTTTTTGAATGTACTGCTGTATACATGATTAAAATGCAGCAAGGTTGTTTGTCCTTCAGCTTTGCAGGGATTGAAATTGAGCTAACCGAGGGTTCTTTGAACAGTGTCAGTAATTTGCCACTGCAGCAGAGAAACAAATCGTGTGATCTTGCACACGGCTGCACTTGGCAGCTGTGGTGAAACAGAGCTAAAATTAGGCGGATTTGTAAAATGATTTGATTTAAAAAAAATTAGTACTGAGCACAAGAGCAGTGCATCTGAAATGAGTTGGCAAGATCAAATCGAGGCAGAACTGTGTTTTGAAAGTAGTGAATCTCTCTAAACCCACAGGATTGAGTTCTTACAACTGGAGTTTCTCTTGAAGCTGGAGTTTTCAGTTGGCTAGCTTTAGGTCTGGATAGACACATAACAACTGAGTGATGCATGGGGCTTTAAGTGTGTGCATTCCAGCGTTTGTTAACTTGCCATCTGTTCGTGTTTTGCAAAGGAAGAGTATCAGGTGGGCAGAGTTTAGAGGTTCCCCTCATATTTTTTCAGGAGCCCAAAACTATTTGAGCAAGGTTTGAGGGGCAAATTTTAGCCTGGACTAGTTATTTTAGGGGGAAAAAAATCCATTGGGGGGTACTAAATACTTAAAAAAAACCACCTGCCTTAGAAAGTCCTCAAACTGAAAATGATGAAAAGATGGGAGAGTGCAGTGGAAGAGTATCCTATTAACCTGTGTTATTTACTCTTCTTAAGGCTTGTGGCTGTGGGAGACAGGATGCACGTATGTGAACTCACCTGATGGTACTATTGAGTTTCTAAGGATATCAAACAAGACACTTGCAAGTTGCCAAACCCTGCAAGTTTAGACCCAAGCAAAACTATAGGTGAGAGATGACGTTTTGTCAAATCAGCTTTTAAATACTCTAGCGTAGAAATGTGAGGGAGCTGGAGCACTGTGCATTGTGATGAGCCTTGACGGTGCCTGGAGCAGAGAGGCTCTTTATATGTTTGTGCTTCATTAGTCAAGCTAAGGTGCCTGTATCCCCATGACTTCAATTGGAAACAAACTCCACGGAGATGAGCTTTCGCCAAATATTTTGGCAAATGTGGTGGTGTTCTGGAAATGTGGTTGCTCAGTTAGATTTGTTTTGGCCATCATCCTGGCATGTGAACTTTCATTTTTATTTGCTTGGTGTTAGTGTCAGTCATATATTTTTCTGAGGCCAGACTGTCTTTTGGCAAGGACATTGCCTAATGTTTTGATGCCAAAGAACTTGTTGTTATGGTGTGGTCAGCAGACTGAGCCCAAACTAAATCTGTTGGTGCTTCTGGTATTAGCAGCAGCCTACAAAAGTCCCTTTACTCCCCCAGCTTGGATTCCAGTTCGTCTCCCTTATCATAGCCAAACCAAGAAGCCATCTGCCTTCCTGTCTGCCTGCATGACCTCTTGCCAGCACTGTCACTCTCCCCTTTGAGATGCTGCTAATGCTTTGGGAGTGGCGTTCCCATGGAAAAGCTTGGAAGTGCGTAGGATATCTGTTGCTGTGAGGGTGAGAAGGGTGCTGATGCAGACCTTGCCTCTGTGCTGTACTAATCCGGTAATATGTTGGTCCTTGTTTTCCCTTCAGCCCTTATAAATGAGATTGAGAGGTCTTGGAAGCATTGGTTGGGCAGCTTTTATAAGTGCTGAGTTTATGCTTGCACTCAGTATAAGATTTTAATAAAAATAAATTGGTTTTGGAACAATGTGCTTCTTTCTGTTTTCTGAAAATGTTGTAAAAATACCTTTAAAACTGCCTTAAAGTTGAGGAAATTCATCAGTTTGGCAGCTGCTTATGTTGCTTTCTTTTTATCATACCCTTTCTTTTGGAGAAGCCTTAATCTTTACATCAGGCATGTTTTGGTAAGGCAGAGCCAAGAATGAACATAGCTCTAGTTTCACAGGACAGACTAAGCTTTTCTGGCACTTGAATAAAATTTGCACTTAAGTAACACAAACTCCTTGGTGAAGAATATGAAAATTGATATTGTTGCAGTTAGAATGGATTTAGTGCTGAATATTGCAGCTTGTTCACATTCCTATTCCTTCCGTCTAGTGAAATATGGAGTAAGCTACTAGTTGATTACTTTGGAAACACTGTAGATGTTGCCAGGAAGACTGAGCATATTATGTGTGGGGTGAACAGTGTGTGCTCCACTGACCTCAGCACACTCCAAGCCTTGCCCCTCGTAAGTAGCACGATGATGTCACTGATGTTAGAGACTGTGCTGGTCACTCTTTCCGTAAAAAACTTTTTCCTAATATCCAACCTCCATTTCCCTTGATGCAGCTTGAGGCTGTGTCCTCTGGTTCTGTCAGTGGCTGCCTGGAGAAAGAGACCAATCCCCACCTGGCTACAGCCACCTTTCAGGGAGTTGTAGAGAGTGATAAGGTCACCCCTGAGTCTCCTTTTCTCCAGGCTAAACACCCCCAGCTCCCTCAGTCGTTCTTCACAGGGCTTGTGTTCCAAGCCCCTCTCCAGCCTCGTTGCCTCCTCTGGACGCGCTCGAGCATCTCAAAGTCCTTCCCAAACTGAGGGGCCAGAACTGGACACAGCACTCAGGGTGCGGCCTCACCAGTGCCAAGAACGGGGAAAGAATGCCCTCCCTGCTCCTGCTGGCCACGCTATTCCTGATAGAGGCCAGGATGCCCTTGGCCTTCTTGGCCACCAGGGCACACTGCTGGCTCATGTTCAGCTGCTGTCAGTAGCCCCAGGTCCCTTTCTGCCTGGGCACTGTCCAGCCACACCGTCCCCAGCCTATAATGCTGCAGGGGGTCATTGTGGCCAAAATGCAGGACTCAGCACTTGGATTTATTAAACTTCATCTTAATGGACTCTGCCTATCCATCCAGCCATTCCAGGTGTCTCTGCAGAGCCCTCCTACCTTCCAGCAGATCAACATGCTCCCAGTTTAGTGTTGTCTGGAAATTTACTAATGAAAGACTCAATCCCCTCATCCATGTCATCAATAAAGATATTAAACAGAACTGGCCCCAGCACAGACCCTTGAGGGACACCACTGGTGAGCAGCCACCAGCTGGATGCAAGCACTGTTCACCATCACTCTCTGGGCCTGGCCATCCAGCCAGTTCTGAACGCAGCAAAGAGTGCTCCTGCCCAAGCCATGGGCTGCCAGCTTTTGCAGGATTGTGCTGTGGGAGACAGTGTCAAAGGCCGTGCTGAAGTCCAGGTACACAACACCAACAGCCTCTCCTACATCCACCAGGCGGGTCACCTGGTCATAAAAGGGGATCAGGTTGGTCAAACATGACCTCCCCCTCCTCAACCTGTGCTGGCTGGGTCTGATACCCTGGCCATCCTGTAAGTGCTGTGTGATGACACTCAATATAAACTGTTCCATCACCTTACCGGGTATTGAGGTCAGGCTAACTGGCCTATAGTCACCAAGATCCTCCTTCCCACCCTTTTCGTGAATGGGTGTCACATTGGCCAGCTTCCAATTATCTGGAACTTTCCCAGTGAGACAGGACTGTTGAATGGTGGAGAGTGGCTTTACAAGCTCATCTGCCAGTTCTCTCATCAACCATGGAATGGATCCCATCTGAGCCCATAGATTTATGAACATCCAAGGGTCTCAGCAATTCGCTGTCTGCCTCCTCCTGGATAACACAGGGACGATTCTGCTCCCTGACACCATCTACCAACCCAGGAGGACACTTGTCCTAAGGACAACCTGTCTTCCCACTAAAGACTGAGGCAATGAAGGCGTTAAGCACTTCTGCCTTCTCCTCATCTGCAGTTGCTAAGTTCCCTCCCTCATCCAATAGAGAACAAAGGTTGGTCTTACCCTTCCTTTTGCCATTAATGTATTTGTAAAAACATTTTTTATTTTACGTTATGAAAGTTGCCAAATTAAGTTCGAACTGAGCTTTGGCCTCCCTAATTTTTTTCCTACATGCCCTAGCAACCCCCTTAAATACTTCCTGAGAGACCTGACCCTCCTTCCAAAGATACATCATCTTTTTATTCCTAAGTTCTTTCAAAACCTCCTTGCCCATCCAGGCTGGACATTTGCCTCATCGACTTGTCTTTCAGCACACAGGGACAGTCTGTTCCTGTGCCCTCAAGATCTCTGCTTTGAAGCATGCCCACCTTTCCTGGACTGCTTTGTTTTTAAGGGCTGCTTCTCAAGGAACTGTCTGAATGAGTCTCCAAAATAGGCCAAAGTCTGCCCTCTGGGAGTCCAGTGTAAAAGTCTTATTGATGTTCCCCCTGATTTCACCAAATATCAAGAACTCTATAATTTCATGATCACTATGCCCTAAGTGGCCTCCAACCACCGCGTCTCCCACCAGCCCATCTCTGTTTGCAAACAGCAGTTTAGTCCCTCCCATAGTCTCTCTCCTGGTGGGCTCACTCACCAGCTGCGACAAAAAGTTGTCCTCCACACACCTTAAAACCTTCCTAGACTTCCTCTTTTTTTACTGTATTAAGTTGTGCTGATTAAGAGAATGTAAATTGAATTCCTCTTTAGCTTCTGCAGCAGCCACCTCCAGAAGAACACTTGCTGCTGTTACTGACCTTTGTTCAGAGATGAGAAAGGAAAGTTGTTTTTTGATGAACAACTGTGCTCTCTTGTCACCCCTTGCTGAAGGTGGGACAGTTAAATTTTTTTATAGTATTTATGCCACTCCAGGGCTTTGGGATAGTTTTCTGACTTGCTGTAAATGATGCTGATCTACCTTCCTGCCTCACCTCACTTGCCCGGCTGATGGGACATACTGTGAAAACACACCTTTTGACAGCTCTCCTGTACTTTAGGTGTTTTACCCATTCTTCACTTCAAAGAGAGCCTCTGCCACCACGTACCCCCATGCAGGCAGGACTCTGGCATTTCTAGCACTGAGCCCCTGGCAGAGGTTGGGCCTCGAGCCATGCCAATGTGCATGGCTGCTGTAGCTGAAAGTTGGATGCTGCCCTGCACAGGAGGAGCCTTGCCTCTAACCTCTCTCTTAATTAAATGACATGCAGTTCTATAGATAGTCTTATTTTACTGGAGGGGGTTTAGGGTTTTTTGTTGGTTTGGGTTTTGCTTTGTCTCTTTCTTTTCCTCTCTTACTTATTTTTTTTTTATCTTTTTCTCACTGAAATACAGACCTGCTACCAAGCTTTGAACAGCCTATTGTAGCACTCACCCAAATAAATTCTTTTGGGACAGACTTAGCTTTAGAGCTGTTATAAGCAGGTCAGGCAGGCCTTGGTGCTTGGGAGAGAACAAACACTGCTGAAATTCCCTCTCTTTCAATAGAAGGCTTAGCACAACAGCAAACTTGACTACTTTCAGTTTAGAATGTGCTCCAGTGGAGATGATGAGCATGTTTTTAATTTTTTAACCTCCTCTTTGAGGCCCAGGGGTGATGCTATCTGTCTCCCCAGACAATGTGACATTTTGATAAATGACTTCTGTATTGTCAGCCTAATACAATATCATTCTTCTAAAAATGTTTCAAATGGCAAAGCTTTTTATAGTTCTGCAGCTGCCAAACACAAAACTAAGACGGGGTAACTGAGCAGACCATGGTTCTGACAAAGAAAATAAGGCCAATGCAAAAGTTTTCTGCATATCAACATTTTCTACTTTGCAGCTCTCTGTTGCACATGTAACCTTTTTCAACATGTGGACCCATAGAACTGAAACAGATTTTCAGTACCTTTCTCTACTGTATATATATAAAAAAAAAGATTAGCTCCATACCTTAGAGAATTCTATTCTGTATGTATTGCTTTAAAAATTTTAAGTCTGTTTTATAATAGGTCCAGATGGATTAGCTGTGTTCAGCCTCATAAAACATGTAGTTAAGACTTCATTGTGTTTCTAAATATTGGAAAAAGTAGGTTATTTCAAAAACAACAGTGCTATTTTCTCCTGGACAAGATGTCTTGAATGTTTTCTCTTTGGCTGGGCCAATGGATTTGTCATTTTGCCTAATGGTTAAATTCATTATGGAAACTATTAAATTCTATTTAATCTTCGTTTGAATGGTTTGATGTAAAACCTACAGGTGATTTCAGCTATGATTATATGCATTATTTGTGATTATTATAAAGAGAGAATGGATTAAACTGCCAAATCCTATTTTTGAAGTGTCCAGATTATTAAGAGTTTCTGTTGTCAAGATGGTCTAAGCAGGTAAGCAGGGCAGAGGCTGGAGCAAGAGATAACCTGTTTTATTGTGCCTAATGATTTAGAGGTGGAGGGATGTCCAGGGATTTTCATGTTCATAGCCCTTCTTCTACCAACTCTAGTTTTTCATATCCCCAGCTAGATTACTTGGTCCAATAAACAAAGAAAGAAAAATCCAACAAAAAAACCCCAAACAACCCTACCACAACCCAAGCCAAAAAACTTCTCCCTTTCAGCCATTTCTTACCTCACAGACATGATGTCTTCATGTTGTCACTTGTGTCTGTAGCTAATTTCTGTGATGAAACAACTGCCTCTGTAAATCAGGTTCCTTGATCACAATTACTGGAGGGTCAAGTCCCTTCTTTCCCCCAATACTGTATAAAGGCTTCTAGATCTAGCCATTAAATTAGAAAAGTAACAAAAATTGTTTGCTGAAGTGCTAAATCTGACTACTGGGGAAGAAAAAAAATCTAAAAATTGTATCTCCCATTGTTTTGGATTTTACTTTCTTTGACAAAACCTCTTTAAAATCTTGCAAAAAAAAACCAAAAAAACTGCAGCAAGAGAAAGTAATTTGCAGTAGTGGAGCGTGCATAAAGTCTGAATTCCAGCAGAATTCAGACTCTTTTAGGGAACAGTGTTGTACAATGGTTGCAAAAGTGTGAAAGACACTTGTACTAGAACAGCTTAGCAGTTCAGGTGTTTTCTGAGCAAGAGACACACAGTTTTTGGGAGAGGATCCCGAAATACTTGAAGTGATGAGGATATTGGGAAGAAGAATTGAAAGCTTCTCTTTTCCCCTGATGCCTGGCAGATACAGTGGCTTGATGTATGAAAGCCATGAAAAGCAATGATAGAGGTGACCATGTGCTCCAGTTAGGCAGCTTTGCAGAAAACTTTCCAAGTGGAATTCAGTGCTGGTTTTAATACAGAGGCTCATTCTGCAGTTTCTGCTACTTTACACTCACTGGTGAATTCGCTGCCATCGGTGGCTCACGAGTTTGTAAATTATATTCAAACACAGAAATAGATGTTCAAAGGTAAAGGTAAAATAAAAGAATTTTTTTTGTCTCAAGTTGTAAGGATTTTTAGAGCACATACCACTGTGACTTGTTGCTCATTGCACACGTGCAGCAGATTCCTCTTAGGTTTGGTAATGTGCCCAGGTTATGTGATGTGAAGCAGTATTTATTCGAAGGAGATGTGGAACATGCCTTTCACTCCATGTGCTGATGCCAGCAGCTTTTCCTGGCTTGTGTCTAGGGGGGAAAAATGCTTGCAACAGCAGAGCCCTGCCTGAGCATTGCTCCTTGGTTTCTAAGGGGCAGCGTAGGCTTAAGTCATTGGGAGGGTTTCTGTTGACTTCGGTCAACTTTACATTGAGCCTTTTTTGAATTTAGGAATAGGCAGCTGCACCATTCAAGATACAAGGTCATTTTCATTACAAACGATGAAGGTTAAAGGTAGTAGATTGTCAAATTTCATCATCTTGCTCTGGTAATAAATGGTAATTAAAATGAAAGCATGTGTAAAAAATTGTGCTTACTTATTGTTTTAGCCAAAGTCTCAAAGCAAAAATGGAATTTATTAATAATACCAATTTCTACTGATAGACAATCCCATGAAGGCTCCAGCTACTGCCATAGTTGTGTGTCCTAAAAATCAAAAGTGCATGTTAGTGTTCTTTATTTTAGTGTGGTCTGCCTAAACTCATTTATCTTCCATAAGAACTTTGGAGTGACCTGCTCAGTGATGCCTTTCCAGTGCCAGAAGCTGTCCTCTGGCATGCAAGCAAGAAGAGCTGGACTTCTTCACAAGACCTGCTGGTGGAAAAACAGGGGCACTAAGTGAGATACCTTGGAGAACTTGAAGCTGTCCTGCAGAGTTCTTGTAGCTTAATAAAATTTACAAAAGTACCTTTGAACTGTGACCTTCCAAATGTCCACTGGTCAAGGGTAATGGGGTGGGGTTATGAAAGCAGGAATGAGTACATGTGTCATGCTTGCTGAAACTGGGCCATTCTTCCTCGAGGCAAGTCATTGTTTTGTATTTAGCATGTTTATTGTATTTGGAGTTATAAGACAACAAAGTGATTTCTCATATAAATAGAAAGGAAGTTTGGGAAGGTGCTGGAAAGCAGTGGCAAGACTCTGGCTGCTGCTGTAAAATGGGTTAGTGCTGGCCACTTTTAAAAAGCTCATTACAATTTAAAGATAAGCTTTAATGGAATTGGCAGTGACAGTGAAACTGTAACCAGATCTTGTTGTTTTGTACAAGTGCCTTTCAGGTTTCTCTGCAAGGTCGAATGTCCTATTGACTGGCAGCTGGACTGTTTTCCTTGTAGGAATGTAACTGGTATTTGATGGAGTTGCAAAATGAGTTTCCCACTGAAGTCAAATATAAAAGAGTATGAGAGTCCAGCAGTTTCACTTCCTGCAAAGCTGGAAACCCTTGCAGTATTTATTAGGATTTCCTGCAGGGAAAGAGGGATATTAATCTTGTTTGACTTACAGAATCATAATATTTGTGCTGCAATTTGTAACACAGAGCAAGAAGTTTTCAATTAGTATTTCCTGAGAGATAGCAAATTCAGTGAAGTAGATGCTTTTAACTTTTCAGGTTTTGTTGTTTTTTTCTTTTTTTTTTTTTTGTCAGAGAATAACTATAACATCTCACAGGAGCTTAAATGAGGCACAGTGTTGGAGCAGGGAACAGCAGTGGTGAACGTGGCTACAGATCTGCTAGGACACAGTGAGCAGCTGGAACTGTTCTCAATTCTTTCTCAATGTCTGATTGGCACCATCATAATGTACTCTCTGAACTGCACCACTTTATCAAGTGTGGTGCTTGTAGGAGGCAGAAACTTGTTGATAAAAGAGTCACCTGGTCAGTTCATAACTGGTGTTCATTTTCCTAGTGTTGGAAAATTTTTTGCAAACTCTGAGCTGATTGCAGCAAACCCTGATTTAGGGCCCAAACCAAATTGGCTTGAAGTACTGTCAGCCTCCTTCCTTTCAGATTTGTAGTCATTTTATACTATGGAAAGCACTTTATGTCTCTTGAAAAGAGGCTTCAGCCTTTACTTTGGGGAAGCACTGTATTTTCCTATCCAGGCAGAAGAAGGCTGCTAAGAGAGGTGAGGCTGAGGCTTGAGCTGAGGAGCTGCAAGTATGTGAGAGTTTCCAGATCTGTGGTGGGCATGGTTACTAGCATCTGGACAAACTTTGTGCATTGTAGATGTTCCTCATCTCTGTTCTGGATGAGGTGGGCCAGGTATCTGTGGCTTCTAGGCATCCAGCATATAGTCTGTGCATATGCAGGGGCTGATCATATTTGGGATGCATTGGATTTACTGTCCACTTGCAGACTAATTCATCATGTGAGACTGAAGCTCTGACCAGCTCCTGGACTTTCAGAAATCACAGGGCAATAGCCAAAATCCTTATGTTTTTCCCCAACAGGAAATCTAGGTAGAAACAGAGGGAATGCCTTGAGATATCTGTACAGGAGAGAATAGATCTCAGAGCTCATTGTTTAGGAAGAGCATCTCTATTCATGTTTGTTAATTCACCTGACAAATGAGAGGTGAAGAGAAAGTATACTAGAAGTTTACTTTATACTTAATTGCTCTGCAAATTAAGAAACATCTTAATTAGCTAGAATGCATTGTTAATGTAGAATTTTCTCCAACTTGAGCGTAAAATGGTGTTGCAGATTACTTTCAGTCCAGTGAGACTGTGGTTAGAAATATGATCCCCAGCTGTAGCTTCCAGATTTTAGCAAAATATAGAAACTATTGAATTTGAACATCAAGACTGGAAAAAAAAAAAACAAAAACTGAGAGAAATATTTGTGGCTTATTTCTTATTCCTAATTCTTGGGACTTTCAAGGCATGTATCATTCACTTTCTGCTTTTCATTAACGAGATTCATTCAGACTACTGGAGCCCTAACACACTGCTGCATTACATCAAACACTTTTGAACCCTGTCCCATTTCTTATCAGTTATGGAGTAGAGTTTCTGAGTCACTGATAAGCATTCCAGAAAGGATCATGCAGTCATGGGCATCATGTTGTCATAATTTACATGTGGTTTTGGAGTAGTTCAGTGGGGAGCTGAATTTAGCTTGCCCAGGGTAATACGGGACATTTGTAGGTGAACATGAGTCTCAGAATAAATTCCCTCACCATTCAGCCAGCAAACCTGTTTGCTCAGTTGTCTTATTGTAGCATCTATTATCTGTACCAAAACCAATCTCCACCACAGCCTGTTAGAAACACACGTCATGTATCAACTGCTATATCCCATACATGCTATCAAATATGCATTGTTGTATAAAATGAAAAATATTTTGTGAAATATTTCCCAAAAGCTGTGCACAAAGGAAGTGAGTGGTAATAGACAGCTGTTATAGGAGGTTATTTTAATTCTGTTTACCACAGCTCACTTTTTAAAATTTTTTTTATTTAGTCACTTAAAATTTCTGGCTTTATTTCGTAACAGTTCAAAACTTTGAATCAGAGTATGTATAAGTTACAGATACCAATACCTGTAAACTTGAGGTTATTACCTTGTCTGCATAATTAAAATAGTAGTTCAAAGAGAGAACCAAAAGAGACTAAATATTTACACTTAAAGCTAGTGGGCCAGAAAGTGGGCTAGTGGGTGTGATGTGTGGTCCCCCAGTGACAGCTGCTCAACTATCTGATGAGACAGATGTAACAACCAGTGATTTCTTAGAAATCAAAAGATTATTGGCCTGGCTTTCCTCTCATTTTATTTAATAACACCTTCCAGCAAATGTCTAGGATTAGATCCAAAGCAGATTGAATTTTATGGGAAGCAAATGAGTATTTACAGCCCTTTGCAGTGAAGTTATAATCTTACTGGCTTTGTATTGTTTAAGGAAGTGCTTTGCTGAACTAGGGCATAGGTTTTTGATTTAGTATCCCACTGCTGTAAGACTCCGGGTGTCTTCTGGCTAACGCCTATCTGAGGGGTGGATTTATAGGAGCACAGCTGGGTTGTAAACAAATGGGGATGCACTTTGCTCTGCATTCAGAGGGAGGAGAAGCAAAACTGCAAGACAATAATCTGTATTTTTGAGTACCAGGCAAAAGAAAACCAACTGCAAAACTGAAATGAACTTGCAGGATGAGCTTCAGACAGTTTATGATGTCTCCAGTTGTCATTTACTGTATTAAATAAATGAGAAGTAAAACACAGTCACTTTCTATGTATAATCTGCCTTCAATTACATGGCATTTTTTCACTGTATCACTTTCTTTAATTTGGAAAAAGAAGAGTATAAGTAGAGTGGATGCATGGAAGAAGAAATCCTGAAGTGGTATGACCCATATATTGTAGTGGGTTTAGATCCTGGATTCTCTAATCACAGAATCACAGAATCATAGAATAATGAGGTTGGAAGAGACCTCTAAGATCATCAAGTCCAACCTATGCCCAAACACCTCAACTAGACTATAGAACCAAGTGCCATGTCCAGTCTTTTTTTAAACACATCCAGAGATGGTGATTCTACCACCTCTCTGGGAAGACAATTCCAGTATTTTATTATTCTTTCGGTGAATTTTTTTTTCCTTATATCCAATCTGTACCTTCCCTGACGTAGCTTGAGACTGTGTCCTCATGTTCTGTCACTTGCTGCCCGGTGGAAGAGACTGACCCCCACCTGTCTACAGCCTCCCTTCAGGAAGTTGTAGAGAACAATAAGGTCACCTCTAAGCCTCCTCTTCTCAAGGCTAAACAACCCCAGCTCCTTCAAATGTTCCTCATAGGACTTGTGTCCCAAGCCCCTCACCAGCCTTGTTGCCCTCCTCTGGACACGCTGAAGCATCTCAACGTCCTTCCTAAACTGAGGGGCCAGAACTGGACACAGCACTCAAGATGCGGCCTCACCAGCGCCGAGTACAGGGGAAGAATGACCTCCCTGCTCCTGCTGGTCAATGCTAGTGTAGGAGTTTGACCTGTCTTCCCCATGTGCTATGCAGTAACTGAGCAGTAAGATTGTACTATGATAGGTAAAATAGACACATTAAGGGTGCTTGGAGCCAGGATCTGCCTCCAAGCCATGGAGAGCAAAGCTTTCTAAACCATTCTCCCCAAATAGTCAGACATTAAATTTTGGTGCACTTTGTCTTGGTGTGAAAGAACATACTCTGAGACATTTGCAATTCTGATTCAGAAATCCCATGTCCCAGCTCTCTTGTTCCTGCGTTTGGAAAGCTAGCAAAAGCAAAGCAAAGTGTAGCAGTAACAAAGGTCATAGTGATAAAATACCATATGATAAATATATGATAAAAGGAATAAAACCCGCAGTCATGGCAAACTTGGGCCCTCTTCTATATGCCAGGCACTTTGCAAGCCAAAAGTCAATGTATTTCTTGGAAAGAAAACAGATCAGCAACGTTGTGTAAATGTTTGGGATTTGATCCTACAGATCCTTAGATACAGTTGCTTACAGTCAGGAAGTGGAATCTTATCTCCTTGATCCACATGGAAAGACTTATACCAGGTAGTAGTAGGGTCAGGATTATGCACAGATTCTGAGATTTGATGAGAACATTCAGTGGTAGAAAGATTGGTGAATAATGTGAGTGTGGATGCCTAGGTCTGCGCAAACAATACTCCAAGGCACAGATTTTCAGTAAGGACAAAAATAAACCCAGAGTATTTGCCTCTTGCTGAGTCTCAGCAATGTTGTTCCAACATAAACATAGCTTAGAAATGGTTGGCTTTTAGGAAAAACAATTTTATTTTTTTTAATGTCTCTGAGTTATTCAGGTAACCTCAAGCTTTGCAGAATTTCTTTATATTGTCTGGAGAGAAAAAGGCTTGTAGAAGCATCAGGTTAGCTATTATGCAGAAAGTTTGACTGAGGCCAGCATAATGTAATATGGATTCTGTATATTTGCATGTAATAGGAAATGACTTTAAAATGTGCAACTGCAGGGGAATCTCTTTGCATTTAATATACCTTCTAGTCAGCAGTAACATTGTCATAGATTCAAAATACTCCTAACAGTATAAGATTTGAACAGCTTAAATATAGTGTGGATGCTTATCGAAGTAGAATTTTACATTAAATTTGTCTGAAATTGCCCTTTTTTTTGCCCCATAGGCAATCACATGCATGTGCCTAGACCATGGTTTTTGGCAGAATTTGGCCTCTTTATTCTAAGTTCTGATTCACTCCTGCTGTTGTCTGAAATTCTCTTTTATTGTTATGCAGGCAGAGGCATTGGTACTGCCATCTGCAGTGCATCAGCATCTACATCACTCTGGAACTACACTGACCTCTTAGCATATGGTGACTTTTTAAGAACGTTCAAAGGCATATCCTTATCTTATGTCAAACAGGGAAATGAAGAGACTGAATGTGTTTTGTCATGTAACCAATTTGTTAGGTGAACATCAGCTTCAGCTTGTGTGTTCTGTGGTCTACAAATGATGTGTTTATCTACTTTGTGTTAATCCATATTTTGTATTTTACAACTAAAAAAACATTTTTCTGAAGCAGTAACAGATTTGAATAATATCTGCTAGACATGTTTGCAAAAGCTGTCTCTTTTAGAGCTCTTTTATTAATGTTGGATGTTGATAGTGAATAGAAATGCTTTGGAAATGCAGGCATAACTTCAAATCTGAAGCTGCATTCTGTGGAGAATCTATAACACTTCTGAGAAGAGTGTGAAATGTTTCATGCTATTAATACAACCTTATTTTGATTATGGCATGTCAGAAAACAATTTTAATGTAACTAAGGGGATTCTATAATCAGGAATATGAGATAAGGAGATGAGAAACAAAATCTCTGCCTTCTAATAAAAGCAAGACGGATTACAAAAGTGATTTGATGTTTTGCCTGTGTCTATACTGTATTTGGGCTACTTTGGAGGGGCCCAGATCCTGGTTCTGTCTGTCCATTTGTCTTGGTAAGCAGCTCAGCTTCATCTTTCATGAAATTGAAACTCGTGTGCAGCCCTCTTCAGGAAGAAGTATATGTGGTCCTATCTGTTGGCATCAGGTCGCTGAAAACTGAATGAGAGAGGGCATATCTGAGCATCCCTGTGATTTGCTGCCCCACAGGAGATATGCTTGAGTGAACTGTAAGGCACAGACTGTACTAGAGACCTCTTCTTAGTTGTAGCAGCCTGATCATCCTGGTAGTGTCCCGTGGTGGGTATTTGAGGGTGAACAGGATGGGCAAGCAGTGAAACAGGCCTTGAGCCTGGCATTTTGAAAGACACAGTAGAAGTAAGTGGTGTTCCTATTTCTGAAATCTTGTATAACATATATATATCTCCTGTCAGTTTACTTTTCTTTATCTCTAAGCAAAAATAATCCTCTCAAAATGACTAAAACAAAATTCTGCTCCTGTACAGTGGGGAGGGAAGGGAGTGAAGTCTGCATAATGCAGTTTATAGGTATAAAGTACCATATAGCTGCAGCACAGTGCACTTTTCCTCCTCATTCTGTGTCAGTAGCTCTCTGAGTTTTCACCACATCAGCTCAGAGATAGGTATCTTGTGCCACCCTGAAGTCAAGGAAATTATTTTTTTTTAACTTTATCAATATGTCTCAGGAAAGCAAAGATAAAATGGATGCATGTGCCTCTCTCTTGCCTTTGATGACTTAACATGTGGTCAGAATTTGCAGTCAAGTTTAAGGTTTGCAAGATTTTATCTTCTTCTGGAAACATGATCAGCTACCAAGGAAAGAATAGAGGAACCATTTTTTCAATCCGGATGCTTTTTGCTACAAATTCATTTACTGGATGTAAGCATAATTGCCCACAGTTTACTTAGCCGTCTGATATATCTAGAAAGACTTCAGGAAAACATCTGATTTAAAATTAAAATTAAGATTTCCCTTAGAAATACCTCTTTGTCTTCACTGTGATTCAACAGGCATCAGATTTTGGTGATATGATGGTGTTGAAAGAGGTGTACTGAAGGAACCGTGGGTTTCGGGCTGTAAATCCCCCAGGCTAGTTTGGGATTTAAGCCCGCACGGATCCTACATGGACGAAGTAAAGGACAAGAAGCGCTCTTTCTCCACGTGGTTCTGATGTCCTGTTTTATTAGCGGGAAAGGGACATCTGCAGCGTAGAGCATCCAGGTGAAGAAAGAGGACGGATTCCAATCCCAAGGGACAATTATACCCGCGGAATGGGAGGCGGGGATGGAAGGCCGCAGCCAAGGGGACACCAGTGAGGAGGGGCGAAGGGAGGGGCTACAAGGGACAGATCACCTTAGGGACAAACCATCTGAGGGGAAGGGGAATCATTCATGTCTAAATACCTATATAGTGCATCACAACAGTGTACTATTTTAAAGGGCAGGTATTGCAGATAGGCTCTTGAGGAAATGGTGGCATAAGCTTTTTGAAAGTGATTGGAGGTTTTTGTGTGGGTGATATCCAGAAAGGTTGTAGCTTTACCTCTACAATCAAAATCAAATGTAATGTATTATCCCTCTCAACCTCCAGTAATCTGCCAGCTCTCAACAGTGTTATGATCACTACCAGACTTCTTTGGACTGCTAATTGATCAGGACATCCTGATGCTCAAAAACACTTTGGGCTACTCTGGCATCTGAACTAGTTTCAATGACATAATTAAATGTTTGCATTTATAATCTGATTACAGTTTCTTTATAGCTCAAGTTCATCCCTGTCTCAGGGGAACATGTTGGTCAACACTTTCTGTGAATTGGTCTGCTTTCAGTTTTGTGTAGTACTGGATTCCTGCTGATGTAGAAACTCTAGAAACCTCAAATGACATACATCAGATGTAGGCAGTCTCTGTACTAACAATTTCAGTTTATACATCATAAGCAACCGAAGCCAGCTGCAGGGTCTGCATGCACACTCCTAAAGCCTTAGTCTTTGTAACAGCGAGTCTTTATAACTGGGTCTGCTCTATGACCCATGGTAACTCCCAAATGGCCAGTCTAGGAATCACTGGTCCTATGACTGCTACAGAGGTTTTGCATCTACTATTACTGGGGAACATCATGGGTTTGTAGGTACAATGCAGTATTGGTAATGACAGCTTTCAATATACATGTATTTCATTATTCTCCTATGCTTGTTTTCAAGTGCAATTCTACTTTTGAAATAGTAAAATTTAGGTTTTGTTACCAGTTTTCTTTAAATCTCAAAATACAAACCAGGGTTTACAGTCTTTCATTTTTTTAGCTAGGGAGACTTTTAATTGATGATGTTGTTTTAATTTGAGAGGTAGGTGTTGTGTTTATTTGGTTTGGTTTGTTTGGTTTCTTTTTCTTTCCACATCAGTGATGATCCCAGGTTTTAATTTCTTTTGTTCCATTCTTTCTACTTTGAGACATGAGTCCCCATGTGAAGAACTTCTGGATAGAAGTAGAATTTATTTTGGAAGCAGAATCTAATTCTAATTTTAGTCTTAAAATACAAAATATGCAAAGCACTTCACATTGCCTTACTGTTCTTGATGATGTAATTCAGTCGTGGTATTATTTCTGTTTATTAGCTTTGGAATAAGGTATGAAAATTATGCATATTGTGTATGTGTGGTGTTATCTTGGTTTAATAGGACTTACAAAGTTGTGGCTAAAAGCTTAGACAATGAAAAAGGACACTGGCACCTTAGAGTGTCAGTGCAGCTCTGCTTGCCCAGACCTTTCTGCCTGCACCTTTTCAGTGTGAATCCAGTATGGTCTGTATGACAGCTGCTTGTGGATTTTTATGCTTCTCCACAGCAGAGTCAAAAAGACCTCGTGTGCAGCAAACAGGGATTTTCCACCCACATTTTTAAAAAATTCCTTGAAAATTATATTTCTTGTGGGCTTCCTCGGTGTTGGTGAATCATGAGGCATTAAATCCACAAATTATAGCTTGGTTAAATGGTCTAGAGTAAACAGAAATTTCCAGTATTTGAAGAAGAATTTGTGACCCTGAAAGCTTATCCATTACTTTTTTATCCACAACTGTATTGCATCACCAGGGTAAATGGCAATGATGGAGACATTCCAGGGGCTCATAATTCTGAGACTGAGAATGGCAGTGCTTATGGTTAATGCAGAATGGTTAATGCATTTGCCTGGCATTTCTAATTGGAAAGCTCTTTATTCCCCCAGGATGGTATTTTTCTCTTGTACTAATTTTTCATTATGATAGTTAATATGAAAGCTGAGAAAGCAATTACAGATAATTTTACATAGGAGAATTGATATTTTTAGTTTTCAAACTTCATTATTTAAAATATTTAGTTTTCTAATAATGTCTTTTAAACCTTGGGTTCTTAATTGGTTTGCACTAAGAGTTTATGGTATTTTTCTTGTTGCTTCTCACCTAAATTGGGTAGTTGTTTTAGAGAGGAATGAAGAACTAGAGCCCATTTATAAGGTCTGTTTTCTGATAGAGGGTTGCTTAAAGTCTCACAACTTCTGGTGATTGCCAGTACTCTTGGGTTTTTTTGGCCATTGAAGGAAATGCTCTCCTACCTGCAACACCTGTAAGGTTGGAGGGATTGGAAGGTATGTTTTAAAGGCTTCTCACAGAGATACCTGTGTGGGAGAGGTTCCAAATACAAGGCAAGTAGTCTGATGGACCTCTGAAAAGTAGTACTTCATCAAGCCAAGAGTAAGTAGTGACTTGTGTTTCAAGACTAGTTCAACACTTGTTTTTTAATTCATCATCCTTCCAAAAACAATGCCTGTCAAGGGATGAATGGTGTTAAGTAATTAGCTGGAGTTAAAGAGCCAAGGTCAAAGGGAGCTTCAAAATTTATTTATATCTATTGTGCTCCACAGTTGACCTTTCATCCGTGGTTTAGACTTGTTGATTCATGCTTTATGTGGACAGTCTTGCTTACCTTACTACAGCAGCAGTCAACTTAAGCAAGGCTATACAGTCAAATTGGACCATCAGAGACTATAAGACCTTAAATCACTGCAGCAGTTATCTTCAGGGCCTTGTAGCACACATTCTACCCAAAAGCCAGTGTTCATGCCTTGAACAAAAAGCTTTACCAGCACAACAGTTCACAGACCCTCAAAGGACCCTTGTCACTGTTTTGGTACAAACCCTTCTATGTGGGTGTTTGGCTTTTGGAAGGATCTGCTGCATCTGTGAGCCCTGAAAGGGTTCTGCTCGTTTGCAGAGTGTTGTCAAGTCTCCCTTCTACAAATAAAGGTCATGTTTCTGTATAAAAGGGCAAAAAAAATTTGGGGGTGTTTTTTGCAGGCAGGTCTTGTTTTTATTAAATATGAAGAAAAGCCTGCTGTTATTGTGCTGAACAAGACTCAGTTCTGAAGCACTGTCAGGTGTCAGTGTGGTATTTCAGACAGATCTGGCATAGGGATGGGATCTAGCTGAATGGCACACACTTTCTCTGTGCCATGCTTCAGCGGTTCAGAAAAGCATTCAGATTTTAAGTATATTTAATGTTTTTGAAGAAGCACTAGATCTTACTTTCTGACTTCACAAACTTGTGAGACGTGGATTTTGTATTGACTTCTTATCTGTGGGATAAATCCTCAAAGTACTGCCAGCTGGGTACCTGTGAACATGTTAGTAGTAGAGAGCATGTGGTGGGGTTTATGCTGTTGTCCAAAGGATGTTTGTGCCTTGCTAATCTTTCCAGTGACAGATCATAGCTTCTTTTCTGTGAAGGCCTTTCACAGCCAGACAGCTGCCACATAAGCAGAAGTTTGAGAATCACCTTGTTACATTTTGGTGTGTACATACAGGAAAAAACCCCAACTTTGGATGATATAGTTTCCTAATCTTGCTCTTGATATAGAGTAAAATTGCTCTTGCTCTTTATAGGGTAAAATTTCCTTCTCAATACGCTTGCATTAACAGCAGTGTTACATCCAAAGAGTTTCAAATTGCAAAACACTCTTGCATTTTTTTTTCTTTACAGCCTATTCATCTAAAGCCATTCATGTCTGTTTCTCTCTGTCAGGGTTGCTATTTCTGTAGCGCTGCCTATACCTTGTTTGTGTTTATTTCAGCATTTATGCTGTTGTGGCTGTAACTACATGTACCTCAATTGCAGAAGCTGTACAGCCAGTGTTTGTCAGTGTAAGGCTTTTTGGCCAATAACGTGCTGGATGATACTTGGCTCTGTCAGCAGAGTTAGGCGGGTTAAGCTGACTCTTTTCTGCCCTCCCTCCACCCACCCTCTGATTCGTTTTCCCCTGTTCCACAGTTTGGAAAGGAAAAATATAAAAGTGAAGAAATCTCAGAGGTTCTCCTACTTCATTCCCAGTTCTCTGTTGTTAGGAAATCCAGTTCAACTATGAATCATAACCACCCCAGTGTGAAGTTTACTGTTCAGAAAGTGCAATCTTGTGTTGGTGTCAGTTCCACAATGTCCAGCTACTCAAATTGTTCTTAATGCTGTTTTTAATGCTTTATAAACTATTAGATATACTTTTGCCTTTTTTAGGGATATTGTTACAAGCCACTACTTGGTAGTTGCAGAATTTTGGTTTCTGCACGAACTCTGTGGTAAGATCCCCTGACACATGCCTTGACTCTGCAATGAATTGGGTTTGGACAGTCAATGCTAAAAATATGTGTGGAGAGCCCCACAGCAAGAAATAGTATGGAAAAAACCATGAACAATTTCAGCTTATGTGAGAGCTCCTTGTATTCTGCCAAGCAAATGGCTGTTCATATCCTGTCTTTCCTGGATTTCAAGTAGGTTAGCAATTTCAGTCCTTGGGTATGTGTCTTTGGCTTTAATTAGACCAGATGGTTTATGCCAGTGTCCTCTTCCTAGATGGCTAGCAGCAGATGCTTAGGGAAAAATAGGGGAAGGCAGGCAAGCAGCAGCAGTGTTTCCTGCCACCAGCAGTATCTTGTCTCAGGGACCTACAAACTTAAATAATTCCATTTAATAGCCTTCAAAATATTTTTCCCCTCCTGCTTGTTAAATGCTTTTAAACTCCATATTAAAAGAAGTAACATCCAAGGTAATGAGTTGATTAAGATGACTGAGAGTTGTATAAAGAAATACTTCATTTATTTTGAACCTTCAGTTTGGTAGAATTGTTTGATGTCCTCTTGCCCTTCTCATAAAAGAGACTGGGAATAATCACAGATTTCTTTGTCCCTCCCAGAGAAATATGATTTCCAGCAACTTTTCAAGAGAGACATCTAGAGAATCTCAGAGCCTGAGGTGCTGGTGGAACAAAGGCATTACTAAAGAAGGCCTTGAGGTGGTGGGATGAAGGCTCTGAAGTAGGACAACATGTACCAGTCTAATTCAATTTCTCAGCCTTGGGGACCTGTTACTGAGGCTGACTAGACAGAGTGGATCTCTCTTCTTTACTTTCAAGTTTTCTGGTTAATATATTACATTAATAATGCTCAGATATTTATGACCTCCTCAGTCCCAACACTGTTTTTTGTTTGGTTTTTTTTCCAGTGTGTGCAGGGAAGAGAATAATACTAAGAGTCAGGAAATGTGAGTTCCATTTGAAGCAGATTAATTTTAAGTCTCACTAAGGTGAAAAAAAACAAACAACAAATAATAATAAGCACCACAAAAGATTATTACCAAAAATTAGTACATCTTTTAAAAAGTGATTGGTTCTCAGCCAGCTGCTAAAATTCTCATGATGAATGAGTGAAACATTCAAAAATAGGGTGGAGATTTGATTTTTACAAGCCCTAGTGTGTTGGAGTAGAGCTAGGGAATGAATTTGAAATGTGCATTTATAGAAAGTAATGTTTCTCATTTCATAAGAAAATAAGAATTCTAAAGCAGTATCTAAAGTACAGCTCTGAAATGAGAATTACTACCCTAATCTGAAAATATAACTTCAAGTGCAGCACATAAGAATGTATTTTACAGCCTCAAAGCATATTTAATAAATCGATAAGATAGAATTTCAATAAAAATTCCTCTGTGAAAGGGTAAACGCCATTGTGGTGGTAAAGCTGTAGAGATAAGCCATAAGGATCTTTAAAGCAGTTTTTTTGTGTTTTCTTGATTTTCTTTAAAATAACCCCCTGTAAAATGCACTTTTTCCTAAGGAAACAGTCCTTGCCCATTTTATGTAATCATTTGCTCTGAGCCTGGCTTTAATTTAAAATAAATTAAACCTATGTGACAACCTGTGTTGTCACAGGCTGGCCTTGAAATTTCCACATATTTTGAAGTCATCTGCTGCTCTGAGGGTTCATTATTAGCTTGTAAGAGAACGAATGCAGAACCAGAAGGTTCATCATTGCAGCCCCAGTGGAAACTCCCTAGGGATGCCCTGTGAAGCTGTAAGAGGAGACCCCAAAACTCATTTATACTCTCAATCCCATCTGCTTTATCTTACTGAGCGCTCTTCTCATTCACTGAGAGATTTCTCTGAGGATCTCACACTGGGTTTCATTTCTGCAGAGAATGTGAAAGAAAGTAAATCAGGAACCTAGAACCAAGGAAAAATGTTGCTGATTGGAGAAATATGGAGATGAAAAGCTCTGTCACTTTCTTCAAAATTGTGAGGAGATTTCTGCCAGTACAGTGCTGGAGATGACACTTGGATAACCTGAGGGAAGTCAAGGCAGCTGCGGACTCAGCCTTCTGTATTGTCCTCAGAATGACTGTGCCCTTAAAGAAGCCTGTGAGGACTGGCATGGCCAGGAATGCTCATCTCTGGAGAGGTGCAGCTCTGCTAAAGCATTCCTCTCAACTTTGCCTCTAAAATTCTTTCCTGATCACATCGTTTGTAGCTTTGTCAGCTTTTGTACCCCAGGTACCTTAAGCAGATCTCTTGGCATCTACTTCCACATTGCTACTGTGGGAAGCCCTGTGGGTCTGTGCAGTTTCATCTGTCCTGGCTATTTGTTCAGCAGTGTGGTTGGGTTTTCTGTTGGCATGTTTTGCTTTTTTTTTATTTCAGACTGTTGTTGGAACCTGTGTTATGGTTGTCATAATTCACCTCACTTGCATCCAGGGAATTTGACCTGGAATTCTTTCAGCAGATCTCTGTTGATTTGTGGTAGAGTGCAGAGAACTGAGCTGTTTTGTCCTGACATCTAATAAAAAGTTGGAGGTCAGCTGAAAATGTTAATCAGCTTTTCCAGTAGGGCTGATAGTGCTGGACAAGGGGTCAACCCAATGTCTTGTGAATAGGAACAAACAGAAATACAGAATATTTTGGGTTGGAAGGGACCCTTCAAGTTCATCTAGTCCAACCCCCCTGCCATGATCGGGGTTGCTCAGAGCTCTGTCCAGCCTGGCCTTGAATGTTTCCAGGGATGGGTCATCTACCACCTCTCTGGGCAACTTGTTCCAGTTCCACTTTCATTGCAAAAGAATTGGTTCTTATAAGTAGCCTGAATTTACCCTGTTTTAGTCAAAAACCATTATCCCATGTGCTGTCCCTACAGGCCCTACTAAAAGCTCTGTCCCCAAGGTTCTAAGATGAGAGCTTACTTTGGGGGTTCATTTATTTGCTGTTAAAAGTCTTTTCCCTAACAAAAGTGTCTTTCAAAATTTTTTTGCAGAAGGCTTTTGTTAGAAGTTTTCAATTTTCTAATAAAACTGAAATAATAAAACTCTCTTGTTTTTAGCTTAGCCTTTTTAAAGAAGTCACTAAGTACAATGAAAGCCTACCTACTGTTTTTTGTTCTTCCTCCTGTTACCATATTGCAGGAGTTTTTGTTTTAATAGCTCAAACTTAAAAAGCTAGAATAAGAAAAAATGTGGAAGGAGGAAAGAACTGAATTATTTTCTTTCAGAAAGACAGAACAGGAGAGGATGAAATAAGATTTAAGTAACAAAAGCCAACCTTCTCCAAGGGTCCTATAGGCACTCAGTGAACACAATCAGATAAGTTTTCCAGTAATTCATCAGGGGAAAACTGAGGCAAAAGGGGAATATGCAAAAACATTCTTAAAATAAAAATATTTATGTAATGATATTGTTTAGATCTGTACAGCATGTGTGGCCTGGGGTCTCACTTGCTAATTAGGTTAATTCAAATAGTGAGAAACACTGTTCTCTTGTTCTCTGCCCTGTGAGAGAAGCAGGGAATGGGAGAGGAGCAATTAAAGATCAAGAGGCATTTGGCTTTGGTTCCTTCAGGGAGATGAACAAGGATGCAGATGCTCTGTCAGTGACTGTCAGTGAAGAGCTCCAGGAGGATGAGACAGTCTGGCATGCCTGGTTCAGGTCACCTTGCACAGCATACCAGGTTTGGGCAACAAGAAATACTTTGTCTCTGTTCCTGGTCATTTTGTTTAAAACAAACAAACAAAACCCCACACTGCAAAACTAGGTTTACTACGGGTATCTAAAACATGTTCATTTTTCTACTGATTCCACCTCTTTTATTCTGAAAAGTTTCTAAATTCTAAATTATTAGGTCAGTGCTGTGCTCCAGTCACACTATTCTCTTTGCTCTTTCAAACCCACCTGGTTTTTGCAAACCACTAAGAAGGTATGATCCTGAACAAGCTGACGTGCTCTGAGCAGGGCTAGATCCTCTCTAGAGGTCCCTTTCTGCCTAAATTCATCGGTGGCTGTGTGACATTCATGTTCCTGAGGGAGACTGTACTTCAGTAAATTTTGTCCTTGGAGTTTTGCCTCCACTGCTGACCTGGACAGCAAGAAGAGTAGCTCTGTCCTTGTGGTTGAAGCCAAGAGCTTAAGGGGTTGAAGACTTTAATTTCTAGCTATTAATTTCTAGATATTAAAAACAAATGGGTTTGTTTCTTTTTATTTAGCGTGACATTAATTGATACTTTATTGCTGCCTAAGGGACACAAAATGTAGAATTTTAATGTTCTGTAAGGATTATTTTTTAAGTGACACCAAAATTAAACTACAACTTTTGGCAGAAAGTGTATTTTTTTTAATGTGTGCCAAGAGAATTGTTGTTTATTTCCCCTTCTCTATTCCTCAGCATAGAGCTTTCAAAGTTTAAAAAACCATGCACATCCATACAGCATCTCTGAAGCAGAGAAGAGCAAGGACATTGCTCTTGCCAGGTAGGTCTTAACAAATTACTTAAATGCACTCTTGGATGGCAAGAAGTACTTGGACAACTTGTTTTCATGCACAAAAGTCTCTGGCTCATTTAAAACTTGAAGCCAGGGCTTGACTTGTTTTTCCATGAGAAATATCTGGGCCATTGCTCAAGATGAGAGTTTATGTGCTCAGTATAGTGCTATGGGGATGTGGAGAATAATTCTGAGAATAGCTTCTGCAGTGTGTATGTGAAAGCCAGGCAGACAGATAGCTGCTGCCATCTCATCTCTCACAGGCACCAACAAAAAATCCTTACAAATAGCAGTTCCACACAAAAATTAACCCATACTTTGCAACAAGTTTTCATACTCTTTCCCTTGTTTGCTATTAATAAAAAAAAAAAGATTTGTACATAGACCATTCTTTCTTTAAAGGCCATCAGAAAACCCTGTCAAAGGTTTATTTCGGAAATAAGAGAGACCAGAACAACTGTACTTCCAATGTTTTGATACCACCTGTGTGTGAGTGTGAGTGTGGAACTGTGTGTGGAACTGTATGAATGAGTGTGTGTGAGTGTCACCTGCCATCTGGAAGGACTTAATTCACAGTAAGGTGCAAATTGGAACATGAATTTGTACCACTTGACATCAGTTTAAAAAAATTGTGACTACTTAAAAGATCACATTTGGTAGCAGGAATTGTTAGGAATTTGGGCAGCCTGGGCTGAAATTTGATTTTAGAGAATGAAGAATGGAACCACATTAGATCCTTACTGTTGTCCCTTCTACCAGAACCATGACTCTGACTGCATACGCAGAGATCACAGGCGCAGAAAATACTCTTGTGTGTGGAAAATCCGGTTACCACCATAGCTGTTGCCTCACATCTTGTCTAAGGTTTGCCCAGAGGTGAAATGGGCAGACAGTGTCAGTGTTTGTTTCCTGAAAATTTTGCATTTTAAGTGCAGCTCATACCAGTGACTACAGCATCCATTAGATTCTGTCCCTGCAGAATAAAAAGGCCAGACATCCGCTGTAGTTGTGCTCAGCTCTGTAAGATTAAGTATGGGTATGTATGAAGAAAATTGATTAAAGCACATTAAAAAGGGATTTTAAGAGAATTAAACACTTAGAGAAGATATGGGGCTGCTGAACGATCCCCGGTCAGAATTGTTAATACATATCACCCTCTAACAAGGGTGAAAAAATGGAAATGGTCAAAGGGAGCAGGTAGAGGCTAAACGGCAAAATAAATTAGATTATGAAAGATGGAAAGACAGTTTTTAAAAAGCTAAAAACATATCCAAAGGATGAGAAGGAAAAGGATCCTAATCTCCATTAAGAGATATAAAGATACAAAAATATAAAGCAAAAAGAAGGAGCAATTAGCTAAAGAACTCAAAAAAACCCCAGTAATAATTCTTCAAACCCTCAAAAGCAAAAAGCTGACCAGAGACTGTAGCATCACTTTATGATCGTAGTTTAAAACTGAGCAGCTGGACATGATGGACATCCCATTGCAGAGAGGCAAAATTCATTATCTGCATTGTTATTCACTATTGAAGAAACAGGTGAGACAGACAGGGCAATTTGGGGTAAATTCATATCCAATATTGAGGCCACTGTGGAGGAAGTTACGGTGCAGTAGATAATAAAACATAATGGTGTTCACCTGAGAGCCTAGGGAAACTCACCCATGAAGTAGCTGTGTTGCTTGTACTAAAAATGTATCATTGCTTAAAACTTTCTCAGTAGCTGAAGATCTCGAGGTGGATGATGGGTGTCCAGCTTCAAAGCATTCTGAGGGAATGTGGGGAAGAGCTACAGGCCTAATAAGGGATGGAATGAGTAGATGCTTGGACAACTAAGTCTGCTGAGGAAGAATCTATAGGCTTCTTTAAGGACTATTTTAAACACCTTGTTTTGTACATCTCTGAAGGGATCAACAAATATATAGATAACATGGTTTGATTGATATTGTCAGTATGGAATTCTATATGTTTTTGATGCAGCCCTTGCCAAAGACTTTCCAGAAGGTGAAGCAATAGTGATAGAAGAGGGAAGATCCTGGCATGCTTATATCTGTAATTAAAAGATAAGAAAGAAAGGCTTGGGGTGAATGGAGTTACCAATGACATCCCAGAAGAATCTGTGCTGAGATGTGTTCTGCTCATCTCATTTGTAAATGCCCTGCAAAAGGGGATCTCCTGCCAGAGGTCACCAGAATGGCAGCAGGGCTTCATATAAGGAACAGCTGACCATATTTGAATTATTTGGGTTCCAAAATTGTGAGTGGCATGGAAAGGATGGACAAAGATGACTTTAGTTTTTCCAAGCATGTATGAAAAGTAGGATATAATTTTCAGGAGTTATTTCTTGAAAGAAAATCCCCAGGAGTTAAAACAGTGAGCTGGAAATGTCACAAGTTCCATCTGCATTTCTTAGTGCTTTCCTTAACTTCTCAGGTGTAAAATTGAGACATGAATTTAATTTGATTGGTTTTAGCCTTTCCAGTTTCATTTTCTTTCTGAAGTCCTGGCCATCTCCAGAGATTGATAAAGTTATGCTTTCTCTTGGTATCTAAAAGTCGGACATGAAGTGCTTCAGCATGAGACCCCCAAATTAGTCACAATACTCAAATTCCTGAGTATCGCTTGGAGGATATTTTGTAAGATGCAAGTCTTACCCAAGGAAATGGGTCTAGAGAGACTTGATTTTACTTGCTTCTGCTAGAAAACTGGCCAGTAAAACCATAGTTCCTATTAAGAAGACTGTGGCCACATTAGTCACTGCCAAAGTAGCCTGCTGCTTTGTTTCCAGAGCAGAGTGGCTCTGGGTTCATTTAGATTGGAATGTGAGGAGAGAAAATTCCTGCTCTTTCCTGTAGGTGTATGATAAACCCCCAGATTGTTCATAGTCTTCTGAAGGATGTTGCCAGAATGAAAAGGAAAGAGAAAAGTGATTTTTGAGTTGGTCTGTACTGGGGGGGAAAAGCATTCACTGAGTAAATAAAAGATTAGAAGATTAGAAGCAGCCAAAAATATTCCAGTGGGT
Organism: Motacilla alba alba; assembly: GCF_015832195.1. Lineage (NCBI taxonomy): Eukaryota > Metazoa > Chordata > Aves > Passeriformes > Motacillidae > Motacilla > Motacilla alba. The sequence continues at coordinate 43,356,282 of NC_052016.1, read as the reverse complement.
GGTTTTTACTTGGGTACTTCTGCTGCATTGTACATACTTGTTTTTTCATGAATGCATGAGAGTTAGATCAGCCAGGCCAAGCTTGGGTCCAGTATAAACAGACTCAAAACTTTTATTGCCTATGGTCCCGAGTCCTTATTTTCACTTAGCCTGATTTTACCCCATTGTTATGTTATTAACATCAGTAGAGTTGCTCCAGGTATTGCTGATAAGTGCTATTTTTAATGAGAACTGGGCTCACTATTTCAAGGGAAAACTGTGTCCTCAAACTGTTGCCAGAAGAGCAGCACTCATTTCCAAATCAGACCAACTGCTGCTAACATTTATTTTCTATGAGAGTTGTTGCAGAAGTATTGGGGTTTATGCTGATCAGTAAAGGGACTCTGTAACCCAAAGTATTAAAACTGTTAACTTTTTCTCTATGGTTCACTTAAAAGACTTCATTAAAGAGAGGAGTGGACATTAAATCACTGCTATGAGCATAAAATCCTGTTGTGTTCACGTGCAATACAATTAAAGGTTTCAGGCATTCCAATAAGGATCAGCCCACGCTGATCCGAATCACTGAACAGGAAATGCTGCTAGGCAAGATTGTGAGCTTAACTATGTAATTTTAATTTATGTATTAAGGTGTTGATCTAGATAATGCAATAATTGCAAATGCTTGTCTGAAGACCATGAAAATTGCTAAAAAGTGAAATTTTGTAATCATCAGACTGTGAAGGTTGGTCACATTGGGTAGAGAAATGTTTGTCTCATCCCAGGGCAATGCATCTGTAATTAACATACAAGTAAAGACTCTTGGGTAGACTTAGGTCTCTGAAGCACGTACAAGCTTTTAGAGTTGCACATGGGGTCACAGAAATGCATTTTTTTGCAAGATGCCCAGTTAATAATTTCAAAAACCAACCCAAAGTCATGAATGCCCAAACTATCTGTTCTATACTGTGTCCTTCAAATGACTTACTTATTCCCAGGGCATTTAGTTTAACCATATTAATTTCTGAATGATGGAATGAGACAGTGTTTTCGGGGTCAGCAACTGATTTACACTCCTGCTCTTTGCCTTCCGGCAGTGGATTCTCACCCACTGAAGAGACCTGAAGACCTCTCTGTTGTTCCACCATTCCCTAAATCAGCTGCTTCCAGGAGGGTGTAAAGAGTATCTCCAGCTTTAGAGAACCTATTAGCTTGTTTCTGAAAGAATTTGTCAATTCACTTTGCTGCTCTCAAAGGTTCCACAAAACTATCAGATCACTGGGAAGTTATTTAGTACCAGCCATAACTCAAATAGTTATGTTTGACCTTTATCTTCATAAACATGATTGTAGGCTACATTGTACTACTTTGAACATCTAAAAAAGGAAATTATAAAAAAATGTCCTTCTAAGGGATATTTAGCCAATATCCTTCTTTTTTAGTAAGAGTATCTTGGCTCACTGCAGCTGCCTCCTCTTCCACTGAGGCTGCTCTGCCAAAGAGCTGACTTGACCTTGTGGGTACTCTGTGGTCACCCAGGGTGAGACTTCACCTTCTGTAGATGAGATGCTGTTTCCTCCTTTCTCTGTTATTTTAGGCTTCTTGTCTTGGGCTTGTCAGTAGTAATTCTGTTTTAGGACTTGATTAAATGTATGTTGAAAATTTGTTTCTTTTCCTCCTTTCCCACCTGGGAGAGCACTGATCACTCATGCTGCTTCTAGACTGGACTTCTCTCTGCTTTCCCAACCTTGTGTGACTTACACTATCCTGGGATCCTCTAGGAAAGATGCCATATCTTTCCTGACTTCAAACTGACTTTCCCTGTTTGCAGCATTCAGAAATCCCAGGATGCTTAAACATACGTGTATTGCATTGGATTTGCCATGTGGAGCTCGCTGCAGGCATTTCATGCTTCATACACAATAACCTAATATATATGCCAGATTTGGCACAGAGTCCTGTCCTAAATTACTCCCCCACCTGCCCACTCTTGCTTTTTGTTATTTGGAGGATTTTGCTATTACAGAATCCTGTGCTTCCAGGCGCTTTGTTGCACCTGAGCATGCTCTCCTTAAGGCATAAGAAGATTACGTTCTGCCAGTTCCAAGGTTTGTTTCCTTCTCAAGCTGTAAATACGGATGCTCAACATGTACTGCGAGTGTTAAATTTACATTAGAGTTGCATTCAAAATCTCCAGAAAGGCAGTTCCTGAAGGGACCTTAAAATGTAGAATTCTGCTGCCTGTAGTGTATCTTGCCTGTGATTTGTGGTCACTTTGCTTTTCATCCACTTTGGCCATGTACATTTGATATGAAATTATAGGAGGGTTCTGATGTGTGAAGCATTGAAAATTTAACTGCTTTCACACCAAAAGCTTTAAAGGTGATGTATCTCTAATATGTCTTATTCTGGTTTTCATTTACAGGTTATGTATCTGTATTGGTAAAATGTTGCCATTGAGAGAAAAAAATAACTGTTAGGTAACCATTTTTTCTAACTCTATGAGAGTTTCACAGTAAATTTGTTTCCTACCTGCATCCACTTCAGCAGCTTTGCATATGCCTGTACACAATTTTGGGAGGAAAACTACTTATAGTAGTTAGAACCCGAATGAGACATAAACTGTGGTCTCATGTCAGCATGATTTCAGTTCTGCTGAAGTTAATGGGAAATTATTGTGTGTGCTTCTACACAAGTGTTTGCTGCCTTTGGGGCCATCCTGCATCAGAATACTGCGTCTTCTGTGAGTCTAATATAGGCAGGGTAACTCAACACAGAGCTGTGAAAGAAGAGGAAGAGTTCAAAGAAAGGAATTACTGCAGCATGTTATAAAATGGGTATTTGTTGTCTCCTTTTCATCAACTTTTCCCTGAGACTGTTTACTTCAAAGCTCCTCATCTATTGCCAGGAATTCAGCTATCCTATTTTAGGCTATATCTACTCAATGAAACTCTAAGCCCACAGAGCATGAGGGAGCCTTTGCACTGGTGTTTTGATGCTGTGGTCCACTACACTCTGCAGGTATTTAAAATAAACTTCTTTTGTCTAAGGTGCTCAACTTCTCTGAAGCAAAAAGCAACATTTAAATGCAGCTTTGCTGTTAGGCTATTTTTCTTTCATTTGTATAAACTGAAGTTCCTAAAAGTTCACAAGGTTGATGCCTCCAGATAATTTACCAAAATCACATGCAGAGAGAGAGGTAAATGAGAGAGTCTAAATGAACACAGGGAGTAGGCAAAAGACAGAAGAACCATAAGGCAGATGCAAAGGAGGAACTGATAGAAATTTAGCCTCATTTTATGTGTGTTGTATATTGCCAATGCTTCTGCTGAATCATCAGGTGCTTTTAAGAACTTCCCCCTGTTATGGGGGCGAAAACAACAAATACGGTGAAAATACAGGAAAGAAGGATTTTATACTTCTATAACCTGCTGCAGAAAAGTACTTTCTTGTTCAGCCTGATAAGCTATGGGGATCATAATGCCTTCATTGCTGTATCTGTGAATACTTTTTGTGGTCTCGGCTCTGAATGCAAACAAACCAACTTAAGCAGCCCTGTAAGAGATCTTGATTTCAGTCTCCTTGCCAGAAGGGATGCATCTCACCTTAGCAATTTCAAATGGAGCAACTTTCATTTGTCTGGCCTGTGTTCTTTGTACCAGGTCTTAATTTTTCTAAAAGGTCGAAAAATAGTAGTAGTTTCGGAGTGTGTGGGGGCTGATACAAAACTACTGTCTTTTAACTGCTTGGATCAGACTCAGCCTGGCAGCTGAAGTCCAGCCCCAAGCAGGGCTGAATTTGGCATTATCAGACACTGCTCCATGGCTGATGGGGTGGATTTGTCCTGCCTGGAATTTGAAAAACAGGCTGTTTCTTGTGCTTTCTCCACTCTGATGCTTATTAAGAATTTGACCTTTTGGGAGGTCAGTGTCTTGGTGCACTCAAGAGTCTTGTAGGTGAGTGGGTATTTGAGCTAAATCTCCAAATACAAGTCAGCCCTGCAGCTATCTTAGGGAGAAGCATCTTCTCATCTGCCTATGATGGACAGGCTGCCACTTTGCCATGGTTTTCTGAGTTGTACTGTCACCCTTTTCTGTGTGAGGCTTTTTGCTGGGACCCAAAAGCTCCTGTCAGATTTAAGCTCTCGGTTCTGTGTTTAGCTCATGTTGAAATCTCTGCGCTACTTTGCCTTTCTTCATTCAAGTGTTCATCTGACAGTTATTTGATTTTTCTCATTGCTCTCTGCTAGGTGAAATGGGGCCATCTGTTTACAGCTATGAGTTTTTCTACTAATTTTCTTAAACATCAGCTCACGACCTGATGTCAATGTGCAGGATTTTAGAAAGCCTATTTTGTCTGGCATAGCAGGCTGGCTGGCTGTGCACATGCCTAAAGTGATCTCCTACTTGGGGTTGGGAAGGGTTTTCCTCTATCAAGAGCAACACACAAAGAGCCGGAAGCATTTCTGAAGGAGGGACGAGCTCACATTCCTTCAGGGCATCAGCTACCTGCAGCTTAGACATGCCAAAGGGGACCTGCCAGCCTTTTGCTCAGGGGACCAGCTTGGTTCTGGCATCTGGGTACTCATCTCTGTGACTCTCTGTGTACCACAGCAGTTATTCCACATTCTCCAGAAGGAAACCCTGACATCCAGTTCCTACCTGCTATATTAAAGCCCCTTAATTTTATTTCTTTCTTGGTGATTCGAGGGCACTGTGGTCTGTAGCTCCCCACAGTGGGAGATCTCTGGAAATGCTTTAGGCTCCAGTGAGTTTGCAAGGAGTTTGAAGGGTGTCTGGGTTTGCTTTTTTAACTATCTCTGCACTTGGCCTGTTTCACCCTTTGCAGGAGGTAAAATATGTCCCAAGTAATGAGATTTTTTTTTCCAGTTTGTCTGCAAGGTTCAAAGGAGTAGAGATGCTTGCTAGCTTTTGTCTCCCCTTTGGGAAAGAAAAATGCATCCCTCAAATTCCTGTTGCACTGCTGGAGAGTGAAATCCAGGGTATTTTGCTGAGGGCAGGAAGGGGAGCATTTCTCATTAGACCAAATACAAGCATAAAGGCATCTGCAAGCCAAATAGTCACAAATTAGGAGTTACTGGATTTAAAAGCGGGTTCTGGTTTATTTGGGTCTGGTTTGACTCAAATGAGGTGATTACCAGTTGTCCCATGTTTCAGTCTCCTTCTCTGAAGAGCAGTGTGTGCTCTTCACATAGGGGTGGCTGGAGAGATGCCATAGCTCTGCTAGTCCCTCCTGGGAAGAACTGTTTGGGATGTCAGTGTCCAAACTGACTCCTCAAGTGGGCATGGGATTGGTTGATGACCACAAGAGAGAATAAGGGCAGGAAGATGGGATGGAGAGTTGTGCCTTTGTCAAGTCCCATCTGCAGCTGCTGGAAGTGGGTCTTAGATTGAGACTGTTCTTGAGTGCACTCAGTCTGTGTGGAGGGGGAATGCCCCTCATGGAACAACTTTTAACAGCAGCAGTCCTTGTCTAGGATAAGATATTGATCCTCTGAGATTAAAACTCAGAAAGATCCCCATGGCTGGTTCCATAATGTGCAGATTGTGGGAAGGACAGTGATGAGCACTGAACCTTGGATGGACTCCTTGGCACTGCCCCATGGACATGGGTCACACCAAGGAGCCACATCCACTTGACTCCTGACCAAGTGTGTGAGCTGGATATTAAGTTATTTCAATAAGCAACCACAACTTCCCTGCTGAAGCAACACAAAACAAGACATTTCACAGTAAACACAGTGGCCACCTTATAGGTGGCTGTCACACAACACAGGACAATCCCATGTTGAGTTTCCAGCTTTACAATTGTTCTTGAGCCTGTGCCAGTCCGAAACAACAGAACAGGATATTCTTTCAGATCTTCACCTCATTATATTACTGTGACCTGTTTTTTGTTGGGTTTTTTTATGTCTATACCTGTGGATAATGCTTTAAAATGGGCTTCAATATTTCTTCAAAAGTATGATTTACATCCTATATTTGATGTTAGCAACCTTAGTTTACATGTGTGTGTCTGCTGCCACTTGCTATTAGTTGCATCTAATTCAGCTGAAATAACAAGCATCTACACAGGTGAATCTTCTGTTCATAATCTGTTTGATTCCAATTCACTTCATTGTGTGCCCCAGCACTGGGATTCCAGCTCTCCATCCTTTACTGCACCTTGCAAACAGAAGTGGTATCTTCTAGTCAGGACAGGTCTCTCTGGAGGAAAGGAGATCTGTTGAGAAAATTTGAGAACCAGTGCACTAGTTTAGCATTGAAAACTTTTGCACTGCAAACACAACAGAAAGAGGAGTAGTCTGAAAATATTCAGACTTTTTAGACCATTCCCACTTGTTCAGGTCTGTTGCAAACATTGTGTGCCTCCAGTAAGTATTTAATTTTCTTTTTTTCTTATACTTATATATGTACTTCTTATAATGTATTTAGGAAGGAAAAAGAAGAAGGTCAGTCCTTCATATAGATACTGGCAATAACCCTGTAGTCACTCTCTTCAGGACAGTCCTGGCCTGAAGTAATCTAAACTGTTTCTTAAATATATTTTGTATGTTTAATTCAGCTCTGACTTGTGCTCTGTTTTTTTCCACAAAGGCCATAAAGTGAAGAAAACATAAGCACAACACATCTTTATTTTTTGTTCTATAAAATATATTAAATCTAGCAATAAAAATTGCTGATTTATATTATATGATAACTTCTGAAAAACAGATAGTGAAGGGATAAACTTCACAGGGTTTGAAAAATTTTTCTAGAGGAATGCTACCCAATTTGTTTTCATTATAATCATATTTGAGTAGCACCAACAGGAGCAGCTCATGGGCTTCAGTGGGGACTGTGCTTCACACACTAAGGGTTTTTTATTACATTGAGGGATTTCAAGAAGCATTTTTATTTATAACCCTAAATAAAAGCATGTGAGGTTTTGTTTTATAAATACATCATCATTGCATCTGTGCATTTAAGCAGCATCCCTATGCACTGCAGCTGGGAATTGAAAACCTGATTATTTCCAGGCAGGTTGTGATCTGTACAGTTCTGTGTCACTGCTCTAATTCTTGACAATATTTTCCAGAGTTCTAAAAGTCAAACCCCAGTGCCCTGGAAACTACATTTTGCTACGGATGCAGTTTAGTAAGGGGTTTTCCAGGGAAGAAAGTTCACGCAGCACTGAGTGTCCAACCATTCCTGTCTCATGAACTCAGTGTTGTAGTGGAGGGCTGCAATAACAGCTTTACTGCAAGCAGATTTACACAGATACACCCAGAACAAACATTTCCTGTCATTTTTTATCTTCTTTGTTAGATACAAACACAAATGTCTCCAAGGACAATCAAGTGGGAACACTTTGAAATGAACCCAAGCAGTGAGCAAGTGCATTAACATGCAGGGTCCCGTTTGAGTTTTCTAATTAAACTCAATTGTGTTCTCTGACCTGCATTTTAAATACTGAATATTTAGTGAGATTCATACTTTTTTCCTCCTAGCCTGGCTCCTTTCAGGCTTTGTTCAGCATGTGAATAACTCCATTAAGGAAGTGTGAAAGCACTGGACTATGCATTGAGTTGCTATTTTGACATTCCAGAGGGAGATGCTACTAAGCTGTAAATTACAGAATTGCACATCATTGATTTGAATTCAGATCAGTTTGGCCTGAAAAGAGGGGTTTAGCTATTTGACCTGCCATGACCTGTTTCTGTCCTTTGTTTAGTAGATACCTGAGTTGTTTGCTAATTTTTTCCTATTCTCCTGTGTACAGAAATCTAAAGTATTCAATTGTTTTAACCCATATCCCTTGCTTTGGTGAAATAAAAATAATTTTGTGCTTCATCATAACATGAGATTTCTGAACATTGTTGGGGCTGCCCTTTTTATCTTTTTTTTTCTTTCCAGCATGCCACAGTTTCAATAGTATAGTTACAAGAAGAAGAAAATTGCTTATAAAACCCATCAAATTCTGGACACTGTTGAAGCTAACATTTGATATAGTATTTACAGTTGCCCGAGATGAGACTGTAAAGGTACTGGGTTGGAAATCTGGACTCCAGGAAGAAGTAGAGTATTCCCTGCCTGAGCCATAGCCTAATGCAGAGCTCTGCTTGCATGTTGGAGGGATGGAGCTGAGGCAGTAAGACCAGGGTGAAGAATCTGTGCTGTGCTTGAGATGGATGCTGAAGAGGTGGCAGTAGCTCGTATGAGATGGAGGAAAAGTGGAAAAAAACAGTGAAGTGAGAATCACCTGTTTTTTCAAGTGAGACTCACAGAAAGGTTGAGATTTCAGAGTCTTGGTGGTGTAGTGCTCTGGATTTTCCTGTTATTTACTGAATGAACTTGAAAGTTTGAAGCATTGCAAAATCATAATACAAATACAAGTCTTTGTTTTCTACTTCCAAAGCCTCTTAAACTGAGTGCATGAACACCACAGCCAATACATGTGTGGGTGCAGATACACTGTTCAAGCAAAAGCCCAGACCTTCGAAAGGAAACACACTGGATGCAAAGCAGATGCCCATTTGCCATCTTTTCAAATAATTTCCCACTTTTTCAAGCAGCTGGTGCTGGCTGTTGTCATAGCCTGCTCTCCTGAGCAGGTTGCTTGGGTCACTGATCTGACACCATTGCTGTTCTGGTTGTGCTGCTGTGGCTGCTGTGCATCCTGCCTGCACCTCCTGCCTTCCCTCCATCCCATGCATTCCCACACTACAGAGTCCAGCTTTTCAGAAACACAGAGGCTGGACTTTGCTAGTGCAGCAAGGTGCTGTGGTGGAGGGGAACTTGCTGTGACATGCTGAGGCTCTGCTGCTGCCATGCTCTTCCATGGGGTTAATGTATTTCCAAGCCAAGTGCTCCAACCTCCACAGCTTGCTGACTCAAGCTTTTGAAAAGACAGATGTACTGCAGCAGGATCACTTCACCAAGTTGTTTGTTTCCTACTCCCTTTTTGATTATGGCCTTTGGAGAGTCTAGGAGAAATGGGAAAACACAGCTTAACATTCTTACTTACTCTGCTCCCATGGGGAGGCAGGAGACGCCTTCTTGGTTATTGCCAGTTTTCCTTGACTGCCTCTAGATTATTGTCCAAGTCTGGAAGAGGAGATCTTCTGAGGCTGAATTATGTTGTTTATCCTTCCTGGCTGTACATTAGGGAATGGGGAAATTTTTGTTTTCATTCTCTCAATGCAATGAATGCAGTGAATGCAATGGTACTGTGCCCAGCATTTGTTCTGTAGGTCGGCTGATGCAGGATCATAAAAGGCCTGTGTACTGGGCAAATAAAGCTGATATAAAAGGTTTTTTCAGTGCAGAGAGGAACTGACACCAGTTCCAGTTCCAAGCCCTCTGCATCTCTTTCCATTTTAGCACAGAGGATTTGCAAGGGAACTGTAAAAGTCATGGGCTGTGAGTGGCATTGCTGGAAGTGTGCAGAGAGGAACAAGTCCTTCAGCTGACTGAAGCAGCCATCAGCTGGCTCCAGATGTGAGCTGGCAGCTGCTTCAGCCTGCAGCCCTGAGCTGTCCCAGCTCATTACAACCACAGCTGAGAGCTGTGTCTGGAGATGGACAGTCATGCCAGACAGCAGTGAACTGCCTGGATGCTGTGCACAGGGCTGTGATGTAGGACATGATAGTGTGAAGGAATGATCATTCAGAATGCTCATCACTGTGATGTAGTAACAACTATGCCTAAGCTTAAAGGAAAGGAAGGAGAGAACAAAGGCGGGAAACAAAAGATGTCCAAAACAGTGAAAGATGTACGTAACCTGCACTTCCTTTAACCATTTTTTGCTTCATTTCATGCTTTTGGAGATATTTTTCCACCTGATTGTTACACTTTTATAACAACCATGGTATATAAATTAAACAAATGGCTTGTTCCATTTTGACTTTTCCAGTCCTGCCTTGTTCCCCTGAGAAGCGTGGTACAGAAGTTCTCTTGGCTGTAGCTGCCAGGTAACTCATTCTGGTGGGAACCTGCTGCTCTTTGAAGCATCCAGTGTAGGAGTTTTTTCCTGAAATGTGAGGTGCAGCAAACATTTCTGGTAGTGGCAGTTGTAATACTTATTTTCTATTTGCCTGAACAGCTTGTGCTTTGTGTGGTATTGATAGAAATGATACAGTAAACAATAAAGAAACTATATTGTAAAATGACTCCATGGCAATGTTACCTGCTTGTTCACTGTACTCTCTGTGCTCTCCAAGTTCTCAAGGACTCAGGAGGCCTGAGCAATCTGCATTTATCAGCTGCTACTTGAGATCATGGGAATGCTGTTGGCACTGGGAGCAGTGATTCCCCCTTCCTGAGTTTACAGTTTTTCTGTGCTTTTTACTGCTTTCAGTGTATTGTAGGGTTTGAGTTAGCAGTGATTTTAAAGCAATGCAATTACAGTATTTATTCATTACATTTGTTGATGACAACAAGCTATGGAATATCTGGGCACATCCATGGCAGAACTAGAACTCAAAAGGATTTGCAGAAACTGCAGGAATTACGTGAAAAATCATACATATGTGAGGTTGATTTGCAATAATCAACAGTGCAAACACAAGCTGAGGGGAGAAATCCAGCCAGGGAGCACATCTGCAGGAAAGGATCCAAAGGGGGGTTGGGGGAGTTGTGGCAGATCTCAAACCAAACAGAAGACCGCAATCTCATACTGTTGTGAAAAAAAAAAAAAAATCCAGTCTTCATATGAGTATGTATAGATTGGGTTGTTCCTTGCAAGATGTATTTAGTGAACCTTCTCCTCCCTTTGGCCTGTGCAATTGAGCAGGGTGCCACACCCCATCTGCACACAGCACTTCCAAAGAGAGGTGGCCCCTTGGTCAGAAGCTGGAGGTATGTTTCATAAAGGACAGTGGTCTTCCCATATCTGAAGTGGGCCAGTAACACAGAGGGATAAGTTGTTTTTTGTATCTGTGGGAGACATGATGGGAAGTAGTGAGCTTCACTGCAAGTGAGGGCTGGACAACAGGATGGTTTTCTGAAGTGAACTGAATGGGTGATGTGGAACTTCTAACACAGGACATTGTTAAGACTAAAGAGAAGGTCTGTCCAGAGAGATCTAGGTGTAGCTCGTCTTGTCTTATGAGACAGAGGACCTCTTCATGCCCCCTTCGACCCCTTTTCTTCTCTGTAACTAAAAGAAAGTAACTTTGCAGCTGAGCAGATCTTAGACCCAAAGGATGTATTGGCTGTTTGACATTCTCATGGAAGCTTGACTGAGTGGAAAGGAAATTAATACTCTCCCAAGGCCACTTGATGGGGAACGTAACCCCTTCTGGCAAATCTTTAATGGTATGTTTCGTATGTTTCCTTTCCCCACCCTAGGAGAACTAATAGGGGCAAGAAGCATTTGGCAGAAAAAAACATTAGTTCATGACTACAAAATTGGACATAGAACCTCATCCAGATGTATTTCCTACCCTGTGCCAATATGCAGTGTCATTATGTGGGCTATGTCAGCAGGACATTGGCAAGGGGAGAGGAGCTGGATTTGCCCATTGAAGCAGTCAGCTGGGGAACAGCATGCACAGGAATTCACTTTCATTAAAGTAGCAAGTTCAGCTGGAAGCACAAGATGTGCAGAGGCTGCTGCTCTCTGTGGATTTGTGTTGGCACTGTGAGCACAGCCTGAAGTCAGAATGATGGAAATGCAGCATCCAAACCAGCAAATTCCTGCTCATTGGTTTTCACAACCTTTCTTGGTATGTCTGTACCACATAGGCAACATAGGGAGTACTTGCTTTCTCCCTCCTTCTGTGCAACAATCAACCACCTTTTTAACTAAGAAGAAAATTGAAATCAGGTCAAAATTTACTTTAAGGAGCAAAATTACTATTTATGTTGAGTATGAAGCAATTTGGGCTTCACACAGTAGAGAGTAAGATGGTGATTACAGTTTGTCATTTTTCCCTCACTAATTTCCAAACAAAAAGACCAACATGAATTGGGATTTATTTGGCAAATCTGACACCAATGCTTACCTCTTGACATTAAAGGGGGGAAAATAAGACGGAAAGTTCAGTCTCAGGCAGAAAAGAAATGTCTAGGAACATAACAAACCGAGATGCTAATAATTCCATGATGCCATTATGGTGTGTATAAGCTTAAGTACAATCCAAGGAGCTTTAAACTTCTGAATACTGATTCAGACATGTTCATATAAAGTGGATGGTGTGTCATAACCATAAATAACAGGGGTAAGGGAAGAGTCTGGGGGTACTTTTGAGACAAACTTGCTTTTAATGATGCCCTCAAATTTTTGCCCTTAACTTCAGTCAGGTCAGATTTCACCCTTTGGAAATGATCCTCTCTGGAACGAGAAATGGACCAAGCTTTTATATAGGTGGATGGGGTTTGTCTCCAATTTCTGTGAATTTTCCAGGTTAGCTTTGGGAGTTAAGTTATGCAAGTAAATTAGAAGAAATGGAAAAAACGTGCATGTGGTTTTAGAAAAACATGTTGAATACATTAACACTGAATGAGAGCAGAGGGAATTCATAAAACGTTTTACATTCTACTAATTCCTGAGCTACGCAACAGATGTAAGAGTAAACCAAGTGGCACTGGTGGAAAAAGCTTTTTTTGCAGAGTTCAGTGGACATCTGGCTACAGTTAAGGGATGCTTTTTTAATACAAAGTGAATACCCTGTTAAAATACGTAGTCCTATGGGTTCGGCATTGGGAAGGGCCTGCATTAGTCAAGGCCCCTATAAACAGAGATGCACGCTATTGGGGTAAATGTTCAATAACCACCATGTTGTAAGTCGTCAAATTGTTTTGGCTTGGGATCGGAGAATTGCCCTGATGAGCTGCTCAGGATTCAGAAGGAATCAAAAGAGAAAGAGAGAAGGACCCAAGCTGTGGGGATTCTTCCCTCTTGACAACTGCCTTCAACTCTGATGTTGGTTACAGGAAATTGCTGGCTTAGTTTAAGACCTTCCTCCAGATGCCACAGGGCCATCCCCAGTACTACTGCTGCTGGTGGCATTGCCCCCTTGGTAGGATCCATGTAGAAGTGGATGCAGAGTCCTGGAGCTTTTGGACAGGGCAGATTCCTTGGCAAGGTTTTTGAAGGCTAGGTATTAATTTCTAAGAAGTCCAAGACTTCATACCTTATAAGTGTTTTAAGGCTGATAAAAGCTTTTCACATCAAAATGTTCAACCTGTTTTCATGGCACAGGAGTTGTGCACTCAGAGATATTGTCATTCCATTGTCTCTACTTCACCCCTTTCTGAGGTTTTGCTGTCTTTTCCTGCAAGTTTCTCCCTGACTTCTATTTACAGCTAAGCTGTAGTTTAAGAAAGTCATAAATCCTTTGCCTCACTTTTTTTTTTTTCCCCCCCAGAGGAAACAGGTATGACACCAGGAATGAGAAATTAGTGGGGTAGGACCAGATCCTAGTGATGTGGAAGTTTCTTCTTCTTCAATAAAAGTTCAAATCAGCATTTCTCTGTGGTCTAAATAACAATGTGGTACATAACTGTGTATTTCTGCTGGGAGAAACATTTCTAGTGACGAGACCTCCTTGTCTTAGGAAAAAAACTTACTCAAATACAGTATTTTACACCCTTCCTTCTATTCCAATCTCTGCCAGCTTCAACAAAGTCCATGTCATCTCTGTTCTTGAAGTCCCATCATCATTTGCCATCTTTGGCTGTTTGCCTCTACTCATACATCTCTCATCACATTTTTATTTTCTGCTCACTAGAAGACTTCCTGGGGGAAGATCTCCTGCTGTTTTACCCTTTCTTTTCCCTTGAACTTGACCATAACTACAAGTGCAACTACTGTCACCTGTGTGTGATGTACATTTTGTATTTCTCCACATGCAAATATCTTTCCAAACTGCGGTCTTTTCTCTGCAAATTACAGTTTAGCCTATTTCAGATGCAATTTTATCTGACCTTTCTTAAGGCTATCTGGCTAGTCGCTCGTCCTTGTGTACCTAGGATGGTGAACTTGATAATTCATTCCCTACCTTTTTGGATCACTGTAAGCTGCAGCAGCCTCCATCCCAATGTAAGCAGGCACTCTGTGTCTCTCTAAAGGTTGTACTCAGTATATTTGCATGTTCTCAATGTCTTTTTGCATAACATCTCCAGTGCATGGTCTTTCTAAAGCTGAAATGTCATACAGCTGTCATTTCATCTAGGCTTTTAGAATCCTGTATCTGAGTTGACCTGAAGCATTTTTGCTTTGTTTCTGGCTTTTCTGTGTGCTGCTGTTCTTTCTCTGCTTTTCTGTAATGAATCTAACTAGTCTTTGTGGTCAGAACAGTTCACAGGTGATTCTCATTGCATGGCTTCTTTTATTTATTATTAGATGTTGACTCCTGATTCAAAGCAGCCTGCAACATGAGCCTCTGTCATTCCTTTGTAATATTTTCTGCTTTATCTCATTTTCTCCACATTAGAAAGAACTTCCTTTGAGTACCACCAAAGCTGAAACACTCAACCAACTTTTCAAAAAATGACTACCTGACCAAGTTAAGCTACTGATCAGAATCATAGAATTGTTTAGGTGGGAAAAGATCTTTAAGATCAAGTCCAGCTGTTAGCATGGCACTGCCAAGTCCATCACTAAACCATGTCCCTAAGCACCACATCTCTCAAAATCATTGCTTATCTTGCAGGTACACATTTGTGCCCTGCTGTGTGCCAGGACCTGGAAGCTAGACTTCCTATGCTTTATTAGTCTATTTGGGCAGGATTTGCTCTGTTGGTACCACCTCCAAGACAACTGCTCTGGGTCTCACTAGCAGAGATGACCCCCAAAGGTGCCATGGTAGTTCAAGGAGAGAAGGAAGTTTACAAAGTATTTGGTGGGTTCCATCTGCTTACCACTGAGCCTGGCCTTTGAGTCTACTTTAACTTTATGTCTAGTATAGAAGCAGTGACTTAATTCCTTTCCTGTTTTAGGGCAAGTGCTGTAAACCTTTAGCCTGTGACCTCCCTGAAGGGTTGTGCTGGCAGGAGCATGCTTTGCGAGTGCTTCTCAGCCCTTCCTGTGAGGCTGAAACTAAACATCCATGTTTGACTGCACTTCTGCAGTCTGGAGAAACTTTCCTTTGATGCA
Organism: Motacilla alba alba; assembly: GCF_015832195.1. Classification (NCBI taxonomy): domain Eukaryota; kingdom Metazoa; phylum Chordata; class Aves; order Passeriformes; family Motacillidae; genus Motacilla; species Motacilla alba. The sequence goes on along the minus strand of NC_052016.1, from coordinate 43,341,201 downwards.
GAAAACCTAAAAAGTCATTTTGCACATGTCAGACACAGTCCACGAAATTCAGCTTGTGAACTTTGCATGGCAGCAGTGCCAGAAAGCTGAAATGCCTTTGTGTTTGCAGTAAAATGTATATGGGAAGTGCACTATTGAGAAAATTAGTTCATCTTTTAACTACTTATTTACTACATGTCAGATTTATAGGATCAGTGATGTGTTCACAAAATATGTGAAAGAATGTAGTAGGACTCAATACAAGGTCCCTGGTGATGGAATATTACTAAGAGCCATCTGTACTCTTTGCTGTAGTGCTATCCCAAAATTTTTCCTTACAGCTTCAGATGGGGACGGTCTAAGGCTGCTTCTGAATGGTTTTAGAAGGAAAACATCTCATACAGTGTCATTGTCTGCTTTTATTCTGCCCTCCCTGGCTCACCCAGTTAATCTGAGAGCAAGAGTTGGCTATTAGGTAGCTAATGATGCAGTAATCTATGCTGGTTACATACCTCCTGCAGCTGGTAATGCATCCCAATTATGTGAAGCAAGACAGAAATCTGGAGCATCTCTTCCTCAGTCTTCTTTGCTTTTATAAAGAACAACCAGCTCTCTTTTCCTCTCTGCTGTATAGATCCATAGGGTCTGTTCAATGTTGTCCTTACAAGGAAGCACCCCTTGACTGTGTTATGCTATAGGGTGATTGTCCTGCTTAGCCATGTCTGTCCTCAGCAGGCCTGGTGACTGCCAAAGCTGGCACTGTGAACTCCTCATTTGCACAGCATGCCCAGCTGGGTGTCATGCAGCTCGATGGGAGTAGCCTGATTTTCTATGCAGACATTTCAATGGGGCCAAAGGCAATAAATCGGTGTCCTATGGCGAGGGGTTTTTCTTCGTGTCACTCACAATAAGAATTCAGCCGAAGATCCTTTGTGTTTTACCTCCGAGACGAATGTCATCCTACACTAAAACGACTTGCACAGAGGATTACTTTAACATAACAAATATTTTTGAGCTGACTTACTGACTTGGCAGCCGGCGTGCTGAGAGCACTGCAAGGCTTATGCTGAGGATGAAGATAATGCTAATCAGTGCTGCTCCTCTGCTGTCTCCTGCCTCTCTGTACCAGGCATGTCTTTGGGACAGAGCCCACCTTTCTTCATTGCTTTGTTTTGATCTCCTGTATCTTTTTTTACAATGTGCTTTGGACCTTAAGGCTGTGATGCATGACAAGGGCTATTCTAATATGAATGTTTTTGAGGTTTTGTTCATAGTCCAGAGCAACACCTTTGCATTTATTTAAAAGAAATAGGCTGCTTTTCTTTCAGATGGTCTGAAAGTTACAGTCCTCTCCTGGTACCTGGAGTGCATTGAGCTTATGTGTCTGTGCTGCTGGTAAGCAAAGCTTGCAAGCATATTTGTCAATACTTAATGCTGCCAGGCTGTTTCTGTGAAGGGCTGTGTCTCACCACAGTGGTTTTTAGTTTGTTTTTATTCATAAGGATATTTTATGTTGATTAATTACTTAAACCAAGTAAAATGTTCAAAAGTCTATAAATGATATTGTCTCCATCTTATTTTCCAAGGAGTTTTACTGAGACATGAATAATATGATACACCCCATATTTAGATAATAATGATGAAGGTGATAAGTTAAATGGTAAGAAAGCATATGAGTCCCAGTCTATAAAGAATTATGTGTGCACTTGATGTTACATATCAGATGGCAGGAAAAAGCATGTCCAAAAGCCTCTGTGAAAACAGAAGGCCTTCATTTCTGGTGTTTTGAAAAGAGTAAGTCAGAGGAGGAAGGATGTGCAGGTGAGTTCTCCATGGGAGAGACGGGTAACAAAAATCAAAAGAATGTAGATTAAAAATGTAATTTGGGAGATTTGGCAGTAGAGAGATGTTAAGGTCTCCTGAATACCCAGGACCCATGGACGACCAGACTTCTCCAGTTAGACCTTTGCAAATACTTCCCTGTAATAGTCCCAGTCCTAGTGCTATGCTGCTCAACAACCTTTAGATCAGAACCTAGGGACCCCATGTATGTATAATGTCTGGCACAGGCAGGCATCAGTCATTCTTGGAGGCTGCAGGTGCTGCCAGACTCCACAGTGGAAACACTCTGGTCTGAGCCTGTGAGAGGGGAGAGAACCAAATCCAGAACCGCTAGGGCCCAGTGTGATAAATTAACTGTGTCTTTTCTTTATGCTCTGGCGGAAGCACCCAGCTCTGGTTTCAGCTGAAATCTGGGGGCTTTCCCATAAACTTCATAGCACAGGACATGCTGCAGAGACAGCGCATCAGGAGCAGAGCTGTGCTTTGTGTAAGGACAGCCTGTGGGCAACAACCAGCGCTGAAAGGCTACTGAAGGCTTCTGAGCCTCTGCCACGTGTCACAGAAGGAATCAAATATTGTTCATCCCAGAGCTTGGAGGTAGCACCTCTGTATTCTGACCATATGCACAGGTCCCTTTCCCTCTTCATCTGGAGGATCTCTCCTTCTGGAGTTGGTTCTGATCTAAAGAAGGAGCAAAGGAAAAGCAGTGAAGTGGTGAAAAGGCATATTTGTATTGCCTCTGGTGTGGGCATGTCTGGATGAATCCCTGGTTTGACCTGAAGACTTCCTTTTTTCTACTTTTCTTTTTTTAACCAGCAGTAGGGAATTCCTCACCAGCTTGTTCTTGCAGTAGCCAGGCCAACAATGACAAGAATGTGGAAATCAACTAAGCAATTATATTCACAGTGGTGGTTAACAGCATCCCTTCATCTGAAACAAATCAGTTACAGTCCAGTGAAACCTGCTGTACCTACTGCCTGGATATAATAGAGCCCTTGTGCATTTTCAGAGCATGCCAGACCACTTAAACAGGATCGATGAGAGGCAACAGGAGAGAAGTGCTATGTTTTATTAACCAGAGTCACGGAAAAATGGATATTCTTTTATTCATCCCTCTTCCACACAGAGAATCTGCCATTATATTTATAAAGGCATTTCTCTAGGTACTGCAAAATATTGTAGGAATGGAGTCCAGGACTATAACTTGAAATTAGCTGTGAACAAGAGCAATGAGCAATTGCCAAAGTAGGAAAAGTTATCTAACAGACTTGAAATTAGTGGTAGCTACTATGATCTTGGTCACCTCTGAAAAGCTGCAGTATTTTCTGTACCACGGGTGTTTAATCTGTGAGCCCCAGGAGTCCATTAATTGCTTCTAAGCAAGTCTGTGAAGAGTGGTCAGGAGCACAAGTGTGCAGCCTGCTGAACAGCACTGTACAGACATTTCTAAAAGAACATTTGTATCTTGCTTGAAGATTATCAGAGACCTACGACTCAAACAAGACTACAAAAATGCAGTATGTTATGATAGACAGAAACTTACAGAAGTCAGCCAATGTGCAAGAGGCAGTTTGGAAGATGTGCCCTAAGGTACACTCCCAGTAATGTGAGTCCTCATATACAGCTAGAGAGAATTTGATCCTTGATGTTTCCTGACCCGAAGAATTGAGTCCTCTCTCTCAGAGATGAAAGATATTCATGGTCCCAGGCTGTGCACCATACAAACTCCTTGTTTATGGTGGTTTTATTGTCTTTTTGTTGAAATTATTATTCAGTGGCTTAGTGACTGTTACCAGGTTCGGGAGGAATCTGCAGTGGGCTTTAGCAGTGTCCAGCCAGCAGCCATACAGTTAATGCAGCTAATGTCTGCTCTTGCTGAATTTGTTGTTTGAATTGCTCTTTAGTCTGCACAATTATCTTGAAAGTGAAAACAAGCTGGTTCAGAGCGAATTGAACAACAGGGTCCTAAATAGGAGGGCAGTGTGAACCAGAGTAGCAAATTTTCATGGATTAATGGCCAAATTGTTGTCTCATTAAAGTCCAATGGCAGAATTCCCGTAGGCTACAATAAGAGACAGGATTTGACCCTAAGAAAAGATTCCATTTGAAGCATTTGAGTGTCTCCCAAAAGCCAATTATTAAATCAGAGGCGCCGTAATAACTGAGCTCAAATTTATTTCAGGACCAGGAAACACAGTTGGGAGGTCAGTACATGCTCATCTTGTCATTTCTATGGTGACTTCATTGCAAAACTCGGCACTGGGCTGTGTACAGGGCTGACAATAAGGCTGAGCTGAGAAAGAGCCTGAAAGAATCGCATTGTAACTGATGAAAAGAAGCTGTTTCCATCAGCCACGTTGTCAAGCAACTTGGCAAAGCACAAGCAAAAAAGGTCTCTTCTGGTGACTGACTTCCACCGTGTTCCTCTTCTTTCAGTGCCACCACTAGTCACCACCTGGCTCTGCTCCAGGCTCTAAAGAAAGCTCCAAGTAATCAAATGTTTGCTGACAAAACCGCACTAACAGAGTATGTCTGTCTCCTCGGTACAATTTAATACCTGCACGTCATTGTTTTCTCTTTTTCTAAACAAAACAAAACAAAACAAAAAAAAAATCAATAGAAAATATTAGTTTACATGGCTCCATGTGAAAAATGTGCTGTGTATTCATTTTTAACTTCTTTTTTTTTCTTTTTGTTTGTTCAACAAATAGAAGAAATAGAAGAAATCAATTGGCAGAAGCTTTCCCAAAATGGCAGAAGCTTTCCCAAAATGCCATTTTACTTTTAGCGCTTTTGTTAGGGATACTAACCTCCTACTGATTCTGGACTCATTAAAAAAATTATCAATACCATGCATATGCAAATCCTTTAATAAACTGGGATGTTTTAAGCCTTAGAAATTGCAGAGAAGGTCTCAAAATTCAAAGGTGAGGAACTTGGTTGTTCAAGAAACTACACATCTAGAAAATCTCATGTAGTCCCCTCCACAAAATGAACCCCTGTTGCAAAAGCAACTCATAAGTTACAACAGCATCCTGCTAGAGTAAATGATCTGGAGGGAAGTACTGGCTCACTGAGGTCTGACCTGTAACAAGAAGGAAACCTAATTTTGTATTTTGTCTTTATTTTCTTTAATGTTCTTTCTCCTTGGCTGGCAATGTTTATGCACATGTATAGTGTATGCAAGTTCTTGTTATCAGAAGACAGCCCCAAGACATTGTTTTTAGTCGAGCAGCCAGATAAGCTTGTCTAGATCCATTTAAATGTATTCTCTTTTCCTTTCCCAGATGCCTTTAATTCTAATTTTTTATTAGGGCTATTTGGCGAGGTCTCTTTTAAATAAATTTTAATTTTTATGGGGTTTTTTTGTTGTTGTTTTTTGTTTTGTTATTTTTGTGTGTGTGTGTGTGTGTTTGTGTGTATACCTGGCCTCACAGGATAATGTTATGAGAAATCCTAGTTTATAAAATAAAAAACACAGCCAACAGAAAATATGTTGTTTCTTACTATCTTTCCAGTCAGACTTGTGGAAGTATTTAGGCAGAGCTATTTTAAATATCTAGGATCTGAAGACAGTGCAGATTAGAGACATATTTTATTAACATATCTTTGATAATCCAAGTAGGTATATTTATGCATCTACAAGTACCTAAAGGCACCTGGAAAGTAGAACTCTGTTTTCATGAAGAAAATGAAATTTTGTTTCCATTTCATTTTCATTTTGACTAAATGCATTTTATTTTAGATTCATTTTCTTGGTAAAAGAATGGTGAAGGAAAAACCAATTCTCTATCAAATATGAGTTGATTTTCCAACTTTGTGGCTAGCCCAAATGGAGAGAAAATATTTTACCTGCTAGCTAAATTCAAATCCCAAAGACACTAAGTTGAGGGCATTTCAGAATAGCAGAAATTAAAATATTTATATTTGAAAGAGTGCGCTTCACTGGCATTTGTTACATCCAGTACCTGATACTGAATTTGGCTCTGTTGATTCTGCATAAATTAAAAAGCATGAGAATTTCTTCCTAGACATATAGCTTAATAATGCAACATTTCTTTTGCTGCAAAAGTTACATTTATTTTAAAAACCTTAAGTCTGTAAGGTCACAGAATCATATAATATCTCTGGCTGGAAGTGACCCATAAGGATCACTGAGTCCTGCTCCCTGCTCCTCACAGGACTTTGCACATTTAGTATGATTAAACCTTGGTATGTCTTGCCATTGCTTCAACTGCCACTTAAAGGAGGCTTTATTTTTTAATAATGAAGTAATTGTCATTGTTTGCATTTACATTTTTTCTAGCAAATAAATTCCAAAGACTTGACTTATCTGATCTGCTCTGGATTCAGCATGAGTTTTGCTGTGGAGCCAGGGTTTTGCCACTGGAGTCCCGTTTCTCTTAAGGTGGGAAGAAAAGCTAGGCTAAGTGCTAAGCCAAACTCTCAGGCTAAGGAACAAAGGAAGCTTATTCCACTTTGCTTTCTGTTTCAGTATGTACAGGGTTTGATTTTGCCATGCCTAAATGTCAGCTTCATAATTTCCACGCTAGCCTGCTGCTGAGTGAAGGCCTGCATTAGTCTCAGAAAAAATCTGCAAGCTTTGGGCAGAAGAGATGGCTTTCAGAAAAATTTCTAAATTGGTTTAAAAGTTTTAATTTTTTTAAATTTGTTCTAGCAGAAGGCTTAACGCAATGCTTTTGTCTTTAGACAAGCAACTGCTCATCTTTAGACTTCATATCACTGACTGTCATCCTGGGATTCAGACATGGAGACACCACCCTCTTTCCTTTGGGGAATCCAGACTCCAACTGTGGTTAAGCTCTCTGTTGTGCTTTGTGTTTTTGAAGAGTTCAGTTGAGTTGATAGGGCTTTAGGAATGAAAAGTTGTTTCAAATTGTTAGGGGTGTTGTTGCTGAAGGGAAAGGCTTTTGGGTATTTCCAGAAGGTCACACCCAGGATCTTCTTGACATTCTCTGAAAGCTTCTTCCAGAGCTAGATATCTTTGACAACATTTATGAAGCTTGCACACACGCCTTGGGATGTGGTATGTGCCCTGTCTCAGCCCACCAGACATTGTAGTGGTTCAGAGACCAAGTTTTAGGTCAAAATTCAATCTGTATCCAAGGGCCCGGTCCACTAAATCTTAGTATGGGTTGGAAGCAACTTGTGAGATTGATATCTTTAAAAAGCAAGATTTAATGTTGTTGGGTGAAATTAATTGTGCACACTTGAACAGAAGGCTGTGAATTCACAACAGCCAATGTCCTGAAGGGAGCAAGTCACCATTGTGTGCCAGCAGGAGTGATTTTGTGATCTTTAAATCAGTGTATACCAAGTTGCCTAACACAGCCTAGAGCAATAAATGTGTAGGAACTGTCTGTAGGATTATCTTTGTTATTGACATTATTTGTACACAGAATGTTATAATGAAAGTACTAATAACAAGTTACTAATAACTGTGAAAATAATCAACTTTTAGTGCAAGTTTTTTTAAATTGTGTGCTGAAGCAGCAGTCAGGTTCATCCTGCAGGTTTGGCACTAATGGTGTTCATTTCCTTAGCTTCTGGCACACATACATCTGCTATCAGCTAGAAAAAACAAAAACCTTGCTTCAGGAAGTCATCAGAGGAAATACAATGAGTGTGTCACTACTGCAGCCCAAACAAAATGTTCACTGACGTTTCTGAAAGCTCTGAGTGATACATCCTGGAAATAGCAACAGCCATGAGATAATCTGACATTCCTTATCACCTCTGCCACGTAAGTTCTTTGCATTTTCTGTGAAAGAAAATCTGAAGAGAGAGGACAGAAGAAGCATTCTGCATCTGTGTTGTAACAAAACAGTAGAAATTGCTCTACGAATGGAAATGCACTTGAGCTTGGAAATGCTCATGTCCAAGTGACTGGGAACTCCCCTTCGTCTCTGGAAAGAATCAGCTCCTGGGGCAGTGCTGAACCTGTTGTGGGGACTGAAGTATCCCACTGGCTTTCTCCTCACCATTGCATACTATTAGAGAGCTGCACCAAAAAATCGATTTCTCTGTTTGCCCACATCAGTATCAGGACTGGGATTCCATCTCTCTGGCTCATGGGCTTCTGTCCAGCCTACAGCTTTTATTTACTGAAGAGGCTGCTGATGCCGTTGTGTGCACATTTTCAATAACTATTCAGTAACTCCCTGGGGTGCTGCTCAGCTTCAGGACTTCCCTCCAAAAGAATCCTTAGTCCATCAAAATCAGTGATGGATCAGTCACTCAAAACTGCCAACCTCTTCTCCTGGGTTTGGAAGGGATGCTGCTGTGTGGCAGCAAGTCAGACACACCGCCAGAAAGTAAGTGATGTTGGTTAATGACTGACATGGAAAATTCAGCACTTCTGTGTACTGATGGGACAGAAGACAAAGCTTTTGTGAACACACAAAAGACATGCCATATGGACACATACTCTGACAACCATGCTTTTATTGTGAGGAGTAACGAAGCAGAGTGTGACTTGATAGGTTTTGTTCAATGCTAAACATAATGGTAACCTACAACTTCAGGAGTGCTCCCTCACTCAGATTTTATAGACAGTGTGATAACTTCTCACATCTGTTTCAGGACCAGGAGGAAGATGCTGGATATGATAAAACTCCACATAGCCATTGACAACTGCCAAAAGCATACTGATGGTGAATTGTAGCCTTGTTTTCCCCAGAACACAGACTCTTGGATTGGATTGGAGGGGATCTTCAAGATCATCTAGTTCCAACGCCCTCTCATGGGTTAGGATGTCACCCACTAGACCAGGTTGCTCAAATCCCCATCCAAAGTGGCCTTGAACATTTTCAGGGATGGGATATCCACAGCTTCTCTGGGCAACCTCTTACAGTGTCTACCGCCCTCACAGGAAATAATTTCTTCCCAGTATCTAATCTAAACCTGACCTCTTTCAGTTTAAAGCCATACTCCCTTGTCCCATCACTACATGCCCTTATAAAAAATATTAATATTATTCTAAAATAAGTCTTCCTTATGTCCAATCTAAACCTACCTTCTTTCAGTTTAAAACCACTAACCATTTTCCTATCACAACTAAACAGGCCCTACTAAAAAGTCTGTCCCCATGCTTCCTATAAGTGCCCTTTTTATTTTTAGAGGTCAAAATAAGGTCACTTTTCAGCTCTGGCTATACAGACCTTCTTTTATTTCAACCACCGAGAAGTTAAAAGTCATTTTACATTTGCTTTATTCTGATGTTGCTGCATTACTGTGATGCCCGGCAGAGGAGAATCAAAACCTTGGCCTCAAACCTGAGTTTGAGAGGTCTATTCCCAGAGATATGCCCTCCTTACAGGTCTTTCATGACAGGCCATGAGCAAAAATCATGTCAGCCTTCCCAGTATTTGCAGACTCTGGCTCTGCCTCCAGTGCTCCCCACTCTGCAACATCTCTTTTTAGCAAAGCAGCTGTTACTAAGTTGAAACCCCACTGTGACTAGCAGGTTTGGAGGTTTGATTGGTGTCTCCTGACTGAGGTGCATGAGTGAAATCAATGCTTTAACCATAATCTTTACCTGATCACCCATATATCAAATTATTTTGGGATAACACTTGTTTATTCAAAGAGCCTGGACTGTTTGTTACCCTTACTGCAGTCACGCTTCATCTTTGTGTCATTTAGCCGAATTGTTTTGGGTACAGAGGAATGGATGTTCTGCTGGAGGGAGGAAGGAAGCCACTGCTTTGGGCTCGGACAATACTTGTTTAAGCTAGGACAGCCTGGAGTAATTGAGCTGAGGTGGACAGGCAGCAGCCATGCCAACAATAATATTGTTTGCATTTCAAGCTATAGCATCTAATGGGATCAAGAACAGAAACAATTTATTTCGAAACTCATGTGAAGGTTTGCCAGAGGGGTGATTTACAGCTTCCTAGCAATAATGAACAGTTCAGCTGTCTTGACCAACATGTGGTCACGCATGTTACAAACTGACATAAATATTTCATAACATCTTGCTGCAATTGCTGTCCCACAGAAATGTTTGTCAGACAGCTCAAGGAATCAAAAGGGGTTTAATCTTCAAATTTCATCTCCGAGTAATTGTGCCTTCTCTTTTTTTTTTTCATTCTGAACTTGGATAACTTATTTCATACTGTCCTTGATTTAAAACAGTTGGAAGAGGAGGATGGGAGTTTCATTTTTGAACTTTCTTTTTTAAAAAAATCTCAGGAACTTTATTAGGTATTTGATTTATAGTTTATAGAGCAGTGTATGCTTTTGAAACTTGAAGTGGTTAAGCTCAGTCTTGAGAAAGTGATAAAAATTAAAGCACTGGTATGAAATTAGTGGTATTTTGTCACCTGGAATATTTGGACATAGTGTTCTCACACCATATGGAAACAATAGAACTGAAATTTTGAGGAGCAAAGAAAGTGGAAAATAAAAGGACTGTATAATTAGAAGAATATTTACAGGTCCTGAAGGGGAAGTTGGATAGAAAGGATGTATCATTTTGTATTGTGTTTCTGTAGAAAGTGCAGCCCAGATGCTTCGGTGTCAGGGCCAAGTGTGCCAAGTGCTGAGCATTCAACTGCATAGATTTAGCAACAGCTCACATCGAGTTGTCAGTAAAAAAAGCACAAAGAGTGTAATGAGAGCTGGAGACAGAGGGTCAGACTCCATGTATGTGAGCACTTCATGCATATTCCTTTTTCCTCTATGCATTAAAATGAAATAAAAATTTTGAATTAAAGTGTTCAGACAAGGAGGACGAGGGAATGGGTCAGAGGGTAGTCACAATAGGCCAGCTACTCTCCTGGTGGTGCCAAAAGTAGTTTGGACAGTTAGAGGGCCCATGTGTGATTAGGAAAAACATGTGCTTGGCAAAGAGACAGGCCCCTGAGGTCAGCATGTAGATCATTTGGGACTGGCTGGAGGCTGAATTGGAAAAGAACATACACTGGGGTGAAGTGGTTTTATATATGTATACACACACACACACATATATTTGTGTATAAGCATATAAACCTTTAGCTATCTATCAGTCTTAGAAAGGGGTTTTGTGGAATGCAGCTGTAGAAATGCTGGAGTAAAGAGAGGAAAGCAACTTGCTTAATGCCTTGAGAGACAAAACCACTGGAGGGTTGAATCTCTGGAAGGCTGAAAAGTGGGAAGAAAAATATCAGCATGGCACAGAGCACAGCTAAATTCTAACGTGAGCTGCCAAATGAGGACTGCACAAAGATCTCCAAAGGGAAGCTGGACATTCTTGATTGCTGTATGCCTCCAGTGTGTTCCAGTGTCAATGGGCACTGCACTGGGGGATGCTTTGTCTGTTGAGCCCCAGTACAAGCTGCCTGGGTTGAGGTCCCTCAGTGACCTTGCCATGCAGGACTGCAGAAGCAGCGAGGGAAAAACAAAAGTTGTGCAAGTAGGAAATGCACAACTCAAATAGGAAATGGAGGCTCACACGGATTTGCTGTGGGGTGCTCTGTGTTTACCTGCGTGTTTAGTTGCCTTTGAGTGGTGGTTGTATCATTAAATGAGAGCTCAGGGTGTCTTTTCTAGTGGGTTTGTTTTATTAAGATGGCAAATTTCTTAGTTAGTGCCTTGTCTGTTTCTCTTGTTCCTGATTTTTAAAAGACAACACTGCCTTTCTCTGGAGTCCTTTATCTCAGAGGGTATCTGAATGTTTTCTAAACATCTCAAATGTTCTGAAGCTGACATGTGTTAGATCTCCTTGCACAGCTATCAAAGTTGTGGTTCAGGAGCCAAGCTTGCTTCTCCTGGATTAGACAAGGATATGCAAAGAACATCTGGTAATGCTCAAGAAGCTGCTGCTATGGTTCCTTTCTACAGAGCTTTGGTAGAAGTAGCATGTGAAGGAGGACAGTGACAAGGACATAGGAATGCTACAGCAGAGAAAACATCTCTGGTACAGTCAGTAACAAAACTGCTCTTGCTTTCATTCAGATTCAGCTTTCATCCAAGCTGTTTTCTTGTGAAGCAGCTAATTTTATGGCTGAAGCAATGCTTTTCAGTGTTGTTTAACAGAATACAGCATCAGCAATCATCCATGAACTGTAATCCAGCTGCAGCCTATGTTTGGAGCAGCCCTATTTGCTGGGGTGGCAGTAGCAAAAGAGATACAAATTGCAGAGAGGCTCCCACCCTCCAGACCTACAGCATGGTGCAGTGTGCAAGCAATAAGTGCACAAGTTTCGTTTTGTGTGATTTACTCAAAAGGGACTTCAAAAGGAAGTTAGTGCTCTCAGTAGCACCAGACACAAATTGTATGCAACCACAACTCACATAATCAGCTGCGTGTACAATGGGAGAAGTTTCCAGACATTGTAAAACTGGCTTTTAAAACTGTATTTTCTTAATGTTTTGGGTCACATTTAAACCTTAGAATTGCCTTGATCTTTCTTCTCAGAAATACTTCCTCTTTCAAATTGATGATGATGGCTGGTTTTCACAGGCTTAGGAAAGCAAGAATTGTCATTTGGGCTGCATTCTTCCTGTCTAGTGGCAGTATTATATTTGGGAGAAAAGTGTGTCTCCAACATCACACTAACTGAAATATTAGAGCTAGTGCTTGGCAAACTGCCTGCAGAAACTGATTTTACCCTACCCCCTTTCCACATGAGAAGGAATAATAGTTTCCCCCTTAGCTGAGACATAGACATGTGGGCTATGATACATTTCTCTCCTGGACTAGCTTGTTTCACTCACTAATTGGCATGAAAAGTTGTGACAGTTGTAGGTGTAAACCTGATGTGGAATTATTTAGGGAATAAAGTAGGGGAGACACCAGGGAGTCTTCCTTTGTTTGGGTTTAGGAGGGGCAATCCGCCTGAATCTGTGTGCCAGGATTACATGGGATACTTTTGGTAAGGGATTGAGAATTTGGGTTTTGCATCAGGGTTCTGCCCAACAGCTTGGCAGTAGTCCAAAACCTTATGTCCTCGCTGCTTACTCCATCAGGCCACCCTTGTCTGCAATATTTTGCTACACATGAGAGGGAAACCAGCAAGTGCTTCATGATTTTGGTTGATCCAGGCAGGAATGGTCTTCTACTTGCTTGTTTGCATACACCACGTGTCCCTCACCATTTGGGATTCTGCAGTGGTCTATTGCTCCTCATAATTTCTCAGGATTTCACTGGGGTTTTTCTTCCCCGTGCCATCACATTTTTCTGTATGTGGCAGTCTTGTTCTCCCTGAAGTGATTTTACTTTTCTCCTTTACCAAAAGACACTGAAGCTTGTATGTAGATGCATCATGCATATAAACACATTTGTGAATCTAGTCAAAATCAAAAGACTTATCTATCCCTCCACAGAGCCAAAGAAAGATTCCCATTAGCTTGGCTAGAACTTTGTGAGGATCTTAACATTGCTTTTGTGGGAAGAAGTAAGTGTGTCAAACAAGCTGTTCTTTGGGGAATTTTGTGTCATTCATCTTTTAAAAATCTTTTTTTTTCTCAATGCAACAGAAACTTATTTGCAGACAAAACACATTAAGTCTATAACAAGTAGATTCATTTATTTTTTTTTATGTGGAAGACAAATTGCTGCCCTGGAGGCAGACAAACTGCAAGAAGTCATAATGAGTTCTCTTCTAACTTTGGTACAGAGCTGTACCACTGCAGTCTGAAATCACAGTGCAGGGCTTGAGGTGTTTAGCACTGCAGTTCTTCCTATGGATTAATGAGCAAATCCCTCAAGACATTTGTCTTCTGAGTTTTATTTATTGAAGAAAACCTCCTGCAACACATAGGAATAGCACAGCTTTGCTGCTTTTTGCCTGGGACCCTGTCACATCTTGCAGCAGGAATATCCTCACCAGGAAAGTGGTTACTTCTGTGAGATTAAGCTGTGCGGGATCAGGTCCCTCTGGCACAGGGGCATTGTCATCTTCAGTTCTGCTCAGTCATACATTGGTGTAAATCAAAAGTCACTGAGAAGAGTAACAGAAATGTAATCCAGTGAAAAAAAAGTTACTTGCACAAAACAAAAGAGTTACTGGTAAAACCTCATTAATAGTAGGGATAACTTACATTGTAATTGAATTAGAGGACCTCAATAAAGATGGTTCCCCAGGAACTAAAACAAACACAAAGTTGAGTTGCTTAATTACCTTTGTCTTGGAGTTTTTAATAGTGTTCCCAGGCTCTGTGGGAGAGGAAGGAGAACAATATGAAAGGATTAGAAATCCACTATTATATCATTTTGTAACAAAGGGGATGGCTGAGAGTGAGGTAATTTTCAACCAGTAACTGCAAACTCAGAAAGAGGAATAGGCACTATGAGAGGAGTTTGTAAATCACAGTCAACAAAAGGTTTGCCCAGCAATGACTGCTGAGAAGACACAGAGGGGATTCTTCTTTCCAGGTTTCAAAGACGTTCTCCCCATACCCCAAAGCATCACAGGTTTGGGTTTTTCCTAAGCTTAAGAGCACAAACACATCTAAATTAAAGATAATATGAAGCTACAAGACTTTTAAAAGGATAAAAGAAAGAATTGCAGCTCTGATGCCCCCTCCCTCACTCTTTTTTTGCAAATGTTCTCAATACAGCATTTGCCAGGGTGGAGTTCAGTGCCTGTCAGTCCCTCCACACCAGAGGAGAAGCTTGAGGAGAAGCTTGAAAAGGAACACTGTGAAGAAGCTTATCATGTCAGTTGGAGTCAAGTAGGTCACTGTAGGATCTGATCTCTGTAAAAAAATCTTTCTCCATGTAGAAAATGGATGTTTTCTGCTGTTGCTCTCTGCTTCCCAGCCCATATGCAGTCTCAGTGGGGATTAGTTTAGCTTCTGATGCTGACCCCTTATGGGAGGAACTTTTGCTTGCAGATAGTCAAAGTACATCCCTACCATAAAACTGGACAGGTGCAAAACACATTATGGAAATACATGGAAAACACATTACAGGAAAAATCTGTATAGAATAAACTTGTTAAGTTCCCTGACTATTAGGTCTTCCTCAGCCTGGCTGCTAACATACTAGTTGTAAAGGAGAAATAGATTAACTGCACCTGCTCTTGCAGCTTGCAGTGGTGATCCCTGTGTGTCTGTATTTCCCCAGTGTGCCCTTCCAGCACTCTGCTCTAGTCAGACTAGGAAGTTCCCAGTTGCAGGGACTGTTGCCAAGAGATGTTCACTTGTTTACTCAGCTCAGAGACTGCCAAGCCTGCTGTCACTTGCATGGATGAAGGATGTGGTCCCAAAGGTTTCCTGAGAACTGCAGCTGGAGTCCCAGCATCACAGAGGGCAATGGCCTGGGACGGTATAAACTGCATGAACCCCTTGGTCTGGCCATCCAAGAAGTCCCACAGCCCTCCCTGTGCTGTGGCTGCATTGCTCTCTAGAGCACGGGGATACAGAGAGATGCAGTAAGCCAAGGCTTTGCTCCAAAAAGCTGCTCAGGAGCTGGAGATTATCTGAGTTACACTGGATTCTGGATGTTCTACACTAGGTAAAGAATAATTCAGCCCTTGATTAGGCACCCATTACATTAAAAGCAGTTTTCTGATACCATAGGAACTATCATTTATGTCTTTATTCCCACCTACAGAAGGCTGATCTATAATGAGTAAATTATAAACACAAGCCTTGCCAGCATCCCCCCTGCTTGTATCCAGCCCTGAGTGAAACACCCCCTTCTCGCTGCTATAAAGTGCAGGCAGTGCTAAAACTAATCATTATCTGTGAATTGGCTTCACCCTTCAGTTTCCAAAATAAGCGGCTTCTATGGGATTGGATTGCAAAGAGGGACCTGCCACGTAACAGACTTGGTGCTGTCAGCAGTAAGAAAACAGAAGCATTTGAGGTTATTTGCAGTGAGCCTTTTTCAGAACAAAACCCCTCACTTAGCCTCTATGTAGCATGAAGCCTTGTGGGCAGCTGATATTTTTGCCTTTGTTTTTGGTTAGTGACATAGCATCTGCCTTCTCCATGCCAACTCATTTCCAATACATTTAAAATTGAATTGAAGCACCTGGCTTTAGCTCTGCAAGGTTGTGGCTCATCATCTAATCATTAGACCTTTCAAGACCAGAAAAAGAGAGGTACAATATGGCTTTCAGGCAGTCTTTAAAAAAAAAAAAAAAAAAACAAGTCTAAAAGCTTTAATCTTAAACATAGCAATACCTCAGTGACTTTGAGCTTTTGATCTGGGGCAGAATGTGTTTCCAGATTCATTTCACGCTGTGCTGTTTCAGTGAATATAACCACCTCACCATGGGGTCCTGCTCCTAGGCCTTCACAGAAACTTCAGAAAGCAACCTTAACGTTAGAGCTGGCAATTTCTGTACCACTCCCAACCCTGCCACAGAGGCACTGGATGATGGACCAGCTCTGTACTGAAAAGTGTTTTGGAGATTTAACTGGTGGTGAAAGCAGCAATGTTTGCAATTGCTCCAGTCTGAAGATGCTTACCTGGTATAGTTCGTTCAGATAAATGCAGAGCTGCAGTAAATGCAGTGAGTTAGAGATGTTGTGTGTCTCTATTGCCGTGCTTAGCCTTGGACTATTGACAGCACAGTTGTGGTTGTGTTCAAACAGCTTGGGCTGTTGGAGCAGTTTGAGCTGCTCCTGGTCTAGTGGAAAGGTTGGAGATGTCACTTAGAGCCCAAGCCAGAAAACAAGAAAGGGTTACTGTAGTGGCCATTCAGACTATCATTTCTGTAAGGCATCGTGGTATTATTTTGAATAGAAGTGAGCTGAAATGCAGAAAGTTTTTCTTGCATTGCATGTGTGATCATTTGATGAAATATTAAAACTTCTCACTGTTTTATTGTGTGGAAAATCACTGAAAGGACTTTATTTCCTATTGAAGAATTACCACAAGAAGATTTTTAGTGGTTGGATGCAGAAATGGCTAGGATACTGTGTTTCTGCCTTTTCTACCCTTTTCAGAAGAGTAACCACTGCTGGGTTACTGTGTTTGCTTGCTTCATTTCTGTTCTAGGGTATGAGCAGGGGGCAGGTCTGAACCCTGATTGGCCAATCTTTGATGTGACTTTCTCTAGACAAGCAAGTAGAGTATTTACTGACAAATATTTCTGTCTCCCATTATCAGTCCTCTGTAAGCAAAGGTCGCAGGAAGTAAATGGTTTGAAATAGTATTCTTTTTTACCCATTCATAAGATCATGAGTTCATAAGTTTAACATAAGATAAACTTTGACATTCACAATAGCTGTATTTATCCTGCTGGGATATAATATTGGCAATGTGAAGCCAAATATTGATGCCAAGGTGATGTCCAGTGTTGATCTTGGTCTAGTACTTGACAAGTCTCCAGCCTGGAGAATGCAGATGATTACAGGTTTTCTGATGAGAACTTGTTGCCTCTTTTTTAATTCAGAAATGATGACTTACAAAAACTCAAACTTTATCTTGTGGGAATGTACCAGTTCTGCTATGAAACTCATTTGAGGGAAACTTTCTCTTGTCCAGAAAGGAAATTTGGGTCAGAAATGTCAGGAGGCATTTCAACAGAAACAGAAATGTCCTGGGTACAACATTCAACAATGATCATGGAGGCCTCAATGCTGTTTCTGGGCTTGGCAGCAAAATCCTGGACTCCTGCCTCCCAGGCAACTGCTGACTCCTCATCTGCTGGCTGGAAGAGGAACAGTTTCTTATGCTCTTACAGCAAAGGTTTTTGAAAATACTTGACTCTACCCTGTTTCAGAGCAGAAGAAAAGTCCAGTGAGAATGCTTGTGAGATAAAGATAGTTTTCAGCTATGCTGGAGGCTGAATAACTTTTCTAAAATATATAAAGCCTTTTTTTTTCCTTTTAATTTGCACTAGTGCACATTTTACTAATGAAAGGAGTGTCACAGCATGTATGTACAAAGCATGGATCTGGCAAACAGGAAAATTAGTTCAGTCCTTCCCTCTGTCCTGGCATGGGTTCCTTGGCATTGCTGATAGTTTTACAGACATTTTTGCCAGCATCTGCACCACTTGCAGGTTGGGTGGGAGTGTTGATCTGATGGAGGCAGGAAGGCTCTGCAGAGGGGTCTGCACTGGCTGGATTGATGGGCCAGGGCAAATTGTAAAAGTTCAACAAAGTGAAGTGCTGGGTCCTGCAAGGCCAATGGCATCCTGGCCTGGATCAGCACTGGTGTGGCCAGCCAGAGCAGGGCAGTGATTGTCCCCTGTGCTTGGCACTGGTGACACCACACCTCAAATCCTGTGTTCAGTTCTGGGCCCCTTACTACCAAAAAGACATTGAGAGGCTGGAGCGTGTCCAGAGAAGGGCAATGGAGCTGAAGATGCGTCTGGAGCCCAAAACTGATGAGGAGCATTTGAGGAAGCTGGGGTTGTTTATCCCAGAGAAAAGGAGGCTTAGGGGCCTTGTTGCTCTCTACAACCTCCTAAAGGTGGTTGTAGCCAGATGAGGGTCAGTCTCTTCTCCCAAGTAACAACTGATAGATAGGATGAGAGGGGACAGTTCTCAAATTGCACCAAGAAGGTTTTGTATTGGATATTAGAAAGATTTCTTCATTTCTTCATTTCTTCATGTGAAGTGTCATCAAGCATTGGAACAGGCTGCCCCAGGAAGTGGTGGCGTCACCATACCTGAAGGTATTTAAAAGCCGTGTAGATGTGCTTATGGACATAATTTAGTGGTGGACTTGGCAGTGCTGAGTTAACAGTTGAACTTAATGAAGTTTGAGTTCTTTTCCAACCTAAATGATTCCATGACTCTACACATGTTATGTGATTTGTAGAGGAGTATGATCGCTGTGCTTCCAGGAAGGCCATGGAAACTAGTAGGCATGAGCTAGTGAAGTAATATAAAAAGAGTATGAAGTGAAAGAAACACTAGGAATATGTGTAAAAACACTATAGAAGTAAACCCAATTCAGATGGCAAAAGAGTGTGAGTCATTAAAGCATTTCTGCTGTTGGACAGCTGATCCAGAAACTGCAGGTCTGGGTGGTCTGGACCCCACACTCCCTGTGGGGCAGGATTGCCTCCAGGCCCACAGGGGCTGCAAGCTGTTGCTTGCTTTCTTCTTGGGTATCCTAGCTGGTAGTGCATATTATGCCATTTGAATGTGTCTTCCTTTTTTCTTCCCAGGGAATGGCTTTTACCCTTAAAGAAAGGCTACAGCTGGGAATTCATGGCCTCCTTCCTCCTTGCTTCCTGAGCCAAGATGTTCAACTCCTTCGTGTGATGAAAAACTTTGAAAAGCAATCTAATGATCTAGACAAGTATGTCAAAAGTGTCTTATTTCCTCTCCCTTCCCCCTTTACTTTTCAGTTCTTTAAAGCCTCGAGGAAAAATTGTAGATACCTTTCCCTCTGAGTCACTTTTTTCCAGCTTTCCATACTCTCCAGCAGCAGAATCATAGAGTAGTTCATGTTTTAAGGGACCTTAAAGATGATCTACTCCCAAACCCCCTGCCATGGGGACACCTTCCACTTGACCAGGTTGCTCAAACCCAATTCAGTCTGGTCTTGGACAGGGCTGGGACAGGCTGGGACATCCACAGCATCTCTGGGCAACTTGTGCCAGTGCCTCACCATGCTGACACTCAAAAATTTCTTCCTAATACCTAATCTAAACCTACCTTCTTTCAGTTTGAAGCCATTCCCTGTTGTCCTATCAATACATGCCCTTGTAAAAAGTCCTTCTCCAGTTTTTATTTGGGCCCTCTTTAGATACTGGAAGTTGCTAGATGTCCCCAGCATTGTCCCTTCTCCAGGCTGAACAACGCCAGCTCTCTCAGCCTGTCTTCATAGGAGAGGTGCTTCAGCCCACTGATTATCTTCATGACCCTCCTCTGGACCTGTTCCAACAGGTCCACTGATGTTACTTTTTTCTACCACTCCATTACTGGAGAGTTCTGGTAAACTTTGGCTACAAGAAAGAAGTAGGATACTGAAGGTAGAGTGAACACATGTAGTTCATGTACCTATCTGTTTGCTACCCAATACATTCACTAAAACACTGGATGGAAGAACAGAAAAAACTGACAGTGTTAGGAAAAAATAAAAAGAAAACTGAAGCAATACTGTATTGGCTAATCTTTCTGAGTTTTCATTGTTCATCAGGGTTACTGATGGAAAATGCTGTTTGATTCCTGCTGTGAGGACAGTAGGGTTTGCATCTCCATCTCTCTCAGCTGCCGTTGATCTCAGGACTGAGGCAGTAGGACTTTTACCCTGTAGACCAATTACACTGGCTTTTCTGTGTCTCAAATATCCATGTTGATCTTGAAAATTCTATATTGATAGCTGTGTATGATGCCTTTTGATGCAAATTTCAAAATTCTAAGGTTGTGCATGGGTGTGACGTCCAGCCCTGCTAAGTCATTGTGAGCTGTCACTGAGAGTTGTGGAGCTGATCAGGCCCTCTGGGAAATTTTGCTCCAAGTACCTGCTCATGATGGTGACATGGTGCTCATGACACTCCTGCACAAAGGAGTGTCAGGGCTTGGGAGAACTGAGTACATACTGAGTGAGCCAGTGACTGCTTTTTGTGAAACTGTGAACTACCATAAATACTGATATATAACTTGTTTTTATTACTTTACAGGTATATTATTCTTATGACATTGCAAGACAGGAATGAGAAGCTTTTTTACCGAGTGCTGACTTCTGATATCGAGAAATTCATGCCCATAGTTTATACCCCAACAGTTGGTCTGGCTTGTCAGCAGTATGGTTTGGCTTTCAGGAGACCACGGTGAGTGAAGAGACTGTGTTTGCAGTTTTTTAATTTCATGTGAATGTTTCTTTTGTATTGACACCATCTTTATGTGGGTGGCCCAAAACATCTAAAACTCAATCCCTCATCAAAAAGTGAGCCAGCCAGCAGCTTTGTGTGTGTACATTTGATGATGAGTTGGGGAGTCAAGAATAGCTCTGACTTCTTCCTATAAACAGTGAACAGAGTGGTTTTGTTCTCAAACAGTGCTGTACAGTCCCCAAACAGCTTGCTGAACTTAGGGCTGCACCCCTCCCCATCTGCTGTCTCAGGAGCACCAAGTGCCCTCTGCAATGCTGTTTGAGTAATTGTTGGGTTTTGGATACATTGTGCTGATTTTGAACTTTTGTATACGCTTCCACAAACTATCCCACTAGAATCATCTTCATAGATGATGCTCTGCATCAGTGCCTCCCTCTCTGCTCAGAACAGTCACTGTATAAATTTATGCAACACTAAGCACTCTGTACCATGTTGGAAGACCCCATTCTGCATAATTTTTTTTAATGATTAATGCTTAGATAAATCCCTTGTTAGCTTTCTGAAGTACATTTTAACCTAGCCCAAAAATTCAATGGTACGGTTCAGTTTTCTTTGCAGGCTTTTTAATTTTTTGGTCCTTGCACCGTACCAGTAGTCAGATGAACATTTTGCAATAGACATTTACAAAGTAAAGGAATGGAAGAATACCATTTTCAAAGCATTTCACAAGCATGAGGTTTGACTGCAGTTTCAGCTGAGAGTAGTGCAACAGATGGGGCAACTGAGGCAGGTTCTACTGAGTCTAGGTCATGAGGGGTCCCTGAGGCACACCTCAAAGACTTAAGGGCTGTTTAGATAAGATAAATAATAACATTTTGTGTATAAGATTATCTTGGCAAACATGCTTGCTTCCTGCTTGTGATGAAAATTCCCAATAAAGCCAGTGTATTCCTTCATATGAGGTGCTCCTCATGATTGCTTTTTGGCTTGTGCCTGCCCTGGGTAATTGTGTTCTGGGCCTTGATGTGCAACTTGTGGATCTGCTGGGCTGTGGTAAAGCCATTCATCTATCCAAGCCTTAATCTTATCCCCTCCTCCTCCTCAGTGTGTATGAGGAAGCCAGAGAAGGATCTGCACTTTTAATAGGGGGAGGACACTAACTTCTTCTGGGCATGAGTAAAAGGTAGCAGAGATAAGACAGCCCAGTTGTGTTTCCAGATGTTGAGCTGTGAGCCACTGTCAGGCAGAGAAGAGCACACTGCTGGTTCTCAGCTAATCAATATTAATGCAGCAGCTGCTGATTCTCAGGTAATCAATATTCATGCAGCAATTCCTGCTGTACACCACTGTGTCTTTGCCTCCTGGCTGCCTTTACCTTGCAATGAGTTAAAACAATATTTGAGAGCTTTGCTTCTTTTCTTTTCCATCCATTGTTTTCTTCAGGAAAGTTCCACATGCTTAACTCTTTCTGCAGTTGTTTCTGTTGGAGAATTCCCCTTCCTGTAGCTCCTGTCTTTCTCATGTTTTAAATCCACATTATTTTACTAATGTGATAGGAATGTCTGTTCTCATAGTCCAACAGTTTTGCTACTAAATTTGGACTGGGTCTTTTCTGGGTTCCAGCCTATGGCTTCTTCAGGAAAGAGCAATGTCCTTGGTACACTGGATTTCCTGTGGTGGGGAGTTTGTTTCCCTGAAGATACAGAATGAATTCCAGCCTAGCTTCAGATTTGGATGTAATCAAAGTTGTTTTAGCAGACAGATGTTTTTATTGTGAAAATAAAAGAGCTGTTATATCACGTAAAGTGATGAGACTAAAATGGGAAGTGTGTATTTGTGCTGGTTTTCAATCTGACTCTTATTGTCTTGGAGGATATATTTTCTGTCCTGGAGCATATTATATACATTGGGAGTTGGCCTGCAAGACACATAGTTCAAGGTAGGGTGCCAATACTTCCGCTAAAATCTCCGTTTTAAAACTGCACATTGTGCTGCAACACGGATGGATGTGCCCACATAGCAGAACTTATTGTGCAGTCTGTCTGTGACCACAGCAGCAGCAACCTTTGGATACAGTTAGCTTCTTCCCCATGCTGGGATCTTTCTCAGCCCCATTAGTGCTTGGCTTTATACTTGAAGGTTGAGCCTGGAAGGAGTGCAGTGCACGTAACTTGCTTACAAAGCAGCTCTTGTACAACAGAATCTAAAAACAGTCCCAAGATGTCCAGCAGGGCTTCTCTCAGAATCATTTATCAGAGCACATTTGTCTATGTTTCCATGCCTGCAGGTTTTGTTTGTCAGATACTGTTTGTTGTTGTAATTGCAGGACTCAATGCCTCTTTTCCCTTTCTTAGTCTTGATATACAAACCCTTAAAGGGTAAGCTCTCTAACCTGCACTTTTATGGGCCAGTGGACAGAGTTCTCCTTCCAGGTCAGGGCTCCAGCACATACTCCCTGCAAGCAGATTTATCTGCTCCAAATGGATTAAGACACCTGGTGTTCCTTTCTTTCAAAAGGCTATCCAACCAGAGTCTAAATGAACAGGTTTTCTATATTTAACAGTAAAAAAGAGCTAGTAGGAACAAAAACACTTGCAGGCATTCAACTGTTCTCATGCTTATCTGTGATGCCCACAGTTTCTCCACTTCTTCTGGTGGGCCAGGCATAGCTCCTGATGCCCCAGCAGGTTCTCTGCCTTCCCCAAACTCCTACTGCCTTTCTCTTTACCGGTTGCTTTAAATCCTTCAGGCAGGACTTTTTCTTTTCCATTGACTTCAGACTTCTTCCAATATGATTAAGCCTCAGAGATTTAAAATGATGAAATAGAGGTGGAACCATAACATTTATAAAAATTACATTCAGGCACCGTTGCCTAAGAACTATGAAGTTTTTGCTGGAAGGTGTCTATATTGAATACATTTTTCCTATCTTGTTTTCTAGCCAGCTCCCTGGTCATTTAACAATATTTGTTTATTTAAAGCCATGTAATAAGCATTACAGCCTTCAGGCTAAAGCACAGTTTCATTTTGTATTTTAATTTTTTTAATAAGAAATATAAATTACTATGTAATTTGTAAGTAAGGTTAAAGTACTAAGCAATAACACCTCTTCTGCAGGAATGATTAAAAACCCTGTCAAAATCTCTTTTCTATTATCAAACCATGTTAAATAAGCACAAAAGAAGAGTAACATGTCCAAAGAGAAGTCTTCCTCAGCACAGGCCCCGTTTGCGGCTGTGGCCAGTAACAGAAGGAATACAGGACTAGATAGGCAAACCTGCTCACTTCTTGGGGACTTCTCAGGTTATGCTCCTCCTCATTTTGTGTCTTGTGGCTGCAGTTTTGTTACGAAAATCCATTGCCCTCTTTGACTCACAAGTTCTGCAAAGGTGGTGAGGGGACCCAGATGTATGCACATTGTCAAAGCCAAAGGATGTGACTGAAAATAAGAGTCCCAAAGTGACAAGACTTGTTTCAAATAAAGAATATATCTGTTGCAGTGTATGATGATCAAGGGTGATTCAAACTTAAGGGAGATTTCTTGCAGAGCTGTAGATCTTCAGATCCTATGTCTGCACACGTGCAGCTTTGCAGACTGTCTCCTGTAGTCCAGCCCTGGCATCCCTTCAGTCCTCCCTCCCATCACCCCTGTGCCTCTACAGATGTCCTTACTGCTGTGTAATGATGGTTCAAGGATAAATCTGGGCAGATCCAAGTCCTTTTTGGGCCAGGCTGGCAGTAATGCAAATAGCCAGTTCACGCCTCCTGGACGAGAGCTGTGCTGCTGTGCTGAAGCAGAAGCAAGCTGCTCAAGGCGTGGGGGGGGCAGGTTTGCTTATGTTCAGCAGCAGTGATAACAAAACTGGCTTTAAGCAAAGGACAGGCTATCGTGGGGTATCCAAGGAATATGTACCTTGAAGTGTTTGCTTTTCAAAGCCCAGGAACCCCTTATACAAATCAGAAGCTTGTTAGAAAGAAAGAATGAAATGTAACAGAGCAGGGCTTGCAACTCTGAGACACTAAATGAAGGAAGGAAGGAGGAATCTTGGTTCTTTGATCCTGCTAACAGGCAGAGCCACCATTTCCTTGGGAAATGCTTCTACCACCCCTATAAGCTTTCAGACTGTGCTTGAGAGTCCTTTTTGCTTTCCAGTAAGGATACAAAGCCTCTACAAAAGAAAAAGTGCATAGTAGTACTTTGATTTTTTTTTCCTTTTCTGTTCTTTTGTTTTTAATGTAAAATGCACTTAATGAGTAGTATGGGGTCCTTATGGAGCACACATGCAATACTATTTAAAAGTTATGTTTTAAGCCTGAGGATCTCTTTTAATTTCTTTGAAAGGGACTATACTTCTTCACAAAGAGGTAGTAAAGAGGAAACTTAGGGCATGGAATAAGGGTTTTATTCCTTCTGTGATGGTGAGGGGCAGTTTATTACCATGGCATGAGACCACAGTCTCTCAAGACACTTGTTAATTCATAAATATAGTGGTATTTGAAAGTGTAAAGTTTTCAGCTGCTCCTCAATGGCTTTTGGCATCCCCTGAGAGTAGAGCTGGAAAAGTTGGTTGTATCACCATTGGAGAATGGTTATGGGGACAGAAAAAACTTGCCTAAGTTCACTTTTTTCCCCTACAAATGTAATGTTCCTTGAGAACTGTTTGCAGAACAATGCAAGACATGTTGGGATAAGTTAAACCTGGAGAAAGCTAACAGGATGCAGATGGTGTGAAAATCAAGTCTGACAGAATAATGATCTGTGTCTCTGAAGAAAAACGAGTAAATGAAACATCAGTCAATCTGCAGAATTGTCTTGTCAGCAGGTCTGGCTCTGATCAGTGACTTTATTTTTGTGGTGTTGTGCTGTCTGAGCAGCAGACAGGAAAGGAGGGAAAGAGGGAAAGTTACCTGCCATTTCTGGACACTTTAAGACCAAATCAAATGGAATTAGAAGTAAAGTGGTAATCCCAGACTTGTCCCTAACCACAGAATTGTCTCCCTTCCCTCTTCTATATAACACTGGAGACCAGAAGTGAGAGGGAAGACTGAGGTTTGGATTATTGTCCTGAAACTTTGTTTTGAAACTCCTTTAGACAATCCCTACTTCTTGTAAAAACACCAGTTGTCGTAACTTCTCTTGTTGCCACCAGCCTGGTTCAGCCTTCTTCCAGAGGCAGCTGAAGTCAGTGCATGAGAAGAGGAATGTGTTCAACAGTGTGTTTAGGTAACATTGCCACAGCCACCCAAAGACTGGTTTTGTGACTGACTGAAGGGGAGGGAGTGTCTGTGGAAAGTCTCACAGCGACCGTGTATATCCGGGAAGCTCTGAAGAGGCTGTCAGGACACATAGGTGGGAGACAGTCATTGGTAAGGGGCATGATTATTGAATGAAGGGTGAAGACCGTGGTTGGAATAGATGAGGAGAAAGTAGTTCATGCAGAGGGAGCCCAAAGCTGCTGAAAATGGCTCAGCCTGTTTGGAACTTCAGAGAGCTGGCAAAGTAATTCAAAGGTTCCCACTGCTCTCTCTCACCCCACTTTCTTTAGGCAAGCTTTTTCAGTGGGCTGTACCACTGTCCTTGTCACTTCTCTGTTTCCACTTCACTGAAGTGTTTTTCAAAATGTGGAGACAAGCACAGATTGGTTTGTGGGCATACAGAGAGAAGAGCTGGTGTATTGGTCCTGATCTGAGGTTCCACGCAGGCTGGGGAATGGATGGACACTTTTGGTGTTGTGAGGCTGTAACACAGTTTCTATACTGCAATGAGTGAAAAAGGGAGTGAAAAATGACTTAGCTCCATCTTTTCATTGGAAAAAACAGTTAGTACTCCTTGTTCCACATCTCCGGTCTTCTCTCTCTCTTCCTCATTTTTCCTAAGAAAAATGTGTATGCACTGGCTCTAAAAACCATGAGAAACCTTTATGGGCATAAGGGAAAATGTCAGGCCCACAGAAGTTAACAGCAGATCTCATGTTAATTTATGAAGGTCAGGCTTTCCGCTCCTGTCAGAGGTGATTTAGATTTAAGTCTGCTGAAATTCCCTGATTTACCAGGAGAAGCTCGAAGGAAGAGGTGGAGTTGCCCAAAAGAAAGAGTTTGACCTGGTGAAGGAAATACAAGAGAACGTGTTCTCCTTTGATCTGGCATAAATCTATGCTGCTGCCACAAGAAACAACCCCACCTCAAACAAAAATTGCCAAAGACAGGGAGGAGGGAGAAGAATTATTTAGAATAATGAATACCAGGATGTCGATTTGAGGAGAAATGGTGCTGTCATGAAAACCTTGCACAGCAGTATCCATTGGGCTGTGGAACAGGCATGGATTGTGCTCAGAAATCCAACCGTGTCCTGGGCTGCATCCAAAGCAGCGTGGGCAGCAGGGCAAAAGAGGTGATTCTCCCTGATATCTGCTCTGGTGAGACCCGCCTGGAGTGCTGTGTCCAGCTCTGGGGCCCCCAACACAAGAAGGACATGGGCCTATTGTAGAGAGTTCGGAGAAGGCCACAGAGACACCCAGATGGCTGAAGATCCTCTCCTGTGAAGACAGGCTGAGAGAGCTGGGGTTGTTCAGCCTGGGGAAGGGAAGGTTCCAGGGAAACATTACAGCACCTGCAGTACCAGGAAAACTGGAGAGGGACTTGCATGAGGGCATGTAGTAATAGGATAAGGAGCAGTGGTTTTAAACCTGGGCAGATTTAGGGCAGATTTAGGTCAGATACAAGAAGTTTTTGACTGTGAGAGTGATGAGGCACTGGCATAGGTTGCCGAGAGAAGCTGTGTGGATACCCCATCCCTGGAAATGTTCAAGGCCAGATTGCATGGGTCTCTGAGCAACCTGGTGCAGGAGAAGGTATCCCTGCCCATGGTGAGAGGTTTGCTATGATTAGATGGTGTGCCATGATTAGATTATCTTTAAGGTCCTCTTCAGACCAAACAGTTCCGTTTGGAGCCTAAGATTCTATGACCTGGTTATGGAAGAATTAATATAAAAGCTGATGTTAGTTTCTGTATTTGCTGCAATTTATGGCAAAAGTTGGATTTTTTTTAATTAGATGGATTCACTAAAAGTATACCAAATCATATTTCATTTATCTGGAAGCTAATTTCTCTATTATTGTCAAAATAATGTTTCTTTTCTTTGTCAAACTTTGTTCTAATTGTGTGTTCAGTCTTGGGGCTCCCTGCGGTGCACTTTAAAAGGGAAGGTGTGGGTCCTGGAAGAATTTGCACAGCACAGGAAGGAAATATAATCAGGGTAGGACTTAATTTAACTTGCCAGGGGTTTTTGATCCCACCTTAACCTCTGCACTATCGAGTAAAACAGAATACATTGTGTGCTTAGCAGTGAAACAGATAAGGGTTCCTTGGTCAAAATCAACTGAGAAACAGCACCGATTGACCATCTCAGTGTGTTTCTCTTCATAATCCTATAATCTTCCAGTTACTGAGCTACTTCCTGGATCCAGCACACAGTTAGGTGTGCAGAGGAAAATCAGGGCTGAATCAAATTTTCCTACACTTGAAATTGTTTTTGAACAAAGAATATCAAGCCCCTTGAGCATGATGAGCTTAAATGCAGCAAAGGTTACTGAATTTGGGAAATACCCACTCTTGCTGGTTGGTGGAATTCCTGGATGGTGGAAACTCACCTCAATGCCTGGTTTTTACCTAGCTGCATCTGTAAATTTATCTGTGGGTTACAGAAGGCAGTCTAGTCTTTCCTTCCCCCTCCTGCACATTAGCAAGAAGGGACATCTGGGGTAAGCCATAGTCAGACCCCATATTACAGACCCCATATTACAGACCTGCTTGGCTCTTACCCAGTCCTTAGCTCCAGCAGCCTGATCTTACACAGACAGACCTTCTCAGAGGCCCTCCTAAATAGTATTGAAACACCACTTCTGGAAAGGACACTGGAAAATTTGGGATTGTCAAGTTTTAAAATACAAGGAGGATTTAATCCCCAAATTATGCTATGACTTGGCAGTTCTCTGGTTCAACCAGAGAATCCAGTCCTGAGGATACAGTAGGGAAAAGCAGCTCATGGCAAGCCAAAAACAACATGGGTCTGCTTGCCTCTTGCCTTAATCCTAGAATGTGGACAACAGAGATCCACTGGGGACCTGCTTCCAACCCTCTTGCCTTTTCACATTGCTGCATAATGACCAATAACAACAAGTACTGAGCTGGTCTTTCTCCATCAACTTCCCCCTGGAGATGAAGAAAGAGTATTTATTCTTTAGGCTGATGCCTGACTAGCAGAACTGATAAATCCGGGATTCCTCCTGGTTTCTGTCCACTGTCCCCTAACATTTCATATCTGTGAAACCTTATGTTCCTTTCCACATCCCTTTCATCCTTTTTTCATATCCACCTGTGCTTCACCATAGCCCCCCACAGCAGCTTGTGCTCCTCCCCTTCCCTCACCTCTTCCTTAGGGAGCAGTGAGCACAGCTTTCAGTTCTCTGCTTGCTGTCCCCTCTGATTTCCTATCAGTGCCTTTTTGATCCTGCCGCATAACCATTCTGGTTTTTTCATTTGGTTCCCTCTACACCTTTTTTCCTCCTTTTCTCTGCCTTCTGCTTATTCCTGCAGCCCAGGAAAGCTCTAAGGCTTTGTTAGCAAGGGCTGAGTAGATACTAGAGTAGGTACCAGGTGGGAAACAGCACATGTTGTATGCAGCTGCAAACTGTGGTTTTGTGCAGCTGTCAGGATAATTGTCATTGTAAAGTCTGTGTTCCCCTCCCCAGAGTGGTGAGGACATGAACCCCTTTATCTTTTCTCTTTATCTCAACAGTAATTTTCATAAAAGGGTATGGGAACAAACATCTTTGAGACCTTTGCCTTTCTGATAAATTTGTTGAAATGAGCTAGCAGGTGAGAGAGGACACAGTATAATTGCCCTTTTCCTGGAAAAAAAAAGCCCTGCTAAAAATAGTCCTGGGTGTTAATAATTTGGCAGATAGGAGATAGATCCAAAAGCTTTGCTTTAGGCTGTGGTCTGGACCTTCCTGCTGTGGCAGGGGGTGGACTATGCCAAAGCGTGGGGAGAGCTACAGCTTGCACTCATATATGATCACGTAAATCTCCCTGTTCCTGATCTTTAGCAGTTTTCTACAGCTTAGCAGCTTTCAGTCCTTTGGGATCATGGAGATTTCCCAGTGTGGGTTATGGGGGGGTTGTGTGGATAGTGAATCTTTCATTACTGTACCTTGGAGCCTGCATCTTCCACACTGAATTTTGGGTTTCCTATCTAAAATATATGCTGATAATGTTCAGGACATTTATATTAGTAATGAAATTATTGGTGTTGCAGATCATTTGAAATTAAATCTCTTAAATTAAATCTCTCTCTCTGTATTTAAATTATAGATATATTGCCTTATAAGTCTCTGTATAGATTTCACTAATAGTGGATTGTGCTTGGTTTCTATCATTTTTTCATTATTACCTCAGGGTACTGGTCAGCAGCCTACAATTTACAAAGAAAATTACCTAAAACAATGAAAATATCTTGGCCTTAATTAAAAATATTTTTAAAAATAGCTGATGAATGATCACAGAGATTTTGTCCAATCTGATGATTAATTGTACTGTATTTAGACAAGTCAGTGCATGCTAGCACAAAGTTTCTCTGCAAAGTCTGTAGCCCACAGGCATTTGTAATCTCAAGCTCCCTAAAACAGCCAAGCAATTTCAAAGTTTATTTTGTTGTTCTGAAGCCTTTTGTCCTGTTCTGGCAGAGACCAGAACCAAAAAAAGTCAACACTGGGGGTGCAGCTGGTGGAAATGTCCCTAAATGCTCATATTGCTCAACCTGTCAATTTTGTATATGAGTTTTGAAAGTGAAAATAAGCCAAATGTAGGCCCTTACTGTAACCACATTTGATTTCATCTCTAGCACAGACTAGCCTTAAATCCAGAGTGGCTCCTCCAGCCTGTTCCTCTGGCACAGCAGTGAGAGTTTTCTGCGGTTAGTACGCAGCAAAAGCCAAGTCCATCAGCTGATCCCTCCCTTGCGTGTGTCCCTTTTGCAGCCTTGGGCAGCCAAAATACCTACCAGTCAGCTGGGCTTGGGGCAGGATTCAGCCAGACTGCAAAGAGCACAGAGAGGCGTGCAGCGGCAGTCAGCATCCTTCCACCGTGACAAGCCAACTTGGTTTTTCGTTTCGTCAGTGTGAACATAATTTTGACATGTGGATTTCAGTGTTACTCTGAGACGGTCTTCTCCAGGTTTTCTGAGAGCATCATGCCTTTGTGTAAGGAATGGCTGTGATCACTGCAGAAGGTCAGCTTGTGCCATGCCTGTCAGAGCCGTTTTCTGTCCAACTTATAACTCACTGTAGGTTTCTGGCTGCTGTCTCACAACTTTCTCATGACTGTCTAACGGCAGCCTGGTGCAGGCTGGGATGCTGGCAAAGATCTGACTCATCTCTTTTGTTTGTTGCTTTTTTAAGCAATTATTTCCCATGCACTTCCTATGTCTTCTAAAGGAAGTCCAGCCAAATTAAGTTATAACACTCAAGGACTTTTATATGAGTAGAATTTCATCATCTTCAGGTTGTAAGTGGAGACGCTTAACCTTTATTAGTATTCTGAGAATGAGCCATTCCTATCCAGATAAAAACACTTGCTTATGATGCCTGCTTGTCTGATATAAGTATTGGGAATATGTGCATTTTCTTAACATTAAATTACACGGTAGTTTTTATCATTTTGTCACTTGTGGAGCAAGTTCCCCTCATAGCACCCGAACTAGAAGGTCATAAGTGCAAAGAAAATCAAACAAAGCTTGATTTTTGTTACCTTTAGTCTTGCGGTTCACTGAACTGGTATGGCAGCATACACACAGGGAGCCTGACTCCTTGGAAGGACCCTTCCTTGGCTGGATGAGAATTATCTGGAGAATTAGGACTTTAGCTACCATTTTAATCTACTTCCCTCCATCAGTTCTTCTTCTCAGGAACAAGTAATTATATAAGGCAAAGCCTGGTAGCCCATTAAAGAAGACACCTTTTTTTCTGAATAAATAAGGGTGATGGACTGATCTCTGTGCAGAAAGCATGTGGAATTTGCAGCTGAGGATTTTTGTGTTCTTCCTGCTGTATACCAAACCCTGAGCAAGCCTGACCATTGCAGTGTCAGTAAATATTGGATAACACTGTGCAAATACTGAGTATCTTATTCTTCAGAGAGAAGTT
The DNA here is from genome assembly GCF_015832195.1 of Motacilla alba alba. Classification (NCBI taxonomy): domain Eukaryota; kingdom Metazoa; phylum Chordata; class Aves; order Passeriformes; family Motacillidae; genus Motacilla; species Motacilla alba. Next base: position 43,309,483 of record NC_052016.1, on the reverse strand, counting down.
CTTTGGAGGAGTGAGCAAGGAGAAGAAGGATGAAGCTGCAATAGTTGAGTGGGAGGGGATGTGTTTTTCAACTCTTGTCAACTTAGGAGCTTTTGACATCCTTCTGGTGGTTTCTCTTTTCCTCCACAGATCATAAATATGCAATCATCTTCCATCTCAGCTAGTAAGGGAAGTTCAGGTGAATCAAAGAGTGATGTCCTTTTGCTTCATGCTAGTATACATATCAGTGATCAGTGCCATCATTTTTTCTGTTCTTTTGTGGGTTTGACCAATGTGATGTGAATACTGGTGGATATAATTGCTGAGTAACATATATGTTACTCATATATGATAAGTGTAAAGAGGCCATTAATTTTATAAATGAAAACGGGTAACTGAAGTCATAGGAATGCTGCCCAAACCCACAGCACAGGACAAGACTGGAAGAAGAGCACAGCAATGGCCAAAGAGATTTTACATGGAGCTTGATGAAGCAAAGGCATTGATTGCATTTGATTGCAGTGGGTTTCTGTTTAATTTCATGTCAGAGGCAGCAGTGGGGCAAGACTACACCAGGAGGGTTGCCAACATAGCCACAGGAGCATTGGTAATTGCCAAGGAAAAGCCATTAGGAAAGGGAGACTTCTGGGTAGGAGGGAAGTGAGGAGAGATTTAGAACTGTGAGGATGGATTGCATAATGTTTTTCAGTCCCCTCTGTGCTTTGGGGAATGAACATTCTCTGTAAACAAACAATAGTGCTTTAGAGATAGCACTGCTGGCTCCACTGTTGTTTCTAATGGGAAATAGCTCACAAGTCAGCATTGCTAACCAGGACTGTCAGAAAGGGGAACACTACTTAGCCTTTTTAAAGAAGTAACTTCTTACTGAATTAAATGATTAATGGATATTTCTTTTTTCTAATATCTGAGACCTGTAAAACTAATTCCTTCCCAAATGTCTAAAAGAATCATAGAACCATGGAATGGTTTGGGTTAAAAAGGGCCTTATTGATTATCTAGTTTCAACCTCCCTGCCATGGGCAGGCACATGGTCCACTAGGTCAAATTGCTCAAAGCTCTGTCCAGCCTGGACTTGAACACTTCTAGGGATGGCAAGTCCCCACATTCTCTAGGCAACATGTTGCAGTGCCCCTCTATCCTCACAGTAAACAGTTTCTTTCTAATATCTAATCTAAACCTGCCCTCTTTCAGTTTGAAAGATATTATCTCTTGTCCTATCACTACATATCCTTGTAAAAAAATATAAATGTTATTCCAAAAAGCCATCACCAGTATCTAGTACCACTTCCTCTAGGTATCAAATGTGCCATGTTTTCTTTGTCTCTGAACTTTTTCTATAATGAGCTTTGTAGTTAAGGGATTGTTGTCATCGTGGGACTTCCAGAATGCCTTCAGGATGGTGAAGACCTAACCAGTACTGGGGCTCAGAGCAGGATTCTTCTTATGGCTCACATGGTACACTGTGTAGCTTTATAAGTCCTGGAATACTGCCATGAACTCAGTCAGGATAAAACCAGAAAAGAAAAGATAATGGCCCTGGCTTAGGGGTAAGAAAAGGTCTTGTGGGTGAATATACTCAAGGCCCTTGATGGATTCTGCAGTGACCTGCAGTTTTTTATATCCTTCAGTCCAGTTCAGGCAGTTTGACTGGACTTGCTGACATCCAGACAGAAATACTGCCTCAGTGACAAATTAAGAAGCTGTAACTCTCCTTGAAGTTTCCTGGACTTTTACAGACATGCTCAGTGGCACAATAAAATCTAGTCTGACTTCCACCTTAACCAAAGGCAGCTGTAGTGAAACCTGTGATGTTAATGGACTGAATATGAGACTGCAGCTCTGAAACCCTAATGAATACAGGCTGAAGCACTCCCCACTTTTAATTACCCCCACGAAGATAACAGTTCTCTGAAGGTTACTATTTAACCAGAAATAATGGTACAGCATCTACAATCTGGATTGAAATTGCTGAGGTAGTTAATTTTTACTAAGCTCTAGTTCTTGTAATTTTGTCCCCATGCATGACTAAGCCCATGAAGAATGGCAGGTTCCTGGGCACAGGTGAGTTTTCTGGTCTGGAAAAACATTGTATCTCTGCCCCACACAATGCCTGTGTTACGTGACTTGATCAAAATTACTTACATTTTTAGCTTTACATTTTAATTGAATTCTTGTTATTGAGTGCCAAAGAGATTAAAGGAAAACTGCTTCATTTCTTTTTGTTTCTCTGAAGCAATTTATCAACTGTAATCTCAAGTGAGTTAGAGCAGACATGATGATAAAGGCAGAATAAAGATGATTAAGGTTGCTGAGATTTCATTTCTCCTTCAGAAGGCTTAGGCTGCATCTTTTCCATAGAAAAATCAGGTTAATTTATTTTGTTGCCACTTGGATGTTTCTTATTTACTACTGATCCACGTAGGCCATTCTGTTCCTCTTAGTATTCAGAGCTCTACCTTGCTGTTCTCAAAGGCACAAATAGCTTTTGCTCCTGTTACCTCTCCTATAATCATGGAATCATAGAATAGTTTGGGTTGGAAATGATGAGAGATCATATAGCCCACCCCCTTGCCACGGACAGGGACAGGTTCCACTAGACCAGCTTGCTTGAGGCTATCCAATCTGGCCTTGAATACCTCCAGGGAAGGTGCATCCACAGTTTCTCTGGGCGACCTGTTCAAGTGCCTCACCACCCTCATAGTAAAGTGTTTGTGTGTCCTTGGGACAAACCTGGCTGCTACTCCTCCCTGTTCACTCATCAGCAAAGCTTTTGCTGAGTTTGGTTTGTGGATCTTGTCTGTTCCTTCTGCCTGTCTTGCAGAAGGAATTTTTGGACAGATAAACCCTCTGCCAGTTTGGAGCATGTTTATTTAGCTAATTGGCCAGCTCATCTCTGTGGGTAAGGTGGTGTCAGAAGGGAGAGCACAACTCTCCTGAGGATCATACAAAATGAAGACATTACCTGTGACCCCTGACTCTAAGGTCTGATGTGTCTGTTTCCCTTTCCCTCTCAAAAATAGCATGAATTTGCTCAACTGCTTGTCAGAATTCATCATTGCATATTCCATCTGCAAAGGGATTTCCAACTCACTACTACCAAGATCCCCTTCTGAATGCTTGAACACCTAATGGGGGGCCATAGAGCCTCAACCAGATTCAGGGACTTGCTTCAGCTGATTGCCTAAAGGCATTGGAAACGTAGGTGTTTTATTGAACCTGGACCCTTGGCTCTCAGATTCAGCATTAGTGAAATACGAGGCTTACTTAGATACGTGCCCCCTGCCTGATGTGGTTGTGTCACTGAGAGAGGTCACTTTTCCCACTTTTCCCCATGGCTCATCATTTCTGCTCCTCCTGATGGTTTCCCTTGCAAAGCTGGTAGTGCCATTAGGGTGTTAGTCTAAAACAAACCATCTGAGTTTGCCTGAAGTAAAGTAAGGAGCAATTAGCATCAAATACATAATATTAAGGAAGGAAACACAAATTCTGGAGGGCTGTCTCTCCATGCTTGGATCTCAGTCACCGACCAGGCTATCTAAGCCAAGCCAATCCAGTGACAGCTGTGAGAGTCCTACTGCCAAGGAGCATAACAAGAGTAGTCATCAGATTTTGGAATACCCAAGCTGAACTCTCTCTGCTGGCAAATCCCGAGCAGGGGTTGAAGACCAGCCTGCTTCAAGGCTGCCCAATTCAAGGGTCAGAATCAAGGGGCATTTGGTAGCTGCCCTCTCCACTTTCATATGAAACAACTCTCAGTTCCATTGAGCTGCATGATGAGCAATGGGTAGACAGTTGGGTTCAGCTTCTGTTGTGAGCTCAGGATGTTTTTCAAAGGTTGAATAGCTGGTGGACTCCCTTCAGTACTGAAGAGCTGTGAGTGTATGAGGCACATGGCTAGACACTTAGTAGGTATCTTTATTATGTATGGAAAATGTTACTTTCAAACAATAGCATTCTTCCTAACAACATATCACAACCTGAAATATGTGCAGGGATGTTACTAATTTTCACTTTTAATTCCCAGTTAATAACAGCTTTCTAAACACAGATGGCAGCAGTACAGTACTCCCTTTTTATGAAGATTGACATCTGTGAATACTGCCTTTGAGGCAAGCCATGTGTATGTGATTAGTTCATTGGTTATTGGCACAGTGTTAAAGAATTACACTGAATAAATGAAATGTTATTTTCCTTTTTTGCCTTTCTGATCTGTCTGTGTGATTGTGACTTGATCAGTGTTGAAGTCAGCACTTTTATTTTTCTTCTTTTCGAAGTAAAGGGCATTTTCATTAGGAATCCCACAGTTGACTGTGGGAAGATATCTGTCCTCTAGAAGAGTCATGTGAGATAAGCCCTTGCCAGAGTGAGTAGCCCAATTATGTTTGATTATCCATCACTCATATGGCCTTACAATGGAAGTTGTTTTCAAGCTTCTTCTCCCTAACGTTTCATATTAGAAGCCCAAACCGTGACCGGATCTGAACTTTCTGGGGCAGAGCAATAGTTGAGAGATGTAAGCAACAAAAATTCATCTCTCCGTTTTTCCAACTGTTACTAATTGCTGGCACAACTCCTGCTTTTGTGAGCAGATAACAAGGCAAGGAAAATGGCTGCATCCTTCTGCCAAGGGGAGTCCTCGAGTTAGAGCCTTGATTTGTACTGATTAAACATCACTGTGAGCAATGTAAGCAATTTTCCCTGACAGAGGTATAGAGGACAGGTTGCTTCTTTTGGGGTTAGTGCAGCTTAAAAGGAACTTCAGCAAAATCCCAGAGTATCAGAGCAGAGATCAATCAATGTAAATAATATTGTCCTGGGTATAGAAAGAATCCCTGCCACAGATACTCTTTTTGATAACAACAGCAGAGAGGCAAAAAAATAAGCCACAAATCTAAAACATGTTTCAAAAACTGTCTCTTCCAGATCTTAATTTATTTAAAAAGAGGGCACTTTTGTTTAAACTCTAAAGACCTTTGCATTGAGAAGTGATTAACCGTAGTGCAATCAGCTGTGTTATTTTCTATATAAACAATTCACATTAATGTTAAACCCAAACATTTAATTTTCTGTTTAACTTCTCATAATTTTTCATTATTTTCACTTGGTGAATGTCAAAAACTGCGATCAGATATTCATGGGGAAGAAAGAAACCCTGTCACAAAGGCAGGTTTGGCTTGATCAAAGCAAATGTCATGGCTGATATTGATCCAGTTGGATTGGAGTTCTGTGGACTAGAGAGGTGACCCAAAACATCTAGCCCTGGAGTAGCCAGAGTAGCCATCCAGTAGCCAGTAGCCATCCCCATCATTGACCCGGTAGCTGGGTGAGAAGGATCATGCTTTCACTGTCTGGGTGGCCAGGAGCTATAAGCTCCTCAGGAAAGAATGTCTAACAAGGCTTATGGTAAAACCATCAGCCTCCACTTCAATTACCAAAATTTTTTTAACTAGAAAACTCTTCTGCACTAAGGTAGAGTTTGCTCCCTGAAGCAAAGATGTTTCACAGGTGTAAAATGTTCAACACTGGTGGCTGCTGAATGAAGTTGCCATTAAGGATGTTGAGCCTTTTGGTTTGAAAATGAGAATTTACCTTGATATTAGCAGTCGCTTGAGGTCTCATTTTTATGTCATTGAGTTGCCTGGTTTTGTACTCAGCACCTTACATCTCTCCATTTTCAAGTTCACCTGTTTTCTTTTATCTTGGAGTTACTAGTTTTATTACAAGGCTTATTTTTCTTCTCTTTCTTTCCTTTTCTTTTCCTCTCTTAGGGGATTGTTTATCACCATCCATGACAGAGGCCATATTGCAACAGTGCTAAACTCTTGGCCTGAAGAAAATGTTAAGGTATGTGGCATGTCTTCTGTGGACTGGGAAATTACAGGCAGTTTGGTGCAAAAATGGGATATTTAGTGGAACTGCTTGGCATCATTTACAGAACTGGCTGTTTAAAAGGACAAGCAAAGAGTACTTCTTTTCCTCAGACAATTTTCAGGCTGAACTTCAGTTTCAATTTCCAGTCAAGTTGGGGCTTCAGAGATTCTGTCATGTATGTATGCAGTCAAAAACAAGTTTTGAATGAAAAAAAATGTGCATGTTAATAAATTTGTACAGAATAGGGGTCCCAGTGAAAAAGTAAGATAAAGTAAGATATGTGTATTGAAAAATTGTGTGGCTGACTCGTACCAAAGCTCTTTACAATATCTCTGTAATTGACATGCTCATAGGACTCTTTCCCCAGTCCAGTGAGTCATGCAGCATCAAGAACACTGGCAACTCTGCAAATCATGTTTGATATCCAGCAGCTGAAAATATTGCTGACACCCCACCCAAAAAGTGTTCTTGTGAAGTGTTTTTCACTAGAGCTTGGGGCTGGGCAAGTCCCTGGAGTGAAATGAAGTCAACACTTAAGACACGTCTTGCCAGTCACCTCACCTTATTCTGTCAGTCTGAAAGTACATATTCCTGGGAATTTCCATGGCTATTGACAGAATTTTGGTCCCCTGTCAATCATTTGCTTCTTCCCAGAACAAAGGTTTGGCAGCTGAGAAAATCTTACAAGTATTTTCCATTTCTAAGGGGAAAAAAATAGAAATTTAACATATTTTCAGAAAAAGTGGTCACAGTCATACAAACTTGTGTTTGGAACCATGGAGAAGAGAGGCAGGCTAGGTATTTTGTCCTTGATCTGTCCAACAAACTCAGTATTTCCATTTGTTTCCAACTCAGAACTGTGAGCAGAATTCATTATGGCTAATAGAAATGTTTTTGCAGATGGGGAAACTGGCACAGAAAGATTAGAGGCTGTTGTTGAAACAGCCCCTCTGGCACCCAAAACAGACCATAGGAAAGGCAATGGTCCATGAAAGAGATTCAGACTATCTACTTTCCAGGTTTGCCAAACTACAAAGGCAGTTCATTTTAACAGCACAGGTTCCCTGTGTCTTTGTGCTCAGACTTCTTCATGCCTGAACTGGTAGGCACTGAAACACTCAAGATTTTGAGATAAGCAGGGAGGCACCTGGACTGCACCTAAGTCCCTGGAGGGACCCAGGTTGTTTTTTTAAAAGGCTGAACACCCCCCACCACTGAACACCACCCACTAAAGACAGTGCAGAAATACCTGGAGATGTTGCCCACATTTTGCTCATTAGATTTAGCTCATTAGGGCTTCATGGCAACAGTGCTTACTGTAGAAATGTGAAATATGGGCCAAACTCTGAATCCTCTGCCTGGAAGGGCTGGAAGGGTGCTGGTGCTCTGCTTAGCTTAGCAAATCTTCAGCCAAGCTCTAATGAGCCACACCTTCAACCCTCCTGTCAAAGCTGGGCTGCCTTGAAATAATTATAGTACTAGAAGCAGAACAAGTGAGAAGAAACCATTTCTGATCATACTTACTTGGGAATGTGGGGGTTTTGTGTCTCTTCCAAGATGGCTAATGAATCCTGACATGAAGAAATATTGGATGAAAAGCTGGCCGTCCTCAGGACTGCCTTCCCTTGCCAATTTTCTCTCTGGTTCCTTAGTCTTGTACTCTTTTCTTCACAATGGCCCAGCTAAAGCAAAAAGAATGTAGGGAATCATACAAGATGGGTGTCATCCTGGCAGCTACAAATTCAAGCCACTCAAAGTGAGGATGGTAAAGAAACATTTATTTTATTCCAAGACAAGTGTGCTGCTGTGCAAGCTATTGCACTGGCCTTCCAGTCTGCCTTGCCTCCCTTCATTCCTCCCTCTTTCTGTGGGGTGCCTGCCCTAGAAGTGCACTCAGGATCTTGAATCCCCACCAGGATTACTGCTGTACAGGGCTGTTCAAAATACTTCCCATGGAGTGTTTTCTGTTGGTTCACTCAATGTAGAGTATCAGTTCATCCTGTAAAGGCTGACCTCATGCAATCAGTGCAGAGAACTGGGAATTCCAATAGCAGCACTTGCGTCTCTGCATTGCCTTGGCAGCTTGAAGATCAGTGTAGCACTGTGGATCACTCTGCTGGGCCACATGCCTGCTGCTAAGGCACTGTAAACCTGCACTGGTTAACTGGGTGCAGCCTGAGGTCCAGAGTAATCTCAGTTAATATTGGCTGCCTGGGGACTTAGTGCCTAGTCTCATATTGGAAGTACTTCTGCAGTGCCAGTGAAGAGGGAACTGAGCTTTTCAAAGAGAAATAACCCATTCATCTGTTCCCAAAACAGCTGCTGGAGAGGGGAGATGCCCTCTGGAGGTTTCTGTCTCTCCCCGTCAGATGTCAAATAAGTTTAGAAACCATTTAGAGGGCTGTCATAAACTGCACACCTAACCTTTATTCAATGACTTCACTAGGGTCATCAAGACAATTTGTATGACAGATAGAAGTAGAAAACAGGTTCCTAACAGTTAAACCTGTAACCTCCTACCTTCAGGTAGAAGGGTCTGCCCTGCTCAGCCAGAGATTAATGTCCTGTTTGTTGAGTTCTGATCATATGAACATGAGCAGATAAAAACATTACTTTAACGTCCTTGCCTATCAGGTGCTCACAGAAACTGTGCTCATTTTTTGGGGCATTTTTTCAAATCCAAAGAGCCACAAACAAATGTGAATCCAGTTCCCCCTCTCTTACAAATAGCAATGCATTTCTCCCATGCTGTATTTTCTATTCTGATTCATTTGTCAGTGTTGCCTTGAGGAGCTTTGGTAACTATAGAGTGCTGCAGCACATCCTAGGCTGAAGAATTTTTCTCTCTCTGATGGATATCTAAATGCTATTGAAAGGTTTTTAGGTTTGCCTGAGAACACTTATTTGGATGAAAGGGGATCAGTGCTCCAGAGAAATATTTTGATTCATTAGAACTTAATTTTGTTTTAACATTCTCTGCATAGTTGGAATATTAACTCCATTTAATTTCAGGATAAACCTGCAGCAGTGCATATGCTTGCTGCTTTCCCTATTCCCGTTACTGCCTTTCAATCCCAACTGCATCCTCTGGGCGTGGTAAAGAAGTGAGCGCACACCCAAAACCAGATGGAGCCCACCCAAAAAGAGACTTTCTCATTGCTAACACTTCATATTGACTCAAAAGGAAAAGCAAATAGCAAAAAGTTCAAATATGTGTATAGTTTATGCTGAATGAGAAAGGATGCTGAAATATGTTTCTTCCACAGATGCAGTTCCTAAGCACACTTTATTCTTCTAGAAAAAAAAAGGTGAAAAAAATCAAGGCCAGATCTCATTTGTGATACTTCTTGTAGAACAGCCACGTACTACATGTGTACTTCTTGTAGTACAAAAAGCCATGCTGCTTGGGCTCTGCTACAGTGAATTGAAGTACTCTCCAGCAGAGCTGCTGTTGTCCCACACTGTGAGCTGCTGCCTGTTAACCACACTTTCTCTACCCCGAAAAATGAGCAGCCCCCTGTTGCTGACAGCTAATTAACATGCTGTTGTGAACAAGGAGCAAATATCCATTGCACAGTGCATCTGCAAAGTGGCATCAATGTGGAAACAGTGGAGCTGGTTTTGCTTCTAGAGCCTTGGCAGCCCCATACAACAGTCTCTTTTGATCCTCCTAGGCTATCGTGGTGACAGATGGAGAGAGGATTCTTGGTTTAGGAGACCTAGGAAGTTATGGTATGGGTATCCCAGTTGGAAAGCTTGCTTTGTACACCGCTTGTGGTGGAATTGACCCACAACAATGTCTCCCTGTCCTACTGGATGTTGGCACAGACAACGAGGTAAGACAATTTTTCATAAATCTGACATGGGGGAGAAGAATCAGATTAGTGCTTTACCAGGGCCAGTTTCCTAAATTTGGGGACAAAAAGCTGGAGTCATCAAAAATGAGATGATGGCTAGACCAGCACTGCAGGAAAGTGGGAAGGTTTAATTCCTGTTTGATGCTTGAGAACCTTTTTTTCTTATGGGGAACTGAAATAAACACTAAATAGGCTCATGGTCCCCTGGTGAGAAGACTCAGTGTCTCAGAGTTACCAGCTGGGGCTGAAAGCTCAGCTCCACCTTTCAGCATGGCAAGGTGAGTTGACAGGCATTGTACAGGAAGTCCTAGAATAATTCTTCCTCTGGTATTTGTGAGGGAACAGGCAGATATTCATGTCTGTGTAGAGATGACTATATTCCAGAAATGGAGAATCCCTGGTGAGTGGTTTGGGAATGATTAATGTCACTGTTTTGTTAGATTACACATGTTACTGCACACGATAACCAAGCAAGAGGACTCCATCTGTTTGCAGATTCTTGCCTTATGACTCTGGCTCAGAAAGGCCAAAGTGAAACATTTCAGCAATGCCAGAATGGACATCTGTGAGGATGTCTTTTTAAAATTAATATCCTATAGCAATTTGCGATGGCCTAGGCTTGTCCATTTTTGTAAAATGTTCTTGTGCTTCACATGACCCCGTGTAAACCAAACACACATTTCTTGAGGGACATAAAAAATCTGGGGTATAAGAGCTTTGAGTTTGTGTATAAAGATGAATTAATGCTGACATTTTCAGATGTGCTGATGCTCACTGAACAGCTAGATTTTCTGCACCCCTTTCAGTCCTGCCCCAAGCCTCTCACACTGAACCCTTGAAAAGAATGAAAGAATGCAAAATCAGTGCCCATAGTTGACATCTGAGAATCTCAATTACCTCTTTGGTCTCTGGCCCCAGGATTATGTTACCCCTTTAGCATAGCGACCTGTCATGGACTTGTGGGATACAGGGTGTGCTAATCTCAGCCTGATTCATGTTCTTTCCTGAAAAGGGAGAACTCTGAGTTTGGACCCACTGAGGCAAAGGAGGAATTAAGTCTCAGTCTCTCACTTACCGCAGTCTCCAGTCAATAGAACATTGTACTTGATTTTGGATCCTTCATCTCTTCCTTATCCTCCGTGCTGATCTGTATGCCACCAGTGCTTTGATCCTCCCAGCTGGAGCTTCTCCCAGAGGGACCTGGATAAAAGTGCCCTTCCCATGAAAAGCACTGATGGGGCACGTCCATTTTGTTTCTGTCTCAGCAGACTGGGGACACTAAAATCCAAAGTGGCACCAATTATATTTAGGCCTCTGCGAGGGTCAGATGGCATCAGAAGAAAGGACTTACAGAATCAGTCTTGGACCCTTTTTCTTCTGATGTAATTTATGTGTTTAAGAACTTCTCAGTGATGGCAGTTTCCACATCTGGGGTTAAGATAAAGAAGCCGCTGTTTTCCAGCAATATGAACAATGTATTTCCTCACCATATAAATAATTTGTTTTCTTATTTATTTAATGGCTTTCTCTTGTGCATAAACCCAGATTAACTGAACCCTAAGCACATCCTGGGAGCATTCTGCCCCACAAGTAAACTTGTTTATCAGTGCATTATTAAGATACCTCTTACAGGCATTCATCCTGTTCATGCCCATTAACATCTGGTGAGCCAAGGGTGACTGTGTTGCTAACACATGAACCTCAGGTAGAACTCAGTAAATAAAGCTGTCCTATTATATTTTTAGCATCGGTTGCCAGCTTCTCCTCCTGACAGTCCATAATACTTTGTACACACTTTCAGCAAATCAGTCTCTTTTCAGAGCTTGGCATTTCTCAACTTGTCTGTGGCAGAATTTTGCACTCCATGGACAGGGCCCAGAGCATGCGGTGCTGTAGGAGCAATCAGGGAAGTTACACAAATGGTTCGCCTTTCTGTTTCGTGGCCCTGCAGAGCCCTAATGTATCAAACTCACGGGAAAACCTTTTTCATCTTTCCTTGTAAGGGAAAACAGCTGTGGCTGTAAAAACAGATTTGATATTAGCATACCTGCCAATATTTAGGGCTATATGGCTGCAGGACAATAAGTTTGAGGTGGTTCATCCTCCCCTCATGTGGATAGTTTGCCTCTGAAACTGGAAGGGAAGCAGAGTGTCTTTGCAGTGACTGTCAGAGGTGTTGGCCCACCTGTCTCCTGCCAGTGTTTGTCCTGTAATTTCCATGCTGACCCAATCCATTTTTAGGTGGCTTATGGATGTTGACTTAACACCTTGGAGGAATGGCCTGATTTTATGTTCCTATTGGGAACCAAAATATAAATTAATCTGTTGTATGAAAATAGCGTGACTTTATACCTGCCAGATAACTGAAGTGAATGCTAGGCAGGTGCAGGACTTGGCAACATTCTGCCATCTGATCATTGATTGTGGTCAACTCTGTGCTGTCACCTAAAAGACCTAAATGACACATCATTTCAAGTTACGTCAGGTGGTCTTCATTGCACAAAGCACTGTTTGTGGTCAACAGCTGTCCTGCCCTCAGTGCAAAATTAAGAACTGAATGCACAGTGAACACTCCCACACAGGGTCAGTTTTATTCTCTAAGAGTGAGGCACTTTGGCAGAGAGCCTTTGGTAGAGATGTTCTAGGGATGCAGAGTTCCATTTCCTATGGCAGTCAAGAGCTGTTGCATCCCTCTGACTTTATTTATGCTAAAAGACAGGCCCTAGCTTCCTACAGAAACACTTCCTGCTTGGGAGGAGACGTGTGAGCTGGCATAGTGAGTAAAAGTAGTATGACTTCATCAGACAAAAACTTTTGGTAGGCTGGGACATAAATCTTTGTCCATCCGCAGAAGAGACGATGTCAACAGAATTGCTTTGTGTCCTAGGCTCTACTGAATGATCCACTGTATATTGGACTGAAACACAAGAGGGTTCGTGGGAAACAGTACGACGAACTGATTGATGAGTTTATGCAGGCAGTTACCAACAAGTAAGTGGGGTTATGTACATGGCTCCTCCGGGCTCCTTCCATTTAAGAACAAATGTTGCAACTCCTGAAATAAACATCAGTATAATTGATCATCCAAGCAAAGGAATGTCATTTCAATGCAAGTCTCCTGGGTGGTCTGCAAATGACTCTTTGTGCTTGAGCGCCCTGTGTCAAAAATATTTGTCTCCAGAGAACTGAAATGGGACTGACTATTTATAAGCATTTCCTATCCACATAGGCCAGAGGTGTCAAACATATGTCCTGTGGGCTGGATCTGGCCTCTGTCATGTATTTATGAGCCTCATTCAGCATAGTCAGAACCTAAACTTTGGCTTGTTTACACTTTAGAAAGGAAGTTTCTAGCTCTTGCCATTGTGAAGGAAATCATCTAAATGGAAATGGCATGTTCCTTCGCACAGAGTGGAGTATGCAGACTGCCTCTCTATGGCTTTGTCAAAAGTAGGAATTTTCCTGCTGGCATTCAAGTCTGTGGAGTGAGAAGGCCAGGATTATAAACACTGTCCCACTGTGGGGCAGACCAGCTGCATACTTCCATTCATACTCACTAACTGGGATGCTAACTCACTAACATAGAGGCTCTATGATGTACCAGGAAGTTTAATATGGGAAGAGCAGAACTACCACCTCAGCCCTGTGCACCTCTCTGAAAAATAACAGAAAATGTATTAAAATCTCCATGACTATCCAAAGAGATTATCATAAGAAGGAACAATTGTTAAGGAAAAAAGACTCATAATTGTGAGGGTACTTGTTAAGGAAAAAAGACTCATATTTTGAAAACTACAAGCTCCTAAGCAGCTTTTTCTTTCCTAATGCTGCAGATGATACTGATAAGGAGCAGCAGAGAGCTGCAGTCTCTGCCTGATTGCAAACTGCTGCCTGTCTTTTCTTCCCAGTGAAGGAGCTGTGTTTGATCCTCCTCTGTGTCTCCAGGCAGCTGTAGTGTGTGTGTTCCTGCACCAAGGGAAGGGAGTGGGTGGTACATGTGTCATCACCTCCCAGTTCCCTGTCTCCCTGGAGGCTGGAGGCACCGTGAGCAGTGTCTGACACAGCACCTGCCCATCCACTGACAAGGGTGGGTTTACACATGGTGTGACTGTCCTGCTGGCTGTGAGTGGAGGAAATAGGGACAGAAATGCAGAGGACTATCCAGTCACAGCTGAACCTTCTTTATATTTGATAAAGAATCTTGACTGAAATGTCATTTGATTACATTGTAGTATTATGTTAGATGCTTTGTGCATTATCTAGTGGGAAGAAATTCTTGGAGGCCAGAAAGCTGGTAAAACACAACTAGGAAATCACAAGAGACAAGTAGAAACAATTTAAGAATCATCAGGGTTGATCTGTGAGGGTTTTGTTTATTTTCAGTGTAGTCACTAATTAATCCTTCAGGGAAACCCTATCCTGCTTTTTTCTGGCCAGACCATGGGGGTATTGCAGTGTTGGTGTTGATGATAGAATGGGAACAATAGAATGAAAAAGCAGATGATGGTCTCGGCCATCATAAATTTGACTCTGAGATTTATGCTTGTGGTGTTAAATGCAAAGCTCATTGCATCCACTAAAGATAATCTGCCTTTTCTGTGCTTGCTGTTGGAGAGGAAGGATTGGCTGTTATTTTCCTGTGTTTAGTTTACATGAGCTAATCTCCACACTGAAGGGAGAAGACCATGAAACAATGAACTCTTATCTTTGGAGGCTGTGAAGTCATGTCTAATGCTTTCATCCAAGTATTGGTAATCAAGTTCCTGGGGCCCCTATCCCCGCCTTTCTATTTCCCTTAACCAGGATGAATTCCTTGAACACAGTAAGGCCCCTGAAAGTTCTCAGCAAAGTGGGGCTGGGAAATTCTGCACTTCTCCATTCACATCTGTAAAGTATTTGGAGATCCTAGAGCAGAAGGAGCCATTACTCTGTATTATCATCCTGACCACCAGCATACTTGAAAGCATTTTTGGGGTGTGATCCTTATGCACTCTGGGCTGGTGAATAATCCTGCTATCAGCCTGGGTTTGGCAAACTCATATGAAGCAGGTTCATTTGGTCTCAAATTTCCACTGGGATGATTGGATTCAGCCCAGTAGGAGCTCTTGCTTCTGTTACAAAAGGAAGCAGAAATTGTTCAGAAGGTCAAGAACATGCTGCTTTATTGTAGCCTGCTTCCACTTTTGAGGCAACCTCTGAGTATGAGCTGCTGCAGTCTCTTATGCAAGTCTGTAATGTCACATGCAAATTCAGTTACTCGGGGAGGAACCTATTGGTTTTTTGCCACAAATCCCTTGCAAATTAGGGGTTTCCTTTTCATTTTGATTTTCATGCAGAAATTCTGTCTACTTACTGAGGGTACTTTAACTTCTCATGGAAACCATTTGTCAGTTCCTCTGCAGAGGTACCTCCCACCCTGTCAAAGCAATGCTGGCTCAAGGGACGTTTGTCACTGAAGTGGAATGTGTTGGAGCCCACAAAAAAGCCAAGAGAGTGAAGATTTAATCTCGTAATGGAATAATAATATCAAACAGATGTCAAATTTCTGTTGCTGGAGACCCATAGAGTCAGTAGAAAGGACTCTTGGTCTCATAGTACCCACCTAGTAATGAAACGAGCCATGTGCCAGAGGCTTCAGAATTAGCAGTTCCAATATTTTGAAATAAAGTGTGGGCACCCTGGGCAATTGTAGGAAGAAAAGCTCTTGCTGGAACATTTGGATAAATTTTTGTGTTTTCCTGATGCCTAAACCACCATTCATTACTCTTTCACCTGAAACAGGTAAAATATGTGAAATGACTAAGCTCTTTAACAACAGCTCTAAGCTATGCCTTTCTCTCCTCTTGGGAAGCAACTACATGCAAAATTTGGCTCATTGAGCCTACCTGTGTCTGAATGAAGCAGCCTGACAAATTTCTGTGTTTTCTCACAGTGAGCAGCAGCATGCTTCACATGGGGAAATGCACCGCTTCAGTTTTCCATCTGCTCAGTTACTGTGGCAAAAAGTCAGTCCACTCTTAACCTGGTACATTTCTTTATGCTGAAATAAGTATTCACCTAAAGTTTCCAAGGATTATAATCAGAATAAACCCCAGAGCTTCTGGGGCTTGAATATCTGATCAAATTAATGCTTGTGTAGCTTTCATCATGCTCCAAGGGGCCAGACCTGTCCCAGAACTCCAACCTCCATTTAGAGCTCTTGCCTCAGTCGCTGGCTGGCAGATGTGGAATGTGCAGCCTGAGACTCTACGAGATGCAGTTCCCCACGCCAGCAAACCATGTCACAGAAGCCTCATTAACCTGTCATAACTTCACTCCCCTTTCCTTTCCCATCAGTGCTTATTAACAGAGTGACCAGGGGAACAAGCTTTCTGTCAGCCTGTGCCATAAGGCAGAGCACAGGAGGCATCAGGAGATCACATGTTCAGTTTCTCAGATGAGAAAAGAAAGATACTTCTGCTGAGTTTCTTTTTCCTTGTGTATGTTGCATACCTGATTTCTCTTTGCCTAATGCCTTCCCAGTACTTTTATCCACAAACATACCAAGTCAGGTACATGTGTTCTTCAACAATCAGAACCTTCTTGAAAAGAAACCACCTCTGTTTCAGCAGCTCTCCGGAGTCATGGATCATAAATTCACCATCACTTTCCAGAAACAAAATCACCAGTACAGATACTTCCCCCATGTTATTTCTTCCCATGCTCTGATTAACTTGGCTAATGACCCTGAAAGATTAGTCTTTATTTTCTAGGCACCAGTTTCTAGGCACTGATGGGCTTCAAAAAAGCCCTCACATGTACTGCTAACACTCAAAGTCACTCCCTAGCATCTGTATGTATGTTAGGAGGCCTGCACACCATCACTAATGCCCTGGGCATTGTGTAGACCAGATCCAACCCTCATGGATATTCTCCTTGCCCATCTACCCCAGTTACCATGGCCAGAGGGACTCTGACAGCATTCATGAGGGAGAAATGATGGAGAT
Organism: Motacilla alba alba; assembly: GCF_015832195.1. Classification (NCBI taxonomy): domain Eukaryota; kingdom Metazoa; phylum Chordata; class Aves; order Passeriformes; family Motacillidae; genus Motacilla; species Motacilla alba. The sequence continues at coordinate 43,292,769 of NC_052016.1, read as the reverse complement.
GGGAAGAGCCACCCCAGCTGTCCATTGTCCTGGCTTGATGTGAGATAAGATCATCAGCCAGCAACTGTAATCTCCTTTAAGACACTGGATGATATTTTAAGTCAAGGAACAATATTTAGGTTTCATTAGCTTGATTTTCTGCTACTGAGGAACGACTGAGCTCCAGATGTGCTGCTAGGGATCACTGTGGCTTTTCTTGCCATGAGTTCAAAGCCTTTGGGTAACACAGTTACAGATGTCACAAAGCCCTCTGCTCCAGGCTTTTGTCTGGGCTTTTCCACCTACACCAGATGAACCACAGCAGTTTCAGTAAGATGCAGCTGGAGAAGCTGTTTGTGCAGAAGGTACAGGGTAAGGCTCTGTTCCTTGGTGTGTGCCAGAGGGTAGCTCAAGGCTACACCTGAGGGTCAGCACTAATATGGTTGCATCTCCTGCTTTTGGCCTGCTTCTGAGAAGTCTTGTAGCTCCAGCTGCAGTCCTTCCTCTCACCAACTACAAGCAGGATGATGTCATTTTGCATAAAAGCACTAGAATGGTCAAAGCAGCCTTAGTAATGGTCTTAGTGCTTCAAAGTCACGAGATTGGATGTGCAAAATAGTTGTTTGGAGGTTTACCCTTTAAAAAAATATAATGAAAGTTGACTATGAACTTGCAAGATTCTTATTTCCCAAGAACTTTGTTATCGATCTTAACTTCATTTTGCCCCTTACCCTGTTTCTAACAGTAGCTCATAGCAGATGCCCTGGCATATCACTAAGAACAGCAATCCTTAGCACATCCCCCAGTTTTCAAAATGTACAATTCTGGGATTTCCTGATGTCTTTGTGCTTCAAGGGGTGCTTTTATTGATGCAGCACTCCCTGAATCCACAGCAGGCTCTGTGCCTCAGAGCATGGTGGCTATGTTTATGTTGGCAGGCACCCAGTGAGACTCTCGCCCAATGTTAGAAATTGTCTGTAGCCTAAGATGATGGTGAGGCAGGCAGCAGGTCCTGTTGGGTTTGTGATGCAGCTCCCTGGCATGGGATTTCTAAACCCTGTACCCAGAGTTCCGGAGTTTGTATTGGCTCCAAGGTCTCCCTGGAGCCTCCTCTCTTCCAGGCTGAACAACCCCATCTCTCTCAGCCTGTCTTCAGTAGGAGAGATGCTCCAGCCCTTTGATCATCTTCATAGCCTCCTCTGGACCCACTCCAACAGGTCCACTTTCTTCTTGTGTTGGAGTTCCCAGAGCTGGATGCTGGATCCAGGTGGGGTCTCAGGAGGGACATAATCCACTCCCTTGCCCTGCTGCCCACATTGCTTTGGATGCAGCCCAGGACGCAATTGGCTCTCTGGGCTGGGAGCACACACTTTTGGCTCATGTTCAGTTCTCCATCCAGCAATACCCCAAGTCCTTCTCCACAGGGCTGCTCCCAACTGGCCTCTTGAGGAGGTGCCTGACCAAACTGACCCCTAGCCTGTGGCCAGGAATTGTATGGCAGAGTACTGCTAGTCTGATGAGAAGCCTGACAAATATCATGCTAACAATTTAATGCTAAGATTGGCTTCAGGGCACTAGAGAGACTCAGGTTCTAGTCTTGTTTTACTTGCTTGAGTGGACTTTATTTTTCCAATCTTAAATGCTGAGCACTTGTCAAGCATGATATTTTTCTGATGATGGGCTTCTTCAGATAATTTAGTTTTCCTTGGAAATCAGAATTTGGTTGCTGGTGTTTCAAGCACCAATAAGATGACATGGGCAAGGACAATTTGTTTCTTCTCTGCCTGGTTTTATCTAAGACTATGAAAAGGAGTTGCAGCTCCTCAAAGCAGATTTCTTGCATCCTTGCATCATGAATGGCTGAAAGCAGTGCTATAAATTCAGACAATGACTGGAACTTCTTTCTTGTGATACTTTCCATAAAGGAACAGGATCTTTTAGCAAATACTTTTTTTTTTTTTTTTGCATGCATGCATGTAAGAATGTATTATACTCCCTCCTCATTGTCAAAAAAAACCCCTTTTGATACTGGCCAGCAAAGTTACTGCACAGGTCCTGGGGCCACCCTTGAAGTTCTGAGTTGGGCAGTTAGTTTTGGTCAGATGCTTCTCAAATGGTAACTGCTGCCTCATGAATTTTTTCCTCTCTGACCTCATGGCTTATAATGAGTCTGAATGAACTCAAAGAGGTACATACAAATGAGGACGAAAGAAAAAATTGCACATTGAGATTGTTTAGGCAACTGAGAAGTCTCTTGAATAATGAATCTAAAAGCAATGTAATCATTGCTCCTTTTCTGGGATTCATGCTCTTTTGTTCCACATTTTTGTTCCACCACTTGTTCCAGGTAGTCATCCAAGGGAAATGTGTATCATTCTCTTCAGGGGGTACAGACTCTGCTGAGCATCTTTTCTCTTGACACAGCCCAGGGGTTCTGTGTAGATCTAGGTGGATAGTAACACTACCAGAACAACAATACAGCAACAAACAAAGCATGAATCCTATGTTTGTGTGTTTCCCAGGAAAAGGGATCAATTCTTAATAAAGATTTACAGGTGATAATTTTTACAATAACCTTATAATATTATATGTGTTCAGCTCCTAGAGTCATCCTTCATTAGGGTGACAGTTTGTACTATTATTTTAATCAATAGTGTATTGTTTCATTGGAAGTACTGTTTGTACAAGATTTGCTAGGCAAAGGCTGGAGATTGGACTAAAATGAGTGTATGGGACCATTCTATAAAGCATTTCCCAGTGAGGCTATTTTCACAGGAAGATTTTTGCAAGGTATGAGAGCCAGAATTTGGGTCATAATTATTTGTGGCACAAAACCATGAAATAAGCAAACTAATGAAGCAGCAATATAATCTTTGCCTGAAAGACCAGGGAATTTTTTTGGATGAGAAAGAACTGACAAAGTGTGTCTTTTTGTTTCCAATTCTATAAAATGGGTAAATTAATTCCAGAAGTGGCAGAGAACAGGATCCCCCAGATGGTGGTCTGGCAGCCAACAGGAGACATGGTGACAGTATTAAATAATGCCTCTTGTAGTGTAACCAGTTACAAGTTTCAGCATGTCTGAATTCTTTCAAAAACACCTCTGTCCAAGGATCCTTCTTGACAGCCTACAGATGTAAGAATGACTCATGCTGAGGGGAAAGCTCCAGTTCCACAAGGAGACATAGAACTGCAGAGATCCCACAAAAGGCAAACTGCAGTGTGCTCAAGAGGAATGGCAACACTTTGAGCCCAAAACCATTCAAAAATACAACTTTCCCTTTTCTGAAAGGGAGATAAAGAACAGAAATGGGAGAAACCACACTGGACCATGGCACTTGCTCAGTTTCAATGTACCTTGTCAGTCTGAAATCCTGATGGCATACATTTAAGCTTTCCTTTTAGATAAAGGCAGTCAGATCCTGGCTGTTTAACTACTCGTGTCCCATGCCAAGAAGATCATAGAATGCTCTAGAGAAGATGAATCATTGACAGTCAGGATGAGATTGCTGGAGAGAGCCAACCTTAGCTGGCTATGCCTTTCCTGGACTGGAAAACATTCAGTCCTGATGTGACCTGCTGATCTGCTTCCAAATCTCCTTCAGGGCTCTCAGCTGAAAGTTAGGAGATGAGTCACATGGATCAGTGGAAGAATCTATGAGAACTGACAACAAGCCAAGCAGACTGACCTCAAGAGTCTCTTCCTATCACAGCAGTTTTGAAGATCTCTTTGTAGGGCCAGCATCAATTCTTGCTTCAAATTTAAGAATATTTAAATGTCTTGGAAGGGATCTTCAGAAATCCTTGTTCAAATACTCACTTTATGAACATTTTTTTCTATTAAAAGGCATCCTGCGCCTGTAGACAGCAAGTATGTGAGTACTAACTGGGACTGCATTTGTATGAGATGTCTCATATTAAACAGAACAGAAGGTTCAACAAAAGCCTCATTAAAAATGATTCCTCCAAAGGAATTAATTAATTTTGGTTACTTAGTGGGAGATACAATGTTTCTAATTAAACACAATTTTGCAAAATCAGTTTTCATTTTAAAACATGATGATGGGGGAAGACTGGCCAGTATAATTCACTTAATCAAGTACTTCTGTACTCGCTGACAGGAGACCACTTGGTCACTATACACAAGGGATAGAGCAGGGATGTTTCTGCAGACACAAAGAAATTGCAGACATTGAAGGGCAGCATGGTATTCCAGTGAAAGGGTGATAAGCCTGTGACCTAAGGTGCATGATATATATTTAAGATGCCCCCAACCAGATCTTCCCAGCTGTGATAACTAGATAATATCAGATTACCTCTCCTAATTTAGGTGTCTAAAGTTAGATATCTAAATTTAGGTTGGTCATCTTAGTCTGCCTTCATAGATACTCTGAAGAAAGAGGCATCTCCAGAGATGTTATTTACTTCCATTTTTCACTCAGACTAGTTGAAAGAACTTGCTACTGGATATGCCCTTTCTGTCCATGGTCTGAGAGGGCAGTCAGAATTGTCCAGCTGGGCAATACCCAGCTGGGATTTACACAGCCAACTTCTAGTTATGTAAAGGTAGTGAAAGAAATCCCATTCAGCGCTGCGTTTTATTGGCTGGATTCCAATACATGTAGCAGCTCTTGGGACACCCTTTTCCTTTGCAGTACCAATTATTCTCTACCTTCTTGCCTGAGCTGGACCTTTTCTTAGCATTGTTGCATATTAAAGGACTTCTGTGCTCCAGTCCCAAGTTGGCTACATTTTACTTTTGGGTGCAACCCAAACATTCTTTGTAGAAAGCACTGAATTCCTTCGGGATGAAAAGAATTACACAAATATTGATATGCTGGCTGTGGGGCACAGTAGGACTGACTCATCATGTTGATGCTCACAAAGATCTTACTGCACGTGGCCCCAGCAGCTGGTTTGTTCAAACTCCTTGCTAAGTTCATCCTTAACCTGCTCTGGTCACCCTTGGATGGAGCACAGCACGCAGCCACCAAAGTACTAGAAAAGGGCAGCAAGATCAACTGGTAGATTTCTAAGACAACTCAGTAAGTCAGCTGCCTAGCTGTGTTTAATTTCAGTGACTTCGGGTAGCACAAGTTCTTTAAATTTCTCTCAAAACTTCAGTAAGGTGAGAAGCCCTTGAGGACTAAGATCATGATCTGAGATTCCCATCTTTAGCTGTGAATCCGAAATACTTGGTTCTTTCATTTAAAGCATCCGGTCATTGGGTCTTACCATGACCAATTCGTGGTCTTTATGAATGAACACTTTAGTATTTACCTTATTCAAAGGCTCACATAAGCTCAAAAATGGAGTTCATACTTTAAAAAGCTCAGTAGATGTATTGCAGTGAAAAAGAAAACAATCTTCAAAAAATACCTTAGTGAGAAGAGCAGTGAGCTCTTCTACCTTAGTGAGCTGCAGCGCTGTTCTGTCTGTCCTTCTGAGGAGCAGAAAGAGAAATGAAGTGTTTATGGGCTACCATACTTCTTTTGTGCTCTGCTTAATAAACAGAGATCAAAGATGAAAATAGAAGTAACTTCTGCACTGTCCCATGCTGCAGACCACAAATGTGAAGTGAGGGAGGAATTCACAGAGCTGGTCACATGTACATTAGTGCTGGCTGAGATCACTGATTTCGTTAAGCAAGTCAGTAATGTTACTTCCTCAGTGATACCAATAAATAAGACTGGTGTTAGATAAATAGTTTCTATAGCAACTGAAGTTGCATAAAGATTTGCTAATTGTTTGCTGTGAGATATTAGCAGTTGTTCTGGATGTGTCTCATCTCCCTCTTAGCCATGTACACATCCAAATGATGAGTAAGAGGAACTGATTAGTAAGCTGATCTTCAACCAGACCAGGTTACTCACAGCCCCATCTACCCTTACCCTGAATGTTACCAGGGCTGGGTCATCCACTGCCTCTCTGGGCAACCTGTGTCAGTCTTTAACCACCTTCACTTTAAAAAGTATTTTCCTTACATCTAGTTTGAATTTACCCTCTTCTAGTTTAAAACCATTACCCCTTGTCCTGTTGCTACAGGCCCTACTAAAAGCTCTGTCCCCATTGTGGTCCTTTAAAAGCAAACACAGAGAATGGGAAGCAAGTGTTAGAGCCAACCCTTGTCCCTTTTTGAGACCAGGGGGTTTATCAAGTGAGAGATTCTCAGAATGGAAAAATAAAGGAGCATAATGCATGTGCTTATCCGTGTCTCCTTACTGACAGATGTAATTGAAATGGAAAATAATAATATTAAAAAATTAAAGGCCCTCCTACAAGAGCCTGACTGCCCACACTGTGAGTGTCATGAAAAGACCTTTTCATGACAGAAGCCTCAGTTCTCAAATGGAGTATGTTTTATCCAGTATCAGTTTCTACACTAAATCAGGAGTGTTCTACCTCAGATTTCAGTGGCAAAGGAGGAAAGTCTCAATAGAAGATATGTAAGGTGATGCCACGTCAAACAAAGTGCAGCTATTTAGAGCCCCTTCACCTGCCTGCAGCCCAGAGGTTGCTAATAGTTGCATTACTCATTCCCTGAGTTTCTCTCACTGCCCTATCACATTTATGTGTGAGAAACAAGTAATTATGGCCCTTTTAGATTTCATTTGCAAAGCTTTAATGCAGCCAAGAGTCATACAAACTGCTGAATGTGTATACATATGGACCAGTCTGAATACTACCCAATTTATAAACTGCACACTTCTCCTTGAAATTGCTGTAAATTACTGGACAATTATGGAAAGTTTGCAATTATTTCCTGCCTTTTCACTCCACAAGTCACTAGCTGTCATTGCCTGCTGGTTTCCTGCTAAACAACTCAATGGAGAAAAACATTTCCAAAGCACAGAAGTGTGGCTGTGAAATCACACCATGAACCACTCAGTCCCACCGTGAAACACTCACTCCACGGGATCCTACAAGCAGATTTTTTTCTCATCTCTTGGCCACTTACAGTTGAAGTGGGACCCTGGTGGTGTCCCTTTAACTGGTGTCCCCTTTGCAGTCAGATTTGCTGTGATGCAGTGTGGCAGCTGCAATACAAAGAGTGTCTCCTTTGCTTTGAGAAGCTCCTCTGCAAATACACCACTAATAATTTCTCATACCAAAAGTCCAAAGATGCATGTACATATAGATATATAAGTATACATATCAAGAAGCCACTTGAATTATGAATGCAATTAAATCCTGGTGTCCTGGTGACTCCACAGTTCCGTGTGTGGACCTTGGGATGGGTGTGATCCTGTTTGCTGTTACTGTGCTGCATTTCTATCATGATACTTTTATTTCTGCACTACAGTGTCTAGCTACATTGCCTTGGTAAAAGGTGTATATCTTGTCCTATGTTGTATAAATATATTTATCCATTTTAAATAACCCTTTAACTTGCAGGTATGGCATGAATTGTCTGATCCAGTTTGAAGATTTTGCCAATGCTAATGCTTTTCGTCTCCTCGATAAATACCGCAACAGATACTGTACATTCAATGATGATATTCAGGGTAAGTACTGCTAGGAAAATCAAATTTAACCTTCATCTTGTCATGAGAAGCAGTGGTTAATATCACAAGACTGTTTATTATACAGTAGTCAGATGTCTGACAAATTTTAGAGTTTACACAGAAGCATTTAAACATATAAACAAAAGCTCAGCCATCTGACTTGAAGAGTGAGTCTCCATTGTTTTTAGGAATTTAGCTGTTCATTGAAGAAACATTCAAGGGAGAAAATGGATCATATGCTTTAGATTACGTAGGTAACTTAGAGAGTTCCATTAATTTTCTATAATTTAGATAAAACAATGATGATGTTTTAACAGTTATGCAAGGCTTTCCGTTTTCATGAGCCAGGTGGTCATTAGCTGATCCTGGCATTTTCCCTCTATTGTTATACTCTTTACTACATGCACAAAAATAAAGGTAAACTAGCTTCTGTCCTCTCTGTGGATGCTAACTCGGCAGTAATCTGAGAACAGATCTGTTCTCCCCTAGCGTGGTTAACATAACTCTTCCAGCATCAAAGAGAAGTGACAGCAGCAAAGCTGGGGTTATAGCAAACAAGTTTCCAGGCCCTGAGAGGCTCAGCAGTCAGCAGGATTGCTGAATGTCCACAGGGATGCACTCTGCATCCCTGTCTGATGCTGACTTGGCTTTAAACCTTTGGAAGGGCTGTTTGCCCATTTGACAGGGACAGGATCTCCCCAAGTGTCTACAAACAACCAGTTCTCCTCTGAGTCCCTTCATCTTTTCTTTTGTCTAGTCCTGCTTGAAACATGCAGAAATTTCCAATGTTTGATTTAATTATTTGCAGTCGGTTGGGCTCATCCTCACTTGTACTTGAAAGAGACTGAAAGAAACATCAGTGTTATTTTTCACACAATGCTGGTTCTTTTGTGAGCAAACTTTCCAGTGCTGTTTCTGCATCTGCTGCTTATCTAACAATATTTGGCAATGTGTATAGCAGCTTCTTCCTATCTGACACAAAGGAGTAAGATCCTGGTTTGGGGAAATGTGGTTGGTGTAGTGGCATGCATGGACCTGCTCAAAGACATTTTCATGAAGAGGGTTTAGAAGCACACAAGCTAAAGGCATTTCAGGGAAGGGCACATGGATACTCTTGTACAAGAAGACTCATCAGGTGTTCTTGCCATCCCCAAAAACTTACAGTAGAGAGAGAAGCACAGGAAAAGAAAACCCAGGGGACACGTTTTTGAATTGAAGTATTGAATGGCGGAACCAAGGCACTCAGACTTTTATGAAGATGGGCAAATGAAGGCCATAATAAGAAGCCGATGTTGTACAGATTTCTTTTGGATTAGTTGCTCTCTCTGAAAGTCTGAGGGGACTCAGCAGTCAAAAAGAGGCCAGGTGATGTGGCAAATCACATATCAAGGGCCTGGATATAGGTTTTCTTGGCAGAACTGGAGTGAATGGGAAAGGTTTCTTGGTGAATTTGAAAGATTTCTTCAATAAAAGAAGAAAAAGAGAATATTAAAGCTAAACTGCATATTCTGAGTGGGAAGCAGCAGACTATTTTTTATTGTTTTCTTTTGGCCATAGGTCATAGCTGCATGCCTCAGACAGTTCCTGGAAATGACTGCCCCAGAGCAGCAAACCACATCCAGGAGGATGCTGTAAAACAGTATTGTCATAAAATGGATCTTATCTGATTCTGCCCAGTTAGATGCATGTCACAGTGCATAGGAGATGTCAAGTCCCCCGAAAATTCTTTTAAGTCCTGCCTTTTGAAAGAGTAGGGTTTTACCTCTTTGTAGTAAAACATAGTTATATTCTCAAATAAAGCATTTTTCTGGCACTGGTTTCTCAGTAGTAGATAATAAAATAAATCCTGCTGAGCTTTTGCACAACAAGCAATGAGTCAAAGGAAGCAAGCACCTGTTTAGGCTTTTTTATGGTGCTGTCAGAAAGAAAAGGGAAATCCAAGCTAGGGTACTATTCAGAAATTAGTTTTGAGGACCTTTGGAATGCTTAAGTAATGTAGATCTACTCAGTTAACTCTGTCTTGGAGTCATGTCAGAGATGAAAGAGTTGAATCTGGGATGAGTAGTCTGATTTACCCACTCTAATATATCCCTCAGATATGGTATCTGTATGCTCAGATATGAAAAAGGTAGCAAGTGGCATTTTGTCACTTACACCCTCCTGTTCTTTGGGTTTACCTTAGACTCTCTCTTTTCTAATGTGATGATCTTTCATAGCTCACCTACTTTAAAAAGTGTTAGAGTTCAATGTAAGTGGTGTTTAAATGATTAATGAGAATTATACAAAGCCTTCTTAATGCAGGCCTGATTAATTTAACTTAAGCGAGACAGGAAGAGATCTTCTGAAGCCTGAATTACTCCAGCTTCTGAACTGGCAGTGTTTTAAGTATGTTGAATTAAAAACACATCTTAGGCACAAGCAGTGCAGGGTAGATGAGGCCTGAGCTATACTAATTAAACTCATTGACCATTGGTTAGTGGGACTCTGGATTCAGTGTGCCTAGACATACACACCCAGATGAGATGAGGAAAAAAGGTATAAATTGCTTCCCTTAAGATCCTTTAAGCCTCCCTTTTGCTGCCCCAGGGCCTACACAAAATGAAAAACAGTTTAAAATATTAATGCCTACTTTTTTTTTCTTTTTTTTTTCTTTTTTTGTCCTACAAATTACTGTATTTCCAAATCCATCCTAACCCCAGAGAATGAAGGTGACTCAGACCCCTTCCAGTTGGAGCCAGCCTGCTGATGCTGAGTGGGATGCCTGCCAGGTACCACCAACTGGGATGAGGTGATTGCTTATTCTGAGAGCCATCAGCCTGGGATCTAGGCAGGAGCTGGCTCACAGTGCCCGTGTGTGGGAGCTACCATTGAGGGAGTGCTTCTCCTTCCTCTAAGGGGGTGATGACATCAGTCCTTTCCCAGCTCTGTCTGGGTTCATGCAAGGGACAACAGCTTCAATTACAGCTCTGAGGGAGAAAATTGATTGTCACTTCTTCCTTTTTCCCAGTAAAGTACAAGGGCTGGCTCTGAAGCACACAAGATTAGAGGTACATGAGAAGGCTTTAGCTCCTGCTCTTTCTCTTCCTCCTCTAAGTTTGCTCCACTTAATTGTTTACAGCGTTAAACAGAAAGTAGACAACTTAAAAGTCTTGCGAAGTTGTCGAGTCTGGTGAATCCTTGAAGCAGGCATCTCTGAATTCCTGCTTCATACAAGAAATGACATAAAGCCATTGAAGGCATTAGTTTGGAAGGGACCTCTGGACATCAGCCAGCCCTCACTCACATAAAGGGTGATTTCAAACTTAGATCAGGTTTTATATCATTTCAGGCTCCTCAGAGCCTTGTCCAGCCAAATACTTTGCAGTATATATAAGGATGGGTATCCACAATCTCTTTGCGTTACCTGTTCCAAAGTTTTCTCATCTTCCTTGTGCATTTTTTCCCCTAATATCCAATTGGAATTTTGTTACATGCAATTTGTGTTCATTGCCCTTCATTGTTTTTTTGTACACCTCTGAGAAGAATTTGGTCTCTTTACAAACACTCCAACCAGTGGTTTTAAACAGAAATTAGATGCCCTCCTTGTCTTCTCCGGCACTTTCAAACCCAGGCTCCTCAGTTCTTTTTTGTATTGGTCATATTTGTGTCCCTCCTCTGGAGTTGCTCCAGTTTATCATTGTGCTGAAAGCCCCAAATGGGATGTGTTTGTCTAGGGATGACCTCAAAAGCACTGAAATAGAAAAAATTATCACTTTTTTTGACCTACTGTTTACACAGTCTATCAGGCTGTTGGTCTTCTGTGTCACAAGGCTTATTGCTGGCTCATCTTCCCCTTGTTGACCACCATGACCCCAAAGTTTTCTTCTGCAAAGCTGCAGGACATTGCATTTGCCTTTGCTGACCTTCACGAGGTTTCCCTGAGCCCATTTCTCCATTCTGCTGAGATGCCTGTGAATGACTGTCATACCACCACTGTGTCAATCACTATCCCCAATTTGTAATCATCCATGGACTTTATGGACATGTACTCTGTTTTACATTCCAAATTGTTATGAGAACTTAAATAGTACTGGCCTCTTTGTACCACTGAACACAAACCTTTGAGCCTACCAGTCCAGCCACTTTTGCACACACTTGTTCAGTCTGTATCTCTCCAGTTTGGCTACAAGGATGTTTTGGGGGATTATGTCAAAGGCCTCATGCAGATCAAGGAAAACATCCAGAGTTCCATTTCCATTGTGAGAACTTCTGGCATGCAAAATTACAGCATCCCCATGGACTACTGCCTATTTAGCAGGGATTGTTCAAGAGACAAAGTTCATGAAACCTGATGAGATGCGTCCAAGGGTTCATCTGTGATATGTGGCCAACAGCATTACAAAGTCACTCTTTGAAAGGTTATGGTAATTGAGGAGATCCTAATTCCTGAAAAAAAAGACAAATGTCACACCTATCTTCAAGAAAGGTAAAAAGAAAGATCCAGGGAATTTAGCCCAGCTAGCCTAACCACAGTGTCTGAGGATTACAAACTAAGTATTCTGGAAGTGTACCTAGGAACATGAAGGTGAATGAGAACAGTATGGATCTCCCAAGGCAAATCACACTTGACCAACTTAGCTGCCTCTTGAGATGTTTGCTCAGTACTGAACAGCAGAAGTAGTTCTGCAAGTTTAGTCAGAATTGCAGAAAAAATGAAGAAATCTTTAATGAAGAAATTAATTTTGTCAGATCATGTAATCCAAAAGTTTTTCACACATACAGGCAGGGCAAAGAGAACAGTGCACCAAAGCATAAAGCCTGTTATCTAAAGTAGCCTGCGGGCAATGCTCAGGGTCCCCCTTTTCACAGAACACCTCTGAATCTTTTCCAAGTCATTACAGCAATGATTCCCCTTGGTTGTAGGGTGTGTGACTGCTGATGATCCTCAAAATATCTCTTGACCCACCAACCACCTTTTCTCATTATCCTAGCAGATAACCTTTCCATAACCTTCCCAAGACACTTCAGGAAGCAGTGCCTGGCCTGAAGCAACAGTGCTCCAGATCTCAGCTGAGGCTAGGAACAGGCTGACTCCAGTGTCACAAATCTGAGCAGCTTCAAACACTTGGGCAAGTTGCAAATCAATCATGTGCAAACGAGGCCCGTTTCACAGGCACGTTTCCATGTGCTGTGAGAAGCAGGCGAAGTGAGAGTTCTTGGCTCAGCAGTAACTAATTTCAGCAGATTAAAATGGTGCAGTATCTTACTTTGTTGTTTCAGCTGGCGTGGCCAATGCATCGGTAATTATCACAGGAAGCTAAGGAGGGGGAAGCACAATAGGAAGGGAGTGCGGGACGGTACTGTACTGTGGAACAAAGCAGGCAATGTCTCGCCAGGCAGCTCCTGAGCAGCATGCTTTCCCTGGGGATTTACCCAGCCTGGAGATAGATGTGGAGGTGTTCTCAGTCCTGTAGATGTTCACTATTAACAGTCCCTCTGGACCTGCTGTGCTCTGCAGCAGAAGAGGCTGTAAGGGCCAGCTCCTGGGTTTGTGTTGAATTCACACACTGACTGCTGGACAAGGCAGGTCAGAAGAGTGTGGACTCCACGCTGTAAATGGGCCTCGGTTTCTTGGGCTTATCCATGCAGCACTTTAAAGATCAGGCCCTACTCTTCTGTCACTTTTGGGAATTGTGGCATTTGTTTCCCTTTCTTTTCCTGTTTTTCTTGTTTGCAGTTTTGTCTTTCACTGGATGCCACGGCCAAGTCCTCCTCTGCAGTGAAGAACAGCACAGGTCACCTCTGTGTTAAGCTGTCTGTCATCTTTTAAGTCCAGGCTGAGGAGGCAAAACGAACAGAAGAAAGGGCTGTGCTCTGACCTGGTTCAGCTTGTTGGTGTGCAGCAGCATGCACAGAGTCCCCAGTACTGTGATGGGGATGGGAATGCTTTCTTGCAGAGTGCTGCAGCTGCCTGGACAGCCTCTGCCCATGTGGATGCACGAGGGAGCTTGGCCTGCAAAGGCACAGCAGGTGCAGGCTGGCACCCTACAGGCAGGAGGGAGGGCACTGCTGCCATGGTCAGAACCCATCGTTAAGGTTATGCACAGTATAGTCCAAGCACTTTACAGTGGAAGGATTAAAAGCAGGAGCCTAGAGATGGTCTCATTAGGCTTCTCCATTGTCAGGCAGCTCTTCTCTGTACTACCAACAATTCTGTGTCACCCTTCAGAGAGCAAGTTCCATCCCTGTGCATCAATGCTTTGCATTTTACTGCTCTTCTTGTTGACTAGCTCTGCACCATTTCTAAGTTTATTTTCTTAATGTCTTACAGAGGCCCTCTGGGGGAAGGGTAATGCTAGCCCACAGCCATGGAGGGGAAGACCTTCAGCTGCAAACACTGTGGCAGTTTTTTGCTCCAGCTTTGGTGTGTTTGACTTTTGAGTATGCATTTGGAGTGGATCTGGACAAGCTCCACTCTGCTTTCCAGTAATGGGCGGAACTGCTGCAGGGAGTTAATATGAACCAGAATTTGGAAAAGCCCTAGGCTTCCTCCTCATCCATAAATTTAGATATATTTCCCTGGCTGCCCTTTGCTGGAGCTGTTAAACTACAGTTTGCTGTTCCCTGGGCCCTCATATTGGCATGGTTTTGACAGGGCAAAGTGTAAGCAGGCAGGTCAAGAGTAAAAAATAAAATATCAGGCTGAATTTGGTCATCTTTTCCACCAATGTACTGTGGAGAAGGGGGAATCACTCACACAGGTGTTGTGTGAAGAAACAAGCAGTGGTGTGGCTGCACGTTCCCATTGCTGCTGCTATTGGAAGGATGGTGGTGATGCTCAGCTCAGCCCACTCAGCCCTCCAGGACAGGTGATAGGGCAGTGCCCCCCATCAGCACGAGAGGACTCCTGCCCCCAAGCACGCCATGGTCCATGCTTTCCCCCATGTTCCCTGCTTAGCCACTGTCTGCTGGCAGCCACAGCACAGCCTTGACCTCGGCACTGGGCAGCGCTTTCCCCGGAGACTCGTGTAGTGCTTCCTGTAATTCCACGTGCACAGCTGCTCGCCCCTCTGCCCCCTCTCCCCACTCTGAGGTAGGGTCAGGTCCCAGGGAATGGGAGCCTCTCTGCTGCAGCCTTTCCCATACAATGCTGGGGTCAAACCTGATCCTTTCTCAGGTTATGCTCCAGTGTGCCTCCACTGACATCTACTGGGGCTGTTCTCACTTGCAGTAGTACAAGTGGATCAACCCCACAGGGTTTTCCTTAATGTTTCACAATATTCTGAATGTGCCTGAGTGTCAGAAATTGATTCCTGCAGAGATGGCCATGTTCCTGACTGTGCCTTAGTTCTAAATGCCTCTTTTTTTGTACTGGTTCTGCTGCTGTGGACTTTCCAGGGAGGTCCTGAGGTCTGCTTGCTGTTTTGCGATATCATCTTCAGCACTCACTTAAAGTCTTGGATAGACAGGATGGTTTGAAAGCACTTTCCTTTCTTCTCTCTGTACCCCTCCATATCTCATCTCAGATACAGACCAGCCAAGCTGGCTCTTGCTAATTGCTTAGGGAAGGAGTTATCTGCAATAGTATCACTCATTCTCTTCAGAAAACAGATAGACCAACGTGTTGAAGGATGGCTGGTTTTTTCTTGCCATGCTGAGGAGCTCCCTGCCCCAGTCTGACTTTCTGATTCTTTTAGAACTGAAGCACAACGATTAGCCAGTTCTTTACATGAACCATCTGTGAACCCTTCTCCACAGAGATACTCTGTTGTTCTGTACTCAGAAATTGTAATTATCAAAGAAAAATATTGAGCTAAGGCCAAGGTACAGTAACTTTATTACTTGAGTAATGGGGGTGAGATGGAATTTGGGAGACATGGAGGGATTAGAAACACATTGGAACAAGAGAGGAGGATTAGGAGTGGCAGAGCTGAACAGAACCCTGCTGTTAGTCAAAGCTGCAGTACAAGTGCAGGGGATGAGTAATGGCACACCCAGTCCCACAGGTCTCTGCTCTGCAGACTGAGTCTGCCCCCTTTCTTTTCATACACACCACTTGTCAAATTCCTGCTAGTGACACCTTAAAAAAGTACCTCCAGTACCTCCCTCTGTTGAAATCTCTTGAGAGCATTTCCCACTTAAATGGGTTTGCAAATACCAGCATTTGTCCTCTCAGACTTCTTTACAATTACAGGGTATAAAGCAGTTTTGCCTGGGTCAGGACCAAGAGAAACAAGATATTTCTCCAGTTACATTTCAGTCTTTTCAATACTTTCCAGGCATCTATCACTGCTAATGCTGTGACCTGACACTTACACCATCACACTGTAATGGTTTCACTTCTGTTTTTTTAACTTTTATCAGTTCCCCACTCCCACCCACACAGGGATTTGGGGATTTCTGTGCAAAGTAAGCCTTGGAGATGGTGTGTGAACATGTGTGAGTGTACACATAGATGTTCATACTCTACTGCATGTCACAAACTTGGCATTGCTGACAGCTGGGGGACCCTGGTCTCTTCCTATTTCTTGGCAGTTCAGACTTACAGAGTGGAATCTCTTCCTGCACAGATTAGATGTCTGCAACAGAAGTACCTACATGTATTCCAGTTACCTTGTCTCTCTGAAAAACATGTGGTGGTAGTGACTCTTCTCGGGTGTATTTCATTTGACCCAGTTCAGGTGGCTGCTTTAGCATAAGCAGGATCACACACATTTGGTTAGAGTCCCTTCCTCAGCGTCTGTCATGGCATGCCAAGCAGTCCTGCTGATTATAGACTCACCCTAACACAGAGAATGAGCATGGACTGGTTATGTGACACCCATAAAACACAAAATCTAAAAACTAGGCAATTATCCAGTGTTCTTTTAAATATCCTGGGCGTTCATTATCTTCCTCTGTAATTTTCCTAGTCCAGTGGAATTTCACCAGGCAAATACACAACTCCAAAGAGAGCATTAAAAGGCAGAGATGTAGTGCAGGAGGAGCAAGAGGAAATCCTTTGTACACTTCCTTCAGTTGTGTGACATGTTAATACTGAAGCAACAAGGTGAGCAGTGGCTGGTTCCCTCTCCATCAATTCCCTTTTAAACTGACTGAACTCAGATTGTCTGGGTCTAGGTATGTAATGGTAAAAACTTTTCTGAGCTGATCAAGGGAATTCATCCTTGGTGCTGAAGCGAGTGTCTCTAGTGATTCAGTGCAAGAAAGAAGCTTAGAAAGTTATCAACCATCAGTCTACTCTGTTTTGTGTTCAAGGCATGAATGCTTGCAGTGCCCTCATGAAGGCATGGATGGATGCCTTATCCCTGGAAGTTCAAGGACAGGTTGATTCAAGGACAGGTTGGATGGGGCTTGGAACATCCTGATCTAGTGGAAGATGTCCCTGCTTGTGTCAGAGAAGTAGGAACTAGATGGTTTTTGAGGTCCCTTCCAACCCAAACCATTCCATGGTTCTATGAAGTGATGCTGCCATTCCGTACCACTGTGCCAGTGTGGACAGCACATCTGTTGCAGAAGTGTGGCTGCTAACACCTCTGCTAAACCAGAATCACTCTTAAGAGAGGCTAATTACTAGCTTTTACTAGCTTTTAGAGAACTACATTCATCTGAGTTATAATCACAAAATGTTTCACATTGTACTGACAAATACTTCTGGTCTGGCCTATAAAGATTTTCTTTGTCAGAGTAGTGTATATAGGTTCCCTAAACAAGATAAGTCATGTCAATAAAAGTACTTCTTTGACAGAGTACCTGTGCTTCCACTATATTTCCTGCTTGCTAGGAAATGATAAGAGTATGAATCATTCCCCAATTATATACCAGCAGATTCCTAGCTTGTCTGCAGCTTTTGCACTAAAGAAACGGAGCAGGTAAAGCTGAATTTGTTTTCTGGGTCCTTCAGAGATGAGGCAGCTCCATCTGCTGGTGTCACTGCTCGTGCTCATGTCTGCTCGGGAGCTGCTTTTCTCAGCCAGACTGTTCCTGATGCTTTGCAGCACCCCAGGCCCTAAAGACCCTGCAGGGAACCTCAGTGAAGCACTGGCTACTTAAAACCCTGAACCACTGGCTGATTACATGGGCAGCAAAATAGGAAATGCTGGAAATTTGCTGAAATCAAGTGTATTAGCCTAAAAGTGGTCAGAGCCTGCCCCAGCCATGACCACCCCCACTGGGCTCGTTACTCATTACTTTCAAGTCTCCCTGATTCCTCACAAAGCTTCTAAAGATGAGAATGGAGAGACCAGCACTAGAGGTGGGAACAGATCAAACCTAGGGCATATCCAAACTGATATTCTTTCAAATGCTAAGGAAGAATACTAATTGACTTTATGATCCTTATGGGTCCCTTCCAACTTTCCATATTCTGTGATCAAACTTCCACCTTCACTCCCAGGTCCCCTTTAACATTGCATCCAGCTTGCCCAGGTGAGCTGAGATACTGCCGGTGCCTGAATCCTTATTAGCTTGTGCCTTATTTATTTCCACCATATTTCTTCACCTGGGACAGCACATTAGATGAATGTTGCATGTGATTTATGTGTGAGTTATGTGGGGTAAAGGCAGGTTATTCAGTCTGGACATTTGCCCCCCCTTCATGCATGGCAAGCTGTAGATATCACAGTGGCTGTAACAGCAGGACTCTGCTCCATTTACTGCATTGTTTCTCACTAATCTGGGACCAACTCCTGTTCTCAATGACTCCTTAACGTTTAGCAGCAGGATGTGAACGCTGTGAGTCAGGGTATCAGGGTGTTAAAGGAGTAAAAAAATGGTGATGCTGGGCTGTGAAGGTAAATTGGAGAAGAGGATGGTAATTCCATAATCACAGAGGATTTTTTGACAAGGGGACCCAAGTTCAAACCACTGCTCTGCTACAGGAGTCTTATGTGACCTTGCAGAAGTCAGATGCATCTTAAACCCTTGCAAGTTTGGTATTAACTTCTTCTGAAATTCTAGGATTTTGTGTCCTTTTGACTCTCCATGGAGGAAAACTTGTGTTGTCATTTGAATGTTAATATTTCAGCATAGGGAAGGCACTCGGATCCTTCAGTGACAGAATCTAAGAGAATGATTCCTACCACAAGGTTTCTGACAGTATATCTGCAGGGTAGACAGTGCATTTGCCAGGATGTCCATCTCATGGTGTTTGTCTCTTTCAGGCACAGCATCTGTTGCAGTCGCTGGCCTCATTGCAGCCTTAAGGATCACAAAGAACAAGCTCTCTGACCAGATGTTTGTTTTCCAGGGAGCTGGAGAGGTAGGAATGTTCCTGAGCTTGTACCTTAATATGCTTCATCTTCAAATTTAGAGAGAGAAAAGTCAACTGTGAAACTTCCTGCAAGGCTTGGCTTCATGAGGCTGAAGCACAGAAGCAGGTTCCTTTTCACTGGGCAGGATTGGGCCCTACAGGTGGATCTTGCTGCTGTGTGGAAGTTACCAACAATCTGTCAGTGATTTCTTAGCCCACGAGTCCTGGGCAGACTCTGAGGATACTATGAGGCTGCCCATGTGTCAGTGGGGCTTTAAGTACCTTTAGGGAAATTCCTTATGAGGCAGGAATGTTAAGGAGGCTGGTTTGAGTCCTCAGGGTTGATGTCTAGGGTAAACCAGAATTTCTTTAGTAGCAGAGTCCAAAGGACTCTGTAGCAGAATTTCTTTAGTAGCAGAGTCCAAAGGACTCAGACTCAAAGAACTGTTGGAACACAGCCTTCCTATCTGGAGTCAGTCACAGTGCTTCATGGCAGAAGCCAGGTCACCTGTATGGCACCTTGCTCAAAGAGAGAGAAAAAAGAAGAAGCCTCCAAAGCCTGGTCTGTGAACTAAAGGTGTTGGTCCAGGACCTGTTTCAGCTCTTACCCACCTGTGAGACTTTGGGAAGGTCTGTTATTACTTGTTATCCCTCACTGAGAAAAAAAGATGGCTCCCTGTCTCTCCACCCCTGCTGCCAGATATGTCTGTGCTGGTCCCCATCTCTGTGGCACGGAGCCCCTCCTGCCTTGTTAGTCCCCATCTGGGCGGAAGGGCCAGGCATGGCTATAGGACCACAAACACACAGAATGTCCAGGGCTGCTTTCCCAGGCAGGAGTGGGAGAAGACTTTCCTCATGGCTGTATTTCAGATGCAGCAGTCCCTCTTGGGTTTGAGTTCCTCTGTACTGGCATTGCCACCAGCATTTTTTGAGTGTCTGCCTCTCTTCCTCCCCTGCAGCAGCTAGTTTAAATTATGGAGACAGCCCCTGCTTGTCAAGGTACCACCTCTGCTTCTTCAGCCTTACCTGCAACCTGCTCTGCTGAATGATTGTCAGTGTTTTTATTTATGGCAGCACCTACAATGCTAAAATCAGCTCCATGCCTTGGCACTGTACAACAAGAAGTCTCCCTGCTTTGTGCAGTGCTGGGGGATGACCCTCCTCTCATTTAAAATCTTCCCCCAAAAGATAACAGTATCCCAATGAAGTGTTTATATCCTGTGTTCCAGGCTGCAATGGGCATAGCTCACCTCATCCTCATGGCCATGGAAAAGGAAGGAGTTTCACGAGAGGATGCCATCAAAAAAATTTGGATGGTGGACTCCAAGGGACTGATTGTGAAGGTAAATTTGTCTCCAGAGCTGACTCCACTCACCTGCCATCCATTGCCAGCTAGAGAAGCCAGAGCAGGCAGATACCTTGGACCCCTGCTCAGCCCTGAAGTAAAGGCTGCAGTTTTATTGGTGTCACCATTGCTGCTCCTGCTTTCAGAAGAGGTCTCATGGTGACAAGTGTGCCAGCAGCAGTGGCTGCCCTAAAGGCAACGCTTCAGGCTGGGCGTGTAAAGTGGAAGGATACCCTGCTGGCCATGGCCTCAAGCAGTGCTGGAAGTCTTGCACATCATATGGGGCATTATCACAGAAAAATTCTGCCCTGCTCGGTGACCCAGCCTGGCCCAGCTCCATTCTGCACTCCCTGTGTTCCCAGGGCCTCTGCCCTTGTCCTCCTCAGACTGGAGGAGACTTGTGCTTTATGTACAAGTGAATGGGAGCCAGGTCCTTCCTCCACACAGTCAATGTACTTTGGTGGGTGAGAGGAGAGAGGCCAGCCCAGTGTGACATTACACCCACTGCTCGATGCCTGGCTGGCTGATGCTGAGGTCCTGCTATGTGGAATCTGCTTTAGGTAGAGGGCTGAGAGACAAAATGAGCTGAAGATGAGTTACTATGTTACATACCCACCTTTTGCCAAGGGACTGAAGTTTGATCCCTTTTTCCTCACAGGGCAGGAGCCACCTGAACCATGAGAAAGAAATGTTTGCCCAGGACCACCCCAGTGTGGACACACTGGAAGAGGTTGTGCAGAAAGTGAAGCCTACAGCAGTTATAGGTCGAGTTCACTTAATATGACCTTTTCATGTCAATTCAATTCTTTGGAAAGTTTCTGTCTTTCCTCCAGAGTCTCCTTTTGTTCTCCTAGTCAAAACAAAATGAGCTTTTTTCACCCCCATTTTGTCGGTTGAGTTCTCCATATCCTTTTTGTGTTAACAATGGGGCACAGGCTTCCTCACTTTTGGAGCTGTAGGAATTCTCTCAGACAGGGCTGTAGAGGGAGGTGCTGGGGGAGGCAGGATCTGGGGCTCTCAAGCAACAAACTTGGCCCTGTCAGGCTGGGCAGGATGAGGATGACAACAGGCACCTCAGGAAGGTCTTTGCGAGTCAGAGCACTGCCGTCAGGCTGGCCAAAAGACTGGTGCCCACTCTGCCTGGAGGAGCAGAGGGCTTTATTTTGAGACAGGCTTTAAATCTCACTGCCATGTAAGAAAGATGTCACCTGCATCTCCAGAGATGAAGGTGGTTCCCTCCCACAGTTCGTTTACCAGTCCCAGAGGGAGCAGCCCGATGCTCTGAAGTCACACAGCAGGAAGACACCGCCTCACTCTGCTGTTGCTGTTCCAGGTGTGGCAGCCGTGGCCGGTGCTTTCACTGAGAAGCTGCTGAAGGACATGGCAGCCTTCAATGAGAGGCCCATCGTGTTTGCCCTGAGCAACCCCACGAGCAAAGCGGAGTGCACAGCAGAGCAGTGCTACCGCGTCACCCAGGTACTGCTTCACTCTGTACCTCACCCAGGTACCACGGCTCGGCACGGGGAGCTCAGGGCCTGGCTGGACCCAGGACACCACAGCAGGGCGTGCTGGCAAACAAGTGACAGCCTGCATAAATTGAAATAAGAGACATTCGAGCTGGGTGTAAAGAAAGACTTTGATGCTGTGAGGAGGGTGAGGAGGTGGAGCAGGCGGCAGGGCCAAGGTTGCTCATGCAGTCTCTGTCCTTGCAAGTTTTCCAAGAGCAGACCGGGTAAAGCCCTGAGCAACCTGGTCTGGTTTCACAGCTGAGCTTGCTGTGAGCAAGAATTTCGGTCCCTACCAGCCTGAATTACTTTGTGATCCTCTAAAGAAAGTGCTCGCCTCCTTCACCCTCCTTCACAGCTGTCTGAGGTGTCCCATCCTCTCTGGTTTCTGTCCCCTGTGTTATGCCAACCTAGTTGTTTATGTAACTATTTCATCACCCAGCTTAGACCCAATGTCACTGAAGAATTACAGTCATGTGGATTGACTTGGCTTGAGAGAGGAGCGCTTGTCTCACTCTTTCCTTTGCCTTCCCTACCACCTGCCTGTGGCCAGAGCAATCACACAGCCCCAGACCTTCATCCCACGAGTCTCTCTTCATACTCCATAGATGGTTGATAGAGAGGTAGAAAGACTCCTCAGCAAGATCAGAGCACTTGCAGTACAAACACATGCTCAGTGCTTGGTAGCCCTTTCCATGGCCCTGATCCTGGCTCGGGGGGTGTGGGTCCTCCCAAAGTGTCAGCTGGAGGTGGCTCTGTTGGAGATGCCTCTGCTGACGAGTTTTGGCTACTTTGTCACCAGTGTCCCCGAGCACAGGTGATGATGAGCAGCAGAAATCTAAGACTTCTCTTCTGAACCTGAATGCTTTTTTCTCTCTCTTTGATCAGGGCCGGGGAATATTTGCAAGTGGGAGTCCATTCCCAAAGGTAACCCTGCCCAGTGGACAGACCTTCTTCCCTGGCCAAGGAAACAACGCCTACGTCTTCCCCGGAGTGGCTCTGGGAGTCATTGCCAGCGGGGTCCGGCACATCTCTGATGAAATCTTCCTCATCACAGCAGAGGTTTCCAGCTGACATTTAACTGATACTGTAGAAAAGATGCTAAGAGGCACATGTATCTACTTCAGGTGTTTTACAAAACCTGGCCCAGGACAATGTGTGGAAGGGGAATAGCTCAGCCTCAACAAAATGCTGCAGCCTTCTCCTGGCTCAGGGAAAGCTCATGCTTCCATTACACCTTCAGAGGTGCAGGAGCCATGACAGGGTTCTCCTTCTCCATACCTGCTGCCCTAACACAGCACTGCCCCACTCTGGCTCCAGTCTGAAGTCTGTGATGAAACGTGTACACACATGTGTTTGAAGAGGTCACGAGTTCTCACTCAGGACTAGTCCCAGCCCTAATGCTGCTGA
This sequence comes from Motacilla alba alba, assembly GCF_015832195.1. Taxonomy (NCBI): domain Eukaryota; kingdom Metazoa; phylum Chordata; class Aves; order Passeriformes; family Motacillidae; genus Motacilla; species Motacilla alba. The sequence goes on along the minus strand of NC_052016.1, from coordinate 43,269,795 downwards.
GGTTTCAGCCACATACCATGTAGTGTGAGGGAATGTGGTATGTGCTTGAGATCATCCCTAAAAAACTACCATCCTCCTCTTTCTAGACTATTGCTGCCGAGGTGACAGAGCAGCATCTTGCAGAAGGAAGACTCTATCCCCCCTTGGACAGCATCAGAGAAGTGTCTCTCAAAATTGCTGTGAAAGTGAGTATTTCCTTTCTTATTTCCACTTTTTGTGGTAGGAAGGGAAGGAATTGCCCTGGCATCATTTCTTATTTGTGCTTTTTTAATTCAATTTATTCTAAAGTCTAAAGCAGTCATTCTCAGGAATTCTTCTGGCCATAATTGCTGCTTTGATTTCTTCCATCATTAAAACACAGATGTGAAAAATACATTCTGATTATGGGTGCCTCACAGCTCATAAAGCTCTGCTTTGTTGCTTGAAGATGTGAGTCTTCAGCACCTCAGAAAATGAGGTTTAGAGTCAAATTCAAACATGACTCAAACTGCCAAAAGATTTTAGGTTCCAAATTGCTATTTTGGAACCTTTCCTCATGTGTTTGGTAGGGACCTACATAAATACTATTCCAGATCTGGACTTGTCTAATTATGGGTTTGGTGCCCTGTATACATCAGATCTGTGATTCAGAGACACCCACTGAGAATCTCCTTGGCCTGCTCAGGGCTACTGATGGATGCAGAGATGGCTGAGGAGCTTACAGGTGTGAGCAGAGCTGGCCAAAGGGCTGCTCTCCTCCTTCACCTGCACACCCCAACCATTCTGTCAGAGCAGGGGGTGCTTTTCTTACCAGCCACTGCTTGCAGGCAGCTTACATTCCCTCACCCAACTGAGGGTGAAGTGCTGCTGACTCAGAAAGAGAAAAAAGCAAAAAACTGCACAATTCTGAGAGGAGGAAAGAGGGAAAACACAGACAGAGCCAAACTGCAGTTGGTTTCAACTTCATAATGTGCCAGCATTGTTTCAGCAGCTCATTTTGCTTATCTTTTTGCAGATTGTTGACTGGGCCTACAAGCATGGCCTCGCTTCTTTGTACCCCGAGCCAGCAGACAAGGAGACCTTTGTGAAACAGCTCATGTACAGCTCTGACTACGATTCATTTGCTTTTGATGATTACAGGTGGCCCCCCGCAGCCATGCAAACACAAAGTATATAATGTTTTGTGAGAATTGTTCTCTCATTTTTGCCATCAGTTCCTGTGGCCCATGTCATTGCTGACATAACGCACCTCCAGGCTTGCAGAATGATAAAAGTAAATTAATCCAAGTTGTTTTTTACTTGCCACTGATTTTTGTCTGGGGGAGCATGTCAGTAGGGAATAAAATGGAGTCCAGGGTGGGCAGTGGGTACTCCAAGGAGAGAGACAGACTGGCTGCAGCCCATCCCAGTCAGTCAGCACAGCTTATTGCTGATTGCTTAACATACTGCCTGCTCTCAGCTGCCTTGGGCTAAGCTGCCTGGGCCACCTCAGAAGCACAGAATCCCATTGCTGCTGGGAGTGCCCATAGGAAGCTCGAATCCACGTGGCCATCCCTCACACATGAGAGCCACGCTTTGCCTGTGGCTCTCTGGATGTAATGGGAAGTGTGTGCATTGCCCTGGGAGAGTTGCACACTTGGGAAGCACTACACATTTCTGCTTCTGAAGTCCCTGATGTTGGGGAATCTCAACCAGCCCAAACTGGTGCATGTGTCACACAGCCTGGCCCTGTCATGTGCCACACCCCATAGAAATGAATCCCAAAGCCTCCCACAGCCCTGTGAGGAAAACAGAACCCCTCCTCCCTTCAGGTGGCCCTTCAAGAAAACAAGAGTGAAAGGACGCATAGGGGATGGCCAAGCCAGAGACCAGAACACCCCCAAAACCACATACAGGCATCACATTCGTGCAGCTCCTGATAGACACTGCTAAGGAAGCACTGCCACCAGCTAAGGGCTCCCCTGGGAGTCTCTCTGTGTCACAGAGTTCCAGGGAGGTCTCCCCCAGCCAATGTCCCCCAGTGACATTGTCATGCCTCACCAAATATTATCCCAGCAGGATGGGTGCTCCTGAGCATAACTGGGAAAGAACACAGGGATTGCTGGCAACTCTTGCAGCACACACTCCCTGTGCTGGTGGGGCTGAAGGGAAGGGGAAGCTGAAGGGAAGGTGTGCTCGGGGAAGCACAGCAAGTTGGGTGGGAGCCTTTTATGGGAGCAAGGCTGTGCCTGCCCTGCCCGGTGTCCCTACCATGTAGGATTCAAAGGGAACCACTGGAGGGCTGCAGAGGACTTCTGTGTGCAGCTTTTCTCCAGGAGAGAGGGTCCTCTCGGCAGTACCTCACATTTTACCAGGTACTTAAGCAGTGGCAGTGAATATTCTTTTCTTGTCCAGTCTTGTACAGGAAAAGTCTCCTGCAGAGGGAATACTTACTGGAGTTGGAGTTGCTGGGTGCCTGCCCTACAAGGAACATCAACTAGTAAAAGAGACTAAATTGGTGTAGGGAAAACTCAAGTTGAAGAGCGTGGGACTTTTAGCTGATGCGTTTTGTTTTCTAATTTAAAGCAAGGATATTTCTAGCAGCTCATTTTGGATTTCTCTGTTCCTGGTTTTTCTCTCAGCAGCAGGAAAAGTCTCTATTCTTTAATTGTTCTTTTTTCCTTCCTTTGAGAAACGAGGTAATTTGAAACAGTGATATAACTAGCATAAACACAAGAAAAACATATCAATACACATAATAATTTGGCAATATTAATACCTATTTCAAGCTCAGAAATTATTATTGTGTCATCCATACGTGATGGTCAGGAAAAAACCCTCACTTCTCTTTGTCTCATCATTCATGTCTCTCCTCCCTTTTAACAAAATTTCATCTTATTTATAATTCCAGTTGGTCTGGATTAGCCAGGTAGCATTTGTCCTGTAGTAAAATATGTTGTTCCTCCCCTGGCAGGGCCCATCTATTGGCCAAGACAGCACATTGCTTGGAGTTGCCACAGGCTGTAGCACTGGCTTTTCTCCAGGAGCATCCAGGAACCAGTGTGTGGCTCTGACAACCCAAGGGGCTCTGGACAATACGATAAAAATAAATTATATTGAAGTCAGGGCCATCCTCCTCTGGCCTGACGTTTTACTTCAGCCCCTGTGCCTGGTGTTCTGTCAGCGGGCTCTAGGAAGGGTCATCTAAGCCATAAAAAGAATTAATCACATACTTCAGGAAAAAAGTCAGGATGTCTGGCCATCACATTTGTATTAGGAACACCAACCATGTTTTTACAAGTAGCAACCCCAAATTAAGCCTCTATTCTTTAAGGCATGTTCTGAGGCTTCTTCTTCACAAGCCCTGACTTCATGTGCAAATGGGAGACATTTGTTCTGCTGGCACTTCAAGGGTGTGATGACCTTTCCATCCTGAAAGGAAGATCTTGATAAAATCACTAATTAATGACTGAGCTTGAATCGTTTGTCCCAGATATGTGGATAAACAAAGAAGCTAAAGGTCTGGCTATTAAACAGGAAAGAAAGGTTTTTCTTCATAGAGCGAGCTGTTCAAATACCTAAAATGGTGGTAATTGATTTATATGCAATTATTGGAGTGCACAGAAGCAATTACAGCTGTTATTTGAAGCCCAGTTCTACTGTGTGGTGTTTCTATGCAAAAAATTATTAGTTACCCGCTGATGAAAAATGGTGGTAGAAGGATGGAATTTCTCCTCATTTAAACTTCATACCCAGTTTTACCCCTCTGATCTCTGCTTTCTGTATCTTGAGAACAGCAGGGCTGTTTACTCCAGACCTAACAAATCTAGCTGACAAACCACTGGCAGAGAAGAGACTGCTGGCATGGGATGGGGATTTGATCACAGAACTGTAACACTGCTGGTATTACTGAAACAAGACCTGCCAGAGTCCAGCTCAACTCACAGTCAGCAGTCAGAGCACTAAACGTTATTTAATCTGTAACTCCTGCAGATTGGTCTGGAAAGTCACTGAGATGTCCAGAGACCTCACAGACTGACTATGAACCTCCATCACCTTTCAGGGTGCTCAGCCTCAATACCCAGAGAAACATTCTGGTGAGCTTGGGAGCTGAACACATCAAAGAGAGATGGGAAGAGAGGGAAATAAGAATGCCATGCTAAGGGAGGGTCCAGGACAGCTCTCAGTGCCACCCTGGAGTGTTGTGTCCACCTGAACCCAGAGTCCTGAGCACACTCGGCACAAGCTCAAGCTCTTCAGTATGAGGTTTGGAAAACAAAAGGGGTCATGTCTGCTACATCATTGAAATGAGCCATGGGCATCAATCCCTATAAATTTCTCCTTTACCCTGTGGTACAGAAAAGCCTGTATCACATTCTGCAATTAAAAAAAGGGACAAAATTGGGGCCACCACCTCTCCTGTGACAGCATCCTTGGTCCAGCAACTTCTCAGACATGATTCTTCTGATTGAAGAGTATTGTGGCAACATCAAATTAAAAATCATTCACTGAGCTTTCACCGCAGTGAAGGTACAAAGGGTTGAAGCTGTGGGCCTCTATCTTTTATGAAGCTGAACAAAAATAAAATTAGTAACAATTATGGCCAGCTTCTCCAAGAGAGAGCAGTGTGTATTCTACAGGCACCAGTAAAGTGATTTGTCACACAGTGGTTTAGGTTTAGCTCCCAGTCTGACATGAGATTTGCTTCACTTAGCTGTGGCTGAAATGGCTGAGCTGAGCTCCAGCCATTCCTGAGCTAAACCAAAATGCCCCCACTTCACTCCAAACCCTCCTGGAGGCTGCACTTGGGCACTGATCACAAGTTGTAACAACAGAGGCACAGGTGCAGTTCCCTTCAGCACGTAGCTAAGGGATGGCACCTGTGGCAAGGAGGGCAGGAAACGGAGACAGTCACCTCTTCATCTGGCACAGTAGGATTTGCCAGAATTTGTAATTTGTTCAGCAGAGCCCACAGAATGAATTATGATTAGCTGCTGAGGCTGAAGCAGTCTAAAATGCCCACCAGGAGACATCCTAGCACACAAAACACGCACTGACAGGCGCACTAGAACCCGTTACTACAAATCCTGAATCCTCTCCTCCTTCAGTGCAGACCAGTCCACATTTTCTTATATGCCCAGCATTGTTGGGGAATACCTGGAGGGAGCACAGGGTAAATAGTGCAGTTTTAGCTGCCTCTGAGAGGGTGACACAGATTGTGTATATAAGATGTGATTCCCCCATTTCAGAGAAGGAAAGGTGAAGGATCATTTGGGAAATGCTGCCTATTCCTCAAACCCCACACTGGCCAATTCAAGTAATTAAAAATATATTCCACTGACAGCAATGCAGTGACATTGAGTCCGTGACCTCTGGACAACCGTAGGTCTGTGGACTACAATCATAAGAACCCTAAAGACAAGGCTTTGACAGCACATTTACATTTCATATGGAGGGGGTCCAAAAAGCATAAAAGCCTAAAAACCTGCAGGCTGGTGAAGTAGTTCTTTGCCAGCAAGGGAGGGGATAATCAGGGTTACAGTGAGGTATTGAAAAATATATTATAAAACACCTTCATCATTCATAACATCGCCTGTCAGCAATCTCCTGCCAGTATTTACCCACACAGAACTGGGGAGAGAGCACTCGTTATAACACACTATTTTTGGCTGGTTTTGTGGATGTGTTACAAACACCACTGGATTTTAAGGAAGTGTTCATCAGCCTCTTTGGCTGACACAAAGCTATCCTAAAAGCATTCCCAGCTCTCACTTCATATAGTCAGGCTTGTAGGCCTGAACTCTCACAGTCTCATCTGAATTTCTTGCACATCTCTATAGAATTGCTCCGCCACCTTTTTCCTCCTGTTGCCAATAAGTGCAGGATGACCTTCAGTTTTTGCACTGTTGCCAAAAGCAGTTTATTTAGAAAGTCAGAAAACAAAAAGAGTTTAGAATAAACTTCTGAATCTTTTTCACTAACACTTTGATCAACTATGTAAGCTCAGCGAAGATGACTCATCAATGGCTGGGCTGTACTAGAGCATTCCCAAGCTCAGGCCATGAAATAGTTAATGAGCCTGTTTCAAAACACTTTAAAAAAAGGAATCTTTCTGCTTTCTGAAAGTGGCTTTGGAATAGACCTAGACTATTTAAGTCACTAAATACTGAGACACAGTAGTAATTATTCATGGTGAACCCTTACTTACTTGTCAGTAAGTCACCATTAAGGAAAGGTTCAGATTCCCTAATATTTTAAATCGGGAAGGGTTCTTGTCATCCCACTTTAGCATCTTCGAAAAAGATGGTATATATGAAAAATCATTAACACATGTATGCTTTCCCATCAAAATCTCCAGTAACATCAGGCAATATGTGTAAAATACACCAGCAATAAAATGGAGTTAAGTGTATCTGAGGAACTCAGTGCAGGCTTTGTAAAATGAAATAGTTTGGTAGTCTGACCTCGATCTAACCAAAGAGAACCCATTTCCTTTCAAAGGGAGACACTTCTTTTGAGACAGAAAAGCTTAAAAGAATCAGCTTTAGTCCTTAGGGACAGGCTCCTTATAAAAGTGCATCAAAAAAACCAAAATATCTTGTGCAATTACAAAAGCTTTTATTCTTGCAGATGCTTAAGATGATGATCTTCAGTGTTTCAGGGGAGAAAACAATTTCCCAAGGGTGTTTCTGAACGAGACTGTGAGGTGATATTTTCAGTGCCTGCACTATTCCAGCTGGGGGAAACAACCCAACAAAAAGAGCCCACACATGCACAAAGGAGATCAAAGATGCAGCCTCACTAGATGGCAACCCCTGGACTGTTCAGGTGCCCTCACCACCTCCACAGCGTGGAGAGGGGCTCCAGTGCTCCTCAGGAGTTACACACAAGTTTTTGTTTGGTCTGTGTTGGGAAAAGCTGTTGTTAGCTCCTTTCCAGGCTCATCAGACTTCCCATGCCAGGTACTCCTCAGACACAAATACATCCTCTGGCAGCAATGTAGCCATACTTTGAAGAACACTGATTTCTAGATTTCTTGGTTTTTTTTTTTTCTTTCATTGCATGCTCCTATAATCTGAACATCCCCCTTAAGGAACTATAGCAGGATAGAGGCTAAACTGAAGAGAGTTGTGCAGCTGCTGCTCAGTCAGCCTGATTCCCAGAGCCTGACCCAAAGTTCTTGCAAGCCCACAAAGAACCCTCCCAAGCTGGCAGCATTGGGAATGAGCTGCCACCCCAGCCTTGGATCAGCCCAGCTCTGCTGGCACCCACAGAGCTGCTTCTCTTGCTGGTTTTAGACAAGGTCTAACCCAAGAAGGCTGATTGATGCTCAGCTTCTGAGCACCACAGGTCACCATGTACAAGGCAGCAGAGCACCAAATGAGCAAAAACCACAGCTGCTCAGATTTGTGGCCCTTCAGGGCTAGTTGGAATAAGAAGACGAGATCTGTGGGCAATCAGACTATTCAGGTTTGCAATGTCTGTCGCAGAACCAATTACTGAAAATCTCTTTTTGACTTTTTCTGAGCAAAATCTCACTGACACCAGTGAGTCAGCTGGTAGGGTAGGCTATAAAGTCTTCAGGATTAGATTCCCAGTTAATACTCATTTGCCTACTGAGCTTATGAGATAAATAAATCCTAAAACAGGTGAGTTTGTTCCTTACCTGGGACCACTGCATTATCACCTCTCCCATCATTTGCCTGGCCGGCTGAAAGCACAAATCTTAGGTGCACAGCTCAGGGGAGAAAAACAGGCACTGAGATTATTAGCACAGCATCATCAAGCTGAAATAATTCTGAGCAGCTGTCAAGACATGCTGCAAATTCCCATGCTTGAAGTAGGAGCTAAACAAACAAAAAAATAACCCAACACATCTCCACCTGAAATAACCCCCCAGCTGGTCTTGCCCCGGTAGTCTGAGACACAGTTAGATGCAAGCTCTGCCGGGAGCTGGCAGCGTGCAACTCACTAATACAAGCTGGGAGGTTTGCCAAAGTGAAGAAGGCAGGACAGAGCTTACAGAGCAGAACATTGTCTCAACATCAAAACCAGCAGCAGGGCAGGATTAACCTAATTTGTAGCTACCTTGGCTGGACAGGCTACCCATTGATCCTCATACACGCTCTCGAGAAGCTGAGTGAAATAAAACGCTGCAAAATTGTTCTTGAAAAGTGCATTTCCTCAACAGCACCCAGCTACCAAACGCTGGAGTGTTGTGGACATTCATCCATGGTGGTTTCTTTCCGTACAGCTTGTGGGGATGAAAGAGGAGGCAGCAGCTACAGCTCTTGCTTATAAAAGTAAAATTAAAACATTTGCCAAAACAAATTATCTCAGTTTATCTCCAAAAGATTTTGCTTCACCTCTCCACACTTCCCAGCATGCTGAACCCAAATCTCTGAAAAGTTAAATCTGGGTAGAAGAATGAAAAAAAATTGCTTTACCTTCCACACTGTTTTTTAAAACACAGAAGGCACAAGGATTTGTCACCACCACCGAGGGTAAAACCCCAGGCTGATCCCTATGTGGATCCCGTTTAAAAAACAAACAATCCACTTGGGGCTGGCAGGGAGCCAGACTGCAGGATTGCCTTTGAAAACTTGCATCTCAATAGGAAACCTCCGAGTATTTTGATCTGTTTTCATAACTGTAACAATTTTCATCCTTTGACTTGGTAGCGTATTATCGCTCCTTTCTTTCTGCTAAGTTACAGAAACAGACGGTACAAATGAAGGCCAAACAAGCACGGGTCGCTGTGGATAAAATACAGCATTTCAAAAGATTTAGAAAGGACAAAACCCGCTGCCTGTCTTAACTCCTGCCAAGAAACCATTACAGGGGATGGAGGCACGGTGAAAGCCCCCTGAACGCCGCGTCTCAACAGCAGTAACAACCACGCATCTCGGATCTATGGTGTAGCTTTATTTTTATAGGACCTATCATAGACTCTTTTACATAACTTAAATGATTATCAAATAATCTCCTGTACACAATGAGACGGAGCCGCAACGCTTTCTGAGCTTTGACACATTCCTGGAAGAAATCCAACAGTCTGTAGGAATCACATGGCCGCAGTGGCTACAGTACATTTTTGTCCCGAACTTACACCCCCAATTAACTTACGAATCGCTGTAAATTGCCGTTTTGCAAGATCCTGCAAGACGCTGTTAACATTTCAGGACACTGTGTTTTGGTAGCAGCATTTTTAATTTTGCTTCACTTTCCTGCCTTTGTGTCCTCAGCTGAACACCCGCCAGCACTTGTGACGAACGTGAGCCTGGGAAAAATGTTAAACGCCCCTCAAGTGTGGACACGAGCTTTAGATTTAGACTGAAATCATTGACGAGTGGTCCCCGCGACCTCTGAGGAGCGCAGCCCCTGTCCCCACGTCGCCTACAGGTACAGCAACGCGTCTGCCTACAGCCAGCCAAGCCCTGGCCCCGAAGGAAGGAAGATGAAAGGGGGGCACCGGCCGCTACAAACAGACCTGAAGAAACCCAAAGTTTCACATTTTATTTGCAGCGTCGCCCAAACCGCAGGAGGAGGAGACTGGCAGTGCACAAGGGTGAATCCTGCGGGGGCCGTGGCCGCGGTTTCGGCTGCGGGGATCTCACACGCAGCGGAGCGTGCGGAGCCCAGTGCGACCTCCGCGCTGCCCCAGCGTCCGCCCGCGCCCGCGGGGGCTCCGGGCTCCGCTCCCCGCCTCGCCGTCCCGGCGGCCGCCGAGCCCCGGCCGCCCTAGAGCCCGGGGTAGCCCCCGCGGTGGTACCCGCCGCCGTAGTCGTAGGGCGGCTGCGGCGGGGGCAGCGGGCACTCGGGGAAGAAGGGGGCGAACCCCGCGGGCAGGTGCCCGCCGGGCTCCTCGCTGCCGCCGCCGGCGGGCACGGGCTCGGCGCCGCCGGGGTAGAGGGGGCGCAGCGGCTCGGCCGGCGCCTTCCTGGGCGGGCTGCAGGGCGCGGCCGGGCTCCAGGGCGGCTCGGGGTACAGCAGCCCGCCCAGCAGCGGGTGCGGCCCGGCGGGCAGCGGCAGCTCGTACAGGCCGTGCTCCAGCCCCAGCTCGGCGGGCAGGCGGCCGCCGAAGGCGTCGGTCGGGGCGGCGTGCTCGGGCAGCAGCGCGCCGTACTCGGGGCACAGCAGCTCGAAGAACTCGGTGGCCTCCGCGCCGCCGCCCCCGCCGCCCTTCTCCGGCTCCTTGGCGGGCGGCCCGCGGGCGGCGGGGCCGGGCAGCGCCGGCTCCGTGAAGAAGGAGGGCGGCAGGTTGCGGTCCCGCAGCGGCACCTTCCGCGGGCCGCCCGCCGCCTTCTCCGCGCCGCCGCCGCCCGCCTTGGCCTCGGCGCCGCCCGCCGCGCCCCGGCCCCGCTGCAGGGAGCCGAAGAGCGCGGCCAGGCTCTTGCTCTGGAGGCTGCTGCCCGCCGCCTGCGCGGGCTCCCGGCGCGGCGGGGGCCGGGCGGGGCAGGCGGCGGGCGGGCAGGCGGCCGGCGGCGGGGCGGCGGCGGCGGCGATGATGCCGGTGCAGCGCTTGATCTGCTTCTGCAGGTACTTCCGATGGTTCACCTTCCGCCGGGACTTCACCGGCCGGTCCAGCGCCAGCTTGATGTTGCTGGAAGCCGAGTCGATGAAGCTCAGCAGGTCCCGGGTGGTTTCTTTAAAGTCCCCCGCGTCGCCGCCGCCGCCCTCGTAGCCCTTCTCCAGGTCGGCATAGCCCAGGAGCCCGCCGGCGGCGGGGAAGCAGAAGGAGAGGAGGTGGTGGGGGCTGAGCAGCGCGGCGGGCACGGCCATGGCCGGCGGCAAACGCCGCCGCCCCGAGTCCCGACAGAGTCCGCTGGGATGCGCCCGGCGGGCGGCGGCGGCGGCAGCGGGGAAAAGGCGGCGGGCGGGGAAGGAGGGAGGAGGAGGAGGGATCAGAGCGGGGCTGGCCCCGACCCTCCCCGCCTCTCTGCCGGGAGCCCGGGGGCCGGGCCGGCTGCACCCACCAACCCACCGACCCGGGCGGGAACACCGGCATCGGCGGGGCGGGACGAGCATCAGTCCCGGGAACGGGGCACACCCGCCCTGGGACAGATGCGGAGCCCCGCGAGACAGGTGTACGCACACACACACCGGGACAAGTGCACGGGCATCACCTGACCAGACACACGCAGGCACTCCAGAGCGGGTGCTCAGCATCCTTCAGACCCCATCAGTCTCGTTCCCCCTCCTGCAGCTGCTCAGCTGGCGGGAAACATGTTCCTCCGTCTGGGGTCACGGCCGGCGCTTGCACGGCTCTGGGTGCGAGGGCTCAGGGAGACGCTCTCGCTCTGACAGCCGCCAGGATACACACACTTAAACTGATTTGTAAAGGGTGCTTTTTTCCAAGCTCATTGATATGCACATTACGTAGCGTATTCTCTGTCTAGTCAAGTCCTAAGAAAATTCAGAGCTGTGATCCAGTAGAGATTTCAAATTACTGTGGTGCAGGGAGTTAAAGTCACAGAATTATGTAATGCTTTGGATCGGTAGGGACTTTAAAGATCACCTAGTTCAACTCCCCTACAGTGAGCACAGACACCTTCCACTAGACCACCTTGCTTGTGGTGTTGCATGGATCTAGTGAAGCAGCAGTATAAATCTTCCTCGTAGAAGGTAAAAAAGTTAGTGAGGTGACCACTTAAAGTACTGTTAACAACCCCTGAAGGAACTATCTTGTCTTTTTTTATGGGGAAAAGGTATCTCAGTTTGCCTTCAGAAAACTCTTACACTGATGCAGAACAACCCTCAACCCAGCTCCAGATTTATATTCAATGCTTTTATATGTCCAAAATTGAATGAAGATCCATATCCGATTTGGAATTAAATAAAGTGAGTTTTCATGGTCTGCATCAGTTCTTTGGAAATGCAGCAGATTTGTATTGGAAGGAAAAACCAGAAAGCAAAACTGCAGAAGGAAAGTGAGACAGGCTCCTAGGACTGTAATTAGTGGTAAAATGGAAAAACCAGCCAAATTCACCTCACTGTGGTTTGAAACACTTGTTGAATGCAAAGCGAGTATTGCTAAGAGAACAGAGGAGAAAGCATGTATTTCGTGAGAGGAAAAGAAGTCTCAAAATCCTCTACAAAACAAGATTGCTGATTTTCTTGATCTCTCACCAGCATCTCAGCAGGATCCCAGCAGCAGGCAGAACCTCACAGTCCCAGGCACAGCCTGGGTTCTGGTGCCAGCCCATCTGGACCAAGTCCCCTTTGCAAAACTTGCTCAGCTGGAGGCTCCCAGAGTCTCTCTTATTTTGGGACTTGCTCTGAGCGTAACTGTGTAATTGAAGCAAAAAAAAACCCTGGTAGGCAGAGGGCTATGGGAAGTTTATGTATCTCTCCATGTCAGAATGAGTATGTCTACATAAAGGTGGATTTAAACTACTTAGCTCGAGTACAACTGACAGGGATTAACGATCCGAGCTGTTACCCTCAGGCCCTGTCAAGCCCTGTCAAGCTTTGCAGCCTGCTCCAAGCTCCCTTATTGATGGGAAAATGTACAGAACAACATATACATCCCCCATGTGCTCCACTAGATAGTTTTGCATCCCCTGTGAGGCCGCTTTGAACTGCACATGGGCCCAGAAAACGGGGGGCACTATCCTTCCTGGGATGTGCAGACAGTCTGGGACTGTTTCTTATGTGAGCAACACAAAATTATTCAAACAGAGCAGCAATGAAGTTGTCCTCAAATTAGCATCCGCTTCAGCATCGCAGCAGCAATATTCCCTAGCTTGTCTAAAGGGTTTGTTAATGAGTCTGGGTGGCATTATATGCAGAGTGGATAAATATCCGGTGGCTCAGATAAAAAAGAGCTGAAAGCCCCAGCTTCTCTTCTGTAAGGCTGAATTCATTCAATTAAACAGCTTTGAGAGCTCAGCTACGGTTTAGCGGGAGACTTTATTACCTCCTAAAACTTGGAGAGTATTAAAACAATTGTCAGGCATGCAAAGGAAAGTTTGCATTCAGTTGTGCTAAGCAGCTGAATTTACATATTCTCAACCAGATCTGGAGATTTAGAAAGCCTTCATAATTGCATTAAACATGCTTATTCTCCGTGTTCTCTCAGGCAGAGCTGATTACCCCGAGTTGGGCAATGCCTGGAGGGAAATTTGCTAAGCCACATGATGTCAACAACTTGTAAAGAAACTTGATTTTTTTTTCAAGGAAATAACAGTTGGGTTATTTCTGAAAAAATTTCAGCAGCTGTATGAAACTGCTTGTCTTCTGCCTGTGCTCTTTCAGGATGCTGATGCTCAGCCCACTCATGGTGACTCTCAGGCCCAGCTATCTGCCTCAGCTCACTAGCAGGGTCTAATGTCCAGGAAATGCTGGGTTTAGACCCACAAAATAGTCCCAATCCCAGGCAAAATTTTGGGCCAGATGTCCTTTCCCCTGCACTTTAGCCCTAACAGACTGGGGTGTGTGAAGTGGCTGCAGAATTGCTTCCACCACCCCAAACCTTCATCCCACAGGAGAGCACTCAGTGCTTACTGATGGGCTCCAGGGGTTATACTGCTATTTTTTTGCCCACTTTTGTGTACGAAATTCATCTGGTTTTGTTCATTTTCTTGCTTGTTATAGGGAGCGGCATCTCAACCACCTCTGGGGGTTGAACCAAGGCTTCTGAGAGTAATGCCCTTGGCATCCAGCTTGGCTTTTTTAGAAAACCAGGGCACAGTCACGCTGAGAATCAAAGGGAGTAGGAGCATGCCCCAATCACTGATGCTTTGCTCTGGCCACAGATTGAGCTCATGGCCACACGATTGAGCCCTTCACAAGAACAGTTTGTTATCCTTGCAGACCAGGCTGGACAGAAGGAGCAGTTTCCACAAGCGAGGAAGCCTTGCACAGTCGAGGGCTGCATTACAGTGCCAGCACTTCTGTGGAGCAGCTCCTCACTGGAGCCAGTTGCAGAAGCTCTGTCTGCCCTCCTGAAGCTCATGGAGCAGCCCACCTCAGTGTCCAAGTGTCCCAGGGCAAATCCTCTGCCATGCCAGGGCAGGATCTCACTGGGATTCAGCCTGAAGGAAACATCTCACGCTGTGCCTCATCACTAAAAGGAAATACATTCAGGCTGATATAAGGAAGAAATGTCTTATGATGAGAGTTGTGAAACACTGGTGTGAGTTGCCCAGAGAGGTGGGTGATTGCCCATCCCTGGAAATGTTCAAGGCCAGGCTGGATGAGGCTTTGAGCAAGCTGGTCTTGTTGGAGATGTCCCTGCTCACTGCAGGGAGGTTGGAACCAGGTGATCTTTGCACTCCCTTCCAACCCAAACTGTTCCGTGATTTTATAATCACTAGCAAAACCCTCTCCTAGGGAAGGCAAACCAAATCCAGCCCTGAGCCCAGCTCTCACAATTCACAACACCCATTTTCCTTTCATCATGGCATCAGGGAGGCAGCGTGAAAGTAAGAAACTCTCTGCAACAGGAGAGGGAGGGCTCTTTTTTTTTTTTTTTCCCCTTCCTGGTTGTATGGCCCATATGGTTATCGAGTTATGGGAAAATCTGGCTGCCCAAACAGGTGCCACCGCTCCCAACCTACAGACTCATTTCCTGATCGCGTCTTAATCGGCGAGTTGGTTGTGAAAGTTGATTTCTTGCACATTCTTATATCAGTGGGAATTTCTGCCCTCCCCTGACAAGTATTATAGGCAGCCTTTGACATACAGCCCTACAGGACCTAAATAGGCTGCTATTCTTTCCCTACACTGAAAGGGAGCTTTGTGCCAGGGATTCATTAAACTGCACTGCACAGCCCTTCATAAATGGGCTCAATAATGAACAGTCGATTTAACTGGAAAAGCTGCTGGAGCTGTTAAATTAAAGGGAAATAAAGTGCACTTCAGGCTCAGTCTGCCAGAAGAAAATGTTGACCTAAAAAAAAAAAATCTTTATTTTACTCAATCTCTTGCAAACAGGCTAAAATCTTCAGGAAGTTTATACTCACAACAGTGGGAACAATTTTAAAACACACTGATTTGCTTTCCCACTAATAAAGAAAGAATTGCAATAAAATACTCAATAAAATCAGGAGGGATGAAAGGCATATTCCACTTAAGCCAAATTTAGTCCCCTTAACGTGAATTTAATATTTATATGTAGATCACTCATCCCATCAACTTTATATAGGCAAAGTTTCCACTAGAAGACAGTTCATAAAGTCATGAGGGAGACACTTTATTTCCAGTTTGTCAGTATTTTCTGAAATTCTGCGGTGCTATGCAGTCCAGTCCTTTAGTGCCCAGTTCTGTCATCACGTTGCTCATAGTGCAGTGGTTGTTTTGCCCATGTCAGGTGTGCAGGACTCAGCTGAAAAACAAGCACACATGGGAGACTCCATTTAATCTTCTGAATGAATACAGAAGTCTGTCATTCAGCTGAGCGTGACCCAACTCTTGGTTTTGGAGGAGTGAAATCCCTTATTTCAGTGAGGTTACTCCAGTGTAAACCTGGAGCAGTGAATCAGCTCTTCATCACAGCCATCTCACTCTCCTTCATCTGGACAGTTTTAAATCCTTTTCCTCACCTGTGTTCTGTACTTTATATATGAAATATTGGGAAGAGAATCTATCTGTGTGAAGGTAGACTGGAAGCTTAAGGACAAGAAGATCAGAAGAACCATGCAATGGGCAAGGGACCATGTCCAAATCTAATTCCTGGGGCAGCTCATCTGAAAAGAAACCTCAGCAGCAGCTTAAGAAACTTAGTGTTGCTTTCACATTTCACATTGTAGCTATTTTTTCATTACGTAAACTTGCTGATTGAAGAAAACCTCATCTTCTTCATACTGTTGTGGTTTTTATTCAAATCTTGTATATAATATATAAGGTGATGGCAGCAGGCTTTGAGCTCTTCACTGAAGCTACCTTCAGTGGGTTTAATATTTTTCATACTCTGAAAACATGGAGCATTCAGGAAGAATGCTGAAATTACCTGAAATATGTCAATCTTCCACCTAAATTGTCTATAAATATTCAAAGTCAGATTTTAAATTACCTGGAGTAGATCAAAATCCCACAAGAATTGCAAAATCATGAACTTGTCTGTCAAAAAAATAGTGCATTTAATAAGTTGATAAGCCACCTCTTGTGCTGATGACTCACCACTGCAAGAGCTATGCAAAAAACACTACTGGCATCTTCAGGAAAGAGTTTTGGGGGTTGAAATTGTAATTTTGTTTTTCATTAAGTCCTGCTCATAATCTGGCACTTGGCTACTGGTGGAAATATTCTATGAGGAAACATTTACAAATACATAAAATTAATTAGAAAATAAACCAGTTTTCATACTATTGAGAATTTTTTTTCTTTTCTCTTTGTCCTCAGTTCTTGTGTATTCCTTTAAATTTTCAGGGTTTTATCTTCACTCAGAGACATTTCTGAAGGTAAATGTGCAGGAGCTAAGATCGAATTCCTTCCTTTATTTCTCTAGTAGTGCAGGTCACTGCTTGGAAGAAATGTGAAATGCTATCAGGCAGCAAGTAATGCCAAGCACTGTCCTGTTTGCTGCAGACTACCTAACCTCTAATGTTTTTTTTTTGCTTGGCAGGAGCCAGCTTGTTTGATCTCCTGGTCCCTGACAGGCTTTGAGGAGGTGCTACATGGCCTTGAGAAGGGGCTGTGTGGCTTTGGGGAGGACAGGAGCTCCTCAAACTTTACCTGATGCAACGAATGAGGATCTTAAAATGCTGCAAAAGAGTCTTCACGTATCTCCGAGTGGCCACTGATGCCACGGGTGTTCGGTGTCCCTCAGAGGCCTGGCCATGCACCATCCACAGCACAGGGGAGAGCACGGGAGGGCCAGGTGCTCTCTGGGGTGTGATCATGGTCACACACTGCTTGGCAACACTGTTTCAAAAGAAGCCTTCTCTTTCAAGATTTTTGTGAAGTAAGGACCCGGTCCCACTCCCAGTGAAGCCATTTCCACTGAATTTCATTAGGTGATTAATAACTCTGCTCGGTGGATGTAACATTCACAATTGCTGGGCGTCTGCCATTCTCATGACTCTGGTTAAGCCACTCCCTGTCCCTGCCCTCTGTTTGTAAATAATCAATTTTCTTGAGCCAGGAAACCCCATGTCAAAACCTTCGTATGATTTGCTCCATGTAGCTGAGAGCTCAACTCTGCTTGTCCTTCCAGCTCTCCCGTGGCCTGGGATCAGCACTCTCTGCCACCCTGGGCAGCTCTCAAATGATGCTTCAGCCAGGCTGACTTGGAGGTGACTTCTCTCTGAGCTGAAGGTGATTTTCAGGTACCTCTGACCACAGCAGTGTTATCACAACTTTTCCTACTCCTTGATGTCTCTCAGACAAACGTGGTGCAGCTCAGCTGATGGATCAGCTGGGAGAGGAGAAGGCTCTGGGGAAATCTTCAAGTACCTTCCAGTACCTAAAGAGGTGACAAGAGAGACAGACAGGGGCTTTTCACAAGTGCATGGACGAGAGGGAATGGCTTTAGACTGAAAGAAGATAGGTTTAGATTAGATGTAAGGAAGAAGTACTGTGAGGCTCTGGAATAGATTGCCCAGAGAGGCTGTGGGTGTCCCAACCCTGGAAGTGTTCCAAACCAGGTTGTATGAGGCTCTGAGCAATCTGGTCTAGTGGAAGGTGTCCCTTCCCATGGGAGGGGTTTGGAATTAGACTTTTAAGGTCCTTTCCAACCCAAACCATTCTGTGATTCTGTGTGACCCCATGGCAGACAACGAGAGAGCCTAATCCTTACAGATATTTACCCACAGGGAAGCTTTTTCTGGTGTATTACAATTGTTATGAGATATTTGCAGCACAAGTTCATCTGTAAAAATACTGCTCAGCAACATGTTCCAGTATTTAAATGAAAATAATTAGTTAATTAATTCACATAAATGAAAACTGGTTAAACCCCATTTCTCTGCAAGAATATTTTTCTCATAAAAAGAAAATCAACGGTGGAGATTTTATTTGTTTTACTTTTAACTTAGAAAGCTATCGAAACTGCGTCCAGTTTTGCCTATGAAAAGTTGCCTATTAGGAAATTTCAAATCATCTTTAATAAGCTTAGCTCAGCAGGCAAATATGATTTTCTATTCCCAGCCTTGCCACCCATCCACTGCAGCACTGAGCTGCTCTGAGGGGCCCTCCAAGATCTGAAGCCAGACCAGAAATACACTTTTGCCAGGGTGACATGAAGATCCATGTGAAAAATTAGCAGGTGTAGGACAGCTGATGTTCCTTGTCTGAGCTGCCACAGGGAGATCAAAATCCCAAATTAATTTCATGGTCTTCAGATACCAGGATCAATTTTATTAACTTTCTATTTTTTTTTTCACTATTTATTTTTCTCCCTTGCCGAGGTATGTCTGCAGGGAGTTTAATCTCATCAGGAGCAGGAATTGGTCCCAAGATCCCTTTCTTACAGCAAAGATAATCTTCTCAGTGGTGCAGCACAGCCTGGAGGCTGAGATGGCCACTGGTTTGCAGGACCTGGGCACGGCAGGAGATTCTGCTCCTGCACAAAGGGCTTCCTTGGCCCACGGTATGTGGCCACAATATGTTCTCCCATGGGAAGCCCCAGACCCTAAATCACCACAACACCAGTGTCAGTCAGCCAGGCCAAGCTCTGGGTTTCAATGGGTTTGCTCTCCTGCCTGGATTTGGGCATATCTTGCGGGATGAAAGGCTTTGCTCACAGCAAGAGGAGTCAGAACCAGTTTGTGGGGCAAAGCTGCTTTTCAAATGGTACCTGTCTTCGGTTTCATTAGGAGTTTAGATTCTAATATTTTATTCGCCTATAAATTGTCTAGATTAACATATAATAAAGAC
Source organism: Motacilla alba alba (assembly GCF_015832195.1). Taxonomy (NCBI): domain Eukaryota; kingdom Metazoa; phylum Chordata; class Aves; order Passeriformes; family Motacillidae; genus Motacilla; species Motacilla alba. The sequence goes on along the minus strand of NC_052016.1, from coordinate 43,251,018 downwards.
ATATATGCCCGGAGTGGGAGTATACTGTGGTTAGAAGCTTTGCATACAGCCAGTAGTGTATATAGACTAAAATATAGACTAAAAATGCTGTTAAGAAAAGGCCTCTTTTTTAAAGCTATAGCTGACATAAATATTGGATTCTTGGTTACCAGAAATGTTTTCTTAACCAGATGTTTCAGTCTTTTCTTAACAGAGCCGCTCACAGATTGTTCCCTGAATTATTTCATGTTTAGAAATGGTGTCTGGTTAAAAGAGAGAGGGAGACGGAGGGAGAGAGTCGCACAAACTGCCATTATCATGCAAATAGCTCCAGAGGAAAAAGGACAGTGAAAATGATAGCACTGATCTAATTATCTGCAGGCCAATATAGCTAAGTCACTGAAAGAGGCCCACAGAAAAGGCTGCCACAGAAACACAAAAAACAGCCAGAAAACAATAAGGAACTTAGCAACAGTATAAAAACGGACTTCTTTCTGTGCACAAAGACTAGTTTTATGAGCATTTTTCTTGCTTTCAGTTTGCAGAAAAGGTTAGAGCACATTTTAAATTCTATGCCAGGATATTCCCCCCCTTCAGCTCCTAAAGATCCTTTGGCACGCTGTCATATCGCGGCGCGCCCGGCGGTGGGAACGTGCTGCTCCTGCTTAGCGTGTCCCGACCGCCAGGCGTGATGGGGGCTGTGGGGTCCGTGTGCGGTGGGGCCTGGCAGCACCATCCTCCATGGCTTGGGCCTCCATCACCAGATTCAAGCTTTGCCCATGCTCTCGTCTCCTTTCCTGCAGTCTCAGGGGTTCCCAGCTGGAGGATGGAGGGTTTCTTTGCTTCACACCCTCCCTCGGGTGAGCTGCACAAGGGTTTCTTGTCATCCCCTCTGTGTGGAGCCACAAGAGGAGCCCAGCTGTGCCAGGCTGAATGGGCACAGCCATCACCACAGCCATCCTCCAGCTCAGCAAGGACCTGGAGAAGGACCACAAGACCCTGCCCACCAGATTGCCAAATGACAACCAAACAAGGCATACTCAGAAGCCATTGATTGTGGCTGTAAAAGAGGACCCTCCATGATCTCACCCCTAATCTCTTATTCATGGGGAGAAGCAGGCAGCTCCAGAGTAACTTCCCTGCCATATCTCAGTGATGCTGCTGACCCTGTTTTCCTGCTGACCATGACAAGGGCCCCATTATCAACCTAATCAAACTAATCTCAGCCAGATCTGAAGAACTCAGGGCACCTGCCAACTTGTCCAAACATCCATTGGAGCTACAAGCGTCAAACCAGTGCGGGCAGTTGCCCAAAATGTCCTAAAAATAGTTTTTAGAAATTCAGAGGCCACCACTCTCCTTTTTTGAGGGGGACACTGCCATCCAGTAACTACTTTTGTTCATTGCAGGTTTAAACTGGACTGGGAACAAAGCTGGAAAGGGGAAAAACACAGAGCATCTCTCTCCAAAATCTCCAAGTCATCTAATCCCTCCTACTCCCATTTTTAGGTTTAAAAAGTTTACTAATATACAAAAATATCCATAATATAAATAAATATCCATAATATAAATAAAATAAACCATAATTAGCCATAATGCCAAGAATGTACAGACACTACAACAAATAGTTGCTAGATATAGTAAGCCTTGTTCATATGACTGGATGCTCAGGAAAATGAAAGTGAGGAAAGGCATTATCTTCCAAACAACTTTTAATTATTTCTTGTGGGCCTATGAAAAGGACTTTTAAGAAGGATCTGAAAGGGAATATGGAGCTGTCATTCAGCTTGGATGGGCAGACTCACCAATATCGACAAAATTTAGTCTTCTAGTGGCATCACAAGGAGGAAGAATAGAATCCACTGGGAAACCCTGAGGGATGAGAGGATTCAGACTACATCCTCAGACACAGACAGGGTGGGCACTTTTGCCAATGGCACTTTTGCCAAGCCAGTTCTGAGCCCATCATCCTCACAAACAACCAGACATGGAGATATGGAAATACAAGCACAGTGCACTCAATTTCACCCGAGGAAGTTATGTATATCTGTTTTGAATACATCTGGTGATATTTTTTGTGCAAGATACCATCTTTGAGCCATCTCTGCAGTCTGGAGCCTTCATCTCTGATCTTCAGCTGGGGACTATGTGTGGACCACTGCAGAATTAACTCATGGCCTAGATGCCCTGTTTAAAGGTGGTTTTCCTTAGAAGCATGATTTTGGTTCATGGGATGGTATGGGCTTCATGGAAGAAGAATCAGAAGGAGAAAGAGGGCAGATGGACTGTTAACAGAATTTTGGAAGGGGTGGGCGGATTCACTTGAAGAATTTTGTTCTTGAGAAAAACAACTTAACTATCAGGTGGTTAAAAAAATCATTGTGGATGAAATGTTCCCATATCTATCCAGCAAGGGCTCCTTGAGATCCTGCCCAGTCTGTGTCCCAGAGGACAAACTGGGGGTTTATAATGCACATGACTTGAGTGGAGATCTATGGAAACTTGGGCCAGTTTCAGAGGGAATGGGTCACAGCAGCAGAATCTTGTTAGATTAGAAGTCTGCTAATAAGCCACAGACAGACCTGTGCACATCTCTTGTGGTCCTTCCTTTTTATCTGTGTCAACCCCAGCTCCCACCACTATCTGTGGCCAGCATCACACACATCCCCATGGTGAACAGCCCAAATTGCTGCTAAAAGATAATCCTGTCCTTTTTCAATCATGACAGGTACACCTGAACCGTGATTGAACCCCCAGAGCCCGTCACTGCATTGCCAAACCCTTGTACCAGCTTTTCCTACTTTATAGACCTCTTGGAAATACAGACAATCACAGAGGAAGGAAGCCCAGAAGTCAAGTTGGCATGAAGAGTAAGGCAGGCAGCTCATTCTCCACCATGGCCATCTAACTGCACAAAGTCTCCCTGTGTCTGAAGATACAACAGACAACAGCAGAATAAACAAATCAGATGAAGGAAACTACCACTGAGACAGAGAAGTAACTGGCACTCAGCCCCTCCATCCAGCTCTCTGGCATTCATTACATATTATTTTGATTTTGTAGTGTCCACAAAACTGATATATTTTCTAGGAGAGCTTTGTTAGCATTTATGCTATTGTGAGGGGAGCTGTCATGTTTGTGAATAGTCAGCTAAGGTCAGAAAACAGATTTTAGGGGCAAAATTGGCTGTGTCAGATAAATGTTAGTCATGGCAATTATCTGCCAGGGAATGTGAACAGGCTACAGAATGATAAGAGGAGCTGCTGGCACTAGAGATCCAGTTTAATTTTCTTTTCATGGAATTTAATGTATGCCATCTTTGCAAACAATACCTGACTGCTGTGTGAGATGGTCCAGCAGGAGAACAGCAGCCACCAAACTGGTACCCAGCTGAATTCATCTCCTTGTTTGCTGCACCAGAGAGAGGTTTGAGCCTTCTTCCTCACAATTCTGTGTATTCTTTGATCTTCCACATAGATGTCTCTCCCCACCTGACACTTCAGGGAGGAATTAGATCAAGCACTGCTTAGGTTAACAAGGGCTATGAAAGCTAGACTTAATTGTCAATATCTAAACCACCCCCTTAACATTTCAGGAAGTGATGGGTTTAATTCCTTTTTGTGTTTCCCATTTGCAGAATACACACCAGTACACTCAATCACTTGATGGAGGTGTGGAGATGAGCCTCAAAATGATGCCCACCATCCATGATTTTCTCCATGACATGAAGGGCTGTGTAGAGAAGTCCAGCAATAACCCAATGGGGTATCAGTCTTTAGGGCTCTGAGAGCAGAAGCAGCTTTGGGAGGATGCCCTGGGTCAGGCACCATCATTAAGAGCTGTCTGTCAAGGCACTCTTCCCACCACCAAGAAAAAAATATAGCCTTTTCTAAAGAGTCTGGGATACACAGATCCCTTTCTGAGCACACGGAAGATACGTCTGTGTTGCTAGCCCAGGGAACCAGTTTCCAGCTACTTTGACTGATAGTCTGATATCTGACTTGCCCTTATCCTTGCCCCAGCTGATCCTGCTGGCCCTGGTTTACAGCTGCTTGCCAAGGAGGGGATGGTTATACCTCTATAATATTTGTCAAAGTTGAGGCCACAGAGGCTGCCTGGGTTGTTCAGACTGATGTCTAAGAAGACATTTCAAAGTCACCATTACTTGCTTTCCTCTGGGGATGGTTGAATACCTGCCTGCCCATAGGACGTGGGGAATAAATTCCTTATTTTGCTCTACTTGTGTGTACAGCTTTATCTTCACCTATTAAACTGTCATCATTTCTCACGTCTACCCTTCCCATTCTCTTCCCTGTGCTGCTGCGGGGGTGGGGGGAATGACTGCGTGGCTGTGTGGGGCTGAGCTGCTGGCTGGAGTTAAACCACAACAAAATGCTAATTTCAGAACACAGTGCAGAAGAATTTGACTTGACCCCTCACACTGGTGTCCAATAATTGAGGATCCCTTGTGACAGCAAAGTGAAGAGTTCCTGTAGCTTTGTGCCAAAGACTCCTGCATGGGTTGTGAAGCCCTGGGTTCAGGTATTGGCTCCCAGTGCTGCTTTAGTGCTTAAGATGACAGATGAAACTGCTGCCCACTCTCACTTCCATGCTCTCCATTTCCTCCTCGACCAGCAAAGACTGATGTACATCTTTGTATCTCCAGGAAGGACCTTCGTGTTCCCTTTAGCTGTCACAGCAACCCTCTGCCTTGAGGATGAGCCCCAAAGACAAGGATGTTTCATACACGGGGGTTTTAGCTGGAGAGAAGATGCAATTTGCTGCCCACAGGAACTTTTCTTGTTAGGCTAAATCTTGAGGCTCAGATTCCTAAAGGTGTCTAATCCCTACCAGTTTTAGCATGACTCAGGGAATATTGCCTAAGGCCAGAGATGATCGGTGGTGCTAACTCTCCAGGGTTGTGAGACTTGAAGGAGAATATGTGACACTTGGTCAGGTTCAAGACAACTATAGAAAGTTTGGAATTTTATTCACATTTCCCTGTTTTCCTTTTGTCCATCCACCACACACATCACTTTACTTTTGCTTTTTAAAAAGAGAAAATAATAAAGAAATAGGAAAACAGCAACCCCAGCTTAAAGAGTCAAAATGCTTTATTTTACGAACACTTGGCAAAACAAATCTCATTTAGCAATCTCAGCCAACTCTTGGTAACAAGTTGCCCTCCTCTCTGGGCAACCTGTGTCTCTATACCCTCATTGCAAAGAATTTTTTCTTATACCTAATCTGAACGAACACTCTTTCAACCCTTGGCTGCATGCTCTCAGCATGTGTGTGCACGTGTAAATTCCCATTCTAAGCAAGGGGCTGCTGCAGTTGCAGTTTCTCTCAAGATGTCCCCACCTCCCAGCTTGCTGCTGTCACTGCCCTCTTTTTTTTTAACATAAAACCTTGACCAAAAGCAGCTGTGTAAAGATTTAATCAGATAAGTGCTTGTAATTAGGATAACTTGGAAGGAGAAAGGCTGGAGGACTGGTAATGTGGGACCCTTACCGACCTTGAGGACACAGCATACTGATGGAACCCAAAGCCACCAGCCCATTTTCAAGACCCAATCATTTCCTGACAGGGGTTACCTGAGAGTAAGACCACAGTGGTTACTGTGCTAAAATCCTGTTTTTCCTGCTGGATTTAAGCCCCCTGTGACTATGGTGGGAGCAGAGACACCCCGTAATAGCACCAAGCCATAGGTCCCAGCCCCGAAGCAGCCCGGTACACACAGCAGACACTCCTGAGTCACCCTCCCAGGCTCTCAAGGCTGTTTCTCCAGGAGCCACTTACTGACTCGCCTCAACCCAAAACAACAACGCCCATCATCGTTCCTCTTCCCAGCCCGGTGCCCCCGTCCCAGAGCAAGGAAAAGTGTGGAATAATCCTTCTCCTCCGTTCGGTGTGTGGTCTGCTCCTCGGTGTCGTCATGCAGACAGTGCAGAGACAGGGGGTCAGGCGGGTCATCAGAATGCTAATAAGAAATCTGATTGATGAGCCGGTGCCTCGGGGATGAATGGGATACTTAATTAATGACTTCTGCTCTGTTTAAGAAAAAGTTTCCCTTAACTTCCATCCCTCTTTTTCTAAGGGAAAAAAAAGAAAAAAGAAGAAGAAGGAAAAGGAAGAGAAAAAAAGAAAGAAAAAATCTCTATAATCCCAAGTTTTCCAAACAACATAAAGGGAACTTCAAAGACAGACGTGGTCAGTTTTTATGTGTTGGGTTGGTTCAGTGATTCTTTCCTTTCTTTGTTTACAAGGGCAGCCAGGCTTGATTCCAAGGCTGAAAAATAAAAGGCCACATTGTTCAACCAGATTCTGGATTTTTACAAGAAATTTCCTCCTTCCCAGTAGGGCAATTAACTGCTTCATTTCTGGCTCTGCCAGTACCAAAACATGCCGCCAGGCCTGTGAAACTCAGCAGAGGTCGGTTCCTGCCAAAACACTGCTCTGCTTCGGAAACAAGATGTACTATGGAGATGCTATTGTCCCATTAAATCCAACCAGTGATCCAGGACTGCTTGTTTGTGGGGGTTTTTGCAAGGAAATAAAAGCCCATCGGGAAAAATACCTGGTAGGCACTTAGCTTAGGAACATTGGACTGTGTATTCAGGGCGATTTGAATGGGATTTCAAACCAGCAATTAGCAATGGGAAAACAGCAACAGTTGCAAATTATCTCTTCCGGATTGATTTGGAGGGTTATTTCATGCTAAATGAATAGCAGCAGGAAAGAGATGAAAAGGGAAGAAGGAAACCCACACAAATTATTTTTTTCCCTCTGAGGGTTTTTTTTTTTTTAGGAACAAGCTCAGCTGCAGCATTGAGGGCAGAACAAACTGCTTGGTGTCAGCACCTGGGAAATGGGAAATAGCAATGAAGGGATGCAGGGGGCCATATTGGTTCCCACATGTTTCCAACACAAATTTTTTCACCCCCAGCAGATAGCTCCTGGTCTCCATGGGCCCCAACATTAGAACATGAAGCCACAGGCTGAGCAGATTTGTGGGATCTTGAGCCCCTTTGTGGACTCAAGCACAGAAGGAAGCCGCATCCCTCAGCCTCACCCAGGCTTCACCAGCCCTTTGCTGGGGTTTAAGGGTGTCCCAAATGCTAGGTCTATTGCAAGAACATTTTGGTAGGCAGGAGCTGCTCATGCACCACTAGTCAGTGTGTATTTAAGTGCTTGGTTGATCTGAAACCCATGGGGGGAAGGCAAGGATCCTGACCAAGTCTATGGCTGCTCCTGGTAGTGATGCTCAGCTCAGGATCACGGTACCTACAGGCTGCCTTTGGCTGGATTGTTAGAGCTGAATTTTGATGCTGGTGTCTCATTTTTCATTTCTCCCAGTAGTAATCCTGTACATATCAAACATAACCTGTAAGTATGTTCAGCTGTAGCTTTAAATACAATTAAAAGCAATTTATTTTAAAATAGGCAAGAGATGCTGAGGACACAGAGAGTCAGCATCAGACTGAAATTGGGCACATAATGAAATGTGCCAACTGCAGAAGAAGAAAGGGCAGGCATAGCTTTAACCTGGCAGCCTAGTCTACTATTTGTCCTTTTTAAAAAATTGTACATGCATTTTCTAAGTGAGTAGGCACTTGCTTTGGCCCAAGGTGTTTAGAGCACTGGTTACTCTCACCAGCCTTGCTAGTTTAAATCTCCCCTTTTCAAATCCCACTTGTGGGATATAGCAGTCACTCATTTAGGTAGTTTATTACCTAAAAATCCTGACTTATTTAACGTGATGGGAAAGTTCAGAGTCCTTCCTCCCTCTGATCTTGGGTCCCCAGAGCTGTGATTTCCTACTCAGTTTTGTCCAAGGGATGAGCTGTGCAGAGCAGCAACAAACCAGGAACATAACAGCTGTTCTCATCTGGAAGCAGTGTGGCCCATCTGACTATTATTTTAGGTAATTTGAGTGAGTTCTTGTTTATTTTTAGCCCTTCAGATCTTTCTGCACAAAGGGTTAATGAAGACACAAGTTGGGCAACAGGAGGAGGAGGAAGAGGAGGGCAGAGGTGTGGGAATGAAGCAAGTCTCTGACCCTCCTGGGGACCTCGCTTCGGACACACCAGCTAAAGGAAAGGGAGGAAAAGAAAAAAGTGAGAAAAGACCTGCCAAGCAGTGCTGGCCAGACAGAGAAAAAAAAAACCAACCAAAAAAAAAAACCTAACAACAAACCAGTGGCCCAGAGCTGATTTGCATTTGTATTGGGCACTTGGGGAATACGGATAAAACACTCTTTATTTTTCAGGGGAATTCAGGGAATATCAGTAGCAACATCCGTGCATGAGCACAAAAGGGGAAACAGAGGAAATAGAAGAATTTTGGTAATCCTGTTCTTAGGCAGTAGCAGTGATAACATCACAGTAACATATCTCTCACCCCTTTTTCCTGGGTCTCATCAAAAGAAGCAGCACAGGCACAAAATTGCAGTCACTTCTGGCAGTGCTGTGTAGGAAAAGTCAAGGAGAGAGGTTAGATGGAGGGGAGGTCACCAGCAATGTATTGCTGAACTGTGAACAAAAGAAAGGGCCCAGAGTCTAAAATTAATATCAGAATGCCCCCATACCTCCTGTCATCAATGCCTGCAGTGCTCTGCAGACCTCCTGTCTGCCTGATAGGCACTGGCAGCACAAAAGCAAAGCAGAACTGAGAACTGAAAAAGAGTGCTGATCTCTACTGAAATATTGTAGAATTGAAAAAGATCACAGAAAGAAGTCATTTGTGGCCAGTGGAACAATTTGTATGGCTGAGCTGCTTCTTAAACCTCAGGTTGTGACTGCTCACCATGGGTGTAGGACACACTCATCTATCCTACTTTCCCCCAGTTCCCCACCAGAAATCCCATCACCACATTTCCTTAGATTTAAAGATCATCTAGGCCATTCCCCTTGCCATGGATAGGGGCATCTTTCTCTAGATGGCTCAAAGCCCCACCCAGCCCAACCTTGAACATTTCTAGGAATGAAGCATCCACACAGTTAGAGGGTTGTCCCTTCCTGCATTGCCCAAGTCATAAAATGCCTACCTGCCGGGATTCTCTCCAAGCCTGGTGGTTTTGCAGGCTCCTGAGCACTTCTCCTTGCCACATGAACATTTATCAGCTGCTAGACCTCTGCTTAATTTTGATTTAGTTACACAGACATCTGGATTCCATCCAACCTATGAAAAAGCAGTGAATTGGCCGTGTTCACTCCTCACATGCCAGGCGTGCCCAGTGGAGGATGAACTTGCCCTAGTTCATGTGGAGTTGCCCAGTGGTCGTAGACAAGAAAGACAGATCAGTTTCTAGTGCACTTACCAGTGCACTAGTCCATGATACCGCCTACCACTGAGCAGCTCCACATAGCCAGCTTCTGCTTGCCACAAAATTTTGTGGAGATTTACTAATTTTGCACTTTTAAGTGGCAAAAAGGACCGCTGAGTTCATCTCATACCGCAACTCTAAGAGCTGATGCTACTGCTCCTGCAACAGCCTGACCCTGTGGCTGGAGATGCTCCAGGAGGGCTCTGTGCAGAGCAGGGCACCTCAGGCATGATGGTCACTTCTGGTCAGTGGTGGTGGCCTATTCCACACACACGTGGTGGGTGGATCAAGCAAGGACATGGATCCACCACCTCAGGCAGGGTGTGAGGTAACAGCCCAGCTCCATCACTGAGTTACAGGAACAGCCCCAGGGCTAAGGATTTTCTGCTGTAGGCCAATGTCTGCTGTTTTATCCCTGACATAACAGCCAGGAACAGCTCGGATGCTCTAAAAGCCCTGGAGAATCACTTGCCCTCATGTTTAAACAAACTGTTTGCTCCTCTGCATGAGGAAAGATCAGAACCAGGAGGGCTCTGTTTATTTGCCATGTGTACCAGATCAAAGCAAAGTAGCAAGTAGCCCTCTGCTGTCATTTCCCAGCCGAGAAACAACTCAGGGTTACCTCAGCCTTGATTCCCTTCAGGCTTTGCCCACATAATTCCTTATTGTGCATTTGCAGTCACCTTTAGAGCACACAGAACTTTGAGTGGGACAGAAAAGTTCAGAAAACCCAAAGTGGTGCTGTGAAATTATTTAAAAGCACAGCTGTGCCAACACCACCCTGCTGGCACTTGCATCTCCTGGCACCCACATGCCAGGGTCCACACACATTGCAGAAGGCACTGCCCTCTACACCCACTTGCAGGTTTCCTATACATCCTTTCTATCCAGAAATTCTCCGTTCACCAAAAGGTATTTCTGCTGCCATTTCTCGACGTTCTGGAGGATGGGGGGTAGGAAGGGAAGGGAGGAACTTAGGCAGCAGAGGTCGAGACCCATGCTTACTCTGCTGATCAAATCCCGGGCTGTGGCATTACCTTCCCTTTCGGCTGACCCAGTCCGAGTGCTGTGACTGCCTATTCCCACGCCACGTCAAAGGGAAGGTTTACATTGTTCACTGGATATTAATTTAAATTATTCTGGGGCGCTTGGAAACCACCTCCTCCCCCCGCTCCTGTTCAGTCTCCATGGGGACTATCGCAGAGGCTGGACGATAGAAACGAGCAGCACGGACACACCGATCTTCCTCCCCTTCTGTTGCAAACTGCCATCAGCCCTTTCCACTGCCACAGGGGACACATTCATATTTTGCTGAATGACTTGCTAGGACAAGACAGATCAGTTTCTAGAGTCTGGTACAATATCCTACTAATACCATTTTCCATTTGTTCCTTAGGTTCACACGCTTGTGTTGTGGCTCTTTTCTTCACACCAACATCCTGCTGCTTGTTGATGGTATTAATAACACCCGCAGCGGGAGGCTGCGCCCCCCCGGGGCCCGGGCTGTCGGAGTAATTATTGAATGACATTGGGGTTGTTCTGTAAATTACTTGTGACCCAGGAATTCAGCAGGTTACCGCTATAACTCAGGCTCTCACAGTTGATTGCACTCACCTCCTGCTGCCCTGACATTTATTAGTCTCTTTTTCCTAGCAAGCACTGGCCTCATCTGTGTGCTCACACATGGATACGTGTCCCATATGTGGGGGGAGCATGCTGTCCTCCCCTTAGACCGAAGGAATGGGGCTCACATCACCAGAGCCTGCCTCAGCCAAGGAGTTGAGCACAGCTGGTGGATCTGTGAGGTGCTTGGAGGAACACCAAGAGACATTAGACACTGCAGAAAGTGGGGTTGCTTTGTATCAGACTGATGCAGGTATGCAGGTGTGGAAGCAGAGCTCTGGGAAGCCAGTCCTGGAAATAGTGACACACTGAGCTATGCCTACCATCACTCCTGATGACTCCTCAGCATCTGCCCAGATGTACTGGATAGATTCCCAGGGAATGCTGAGCAGATTTGGACAGAGATACACATTAAAACGTTTATAATTCCTTCTGAAGAAAAACAGTCTGGACCTGACTGATCTTATTCTAGTGCAGATTTCCTACTTACAAAATAGTTACATAACACCTGTGATGAAACACTGGTGATCCCATACACAGCCCTCTCAGACTTGTTTGACCCTATGAACCACTCTCCAAAAGAAATTTCTTACCCTTGTATGGAGGCAGCCCAGACTGCTCCTCTTCCTCATCCCAGTTGTGTGGACAGCAATAAACTGTCAAAGCTGTCTCACAGTCCCTCTCAGAAATGACTGGGCCCCGTTTCATTGCAGCACGGAGGCTGTGAGGACTGAACATCACTTCTAAGGCTCAGAGCAGCCAAAGCTTTTCCTCCCTAGTCCTGGCAGCTGGTCAGATCTCAGCTGAGAATCCATACAGGATTGATGTAGGGATGCAGACAGCAGGAAGGTGGTCAGCCTTTCAGTGCTGCTGAAGTTTTAGAGAAAAAGTGTTCTCAAAACTAGTTCAAGCATATCTTCTACAAGAAAGACAATGAAGAAGCTATGCTGTTCTCAGATTTCAAGTTCTTTGGAATGTCTTAGCCTTGCAGATGACACCAAGTCAGAGGGAAGAATTGAAGGAAGGGTGGCCATTCATACATGTGCTGAAAGAAGGAGACAAGAACTTCACGGCATTCAGTGAGACCGAGCACAAAATCCTGTCCCTTTGGGAAGGAAGGACTCATAGCAGTGGTGCAGAATGCTTTTCCCTCCTTCAGAATATTCAGTTTGATACAATCTGGGACTGTATGGCTTTTTATGTGGTGCACTAAGTTCTTGAACACTGTCTCTCCCTCCACAACAGAGAACGCAGCACCAAGTCCACAGTCAAGGCAGGTAGATGAGATACAGAAGTACAGCTGAGTGTCTGTCTTCATGAGGAAGACACACTGATGTGTACCTCCTTTCCCTGTGTTGCTCTACTGGGTAGTGAGAGGAGATTATGGTTCATTCCAACTGGGAGAGGCAATAGCTCAACATCCTTTTCCTCCTGATGTGCTGTTTTGAGGATGCTCAGAAAACAAATTAGAAAATGCAACGTGTTTGTCTCTGCTGTAAAGCCAAATCCATTTGCTAAAGAGTCCCAGAGCCACTACTTGCTTTGTTAAATGCTTCAGCAACATGGAGGGTTCTACCTATGTTGCTAACTATTCCCAACAAGATTTCCTAATGTTTCTAAAACCTGTGCCTTCAGACGGACATGGGGAAACCAAAGAATCACAAGCACAGGCCTTTGAACAGCAGAGAAGCTGAACACCTCCAGGCTGGTGCCAGACAAGGTCCAGCTGTAGCTGCATCCCACAGCATCACCCTTTGGTGCTGTCCTCCCTCCCCTGCTCAGGCACCACTCCGCAAAAACTTGTCAGAAGGTGCAAACCTTTCCAAGGGGTTCATATGGAAAATTGGACCTTAGGGTCTAAAGCCCTGGATCTGCATGGGTAGGGCTGCTCATCCAAGGCACAAACCCACACTGTTACTTATCATCCAAGTAAGTGCAGATGACTTCACCACACACTCAGAAAGGAGAATGCATTCTTGTATTCCATGTTGCAGGGAGTGTGGTTTTGCAGGAGGGCATAAAAGGAGGACCCTCCATTCAGGTGGCAGTCAAAGAGTGCTCAGCTGCCTGCCGGAATTGGCCCTGTATTGGTTACACCCCCAGCTATTTGAGGTAAAACTTGGCCTCTCAAAGCTCTCTGCCTCTCTCCTGTGCCTTTGTATTCTCTAGAAGGTGAAGCATAAGGGTATAAAAAGCTGCAAACAAGTTCCTACCTCTGGAGACCAGGCATTTACTCTAAGAAAGAAAGACCAATTGCTTCCCAGAGCATTGTCCACCCACATTAGAGAAAGGATTAAGCAGATACATTCAGCTATTCTAACAGATTTTCTTTAAACCTTGAATACGCCTCTCACACTTGGTAAGATAATCACATTAGTTTTGTCATTAAAAGATCCCTTTTATAGAAAGTACCTAAACCGCTTAAACCACCCAGAGAGGTCGCATACATTAGAAAACAACAAGACAAACGGAAGGGATTTGCTATTCCTGGTCTCAGTGTTTCACTGCCCCTACTTTCTGAACTGGGGGATGGAACCAAAAGATTTTTCAAATCACCAGCGGAGGGAAAAGCCCCTGAGAGCTGGGCAGCCCCCACCCGCCCTGGGGAGCCCTGGTTCCACAGGCAGGAAGCACTTGGGTACAGCACTGAGGACTTTGGAGAGAACATTGTTACACAGGGAGAGCCCACAGGTTACACCCAAAGCACCCCCACAGCTGATTTCCCTCTGCTGAATATCCGGCACCCAAAACCCAACTGCAAGCCCAGAGACAGCTGAGGCTGAGCGGATTCCTGCCTTGCAGAGCACAGCTGTGGGGTGCTCCGTGCTGAAGGAGCACATCCTCACTCTTCCCTGGTGTGGGTGCCGAGGGCATTGCTGTCTCTGCATCACACCCCAGGGATCCCCACAGGGGGTGCAGCAAGGACAGAGCAGTTCCCACCTCAGCAGGGTTCAGGGTAGGAGCACAATCAGCTGTCAGCAGTCTAACTCTGCCGTAAAGCAATTTCTTCATTGGCTTGTATTGAACAGATACAGAGATGGACACTGCCTTAAGGCATGTGCATGAAATGGTTTCAGATTTGCTGGTAAAATAAAGCTGGGCTGGGGAGTAAAACAAGAAAGGCTTATGTTCCTGCTGGGGGCTGTACTGGGAAATCAAAGAATGCAAACAACACAGGAGCACAAGTTTACTCATACCAGTGGAAACTCCAATGCCAGCATCTTTATAGATAAATCTGGATTTTTTTTTTTAACAATAGAAGGGAAATTTAAAAGTACTTAAGCACTGTTAATTTACTGCAGATATCTTCAGTTCATATTTTTTGCCATTGCTTCACTGCACATTTTCTGCAGTGCCAAAACAAACCATTTTAGGTTTCTTGACAGGGACAGTCTTAAAAAAAGACAGATTTGGAGTAGTCTTTGTGAGACCAAGGCTTTGGTTTAAAACCACACAGAGAGGTTAGATTATTAAAAAAAAAACCCCAAAACCTAGAGGCTACAGTAGAAACACTGAGTAGGATGCCAGTTATGGCATAACAATGATGTTCTGAATCAACAGGGGACAGCTAGAAATGAAGGCTTGGAGGATACAATCGCCTCTGTATTCTTTCATCCCATGTTTAGAGGTTTCATAGTGTCCTCCTGACTGCCAGAAAGGCATAATGATTCCATTAGTCCTGCAAGGAGCTAAAATATCTAAGAGTCTATGTGCTGTCTTTAACCTACATAAAGCTCTTAAGGTCACTCATTATTCCTTAGAGATTCAATTCACAACAGCTAAATACCCCCTTTAAGAGCAGAGGTAGAAAAAGAAAACCCTTTATTTAAAGCATAATGACATTTTTGCAACATCCTTGGTGGGCAGACAGCATGGGAGACAAAACTTCTCACTTTTCCTGTGATTTAGAATCCATGCTCCAGGAGGGAGTTTCTATATACTCTTTTGATGATGAAATATTTGATCATCTTCAAAATTAAAATTATCCTACAAACAAAATGAGTTGCAGAACCTATTTAGCTCCTTCCCAAGAGCCTGCAGCCTTAGCTCTGCCCTGTTAACTATTTGGTTAAAACCTCCTCTAGTCAGGTCAGGGGACATTATAGATCTGTCCTCACAACCTTCCTCAGTATGGACAGGTGAGAAGTGTGTGTTTGCCTGGGAAAGCTTTCAAAAGGAAAAAGGACTTTTCCCATAATAGGTAGCTTGACTGCATTAAGTGTGGTCACCTACAGAGAACAACCAGCTCATACACCTGCTCCTCACCACAGCCAAAGCTCCGAAATGAGAAACTCCCAAAGGGGTGCAGACTCACCATCTGTCAGCCTGACTGCCATGTGCGTGACTCAAGGATTCCTGTAACCAGCCCTCCCCCAGCTTCTCAAGAGTCAAGCAAAAACCAGACAATGTCACTTGCAGAACTTGGAATCTGCCAAAGGATAAAAATTGATGTCCCTGCAAAACAAAATCCAGTTCCAGAAACTCATCATTATTCCAATGCATTTTTATTGATACAAACTGCAGGCTCAACACCAAGATTCATGCTTTGGGGAAAACATTAATTCTTTTTCCTTCTGCATTTTTCCCAGTGAGTGGGAAACACAAAGTCTTAAATTCCAGTAATTTCTGACACAAGCCAAAGACTTACATAATCCTGAGAGGAAGTATGGCCCATCATCATATGCCTGGAAAGATCCATCAACCATTTATTTGTTATGGCCCAACTCATTCTCACCTGTATGAAGCACACAGGAGAGCTAACAGTTAGATAAGGTAGCCAAACCACAGGGCTGTCCCTTGGTAGCATTCAAAATGTGTATATGGATTTTAAAATGAAGTCTGAATGTTTGAGATAATGAGACCTATCTGAGATGAATGTCTGAGATAAATAAGACCTACTCAGCTTGATGGGAAAAAAGTAAAATCAATTAAAAATTCCATAAAAACAAGTCACATAATTCATAAACTGGTCCAACCAATAAGAACCTGATCCAAAGTGCACTTGAATCGGTCTCACAGACAGAACCTGTATGGAACATTAAAGAGTATTAACATCCCCCCCCAACAAACAAAAAACACAAACAAAACACCTCTGAAAAAAAAATTTAAGTGTCATTTCACAAAACTTAAAACTGAAAAAATGCATATGGTCCTAAATGTTGTTGAAGGTAACTTTTTTTTGCTTATGAAAGGAGTGAAAAGAGAAAGAGGAATGAAACTTTAAATTACTTATGCTGCTTGAAACTAAAAAGTGTTTTCCATACAACAAAGCAGCAGCTGTTTCCTGAGACAGTAAGTTCACTAGCAGGAGAGAAAGAGGAGACACAAGCTGACTAATAATATGGAGTAGCTGTTAATTTGGGCTGTTCACATCTTTATCCATACAACATGGAAATGCTTATCCCAAAATTTTCACTTGGGGTAGCACCCTGGACAATCAGAGGACTAGTGGGAGCAATTGGACCAGGATCTTGTTTGCTCAAGCAAATAATTTCTGATCCCCAAATTTATACTAAGTCTTACAGGTCTCAATCCTCACCCCGCAGTAAACCAGGACATTACCACACATCAATTAACGTGTAAGAAAATACAACAGTATTTCTAAAAACTTTCCTGTAACATAACTGATCAAAACCCAATACCTTTTGTTTCAAAACAATCAAGGATATGTTTCTATCCAAGGATTCTAAATGTTTCTATGTTTCTAAATAAGGATTCTAAAGTCCATGAGTGAGAGTCTGGAATATATTTACAGCAAAAACTGGAACTATTGGAAAAGGGGAACACCAACAGCTTTTAGTCAATAGGTTTCAGGCAAATCCCACACAGCTCATCCTTAAGCCCTGGCCTTGTTCTCTGGAGTCTCTAAATTACCTTGCTCAAAAGCACAGGAATGTTCAGACTGCAGAGTCTGAACATAAATGCCATGTTTAACACTAGATGAGGAAAAAGATAATCTACTGGAAAGAAGATACACAGGAGTGTTTGAAAAGATAAAAATTCAGTGTTGGGCTCTCTTTGTTCCCAGAGGACTGGAGGAGACTGGAAACAGAAAGGGCCACCTGGGATCTTAGGAATATACTCAACTGTCAGGCATACCACCAAAGCTGAGAAAACTTTTTAACAGAGATGGAATTATAAGAGTCTGGGGACATGAAGACTTGCCTGAGTCATTCTAAAATGCAGTTGTCCTTTAAACTGCAAAGAATCCTTTCTGAAGAAGGGCTGCAGTGTGAATGAAGCCAAAGCTGGAAAACAAGGGGACTGCCCCAGCCATTTATTAATGTCAAATATGCTGTCTCATGAATCAGGGCAGTTTGTCTGCTTTGGAAGCCTTACAGAAAGCCCAGTGCACCTGGCTTGGTGAGCTCAGCATCAGGCTTTAGGCTGATCCAAGGGAATAGCTGCATTCTGTGTTTTCAATAGTTTGTCCAGCAAACAATTTTTTTAAAGGCTTTTATTGAAGAGCCATCAGCAAACAGATCATGCAGAATTTGAACAATACACAGAATGAAGGGGAGGGAAGAACCCACACAAGGCACAGCCCCAATTATTTATCACTTCATAAGATGTAGCCAGCACAAGTGTCACATTTTCTCTTCGAGAGAATAGCTTCAAAAGCTTCCTGATTTTAAAAAGCTAAGAATTTGTGAGGGATACACACACAAAATATACTCAGTTTTCTTTGGTAACCATCAGCACAGATAGTGACATAGCTCAGAATTAGAACTCACAGCAAAAGAAGAAGTAAAATCTTGATGCAGATTCTGCATGCTCAGCCAGTTATCAGCAGAGTGAGTCTGGGCCCAGCCCTGACCATTCAGTACAGCACAGAGTACAAAAATCCACTGATGAATAAGCTGCTGGAAAACTAGGTAGAAAAAAAAAGTTGTACATTTACTTCTTTTCCAACACTGAATCCAAAGGGTAAGGGCTGGGTAAGGGTTTAGTTTCCCTACAAACAGCACAGCCACTTTCCCCAGGCCTTCCCTACATCTCCACCAAACATTACAGTAAGATGTGATTTCTGTTCCCTCATTATGTCCACCAGCAGAGGATGTCTGAAATTCAGTCACACTGGAGGCAGCAAGAGTTTCACTACCAACAGCACTCCCATGTAATCCACTGTTGGATACACCAGCAGTTGGAACAATCACTCAGCGCAGCGAGGAGAAGAGCAACAAGCCTAGAACAAGAACCCATTACTGTGCAGTAAAGTACAGCATTTCAGAAGAGCAGAAGAGGAAAGCAAACCAGAGCAGGTAGCTCAATCCATGCACTCTGACTGGAGTTTATCATCTGAGAATGCTCTCCATCCATCTGCTGCCTGCCTCTCTCATGGACACGAGCCATGGTGACCACTGCGGTGCAGGTGAGGAAGCAGGAGGGAAATGCTCCAATGACCGTATCGCAAGGCCTGGCCCTACTCCCAGCAAAGCCAAGAGAGATGAAATGGCCACAGTTGTTGCAGTACCACTTCAGTGGCTGTGCCTGGCCTTTTCAATCCACTCCTTCATGAGGCAGATCTCCATGGCTCGAGCTTGCTGCACAGACTTGGGGTCCAAAGGGTTCCGGCTGCGTAGGTCCAGGTGATGGGCCCCATCCGGGATCACAACTGCCACGAGGGAATTGGTGATGTTCTGGGTCACCCCACCTGCAGACCACGGATCCAGGCCACCATTGCTGTAAGGAAAGACTATTTCATTAGGGTACATGTGCACAGCAGTCAGCAGCAAGGCTGCAACTCACATCAACCGTTCTACTAATTTTGCATGTGCAGCAACAGAAACAGAGGTCAGCCCTATCTCAATGTTTTGTGCCCACCCCTCTGCTAAGAAGCAACTTTTTGACAAAGGTATGGAGCTATCAGCAGCTTAAGCAAGGCAACACCTTTCATTAATTATCTGCTAATTCAGATAATAACCTATAAAAGTGCAAAAGCCTCTGAAGAGAAATCTGCTGCCACCTGTAATTGCCATTAAAGTCTCAAGTTTCCCTCTACCAAAACATGCCCAAACTCCTAAACTAAAGCACTTCATTTTCCTTCTTCACCGTCTGCCATAAACAAATTACTCACTGGACCCTTTAGAGCTGAATTTTTAGGAAGTTCTACCTTTTGCTGTCTCAGCTGAGTGCCAACCTGGTTTTGCAAAGAAATGCTTGGATGGTTTGTTAGTGCACTGACTTTAATAACAACCATATGAAAATGAAGATTATATCCCTTAAAAAACTGTCTAAACTGACTCTTCCTCTGTGACAGGACAACTTAATACCATTTACTCCTCCTCCTCCCTCATCCTAGATCAATTTTAAAAATTCCTTACTCTATAGATATGGCTCCAAATAATAGTCCATAGAGCAGGCCAATGGCTCAGCTGGGAGACAGCTTTCCATCTCTCATTCCTAGCTTTGGACTTGAACCAATAACCCCTACTATATCTTATTTTCCTTTACTGTAATAACCTTCCCACACATGGCCCATCTTTCTGCACAAAGAAAGCAACATCCATATACTTGTGGAGCTACACAAACCTAGATCTGTTTCTCACTTAAAACACTGGACCTGCCCACAAAAGGAAATTTCAGAGATGGGCTGTGGTATGAGAGGGTGAATTTCTAGAAGAAGCTAAGAAATTAAAGCATCCTTGACACAGAGATATGCAGCTAGAAAAATACCACAATGGTAGCACCAGAAAATAACAGTAAAATAAATACTTTTTTAAAAAGCTTTTTTATAAATAACTAGAAGTAAAAAACCTGGGGTCTAAACTAATATTTTACTTGTTTCACCACTGAAAAAAACCCAAAACAACTAAGTCTCTTGAGTCTCTGTAGTTCTTTCTTCCAGTTATTCTAAATATGACTTAGGACAAGAGAAACACTTTGTATCTGCAAAACAAAAAGCACTGAGAGCTGCCCAATAAGCCAAAAGCATTGGATTTAAAAGGTCACCTGAATCAGCAGAGCACCTTGGCAACAGGGGAATGAGTTGCTGAGAGACTCATGATGCACATGAACTTGGATCTTTTGGTCCCAGTCATGTGGAAGCTAAGCATGCCACAGGCTTTTCTGTGAGCTTCTGGCTGCATCCTCTGCATCTCCTTCCAAAGGATGGCACCAGAGGCACTGACGCAGCTTGGGAAGTGAAACTTGAAAGGAGGGGGATGAAGGGCTCACCACAAAATCATAAATCTTTTCAGTTGTTGCAGATTAAGATCATTCCAACTGGAATCAATTATTTAGGTGTTAAAACTAAGCATGCATGTAAGTACTCATTTGCCCATCTCACAAGACAGGAATTTCCCAGTATAAACCAAAGAAGCAAAAGAAGATAAAGAAGAAGTCAGCCGTTTCTTTCTAGCAGTGGCCAGGCAAGCAGGACTTCAGGAAAAAAAACAGCGCAAAAATCAGCATGCTAGTCCTGTTTTCAATTAATATACTTCCTTGACAGCATCCATAAGGTTCTGCCTATCCCACAGCACAGTTCCCTTTCCTATATTCTCTTCAGCTCTCCTGTCCTGCCCAGAAGTTTTACACAATTGTAGCAGCACTGTCTGTGCATTCTTTTTTAATATAACCACCACCCTCCACAATTGTCATGTTTCCTGTTAACTTTTTTCTCTAACCTTTTCTCTTCATCACACATTGTTCTGAACACATTGTTTTCAAGAACAATGCCTTCAGAACACATTGTTCTGCCTTCTCTTGTCTGCCTCCATTCCTTCCTTGAGTGCTAGCAATTCTCCCTTCTGCACAGAGCACCAGAATCTCTTAAAACAGAGCCTTCACTTTCTGCCTCTCCCGTGCCAGTGCAGGACTGAGTATGTGGGTGCCCTGACTCAAAAGCCTACAACTTAGGTGTGATTCACTGAGACTGAAAAATCCCATTTTTAGACTGTGCACACCCAATTTCACACTGTCTGATATAACCTAGGCTGATTTTGACTACCACAGTACACAGATGATGAGACACCACAACTGCTACAAGCTCTCTGCCACCACATGTATAAACAGTGTTAAAATGTCACTTCCTACCGCTGTGCAACATTTCCACACCAAGTACACAGCATGTTCCCACAAGAGGAGGGGAAATTGCTAGAAGGGAAAGAGGAAACAGTGTTCTGAAACCCCCAATTTCCTCAGACTAGTCTTAATAAAGGTGTCCTGCCTAGAACAGGCAAGTACCATCTGCCCACAGCCTAAGTAACCACTTGCACACTGTGTTACTCCAGGAAGGTACCAGAATGGCAGTGGAATTCCCTGCATTAATCCCACGCAGTACTAACAACAGTATGACTGTGCAGAGTGATGTACTGCCCACAGAGGGAGAAGCAGCAGCACCAGTTTAAGCATCCTGGCCAAATCCCACTGCGTCTGGATAAATCCACCCTACAGCGGGTCTTTTTAGATGGAGTACTTTTCCCTTCCTGCTCTACACTGTTGTGCAAGTTGCCTGTCACTTGAAACACAGTCCCTTTCACCCCACAGGGAGCCACATCCCCTGGTAAACACTGAGATGTTTTTTGTAAAGCACTCTGCAGTGTTGGAGGATAAAAGGCTCTTATATAAAATGTACAGTGTTGACAATGTATTTGTTTGAAGAGAAACATCCCAGCTTGAGATCCAAAAGCTTTGTGTGTACAGCACTACTTTAACATTCATTTGGTTGCTTTCAGGCTTTTCTCATTTCCAGCTCCTTCAGCTGGCATAAATTCTTAAACACTTACTTAGATTTGTTTGCTTGTCTATTGCTTACAAAGCAGATTTCTACTGTACAGGGCTGTGCAGCCTTGGAAATAAGCAACACTATGCAGAAACTAAGTAAAACCAACAAATTTTTTTTATTAAAAAGTTTTCCAAAACAGGGTGGGATTTCTCCCTCCAGAGTAGATATCCTGCTGGGACAGAAACAGCAAGAGGCAAGCAAGAGGAAAGCAAAAGGCCTTTGCAGCCAAACAGACCGACAGTAACAGCTGTGATCCAGAAAATAACCCTCAATTCAAGTGAGAACTTTCTACTTTTAAAATGCATCCCTATCTACCACATCCAAAAGACTAATTCTGAGCTTGGTTTGTAGAAGTGTCAAGGTGTTTCATAAAAAGGCCTTGCAAAATTTTAACCAGAGGAATACATATCCGGGAGCTTCCCACAGTGGGCAATGGGTACAGCAAGTCAGGACTCTTGAGGTCTCAAAGGGTTTGTGGAACACCTCCCTCCTGCACCAGAACCTGATGGATAGACAATACTCACCTGGATCACCTGACAGCATAAATAAAACCACATGAACCTCCCTTTAAAGACAGCAGAGTTTCATCTTAAAAGTCAGGGAAGTGAAGGCTGAATAGAGAGCAAGCAGCATGGACTAGTTTTTTGTGCCAGACAAACATTTCTTTCACTTTTTGTCCATATACAAAGGTGTTTCAGACAAACTTTTGTTGTATTACCAGTATTCCTTCCTAAAACAGAAACATCTTTGTATTTGGATCTTACACAAGTTTGTTGAAACTTGCCTAAATGCCACTAAAAGAAAAAGCTGTTGGCAGTAATAGAAAAACCCCCAAAGTTACTTCCCTCTCTTTTCTGTACCAAAGGGAAAAAGGAATGCCATGCCAGCCCCTTCACAAGGCTATCACTCAGAGCAGTAATTTTGGTGATCAAGATTGTGTTATAGCTAGAACTCATTTAGATTTCCCTTTTGTCTGTAAGCGACAGTGCTTTGGGTTCACAAAAATAGGAATTTACTGGTATAGGAAACCTGGAATTTGGCCACAAGGTAAGAAGGAATCCACATGGAAAGATGATGTTTGGCAAAATCCTAGCCCAGATTCTTCTTTTAGAGTCGCACAAGCGGTAACAGAACAGTTGGCTTCTTTGGCCACTGCAGACTGACCATTTTACTCTCAACAGCAACACAAAGCATACCCATCATTTATTCAGCTGGAGACAGATCCCTTTGCTATTTGGAGCAGATTCTCTACACTGGAAACCCAAACTGGTGGAAGACTCTACACCATCAGTTGAAACAAGGCTTACCTGAAGATGATGTTGCTGTGTGAACTGATGTTTTTTCCTCCAAACATAGAAAGAATCCAAGAGAGGCGAGGCCTCACTCCCCACATCCTGAAACACTCTTCTGAAAGTGCATCAAAGTCCCACTTCTGAGGCTCAAACATGTCATGGACACCATCTGTGCACAAGGGCATCACCATCTCAGTGCAAGCCTGAAAGAAAGGGCAGGTCAATAAAATATATTCTGAGGAGAACATCCAATAGCTGTTAATGCAGTATTTAAAAAAAGCAGGCTCAAAGACCATTTGATCAGTAATTACTACATAACTACTACACAATCATTTAGGTTGGAAAATACCTTGTAAGACTGAATTCAACCATAAACCAGAAGTGCTGAGTCCACCTCTAAACCATGTACCTAAGTGCACAGTATCTTTTAAAAAACACCAGGATGGTGACTCCACCGTTTCCTTTTGTAGCCTGTTTCAGGGCTTGACATTTTTCCTAATACTCAATCTACATCTCCCCTGGTACAGCTTCAGTCCACTTCTTCCCATTCTATTGCTTGTTACTTAAGAGACAGAAACCTACCTCCCTACAATCTTCTTTCACAAAGTTGTAGAGAACATTAAGGTCTCCCCTCAGCCTCCTCCTTTTCTCCAGGCTAAACACCTCAGTTCCCTCAGGCACTCCTCACCAGACTTGTGCTCCAGACCCTTCCCCAGCTCCACTGCCCTTCTCTGGGCACGCTCCAGCCCCTCAATGTCCTTCTTGCAGTGAGGGGCCCATAACTGAGCACAGGATTTGAGGAGAGGCCTCACCAGTGCTGAGTACAGGGGACAGTCACTGCCCTGGTCCAGCTGGCCGCACCGTTGCTGATCCAGGCCAGGATGCCATTGGCCTTCTTGGCACATGCTGGCTCATGCTCAGCTGCTGTTGACCAGAACCCCCAGGTCCTTTTCCACCAGGCAGCTTCACAGCCACTCTGCCCTCAGCCTCTAGCCCTGCCTGGGTTGTTGTGACCCAAGTGCAGGACCCACCACTTTGCCTTGTTAGACCTCATACAACTGACTGCCCTACACAACTTACAATAGTCTGCTGTACATCATTTTCCAGTCTATATGAACACCTGAAACTCAACAAGTAGCTAGATAATGAAGATACAATCTAAACCTCCTGGGAAAGCTGCTTCTCTTTTCTGCCTTGCCTTCTCCACTACAAACACACTTGGTTTGTGACTATGCTTGTCATCAGTACACATCAATACTTCTGGCACAATATATTGACAGCTAAACGACAATTCTCATCAGCTCTAGGTCAAAAAACCACCACTGACTTGCAATTTATAAAGATTAGTGAGCATACCTGGTAGTACCAACCCATTTCACCCAGACTCTTCGTTGCAGTCTGCGACACATCTAAGCATGAGGCCTCTCCTGTATAATTGTAATATAAATTTACTGCCTGGAAAACATTCTGCAGCAACAATTTGTCAGAGAGACTGGGATCCTTCAAGAACTTGCAGACTTCCTGCAATGAAGAGATAAGAAGTCATCTCAATCTATAGGAATTAAATATTTATACATGGCACCTGGTAGGATATTAATTTATTTTCCAAGTACAATCAGACCACTTCCAGGAAGTGTCTATGAAGTTATATATCCTGATTATCACAAAATGCAGTATCATATATGTGCAGAGCATGCTACTATGAGGAACCTGTAACTTTGTATTTCCTGACTAAAAAAAAAATTTTAAAAACCCAACAGCGCCGCTTTAATGTTTCATTTGCCAAATTTTTCCATCCATTTCCCATAATTTTAAATAGATTATATTTAATAAATAGTATTTAGTACTTCTGTAATTAAAGACAGGACCTACACATATCTAACAGAGAAGCTCCAGGTATCGATTAGGGTTCTTTGCAATTTGATGTAGGTAGCCCACAAGAGAGAACAGATTAAACAACACACATACAGACATACATATGTATATATCCAGCCACTCATTAACATTGGAAAAGACCTCCAAGATCATCTATTCCACATTTCCCTCCCCCTTTCTTGCTCTTAAGAGTCCTAATAGAGCTACTGTTTCAGAAAATTCAGTATCTTAAACTGAGGCATTCAGGGTAGCCAGGATAAGGATGTGAGATGAGAAATCCTGACTCCATGTTTCAGAAGGTTGGTTTATTATATTATGATATATATTATATTAAAAATGTTAAACTAAAATTACACTAAAAGAGCAGAGAAAGGAATTATCAGAAAGCAAGACAGGAATAAAATAGAATCTATAACAAAGTCTTGTGACTGACCAGAGAGTCTGAGTTAGCTGCATCCTTGATTGGTTATTAAGTAGAAACATTTAACATAGACCAAACAAGGAAGCACCTATAACATTCCACAACAGCAGATAGTCATTGTTTACATTTTATTCCTGAGGCCCCTCAGCTTCTCAGGAGAAGAAAATCCTGGCAAAAGGATTTTCATAAAATATCATAACTACACTTAACAGCTTATATAAATCAGATTTCATACATTAGTATTGTCCAGATGGGTAGTGGCCTTTTCTGGGTTAGGCTTATAAGCAGAAATAATTTTCAAGGTGAACATATTTGTGGAGATCCACATTTTCTCTCTCACTAGTTTTCCCACATCAAAAAGGTCATAGGCTCAAAACTTGTTCAGTTGCAAGCTCTGTCAGCTAAGTCTCACGTCAGGAACTCTATCTGCATGTGCTTTTTGTACAGCATTTCTGCTACTCAAGAACAGCTCTGCAGGACAGCTGAGGCTTCTCAGTCACCCCTGGCACTTTTTTTTTTCTCCTGGGCTGTTGATAGAACCTGTTAGACCTACAAGGGGCAGTTAGGCAACAAACTGAGATATGCACAAGATACTATCTTGGTTGTCTTTTCTCAGCACATTGCTTCTATGGAGCCAAGAAAACAAAGGAAAAGGTGCAAGTTAGGAGAGGAGGAGAGAATTAATTAAATCAAATAGTCAATTCTACAAGATATTTATCCTAAATTACCTGTATAGGCCAAGCTGGCAGAGGCTGCAAGAAGTCAGCCTTATAGGGATAATTCACCATAGCCAAGTTTACCCATGTTTCACTCAGCCAATTTTTCAATACAGCAGCATCCTGAGGAGTTTTTAAGGGGCTGCACAAATGAAATGCGTTGGAAAGCCACTGCAAACCTGCATCTTTAATAAAAATAAATGAATAAAACAATATTTAATGTATTGTACCATTAACACATATGTCAGTTGTGCTGCTACTAAAAAAAATTTTCACTTAGCCTAACTAATTTAGTGAAATTATTCCATACATATACAAGCACAGCACATCAAATTTTAGTCAGCACCTCACTATAACCTCTTTTCAGGTAGTTGTATAACCACAGAATCACTTAGGTTAGAAAAGATCCTCAAGCCCAGCTGAATCCCTGTCACTGAGTTCACAGTGACTGCAGTAATTTTCTTTTCCTCAATACCTCAGCTGGCAAAGTACTTTTTTTATAGTAATGACTATCTGGCCTATTTTGTCAGAAGGAATATTAACCTTGAGGTTCTGATTTTAAGTCTGTCCTTATCTGACCTTAGGAATGTTTGGACCTGGATTCTACATCCCCACCAGGCCTGAAAGAAGTTTGTGACACAACAACACAGGCATTTAAAAGTAGTGCTAGATTGAAGTTTTCAATACTAGCAGCAGAGTTTCAAAAACCCAATATATACACATGTGAAAGTCGTAACTCACTCCTGATCTTTACTATTCTTTGAAAAAGCACTGGTGAGGTCTTACCTGTTGAGGAAAGGTGGTTAATAGCATTCCAGGAATTCCGGATGCTCTCTGAGCAGCCCTTGCCACTCTTTTTGAAATCATCGGTCACTATGCTGAAAAATGTGCCACATGGAACCAAATCACCAAACTGCCAGATTGGGGCAGAGGCTGCCAGAGCTCTGCAAAGGGACAGAAAAAGATCCTGAACCCCTGCAAAATGGAATTCCATACCCTCCCAACAGCCACTATCTAGGCAGCATTTAAAATTCAGCTTGGACACTGAGCTCTAGGTGAACTAACCATAACGCTGCAAAATTATTCCACAGGTCTGTATGCAAAAGGCTGCTGAGGGATGTAAGTCTTGGACACTGGTACAACAATATCATCAAACAAAAGGTAGAAATTCAGACTTAGTTACTTTATTGTTTTTCATTCTCATCTATCAATTAGGTCTTTCTCACTAGGCATTGTGTGAACTCAAATGAAGAGAGGCCCAGTCCATGAAAATATACTCTCTAGATTGTTTCCAAGAGGGTAACTAGGGTATTGAAGAGATTAAAGACCTGCCTAAAGTCTGGAGACCCTAAAAAAGTAGGTGCCAAGTCAGTGTTCACATGTTGTTTTCACAAATCTAACAGATAACTCTGACAAAATACACCATCCAGTACCTGCTGACCAACAGTTGCCTCTGTCAAGCAAACAGCACCTCCTCCCAAATTCAAGTAACTTGAATCCTTCTCCCAGCACTGAAAAATTCACGCCAGCTTGAATTATGGTATTTCTCCCAGAGCAGTAATATTTATAGCAGAGAAGGAACAAATGCCTGCACTCTTTAAGCAGGAGGAACACACTCACCCAACCACCACATGGGGATACTTCATCCTAAACCAGGCTGCAAGCATTCCTCCATAAGACCCTCCAATAGCTATGACTGGACTGTGCTTGGCTCCTGCAATGGTCGTCTTTAAGTACTCAACAAGTACTGCAAAGTCTGCCAGAGCTTGTTCTGATGTCAGGTAATTGAGATGCTTGGAATCCTGAGAGAAAGAAGGCAGGTTATGGACAGCTTGAGTGATTTCAGGCAACAGCCTTTCTATTCCCCACAGCAGCTAGAGTTAAAATCAGGTCTACAGCTAAACTCACAAATCTAAATCTGTACCTGAGAACAAATGAAATATTCTTTGCAGGTGACACATGAAGCACTAAAAAAACCCTTCTAGTTTGGTTTTATTTCTTAACTCTAGAATTGATAGTTACAAAAGAGTTATATATTACTGAAGTTAACACTCAATGCCCTGGCAAGAATTAAAATATGCAGAATTATGTTTGTATGGAATACATTAATTAGGATAAAAGATGACACTTACGCTGAAAGACTCATTCCCAAAGGGCAAAGATTCTCCATAATATCTATGTTCAGCAAATACCAACATGGCATTGAGATCCTCAGCCACATCCCACATAAAACCCTGGTGGGAGGAAAACAGACACTGAAAATAATTGATTCAACTTGTTTATAAGTCTCTCGCTTCAGTCTAGTGTATTCCAACTCTTTGACTAGAAAGACATCACTATCAAAATGCCACTAAGAAGACAGACTACAATTTGGTTTTAAGGTTTTAAGTAAGAAAACACACAAAACAGATACCAACCCAGGGAAGCTGATATATACAAAGACAGCACGTATAGTTCAATGCTGTGAAATATTAAGTATCCTTGTTTTGTGACTACACACAGGAAGTTTAACTTTTAAGAATTCCTATGGCACAAGCTTAACACACAGGAAATAAAAAAGGCTACAGGAGAAAAGCATGCATTTGACCTAGGACTACATTACAGAAAACACAAAACTTGTTTGGCAATAAACAATAATCTAGAGCATTGCAATTACAGTCATTTTCAACTAGTAAATAAGTACACCTTGTCATTACTTGTTGGTAAGAGTTTGTTACCACCAGCTATGAGAAGAAGCAGACAGAGATCATTGGCTAGCAGAACAAAGCATGCAAGCAGTCCTTGGTAGCTTTAAGCTCAGCACATGCCATGTCCTGTCGTGTTACTGGACCTTGTTTTGAAATGGCTGAAAAATACCCACACACTCCATTCTGCATTTGTATCAGTCAGGGATGTAAGAACTTCCACAGGTACTGCAGAGAACAAAAATTATCTGGCTCTGATTTCCAGCTCCCTTCATATTTTTCTTAATAGAGAAACAAAAATGCAAACATGAAAACCTTCCATTTTACTTGGGGAATCTAAAATACTAGGACAAGTATCATTTGGTCCAAAATTCTGAACTGTTAGCTGAGGGCAACTATGGTGTTTCCTCTAGAAATTTTCTTCACTGCTCCAGGAATTTAATAGAAGTGTATTCCTTTATTTGTTTGGGCTTCAAATAAGACCGCCTTAAACTTTTTCTGTGCTTTTGTTCAGCTTCCTCTTCCCCCTAAAACAATCACAGCAATCATTACAAACTTATCCTTCAATGACCTTCGACCTGTCTTCTTGCTCCTCATCCCTTTTTCAGGATGCCATTACTGGCAGGCAGGACAGTAATCCTACTGTTTCCCACCTACCGTGTTGTTGCAGAACCACTCGATGTCTCCTTCATTGCCTGTATAAAACAGTATTGGTCCATTGTCCTTCTTCCAGTACTGATCTGCTACAAGGTACCGCTGCTGGAATGTACGATTTTCATCAAATCCAAAGTGATCAATCTGTAAGAACAAGCACCAGCAACATGTTCAGAAAGCTGGAACTGATCCTGGAGCCTATTGGGAGTGCTGACAGTTACTTAACAGATTTTTTAAAAAATGTAATTAAATTAATTTATATTCCTAATTAATCTAATTATTTCTGCTTTGTGAAAAAATATAGTCAAAATTACAGATGTATGTACTGAAGGAGAAATGCTATCTTCAGGCATTAAGAAAAAAAAATCGATGCCCCTTTTATAGCATCCTACTTAACAGATACTCTAAATATATTTAGGAAGTCAGACAAATCTGCAGAGAAGTCACAAAGTACCTCATGCAATAAAACTTATCAATAAGTAAAAAGAGTCATCACAGGATGTTTTGAGTCTCAGGCAAACCTTACTAGCCTAGTTATTAAAAAAATCCAGCAAATTAAACAAAAAAGAACTCCAAAACTAAACCAAACAAAAATCTCACCTCTTCTTTCTCTCCTCCTTCTGGTATAAGAATTAAATTTAAACAGAGTCTTGTTAGAAAATGGGTTTTTATTGTTCACCACTGTTCTACATATTGCCAGCCTATATACATCATACCCTTTAACTCAAACTCCACAGTGTTACATTTATTCTCTCATTAGAAATTCAATTCCTAAGGTCATTTTTTCCAGCTTTTACTGGAAAAATACTGCTTTGTATTCACCATCCACCTTGACCCTTCCCCTAGAATTCATCCACACTGGAAAGCTGTGCTTTTACAAGTAAATTGCTTTTACAAGTAACTCTCTGCATAGGCATAACCTTATTCTGGAATACCCATACAGGCTTTTACTATGAAATAAAAAAAAAAAAAAATCTAACCAAACCACACCACAGAATTACTCCAGAAGACCTATCATACTTAATTACCATGTATTCACAATTCTTCACTATTTTTATTCATCAGCTGAAGATGACCTGTAGCTTTCCAATTTTGACTTTTATCAGCGCATCAATCCACCTTTTCCTGTCATGGTTCCTGCTGGTGGTAACAGCCTGACATCTGCTGGCTTGAGGATCTCTGCTCACCCATCCGTCTGCCTTCACACCCAAACTCTGCCACACCTCTCAGCTGCTACAGGAAACAAACTTTCACATTCCCTGTTTTGGCAACACCAGCAAGTTAAAGTTGAAGAGCAGCAGATTGCACCCAAATCCAAGCACTTGCTGTTATCACAGTAACATACCCACTAGGCAGATTCCTTTAGGCAGCTCAGAAAAGCCTAACACTTGACCTGCAGGATCCAACTACTCCACACCAGGTACTTATATTTGCTTTGGGTCAAACAGAGCACAGGAACTTATTTCAGATGTAGTCTCCTGCAAAATGTTTTTTCTGAACTCCCTCGAAGGTTACTCACTCTTGGACTCAAGTGGGATGATGTGTGTGCTGCAGCTCACTGCTACAACAGCAGGAGCAGATGGAGGTCTGTGCACAGTGTGGACAGATGAGAGACAAAGTCTTGGCCTTCAGTAAGTGACTTCAGTGACTGCTGCCAGACCCAAATAAAACTATTTTATATGTTTTCACTGTTTTCCTCAAGGAGGCCATTTGCTCCTTACTCACAGGTACATGGTGATGCAATATCATGTGCATGTTTAAGGGCTCTTCCACTGAACTTCAGTACTGACAACACACGCTGGGCTTGTTTCACACTGACAACTCACCTGCACAGCTATTAATTTTAGTTTCACCTATTAAAAGTGATTAAATGCAGAAAGGCAGAACAAGGTCAGCAACTGAAAAAGTCTCTGGTCATAAGACCTTGGGACAATTAAAGAGAACAATCAGCTAAGGCACATCTAAAAAGTCACTGTATAGTTTGATAAACTCCAACACTGTTAGAAAGTTACAACTAACTTTTGTTCCATGTTTGTTTGTAAATGGGAGAAATTCTTTTCTCTATTTAAAATTTCTTGTTAGGCTGCTTGCCAGAGATAGGAAAAACAGGCCCATGTGTCCTGCTTACCTTTTATGGAATAATCTAAAATTAAATATTTCGATTTAGAACTTGATTCTGCATCCTTCCTGCCTGAAGCCAGAGAGCCAGCTAGAGGACCCAAAAAGTATTCAACTTTCCTAACTACAAAGATATATACCAGTGCAGGCAACTTGACATACAACAGACAAAAAAGAATGCAGAGGGAAAAACAAAGCAAAAACCAAAAGACCCCCAAGCAAATTAAAAAAAAAAAAAACAACAGTAAAGAGAGAAAATTTTTTGATACCAGGCAGAGCTTATCCAATGGGGTATTGTGCAGAACAGATTCTAAAGCCCATATTACTGTTCCTATTTCACAAGAGCTAGAAAATTAGCAGAGTGATACTCCAACATGCACATCTTTTCCCAAATTATGGCTAGTCTTCTTTAGAGATGTGATTTACTGGAGTTTTCCTCTGATGTGATCTGCAAATCTACTTCCCCAAAACAAACCGCAAAATCACAATGTTCTAGTGAGTCTGTCTTTCAAAACCAAGAGGGAGAAAAATACAAGAATTTAAGTTTTCTTTTGGTGGTTTTAGTAACCATGTTGATCAAAGAGTCATGATCCTCTGTTTTGACTCTGACATGCTGTACACTCCCTCACTGCCATCAGCCATGTTATTCTTTCCTATTCCTTCCTCAATCTGTAGAAATTTGATATTCCCACAACAGCTAGATTGCCTCTGTTCATCATACCCACAGCACATCCAACCATGGACACATGTAAGATCCCAGACAGAACAAACACAAATCCACACTTCCCCAGAAAAAAAAAAAAAAAAAGAAAAAAAAAACACCAAAAAAAAACAAAACCAAAAAACCACAAGTAGCTATTACTCAGCTGAAGAGGAGAAACTCCTTTACTTCTAAATGATGGGGCTTCATATCTTGTAGTAGCTTGTCTCTGCAGGGTAAGACATACAACATGAGTAAAAAAAAAAAAGTCCAAAACAAAACCTAATGTTTGTAAGGCAGTCAGAAAAGAAAGTACCATGAATGCTGGCTATTGCCAAGAAATTCAAAGAAATTCTAAATCCAGAACATCAAAACACGGTGTGGAGGTATCCCAAGGAGTATCTTCTCACAAGAGTAAAAACTTTGTTAAAATTTTTCAAGCCAGAGGGAAGAAGCCCAAGGATCAATATAAAATTGTGGGTGAAAGGTTTGGACACACAGGGAAAGCTGCAGTTGAGGAACAGCAGATGGAGCTGGTGTGTAGCCAAAGTGTGCAGCAGGAGTGTGCACGGGGGCTGCTGGGTCTCAAACAACTGCTTTATCTCACTCACCATTCTTTATAGAACAGGCATGCAAATGGGTAATAAACCCCAGCAACTGTGCAATGCCTACTGTAGTACTCAAATTAACCAGGCGTTTGTATAGCTTTTTTTCCTTAAGCAGATGTCATTAAAAAGTTGAACCAGAAAGGTTTTTTCCCCACTCTTACACAAATGAAGTAAGATAAAAGCAATGACTTTTACAAACAGACCACAACAGCAAAAAAGGAAAAAAAATACAGATTTTTAGTACACATTTAAAATACCTTAACTGTTGGTTAAAACAATGGTAATGGTATACCAGCAGATATCCTCTGGGGTTTTTCCAATTAAAATTTTCATAATTGCAACTCAGTCCAGGATGTCAGTAGTAAGTACAAGGTCCTGAGCAATCCTAAACAATTTTTGAATTGGCCCTGCTTTGTGTGGGAGGTTCGAAGAGATGATGGCATAGTTCACTTCTAAAACTAAACTACTCTAGAATTAATGCAAACCAGTTACTCAGCCCAAAGTTCTAAACTTCTGTAAACAGGACTATCTGGCAAGTTCGATAAAAAAATAACAATGCAGTCATCATCAGTGATGCAACAGAAATGTTTTACAGATGAAAGTATGAACAAGAACAGTCATTCTGATACTAATAAGAGGAAGAATCAAATTAGAAAAAGCAGCACTGAAACTCACAAGTTATTAATAAGTTTTTAAGAGAAATTCTTGTGAGCTGAGGCAGGCAGAATGGCAAAGTGAACGCTAACATTTCAGTTCCACATACAAAAATCTTTGTGAACACTGCTCGATTAAGAAAGCCTCGTATTTTCCTGCACACCTTCGAGTCCAAAGACTCACAGAGCATTTGGGGAAAATAAAAGCAAACATACAGCAGATGGCTTGCAAGGCAGGCAGCTCTGATGGAAGACCGTAGGCACTACCCAAGGAAGGGCTGCTGAGAACTGCACTCCCTGAGCTGAGGACAAATGTCAGTGGGCAGCACAAGGCATTGAGCCCATGAGGATGATGAGAGCACCAGACTGAAGGCTCAAGTCAGCAACTTTAATCCTTCAGCTCAGAGATACTTTCTACAGAGAAGTGCAGCTGATCAGCTCAGGGTGAGGCACCTTCCCCAGGCTGGTTCACTGAACAAACTCACACTGGGAGGAATGGCCAAACCCCACCCTGGTGCCTTCTGTTTGAACTATATAGCACCTTCCTGTATCTTCATCTTCTAAGTGCACATGTACCATGTGCTTTTGTTAACCTCTCAAAGATTACTTGAGAGTATTTACTCTCAAGGTGGTTTTTGCAATGTGCTTTTATGCTATTTTAAAAGTCAATTTAAAATAAAACAAGCCACTCTGCCACACATGTCCCCTGGGGAGGAGACAAAAAAGGCTCAACAGATGTTAGTTATTGTACAGATGTTAGTCTGCTTAATGTACTTCTGGAAGTATTCAGGAACTCAGGCAATGAGTAGAGGACAAAGACAAAACAGGACATGTGGGCTAAAACCCACTTCCTTCTCAGCAGCACCTTAAGGTCATCAGTGACTACAGAGACAGAGCAGCAAAGCCAAGCCTTTACCAAAAAAGACTATAATTCACAGGGCAGTTTTTAACCAAAAACATCTAATACCATTTGACGTGGTAAATCAGCACCTCTTGATTTTATGCTTTTGGGTTTCTGGCAAGGTTGTGAGTGTCTGAAAGGTTTTCTGTGATGTCTTGAATTTCAATCCTCTATGTGATAGCTTTGTTTTCACAAATTAGATATTCCATGTGAAATCAAGCCAGTTGTTTTACTGGTGAGAAGCCAGGGGATTTTAAGTTGTGCTTTACTCTCCACATGTCCATGGAGCTGTTTTGAGGGCTCATCCTGTCTGAATTATTTCCTGAGGACAGGAAGATACAGGATAGCCTGAGGATATCCTCCTGTGTGAACAGCAGTGTAGACCTTAGCCTCCTTGGGATTTCACTGATGTATTTCTATTCCTGCTTTTACTCCTGATGGGCTGTGGGGGACTCCAGTTCAGTCAGCTGGCCCTATTAGTTTTATTTCCTCTTATAACCTTTGCTTCCTCTATTCAAATTTGAAGTTCATGAGGGCAGGGACTTTCTTGTCATGTCTGTATAACAAAGGAGGAGGGGGGGGGGGGGGGGCAGATTTTGTTGAGCCGGCCAGGACTGAAGTTTCATCCCACCAATACCTGCTAAGATTCTCTATCTGTCCCTGCTCAGTGCAGGAAAGGGAGGGGAAAAAAAGACAAAAAAAAAAAAATCAAGCTTAGCTTTGTTTCATATTTTTAATTTTAAATGCAAGGAACGAGGTGTTTCCTTGCTTTCGAGGCTGATAGTTGTGCAAGGAACAGCAGAGACTGAAGAACTTGCACCCCTCTGTTGAAATGCATAATCATTTGGTGCTTTGTGGAAGAGCAGGGAGATGTTAACTGCACCTTTTTACATCAGGCTGTGTAACCCACTAACTGGAAAGTCTCACACATAAATAATATCAAAAATATAAGAGATCATAGGTTAGAGTAACAGAACTGCTTAGGCTGGAACAACACCTTTAAGACTGAGTCCAAGCATTAACCCAGCACTGACAAGCTGACCCCAAAACCACATCCCCAAGAACCACAACCACACATCTTTTGAACACGTCCACAGATGGCAATTCCACCACTTCCTTGGGCCTGTTGCAGTGCCTGACAAGCCTTTCAGTGAAGATTTCCTGCTATCCAGTCTAAACCTCCCCTGTTGTAACTTGAGGCAATTTCTTCTCATTCTATTACTTGTTACTTAAGAGACAGAAACCCACCTCCCTACAATCTTCCTTCACAAAGTGTAGAGAACATTAAGGTCTCCCCTCAGCCTCCCTCTCTCCAGACTAAACACCCCCAGCTCCCTTGGCCACTCCTCATCAGACTTGTGCTCCAGACCCTTCCCCAGCTCCGCTGCCCTTCTCTGCACACCCTCCAGCCCCTCAATGTCCTTCTTGCAGTGAGGGGCCCAGAACTGAGCACAGGATTTGAAGAAAGGCCTCACCAGTGCTGAGTACAGGGGACAATCACTGCCCTGGTCCTGCTACCACACCATTGCTGATCCAGGCCAGGATGCTACTGGCCTTCTTGGCCACCTGGGCACTGCTGGTTCATGTTCAGCTGCTGCTGACCAGCACTGCCAGATCCTTTTACCCTGGGCAGCTTTCCAGCCATTCTTCCCTAAGCCAGTAGCACTGCCTGGGGTTGTTGTGACCCAAGGGCAGGACTGAGCACTTTGCCTTGTTGAACCTCATACAAATGGCTTCAGACAATGGATTCAGCCTGTCCAGATCCCTCTGCTGGGCCTTCCTGCCCTCGAAAAGACCAGCAGCCGGATTTAACCCCACTCACCACCACTCTCTGGGCTTAGCCATCCAGCCAGTTTTCCACCCAGGAAAGAGTATGCTCATCCAAGCCAAGACTGTCACTGTTATTTTCCACAAGTTCCATAATTCAGAGGTTTTTCTCACCAGATTTAATTTTATTTGTTAATCCATCACATTTACCAAATCATGCGGATAACTATAGACATGCTTTTCGACTATTTATAGTTTTCAATTTCTATTCAACTACTGAGATAGTTTAGGGCAACTGTACCAAGTTTTCCTTGACTATAAAGAGCTTCCAGCCAAGCATGCCCCCAGAGCAAATGTAGGGTTAGGATCAAATCCTTGTAATAGAAAGAATCTATCACTGCAACTGTGTCCTTGAGAATACACTGGCCTTTTATAATGCACATGGGTTAGTGATAAACCTGCCAGTGTTACATTACAAATGGACTTGATGATCTTAAACGTCTTTTCCAGCCTAAATGTGTTTATGATTCTACACTTCATGTATCTTTCTGAAGCTTCTCTTATGATGCAGAAATCACAGCACCTGCTCTTGTGATGCTGTTTAAGGAAGTCTGATTTTTAGCATTGATTTATCTCTTCAGTGATTAAAAGACATGAAAAAGGAAAACTTCAGACAGGAACTCTACCCCTGCCCTGAGTCACACAGTTTGGACAGGCACTTGAAAAGACCAAAGAAAATTTAAACAGCTACAGGATATGCTGTAGGAAGGCACCAGGGTACTCAGGTCAGCCCTTGTTAGAAACAAACAGTACATGATGAAAGGTTATTTTTATGTCGGAAGCCCAACCAGCTAATGAGAACACAAACAAATTGATTTCAACTTCCACAAACCATTAATAGTTTTGTGCTGCAATTGAACCTCCAGATTCTGCTTACCATGTAAAAATGAAGTCCATAAACACATTTAGGCTTTAAAATCCTCCAGCAGACACAGTGAAGACGCTATTCTCTGTTAAAACGCCTCCATTTGGAAGGAGAAGTGCCACAGGCACTCTCAAAATTTTCTGTCTCAGACTTGAGAGCCACAAAGCTCCAGCACAAGGGGGAGAATGGGTGACCAAGGCAGGAATCTTTTCAGTGAGCTTTACTGCTGTCATTCCTTAACCAGTCTCCATTCCCTTGCCACCTGCTTCTTTTCAGAGCAATGAGGAAGCTTGTGCTACTCAGACTCCACCAGCTACATAACTCAGCAACTAACTACTATGGCAGTAAACACCCCAAACGTGATACTTTCATTCAGGGTATTATTTTCCTGGTGAAATTCTTCCACAGGACAAGGGATGGGGCAAAGCATGGGGAACAACCAGCTCAGAGCCCTACTTCACAAGGTGTGATTTCTCAAGGCTGAAAAAAGCACAAAGAGGCAATACACCAAGAACACTACAGCAAGAGCGAAGTTACCCTTGTGCAAGGTCTCTCAGACCCCTAACAGGCAAAGGCCACTAATTTTTTCCATGTGCCTTCTAGATTGAATTATAAATCCATCACATTTAGAGGATTAACTTCAGAGGAGAGGAAAAAATTGGATGTGAAATGTCAATATGTCACAGATTAAGCAGCATAAAAGCATTCCAGGTTTTTTAGAAGTGACCTAAAGTTCTGTGTAGGACTGATTGTTCAGGCAAAAGAATTTGTAAAGTTTCATCTTTTCTGATGAACATGGTTCTCATTTGAAAGACTTCCTCAATTTTTCTTTTTCTGTATAAAGACACAGGGAATAAAAGCATTTCAGATCCAAGATAATATTTTTATTTAGTCAAATTAAATATTTAAAACAGCTCTACCCAAAGAGCTGTTTTAAATCTCAAAAGCTTTCTTCTATCTCAAAAAGATCTAGAACTGTCTACTTTGCTAAACATTTTTAAAAGGTTTAATCCAGGTTGCAATTGTTTTATTTCCCAGGTTTTCACAACTACAAATAAATTTGCTTTATCATTCTCCCAAACGTAGTTCAACCACTATTATTTGTATTATATTTTCTATTGCTAATCCTAGAAAAGAGGATCCAAGGAAGTAGAGATAAACAATGACAGCATACAGGAAAACTGTTCTGTCATCTATCCAGATAATCTTCTAATTAGGCAGAGCACAGACTAAATGACAAAAGCTCAGCATAGGGATGGCAATTTATCAGCATTAAAAGGCTAAGCGTTTCACACGTGCCACTGTGGATCACACATTTAGTAGCCACCAATTCTGATCAGCACTGAGGTGGGGGGAGAGAAGATTTCACAAAACAAAGCAGGAAAGCAGCAATTATTTCTACAGCCCTGATGCAATAGCAAAAATACCACGCAGCAACTGATACTTTGGCAAGCTTGCGACACCAAGGAACAACTTCTGCTTGCAGGGCTGCAAGATGTTGGTAGACAGAATGATGGGGAAGCCAGCAGCATTCAGGGAAATACCATCTGTGGCTCCCTGCACCACCAAATGCGTCCATACTGGTAATCAGAGGGAAAAGACATCACACAGTATCATGGCTTCATGGTATCCCATGCAGGTAGGCTTTTCAGTGAGCCATCTCCTCTACAGGAAAGAGACACATCTCAAATTTCACTCTACAAGCAATTTTTCCAGCTTCACATAACCACTTTGTGCAAGGGTGAACTTGCACATAAGCTCTGTATCTTGGCCGTAGATGTGAATAATGGAAAAAGCTGTTACGTCAATTTAAAGTTAGAAACAACAGCCCACAAGGATCAGAAGTTTTGTTCTTTGCTCACTGTGTGTGTTTGGAGAACAACAGCCACACACAGCACACCTGACAGCAGCACTGTAACAACACCAAATATCAGAACATACAACATGCATGCTAGAGCAGAACAAAAGCATGAGACAGACACTAGAAATTTAAAATAAAAAAAGAAAATTATCCCATTACACCACAGGCAACAGGTATCTACTGACTGTGCTTAAAAGAAATGCAATTCCCACTCTTCTGTGTATGTAAAGTCTCTGAATTGACATGCTTGGAAAACAAAAAAATTAACCATTTTGTGAATATTAGTAAGATGGCCCAGTACATCCTGGTTTACCCCCACTAAACTTCTTATAAGCCTCACTGCTTTAGATATAAAATCTAAATATTACAGGATGTATGAAATAAATTAAGGTATTTGGTTTTTGAAAGCTTAAAATCAAATAATCAAGTTTGACTTCTAGTCTCTCACCAACTTGGCAAAATGCTACAAATTATCTGCATGATGTATAACAACTTCTTATGCTGGTCTTGATCTCCTCAAAGTCAGAGGAAGAAATAGATACAGAACTCATTAGCATAAAATTTCATTTTGAACTTCATTTTCCTCCATATCTCCCCACAAAAAAAAAAAAATCTGCTCTAAGACTCTGCTTCAACTTGTAGAATCTCATGGTACAAGCCAAATTCAATGGAAGTAACAGGAGTTCTCATGCACATCTGGCTTGGGAACGGCTTGCTACTTCAGCCATATGCAGTTCTGCTTACTGTTTTGTTCTTTTGACCTTCTTTAATCTAGACAGTCTATCAGAAATCATTCCGTGGCCTATTACAGCTTTTAACGATTAAAGCTAGTGAGATATGCTCATTTTCAGTGAGGGAGTAGTGATCCTTGATGTTTTTTGAGTCACTAGTATTAACTGCTCACTTGAAGGAAGAGGCTGCAGGTTGTGAGGAAATTGTTTCCTGATTAATTTGAGAAGCTGATGTCTGCATTGTGACCCCACAGATAAGTAGTGCATAAAAATAAAATTTCACTGACAAGCTTTAACAAGTACTTCCCCGTTTTCCTGTCCACTGAGTAAGAGCTATTGTTCCTGGTTTATAGCTTACAGTTCCCATTTTAAATCATGCTATGAAATCACAGAGTAAGAGCTGCCAAGTACTCCTGTACTACTTGATGAGTAAAACACATAGTCCAAGTAATTCACCTCAGAGACAAACATCAGCATCACTTCTTCTCTAAACACCGGCATAACTTTTAATTGGTACCAAGGGGCTCTGTAAAAAGCACTTTGTTTTTTCCTTCACCAGAAGCCAAAAGTGCTATTGTATTATGGTGCCAGGCATGAAAAACAAACCCATCTTAACCATTCCCGACATCTGTTACTATTCTGAGACACCAACCTGAGTCACAATAAGATGCTAACCACAATTAAAAATTATAACCTCAACCCATCTCAGTGTCTTCCTAAGCAAGTTTTAGGCCTATGATTGAAAACTACTTCATTAGGTTTAAAAAACATTTATATCCATTCTAATAGTCACATTTTTAATCAGGGCTTTTATTTGCTATACTTCAGAATTTCTGTCTGTAATAAAAAAACAAGGTATTAAAGACCCCTGATAAAGGCAGAAAGGATCAAATTGCATTACTTTTTAAACTTCATCACTTTGAAACTCCAACACATCTTCCTTTTATGGACACACAATATGAAGTGTGGATGCATTTCAGAGCACAAAGGCTTACTTGCATGTGAATTTATTACGAGATACTGACATCGGTGTGAAACCTAGGAAGTTATGAAATGTAATCAGAATCCTCCTTTCAGAAGAGGTGACACAACTCACATGTATTAGTTCAAAATACAATCTGATTGAAGGGCCAGGCTCAGTAAGTTGCTGAACAAAAATTAATCTGTACTTGTTACATTAGTTCTGAGACAAATTCATAGCAGTTCACAAACTGTGATTGAGGTGAAGGGTTCCTCAGCACAGTCTCACATAGCCATCAATTATCAAATTGAGTGAAGAGACACCACGTATACTCTCCTTCCTAAGATAAGTTTATTACTGAGAAGCCTTCAAATATCAGCAATTTTAAGGCATCATGCCCTCAGCAGTGCTGCATATAAAGCACCACAAGTCCTCTGGCTGTGGTTTTTGTAACACTGGCATGTGTGCGAAAGACAGAGACACAAAGGTACAAGACAAGGCTCCCCAAGGGTCAGAACTGACTGACTCCAGACCCTCCTCAATATGCTGTAAGGTTATTTCTGCTTGGGTAAAGAGAACTAGATGGATCTTGGATGCCTCACCAAGTCATTCCAATGAATTTGAACTCTGGTCACAGACAGCTGCTTACACAGAAGCCATCCCAACAGTGGTGATCCTGATAGAGCTCTGTACATTCTACACATCATTCTCTCTGTAAAGTTCCATTTTGGATGGATTAATTTAAGACACAAATCACAACCAACTACTTAGCAGGCCAAACAAATTACCACAGACTTGCCTATAAAAGTCACATTAATACATCAGAAAAGCTATAAAGGAGATAATCATCCCCTAAACACACAAAATTTGTTAAAGATGTGGCTGATGACAGAGTTTCTCCTTCAAGGGCCATCTCCTCTTCTAGGTCTGCATGAGGTACCTTTTTACTGGGGTAATTTCACTCATACATAGGAGTAGAGGGCTGGAAGACATCAGTTACTTTTGAAGGGAGAGGAAAAGAAAAGAATATCACACCTCCAAGACAAAATAATAAAAGTTATTAAATACACACACAGGTCAGCAAATAAGATAAGATGCTAGTCACACTGACACAGGCACTGCTTGACTGATTTCT
Source organism: Motacilla alba alba (assembly GCF_015832195.1). Classification (NCBI taxonomy): domain Eukaryota; kingdom Metazoa; phylum Chordata; class Aves; order Passeriformes; family Motacillidae; genus Motacilla; species Motacilla alba. Next base: position 43,209,360 of record NC_052016.1, on the reverse strand, counting down.
CAATATTCTAGACTTTAGCCCCGTCATCACAGATGTCTGACACTTAAACTGGTAAACAGGAGGAAGTTTAATGCAATGAGCATTGAGCTTAACTCTGACCCTGTTATTTCCCCATTTTTATGAAAACAGACTTAAATGTCATTGATTTACAGTAAAAGTTGACACTAGACCCTCAAACAATGTTACACATCTATAGACTGTCATGCCCAGAGGTTCCAATGTGCAGCAGTAATAAATTATTCACAGTAATCAAGAAGTAACTTTTTAGGCAACAAATCATGCAAGGAATCTATTTATACTATCAATGTTTTCTTCTGCAGAAGTATTAAGTATTTAAAGACTCTATTTGAAGGTATTTTTAATATTAATAGGTACAAAACCATTTCCTTTGTGACAGCACAGTATTTTGCCATATTATGAAATATTTTTTTATATTGAATGCTTTCAGATAAATTATTTCAATTTGTGATGAAAATCACCAAAGAGAGAAAAAATAATCAAAACAGGAACCTTAACTAAGAAGAAAGACATGGCAGCAAGGAACACAAGCAGGTAATTCATGTCATAAGAAATAGAATGTAAATAATTAAACTTCAACAATCCTGAGAGGTGGCAAACTATCACCGCACCTTATTTATTTAACATGTTAGTCATAGCTTTTATGTTGCACTTCAGAATAATATTGCAATTACAAACTCCCAGACAACAGCACTGAATGCATGTTTTATCAGGGCTGCATGCTATCAGTTCTACACACTGTGCGACCAATAGCACTGTGCTCTCCGTGTGATTAGATCTCTCATGCTACCCTTGTATCTTTCAGGGGCCATGCAGCAGAATTCAAATCTTTGATGAACACACCTCTCACACTCTGTTCAACAATATTAGGACAAGGAAAGGAAGGATTTCCAGGCTGGTGAATGGGCTCCCTCTTTCCTGCAGCAGCCACTCTCAGCCAACATTCGTGCTTGATTGAAGCGTGAGAGGAAGAGACAGAAGGGTGAACAAGATGTGGCATTGACATTTACAACAGGTTGTTACTGTGACTCTTCCCTCCCATCTCTCAATACCTATCTACGTCCCAAAATCCACAGGTCTCAACCAGGCTGCAGCTCTGCTGCTCTGCTGGCAGCCGGGCTGTCAGTGCCAGAGCTGAGGAGAACAGCCAGGTGACACCACGGCCCTGGGAGGAGATGAGGACAGAAGTGTAACAGATGGTGACAAAGGGTGGCTCAGAGCACAGCACAGAATTAGTATCACTGATACTATGATAGCAATGTGCAACAACCGGCGTGCCACAACAATTAGGGTTAATTACACCACTGCTGCACGAGTGATATCCTGGCCAACACTGGCCACACACTGCAGAAGCTATCTGCAGTATGCTCACAATACAAGCTCCAGGGCTGTTAGAGGAGTTAATGCAGGGACACAAATCTCAAATCATTACCTGAGCGAACATGAGGCAGAGATGCTGTCAAGACATGGGAATTCCATTATTTATGCAGGGAGATCCCTGGAACAGGAGCATTCCCAAACCATTAACACTATCTGCAGAAGATTGTAATCTCAGTGGATGGATTTCTCACTAAAATAATTCCAAATCTATCTTCCACCTCAAATGACAGGGACCTTGATCCTAAAATTATTCCATAGCTATTCAGTATAATCTTAAAAAGGTTATTTGTCTTTTTACATCTACTCTCTCTGTCAGTGTAATCTTCCCATTTTGCTCACTTCACCATAACTTCACCCGTACAAAGCTGAAACGGGAGATATTCAATCCACATATCATCAAAGATGCCCAGCTGTAAGTTGCACCAAGAGACATTTAGATAGGATATTAAAAAAAAAAATTTCACTGACACAGTTATCAAGCATTGGAACAGGCTTCCCAGAAAAGCAGTCAAATCAACAACCCTCATAATTCTATTCAACCTAAACTATTCTATTCTTATTTTTCTATTCTAAATAAAACACCTTCTTCTTACCACCACTCCCTATGCAGACTGGGGCATGAAATTCAGATGCATGCTACAAGCCTGATTCTGAACAAACCAAGAGAGTACTAGGACTAGGAAAACGTCCTTCTCCCTTACTATGCCTCCCAGTAAAAAGAACCATTGCCTCCCCTGCAAAACCTAGGTACAGAACAGGGGACACGGCAGACACTGCTCAACACACCCAAGGAACTGTTGAGTGTTTTTATGAAAACCTATGAACAAGGCGAGTTTCAAGCCTGATTCAACAAAACAACACCAGCACTTAAAGACACTGCAGAGCCCTCTATTCTATCCACATGCCATGGATTTCACCAAGGAGTTGCTGGAGAAGACAGGATGGCAAAGCTCAAGTTAGTAACAGAAATCTGAATCCATGAAAATCTGAATCAGAAATCTAAATCCATGTTCCATTTTTGGAAATGAAACTCGAGACAATTTTACTAAGGAGGTAACATAACAGTGGATCTTTATTGAAGGCTTTCAGAGGCAGTTATGGAAAGATGTCTGCAAAAGCCCAGCCCCACAGGGGTGAGTACATTTTTATAGGGTTTCAGAAATCAGTATAATTGATAAAAAGCACCAGTTAGGAGGACAAGCGGCAACACAATTCCCCCTCGGTCAAGCCCCTTCTCTGCAGGCCTCCCCTTTGGTACTAGCTGTACTTTGTCCATGAAACCTATCTCCAAGAGCTATTCTCAGCCTTGGTTCCCAGAGAGAACCAAGATAGGAGAGGGGCCTTGTGCCCCCTGGGGCTGGGAGCTCTGGAATTTGTTTTGTCTTTTTGCCTAGGGAAAGACCATGGAAAATTACCGGGAAAACTAGCCACTAATACAACAGGCTACAGAGCTACAAATACATGTCCGAAAAATACAGAGAACGTATAAAAGAAAAAAAAAAGTAAAAACTAAATTGATATCACCATCCAGGGGAAAGCGTCCCTGCCCATGGCTGAGGGGAAAGCGGAATTAGACGGACCTTTACGGTCCCTCCCAACCCAAACCATTTTGTGATTAAACAAACCAAAAAAAAGATCCCCACGCAACTGCTGCTAGCAGGCACGATCTGTGTGCAGCCGCGGAGCGCAGCCCCTCGCTGCTGACACGGGCGCGGCGTGTGCGGGAACAGGGAGACAGAAGGGAGCAGAACCCCCCTCCCGGCACTTCCAGCGCTGCGCTTAACCGCAACACTCCCGGCTCGGACCGTCTGACCGAGGAGAACCGGCATGCCGTGCTTTTTTAAAAGCCTGCGAACATTCGCGTCCCGCCTGCGGCTCGAGTGCGGCTAATGGCAGGGAACGCTCCCCCCAGCTCCACAAGGAAGCTCCCCCCCACCTCAGCCGGCTCCCACCTGCTGGCTCAGGTAGCGCCTCACGTAGGGGCCGACGGGCAGCGAGGCGCTCCGGCGGCGGCGGAGCGGGGTGGGCAGGGCGCCGGCGGCGGCGAGGAGCGGCAGGAGCAGGAGGAGCCGCAGCATCGCGGGGGGCGGCAGGGGCGGCAGCAGGAGAAGCAGCAGCGGGCTCGGCCCCGCCGCTTTATACGGGACCGGCTCCCCCGCCCGGGGCTGCCCCGCGCGCCCTGGGGGCGGGGCCAACCTACACGTGCAGGGGCGGGGCCCAAACCAGCGTCGCCTTCCGATTGGCTGCCGGCCGGCCGTTAGCTCGCGCGCGCCTTCGCGGTTGGCCGAGGCGGCTTCCATAGGCGTTTCGGCCGCGCGGCCTCCAGCGGGGAGGCAGCGATTGGCTGCCCCGAAGCACGTGACCCTCCCGTCTCGCCGCTCCGCGCCGTGCGGGGGCGCGGCCGACGTTCTCGCTTTGTGATTGGGCGAGAGGGGCCGCCGTCCCCTCGGAGCGCGTCGCGATTGGCTGAGCGCCGCCTCGTCCCGCCCCCGTGGCGGCCCTCGGCAGCCGCACTTCCGCCCTTCCGCTCTGCCCTCAGGCGCGGGGCCGCCCGCGCGGCCGGGACCCCGCTGCTGCTGCCGCGAACCGGCCCGGCCCGGCGGCTCCGAGCGCAGCCCGCCCCAGCGTGAGTCCAACCCGACCCGGCGCTTGCTGTCGGCCTCGGGGTGGGGTGCTCAGGGGTGCAAACGGGAGCGAGATGTGTTAACGACCCGTGCTTTGATTTTCCTTAGGGAGAGCGAGGCAGCGGGATCGCCAGAGGGCACCAGGAACCGCGCTGGCAGCCGCGCCGCTGGAAGGCGGAGAGAGCAGGAGTGCTCTGTGATTCCCCGGCCGGGCGCTGAGGTTTGGGTTATTCGGTTTGTTACAAAAAGTTCAAGTAAGACAGATTTATTCGTGCCGACCTCTTTCGGTCTGCGTCCAGGTAGTGAGTTCTGTATTCCGAAGGGAAATGGAAGTGGGGATCTTGATCTGTTTGCTCTTGGCAGAACCTGTGTGAGCGCTTCCCCGCTGTGCTTTATCTCCCGTGTTTCAGTTTAATACTTGCCGTGTTCTCTCTTTTCTGGGGTGTGCGTTTGTGGTTTTTTTTTGTTTTGTTGTGTGTTTTTTAATGTCTTGTAAAAGTGCGGGCAACAATCGCTATGTAAACTTTGTTTCTGAAGTTCTGAGTTGAAAACAGGTGGGAATGAAGCACCTGCTAGTTTCTCCAAGCCCACCTCTTTGGGCAATAAAAAAATCAGACTTAACTTTATTTCTCCTTTTCTATATATTGATGTATTTTCCATGTACTTTTTACTGTTATCTTGTACTAAAGCAAAGTCTGTGTTACTAAAACAAAATAGTTCCCTTTTGGTAAGAGTTGGAGGCATTCACCATTCAATATACTGAGTCAAATTAGTTCTGTTAATATGCATGTTCTGAAGAGATGATTTTTTGGCCTCCTATTACAGCTTTTCCCTTTCCCTACCTCTGTTTTACAGATGTAGGGAATATTGGGATTCTTGGTTTGTTTGGTTTTTTTTGCATCTGAACTACTCAGAGGCCATGAGTTTAGTCACTCCCATTTTTCTAGTACTCAGTGTTGCAGAACTTGTTCTTACCAGCATGCTGAGAAAGGTGTTCCAAAGGGCAAAGGAACAGCCTGTAAGTTTAACTTTTTGGTGGCAAAACATGAACAAAACATAATTGTTGATTAGAGAATGTGGGATTTTTTTTCTATTCTGTAAAAGCCATTCTTGAGTCTCTTCTATCTTTTTGGTATTTTGCCTCTCAAGAGAGTTTTGGGATGAAGATGTGGAATTCCCTTCCTATTCTGCAGTTTATATCAAAGAGAGATTTATATTTAGCTACAGCTGTGATAAAAGAGCTTTTGCACATACAGACTTTTAAGGAGTTACTTGATTCAGCAGTAGAGAACGTTTTGGCCATTTAAGTTGGAGCTCTGTGATTTGAGGTATTGGATGAGGCTCCAAGTGACTTGGTCCAGTGGAAGGTGTCCCTGCCCATGGCAATGGGGCTGGAACTAGGTGATGTTTAAGGTCCCTTCCAACCCAAACCATTCCAGGATTCTGTGATTGTTGTCTACATTTTTCTAACATCTGCTGAGAAAAAAAGTTACCCGTCTAAAATAGAGGAAGTTTCCTAAAACCTGATGGTTTGGGCAGTGTAGTATAATAAAGCCAAAAGAAATCTGCAGGAAAATAATACTGAATAAAAATAAATTAATTCCTGTTTATTTAAATGTTTAGTTCATCATTTATTTGTCAAATCTGTACAGCCTCTGTTGACTAGGAGCTGCCCTTTAAGCTCAAAGAGCATGATATAGGAACGATATTTGCTGTTGTAGCCTTTTTCAAGATTTTCTGAGTAATCTCTCAAAGTCATTGGTGTTGAAACATTTGTGGAATTACAAGTGCAGAATCATTTCACTTTTTAACCCCGTGTTGTGACCTCAGTCTAAATTAAGAGAAATAATTAGAAAGCTATTTACTGCAGGGCTGTGCCCAAGGATAATTATGATAAAGATCCCTAAATGCAAGTGAGAATTTGCAGAATCTGTGTGCAATGGCGTGCAAATGCCATGAACTGTTCCTTCATATTGCTTAACTTTATCCTTTTTCTAATTTTATTTTTTAAGAGTTAATTATTAGAATTTCTGTTTTCAAAGAGAGATCATCTTTCCTGAAGGCTGCTGTTCAAAATGTTAAAATAACCCAACTGAAAGCAGTTAAAATTGACACCTCATGAGAACTTTTTTAACCATTTCAGCTTACTCGTTTCAGGTGATGCTGTGAGCACATGAATAGTGTGCAGGGACTCTTGGCTGCCTCTGTGATTTCCATCCAGAATTCCTGCTTCATCTATCCTGCCTGTCAAAACTGCTTTTCTAGGCTGATACTGGATTCCAGGAGGTATGTCCTGTTTTGGGGATCATGTACTGATTTCCATTAACTTGAGGGTGTCTGTTAGCTGAACACTAAACAAAGTGGTGAAAATCCAGCCCCTCCAGATCAAATCCTGATTTTATGTTTTTTTGTCTCATTCTGCATGTGTGGTGCACCTGGTAGTCCTGTGTGACTCTTCACTGAGTGCATGTCCAGAAAGGGATGAGCTTTCTTTTTTAATTGCAGTGGTGGGTGAAATCTCTGACACACAGAAGAACAGTAAATCAATGAATGTCAGCGCTAAATGGAAGGAGCTGACTTTATAAAACAAGGATATCTGTTGTTTCAAATGCTGAAGTACAAAATAACAGTGCTGTTTCTTGATTATTTTTTTAAACCTATGTATTTATATTCAAGCTGTAGGAAGAAAAATCCCAAACCCGAATGAAATGTGAAAAAAATGAGCACAGGGAATTCAAAATTGCACCCCAACAGTAAAAACCCACTGTCCCTTCAATTTCACAACAGGCTAGCATTTAATAAATCAGTAAAAGAAATCAGAGGCACTCTCTCATAGTACACACATCTTGCTCTGAGCCTTTGGTTAAGATTAATGCCCCAAGAAGTAAAGAATAAGAAAAAAAAATCTTACCATTTTTAATGGAATATTTGATACATTATAGTAGTAATGTTTACAGCTGCAGATAAATGCTTACCTCAGCAGTGATTTACAGAAGTTCATCTATTAAATCTTTTTTATCCTTTTACTGTCTCTTGTTAGGTTCAACTGTCTAAAATGTGGCTGCACAGGTGAAGCTAAAGATGCAAGCTACAGATATAGATTGTCCTTAAAGATTGCTGACACTAATGATTTGTTTGACATCACTGTTTTTGGAAGTTGCTTAGATCCATTCTTTGGGGTCACCGCAGAGAATCTGCAGAGGTAAGGAATAGATTGTCTGACCATATAGCTGCTGCTATTTATTCAGCCTAAAAAAACTGCAGTGAGCCTAAATGGTGGGAAGATGAGTGGGAAGTAACTGCTAAAGTGCTCCCTTCCAATATTTCCTTGGTACCCATCACCTTGAGAAAGTGTGGAAGTTTGTTTCTTCCTGAAATCTTGATGGTTTGAGATGGATTACTTCTAGGTAGTAGAAGAAATCCTCCAGTTGTCTATTGAAGGCTGCTACTACCTGTTAAGTGAGCCTCACTCCTTGGTTGGTTTGGCTTCTTCCTTACGTCCTTTCTCCTTTTTTTGAGATGATTGAATTTCCTTTGTTCAAGTAAGTTGGCTTTTCCAGGTGGAGCCTGTGGGTTTTCTTTTCTAACAGTTTGAATGTACCTTGTGGCTATTTGGCAGTATGACCAAATTTTCCTGAAGAAATAAGGGATTTCTAAGAAAGTCTGTTAGTCCTCAGAGCCTGACCACCCGCATTATAGGCTTCAGATTTTCTGAAGTGTGGAACAGCCAGGATGGGATATTCAGATAGATTCCCTGCTTCTTTCTCTAGTCTGTTATTTTCTCAATGCCTTGGCTCAAAGATGAATTGTTTGTTAATGGCATATTGGCAGCATTAATAACATGCTTGTGACAGGCATGCTGCCCTACAATGCTGTGCTGCAGTCAGCTGTGAAAAGCAGTTATCTCCATGTCTTACATGGATACTGCCGTGCTGTGAAGGCTGGGCAGGAAGGATATGTAAGGAGTAGCAGCATCTTGACCAGCATTGTACAGTCACAAAATCACAGAATCACAGAATTTCTAGGTTGGAAGAGACCTTTAAGATCATTGAGTCCAGCCCATGTTCTAACACCTCAACTAGATCATGGCACCAAGTGCCACATCCAGTCTTTTTTTAAACATATCCAGGGATGGTGACTCCACCACCTCCCTGGGCAGATGATTCCAGTATTTGACCACTCTTTCTGTGAAAAACTTCCTCCTTAATTCTAGCCTGTACCTCCCTTGGTGCAGCTTGAGACTGTGTCCTCTTGTTCTGTCTGTTGTTGCCCAGAGAAAGAGACTGACCCCCAGCTCACCACAGCCACCCTTCAGGAAGTTGAAGAGAGTGATAAGGTCACCTCTGAGTCTCCTTTTCTCCAGGCTAAACACTCCCAGCTCCCTCAGTCATTCTTCATACGGCTTGTGTTCCAAGCCCTTCTCCAGCCTCGTTGCTCTCCTTTGGACACGCTCAAGCATCTCAACATCTCTCCTAAACTGAGGGGCCCAGGGTCACTGTGTTGGCAGAGAAATCATGACCACGTGGGGAACGCCTGAAAGTTGTGTGTGTATTGAACTTGTTCACAGTGGTTGTTTTGTTTATTTTATCTCACTAACAAGTTAAGTGAACTAAAGAATTTAATTTATAGGTTCATGGTTTTCCTGTTTTCATTCTAAGTTTAGTTGAAGCTAGCACAAAATCTTTTTAGTAACATGTGTCCTCATTAGCACTATACTACAGCTAAAATGCTGTGTCAGGCTTCTTCCTCTGTTAGTCCAATACTTTTGTGTGTTTTTATTCCAGGTATATTCAAGACTTCAATCAGCTGTCAGGAGAAACAAGCACAGAGTCAACTGCAAGAGTGTTAGTTCAAGCAGTGGAAACCTGTTTCATTGGAAAAAGGTTTATATTTGGAGTAAAGGTAAATTTAATCCACATTATGGCCTTTCAGTGAGTTTCTGTAGCCAGTTAGGGGTATAGACAGACTTATCAAAGCTTCATGTACAACTTCTTTTTGAGAAAATGTAAGGCTAGGACATGAGAAGGATTCTGCTTCTGTTCCCCAAGACTTCTATGGTTTGGGGTTTTTTTTGGTGGGTTTTTTTTTTTTTTTTTTGAATGAGTCACATCCAAAAATCATGTTGAATGGCAGCAGTCAGCTTAACAGCTTGTCAGGGTGCTTTTTGGAGAGCCTGAGCAATGCCAGCTCCTGTGCATATCAGTAACAGCTTGGAGCCTGTAAAAATCATGTACAGTTGGAGCAAGAAACAGACTCTCTTTCCAAGCACTGTCCTACCTTTCCCATGCCCGTGTATTCTCCTTTCCAGTCTAAAATGTAAGGAGAAGCACATCCCCTTGTAGCATTTTAATATTTCTGGATTTAAGAGCATTTTCAAAATGTTGTTAAAGTACAGCTGTTCAACATCTGCATTGGTGGCTCTTTTGTGTGTTTAACACACTTTGAAATATTAGTTCTTAGCAAGATTTCTATACAAACAGTCTTCAAGGTTCTTTCCAAGTGGTGCTTATGTGAGTCATTTATATTATGAAATCTCTGAACTAAATCCTACCTGGCAGGTGTTTTGCCTCTCCCACAGGTTGTATCTGAACTGAGATTTTTCCTGGTGGACAGCATCTTAAGTAATGGAAGTTGGAGGACTTAATGGATTAACTTTACTTACCTGGAACCCTTGACCAGGTCTCTGGGCCTGATGCCTTGACAAATATAACTAATCCTAGATATCACCAGCCTTGGGGCTGCTCCTGCACACGCAAGAGCTGAACACACAGTCAAAGACTTTGTTCAGCCCTTGGCTTTAGACATTTCTGTGTAGTTGTGTTCAGCTGTGTATATGTCCCAGATATTACTCAGAATTAGCATAACATACTTTTTAAAGGCTTACCTATGAGGGCGTTGTCCTTGGCTAACAGCCTTCAGCCTCAAACCGTGCACAGACTCAGGGAGGAGGAGCGTTGTGGGAGATAACTATTTCTGCTTTTTGGCCTCTCTTAGCTTTGCCAGACCTTGAGGGGTAGATGAGAAAGGGTTTATCCACTTCTTAAAATGTGAGCAAATTCCCTCTCTGTTTAATGTAATTTTTTCGCCTGTAATTTCAGTGTAGAGAGAAGCAGGTTTTATAAAGAATTGCAGTTGAAGCTCCTTTGAAACACTGCTCTCTAAAAAAATCTGAGCAGATAAAGGCCGAAGCTTATTTCCCTTTCATGGATGCAGTGCACAGAAAGTACCACGCTGGCTTTGGCAGCTGAGCTGCCAAGTCAAGTGTCTGCTACCAGAGTGCTTTGTTTCAAGTGCTGCCCAGTGCCTCCTAGATAAAAGCAAAGCACTGGCCTTAGGCTGCCAGCCATTCACACTGAACTGCACTAGAGGAGGCCCGGAAGCATTCAGTGCCCTAAAGGGAGGAAGAAATTTTCTGTGAAGTCCTTTCTCAGAGTTCTTGGTTGTTTTTCCAGCTCCAAAACTCTGTAATTGCAACAAGCAAAGAACCTCTCACTCTGGTGCCCTTTACAGCCCTTGCCAGGGTTTATTTCCCAGGGAGGACCTTGTGTGACAGACTGTTTTGTATTCTGTCTCCTGCAGATCCTGACAAGAAGGGAGATCTAAACTTACGCCTGACTTCAAAGACATGTGTTAATATTTTTTTCTCTAAGTTGATTGATTTTTGTTTTCTTTCCCCCCACCCAGGTTTGTGCAAGGGAACATGGAGGGCATTCTGCTGCCAGCAGCATCTTGCAGAAGTGTTCCAGAATTAATAGAAGTACAAAAAACCTTGTGGCGTGCCAGATCTTCCCGCCGAATGCTGCTGTTCCTGGCTTTACTGTTATCAGCTACTTAGATCGTCTCCTGCAGTTGGCAAAATTCAGGAGCTGTAAGAACAGCTCATATTTACCTGATGCGTCATCAGCTCCCATAGATGAACCTCTCAGTGAGCTCAGCAGCTTGTCTAGCCTGAGCAGGAGCTCCTGTTTTGTTCAGTCTAGTGGCAGGGAAAGTTTTTTAGGGTGCTGGCAGCAATCCTTAAGTCTGACTTCATCTGTTGCTTGGGTAACAGCGGAAGACTTTCCCACTCTGGAAGTGGGAAAGCTGGTGAGTGAACAGCATGAACAAGAGGAGAAGCCTGTCTCTGCAGAATTGGGCAGTGTAAGCCTAAACAATCAAACTCTTTGGGACTCACAGTTTCTGATCCCTTCTGTGAAGGAAGGGGATAAAGAGAAGCATAATGAATCGAGTTCACAGCTTAGTCGGACTGATGGTATCTCTGCAACTGATAAATCGGAGAGGGTTTCCTCTTCAAACACCAAATGTTCATATGGAAACAGTTCCAAGTTGTTACAACATCCCTTGGAATCTGAGGTAAAAAACAATTACCCAAAAACTAATAGTAGAAATCATTGTTACAGAGAAAAATCCCACAAGGCCCTTGTTTGCAAGAGAGATGCCTCAGCTCCTAATCACGTAAATGTAGCTGGAGTGTCTCAGATGGACTCTATGCTTTGGGAAGAGCTCCCATTCTCAGAAAGCCTAAATGAATTGTTAGCCAGAATAGAGGATGGCAGGAGTGCTGTAACATCACCCAGCTTTGATGCAGGCAAACTTGTCCATCTTGAGAGCAGCAAGTTGGGTGTAAATCTTAACAAATCATATTCCAGGCAATCTGTAGGTGATTTGCCTGCAGCCAGTGTCTCAGGGAGGCTCATGCCACCAGCAGGGAATGACAGTTGGGAGACCACAGTGTTTGCTTGTCTTCAGTCAAATGCAAACCCTCCGAGTGATATCTCACAATATGAGTCTTCCCTTAGTGATTTATCTTCAACCCTCAAGGAAGGTGGAGTGTCCCTGCCAGTTACACCAGAGCCTTCTGTTTCTCAGAGCAGATGTGTGCGGTCCAAAGAAGCAAATAATGACCCTGCAAATTCATCTTGGTCTTTTATTAGGCTGCATGGAGAAACCTCCTGTTCGAAAAAGAGCAAGACAGCCACCTGTGTGCATTCTGCATGTGAAAGCTGTTTAGCTTGTGAAAATAAAGAAAACTATTCTACACCAAGCCAAAAGACAGATCTTACACTCACAGGGGCCCAGGTCGCTGATCCACCAACTCCCAGCAATGCAAGAAGTATATATAAAAGAGAATTAAAACCATTGACAGAACTGTCAGATAATACCTTCAGAAGTGTTAGTAGGAAAGAGCTGCAGTGGAACAACATCTTCCCTGAAGGCAGCTACAATGCTTCTGCTGATCTCTTTGATGCAAGTGTAAGAGATGTAGCAAAACCTGTGGAATTCTTAAATAAATCATGTAGTTCTTTAATACAGGAAGATACTCTGACAGAGGAGGTCGCAGCTGAATCGGTGCTTTCTCCTGGAGGTGTTCCTTGTAACAGTTCAAAACTGAGCTCATCCCTACCCAGGTCCCCTCGTGCTTTTAGCAAGCACAGTACACCTGTTACTTACTCCTTTTGGGATTCAGAATGCAGTTCAGTTTGTGCTCAGGACTTCGTTCCTTATTCACAGTCAACTCCTATGACAAAACCTCTGCAGAAACTATGGCCTGTTGGGGAAAGAAGCTCTATGGTCACCCTCTTCACCCCTAAAAATCCCACTAAAATCCATTCCAAAGGCAAGCGGTCCAGGTCTTCCTTTCAGAACACTCTGCTGCAGCAGCTTACTGGCAAGTTATTGAAACGTGAGAGACCAAGGAACAGGAAAGACAAAGAAAGTGGTAGCTCTGCTTCCCAGAAGTTCCTGAGCAGCCAACTGCCTGCCACCTTGGAGGAGTGGATCCCTCCATCTTCAAGCAAAGGGCTGAAACCAACTGCCTCTTTAAATTTGAAAGCAGTTAGCTGGGCTGCTGACTTGCAATCTCCTTGTGGGCACACTGGCAGGAACCCTATTTCTGAAAGGAGAAGGAGCAATGAAAATGATGAAAATCTCATCCAAAATGAGAGAATAAGCCCTGGGGACAGAGCCAGGATTCTAACAACTCCTTTATTCGCAAGTGTCACCAAGACCCTGTTTTTAAATGACCCTGTCCTTAAAACTTGTTCCCCTTCAGAAGGTGAGAATCACCAATCAGGTGGAAATTATTCAGGGGTTGTGTTGGAAAGGCCAACTGTCTGGTCCCCTGAGCTGTTCTTCCAAGCACGGACCCCTTTTTCTAAGAAGCCAAAATACTAGGAAGGATACATTTCTATACTGTGTTCTTTTAATTATTTTTTTTTAACTTTTGGAAAGGATCTGGTGGAAGAAAAGAGCTATTTTAAAGTTAAATTGTTTCTACACCTGTCAGCATATGTCTTGCAAAGAGGAGTTAGGTTTATTTTCAGACCTTTGTACCATAGAGATGAGGGAAATCAGAATTTGTAGTTACTATATTTTCTTGAAAATTAATGAGGATGTGCAATAAACACTTTTGTAAATGTTGAGTATTGAATAGATATCACTTCATAAAGTACATGTAGGTGAAGTGTTTTAATGTTCACTGCTGTCTTTTCATCACATGAGCAGCACTGGAATCCATATCCACTCCAGATTCTTGCCTGGTGACTCTTGGGAGAAGGGCCAAGTTTTCATCGAAGATTTGATGGTGCCTTGTATCTTGTATAGCCCATTGGGATCCTGTGACAGCCTTGAGTTGGGTGGAGGGGGGCATCCTGAGAGCTTAGTAGCAGCTCCCAGTTTTCCTACAGGCTTTTTCAAGTTAACAACTGCTAGTGGCAGATTCCTGACAGCGTCTTCCCTCTCCTTGTTTTAAGGTTTACTGTATCCCACATCCAAACCAGCTGCATTTAGGATCATTGAACAGACAATTCTTGGATCTGCTGCTTGTAAGTCAGGTCCTGTAGAAGGATGTGGGAATCTGGTGACACAGGATCTAAGCAGCCTGAAAATGCTGACATTTTGGATTGAGTGAGTGTTTTAAGTTCCTACTGTGGCCCAAGGGGGTGAAGGGGATGCACCACACTTGTAGAACTAGAAACAGACCTAAAAGAACTTGCTATGACTTTTTCTTTTGAGGTATAAAATGAATGTGAACCATTCACATTGTGACTGGTGTCAGGGAGGGGTTACTTGGTTCCTTCTCAGGTGCAAGGCAGATGTTTTTATCTTCCTATGTTTGAGGCCTCATATAATTTCTACAGCATCTACTTAAGCCTCCATCTTTGTTCAGTGGAGTTTTTTAAATGAGATACAGCCTCTCCTGCCAAGGGTGCAGATGTGCTGAAGCTGCAGGCATTCCTGTAGGCTGACCCAAGAAAAAGTTACACATGGTTATGCAGCAGGTCTGCACAGGTAAATTCCTTCTACAAAGCTTTCTCAAGTCAGCATTGTTGGTTTGGTTATTTTTTTCCCTCCTTATTTACAGTTGAAATCTAGGCACAGGTTCAAAGACTTGCCTGGCATTGAAAGGACATGGAGCACAGCTCTGAAGATCACTGAAAGACCTTATCTCTTCTTGCTGTCCCCAGCAAGAATCTCAAGCACACCACAGAAGTTCCTCTGGTATGTAAGGATCCTGCAACAGCAGATGGCAGTGGAAAGAGGTGCAAGATTTCTTCTGACAGGTCCAAGCCTAGAGCTCTGCAGTCCCTGAACCCTAGACATAAACAGAAGAAAAAGGAACATCTTGTTACAGCAAAGAGAGAAAAAGAGCAGAATTAGACATCACAATTTCTAACAATGTTTAATTGATAAGCTGATAATGTTTTTAAACTGACCAAGGGGAAATTTAGGTTAGACACAAAGAAAAAATTCTTCACCGTGAGGGTGGTGAGGCACTGGCACAGGTTGCCCAGAGAAGTTGTGGATGCCCCATCCCTGAAAGTGTTCAAGGCCAGGTTGGATGTGGCTCTGAGCAACCCAGTCTGGTGGAAGGTGTCCCTGCCCATGGCAGGGGGATTGGAACAGGATTTTTAGCATCCCTTCCAACCCAAAACCGTTCTGTGGTTCTGTGACCAAGGTAACCTGTGAGTGTAGTTGCTTGCTAAGCGCGGTAGCAGTGACAGCAGAACATGGCCGGGCTCTGCTCTAAAGGACGCAGAGCTGCCTATGCAAGGCCTCCTGGCACAGCCAGCAGAAGTTACAAGGGCTTTGCAAGCTGCTGCTGAGTTGTCCAACTGAGCTTTAGCCTAGCAAATCAGCGCTCCAAAACCACACCAGGGCTGCTTCAGTCAGGGTAGGGCAGGGCTCCAAGGTGAGGCCAAGTGAAAAGGCCTGGACTCTTGCCTGCATTTACCAAGTGCTGTGCCTATTGAAAAGATTTTATGTATTGCAAATAAAATCCAGCTTGATGAACCCTTGGGGCAAGTGGAAAAGGAGTAAGAAATGTTGCCTGCCTGGAAATAAATCTGCGTGTATAGCTTATGTAGAAGAATTGAAGTGAAAGACAGCATTACTCATACCCAAATCACTGAGCATAGGGAAGGCAATACAGAAAAGGTACAGAAAAGGTTTTAAGATATAATAACACTTGAAACCCAATTTTTTTCTACTACAGCACATAATAGGGTACTGCAGTTATCATTGGCTTTTTAAGCGCTCCCTTGTAATGAACTGGACAGATACCCACTCTGTCACCAGGAATTAGAGCTGATCCAAGTGAGACACCAGAGACTTGATGCAGCTGGCTATGAAACACTGCTAGAGCTTCTACTTCATATACCTGACAGCATCTTGACATGAAATGTTTAGTCCAGCATGAGTGATTTTTTTTTCAGCAGACAATTCATTGACATACTAGGGTAAGTGATAGCTTTGGTGCAGGCTGATGTGATTATAATTATAAGCTTGTACAAAAAGACTAAAGCTCAGCATGTTTAATTCTGAGGGTAATAAAACTCCCAAAAATGCACACTGGGTTTGTGATTGATTCCCTATGCATAGAAATCCATAAATCAAGACTAGATTTTAAATTAGACAGGACTGTCTGTGCCATACCATTGAAATTAAAGCAGGGCACTCAGATCTCCTGTGCTTTGTGCAAGAGGACGGCACACAGAGTGAGAGCAAAAAGTATTGTTGTGTGACAGGCCCCTGTCAGCAAGATGACACCTTCTGGGCAGAGCTCCCCACATGCTCGGCAGGGAGACTTTGACCATGAGAGGACGGAAGAGAGGCAGAAAAAGCTCTCTTGCTTTCTCTCCTGTAGTCAGTCAGCCTTGCATGTCTTCCCCTGGGCAGCTTGTTCCCTTTTTGCAGGGGGCCTTTGTGTGCTCCCATTCCTTTCACCCTCAGCAAAGCCTGGCACAGGCTGTACCCTTGCTGCTACACCTGCTGAACAAAAAGAAGGTTGCACATCCCACTGGTTACATGCTCCTTGGAAGGAAGAGCTGCCACTCTTCCCATGCCACTTACCTTTCCCCAGGAAGAGTTTGGTCTGTTTTCTCCAGCCTACCCTCCAGCCCTCCTTTCTTTCATAAATATTCACTTCCCAAGACGTCTGAGCATCTGAAGGATGTTTCCTTCCCCTCCCTTTGCCTCGTACCTACCTAGCAGCATACAGGGACTTTTCCCTATCCAAATACCTCCCTGTTCTCACTGACTCAAATTGCCAGCTTCCTGGGGAAGGAGGAGCAGATGGTCCAGCCCTCATGTCAGACATTTACCAAGGAAGGAGCTTCAAGGTCAGCGGAAGCAGCAATAAAAGACACATGGTGTCTTCAAGCTTCACAGCTTGTTTCTCAGTGTGTTAGCAGGAGTCATCTTTGATGTGGGGCAGAGCACAGGGGAGGAAACCTGAGCCCCAGAAGAAGTCAGAGTATGAACTGAAATGTATTTATCAAAAGACAAAAGGCTTAAAATGGGAGATCTTGTCCAAAAGGATTTTAGGCCTTGAGGAAGGCAGGTCACTGGGCAACTCCAGTGGAGTTCAATAGGATGAAAACAAGTTGAAGGCTGAACAGAAAGAATGGCATTAAAAAACGAAAAAATGACTAGGTCAAAGAATAAAAGACAACCAAAGCATCCAACCATCATCCGGCATGTATCCTACACAAATCCAGCATCTTGCATGAACAAGAGTTTAACCTGCCACAGGTTTACAAGGTCAGTGGGTGGATGGTGCCTCTGTCAAAGGCCACCCTCTAGTGCCTGATGCCGGCATTTCTTTGCCATTTCAAATCTATAATTTCTCCTACTTTGAGGTTTTTTTTTTTCTCTTCTGCTGCAGAGGGACCTTGCTCCCATGGGCAGCAGCTCTACATCTGCTCTTCTTGTGAGGTCTCAGTGCTGCAAGAGCCTCAGTATGCTCAGCACAAGCAGAAAATCCTCAGTAGCCGTTCATTTGCTGGTCTAATGTCAAATCATGTCAGTTGAATGTTTTGTATTTAAGGCAACTTTGCTTTGCAGTCCAAATCAAAAACCAAACAAATCCAACACTTTAGACCCCAAGTGGAAAGGATTAAACATTTATTTACATACAGATACACATGTAAGCAATTTCTAAGTATAAAAAGGACATTACAGATAAATGTGAAGCATCATACATTCATCATCCTGGTCATCCAAAACACATTCCTTTCTCAAGCCCACTGTACCACACTTGACCACAAGAACTTAAAGAAGAGACAAGCCAAATGTTTCTGACACTGAATGATTCACAATTTGGTGATTTGCTAACACCTATACCCTCCCCAAAACCAGCACCCCACCAACAAGATCAATTGTCTGACCAGCTGTAGTGCATTTTCTCCACTGAAATGGTTGTGCTTGATCAACAAAAACCACATCCTCTCCTCATCCTTTGGGCCAAATGTTTAGGAATGAGGGGTCTTGCTAAAATTCTGTACATTGTGCTAAATTCACAATTGTTGGGGAAAAGACAGCAGACCTTTGTGGGAAAAAACTCCAACACAAAAAATTCCTTTAATGCTGGGACTTCTCTGGCATGGAACTCACAAACAAAATGCTGCTGTTAGTGCTTAAGCAGATTTTTAAACTACAATTCAAACTATAGTTGATGGTGTAAAATATACTTTGTGCATGCTGTAAAAGAAATTGTGTTTCAATGTTGATTTGATAGTAATCAAAGCTGAGGGTAATTCAGGTTTTCTCCTGAGGAAATGAAGATGCCTTTGTAGCATCTCTGAAAATTATCATAGCTTTCAGGAAAGAGGAAATGTTTTAGATTCAAAAGTCTAAAGGTAATGCCGAGCATGACAAACTTGTCAGTTAGATAACATTACAAAGGGAAACAAGCCAGTAAACATAAAATTAAAATGCCTACTCAAAGTATTAATGAATTCAAATGAGAACGGGGTGAGTCTTTCTGTATAGATCAAAAGCAGTTTGAAAAAAATCTCATGATCTGCAAATTCACAGAACAGCCAAATATGTGCAGCAGAACAGAGTGAAATGGAAATAAAAGAGCAAAAAGAGCCTTGTCCTATATTGACAGCTGAGTGACTACAGCTGCTCCAATCTCAGGGTTTTGGGGTTTTTTTCCCTTTTGTAAACAGCTGTGGAGAATAAAATGGATGTGACATATCTGCAGTGCATCTTATTATGCTAAAAACTATGGCATATTTTAAACTACTTCCCTAATATCCAGAGATATACTTGTCACTCCCCATCAGCATAGTAACAAGCTCTGGGCTTGCTCCATACTCTCATTAGAGGGCCTTTTCTCCACTAAAATGTTGGCTTCAGAAGTTAGTTTTCCCCCCTTCAGTGCTGGCTGTGTGTGGGGATGAGTGGTAACCCTTTCTTCCCAACAGCCTGTAGGAGCTGAGGCAATGGCAGTGCCTGAAACCACAGCAGCTCTCCCCACCATAGACCAAGTATGTTATTCCCCCTCTATTAAAATGTAAAACTGGCATTCCCTGTCCTCTGCTTGCCCTTCTGTAAAGGCTCAGCTGTTGGGAGACTGCACTTACTAAAGCTCTCTGGCAATTATGCAACCCCAGCCCTCCGGAGACATTCACAGCACCCTCCCTCCCCAGCGACAGCTCCTCCTCCACACCCCCCTCCCCAAGTCTCACTGGATGGAGAGCAGCACCCACCTACTCACTAGAGAGCGACTCATTTGCACCAAACTCCCATGAATTCTGAATGTCTGAATCTCTTTTATTGGTCCTGTAAGATGGGAAGTATTCCTTACAGGGTGTTCTGGCTGGAAGGGGCTTATTGAATTATTAACTTTATGTCCGTAGTAAGAAGCTTGAGGTGGCACAGAAAATGAGTCTCTGCTGCTCTTCTTTCTAACTAAAGCAGGAGTCAGATCTAGTGTTTCATGCAATCAGACCATCCCTCCCACAGTGCTTGAGGCATGAGCAGTAATTAGAGAAGAGCAGATTCATTAATGAGGGGTGCTTGAGGAATCAAGCTTTGAGAAGTGGCGAGGTTTGCATTCGTGTGACACCAGACACTCCAGAGCCCTCGACTGCTGTCCATGAAAGCATAAGAATACTTTTAACATCCCCTCTGCCCCAGGGAACCGTGCACAGCTAAAACCATGACTGACAGAGGTTTTGGCCATGTCATTTTTTGCCTGAGGACCAGGCCTACAGAAAATGCTCACCAGGGACACCACCACTGTGTACTCACAAGCATGCATGTCCTTGAGAATGTTATCCTAAGATAAGCATAAGTGGAAAAAGCAAAGGTGCAAATGTAAAACTGGCATCTGTTTTTGAGTAATATTGTAGCAGTAACCAGAGGTAAAATTATCTTCTGGGCTTACTGGAAAAGGATAACTTGTTCAAAAAATGTGGTCACATCCACCAAGTCCTAATTGCAAGTTATTAAGGTGAAGACAGAGACAATCTCTGAGTCTTGTAAACTCAGTTCCCGTTCATCCAGACAGAGAAGCTGAGCTGTTGATCCTGGCTGTGGTCTTAAAACCAGTTTAATTTTTCACAGACAACATTTACAGCCTGTATTACACTCATTGCCACCTCATTTTCTGCTCTGAGTTATCTTTCCCCAGTTATCCCATTAACTGTATTTGAAGGAGCAAGCTTTATAGATGAGGATTTTTTTCTGGATATGTGGCTCCCACTGGGAAAGAAACACACACCTGTAACTCACATGGCATAGTTTTTACTTCTGGTTTAAGTTACAGCTCTTTGACATGAGGGGAAAGGTTGTGATGGCATCTGTGAGTGACAACAGCTGGTGATCTATCCCAGCTGGATATGGTTCAGTACAGCAAAGGCAACTTCGGGTCAGGTGAGTGAGGTGGTGATTAGAAGGGTAAGTCAGAGCAAGGCAGCTGCTGCTTTGGGAGCCCTGCATCATGGTCAGCATGATTACCCTGCTGTCTGCTTTCCCAGCCAAGACAAATCCTAAACTGAGGCAGATGTGAGGTCAGTAACATTTAATGGTACATTTAGCTACAGCTCAAGTGGATGATTGCATTTCAAAGACATCACCAGTTCCAGTTGAGGCTGCTCTGCTTAGGATGCTCTTCATGCTTATAAGAAATCAAGCTATTGTTTCACCACCATTCATCATCATCATAAGACAAGACTGTCCTTCAAAATGCTGATCCTCGAACAGCAGCTACAACAATTATTACCCACAGCAACAAGAGGATAGAACTGGGTGATGTCAAACCCAAAATTTGCTGAGAGGACATAGTTTATAAAAAGAGGAAGAAAATATGTTGATTTGACAGGATTTTCACTACCAGAATGGATTGGAGTATTTCCTTTGGCTCCAGAGGGTTTTCTGGTGAGCCCTTATGTACAGAGACATTTAGAAAAGGATGGAGAGTTTCCATACTTGCTCACTAGGAATTCACAAAATATCCTCTAGAAACACCTTTTTCTAACTGAATTGACTCAAAAAAGGACTTTGTTAGTAGAGTTCATAGGAGCCAATCACAGAAGGATATTTGGTGCTTTGACACTAAAAGTGAGCAATGCAGAATCTCAGACTAAATTTCAAAGCAAACCTTTATGAAAGCCCAGAGCAATCAAAACTGAATCTATAGATGCAATTTTAAAAGAGGATGGGATAGAGAAATGAGCATGTGGAGCCATCTCTTTACTCGCATTTTCTACTCCAGAGTCATCTTTCCATTGCAGAAATGATTGTAGCATTTATTTCTGCCCCACAGCTGGGAAAGGGTTTCTGTGACGGTGTCCCCAGCCATATCTGACCCCAAGGGCACCACAGGTTCCCAAAGGGCAGCATATCCTACATGTTTGCTCAGCCTGTTTCAATAGCTGGAGAATTTCACCTATTTTCCAATTGAATTCAGTTTCTGACTGCAGGAATCATGCCAGCTCAACATTTCAGACTGATTTACAGACAGTCCTTCATACTGAAAAGAGAAGACAAGTGGAAAAGCAGCTGAACAAACAGCAGTCCTTAGGGATAACAAACAAAGCAAAACCCAGTGGATTTGCCTCTAATTGCATCCCTTGTCAGCAAAAACTCTGGAAAGCCTCTTGTCCCACTTGTGTGCACCCACCGTGCTTCTGCATCACTAACTTCGACTTTTCCTCTTTTCAAATCACTGTCTCCTGTGTCAGCCCCAGTCTGATGCTGAAGGAATTCGATAGCCATTAACTGCTCAACCTAGACTAGTGGGATCCAACTGTTACTAACACAGCAATCTCAAAAAAAACACAAGCAGCACCAGCAGGCTGACAGATTTTAGGGGCTGTTTCATGTGTTCTATAGCAAAGAACAAAGTATCTTGCCTGAAAATTTGTCACATGTGGTTTTCATTAAACAATGATCATAGAGCCATTTAGAATTCAGCACAAACACGTATCTCACTGCATGTTCAAACAGCTTACCTGGAGGTCAAACTTCAGGGTTCGAGGTAGGAAGAGGCACCCAGCATGCCCTTTCTTTACAGAGATCATAATTTCACTTTTTCCGTCTTATTTCTTTAACCTGAAGGGTTTTTTTTAATTTGGGTTTTTTGTTCCCTAGCATTTTCATGGGGGAATGCAAATATGGATAGAAGGGAGTCATGGCTTGTCTCAGCAAACTCTGTGTCTACACACAATGCAAAACTTCACAGCAAGTACTTCATACCCAGCCATCTGAAGCACTGAATGTTTGGTGGTTTACTCAAGATCAGTCTGACTGAATCAGTGGCTCCCACTGGAAATCAAGAGTTTAGACCATCCCATTTTCAGAGATGCTTCTATTAATCTCTGCTAACAGGCTTGCTAGATTAAGCAAACAGCTGTTGATTGTACAGTATTGGCTTCTGCTTGGACATAATCATTGTGCTAAAAATGTCACAAAGGGGTCTCATTACAGGACTACTACAAAAATTTACATTCAGCCAGAAATAAGGTTACTCCATGGCTGTGAATATATCACCCTCAAAACCCATTCAAATCCAGCAACCACACTAAAAGCTTGGCTCTTGTGATAGTAGAGAACGTTCCCAGTCGAATTTGGCCCCATTATATCAATTCTGCATGGGTTTTGGATACTTTATTCAGCAAGCATCATAAGGCTTTTAGTGACAGTTCTCTCAAAAATCTAGCAAGGTGTTTAGTTGGAGAGCTGATCATCACACAATTGGGATTTTTTTATTTTTCAAGATTCTGCAGTTGATAAAGTTCCTTTTCCGGTTGGGAAGCCTCCAGCAGTGGGTCAGACTGCAGAAGAGAAGAGAAGCCCTCAGTGCTACAAGGAAAGTTTGGCTGTATGCACTACAGAGATATTCAGAGGTGTACAAAAGTAACTCCAGGAAAGGAGTTACTACAGTAAAACACCACCTCTTCAACAAGAGGTGTGTCTGCAAACAGCAGAGAGAGAGGCGAGTCTCAAACTACAGCTTTGGTTTATGACTGCGTAAAAAGCATTGCACATACCACCATTGTTTCCTTTCAACTTTTTAAGTCTACATAGAATAAACACTGAAAGGAATCAGTTCAAATTTGACTGGAGAATCAGGTCATTTACTTGAACATCAGCCCAACCGCAGCATTCCACCCCACCACAAAAGCACACCACTGTCTGGAGATGGAGTCCTTACACAAAGATTCACTAGCAATAAAAAGAACCAGTGCTTTGAGGTTGCTAGTAGACAGCTAGCCTCCAAAATAGTCACCTACAGCTTAGGAAAGCACTGGGAGAAGATTCAGGCTTCTAGAAATCACAAAGTAAATATCCAAGAAAACAAAGTTAGCAGTTTCTGCTATTTGACCAGCTCAGTTTGTTCAGTTGTGTTCCAGCTCCAGAAGTGATGCAAGGAGCACTTTAAAATGCATTTATAGTGCTACTCGGCAGGGATGAAGAGTACCTGCCCAGCTTTGATCTTTCTGGATACCAGGCTGAGTAACCCATGGGTATTTTATTGGGCAGTCTCCTTCCTCCTTGATTAAGCTGATCAAAGAGCCCTGCCCTATTTGTTACCAATTATATGCTGACAGGTCCAGCTTCAGGGACTAAGACCTACTACAAATTAAATGCACATGGTATTGATTTTTAACTTGAGTTTTACCTGCCATGGAATACCCTGAGCCCAGCTCTAAAGAACTACCTAAGAGCTGTGCAGAATCAGCTGTCCTGGAGTTGGCCGCTCTTCACAAGCTCAAATGAAGCTGCATTCGGTGATTTGGGGAATGCTCAAGAAAAAAGATACTGCTCTTCAGCACAGATCACATGGTCCAGTTACAGCAGAAGCCACCAAGTCCCACACATTTCCAAATCCTCCGGATTACAACATGAGCAGAGGCTGAAATGGACCAGAGCAGAGCAGTAGATGACGTGTCCCCCAACATCTCACACTTACAGAAGCTCCTTGCTAAATGTTACCTAAATGACAAACAAGCTTCATACCACAACTTCTACATCTTCCTTTTACCACTAGTCATAAAAATGACCCAAAAATAGCAAGAAAATATTAAAAATGGCCATATGACAAACCAATCCCCCCTCTCTGACACAGAATCAACTTACTGTTACATATCAAAGGCACAACATGATACAGCCAAAAAAAAATCTTTCCAAGAAACAAAAAAAGCATTTCAAAATGCCTCATTTTTTAAATTGCTATTTTTTAACAAGTACTTACTGGCAGCTTTTTATATCAATACAAAAGCTCTGTTATAATCTTCAGTAAAAGCCAAATAATATTAAATTGATTAACTCTAAATTGCAGCATATCACAGCCAGGTAATCGCCAGGAGAGATTTATCCAGATTAGCTAAACTGAACTCAAACTCCTAAATGTAATTGTTTATGTGCGCATTCACTATCTCCTGATTTCGCTTCCATGCCGACATGTAAATTTGCAATGCATTGTATGGCACTAGAGGTGGAGTAACATCACAAACTCCAGGGTGCTTCCACTTCAGAGCTTCTGTAGGAAGAAGTTGCCTAAACAGTTACGTGTACCAGAGTTTGGGATTAAGGGTTAAGGGTGCAAAGCATCAGGTAAATAAAATGACTCTACAGCCCTGAACCTAAAAGCTACCCTTACAGAGAGACCAGATACCAAGAAGAGACCTTCAAGAGCACCTTTGAGAGCAGTTCCACAAGGTGAGAGCTGGGATGGAGCAGCATGGAAGGACACCATTTGCAACCCATTGCTACTTCCACTTAACCATCAAACAAACCCTCCACAAATCTGTACTCCTGCCTTCCAATGAGAGCTGTACCTACAGGCTTTGTTTTCCAGCTGCACACATTGCAGACTGCCACTTCAGACTGTGCTTCCTTTGAACCCTTGTACGCCATCCATGCACGCACAAGACTTTGGTCGTGTCTGGTGCCCTTCCACCAAGTCCACCAATCATCTTTCCCAAGGCTAATTTTTTACATCAGGACATGACTAATTAGAGGAGGAATGGTTAATTTATTTATTTATTTTTATTTTTGGAAAGTCTTTTCATCCTTTGTTGGATATCAAAGAAGCACACAGTCCTCTCATACTATGTTCAGGCCTAGAAAAAGAGGTAATGAGATTTTTTTATTTTTATGAACAGTGCTTATTAGTGTTTTTTCCTAACCAGTCTAAGTTACACATTCAGAAGACAGTAATGTGATAAGACTACATTTGGCCTATGGAATATTTGCTGAACTGCTAGCACCAAAGGGAGCGACTGAGCCGTATCCATGTCTTCTTCAATCTTGAAAACGCTGCTATTTGTAACATTTTTGTTTATTCCACGTTCATGAAAGTGCCTGTAGATGAGAGACACAACACTATTTCAAACACCAGAGTCCTCCAAGAAGACACAGGGGCAGATGTTATGTACACATCCTACAAGCTCGCCCGCTGACAGCCCAGAAGATTGCCAGGGTAGTCCAAAGTCAGTGTTCATTGTTGCGTTTCTCCTTACTTTGTTTTACTTTAAAAAGGATCAAACACATTGATCTGTAAGAGAGATTTTGATCTCTTCAGTATCTTCAAGAAAGGCTGGTCTACTCTCCAACAGAAGGAAACAAAACAGCTCATGTTCTGCATTACATGGAGCACTTGTGCAACTCTTCCTTTTCTGACCTGCTCCACAGACTGCAAGATAAATGAAATTTAAACTCTGTTGTATTCTGCTACATTGCCATGCAGCTGGAACCATCAGCCTGCCATGCTTCCAGGACTGTAACCTGACTCTGAGTAAGCCAGATGGGTCTGATTGGCAGGAACTCCTTCAAGTAGATAAATCCCAGCATAGAAAAAAAAAATCCACTTGGCCCATGGGAGAAGGGGCAATCACATGCCAGCTCTTTAATTAAAATTACAGCAAGTCAAGTAGCTGATACTTTTCCCCTCTCCTGGTAAGGGGGACGAGACATTGTTCACAAGGGTGTTCTGTCGTGCCTCGCTGATCAACCGGCAGGCCAAGTCCAGGAAGAGTTTTTCCACATTATCCGATTCTTTTGCTGATGTTTCCAGATAGTACATGTCCTGTGCTTCAGAAAACTCTGCAGCTCTTTGCTGGGAGACTTCCCTCTTATCAGCTAAATCAATCTTATTACCTGCATTGATGAAATATTTTAGAAAAGGAGTTAATTTCAAAACCAAGAGAAACTGAGGTCTATAAAGGATAAATAAGAGTTGGGTTTGATATATGTATTTGGACAATGGTTTGGATATGTAACTCCTAGTGCTTGCTCTTCCCTCCAAATAATGGATTCCCCAAAACACCCAAGTCCATTTAATATCAGCTCATGTAATGAAATATGCCCTGTAAACATCCAAGCCAGTAAGCTTTAATTTAGCACCAGTGCATCTGTTTGCTGCTATCAACCAACATTAAAGGATTTCCATGCTAACATCAATTGAAAATTCTCCTGTGCTTGCTCTGAGGAGCACTTAAAATGTCAATAATAGCATATGAGACACTGAATGTGATATTCATCATGTTGTTACGAGCTTTTTAAAAAGCCTGACATGGAAGGAAGGTTCCCTATTTCAATATTCCAGTATAGGAGTTGGCTGTGGAGGCCGGAAGAGGGATGGGCTTCTGGGGGACTTGCAGAGTGAGGTGGGGTGAGAAACCAACCCTTTGGTTCAGAGAGATCTGTCTGGCAGAGAGTTAATTAAAGCCTCAAGCCAGCATCTGATATGATTATCCACTACTGCTGGCCACTTAACTTCAAACATGTTTCTGCTGTGAATCAATCTTACAATGATGGTAACAGACCAGGACCTGCAATAACAGGCTGCTCTGTCCACAGACTCAGCAGGTTCAGGAGGAAACCTCTCCTGGCCCCACTCCTACCAGCAATTTTGTGAGAGCTCATAGGAGGAAAAGGTGGTGTTTCCCCCAGCAAGTCTTCTCTCATTGCCTCCCCTCATCTGAGATCACCTTTCCCAATAAAGCAGTGTCTTGTACCCACTACCTGCACTGAAGTTACCCTTCTAAACAGATTATTACTCAAGACAAGGGATTTATGGGTGTAACCATCTTCAAAGGGTGTGTTATGACTAAAATATGATTTATATGCTGCTGTAGATGCTATCAATTAACTTAATGTTCACTGAAAAAAATTAACGTACATTTGTTAGTAATTTATTAATTACTTCTGCACCATTTGTACCCAGGCCATACTCATGGAGTATGAGTTTCTTGTATGGAAGCTCTATAAACCCCATAGCCCACTTGAAGTAGCAGTGGGGCATGTTAAACTCAAAAGATTTTTTTTTCCTTTAAAATACCCTTTAAGACAACTCTTACAATGACCTAGATTTTTTCATTTTAATAGCAAACTATTAAAGGTGACACTGCAGCATGAAACTTCTTCGCTTTCCCCAAGTTATTTTTCCACTGTTTTTTTATATATTCTGGGACCTTTAAAAGCCAAGTTCCAACTATTAGATGCTGAAAGCAGAGCATGGAAAAGCACTGGTAGGCAAAATAACCTTCCCCTTGCTTATAGCAGACAGATGGCCTGAGGTCTGCTTTGCCTTGAGTTGAAGCTCTACAGATTAATATAACATTCAGTTGATTATTTTTAGTCTCCCTAAAATCCATGCAAGAACATCCAGTTTTCCAGCACTGCCCCACCTATGAATGCTATCATCCACACAACCACCATGTCCTGATGCGGTTCCCAGATCTCGATCACTTAAGATGGGACTGGTTGTCCCACACCTATGGACTACAGCAAACCACAGACATCACCAGCTCGAGCAGGTCCACACTTATTTGAGGAGATCGGAGCCTAAAGTCGCAAGGGGAACTGCTCCACCCTTAGCTCGGTGGTAGCTGCACCATCTACACTTCAGTCCCTTGTGGTGGGAAGCATCCCTCTCTGCACTCAATAGCCTTAGACCCCAAGGGATCTAAGGATCAGACCTTAGATCTCATCTAAGATCTAAGACCACCCTTCAAGGGGTGGTATCCTGAACATCACTTGGAGCATCGGGGGGGCTTTTTGCAGAAGGAATGGTCCAAGCACAGGTGGGAGGCCCGCACAGGCCTCCCCCTCAGGCAGCACCCAGGGGCCATGGTGGCTTACCCACGAGCACGGTGATGACCTTGTTGCTGGCGTACTGCTCGATCTCACGCAGCCACTCGGGCAGGCAGCGGAAGGACTCCTCGCAGGTGATGTCATAGGTCAGGATCAGCGCGTTGGCGCTGCGATAGTAGCTCTGCGTGATGGATCGGAACCGCTCCTGGCCTGCCGTGTCCCAGATCTGCAGCTTTGGCCATAGCGAGGAAGGGTGGTAAAAGGCAAAAAGAAAAAAAAAAGTTATTTAATTTTTTTTATTTGATAGCGGCACCATTTTGACCTAAAAAATCCCCTTCAGGGTAAAGCCAATGCTGGGAAAGCACTTTGCTCCTCTCCCTTCGGCTTCCCCTCCCCCAGCATTGTTTGTTTCTGTTCCTGCACTTGTGGATTGAAATGCAAGGCACAAAGTCAGCTGGCACTGCGGCCGACAGCCCTCGAAGCCGCAGGTCTGTCGGCTTCCATGTAACTTCTAGCATCTCCCTCTGCAGTGGGCAGAGCTGCCAGCCTGGAGGGGCTAGAGGGAGACAGTAACTTCTCCCACTCCTGAAGTTTAACAACAGCAGCTTACATTCCCAAGAAGGAATAAGAATGCCTCTCCTCTAGCTCATGGAGCTGGTTGCAGTTATCCAGAGACAATGCAGTGATGGGTGAAAAGCACAGGATTGAACAAGGAGCTCAGCTGAAAGCTTATCTAAAGTGTGGAACACATTTCTTCTTTACAACTTCAGCCGTCTCATCCAGCTGCTCACTGTTTGCCTTCCCAACATGTACAATTTGCTACATCACAGAATCCCAAAATGGTTTGAGTTAGAAGGGATCACCTAGCTACAACTCCTCTGCCATGGGCAGGGACTCCTTCCAGCAGACCAGCTTGCTCAAAGCCCTATTCAGCCTGGCCTTGAACACTTCCAGGGATGGGGCATCCTCAGCTTCTCTGGATAGCCTGTGCCTGTGTCTCACCAACATCAAAGAATTCATGAATATTTGCCAAACCCTCTGGATCCACGAAAACAGCCTACATTTCCCAACAGAAACTACACTTACACTGGTTTTATACTTTGAGCACCTGATAGTTTTTAGTGGCTCATCAAAACCTCAATTCTTCAAAAAGGAACTCTAAGAAAAACATCCATGATTAACATAATTTCAAGATAAAAGAATATTTCTCTGCTTCGGCTTTTATTTTTTTTAAGCACCTCTCCCTGGAATTAAATATGTGGAAGGATGATTTCCAGCCAAAATCCTGTGTACTTTGGGAAAAAAAAGGTAAAGTATTTGAGATTTTTTCCACATATTCAGCAGCCTGTACAGAGAAAACCTTATTCTTGCCCACTTCCAAAGCTGAGCTATGCCGGCCACTCATCATAAATATGTTAGTTTGAAATGAGAGCTCCCAGTAGCAGCTTTTAGATGTGGGGTATAATTTTGGAAAAAAAAAACCCCAACAAAAGAAAACAACATTTTTTTTTACAAAGTAATTACAGCTGGCTCACAGCTCCTGGGCACCTTTGTGCTTTAATCTCTTGGCATAGTTGTACTTAAATGGCTGAACCTGGTATCTGTAAAGTAACACACAAAGCCATAAGTGATATTACTTGCACATGAAAACCAGATAATGTATGAGTCCTTGTTAAAACAAACCAGCCTCCAAACTCTGGCAGATGGAAAGATACAGATAATTCTGTTGTTATTCAGCTGTTTCCTAGGAAAAACATTTAATCACTGTCTATTGGCTAACTCGAGCTTATATACATTCTGCCTTTATTAAGAAGATCTCTAAATTGATAAAAACTTGATGCGAATATGTTCTTCCACTGCTTTAATCTAATGAACACTGAAAGTAGAAGAGACTGTGGGATCTGGGGAGAGCAGACAGATCTGGGTGCAGAAGGCAGGGAAGAGCCCCCAGTCTTACAGCCTCCAATAAACTCTTCCTGCACCCAAAATGCACCTCTCACACTTTCCCTCACTGGCCATTTCTGCCAAAATATTTCACAGCAACTATTTCATTTGTACAATTCTTTCCCCCCCAGAATAACCAAAGGACGATGTCTGACTCAGCCTGCAGAAAACCTAGATGGTTTTTTTTTCTTGGTGTCAGCTGATGCTTCCTGCCCTCCCAACATTTGCACACACATTTAGCTTTCCACCAAGTCCATATAGCACAGCCCTCTGCTCGCAGCACTGAGGATGCTTAGCTTTGACCAACATGGTAACTGCTATCTGCTTTGCTTCAATTTGTGGGCCCTCTTGGTTCAAGTGCTGTACGTATTTTTGGAGTTTATTGGAAGAAGACAGGCAGATCAAAATCCCCCACAACTGCACAGTGCTCTCCCAGCTCATTGGGCAGTGAGCTTTGGTAGCTGCTCATATCTGGAAAAGCTTGCACACAGCTTTCATACTAGCGAGTCCCTCTCCACTGACTTTATAATGGTATTTTGAAAGCTGGAAAGTATTTTTCCCCAGAAATCCATAATTTATTTTCAAGTCTCAAAACTCTTTTGGTAAACAGTTCTGCTCCCTCATTCTGGATCCCAGCAGACATGCAGGGGAGGCTGCCCAGCACAGAGGCGAGAGAGTCATGGCTTGGGCGCTGCTAAGTGGCTAAGAGCCAGAGCAGCTCTGTTCTCTGACTCATTCCTGCTTTCCCCTCTCATTAAATGCTCATTCTCACAAGCACTGCTTACTCAAGAAGTTTCAGCTACAAGACCACTGAAAGAAATCTGTTTGCCTTCCAGATGCCAGAGGGCTCATTCCAATGCCCAAATATATCATACTAAGCTCCCACCAAGGCTTGGTCACTGAAACTGAGCTCCAGCTCAGCTGGAGTTTTCAGCTCCAACTTACTGCACTGGTGTGGGCAGGAGAGGGACCTTAGAACCCAGTACTGGCCATGTGAAATATAGCAGATACACCAGCTAGCACTTGCTAAGGCTCTGTGACACACAATCCTGCCCCAAGGTGATTCAGAAAGGACACTTGTGCATTCAGACATTTGCAGAGCAACAAAGACTTTTCATTTAGCTTGTAGAGCTCCCCTGAACCATCCTTGCCCCCGAGACAGCTCATACTGGCACAACTGCTTCCAATATTCTCTTAAGAACTTTGCACTCTCAGTCCAAATTAGTCTTAAAACAGGATTATATGACAGGAGCAACACTTCAAACACAGACAAATCCTGAGGCTAAGTTCACCAGTACAAACCCCAGAGCTCATATACAAGTGATGTTCTAAAGCTCCGGCAGAATTTGACAGAGAACCAGATGCTTGAAAAGGAGAGATATCTGAAGTGGATGGGATTCATGTCCCCCAGGACTGCTTTTCTCCCTCTAAGGACCAGGACAGTCTTGAGGCTGCTGATTTAAACTGTGTATACAAGACACAACCAATTCCACCTCCAATACAGTGATCACACCATTTACCTGCTCAGATCCTCTGAGTTGCTTCACTGGAGCTGCTTTTGGCTGAGAGAAACATCTCTGCTGTCTGAGAAGCAGCATTCGTGTCCTGGCCGGCCCTGCTAATGAGCATCGCAACCAGCAAGCTGAGCACCAGCACCATCTGGGCTACAGGTGATCCTCTCTGCTTCCCTGCTGCTGCTCTAGCCCATTTGCACAGCCACATGCTAAGTATAAACTTGGTCTTTATCAGGTGAAGTATTTTCTATCCCTTGTCCTTCACCTGCTCAGGTGGGCAGGTCTCCTGGTGAAGCACCACCACTTCCCATAGGTTTGTAAGCTCCAGAGTTGCAGCTTGCTGACATGACCACAGCTCTCAACTTAGCAACACAACACCCCATTTTCTTCTTAAACCCCTCAGTGGTGCTGTGGTACAGGTTAAAAAAAACCCCGGGCTGAAAATCTGCCCAAGTCCACTGTTTCCATCCCATCACTTACACAAGCTTAAAAAGAAGTCTCAGTGT